>NW_026522042.1:15000000-17500000 GCF_021234435.1 Artibeus jamaicensis | reverse complement strand
TCCTCGCGCATAAACTCCCTTTTAAACCCCCACCTCCTACGGGAACAGTATAACTCTTGGCATTATACTTTACATATGAATTGTAATGGATACCGCTAGGTGCAGAGCAAAGCATCGCAAGGAGAAGCTACCCCCGAAGGTAGCCCTGCCATGTCTCCTGAGAGGCAAGTCGGCTTGCATAGAGGTCAGCGCCCCAACCCTCTCCTCCAAAAAGGGCGCTTCAGAGCTCAGGACGAGCTCCGGAGGAGCCAGACCTCTGCCTCCCCTAGCCGGTTAATGTCCACTCCTCACCTTAAAAATAAAAATAAGAGAGGAGATGTTGGGGGCTGGGATAAGCCTGAAACAGGCTGATACAATTAGACCTGAGAGATACGCCTTGAATGGCAGGATGTTGCAGTCAGGAGCCATAGAACTCCCCCTCCTGGACATGCGGGTGGCACACCAATCAGTGTCTTGATCACGCGCCCGCCATGCACTCCCCGGCCAATCGCAGGCTAGAGCACGCTTTGAAGCCACCTATCCACTGCACTTCCTCCACTGCCCTCCTCTATATAACTCCCTCCATTTTGAAATAAATTTGCAACTTGATCAGAATCCTTTGTCTTGCTGCCATTCTTCGCGCCTCCTGTCCCATCCCCCTTCATCCGTTACAGGTATATCGGCAGACCCCGTTGACTGCCTCGTGGGCTGAGGCAAGACTCTACTGAAATCTCAACTGCTAGCTTTGGCTTTCGTCCTTTTGAACTATACCACCACATCTTCTGCATCTCTTCCTTCTAGCTTGCAGGTGGCAGATGCATGTTAGGTGACTCTCAGGTGCTGTAATAATGTGATCCAATAATAAATATATAAATATATTATATATAAATTATACACATATAATTTATTTATATCACTCAATATAATGTTTTCCTAATTCTAACCCATAATGAATATCACCTCTCTGTGTATTTATATATACATTAAAATATATATAAATTCATATACTTTTCAATGTACATATCAGTATATATATGGGAATGTATATATATATACACACATGCATGAATATATATATATTCTCCTTTTGGTTCTGTACCTCTTTTCAAGAGATGCCTGACTGATACAAGATACTTAAGTTTTCAACAAGGTACTTAAGTTTTCAGTCTTTGAGGACCTAGAGTTATTTTGTTGCTGTGTTTGTTTGTTTCTGGTGACTCAAATTCGAACTATTTTACTTTTGTCTGTGTTTGATCATATTTTAATATTTGCCTTATGAGCTTAACAGGGGACACTTCTCTGTAGAGAATATGCTTCTGTTTTTGACTGCAACAAGGGATACCATCAGGTTGGCTTCAGTGAGTGTGGTGGGTGAGAGAGGAAGAGAGGAGAGAAGGAGAATCAGAGTTATAGGTGGAAGGATCTCACTTTGCTACCTGGCAGAACTTTTGTATTTTAAGATGTTTTTGCTCTTAACATTCTACTAATGTTTATCTTTAGGGAGACCCACATTTACCTCTCCCTGAAGTTTGCTGCTTACTCTTCATTGCTCTGGGTTTTAACAATAGTATTTAGCATTAGGTGAAGAGGCAATTCTTGGGCACTTCTCTTTAATTTAAGTGAGAATCATCCCTTCAGAGTGTGTTTTTTGAAAGTTCTGCTTATTCTCAGAGTGAGAGTCTCTTAGAATACTTAATACCTAGTTAAAAGTAGCTCTCTATGTAGTAGTCACATATGTTACCATTTCCTACAGTTGTCTCAACTTACTATAATTTTTGCATAAAGGAACACTTGTATTATACTGCTGATGATATATAACTCTATTAGAAGGGTTCCATCTGAAAGACTTACAGTCATTTACAGATTATATCGGCAATCCATAAATATTACAGAGCACATATTGTGGTTGCCAAATGCAATTTAAATGAAAGGGTATGACCAATAATTTTGTAATAAAATTTAAATCTAAATTTGACACAAAAAGAATTTTGTGCCTTGTTGGAGCTTCATGAGGAAGAGAATTACTTTCTTTTGTTTTTAAATTTTTTATTGTAATATAGTTTCCCCTCACTAGACCAGTAGAGTTTCTTGTCCCTACAGGGACTCTTACTTAAAAGTATAATTTTGATGAGCCATTTAAGTCTGCAAAGGATGTGCTCAGCTAGATATTTCTCCACATCTTTCTATATTCTGAAAACTTCATAGACATTATTATATATTTCTATGTAGTTTACTTTCATTATTGCTTATTTTAGTTAATATTTCTGTCCTACTTGTATCACGAGAATTAGAGGTGTTATTTTTTAATCGTTCTTAATTATTAATCATTTTTGTTTTATTTAGTTGTTTTGATAGTCCAAATAGATTGAACAAGTCACATATGGGGAAAGCTACTTCTTTTGGAGATATATCATCTGTGGAATGCATTAAATATTGTATCAGACCACTAGTCTTGTATTAAACAAGGATGTATATTGTTTAATCCTATTTCATGCTATTTTATGATAATGATTTGCTATTGAATTGTCTCTCATGTGTTAATTATTGTAAATTGAATTTCCATTTACAATAATTTAGAATGTTTACCATGCCCAGAACACTTTTTTTTTGCCACAAATAAGTAGAGAGGTAGTTTCTTACTTATCTCTATACCTCCATCATTGAGCCACCTCAGTGATAGTTGGCCTTTCCCCTCTTGACTAAACTAACCCAAGTTCATATGTTCCAAGAAGGAAGTTATCACAACTCAGAAGGGGATTTATTTATTTTCTAGGGTATGTGCATACACATGTCCATTAAGATAGTATGAGACTCATAGAACTTTTATAGACATAAAATAGCACAGAGCACATATGGGGGTTGCCAACATGTGGGATATGTAATTTCTTTGGGGGAAGAAGAAGCCATCAATTGAAATAATTTAGTATTAGTGAATCTAATCTCAGGACATGATTAAAATTCAAATATGGTTGGTAATACATCATTTATCTCAGTATTAGTTGAGTAATAAAGTAGTAAACATTGGATTAAAGAAGAGTCGATGTACATTGTTGATAATTCAGAATTATCAAAGATTTTACCTGTTTTGATAGAGAAGGAAGAGAAATATCATACCAGATTAACCAACATAATTTTGTCCTTGATATAATAAATTATAAAAAAATATTCTAAACTACATGGTGTAATATATCTGTCTTTAATGTGGTGAGTGGTGATAAAATTTTATGTAGGCTTTGCAACTAGTGAAAATCAAAGGTATTTATTATAGGAAATATTATATAAGTTTACAAATTAGGTTGAGATAATCAGGAGAATGTTTCTACTCAGAACATTAGATTAGGAAGCAAACTGACTCAAAGGAAGCACTAGAATGGGGATATAGAATTAAAAATTATCAAATTCAAATATCTTGACTCATTCTTGGGTAAAATGAAAAAAAAACTGGAAGTCACAAATCTCGTTTTCATTTGATGGCAAAATTTAGAAGTAAAATTGTTTACACAATACTCTGAATATAAGTATCAGACTGCTATTATGCTTGGTTGCAAAAGTAAAGGGAGAATCTGAAAGGATGATTATGTAAGGGTAACTACAAGTTAGATTAATTTCTTGAGTTAAATGTGTTCTTTAATTGTGTTCAATGGATTGCATTTATATTGTTTATTTTGGATGGCGAGGGCAGTTATTATGTAGCATTCTGCAATTATGTATAAAAATTTTGTGGAAACCCCCATGGAAAACAATCATTACCTACAAGGGTAAAATTAGTGTTTAATTTCAAATTTCCTGTAGTCGACATTGTTTGCGAGGATACTTCTTAGAGAAAATATAGTTGAATCAAACATCAGACATCTCTGCTTTTGATGGATAACTTACTAAGCATAAATTGCAATGACTAATTCATTATGATAAAAATTACACATCTTTTCTTCCTAGACAGAAAAAATTTAAACACGGGCTTAAATTTCTCTTTAAAATCAGTAGATATTTGCCCTCAATTTAAAGATTTTTTAAACCTAAATATCCAGCACTATATTAAGAACTGTCAATTAATGGTGTTGGGAGAACTGCACAGCTACCTGCAAAAAAATGAAACCAGGCAACAAACTTACACCATACACAAAAATAAATTTAAGGTGGATAAAAGACTGAAATATAAATCATGACACTATAAAAGTCCTTTGGAGAATATAAGCAGGAAAATGTCAGATATCCCATGTAGCAATATTTTTGATGATACATGTTCTATGGTAAGGGATATAAATGAAATAATAAACAAATTGGACCACATCAAATTGAAAATCTTCTGCACAGCTAAAGAAAATATCAACAAAAAATTAAAAAGGAACCAACTATATGGGAAAACATAATTGCCAATGATACCTTGAACAAAACTTTGATCTCCAAAATATATAAAGAACTCACATGACTCCACACCAGGAAGACAAACAATCCAAATAATAAATGGGCAAAGGACCTGAACAGACACTTCTCCAAGGAGGACACACAAAGGCCCATCAACACATGAAAAAATGCTCAGTGTCACTAGTCATCAGAGAGATGCAAATTAAAACCACAATGAGATGCCACTTTACACTGGTCAGAATGGCCATCATTAATAAATCAATAGACAAGTGCTGGTGAAGTTGTGGAGAAAAGAGAACCCTAGTGCACTGTTGGTGGGAATGCAGACTGGTGCAACCACTATGGAAAACACAAATGGAATTTCCTCAAAAAACTAAATATGGAACTGCCTTTTGATCCAGTGATCCCACTGCTGTGATTACACCCTAATACTGAAATACCAATTCTGAAGAACCTATGCACCACAATGTTCATAGCAGTAGTAGTTACAATAGTCAAGTGCTGGAAACAGCCTGAGTGCCCATCAGTAAATGAGTGGATAAGAAAAGTGTGGTGCATTTACACAGTGGGATACTATGCAGCAGAAAGAAAGAAGGAACTTCTACCCTTCACCACAGCGTGCTTGCACCTGGGAAGTATTATGCTAAGTGAAATAAGCCAGTTGGTGAAAGACAAATACGGTATGATCTCGCCTAAAAGTGGAACCTAATCAACAAAACAAATAAATGAGCAAAATAGAATCAAAAGGAAGAAAATAAATAATAAACTGATGGTGACCAAAGGGGATGGGAAAGAGAGATAATTGGGGAAAGGAGGTTAAGGGACATGTCAAAGGACATGAATAGAGCACACATAGGCACGGGTAGTCGGGGGACTGACTGTGGGAGTAGGGAGAAGACCGGTCAGGGGAGAGCAATGGAGAAAAAGACGGGACAACTGTAACTGAACAACAATAAAATAGGAAAATATCTCCTCTGTAGTTAGTTTGCTAAATATAAATTATTCAGTGTTAATGATGAATTTTATCAAGTTAGCATTTTTATTTAACTAACAGAAGCACATGCATTATCTCCTCTAATCTGTTAGTAGGTTCAAATTTATATGAAATCCTCTTTCCATGACAAAGCCTGCCTGTTATTGATGAACATTCACTTAAAGCTTTATGTTTATCATTCTAATACTTTATTTAAAAATATACGAAGGATGGGATCAGCCTGCCCTTTTTCTTTGATGGACAAAGCAGTCTTCTTGTCCAGCATAGTAGTCGCATCCCAAAGGTATCTATCATATAAGGAGAGCAGAGTTTATGTTCTAGACTCTTGAACATTTTCTATAAGAAAATACCTATTTTTTGAATGATAGTTACAACTGGATCTAAAATTGTTGTATTTTAGTGCAATTGGGTAGATTTTTAAATTTTTCTCAATTCGTGTGCAATGGGTTAAATAGTGTATCCCCAAATTTATGTCCAACTGGAACCTCAGAAATTATTCTTCTTTGGAAATAATGTTTTTAGCAGATGTAGCTAGTTAAGATATGTTGGATCAGCATGGGTCATAAATACAGTATTTGGTGCCTTATAAAGAATACTACTTTACAAACATTACCTTATGAGATATAGGATTATTAGATAACCTAAATATTCTAATCAGTTTCCATAAATATTAAAATGAAAATCTATAGTATTCACAAAAATAAAGTCATTCAGGTTAAAGAGAAATCTGTCATTGCTTTTGGTGTAAAATATTACTTTACTATTACAATACTGATTCTTTATGTTGATTAACATTTAAGATACATACGTACATAAATTTTAAAATTGAAAAAGATTTATATCAATGCATCTTATTGTTTTGTATACAAGATCTTACATGGGAGCTATATGAGAAATTTTACAGTTGACTAGAGAGGGAAAGATGAATACTGTTAGAGAAAGCAAGATAGTTCTGCATAGATTTTTTTGTCACGCTTTCAAACATTATCATAAAAATGCTGTAAATTTTGACATCTCATATTATTTTCTGGACCAATGGACAGCACTATTATGCCACTATGGAAATGATTTTGAAGTAAATTAAAATTAGTTATCTCTTGTCTTCAACGGTAACATATTTACTAGTGACTTAAGTGATCACAACCATCAAATGAGTCCATTTTTTTCAATATGTAGAAAAAACACAGTTAATTTATTAACATATGTTGACATAAAGGTTAATATATAGCTAAAAAGAATGTAAATACTGAATAAAACCTATACTTTTAGTCTCAGAAATTTTATTTATTTATTTATCAGTTACCATGGTCCCAATTTTTTCTCCCGTAGCTCTACCCTGCCCTGCCCACCCCCACTACCAAAGTCAATCTCCGCTGTTCTCCAAGTCTGTGGGTCCTTTATACAGGTTCCTTGACCCTTTCCCTTCTAAGTTTTCATATAAAGTCCTTATTGTAAAAAGTTTTCTTTAACTCGAAATTTTACTTTGTCTTGGAAATAGATGATTTTCTATTAAAAGTTAGACTGGGAAAATTGATCCATTTCACATAAGCCACCAAACAGTCATTATCATGAAACCTATCTGTCTTTCATTTTATTATGATGTCTTAAAGTGACATTTCTTTTATCAATTTTCTTTTCTTTTCTTTTAGCAATTTTAGTTAATATTTCTCCCTTGACTGCTTTTTGTTTCTGCTTTTGGAACTTTATCACTATTAGTTTGCTATTCTTCTTTCTGTCATTGTTTCAACTAAGTTTTAGAATCGTTTTGGACTAATATTCCAAATAATGCTTGGAGAAAAAAAACAACATAACACCACAATAAAGCAAAACAAAAATATATCTCAATAAGGACTTCTATGTTTCAGCAATACTATTCATCTTTTCAAAACAACATTCTATTGAAAACTCATGCTCTTGAGGGAGCAATTCTCAAGAATTTCTTCTACTCACAAGCCAAGTTCCAATATTTTATTTTATAGCAAGAAGTAAGTTTACAAAAAGTCAAAATCAACTTGAATCAGCAAAGAAACTACTACAATGTGTAAAAGACTATTACACAATGTGTAGTGACACTATTTCACATCTAAAACTTTTGTTCAGTTAAAAAAGTAAGATGTAAGTGCCTGTGTATTTAAGTATAAAACAAATAATCGCATTTTTGAGGAAATAAGTTCTCATGTCTTTATTAAACTAATACCAATTAAAAAAAAAGTTCAGTATTCTGTGTTTAGTACTTTAAAAATTAATGAGATTAACGATGAGATTATTCTCAAGGTAGTATTTTCATCTATATAAGTATACATATGAAGATGTTTTATTGTAGTCAGAAGTGATCATACAGGTCATATAAGCCACATCATACATACATTACACACAAATATGAATATGTATACTAATCAAGAGGAACATAATTGTCACGGTGTCACAGATACCTCTAGCTGTACCAACTGCTTTACTATTTCATTCATTCACTCCTCAAAGTCTTACTCTCATCTTTTCTACCCTATAATTATGTATATGTTATAATAAATTTACTAAGAATTCATAATTACATAAATTGTCTTCTTGTGCAGCATGCAACTTAGTGGAAAGTAAAATATTGATATGAAACACAAATAATAATGTATGACAGTTGTCAGTGAAATTAATAAATAAAACAAGGGGATGTTTGGGAAGGGGCAGAGAGTGGAAAAACTTTAATGTATGGTCAGTGAAGGACTTTCTGGGAACTCAGATAAGAAGGATTATAGGAGGCATACAGGTGAACATGAAAATTGTGGGTAAAACATTAAGTAGAGCCACAAACTAAGGTGAGAGGTGGTTTACTTTGAGGGCACAGAAGCGCTGATATGGCTGATTCAGAATGAGGGAAGGGGTAGTGTTAAAAGACAGGTTTTGCATTGTGATGGGGTATTTTAATGGTCTCAATAGGGAAGAATAAATTGGTATAAAGCATCTTACCTAATGAAAAAAAATGGACCATATCTGATTAGGAGCCATGCAAAGAGCAGTTAAACTTATTCCTGACCAGGTAGGTTTTGATTATAGTAGCAGTCATGGATATGAAGAAATGTAATCATGTTCAGGCCAGATGTTAAGAGCAAAAAAGAAATAACTTTCTTAAATGTGGACATTAAAAAGCCACAGCGTCAACTCATCTGCCAGATAACTTGGCAGCTTTATCTCAATAAGGTATTGCAGAATGCTGTGAAAATTTAGGCACAGATATGCAGCACCACCAAATAGCTGGTTTATCCTCTGTCTTGTGTAGCTCCTAAGCAGCTAGCACTCAACGTCAGAATGTGCCCATCCTACATGCCAGGGGATTTGAATGTTAGCAAAATTCACTGTCTTCACAGGTCTTTTATGACACTGTAGAGTAGCAGTGTGGTAGGAAGCCTTCATGGAAGAACAATCCACAGTGTGTCCATGTGATAACAGCCTGTGTGAGTTGCCCAGTAAAATGTGCTTCGTGGGTATGTCTCACTATTCCACTGGAAATAAAGGAAAGGAATGAAATGAAATGTTTTCTGGTTTGCAGACTGACCAAGTGGCTTCTTTAACTGAGATGGAGAAACTAGGAGAATTGTGATATTTGTGGGGAGGATTCTATAATCAGTTAACTTTTTGATACTTACTTTAAGGCTAAAATAACCATAGATAAACTAGTTGACATCCACATGATGAAAGTGTTGAGAGTATTACTCAGAAACATAAAATGACAACTTGGCAAGGTCATAGAACACTTAACTGCCATAGCTGAGGCTACGATACAGCATAGTCCTCAGTGCAGTTTCTACTGACAGCACAATGCATTTCAGTTTACCGTTTATCTGCCAAGAAAACCTATTAGCTAAAGTGCTTCGAAGCTAACTTCTGGAAAACATCATGGGTTGCCTTTCTTGTGTACACTTATGTTTAATTCAAATAGCAAACTGCCCTTGGAATGTAAATGAGTGTGTTCTTCTCAGGTTAAGTTGTGACAGAGAATAATTTAAACTGTAAGCAGTTTTATTAGTTATTATGCATAGTGTAGAACAGAGATACAGTCTTGTGGGTATTAACATTTTATCTTTTCTCTAAGTGAAAAGAATGACTTGGCATTCTAGAAATCATATGGGATAATGAAACACACCTAGAGTTTGGAGTCAATTAACTGTACCCAGTCTCGGTATCATCTTGGCTATGAAAACCCACTCATGCATTCCACACTGTTGTACCTCAGTTTCCATTCTGTGAATTATGAATAAGAATTAAACAAGATAGCTCCTAAGAGAATGTCTAGAGCATACTGTGCATTCATTATACGTTAGTTTTAGCCAATATTGGAATATAAGGTAGTATGCACTTTATTTCAAATAAGTCTGCTCTTTAAAGAGCCTTAAAATGCCACCTGTGTCATCTCAGGCTTAACTACTCCTACAATCTCTCTTGTACATATCATAATGTAGTTTTTTTAGAAACGTGATTATTCACATTTGAATCATGGAAAGAACTATAAAAATGTAAGCTATGATAGAGAATACTTTTAATGATTGTTCAGTAGAACTTTTCCTTGGGGAAAATTTAATCATTTAAACTTCCCAAGTATTTTAATATCTTTTCATGAAATTCCCTGAATAGCCATATCCCTTGTTAATATAGTAATTTATTCTGAGGTTGATCCTACTGATTAATGTCCCCAGATGTCATTTAACTGAATAGCAACACTGTCAATTATGGAGTTTCTCTTGACCTTTTGACATTTCTATTTTCTATCTAGTGTTGATTAGTAATGTTGGAAAGGCATCCGGTATGCAGAAAGCATTGTACCTGAGTGAACCACTAGGTACAAATTAATGAGTAACTAAGAGTTTCCCCTACTAAACCAGTAGAGCTAGAAGAAATTCTATTTCTGGAAAAATCCAGAACAATTATTCTCTTCATCTAGAGATCTAAGTACAAATATGGAGCTTTCAGGTATATGTGCCCAAATTGTTTATGAAGTTGGCATGGGTGGTGCTCAGGATTAAATATTGTTAATGAATAGGAATTTTGGCAGAGGAGTTGGATTTTCAAAAACACAAAGCCATTTCATAGTGTACGTCACACAATGAGAATACTTGAAAGTGTCTGTCAAAGTAACATATGAATAAGAATAATAAGACATTTAGCAAGTATCATAGAAGTTATTTTATCACCCATTTGTTCACTTATTAATTCATTTTACAAATATTTAAGGACCACTTTTTACCAGTTTCTTTCTAAACACTGAGAATACAAAAAAGAGAAAGAAAAAGAAAAGTTGAGATGCTATTTCTGACCTAATATAGCTTTGACTCTACTAAGAAACATATGTTAATCAAATAATTAGCTAAATCAATATAAAATTAATATTTACTTATAAAGTGGTCAATAAAAAGGACCTTGATGTTACAAAAGCACATTAAAAAGAGTGGGGGGGGTAAATGCTGACAACTGTACTCGACCAACAATAAAATAATTTTTAAAAAGACAAAAAAGCTACATTAAGAAGAAAATGTATAGTCAGGGAGGTCAGGAAGAATTACTTAATGAACTGATAGAGTTTAAATTAAAGACAGAATGGTAATTAAGATGGCAAATGGAGGAAGGAGTGAGAGAGTTATAAGCTGAGAGTGAAGGGCATGTGCTAAGGCCCAATGTCAGAGCCAACAGGAAATGTAAGAGGGAATAAAATAAATGTGGTACTACCTGGAGCACCAAGATTAAGTTGGGAATATGTCTGGAAAAGTATAAATAGTTAGTTAGGTAGAGTCAAACTATCTAGTCTTGTTTTCTAATTTAACACAGTTTCTAAAATTGTAAGGACTGATGAAAATATTTTAAATGAGGGCAATGTAATGGAATCTGAATTTTGATAAAAGGAGTCTACTTGACACATAGAAGATAGCTTAGTTAGGGTAAACTTTGTATACACTGAGATAGACTAAATTATCCCATTAAGTGGGTACAGTATTTCAACTAAAGACTAGGGTAGCTGGAAATGGACAGCTAGTAGAGAAGAAATGCTAATTGATTTAAGGTATATGTAAGTAATAAAAATGTTGAAGAAAGGTTGATGGATTGTTATAAACATGGAAGGAGGCAGAGAGATGTTGAATTTGCCTCCTAGGTTCTCAATTGTAAATAATTGTGATGGTGCTATGCATTGAGAGGAAGTGTTACTAGACCACCAAACTGGAGAAGGGAAAAGAAAGGAGAGGGTTTCAAGGAGAACATGGGGGACAATAAAAACTTCAGTAGCATTCAGTGTCACATAAGTCACTACTGATTTTCAGAAAGTATGTTTTTCGGTAATAAGACAGAAGAAGGGGCAAATGGTGATAAATAAATATGTATAACTACTTTCATCAACTGCTTGAAGAAGCTGGCTGCATAGGTGACCTCAGGCACATGTGTGCTGCATGAGATGCAAAATGGCTTGATTTAGTTTTGCTTATTTTCATCAGTAGAAAAATTTTTCAACACCTAATGTAATACTTTCCAAAGAATAAATATATTAATGGATTTGAGAAATAGGGTAGAAAAGACCCTAGTGAAGTGAAGTCTGGAAAGAAAAGAAGGAAGGAAGGAAGGAAGGAAGGAAGGAAGGAAGGAAGGAAGGAAGGAAGGAAGGAAAGAAGGAAGGAAGGGGGAAGGATAGTGATGTTAGATAAAAAATAACATGTTCAACAGGAAAGAGATGTAGTTAATGCAAGGACATACAGGGTGGGGAGTGACTGCTGTGTCATAATGAGTATGGAAGTGATGGCACTTCAATAGGAAATAACAAGGGGTAGACTTTTTTCTTTGCTGTACCAGGCACTTGGCAGGTTACAAAGCAGTGGGTAGGAAATATTGAACACAGGAAGAACAGAATGAACAGAATTTGTAGGTAGAGAACCCCAATCACAGAAGTGGAGATTGGCCTTAGATTGCAGAAGGAACATGAGTCTTTATAAAGTTGTTGGAAGATACAAAGTAAATGTATGTGAAAGGATAGCTTTCATATACAATATTATATACATGAAATACACATACACTTGTATACTCGTATATCCATATACACATCTGCCTATATGCTAATGACATACATATACACTAAAAATAGTACGCGTAACTTTCTGCTGTTCCTTTGACTATTGCTAGTTGTACCATTTTACCATGTCACTTTACTCATAAAAATTACTCACAATTACAAAGTGAGAAAAACAGGGCTTCTTCCAAGTACTAAAATACTATGAGGACAACACTAAATCAGGGTGATGGCTACTATTAGTACCATGGCACATGAAGGAAACAGACCTTTGGATATAGGTGCTTTCCTAGTATCTCTGAATGTTTTTTGTTTTTTTTTTAATGCTAGGATATAATGGCTTTTTCTTAGTAAACTCTATTATGTTAGGAGACACAATTTATTTAGCTTTTAGATGGCCCAGAGCTAATTGACTCTAATCCAGCTTTGGTGAAACCTACATAATTATTAAAAAGCATGTTGAATGCTTTTCTTATAATCACTAGATAATCTGCATTTTTGAAAAGCAGTTCTATGCCTGAAATCTTATGTCATTTAAGTTTTATAATCATCAGTTCCTAGCCATTCTTTCTTCAGCCATTATGGAGATGCTCCGGAGATGCATTTTAGAGCAATCGTGGGTGGTTACAAAAGATCAGTGTTACTGCATTTCTTTTCTGAGGATAAAAATAGTAAGTAACATGAGAAGGAGCACACTGCAGTGTAAAGACCACTGAATGTGCACATCAATCAACTCATAAATGCTAGCTCTCTCTGTCTAAATAGTTATATTATTTTAATTCTTTTTTGTAAATTTTAAAGAAAAATATTGATATTGTTACTTGCAGCATTGTTGTATAGTTTTCATTTCACAATATTGCTTCTTTAATGCCACGTATTTAACCTTTCAAAGGGCAGGAGGGTCAACTTTGAAGTCCATGCTCTATAGCTAGATTATTCCATATTCTTTCTAATGTAGCAGATAAACAACTGTCCAGTTCCTTTCCCCATCTTTGAGTCAACAGAATTGTACTTACAACAATGCAATTGACTCAATCTTCTTTGAAGCTTCAACTCTCACCTCCCGGATGAGTTTTAATCATTTTGTGGTAGCTTTCTGAAGTGTAATAAATAAGATCAGCTTTCCTAATCTCAATTTTCTAGCCTGCTTTTTTACAATTATCTTGTAATTTAAGTAATATTGATAAACTTACAGAAACTTTTGTCAGTGCTTGTTGTTATTATTATTATCATTGATTATTTTAAATGAAACACTTTGTGAGTTTGCACATCATTTTGGGGCAGGGGCTATGCTAATCTTCTCTGTATTGTTCGCATTTTATAATACTCCTGAAGCCAGCACAACTAATGACTATTGAAGTTGTTAATATTGCAAAAAGTAATTGCAAAGTAGATAGAAAATCAGGCACTAGAGAAGTTTAAACTTAGTTAAAATTAGGATGACTTAAAAGAATCAGGTACTACACAAAATTGTGAGTGAAATGATGTAAAGAGTACTTTTCTTACAAACTCTTCTAATCAATATGGTGAGATGAAACGGACTTTTTATTTGTTTCTAAACACATACATACACTAAACTGATAATTTTAGAGCTAGATTTTCCTTTCAACACTGAAATTTTAAACAACACATATTTAAATAATTTTCTTAAAGGCATTGCATGGAGCATGATTTACAATTCCTAATAAGCAAAAAGGGTAGAAAATAAAATATTCTTTTGATTTTCTTTTCTATATTTACTGTTATTAAATGTTTCAAGCTAATATTTCTTCTTCAAAGCAAGTTTTCTCGTTGGCATGCAGCTATGTGTTTAATCCCTTCAAAAAGAGCAAGACTTTTATAATCAGTTTTGCTTGTGTTTTTTAATGTACTCTTTTTAAAAGAAAGTTTTTACCTAATTGCATGTTAATATTTAAATAATATAAGCCCTGATGAATTTAGAGGCAAGTTTTAGCATGTTAGAGCTTTTGGAACTGTGGGGAATGCATACTATAACTATAATAGTTTAATAAAATATTATGTACTGTTGCATGTTTTTTGTCTTTAGTTACAGATTGAGGATGATAATGAACAATAAACTCTGATAAAATTTTTTAATCTTTAATTGTATATACTATTCAACACTATTTAAAAAGAAGAGTTTATTATAATACTTCTAGGTAAAGAAAGAAATCTATCAATGTTCTTTTGAATAATAAATGCAATAATCACATATTTAATACAAGTAAAATATACATATTAGTGTTGTTTTACTTGTAAAAATGAAAGTTCTTAAAAATCTTTTCTTCTGAAAAAAGTGTTAGGAGGTAGATTCTCTCTACCTTTCATTCTCTACCAAGACAAAACATGAAAAAAAGATATATATGCAGAGACACATTTTTTGCCTCTAACATTAATCTATCGCCATGTTTAGATGACTAGTATAACTTCTGCATCCATCTCTTCCTTGTTATCAGTGAAATTCATCTTTTTCAGAGTATTGTGAATCATTCCTTCAATTCACCTGATTCTAAAGAAACAAATGGTAAAAATAGATTCTCCTCTTTCAATCATTAGTTACTGGTACACAGAGTATCTGTTGATCTACTCGTATACACTGTAATTCTCATAGAAAAAAATAAAAAACAATAAAAAATAACAGAGAAGGAGACAAGAATCTTAAATTTAATTTACCTTTAAAATATTTTTAGTGGAAAAAGTAAATTGCATTTTACTGGTAAACAGGAAATCCGGACTAATGGAGAATAAAACTAGGATTAGACTAAACAGGGTGTTAACAATGACATCTCATTAAATCTTCTTAGGTAGAATACGTGATTTTCCTATAATAATTCACCTAGTTTTATACCTAATAATTTATTAAAATAAATATATTACCCAAGTATGTTTTAAATATCACATGAAGTTGAATATACATAAAATATTAATGATTATAAGGTTTCAGTAGAGTCATTTAAAAATTTCAACTTTGGGTTACATAAATTACTAACTTTTAAACTTAAAATTTAACATTATTTTATGTCATTCTCACGAATATCTATTTTTATGATTTATTTACAAAAATATGTTAGCTGTGTACATGAAAGAAGGGATGTCAGTGAAAATGTTAAAGATATCTGAAAATGCTCTTCTATAACAACATTAGGAGAAGTAGCAAAAGTGATCAGAGCACTTTTCCAAAATTCTGGAAATTAACCAAGTTTTCATCAACTGTGGAAAGTTTACTTAAAAATATATCTGAATCTCAGTATTAATGACACACTGTGTGGAGTTTCACTTGTTCTGTTCCCAAACCCAAAGACCCAGCTCTGTAGCCGACTTGAAAACTAACATCCTGGTAGCTACTGAAGGAGGAAGAGCAGTGTGTGACCTCCTCCAAAGCCCCATTCCAGAGAACTATCATGATTTTATCTTTTGTGCCTCCATGGAAGCGTGAAGAGCAGGACGGATAAGATGACATTGGTCCTGTCAAGGTAACACAAATTATATAAAACAAAGTTGAGTCACTTATGTGAACTAAAATGGCTGTCAGTCAGCCATAACACTGGTTCAAGAGGAAAATTATGTAAGTCAGAGCAGACATGTTTGGCAACGAGACGCACATAAGATTTCTGCACACGTGGTCACAGTAGCCAGGTCTGCAGAGCGGGACCAACCATTGATAAGCTCCTGGAGAAGTTCCACACTTGCCAGCAGGAGTGTCAGGCAGAAGAGCCATGTACCACTCATAAACTCCTGGGCAAATTCCCCACTTGGCACCAGGGTTGCCAAGGCATTTATGAAAAGGACCCAAAAGGGTGGGATATACCACTTTCAAGATATAACCGAGACAGGCTCCACACCACTGCTGAGACAACTGAGCTTCACACACCAGAGTGCTGCTCCATGCCACCCTGATCTCTTTTGGCATCGGCCACCAGAGGCTCTACCCTGCTGAACTGAGGACTTTGTCTGCCCTTCTGCCTACCTGGCTATGAAGAGCCTTCCTTGCAAGATGCTGACAACTTCCTCACCGGCTGTGCTATCTTCCAGACCTGCAGCCTGGGACTCTGGGACTCGGATTCATTATCCCCCATCAATTGCTCTATATGTGTGTTATATTTCTCTTAGATTGTTAGAGTATAAATAGTGTATTAATGTATATTTTTAAAATATATTTTATTAATTATGCCATTACAGTCGTTCTATTTCCCCCCTTCATTCCCCTCCACCCTGAACACCCCCTCCCTCACCATTCCCCCCTTTAGTTTATGACCACGTGTCTCAAGTTCTTTAGATTCTATAGTTCCCCTATTATTCTTGCCCTCCCCCTATCTATTTTCTACCTACCATCTATGCTACTTATTTTCTGTACCTTCTCCCCCCTTCTCCTCCGCCCACCCCCCTGTTGCTAACCCTCCATGAGATCTTCATTTCTATGTTTTTGCTTCTGCTATCCTTTTAGTTTGCTTTTGTTTTAGGTGTGGTTGTTAGTAACTGAGTTTGCTGTCCTTTCACTGTTCATCTTTTTTATCTTCTTTTTCTTAGGTAAGTCCCTTTAACATTTCATATAATAAGGGCTTGGTGATGACGAACTCCTTGAACTTGATCTTATCTGAGAAGCACTTTATCTGTCCTTCCATTCTAAATGAAAGCTTTGCTGGATAGAGCAGTCTGGTTGTAGGTCTTTGGATTTCATGACTTGGAATACTTCTTTCCAGCCCCTTCTTGCATGTAAGGTCTCTTTTGAGAAATCAGCTGACAGTCTGATGGGTATTAATGTATATTAATGTTCTATTTTGAGTGAACCTTCATTCAGTGAAAGTTGACTGAATAGCAGAGTTACCTTGTGTGACTCTTATCTATTCCCTGGTGTCAGGCTGCTCAACAGGCAGCTAGCTGAGCAGGTGCCCAGCTGACTTATAGGAAAGGCTACATCACAAACACACTTGTGGCAAGTGTGTTTGTGATATAGATCCTAATTACAAGGCTGTCTTTATTTATGCTGAATTGAATATTTTCCAGGGCAAGAAGCCTTTCCAGTAGGGGAGTTTTAAAAAATGAATATAATTTCTTAAAAGAAATTTTTTTAAATCACGGATTTCTGAGTTGTCAAGTTACAGATAGAGCAAAATATAAGCTAAAGAAAGGAAAAACTGGGGGATGAGATGTACATGGAAATTTAGATAAACTGTGTCATATTCCTGAGAGTCTAGAAGTTTATGCACATGTAAAAAGCTGAGCACAGAAGCAGAAAAAAACTTACAAGGTCTCATCTCTGGCTGACCTGGGCATACTGTGCAAACAGGAAGAAATGGCTGGATGTAATTCCCAGCCACATGGTTGAAAGTTGAAGGCATGTCCTAACACCCACGCAGAGCTCTCACAGGAGATCAAGACACTTATTTGTTCCAGACATTTAATGAAATATCTATCCAACTGTTAATAGACCAATGACTAAATCTAGCAGATACATCAGCAGCCATAAACCATGAGGAGTAAAGACTTTACAGAATTCTCAGAGGATGGTCATAGTTCTACATCTTTAAAATTATTTGATATGCCATTGTCTCTAAAAAGTTTGATTTTTTTATTTACTATCTTGGTGGAGTAAAAAATAGTTTTAAGTTCCTCCCTTTGGATTTTCCTATCATGATAAATTTCACTCTACAGATAAAAAGATAAATGCTATATCCTTGCCAATTGCTAAGCATGTTCATTTTAATTGTATGTTCATAAATTGGGGGGAATAACCAATAGAGCCACAGAGCATCACCCAGACCAAGGAATCACCCCCTTGCCCAACTCCCATGTGATGACTGGGAAATATGCGGTTCTTGTGAACTGAGTTGTGTTCCCTCAAAATTCATATGTCAAAGCCCTAACTTTCAAAGTGGCTGTATTTGAATAAAAAGGTTTTTAAAAAGGTGATTAAGGTTCAATGAGATAATAAATAGGAGGCCTTAGTCGACTAGAACTAGTGTCCTTAGAAGAGAGAGAGACAACCAGGGATGGGTGTGCACAGAGGATGTAATGAGGTAGCCCTCTGAGAGCCAGAAATGTCTCAGGATAAGGACACCTTCCAGCATCTTGATTTTGCATCTAAAACCTTCACAGGCAAGAAAACAGATTTCTGTTGCGAAGCTGCCGAATGTGTCATATTTTGTTATGGCAGTCCTCACTGACACTAAACACAATACCCTGTGGTCTAGCCCCACATTTGGAACATATTGAAGGCTCATTTCAGCTTCAGAGCTCCGGACAGGGTAAGTTGAGGACATACTTACGACTGCACTCCTGCCTAATTCCTCCTTCCGCTAAGTTTAGCTGTCTTTCCTTCTCTCTGCCCCGTGTTTGTTGATCCCAAAGTATTTCCTAATCACCTACTGGTGAGCACAGTTTCACCTTGCAGTTTGCAGAGGAATCATCTTTTCTACATATTCCTTCCTGGTTTACCTTAGCGGGGAGGGATTTTTGTTTGTTTGTTTGTTTTGTTTGTTTCAATACTATTAACTTACCTGCATGCTAATATAAATTATTGGTAATTGAAAAAAATACAGTATTGGTAATAGAAAACTTAAAAGATTAACTTATAGTTATCAGACAGGGAAGATACCATGATCACGAAGTCAATTTTCCTGGGGTGCAGTTTATCCACTGCACTCCGATGTACTGGCCCCTGTAATCTCCCCAAGTGTGGGAAACTCCACTACATCATTTGCAGTGGAGAGCTGTGTTTACACTCTCCCCTGGGGGAAAGAAATGATTGACTGGCTAGGATTTATGAAAATCACTCTAAATTAGCTTATGTTTTTGCTTTGAAACAGTAATTGAACATTCAAATACTTAAAAGAATTGTTGATTACTTTGTCTTGTGTTTCTGAAAGGAAATTATACATATGTGTATCTTTATATATTTAAATTTATACACATATAATGGTAATGCATGTAACTTTGATAAATGTTAATATATCTATGTATACACATACAATTGAAATCTGCATTCATATTCTCCAAAGATCACTGATCTGTAAAATGCATATTGAAGTGTTTCTTGTCTCTTTTATGATTATATTAAGATCAAAATATTGGTAACAGCACACAAGTCTAATAGAGGGAATTAGAACAAGAAATGATATGCCAGATTTTTCATGGGCTATGATGCAACTATTAAAATCACATTTTAAAAAAATGTTCAATGCCGTAGGAAAGCTTTAAATCAATATTCAATGTATAGAATAAATAACATGATTAAAATGTATACAACTAACATTATCACTATATATAAATTAAAAATACCTGTATATGTAGGCATGAGTGGGTGTGAATATATACACATTAGATGATTAACAAGTCAAAACTTAACAAACGATTAATTGGGATTTTCTGGATTTTTCAAAAAAATATGTAAAAAAGAAACAAATCATCCATGAAGATAAATTAAAATAAAAATAATGACTAAAAATATTATTCTTAATGCAAAATGTACTTAATTTCTTTCCCTCCATGAAAATATACAGTTAAAATTGAAGCACCAGGGATATTAAGCAACCAACATTATTAAACTAAGCCAGAATAGTTTCTATAATAATCATTACCACAGAAATAATTTTTCAATGGAAAAGGAAATTAATGAATTCAATTGTGCTATAATCTACAGTTTTTATTGGGTATATACCCACATACACTTTCTTTCTCAAGGTATCTTTCTTTTTACAAAAAACAATGCCAAGGGCCCATTTGGGTACCCAAGTTGTAATGCCACCTATTTGTTTGGCTTAAAATTGTCTCCAGGGAGATCTCTGCATTGTGACTTATCTTTCATTTTTCTTTTTCTTACCAAGGAGCCTGATGTTCTAACTTTATTTTCATTTGCTAAGTGTATGTAATGCTTGCTTATTAAATTTGTTCTTTAGGGCCATAGTCTTGGTTGTGGTCTCTCAGGATTGTCATTGAGACAAAGTATATGCCTGTGGACTCATAAAAGAGTCAAACTAACTCTGTTGCAGCTCATACTACATTTGTTATAACAATTTCCATGTCTATTTTCACTCCTAGGCATATCACTTACTGTATTACTCTCCCTAGCATCTACCTATTTGTCCTCTATAATTTCAATCCTTCATTTTCAATGGCATATAATACAAAGTCACTGAAATTATTGCAGTGTCTTACAGATGCTGGTGGAGACAAAATTAGGCAGCTACATGAATATAAGACTCAAGGCTCAGTTTCAGGAACAGTGTGTTCGTATTCTAGAATCTATGGTGCTACTGAAATTATGATGGGATGAGGTGGGGGAGGTCCTAGAATTCTCTAAAACAACGTGGCAATATTCACCTTTAAGGTATTTCCAGATTCACATATATTGTACAAAAGGACACGACAACTGCAAAGTGTAGTGAGGCACGGGTCACATAATATATCGTGTGTATTTTTTCCCTCTGTAATTCTACAGTACATCTTTCTTTCTGAAGTTATGCCTGTCTTTATTACTCAGGTTATACTGGGGTTAGAATGAACTGCATGGAACTATTTAGAAGTCTGAAGATAAAGTAAAACCACCTTATTTGGTATGACTAATGTCATTAGTATTAGTATACTAATTAGTCATTAGTATGACTAATGTTGCAATGCATTAATTTTTTTCAGATTGATGTTATAAATCTGTTTGTATTGTATTATATACAATACTTTAGGGATTAACTAAAATATGAGCAGATTGATTTACTACTACCATCAAAAAAGTACCTTTGGAATCATTAGAAGCCATGTATTTAGTAGTTGGAGTTTTGAGAAATCATCTAATGGCAGAGACTTCATTAAAATTTGTTTTCCCAATATTTTTATGAAAACTTATTAGAAATAATAGTTCATAAAACACAAAAGTTACAGATGTGGCCAAAATTAAGTTGATAGTTTTATTTGAATCACAGATATCCTTATTTATTCTTGCATTATATACATTTCCATATGCACAATGGTAAGCCTACTTTTGCCCACTTGTGTATATTATTGATGTGACAATTTTTTTTCTAAAATAGAAATTCTGCAAGTGTACAGTGCATTTACACAAAAACACTATGATGCTATACCTTAACCAAGATCACAGATAAGACGCCATGTGTATACTATATTGTTATTACGGGGTATATGGAAAACCCAGCAGTGAAAACAAGGCTAATGATAACTAATGAGAAGAAAAATATTGTGTTACTGATTTTATTCTTGTAAACATGGCCAATATTCTCAAATGCATTTTCAATTTTATTTATGGGTTTCATTTTCAGAAAACAAATTCATTTTTCCATCTGTGTCTACTTTTTACATCTTTTTGACAAGCAGAAGTTACAACTTTGAGCGACGTGCCTTGGCTAAACTCCTGCAGAGAGTAGAGTGCAGGTTGACACCCTCTATGATGTTTACATTCCAGGACCTTCAGGCAAGTCAGCCCTGGAATGCAAAACAGGCAGGAAACTCATTTATTTTTTCAAAATATTTCGTACCTGTCACGATATAGAGAAACAATTTAGAAACAAAGTTTTTAAAGAGAAAACTATAAAAGACAAGAGTTATTTCTATTTCCTTTTGCCATGATAGAGAAATAAAATAAAATAATTATTTTTTTTACATTTGTATTTATTCTTACAATATCTGCCATCTTTTCCTATTTGGTGGTGACACTGGAATTTTTTCATTATCTCCATTTTTACATAATTTTTTTCTAGATAGTTACAGAAAATATGGCTATTTAAATGTCTAGCAAGTACCTAATAATTACAATAAAAAACAATGATCAGATTATAATAGAATGATTTTTAAAAATCAAGTCCAATATTTACTTTGGCAAAATACCTTTAAATATATTAATAATGAATACTAAAGCAGATTCTTGATTAAAAATGTGTACAATTCTCTATCGTTTTATATTAATTGCACAAACTTGTGTGATGTCTTTTTTTTAAATCTAGAGATTGATTCATAATGAAATTTTTATCTAAATTTTTTAAATTGCTGTTCAAGTACAGTTTTCTGCCTTCTTCTCCCACGCCTCCCCACCACCCCAACCCTCCCCACCTCCCTCCCCCATTTCCATCCCACCTTGTGTTGTCCATATGTCCTTTATCATTATTTCCCCATTATCTCTTTCCCTCTCCTTTCTGATCACTGTCAGCCCGTTCTCAATTTCAATGTCTTTGGCTATACTTTGTTTGCTTGTTCATTTTGTTGATTAGTTCCTGTTAATAGTGAAATCATATAGTATTTGTCTTTCACTACCTGGCTTATTTCACTTAGCATAATGCTCTCCAGTTCCATCCACACTTTCATAAAGAGTGGGAGCTCCTTCTTTCTGCTGCATAGAATTCCATTGTGTAAATGTACCATAGTTTTTTGATCTATTCGTTTACTGATGGGCACTTAGGTGGTACTGGCATAAGAACAGACACATAGACCAATGGAACAGAATAGAAAGCCCAGAAATAAACCCAAGTCTCTATAGTCAATTAATATTTGACAAAGAGGGCAGCAGCATAAAATGGAGCAAAGATAGCCTCTTTAACAAATGATGTTGGGAAAGCCAGACAGCTACATGCAAAGAAATGAGGCTCAACCACCAACTTAAACTATACACAAAAATAAATTCAAGGTGGATCCAAGATTTAAATATAAATCATGATACTATCAAAATCCTAGAGGAGAACATAGGCAGGAAAATCTGAGATATTCTACACACTAGAACAAGGGACACAAAGGAAAAAAATCAGAGTTGTTCTTATAAATCCTAATAAATTGCTCTTGAGTCCATCAATCACATAAGAAATGTTACATCTACTGATTAATCTAGATGCTTTGATAATTTTTATATTCTTCTCAATATTTTTCCTAAATATGAAACACAAAGATACTTATGGACATTTTCTACTATCAAAGCCTTATGAGACTTTCATTGAAGTGTCCATATTGAAATTTCAGTGTTTAACGTGCATTGTTTTAATTGTTATTTTTTAATCATTAGGACAGATACAAACTATGGGCAATTTTTCAAATTGGTCAAAATCAATAACTATGTTATGATAATAGTCCATTATATCTCCATGAATAATAAACAATAACCATCCAGTTTTGTTTATCTATAAACTTTTACTGTAGAGTGCTTCCATCCCAATATTAATCAAATGGCATTGGATTTCTCTTTGCAGCCTCTGTCAATAAATATTAGATTTTTGTGGGTCTGCTAATTAAAAGTTTTTTTTTCTTTTCTATGTCTCATTATCTTTTCTTGTGTACTTGTATTCTCAGGAACCAGTTGTTCTATTCTATACGTATAGGAATCATTAGTGGGAATACAGGAAGAAAAGTCGTGAAATTAAATGTCTGTTTTCTAGTAAACAAAGATCCTTAAGTAATTGAGGCGAATATGGAGAGCGAAAGTAAACTATGAGGATAGTAGTAAGTTCTCTAGAATACTTCCTTTCTGCTCAGTTCAGGACCAGAATAAGTTTCTCTGGAAAACTTTTTAAGTTTTTAAGTGTTAGAGGTGGAAGTTGGGTTCTTGTAGCATTGAGACCCACACAGGAGGGTGGGATTCTGTGGTAAACTGCATTAATGATGTAAAATTATGGGAGTTCCCCTCTTGCTTTTCCCATCATCCCATCTCTGTCTTGCCATGAAAAAAGTCCAATGATGTCCTTAGCAAGGCCAAGACTAAAGCCAGTGTCCAAAGTTTCTGCTCTGCTTTAAAGTACAGCCCACCACAGCATCTGGCTAGTTTGGCCTGTGTTTTATGCTGCAGTCCATTTATTGCTGTGATATTCAGGCTCCTCTCTGAAGCTTGCATGCAGAGTCCTCAGAGCCATAGGCCACGTGGCTGCTAGGACCACATGGTGATGGAGAGAACAAGCCAGTCCATAGGGCATGTGCATGGGGCAAGTACAGATTGACAGAGAAAGAGAGAGAGAATCTTCCTCTGGGATAACATATGTTGGGCTTGGAAAATACTAGAAGCTTTTTCAAAATGATCAATCAACTTGCCAACTTTTTGCAGGCTTTACATGGATTTACAACCTTTAGTTAAACTGACCAGCCTCCATGGCTCAGCATCTCCCACTGAGTTCCCCAACAATCGGGGACCAGAAGGGGAAGGGAAGAGTGTTAATCCCCCTGCTGGAGCAAGGCTATAATCACCTGCAGCTTCATGATGGAACAAACAGGTCCATACTCCCCCACTGTTAGTCTCAATGTCTAGTTTCCTTTGCTCTCCTTTCTCACCAATAACTAGTCAAATACCGATGGTAACAAATCATCTTTCGTCACCATATATTTGACCCCCTTTTTTTCCTAACTCCCTGTCCATCTTTCCTTTGATAATCACCATACTGTTGCCTGAGACTATAAATTTTTGTTTTTGTTGTTTGTTCACTTTGGCTTTTAGTTTTATACCTCAAATATGAGTGAACTCATACAGTTCTTAACTTTTTCTGCCTGACTTTTTTTGCTTAGCGTGATATTCTCAAGATACATCTTTATTGTCACAAATTTCTTCTTTTCTGTGGATGAGTATTGTTACTTTGTAGTACACTTGTACCACACCTTCTTTATCCAAACCTCTATCAAAGGACACTTCCATTGTCCCGTCACTGTGATTAATGCTGTAGTAAATACGCAGGTGCATATATCTTTGTGAATAAATGTTTTTAATTTTCTAGGAAGACACCTGGAAAAGGGAATTCTGGGTAATATGGTAACTCTGTTCTTAATTTTGGGGGGATACTCCTTAATGTTTACTATGTTGACTGTACCAGTTTACATTTCCACCAGTAAATGATGGTTCTTTTTTTTCTCCACAACGGGTCCAGCACTTGTTTTTCACTTGACTTTTTTGATAATAACCATTTTAACAGGTGTGAGGTGAAATGGTATCTGTTTGTAGTTTGCACTTCCCTAGTAGCTGTTGAAGTTAAGTACCTTTTAATATATTTGTTGGCCATTTGTATATATCACTGGGAGAAGTGTCTGCTCAGGTCTGCACATTTTTTAATTGGTGCTGAGTTGTACGAGCTATTTTTATAGTTTGGATATTAACCTGTTGTTTGAGCTGTTGTTTTTAAATATCTTTTTCTATTTGACTGGGTAATCTTGGTGTCATTAGCAATTTTTTTCTAATGTGACAAAAAATAATAGGTATAATTTTTATTTACTCACACCAGGCAGCTATTGTTGTGTTGGCTGTTGACATTTTTTTGTCGTTGCTGACAATCTAAAGAGGTCACTTCTCCTAATTTAATAGTCAGGTGTTGCGTGTTTAAAAATTCTTGTGGCACATCAGCTGAAAATTGCGGGAATAAACAGCACCTCTATCTATTAGCAACACCAAGTACAGGGCAGTATAAAGGAAATTTATTGAAACATATTTCACCAATTCCCACCTCTGAGAATCCCTCAATCCATCAATTTTAAGCTGTTTGCCAATTATTTCCTAAGTGAGGTTTTTTTACTTCTCTGGGATTTTCTGAATCCTTTGTTGTCATTTCTACATACCCCAGTTTCTTTAACTTTTCTCTAACAATGATATCTATCATTAAATACCAGCGTTCCATTCACTTGGGAAAACAAGCATTCCCAAACCCTCATAAATACCTTATTTCATTCAGATAAGAGCCACCATCTTTGGATTAATCTAAGACTAAAATTATGTGTATTCACCTAAACCAAATGTGACAGAAAGATACTTATGAGTAAGATTACCCTGATTACCTGGATTACCATCTATTTGCCACATTACCATCAAAACTAATGTTGATCCTGGCAGGATTTAGGAACCTGTATTGCTAATGAGTCCATGATCATAATATGTTCATTTGGAGTGCTTTCTCTGCTTCCTCTTTAAAAAAAGCAATGAGACAGAGGGAGGGAATTTATAATTTGCCACTGTGTATGTCACCACAAGACCCTCAGCTGGTCTGTACAATTCAGGAACTGCCAGACCAACCTCATGGTCATTGTCAATCATCTCATTGCCAATCCAGTAAACCTAATCACAGAATGTAGAAAAAATAAAACACTTATATTACTGAATAAGAGTTACAGAAGACTGAAATGTGCATTACAGCTAGTCTGGTGAAGAAATTAGTAAAAGAAAAATAAATCTCACATTTTTCTTATAACCAGATAGTATCCACTTCATGCATACTGTATTTATCCAAAGTCAATATAATTCCTTTGCGTCTTTGTAACAAGCAAAAGTTACAGCTTGGAGCTTACTGCCTTGGCTAAAGTCCCATAGCAAGGCCACCTTCCTGCATGTTCGCATTTCAAATAGAAATCTCCAACTTCCCCAGAGAGGCTCTCTCAGATTGCTAGGGAGACAGGAGGCTCATTTAACTTTTAAAATATTTAAATGCACTCAGACAAACAGAGAAACAATTTATAAACATTTCTTTGCTAGAAAATGCTTCAAGAAAAGTGTATGGAAGATATCTTTCCCTTTTGGCACCAGAAAACAATTTTAATTAAAAAAAATTTGATTTGTATTTAATGTTGCAATATACATTTTTAACATAGCCAACAGTAATGCTTTTTTTTCATAAAAGTGTGGAATCAAACTACAATACTATTTTTATTTGAGGATGAGATGTTGTGAAAAAAGAAAATGCTTGTTTTCTTTCCCCGCTGGCATAACCTAACCCAGTAATCCAGGGACATCTCAGGTGATGCTAATTAACCTATATCAGAAAACAACACTACATGTTTTTATTCAACTGTAATTTTATTACTTTGAAAAGAAAGTGTTATAGAATTTTTATGTGAGCTAATAAAGCTTTCATAATATTCTAAATCTGTTCAGTGTGAAAACCATACCTTCATGATATCTTACTATTAACATTGCCATCTCTTTCTATAACTAGATTAAATTAAATGTCATTACACTTAAGAATTTTAAGAATTTTTAAATAATATATTTATCTTCTTAGACCTTCCAAAATAATTAATGAAAATAAAATTAAGACAAAGTAAATTATGGGATAAAAAACAGCCTATATTTAATAGCTAGTGAGCACACAGAAATTTAAGAAAAATACCTGAGATCACTTAAAGTCCACTGTAATTTGAAGTGTCCACTATATTTTAATATAAAATATCTTGTAGATGTATGTTTTGACCTCACTTTTATATAAATGTATAATATTTTTGTATTTCAATATTTATGTACATGCATCTATATTACATATTTAAATATATAAATAGATATGTACACATATCGAATATGTATTTATAGTTTAATGTAAATATATATAAGATAAGCATTATTTTATTGATTTAGTTATTTTTGGTAATAGAATAATGATTATTCATCTATAGTTTTGTGATTATGTCCTTGTAAGTTAGGCAAAACAGTAAATCATCTTCATTTAGTTTATTAATTATATACAAAATTAAAAATCTAATATTTGCTCCCTGGCTGGTGTAGCTCAGTGTATTGAGCATGGGCCTGTGAAGCAAAGGGTCACCAATTCGATTCCCAGTCAGGGCATATGCCTGGGTTGCAGACCAGGTCCCCATTAGGGGACACATGAGAGGTAACCACACATTGATGTTTCTCTCCCACTCTTTCTCCTTCCCATCCCCTCTCTCTAAAAATAAATAAATAAAATATTTTTTAAAAATCTAATATTTACTTAATGCTACTTGTCAAATGCTGAGAAAATTCTGATTATTGAAATTAAATAAGAAATAAAATTTGCACATTAAAATTTTGGGGGGTGGTAACTGCTATCTCAGATAAGAGTGATAATATATGTAATCAAATATAATTTTTTGATATATACATATGTCCTCTACTAACTAGTTCTCACTATTATATTTTTTTTACCGAGAGTAGTTGGGTTGTTTTTTTAATGGACAACTATCATTTTGTGGTTAATCATATGTATGTGAGTATGTATATGTGTATGTGTGTGTGTGTGTATATATATATACATCTTATATATATATATATCTTATTAATCAATTTCATTCTCCCAATCTTCACCTTGGAAAATATATTTAAATCTTTTTAAATTAATTTATTTTTGCTACACATAGGTTAAGTATTCTTTACATTTCAATGAATGTTCATGAAACATTTTGGATTGTAATTTCTTCCCAGCCACCTACTTTCATTTCATCAGTACTACCTAACACTCACACCTAACTTGTTTTATTGCAAGTAGCTATCAAATTATACTTTGAAGTCAAATAATATTTTACCTGTAGGACTGTCTTAGTTCTATTTAAAACATACCAGTAATGCCTTTCAGGGTTCTACACGATTTCTTTGTTTTCATATGCAAAACAGGGGCAATGACATATTGTCTCTGTTTTTTCCAGAATTACACTGCCCGATCATTTTGCTTGACATAACTAATAGTCATTCTATTTGTTTTACTCTTTTTACTGAAGACATCTTTGAGTTTTTTCTCTGTGCTGTTAGAGTTGAAGGATTCTATATGGAAGATTAAATTGAGAATTTGCCTAGTTCAAGAAAAAGGCTGAGTTAACCATGGCTCCTCTCATTTCCTGAAACAACTCTTTGTTGATTAGTCCGTAACTGACGTGGTGCCTGTAGGGTAAATGGAGGCAGTCTGGTTTCCTCACCCAGGTGTCTGGGTAATGAATGGAAGAACTGTTCCCATAGCCTTGAAGGGACCTCAAAAATTATATTCTCGTAGCCTTGAGACTGGTTCTGATAAACTGTTCCCATAGCCTTGAGTGGACTCGTACAAGCATAATTATGCTCTGTTATATAATTTTCTAGCTTGAAGCTGGCTTTTTTTGCATCTAATATTTAAGGAAGAAGGGGCTCCCTGCTGGGTGCTAGGCTGGGGAGCAAGGGCCACGACATGTGCCACACAGACGAGACAGGTGACATGCAGTGTGCCACACAGAGACGTGCAGGGAGACACTCAGCTTGCTGCATGTATGGCTCAACCATCTCTGAATAAAGGCTTGTCAAACATCCCCACAGCTCTGCACATTTTCTTCTGTCTGGCCAAATACCATGAACCGGTCAGACCTGGAATGAAGTCCTCTTTGTTCATGGAAAGAAGGAGTCAAGTTCCTTCCACTAAATACTTCTCCAAAGAGATATAGACCCTCAGCTTCATGGCGCTGCATGATATTTAGAATTTATGTTGAAACATCTTATATTTTTTAATATCTTATTTATTTATTTTTTAGAGATAGGGGAAGGGAGGGAGAAAGAGAGGGAATAAAACTTCGGTGTGTGAGAGAAACATGGATCTGTTGCCTGGTTGTTTCTGTCACAATCCCAGCCAGGAACCAGGGTCTGCAACCCAGGCATGTGCCCTGACCTAAAATAGAACCAACCCTTTGGTTTGTGGGACTATGCCCAAACCACTGAGCTATACCAGTCAGAGCTGGACATTTCTTTTTGACAAAAAGATGTGGGAAGAGACAAAGAAATGGCAAAGAGCAGAAGCCCATTACCTACGAGAAAGGTCCCTTGCATCTACTATATGTCACTTCTGTTTACATGTATTTGTACCAAGTTTAGACACATGAATATTCCTCAGGGGAAAGTAAGTGAGAAATAAATCTTACAGAAGGAATAAGGAGTTCTGAGGAGGGGTGCAGAGACAATTTCAGTACAGCTTGGCATATCTGTCAGAAAATGTGATGTATTCTATTTCCTTTCTTTGAAATATTCTTATATCTAGGACCTAAAAAGTATGTCTACTTTTTTATTATTCATATCTTTTTTATTTTTCAATTCAGTTGTCCCAATTTTTCCCTGTTGCTCTCCCTTGCTCCAATCCACCCCACTCACAGAATGACCACCACCCCGTCGTCCATGTCCATTGGTCCTTCATACATGTTCATTGATTAGACCCTTTCCCTTCTTTCCTTCCTTATCCCGCTCTCCTCCACCTTCTCAGAGCTGTTAGTCTGTATCTTCTTTCCATGTCTCTGGTTCTATTTTGCTCATTTGTTTTGTTAATTAGGTTCCACTTACAGGTGAGATCATATGGTATTTGTCTCTTACCACCTGGTCTATTTCACTTAGCATAATGCTCTCCAGTTCCATCCAACCTGTTGTAAAGGGTAGGAGCTCCTTCTTTCTTTCTGCTGTGTACAATTCTATGGTGTAAATGTACTACAGTTTTTTTATTCACTCACTTAGTGATGGGCACTTAGGCTGTTTCCTGGACTTAGCTATTATAAATAATGTTGCTATCAACATTGGGGTGCATAGGTTCTTTTGAATTGGTGTTTCAGGGTGCTTAGGGTATAATTCCAGCGAAGGAATTGCTGGATCAAAAAGCAGTTCTATTTTTAGGTGTTTTTTTTTTGAGGAAATTCCATACTGTTTTTCACAGTGGCTACACCAGTATGCATTCCCACCAACAGTGTACTAAGGTTTACTTTTCTCCAAAATCTCACCAGCATTTGTTGTTAGTTGATTTGTTCATAAAGGCTATTTTGACCAGTGTGAGGTGGTATCTCATTGTAGTTTTAAATTCATCTCTCTGATGGCTAATGATGTTTAGCATCCTTTCATATGTTGCTGGGTCCTCTGTATGTCCTCATTGGAGAAGTGTCTGTTCAGGTCCTCTGCCCATTTTTGAACTGGGTTGTTTGTCTTCATGGAGTGGAGTCATGTGAGTTCTGTATAGATTTTGGAGATCAATGCCTTGTCCAAGGTATCATATCATTGGCAAATATGCTTTCCCATTGGTTAGTTCTATTTTCATTTGGATGATGTTTTCTTTAGCCATGCAGAAGCTTTTTAATTTGATATAGCCCCATTTGTTTAGTCTTTCCTTTATTTCCCTTTCCTTATATTAGCAAAAATATTGCTGAATGGAGTATTATATAATTCATATCTTGGCATCTATATGGTATTGTCAAAGAACTTTCCCAATCAAACCAAACAATTGTCTTTTAACTCTTATCACATTACACTATTTCAATTATATGTGGATGTAAATCACAGCCTCATATTTTAATTTGGATGTTTGATAATTTGTTCATTTTGCTTATTTGCATATCCCTTCTGAGAATAATGCAAGATTCCTAGGAGGAGAGCCCTGTCTACTTGTTCAGAGATGCATTCCCAGATCTTCAAATTGTGCTTAGGATACAATAGGCAGTGAACACAACGGAGAGGAGTGGATGCATGCACATAAAGTCAATTGTTTCTAATTTAAAAAAATTTTGAAATGACTCCATGTAAACAAACACCTACTATTTTATCCCTCTAATCACTTCAAATATTTTGGGAATACATTACATTAGAAATTATAAGTAAGTACATTTCTGTTGTATGAAGAGAAATTCAGTAGTTTTGTATCCTTCTGCTTTTGAAATGAAATTGTAGGTGGAAAGATAATATAGACGAAATACACCATGGAAATATACATAAGTGCTATAAAGGGAAACATTGTTAGGATATTAATTTATGTACTTTAGAAAGTGATACGTTGAGGATACTTAGTGCATTTTCTTATCAGGCTGAAAAATTGTTCTGTTAAAGCATAAGGACAACATAGGCTTAAATATAGCTATAACTAATAGATCATTTTGCACAACATTAAGCCTGCAAATGCTCTCAAGAATTTTTGATGCTGCAGTACTTTTAAACAACTGCGATGCACTTAATTTCTACTGGGCACATAGGCAGCTAACAACCATAGATGCACCATTGAGACAGTTATACAGAAAATATAGAAGTGATGAACTAAGTAAATTAGAATTGGAAGAAACTTGGAGTAAGGAAAATCATTCTAATTTGTTTGTAAACACATGAAGAATGAACTCTGAATCCACAATGCAATTTCTCGATTTGTTTCCAAATTGATAAAATTAGTAGTAAAAGCTTACATAACACATGCATACATACCAGTCTATTGGTAGGTCCTGGTGGTTATACTAATCCAGCATCATATCTATTGAATCTTGCCTTGAAATTTGGTGATTTCATGACCAAGTTTGAATATTGTCGCACTATGTAAATTACCACTTTGATGCAAAATTAATTCTTTAATTCAGCATTTTCTGTTTTCAGTTATTGTGCATCATTTTCTTGCATTTAAAATGATTGGGACAATATCCCTTCATCTTCTACAACTTTGGTCTTTCCTTTATAAGTCATTGCCATATCAGCCACATTTCCATCATTATAGCATTGGCTTTTTAATCTGCATTCACTTTTGAATATTTATCTGAAATAACTCTTGCCAAATTATTTTATATTCACTTTTCTTAATTAGGTTTGGGTTTCTTTAAAGGATCAAGGATATATTTTCAAATATTTTAGAATAAGCTGCTACGTTTTAAATAGTCCAGGACTTGAGAAAACAGGAATTCACTTTTTCAGTGGTCAGTATCTGTTTCTATAACATAATTAAAAATATATAATCTATAGTTGCAACTCAGAACAAATTAGTGATGTTCATGGCATTTTAAAAAGAGTTTCTTATAATTGAGAAAGCCTAGTGGGAAATGTTTCAAGTTGTGGAAGGTTGTTTCTTCAGTGCACTTTGCTACAGGGGACATTGGATCGTTTGCTGGTTCTATCTCTTTGGTCACTTTCTCTATACAAATTGGATTTCCTCCAGGAGCTTGGCCTGTGTGCAGCTGATAAGTAGTGTGGCAGGCTTGTATTTGGTATTCCTCTTAGAACTTGAACTTCATTCTTTTCATTCAATTTTCTATTTGTTATAGTCTGTACTGATGTTTTTCCTTTTCTGCCTGTCCTTTTTCATGCACTCACATACAATGTCTTGTCAGTTTCAGTGCTTGGATAATAAGTTGTTTTGTCAAGCAATACTAATATACTGTCTCCAGTCACATTCTTCAGAGTGACTCACCCTGCACAAGTCATTTTGCATTGCTCACCTCCAAAAATGTAGATAAAAAACTGCAAAATCTTGAAGAATATGGATTAGAATTTAACAATGAAATGCAATTTAAAAAGCCACATTAACTCCATAAAAATTCTGATTTCTGCACTTAAGAAACTAAACTGTCATTTGGGATTAGAAAAATAAATTGTAAGATTTACAGATCCATACACTAATGAATGTTAATTAGGCTAGAAGTGCAGGAGGTACCATCATGTGATTGAAGCAAAGAAACAGAAAACTTTGAAACAGAACTGTATAAAAGGAAATTTGATGTCAAACTTTATATGTTACTTGTGATAGACTTGAAAATATTCATGTTAATGAAAGTAGTAGGTGAAAATGTAGAATATTTGAAATTGGTAATTCTGTTTATTATCAAGCATGTTTATTTGAATTAATGAAAATAGAGGCATAATTTCCAAAAATACTTTAAAATAGCAATATAAACATTGTTATACATACAATGCTGGGACTGATGAGGCTCAATAAAGTTTCCATGCAAACTTTCACAGCTTTGAGAATCAACAACAGAGGTCCAATAAACATTAAAATGTGTTATAGATAATTTAATACTAAAATAGTAAAACAGTAAGGCCAAAAGATAGCTTCTTCTTTGTATATGCAAGTCAGTAAACATCAACCATTGAAAAGTAATTAGCTGTCTGTCATGTAGAGCACTCATCTACAATCCAGAATAGAGTTAGCTTAAAAAACTACATTTAAAACTATAGAAATATACACAACTCTGTATCAGAGGAGAAAAATATAAATTCACTTTTAAAGGTGAATATGCTCTGTTTATGTGTTTACTTTAGATTATTTAAGGACAAGCTGTGGATAATAGCAGACACTGTTTGACTAGCTTAATCAAGTGTAACCAAAATACCTTACTTTTACATTGGGCAATTTTCCAAAGACTATAATGCCTATGATATATTGCTATGTCAGCTCTACTTTTTCCCACAGGTAACATTTTAGTAAGCCTGATAAATTATATTATTAAAGAAATGGACCTAGAAAAATATGTTTTTGTATTTGTTTGTTTGTTTTATGCTGCTTTTCGGCTATGGTACATAGATACCAAAATTTTAAAATTTTGTTAATCTGAGATAATGTTTAATTCATTTTTTAATTTATCTATGGGAAAAATCTTTACTCGGATTTTAAGCTATTTTCATTCGGAACCTGTCATGGTGGCATGAGGGGCTAGAGGGGAAATAAAGGCAGGGCCCTCACCACTACAACCTAACAAAGAACTAAATCCTCCTTTTAGGAGGCTAAAAGCAAAAACTCACACCTTGACCCGGTAATCGTGAGCCCGGTCCTATAAGGCTTCCAGGCGTCCCAAAAAATAAGTGAAACTATGATAGTGTAGAAGAGTGGGGAACCCTTGAAACTCTGTGCATCGTCTGCACTAGCTGGGAAAATGAAAACCTTAAGACTGTAAATTCATCACAAGGCCAGGAAGGGAGAAAGGAAGGGGTTCCACAGTGCCCAAAGGGGGGAAAACATAAGACAACTTTGGTTAATTGCCTGCCTCCCATCACATATGCAAAATGAACAAATAGATACTAGAGCAAGATAAGGAGACGGAGCTAACAGACCTCCTCCCATACCTATGTATGGGCAGTCATTTCTACCCTGGGGAAGCTGGCACCACCTGTACCTGCCAATCAAAATGTAATTTCTTCACCTCCAAAACCTCTCAAACACATTATTGCTTGTCTTGTCGATAATAAACATCCTAACAGGTGTGAGGTGGTATATGTCAGTGTAGTTTTCTTTTGCATTCCTCTAATAACTTGTGAAGTTGAGCAATGTTTTTTATATCTGTTGGCATTGTATAGCTCATTTGGAGAAGTGATCGTTCAGGTTGTCTGCCAATTTTTAAATTGGATTGTCTATTTTGGTTGCTGTTGTTGTCATTGAGTTATATGAGCTCTTTAAGAATAGTCTTACCATATGTCCCAGTCTTCTATCTTCTGGGTATCTTTCTGCAAAAATTGAAAACATTTGTTTATAAGGATATATGTACTTATATTTTCACTGCAGCATTATTCATGACAACCAAGACATGGAAACAACTGAAGTTTCCATCATTACATGATTGGATGAGAATATGTGGTACATATATAGAGGGCTGTCCGGAAAGTATCCAGCCACACACTATGAAAAATAGAAACGTTTGTTGAAGATACAAGATACAGGAAACATTGTACATAAGACAGTGATGCCTCAGTCCCCTTCAAAGTAGGCACCTGGAGACCTCATACCGTTCTAATCGCCATCAGCTGCCCTGTTTTATTTTCCTGAATTTCATTGATGGTCTAAAATCTCTTCCCTTTTAAAGTGCTATAGAGGGGTTGAGTAAACTGGGTTATTTGATGTTTTGCAAAAAATTTCTTCATGAGGCATGAGGCATGAGCAGGCCTGCTGTTGTGATGAAGCTGCCAATCACCAGTTGCCTATAGCTGCAGGCTTCTGAATCGTATCAATAGTTTCTTTGGCAGAATGTTCAAGATTAATGCAAAATTTGATGCAGATTTGTTGCTCTACTTGCTCAGACATTTTAAGTTTGATGACCACACACTACACATGCTAACTCAATGGCATCTACTGCCCCCACTGACTAGTACAGTGAAATTGTCATTGTTCATGCATGCATATTCCAGTCCACTCTCCTTGGCTGCCAGATTATATCCATGTCACACGAACTGTTATTGTTAAATTAACAGTGGTTGGAATTCTTCCCTATAGACATGAAGATGTGATTACTTAATCCATTGGGGTTATATGTTAATTGATTTTAGAGAAAGAGGAAGAGAGAGAGAGAGGTCAGTGTGAAAGAGAAACGTCCATCGGTTGCCTCCTGTGTGCATCCTGATTGGGAATAAAACCCATAATTTAGGTATGTGCTGGGATTAGGAATTGAATGCACACCTTCTGGTGTGCAGGAAAACACTTCAACTGACTACGCCACCTGACCAGGACTAGAATTTATTATATTTTAAAGATATAATGTGGTTATATGAAGTTAAAGAATCGCTATAATAATAAATTTAAAATTTCACTTCACCTTCTTTTAGTTTTACTTTCCTTTTTTAATACACTGTTAAACATAAATATTACGCATAAGGGCTTTCAATATTATTTCCCAAAGTAGCTTTAGTGCTTGGTTATTCATCTCTTCAATGTTTATGAAACAAATGTGACCATTGGTTTTACTATGCATGGTGATTTTAATATTCATTATAAAATGCTGACTGCTACTTATCTTACTTCTTACCCTGGAACTAGAGTCTTTTATTTTTCAATCATGTAGCTCAATGTTTTAATGAAAGGTGCTTTTTACCCTGTGTTTTCTCCCACTGTTTTTGTGTTCATATGTCTTTTGTGAACATAATTAGGAAATAATATTAGATATGCCTTCCTATCATAGAAAGTTTGAAGTCTTTATAGATGCTTAAACTTAATGACAAATTTGTTCTAAGCTAGAATATAAATGTAAGTTTAACAATTCACATACCCTCTTTCTCCTCCCACTCCCTCAACACTGATTGGATCTGTCTCATCCGACCATGTCTTCACAAAATCTATGGGGAGGATAATGTGTGATGTCATGGGGTCTTTCTTCTGCATTAACGTCTCCCAGTTGTTGCCATCTGATTGGAAAGGCACCTTTCAATGCAACAGTACAAAGTAGTATGCTAATAAAAGTTGTCAATAATACCAAACAAGATTATTCTGCTTTCTAAGTAGCCCACTCTCAAAGATCTAAGATTCGAATCTGGACCTTCCAAGAGTGGGCACTGATTTGCCTTCAGCTGATTTCACATCCACTTAGCTGGAGGAAATTTCAAGAAGCCACCACTCCTTTCGAGTCTGCATTGTGCCATTCAGAGATATGCAACCTCAGTTACCATGTCTATGAGTCATCTCTCTAAATATTTGAAGAGGTATACCAGTTTTGTAAAACTTGCATGTGTTTTCATTGAATTATAGAATGTGATTACTTTTAGCTTTTTTACTTCTAAGAAATGCTTTATATTTCACATATATTTAGCATTCGTATGTTATCTATGCTTATCCCTTTTAAAATATGGTATATAAAATAGTTTACAAAACTTTAGAATTAAATATATGATGCAATGTTTATTAATATGTATACCTAAACTCTATTAAGCAGTCTAAAAATTTGTTAATAATTTCATCAATAACATTAAGTGATGGTTTAGGTTTAATAGGGAAATATACATAAAATATATCTTCCTCTTTAAATTGTTTTTAAATATTTTTTAAATTTAACCAATGTGTATAATCATTGGTTGAAAAACTAAGGACTCCTTTCTCTCTCCTTTCCTCTGTCTCTTTCTCAGTGTGTGTATGTGCGTGTGTGTCCTCATATACACAGGTACTAACACACATGCATTTTTATTACAAAAAGGATGGTATTAAAATAATATACCTGAATTATTAAAGCCTGAGCCTTGACAAACATTGTCAAGAACAAAAAACAAACACCAACTACCACTTAAAAATAAAGTAGAGACCTTTTTATTTTAAAAATGGTTTAAATTGTATTTTTATTTTGCACTATTTAAAATAATCAGATAAAAACTAGATGACAATTACATTGTTTTTGGTAAATATGTGTGTGAGAGATTTAAATGAATGGAGGTGTAAATAATCTAAACACTATTTAAGTAATCAATACCGGGAAGGTAACATAACTTTTCCAATGTGTCTTTTCATATGCAGTGTAAATAAAATTATTTTATATTAACCACTAAATTTTGCTTTAAAATATAAAGTTGAAGAGTCACAACTTTATGTAAAATTTATTATTTTCCCTATGGCTATGTGATTAATAAAACATTATATAGAATTTTGCCTTATTTTTTGTCCTTATTTTTTCTGTGGTTTACTGTATTTGGTATCATTTTTGAACATGCCAATGAAATAATTATTTTCAAAGACATTAGCACCTTATTATGTCTTATAAACTGTTAATCCTATGTTTTCATTTTGATTTTCCTCTTAGCAGAATTTGACTGAAAACTACTCCCAATTTCTTGAAAAACCTCCATGTCCAGGAATCAGTGACCATGGAAAACCTGTTACTCTTTCTCCTTGTCTTCACAATGTTAGAGTGCTTTAGTGCTCTATCTCAGCCTCTGTTCCTCTCTTATTGAGGAAGGGCATCCAATCTCAAGGCTTTGAAATTATCTACACTCTGATGATTGCAAGATGTATATCTATCATTTTGATATCTCCCATGAAACATGTCCATGTTTCCAACAGACTACTCAGAATCTTCTTTTGGAAATGTCATAAGTATCCATTATTTACATGCCCCAAAAAAGACACTTGAATTGCCCTCTCCCTACTCCCTTCCATCAGTTCAAGACTGATTCATTCTCACGTTATTTTATAAACATATCACATAATTTATCCTGGGTTAATCTATTCAGGCACTACTCTCAGAAAGTACATTCACTCTCTTGGTCTGTCTCCAAGATATTTCCCAAATGCGCTTATTTTCTTCCATTTCCACTAATTTTATTTATTATACATGGATTACCTTTTGCTCAGGCTAATATATACAAAAGCCTAAGAAATAGTTAGATCTGGATGGCTGTTTTTAATATACTAAATCATGTCAAATCTCTGATTAAAATCATCTGAAGTCTTTCTTCTTGAATTAGAACAAATCAAACCTTTCTGTCATGATTAAGATGTGACTGCTTTTTCCTCTATCATTAACCCTTTCATTCATATTACCTTACTACCCTCACCATTGTATTTAAGGTAACTTCCCATCCACTACATTTCTCATGCTGATTTATAACTATATTGATCACTGTCTGAAATTTCATATTTATTAATTTCGTATATGATTAGGTTTCTATATCCCTGCCTCTCAGACACGTAATAGAAGGAAGCTCCACGGTGAAAGAGTTTGTCTGACTTGCTCAGTTATGCATTTCTAGTGCTTGAGAGTATGATTGACATATTACAGAGAGATGTTGGTAAACATTGTCCTAGATGAATATTAGTGAAATGTCACCTAATTAAGTAAAATAACAGACGAACAATTTAATTTTTCAAAAAAAATATTGTTTCAACTTTGTTTGAAAAGATTTTATTACTTTAGCTTTACTTATTTACTTTTACTTATTAGATTACTGACTTACTTGTGCCAGACATTGTCTTGTGAGGTATATCTTCTTTATTAATTTATTTATGGATACATTAGTAAATTCTGGATCAGGAAATTTAGTATCACTACTGTACTTTAATTGTCTTTTAGTTAAGAATATTAAATAATCAAATACAACTTATATACATGGTTCTTTATTATATTATATCAATTGCATCATTGATACATATACTATATTGTATTAATTATATTACATCAATGCCATCATTAATATATCTACAATTTAAATCTACAAACCCACTTTCTGGAAAAGGCAGGTTTGCCTCATTATAAAAATATGACACATTAAAAGAAACAAGGAAAAATTCCCATTTGATATAGCAAAAAGAAAAATAAAATATCTGGGAATAAACCTAACCAAGGAGGTAAAAGACCTGTATGCAGAAAACTACACAGCACTGAAGAAAGAAATCAGGAAAGACACAAACAAATGGAAACATATACCTTGTTCATGGATTGGAAGAATTAACATCATGAAAATGTCCATACTACCCAAAGCAATATACAGATTCAATGCAATACCTATTAAAGTACCAATGGCATATTTCACAGACATAGAACAAACACTTCAAAAATTTATATGGAATCATAAACGAGTCTGAAAAGCAGCTGCTCTTTTGAGAAAGAAGAACAAAGTAGGAGGGATCACAATACCTGATATCAAACTGTATTACAAAGCCACTGTAATCAAAACAGCCTGGTACTGGCATAAAAACAGGCACATAGACCAATGGAACAGAACAGAGAGCCCAGAAATCAACCCAACTCTCTACAGTCAATTAATATTTGACAAAGGGGGCAGTAACATAAAATGGAGTAAAGATAGCCTCTTCAGCAAATGGTGTTCTGAGAACTGGACAGCTACGTGCAAAAAAATGAAACTCGAGCACCAACTTACACCATACACCAAAATAAATTCAAGGTGGATAAAAGACTTAAATATAAGCCGTGACACCATTAAAGTCCTAGAGGAGAACATTGGCAAGAAAATCTCAGATATTCCACACAGCAACATTTTTACGAATATGTCCCCTAGAGCAAGGAATATAAAGGAAAGAATAAACAAATGGGATCTCATCAAAATAAAAAGCTTCTGCATGGCTAAATAAAACAGTATTAAATTAAAAAGACAACCAACTGTATGGGAAAACATATTTGCCAATGATACTTCAGACAAAGGTTTAATCTCCAAAATATACAAAGAACTTACACGACTCCACTCTAGGAAGACATCGAACCCAATTAAAAAATGGGAAAAGGACTTGAACAGACACTTCTCTAAAGAGGACATACAGAATATCCAGAGACACATGAAGAGATGATCAATATCATTAGCTATCAGAGAGATGCAAATTAAAACCACAATGAGATACCACTTTACACCAGTCAGGATGGCTATCATAGACAAAGCAACAAACAACAAATGTTGGAGAGGTTGTGGGGAAAAGGGGTCCTTAGTTCACTGTTGGTGGGATTGCAGACTGGTACAACCATTATTGAAAACAGTATGGAATTTTCTCAGAAAAATAAAAATTGACCTGCCTTTTGACCCAGCAATTCCACTGCTAGGATTATACCCCAAGAATTCTAAAACATCAATTTCAAAGAACCTATGCACCACAATGTTCATAGCAGCACAATTTACAATAGCCAAGAGTTGGAAGCAACCTAGGTGCCCATCGGTACATGAATGGATCAAAAAATTGTGGTACATATACACAATGCAATTCTATGCAGCAGAGAGAAAGAAGGAGCTCCTACCTTTTGCAACAACATGGATGGAACTGGAAAGCATTATGCTGAGTGAAATAGGCCAGGCATTGAAGGACAAATACCATATGATCTCACCTTTGACAGGAAGCTAAAGAATAAAACAAACAAGCAAACAGAATAAAAACAAAGACACTGAAATAGAGAACAAGTGGGCAGTGACCAGAGGGGAGAGGGAAGGGAATTTAAGGGGAAAAAGGGGGAGAGATTTTGAGGAACAAGTATGAAAGACACAGGGATGAGGAGGGGGGGGAGGGAATGTGAGGGGGGAAAACGGGGCAGGGGGGTGGGATGGGAGAAATAGATTAAAAAAATGTACTTGAAAAATGACTAAATAAAATTTATTTTAAAAAAAAGAAACACAAAATACATTTTAAAATTATAAAATGTGGCCCTGGCTGGCATAGCTCAGGGGATTGAGTGCGGGCCTGTGAACCAGAGTATCTCGGTTTGATTCCCAGTCAGGGCACATGCCTGGGTTGCAGGCCAGTTCCCAGCAGGGGACAAATAAGAGGCAACCATACATTGATATTTCTCTCCCACTCTTTCTCCTTCCCTTCCCCTCTCTCAAAAAATAAATAAATAAAATATTTAAAAATAAAATTATAAAATGTGAAATATTCTCCAGTGTCTACTTTAAGTTTTATAACAGTCACTATTCAAGTACCTATTACAGATGCTATGAAGCTCGTACTTCATTTTGATATGTTGACATTATAACTATTGATATAGAAATGAAGAGGTCATGGAAACAATAAGCATTGTTTAAAGAATTATACATTTAACTCATTTTCATAAAAAAAGATAAAGCCATCATAAAATTGACAATTACTTTACAAGCCAGGCAAGTATTTAACTCCTAAACATCATTATTCTTTAAAAACTTTTAAAAAGTATATTTTCAAACCATATATGTACTAATATTGTAAAGAATAAAAATTATTCAATTATGTTAACTATTTAATTCCAAGTTAATTATTTAAGAAACAATTCCAAGTGAATACAATTTGCATTAGAAATTTTGAAACGCATATGTTTTGTATATTTTTTACAACTAAGGAAATTAAATACTGTTATAAACAGTGTGCAAAACTGCCCCTGGAATCATCGGTGAACTTGTAAGTGTACTTCAAGGTATCTTAGATTTTCAAAGGAAACAAGTGTTCTCTGACACAAACCACTGTTCTGTGCATCAGCACATCTGTTCTATTCTGGTAGGGACAGCACAGGCTGAGGAGCAGGCTGCCTGGACTTGCTTCCAGGTTTCACCACTCACTAGCCCTGCAATCTCAAGTAAAACCAAAACCTCTCATTGAGTCCTTTTCCTTATCTCTAAAAAGATAATTATATTTATACTGCATCATTATTGTGAGAATATAAATGTAATACATTTGGCATGTTTATAACAATATTCAACATGGAGAAAAAACCAATAAATATTAGCGATGATAGCAATGATAGCTATGTGTAATGAGTGTGTGTTCCTGACTATAGTCTCTCCTATAAGTCAACTTCTGGGCTAGCTGCCTGCTCAGCAAATGGGCACCAAGGAGTTGACAAGGATCACACGAAGTAACTATGCTATTTACTCAGTTTTTATTGAATGTAGGTTCACTCAAAATATAATATTGATATACATAAATATCCTATTTATACTCTAACAATATAAGAGAAATATAACACACACACACCCAGCAACTGGTGGAGGATAAAGAACCTGAGTCCCAGAGTCTCTGTCTGCAGGTCCGGAAGACAGCACAGTGGGAAAGGGAGCCATCAGCATCTTGCAAGGAAGGATCTCAGGAGCCAGATGGGTAGCAAGGCAAACAAAGTCCTCAGTCCAGCAGGGCAGAGCCTCCAGCAGCCGACTCCTAGAGAGATCAGGGTGGCATGGAGCAGCACTCTGGTGTGTGGAACTCAGCTGTCTCAGCAGTGATCTGGAGCCCGACTCAGTTATACCTTGAAAGTGGTGGACTCCACCCTTCTGGTTGTGTTGATGTGTCTCAGTACTCCTGATAGTAAGTGGGGAATGTCTATGGTCTCTGTAGATATGGCTGTTCTGATCACACGTGCAAATACCTTCGGTGGTTCTCCTTGTCAGATGTGTCTAGAGTTACTTAGGTAGTTTCCCTCTTGAACCAAAGTGTCGTGGCTGACAGGCAGCCATCTTGGTTGACATGTGTGACTCTACTTTGTTTTATGTAATTCATGCTGTCTTGACTGGACTAATGCCATTTCATTGGTTCTGCTCTCCATACTGTCTGTGTACTTCTACCTCTTCATCCTGTGCCTTAGAGAGTCTTTCTTATCAGTACTATTCTAAAATAAAGCTATTTCTTATACATCTTTTTAAAAGCCATGTAATATTTCATTTAACACATATGCAATAATATATTATGTTATTCCTTTTCAACATTTCTTGTGATTTTTTGTTATAAAAAGCAATTCAATGATGAACTTTTTTTTTTACATTTTTCTACAAATGTGCAAAAACTACTGGAATCAGTGCCAAGCATACTTGAGGATAAGGAACAGTGTAATTAATTCCAAAAATTGCTTTAACAATTCATATTCCTAGTTGCAAAATGTGACAGATTGTCTTCCCTGCATTACATTTTTTCTTTACATTTCTCTACATTTTAGAAGATGTAGTATTTTATAGCTTTAAATTTCTTTTGTAATGTTAGGATTGATTATAGTATAATCAGAATTGATTAACACCAATATAAATATAAAATCTGTTTAAGAAGTTATACATATATAATCTCTAGATACATACATATATATATGCATATATATATATATATACACACACATATATGTATATATTTCCCACCCTTTTAAACCCTCTCGATTCCTGATGTTTAGCTGACCCAATGCCTTTCCATATCTAATGCAAACATGCATTTCACAATTTCAAGAGCTTCTATTGGTGTCATGTCTTACCTACACTGGAGGCAATTACAATTTAACATTGGATAACATTTTAAATTTGTGAAATAAAAATTTAAATTTGTAAGCTGTAATTAAGAGTGAAAAAATAATATAATACTATAATTCTATTTTTATAATTTTATAGGTTTATTATAATGCTGAAACAACATATGTTTCTCTTTTCACTTTTCTGTACTTTTCATTTATGATGGTCATACATTATCTAACCTTTTTTAAATTTTAATTGTTGTTCAAGTATAATTTTCTGTCTTTTACTTCCATCCAAGCTCACCAACCCAGCCCTCCTGCCCCCTCCCACTTCCACCCCCCCCAGTTTTTGTCCATGTGTCTTTTATACTTATTCCTGTAAACCCTTCCCCTTTTCCCCTGAAATTCCCTCCCCTCTCCCCTCTGAACACTGTCAGACTGTTCTCTATTTCAGTGTCTTTGGTTATATTTTGCTTGTTTGATTGTTTTATTGTTTAGGTTCCTGTTAAAGGTGAGATCACGTGCTATTTGTCTTTCACCACCTGGCTTATTTTGCTTAGCATAATGCTTTCCAGTTCCATTCATATTGTCGCAAAGAGTAGGAGCTCCTTCTTTCCTTCTGCTGCATAGAATTCCATTGTGTAAATGTACCATGGTTTTTTGATTCATTCATTTATTGATGGGCACCAAGGTGGCTTCCAACACTTGGCTATTGTAAATTGTGCTGCTTTGAACATTGGGGTGCATAGGTTCTTTTGGATTGGTGTTTCAGGGTTTTTAGGGTATAATCCTAGCAATGGAATTGCTGGGTCAAACAGCAAATTTATTTTCAGTTTTCTTAGAAAAATCCATACTGTTTTCCATAATGGATGTACCAGTCTGCAATCCCACCAACAGTGCACTAGGGTTCACTTTTCTCCACAACCTCTCCAACATTTGTTGTTTGTTGATTTGTTTATTATGGCTATTCCGACCAGTGTAAAGTAGTATCTCATTGTGGTTTTGATTTCCATCTCTCTAATAGCTAGCAATATTGAGCATCTTTTCATGGGTCTCTGGATCCTCTATATGTCCCTCTTGGAGAAGTGTCTGTTCAAGTTCTTTGCCCATTTTTTAATTGGGTTGCTTTTCTTCTTAGAGTGGAGGTGTGTAAGTTCCTTGTATATTTTGGAGATTAACCCCTTGTCTGAGGTATCATTGGCAAATATGTTTTCCCATACAGTTGGTTGTCTTTTTATTTTAATACTATTTTCTTTAGCTATGCAGAAGTTTGTTTTTTTTTTATGAGATCCCATTTGTTTATTCTTTCCTTTATGTCCCTTGCTCTAGAAGACATATCACTAAACATGTTGCTGTTTGAAATATTTGAGATTTTCCTGCCAATGTTCTCCTCTAGGATTTTAATGGTGTCACTGCTTATATTTAACTCTTTTATCCACCTTGAATTTATTTTTGTGCATGGTGTAAGTAAGTGCTCAAGTTTCATTTTTTTTCACGTAGCTGTCCAGTTCTCCCAACACCATTTGTTGAAGAGGCTATTGTTACTCCATTTTATGTTGCTGCCCCCTTTGTTGAATATTATTGACCATAGAGATTTAGGTTTATTTCTGGGCTCTTTGTTCTGTTCCATTGGTCTATGTGCCTGTTTTTATGCCAGTACCAGGCTGTTTTGATTACAGTGGCCTTGTAATACAGTTTGATATAAGGTATTGTGATTCCTCCTACTTTGCTCTTCTTTCTGAAAATTGCAGCAGCTATTCGGGATCATTTATAGTTCCATATAAATTTTTGAAGTGTTTGTTCTGTGTATGTGAAATATGCCATTGGTACTTTAATAGGTATTGCATTGAATCTGTAAATTGCTTTAAGTAGTACAAACATTTTGATGATGTGAATTCTTCCGATCTGTGAACACAGTATGTTTCCATTTGTTTGTGTCTTTCTTGATTTCTTTGTTTAGTGTTGCATAGTTTTCTGCATACAGGTCTTTTACCTCTTTGGTTAAATTTATTCCTAGGTATTTTATTTTATATCAAATGGGATTTTTTTCTTGATTTCTACTTCTGCTGTTTCATTGTTGGTATACAAAAATGCCTTTGGTTTCTGGATACTGACTTTGTATCCCACTGTTTTGTGGAATTCATTAGGTTGAGCAGTTTTGGGGTGGAGACTATGGGATTTTCTATGTACACTATCATGTCATCTGCAAACAATGACGGTTTTGTTTCCTCCTTTCCAATTTGGATGCATTTATTTCCTTTTCTTGTCTGATTGCTGTGGCTAGGACTTCCGATACTATATTGAATAGAAGTGATGAAAGTGGACAACCTTGTCTTATTCCTGATCTTACTGGAAAAGCTTAGTTTTTGCCCATTGAGTATGATGTTGGCTGTAGATCTCTCATATATGGTTATTATGGAAGGAATGCTCCTGTAACAGGGTGCAGCCAGGAGGGGACCCCAAAAAAAGAATTTGGAATGGGGTCCAGAGATCAAGGTGTCCAGGAAATATTAAGATGTCCTCACCTTCCCCTCCCCAGGGTGAAAGGACAAATGGAGTAGGGCCATTGAGAGTTGTTTTGCATAGCAACAGTTTCACAGCTAACCTCTGGAATGGTCATTTAACATATCTATAACCTTTCACTGGTTTCATAGATATGTTAAATAGCTGTGTCCATGCTTTGAGCCAGGGAGAAGGAAGTGACTTCTACCCAGGATTTAACTGGGGGCAGGTCCCCTGAGTTACAGCACCTGTGTGAGAGCTTGGAATTGATTGGCTCCATGCCATGGGGGCCACATCTGCCCAGACTCACTATGGCAGCCCAGTAAAGGGCTGGATACGGGAGGATACAGGAGTCTCGGCAGGTGTAACCGATTGTGGGAGGGGTTGGAAATGGGGCTGCAAAAGAGGACTGGCTTGGGAATTTAAACGCAGATGTGGCAGCCATTGAAGAGAGAACCACATAGTTTGGGCAGTGTGAGGACCCCCTTCTTGCCCAGGTGAAAGAGAGAGCCACACGATTTTGACAGAGTAAGGAACCGCCACTCGGCTTTGCCAGAGTGGTGATCCTACCCTCTCCACAGCCATGTGAAGGAAAGAACCATGCAATTTTGGTCAGAGTGCTGACCCCTGCAGCTTCGGTAGAAGAGGCCCACACAGCTTTGGGGTGCTCCCCTTGGCTGAGTGGCCTCGGAAGCAGGAGAGACTTTGCCTGGAAGAAGAGTAAAACAACTCTTTGCCAGTGGACCATGAGAAGGTGCCACATGACTTTGGAGTAGAGATCCTGCCTGGATGGTGACACAGCTGATGGTGCCAGCGGCCTGGAAAAAAGGATGTGTGCTTTTTTCCTGAGTTACGGTACCTTGAATTAGGGTGGGGGAGGAGGAAGTGCTGTAGGTTTCTGTGGTTATCCTAAAGTACTTTGATATTTTAATGGGGATATTAGGTCACTATTTTAAGTCTATGTAGCTTTAAATAAACCTTTCCTTTCCTTTTCACAAATGTCTGGCATTGAGAGATGTCTTTCCTCTGGTGACGGATAGATGAGCCAAGTAGGTGTTAGTATACCATCCTTGGAAGGGGCCCTTGTTGTTCTGTAGCAGTTTTTGGCAATCCCAGGTGGACCAAATATTGCCCCCCCTTGGACCTCTGTTCAGTAACACTCCCTTTATTCCTACTTTGCTGAATGTTTTTTATCATAAATGGGTGCTGGATCTTATCAAATGCTTTTTCTGTATCTATTGATATGATCATGTGTTTTTTGTCTTTGCTTTTGTTTATGTGGTGTATTACATTTACTGATTTGCGAATGTTGAACCATCCTTGCATTCCTGTGATGAATCACACTTGATCATGGTGTGTGATCTTTTTAATGTATTGTTGGATGCATTTTGCCAATACTTTGTTGAGGATTTTAGCGTCTATGTTCATCAGTGATATTGGCCTGAAGTTTTCTTTCTTTGTTGTGTCTTTATCTGGTTTTGGGATTAGGATGATGTTGGCTTCATGGAAAGAGTTTGGGAGTCTTCCATCATTTTTATTTTTTTTAAATAGTCTGGGAAGGAGAGGGGTTACCACTTTCTTAAATACTTTGTAGAATTCTCCTGTGAAACCATCTGGTCCAGGGCTTTTCTGTGTCAGGAGTTTTTGGATTACTGCATCAATTTTTTCTGCTGTTACTGGTCTTTTCAGGCTTTCCATTTCTTCTTCATTTAGTTTTGGAAGATTATATTTTTTTCTAGAAATTTGTCCATTTTACCCAGGTTTTCAAATTTCTTGGCATACAGTTCTTCATAGTAATTTTTTACAATCCTTCATATTTTTGTGGTGTCAGTTGTAATCTCTCCTCTTTCAGTTATGATTGTGTTTATTTAGGTCCTCTCTCTTCTTTTCTTGATGAGCCTGCTTAAAGCCTTGTTGATTTTGTTTATCTTTTCAAAGAACCACCTCCTGGATTCATTGACCCTTAAAATCATGTTTTTCATCTCTATGTTATTTAGTTCTGATCTGATCTTGGTTATTTCCTTCCTTCTTCTAGCTCCGGACTGTCTTTGTTGTTGTTCCTCGAGTTCTTGTAGGCATAAGGTTAGCTTGTCTGTGTGAAATGTTTTAATTTTTTTTATATAGGCCTGCATCGCTATGAACTGCCCTCCTAGGACTGCTTTCACAGTGTCCCATAAATTTTGAGTTGTTGTGAGTTCATTTTCATTTGTTTCCAGAAACTTTTTGATTTCTTCCCTAATTTCATTCTTGACCCATTCATTGTTTAATAGCATGCTAATTCAATCTCCATGATTTTGAGTGTTTTGGATTTTTTCCCTTGGGGTTGGTTTCTAGTTTCAGTCCTTTGTGGTCAGAGAAAATTCTTGATATGATTTCAATTTTCTTGAATTTTTTGAGGCTTTTGTGTCCTATCACGTGGTCAATCTTTGAAAACGGTCCATGTGCATTTGAAAAGACTCTGTTTTTAGCATCTTTGGGATGAAGGGTTATCTATATATCAGTTAAGTCCATTTCATCTAGGGCTTAGTTCAATGCCACAATATCTTTGTTGATATTTTTGGGGGAAGATCTGTCCATTTTTTACAATAGGGGGTTAAAGTCCCCTAGTGTAATTACATTGCTGTTTTTATCTTTCTTGAAGTCCTCTAAGATTTTCTTTATGTATTTGGGTGCTCCTATGTTGGGTGCATATATATTTACAATGCTTATGTCTTCTCAGTGGATTCTTCCCTTGAGTATTATGAAGTGGCCTTCTGGGTCTCTCTTTTTTGCCCTTTTTTTGAAGTCTATTTTGTCTGATATGAGTATTGCTACCCTGTTTTTTTTTCCTGTCCATTTGCTTGAAAAATTTGTTTCCAGCCCTTTACTTTAAACCTGTGTAAGTTTTTTTGTACTCAGTGGGGTCTCTTGTAGGCAGTATATATGTGGGTGATGCTTTTTTATCCATTACCTATTCTATGTCCTTTAATTGGAGCATTTAATTCATTTACATTTTAGGTTATTAGTGATAGGTTCTTATTCATTGTCATTTTCATACCTGCGCCCCCCCTTTCTTCCTTTCCTTAAAGCAGTCTTTTTAGCATGTCTTGCAGAGCTGGTTTGGTGTATACTTTTAGACTTCTTTTGTCTGGAAAACTCCTTATTTGGCCTTCTATCTTGATTGAGAACCTTGCTGGGTAAAGTAGCCTTTGTTGTAGTCCTCTGGGTCTCATTACTTGGAATATTTCTTGCCATTCTCTTCTTGCTTGGAATGTTTCCATTGAGAAGCCAGTTGCTAACCTTATCGGGCTCCTTTGTATGTTATTTCCTTTTTCTCCCTTGCTTTCTTTAAGATTCTCTCTTTGCCTTGGAATTTTGCCATTTTAATGATGATGTGTCTTGAAGTGGGCTTCTTTGGGTTCCTCTTGATTGGGACTCTGTGTTTCATGGATTTGTGTGATTTTTTTCTCTCATCAAATTGAGGAAGTTTTCCATCATTACTTTTTCAAATAGGTTTTCTATCCATTTCTCTTCTTCTTCTCTTCTGGTATCCCTATTATTCTGATATTATTACTTTTGTTTCATATATCGTGTATTTCTCTTAATCCCTCTTCATTCTTTCTGAGCCTCTTTTCCTTTTCTTGCTCTTTCTGGGTGTTTTGTTTTTTCTACTTCGCCCTCCAACTTGCTGATCCAATCTTCTGTTTTATCTATCCTGAGTTTGATTTCTTCTCTTGTATTCTTCAGTTCAGATATTGTATTCTTTATTTCCTCTTGGCCCTTGTTAATAATTTATATTTCCTTTTTCATGTTGATATAGTTTGCAGCAAGTTCATTGTAGTTTCCCTGTAGTTTCTGGTAATTCACTGTGAGCTCAAGGAGCTTCCTGATAACCATTGCTTTGAACTCAGTATCTGACAGTTGAGTGGCCTCTATTTCATTTAGCATTCTTTCTGAGGTTTCCTCCTTTCATTTCATTTGGGGATAGTTTCTTTGTCTTCCATTGTTTGTGAGACTCTTCCTGTTAGCCTCAGCTTCTTACATTGATCTGTTTAGACTCCTTGGGTTTATGATGTGCGCTTCTGTGGTAGAATGCCTGTGAGATTCAGTGGTGCAGACTCCTTTGTGTATCCACTTCCACCTACTCTTTTTTGTGATCAGTTGGAGGGGTAAGAAAAAATAGTTTAAGACAGCAAGAGAATATTCTATGCTATTTACAGTAGCAGCCAGTAAAGAAGATAGGAGATCCTTTGGCTATGTATAGTGTCAACCATGATATACCACCCAAATAGCCACTTTTTAGAAAGGATAGAAAGAAGATAAGACTCTTGTTGGGGAGGGAAGACTTGTGAGTTTGATCTAGAAAGCAGTGAGGTTGTCGGAGGTAAGATTATGAGGCAAGGTGAGAGCAAAGGATAGTAAATAGGTGTAGTGTGTGAGAGAATAAAGTTAACCACTACAGTAATAGAGTTCAGGAAACCATGAAGTGGGCTAAGATCTGGGAGGGGTGTTTTGTAGTATTTACAATAGTATGCAATAGCTATTATTTACAATAATATTAGAGCAAAGATCATATGACAGAATCTATAAGATCTAGATATCAAGAATAGGGGGTATTGGACCTTCAATAGTGTGCTAATGGAATACAGGTGAAGGACAGTAAATTAGCAATACACTATGAATGAGAGAACAAGGGAAACCTGTCAAACAATACAATATGACCAGCCAAGCAAAGAAGACTAAACAGAAAGACTAGAATACAAAAATATTATTCAAATAAAAGATGTAAGAGTAATGTAAAAATATGTAAAAATAATCATACAAATATGCAATATCTTGCAGGGTCTCTGTAATAGCAAAGTGAAATTTGTCTCTCTGTCTCAGCTGTTGGGATGCCCCCTCTTTGGGTCCAACTCTGGTCTTTTCACAGTTCCAGGTTTTTTTGTCTCATTTGTGGGTATTTAAAGAAAAAGCAGACTAAGGAAGGTAGAAGAGATAAAATTGGAAACAACAGAAGAAGGAATAAAACAAGAAAGAAGAAAAAAGAAGCAAAAGAGATTGAGAGATAAAAATAATAAAACTTAAAAATTAAACCATTTATTTAAAAAAATCAAACAAACAAAAAGCTACACCACAAACAACAACAACAAAACCCTCTTGCTGGTTTCAAACCAGCCAAGCCTTTTTTTCTGTTCTTGCTGACTGCAGCAGGCTGAAGGGTGGGTTTACAGATGTGGGCTCCTGGTCGCTGGAGGTGCATGTGCTCACTCCGAGTTTACTGGTGTGGTCTCCAGGTCTCCTGAGGTGTGCATGCTCTCTCTGGGTCCACGAGTGTGGTCCTGGGTGTTTCACAAAGCTCTCTCTCCCTGGGTTGCGGGTGTAGGTGCCCAGCCAGGCCACCTCCAGTGACATGTGCTCTAGTGCACACTCGTTTTTTAATATATATTTTATTGATTATGCAATTACACTTGTTCTATTTTCCCCCTTCATTCCCCTCTACCCTGCACACCCCCTTCCCCACCATTCCCCCTTTTAGTTTATGACCACGTTTCTCAAGTTCTTTAGATTGTGTATTTCCCCCACTATTCTTGCCCCTCTATCTATTTTCTACCTACCGTCTATGCTGCTTATTTTCTGTACCTTCTCTTTCTCCCACTCCCCTGTTGCTAACCCTCCATGTGATCTTCATTTCTATGGTTCTGCTCCTGATCTAGCTGTCCCCTTAGTTTGCTTTTGTTTCAGGTGTGGTTCTTAAGAACTGTGAGTTTGATGTCCTTTTACTGTTCATCTTTTTTATCTTCTTTTTCTTAGGTAAGTCCCTTTAACATTTCATATAATAAGGGCTTGGTGATGATGAACTCCTTGAATTTGATCTTATCTGAGAAGCACTTTATCTGCCCTTCCATTCTAAATGAAAGCTTTGCTGGGTAGAGCAATCTTGGTTGTAGGTCTTTGAATTTCATGACTTGGAATACTTCTTTCCAGCCCCTTCTTGCCTGTAAGGTCTCTTTTGAGAAATCTGCTGACAGTCTGATGGGAACTCCTTTGAAGGTGACTGTCTCCTTAGCCCTTGCTGCTTCTAGGATTCTCTCCTTCATTTTAATCTTGGCTAATTTAATAATGATGTGCCTTGGTGTGTTTCTTCTTGGGTCCAACTTCTTGGGACTCTCTGAGCTTCCTGAATTTCCTGGAAGTCTATTTCCTTTGCCAGATTGAGGAAGTTCTCCTTTATTATTTGTTCCAATAAGTTTTCCACTGGTGGCTGTTCCTCTTCCCCTTCTGGTACCCCTATAATTCGGATGTTGGAACGTTTAAAGATGTCCTGGAGGTTCCTAAGTCTTTCCTCATTTTTTAAAATTCTTGTTTCTTTATCCTTTTCTGTTTGGTCATTTTTTTTTCCTCTTTCTGGTCCACTCCTTTGATTTGAGTCCCAGTTTCCTTTCCATTACTATTGGTTTCCTGTGCATTACCATTCATTTCAATTAGTTTAGCCTTCGTATGTTCCTCTAATTTGTGACTAAAATCAACCAGTTCTGTGAGCATCCTGATCACCAGTGTTTTGAACTGTGCATCTGAAAGTCTGGCTATTTCTTCATTGCTTAGATTTATTGGCTCTAGGGCTCTGAGTTGTTCTTGAGCCATGTTTTCATCTCTTCATGCCTGTTAGGTATGAGGAGCAAAGCCTTAGTTGTTCACCAGAGCGGGGCTACCCAGGTTGCTGGTTTGTGATGCTGTACATGGGGGCGGGATCAGAGAGAGACAATAGTGGTCCACTCTGCTGCTTCTCGCCACTGGGGCCTGCATGGTCTGTCTCACTGCTTGCTCCTTCACCAGTTTATCTGCGTACGAATGTGTGACTGTGGTCAGCCCTCAGTGGGTCCACCACCTTGCGCCCACAGTGGGTCTGCCCAATACTCCACACCTGGGATCCGCCTATGGCCCCTGGGGTGCCTGGGTCATGGGCCCAGGTTGGTCCAGTGGATCTTTCCTGCCCAACCCCTCCCTGCTGCTGGCTCTGCCCCTCTTACCAGTTTGGCTGAAGGGTTCGGTGTTGTCAGACTTCTGTATAGTTCAATTTTCTGTGGTTTAGCTGCGTTTTTGTTGTTAAAACTTTATTGTTTTTAAACTTGGTTGTGCGAGGAGGCACAGTGCTTCCACCTATGCCTCCATTTTGGCGGAAGTCTTCTAGTGCACACTCTTACCAGGCTATGCATGGGTGCTCACAGCCCCCAAGTGTTTGCCACTCAGTCCTTACTCCCCTCTCTGTGACTTCAAGCAACCAGGTCTCTCTCAGTACTGCTCAAACCCTGCTTGGCTGGGGAGGGAGTGCAGACACAGCTCTTTCCCAAAAGCCCTGTGGCTATAGCCTCCCTGGTCCCCACACTGATCTCTGGCACCTTATTGTCCTGAAGCACTCTCCTTACTGTCTGTTTTTTTCAATGTCTCCTACAATTTTTGATCTCCTATTTTCATATATGCTTTGATACTGTTGGCCATCTACTCGGTTCCTCTGTAGATTGGCCAGGCTTCTCTCCTGCGTGTAGGGGGAAGTGGAATCTTCCCCCTCTTACCTAGCTGCCATCTTCTCTCTATAATCCTATTTTTAAGCATAGAAATTTTAGTGTTGTGGGAGTTAAGGAAAATAATTTCAGGGACACCTACTTCAGGAGAACTTCTTATATCACACAACACATATAGTCATGAACTTCTGCCACAGAGATCTTTAGAATATTATCTAGAATAATATGTTAAATGGTTCATGTCTTATAATGTTCAATTTGGTTAAGCACTTACTATTAGCCAGATCTCAATACAGAGATTTATATGTAAAATATAACTATGAACATTTGAAAGAGTTCATTATATTTTAAATGATTTTGCCTTCTAGAATCAAAACATATTATAGTAACTTTTGATTCCTGCTTTAGTTCCTTTTTTCTCCTTATACCATACAAATTATTTCAATGACAACACTCACCAAATACTTTATTGACTGTATGTTTTTTTGTCCTGCTTGTAGTTAGGCAATGTCATGTTTTGTATTCTGGCCAATGTGGTCTGAATAATAGTTGTGTCTACCACTCAAAGAGGGACACACTCAAGCCTCCGATGTCTCTCCCTATTGCAGCACTGAGAGCGTTCGCGTGGACCAGATGTTGCCATGGTAGGTGGCAGAACTGCTGTCAGCCTGAATCCCTGGTGGTCTTAGGAACAGAGACCCTACTATAGATATCTTTAGATTTCTTGTCTGTAACATGCTTTACCCTAATACATAATTCACACCTTTAGAACATGAAATCTTTACTTTTTAAGAAACAGTTTAAATTGTAAAGGGTCTCCTTCCTTGGAAAAGAAGTCAATTCCACTGTTAAAATACTAGGTATCATATGATGAGAGAGCTTTGCTTGAATTGAGTGCTATGCAAGCAATTACGAGTAATTTAATATAATAGAACTATTCTGCTGGAGTTTATTTTTAAGATAATAATGTATTTCTTTTTTCATATATAATAAAACTCAAAGTACCACTTTGGTTCTCATCAGCAAAACCTATAGCTTTAAAATATAAGTACTCAAGTCTGTTGATTAGTGTATGCAGAATTTTTTACTTGCCCAATCTGTAAATTGAAGTTTTATGCAAGAAACAACTTGGAAAATCTGAAGAATAATAGAAATTTACTTAAAAGCCAGGTATTTTTGTCATCTCTAGGTATAATAAAATCAGAATCAGAAGCTCTATATATTGTACTCCACTTGAATCAAATGTACATTAGAGATGTTCTTAGAAAGTATGGTATATACATAATGACATCCTATCTTTTTTGTTTTCTTAAAGATTTTATTTATTTGTTTGTTTGTTTATTTATTTATTTTAGAGAGAGGTGAAGCGAGGGAGAAAGAGAGAGAGAGAAACATCAATGTGTGGTTGCCTTTTATATGCCCCCAACTGGGGATCTGGCCTGCAATTCAGGCATGTGCCCTGTCTGGGAATTGAGCAAGTAACCCTTTGGTTTGCAAGCCAGGGCTCAGTCCACTGAGCCACACCAGCCAGGGGTCCTTCTGTAATTTTTTTAGCAATGGAAAAAGAAAGATTAGTCTACAACTGTTCTTCGCATTATAAAGTCCATTTTGGTTATTCAAACCAACCACAGTTATTCAGTCATGGGTATAAGGATAAGGTCGAGGAAAAGATTGGTCAAACAATCACGGTCAAATTGAGGTTTCATTTTGGTGAACATGGGTGGATGGAATTTAGTGGCACACTGCACCTGTTTTAAAATAATTATAATCCACACTAAGATAACAAATTAAGGAATACTAAAGTTGTGTGTTGGGCCTCTACGGAGGAACGATTTTATAAACATAATCAAATCTAAGATATGAACTTAAAAATTCAATTTGTGAGGATATGTTGAAAATAAACTATCAAAGAATGCAAGTTTGTTATAAAACTATTTTAAGGTTTTATAAATCCCAAAGAAAAGAACTTGTAGAAATGGTCCTTTGTGTTCTAGAATATTAGAATATCCATTGGAAATGCACCACATATGTTTATTGTATTAAATAGTGTGATTAATGTATTTTATCTTACTTTATTCTATTATATAAACTCATTATGTCAAATTATCTACTAGAACTACTTCATTTCTATTATTTGCTTAAATATTTCATTGGCTACTTAGGCGAGTCACACTTAAATACAAATATTATTAGTAATAAATTTCTAATCTAGGCCATTGAAAAGTTTGATAAAGTGAGTAAATATTTATAGGGTTGTTAAAAAATAATCTGTTAAACTAGCCTTATAATGACTATGCAAGAATGTATAATCTTGTACAAGAGCAGCTTCTCATAATTGATCTGATGGAGACATAGAATTATTTTTAATTTATAAAACTAGAGAACTCTTTATCTCATTTTATACCATAGATGATCTCTAGAAAATTTCTAGATGCAAAAATTCAATGAGAAAAAAGAGAATATAAGATCTTTGACTGATTAGTTGTTTAAATTGAAAATTTTCATTTTTTTATAAAAGATTTTATTTATTTATCTTTAGAGGGGAAGAGAAGGAGAGAGGGAGAGAAATATCAACATATGGTTCCCTCTCATGCATCTCCTGCCTGGAACTGGCCTGCAACTCAGGCATGTGTCCTGACTGGGAATTGAACCATGATGCTTTGGTTCGCAGGCCCATGACCAATCCACTGAGCTATACCAGCCAGGGCAAAAAAATTTTATTTCTTATAGATATATGTATTTATCAATTCACATACATATTTAGGGAATATTGATTGGTACTCTGGAGAACTATAGAACAGAAGTAGAGGAAATAATCTGTATTTTTCTTTTTATTTCTCTTCTATAGAAAACTGTATTAAAATACTGTTGGTGATTAACATTTTATTTGGATTGTGTCGATCATAGTTTCAGATTACAGCACATATATAAAAGTCACCTTCATGTTGGGTTTGTTCTAGTTTTGGTGGAAAATGCCATCAGCTATAGTTACATAGTAAGATTCCTTTATAAAAGAAGATACAGAAACATATTTGTGCATTGAGCTACATAAAGCAGTAGACAGGATAAAATGCTTCCAGGTGTAGATAGGACTTTCCCAGCCTCCTACATATCCCAGGAATACTTCAATATCATCAATTGTATATACAAGAGATGGGAGTTATAGGTGATACAATGAAAATTTTGCATCTTCTTTTTATCTGGAGTCTTCATATTCTTCTAAATCCTTTTAGTAGTTGGGGCTATTCTGGCTTTGGGTTTACTTGCTCCAGTTATAAGTAACTTAAGTAAAAAAGCTTTTTACTCTTCTTGTGATATATTGACTCACAGGTCAATTTCCCTTTGTATAATTTCCTTAGAGAATGACACTTTAATCCTGCTTGAGGCAACTTACATGTTCAAAGTAAAATTGCATATCCTAAATATCTAATTTTTGCTTAAGTATGATTACAAGGTAAATCAATTAAAAGGTATTAATTCTGAGGTTTGATACATTGCTACCCTCATCTGTACATATTTGTATGTACACACAAAGTATGGACAGTCTATTAATTTTGAACATGCAGGAATGTTAATTATATACACATCCATGTTTCATTTAACACAGAATATTGTCCATATAGTGAATCACATATTTTTAAAAATTTATTTTTAGAGTGAGGAGAAGAGAAGGAGAAAAACATTGATGTGTAAGAGAAACATTGATCTGCGGCTTCTCCCAGGCTCACAACCAGGGACCTGGACCACAACCCAGAAATGCATCCCCACCAGGAATCAAATGAGTGACCTTTCTGACTGTGGGACAATGCCCAACCTACTGAAGTACACCAGTCAGGGTTGCACATTTTTTACTAAGAGCCTATTAAAGAATGAAAACAGCCAGGCTGGTATAGCTCAGTGGATTGAGCACAGGCCTGCGAACCAGAGGGTCACCACTTCAATTCCCACTCTGGGCACATGCCTGGGTTGCAGGCCAGGTCCCCAGTGGGGGCCATGTGAGAGGCAACCACACATTGATGTTTCTCTCCCTCTCTCTCTCTCTTCCTACCCCTCTCTAAGAAAAAAAAAGAATGAAAACACCTCCACTAGTTTTTAATTCCTAAGTTTTGATTTAGAATAAGTTTATAATATCATATGCATAGTTCAAGTACTATACATAATATATTTTACCATTATAATATTAAAATTTTAAAAATTTGTTCCATCTAATATTGAAGAAATACAATTATTCATTTTCCTTTTCTTTATACAGTTATTTTAACAATGTCAAATCAAAAAATAACAAAGAGCTTGCAAATCAACCAGAAAATGACAAAATAAGACCACAAAAATCTAGAATATTTATTCTACTCTTATTATAGAAATTCTCATTGTGTTTCATCACATCATATATTTTGACTGGATTTGTACTGGAGAACTCTTATATTTTATCATTAAAATTTAATCACAAAATAATTTCTGTTGAATGTTTAAAATAGCGTATAAATAAAATACCATACAAAGTTTTTATATGCCATCTTGTACTCTACTTATCAGTGGATTATCATAAGGAAAATTATTAAATATGTAGAAATATAATATGATGCATGTTTGATTAAATTTATTTATTAAAGTCATATCTTTGTTTTCTGAAGAATAGCTTAGTACTAGATAAACATGATAAGAAACACAAAGGCTATATTTTCTTATTTTGAGGTCAGTGTTATCCTATAGTTTTTCACTGATAATGGATGTGGTAGGTTTTGGGTGCAGTGCTTGAAGTGCCAATACATGTCTAAAGAAATAAGGATAAAAGTATTATTATCATAGTTTCTCAAAAATAAAATGCACTGGACATTACAACACTTTCTTAAACAAAAATATGGCATAAGTATAACTACCTCTCCCTCAGTGGGAACCATGACCTGCTGCCATTTATCCAATTAAATCCATTCCAGAGGTAATGGCATTCAGGGATCATTTTACTAGCTTTCATGCAGCACTCCTGACAAAAATAATGTAGAATCAAGAAGAGCTGAAAATTGTTTCTTTTCTTCTTTAGCCATTCATCTCGGCAGGCAGGCATTGCTACCTATTCCATTTGTAAGTGTGAGTACTTGCTACAGTTACAGTGGGACGCCTGCTTTTCATTTTTTCCTCAATTTACCTCCATTCCAAAGTTCATCAGCTCTGGGGAAATACAGCTACTTCCCACAGAGTATGCTTTCAGTCCCTCATCTGACTTGAATTTCTGCCGAAAAAGCACAGTCATTATTAAGTGAATTAAGGTATGCTTGTGAGCACCTCAGTCTCATTCCAGCACATATTCTCATTTTAAGAGGAAGACAAGCAATGATTTTGTATTCTTGCTCCATGAAATTCCTTCTCACCATGAGTGATTGTGATTGAACTGACATAAATCTCTGATCTCATTTGTATTCATCTTGTGATATTGTCTTTAATAAAGAATAACCCGAGCATGAGTTTCTTTAAAAACAGTACTTACAAATCAATTTAAATTATATTTATTGAAGGGTTTTAGCATTAGTGAAGCAACCCCCAAATGGTACATATAACAATTGACTATGCTGCTTTAAACATACTGAAAACCTGTAAACAATATAATTTTGTAGGTTAAGGTTACTTGCCTTAATATTGAATTTCAAGCATAGTATATTATAGTTTCTACAGCGAAAACAGCAACAAATCCACAATTTTCTAATATAGCTTGTTTCTAAATTATCACTTTACTTAGTGACAATAAAATATAGTTAAATAATATCAAATCATAATAATTTTTCATAAATCACAAAAATAACAGAAATATTGACCTGTTTTTTTAAATTTTCACTTTTTCTTGCTCTCATCACAATCAAAAGTTATTAGGTTTTTAAAGAATTCTAATTCACCTATAGCTCGACTGAAAAATTAAATTATGCTAAAACTGATTAAATGTATCTACTTCATGATTCCCCAAGTTTTTATATTGTATCAAATATTAAATCCATTCTGTCTTTTTCAAAATTTATATTTACTCTGAAAATGTTTGCTTATATTTTATGTGAACAAAAGAACAAGTTATCAAAGTATAAATAAAACTAATTACATAAATTAATTGTCAATTAATACATGAAATTCTATCATATGGAAAGCAAGGAAGTGTTCCAGGAACATAGTAGATGGATTATCATATATTTGATACATTTGTATTATATTAATAATATTATACTTATTTCATTAAAATAATAAGCATTATATACATACATATATTCATATATATACATGCATGTCCTCCTATGTATATTATAGGTATGTATAAATATATAAAATGTATAAAAGTTCATATATGTGTATGTATATATTATACACATGAGATATATCCATGCACATACATGAGATCAGAAAACTTGTTGGAGAGAGAATATTGGGTTTAGATATAAGAAAAATAAGAAATAGAGGGAAGATACACTTTTCAATTATATACTACCTGTAGGGCAGTTGTATATTACAATATGAAACACTATAGGCAAGATCGCACTTGGCACGTAAGTTAGAGCTTTGCAAACTTGTCATGATGTTTCAGACTTTGAGTAATTACTATCACTCTCTCTACACCAAAGAGTAACTTCTTCAAGTGACTTGAACTCTCTTGATTATTCTATTCAATTCCTTTTTCTATGTTTGCAGTCATAAATTGTTTGAACTTTTTGTATCTGTGTGAATTCCTACTGATTTTTAACTCTACTGTGATGACTTAATACAAAAACCATTTGATGCCTTTTATTGTGTTACCCCTGAGACCTGACTAAACATACCGGCTATGGAGCCAAGTGGTGTTTTCCAGCACAGCTCACTGAGTCCTTCCCCAAAAACCTGGAGTAAATTCTCTTTTGTCAGAGAAATTACTCCTCTGAATATAAAATAACCCCCAGAGAATAATCTCTAAGGGCTGAACATGTATTTATTTCTGCAAGCAATCAGTAAAAAGTTCAGTTTTTCTAGTTTTCTTGTTATTTTATTCATTAAGCCTTTTTAAAATTTACTAATTTATTTACTCTATATAAATAGACACTAAAACTTTCATTCTGTCTTTGAAAGTATGATCATGATGTACATGATGTTGACCTCTGTGTCTTTATCACTTAGAGTGGCACACAGGATACACATTCTAAGCAACAATACTCCGATTTTTAGAAAAATGTATGTTCTCATTTGTAAGTGTTCTTTGCTGTTTGGGTCATAGAGAAAATGATTTTAACATTGGCAGGAGAGTAAACTTAGGCTTTCTGACAACTGAAATTTCTAGCTATTGCAATAAGATTATTTATCCAATTTTGGATCACTAAAGCCAAAATACTAATATTCACTATTTATCCATTAACACATTTATATTAATATTAAATTCAATAAACATTATATTTTTACTTTAGGTCAGGCATTATCTTAAGTGCTAGAGACAAAATGTAAATATAACAGATCCTGTAATATCCTTTTTTTATGGAGTTTAAAACCCTTATTAAACAAGAGTTTTATAAAGATTTTAAACCACATTTTACTAAATAAAACATATTGGGTAAATTTCTGTAAAACCTGAATGAGAGAATTTGTGTTAGAGCTTCTGAGACTCTCTCTGAAGTCAGAATGACACTGAGCATTTGTCAGTTTGATGAAAACTTTTTCTGGATACAGGTTCTTTTACTGTGTAAAATGGTAATTTTCTCAATAACCATATTTCTGAGTAGACTTGCAGAATCTACGATACTTGAGTTGGTGTTTCCAAAACTATTCATTCATGGGGATCTTTCTGCAAAGTCACAGCACAAAGGAGACCAGCATCTGTCTTTTTAAGTGGCTGAAACAGTTCTCTAGAGTCATATAACAAGAGTGAATTTTTGTTGGAGAGGAAGTCTTATATCCAAACAGACTTTTGGGATAATGAGTTGACTGCTAGAATACACTGATTAGCTTTAAAAGTCATCTGCAGTCATTTAACAGACTCTTATGCCAAATTTATTTATTTATTTTTATATTTCAGACTTATTACTTCAATTAAAAGAACAAAAACAGACAGTTAACTGGTTATAAAAAAAAAAAAACTTTGAGATATTTCCAATTGACATTTTTGGAATGCCTAAAACACTCCTGTGTGATATATTCAATGCTTAAAATATATATTCCATTTTTTCTTGCTATGACAGCTGCTGCTCTTTCTTTCCCAATATTCATCCTCCCATTACTCTCTATTTATAGCACGCTGTCGATATTTACTAAGCATATGGCCACACAAAATAAAAACTTGATTTCTCAGCCTCCTTTCTCAAAAGCTTGTACTTCAATCTCAGTCCAAAAGTGACCTTTTAAACTATTGAAAAGTGTCTTTAAAAAGAGAATTGTCTACATTTTTTCTTGACTCTTATGAAAATTTGTAAAACAGACTCAACCATATTTGATTAGAATACATGTTTTCTTATTGGAAAAGACAGAAAATAGAAGGAACATTTGTCCCTGATGCTCAATAAATTCCATGCTAATTCTGAATTGCCTGCATATATGTGTGAGAAGGAAACCTTGACCTTTCTCAGCCCGCTGTTATTTTGGGTTTGTCGTCACCCTCAATTTGGCCTGGTTACCCTCAGTGCATTCTCCATGACTAGGAATTATAGCACATACTTATCACTCAATTCACACTGTATTAATGTTCACTAGCTTTGGAGAAATAAGATATAAGATCATAATTTGGATTCCTTGATTGAACATTAGATAGAGATTCTATTGCAATTGATTTATTAAGCATTTCCTTCAGGGAGAAAAAAGTATAGGAGAGTAGGAGAAGCAGGTCAAGAAAAAGAAACCAAGAATGCATGTAAGTTTAGGTGAAGCTTCAGCCCCACTGTGTCCATGCAGCGCAGCCCTGCAGTTGCAACTTGGTCTGACTCCAGGCATGAGAGCCGGGCTCTCCTCCTCCAGCAGGAGTCATTGGGAGTAGTGTGTAGTTACACTCCCAGCTACTTTGGAATCCCTGTCTTTGTGCTTTAAAGCAGCTGACCCCAAAATTTTGGGCACCAGAAACGGGTTTTTTGCAAGACAATTTTTCCACCAACCAGGTGCCCAGAGGGGGTTGGGATGGTTTCAGGATGATTCAAGTACATTCAAACTCACCACCTCCTGCTTTGCTCCTGGTTTCTAACAGGCCCAGACTGGTACCCATCTACAGCTTGGAGGTTGGGGACCCCTGTCGTAAAGAACTCCCACAGTCTGATGGCAGTTGTGAAAAAGTCTAAGGACAAACTTTAGAAATGACATAACAAGGCTTAACTAAGGTGGTCGCTCAGAAGCACTGAGGGAGATCAGTGTCACAATTACTGTGAAGAAACAGTCCAAAAATCACTTCAGTAAATGTAACTCATATTTTGTTTGACTGCAATCTAATTAGAAAAAATTAATTCACACAGAACACTATAATGTGAAAGCAAAAGCAAAATACAATTCTAAATTAAAAATATATTGCAATTCTTTATGTTTTATATGGTTATATTTGGTATTACACCTAGATGAAATAGGCAACTGCTCTCATGGATTGGTTTTAAGAATGGCAAGATAAATAAAACATACAAGTTATAATCTATTGTTCTGCCTTTTTTACTTACTTTTTCTATGTGCCATCCAATATTAACACCCATTTCTTTCAGAAAACTTGAAGGTAGCCATATAAATATCTCTTGAGAAATGTAAACTATTACCTAAATTTAATTTATTGGCTTAGCAAAACTAAATGCATCCCTTTAGTTAATGAATAGCCCAAAATGTACCAAAAAATGGACAAACACCTAAATAGTTATGAACAATCATAAAATAGTAGAGTGCAGGTCTAAAGTGAGAGTCCTCAAACCTGTAGCCTTACACATGCATTAGCGAGGAAATTCCCTAAACGAAAAACTGGTCTATAATGAAAACATGGAGAAAAAAGAATTGCATGTAAATTGAATATGTTTTCATTAGGCCTGAACCCTATACAAATAAATACATTAATATATATATTTATAGGAACAAAGAAAAATATTTTACTGCCATTCTACATATATATATTTCTTCAATTCCTATATCAATAAATGTAATAGAACAAATATTTCCTTCTGAGTTGCATTTCCACAGGTATTTGTACTCAGAATCTTTAAAAAGTGAATCTGAAGTAATGATGTTAATTTTACTTCAGAGGAAAGGCCTCAAACACAAGGAATCTACTTAATGCTTAAAAAGATACATAAAGAAAATTCAGATAATTTTAATGTCTACTACCTTTTTAATATTCCAAGTTATCCTTCGCTTAGAAGTATGAATGAAATCCTTGTAAGTTAATGACAAGGCTGGAATTTTGATGTAACAGATGTGAGTCAAGATAAAAAACAACACCACCCACCTGAAGGAGTTTTGGCTCCTCCACTCCTCGGCCTATACATACCTTGTTTGTGAACCAGGAGATAACCTCCCATCAACTGTTTCTGAAGATTATAGGAGATAATTAACATAATAACTTATAATAAGTGTAGCAAAAGCCTTTAAAAAGTGCAGAATAGATTTCAATATTTGGACATTTGCCTACTTGTGCTATTAATTGCTGGCATAGTACTTAAATGTTTTATTCAAACAAGGCGAAAAGCCAAGAGCTGTCAACTAGATGGTTATTTATTTTTTTGGTCTTACATTTGGGATATTGCCAAGTATTATCACTTTGAAACCTTCACTTTTTGACAATTTATATATAAAAATTTCCTCTAAGCATTAACTTAGGTTGTTAATGGCAAGTTTAGGTCACCAAGATCACAGAATTACTTTATATTTCATCATCTTTTTTTTTTTACTTCATATCCTGGATGAGATTTTAATTCCATTAAGGTTTAAAATACAAAATAGCCATGTTTAAAATGAACACAATTAATTCATTTCATACGCTGTTGAACTCTTCTTTTATTAACAAAAGTTATACTTGAATTATCAAATAAAATAAAATTATAAAAACTGGAAATGGAAAAGTCTTGGGATAATATATGCAAATTTTTGTTCAGTTTATTTTTTCACATGAACCATATTCTAGGAGATAAAAAAAATTAAGAGGTGTAAGAAAAGGAAAGAATCCAAAAGAATTTCAAAGTGTCTATATACTGTCTTTGGTATCTTTCTGTTGAAAAAGCCACACTTAAACACCCATGTTATAAAAAGACCCTTGTATATGAAAATGGTTTATTACAAACATTCTGATTTAGAGCTATCTTTTTTATGAGGCAAAAATTTAATTTGCCTTTACAGATTGTTTTACTTATTTTTTCTTTAGTGATGCTGATTTGTTCTCCTAAAATATTACAGAAGCTATGGTTTGGGGTTTTTTTGTTTTGTTTTGTTTGTTTCATTTTGCTTTGCTTTGCTTTATCAGTAAAGTCTTTTTTGGTTTTACATTTATTTTATCAAAAGTCTGCTGGTATTTATAGGGTACATTTAAAGAAATTATACATATCCACATCAGACGTTTCTCATCTATGAAAAGTAGAATAAAGATGTATTCATCATCCACATATGTTTGCATAATTTGTTCACTGTAGTATTACTTTCTACTTCAAATGCCTCCAGCCCTGGAGAGTTTTATATCACGTAATAAATGCAATACCATTAGAGAGGTAACACATAGAAGCCTTTGTTTTATATCAGCATGATTTTTGCTCATTCTTTCCAAGCACATTTTAATTTAGCTGTCTTTTCCCATGCCCCAAACTGAATTTATGCAGCTACAAGCAAAAAAAATTTTAAACTGTTTTAAGATTTTACTTAATAAATTAAATATCAAGCTGCTATTTTATGGTATGCTTTTCCAATTTATAATACATTTGCCCCATCATTCTATGTCAACAAACCTAATTTTCCTGCTCAAAGACCATTATTTCCCATACTTTACCTGCCACGTTACTTCAGGAGATTTTCTCTATTTCAAATATGTTCTCTCTTACCCACAAATATGTTATGTTTTGTTGTATTGTGAATTTTCCAAGTTAATGGGAATGCCTTGCTCATTGTAACTTTTCTCTAAAGCTAAGTAAATCTCTGATTTTTTGTAATTGGACACACAGCTACATACGCTTCTGTTGCCTGCTGAACAGATTGTTGTACCCAGTGAACGTGTAGACAATTCTGAATGGGATGTCATGGAAAATGTGGTTTATTACCATGAAAACAGTGACTTTTCCTTGAGGACCTAATGGCTCCAAGGATATCATAGTCCCAATGTCAATTGCATTGACAATGCAATTCATGAAGTGAACATATCAACAACAATAGCAGTTGTTCGGGGACATTTACCTCTAGTATACTTTGAAATTTTGACAAATTTTGGATGTTTCAATCAATGGGGAAAAAAGAGCCAACTGCCAGGTAGTTTGCAATGACACTGTGAATAAATACCAGGCACTCTAGACTACTAAAACCTGACATGAATGTTGGGTTTAGGGGAGTGGGTAGTGGGTGGAGGGAGATATTTTAAAGCAGGTCCACTCCATCACCTGTGTTTTCAAACTCTGTGCCCAGTGGTACAGCAGCTAAAGACAAGAAACCATTTTCCTTCAGAAAACTTTTAGGAACACAGATGAAAAAAAACAATTAAAATACAGTGAAAATAAAGGTCTTTGATTGGAGAAAGACAGTGGACTCATCCCAGCAACTGTTAGGGTTCCTGATCCAGATATAGCCTAGTTAACAAAACAAATTGAACCTGATATCTCTGGAGTATATACATAGATAACATATGTTTATTTCCACAGCATCATATGGTGTTGTAGACCGCTCTGCCATGGTTTTAGAAATTGTATCTCAATCTCTTGTGGCTCAGGGCGAGGGACAACCTTTGGAATGCGAGCTGCAGGAGACAAAGCTTGTCTCTGGTAGCAAATGCTGCCTCAGTTTCCTCTCCCTACCCCCAGAGCTTGGTCAGAAGTCAATGATGGGTAAGACCCCTCACAGAGGGGGGCAACCTAAGCCAGACTCCATCACTTGGGAGGCCTTCATGGAAGGACTTGGGGGGTGGCTGCAACAAATAGCAATGGACTCTCGCCCCCCCCCCCAGCTTTGTCAAAGCCCAAGTCACCATGTTCTCTGGGAGAAGGGCTTCCTGTCATCTCTAATCCCCTTAAGCCTGAATACCTGATGGGGAGAGGTGCAGCTCCTTGCCTTGCTAGAGTGTGCCCTGGGGAAAAATCTGGCATCAAAGCACTTGCTGATAAACCTGTGAAATCTGCTCTGCTAAGAGTGCTTTCTTTCATTCATATGATAAAGATTCGAGAGGAAATGGATATGTCTCCCAAAGTTTCTGCAATTCTCTTCCTGACAGACACTGACTCAGACTCTGAAGCCCTCAGTTCTCTTGGAAATGTTATCTACTGTTTGATCCTTGCCGCCCTGTATCCCTGTGTATTACAACCCAGTAAAAGCCCTGGAGCATGAGGCTCAGGGCCTTTTTCTCCTTGGAGGAACTGGCCACAGCTGGCCTTTGTCTCTTCAGAGAAACTGGTCGCTACACACTTCTCCTCCCCAGGCAGATCACCACCGTGTCTCAGCCATATTCACTCATGTCCGTGGCACTCAGGGGGACTCGAGAAGAAGTTGCCCCCACACTATGGGGTTTTTCTAACCATCAATATTTAATGGACCATAGAGAAAAGTGAGCTCTATCACTCAATTGAGTTTTTCTCTAATGAAGGAGCAAACTACCAATTAGGTATAAAAATAACTTGCCAATTTGAGGATGTTTGATAGTTGCCCTAAGACTTACCTGCCCCAGAGTAGCTAGCTCATTCACAGCACATGAACATCTGCTTTCACATGTTTCATTGGGGCAAATGACACCTGTCTTATATTGAAAGGGTCGTCATGGCTAAGATGTGCAGTCGGAAAAGAGAGCTAAGAAACCCCTGTTAGATTCACACCTTAACTGGAAGAAAGATTGATCAGCCCTCCATAACTATTATGGATGACTGTGAATTTATTTACATATTGTTATAATGCAGTGACTTTCAAAACATGTGCTGAACGAATTTTTAAAACATGTAGTACCTGACTATTGAGTCAGGGATGCTGACCTATTTTCCCTTAGACTGTCAAATAAAAAAAAAATGACAGAAAGCCAACACTATGGTTGTCCAGTGTAAATGAATCAAAATTATACCTATTTTTGTTAGATTGGCAAGAAATATATTTGTGTTGTGCCAAAAAATTACTGATTATGTTTGCCACAAAATAAAAAAAAATGTTGAAATTGTTCACATAATGAAGGATGTGCATGGAAGTAAAAGGAAGGCATATGCCCACTAAAAACGACATCTGAGAGCCAAAACCAGTATTTTATGTAGAAGTACTGGGGCAGGGAAAGTCTAGAAAATGGTTGAGAGAAGAGGTAGTGGAAAAAAGATCTCGGACATCCAAAGTAGGATCAACTTTTGAAAAAGAAAAAAAACAAAACTTTTTTTTGTTTCTTTTTGAAACTGGTACATGTTTTAGAATGTATGAGAAGTGAAAATAAAAGAAACAAATAGATCAGAAATTAGAGCTTTATATTTATCTAAAATCACATTGATTATTTGACTGGAAGAATGATAAAAATGGCTTTAATATATCATTTGCAGTAAATGATAAAGAATGCCCCCTGCTAGGATTCTAGAGGTATATTTGGACACTCAGAGTAACCCAATTGATGACATTGTTTAAGGTCTCCAATGAGGCATAAGTCTCAATCAAGAATGGCAAAAGCTATCAACTTACCTTAAAATAGAAAAGCCATAAAAGAAAAAAGAAATGCATTCACTCAAATTCCAGATACTTCTTTGTCATTGAAATGGCAGCGCTGAGATTTACAACCAAAATTATTCTGCATGTATTTTTAGAAACCTTAAATTAATAACACATAACAATAACATATATATTTGGCACGGAATATTCCACCAGAGCTTATGCATTTTCTCTAAAGAATTGACTTGAAAATATCCGTCCACATTGTTTACACCTAGCACACTTTTTTCAATATTGCAGATTTTGTTCTTTTTTAAGAGCAATGAGAGCTAATTGCCATTCATGTCAGAGAGCCAGCTGAAACATGGTCTTTGGGGTAAGAAGAAAAACATGCTAACCACTGTCTTTTCTGTGCATTACTCCAGCATCGGGGAAGGTCACTCGAACTGTATCAGTGTGGCTTACTCACTATAAAAGCGGCTTCACAGAATACAATGAGCCTTTCTTTTAGCTGTTGTATAATTGATGTCAAATGAATATTAAAATTGTACATTTAAATATGCTCTCAAAGATTCGTCCAGTAATATTTACAATTATATAACCTCTTGACTCACTTTCATGATTTGTATAAAATGAAGTCAGTAATATGGTTTTGTAGGGATTAAATGAAACATAGTATATAAAAGCCTTAGAAAAACAGGGGTATGTTAAATCCTCAAATGATTTTACCCACCAGCATAATTGTGATATAGTCCTCCCTGATTATTTTAAATGTGGGACTTGGGTTACATAATCCTTACTTGGGTGAGGTAAATAAATTATATATACATCATCCACAATCCTGTGCAGTGGGTGATGTAAATAAATTTTATTTCTTTTACATTTTAAGTGCATATAAATTTAGTTCTTTTAATAGTGCTCTATAATTTTTAATATATTGAGTATGAATTCTCATATTCTTAGAAATGACTACAAAGTTTTTCATAACTTTCAACTTTCTGACTTCATGTGTATGTTTGTTTCTTTCCCTGTAAGTTTATTTTCTTGTTTAGTACCTTTTTAAGAACGTGACTAGTGGTGGCTTATATTCAGTTTGTGTATGTGTGCTGATTTATCCTGATCTTAGAGTGTTCTCCCACCTACAATCAATGTTTCCATTGGATCAGAGTGATAATGAATGGGTGATTAATATTTTACTGCAAACACAGCTAAGGTTTAAAAAATATGTCAAGTTTTCATTTATGCATAACTCTGATTGGCAAGAGGAAGACTCCCGATGTTTGCACAGCATCCATTCGTAACTATATTTCTCCTACATTCACTGTTACAGATTTCTTCTAGTTCCAGAGATTCCTCTTTGTTATTTTTGCATTTAGAAATGCATTTTAAAGTAATTTAAAATATATTCCAACTAAATCAATGTGTTTTGAGCACTAAGTACTGGGCATATTTTAGCATGGGCTCACTCTTCCATCTTGACCTTGAAGTTGATAGCTACTGTGTATTTTTTTTTAAAGTAGAAAGTTCAAAAATTGACATAGCCTATGACTAGCAAGTTAGAAACACAATTAGGATGGTAATTCAAAGAATTATAAGATCTATCTCAAATTTATTGACTGCTGTGAATGATTAGTTACCTGTCAAAAAATGGAGAAAACTGAATTTAAAAGATCTGGGTGACCTAATTGTTTCCAGAGTTGTGTACAATTTACTATGTATATCTTTATAGTATTAATGTCAGTGATAAAAACACCTAACACTTAACCCAATGTTGATTAAGTGATAAATATCCTTAGGATTGCTTCAGAGTTGTTTCTTTTAACTCCCACAGCTATTATTTGAGAAGTTACTGTAACAGGGCACAGTCAGGTGGGGGGGGCCCCAAAAAAGAATTTAGAATGGGGTCCAGAGCTCAGGGTGTCCAGGAAATATTAAGATGTCCTCACCCCCCCCCCAGGGGGAAAGGGACAAATGGAGCAAGGCCATTAAGAATTGTTTTGCATAGCAACAGTTTCACAGCTAACCTCTGGAATGGTCATTTAACATATCTATAACCTTTAACTGGTTTCATAGATATGTTAAATAGCTGTGGCCATGCTTTGAGCCAGGGAGAAGGAAGTGACTTCTACCCAGGATATAATTGGGGGGCAGGTCCCCTGAGTTACAGCACCTGCGTGAGAGCTTGGAATTGATTGGCTCCACACCATGGAGCCACACTTGCCCGGACTCACTATGGCAGCCCCATAAAGCTGGGAGAATACAGGAGTCCCGGTATAAGTGATTGTAGGAGGAGTTGGAAATGGGGCTGCAAAGGAGGACTGGCGCAGGGATCTAAACCCAGACACAGCAGCCACTGGAAAGAGAGCTATGCAGTTTTGGGCAGAGTGAGGATCCCTTCTTGGCCAGGTGAAGAGAGAGCCACGTGGTTTTGGAAGAATGTAGACCCCTGCAGTCAGGAGGGGAGAGCCATGCAATTTGGGCAGAGTTAGGACCCCCTCTTGCCCAGGTGAAAGGGAAAACTATGCAGTTTTGCCAGAATGGAGATTCCTGCAGCCAGGTGAAGAAGATGAAAGACATGGGCTTTTGGTCAAAGTGCTGACCCCTGAAGCTTTGGTAGAAGAGGCCCACTTGGCTTTGGGGTGCTCCCTTTTGACCGTGTGGCCTGGGAAGCAGAAGAGACTTTGGAAAAATGGGTACAAAGAACTCTTGCCAATGGACTGTGAGAAGGTGCTACATGACTTTGGATTAACTGGAAATCCTGCCTGGACGGCGAAACAGCTGATGGTGCCAGTGGCCTGAAACAGATGTGTGCTCTTTTCCTGAGATACGGTACCCTGAATTAGGGCAGGGGGGAAGGAAGTGCTGTGGGCGTCTGTGGTTATCCTAAAGGACTTTGATATTTTAATGGGGACATGGGGTCACTACTTTAAGTCTGTACAGCTTTAAATAAACCTTTCCTTTTCTTTTCACATATCTCTGGCATTGAGAGATGTCCTTCCAAAATTGGTGGCATACAGATGAGCCCAGTAGGTATTAGTATACCATCTTCATGGGGGAAGGGGACCCTGTTGTTCTGTAGCAGCTTTTGGCATTTCTAGGTGGGCCAAATATTGCAACCCCCCTTGGACCTCTGTTCGGTAACGTTACTTGGATTATCTCTATTCCACAGTAAAGAAAACAGTCTAGAAAGTTATATTATTTACCGAAGGTCATATGTTGAGTATCCAGACTTCAAACCTAGCAACTTGAGTTCAAATTTATGATTTTATCCTCCATGCTGTAACTTTTGAACACACTGATACCGTTGCCGATTTATCCCATACCTTGACAGAAGCCAGGCTCTTGTTTCCAGAACTCAGATGACAGACACAGCCTTGTTTTTCACAGCACCAGGTTTCATTAGCATATGTAATATTGAAATATGTAAGATTGAAAATTTTACTCCTCTTAAATGAAGTTGATCATTTTCTACTTAATCATGACATTAATTTTATTTTATTAATACTTATAGACATTTCTGAATACCAATAGCATTCAAACAGCATTGTTTTCTTGGAAAATACATTTTGATTAAACAGTAAATTGAATAAATGAAATAATAGTGAGAAGAGATACTGTTTATAAAAGACAGCTTGGGAGAATTTTTAGCTTTTTGTGTCGATAAATGGCATTAAACACACCCAGTTGTCAGATTGCTATTCTGTGGTGAATATTCTGACTGTGAGTTTTCAAAGCATAAAACCAACCATAGTAGCTTTTAGATGGAGGCGTAACTGTCCACCAGAGGAGGTTAGCATCCTTTTTGTTTGCTTGACAGAAACCTTTGTGCAACAACAAATGAGCCTCTATTCCTGCTGTTTCCCCGAATGCAAGCTTTGTTCCTGCTTTCCATTCTAAGGCAGATGTAACACAGGAGGGGGTGGGAAGAGAGTGAAGACTCAGAGAACATTTTTGGAGTGAATATTGCTCGCCCAGAGACAGACACTGCAACTATATTAAGTCTGTTACTCAAATGTTCTTGACTTTTCAAGTACAGTCATAAGTCAAAAAAATGGGGGTCAATTACTAAAAGTCTACTTTAAAACACCACTGTAAATAAACACCATTTTAATATAAATCAATTTTGAATTGAAAGATGTTTCAGCAGTGTTTTATATTTTTAATAAAATATGCATATATTTGAGCCCTGGCTGGTACAGCTCAGTGGATTGAGCACAGGACTGCAAACCAGAGGATCGGGGTTCAATTCCCAGTCAGGGCACATGCCTGGGTTGTAGGCCAGTTCCCTGCAGGCCAGTTCCCAGCAGGGGATGCACTAGAGGCAACCATACATTGATGTTTCTCTCCCTCTCTCCTTCCCCTCTAAAGATAAATAAATAAAATCTTTAAAAAAATGTAAGCAGTTTTAAAAAATAAATAAATAAAATAAAATATGCATATATTTGTTACTTTTTCCAAGTATTTTATCTCATTTTTAAATTGTAAAATGAATCTTTTTTCATATTATATATTATACCCAATATTTTCACACATTCATGTAATTATAACTAAATATGTAAATAAATAAAATGAATCTTTTATCCACACAGAGAAAGGGAGCAGTGTTCTAAATTATAATTTTATACTCTGCTACTTCATTCTATTCTCACATTGTTCATAATTTTCACTTGATTCTGAAACTTATTCCATTATACAATGAAATCATTGGGGAAAAGCAATAGTTTTACCTGTTCCTTCCCAGTGGTTACATTTCCAATTTCTTCCCTTGTCTATGATAAGCTAATATTTCCAAAAGGATGATAAATAATAGGCACAATAGCTAACTCCTATTCTTGTTTTGGTCCTGGTATGAGTGGTTGAGTCTCAGGTGTTCCATTGTTCCCTATTACGAGTAATGATGCCTTTTGGGCTGAGAAGTGTTCTCCTTTCTTTGACGTAGTTCCTGTTGATTTTTCAATGTCTTCATCTAGCACTTGTGTTAAATTTTGACAAACGCCTTTGCATTGTTTATAAAGAGGATGAGTTTCTCATTTGGTTATTAACATGATGAGTAATTGTTATATGCTTTCCATTACTGATTTTTTTTTTACATTTCTGGAACAAACTAACTTGGTGATGTTTTAATGGTCTGCCATATTCTATTAACTAACACTTAACAATTCTGCATTACTATCAATAATTAAGGTTGGTATGCAGTTACTACTTTTCAAAGGCAATCTGTGTTATGTTTTACTAAAAATATCATGTATGCTTTAAAATAATTTCAAAGTTTTCATTTCTCTTTGTTTTGGAAGCACTAATATAGCATAAGAATTGTCTGATTTTTAAACACTCAGTTGAATTCACCAGGAAAAGTGTCAAGTCCTGAGGCTTTAGAAAGGTCTTTGAAAAATCCTCTATGTCTCATTATAAATGAGTCTAATTCATTTTGATAATTTACTTTTCTAGAAAATTATCCATTGTATACAATTTTATTAATATCTTCACATAAATTTAAGTACATTATCATAATTTTGTCTTTTATAATTAATTCTGTGGTTATATAATTCTATTTTTTACATTTTCCCATCACCATTTATCCCCCTTTTAATCCCCTCTCCCCCAAACCCAGCAATCACCACACTGTTGTGCATGCCCATGAGTCTTTTTTTTCTTTTTTAACTTTAAAAATACTTTTACTAAAAAATATGAGATTATCAATCTATCTAATGATTTCCTTTCCCAATAATTATTTTTAACCTTCATTAGTGCTTTTGGTCCTGCTAGTAAATCATTGAATCTGAATGTGATTTTAGAGACCTCTGATTATATATATATATATATATATATATATATATATATATATATATATAAATAGATAGATAGATGATAGATAGATAGATAACCAAAGGTCTATATATACTATATATAGTACCAGAAATATATATATATTTCTATTACATTTTTGTTTTTATCCTCCCTGTCTTCTACCACTCAATTTTAATCATAATACTTTTTTAACAACTTATCTTTATGATCACCTCCATACTGTTAAATATACTTTAACCTCCTAGTACATTTACTGTACTTCTGTCACCATTTATGGCTCCCAACTATTAGAACAAAAAAAGCAATAAGCAATATTAGTTTATAATCTATCTTCTTTAATGCTGTTAAACTTTTATTCTTACATCATGCTTACTGACATGCATGATGGACGGGCTCGTGCGTGAATACACATAGTATTCTGTCATATGCCACACTGGTTTTCATCTTAGTTCTGAAGATAAATGAATCAAGTTACCTTCAGTCTTTTGTTACAGCTTCACACATTATTTTTTTTGCAGGTGGTTAACCTTTCAAATGTTTTTCTCGAGAAGAATCATGGGAACAATGCCCCTTGATATGGTTTATCAAAACTGTTAAATTTATATTCGAAGGATAGCCTGACCCAATATAAATTCTCACTTCCTACTTTTTCCCACTGAATATCCTGTAATTATTGTAATATTCTTATTTGAATTCATTGCTTTTATGGTACAATTGATAGCCTGGATCTTTTCCCACTTAAAAATAACTAGAAAACTTAGCCCGACTCTCTGAATGATGTATCTTTAATATACTTAATGTCACTAACTTAACTTAATTAGAATATACTTAATGTGGACAACTGCCTTTTGCTCATGGTGGTCCCATTAAATATGTATGCCCCATTTGTTCACAGTTGGCATCCCCAAAAGAAAGAAAAACAAATTATGAAACAGACAAATATATGAAATATAATTTAAAAAACTTTACAACATTATTTAGGAAACTTGACTATTCTAAATCTGTACTATAAATGTCGATTTTCTTAGAGACAGAAAGGAATATCTTAGAAACTTGGAAATTTGCACTATTTTACTTATTTCTGTTAAAATGTCTTCTTCCATTTTCATCTTCCTCCCATTGCCTCCTCTTCTTCCTCAACCAGATCTTCACCTTATTGTCTTCTCTTTACATTGAGACATGATTTTTACAATTTTGTAAACCTTCCCTTAGACAATGTTTGGCTCTGTGAGTACTGTGTAAGGAATAAGCAGTGAAACATTTATAACTGGTTGTGTAGAGACAGAGTGATTTAGTTTTTTAAACTAAATGTGTACGGTGTGCTGGTTTCCTGGGGTGGTGTGTATTTTTGACAATGGGAATGAAAAGGGCAAAATAATTACAGGGTATTGATACTCAGCTGGAGGCCATTTATTTAAAGATATGTTTTAAATAGATAAACCCCTGTGTAAACCTCTTTAGTTGCCAATGTTAATAAATAACATTGTTCAATGAAATATTTTATTGAGATTCATTAGAAAGTTGAAATGCAAGGCAATTTGGAAAAAAACAAGTGTCACTTTATTTATTAATAGACAAAATAATAAACCTATATCTATATGTAAAGTAGGTTTCTCAAACTAGGTTTCTCAGATCCCTTTACACAATGAAAATGTTTAAATAGTTTGTATGAAGTTTATAACCATTTTCTACCACACACATGGGGCACATGTTTTCAGGTTTGCAAACGTGCCTTACTGCTCATGTCCTCATATAACTTGACACTAACATTAACTGAAGTTGTCCTTCACCAGCATTGAATCCTGCTATGTCTTTGCCCTAATAAACCCAATTGAAAAGCATTTGTATTTTAACCCTAGTAGGAGTGTTCAATCTTTGGCACCTCTGGGCCACACTTGAAGAAGAAGAGTTGTCCTGGGCCACACATTAAATACATTGTGACATGTAATCACAAAAAAAATCTCATAATGTTTTAGATAAATTTACAATTTTCTGTTGAGTTGCATTCGTAGCCATCCTGAGCTGCATGCACCCCAGGACCACAGGGTGGACACCCAAGTATACTAGTAAAAGTTTGTTTAGACAAAATAATATAGAAATGTGAAGCAACATTATACTTTGATTAAAATAAAGAAAATTAATTAATTTAATATGCAAGTAAAGTGTAAATGACACCATGTCATTTAAACTGTAAATGACATTGTGACATACTCTATCAAAAAAAGACACACAAAAAAACCAAAAACTCAGAATTTTTATGACATTCCAAATCACAAGAGACAATGGTAGAATATGCTCATTATAGAAGACACATTCAAATAAAAATGACCCCTTAGTACCATTTCCACAAAGTCAACAGATTTACTGTACTGATTCCCTACATGCTTCTACCCACTTGTAATATTATATTCATGAAAGCACCTTGATGAACATTTTATTTTTGATATTATATGTATTGCTTTTGATAGAAAACCAATCACTATATACCATGTCATAAATTTGAAACTAATATTGTATGTCAGCTATAATTAAACATACATTTAAAAAATAAAAAAGCTAAAAATAATTTGGTGCAACCAAAAAATTCTAAGCAACTTGAGAAAAATTGAAAACTTAGTTTTTCATGACTATAAAAGTCCAGTGGTGGCTCTGAGGTCGAACATGCTGGATTCTGGACATTGTACAGGCCATCGGGACATGATGTATTATGTGCTGTTGGGAGCCGCCCTGCCTGGTTTCAGGAGCTGAAACACCCATGGCTAAGGCTGAGTGAGTAACCTACAGACCGTAAGCCACTAAGGAAACAAAGCTCATCTCCCTGGCAGGAGCACCGCTTCTGCTCCTTTTTTCATAACTGGCTCCCAGTGCTTGATCAGTTAGCCAATGATGGGTAAGATTCCCTAAGGGGGAAACCACCTAAGACAGGCATGATCATGTGGAGGCCCCAGGGAAGGACCTGGGGGGGCTATGGAGAAAGGGGGTGATGGACCCTTGACCCTCAGCTTTGACAACGCTTGACTCCCCTGAGTCCGAGAGAAGTCTCCCAGAATTCCTTGGTTATCTGCCTCCCCTGCCTGACTTAAGCCTGAAACAATGACAAAGGGTAGTGCAGCCCTGTGCTACAAAGGGCAGGCTGCCTGGGTGATCAGGCCTGAGAAAGGGTATGTAAAATCCTGTGAAGCCTACTTTGCTAAGAATGCTCTTAGTAAAATGATGAAAGTCCGAGCAGGAATTTAGTTTGTTTCCCAAAGTCTTGTAGCCCTTTAGCTAATAGACACTGACTCAGAAGAAGCCCTAATAGTTCTTTGTATGCTTTCTATCATTTGACCCTTACTGCCTGACGATGATTAATGAGCCGCACCAGTAGTCCGGCGTACATCAAACCCAGTAAAAGCCTGTCTAGACAAGGGTCAGCGTGCTCCCCCCTTGAGAGAGTAGCTGTGCTGTCCCTTTTCCTCCACAGGACTCAGTAGTCCATTTGAATTTGTCTCATGCCTCATCCATGACACTGCGGGCACCACGAGCCAGTGTCCGCATCAATGTGCTATAGTTTTGTTTTCAGGTACATTGGCCTCAGGATCACAGTAAAATAAGAGCTTATCATAGAAAAGATTGCTACCAGTGGGTCCAGGAAAAGGCAAATACCAATATGTCAATAATTTCATGCAAAATCACTAGTCTGACTCTACATAGACCAGGCTGATTTACCAGTCCATGCATAAACCATGAGCTGTTCACAGGAGGAAATAATACATTAAATAGGCCGACCTAGAAGCTATGCCCAACATTATGATAAAGTCATAGGTTCAGACCAACCTGAATCACCTGAACCAGAAGTAGAATTTCATAAAAAGTAAAAATGTTGTGAGAACAGGTTGCATATGCTGAACAGGGAAAATAGTATGCCCACTTAAATATTCCATGAGGAAAAGTTCATGGAACATTTTCTCTTGGGTACACCATTCTAGATATTAAATAGATTGTCCCTTCACAACTTAGGAAATAACTGGTTAGATTAACCGGTTAAAGTGGAAGTATTTATTATTTTTCAATGACAATATTAGTTAATATGATGGTTAATATCCCTCAAAATAAAAAAAATCCAATCAACAACAAGTAAATATAGAAAAGGTAAGTGCATATGTTTTCTATTAAACCCAGCTTGAAGAATTGAACCCAACAAGAAAATAACATTAATAATATTGAATTAATGTATTTACTTAGATTTTAGTGTTTACATTTTGTCACATGTAATTTATAAATGCATTTTGAATGAAGAGTGTATACAAGTTAAGATTTTAAGAACAAGTAATATTAGTGTACCTGTGATTACATTGTTTTAAATAACTATGTTATTTGGTGGATACTCTGACATTAATTGAAATATATCATGTTGCTCATCCACGCATCTCCCTAAATTGTGTCTTATCCTTCCATGCATACCCTTTGAAGTACAACTTTAGTATTTTTACTATAAAAATATGATCTATTTATCTACTACCTTGAATCTTAGCTTACTTTATAACTCACTTTGATTAACAGAATCCAAGGTATTGATGTAGAAATTCTGAGAATAGTCTTTAAAATGTCCCTTTTCTTTGGCTCTCACCAGGTTGTTCCATAACCCCTGAGGAGACCTTGAAAAGAAGTTTTGCCGTTTCTGTGAGGATGAGAAGCTACAGGCAAAGAGAGGGAAAGAGGCCTGTTAAAGGGTCCTATGGGTCCTACATTGGAATAGTATTCAGTCATGAGGAAGGAGGAAATCCTGCTATTAGCAACAACATGAATGGACATTGAAACCTTATGTTAAGCGAAATAAGACAGAGAAAGATTGATACTGTGTGATATCACTTATTGGTGACATCGAAGAAAGGCAAAATCATAGACAGTAAGGGTAGAATGGGGCTCAAGGGGCTGCAGGTAGGGAGAATGGGAAGATGTTCCTCAAAGATTACAGGATTCAAGTTAGAATATGAATAACTTCTGGGGATCTAAATGCACAGCATTCTGACTATAGTTAGCAATACCATATGATCTCACCTTTGACAGGAAGCTAAACAACAAAACAAAGAAGCAAGCAGAATAAAAACAAAGACACTGAAATAGAGAACAAGTGGGCAGTGACCAGAGGGGAGAAGGGAGGGAATTTAAGGGGGAAAAAGGGGAGGGATTTGGAGGAACAAGTATGAAAGACACAGGGATGAGGACTGGGGGGAGGAAATGGGAGGGAGGTGGGGAGCACGGGGCAGGGGGGGCTGGGATGGGAGAAACAGACAAAAAACTGTACTTGAAAAATAACTACATAAAATTTAAAAAATACTGTGTTATATAATAAACTTATTAAGAGAGTACATCTTAAACCTTCTCAGGGGAAAGAAATGGCAACCATGTGATGTGATGGAGGTGCAGGCAGACTCAATGTGCTAAGTCATTTTGCAGTGTATGTGTTGCAATATATGTGTAAACTGTGCCCTTACCTACGTGTTTATGCTGGTCCACTGAGGTTATATCAGTTAGAATTAGGTTTGAGTACATATTATTAAAATAAAAATAATTTTTGCTTGAAGTATTATCTAGCTAATGAATGTGCTAACTTCTCATTTGTATTGAATTGATCTACTTTTAAAAGTGTGATCAGAGACACAAGTGTATTGACTGGAAAAGTTTTGGCTGAAAATTAAGGGCCAATTTGGCCAATTGGGATTTAATTTATCTTTGCAGTGCTCCCGTGGACATATGGAAAAAAAACACAGGGTGGTAAAGGTGAAGGATGAAGTGCAAATTATGAAATAGTCACAGTGATGTAAATTATAGCATAAAAGACATAGTCAATAATGTGATAACTATGTACGGTGCCAGGTGGATACCAGAAAGATTGAGGGAAACACTTTGAAAAGTATATGAAGGACAACACCATTTTGCTATTGTAGTCAGAAGTTAACAAATAAATACGATGGTATTTAACATAATAGAATGATTATATCTCATAGCCTATTCATATTGTCACCCACCTCTTGCTCCTTATTTACTGTTATATGCCTATGAGTGTGCACATATATGCAGTGTAATATGTTTTGATATAAAATGATTTTCTAATTATAGATCACATTCTAAAGTTGAAAATAAATTGGGGTAAGCACATATTTTCTCTTGTCCATGAAACCAACAGAAAATAATAATTGTTTGTTTGGGTATGTAGAAAATCCAAAGGCACTCTGTAAAGTATTGGAGAATGTACACAGAGCATGTTTCCTAAACATAATATTAGAAAGAAATAACAAAAATTTAATCACAACCATATGTTTATCTATATATAAATGCATATTCAGAATAATACAATCATTTCTAATTTTTAAAAATAATCTCTTGAAGAAATCTCACAGAAATAAAAATAACCATAAGTTTACAACATTGAAATTTCATTCTACTAAAATATGCAGGGTATTGATTAAACCTAAATCAAACAAAATAAATAGCATAAGGTATTTCATTGTCATATATTATAAACAATTAAAATTAATAGTGTATATCAAGCATTTAAAATGGAAAAATAGCAGCTCAAGGAAAATGTGTAAAGTAGTGAGTAAAGTTACAAATAAATCTTTTAAATACAAAACGTGGAAGAAGTGATGAAGGATAATAATAAAAAATAAAATAAATACCTCAAATCAGTTGAAAATTGAGTATGTCAAGAGGTCACTATGCTGGCCACATTTTATTCAGACAATTTAAAATAAAGAAAATGAAAATAATATATCCCTACATTTGTATAATGTGAGGCTAAACCCTTTCAATCTCACAAGAACATGTTGCTATTCTTATTCACAGCGAGGAAAGAAGAAGGTGGGTTTCCAGATGTTAGGTTACATGAAGGAACTCTACTAAGCTGCTATGAATCACCCACAACAAAAAGCATTTTTAAAAAATATACTCCTAAGATTTCCATAATTATCACAATAATAAAATCTGCATGCCAATTGTAATCCATAGCCCATATATTTTACTTATAGTAAAATTGTTAGTAGGAATAGTTTAAAGATGTTATGTATGTAAAACAAGTGTAAAATCCATCTGAGAGATTTTATTAGGGTGTTTTGCCTGCAATTTGGTGCATCATTTTCTATTGCACTTTAAAGGCTTCCAAAAAGAAAAATACCTCTTAAAACATCTTTGAAAGCACTTCATTTTTAGATGAGGAATAAGATATATAAATTATAATTTGTACGCAGAACCATATGTGTTATAAAAAGCACTTCCATATTAGCACTTTAGTTTCTTAATATAAATTCTATAAGGAGTGATAATACATTAATTTTAAAGGAAGGTAACAAATTCTTAGATTAACTTTTTAAAAGATTATTGAGCCTCAGAACTTCAAGGCATAGAACTCAAATGCAAGGCTTCTAAGTACTGACTCAAAATATAAGGTTTGTCCAGAAAGTATTCATCCTTATACTATGAAAAACAGAGATATTTCTTGAAGAAGATGTAGGATGAAAGAAACACGGTACATAGGAATAGGACACCTGAGTCCCCTTCAAAGTAGGCACCTTGGGACCTCACACAATTCTCTTACTGTCTTCAGTTGCCCCATTGTATTTTCACAAATTTCCTAGATGGTCTGAAATCTCTTCCCTTTCAAAAGTGATTTTAGTTTGGGAAAAGCCAGAAGTCACAGGATGCCAAATCTGGGCTGTAAGGGGGCTGAGTCACCTGGGTGATTTGATCTTTCTCACACACACACACACACACACACACACACACACACACACACACACTCTATACAAGATGTGATGCATGAGCAGGTACCTTGTTGTTATGAATCTGCCAGTCACTGGTTGTCCATAGCTGTGGCCTTCTGAGTCACCTGAATAATTCCCAGTGAAGAATGTTCAAAGTTAATGCAAAATGTGATGCAAATTTGTTGCTCTATTTGCTCGGTCATTTTGAATGCCAAGTTCCCACAGTACACATGTTCACTCAACTGAGTCAACAAGGCACACCTTCACTGTCTGGTACAATAAAGTCATGACTGTTCGCATGTACACATTCCAGTCTTCTCTTCTTGGCTACCAGGTTACACCCATGTTGCACAAACCCTTTTTATTATGTTAACAATAGTTGGACTTTTTCCAGATAGATAGCAAACAGCAACTATAGTACATAAATTATTTCTTGCATTAAGTAGAATAAGAATCTTGTTATATTTTTATACTAATATCCTGGAAGCATTAAAATATCTATAAATTAAATCAATTTGAGCAAAAAACATGTAGTAAGTATTAGTATTGCATTCTGACCAGAGAGCCAACTAATGAAAAAATTGTGTCATATTTAAATATCAAGAAAAGGGTAGCTTTGGTTTTCCTTAGTAATGAGTTGTTAATATCATTAAAAGCACTTTGTTTATATCTCCTTAAAAATTTAATTCAGCCCTGGTGTGGCTCAGTGGATTGAGTGCTGGCTGGCGAACCACAGGTTTGCAGGTTTGATTCTCAGTCAGGGAAGATACCTGGGTTCCTGGCCAGGTCCCCAGTAGGGGGGTGCACTAGAGACTACCACACATCAATGTTTCTCTGCCTCTCTTACTCTCTTCCCCTTTCTCTAATAATGAATAGATGAAATTTTTTAAATATTTAATTCAGTTTACAAAATTTCCAAACTCTGAGTGCTAACATGGTTGAAATTATAAAAATAAATATAATTGTTTAACTTATTTGTGATCTATTTTAACAATTGAGAAAAAAGATTACATTTACCTACTCTGTAAATAAATGAATAAAAATATGTTTTACAAAAAAATATCAATGCTCATAATATTTTAAGATAAAGAAAAAACTCAAATATAACAAGAAATTAAAACTCGTATCTCCAAGTATTTTATTTTAGATATTTTTAAAATTGAATATTACTATCAATCTTCAGAAATGTATTTTTTATTTAACATCATATTAAATGTATAACTTCTCCTTGAATAAGTATTGTTTGGGATACAAATGCACAGTTTTCCTTGCCTTAGAGATTTCAAAATCAAGTATAGTCTACATTCTACTGCTTTTATTTTAGAGATATATACAATATATAGTCATATATTCCTGATATGCTTTTCTTAATTAACTAATCATCCAAAAAGAGTCTCAATAAACCAATAATAATTATGCAATAATGCTATATACAGACCTTTCAATTGCCAGTTTGGTTTAATTTAATACTGAATTTTTAATAATTATAAAATATATGTTAGATAGAAATAAATGGAACTTTTTAAGAGTCACTAGACTTACACAGGATTGGAAATTATTGCTGAGTTATTTTGATTAATTTTTTCCTTAATTTCTAATTCTTAAATATGCAGTTTAGCTTAATTTATTTATTGAAATAATTTTTCATTCCTTCTGCACAATGTGCCATAGAAATATTATCCAAGTGTCATCCTTTCTATGAACCACAATTGCTGCATCGGTAATTGGAAGTTGTTATTAATACCCAAGTAACAAAATATTACATAACTAAAATATCCACCGATTTTCTTTAAGATTATCTTCAATATCAAAATCAAATGAATTTAATAACTCACAGTTATGTTTTAAACAACATAGATTAATCAAATGTGCATGCTCATGTTATTAACTTAATCATAGTAAATTTCCTTTAATCTCAATCAACAGGAAGTTTTGGCAGAGCTGAAGTAATCATCGCTGGCTCTTCATTCTTTTTCTAATCTCGCTAATCATGTTTATTATTACTAATGGGTTTCCTTAGTTTCTTGTTGCTGAGCTCCTTCAAAAAGTTAGCATGTAAAGTGTGTCAGTGTGTGAAATTCCTGTAAAGTAATAAATAGTGCACCTGGAATATGTCATCCAAAGAAGAATGAAATCAGCATCCTGTATCTCCCCTCTCTGTGTGTATTAAAGCTAATGAAGGGTGAAATTTGTTTCTTCAGATAATTGGCAGTGAACTGAATGCCGTGATCAATTTTATCTTCATGATTCTGACTTTTACTTCCTGTTGTACCTTTCTATTTGTCAGCACAATGATTATATCAAAAGGATCAGAAAAGAGAATTGAAATTATAAATATGAGCACCTTAAAGTAATGCAAAGCTGCTGTTTATCCATTCCTTAGTGATTTAAGGATAAGCTACATCTTAAAAACTACAATTATTTATAGTTTACTTTAAGAAATGTCATATAAGTAAAAAGTGACAGCTAAAACATAAATCATATTTTATTTATGCTGGTCCATGGGAAAAGCTTGAAACACATTTGCAGCAAGTTTTCTGTAGTTGTCTTTCTTAACAGATTATGTTATCATTTCTAATTTTAATAGTAGAGTATTTCTTTTGGAGTGTTGACTTATAAGCCTATTACAGGAGGCACAGAGGAAGCCATGCCAATCTCTGTGGCTGGGTAAGGGCTTTAAATAGAAAGAAAATGATTTAGTAGAGACAAAGTATAAAGGACTTCATGGAAAACTACAATTAATAATATGTGTGAATGAAATTTTACTGCTTAACAATGCTTAGTTGGTATGTGTCTTGCTTGCAACAATGAAAATACTTCCAAGTCTTTATTAAATTTCAGCTTGTCAGTACCAATTTTCATGGTGTAGATTATCACATAACAGTGTTTTCAGAATGTGTTGAAAAGTAAGTGAGAAATGGGAAGGAAAAATAACTTTTAAGAGCTTATGTTTATTTAGAGCCTACTAATTAATGTGTCAGACAATTGTTCTAAGTATATATGTTCTTATTTTATCACCATGAAAATCTTATGAGGTTTACACTGGGATTATTCTCATGTAACTGTTGAAGTTAACATAGACTGCAAGCTTAAATAACTCCCTTGAGATTCTAGAAGTAGTAAGTAGCAAAGCAAAAGTTTATGTTCAACACTTATTCAATAATTTGTTATTAATATTCTGGTCTTGGAAATTTGGATTGAACCTGGAAATACATCCACTTTTTCTTTCACTGTCAGACAAATTAAAAAATACTTTTTATCAAAATATTTAAGAGTTCTATTTCACATACTCACATAATTGAATATTTAAATATTCTCTTCATGTTAGATTAGAAAGTCATCATTTATAAATTACTCTCATATTTCATGAGTAAATATTTAGTAAGTATAAAAAGGTTAATTACTTTGCTTCTACCTACAGTATGAAATAATGTAATTAAGACCATTTTGTCTTATAGTATTTGCCTGCAGTAAGATTTGAAAAGTTCTCTAATACTTTTGCTAATGCTTTAATATTAAAAGTATAAAATTGTAAGTAGGCAAGTTTGATTTCTCAAAAGAAAAAATATACTCTATTTCAAAAAACAATTAAATAATAAAATGTGTTGCACACATTTCATATATTTTAAAACAGAAGCTACAGAATAATATAAATTGCACTGGGGATATTTTGTTAACCTACACTTTCATTTCTTGTGAAATACATTTCTGAGATGCAAAATGAGCACTTTTACAGTCTAGGAAGAGACTTCCAAACATTAGGTTTTATTTTTGTTTTAATAACAGTAAAGAAGAAATGGTTTGTATATGTTTTATTTATGAATCTTATATAATTGTGATACATCAAGTTACCACATACACAGAAATAAGAATTTTAGATTGTTTTTCATGATCAGCATAGATGCCTTTTTATAACTCATGAAATGTCAGTCACATCAAATTAGTTCCCAAGCCACCTGTCCTTTGTGCACTCTAAAGTCCAAAGGCTTTGAAAATAAAGTGTGCTAATATCAGGCATTTTGCAATAAATGGGTTTATTTAAACATCTTCTCTCTATATTTTTGCTACTGTTGATTTACTGCTATTTTATTACTTACAGTGCTAAACTATACACCCCCTCACTAAAACAAAATCCTCAACTTCAATGCCTGATATGTGCAAATTTACAAGGTGTAAATGATCCCATAGTAATGTATTTCAAACAATCATCATGATGTTACTGAATGAGGAACCATTTTTCTCTTACTGCGTCTGGGTCATCTCCAGCACTACACGGAGCTCAGCTCAGGCAGTGCAATTCTAAGAGTCAGAGTGGCCAGGCATGGGGCAGAGGGCATACGCACTACTATGCCCTCTAAACCCCAGAGAAAAACATTTACTTCCTGAACAGGGCATTGCTGGTAACTACTGCATAACATTTCTGTTGATTAATGGTCCTTACATCAGGTATTATGATCATTTAATTAGAAATTATTTTCATCTAATCATTCATACACAAATATTCTCTATGTGGTTCATACCTTCATATAATTTACTTAAATTATCTTTTTTTAAAAGTGATATTATAATGACATCAAAGTGTGTAAGTTTAAGGGTATTGCATGTTAATTTGTTACATGTATATATTGTAACATAATCACCACTGTAAGAATAATTAATACCTCCATCAGATTATATAATCATTAGCTTTTTGGTGGTTAGATTAATTCAGTTCTAGGTTAATAGAAAGTTTGCTGATCATAATACAATATTATTGTTTATAGTCACTATACTGCACGTCAGATTGGTATAGGACTTTTTTACTATTCATTGTAAGTTTGTTTTGTTAAACAAAATCAACAAAACCTATCCTATTACCACAAACTCCATTACATAGTGGCTACCATTTTAGTCTCTGGTTTAGTACTTCAGCTTTTTTAGAAGCATTTATAAATGATATCAAACTCTACTTGCATATGTCTGAATGATTTCACTTAGCATAATGTGTTCAGGATTTATAAATATTGTCACCAATGGCAGGATGTCCCTTTGTTCATGTCCACCATCTTATTTATCTGTCCATTCTTTGAAGGGCATTTAGTTTGTTTTTATTTCTTGGCTATTGTGAAAAATGCTGCCATCAATGAGAGACTGCATATAACTCTTTAAAACCCCGATTTTCTTTCCTTTGAATATATAATCTGAAGTGGAAATAAGGTCATATTGTAGATCTATTTTTAATTTTGAAAGGAAAACGCATATTGTTTTCTATAGTGATTCAACCAATTTGCACTAATAATGTTGGAAAAACTGGATAAATGCATGCAGAACAATGAAAAGTGGACTTTTGTCTTACATCACTCAAAAAATTAACTGGAAATGCGTCGAAGACTTAAAACATGACTCAACACTATAAACCTTTTAGAAAAAAAAAGAGGGAATAAGCTCCTCGGCATTGGTTTTGACAACAGTTTTTGTTACTGACAGCAGAAGCCCAAACAACAAAAGCCAAAATCAACAAATGGGACTAAAGCAGCCTTATAAGCTTCTGAACAGAAAATGAAACCATAAATGAAAGGACAACTACAAAATGAGATAAAATTTCAGCAAACCATATAATAATGTACACGGTTTAATGTCCAAAATACACAATTTATCTTTGAAATGGAAGGGTGACAAGGCATTTTATGCATTTATGAGAGAGAGAACTAGCCAGATGCAGTTGGAACTATTCTGTTGGGCAGAAAGAAAATAAACATATAAATATCCTTCTTACTGAATTTTTATTCATGAATTTATTTTGCCTTTTAAAGGAGTTTGTTTGGTTGAAAGGCTAGTCTGAATGATGTTCAGTTTGGTAGATATAGCAAGGACAAAACCCGCAACTATGTAGGTGTAAGAAACATTAATAAATCTGGGAGACCATGATGAATTGTTAGCATGTCAAAATGTAATTTTCTTTCATTACCGCTCTTTAAAGAGTAATGCTAAATAATATTTTGGATCTAAAGAGGATCCACGTTTTCCTTATCAAAACAATTTAAGCATTTAATAAGTAAGATTAATATGATATAAATTAGCAAGTAAACAAAAATGTCAACCCTTTAGATTGATACATTTCTTTTTCTACTTTTGCTTATAATTCCTTAACAGGGGAATAAGTGGCTGCCATGGGAGGAAACATGCTCACACAACTTAAGGGACAGTTTACTGTGATCAGTCACAGTGTAGCATTATACCTGAATTCAGAAAAGTTCTTCATGAGGAGATTATTCCCGGCAATTTCAGGCTTTATTTTGTGTTTGTTGTTTACTAGATTAGAGAACTATGTAACTCAAATGAATCATCACAAAAAATAAATTACTATTAAAGAATGTTATTTCAGAGTGTTGTATTTTACATCAGTTCATTAAGACCCACCCTGGCCCATTTTCATAATGCACCTTGATTTGTGTGCTCAACACCAGCTGCCTCCAATAATGAGCTGGAGTCCTATTTAGTGGGTGTCGTAGCAGGAGAAAGGGACGACACCTATCTAACCCCAATTCCCTGTCTTCCACTAAAAGTTCTATGGTAAGTTATTCATTGATCAGTGCTTATTTAACTCAGGAAATGCATTATGAAAGGGTTATTATGTTCCAAATATTTTATTTGTGAAAGGGCTACAGCAATAAGAAAGGAAAACAAACTCTTCAATGAGATGGAGATTAAATGAAGGAATGAATGAACAAACAAGCAAATAAATAAATGCAAAATATGTGTTAAGAAAGCAAAAGGGGGAAGACAATATATAGGAGTGACTTTCTTATGTTGGGGGCATCTAAAAAGACATGTATAAAGTAAATAAGTAAACCATGTAGTCACTCAGATGAATACTCCATAGAAAACTGCATGTGTAAATAAGGCTTTGTGTTGATTGTCTCCATGCTGTGTATGTGGAATGGTTGAATTAAAGAGATTAGTGGAAGATGAGGATGGAGAATTTGCCAGCAGCGGGAATTTATTTTAATTGTATTCTAAGTAGGATAGCTAAGGAACATTGGAGATTGGAATAGAAAAGTGTCAAAACAATATTTAGTTTTGAAAAATCAGTGCTGAGCCCTTGCTGGTGTAGCTCAGTGGATTGAGTGCAGGCCTGCAAACCAGAGGATCAGAGTTCGATTTCCAGTCAGGGCTCATGCCTGGGTTGCAGGCCAGTTCCCACCAGGGATGCATGAGAGTCAACCATACATTGGTATTTCTCTCCCTCTCTCCTTCCCTTCCCCTCTAAAGATAAATAAATAAAATCCTTTAAAAAAATCGGCGCTGAATGAGTTGAATGGGGGGTGAGGAGCAGGGGGATACTGAGGAACAGGAAACGATTTCAGTGGAGTAGGCATGGGAATATGTCATCATTTGAAGTTGTGAACATAATTGAAAACAGAGCTACCAAGGCTTTTGTATGCTTTGGAATGTGAAAAAATAGAGGAGCCGTGACTTGTCAATTTTTTTCTTTGCCTGAGTCTAAGTGAATTATGGTGCATTTTATTAATATAAGGAGTACAGAGTATGGTGTTTTAGGAGTACGGTGAATTACAGCTTGTTTTTTTAGGTAGGAATGGATTGAACTGGGACAGGATTTTAATTGTTCCTTAATTATAATATGACTGTGCGGGGTGTCCTACAACTTCCTGGGCAAAGTAATCAAAGGTATTTCTGGCCAGGCACTATCTAACATAAATCATAGTGCTTTATACCATGTTTGGAATATGAATATGTACATGTATGCACAAAGACACAAATATCAAGGCAATCTCTCACTGGACCTTCTGTGATGGGTCATCAATCATTTACCCCTAAGATCCATATGGAGAGAGAAAGTCTTAAATGCCATAGTTATCTGTGATTTAATTCTTCAAAAGTGACAAATCAAAATAAATATCAATGATCAAAATATTTAGATGGTTATCTGTACTTGACCAGTGTATTGCTGACTCTGACATTTCCTAGTTTTAGAATGAATTGGTGTTCTTATACGTTTTAAAAGGGAATTGATGACTTGTTTTTTAACCATAATGACTATAACCACTGAGACTACTTTTAAGCTTATGATAACCAATAATAACTTTTTGTGAGTCATTGTGACACAGTATCAATCAGTGGCAACCCTAAGTTTCTGAAAGGCTCCCATTACTTGATCTCTTGCTTCTTATAGTCCTGTTGAAGACAAACAGTATGCTGTGCCATGATAGACAACATCCTACAACAGATAACGTCTTTCCTTGGCAAATAATAAACTCAAGGTTTTGTATCTGATACTGAATGGTAGCCTCTTTCTGTGATAACTGAAGCTTCCATCGAGATTATTTTGAAGACTATCATTTGAAAGCATTCTATTAAAACTTTGATATTCAGGCCTTATCACTCAGTAGTTTGCCCCAAATTCTTTTTTTTTACAGACAGATAAATAATTCAATAGCAATCTCAGTTCTGAATTATTTATTTAATTGAGCCATCTTTATTAAATTTATTTTGTTAGTTTAAGATTTTTAAACAAATAGTCCTTGTCCTTGAGAGAGGACAAAACAAACAGTCATTGAATTACATAGAAAACTTCAGGTACCATTTCCTTAAGAATAAGTTGGAAAAGATTTAAAGTTGTGGGAGAAAAAATTAATTAAAAGAGAATTAAAAATATTTAAAAAAGAGAATCTAAGAAAACTTCCAACAATACTCTAGGAGAAATTCACTAAACAAATTAAGGGAGTATTGCTCTTTCACTTTTTTTTGTTTTTTATAAGTGGGCTCTCATCTGAAGCAAAGTTGGTTGGAAAATTAAGTTCAAGCGGGTGGTGTTTCCTAAATGAGATCTTCCCTTAAGTTGCTAAATATTTTCAATAAGTGCAAGTATGAAAATCAAAATAAATTCCTGACACTTCAGATAAAATTATTTTTTCCTGAAAAAAAAACAAGATTGATAATTTATTTTCTGCCTATAAAGATCTGAAAATATTTGTTTTTAAACACTTACAGAAATTAAAAGCAGATACCTGTAGTGATTATAAGCATACAAGTAAGTGGAAAGAAAACCTTAATGTTCACTATCGATTAAGGAACAGGAGAACATATAGTAAACATTCATAAAATGATGTCACACTGAGGCACATCTTAGCATCTAAAAGTTTCATATCCTTCCTCTGAATTCCCAAAGAAAATCTTTCTTAAATATAGATGCACAAAATACAGCTCTCTTATTTACATTGGTGTTATTATAGCTAACCAATACTCTTATTGGTACCATATCCCTTGAAGTGATAAAACCACTCATAAAGTGGTCACATTTGCCAATACTAAGTTCTCTCACATGTTCCTAGCTAATTAATTGAGACCATTATTTTTAAAAATACTCTCTTATTCTCTGTGACACAATCTTTGTAAGTTTAATAGTAAATTAATTTACAAATGAAACTGCCAGATAAGTTGTCCTACATGAAGTCTATTACTACAAGTCCAAATTTATTTCTATCCCTATAAATTTGAATGTATCCTGGCATTAATTTGCAAACATTATTAATGTCTCATGAAATAACCTAATAATTCAATATAATTGCAGAACCTCTATTGGCAAAGATCCCATTATTATAACCATAATATTTGGAGCAGTGCTTCTTTCAGATTAACTCCTCCCCAGTTATACCAATATATTTTATACATTTGAACATTTCAATCATACTTTACGGACATTAGATCAACAACATTGCACACCTCAAAGATATATTGCTTATTATAGCTTATCTGTTTATTCAAGAGCCAAAATATATTGTACATACCTCAGAATAGTTGCTTATTTGGACAAATTAAGAAAAAATCTGCCTATATTGTACAGTCATTCATACATGTAGTCATATCACATCTACTCTTATTAAATAAAAACATCTGAAATTTTTCACTTTGAGCAGATCACCGTGTTGAAGAGATTGCTTTGACAAAAACGTTTATGAAAGCACATCTTGCACAAGAGCAAAAACAAATCCAGAGGGAAATTCAAATATTCTAGCATAGATGCATAGAATCTGTCCACAATTCTAGAAGAAAATCCTGGAAATTTTCAACTTGCAAAATCCATGGGGATAGCATCTCCAGAATAGCATTAAATAATTTCATGGATATTTTCTGAATTTATCATAAGATCACCTTAAGCAATAGAAATATATTTGATATAATATTAAACAAACCATGAGTAAGGAATTTTTTCTAGGTTAGCAGCTGATATAGCCAATTTATGCATCATTCTATGCAGTATAATTCTGAAAATAATGGACAAAGTGGAACTTGGAAATTGCCAATGGGTCACTTTCAGTACATCCAAAAGGATTTTATGCAATTGCTTCCTCGATGTGTTATGAGCAAGAATGTGCAATGTTGATGTTTTGGGTTTGTGGATATGTTGAAGCACTCTCACCTAAATAATATAATATAGTTCCTATGATGTTTATTTTTTTATGTAAAGGATATTTAAAAGTTGACCATCAGTAAAAACTTTGGATAGGCTTTTGGTGAATATTTTTCTCCATCAATAGTCATGAGCATAAATATGTGAAATGAATTATTGACAAATGTTAATAATTTATACTTTTGTATTAGTAAATGGAAGAACAAATACCATTAACAACTGGGTAAAAGATAATTTCAAGATCATAGATTAGGTCAGGGGGAACCTGTGCATACTTCTAAATTTTCCCTATTGAATAGGAATTTTTAAGATTAAAAAAAGCAATTATACCTTGTATTATTTACCTAATTATAGGAGGAGGGAATAGAAAAGATGAAAAAGATAGTGACTAAGTTTGAATTAACAGAAAAAAAGAATATTCTTAACAATCTAGGGAGTAGAGGGATTGAGCAAAAAGAAAACAAGGACTAATGGACATGGACAACAGTGTAGTGATTGCTGTGGGGAGGAGAGTATAAGGGGACTAAATAGTACGAAAGAAAATACAATAAAAATTAAATAAAAAGTAAATAAAATGTTCAGGTTAAAAAATAATGTTCTGGTGTTTGTGGGGGCGACTTAACATGCAAGTCCCCCCGAGTGCCACAGACGAGAGTAAACATGACTGAGACATGATGTGATCTGCTTAGGGAGGAGAGGTGGTCAGTTTCCCAGAGGAAAAAGGCCTTGAGCAGTGGCCAGTTTCTCAGGGGAAAAAGGTGTTGAGCCCCATCCTCCAAGGGCTTTTACTGCAAGGGCTTTTACTGCAATGTAATACACAGGAATATAGGTTGGCAAGGATCAAACAGTAAATAACATTTCAAAGAAATCTGAGGGCTTAATCCAAGTCAGAGTCTGTCAGGAAGAGTTTTAGGGTTTCCTACTGGAACCCTTCCTTAACATATGAATGAAAGCACTCTTAGCAGAGCAGATTTCACAGGTTTACCAGCAAGTCTTTGTGATGCCAGATTTTTCCTCAGGGCATGCTCTAGCAAGACAAAGAGCTGCACCCCTCCCCATCAGGTATTCAGGCTTAAGGGGATTAGAGCCAGGAAGTGCTTCTCCCAGAGGACGTGGGGACTCGGGCTTTGTCAAAGTGGGGGTGGGGGGGAGGTGGGGGGGTGGGTTGAGAGTCCATTGCTCTTTGTTACAACCCCCACCCCAGTCCTTCTATGATGGCCTCCCAAGTGATTGTGTCTGGCCTAGGTCGCCCCTCCTCTGAGTGGTCTTACCTGTCAAGGACTTCCAGCCATGCTTTGGGGGCAGGGAGGAAACTGAGGCAGCATTTGCTACCAGAGACAAGCTTTGTCTCCTGTGGCTTGCATTCCAGAGGTCCCTGACTCATCCTTAGCCACAAGGGGTAGAGTTACAATTTCTGAAACCAGGCAGAGTGGTCCAGAACAGGTGTTTAATTTATTAGATAAACTACTACTTGGGAGGAGCTAAATGAAGGTAAAAAAGGCAATGTAATGCATGGGCTTGGATTTCTGGCAGGCCCGCCCCCCCGGGGTCTCTCATAGTGCCCCACGCCAAAGCATCCTGGCCTGGAACCATGGCCCGGCCTCTGCCCCTGGGCTGCAGGCACTGAAGCAGACTGCACAGTGGGGAAAAAAAATAAGGCAATGTAATTTCCTTCCCTTTAAGTCTTGTGTTTGTCTTTTCACATATATTCAATTTATTTGTTTCATCTTACCATTTGGATTTGACAGACAACTAATCCTATATTTTGCCCACCTGCTTATCATAGAAAATCTGAGAACCTAACTTGATCTACTGAAACTTAGCTGATCCATGGAGAAAACAAAAATATGGCTACTCTATTATTGCTCACAGACCTTTGCTATGGCCAGACAAAAGTATAAATCTGTATTTTAGAAAAAAAAAATTCATATTGTGGAAATGTTCCAAGTGATAAATGTGTTATATGACACAAAATATAGAAAATCTATGTTTAGTAAATATTGAATGTTTAAATGATATGTGTGTGTAGGCCCAGAAAACATAACTAATAAAAATATCAGAATTTAATATTCAAAATCCCTGGGACAAAATGACATAGTTGTTTTACTGCATTATATTACACATTCCTGTGACTTAAAGTTCCTTTATACCCACCACATGTTGTTCTTACAAGTAAAAATATGTAAATAAATGTTTTTATTTTAACTATGAAATTTTAATAGTTATTCTGAGTTATTTTTGGTTTATAAATTATGACATTTCTTATTTTAACATTAATTAAATTAATCATAAAATAGTTCATATTTTACTGCATTCCACATAAAAAGAATTCTCATATCTAACAACTGGTTGTTTCATAGTTGAAAACAAAACAGAGAAATATATATTCAGTTTTCCTGCCACTTAAATACTAAAAGAACAAGGTGGAATATATTATTGTCTCCTGGTCAGCCAAAATTTAAGCATACTGTTTAAAAGTTTTATTTTACTTATTTGTTGTTGAATGGGAGTATTTTTTAGTGAAGGTTTTTAAACTTCATAAATTTTAAATTGAAGAAATCTTACCAGAGTGAACATTCTCTTGTCGGGAAAATATTAAAACAGGGGAATAACCGGTGATGGAAAGAGACTTATCCTGGGGTGGTGAACACACAATACAATATACAGATATGAATGGAGGTGATTAATATGCAATGAGAGCATTTGTGTAGCTGAATCAGCATGAGGGTGTGTGGGCACAAGTGTGATAGTGGCCGTGAGCATTCAGCTGCTTTCGCTCCACTGTTCTGTAAAACTTAACTCTATGGCTAAGTATGGAAAATGCTCCCTCTTAAAGATCTGCAGGATATAGTAATATACAAGACAGTCTTATTAAATAAATTTGTTTTAAGTTTCAATCCAAAGTTAAAGGATATTTGTATTCAGCAACACCTATCGTCATTCTACTGAAGTGGAAAGAACTCCACTTTGGTAAGCACGTGAATATAAGTAGAACATTAAATCCATTAGCTGCAAAATGTTATCTTCAAATATTCTGTTCTGAACAATTTTGCTGAATCAAGATAAAAAACTCGGTATAGATATGCGAATACATGATATCCTTTCAAAGAATAGCAAATATACAGGCATACCTTATTTTACTGCATTTTACCTTAGCTCTTCAGAGGTTTCTTTCCTTTTCTATCTCCTTTTTTTCCCACTAATTGAAGGCAAGACTCTCCAAAAGCAGACAGATTACACCTTGCCTTCAACTTTGCTGTGACCCTTCTCTAAAAAATAATGCCACAAATATCTGATAGTAATTGTTTCCCTATTTTCAGGATTAATAATATGGGAATGAATACAATAATGATCACCTATCTTTACACTCTCCAAGCACTAATTAATACTGTGCATTACTAAAAAGTGTAAGGTTAAAAAGCAAAACTTTTCATTACTACTATGTGTTACTTTAGCTTTGAATAAACACATTTATAAAAGTAAATTAATGAAATTATTAAAATTTGGAAATATTTTTCCCAGGAAGTCCATTTGTATCCACTTTCAGTTTTTGATATTATTATAGTATAACCTTAATAATTATTGAGTAATAGGAATCACTCATTTATATTTATCTCACAGAGATAGTTAAGTATAAAATTAAAAGTTATTTTGTGAATTATTTTTGTAAAGTATGTGGTACTATATTTACCGACTCCTAATGGAAATTATGAAAGACATGGGATAGTCATTTGAGTTTGAGTGAAAATTAGAATTTTTCCAACAGAGAAAAATAGAGTTTGTTTTAAGTTTGTATAAGGATAGACTATATATATATATATATATATATATATATATATATATGAATATTAGGTAGAACTATAATTAATAGCATGTGGAGTAACAGCATATGGACATCTAACAACTCTAAAACCTTTTGATTCATGGAGACACAGTGAGTTAAACTCTAATTTTTAAAATACTTTATTTATATTTTATAAAGAGGGGAAGGGAGGGAGAGAAACATCTCTGTGTGAGAGAAACATGTCCCCAACCAGGGACCTGCCCTGCAACCCAGTTATGTGTCCTGCCCAGGAATGAAAGGAATCAAATCAGTGACTCTTCAGTGAGTCTGCAGGTTGCATTCACAACCCACTGAGCCACACCAGCCAGGGCTTAAAATATAATTTTGTATAGCTTAGATATATGAAGAGTGTGCTGGTACATACTGCATTATTCAAGCAAAGCAATGTTTTTTGTCATTTGCCTCTAGACTGTGACATTGAGATCTGGAATGTAAAGCATGTCCTTAAACTTTTTAGATCAGTTATCTTATTACTGATTTGTTTTCCACAGCAAAGTATAAACTCACCAAAAAATGTCTATGTGTATAATTTTATATATATATATATATATATATATATATATACATATGCATACACACACACATATATACTCAACTCCCTGTCATGTAAGATGGAGTGTGATGTCTTATTCAAAGATACCTAGAAATTATCAAAAACAAATTGCTTCTTGGGTCTTCCAGAGAATTAAGAAAATAATAAGTTCCCTCTATTGGTTCAGCCTAAGTCCTCACGGCATAGTATTCTAGTCAAACCTTGGAATGACTCCACTAATTTTATGATAATATGAGCCTCAAGGAAGTGCCACTTTAGTAGGAGAGCAAACAAGACAGCCTAGCCTCCAGAAAGACAGCATTCTCTGATACTGGGCTATAGCTGGGGACTTTAACCCTTCCTGAATTAGTCACTGTCCAAATCGAGACTACACTATTAAGTTCAATAGCATTTTAAGCCAAGGGTTTAGGGCCAATTAAGAAATTATAACCCAAGTTATATCTGGTTTTTTCTTGCTTATAGTTTAAACATACTTTTAAAATGGTTATAATAGAGCACTTCTAATCACAACAATAAAAAATCAAGACTCTGAAGTCATTAATTTTTGTTATATATTTTGTTTATGGATTTCCTACATATACTTCATGAATGAGTCTTTAAAGATTTAATGTAACTAACATATTTGAATATTATTCTACACATGATACTTTGTTCTATAGTAACTATTTTTTTTCTTTTTCTTTCCTTGTAATTTCTTACCAAAAAACCATAGCACATGTGCTTTGGATACATACACACTCCACTTCTGCAACAGGCACACAACACAATGCAGTTCTGAAGGTGTGTGGGAATAGAGTATGCTGGAGCAGGAGATTGGCTGAAAGTAATAATTGGGGCAAAGCTGTTGAAACTTTGTGCAGGGATGAAGTGCGTTGAAACTGTATAGGGACAACCTCCTATTGCTTGAGAGAATGCGATAGCTTATGAAAAAGGAAATAAAAACTGTGAAACATATTTGATGATGACTTTCAGCTCAGTTTGGGACTTTTGCAAGTGCTATCAGAGAGACAGAATTCTTTAAAAAGTCAGGTAGAATTAACAGCACACTTCCAGCACACTAATCAAGGATCTAGCTCAGACTTTTTGAGTAGATTTTATTATATCAACACTTCAGATGCAGACATATTGATAAGGTTATGTACCAATATAGCAATATTTGAAGTGTGGGCATTGCTGGCAATATCTTACAAATTCACAGGGCAAAAATGTCTTACATAGAGGAATGTTGAAAAGGTAGGTGTAAAATTTTAGGCATTAAACTCAAGTTTTCTTCCTTAAACCATTAATTAGTGACAGACAGAGACACATTCTCTGATGTTCACACTCTATATTTGGGAATTATTGTCTCTTAATAGGTACGAGTCCAATGATTATGCATTGAAATCAGGATGGGATTCATTTACTGGTAGAAGACTGCTACAACTTTTTAAAATTAAGTGTATTAGGGTAACATCAATTAATATGACTATATAGTTTTCAAGCGTACAGCTCTAGGATACATGATCTGTATACTGTGTGTTCCCACAGCTTTAAGTCAAATCATCTTCCATCACCATATATTTGACCTCAAGTGTTGCGACTGTTCACACTGAGAAGATTCACTCAGGATTCAGGCAGATAGAAGAATATACCTGGAGCCGTGGGGATATCTTACAGCCCTTCATTCTGGGATGGAGCAATTCACACAGGCTGCAGGCTGCCTGTCCGCACATGTTCCCATATGTCATACAGCAGGTCGCCTGTCCCCCTGCATGTCTCTGCATGTCACCTGTCTAACAACAGGAGGCCTCTAACTCCCTTATACAAGAAATGCAAACAAAACCCAGCAGGGAGCCAGAATATTGTGTAACACAGCATCATTCTGTGCATATGAGCCCACTCAAGGCTATGAGAACGTTTACTAGACTCATTTTCAAGGCTATAAGAACACAGCTTATCTTAGTTCCCCAGACATCTGACCACACACCGGAGTGAGGGAGCCAGATTGCCTCTGTTTACCCTACCCTCCTTTATCCTTTAGTGTCCTCCTATTCTCTTCCCTCTGGTAACCACTATGCTTTCATCTATGTCTATGAGTTTCTGCTTTTCTTATTTGTTCACTTGTTTCACATCCCACATATAAGTGAAATATGGTTCTTGGCTTTTCTGTCTCATTTATTAATTAGCATGACGATATTCTCAAGATTCAGCCATGATGTTGCAAATGGCAGCATTTCCTCTTTTCTTGGGGCTGATTAGTATTTCATAGTGTATGTGTGTGTACATGTTTGTGTGTACATACACACACATCACATCTTTATCTGATCATCTGGTGAATGATGATACTTTAGTTGTTTCCATTTCTTGCCACCATGAATACATACACTGTTTCCCTTTTCTTATCTCATTCAGAGTACTTAGGAAAGGCTGAAAGGGAGCATACTAAATCAGATCCAATGTACAGCTTAGAAAATCACTGATTTGTTACTTTCCTAAACAGATCTCCATCTTCAACTCTACGAGTTGTCTTCTCTGTAGTAAATTTCATACCATAAACTACATGCGAACTTTGTCATCCATAAAAACTCAGTGTTGTTTTGCTTTGATAAATCTCCTCATCCTACACATGCTGCAAAGTTGGTATTATAATATGTGTATTCAAATATTCTGTCAAAATTCCTGATGGGCTGTGTTGTCTGAGAGTTCAAAGAGCCATAAGGACTAAATTGCAATCATAGCAGCAAGTTCAAGACTTGCCTTTTTAAAAAAGCCTTGAATATGACAAATTGCTGCAGAAGTTCAGTAAAATTTAGTCCCCAGGATCAAATGTATCTCCTCCTCGGGAAGAAGAATGGAATTAAAAATTCTACAATTTCTGATTAGTCTACATGTCCTAGATACAAATGCCCTCAACATGTGTGTATCTCCAATGGTCTATCTGAACTCATGTATTCATTATGCTACCCCTCCCATTGTACATTCCACATCCTCAGGATATGATTTGGTTATTTTTAATAGCTCACCTATAAAAGGTCCAATGTTGATGTCTTAAAAAAACAAACAGACTTCTCTAAAAACTGCTTTTGAGAAAATCTAAGAATAAATCTTTATTTAATAAAAATAAACTAAGGCATTGAAACAGTTTGGTAATATTAAATCACTCTTTGATTATTGACATTAAGGGCTATTATTAATCATAACAAGTGAGAAGAGCTGAAGTACCTCTTTAGTAAAGCAGAAGATAAGCGTGCTTAAAAATACATCATACAACATAAAAATGAAAAAACCTTGTGTTAACATTTAAGGTCAATATTCTGAATCAAGGGTCACATTGAAAGTTATAGTACTGATTTTTGTTTAGGAGTCTGTAAATGCTTATATAACTAAAATTATAATGTTTATATTATTTGTTTCCAGTGCAGTAAGAAACAAATACCATAATAAAAGTGACAACGATGTTAACTTTTCTGTAAATCTAGGTCATTGAAGATTTAAACCACTGTAGGGAAAAGCCACTACAAAATAAATTTGAAAGCTCAAGGAGAACAAATCCCAAGGGTTACTTCCCACTAGAAGGAATAAAAAATTGCAGTGGGTTCTGGGAAGTTCAATTATAGAAACAGACAACAAGAGGTTTTCAGCCAATTTGAAACTAATTCCATATGTTCTGGAGGAAAAAAGCAGTTGCACAGATAACATCAGCTTAAAACGAAAAGTTGTTGCCTTAGGAGAGACACTAACAAATGGGCTGCATAGTTTGAGCTCGGAGGAAAGAAAGAGGATAGTGATAAAGAGAGAAACACAGAAAGGGACAAAATCATGTTCTATCATGCTCACACTCCAGAGCTAACACAATAAGTTGAACAACCTGGATAATTCAATGAATACTTGATATATTTTGATAATTATAAATATAAGGCAGTAAAAATAAATCAAGGCATAGAAAGAATCACAGGATAAAGGCAAAATAATAAAATCAGAAAAATGAGAGGATATGTAGTCTAATAGAAGGAAGAAACTGTTTGTTAATCAGTACCATGGCCGTCTCTTGTTCATTTTTTTCTGTTTAGTGTTTCTGTTTGCTAAAATTTCCCCAGATCTGTGGTTATAGGCATAAAGCAATATATAATAACACACAAAACAATCTCAAACATATTTAAGCTAAACAAAAATTAAATTTCAGCAAATATTTTAAAAACAGTGGAATGATATTTAAAGGAATGAGATTCTTGCATTTATAGTATATTGCTGTGCATTCCAAATAATTTCAATTATTCTAAATATGACTTAAATAATTATGAAAGAAAAAACACTGCTTAAAATTCTGTTAGTTTCAATAATATTTTACTTTCTTGACTTATAAAGGCAATTTCATGGGTTCTATTCTAATAAATTTCAGCTGTTCTAGTCTACATAATAAAATAAGCAAGTACATAACACAGTTTCCAAGCTTTCATTTTTGAGCTGTTGTTTCAGCATGTATTTACTGGCATGATGAACATCTTAGCTACAAAAATCTCAGAAACTTTGTAAGATAAGCATGTGTAAATTGATAGATACTTGTTTTGATCTAAAAATATATTGTTGTGGGAAATGGTAACCTATTTTAAAAACAAAAAGTCTCTGCTTTTTCAAAGAAATACTAAAACATTAATTTTCTGAGAGATAAGTCAGCATATCTATGCAGAGTTATTACAGTGATTATAATAAAATATTACACAAGTATTAATAAGATCTTTCACATTCAATATGTATTTTAAATATCTCATCTGTTTTGAAAACAGGACTCTCCTTATTAAAACCACTTTTTATAAGTTAGTTATAACATAAATTATATTATCAACAATGAAATTATGTTTATCAACAGAGGCACAGAAGAAGGACGGTTCAGTTTTCATACCCCTGTCACAAGGAAAGTCCAGGAAAATGTAACTTCCCTTATAGATTACCTTTATGAAAGTACAGCACTAAACAGTGACCACAGAGCCTCTTGCCATCAGCTACTTTGGAGCAGAACATTCTTTTTATAGATAACCCTTGATGCCCAGTAGAGTAACTTGTATTCTTTTTTATGTTTTAGTTATTTATGCTTCTCATTTATTTACTGAATTGTTGTTCAAGTACAGTTGTCTATATTCTCGCCCTCACCCCACCCACCCCCACCTCCCACTCTCGATCCTACCTCCTTTTGGCTTTGTACCTTATATTCTTTATTGAGATCTGGTTTTTTTTATATTTTTTAATTTTATTGTCAAAGTACAGTTTTCTGTCTTTTACTCCCTTCCCAGCCCACCCCCTCAGGGCTCCCCACCTCCTTCCCATTTCCATCCCATCTTAGTTTTTGTCCACGTGTCCTTTATACTTGTTCCTGTGAATCCTTCCACTTTTCCCCTGAAATCCTCTCCCCTCTAGTCCCTGTCTGCCTGTTCTATATTTCCATGTCTCTGGTTATATTTTGCTTGCTTGTTTGTTTTGTTGTTTAGGTTCCTGTTAAAGGTGAGATTTTATGGTATTTGTCTTTTACCACCTGGCTTATTTCACTCAGCATAATGCTTTCCAGTTCCATCCATGTTGTTGCAAAGGGTAGGAGCTCCTTCTTTCTTTCTGCTGCATAGAATTCCATTGTGTAAATGTACCATAGTTTTTGGATCTATTCATTTACTAATGGGCACCTAGGCTGCTTCCAACTCTTGGCCATTGAAAACTGTGCTGCTATAAACATTGGAGTGCATAGGTTCTTTTGGATTGGTGTTTCAAGGTTCTTAGGATATAATCCTAAAAGTGGAATTGCTGGGTCAAAAGGCATATTCATTTTTAGTTTTCTTAGAAAATTCCATACTGTTTTCCATAATGGTTGTACCAGTCTGCACTCCCACCAACAGTGAACTAGGGTCCCCTTTTCCCCACAACCTCTCCAACACTTGTTTGTTGCTCTGTTTATGATAGCCATTCTGACCGGTGTAAAGTGATATCTCATTATTTTTTAACAATAAAGTAATGGGGATTTTTACTGTCCAAAACAATATTTAGTCTGAATATTCACCTTTTATATGGTACAATATCAAGAATTCATACTTGAGAAAGTTCAATCCCACATAGAAAAAAGGAAACCACTGGGGATTACTGTCTTTTTATTAGCAGTAAATATATATATATATATATATATATATATATATATATATATATATATATAACATAAATTATACTGAACCTTAACAAACTAAACTCACAAGAAAATCAAACTGAATCCAAAATAACAAGTCCCTCAGGGGAGAGATGGAACATAAGGGCCACTTCATTATTGGCAGAGCAATGCTGGGAGAATAAAATCAAGAAAAGAGAAACTAAAGTTCAAAATATCAACTTAGGTATGTTCGATTTAGGACAGTGGTTCTCAATCCAGAGGAATTGTGCCCTTTGGGGGAGATTCGACAATACCTGTACACATTTCTGGTCATCAAACTGTTGTGGAGTGTAGGAGACACACCCTATGATCACCTCTAACTGTCCACACATCCTGTGTTATCATCTCCTACTCTACCTTGAGTGTGCGTGGGACATTTGACTTTTTTCTAACAATGATAAGACAAAGGTGATAGGATGCCACTCATGATTGCATATTATCACAAAAAAAACTTCACCATAATGTGAGGGTTTCTCTCTCTCTCTCTCTCTCTCTCTCTCTCTCTCTGTCTCTCTTGCTGGACAGCTAAGCCATTTCTAACTTCTGACCCAGGAAAAACAGTGAAATTGTACATATGCACCTTGCTTTAAGCTCCTACTTTTGTGATAATTTTTCATGCAATAATAGAAAAGTAATACAGATTACTACTGGCATCTAGTGGGTAGAGAACAAGGACCTTGTCAGAAATCTTAAAATGCATAGGAGAGTGCCTTATAACAAAGCATTATCTGGCTCAAAATGTAAATAATGTCAAGATTTAGAGAACATGGGCCAGAATAGAGAAAAATGACAAGTCTTCCCACTGCATTACCTCTGTCTTGGTGATACGCCCATGTGGCAGGTGATGGGCTGCAACTGTGGAACAGACGAACACTGCTCCCCCTGTACCCTTTTCTCATATGGATTAAAACTCTTAAGTTGACGTGAAAAGGGCAGCAAACCCTGCCTCCCCCATGGCCATGGAAGATCCTCTGCTTTAAGGAGAGGGACAGAAACAGAAATGCATCTGCTACTCCAAAGAGAAGTAGGAAATATTCCTTCCCCCCTACATTCAGGCAATGCGAATGGGAAAACCTACTGTGAGAGAAAGAGATGAACAAAAAATTCTTTGGACTCAAGATTCTGTCCTAGTTCAAAGAAAAAGTCTGATACCACCAAGAAGAGCATGACATTTTTCCACCCCAAAATCTACCAAAGAAAAAAGGCAGAGTGGCTGGTGAGTGGGGGTATAGGAATGCTGAGAAGGCACCACCCACAGACTGAGGTTCAAGACTGAGGTTTGTGGTACACTAAATATTAGCCCTACAACAATGTACACATACCAGTTCCAGGAACCAGTGAATAAGGTACTTTCCTGGCAGAAGGGACCTTGCACATGTGATTAAGGTAAGGATATTTGTGATGGTAAGATTATTCTGGATTGTCCAACAACCAGGATTTAAAAAAACAATCATAATATGAAGAAGGTTTATAATCTTTTTGATTATTTTTAATTTATTTTACAAGAAGACCAAAGATGAAGATGAGTCAATGGATATAAAACCAGAGGATAGCATGAAGTTCAGCTTTCAGAATTTTTTACAGAGTTGACTCTTCCCTAGCCCAAATCCCAGATCCATGCAACATACTGTGTTGTGAATGTATGCTAGTTAATATTCCCTTAACAGACACTCATATGCATATTGACAGTAACACAACCAGTGTACGATTAGACAACGCTTCACTCTTAAAATATGAGTGTACTGGACAGACAAGAAAGTACCCACTTGAGGAAGAGTTCTCACATAAAAGCCAAAATAAAAATAAATAAAATAACTCAGAGGAAAATAGAATATATGCTATTAAAATAAATAAATTTAAAAAATATTCTGGTAGGCTGTAGACATTGCTCATGATGCAAGAAAAGCATGTTTTTGAAAGAAATAGTGAAGAATAAAGAATGTCCATAGAAGAACATTGGCAGGAAAATCTCAGATATTTCATGAAGCAATATTTTTACTGATATGTCTTCTAGAGCAAAGGACATAAAATAAAAAAAATAAACAAATGAGATCTCTTCAAAATTAAAAGCTTCTACATGGCTAAAGAATACAGTATTAAGATAAAAAGAGAACCAAATGTATGGGAAAACATATTTGCCAATGATACTTCAGTCAAAGATTTAATCTCCAAAATATACAAAGAACATTCACAACTCCACTCTAAGAAGACAAGTAACCCAATTAAAAAGTGGGCAAAGGACTTGAACAGACACTTCTCCAAGGAGGACATATAGAGAATCCAGAGACATGTGAAAAGATGCTCAATATTGCTAGTCATCAGAGAAATGCAAATTAAAACCACAATGAGATACCACTTTACACCAGTCAGAATGGCCATCATAAACAAAGCAACAAACAACAAGTGTTGAAGAGGTGGGGAAAAGGGGACCCTAGTTTACTATTGGTGGGATCGCAGACTGGTACAACCATTATGGAAAACAGTATAGAATATTCTAAAAAAAACTAAAAATGAATATGCCCTTTGACCCAGCAATTCCACTGCTGGGATTATATCCTAAGAACCCTAAAACACCAATCCAAAAGAACCTATGCACACCAATGTTTATAGCAGCACAATTTACAATAGCCAAGAGTTGGAAGCAACCTAGGTGCCCATCAGTAAATGAATAGATCCAAAAACTGTTACATTTACACAATGGAATTCTATGTAGCAGAAAGAAAGAAGGAGCTCCTACCCTTTGCAACAGCATGGATGGAACTGGAAAGCATTATGCTGAGTGAAATAAGCCAGGCAGTGAAAGACAAATACCATATGATCTCACCTTTAACAGGAGCCTAAACAATAAAAGAAATAAGCAAGCAAAATATAATTAAAGACAGGAAAATATAGAACAGCCTGACAGGGACCAGAGGGGAGAGGAGAGAGGATTTCAGGGGAAAAGTGGAAGGATTCACAGGAACAAGTATAAAGGACACATGGACAAAAACGAATGGGGATGGAAATGGGAGGGAGGTGGGGAGCACTGGGGGCATGGGCTGGGATGGAAGTAAAAAACAGATATCTGTACTTGAACAAAAATAAATAAAAAATGCTTAAAATTAAAACATTTTACATTGAAATTAAATCTTTCCACATCAATATTCATATAGAAATAAATGGGTTTATTTTCACAATTTGTATTATAATATTACACATTCAACTTCAGAAATTTTGAAAATATATAAATTCTATAAAGTAATTAGTCATTAGCAAGATAAAATATAACTCTTTTAAGAGATGGAGGACTTTCGCCAAGATGGAGGCATAGGTAGAAACGCCGTGCTTTCTTACACAACCAAGTTTAGAGACAACGAAATATTAGCAACAGAAAACACGGCCAGTACACAGAAAATTGAACTTTTCGGAAGTCTGATAACAACGAATTCTTCAGCCTGACCAGTAGGAGGGGCGAAGCCAGCAGCTGGCAGAGTGGGGTTGCACAGGAAAACTTGGTCAGACGGACTCAGGCCCATGGATCCCAGGCAGGGGTTGCAAAGGGTGGACCCAGTGAGAGACCCAGTGAGCAACCCAGTTAGTGACCCAGTGAGCAACCCAGTGAGCAACCAGCAGGGCAGCAGGTTGACTGTGGTGGCGCATTCCTGCACAGATAGACTGGTGAGGGAGTGGGCAGTGAGATGGGACCGAGCAGGCCCCAGCAGAGGGACGCAGCTGAGAGGGCCGCCATTTCCCTGCTCTGACCCCGCCCCCACATACAGCCTCACAAACCAGTGACCCTGCCCTGGTGGCCCTGCCCCTAAGTCTCCGCTCCTCATACTTAATGGGCCCAAACACACCAAAAATGGCTCAAGAAGATCTCAAAGCCCCAGAGCCCATAACTCTAAGTGACGAAGAAATAGCAAAACTTTCAGATGCACAGTTCAAAACACTGGTGATCAGGATGCTCACAGAACTGGTTGATTTTAGTCACAAATTAGAGGAACATATGAAGGCTAAACTAATTGAAATGAAGGGAATTGCACAGGAAACCAATAGTGATGAAAAGGAAACTGGGACTCAAATCAAGGGAGTGAACCAGAAGAAAGGAAAAAATGACCAAACAGGAAAATATGAAGAAACAAGAATTCAAAAAAATGAGGAGATACTTAGGAACCTCCAGGACATCTTTAAATGCTCCAACATCTGAATTATAGAGATACCAGAAGGGGGAAAGGAACAACCACCACTGGAAAACTTATTTGAACAAATAATAAAAGAGAACTTCCCCAATCTGGCAAAGGCAATAGACTTCCAGGAAATCTAGGAAGCTCAGAGAGTCCCAAAGAAGTTGGACCCAAGGAGGAACACACCAAGGCACATCATGATTACATTTTCCAAGGTTAAAATGAAGGAGAGAATCCTAGAAGCAGCAAGAGAGAAGGGGACAGTCACCTACAAAGGATTTCTCATCAGACTGTCAGCGGATTTCTCAAGAGACCTTACAGGCAAGAAGGGGCTGGAAAGAGGTATTCCAAGTCATGAAATCCAAAGACCTACAACCAAGATTGCTCTATCCAGCAAAGCTTTCATTTAGAATGGAAGGACAGATAAAGTGCTTCTCAGATAAGATCAAATTCAAGGAGTTCATCATCACCAAGCCCTTATTTTATGAAATGTTATAGAAAAAGACTTATCTAAGAAAAAGAAGATAAAAAAATATGAACAGTGAAAGGACAGCAAACTCACAGTTATTAACAACCACATCTAAAACAAAAGCAAACTAAAAGGACAGCTAGATCAGAAGTGGAAACATAGAAATGAAGATCTCATGGAGGGTTAGCAACAGGGGGTGGGAGAAGGAAAAGGGGGGAGAAGGTACAGAAAATAAATAGCATAGACCATAGGTAGAAAATAGATAGGGGGAGGGCAAGAATAGTATGGGAAATATAGAATCTAAAGAACTTGAGACACATGCTCATAAACTAAAGGGGGGAAATGGTGGAGTTGGGGGGTGCAAGGTGGAGGGGAATGAAGGAGGGAATAGAACAACTGTAATTGCATAATCAATAAAATAAAAATTTTAAAAAGAGATCAAATTATCTTTCTGAATGAAAGTGAAAATGAAAAACAATTTATTTGACTGAATTTTTTAAGAATTTTATATCATATAAAATTTAAATTATTTTCTTTTTATACTAAAGTTTTAAATATTATTTACAGAAAAAATCTATTTTTATATATTAATTTCTCTAGAGTCAATTTCTTTAACATTTTAAAGACACCAAAGCAACTGACAAAAATCTTTCTGGGAAATTAATCTTTGAATTTTTGTTAACTATTAGTTTATCTTGATATTTTACTTTATTTTAATGCTTTTTGTTTATTTGTAAAGAAAGTAGATCTAATTCTGCTGATTTCCACTATTAATATAACTTAACTTTATTTTTTTACTGTACAGAAAATAAAAACTAAAGACCAAAGTAATAAAATGTTACTTTGGCATTCATGTTACTTCTGTCAGATATAATTTAGGTCTTTAATTCTGTAATTCTAAATAAATTGGTATAAAGTTGTTTTTTTCTAATGTATATTTCTATATCCTTCCACGATAACAAAGCAGCTACTTAGCAGCTATCCTTTCTCTAGTTAACCAGATATTCTTTGGATTGTAGCACAAAATAATAGATATTCATAAACTTCAAGTGAGTTTATTTAATTCAAAAGAAAATGCAAAGGAAAGATTCACAGGAACAGGTATAAAGGACACATGGACAAAAACTAAGGGGGGGTGGAAATGGGAGGGAGGTGGGGGGCACTGGGGGGGGTGGGCTGGGATGGGAGTAAAAGACAGAAAACTGTACTTGAACAATAATTAAATAAAAAATATTAAAAACAAAAGAAAATGTGTAGGGAAAATGGTATAGAGAAGTAAAATGGTGTGCTTTTAATTTTATAATATGATAAATCTATAAGTACATTTTCTCAGTAACACTTAAAACAATCTATTTGGTTATTTATAGTTAGTATTTAACAGATTCATGTTTAAAGAACGTGAACTGTTGATACTTATATTCATCCTAGTTATTCATGCTGTCATATAATTAGCTTCTACATGGGTTTAAAATTGTTGTGATAATTGAACTGGAGGTAGGATTTCACTAGTGTTTTACGATAATCAAAAACCTTTATCTATAACCTAAATTGTATGGTCATGACATCATTGAGATAATGAAAATAAATCACTGACAAAGATACATGATGATAATTCTGATTTAAAAAATGTGCCCACTGAAATTTTTGAGAGATTGCTCTTATCTCCTTTTAATTCTTGCATTTGAGAGGGAATGTGTTGTTTATAGTGGAAATTTAAAGGATGAAATCGGCACCAGGGTTTATGTTACTTGCAATGTTAATAGCTGTTAGCAATTCAAAGAGTTTAATAAATCTCAAAATCCTACATGATTTGAATGATCAATGATGTCATTAATCTTTAATCATATATGACTCTGTGCATTATAATAATTAAAATATAAGTATTGTTAATTTCTTTAAGGCAGTTGCTACTTTGAAATGTCTCCTTAACTTTGAAATAATATATTATTCAGAAGTTTTAGATTAGGAGAGTTTTTAAATTTTATTTAAAGAAAACAAAATCAAGTGAGATTGTATAATCAAGTCCCCTAGAAAAGAAAGATCTTTGAATGTTCAATATATATATATATATTTAGCCAACTAAAGTATTTTTGCTATTGTTCAACTGTATATGCCTTTCTCCATAAGATGAAAAACAAACAACTCTATAATCCATAAATACATATGAGAGCAACTGCAAAACAAAGCATTACAATAGTAGTTATTGTGCATGCATAATTATATTTTCATAACTTTTATGGATGAAAGCTATATCAATTTATATGGCCTACATAAAATGATTAAGAATGGAGCTTAAATAAATTAAAGTTATTACACAAATAATTTTAAAGGTGAATTAACATTATTAAGAAAAATATAGCTAATAAAAATGAGTCTATAAATTCACATTTGGGGTTATAAAATAAAATACAATCATAAGGAAATAAAAATTTAATTATGGTTAATCTCTTCTTTCTCTAATTATATATTATAAATGTATATTTAGAATTAAAGGGTATGTACATATACATAACAAAATAATTATCATCTATAATGTTTTACATTTACATATATACTATGTGTGAATTATTTAATTTAAATATAATGCATTATCTATATATATTACAAGTGTAAGTATACTTCAATATACAATAGGACTGATATAAAACTTAAGTGATGCAGTCAGCCCTTCTTCATTTTGAGCAGAAAAGAGATCACAAAGAATGGAACTAAGTTCAAACAGTCCCAGGACCATTTGCCTTCACCTTTTCATTCCACCGGAATGACAGACCCAGCCATCAGAACCTCATTCCAGGGAACAGGATAGCTGTGGGAGTGGCAGAGGACTTCCATTAACTTCTAGGAATGCTTCCTAGAGGCTTCACTTACTTTGGTTAACGTAAATAAATGAATGTGCACAAAGACACACATTCCACTCATACACACACATGTGCATATACACACATGCTTTTCCAATCTCAATACTATAAATAGATTCGAATTTGGATGATGAGCACACAATGCAATATACAGCCCATGTATCATAGAAATGTACACTTGAAATTTATATAATCTTTTTAAAATGTCAACCCAATAAATTCAATTTAAAAATATTTGGGTTCAGGTAATTCTTCATAGATAGATATAGGTTTAGATATATTTTATATGTTTCACATATTTTTATTTAAAAAGGAAAGACAAATAAAATGTTAACATCAATATTCTTTGAGTAATAGATTACAGACACTTTTTTTAATGCTTCCATTTGCTCCCAAATTTCTTCTTATTATTACTGAATATATATGCATGGTTTACTCATAAAACATTTTATCTAGCATCATTGCTAAATAGCTGAAATTTATTGAAATCAATAAGAAACTTTTACAGATCTTAAGCAAATATATCATCTGTGAAAATAATTCTATTCTTTCTTTGAAATGTTTAAAGCCTTTAATGAATTTTCTTGCCTATATTGAGCTAGGTACAATTTTCAGTACAGTGTTAAATGGAATCACAACGGACATCTTTGTTCTTTCTTAAAAATTTTAATTAATTTAACATTAAAACCAATGTTTGTCATAGGTTATCAGAGTAATGAGAATCCTTGAATTTCTAGTTGTCCCAAACTTATATTAAATAGGTTTTGGTTTTTGTCAATTACTTTTTGTTCATCTTTTGAGATGATCATATTATTTATCTCCTTTCTTATGTTATTATGGTTAATATTAATTAGTCAGTATGAATTCTTAAAATGAATGAATCTAGATGGTGCTGCATTATTTTCAACACACACATTATTCACTTTATTAATATTTTCTTTTCCTTAGGATTTTTGTTTCAGTGCTTACAAGTGAAGTTGGCCTATAACATTCATGTCAAGAGAAACTTAAATTTGAGATAATGAAAATCCCTCATTCTCTAATCCAGAAGAGTTTTTATAAGGCAAATGTTATTTTTTTCTTTCATGTTTAGTAGACTTTTTCTGTTGAAACAATTAAGATGTCAGTTTGTGTGTGTGTGTGTGTGTTTGACAAAGTTTTCCATATAAACTCAATTTACTTAATAGAAATAGAACAATTTACATTTTCATTTTTGCATCTGTTTTGATTATTTCTGTATATCCAAATTATGTTCCACAGCAGCCAAGTATTCTAATATACTTCCTAAAAGTCATAAAAATGAAGTCTCATTTTATTTTCGACATCAAGGATTTTTAGAGCTACTCTTAATTTATGACATCTATCCATGGGGGCTACTGTTACTTACTTCCTTTAATTTGTTTAACTAATAATTTATACTTTTAATCTTTGGAAAAATAAGCTCTTTTTATTTATTTCCAGAGAAAAATTGCTATTTTTAAGGTAATAGATTTTCTAATATATATTGTCTTCTTTGACAGATGGAACCATCTGTTATTTAAAGAAAATGCTTTAATTTTGAAATATGCTTTTATTTTTCCACTCATTATTTTAATTTCCAATATACGCTATGTTGGTTAGAGATTAGAATTTCTTTAAAAACATTAAAATTTGCTTTATGCCCTACAAGCAGTCATTTAGTAATTGTTCCATTTGAATGATTATTATTCAGTTGACAATTTCAATAGCATGTATCTCTATTTGTTGTGTATGTTGGATAAATCTATAGTATTCTTTCTTGTGTTCTTGCTTACTCAGTTTTTAAGAGAAGTATGTTAAAACTTTGTTGTGATTATGGATTTGCCTATTTTCCTATTTTCATCTTTTAAAAATTGACCCAGACCCTTGGCTGACATGGCTCAGTGGATTGACTGACAGACTTCGAAGCAAAGGGTCGCTGGCTAGATTCCCAGTCAGAGCACATGCCTGGGTTGGGGGCCAGGTCCCCAATAGGGAGAGCACAAGAAGCAACCACACATTAATGTTTCTCTCCCTCTCATTCTCCTTTCTTTATGCTCTCTCTAAAAATAAATAAAATCTTAAAAAAGATCCTCCCTGAGACACATGAAAAGGATACTCAGCATCACTAGCCATTAGAGTCGCAAATCAAAACTAGGATGAGATTCACACTGGTCAGGGTGGCCATCATAAACGAATCATCAAACAATAGTGCTGGTGTGATTGTTGGAAAAGGGAACCCTAGTGCATTATTGGTGGCAATACAGACTGATGCAGATGCTGTGGAAAACTATGAAATTTCCTCAAAAAACTAAAAAAGGAGCTGCATTTTGATCCAGTGATTCCACTGCTGAGATTATACCCTAAGAACACTGAAACACCAATTCAAAAGAAACTATGCAGCCCTGGCTGGTGTAGCTCAGTGGATTGAGCGCCGGACTGCGAACCAGAGGATCGCGGTTCAATTCCCAGTCAGGGCACATGCCTGGGTTGCAAGCAAGTTCCCTACAGGCCAGCTCCCATCCCAGCAGGGGACGCATTAGAGGCAACCATACATTGATGTTTCTCTCCCTCTCTCCTTCTCCTCTAAAGATAAATATTTAAAAAAAAAACAATGTTCAGAGCAATAAATAAATATAAAAAAAACAAACTATGTTCAGAGCAGAAACTATGCATCCCAATGTTCAGAGCAGCACAATTTATAATAGCCAAGAGCTGGAAGCAACCTAAGAACCCATTAGCAAATGAGTGGATCAAAAATTATTCAGCAGTGGTAACTTAGTGGTTTGAGTGTCAGCCTGGGAACCAAAGTGGTTCAATTCCCAGTCATGGCACATGCCTGGGTTGCAGGCCAGGTACCCAATTGGGGGCATACCAGAAGCAACCGCACATTGATGTTTCTCTCCCTTTCTTTCCCCTTCTCTCTAAAAATAAATAAATAAACTCTTTAAAAAAAACAGTAACAACTATGCAACAGAAGGAAGGAGCTCCTACCCTTTGTGACAACATGGATGGTACTGGAGAGCATTATGATAAGTGAAATAAGCCAGGCAATGAAAGACAAATACCATATGATTCCACCTATAAGTGGAACATAATCGACAAAACAAGAAGACAATATAACCAGAGACAAGGAAATATAACTGACAGTAGCCAGGGGGAAGGAGGGTGAGCATGAGGGAAAGAAGGGAAGGGGTCATTAGGGAACATGTATAAGGACCTATAGACAAAGCCAAAGGAGGGTAGGATTGAGGGTGGGAGGTGGGGTGGGCGGTGCAGGGAAAGCCGGTGGAAGGAAAATGGAGAGAAATGTACTTGAACAGCAAGAATTGTTTTAAATGTAATTTAAACACAAACAAAATAAAGATATGTATGCTATTGGGGCAAATTTGAAAAACACATCTGCCTAGGTTATAAACTGCAATTATATTTCTGAAATGGCCCTCTTTTTCTGATAATATTTTCTATCTAGTCATTACTGACATAACTACATAAAAATTTTATTCATGTTTACACGATATTTTTCTCATTATTTTAACTTATTAGTTTCTCATGTAAAAGTCATATATTTAGGCTACAAGAAGATAGGCCTTTTCAGCTGCCTGACAATTTGTCTATTTTGAACAGATTATCCTTTGTTATTTATTATTTGTGGCTTAAACATAACCTCTTACACTTCATTGTTTTATGTGCCCCTCTAGTTATGCAATTCTATATTTCTCTGTGTATAAATTTAAGTTAATTATATTTTATCATTTCACTTTGAATTATTAGCTTTAGAACAAAAAGGACTACAAATATGATATCCTGCCTTTATTTACAGCATTACATTAATTTTGTGGCTGTGTGTATGCATGTGTGTGTTTTAAAAGAATGAGTCTGGTAAGTGTTAGGCTGAACAGTAGAGTCTCCTAATGCTTTCAGGAAATCTAAAAGGAATGTTTTATGATTTTTCTCTGGAATTCTGTGGAATTGGATGCCCTCCATATATAGATATTTCTAATATCATTAGGTAATTGGAGGCTTAAATTGAGAATAACAGGTGAGGGCGTCTAACAATGATAAACCTAAAACATTCTCAGTGAATTTCAGTATGATTTTCATTTCTAAGTTCAAGATTGGGAAAATATAATAACTTCTTACAGGTCTAACATTGTTCTTTGTGTGATTGAAATAAGTAGTTCTCAAAGAGTGGTCCCCCTGCATAATCAGGGACCTTTTTGGAGATTCTAATTATTGCTCACTTCCCCCAACCTGATGAAGCAGAAATGCTGTGTAAAGGCCAGAAATCTGTGTGTTAGCAAACTCAACAAGTGATCTGATGCCCACTAAAGTTTGAGAACCACTGTCATAGAGATGTGGCTACATTAGCCCCAGGTACAGACCTATAACTAGAGACCCAGGAAACAATAGGTACATCAACAGTGTACATGTGGAAGAGATATGTTTTTAGCACACATTGGAAGCCATGATTGAAGAGATCGTGTCCAAAAATTAGGCATTGTCTCCTATATATTTTGTTGATCTATGTAATTACCCACTTCAATAACTTTAGAAGACCCTATTAAATGATTTCTTTAGCTCAGTACAAATCACAAATGGGCTGAACCTATTTACAGTTGTCTAGAATAATTAACCAGACCTTTCAATCAAGAAGCTAAAAGCAGCTGACACTATTCAGTGTGGATGTTTGAGGTTAGCCAGTCTTTCTCCAGTGACATTTAACATCTACAAATTCATTGTTAATGACCTGATGAACACGGAGGCTTTCTTGAACTGGGCACTTTCTTTTCTTTCTTTCTTTCCTTCTTTCCTTCCTTCCTTCCTTCCTTCCTTCCTTCCTTCCTTCCTTCCTTCCTTCCTTCCTTCCTTCCTTCCTTCCTTCCTTCCTCCTTCCTTCCTTCCTTCCTTCCTTCCTTCCTTCCTTCCTTCCTTCCTTCCTTCCTTCCCTCCCTCCCTCCCTCCCTCCCTCTTTCTTTCTTTCTTTCTTTCCTTCCTTCCTTCCTTCCTTCCTTCCTTCCTTCCTTCCTTCCTTCCTTCCTTCTTTCTTTCTTTCTTTCTTTCTTTCTTTCTTTCTTTCTTTCTTTCTTTCTTTCTTTCTTTCTTTCTTTCTTTCTTCTTGAAAAAAACCCAGTGACTTGAACAGTATCTGACACACAAAAAATGCAAATATGGAAAGATTCAATTAAAATGATTTGTCTCAGTCTCCTTATTAGTTATTGTTCTAACAAAAAATACTTGGTGAAAACTTTATGGTTCCTTTCCTTATAAAATATTTATATCCATTTAGGAACCCATCATTAATTGGATTTGCATATATAAAAGATCATTCTACTAAAATATTAGAAATGAAAGAGCAATATTTGAATGAAAATAGAAAGATAAGGAAGTTAGGAGAGTATGGTTTGGATGTAGAAATCTTGGTGAAAGCTGACAACAAATGATGACATTAAGGAATAAAATTAACAGAATATAGCAATCAATCAGTAGGAAATATTAGTTGAAGTAAAAATAATAAATACTAAATTTGTAACTTGAAAACATGATGAATATTGGGTAATTACAGGTTTCTTTGAACACTGTAGTTATCTATTTTGAGAGAGAGAGAAGGGTGGGACAAAGAGACATAGAGAAATATCAATGCATGAGAGACAATTGATAATTGGGCTGCATCTCAGGCATGTGTTTTATGTGCAGGCTAACTGAGCAGGCAAACTTTGACCCAGAACTGAGCAGGCAAACTATAACTTTGAAGGACGATGCCCAACTAACTGAGCCACAGTGGTCAGGCCATGTTTTTTTTAGATATAAAATACAGAAGAAGAAGTGAATTTGGAGTTAGAAAAATTATAGAAATAATCACTTTATTTGAGATAAACTGAGTCTGAGGTTTCTTGGGACATCAAGTGGTTAATGGTTGCTTATATATATTCAGAGTTCAAATTCCCAGCTGGAAATAAGAATCTTGGAGCAATAAATATATTAAAGTGCTCACTGTGATGGCATTGCCTAGAAGAAGGAATGTTTCCTGCTTTGAGAAAAGCAGAAACTTAGAGTTGAATCTTAAAATCTAACATGCAAAACCTGGGTGGGGAAGATGACCTGAAAAAGAGGTGATAGAGAGTATGTACAGGAGGAATTTTCCTTGAGTGTAGGAGACTAATATAGACAGAAATAAAATTCAAAGAAAATTATCTGAAGACTAAAATATAGATTGAAGCAGAAACTAAGTGGAAATCACTTTTTCATGAAGGTTGCTGTAACAAAGAGGAAATAAAATGACCACAAGCAAGGTAAATGGTGATTGAAGACATTTCATCTCAAATAGAAGATACAAGAGAAAACTCTTGTCTGAGGACAAAAGAAAAGAAAAACACCACAATGGGACCATTTACATAAAGAACCATCAATGGTTAAATAAATTATTTAAGCATCTAAAGAACATAATTTAAAAGGTGAGAAAGATGATATAATAAAAGTAAAATCAGAAAATATTGCTTAAAAATAAAAATAAGGGAGATCAGAATTGCTTTAAAACTTCAAAAACTCTTTTTAAGAAAATAACATATTCAAAGCCTAAGGGGGAAAAGGAAAAGTAGGTATAAGCACTCAAAAACTAGAAATAAAATGGAAATAATACTCCCCAAAAGAGGAAATTAAAAGTACAATAAGAACACTTTATAAAATCTTTGCAAGTGAATTTTATTATCTCATTAAAAAGGATGATTTCTTGGGAAAATGTAAAGCATAAAAAATTATTTCAAGAGGGATTCAAAACCTTAACAGATCCTAACATTGGAAGACTTTGAGATGATCAAAAAAGCACAATTTTCCAGGAAATAGCCCAAAGGGATACATTCAGATATGTTCACAGATGAATTGTTTCAAATCTGGGGAAAATACTTGCTGACATTGCATAAATTATTCCAAGGCAAGGAATCCCTGTTTTCACACATTTTGTAAACAGAGACACCACCTTCCACGTAACACTAACTTCTCAAGGTTGTTTGTGTATTGAACAGCCTTGGGAGCTACAGGGTCTGCTTCCAGAGTCAAAGGTGTTTGCTGTCCTGTATAAGAAGATAAAGTCACTCCCTAAGGCAAAAGTTGGGCACATGGCATAGTCCTTTACAAAAGACTGAAGTATCACAGACTGGGGCTCCGCAGCTCTCTTGTAAACCCATGGCAGGTACAACATCTGGAAACCAAGCCAGACCATTGGACTCTCCCTGAAGGACAGAGAAAGTAAAAGTAAAGTGAAACCACATGGACAAGGAGTTCGTGCTGTTCACATGACCATCCTTTTCTATTTTCTCTTCTTTTCTTTCTTTCTTCTTCTTTTTTTTTTGCAGATTCTTTTTAACACCCATGGTGTTATGGTAGGATAACCTCTTAGCTTGCAAATGGGGTAAAATCTCAACCCCTTCATATAATTCCACACCTGTTACATGTAATTCCCTCCATCTGGAAACTCTTCCTGTGCCAATTCTGACAACCCTGCTCTCTATTTTGTCTTATGTTTATCCTTCGGATTTCATCTGATTCCTTCTGAATAGGCTACATACCCAATTACATGCTTATATAGCATTTGGATATTTTATATTGGAATTTATCACAATAGATTACATACCTGTAATATAGTTTTATTGTTATTAGTGTCAAGTTGGATATTTTGTGTTTTGTTCAGTTTCAGGATAGCACCTCATATGTCTAATACACACAATCAGGAAAACGTGAGGAAATAACCTAAGTATCCAGAACTACATCTGATGCACTAGGTTTCAATACATTGTATTGTTTGTTATCCATTATGGTATAACTAAAGTAAACATGCTTTTGTTTAATTTTCTGTAATTATTTTACTGAAAGAAAATTGTTGGGGCTTAGTAGTTTTATTTTTATTTTTTTCTGATCATTCATGTTTTTTTTTCACTTAATCTTCAAAGATTATTTTTTCAAGTAGGAATTTGTGATGGACAACGCTTGGAACTCTTGAAGGTTGAAGGTTTTTTGTTTACTTTTCTACCACCATGTTACATGAAGCCAGAAAATTACTAATGGGAGAAATAAGTTAATTCTTTAAAACTTTTCCTGAATTAGTTTAAAGTGATAGTTTACAAAATAAATTTTCAAAGCATAATTTTAAATAAAAATGTGAACACTATGGTAATATTTTAATTAGGAGATAATCCTAAATAATTAAAAACATACTTTTAATATGTAGCACTAAATAAATGCAGATGTCCACAAAAATATTAATTAAAACATTGAAAATAGCAGTCTTCACTAAGGAAATTTTTGTTATTAATTTATCTTTTCTATAGCTTGTTCATTTGACTTTTTAAAAAGAACTCTTCCTGATTTAAAAAATATATATACTGAAAACTGAGTTTAATACTTTACATAATGGCATAGAAGAATTTAAAGGAAAATACCCTTCAATAGCTTACCTAACTAAAATTAATAAAAGCTTCAGAATATCAGTAAAAAATCAAAATCAGTTATATGTTAACCTATAAAAACTATTTTTCAGTCAAAATGCCATTTTAAAGTGCCTGGAAAGAGTGCTGAATTTATTTTAAAATTAAATGCATAGTTTTAATAAACTCAAAGTTTTACAACTATATTAGAGAATTACAAATTTTAAAAATATAGCAACATTCCAGAACTACAGTTTGAAATTATTCATAGGAGAAAGAATATCACTGAAAAGAGATATAGAAATAAATGCAAAATAAACTATACAAGTATGCAGATTTCTCTGAAGTTAATGTACTCATATGATATTTCCAAACTGATTGTCAGTTTAACATCTCCAGAAGCATTTTAGGTGAGAGACCTAAATATAGTCATTGAGTGGTAATGAATGAGGTAATTTTACTGCACAGGAAGAATATTTCCTAGAATTCCAAAGGACACTTTTACATTTCCATCACTTTAATGATTCTAAAACATTATGTACTCTTACACCATACAGAGAAAGTGCTTGCTACAGGATAAGATTGAGAGCTTTAGCTATTTTTGAACAATAGCTTTGTCTCTTTTGTGTGCTCTGACAAGCTTGTTCTCATGTGTTCCCAATGATGGGGCTCCATAGTGTTGGGGTTTTCATCTCTACTATTTCCTCTCAATTTTCTCGATTGTTAAAAACTACTATCTGTACCATGTGACCAGAGTTTATAGCTGTTTGTATATTTTTACCTAAGCATAGATAATTACACTTTCATCACTTATTTTCTTGGGAAAAATCAACAGTAAAAATGTAATTACATATGGCAAATATGGAAGAACATATTCTGCCATCATAGGTGAGTGGTTATGTCTAATAGTAAGGAGCATTTTTAATTCAAGGGTTTTCCTTCATTTTAAAAGCTAATATAATCTTTAATATTCCTTCATGTTTACAGGACATTCATTCTTCCACTTCAAAACCCATATACTAGGATATGCAGGAATCTAGATAAATATATTTTACTCTAAAATTTCCTAACAATCTTTATAAAATTACCTAATCGAAGCAAGAATTTTAAAAAGTAGTAACATTTCCAGAGCATTGGTAATGGAAGTCTTAAGACTCAATTTTCCCCCAAATAGCAGCCATTTGTTCAGAAAAATGCACTAAGGTACTCTAAGGACACTCACTTCACACAACATGTGTGTGGCTTACCCAATGGAAAAATCGATGTAAACACATCAACTCTGACAGGCTGTTATCAGCATTTTACAGAGCCTAAAATCAACCTGAAACATAACCTTTGGAAACCCAGAGGAAAATACACACTTTTAAATTTCTCAGCCATTCTCTCTCATGGAGACAATGGTAGAGAATGTGCTTTTAAAATCATATGGTCTCCTATGAATCATTTCCAAAATTTCATTTCCTTTTAAAAGCAATGTTTATCAGAACGAGGCAAAGCTTTGGACTGCATTATTTGACAAAATATGACACATTCACATGTTCTTGTAAGGGTTATCTAATTTTGGATACTTATTCAGTACTAATTTATCACTTGTGACCCTGTTGTAAAGAGACCTGCTATGTAAAGAAATAAGAAGCATTCAACATTTGTCTATTTTAATTTAACACAATATGAAGTATAATATTTAAATCATTTTTAAATTATGAAATATCTTCTTCATTCCAAGCATTTTAGATACTCAATTTAATGAAAACTGTATATAATCAGGCTAGATATCATTATTTTTTTTAAATTTCAGAACTAAGAAAACTAGGGTTTAGAGAAGTCAGCTTTTGCATGCTCACACAGGTAGTGAGTGACAGATAGCAATCTGCTATGTCAAGGTTATTTTTGAAGGTGTGTGATAACATCTTGACATGCTTGCTCTTAAAGAAATGCTGTTTCATGGACCATGCACTTGTAGGTGTGATTAGGTTATCACTGGTTTAAAAACAGTTATGTGGAAGAATATAATAGACCTGGCTTGAGCACTGTTTTTTTTAGTTTATTTAAAAATATTTATGTTAGTGAAAAGGTGAAGAGATTAAGCAATGAAAAAACTCATAAACACAAATGAAGTACGTTGAGAGATTGAAGGGTGTGGGAAATAAAAGAGGGTAAAAAACCCTTCCACCAAACCATGGTGGTGGAAGGACACTTGACTAAGGGTGGTGAACACGTGATACAGTAAACAGATGAGATACTGTATTATTGTATACCATAAACCTATATAATTTTATTAACCCATGGCACCCCCATGCATTCAATAAAAAGACATTTTAAAAATTAAATTAGAAATGTAAAGTGACAGATTTAGCAGGGATTTTAACAGTCATTTAACAGTTAGAGAAGAATGGTTTAGGGGAGGAAGCAGCAGTGGTAGAGAGATGGTTTCTGAATTGAGTGGTTAATAATGAGCCAATGGTCCGCGGCTGGTGTGGCTCAGTGGATTGAGCACCGGCCTGCGAACCAGACAATCGCAGTTTGATTCCCAGTCAGGGCACATGCTTGGGTTGCAGACCAGTTCCTTGCAGACCAATTCCCAGCAGGGGACGCATGAAAGGCAACCATACATTGATGTTTCTCTCCCTCTCTCCTTCCCTTCCCCTCTAAAGATAAATAAATAAAATCTTAAAAAAAATAAAATAAAATAAAAAATAATGAGCCAATGGGGGGGAAAGGGTGAAGGGTTTTCAGGAACAGCTCTAAAGGACACATGGACACAACCAAGGGGGGAGGATCAGGGGAGGGATGTGGGGATGGCTGGGATTGGGGGAGAGGTGGAGGGAATAGGCAGACCACTGTACTTGATAACAGTAAAAAAATGGAAAATAAAATTTTAAAAAATTGCCTCTCCTAAGCAATTATAATAAAAAAAATTACTGTTTCTCAAAAAAAAATAATGAGCCAAGTAAAGAATGATAAGAGTGCTCCAAACACGGAAATCAACACAGGCAAAAGTATAAAAGGAGAGATGAGATACTCTGTTTTAGATTGTTAGCTGGTGGGTTAAATTATTAAGTTTTCAAATACCAAATTAGCATTTCATTTCTGGGATAAAGCTACTGGGTTCAGGTGCAAACTAACTAAATAAATAATAAAATACATATTAGTATAATTCCCAGTATTTTTATCATAACTACTGCTTAAGCAAGTAATTTCTCAGTATTATTTTTATCTATGTTAATTTTATAGAAATTATATAAAATGACTATTGCATTCCCTGTAATTCCCTACTTTTGAAAATATAAAAACATATTTTTCTTGAGTGGGAGGAAAATGAGAGAATAAAACTTTACTTACAGGTTAATTACATAGATGTTTATATTCTCACCTTTAAAAAATGTGTGTACTTTTCTACAGGATGAAATTAATGACATGAAGACAAAGAGGCAACACTCTATTGTGAAGAAAGCCTAACTTTAGAGTCAGACCTCCTGGTCTATTAGAGCTGTTAGATCCCAATAGGAGCTTAATTAGGGGAACATTCTTACTGTTTGTGCATGCACATGTGTATTCATGCAATAGCCATAGTGCTTGCACTGGGAGTTTTAAAGACATAAGAAAATTAAGATTTTACTTTTCATCAAGAAGATTGAGATAGAGAGGGGAAAAGGACTAGTCTGCATTTAATATATATTGGGTAGAAGAGACTGAAAGTCTTTCTAAGTATTTTCAGAACATTTTTATGGCAGTAGATGGACCAGAAAAATTAATTAAGACAGAAATTCAAGAATGCCTATTGAATCATGAATGAAATACTTACCAGGTGTTTTGCTATGCTATTCATTGAGAACACAATTATACGATTGAGTGAGTCTCACCTTCAAAGAGCTCACAAATTCAATTGCTCTAGAGAGGAAGTTGCACTCGGAATGGACTTTGAAAAGTTCAGTAAGATTTTCTTAAATGTCAAAATTAAGGAAGGTCATTACACACAAGTGAAGTGAATAAACAAACGCACTCACTATGCATGGCAAGTGGGTATGTACAGTATATTTTTACAAGAAGTAAGCCTTTATTTTCTCATTTCACAAAAAAACACTGGCTGAGTTGGTTGTTTACGCGTGTATGTAATTCACATCTTCAAGCCCCTTCTTTCCCTTTTGCTCCAAGGGTGGCTATATCCTGCTGAAATAGAATAATCAGTTTTGCATGCCGCGTTTTTCCAGATTATTATCTAATGTCAATATAACGCTACTTCCCACCATATGTAGCGTTGGGCTAAGCAGGTTCACAATTATGAGTACACAAAACAGAGTTTATTCTTTATTTTTATTGCATTATTTTTCATACAATTAATGATAAATCTTCTTTCGCCCTACCCTGAATGGGTTCATGTCATGGATGTTAAAGATGACTCTCTGATTGCCATAGACATTGGAGAAAATGGCCACTTTTCATCAGTGATATCTGAACTAGAACTACACTAGAATTCACTAGACATTAAAGAAGTCAGTGAATGAATGAGGGAATAAATAAATAAATAAACGTGAAAGGAATAAGTCCCAAAGTGGTACACTGGACACAGGTAGATGCTAGGGGTAGGAAAATGCTTATGTCTGTTGTGTTTTTAGGTAGATACCTAATTATCTCGCACCACAATACCTTAGGGCATAGGCCTTCCAACTTAACTTCCACGGATGCATTCTAGACTTTAAGAGATTATTCTGAAGAAAACAGTTATTTTTCTCCTCTTCCTCTTCTGATTTTCAAACTTCCTGAAATCTTCCATTTTTCAGTCAGTCCTTCCCTTTCTGTCACTTCTTGTCCCTCACTACAATGCACAGATACGCTTTCAAGGAATCACGTTTTCCATGGTCTAAAGTCCACATTCCTGCATTTTGTTTTGTGAAATACATAGTGTCTAATATTACTAATCTATACTATCTTTTATTCTCTATCCACATTTTGGGAATAATTTAGAGAAGATCTAGGAAAAATAAGACACTAAAAACCTACAGATGTAAATGAAGATGATGAATTTTCTTCTGGGTTTTGCATGGAAGGTTTCTGGCTAAGGAATATAAATTATTTTCAAGTTCAGTGACTGATGATTTGATAAGTATCTTTGTCATTTTATACATGGGCTCTTTTAATCTGGGTTCATTTATTCTGTTACAAAAACATTAATCCTATTTTTTTGTAAAATAAAATTTTTAATTCTTTTTTTGGAAAAAATGTTTTTTATTTAATTTTATTTTAAAATATATTTTATTGATTATGTTATTGCAGTTGTCCCATTTCCCCCTTCCTTCCCCTCCACCCTGCACACCCTCTCCTTCCCACATTCCTCCCTTTAGTTCATGTCCATGTGTATTAAGTTCTTTAGCTTTTATATTTCTCATACTATTTTTGCCCTCCCCCTGTCTATTTTATGCCTGTCATCAATGCTACTTATTCTCTGTACCTTCCCCCCCTTATCCTCCTCCTACTCCCCTGTTGCTAACCCTCCATGTGATCTCCATTCTGTGGTTCTGTTCCTGTTCTAGTTGTTTGCTTAGTTTGCTTTTGTTTTAGGTATGGTTGTTAATAACTGTGAGTTTGCTATTTTTTTATTGTTCATATTTTTTATCTTCTTTTTTCTTAGATAAGTCCCTTTACCATTTCATATAATAAGGAGGGCTTGGTAATGATGAACTCCTTCAACTTGATCTTATCTGAGAAGCACTTTATATGCCCTTCCTTTCTAAATGAAAGCTTTGCTGAATAGATTAATCTTGGATGTAGGCCCTTTTCAGACCTGGAATACTTCTTTCCAGCCCCTCCTTTCCTGTAAGGTCTTTTTTGAGAAATCGGCTGATAGTCTGATGGGAACTCCTTTGTAGGTGACTGTTCCCTTATCCCTTGCTGCTTCTGGGATTCTCTCCTTCATTTATATCTTGGCTAATATAATTACAATGTGCCTTAGTGTGTTCCTCCTTGGATCCACCTTCTTTGGGACTCTGTGAGTTTCCTGGATTTCCTGGAAGTCTATTTCTTTTGCCAGATTGGGGAAGTTCTCTTTTATTATTTGTTCAAATAAGTTTTTCACTTGTCGCTCTTCCTCTTCCTTTTCTGGTACCCCTATAATTCGGATGTTGGAACATTTACAGGTGTCCTGGAGGATCCTAAGCCTCTCCTCATTTTTTGAAATTCTCATTTCTTCATCCTTTTTCTGTTTGGTTGTTTCTTTCTTCCTTCTTGTCTACTCCATTGATTTGAGTCTCAGTTTCTTTCCCATCACTATTGGTTTCCTGTACATTTTCCTTCATTTCACTTATTTTAGCCTTCATCTGTTTGTCTAATTTGTGACTAAAATCAACCATTTCTGTGAGCATCCTGATCACCAGTGTTTTGAACTATGCATCTGATAGGTTGGCTATCTCTTTGTTGCTTAGAAGTATTGGATCTGGGCCTTTGAGCTATTTTTCTGCTTGAGCCATAATGTTTTGGTCTGTTCACACCTGATACATATGAGGGCAGAGCCTTAGGTTGTCATCAGGGTGGGGCGACTCAGTTGCTGGGTTCTGATGCTGTATGTGGGGGTGGGGTTAGAGAGGGGAAAAAGTGGTGCTTGCTCCGCTCTCTGTTGCACCTCAGTCCCTTCCGCCACTTCCCCCAAGCAAACTGGGCCTTTCTGGTGCTGATTCCCATGTGGGTGAGCTTGTGTGCGTTCTAGGACCCTGTGTGTTTCTCCAACAAACTTTCCTGTGAGGGTGGGAGCCTCTCCCTGCACCTCAACCCCCACAGGTGTTTTCAGTCCGTGTTTTGAGGCTTTATTTCTGGGCACTAGGACCATGAGATGCTCTATCTGTCTCGCTCCCCAGTTATCTGTGCACAAATGTGGAACCGCTGCACAGTCAGCCGGCCACCTTGCGCACAGTGCCCGCACTTCTCAATCACTGCCTCACTGGGTCTGCCCGTTGCCACCCCATGCCCGGGGTCTGCTAGCCACCACCTGGGTGCCCAGGGTCTGCCTGGTGCCTCTTGGTGCCTGGTATCACCCATTCCTGTGCCGTGACCCCTCTCCACTTGGCGGCCCAACTGCGCCCCACTTACAGGTCTGGATGAATGTATCTATTTTAACTTCTTGGTTATCGGACTTCCATACAGTTTAATTTTCTTTCAGTTGTTACCTTGTTTCTGAATTGTTGTCGGTATTTTGGTTGTTCAAGGAGGCACAGTGTGTCTACCTATGCCTCCATCTTGGCTAGAAGTCCCTAAAATTTTAATTTCTTATTACCAAGGTAGGATTAATATTCTCTGGGTCCCATTGCATGACTCCAAGCCAAAGATTTTTGTTATGACCATGGAGCTGGAGAAAGATTCTGTGTAGGTCATCCTCATAAACATATTAATCTACTAAAAAGAAATCTAGAAATAAAGAGTACTTTCATAGAATAAGGAGCCTTCAAATAAAATAACAGTTCATATATATATATATATATATATATATATATATATATATATATAAACATAGTATAAATTGAAAGCCTGAGATTTTTCATTTTTAAAGCTTGAGGTTTCTTACAGTGAAAAATAGAGATGGTTTTGATGAAAAATCTCTAGGGCCACAATTTAATCCTTTCTCCTTACAGTCATGTTATCCAAGAACTTCCCTTACCTACTTGAGATGCCAACTATCATCTAGTATTATATATACATAGAAATATTTAACTTTCCAGGATACAAGTAAAGGTATCTTTATAATAGGAATATTATAAATTACATGTTGTACTTTAGATGTCTTCAAAAGCTAATTAGATAAAATAGCTTTGGATGGTGTGGCTCAGTGGATTGATTGCTGGCCTGGGAACCAAAGGGTTGCTGGTTCAATTCCCAGTCAGAGCAAATGCCTGGGTTGCAGGCCAGGTCCCCAGCAGGGGGTGCGTATGAGAGACAACCACACACTGATGTTTCTCTCCCTCTCCCTCTTTCTCCCTTCTCTTCTCTAAAAATAAATAAATAAATAAATAAATAAATAGATTTTCAAGCTAATTAGATAAATATTAGATGTTTAAATCTTAGAAGCAGCAAGAGATAAGGGGACAGTCGCCTACAAAGGAGTTCCCATCAGACTGTCAGCAGATTTCTCAAAAGAGACCTTACAGGCAAGAAGGGGCTGGAAAGAGGTATTCCAAGTCATGAAATCCAAAGACCTACAACCAAGATTGCTCTATCCAGCAAAACTTTCATTTAGAATGGAAGGACAGATAAAGTGCTTCTCAGATAAGATCAAATTCAAGGAGTTCATCATCACCAAGCCCTTATTATATGAAATGTTAAGGGACTTATCTAAGAAAAAGAAGTTAAAAAAACATGAACAGTGAAAGGACAGCAAACTCACAGTTATTAACAATCACACCTAAAGCAAAAGCAAACTAAAAGGACAGCTAGATCAGGAGTGGAAACATAGAAATGAAGATCTCAAGGAGGGTTAGCAACAGGGGAGTGTGAGGAGGAGAAGGGGGGAGAAGGTACAGAAAATAAGTAGCATAGACAGTAGATAGAAAATAGATGGGGGGCAAGAATAGTATGGGAAATATAGAATCTAAAGAACTTGAGACACATAGTCATAAACTAAAGGGGGAGTAATGGTGAGGATGGGGGTAGGGTGGAGGGGAATGAAGGGGGGAATAGAACAACCATAATGGCATAATCAATAAAAATTAAATTTAAAAAATAAAAATAAAATAAAATGAAGAAGGGACATGGTTATAACCATGATATATGGGGACAATGGCAGTCTTAATTTAAAAGCATAAAAGTATTAAGAGTAAAATAAACCATCATAAAGGTCAAACAAAATGCCATCTTTTCATTCAATAACTATCACTCTAATTTTTTTTCAGCATGCTTGGGGTATAGCATTATGTCTCATTGTATCAACATACTTAGTATACAAATGCAGACAAAAGAAACAATAGATCAGGAGCTGAACCATAGAAATAGAGATCACAAGGAGGGTTGACAACAGGGAAGAGAGAGGAGAAGGGGGTAGAAGGTACAGAGAATAAGTAGCATAGACGGTAGGTAGAAAATAGACAGGGGTAGGCCAAGAATAGTATGGGAAATGTAGAAGCTAAAGAACTTGTGACACATGGACATGAACTAAAGGAGGGAATGGAGGGGAGGGGTGTACAGAGTGGAGGGGAATGAAGGGGAGAAATGGGACAATTGTAATGGCATAATCAATAAAATATATTTTAAAAAAGAAACAACAAATTTTGGTGAGGATGTGGAGAAAGTGGAACCCTCATGCACCATTGGTGGAAATGCATACTGGTGCAGCTACTACACAAAGAGCTATGGAGTTACTTCAGAAAATTAAAACTGGAATTGACTTGTGACCTAGCAATTGTACTTCTGGGAATTTATCCAAAGAATCCTGAAACACTAATTGTAAAGAATATATGTACCCCAATGTTCATAGCAGTGTTATTTACAGTAGCTAGGATTTGGAAAAAGCCCCTGTGTCTATCAGTAGATGAGTGGATAAAATAAATATGGAACATTTACACAATGGAATACCACTCAACCATAAAAAATATTCTTTATGACAACATGAATGGACATGGTGAACATTATACTAAATGAAATCAGCCAATCAGGGAAAAGCAATTACCATATGATCTCACTCATATGCATAATCTTGTGAACAAATTGAACCAACAAGCAAAATAGAGACAGACTTGCAAAGAGAAAGCAGCATAACAGATCAGGGGGTGGAGGGATCAAGCAATAAAGAAAAAAGAAAGAACCCATGGATATGGACAACATGCAGTGATTGTGGGGGTAGGGACATGAAGGGAGGGGTGTGAGTGGTGGTAGAAGAGGGTAGAAGGGGAATAAATGGTGATCTAGAGCCTGTTGTTTGAAGAGAAGCACTGGCTCCTTGAGGTAGGAATACCATAAATTTGTATAGATATATTATAATCTCCATGATCTTCCTTAGGGGGATCTTCAGCTTTGTACCAGGGTAAATGAGGGAAAGGAGTACCCACCCTGGTTTTCAAGGATGATTTCATATTGAGTACTGATTAACAATAATGCCAAGTAACTGAAACCCTACCAGATCACTGCAGTTAAAATGGGAACAAATTGTTTATAGGTGTGCAGTGGTGTTTTAGTCCAGTTTATCTTATATGGGTCTGATGGGTGCATGGACTCATCCTGGGTTCCTTTTTTAGTCTCTAGGTGAATAATTGACACACATACTTAACAAATGAAAGAATTTTCACATTGGTTCCCAGACTTGAGGATCCATTAGGGTAGGAAGGATATAGTTGATGAATCCTTTTACTTCAGCTAAAACAGAGACTCATAAATAATATTGGGATGAAAGCCATAAGTTATCAGGGTGGTGGAACTTATCACACCCCATTCCATTCATGTTTTGAGCTCCTACACATGCAAGATAGACAATGGCATTTATGGACAAAGTAACATGAAACTAACCAGGTGATAATTTCAACTGGATATCCTGTGTTAGAAGTAGGATCTTTACTAGACAAAATACATTATTTTAAATCTCTGTCAATTATGCTGGTTAAAAAATAGTTGACTTCTATGTGCAAAGAATAGCAGCACACATTTATGATCAGCACAGGTTTATATTAATTCTTTTGGTTTTCTTCACCACACACATACACACACATACAAAATAGGTCATGAAATCCTGACATTCTGCAAAACATCCATACTCTCCACTACAATGATGCCATCATGCTAACTGGAAATAGCAGATAAAATTAATAAATACAAAAAATTCCTGTTAAGACACAGAGCATTATCCTGGATGAAGTATAAAGCCTTTAAAAGAGTGATCTGTCCTCTTGAACAGATATTGCTTCTCTTGTTAGCTTTGAAAACATAAAATTCTGTATTATAAGAGGAGTTCAGAGACAACCAAGTGGCAATGGATGATGCCATCCTCTCGATGTTGAGCCTCTGCCTGCTTATGGCCAGTAAGAAGCCAGGGCCCTCAGCCATGGAGCTACATGGAAATGAATGCTGCCAACAATCTGAGTGAACTTGGAGGCTCAATATTTCCTAAGTAAGCTTTAGAGAATATAGCCCTTGGCTTCAGTACAGTGTCACCCTGACAAGAAGAAAGTTAAACTGTGCCAGACTGACTCCTGAGCCATGAGAACTGGGAAAAAGATATGTGTTGTTTTAAGCGGCTACATCCCTAGATTTAGCCTGATAAGGTTAGCCAAGCTAGGAGAAATAAGTAACAGACCCCAAGTTATCAGTTGCATAATTATGAATAAGCAATACATTGATTTCAATTTTTTAATTTGATTTTATTGGACTAACTAGCATTTCACAGCTTTAGTTTAAAGGGTTTAGCTGGAACCAACTGAAAAGGGAAATCACCAGAACTCAGAGAAGAGCAAAGTTTCTTTTTGGCCAGGTCTCCCAAGCATGTTCTTTATAAATATTTTCCACATATTCTCCAGTTCAGTACTCAAATTATAAATTTAAAAGCCACAGTTATGCCATTTTCTTTTGTTTAGAATTCTTATGTGGAATGATTGCTAACTTTTTCAGATGTTTTCAGTCATATATTTATCTAATTGTTTAATTTTTTCTCCTTCAGTTACTGATGTACTAAAGTATGTTGATTGGTTTCCTAACGTTGAATTATCTTTGGATTTCTAGAATAGTCCTCATCACTTAGTCTTTTAACAAATGGTTGGAATTAATGTGCTATAACATTTAGAGGTTGCTCCCATAAAGTCTCATAAACTATTGGTCTGGGATTTGTGTGTTTATGAACGTACATGGTATATAGTATCATTTTGGTTTTGTATGATTGGCTAGCTTTGTAAAATAAATTGGTGAGCTTTCTATATTTTTCTTGACAAGCATAGGAAAGATCTGTTCTTTACATTTAGACAGCTAATCTGTAACATCTGATGTCTAGTTAAACTGATAGACACTTAATAACCAGTAATTGACTAACATTGGTCTATTTGAGTGGTCTTCAGTGAACCATTTTAAATGATGATTGAAGACCTCCCTCAGATATTGGTCTTAGCAATGTATACAAGGGTGAAGTGAAGAAAATAAACCAGATTTAGAACTCAAATCAGAAGAAAAACAGTGCGTCAAAATGAAGGTTTGATATAAAGTAGTTTGATATAAAGTAGATATAAAGTGGACTGCTTTAAGCCACTACAGGAAAAAGACTGTGATAGAAATCTAAATAAGAACGTGGCCAGCACACGCCTGACTGTGTGCTTGAGCTGAATCTCCTCCAGATAAACTGTATTAACGTAGAATTACCACCTGAGGTGTTATACTTAGAAAGTTAACAATAGGCTTATATAGGTACATTTTTTTTGTATGGGGGTAAAAGACAAATTCTACAAGTTAAGAAAAAGTATACTCAGTAAACATAATCTACCTACCAGTGTGGAAGAACTTCATTCAGTAGAGCTCTCCTGGCTACCAGTGATGAGAACAAATGTTCCCAGACACAATCTTGCTGTTTCAGTGGGAAAGCAGGTGACAATTCCCTCTAGTGGGGATTGCCTGGAGCCCTTCTCCCAAAAGGCTTTTATGATGTGTGTATGGATATACAGCATGCATGTATAGCTCATCCATCAATGTCAAAAGGCTCTTGTCATACAAAAACAGGTATTAGCTATAGATGACAATTGAAGGAACACAGAAACCTGTCATAGGTCAGCGTCTGTGAGTCATGCTGACATCAGATGATCTTTAAGATGTGTTTTGTGAGATAAGGAATTTACTCCTCATACCTTGAACATAAACATTCGGTTCATATTGACAGGGCTATGCTAGGCAGAGCAAGCTTCAAAGGATAAAATGTACATTTCAGGCCTGATTCCCAAGGGAACATTTGGTGTTAGAGTTGGGTCATGCCTGCCACCTGCGTTAGCTAGTTTTCCAGGGAGACTTACTAGCCTCTCTCAGGGCCTGCTTGCAAAAGACTATGGTCTCCGAAACCACACAGAATAGTCCCCAATATACCAGGTTAAGGATTATATTTCCCTTGAAAGGGAAAATATAATGGTGTGTATGTGTGTGTTTGTATACAGTTGTGTATTTGAAAAGAGAGAGAGATAGATGAGAGAGGGGGGCCAGGGTGGAAGAGAGATAGAAAAAGAGATTGATTAGAAATAACATAACCACAATTCAATATGTGGACCTTAACAAATTTGTAATTATTTCAAGGAGATGAGTTCATGGAGAAGGCTTGACTACTAACTGTTCCTGTGTTGAATACAACACATGAAATCAACATTTCAGTATAAGCATGATTTGGAGTATGTCTTAAAGGTTTAATGAGAATCTTATTGGCTGAAAAAAGAATGGCAGAGGTCTTAGTAAGCAAGGTTAGCATTTAGGTACAGAGGGGCAGTTTTGAGTGGATTACTAAACATTTTCTAAGTTTATTAATAAGTAATTTATATACTGTGTTGTATAACATAATCTGACAAGTCTACTGAGATAATAACATCTGAAAAGGAGATGAATAGATAAATGTTGGTGTAGATGTATAGGGAGAATCTAATGAAGAGAGAAAGAAAAAAGTAGGAAGAATGGAATTTGGTCTCAGGAAATGATACTAAACTATGATGTATAGCTTCCTTGGGAATGACCAGTAATCTAAATTCCAGTGCAAACCAAATTTTGTAGGAGCCATTGTCTTTATGAGGTCTGACCTGGAGGTGTCCAGCAATGCCATATGAAAAATAGAGACATTCAGTGAAGAAAAGAAAAGAGACAAGCTACACTGCACAGGACAATGACGCTTCAGTTCCCTTCAACGTAGGCACATTGGGGCCTCACATAGTCCTCAGCTGCCCCATCATATTTTCTTGAATCTCATCAATGGTTTGAAATCTATTCCACTTCAAAGATGATTTTGGTTTTGAAAAAGGTAGAAGTTACAGGGCACCAAACCCAGGCCAAAAAGGGGGCCGAGTCACCTGGATGACTTGATGTTTTACCAAAAACAAAATGTGATGCATGAGTGGGCACATTGTTGTGATGAAGCCGCCAATTGCCAGTTGACCATAGATGCACCCTTCCAAATCATCTGAATTTTTCCACCCAAATTTCATGCAGATCCATCACTCTATTCATTCAGTCATTTTGAATGCAAAGGCCACACAGTACACATGCTCAGTCAATAGTATCTACCTCCCCCACTGACTAGTACAGTGAAGTCATCTTTGTTGATTTCCAGTCCATCCTCTGTGGCTGCCAGGTTATATGGATGTCAGGCAAACTGTTCTCATTGTATTAACAATGGCTGGACTTTTTCTGGACAGACCTCTTATATAAGGGGGAAAATAATGTCATATTTCACTCTGTTGAGGGTAGCATAAGTCTACATTGTGTTAAGGAATGACATTTCTTCCTATTGTACAGCTGCATCATGGTTCTATGATCTTTTTTTAAGGGTGAATTTTTTGTAAATCCTGGGAGAAAGCTCTGGAAAGGATTGGACTTAATACAATTTATCTTTTAATTTTCAATTGTCAAATGGAAACTGGTAGAGTTGTCAAAAACTCAGACAAGAACCTAAACAAATGGAGATAAAGTTAGTACAGACTGAATCAATTTTGAGTTTGAGGATATATATACACACTTTATACATGGACAGAATAAATAAGAACTTGTAGCCCTGGCAGGTGTAGCTCAGTGGATTGAGTGCAGGCCTTTGAACCAGACAATCATGGTTCAATTCCCAGCCAGGGCTCATGCCTGGGTCACAGTCCAGTTCCCTGCAGGCCAGTTCCCAGCAGGGGATGCACAAAAGGCAACCATACATTGATGTTTCTCTCCCTCTCTCCTTCCCTTCCCCTCTAAGGATAAATAAATAAAATCTTTAAAAAAATTTTGTGATGTCTCAAGAGAAATGGGCCTTAAATTTTACCAGGTTATAAATGGAGCTCTGATTACTTTCTATTCAAGTTGGAAACTGTTAATATCTGAGATGCTTTAAATCAAAACTCTGCAGTTTCTCTGGAATTACAGAACCCCAATTTAACGAATATGATGTAATGTCATTTAGGTCCTTAATAAATGGATATAGGTGGTAAGCTAAAAGCAACAATGACACATCAAGATGCAGAGACAATAAAAAAGTTTTGCTACCCTCCTTTTGCAGTCAACTGTTTTGATTATATGCACTGGAAATATTTCATCTCATACACACCCATGGTCAATGGACAATAGTAAATGTCATAGATTTTAAACTTGTTGAATCGAATATATGTTAAAAAATAAATAGTTCACTTTCAAATTCTGATGGTCCTGTGATAGTAGTTGAAGTATAAACCAAAATTAATAAATGTGATATTTTGGGTTGCAAAACCAGGATTGCATCTCATTATTTTTTCAAAATGTTAGATTTAATATTCATTCATAGTCAGAGTTTTAAAGGAATATATTTTGGACAGGTTATTTATGAGCCATGATTGTCATTATGCAGACAATATTACATTCTCTATTCTTTACTAGCACAATTTAATTTCAAGATTAATATAAATTTGATGTTTAAAAAACAATTTTACTAAATGAGACCAAAATCAGTTCATTCTGGAGTTTACACTTTTCCACCATCCCCCTTTACAAACCGGTCTGGATCCTCAGCTGGTGTCAAGGTGTTAGGATTGATGGTGGAAATGGATACAAGCATTTGGACACCGATTGTCATGGGGCACAATAGTTTCCCACAGGTTACAGTTTGTTCCTATATGTTCTGATGACAAAAAATATGTCCACACAATTATGAAATTTCCAGTTTATGGATTATTTACCAATTTTCTTCGTATTTCAGTAAATAAACATCTGGCATACCTAAGTTTAAGTTTGCTGTTGTAGTACTTTTGTAGCACCGCCTGTTAAATGCAGTTAGAATAAGTAGAGCAATGGGGAAGGGGTGATATTTGATGTCCTGGTTAGTAATTAGCATGACAGCAAAGGATAAATGCTTTCATGTGGTATTTACAACTGTTTTCCTCTGTTATTTTATGGAATAAATTGCTTATATAAAATTCCTTAATATTAAAGATTTCAATTTTTTTCTAAACCCCCTACAACATCTTCCATATAATTTTCAGCTTACGTTCTTTTCTTTCATAACATATGCTCTAGTATTCCCCAAGTCAAAATTATGCATTATTTGCCTTTAGACTGACTAGTAAAATATTCAAAGTAATAAATTGCTTCAAACTTTATATGGCATCTCAATATACTACCTGTATTTTATTAATCAGCCAGTTAAGGTAGGTTTTATATCCTGGACTAAACAGAGAAGTTCGTTTTTCTAGATTCCAATAAAATTTTCCACTGAAAGGCAGAGCTCTGTATTCCTGATACCCTCTGCCACACAAGTAAACTACAAAACTTCTAAACTGACAGCTATTTTCTTCCTACTAGTCATATCAACACTATGTCACCAATAGAAGAAACTAATGTGATCTTATTTACAATAGTAGATAGTAAGAATCTCTGTGTATTACTTGGGAGAAGAGAAACAAATAAGTATCTCTGAAATAGGAAACTCAAAGAATCCTTCAGTTCCTGCCTGGTAAAAACAATATTTGTCTACTCTTTTTGGCTTGTTGATAAAAAACGGAGATTGACACAAGCTTACTGTAAAGGATCAGAGAGTAAGTGTTTTAAGATTTATGAGCCATGAAGACTCTGTTACAAATGCTTTAGTCTCTACCATTGCAATACAGGAGCAGTCATAGACAATACGCAAATGAATGAAAATCACAGTGCTCCAATATGGCTTTTTACAAAAACAGACACAGTTCGGATTGCCTCACAGCTGCAATTTGCAGACCCCTACTGTAGAGAAACATACACTTACCATATTAATAGTATTAGTCAAGCTGCCAGGGCTATATTAGTTTGCTCTAGTAAAGGCAATGTGCTCAGAACTGCATACCCAATGGAAGATGTGACTTGATTAGGTTAACAATCACAATATCATTCTCAAACCCTGTCATTTAATCATTTTACTTTAATTACTCATTTTTTTCAAAAAGAATTAAAGAGAGGTGTGTAAGGAATGAAACCACTTGCATTTCCCACATCTTTTGCTGTGTACAGGCTGATATTAAAAATAGTCAATACCAGGTTAAGGACAGGCACTGAAAAGTCAACTCAAAGCTGACACACTACTGTATAGTATAACCTGTACCAAGTGATCTGTCAACCCTGCTGGTGACGCTGTATCTAAATGTGGATTAGTATTAGAGCTGTGACATGTGGTATCACACATTTCTATGGTGATGGTTTTTCACATGGTTTAAGATTGCCAACGTGACGGTTCTGCTGGTGCTGAATGTACCAGTTCCAGCTCTTTCCTGAAGCAGACTCTGAGCTCATGCACCACAACACACTGGTTTTCTGTGGCTGGTTAACAGTATCCTGGGATATTAATCTCCTTAGCTCAGGGAGTAACAGGGCCCTTGGAAGCCAGAACTCCCAACTTTGTTACCTGTAACTACATAAGAACTTTCTTTCTTTCATCCTTAAATGCCGTGCTAATGTTGTGATCTTCTATGCATATCATAACATGGCAAAATTTGGCATTCAGTTGCCCTTAGGGAATGAGTAAATACGCATAGTTAATTTAGAGCAAATGGGGTTAGACTGAGGAGTTTAGTAATAGCTCCATTTCTCACCCGATAAGATTACATTCCACCTGGTGGACTATGTGACTATGTTACCTTACAGGCTGGAATGGTGTTTGATTTGGAGGCAATTACTTGGTTAGACAGTGCGTGAGAGTTTCCTTTTGGGATGGATCAGGTCAGTTTCCAGTCAACGTGTATGATGAAAAACTTTCCTTAGGGGACTCACCTAACATTTTGACTACAGGGCTTGGTTTTTGTTTTTCTTTTTCTTTTTTTACATTTGTACAGAAACAGGACAGGGCCATGGCATTTAGTATTTAGAGCACAGTGGTTCATGTGGTGGCCTGGATGTTCTTAATTGTGAAATCTGGTTTTTATTTACCAGCTACTTTGTTGCCTATTTTTTACTTAGCTTTCTATTAATTTCCTTTTCAAAAGCATATATTTTTAGTAAGATTTCTGCATTGCAGACCTCTCCCTAGGTTCTGTATAGTCCATCTGCTCTTCTGCCTTTCATAATGACCATAATATTTTGATTTTCATGGTTCCTGCTAGCAACTGTTTTTACTAACTCTATGTTTCTATCATGCTTGCTGGGAGAGGGGACTCAAATTTAATTTTACCCTCTCCCACTAGTATTCCAAGTTTAGCCAGCATAACTGCAAATATGATTTTCAAAAACCATCTGAGTACTTCCTTCAGGAATTTCAAGAGAAAATGTGGCAAGTAAATTAAAGCCCTCTTAAAGATGTACTTACCTGAAACAATGTGACTATGTTACCTTACATGACAAAACGAACTTTGCAGATCTTTTTACCTGAAGACTCTTGAACTGGAGTTATTATCTTGGATCATCCTTATCTGGATGGGCTTGAACCACATGGGTGGCAAAGGCAACCTTTTCAGAGTGGCAAATGGGAGATGCGATGGTGACAGCAGGATGATAAGAGATGCATGCCGTTGACTTAGAACAGAGAAGATCAACTGATGGGCACTTAAACTGCTTCACAATCTGGGCCAATGCAAGTAATGCTGCAATGAATATAAGACTACATGCATTCTTTCAAATCACTGTTTCCAGTTTCTTCCGCTATGTTGTCAGAAGTGGAATCACTCGGTCATAAGGCAGTTAGTCCTATTTTTCATTTTTTGAGGAAGCTTCATACTGCATTGCATGCTGGCTGCAACCAGGCTGCCTTCTCACCAACAGGAATGAGGGCTCCCATTCCCCACACCCTTGCCAAAACTCATTTTTTGTTGATTTATTGTAGATTAGTAGATAAAAAAGCAGTAGGACATTTACAGAATTAAATACTACTGGGGCATTAAAAAGAAGAAGATTCCCACCTTTTGTGACAGCATGGTTGGACCTGGAGAGTATTGTACTAAGTAAAATAAGCCAGAGAAAGGCAAGTGCCATATGGTTTCACTCACATGTAGAATCTAAGGAAATAAATAAACCGATGAACAAAATTGAAACAGACTGATAGCAGTGAGAGGGGATAGCGGTTGAGGGCTGGGTGAAAAATATAAGAGAAGTAAGCAAATTAAGAAAAACAACAATAAATCAGAGACACAGACAACAATATGGTACTGCCAGAGAGAAAGAGGGGTGGGGCAAAGGAGAGAAAGTAAAAGGTGGGTAACTGTTGATGGGGGGAAACTACTTGGGGTAGTGAACACACGATACAATTTGCAGATACATTATAGAATTATACATGTGAAACCTACATAATTTATTAACCAACATCATCTTGCTGGATTTTCCAGTAGGAGTATCTATTAATTCCTTATGATAGCTAATTTTAATAGTGTTCCTTTTACTTAAAATCATCATATTAATATATAAAGGAAACATTATATTAAGCAATTGTACCTGTTTGCTAAAAAGTTATAACTACATTAAAATATAATAACTGATAATAATTTTACTGTTGAATAGTTTTTATAAGTAATACTTTTTATTAGTGCCATGGACCTAGTTATCAATTAAGTTATGTTTATATCATATTTTGAAGCTATAGCTTACAATTTTATTTTTATTTTTTAAAAATTTAAAAATATTTTAAAATTTATTTTTAGAGAGAGGAAAGGAAGGAGAAAGAGAAGGAGAGAAACAGCAGGTACACCTATAGGTTGCTTCTTGCACACCCCCAGCTGGAGGCCTGGTCTGGCCAGCAACCCAGGCACATTCTCTGACTAGGTTCAAACTGGTGACCTTTCAGTTGCCAGGTCTGCAGTCAGTCCCCTGAGTCACACCAGCCAGGGCTGTAGCCTACAGTTTTAGAGCTGTGGTGGAGTACTCAGCTTCGCCTTGAATTGAATCTTTATTGAAATGAGTAAAATGTGTCTTTAACCACAACCTTATTAAAATAATAAAATTATTAAAAGAAGTTCAAAACAGTATTAGGTTCAGTACTTTTTGAAATACCACCAATATAAAGGGTTATCATGTAAATAGCACATACAACATCGTTACCACGTAGATTGCATGTGTCGACTACATATAAAATGTTTAAATAATCAATACATAAGAGTTCCAAATTAAAGTCGAATGCACCCTTGGAAATGATGATTCAGATTATTTAGATAATCACTTAAGGGACTTTAGATATATCATTGGCCTCCTGTGCCTGCATAGGCAGTAGAACTTTAGCTCTTAGCTCTAAAGTTCTCAATTTTGTATTTTCTGTCATGAATCAACCCCAAATACTTCTTCTTAATATTTTCAATTTATATTTGACACATGCACTTTTCCTTTTATACTCTCAGGATTGCATATATTTCAGGGCATGATTTAATCAGAATGTCCATGTGTTTGTAGCAAAAGTATTTTCCACCCCTATTTACCCTATCCTTTTATGTTACAAGAAGTCAGCCACCAAATTCTGTTATGTATATGCTGGAAAGAATTTTTCCATCGAAACTGTAGTGTCTAGGCCTCTGAAATTGAATGACAGCAAAGTAATTTAGAAGTCAGAATGTTATATTGCATATTCAAAATGTTAATATGCACTTCAATTTTAATGTGAGGATTTTATAAAATCAATTGTCCACGGTTGAACATATAAAACCAGTTGTTATATGGCCGAGTTTTCCCCCATAGTTCCGAAGAACACAAAGAAATGATGACACCTGCTTTTCATTTAAACCAACCAAAATTTATAAGTTTCAACTAAAAGTATCCTCATTACATTACTCTCACTAAGTTATCTGAATGTTATCTGAGTGAGGAGAACTCTCTCCCTGTATGTGGTAGCTTACCTAATGCATCTACCTTTTCATTTCTGCCCTTCAGTGTTGTGGGGGGGTGGATATTGCAGGGGTCTGTACTCTGAGTTGGGGGGCAGATATCACAGGGGTTGGCACTCTGAGTTGGAGGGTAATTAAAGATTCGTAGTTAATGCCCTCATTTTTTTGCTTCAGTTTCATAGATAATTTTCCATAGAAGTTCATGATCAACCAATGGCTATAATTTATCACAGTTCAGTAAACAAGATGTGTGGAAATATTAAGTAGGTTTGCTAAATCAGAGAGCAGGTGGTATGGAATGATCCAAGGGATTAATTATCATTTATAGTGATTTATATCACGTGTTATAGAAAAGTAGGATTTAGGATTCTCAAAGAATAGACTTGTTTGTTTGGTAAAATCCATCACTGTTCTTTATTTTTATTGAGACATTTATCAAGTTCTCTTTGGCCTAAGAACCATTTTTTGTCTCAAATGGTAGAAAAAGTATGCTCTTCAGGATCTGTGAATAGAAAGTACTTGTTAAACTAGTGTTGCGCTCTTGCATGTAATCCATTTGCATCAATTCCAACCACCACTGTTACATATTTCCTTGGTAACTGTGTGAGAGGGTGCCGGTCCTTTACAACTTCAAGATGCAAGTGAGCAAATTGTACTTTGCAAGCACCTGAAAATAGTGTGAAGTTGCAGGTGTCAAAAATATAATAGACAGCTGAACAACAGACTGAGGGCGTTTACAGAGTGATTTGTCATTTACACTTGTTTTTTTTTTATTAAATCACTTTTCTTGTTCTCTTGCAGTTGTCCCAATTTTTTGCCCTTTGCCCTCCTCAGCACATCCCGCCCCTCCCCCCACTCCCACAGTCAGTTCCCACACTGCTGTCCATGTCTGTGGGTCATTCATATATGTTCTTTGTCTAGTCTCTTCCCCTTCATTCCACCATTATTCCCCTTCCCTGCCCTCTGGTCACTTTGAGTCTGTTCCATGTTTCCAGGCTGGTGGTTCTATTTTGTTCATTGCTTTATTTTGTTCATTAAATTCCTTTTACAGGTGAGGTCATATGGTATTCGTCTTTCATGGAATAGCCTATTTCACTTAGCATACTCCTCTCCAGTTCTATTCATGCTGTCTCGAAAGGTAGGAGCTCCTTCATTCTTCTGCTGTGTAGAATTCCATGGTGTAAATATACCATAGTTTTTTGATCTGCTCATTTACTGATGGGCATGTAGGTTGCTCCTAGCACTTGGCTATTGCAAATAGGGCCACTACGAACTTTGGGGTGCATACGTTCTTGCGAACTGGTAGTTCAGGATTCATAGGGTATATTCCCAGCAGTAGAATCACTGGGACAAAAGGCAGTTCCCTTTTTAGTTTTCTGAGGACATTCCATACTGTTTTTCACAGTTGGTTGCACCACTCTGCATTCCCACCAACAGTGCACTAGGGTTCCCTTTTCCCACATCCTCACCAGTACTTCCTGGTTGTTTATTTATTAATGATGACCATTCTGCCCAGTGTGAGGTAATATCTCATTGTGGTCTTAATTTGTACCTTTTGCTGGGAAGTGATGTTGAGCATCTTTTCATATGTCTGGGGCCATTTGTACATCCTCCCTGAAGAAAAGTACCTATTCGGGGCCTCTGTGCATCTTTCAATTAGATTGTTTGTCTTCCTGATGTTGAGTTGTATGTGATCTTTACATATGTTGGAGATTGAACTCTTGTGCAATTTATCATTTGCAAATATGTTCTCCCATACACTTAGTTCCCTTTTCATTTTGGTGATGTTTTCTTTAGCCATGCAGAAGCCTTTTAGTTTGATGTAGACCCATTTGTTTATTTTTCCTTTATTCTGCTTGTCCTGGAGTATATATTAGTAAAAGTATTGCTACATAGGATATCTGAAAATGTCCTGTCTAATTTTCCCCCAGGACTTTTATGTATCACTATTTATAAGTAGTGATTTTTCATTTATGCTTCTTAAACAATTCAGTATTTTTAATGATGAAAAACATTTTTAAATAACAAAAATAATCATCAGTTTATTGTATTTTTTCGATTTGTAAACTGGAAGCCAATATATGAGAGGAAAATATAGTGACCAAGTATTTTTGAGGTACCCATAATACATTATCATTTTGCACCAATGGGGGTTTAGTCTGTTATAGATTTATTTACTTAAACATTTACAGAGGTTTTCAAATGTTCATATTTAACTTTTGTTCAAGGACAGTGAAGAGTAGAATTAAAAAGAAAAAAATCAAAATGGAAACAGCAAAATAAAAATACCTAATGCCAAACATGATTTATGTGAGACAAAATTTACAATTAACATTAAAAAAATATTAATGTAAATATTAAGATTTTACCTATTACAATAGGTAAAACTATTTTACCTACTTTTAAATATAATTATCATGAACGGTAAATAAAACACTGATCTTTAAAAGATATGTGAAATGTTACTTTTAAAAGTATTTTTTGAAGTTTTTATTTATTTATTTTTACAGAAGGGGAAGGGTGGGAGAAAGAGAGGGAGAGAAACAGCCATGTGTGGTTACCTGTCACATGCCACAAGCTGAAGACCTGGCTGGCAGCCCAGGCATGTGCCCTGACTGGGAATCAAACCTGGGACACTTTGGTTCGCAGTCTGGTGCTCAATCCATTTAGCCACACTACCCAGGACAAAATTATTTTTTAATTACTTAAACTTGGGAAAGCCTGTTAAGCATTCATGACAAATAGCACTAAAATTAATAGTGTCTGCATTTCTGTCCTATGTACCTAAGTTTTAGCTAGTGTCACATTTCTTGTTATATAATTAAAATGGTAAGTTCTTATACTCTCACACCATTGTCACTAATTAAAATTCATTTTGTGTTAATGACCTGATGCCTTAGGTTTTAGTTTACATTTTTCAGAATTTGTCTTTTTTTCCCTTTCTCAGATATGTTTGGAAAATTTTTATTGTTTCCTCCTATATTTCCTACAAAGAGCCAATGCCCGTATTTGTGTTCTAAAAAAAAATTACTTTTGTAAAATTATTGAATGGATAAGTTATCTTATTTTTATAATAAGTATATAAGGTTTATTTATAGCAGGGAAAGAAAATTTATTGTTTATTGTAATGCAAAATTTATTAATGTAGAAATTCCTGGGGGAGAAAAAAACACAACAAAACTTACTGAATTCTTAAGACAACACATGAGAGGGACACTACTGCCCCCAAGTGCCGGATTGAAGATTAATGACACCAAAACCTTGGAATACAATCACTCTTCTGCTGAACCTTATTTTCCAGTCACGCCCTCTGTTGATAAGACACCAGTAAAAAGAATTTTCAATCATTTTCAGTCAGATTCAAAAATAGCATAACTTCTATGGTGAGAAATTGGAAACATCTGAAAAACTTACACGGGCATATATTCTCTGAATCAGCAATCAATAGAGAAATATCTCCACAAAAAGGAAAAAAATCTATACAAAGTTGTTAATTAAATCATCACTCGTGAAAGTATTCAATGACTAATTATAGCATATTCGATAGGTACAGGGTGAGTGATTAGTGAGGGTTCTAAAATCTGTTTAAATATTTTAATTTTATATGATTTAACATGAATATGCTACATACTCAAATATGAAGTTATACTGAAAGAGAAAACTTAATTGAATTAAATTCAAGTAAATAAAACAGAATTCTAATAAACTGAAAGGTATATCAAACTAAAAATTATAACCACCAAGAGAAAAGAATTACTTTAGTAATTTGGAACACAGTATTCTGACTTACATCTTTCATGTAAGTACAAAAATGTCTAATATTCATCAGCTTTATTTATAGTGGTAATATTCACACTGCTATTAGAAGCTATACTAGGTATAAAATATAAATTTCAACATATTAATATGTGTTCAAATTATATTTGTTATATATTACTATAGGTATAGGAATAACACATTCATTGTTCTTATAATGAGTAAGAAGACACACATAAAATAAAATTAATTAGAAAGTCCTATGATGTGAATTGTACATTAGCATGAAGTTATATTCCCAGATCTCTATACTGAAAGCAATGAGACTTTGTAAAGAACTATAGAGCTGTCATCTAGATCTTTGTGTTCCAATACCATTGTCTTTACACACCATTGTGTTTATACATAGTTTGTGTTTGATTACCCTTACTTCTTTAAAAGAATCTTGTCTCCCTGGAGAAATGACTGATGCCTAGCCTCAAGGGTAACAGTAGTACAAGATGAATCTGGATCTCTTGATATTCCAAAGTGGAAACAAATGAACAAAAAAACAAAGCAAAACAAACAAAATAGAAGTAACAGAATATCAAAAGGAGACAGAGCACATTTAAAGAGGCTCTTAGAGTTCACATTTGGGATATTTTGAGCATCGAGAGCATAATTAATGTAATTCATTTTAACACATTGAGGTAAAAAAATGTACTAATGGTGATAAGTCTTACAGAGTGGTAGCTGCTATAAATGTAAATGAAAGAACAGTTCATTAAATGTGATGATACAACATCTCTAAGGTTGCAATAAATTGGCATTTAAAGCATTCTGATATAACATGCCATGGAGTAGACATTTTCATTTATGAAGGGTTCTGCCAGAAACTTATCCTAACCGGAGTCTCTGAACTCACTTAGATTTTACAGGGAGTAGAACATCACATTAAATGACACCATGAGGAGACAAACAAATTTAGAACCTATTATTACATTCTACATGAAAACTGGCTTGGTTTCTTTACACATATCAGTGTTTTCTTGTTTTTTTAATTGGATGCATTTCTCACTGTTAAAAGTGACAAAATACAACAAAAAACATAATGAGGAAAACTTAATTGGGTCTTAGTTTAAAAAAATAGCAAAATATTTGGGGGAAATGAAATGTATATTAGATTATATTTGGGGATTGTTGTTAATAATCTTAAAAATTATAAGGATATTATTGCTTTGTAAAAGAATGTTGTATATGTGTGTATATATTTACACATATGTTTATGAAATAGAGAATATAAGTAATAATAGGCCACTATTATTATGAAACTTTTGAATAAGCATTTTAAAATCAGAAAATTAAAAATAATTCTATCTCTGAAAGTTAATATGGAATTTCTGCCCTTTTTTCTGTAAATTTAAAATTTATAATTTTGACCTAATTAGGACAAAATGTCAAGTGTTATGGTTGTGATACACTGGCCATACATACCTAAAATAAAAATAACAGATTATCCTAATCACAAAATATTTGATGCAGTAGAGTATAATTTGAGAAATAGTCATATTAATTGTTTTTTATTCTTTACAACTCAGAGTCAGAGAAACTAATTTAGGCTTTAATTCTTTACATTAGGGATACTAGTAAGGAGGGAAAATGTTACTAGCCTAAAAAGATAGTGAGAAAAGGTAAATAATGAAAAAATGCCAAGGTTTTTTTCCTCCTATTTATATGAATGGAAGGTAATATACATACAAATCAAAATTAGGCAAATAAATTAATAAATATCATATTGAAAAAATTATTAACTCACTATTTTAACAACTCAGTTATTTTGTTTTTTAATCAAATGCAAAATTATTTACAAACTTTATTGTCATAAAATTACTTATACTTTTTTGAAAATTACATTTTATTGATTATGATATTACATTTCTCCTGATCCTTCCCCTTTTGTCCCTACCACCCAGCACCCACCACTACCTCAGGCAACTCTCCCACCAGTGTTCATGTCCATGGGTTCCTTGGTCATGTAAGTTCTTTGGTTACTCCCTTTCATATATTGTATTTTATTTTATTATTTTTTTTAATTTTTATTTAGTTATTTTTCAAGTACATTTTTGTCTATTTCTCCCATCCCAGCCCCCCCGGCCCGTCTCCCCCCTCTCTCGCATTCCCCCCCCCCCAGTCCTCATCCCTGTGTCCTTCATAATTGTTCCTCCAAATCCCTCCTTTTTTCCCCCTTAAATTCCCTTCCCTCTCCCCTCTGGTCGCTGCCCCCTTGTTCTCTATTTCAGTGTCTTTGTTTTTATTCTGTTTGCTTGTTTGTTTTATTGTTTAGCTTCCTGTCAAAGGTGAGATCATACGGTATTTGTCCTTCAATGCATATATTGTATTTTATACCCCCATGGCTGTTCTGAAATTATGTATTTATCCTTCTTAATCTCCTCATCTCTTCAACCATCCTCCCACACCTCCCTCCAATCTGGCAACCATCAAAACATTCTCTGTATCAATGGTTCTGTCTCTGTTCTTCTTGTTTGCTTAGTTTGTATTTTTAGATTCACTTGTGGATAGATATGTATTTTTGCCATTTTATTGTTCATAGTTTTAATCTTCATTTTCTTACGTAAGTCCCTTTAACATTTCATGTAATAATGGTTGGTGACGATGGACTCCTTTAGTTTTTTCAAATCTTGGAAGCTCTTTACCTGCCCTTTGATTCTAAATAATAGCTTTGCTGAATAGAGCAATAGGTTTTGCTGTAAGTTTCTGCTTTTAATCACTTTGAATATTTCTTGCCAGTCCTTTTTAGCCTGCAAAGTTCCTTTTGAGAAATCAGTTGCCGACAGTCTTATGTGGACTTACCTGTAGGTAACCAACTGCTTTTCTCTTGCCGCTTTTAAGATTCTTTCTTTATCTTTTTTTAAAAATATTTTATTTATTTATTTTTAGAGGAAAAGGGAAGGAGAGAGGGAGAGAAACATCAATGTATGGTTGCCTCTGGTGGGTTCCCCACGGGGAACTGGCCTGCAACCCAGGCACGTGCCCTGACTGAGAATCGAACTGCTGTTGTTTGGTTTGTAAGTCCACACTCAATCCACTGAGCTATACTAGCCAGGGCTCTTTCTTTATCTTTAAACTTAGGCATTTTAATTATGATGTGTCTTCAAGTGGGCCTCATTCCATCCATCTTTTTTGGGACTCTCTGGGCTTCCTGCACTTGCATGTCTATTCTCTTTACCAAATTAAGGGAGTTTTCTTTCTTTTTTTTTTTCAAATAGATTTTCAATTTCTTGCTCTTTCTCTTCTCCTTCTGGCACCTCTATGATGCAAATGTTGGACTTCTTGCATTTGTCTCAAAGCCTGCTTATACTAACCTCATTCATTCAATTGTTTTTTTCTTCACATTGCTCTGTTTCATTCTTTTTTTGCTTCCTTTGTACCAAATCATTGATTTGATTCTTGGCTTCATCCATTCTATTCTTGTTTTCTCATAAATTGTTCTTTATTTCAATTGCTTGAAATATCTTTGTTTCAATTGTTTGTTATCCTTTGTTTCTGATTGAATCTTTTTTTATGCTGCTGAGGTTCTCACTAAGTTCCTTCAGCATCCTTATAACCAGTGTTTTGAACTCTGTATCTGATAGTTTATCTCCATTTCATTTAAGTCTTTTTTCTGGAATTTTGACGTGTTCCTTCATTGGGCCATGTTTTTTTTGTGTCCTCATTTTTGCAGCCTCCTTTTGTTCGTTTCTATATATTAGGTTGAATTGCTATGACTGTGTGTCTTTAATGTAGTAGGTATCCTACAGGGTCCAGGGGCACAGCCTCCCCTATCACCCAAGTTGGATATTCGAGGTGCACTCTTCATGTGGGCTGGTACATCCTCCTCTTGTACTTGAGCCTTGTTAGCTATTGGCAGATTAATGGGCAGGATTTACACAGGACAGTCAGCTGCAATAAGTGGTTGTGACCACTGACTCTCAACCACTGCCCTCTGTGGAGCATCAGCTGTGCAGGGGCTGGGTGGTTTCGCTCTGATGTGGTCTGTAACTGTCCACTGGGTGTGCAGGCCTGGAAGTTTCCCAGGTGGTGCAGACCAAGGTCAGCACCCAATTGTGTTTTTCCCAGGGCCACCCTGACTAAGTTATGAGACAATCTGAGATAGCTGCTACTTGTGCTTGGCTTGGAGATTCCCAGGGAAAAAAAAGCTGTGAATCTAGGCTGGCTGCTGCTAATGCCAGGCCTAGGGCTCACTGAGGCCAGTTGCTGTTTGTTTCAGAGAATTAGACAGTTGTGTAGCATGAGCTAAGACCAGCCATTGATATGGAAAAGCATCTTGGGTAGGCCCATAAATTAGGTGGTACAGAGTCTTTGAGGATTTCCAAGAAAAGGTCAAACAGTGTTAGCTAGTTTGAAGGAATCTCAGTTATGACACCAACTTGTGGGATCTGTGGCTCAGTGTGGGGAGGGCTTAGAATAGGGATAATGGCCTCCACTCACCTTGGTTCCAGATACTTCGGTTTTTGCCTCTATGTCACCAGTGCCTTTCAAAGTACTACCCCAGTGCTGGAGCTCAGAGGACATGAGTCTGTGTAGTTGAGTTTGTGTGTGTGGGTTCTTTAAGAGGAACTGCTTGGAGCTCCATCAGTTTCTTTCACCAACTCAATCCATGCTGCCTTTTGCTGTAAGAAGTTGTGGGGACTTATCTTCCTGGGTCAAGGGGACTTTTATGGGGCTAGAACTCCTCTCTCCTAAGATATCCCTCTTGAATTTTTATTTACCACATGTGGGTGTGGGACCAGCCCATTCTGTGACTGTACCCCCTCTACCAGTCTGGATGGATGTGGTTTCTACAATTCTGTAGTGGCAGACTTCCATTCAACTTGATTTTTGACAGTCTAAATGATGGTTGTTCTATATTTTAGTTGCAATTTTGATGTGATTTGTATGAAGGGGTGAACCTTGCCTGCCTACACCACCATCTTGACCAGAAGTCTTACCAAATCACATATACTTTAAAACCATTATATGTAGTATGTATGTATACATATAGACATGTATATATATACATATATACATATATTCTAAAATACATAAGCAGTGCTGACTTGAAATACATAAGAAAAGACAAAATATACTTCCTTTTTTAAATTTTGGACTTTCAAGAAGAGCCTACATTATTATGACATAGCAATATCTGATATTATATTGTGAGAAGAAATTAATTTTGGGATATTGAGTATGTTTTTATTATGTAGGTATAATATTCCTCCTACAAATTACATCAGAGAATAACACCTTAGGTTAATTTTAAACTATTGCATTTATTTAATTTAATCTTTAAAAGTCATGAGGGTGAAGACAGCTATAATATGACTAAATCCTAACTAGATTTTTCTGACTTTTGTAGCTTAGGATTTTATTTCCCATTTAAAGCCCAAATCAGTTCTGACAGGGAATGTCATCTACCCAGTTTTTAGGGGCTAAAATAAATTGATGTCAAATGTTTTTTAAAAATGTTTCAGTAGCCAGCATTAATTAAAATAGTATATAGATTTCATAGTGTCTCTTTCCATAAATACTTTGTCTCTTTTGAATGCAAATATTTTTCAGGTTTCGATAGCCTTTGGCTTCAGTGAAATTGATTCTAAGTTGCCAATGTCACAGTGGGCACCTAGTTAGATATTAATGAAAGAGAAGGAAGCCAGGTATCTAAGGAAGCTGGGTTAGCTAAGGAGGGGCAGCTTCACAGTCCCTCTTGGCATCTGAGTAGGCAGGAAAAACCTTCTTACTGTATACCCAGGGAACAAACCCAGATTAATGGGGGAGGAGAATTCCTTTACTGGGCACAGGGCACAGAAGCCATGATGGAACAAGGGGGTGGGGGCGTAAATGCACACACAATAGGAGCCAAATGACAAAGCATAACCTGGAGGCGTGTGCCCTGGGAACCAAAATGGAGACCACAAATGGGAGGAATTTAGCCTGGGAAAATCTGGGGAAAAGATGAGATAGAATAGAGCACAAACTCCCCGAAGATCTAGGAAATGGATTTGATAGTTCGAAGTACAGCCTACTCTCTAGCTGTCATCCTGCTCTCCATCTATGGGTCTGTCCCCATTTCCCTTGTAGTTTGTCCATTAGATTCCACATATGAGTGAATTTATATGGTGTTTGTCTTTCTTTGACTAGCTTATTTCACTTAGCATAATGTTCTCCAGGTCTGCCCATACTGTCACAAAGGTAAAAAGCTAGTGGGGGCAAGAAAGAGAATAGGGTATTGCAGGATTGGCAGAAAGAACCAAAGGACTCATGGACATGAAAAACAATGTAATGGTTGCTGGGAGGAGGGGCTATGGGGGTACCAAATGGTATTGGGGAAAAATACAATAATGACTGAATCAAAAAAAAAAGACTACTCTCATCCAAACCCAAGAAAATATAATTCATCCTTAACAAAGGCCCCAAACTCTCTCCTTTTAGCAGCCTCAGGACCAGAGCACAAGGCCATTCATGGGCTAGGCACCATCAGGCCTTGGCTGCAGATGTGGAGTGAAAATGAGGCACGGGAAAGTTAAGTGATTTGCCCAAGCTCAGCCCCAGGTGTGGGGTGATGCAGCTCTGGGCCTTATGGACCCTCCTGGGCCTACTGCTCCTGTGTGCAGGCCTGTGGCTTTAGAAGCTGGATTTTTGCAGCAAGACCAAGCTAAAGCACCTAGTAATGGATAAAGCATTAGGCATAGTGCACCTGGGAACCATGAATGTGATCTATGTACAGAGCCCTAAGAAGGGCCTTGTTGAGTGGGTCACTTTAATAAATCTTGCCAATAATGATCAAATGCTCCTACATGTGTGTTCCTGAAATTTCTTTCTCTGACATCATGAAAGATTCTATTTACAGACAGGTCTTCCTCCTGTAACATGACTACAGAAGAATAAAATATTATCTGGCACACATGAAAAAATCTATTTATAAACACTAAAATGGTTTTAACAATATACTATATATAGTACAAATATACTATATTGTTGTGGTGTGCCATTTAGACTATGATCCATTTTAAGAGTGTAAGTCATTGAACTCTTACTTGTCTATGTTTGAGCATTTAAAGGGGTTTAAAATCTCCTGCTGTTTTTCATCTCTGCTCTTTCTTACCCTTTTCCTCCCAGTGGTAAACCTCATCCAGTTGGGTCACATTCAAAGACTCTGAAAAGAATGTTTTACCTAGTAGGTGGTACATAGTGGGTGATAAAAATAAACTATCAGATAATTGTTAGAATGTTGAAAACTGGGAAGACATTTTCTACTTTTGACAATGATGGAATCTCTTCCATCAGACCAATATTTTAGTATAATAATTAATATATGCATATGATACTTATTAAAATATGTATTTTAACTATAATAGTCATAAAGAGCTGCCTAAGCAGTCTGATCTTGAGAAATTTAGACCCCAGGGAGGAAAAATAAGAACACAGACAAGAGAAGCAGATAAGATTGTTTTCCTCTTGAAGTAGTTGCTAAATATTAAGCTGTCCAAGAAAATAAGCTAAGAAATTAGCCTGTAGACAAATGCAGGTCGGGCTAACTGCTGCTGTGAAAGCCAATACTTGGAAAGCTAGGTGCTAATGTAAAATGGTTTACTTTGGGGTGCCAGCAAGCTGGAAGGTGGAGGACTGAGGTCCCAAAGCCCATCTCCATCTCTCAGTGGAGGCAGAGGTTTTTATACGGAGCAAGAGGGAAACAGAGCAGAGATAAAGAAGGGGGTTGACAAGTTCTCTACAGACAGATGAGCACAGTCCATTCCGATAAGGCAGGAGATGGTCAGGTGTGCATCATCCTGGGTCACTTGCCCCGGGTTCATGCCGTCCTGATTTTCCATCGTCCTGGATCCACAGATGAAGGTCAGCAAATCTTCTGGAGCTGGGATGTCTGAAGGCCAGAGTCTGTACTTTTTGAAATTAGTTCCTAGGATTCTTATACAAACATGCTGTTCATATACAAGCTCCATATTAGAATCAGCAATGTTAAAGTCATTCTTTTGACATGGTAAAGAAACAATGTCAAAAGAATGGTGAGGGTGAGTTACAATTCCCTGTTGCAATTGTATACTATTACAAGAATAGGAGGAGATGAAAATTCAGGGGCGGCATTTTGTTACTATTGTTACTTCCTCTGTGTGTGTTGCATATATGCATGTTTATGGTCAGTTTTTATAATGTTGATGAAGCAAAATCTGTTCGGAGCATGGCAAAAAAAAGGTCAGTGCATGCTGAATGTAGACACACATTGCTCGGATATTTCTTCACAGATGGATATTTTCCAGATAGCTAGTGACATTGTTGGGGGACATTCTTCAGCTGTCAGTCCATTCAGGATACCTCAGTTGCAGAAGGCCACCTGGATGTCCACGTGCAAAGAATGATCAAGCTCAGCTATTTCAGTCTAATTCGAAAAAACTCTGACAGGGCATTTCTGGTCCATGGCTTATTTTGCAGTTGATGGAGGCAGATGGCCCTCCTATTTCAGTGTTCCCTTCATCTAATCCTTCTTCCCCTCTGCCCTTCACATTTGCTGCACTAATCATAATTCTTAGTAAACATCCTATATACTAATCCTGTCACAGACTCTTCTGCTCAGAAAACCAGCCTATGGCAATTGGGTTTTGGAGCTGGTTGACTTATAATAAGAATGGTTGGTAGGTGTAATACAGATAACTTGTAACAAAGTAACAGGCTAACACCTTTTTCACCGGTGGTGAATTTGGATGGTTTACCAGTAAACTGAAAGATACTACCTGGTGCAATGTGTCTCTTACATTGGTAAGAGAAGATAATATAAGGGAAATGGGATAGGATAGCCGCTGCTACACTCTGTTAAATCTCTAAGAAAAGATAGCAAATTGTTCACAGTAGTAAACATGGAAATGATAGCCAAGTGGGACAGCCAGAGAGCCTCTCTGAAAACATAGAAAGATACTCTCACCTTTTGTAGTAGCAGGAGATAAAGAAAGCTAGGAATAGGTAGAACGTTTAATCATTTTTGTAGCAAATCTCCAGTCTCCGAAGGACATTCAGCTACAGATGAATGATATCTTCAAAAATCACAGATCACATTTTGGAAATTCTTTTCCATGAGACATGGATGCCAAAACACACCACTGTTTTTCAACTTTGAAGCGAAAATTAGTAAGCCAAGGGAAAAATAAAAAACATTTGAGAATAACATGTAAAACATTCACTATAGTTAGACTATATATATATATATATATTCTACAAAATAGACATTATGTGAATTTAGAAATTTGCCATGCACCAAGGGTAATATACTAAATGCAGTTGTATTTGTTTATAACAGTAACTAAAAGAAATGAAATCTAAAGAGAACACTATCACAGCAAAATCAAGGATGCAAACACACACCCCAAGCAAAATGCACAGTAATAATTCTTACATAAAAATTTTAACACCTGCACTCCTATACTCAGAATTATAACATTTTCTTTGTGATATTGTGAACAAATATAAAATATATATTTTAAAATAATACCATTTGCAACATATACAAACATCAAAACCTTATAATAAAAACAAATGCAACACCACTAACTTGAAAAATACACAATATATATTAATGAAAGATGTCTGTAGTAAACTTAGGAATGCATATATTCATATACTGAGAAATTCAATAATGTAACGATACTTATTTTAATGCAACTACAGACTCAAATATAACCTCAATTACAATCTTTGCAGAAATAGACAAGCTGACTCTAAAATGTGTATGGAAATGTCCAGGGTCAATAGGAGCCCCCAGATTCCTGTGCAGAGATTTGAATTGTCTGAAGCCACCAATAACACATGCAACTCAGCGTAGACGGAGGTGGTCCTTCTGGTCAGACACACATTACTGGCCAGAATGATTGAAGAGAGGGATCCACCCTAGACTCAGTCCTATCTCATGCATATAACAGGGAGGACGCGCGCAGAATTAAAGTTTTAGGGATCTGTAGTAACTGCTGTGGAGAATAGAACTAACCAGCACAAGGCAGATGAATGCCCAGTGTCTAAGATGGATTTATAGAGACAGTTATCCTCATAATTGAGTTACATTTTTTTCATCACTGCCTAGCAGCTTGATGAAAGAATGGAGAAAGGATTCATTTGACATTTTGAAAGAAGGATTATAAATTAATACATTTAACACACTTGGGGTTTTAGGGGTATTACAAAGAGAAGATTGTGATAGAAGGAAGTTTATTATATTTGTTTGGAGGTATTAGGAGTGTTCAGTTATGTTTGGTAGAGTAGAAAAGAGTGTGAATTTGGAGATGGTTGATTGGAAAAGGTAGAGGGTTCTAGGGAAAATGAGGGCATTTGGGTATTCTAGTTAAACCATCTTGCTGTTTTTCATAGTCATTTCCATTTCCCATGACTATGTATTTTGCTAGTGCATCTCCTATGTGCTTCTCACCTGAATATTCTGAGGCTTCCCCCATGACATCAAATAATGTCAGCATTCTGAACAGAGTCCCGAATTACACTTTAGGCTTGTACCTAACTTTCTATATTTGGTTTGCAACTTTCTATGGCTAGGCTCTCAAGCTGAGCCTTTTCCTTCATTCCCTGTCGAACTCAATTCTGCCTCTTTGTTACACCATACTGACTGCTTTTATCAAAGACTTGAAAGATTCCAATGCTTTTCACACAAAGCCTTTGGTAGAGAGGCAGCCAAACCATGTGTACACATACACACAGACATATGTTTATACATGTATATGTTTGGAAAAGCATATTTTATACTTACAAAGTAAATTTTTGGTATAAATAAGAGAGATGTTCTTAATATAGATCAATATTATTGGAAATAAAAGTTTTATACAGGCAGTGGATTGAGCTCAGGTCTGTGAACCAGAGGATCGCGGTTCAATTCCCAGTCAGGGCAAATGTCTGGGTTGCAGGCCAGTTCCCTGCAGGCCAGTTCCCAGCAGGAGATGCATGAAAGGCAACCATACATTGATGTTTCTCTCCCTCTCTCCTTCCCCTCTAAAGATAAATAAATAAATATTTTAAAAAGTTTTATACGGGACTAAATGTCCAATATGAACTAATGTAAGATGTATAGGGATAATATATTAACATTGCATATTAGTGTTGCCCTAAACACCACTGTTATTATTTCTAAAATAGAATTTTTAATATTCTTTCCAGAATGTTTTCTCTTAAATTAAAAATAAGTCAAATACAAAATATGGAAGTTATTTTTGTATGTTTGTTTTACCCTTCATCATAGTGTACTCAAAAGTTCAACTTTATTTTCTACATTCTCAGTTTTCTTTCTCTACATGCATGTGTGTATGTGTTAAAAATAGTATTAACATACCACTAAATAGAATCTTGTATAGGCTGTTTGGTCATTAAAATATTTTGTTTACTATAAAATTAATTTGGAGATGATAAAAAACACACTCAAATTACTTATCTCTGATTTAAAGTTTCCAAAGGACTAGTTTATAAACTATTGTAATACTGTTAAAAATGAGCATGCTTAGGACTTAGAGAGCACTGCCATATGTGAACAGTTTAAGCACCACTTCTTCAGTTCATTTAATAATGATTTTCTTGTTCATTTTATTAAATTGGAGTAATTGCATTTCGAATGTCAAAAGCACAAGATATAACATTTTATATCATCTTACTTTGATTTCTAAACTTCATAATTCATGTAAAATGCTGCTCCAGGGTATTATAAGGGAAGAAAATATTCATAAGATTATAGAATGATTGGTAAACCAAAAATCATTGATAATTTCTAAGCTAGATATAATAAAATACTTAAATATATAAACAGTTCTCCAATTCATCACTGTTAATTAATTAATTGTATGTAATAACTAAGATTCACAAATAACTTCATATGAAGTATTTATTATATATTTTAGTACCATGAAGCTCTATTCTATCATAGTAATATATATCAAATCACAACATGATACCTATGCACCTAGAAAAAATGTCTCTTTCTCATGTTGAATGGGAATGTGTTATTTCTTTTTTTTTAAGATTTTTTTTGGGGGAGGGGGGGGGGGGGGGGGGGGAATGTTATTTCTTGGTATATATAAATATTTTCTGCTTTTTAATTAAAAATAATCTTGTTACTATGTATAGATTGGGTTTTATATGTGTGCCATATAATTCTACTACTTTATCTGAGGACTAATAAAGTAATGTCAAGAATTATTATGTTTTGAAAAATATTGAGATACTAAAACATTTGATTCAGAACAGTATTTACTGAGAGAAGAAACACAAGCAAACTACATATCTACCTATGAATTTATGGTTTCAAAAGTTCATAGACATAGAAACTGAAAGTTAACCTCCTAACCGATACTATTGATTTTCTTAAGTTAAAGAACTGTTCTTATGTTGAAAAAGTAATTGAGGGAGGAGTTAAGAAAGCTTTTAAAGTACTATCTATCTGTGTTCATAAAGTGAGAATAAACTTCTCACTTTGGATTTATTAAATATAACTTTCAAATTTTAGTAGCATTTTGAATCCTAGTTATTTAGAAACGAAATATAATTCCAAAAATGTCCTTAAAATAAATTGTAGATAATTTCATCAATTTTTTATTTAGATTGACATTTACCAAGAACATAATTTCTTTCATTATTTTATTTTTCAAAAATATTTTTACTGAGACATATACTTTTTTTCTAAATGCTGTGATAGAAGGCAGTCAATAACTCTGGAGCCAAAGTCCACTGCTTTGTCATTTATTCTTCTATTTGATCTTCTTGAAAAGCATTATTTTCTTCAATAATCCTGAGAGGTTATTCGATTATTCCTCTTAATTGAATAACCTCTTTGATCCCATTTTTCTTCTAGACTTCAGAGTATATAAACAAAAATTGAACATGAAGAAAATAAAATTTGTGTTACATGGTTCTGTACCTGAACACCAATGAAACATAGTTAAGTATTATTAAATACTTTCTCTCTACCCACAAGTATTTACTACTTTGTATTGTTTCATAGTGTGTGAGCTTTTTGATTAAAAGTTATTATGCTTTTTGCTACCTTTAAGTTATTAAGATAGCTTCTCTTTAGTTACAAATAAATATTATATTGTGTACTTTACACAATACTTATCTAAAATGTTTAGATAAGAAACATGTCAAAGCACCACAAATCACTCCTGTGCATAATTTGTCAGCATAAAGCTGACTCTGCTCTTCTTATATAACCATCAAGTTATTGAAATAGATACACACAAATAAGAACAACTGGAACATTGCAATATATTTGGCAACATGTCTGATCTAGAGATCTGAAAAAAACTTGGTAAACACTCTAACCTAGATATTTTTTAAATGTGTTTGAGTATGTTGAATAATTTAATATATTAATTTAAAACCTATCATTAAAATAGACAGTACAATGTGCCTTCCTTAATTTTTATTACTCTAAAATTTTATTTAAGATGTGAAATTAATTTAACCCTAATACCTAAAAATCTACCTGGACTGTACCTAACAAATATGGTAGTAATGGGAGAGACAGAGATATTACTTGCAACTTCAAAAAACAAACAAACAAAAAATTTAAGATTGAACATTTAGGTAACTACTTTTAAGTGTAGCAAGGTTTTATATAAAATTTATCTTGCATGCTTAAAATGTATAATACTTTTGGTAGTGTTGGTAAATATGTTGATAACAAAGAAACATTTACAGCTTTAACAGATAAATACAGTGTGCAAAAACACCTATGAACAACAAAAAACAAAAGGAAGAAAGAAGTGAATTAAGTACTGCTGCTTAAACCAGATATCTTACATTCAAACATTAACAAAAATATATCAAAAACGATATAGCTTACACTATACTGAAGTATATTTATTTTACATTAAATCCATCATTGATAATATCTCTGGTTATACTTTAAAGCATTCTTTCTGATACTTGCCAATGCTTCTTAAGATTTCAGAGACTAGAAAAATGTCTTTTAGTTTTCCAAATGCTGTAAAGAATTGGTATAATTTCTTTAAATGTTTGGTTGGATTCACTAGTGAACTCATTTGGTCCTAGTTGTTTTTTGTTTTTAAATGATATCAATTTGTTTTTACTTTTTTTAGTGTTGTTCAAGTACAGTTGTTTTCATTTACCCCCACCACTCCCCCCACCCCAGCCATCCCTACCTCCCACCTCTCATCCCACCCCCCTTGGTTTTGTCCATGGGTCCTTTGCAGATGTTCCTGAAAACCCTTTCCTCTTTCCCCCCATTACCCCCTCCTACCTCCCATAACATCATCAAGATGTCTATACTCCCCAAAGCGGTTTATAGATTCAGTGCAATACCTATTAAAGTACAAATGACATATTTCACAGATATAGAATGAACATTTCAAAAATTTATATGGAACCATGAGGGACCCCAAATAGCTGCAGCAATTTTGGGAAAGAAGAAAATAGGAGGGATCACATAACAATATCTGATAGCAATTATTGATTTACTTTCTTTAGTAGATACAAGCCTATTCAGATAGTTTTTTCTTAAGCGAGTTTCTATATATTGTGTTTTTCAAGGAATTGGGCCATTTCATCTAGATTATCAAGTATATGGGCACAGAATTGGTCACAGTATTTTTTATTATATGTTTATTGGCTATAGGATCTGTTATTATGTTCTCTGTTTTCATTTCTGATATTAGTATTTTTGGTTTCACTGTTTTTTTCCTTAGTTACCCCAGCTTCTCAATTTTACTGATTTTGTGAAATAACAAATTTTTATTACAGTTTTCTTTATTAATTTTCTATTTTGATTTTATTAATTTATGTTATAATTCTTAGTATTTTTATGCTTTGGATTTAGTTGCTCTTCTTTTTCAATATTTGTAAGGTTAAAAACTCGAAAATCTAATTTAACTTATTTTTAATATATGCGCTCAATGCTATAAATTTTCTTCTAAGCAATTTATTTGCATGAAAAATTTTTGATGAGTTATATTTTCATTTTTATTTAATTCAAAATATGATTTAATATCTCTTAAGATTTTCTCTTTGACCCATGTGTTATTTAGAAGTGTATCGCTTAATCTTTATATATGTATTTTGAGATTTTTCTGTTGTCTTTCTGTTATTGATTTCTACTTTAATTCATTGTTATCTGAGCAGCCATTGTATAATTTCTTTTCTTTAAAAATTTTAGGATGTGTTTTACAGCCCAGAATGTAGTTTATCTTGGTGAATGTTCATGTGAGCTCTAAAGGAAATGCATTGTGCTGTAAGATGAAGCAGTCTACAGGTGCCAGTTAAACCCAGTAGATTGACTGAGAGGGTGGGGGCAGGGGGGAACAGGGGAGACCAATGTGGAGGAGGAAATGGAGACAATTTTAACTGAATAGCAATAAAAGATAAAATAAAATAAAATTCTAAAAAATATTTTAAAGACAAATAGGATGAAAAAACTCTAGTAGATTTATGGTGTTGTTGAGTTTAATTGCATCCTTCCTGAGTTTTCTGCCTGGTGAATTTGTTCATTTTTAATATATGGAGTGTTGAAATTTCCATCTATGATATTAGAATCAACAGTTTCTCGTTGAAAATCTATTAGCTGCTTTGCATAATTTGATGGTCTGTTGTTAGATGAGTACATGTTGAAAGTTGGTATGTGTTCTTGGAGAGACAGTCTTTATGATTATGTCATGACTTTCTTTGTACCTGAAAACTCCATGCTTCGAAGTCAGCTCTCTCTGAAATGAATATAACTACTCCTGCTTTCTTTTATTATTAACATGATCTATTTTTCATCATCTACTTATTTTGAATCTATATGATTTTTTACCTTTAAAGTAAAGCTCTCTATTTCTTCTTAGTATCAAATCAGTATACTAATTTTTCTTAAATTGTAGTCAGTCAGTTACTTGCATAAGAGTCTTTAGGTTGTTGGTTTGAGATACAAATTCATGCAGGAAAAAAGGAAAATATTGAAAGAATATTGACAATGAGGACCAATGACTTGTATTATAAATAAGAAATCTAAATAAATATGATACACAATAAAACATAATAATTACAGCTGTAAAATATTACATATTTATTAATATAGACATTTATTCATATGATATTTAAAAGAAACTCAATACTTCCTTACCCAGATTTTTCAACAGGTTATAGAGTCACTTAAAGAAGTAACCATGTTCCGCAGCTTGGGCATTGAAGTGATATCCCTACTTCTAACATTTTTGACAAAGATACTCAGATTTTAATTAATGGATTATTTTAGATATCATTTACCTCAAGTTTTTTTTTTTACCTATACTCTCCCGTGTGAAGAAAAGCATTTAATACAAGATTTCTTTTAGCTTTTGGGAAATAAAATTTCAAAATTTTACATATTAATTTTCTGCTTGCATTCTAGTTAATTTTGATCTTCAATTCCACAATAATACATTCTGCTCATTCTATGTCTGATATACACACATATAGATAGATAGATAATTTCTGAGTATATAAGGGAATTCAAATATCTCACTATGTTGTCAAATATTTAAATGTTATGATTTTCCACCACATAACTTATATTTCCTCCTATTCATTTTGAATCATGTACATTACTGCAAAATTAATTTTGTTTTTAATTTTTAGCACACAATCTTGGTATCTATGTTTGTGCACACATGTGTGTCCTCGTCCCTCAGTAAGACTACCAAAAGTGGTGTACAATTTCCTTTGTGTCCAAACAAATTTGTCAACATTAGTTTGTTCCATGACTGATTCTCTTTTGGAGTTTCCTTCATGGATAATATATTATCCAAATGTATATTCTGAGCCTTTTGATGTCTAATTCACTATGCATTGCCTCTCAGACCTGTGCTGTTGTGGAACCAGGGTAAGCATCTTCCCAGCTGAAAGTTCACACTCTAAATCCAGTGTCTTAGGCAGCAGTGGTCTTGGATCCCCACTAGTGCTATTTCTTCACCAGCTCTTCTCAGAGCAGGTTACAGTCAAATGTGGCTCATGAGATGAAACTTTATGGACATGTGTCACATGTGTGAAAATCTGGAATTCAATGATTTTTTTCAACATTGTGAAAAGTCTATTCTTGTATGTCTCTGATGTGCTTAATGAAGCTGTGAAGTATCAGGCATTATTTTTTTTAACTTGTGCAGAATTGGTGGTACCAGGGGCTATATTAACACATGTAAAATATATTATTTATAAATATATAATTATTTATGTAGATAATTATAGAACCAATACTTATTTTTACACTGTACTTATAATCCAGTGAGTGTTTTAGGTAATACCAGATAAAAAGTGTGTGACAATTTCTATATTTCAGCAGAAGTTGTTTTTGTTAAAGGAAATTATTATATGAGTTCTTTATATTCATATATCCATGAATAAGAAAAAATAACAACTAGCAGTAAAAGGATTAAGAAAGTAAAATGAAATAAATAACTTTAAAAAACCCAGAAACCTGGTTATGTTCTCTTACATTGGGAATATTTCTTAAACTTGTAGCAGAGAGATGAGTTGATGAGCCAAAGTTCTGATATCGGTATGTCCTTAGCTTTCAATTGTGAAAACAATAAAACATGGTTGAATATATACAGCATGACTTTATAGGCTTGGCAAGATAAGTTCATGCAGCTTGTCTGGATCTATTTGAATTGTTTCTTGAGGAAAGAAATCATATCGAAGTCTGACTGTCCTGGGACCAACATGCATGAGCGGTCATGTCTAAGCCTTCTGATTAATGGTCCTAATTGAGAACAGAATTTCAGCCATCTTAGCCCAGATGCCAGACAGGTTAATGCAGCCCACTAACCTGTCCACTAGCTGAGATCCATTCAGTGATCCCATTCTATGTCATGTAGAGCAATTTAACCTATGCCATTAAGATTTATTAGACACAGCCAATCTAATCTATCTAGTTTAGGCATTCAGAATCACGATGCATAGTATAGTATAGTGTTTATTGTCTTAAGACATTATGATGGAACCTAGTTTGTTACGAAGCAGTGATAACTGGAACACAATTCCCCTTCAGTTTGACAACATTTGACTTGTTTGTTCAATGTGTTGTGAGCAGATATATAACACAAGAAAATATCTGATGAGAACTTATCTACTCTTGCTTGCTCTCTTATTCTTCTGTCTTGTCTTTGGCCCTCTGTTTTTAACAGGGTAAGGAGAAACACAGAGAGCAGGGCTGGTCTAACCATCTTTAACAGTTGGACCAAGCCTAGTGTACAATGCTAGTCAATGACTGAGCTCACCATCCCACAGACTTTTGAGTAAGCCCAGCCAGAATCAGCAGCAGGCAATTAGAATCACCTGAACTCCAGACACAGACAGATATAGTTTGTCTTCTTTTGTTTTATTTTGTAATTCAGGAATACCTGATGATGCATACTCTGATATGATTTCTCACTAAAAAAATTGAGTCATTTGAGGTCAAGTAAGTTTTCCATGTTGATTTTTTATGTTCCATATATTCCTTTGTACATAATAAAACTCACAAAATTGTTGTAGGTAAATTTACAGTGCCTTATATTGTCATGTGATAGTTTTAAACATAATTTTCTGCAGTTTTAATAGCAATTAAACGCATATATTTAGTTATATCCTACATTTTATCCAAAAAAAATAGCAAAACATGTTTACTTAGAGAGTACAGAGTTTACAATTTATTCTCAATAATATAGAGCAACAGATGTCAGTGAAAAATGCAATCTAATCAGCATATTATGTAAAGAAAAGTTAAGATTTACCCAAATTTGCAAAATGTTGTCATGACAAATAAAATCTAAATACTTGCAGCTCATGCATAACATAAATATTTCATGTAGAGGAAGAGATAGAAGTTACAACTAAAAGATTTTCATTTAATCTTTATTATGGATGAGACAGGGGCCATTTTAACAAGTTATATCTTTACCATTACTTTTACCACCTTCTGATAACACTTTCTTCCCTTTTATCATGTATCTGTTGTATGTTGTGTGCATGTGTATGTGATGAAGATAAATACAGTCAAGTAGGCACAATTCCTCCTTTGAAGGTAAAAGGGACGTTATTGAGGAAAGTGATGATTTGATTGAGAAGCTGGCTTTCCTCAGCGATGACGTTCTTGTATGTCATTTATCTTTTAAGGTTGGTATTTCATGCAATTATTGAAAATAAAGAGTCCTAGGATCTGTCACTTCATACTGACATTCTAGAGTTGCAGGAGAAACCTTGACTCAAAATGAGAGATAACTGTTGATGTCATATTTATTCATATATTACGGGGTGAATAAAACAAATGGCGTTTCCCTCCCCCATTTGTTTCCGGTTCCTTATAGCTCCAGTCAGAGCATTCTTAAAAGCTGCCCAAGTGACTGTTTTTTTTTCCCCTTTTTTCATCAGATATATCTAGTGAAGACATTCAGAGTTAGTAGTGCAGCAACTTCAGGCTTAGCAAAATGAATCTGTATCTCTATTATGTCTGTATTCTTGCTGATGCAATTCTGTAGTTTCAAGCATTCAACAGGGTTTAATAAGGCTATTTAGCATCAACTATAAACCCAGTAGCATGAATCAGCATATCTATTTTGCAATCTAGAATTAATTTCTTACCAGTCTACAAACCACAGGATAACATAAATATGTACTGTGGAAGAGTCTAGTCTAGGAATTAATAATGTTCATGGTTAAAAGTTAAAAGCAAGACCTAATATTTTCTACTTTGCCATGATTCCAACCAATGCTTTTTGTGTCTAAAAATCTGTTTGGGGATATTAAACCCATTTTTTAGATTATCTTAGTACATTTTGACTGCCATAACATAATACAAAAATATTTAAACATATATTTCTCACTGCTCTAGAAGCTTAGAAATCCCAGATCAAGGTGTTTGGTGAGGGATCATTTTCTGGGGCATTGAAGGCAACTTCTGAATACAACCTTATATGGTGAAACAGAAAAGGGATCTCTCTGGGAACACTTTTGCTTTTTAAGAGCACTAATATAGGAATACAGAAATACATTGAATTCATGGGCCGTGGCCCTCCTGACCTAATCACCTTGTAAAAGCCTCAGTTTCTCTGGGGTACAGAGCATTCACTGTTGGTAATAGCCACCATCCATGTTAATTTCTTTGCAGTTTTCCAACCTTCTACCCTTACCTCTGCATTAGCAAACCATTAAACTGAGTGTAAATTCTTTCTTAGAGAGTTGTGTTGTTCTAATATGCATTTTATTTGAGAATTCTGCTTCTCCAGAAAAAACGTCTTTTGGGAACCAAACTGCAGCTGCTGTTTTCCCAAAGTTTTCTCCTTAGTTCATTAACATGGAATATATCTTTAGCCATATAATATATCTACATTTTTTAAAATAGATTTTCTAGATTATTCTAAATATTCAATCACTTGAGGGGAACCAGTGATGTACAGCAAAATTTACTGATGATGAGGCAATCTATTATATATATGTGTGTATATATATATATATATATGAAGCAAAATAACACGAAAAGTAAAATAAATAAATAAATAAATAAATGCTCTGCCTAAATTATTCAGATGTTCGGCCATTTTTAACATCTAGGTTTTGTTTTGTTTTTCCACTTTACTATGATGGTTCTTACTTCAGAAAAGAGAAAGTAGAAAGAAAAATAAACTCCACTAGAAATACAAATGAATGAAAGGATTAGATTCATTTCATTGTATAATGTATATGTGTTGGTCTTTATTAGTTTTAATTCCCAACTTTACTTAGTAGCGTGCCTTTGGAAGTTAGCATAATTTTCTTCCCCTTCTTCAATCCACTGCACCCCATAACAGTATTTTTGTCCTAAACATGGTATCCTATAACTCACAATAATTGATGTTTTACTTTTAACAGAAAATGCTGAGCCTAAATATTTAAACTTCCACTAGTAAAGTGACAAGCTAGTTAACTGGCTAATTTTACAGAAATAGGCATCTCTGAAAAACCATTATTTGATTGTTCTGTAACTAAATTATTTTCTAGATTTGGTGCAATCTCAAATCCACTTAATATTCTTGCATTATATGACAATTATGTACTATATACTAAAATAATTATTTTTAATTTAGAGGACAAAAATCTCTTTCTACTTCATTTCCTCTTATAGGAATTGGGGCTTTGAGTTACTCACTTTGAGAGGGATAAATCGTTGAACACAGAATCATGACATATGTCATTTATTGATTACACAATGTCGCTAAATGACAGGAAATGTTTGCCACCAAATATATAGAATAACGATTGCTTGCATTTTACTAGCATCTTTACTTATCAGCAGAAGACAAACGTGTATTATTCAATTTTTACTTTCCTTGTCTTCACTAAACTGTAAAAAAAATAATTATAAAAAAGCCATAAGGCTTTTTATGCATAATTGTAGTATCTTTAAAGACTAAGTAGTTAGATCTGAAGAAAATACTGTGACTATTTTTAATGTATGTGTTGACTTCAACTTCCCCAGCCTGCACGGAGAATTGTACTGTTGTGGGAACATCTGCATTTGAAAAATTTATTATTTTTCCGCAAGTCAACAATATTCAAAACAGAAATATTTTGCACATTGTGTATTTAACTAAACACACTGTTATTCTGTGCTTCCTTGACACTCATTGCCAAATGAAATCATTTTGTTTTCTTAAAATCAAACAATTGTTGTAATTGCAGGCTAGTTTATGACTATCTTCGTCAAAACTGTTAGTATATTAATTGTTGAGCATATGAGCACTGTTTCACAAAGTGATTACATTGTTTAAAATATAATGAGCAGAAATGGCATTTCAACAGATAATAAATCTTGTGGGCTGTTTTTTCCTCAAAACAAAAATACTTCCTGATTTTCATTATAGATATGTAATTGTCTGCATAAAAGAAAAGGGATCCTTGTTCTCTTTACATGCATGATTCATCATTTTAGTTCCGTAAACTTCTGAGTTCACTTTGGGGCTATTTTTTATTTGCATGCCTTGTAGAACTTAAGCTTTATGACTGAATGCTCTTTATATATACATTCAAAAATTGTTCAGTTACTTATCCCTAGTTTATAGCAATGGTTTTTAGCTCTGGCAATAATTAAATAAGCTGTTTTTAATTATGATCTCCTATCACATATAAATATATTTACAAGGCACAACACTTCTGTAGCACTATTTTAGATATTAAAAAAACAAAAGTTCAGGAACTCGATTAATAAATATGATGTCCATGATTTGAGTGTACAAGAGGAATAAAATCATCAGATTTTGTTTCAGTAGACAACAATGCTTTCATCGTCTCTCAACGAACTTTATGGAATGAACTGATACTGTGGACTGACAGGTATAATAACAACTGCAACTATATTTATTCATTCCTGTTGACTGTCAGGCATTTTTTTAAATTTAACTAAAATTTCAGTGATTACCATTCAATACAATTGAAAATGTGGTGTGTCAGGCATCTTAAATCAGCAACTTACATATCAATATTACAACCGTGAAAGTGAAAAATTTCAACATAGCCAACGTTAAGTAAACCTGCTCAAGGCACTTTTTAAATAAAAGAACATTGGGTTCTAGTATCCACAGAGTTCCAATTAATTCTCTATACAGCAAATTTAATTACCAAGAATGCTATAGGGGACAAGAGAAATCTTGGTTAATTATTATATTTTCTAGAGAATATGGGAATTAGCCATTTGAAAAGTCTTGGAGCATAAAAATTTAGCTCAGTGCTAAACATATTATTATTCCTTCAAAGAGTCAGAAAGTACACTGCAGTCTTGCATTCCCTTGGAGTTATCATTATGAACATAAATTATCGTTATTCAGCATGTATGGGTTTGAGTAAAATAAGAGAATTGAGGGAGGTAGAATTCTAAATGAACTGACTTTTACCGAGGATCGTTGAGTGTTAATCACTAGGCCTCTAAGGCACTATTTAACACATTTCTGTTGCAGTGTTAAAGAAGGCCTCAGCTACCCATTAAAGCCTGTAGTTTTCTAAGGATAAAATTACTACTAAGATCAACTTGGAATCTGAAATAATACAATAGTTGTTATTATTTCATTTGCGCTCATTTGATCAAGATAAACTATGGACCACTAATATTTACTATTCGAATAAACCCTTATAAAGTCATACACTGGAGAAATATATGAGCATTTACATCTCACATATGAAGTCTATTACACATAGGCTATATCTCTCTGTGTCTGTCTATTTTTATCCCTACCTTTTCTTATGTCTTTACTTACCTTCATTATCTATTTGTAGTACCTATTTATAGCTTATCTTCTATTTATCTACCTTGACATATATAAAATATGCATGCATACTTTATTATGATATATAAAGGATATATGCATACATATGCATATACGAAGGATGGAATATGCATATTTTATGCATACATATTTTACTATGATCGATATATATATAAAGGATATATATCAGGGTGCCTAATTCTTGCCCACTTGGCTCTCTTGTCTGTTTTATTTCCCTTTTCGCTGGCTCTGGTTACATTCCAGCCCCAGTACAGTAAAACTTGCTCTGGAGACTGGAACCTGAGGCTGCAGAGTGGTAAATGGTTTTCTGCTTCTGTGTTTGCTTGAAAAGGGAAAATTGCCCTTGTCAAAGAGCTGATGAGGGAAAAAATGTACCGGAATCTCATAGATAAACATCTGACAAGATATCATCTGAGCATATTAGGCACTCTAATTTTCCCATCTGTATTATTAGCCATAATGCTTACATTTCTCATAAATGTTATCTCCATCATTGTTTTCTACACTGGGAAAACATCACAAATGTAAATTTCCTTGGTATCAATTCTACTCTTTAATATGCTGAAAGCTATTTATATCCTTTTGCATTTACAGTTTATTTTAAATCACTTTTCATCTCATTAATCTCTCTTTCCACTTGATCTTTTATTTGATAGCCTAACCATTTGTCTTTTGATTTTTAGCTCCTGTTTTATAGATACATCATCTGATATGTTGATAATACTAAAAAATAATGATGAATGCTTATTTAGAAATAACCACTTTTCAGACACTATGCCAAGTAATGGTTCACTTAATCTGCACAACCATATGAAATACTACATGTTTATTTCATAGAGATTCATGGCGCCAAGAGATTCAGTAAATTGTCTAAGGTCAGACCTTGAAATTGTAGAGCTCACTAAACCCAACCCATCTGAGTAAACTCCTGTGACTTAAACCACTTTGGACAAAAGCACAATGATCACTTTCAAATATATTGCTTATTGTACTAATTCACTCCCAAATGTCTGAATTCCTGAGATTAATTCTTTTCTACCATTGTTTTTGTCCAATTTTGTTAACCTTGTTTACCTATCTCTGAAGAAAGATGTATTTTATCAAAACTATTTTAGTTTCCCTCTATTCTATAATTTCTATTTGTTCCTTTCAGTCCTCTTATACAGCACCCAATGTATTGCTCATCTGTGAAAAAATATTCACAGATAATTATTTTATTGTTCAATTACAGTTGTCTGCATTTAACCCCGCCCCCTCCACCCCAGCCATCCACACCTCCTTCCTCTGCTTCCACCATGCCTTGGTTTTAGGTTTTTCCTGAAAACCTTTCCCACTATTCCCTTCCATTGTCCTATCCCACCTCCCCTCTGGTTACTGTCAGAATGTTCTTAATTTTAATGTCTCTTTATATTTTGCTTGCTTTTTTCTTTTGTTGTTAGGTTCCACTTAAAAGTGAGATCATATGGTACTTGTCCCTCACCACTTGGCTCATTTCACTTAGTTCCATTCATGCTGTCACAAAGGGTGGGAGCCCCTTCTTTCTTTCTTTCTGCTGGGTAGTATTCCATTGTGGAAATGTACCATAGTTTTTTTGATCCATTCATTTACTGATGGGCACTTAGGTTGCTTCCAGCACTTGGATATTATAAATTGGGCTTCTATGAACATTGGGGTGCATAGGTTCTTTTGGGTTGGTGTTACAGGACTCCAAGGGTATAATCCTAGCAGTGCTATTGCCAGGTCAAAAGGCAGTTTTTAGTTCTCTGAGGAAATTCCATACTATTTTTCATAGTAGCTACACCAGTCTGCAGTCTCATGAACAGTGCCCTAGGGTTCTCTTCTCTCCACATCCTCTCTATCAGTTGTTGTTTGTTGCTTTGTTTATGATGGCCGTTCTCACTGGTGTGAAGTGATATCTCATTGTCATTTTAATTTGCATTTTTTAGATGGCTAGTGATGCTGAGCATCTTTTCATATGTCTGTGGGCCCTCAGTATGTCCTCCTTGGAGAAATGTCTGTCCAGGTCCTTTGCCCATTTTTTTTAATTGGATTGTTTGTCTTTCTGGAGTAGAGTTTTGTGAGTTCTTTATTTTGGAGCTCAAACCCTTGTCTGAGGTATCATTGACAAATATGTTTTCCGATACAGTTGATTCTCTTTTCATTTTAATGCTGTTTTCTTTAGCCATGCAGAAGCTTTTTATTTTGATTAGATTCCATTTGTTTATTCTTTCCTTTATGTCCCTTGCTCTAGGGGACATATCAGTGAAAATAATTCTGTGTAGAATGTCTGAGATTTTCCTGCCTATGTTTTCCTCTAGGACTTTTATGGTGTCACAACTTATATTTAAGTTTTTTATCCACCTTGAATTTATTTTTGTGTATGGTGTAAGTTGGTGATTAATTTTCACTTTTTTGCATGTAGATAGTAAACTGGTGTCTATCAAACCAGTGTTTTGGGTTTAACGAGCCAAGTTATCATTAAGGGTTTGAAGAATCTCCTGCTTCATTAAATGTTGAATGTCCTGCAACTATTTGTGTAATTCTAGTTGCAATTTATTGATTTGTGCCTTTAAATTAGTAGAAAAAGCTCCTCTCAGGTTGATGTTGAACATCGCTCCAGGAGTATTGGCTGAAATTCCACTGTAGTGGGGTAACACACAGTTTGGAGAAACCAGGATCACAGGTCAGCTGCTGACGAGTCATATTAGCACATCCTGGCGTTCACCGATCCAGTTGAGTGCTGATTCCACTGCAGAAAGTCGGGTCAGGATTTCTTGATCAATCTGGGCCTGTTGAAGTAATTTCTAAAGTGGAGTTGGTTAAGAGAACATCAACAGTATGAGCAGTTTGAACTGACCCAATGAGGGCAGTGGTTGCCATGGCCGCAGTAGCCGTGACAACTATAGCAGAAACAATGAATGCAATCAAAGTGCCAACAAACCATTGGACCCTTAAAGAGGCCAGCACATTGTTAAGTGCTATTATCCCATGGGGATCTTCCCATTCTCTGGCTACATTAACTGCACCCATATCTGAGTTTTTCTTCTAACTATATAAACTGTAGTGAGACTTAACTGAGTAATATTGAGATGAGTAAGACAGCTGGCATGTATGGAGCCTGCAGGAACAGGCAAAGAATCAATTTTTGCTGATTTGTTATAAAAGACTTGAGCTGTCCCTGGAGTTGCCAAAACCAAATAAGAGTGAGAGGTACAAACTGTGACCCAATCTTGTTTTAGAGGGCCATCCTTTTAGAAGCTTTTGAAAAAAATTTTATACAGGCATTTTCTAGCAATAAAAGGCAAGCCCATTTTCCATGAGTTGTAATGCCAAGGGCTAGTGTAGTTGAGAGAAACAATTCTGATAATAGGTGCCCCACTACTGGGCCCCTCCCACCACATATTAGTATATGGGATTTCAGGCAGAGCCAAAACTATTGTTGTGCCAAACTTAGCCAGTGCTGTTCAATTAGCTCCCCAGTTCTCCACTACAAAAGGGCTTTTGGGGAGAAAAGCAATAGTGGCATTCAGTCCTCTGCACAAAGACCAAAAGACTGAGTCATTGTGGCTTTTGTCTAAAGTACAAGGTGGAACGGGAGGGGGATTGAGAGTATGATAAATTTTCTCCTGGATACACAGGCTAATTATAGTTACTATGGAAAGTTACTAGTAATTCCTGTATTGCTCTTTGCTTGCAGCATAAAGTTGCTCCTTTAAAGGAAAACACGGTGCCAATAAGAACAGAAAATTAAACTAGTAAAATACAGCAACATAAACCGTATTTTTTGGCACTGAAATTCAGTGCTTGTTTTCTTCTAATGGGCTATCTGAACTGTTAGCTGATCAGTTTTCATTTCCAGGTAGCAGAGCCTGGTTTCTGTTGTGTTCATGATAAGGCTTCACCCTTTTATCTGGAAACCAGACAGGACCTATAGGGATGGAAACACATGCACACCCTCTTCCGCATGTTAAGAGGTCTACAGGACCCTGCAGGACCAACCCTACCAAGTACCATCTCCCAACAGATCTCTATACAGAACCTGAGGATAAGATGACTTTGGTTCTTTCTTCTGAAAATGTTTCTCAAGTGGAGTACAGAGTGATTCATCACAGTTTAGAAAATTATAGGTAAGCATAGCTAACATAGTCAAATTTTGGCGGTAGACTCCTGACTCTCCCTTTTTTTTCTTTTGGTTCTATGCTTTAGACATTATGAATAATGGTGCAATGAACATGAGTATAAAAATACCTTCTTCGGTCCATACTTATTTGGAATACATACCAAAAAATGTAATCTCTGGATCATTTGGTAGTTCTGTTTTTTATTGTTTTTAGTAACTGCCATGCTGTTTTCCATAGCAGCTTATCACTTTACATTTCCATCAACAGTGCGCAGCGGTTCTCACTTCTCCACATCCTCGCCAGTGTCTGCTATTTCATTTGCTTTTGATTCCATGGGAATTTCAGGATGTGTTTTCTAGTTCTGCAAAAACATTATTTGGAAATTAGTAGGAGTTACATTAAATCTATCCATCACTTTTGGTAGTATTCACATCTTAACGATATTAAGTTTTCATGTATGTGATCATGGGATGTCTTTCCACTCATTTGTCTTTCATTTCTTTCAGGAATGTTTTGTGGTTTTTGTCACGAAGTCTTTTTTCTTCTTCTTTTTTTTAATTTAAATTTATTTAATTATTATTCAAGTACAGTTTTCCGTCTTTTACTCTCATCCCAGACCACCCCCCCCAGTGCTCCCCACCACCCTTCCATCCCCCCCGCCTTAGTTTTTGTCCATGTGTCCTTTATACTTGTTCCTGTGAACCCTTCCCCTTTTCCCCTGAAATTCTCTCCTCTCTCCCCTCTGGTCCCTGTCAGCCATGAATTTCTAACTGTTGTATTCTCTTAATTGTAAATTGTAACTGTAAATTAAATTTATAATGGGCTCTTTATTCCAATCTAGATAGAACTATTTTTCTTCATTTCCTTTTCAAATTGTCCATTATTCATGTATAGGAATGCAAATGATTTTTGTTTATTGAAATTGTATCTGGCTAATTTGTTGAATTCATTTATTTGTCCTTTCAGTTTATCTGTGGTATTTTTAGAATTTAACACATGTAAAATCTTATCATATGCCATCAGAGATAGTTTTACTTCTTTCTTTTGAATCTGATGCTTTTTTTTTTTTGCCAAATTACTGTGGCAAGAATTTCCAATAATATGCTGAATAGAAGTGGTGAAAGCAAGTATCTTTGCTTTGTTCCTAATTTTAGAAGGAAAAAAACTTTCATTTTTTTAAATATTGAGTATGATGTTTGCTGTGGTATTTTCAAGTATGTTTTTTGTTACGTTGAGGTAGTTTCCTTCTATTCTTAGTTTGCTGAGTGTTATTATCATGAGAGGGTGTTAATTTTTTTCATGTTTTTTCCTTTATCAATTGAAACGATCATAGGAGTTATTTCCTTCATTCTGTTAATTTCATGTATAATGTTAATTAATATTTTTTATATTTTAACATCCTTGCATACCAGGAATAAATCCCACTTGGTTGTGATTTGTAATCATTTTAATTTGATTTGCTAGTATTTTGTTGAGAATTTTTGCATCAGTGTTCTTTAGAAATATTGGTGTGTGAGTTTATTTTTATTTTATTTTATCTTATTTTATTTTGTCTGGAATTGGTGTTATGGTAATGCTGGCCTTCTAGAATAAGTGTAATTTTTTGTAAAGGTTTGAAAAGTATTGATTATTAGTTCCTTTTAAAATATTTTATATAATTCACCAATGAAGCACACAGGTTTAGGGTGTTTGGATAATATGGTGAAATTTTTATTATTGATTGAACCTTCTTATTATTTACAGTTTATTCAGATTTTCTAATTTTTTATAAGTGAGTCCGTAGGTTTCATTTTCTAGAAATTTGTCAGTTTTATCTTAGGTTAATCAATTAGTTGCCCTACAGTTAAGTATGGTACTCTCTTCCAATCTCTTTTTATTTCTCAAGAATTGGTAGTAAAGTTTTCACTGTCATTTGTGGTTTTGGTTACTAAAGTCTTCTATCTTTTTTCCCCACCAAGCTAAATTTTTGTTAATTTTGTTGATCTTTTGGTTTTTGCTGATAATTTTCTGTCATTTTTCAATTCTTTATTTCAGTTCTCATCTTTGTTATTTCTTAATTCTGCCAGTTTTGAATTTAATTTGTTCTTCTCTTTCTATCTACATAGAGTATAAGTTTAAGGTTGTTGATTTGACATATTTCTTATTTTTATTTTCTTTAAAATATTTTCTTTATTTTTTTTAGAGAGAGAGGAAGGGAAGGATAAAGAGAGAGAGAAATATCAACGTGTGGTTGTTTCTTGCACACCCCCTAGTAGGGACCTGGCCCACAACCCAGACTGGGAATCAAACTTGTGACCATTTGGTTCCTAGACCTCACTCAATCCACTGAGCTACATCATCCAGGGCTATTTCTCATTTTTAATGTAAGCATTTATAACTATAAACTTCTCACTTAGCAAAGTTTCTCATTGTCTCATAAGTTTTCATATTTGCTTTCTTTTAGATTCACATGTATTTTCAAATCTACCTTGTAATTTCTTCTTTGGTCCATAACTTTTTTAGAATATATTGTTTAATTCCCACTTAGTTGTAAGTGTGCCAATTTTCCTTACGTTATTTACTCTTAACTTGATCTCATAGTTGTTGGAGAAATTGCTTTATATTTTTATCTGTATAAGTCCATTGAGCCTTAATTTGTGTCCTAATATATGACCTGTCTTGAAGAATGTCCCATGAACACTTGAGAATCACCTGTATTCTCTCGTGCATCAAATATTCTGTCTGTGTCTGTTAGATGTAAGTGGTATATGGTGTTGTACAAGTCCTCTACTTCTTATTGACTTCTGTCTGGTTCTGTCTATTAGTATGAGAGGAGTAGTTAAGTCCGTATTTTGTAAACAGGTATGAACACTTATAAAAAACATGTATAAACATGTGTAATATCTAATTTATAGTTATATCCATTGTAATATTAACTTTCTGAAAATTAGAACTTGATGAAAAAAATGATAAGTAGTCCATGGAATATTTTCAAATGTCCTTTGAATTTCAGTGTGATGCAATGCAATATGTATATTTTTGTCAATGCAGGAAATTTCAAAACCTATACAGGATTCTTATGTGTTCATTGATTCAAAGCAATGTCATATGCCAGGGAACAAGATCTTAAGTTCTTTGGAGAATAATAGTTTTGAAGCTTCTTTCATGCATTTGAAATTAAGGAGGAATGTGAGGAAGCTTACAAGGAGGTGGGAAGCAAAACAGGGATTGTATTACAGAATAATTAACAAGACTATGTGCTCTCTTAAGGGCAGTTGTTTCAAAGATGTATCAATAGAGCCACAGGGACAATGAACAGGGCCTGTTAAAGACAAAGACAGAGCTCCTATTCAAAGTCACATGCCAGCGTGTGATCAGATCACCCTGTGATGTTACTTTCTATAGAATTTTTTCCCACATTGCAATAAAACTATTCCAGTTTTAGAAATGTGTTGTTCTCCTTGTCATGCCTGCAAAGTTGGATGGAGTCTTGGTAATTTTTCTAACCTACTGACTTAAGATATATATTTTTAGCAGACTCCCCTATAAACTTTTTAAACCTATGATTAGAAACTACTTTAGCAACTGTTCTTATCTTGTCAGCCAAATTTTGACACAAAATTGTTAAAAATATTAGTCACTAGGACCTTAGCCAATCTGCACACACATTCATCTATGTTAACTAATCTTTATCAATAAAAGAGAAATGTTAAAAACAGGCGAAAAACCTAGCTGAGTTATTCAGAACTAAGAATAATGATAACTATGAGCTATCATAAGAATACCTCATAAAATCAATTATATATGCTTTAGTTCTTTCATGAAATAATTTTATAATGAAAAATTAATGGCTTACTTAAAAAGTTTTGAAATGTATTATTCATGAAAGTTATTTTTAATCCTAACATATAACATAAATTTCATTTTTTGATAACCACAAGATAGCATAATATTATACATGATTATATAAACCACATATTTCATGTATATAATACATAGATATAAAGAGATAAGTGTGAATATTTTATTACACTGACATTAACTCTGTTATTAAGCATAGTTTTAAATGGCCTGAGACATGTATTAATTGATTTATGTGGGCAATAGAATTTTAAGGAGAATTTGCATATGGAGGTATAAGCTTATGGGTATTTATATGCCCTGTATTTCTTAATGGAAAAAATGCCACGGTTAAGTTTAGAAGTTAAAATTAGATGTTGTAAAACAGAAAGCTAAACAGATGTTCCAAAATATCCAGATGTTTGGTATAATTAAAATGAAACATCTGCATTATTAGCACAATGAATTTTGTAAATTAAAATGGCTGGAGGTTTTAAGTAACAGCATTATATTCTAAAATGACATGATTTGCTGTTAGCAACATGAAAGTCTTAACCTCTTTTCCCCTGATAAATTAAAATGTTTTACAACATAAATTCTACTCTGTGTATCTAATACTACCAAATTAACTATTATTATACTAGTTGACAAATTACTTCCTTTTTAAATTTTTTTCTTTAATGCAGGATATCTTCAATTTAGTCCTTAGATGTTATTACGCTTAAGAGTTTGTAGTTTTTTAATTTAAGCATGCCAGTTTTTCAAGCTTTTAAAAATGATAATTACCTTTTGTGATCACACAGGAACATAAATCATTACTTATAATTACTAAATAAAAATTAATTTAAATATATGTTATTTATTTTTCTACTTTAGCAAATTGATTTATTTTGGCATCTTGATTAAAATAAATAATAATACAAAACAAAGGATTTTTTGGTCATCATTTATAATCCCTGCTAGTAAATCTTTGACATTTAAAAATTAATGTTTCCATATAAAATATCTTCAAAATTTACTTATAATTAATTTTAAAATAACAATTATATTCAAATTTATTAAACACTCAGCTCTGTGTTTTTATATTTGACTATCTCCCTGTGGTCATTATGCTTAAATTAGGGTACATAGGTTCTTCTGAATTGGCGTTTAAGGGTTCTTAGGGTATAATTCCAGCAGTGGAATTGCTAGGTCAAAAGGCAGTTCAATTTTTAGTTTTCTGAGGAAATTCTATACTGTATTCCACAGTGGCTGCACCAGGCTGTATTCCCACCAACAGTACACTAGGGTCCCCTTTTCTCCACATCCTCTCCAACACTTGTTTGTTGATTTTTTCATTATGGCCATTCTCACTGGTGTGAAGTGGTATCACATTGTGGTTTTAATTTGCATCTTTCTGATGGCTAGTGATACTGAGCATCTTTTCATATGTCTCTGGGCCCTCTGTGTATCCTCATTAGAGAATTGTCTGTTCAAGTATTTTGTCCATTTTTTAATTGGATTGTTTGTCTTCCTAGAGTGGAGTCCTATGAATCGCAGCACAATTAATAATAGGCATGTGCTGGAAGCAATCTAACTGCCCATCAGCAAATGAATGAATTAAAAAACCACGGTACTTTTACATGATGGAATATTATGCAGCAGAAAGAAAGAAGGAACTCCTACTCTTGTGACAGCATGGGTGGAACTAGAAAGCATTATGTTAAGTGAAATGAGCCAGGCGATGAAAGACAAATACCATGTAATTTCACCTTTAGGTAGAACCTGATCAAAAAGGCAGATAAGTAAGCAAACTATAACCAGAAACATTGGAATTAAGAACAATTTAATAGTAACCAGAAGGAAGGTGAGAGGGTATCATGAGGGGGAAAGAATGAAAGGTTTACAGGAACAACAATGAGTGACACATGGACAAAGCCAAGGGGTTATGGAACCAGGGGAGGGGGTGAGGACACCTGGAGTTGGGGGAAGTGGTGGGGTGAAAAGGCAGACAACTGTACTTGAACAACAATAAATGAATGAATGAATGAATGAATAAAAGATTGGTGAATAAGACATGAAATAAAAAAATAAAATGCTTAAATTAATAAAGGAGACTGACTAAAATAAGGAAAAGGTTTTTTATGTAGAAAATTACAAAATCCATGCCCGTACTTTCAAAAGAATAATATTAGCATTCAGTGCATGAAGAATATATACACACATACCAAAAGAAGAAAATGTATATGGTATACATATCCAAAGAGGACAATTTTATTTACTGTGTACTAAACCATCATGTATTTAAACGCATCACATAAAATTCAAATTTAATTCTCAGATTAGATTATTCTTCATCAATGTTCACTCATACCTCCTATCTTCTTGAAACGAGAATATTTAAACTCCATTTTCATTGTGCTTGTGTCAAGGTGGGCAGATTATTTACCCTCAGAGCTTGCCTATGGGCTTGTCCAGATGACTCCAGATGACTTTGACAAATGAGATATAATTTGATGCATGGTACACAGATGTTTCTATTGTGTTTCCCTGGCTCAACTCATCCACTTATGCTTCTGTGATCGTGAAGAATAGTTTTTCTTGGGTAATCTGCTGCTGCTCTCTCTGGGCCCCAGAATACACACAGTTTTAATGCACTCTTCCTGGCCTTCAGTGAAGAGTCACACTGGGTCCCAGGCTGGAGGCAGAGTCTCCAAGCTGAACTTTGTTTAGAGTAGTTCCTCTGAAGTAGGTTTCGTATCATGTAACCATGATATGAAGTGAATATTGTTAAATGTCATTTACTTTGGGAGATCTGTTATTTCCTACCTTTTTGTTTTGTTTTTGCTATACCTAATTTATACAGGATGTCTTTGCTCTTTTGTTTATTTGTATAATCCATGATCTTAGTATTATCTTTAGTGGATTTAGATATAGACAGCTATATCAAGTTAGTTTCACCTATTAATATGAACTGCATATGCACCTCCATAGTGCTGATCCTCTAATCAATATGGAGCATGAGATAACATAGGAGGCATTTTGTTAGCTACTTGGTCCAGATGTCCATGTAAAGAGAGACCATGAGACCATTCTGCATGTCAACCCATTGACTTCTTGGTTTTTATATTAAAATATGTGATTTATAAAAACCAAGCCACTGATATTACTTATTCCTTAAACTTTAGCAAATGGAACAAGAACCTTGGCTAATTATTTGATCTGACCTATGTGAATGATCTGGCATGATAACCAAGGAACCACATAATAGGCAGAGACTATTAAGAGTAAATTGGCTATTACTGTGTAACTTTAAAACTTCTGATAAATTCTTCAATGGAGTTTATTAGCTCATAATTACTTATATAGTATCTTGAGGACTCTGATTGACCATACAGAGATTGTAATAGAACAAATTAAAGAAAGGTATTAAACAAATTTACTGACCATAGGAAATGTAAGTAGAAGGCCTACATTTTTGTTCTCATCTAATTAAATAACTAAATGTCTTAGTAAAAGGCAAGACTCCAAGCAGTGAGAAAAGGTTCTTTCTCTCAATTAATTAGTAGAAGGATATAGAGAAGTGGACAGAGGAATTAGAGGAGAATGGAGTTGTTTAAACCTGGAGAAGGTGTTGAAGCTTCTAATCCCCTCCCACTTCTATTTAAATAAGTTTCTCCTCTGAACTTGTGTGTATATTGATTGCTTGCAAATATAACTAGTACATGAGGCATTCACTCAATTAACCAGAAAAACAAAGGCCATAGAAGGAGACAGTGAGAAGCAAAGTAAATTCCAGACATGTGGACAATTTTAAATATTAAAGAAAAGGGGCTTTTTAATTTTAGCATATAAATATCCAGTTATTAAAAATAAAAAAATAAGACATCTATTGAAGGATTGATAGTAATTTTCTTTTTTTTAAGATTTTTATTTATTTATCTTTAGAGGGGGAAGGGAATGAGAGAGGGAGAGAAATATCAATGTGTGGTTGCCTCTTGTGCCTGACTTCTCTGTTGGGAACTGGCCTGCAACCCAGGCATGTGCCCTGACTGGGAATCAAACCATGGTTGTTTGGTTTGCAGGCCCACGCTCAATCCATTGAGCTACACCAGCCAGGGTGGTAGTTTGTCTTTTATATAATGTTTTTAACACAGGGAAGCTATACAACTAAAAACTAATTAAAGCAAAATGTATACTTTTAGAAGATGAATTATTACTTGGGACAGCATTGTCCTACACATGTCTAGTTGTTCATACGTATGGTGTTGCTTCTGAGGCACTGCCATAATTCCAGGATAGGTTGCTAAGCCTGCTAAATACAGAGATATTGCTGCCTTCACGATTGGAGCATTTCACTTACGAGGACAGTATTTCTAGACAGGGCTGAGGAGACATGCTCAGGGGCTCAAATAAAACTGTTACATAATTATCCCTCCCATGTCGTAGATGTGATCCTGGCTTTGTAAGAAGGTCAAACATTTTCTAAGGGGAACATGTGACCTGCAACCCATGTGCATTCCAATATTTGCCTGGAATTTGGATACAAATTGTAGATAAGTACTTTACTAACTCGGGTGTGGAGTTCAAAAGTTCTGTGTTTCTGTAATAGTTCTTTTTCCATACAGGGGTGAACAAAATGAGGTTTACAGTTATGAGTACAAGAAACACAGTTAATAAAGCTATTGTAATAATCATAACCCGCATGTCTTATTCTATACAAGCAACTGTAAGCCTTGTTTTGCTCATTTGGTATACTAGAGAAAGCCATACTGAAACATAATTAAGACAACACATTCAGAAGTCAGAGGTGAACAGAATTGGACCCCACTTTTTATAACTAATTATATAAAGGGCTTCTCTGTTATGTGCAGGGCAATTTGAGCATATGGTTTTATATTTAAATTAAAGAAGCCCTTCTAAAATATGAATGGAGGCTTTGCTTTCACTCACAAGCATTACCATTCTTTAGTATTTTCTGTGTGTTTTTTGCTTTTATGTTTATGAACCCCCACATTTGTGTGTGCATGTTTAATTTTAAAATATCTGCTGGATGACAAAAGTAAGAACTTTGATCCTTATTTCATTCTAAAAACTAGAAACAAAAGCACAGTCAGAGTACCAGTCAATCGGCTGCCCAAACTCCGTATTAGCTGCTTTCTAAATGTCCTAGGTCATCACACACCTGTCTCCTCCTCACTCCCCTTGCTCCTTCAACCCTGGGTTGGTAGGATGCTCCTGTTGTGACTGACCTAACTAACAGTGCTGCTCTTCCTTGATAGTTTCCCTGTACCCATCCACACCACTGCATGGAGGTAATTTATTACCCTCTCTTCAAATTACCCAGATAAATCTAGGACCCTGAGTGATAAACCTCGGTAATTTCCTCTGGGTTAAGAGCAGTTAGTATTATTTTTACTACTCATATTTATAAAATTCAGTTATAACTGAGCAGCAACAGCAGAAGTTTTGATAGCTGTAGATTCCTCAAAAGTAAGAAAAGGAATTAAATTTTTCTAAGTATTGAGTTCTAGGCCAGTGCTGTCTCATGGAGATTTTTGCAGTGATGGAAGTATTTTATATCTGTACTTTCCAGGATGGTAGTCACTAACCACCAAAGGCTATTTAGCATATGAAATATGGCCAGTATGACCCAGGCAATGGAAGTTTTAATTTATAAAATGTCATTAACTTAAATTTAAACTTAAAAAATGTGACTTGTCATTAGTGCCCATGATTTGTACATCACAGTTTTAAGTCATTTCTCATTTATGATGTTTCTGTCGTGGATACCTGAAAAATTCTACCCTCTCAATTTTATTTATTTATTTATAATTTTTATTTATGGACTTTAGAAAGAGAGAGTGGCAGGGTAAGACAGAGAGAGAGAAACCGAGAGAGAGAGAGAGAGAGAGAGAGAGAGAGACATTGATCTGTTGTTCCAATTATTTATGTATTCACCAGTTGATTCTTGTATGTGCCTGACCAGAGACTGAACCTGCAGACTCAGCCTATGAAGATGATGCTCGCCCCAGTTGAGCTGAGCTACCAGGCCAAAGACAAATTCTACCCTTTCAAATAGTTAAGGTTATTAAAGTTGTGCTAAGTGAATTTACTAAAATTCACTTTTTAAAATAATATATTAGCAATATATTTTATTATTCATTTAAAAATAAACATAGCAAATTATATCATGAGTATTAAGTATATATATAATTTTTATTAGAAAATGCCATTTTTAGAAATAGAAATCCATGCAAGAAAATCATTTAAAATATAAAAATATGAACAAATATACTTTAATTAATTATTTTGAGATATACTTGACATAAAACATGACATTAGTTTTAGGTGCACAACGTAATATTTTGATATATGCATATATTGCAAAACGAACACAACAATAAGTCTAATTGATTACCACCCAAATAAATAACAATTTATTTTCTTGTGATGAGTTTTATATTTGCTCTCTGAGCAACTTTCAGACATACAGTACATTATTCTCAATTATAGTCACCACATTGAACATTGCTTGCCTAGGACTTATTTATTTTATAACTAGAAGTACATGAAAATATACATTTATTATAATAGTATACTGTTGATAAAATATTATATCTCTACAATGCAATATTAACACAATAAGTACAAAATAAAATGTTAAATCAATATGTACCAAGTGAAATAAATATGCTTAGAAAATTCATAAAAAGCAATTACACAGCTTATGCATGAATTCACCAATTTATTCATTTTTTGACTGATCTAACACATATCTTTCCACATGTCTACTATATATTACAAAATTTGAGTTAGAAATTTACAAGGCCTATAAAAAAGAGACAATCCCAGTTTAAATTCTTAAATAAATACCAGGTATAAAATTAAAATGCGCACACATATACACATTTATGCATATACAATTTAGTAATATGATGAAGACTTTAAATTAAAAGTTGTTAACAGGAAGTAATAAAGTTATAAAAGATCTAGACTATGATAGAGTTCACTATTTTTCAACAATGTTTATCAATTTTCAAACATTTTCTTCCCCCTGGACCAGGCTATGCACAATAGACGGAATTGTGTATGTGGGGGGGGTCTCTAGAATTACACTCCTAGCACCAGGATCGACTCAGTGTCCTAGAGGAGTGTTTGGAGGGTGTTTGTCTGTTTTGTGTAAATCCCAAAACATTGTTAAAATAAAAGATTGGTAAGAGGTTTGTTTTTCTTTGTAAAAAAGAAATATGAATGTGGGAATGAGGATTCTATGCTTTTTTAAAAGAACACTATTATGCAGACTAACTTTAAGAGAAGAACCCATTACATGAAGTTGAAGTTATTAAAACTGGGAACATCCAGCTCCCTCTTGAAAAGCTTTTATGTAACCATGAATCACTTCTCTCATTTCAAGACCACTTTTCCAAGAGCTCCAGGCCATCGTGAAGAGCATTCCATTCAAGGCAGCAGCACTAGAATTCCCCATACCCCAGCCTGTCTATCAACCCTTAGATTCTATTGTGCACACTTACTGATCTACCCTAACACTCTGCCTTTTCCCATCCTCTCAGACCTTTTGCTGTGTACTGTTTCTGCCTGACAAGCTGTCATTAGCAAGAGCCTCCATTGTCCTCAACTGTTCCCTGAGCAAATCCCTTAACCTTTCCTAATTGAATTGGTTAATTCCCTGAGGGTGTGGTCTCCCCTGACTGGAAGCTGCTGAATACTCTCCTCCTTCATCTTTGTTATGAGTTATGTTCAAGTGTGGCAGATGCCCTCCTTTCTTCCTATTTTAGCTTCTGAATGGTTTCCTCACTGTTCTGTGAAAAAGTCTAACTCTTTGTATCTTCTAACAATTGTGTATATTTATGTCAACCTGCACTCTGTTGCCTCCCTTCAGGGTTCATATTAGCATGTGGCAAGCTCAGGAAAATCGCCTCTGGAGTGAAAACAGTGGCTGGGTTTTGCATAATTAGGAGCTATGCCACAGACTTTGCTCAAAGGCAGCAAGAGATACTGGCAGGCCCCTGAACTCCAACCTCCAACACATCCTTCTCTACTGAAATTGTGAGCCAATCTCTGGCCTTGCTTTTCTGGCTTGAAATGGAAGTACATAAAGTCGGGCAACTTCCACAAAACTAGCTCCTCTCCTGGCTTCCTGGAGCTATCAAGCTGACCTTGGCTTTCACGTTACCAGCAGAGGTCCTTTTTTTGGACTGCATATGAAGACCCATCTCTCAAGCCAAGCCATGATTTATCCAAATGTGTCTCAAACCACTTTTGGCCTAGTTGCCTGGAAATTTTGCATCCTCCTCTTAAAGTTAATTCTTTCAGATACTTATAGTCTGATGTGAGTTACAAACTCATGGTTATGAACATTCTCCCTTCTGTTTTGCTGTCCCGACTTCCCATACTACTCAATAGGTCACATTTAAATAAGTTTAGGTATATGGTGTATCTGTATTTGTTTGGAATTTATTTATTAGTAATAGAATTATATGATGATAGATAGATAGATAAGTAATATAAAAGTAAAGATGTAAAAACAGAGTTTCTAGCTTCTGAAAATGTAGATAAATATCCCCCCTAAGCATATTTGCAGCCCTGTGGGAAAAGCTTAAAATTATGACATCTAAGGCATTATATGCTATACTAACTACGCAGAAAGTACAGGGGAGTTATGAAAAGATATAGCAAAGGAATATACTTATTTTAAAGAATCTAGGATTATTAAAAGTGATTTTAAAAAGTTAGGTAAAAAATATTAGTGATAGAAGTATGTGAGGATGAGAGAAGTAGTTCTAAGCCACAAACAATATACAAAAACTTTCTTAGTTAACCAACAGCTTTGTAGTTCATCAACATATTAAGAATCTTGTTTTCTGGGAAAGCTAGCGGGGAAAATTTGTTAGGAAGATTTTATGTTAGGCACCTAGCATATATACAGTACAAATCATTTCATGCTTTCTTAAGGAAAACGTATTAAGGTAGATATCACAGTCATATTCACACAAATATAATAAACATTCTTTTGAATGCACTTAATTCATAATTACTTTTATGCATATTCTTATTCCTCCTAATAATTTTATGGATCACCAGAAGAAAATAATCTATTCTTTTAAAATTATAGTTAAAAATCAGACAATGGGATGAAATAAATTAAAAGCTATCCATATTCTCTTCATGGGGCATTTTTTTAATCATCAATTCTGTAGCTTAAATGTACCATTTTATCTCAAATTTAAGCAAAACAGGAGTCCAGCAGAAGGAAAACACACAACGCGGAGGGCAGAAACCTACTTGCAAACAACTGGAAACATGAACTCTACTGACTATGTTGTTAAAATCATTTGCTTTAACCATAATTTTTAAGAATCTTACTAGATTGCTATTTGAAAATGAACACATAAGCATAATATTGTGAAGATAAACTTGAAAGTTTGAAACGCACTACAGCTCTAACTCTAGAATAGAAAAGCAGAAAATGCATTTAGTGAAGAGAAAATTAAACAAAAGAAACTTGTCTTCCAAAACACAGGCAACATTCAAATGCACAAGTGTAAGGAAATTGTCCTGAGTTATCAGAAACCAGATGAATAGAGGAGAAAAAGTTCCATCAAAACACATTTTGAAGTGATATTCCTATTTTTTCTAAGACATTCTACAAAATTGGCAATTAGCAACTCTTGTTTATTGTGCAACTGCAATTCTATTTTAGTCCTCTTTGGAAGCAAGCCCAAAACTGGAATTTCATAGTTAAGATCTTTTAAGAGTAAGATATTTTGATTACCTTGAAAAAGCATATGCTATGCTTCAGATGACTGAATTAAAATGCTTTTTATTTAAAGGGTTCATGGACCCAAAAATAAATGCTGGACAAAGTAATAGCCAAAGGGAAGGTGGGGGACATCGGCATCTACAAAAAAGGCAGACTGAACCATGGGACACAGTTTATGTCTTGCTACTGGCATAAAACATTTTATTATATTTTATATGTAAACATAAATTTACAAAAGACTATTAGTGCACATTTAAATTTTTTTAAAGTGAATTATGTTTTTTGAGATTTTATTTATCTATCTTTAGAGGGGAAGGGAAGGAGAGAGAGAGAGAGAAATATCAAGGTGTGGTTTCCTCTCATGTGTCCCCTGCTGGGAACTGACCCACAACCCAAGCACGTGCCCTGACCGGAAATTGAACTGAAATCCTTTGGTTTGCAGGCCCATGCTCAATCCACCGAACTACACCAGCCAGGGCAAATTAATATTTCTTAATCACCTAAAAGTACTTTATCTAAAGTAGAGGCTTAGGCTCAAGAGCAGGCTTAGGCCCATTTATGCCTCTTTTTGTCTCCCAAGGTGGTTCTTCCAAGCTTTTCCTATCCTGAAAGTCTAGCACATTCAGAAAAAAATGCTAATATCAAAATGTATTTTATTTAGTTTTTGGCTTGAACAAAATGTTTTGTAGCTTTTATGCAATTAATTAACTAGTTGCATTCATTCCTAAGCTCATCATATTTGTAATTTTTCTTTTTTCAAGATTTTATTTATTTCTAGAGAGAGAAGGGTGAAAGAGAGGAAGAGAAACATCAATGTATGGTTGCCTCTGTTGTGCCCCCTACTGGGGACCCGGCCTACAACCCAGGCATGCGCCCTGACTGGGAATCAAACCACAGATCCTTTGTTTTGCAGGCCAGTGCTAAATCCACTGAGCCACACCAGTCAGGGCCATACCTGTAGTTTTTAAAAGCTTTTACTTTTATTCAACCAAAAAAACAATAACTTGGATGTATAAGTCATGGGCATTTTGCCAGGCATTTTTAGTTTTCTCTGGATTAAACTGATCAATTATCTCATACCTTAAGTGAAAAAAATTAGTATTTTGCTGATGAGAATATTAAAAATAATACTAATACTAAAGCTAACACAAATACTAACACTAATAATAATAGGGCACATGTTACTTAAGTCCAAAGCATGAAGAAAATAATTTTAAAAACAACTACATATATGTTTATATATTACTATTTTAAAATAAATCAGCTTTATTTTACATTTGGGAATATCTGCTTATCAAAATTTGGTCACAAAAGTACATGTCCCTTTAACAATATCTTTGTCATTCTTCTTTTCTTCCTCTACCCCATTTTTGTTTCTAATACTGTACTTTGTATTTTTCTTAAAGTTCTAGTTTCAGATTAATTTTAAGTTATTATTTAGTTGATAACTTGTACAATTCCAAGGCCTATCAAAAAGAAAAAAATGATAAAAGCTAAAAGGTAACTCTAATTGCTACAACTAGAAGAAAATAAATAGAATAGAATTTTGGATAGAATTTTTCAGTTTAAAAATATTTTGAACATGCAGATTTTAAGTGTGCATACTTTAAATGTACAAGAAAAAAGTTTTATTTTTAAGATATTGAATTTTGGGAACTGTTATAGCAGTTAGTGGACTTTTCTCATTCTTTCTTTAATTTTTTAAAATTTATTTATTTTAATTTTTGTTCAAGTACAGTTTTCCATCTTTTACTCCCATCCCAGCCCACCCCCCCAGTACTTCCCACCTCCCTCCCATTTCCACCCCCCTTAGTTTTTGTCCATGTGTCCTTTATACTTGTTCATGTAAAACCTTCCCCTTTTCCCCTGAAATTTCCTCTTCTCTCCCCTCTGGTCCCTGTCAGCCTGTTCTCTATTTCAGTGTCTTTGGTTATATTTTGCTTGCCTGTTTGTTTTGTTGTTTAGGTTCCTGTTAATGGTGAGATCATATGATACATGTCTTTTACCACCTGGCTTATTTCACTTAGCGTAATGCTTTCCAGTTCCATCCATGCTGTTGCAAAGGGTAGGAGCTCCTTCTTTCTTTCTGCTGCATAGAATTTCCTTGTGTAAATGTACCATTGTTTTTTGATCCATTCATTTACTGATGGGCACCTAGGTTGATTCTAACTCTTGGCTATTGTAAATTGTGCTGTTATGAACATTGGGGTGCATAGGTTCTTTTGGATTGGTGCTTCAGGGTTCTTAGGATATAATCCTAGCAGTGGAATTGCTGGGTCAAAAGGCAGATCCATTTTTAGTTTTCTTAGAAAATTCCATACTGTTTTCCATAGTGGTTGTACCAGTCTGCAATCCCACCAACAGTAAACTAGGATTCCCTTTTCTCCACAACCTCTCCAGCACTTGTTGTTTGTTGCTTTGTTTATGATGGCCATTCTGACCTGTGTAAAATTCATTTTTCCAATGTGAACTCACATTTAAAATGACATCTTAATCAAGATACGTGGTACCAAATTTCAAATTATCCCTTAAACCCCATTCTCATTGTTACTGCATCTGTACTCTGATTTCTAAAACTAATTTTTTGCTTTTAAACTTTATGGAAATGGAATCATACACAATTTAATTTCTGTGCTTGGTGCCAGGCTTCTTTCAACATTATTTATTTTATGTTGTTGTGTAGCTGCACTTTGTTATTTTATTCTTAAATATAAATACACCAAAATCAATAAATATTTAAGTTATTTTAACATTGTCCCCTTAAAAATGCTGATATAAACATCCTTGTGCATGCCTTGTTGGTAAAAAAGAATATAGATTAATAATATGACATATCTTTTTAGTTTTTAAAGATACTGTCAAATCATTTTCTAAAGCATGTTCTCAATTTTAAGTCTAGGCAACTAATGCAATATGGTTCCAGGTGCTTTATATGTTTATCAATACCCAGTGTTATTTATTATCTTTCTCTTTCAATTTAGCCATTTGGAAGGTATGAATAATATCTTTGCATGTATTCTATCTATGCATTTTCTTCTTCTGCAAGACAAATTGGCAACTATAAATTTTGTCATTATTTACCCAGAACTTTTTTAAAAGTCTCATCTACTTACTGTTCTGTAAAGTCATTTTGTCAAATTAAATGTCCCTATATATGCAGGTTTGTTTTGAATTTAATATGTCATCCCTTTGGTTTATATTATCTTTTACCAATCCACAGTGTCCTAGTTTTTGGAGCTTTACAATAATTCTAAGCATTTTGTAATTTAGATTCTGCAGTAAAAATTGTTTCAACTGCACTTTGAACCTTTGCATTTCTATGAATTTTTAATAACTTGTTCAGTTGCTATTAGGCTATAATCCTGTTAGTTTTTATTAGGTTTTGGACATTTTATATGAAAAATTGTGGAGGCCCTCAATGATGTTATCTTCCTAGAAAAACAATTCATCTTCTGGTAATCAGCCTGTGCACGATTCATGTCAAATTAATCAGGATCTGTACTGACCAATGTGGATTTGGAGACTAAGTACACCTCAGTTATCTTCTAAAAGAAGGCTTATCATTGATGAATGCAAGGCTCAGCTTTTGTATTGTGCCAGAGCCACCAAGATACCAAACTATTTTCAGAATGTACTGTAAGGATACTAAAAAAAAATCTTCACAATAGCAACAACTCACAAGTAGAAAACTAGATCAGACAGTGAAGTTCATATGTGTGTACTTTCTTTCTCACTAGAATTTTGTCCTTAATGTCCTGAATAACTTTGTGACACCAGTATTCAATTTCATGGCACCCTATTATGAGATTTTTCTGAACACTACTTTAATCTTTTATATTAACATCTCTATGCAGACTTCTTAGATGTTTTTCCCCAAGTCAAACCCCAGCAAATGCACAGGTAGGTAAAGCAAGTGTACAAAGTTGACCTTGACTCACATAAAAAAAGCATCCTCTTTACATATGGTTCTTCAAGTCCTCATCAACTCAGTTGATTCCATACATCTTCAAACAGAAGAGTTTTGTTTGTCGTTGTTGTTGTTTGAGTTTAATTTGCTTTATTAATTTCTCCTAGGATCACTATTTGGCTCTTTATTTTTGAGATTCACGTAAAATTTAACAAAGCATTTTCACTATTAAAATGTAGCCTGTGTAAATTAGTATATATTTATATTCACACAAATATATAGATAATGCCCTGAGTAGGTAGTGAATATGTTATCATTTATAATAAGTTCTAACAGGCTAAATTATTTAATTAACCATATCTTCCAGTACTGGAATACAGAGGAGCTAGGTGCACAAGTGGGAAAACTGCATGTGTTCACAGGCATGTGTATGTGTGTGTGGACCAGAAAAAGGTGTGGAGCATGTTTGAGTGCTTGTTCAAGAAGATGATCAATAGGACATGCTTGAGTGCTTATTTTGGGAGCAGTGCTTTCCTGAGAAATTTCACTATGGATTGTACGTTTTATATATTTTTAAATTTCTAAATTTTATTTATGTTTATTTTGTTTTTTATATTTTATATTAATAATGATATGAACATGTATGATGTGGTATTTAGCAAAAAGATGTCCATTATATTGCCATCAGAGTTTAATAAAGGACAATGTAAATAGTGTGGGTATATAAATTATTATCTTTAACCATATGCATTTCCCCAATTCCACAAATCGCTAAAGCAGGTATTTCCAACATACAGGAGTATCTACTTCTGCAAAGAGCAGTTTATCTGGATTTTATTCATAAATAAAGTATCCATTTCTTCCTTCATCCTGTTCAATTGCCCTGGACCCAGTTGAATTTCCAAAATATCTATGTGAACATCTTTATTTAGAGCCACATCTTTTGTCAAAGATCACAAAATGTTCCCTGGGTAGCCATCTCGTATATATTTATATTATATATATATATATATATATATATATTATTCCATCACCAATAGTGCTAGGGCTCCTATTACATAATGAGTACTTACCTAACGTTTGCTTAAAACAATTTTTATTTTCTAGTGATTTATCACCACTTTCTTAGAAAACATACTTACGATTATCCAATTAAATATTACAAACGGTATGCATTCAATTAACACACAAGAGTTGTTTTTAAAATGATCTAATCTCTCCCTGGCTGGAGTAGCTCAGTGGATTGAGCGCAGGCCTGCAAACCAAAGGATTATGGTTGGATTCCCAGTCAGGGCACATGCCTGGGTACAAGCCAGTTCCCAGCAGGAGACACACGAGAAGTAACCATACACTAATATTTCTCTCTTTTTCTCCTTCTCTTCCCTTCTACACATAAATAAATAAAAAGAGAAAGAAATACTTTTAAAATGATCTAATTTCAGGGTCATAAATTTAGAGAAAATATTAAAGTCTTCTGTGTACTTCAACTATTACTAATTAGTAAGTAAATCAGGAAAATAAAGTAAGGCTTTATAGGAACAATGCACAGGAATCTGAATAGATATGAAATAATATTACATTAAAATATATTTGTAGAAAAGAGAAAAATAAATTTGCTTGGTAATTTACATCATAGAACTTTTCCCTTGAATTCATTCCTCAGCTAGGACAAAGAGTTGTTATTGAACACGTTCATAAACTACTGGCTTAGGGTTTGCATGGGTTTAATTTCTAACTTCCCTGTTTATTTCTGAAATACCTTCCTCTTTCCTCTTTTCTATCTTCCATCTATTTTCTATGCTCTCTACACCAACTATTACAAATGAATAAAAGGAGATTCAAATAATTATGTGTTTTATCTAATGTAACAGAGTTTAATATGTGCCAAAATAAAATGTAAATCAAACATGCATAACTATAAACCAGCAATCTACTTGATATTTCAGAAAGGCCTTGTTCTGGTCAATATTCATCTACTTATTTGAGAAATAGTCTATTTATATTTTCCTGAACAATGCTGACATCACACAGAAAACATTTTAAATACTACTTGGGCCCTGGCTGGTGTCACTCAGTAGATTGTGCATGGGCCTGCAAAACAAAGGTTTGCCAGTTCGATTCCCAGTCAGAGCACATGCCTGGGTTGTAGGCCAGGTCACCACAGGGGGTGCACAAGAGGCAACTGCACATTGATGTTTCTCTCTCTCCTTCTTTTCCCCTCTCTCTAAAAATAAACAAATAAAATCTTTAAAAATATACTACTTGGAACATGAAGTGGCTGTAAAAAAACAAAAAATGCATCTGTTAATATATATTTTAGTTTTCATATTTAGGAAGATTATGTCACATTTTGTTTAACACATGAGAAACACTGTTGTTAAATCCCTTAAAGAGAAATTTAAAAAGGTGTAATGCCTGGGATATCTAAGATACTGGCTAGTAACATTTTGTAAAGCATTACATTCATTCATTAAATAATTTAAAATTATTTTCCTTTTATTTTTATAAACCCATTTACAAATTACTTTTATTAAGAAATGTTTTATAACTATTACATCATTTTACCCACATAAATGATGTTTTTAAAAAATAATTTATTTATTTATTTTTAGAGAGAGGGGAAGGGAAGGAGAAAGAGAGGGAGAGAAACATCAATGCATGGCTGCCTCTCATGTGTCTCCCGCTGGGGACCTGGCCCACAACACAGGCATGTGTCCCGACCCTTTGGTTCACAGGCCTGTGCTCAATCCACTGAGCCACACCAGCCAGGGCTTCAAGTTTTCCTTTGTAGTACCTTTTGGTGCTGACACAAAAATACCAGTCACTGGATGCCCCACTAGCTTTTGTGCCATCTGCATGTTTCTCCTGAACCCCAGATACCACTGTCAGCCAATCAGAACTTGAAAGAGTACTCAAGACAAAGGAAAGAAATACCATAACTCTACATCTCACAAAACGTGATTCGATCCTTTATTTTATAGTTTCAATAGCTCATGATTTGTTTTTAAGTTCAAAGAGATCCAGAGGCAGTATTGTTGATAGATATACCTTGAACTTCTCCCACAGCCTATAACCTTTCTATTCTTCTAATGTTTCATTCTAATTTTGTTTTGTAGATGGTTTATATGGTTGCTTCGTGCTTGAAAAACAAGTAAGATATTATAGTTGTATGAGAAGATAAAAGTAGAAAAAATTTGCATTGTGTCTTCATATATGAATGTATCTACTTAGAGTGATTTTTTCCTTGTCTTTTCTTTCTTTCTTTTTGTCAAGCAGAAAAGACTTTTTTTCTAATATAATAGTATATTCCGCTACTAGATACTATGTGGCCATTACTCATGATGCTAATATTTATTTTTAGAAAAGCAAAATGGATAAACAAATCTCAAAGAAAGAGTTACTTTTAAATCTAAAAATGATAATCAAACAAAATGTAACATTTCTGGAATGTTTGAAATAGCAAAGGAAAAGTCTAGTTAATCCTGCTCCTTATCTTTCTTTCCCATTTTCAAACTATTCCTAAGTTTATGTTTTGCACCTGCATGTAAATCACACTGTTATTTACCTGAATGACTTCTTTTGGATGGCTTCCCAGATTAGAGCCATTTATACACAAAATTGCCTTTTTGGCAGGAGATGTTCTAAGTGAAGTAAATAGCCTTGATTGGTCGGTACAAAAAACCCACAAATGCACCGTTATGAAAGGAAGAGTTGGTGCTGTGACTGTCCAAACAGCAGTGCTTGGCATATGCAGAATGAAGTATTTTATTGGATCTGTCTCTACTAAGAAAAAGACAAGATTGTAGTTTTCATTTGGTAAATGGAATAAATCCAGCCCTTGTAATTTTCCATTCACTGGGAGCTCTTTGTTGCCAGACGTGTGGTGAGAGTGATACTCCAATTGATTTGTATTACTGCAGGTGAATCTCACCAGGCTTTAGGAAGCAAACAAGTGCTTACTGACTGCTTTGTATTCATATGTTATGAATATGTTAAAGCTTCTTTTTATCCAGAATAAGTGAGCAAGATTGTACAAATGATTAGTCTCCTAATGGAGAATATTCACATATATTGCACATTGTAGTTAAGAGTGAAGACTTCACATTGTATGCATTCCAGTCTTTGCTCAGAGGGAGAGTCATATGTTCAAGAGCAACTTATTTGATCTCAGTGAAAGTTAGGTTCTTCATTCTTTACTGAATGCAAAAATACAAGATGCTCTTAATAGGGCATATCTATTAAGGAGGAGGAGTAAATGAGACCATACATGGAAAAAGATAAATGATCGGAAACATTTATTTTTTATCGGTGATGGTAGTAGTTGTAGCAGCTAATACTAACATTTTATATTCATATAAATCTTTTGCACTTAGAATTATAATCATTGTATACATTTTATTTTTTATATGAAGAAACTGGAACTTAAGAACATGTAGTAAGCTCTTATTACTGAATCAAAACTCCAAAGTACAAGACACTTTTCTTGTCATTTGTCATTTAATACAGAGATAAATGTTCCACATTTCCATCCTTGCTTATTTTTCCCAAACAAACATTTTTTTAGGATGGTGCCATTTCTTGGTTTTATCACAATGAGCATAAGTTATAATTCTGTAATCTTATTGTAGGGCTGAACTTTTTACTTAACCTGTATTTTGTACTGTATGTTATATAGGTTTTACTCCATATATTAGAATATGCTTAGCTTTAAATATGATGTTATTTAATCACATCTTTTCCATAGAAATAAATGAAATTATAATTTTACAATATCTAATGGTTATGTGAACTAATAGAGAAATAAGGAAAGGTGAAAAATGCTGGACTCATTTAAACTAACTAGGACATTGGGTACATGATACTGAAGAGAAAGGAGCTTCCCATACAATAAAACATAAATAATAACAATAAAAGTTAAATAACGGTAAATTTGGCTTTAATGCATGGTATTTATAACCTTTCATCCTATAAAGCAAATTAAATGTGTATTATAAATGGCCAACTTTAATCTACAGATTCACTTATTCAATACACATTTAAATTATATATATATATATATATATATATATACACACACACACACACACACACACACACATACAGGTAGATAGATAACAAAACAAACACAAGTCTGGCAAAAAGAAGCTTACAGTTTGCTTGAGGAGGTGCCTATGGTGATGGCTCCTATTACATGGTAACTGGGCTGAGAGAGGCCCAGACAGCTGGTAAAAAGTTATTTCTGGGTCTGTCAGTGAGGGTGTCTCTGAAAGAGATGATTTCAACTGAAAGATTGAGTAAATGCCTCACCACTGGGCATCATCTAATCCTTTGGGAGCCTGGATAGAATGAAAAGTTGAAGGAGAGATAAATTTTCTGTTTGAGTGTAGTATTTAATTTAAAAAAAAAACATCAGTCTACACAGGCAAGAGTCTCAACAATGTCCAATAGGACAGATTGGAAGCCATCTTCCCATGATACTTAAACCATTGAGAATAAAAATGAAGGTATAGTTATCAAAATACCAAGAGAAAACTGAGTGTTCAAGCTTAAAAATAATAAGATTAACAGGTGGCATATTAGAAACAATGAAAGCCTAAAGGAATAGATGACATATTAAAATCACTGAATGAAACTGGCTATCAATGAAGAATTCTATATTCAGCAAAATTGTATATCAAAATGAAGGGACATTAAGCCATTCCTAAATACACTATTGAACAATATTGGAATGAACTACAAACCTCCTAGACCTAAGATACATTTATAGAACACTTCCTAACAATAGCAGAATACACATTCTTTGCAAATGCACATAATACATTGTCTAGGATAGGTGATATTATAAGCCATGAGACAAACCTTGAGAAATAAAAAAGTAAGACCATACAAAGCCTAGTCCTCAAAGACAGCATAGTTAAATTAAAAATCTATACCAGAAGGTAATTTGGAAATCATATAAATAAAAATTAAAGTGGAAGTTTTTATATAACTAATGATTCAAGGAAGAACTCACAAGGTAAATTTGTCTGGCTTATTAGACCAGCAAAATAAATAATCAGTATCCTGACTGGAAATGAATAAGCAAAGCTATCTTTCTTCATAGTTGCAATAATCTAGGAGATAGAAAATATCAAGATAAAAATAAACCTACCAGAATGAACACGCAAATTCAGGAAGGTGAAAAATTTGAGATTAATGTACAAAAATTAATTGTATTTGTGTACACCAGCCATAAACAATCTGAAACTAAAGTTAAGAAAACTACTTTATTTATGATAACATCAAAATGAGTAAGAGGTTTAAAAATAACATAAATGATGAAGGCAAAACCTTTAATCCAAACAGCAAAACTGAGTTGAATGGACTGACTGAACAAACATAATTTCCCATCAGCAATGTGTGAAAGTTTCAGTTAAATAATATTGTTTTATCAATTATTGTTTTAGTCTAGCCATCATTGTAGGCTAGATTTTGTCCTGGGTTTAATTTAGATTTCTTGTCAATTAGTGATACCAGACAATTTCTATATGTGTGCTGATTATTTGGATGATTTTTATCCTAAATTGTGTATATAAATGTTTTGGTACTTTCGGTGCATGTATTCTCAAATTGGAAAAAAAACCTTTTATTTATTCTCTAATTGTATTTGGTTTGTTGAATGTCAATAGTCTCTTAGAGCCAAATAATGTGTTTTCGCATGTACATGATGGGTTTTTTGAAAAAATCTGTAAAATTGTAAAGATGTTTAAGCAAAGAATGAGAAACAGTGCTGTCTAGAGTCTTGACTTCAACAGTTCTTCAAAATTGTAACTATTGTTACCACCCAAGCTACTCATATCTATTTTCTATGGCATAAATAAAAGATATACAGAGAGAGACAGAGAGAAAAATGGAGGGTAGAGGAGAGAAGGGGGAGAGAAAGAGAATGGGAAGAAAAAAGGAGGAAGAGGAAGAAGAGAAAGAGAGGTAGGTAGGGAGGGAAGGAGAGAGGTAGGGAAGGAAGTTAAGAGAGAGAAAGAGAAGTGGATCTAAACATCTGATTGGTTCCGATGAATTATGTAGTTCAGATTTGACTTTGAAAGAAGTACTTACTACTGCTTAGTGGAGAAACACTTGCTTCTTTTATTTCAAGATTAAGCTAAAAGCGACTTCCCTTTCCCAAGTGTTATATCATGATTTAGCATTCCCCGCCAAGGCTATCTTACTATGAGGTAGAGAAGATATTGGTTTGATCCTCTTTCAGGTTCAAGGGAAGACTGACACAGGCAGCTGGAGTCTTCTTGCCTTCAAACACTTACCAAGCCTAAAAGTAATGATTCCTAACTGAGAATAACAATTGTAGTTTCCAGTGTTTCCATTTACTATTACTACAAGTCTTGATAACTTCTTGAACATTAAGCCCAGTCATTATTATTTGAATTATATAATGAACGTTTATTGGCTGTATGGTACCTAGACCCACTGTAAGTTTCCCTGATATCAGTTAGTCCTACTAATTGATAAGCATATTTGACAGGATCCTGTAGAGAGGGGAAATAGAATTTCTACTTGACGCAAATGAATTTTTAAATAGACGTCAATAGCTTTATTTTTACGGAGTGGTTTATATACACAAAACACATAAGCATCATTTTTCAATTCAACACATAATACACAAGAAAGCAACAATAAAGTCATCACATTAAATAACTTCTTTGAGGTGTATGCCCACAAAGTTTAGCACAGTACAAAAGTCAGATAAATATACACAAAAAATAATATTATTTCCTTCCCCTGGCTTATAATGCTGGGAGTATCAATTACACGTGATAAAATGTCATCAAGTAACATAACCTGAAATGTGATAGGAAATACACAGATATGAATTTTTCATATGGACTTTTAAAATCATGTTTTACTTTAATAAATTTCAGGTTTTGATCCAGTAATAATCTAATTCTCTCACATGTGGAGCTTGGCAATATTTAATATGAAAGCACCTGGAAAATTATCTGTTTTCAAAAAAATTAATTTCTAGGGCCTCTAAATGAAAAAGATCCTTTGAAGCAGAAAATAGGAAAAGATGGTGAGTGTGTGTCTGTGTTTAAAGAGGCTAGAAATTAATGCATGCAATCATGTGGAGATTATTTTATTCTCTCAGCAGCTAGTGCAAGACTTTCTTGAGCTGGAGACTGGCTTTTATGAGAAAATATTTTTAGGATCCCAAACTCTAGAACTCAGTAGCTGGCCCAAAGAAAGAAAGATGCAACTTTTGGTAATAGGAGAGAGACGAATGTGAAGTTCTGGAGGGTGAGCAGCAGTTTACTGTGCTCAAGGCAGAAGGCTGCTAAGACCCGTAATGTTTAACACAATTTTAAAATCATTTTCCAGGGACATCTGACTCAAACCTGCATTGGTAAAGCTCAGTTTTACCTAAAATCATATAGTAAACTCCACATTGCTCACCACTGTTAATAATGTTTTTGTCTTTTCATAAAACAGCAAAAGGTTAAAAATTCTATATGCAGGTGGATTTTACATAAATAAATGATAGCATTGGGTCAAAGAAAGCAAGACTTGCTTTTTTTTTTTTAATTTATTTAATTTTATTATTATTTTTTTTAATTAACATTATGTAAAATTTATTCATTTTGTTGTTTGTAACATAGTATACTCATTTTTTTTAATTTTATTTAGTTATTTTTCAAGTACAGTTTTTTGTCTATTTTTCCCATCCCAGCCTCCCCTGCCCCTTGCTCCCCACCTCCCTCCCATTTCCTCCCCCCCCCCCTTAGTTCTCGTCCCTGTGTCCTTCCTATTTGTTCCTCCAAATCCCTCCCCCTTTTTCCCCTTAACTTCCCTTCCTTCTCCCCCTCTGGTCACTATCCCCTTGTTCTCTATTTCAGTGTCTTTGTTTTTTGGTTTTTTTTTTCTGCTTACTTGTTTGTTTTGTTGTTTAGCTTCCTGTTAAAGGTGAGATCATATGGTATTTGTCTTTCAGCACCTGGCCTATTTCACTCAGCATAATGCTTTCCAGTTCCATCCATGTTGTTGCAAAGGGTAGTAGCTCCTTCCTTCTCTCTGCTGCATAGAATTCCATTGTGTATATGTACCACAATTTTTGGATCCATTCATTTACTGATGGGCACCTAGGTTGCTTCCAACTCTTGGCTATTGTAAATTGTGCTGCTATGAACATTGTGGTGCATAGGTTCTTTGATATTGATGTTTTAGGATTCTTAGGATATAATCCTAGCAGTGGAATTGCTGGGTCAAAAGGCAGGTCGATTTTTATTTTTCTGAGAAAAATCCATACTGTTTTCCATAATGGTTAGACTTGCGAATACTGCTCATTTTGTTTTTATATAAGACGTATCACATTCTCTCCCATTAGTGCCTGATTGTAGTACTGGTAAATCTACAGTGTATTACAGTGTGCTATATAGGCACCAACTAAGTGTTCTTTTTATAAAACATCTAAAGTCTGGTCTTGTAACCTTCCTACCTGAGGGAAGGGAGGTTGGGAACCCTCATTCAAATATAATTACTGGTTTCTTGTCTTGTCCAGCTCCTTAATATTTATAGAATTTTATCAATACTTTTAAATGATAAGCTTCTAAAATAAGCTTTATTTCAAATCCCTAAACATGAAAACAAATGTGAACTCACTGTATTTAAAAGTAACTATTAGCCTCGGCTGATGTGACTCAGTGGATTGAGTGCCAGACTGCAAACCAAAGGGTTGCTGGTTTAATTCCCAGTCAGGGCATGTGCCTGGGTTGAGGACCAAGTCCCCAGTTGGGTGGGAGGTGTGAGAGGCAACCACGTACTGATGTTTCTCTCCCTCTCTTTCTCCTTTCCTTCTCCTCTATCTGGAAATAAATAAATAAAAATATTATTTAAAAAGTAACTTACACATGGTCTTGTTTATACATAGTTGATTACAGTATTAATTCACAAAAGCTGTTTTAAATGGTTAAGATAAACTGCCAGCTGGAAAAGATAATGCAGTTTTCATAATGTGAAAGGTAAAAGTGCAACTGCACGTGACTATTTTAACAGAAGATCTAATTATATTTCATAATGAGCAAACATGATCTCCTTCTTTAAAAACTAGGATGTCAAATCATACTTAGAATACCACATTTAAGTGAAAAGTTAATTGAGAGATTTATAAACAATGAGAGCTTATACATTTTCTGTTTTAAATTTTGTTTACATTTCTAATAACAACCTGAGAAGAAAGAGAGTGTTATTAGTATGTAACTATTTTCCACTAATTACAGTCTCGTTGCTGTCATTTCACATTTTTTCTTTTTGTCCAGAAGATGCTGCTGCTGCTGCATAGAATCTGATGCAACCTTGGCTACTGGTTGTTCTGTAGTCTCACTGTCACAGTTATCGTTGACTAAAAAAGACATCGATGTAGATTTTCCTCACACAGATTTTGCTCTCTACTCCACTGATGGCTGCAGTCTTAGAAAACAAGATTTATAAAACTTAAAGGGTATTCTAAGGAATCCATTTCTGCTATCTGATCCAGAAGAAAAGCAAAAGCAAAGATTGGATTAAGATGAGGTCAGGCACTAAAGATTTAGGATATGAAGGGTAAATGTGGTAAGTGATGTGCATTTGCAAACAGTATTAAAACCTAAAGAAATCATTCTTACTGGAAAAAAAGCCAATGCTCTTAACAGAATACACTGGAATAAGTCAAAAGGGAAGGTTAAAAAAATTAAAAAGGAATGGTTCATTTAGGAACAGATACAATCAAATAATTTGCTTTTTTTGCTTACTTATGATAATATAGATGAAGCTTAAAATATTCTTTAAAAAATCAAATTCCACATTATGATTTAAGGATCCACTATGCATGAAGCTGCTTTTGTGTATGTTCTGTACCCTTTCAGTTACAGAATTCATTAACTTAAACTGGAAAGGGGTTCTGATATAACATAGCTTCTCTCTCTCTGCAAAAGAGGAAACGATCTTCACAGTGATAAGCTCGTCCCATCTCCTGACATCCTTGTTTATGAAAGTTCTAAATGAAGCATAATATCTATAGGTCTTTTCTATAGATGCAAAAACATGTGTATACACATACACATACACACATCAGTTACTTATATAGACTTCTTTGTTTAGCCGCTATATACAATGAATTTTAGAGAAAATTTTTATCTGTTTTACATTTGTATTCTTAAAATGGCAGTTTTAAAATAATGTGGACATTTGAAAAACATGCCAGTATGGACCTATGTATTAAAGATCTTATTTTTGCTTGTGTTAAAAAATAAAATGTGTGTGTAGAGAGAGAAAGAAAGGGGTAGATGTTCCTTCTCCTCTGTTAGAACAATGTTAAAAATACTTCCTCTGTTGTGAGAAAATATTGTTAGGATCCCAAATTCTAGAACCCAATAGCTGAAAAAAATAGCTGGAGAGAGAGAGAGGGAGAGAGAGAGAGAGATTCTCATGTGGCTGAAAGTTAATAAACAGTATGAAGTTTCTCTATGGTACAAAAATGATTTTTTAAAACTTGGCATTGATAAGCTTACTCTGAAAAATAGCCATTTATTTCAAGCATATCTAAAACAAAAAATGGAGCATAATTCACTTCCAACAAAATAACTCTCAGAAAATACCAAATAATAAAATCACATATTTTCTTTTAGCTATAATGCAAAAATAATAATTTAATAAAAATATGATAGCTCCTGGCTGATGTAGCTCAGCAGATTAAGCACAGGCCTGTGAACCAAAAGATTGCGGTTCAATTCCCAGTCAGGGTACATGCCTGGGTTGCAGGCCAGTTTCCAAGAGGGGACACATGAGGAGCAATATGTGATTGTCTCTCCTGCACCCCTCACTGGGGACCTGGCCTCCAACCCAGGCATGTGCCCTGACTGGGAATCAAACCCACAACCCTTTGGTTCACAGGACAGCACTCAATCCACTGAGCCAACCCAGCCAGGGAAGAAAACGTTTATGTATTTAGAACTAGAACAACAAAGAAAACATTTTTGTACAATGTTTGGAATAAAAAGGAAAATATTTATTTTAGTGTGTATACTTTCTCATACAACATGTTTGCTATTAAGCAAACAAAAAATTATGAGGCATGTAGAACAATGTCAAAAAGCAATGATGAGAATAATTGGTATGTCTAGGATTAGACATACCATAAGATACAATAAAAACAGAGTGTTAAAATAAGTATGATTAATATAATAAAGCCCCTAACAAAAAGGTAGATTATATGCACAATGGGTAGGTAAATTCAGCAGTAAAATGAAAATGAAAAAAATGTAAAGGAAATGAAAATGATTAAAAATTATGTATGGAGATGGAGAAAAGTAAGTCTGTAATGAGCTCAGAAGATTCAGCAAAGCTGAGGAAAAATCAATTATTTTGTTGCTTCCAGCACTTGGCTATTGTAAATTGTGCTGCTATGAACATTGTGCTGCTATGAACAATTCAAACAATTCTTTTGAATTGGTGTTTCAGGGTTCTTAGGATATAATCCTATGAGTGGAATCACTGGTTCAAAAGGCAGATCCATTTTTTAGTTTTCTGAGGATATTCCATACTGTTTCCCATAGTGGTTGTACCAGTCTGCAATCCCACCAACAGTGTAGTAGGGTTTCCTTTTCTCCACAACCTCTCCAACACTTGTTGTTTGTTGCTTTGTTTGTGATGGCCGTTCTGACTGGTGTGAAGTGGTATTTCATTGACCAGAGGGGAGAAGAGAGGAGATTTCAGGGGGAAAGGGGAAGGGTTTGCAGGAACAAGTATAAAGGACACATGAACAATTACAAAAGGAGTGGAATGGGAGGAAGGTGGGGGTGCTGGAGGGTGGTCTGGGATGGGAGTAAAAGGCAGAAATCTGTATTTGAACAACAATTAAAATTTTAAAAAATGAAAAAAGAATCAATTATTTTGAAGGTAGGGTGTTTTAATTACACAAAAAGAAATGGCAAGAAAACAAAAGTAAAAGACAAAAGGAGCAAGAAGTCCAAGAACTGTAGCAGAATGTTAAATGACATATGTGGGGTCTAGAGAAAGTCCAGCCATTGCTAATATAATAAAAACAGTTTGCACTACATCAATGTATCTTGGCAGCCAAGGAGAGTGGACTGAAATGTACATGGGTGAACAGTGACAACTTTACTGTATTAGTCAGTGAGGGGTGGTAGACACCGCTGAGTGAGCTTGTGTACTGTGTGGCTATCACATTCAAAATCAATGAGCAAGGAGAACAATGAATCTGCATCAAATTTTTCATTAACCTTGAACACTCCTCCATGGAAACTCTTCAGATGAGTCAGAAGGCTTCAAGGAAGATGCAATGAATGCAGCAAAAATAAAAGTGTTGCACAAACACTTCAAAGATGGCCAAGAATCTATTGAAAGTGATCCACATTCTGGAAGGCCTGCAATAAGCTGAACTCCTGAGAATGTAGACTATGCATGGCTGCAATCAAAAAAGATTGGCAACTGACAGTACGAGAACTGGAAAGGATACTGTGTCTGAGATTTCAAAGCAGGATATGGTATGAAATTTGTCATGGCAAAAGTCTTTCTATACTTTCTACTAACAGAGCAGAATGCAAATAATGCTGTAGTTGCTAATGACCTGATTCAAACTGGTACCAATGAACCAGAATTCCTCAAGAATGTCCTAAAAATGAGAGAATTGTATGAGGCCCCAAGGTGGCTACTTTGAAGGAGACTGAGGTGTCGTTATTCTAAGTACAATGTTTCTGTATCTTGTATCTTCTTCAATAAATATCTCTATTTTTTTAATAGTACATGACTTGATATTTTCTGGACAGACCTCATATGCTTAATTGCAATTCCTAGAAGAGAACGTTTGAAAAGAAAATGGCTGGCATATTTTCAAAATTAATAACAGACAACAAATCATTGTTCTGAGAAGGTCAAAGAATATCAAAATCACACACTTACTCACTTACGCATGCATACAAACAAATGAAAACACAAATGCAGGCACACATACACATACTAGAACATATTATAGTCAAAAAGCTAAGGAGCAAGGACTGTGAGAAAAATCATTAAGCAAGTCAGAGAATTACGTTTTATGTTCAGAGAAACAGTGATAAAAATATAGCAAACTTACCAAAAAATTATGAAAAAAAGAAAACAAGGATTTGATCCAAGATGGCAGCAGGGTAGTTGGAAATAACACCTTTTTTCAGGACAAAAACCACAGAATACTCAACCTGAGTAACCAACTGCAAAATAACTAAAAACAAGTCTTATAACCAAGTATTTACAGAAGAAGCCACATTACAAGAAGGTGGAGAAAGTAAGAGTGATAAGTAGACACAGCTGGTAAGTAGAGCCACATCTTGGGGTGTCTCGTGTCTTTTGTCCTAGGTTCAGTGTTGGTGGAAGCCAAACTTGGTAGGCAGCTTATGCCTTCCCACATACACCCATGCCAAACAGAGGCAGCCACCAACAGTGGGTGGCTTTGACCTCTTAAAAAGTAGACCAAGACCGTTACAGGGAACTTCTAAATGACACACACCGGTCTCTCCAAAGAGGCCCCAAAACCAAGACCTCCACTGGAAGACTTCAGACCACCTTGGACCACAACAAAATTAACTCCACAAGCAGCACACCCAAAGGCAGAACTCAGCAGACACTAGACTCTGCTGGGGAAAATCCCACACTGTGGCGTCAGCTTTGGCACAGCAGCTCACACACTGAGGATTGTGTCAATACTCACAGACAGCTTGAGGGTCAACCTCACCCATCCATGGGCCAACAGGAATCAAGTCTCAGCTATATCAGCAGGGCTCACATAACTCACATGATGGATGTTTCTGGAGCATCTAACAAAACAGGTGATCAGGGAGACTGCACCACAGAGTCCCACAGGACACCTACTACATAAGATCACCCTACCAAGACCAGGGCATGTAATAAATCTACCTAATATATAGAAACAAATACAGAGAAGCAGCCAAGTTGGGGAGACAGAGACACATAACCCAAATAAAAGAACAGGAGAAATCTCCAGAAAACAACAACAACAACAAAAAAAAACTAAATGAAATGGACACAAGCAACCTACCAGACACAGAGTTAAAACAAAACAAAACAAAACAAAACAAAACAAAAAACAGTTTATAAGGATGTTCAAGAAACCTAGAAGAAAAATAGATAAACTCAGCAATACCATAAACGAAGTGATGGTAAATGTAAAAAAATACATAGAAACCATAAAGATTACCAGTCAGGAATAAAGCATAAAATATCTGAAAGACTACAGTAGAAGGAATTAACAGCAGATTAGACAAAGCAAAGTAATTTGGATAACAAGGTAGCAGAAATCACCCAATGAGAGCAAGAACAATAAGAAATAACTTTAGAAATGAAGATAGTTTAAAGGACCTCTGGAACACATCAGGCCTAATGACATTAGCATCATTACTAAAGAGTAAATGGGTTAATGAAATCTAGGAAGAAATAAAAAGATTCCTTGAGATAAATGAAAATCAATACACAACAACACAAAATCTATGAGACACACAAAAGAGTTTTAACAGAAAATTTTATAGCATTGCAGGTCTACTTTAAGAAGCAAGAAAAATCTCAAATAAACAATCTGTCCTTACACTTAAAGAAACTTAAAAAAAAGCAAAAAACAAAGCTCAAAGTGAGTGTAATAAATGAAATAATAAAGATCAGAACAGAAATAAACAAAATGGAGTCTAAAAAGTACCAACATCAGTGAATCCAGAGATGGTTTCTTGAAAAGATATGATTGATAAACATTTAACGAGACTTATCAACAAAAAAGAGGACCCAAATAAATTCAATAAAAAATGAAAGAAAATTAACAAAAGACACCATAGATTTATAAAGGAATATAACAAAATATTACAAATAACTATTTGCCAACAAACTGGAGAATCTAAAAGAAATGAATAAATTTCTAGAAACAGAATTTTCTAGGACTGAATAAAGAAGAAAGAGAAAACCAGAATAGATTGATTACAACAACAAAATTGAAGCAGTAATCAAAAAAATCCCAAGTCCTGGACCAGAATGCTTCACAGTTAAATTTTATAAAACATTCAGGGAAGAACCAAAAAATATCTTCTTCAGGCTACTAAAAAAATTTTAGAAGACTCCTAAGCTCATTTTATGAGGCCATCATTATCCTGAGTTTAAAACTAGATAAAATAAACTGCAAAAAAAAAAAGGACAATTATAAGAAAATTGCCCTGGCTGGTGTAGCTCAGTGGATTGAGTGCAGGCCTGTGAAGCAAAGGATCACAGTTCAATTTGCAGTCAGGGTACATGCCTGGGTTGCAGGCCAGTTCCCTGTGGGGGGCACATGAGAGGCAACTACACATTGATATTTTGTTCCCTCTCTCCTTCCCTTCCCCTCTCTCTGAAAATAAATAAATAAACTATTTTAAAAAAGAAAATATCTCTGATGAATATAAATTTTTAAAAAACCTCTCAGAACATATAAGCAAACCAAAATAAAAATACATTAAAAAGATGATCAAGTGAGATTTATTTCTGGAATGCAAGGTTGGTACAATTGCAACATAGCAATGTGATACACAACATAAAGATGAAGGATAAAAATCATATGATCACATGAATGCATGCTGAGAAAACATCTAGCAAAACTCAGCACCCTTTTGTGATAAAAAGCCCCAGCTAAGTTAGACTAGAGGAAACATATCTCAACACTATAAAAGCCATAAATGAGAAACCCACAGTGAAGATCATACTCCACAGAGAAAAACTAATATTTCCCTTAGGATGAAGAACAAACAGAGATGTCCACTTTTACCACTCTTATCCAACATAGTACTGAAAGCCCTAGCCACAGTAATCAGACAAGAAATAAAAAACTCAAAAGATCCAAATTGGAAAGGAAGAAGTAGAACTATTATTGTATGCAGATGACATGAAACTCTATATAAAAAACTCTAAAGAATCTACCAAAAAATACTAGAATTTTAAAATAAATCAGTAAAATAGGATAATATAAAATAAATAGCCAGAAATCAGCTGTATTTTATACACCAATAATATGTACTATATAATAAATGGACAGAGGATCTGAATAGACACTTCTCAAGAGAAGACATACAGATGGCTAATAGGCATGTGAAAAGATACACAATGCCACTAATCATCGGAGAAATGCGAGAAATGCACATTTAAACCACAATGCAATCTCATCAAACATCTGTCAGAAAGGCTATGATAAATAAATTGACAAACAAGTGCTGGCAAGGATGTGGAAAAAAGGGAATTCTTGTGCACTGTGGTTGGGAATGCAGACTTTTGCAGCCACTGTGGACCACAGTATGGGGTTTCCTGAGAAGGTTAAAAATGAAACTCCCTTATGATCCAGCATTTTCATCTGTGGTATGTATCTGAAGAAACACAAAGCACTAATTCAAAACAACATAAGCGCTCCTATGTTCCTTGCATCATTATTTACAAATCGGCAAGATGGAAGTAATACAATTCCCCATCAAAAGACAAGTGGATAAAATATGGTGGTACAACAAAATATCACTGGACCAGAAAAAAATAAAAATACCTCACCATTTGCCATAAATGGAGTAGCATGGATGGACCTAGATGGTGTTATGATAAGTAAAATAAGTCAGATACAAAAAGACAAATATTGTACAATTCCACTTTCATGTGGTATTTAAGATAAAAATAAATGAACAATTCAAAAAGAAATGGGTTCATACATACAGAGGTCAGACTATTGCCCAAGGAGAGTTTTCACTTCTGGGTAAAACTGAAGGAACTGAAATAAGTAGATCAAAAAACTGTGGAACATTTACACAATGAAATACTACAACATTGAAAGAAAGAAAGAAGGAACTCCTACCCTTTGTGACAACACGGATGGAACTGGAGATCATTATGCTAAGTGAAATAAGCCAAGCAATGAGAGACAAATACCATATGATCTCACCTATAAGAGGAACCTAATCCACAAAACAAACAAGTCAGAAAAACAGAACCAGAGACTTGGAAATAAAGAACAAACAGTGACCAGAGGAGAAGGGGGAAGGGTATAATGGGGAAAAGAAGGGTAAGGGGCAAGCAAAGGAACTCATGAATAGAGGACTCATGGGCATGGACAATGGAAGGAATTGCATTTGGGAGTGGGGGCTGCAGGGTAGGGTAGAGCAGTGGAGAAGAAGGCCGGACAACTGCAACTGAACAGCAATTTAAAAAGCAAAAAAAAAAAGTGAAGAAGTATAAATTGGCCATTACAAATTAGTCATAAGGGATGTAAAATACAGTGTAAAAAATGTAGTCAATAATATTTTATTGTCCTGGCTGGCATAGCTCAGTGGATTGAGCACGTGCCTGTGAACCAGGGTATTGCGGTTCGATTCCCAGTCAGGGCACATGCCTGGGTTGCAGGCCAGTTCCCAGCAGGGGACAAAGAAGAGGCAACCATACATTGATATTTCTCTCCCACTCTTTCTCCTTCCCTTCCCCTCTCTCAAAAAATAAATAAATAAAGTATTTAAAAAAATAATATTTTGTTAACTATGTATGGTGCTACATGGGTGCTTAAAATATAGATACCATCTTGTAAAGTATATGATTATATAACCACTAAACTCTACATCTAAATCTAATACAATATAATATTAAATGTCAACTATAATTTTAAAATGTTTAAAAAAGGGTGAGGTGATAAAAGAAAAGTTTATGAATCCCAAATTCAATACCAGTAAAAGACATCTTTCCAAGTTACAGAAAAAAAAATTAGTGAGAAAAACTATCCTGAAGGAATTCAATATTAGTAGAACTACTTTATAGAAAATGTTAAAGAAAATTCTTCAAGAAGATGAGATATAATATAGTCAGAAACTTGGATCACGCAGAGAAATAAATTGGCTGTAGAATAAATGACAACTCCTTAAATTAGAAATGGTAATACTACACATATCTACTTATGCATATATAGCAATATAACTATGAAAAAGTAAAATTTATGACAAAAATATGAAATGAGAGAAAGAAATTGAGAATGTAAGTTCATACACTACATGTTAATGGCATAATGGTACATTAAAACAGCTCCATGTAATTAAAAAATGTATATTATAAAACCTAGGGGAATCACTGAAAAAAATCAAGCAAATAAAAATAATAATAATATAAAAAAAGAAAATATGTAAAAACTATGAAACCATTCAATACTGAATTAAAACCAGGAAAAAAAAAACTGACAAAGCAAGGAAAAGAAATACAGAGCAAATCAAACAAATTGAATACTAAGAGATTTTTTCCAAATTTATGTATAATCTTGTAATTCAAATGAGAGTGGTTTAAACACAACTGTTAAAAGAGAAAGAATGTTAAACCAATTTTTGAAGTAGAACTAAGCTATTTGCCGCCTACCAAAAATCCAATTTAAATATATAAATATAAAGAGTTAAAAAGAAGGAATAATAAAAAAAATTATTATGTAAGGTCTAACTCAAAATAAAGCTAAACTAGCTGCACTTATTTCAGACTAGGCCAATTGCAAAACAATGAAACTATGAAATTCTTAGAGTACCATTAGTTAATTGACAAGGGATAATTTTTCTAGAAGATATACTAAAATGGGTATGTATCTAAAAACAAAGCTTGGAAATACATGAGGCCTCCCTGGTTGGTGTGGCTCAGTAGACTAGAGCTGGCCTGCAAACCAAAGGGTCGCCAATTTGATTCCCAGTCAGGGCACATGCCTGGGTTGTGGGCTATGACCCCAGTGGAGAATGCATGAGAGGTAACTGCGCAGTGATGTTTCTCTCCCTCTGTTTCTCCTTTTCTTTCCCTCTCTCTAAAAATAAATAAATAAAATCTTCTAAAAAATGAACAAGAGTCAAGCACACACATCCTTAGGATTAGCTTCTGGATTAAAAACAAAATGAGAATACTGTTGTAGGATCATTGATCTTCACTCTTAGCTATTAAAAATACATAAAGTCAATATAATATATATGAAAGGAGAAATGGACATTCAAAGTTATATTTGAAGATTTTACTCTGCTATCAGTATGTAATAGACTATGCAAGCAGTAACAATTTAATTGTAGTCTAACAAACCAGTTTAGTTGATTTTTTGAAGCATTCTACTCATTAAGAACAGAATACACATTCTTCTCAAGTGCACATTGACCATTTATCAAGATATATCACATTTGGAGCCATTAAATAAAGCTTAATACAAATACAAGATATGAAGCCCTACAGAGAATCCCCTAATTGCCAAATGACAATTAATTAGAAATAAAAAATAGACATTTATAAATCCCAGAAACCTTAAACATGGAATAATGTAATTACTATAAAGTTTTTCTTTTGAGAAAATCTCAAGAGAAATGTAAAAATGTTTTAAATAAATTCAGATAAAAACTAAAGTGTCAAAATGCATGGTCTAAACTAAAATAGTACTAGTAAAAAATGTGTAAGATTAAATGTTTATATTATAATAAAAAATAAAGTTTCAAAATCAATACCCTATGTTTTTACTTGAAAAAAATGGAGAAAGAAAATCAAATTAAATTCAAAGCAAGTTAAAGGAAGCAAATAATTGTGATTAAAATAAAAATTAATAAATGAAAATTAAAGTAATAAAATTGATGGACTAAAAGGAGACAAAAACTATTGACATAGGCTAATATATGTACCGATCAAAGATATCTCCATCCTCACCCCTGGAATTTGTAAATATAACTTTGTATCAAAAGTAGTCTTTGCCAACATGATTAAAATTGAGTCTTAAGAAGGTGAGAGTACCCTCAATCATAAGGGTGGGCCCTAACTGTGGTCATGCATAGCATTATAAGATAGAGATTTGACATAGAAGAGAAGGCAGTATGACCATGCTGGAAGACACTGAAGTGATATGAGCACAAGACAAGGAATGCTGGTAGGCACCAGAAGCTGGAAGAGGTAAGAAATGAATTCTCTTTTAGAGCTTCCAGTATGGCCCTGTTGAGACTGTAGCTTTGGCCTGGTGATCCAATTTCAGACTTCTAGGGGCTGTAGACACCACTGAGGGAGCATGTGCACTATGTGGCCTTGGCATTCAAACTGAGTGACTAGAGCTTGCTGATGATGAACTCCTTGAATTTGACCTTATCTGAGAAGCACTTTATCTGCCCTTCCATTCTAAATGAAAGCTTTGCTGGATAGAGCAATCTTGGTTGTAGGTCTTTGGATCTCATGACTTGGAATATTTCTTTCCAGCCCCTTCTTGCCTATAAGGTCTCTTGAGAAATTAGCTGACAATCTGATGAGAACTCCTTTGTAGGTGACTGTCCCCTTATCTCTTGCTGCTTCTAGTTGTATGAAATGTTAAAGGGACTTAACTAAGAAAAAGAAGATAAAAATATGAACAGTGAAAGGACAGCAAACTCACAATTATTAACAACCACACCTAAAACAAAAGCAAACTAAGAGGACAACTAGATTAGGAGCAGAACCATAGAAATGGAGATCACATGGAGGGTTAGCAACAGAGGAGTGGGAGGAAAAGAAGGGGGGAGAAGGTACAGAGAATAAGTAGCATAGACAGTAGGTGGAAAATAGATGGGGGGGCAAGAATAGTAGGGGAAGTATAGAATCTAAAGAACTTGAGACACATGGATATAAACTAAAGGGGGACAATGGTGGGGGAGGGTGTGCAGGGTGGAGGGGAATGAAGGGGAAAATGGGACAACTATAATGGCATAATCAATAAAATATATTTATAAGAAAGAAAGAAAGAAAGGAAGAAAGAAAGAAAGAAAGAAAGAAAGAAAGAAAGAAAGAAAGAAAGAAGCAAAATGAGTGAGTAGAGCAATGAATCTGCATAAAACTTTTCATGAAGCTTGAACATTCCCCCATGGAAACTGTATGAGTGATTCAGAAGTCCACAGCTATGGGAAACTGGTGATTGACAGCTTCATTACAATGTACCTGTTCATGCATCACATCTCTTGCAGAGGTTTTTTTTGTGAAACATCAAATCACCCAGGTGACTCAGCCCCCCTACATCCCAGATTTGGTACCCTGTGGCTTCTGGCTTTTTCCAAAACTAAAATCATCTTTAAAAAGGAAGAGATTTCAGACCATCAAGGAATTGTATGAGATCGCAAGGTTACTACTTTGAAGGGGACAAAGGTATAATTTTTTTAATGTATGATGTTTTTTGGCTCTTGTATCCTCAGTAAATGTCTCCAGTTTTCATTTTATATGGCTGGATACCTTCTGGACAGACCTTTTATACTGTGGTTGTAAAATGCTATCATCAAGGCTGATTCATTTGGGTAAAGGGTATGTAATAGATTTTTATACTTTAAAAATTTTGTGTAATCTACAATTTTTTCAGAAGAAAGTTCACAAAAAACATAGCAGGTATTTTCTAGTCACTAGATGTCAGGAAGTATCTACTAATCTATATAATTGCAATGATTTGTTATCACAAAGATGGCCAGAAAATTGAAAACTATTTTTTGTTTGTGGAAGAAAATCACATAGCTTATCTTCATTTCTTTAAAATATATTTATTGATAGACAGTGGTTCTTCTGTTGAAATAGCATAAATGTTCTACTACTTGTGAGTTTTATTTTTTACAAAATAAATCACTTCTCATAACAACAAAAAAAAGTATTGGTGATTTACGGTATTTTAAGTGCTTCATTTCATTACCCAAACTACATTAGTAAACCTAAATAGTTTTATTCTCTTTAAATTTAAATAGATAGTTAATCAGATGGTTTACAGCTGTTAGTATACAAAATGCAGAGTTTATTCTTGTGTTTTTATTTATTAATTTTTATATTACATTCAATACAAACAAAAAAGTTAACCTACCTTTTACCCATGTGTGTATCAATAAATAATTTTATATATTCAATAAGTATGTCTCTTTCATGTACAATTATCCAAGGGAGGAAAAATTAACTGCCCAATGAAGAAGTTTCACAGTATGCTTTGAGATAAAATACTGTATATAGTTTTCAGAATTTTCAATTTGATGTAATGCAATACAAACAATACATCACAGCACAATGTAACATAAAGTTTACAAAAACATAAAGTTAATGCGATGGCAATTGTTAAGGATAGACTTAAAATGCAAGTATTTTTTATTTCTAAAAACTAATAAAAATACTATCATTTCTCTAGAGTTCCTTCAAAGATCTTTCTGATATCTGAATCCATTTTTCATTCTATTTCTGTTTCATGAATCTTCAAAGTATGGCTTCAAAGATTCTGGTTAATTGACCTTCAGTTCACCCTGACAGGTTTTTATGTTGTCCTTGTTTTTGACCTTCACCATTTCACACAATAAATAACCAAAGGCAAGGGAAAATAAAGCTAAGAAATGTGAGATCAATTAGATAGTCTGTGCATCAATTACTACACCTAGCATTTGTTAGTGATTATTTCTAAGATGCAATGACAGATTAATTTGACTATTGAGAAAACTAAATAATTTTGTACACTAGTGTAAAATGTAATGGGTTTTTATAATTACCTGTAAACATCTTTTAAAACACCATTATAACATCAGTGATAATATTTTATATAATTGTCACATTGGATCCTTCAAATCTCAATTGAATGTAATTGAAATAAACACCAATGAATTTTAATGGGTAAACGTCCTACTAAACCAGCTATTTACATCATCTCGTTGAATCATTATGACAATTTCAGAAAGTAAATGCTTTTATCTATATTTTCCTGGAGAATAAAATGTAATTGTTAGATTATTTAGCTAGGCAAATACACATTGAATTTTAAAATTTTTCTCTTGAAAGAGGATAAAATTATGAGGAAAAATCTATCTTAAAGAGAGATTTTTTTATCATTATGTTAGCGTAAAATCTGTATGTGTCCTCCAATAGTGAAAAACACACTGAATTCTGATTGTGGCAGATGGAACAAAGATAAGTAGATCTGCACGGTGATTACGTATTGTGGGGATGAAAAGGGAAAAGAAAGAATAAAAATGTCTCCACTTTTTGTTTGTTGGCTTTTAGTTGCTAGATGTTGCCCAATCATATGATGAAAACAAGGGAAATAAGACTAGGTTTTGTGGGGGAAATAAAAAGGAAGAATGACTTGATTAAATGAAATATAATTTAATCTATTCTAAGCATTTTAATGAAAATATGTATAAAGTTGATATTATTGAAAAAGTATTTAGATTTTTCAACGTGAAGCCCCCCAAATAATTATAAAATGTAAAAGCAAATCTAAAGTATTTAAAGCCATTGTAGAGGATAAGACCCCTGAGCAAACAACACTGAGGGAAGTTATCTTAGGAATGAATTCTGAAAAATTTTAAGAGCTGACTTTTGTAAAGATTAGGAGTCAAGCAATGATTATGAAACGTCAAACTTTAAGAATCAGCAGTTTAGGAAATTGTAGTAATAACATGGGAATAATTATAAAAGTGATGTCAAATTAAATAAGATGAGAATGGAAAATGTTATTGATGGAGATGTCCCTGGTTTCTTGGAAAGCGAGAGTTCCGCGGAATGGTGTATTACCTTGTGTGCCCACCACCCAAAGTCAAATCATCTTCTGTCACCCTTGATCCTCTTCACCTTTTCATTAGGACCAAAATACACAGGCTTTGACAGGCCAGAGCTCTGACAAAAGTGCTACAGTGTGTTTCCCTGAGGGCTTTCGGCTGATTTATACCCTTCAGGTTCACCTCAGCAGGGCGGGACAGCAATTTGTATTTAAATCCTGAGGAATATGCCTTAGAGCAGTGAAATCCTGGGAAAGAATCAGCACAGATTTATGTTTGGAAAATCCTGCCAGAGTTAACAAAATCAATAGAGTCTTTTAGAAAACTGACCACCTTCTCTCCACCCCCTTCTTTGGTTGTTCCTATGTTTTGAACCAGGGATGGGCACGATAGGAGCTCGAAGAAGTAAACGATTTAATTCCTTTCTAGATCTTTCCACTAAGAATTATAGATAGGAGTTGACTTCACTAAGAATTGTGATATGATATAGAGATGCAAATAAGTTCTGAAGTTTCATTCAGCAACTCACAGAGAAGATTTCACCCCCTTTTAAAGACAGAGCTCCCTCTGAATGCTTGAGACTCAACAGTTGCAGAATATTCTCCAAACTCGTGATGTAGAAACTCAAGGAAAACCTACTGCAAGTTGTTTTAAAGATGTATATTGCATAAGAAATATTCTGAAAAAGGTATTAGAAAATACACTGCCAGTATCAAGAAAAATAATGAAAATTTAAAAAGAATAATGTAACTATATCTCTGCATAACATTTTAAACAAATTTATCAATAATAATACTTTTCATATTATAATAGCATACATAAAATACTTTTGTGTACTGCTACTAACTTCACTAGTAATACATTCGTGTAAATGTACATATAGTGTCTAACATCTGGATAAATAGATGCTGAATATCTATTTAATAAGTTAATTATTGAAAAAGTGTAAAAATATATTTTCTCTGTATATAAGCAACATCTCAGCATTAAAAAATGAAGAAAATGACTTTATTATAGATCTAATATTGTTTCTTAGTCCTTCTCTACCCCACTGCATCAAAGTAATTTTCTATTTGTTTATTTTTCTTTGGCTCAGACAAGTTACTTCACATACATTATATAGGACATTTATTCTTCAGTGCATTAAATCATTTCTACTTTAAAAAATAGTTTATCAAATATGTTTGCAGTATCCAGGGTTCTAGTTGTAAATGCACTGTTTGCTACCTCCAAAATTTGAAACAGGTAAGATGCGCTACACAGATGTAAAAGACATCACATGTAACACACTGCAGCATTTGGACTACTAAACTATTGTACTTGGGATATTTTGTTTGATATATTTTCCAGCGGTGATTGCAAAACTTAGCCATATGAATAAGAACTTGGAAACTTGTTAAAGTGCATGTTCTGATTGCCATAGTTCTGTGCAGGGCCGTAGAGATTGTTCACAATGTCATCATGTTCACAAGCCCAGGTGATGCTTCCAACCGTAGTTTGAATAGCAAAGTTGCACAGCCAGTGGTTCAGAGCATATCATGTTAGATCAATACCAGAACACAGTGGGCCCTTTACTGTGTCAGTAAATTATTCTAAAACTTTATTATATTTAACTTTTTTAATACTTGCTTTTTATGTTGAAAATAAAATGTGTAGTCTTTCTCCAAAGAAATGGGAAAAATAAAATGCCAGTCATTCATCAGACATAACCAGCTTTAAGAGATTTTCTCTTATCACTATCTTGTTTGTGTTTCTTGTGTTTGCACTATACTTAACTTATAAATTATGTATAGTGCTTGAAAGAATAATTAAAGGAAATGTTAAATTTCAAAAGTAAAATTAGACATTAAAATAATAACCAAAGAAAGTTAACACATGAAAATATATGTTATTAGGTCATGTATAATTAGTAGACTTGTTCTACAAACTCAGCTATAAGGTTGTGTTAAGCAAAAAAACTAAGTCATAGTCAGTTACAACAATCATGATAGGCAGATGATAAAAATAAACATGGAGAACCTATCTTTTCATATCATTGCTAGTTGGAAATAAAATATCTTTTATAAAATTTAATAAAGTTATAGAGAGAACACAGTGATATTAACAAGAGCTCCCAAATAGGTGCCACATTAAGTCATATAACTTTTCCATAGTACAAAAATATGACTTTATATGCTAAGAAAACTAATACATAAAATATTTGTGAAATAAAAATGATGCAGTGTTCTTATTGCATGGTATTTTATGATTTTCTGGCTCTACCCAATCATATATATGTGTACTGTAATACATAATGTATATATGTGTATATGTGTTTAGATACACATACTTGTATGTGTATATCTATGATTAGATATATATACTAATAAATGTATATGTATATACACATAAATGTATATGTATGTATATATGTGTATAATTGGATATGTACATGTATAGACCCAGAAAACAGTATGGTGCCAGCCAGAGGACAATGAGAGTTAGAGGAGGTGGAAATGGGTAAATGGGTGATGAATGGGGAAGGAGAGAGACTTGACATTGGGCGGTGAGTGGCCAATGCACTGTGCAGATGAGGTTTTATTGAGTTTTGCCATTGAAATTTGTATGGTTTATTAACCAATGTCACCCCAATAAATCCAATTAAAAAAAGAAACAATAGTCATTGCCTTTATGTGTCAAGCAAAAGCTGATAGAAATTTGGAATTAAGAGTAAAGAAATGGTAGCTACAGGAGCAGAAACATTCTACAAAGAGTTTGTATTCTCTTAGGACTTTTACCTCGGGTACTGATGAGAAGTTGGCCTTTTCCAAGTTCACCCAGTTGCTCATTGCTAGTCAATTACCAAACCGGTGTGAATGGCAAACCCTACCGCAGAATTAGCTAAGGCATTGCAGAAACTCCAAGCACTGCTGACAGAAATATTTTGCATGTACTTCAGAAAATTTTCCTGATACCTGTATATAAGCTTATCCTACTTATACATAAAACAATTCTGTCTCTTAAAAATTTCCCAAATTATAGGTTGTAGAAAATGGTCAAATTTCAATCATTATTTCCATTTTGAAAACCTTACTTGAACTTTCTCCTTTATTACTTTCTTACAATGATATTTTAAGGAAGTCTCCTTTAAAATCAGCTCACTAGCATAATAGTATTACATACATATATATACATAAATATAAATATACGTATGCATAAATATACATATGCATACATAATTTCCCTTGTTCAGTGAAGGATCTTTAACAAGGTTATAAACTCATCACTAAGTAATTAACTATAAGAGAGCATGATTTTTGTCTTTTTTTTTTTAGTGCTGTATACCTAGTGCCTAGCTCAGTGCCTGGCTTTAATCACACAATAAATATGAAGTGAAACAAATAGTATTATGCTAAGTGAAACACGCCAGACAGTGAAAGACAGCTACCATATGATCTCACCTATAAGTGAAAACTTATCAGTAACACACACAAATGAGCAAAAACGTACCAGAGACATAGAATCAAAGGACAAATTTACAGTGAACAGAGGGGAGGAGGGGGTAAATAACAGGCTAAAGAAATGGGGAAGGATCAAGTCAAGAAACATGTACAAAGAAGCCATGGTCAAGGGCAGTGAGATACAAAGTTCCTTTGGGAGCAGGGATTGGGCGGGGCAGGAGAGAGCAACTTGGGGGGGAAAATAGGAACAACTGTAAATGAACAACAATTAAAAAACAAAGAAAAATTCATATCGACTTTCAAATAACCTTGTTATTCAGTAAACAAATACTAATAGAAATAACGTTTAAATGGATATTCAGTAAGTAGCTCTGATGTAAAAGGAAATACTATGAGGTCAGAAGACAGAATTTGACAGGCCTGTCTGTGACATCTAGCTGGAATATTACATATGTGTACTGCATGGCCAAGACCTTGAGCTCTGCAACAAAACTGTCTGAATCAGAACTTTCTTTCCATCTCCTATTTGCTGAGCCACTATGTAAAAGAGATTTTATTTCTAAGCTATAAGACTTTCAATTAAACGATAGAAGTAGTATTATTACTTACCTCATTGGATTAATTTGAGGATTAAATGAAGTAACAGATTGAACACCTGTAGCATCTGTAATGGGCTCAATTGTGTCACCTAAAAAGATGTGTTCGAGTTCTAAGCTTTATTATATGTAAATGTGCCCTCATTTGAATGAAGGGTCTTTGCAGAGCAATCAAATTGAAAAGATGCTATATTAATGTGTGCCTCAATCCAATGCCTGGAATCCTTGAAAGATGAGGAGAGGACACAAATAGACACAAGGAGGGCCATGTGAAGAAGGAGGCAGAAACTGGTTGATGTATCTACCAACAAAGGAATATTATGGATTGCAGGGGGCTACCAGAAGCTGGGAAGATGAGAGGCAGGCTAGAGCTTTCAGAGGGAGAATAACCCTGCCTTCACTTTGGTTTCAGAATCCTGGCCTCCAGAAATTTATTTCTCTGGTTTTAAACCACTTATCATCTTTTATGGCAGTTCTCAGAAATTAATACAGCATCTTTAATGTTTAATTAATATAATCTCTTTAAAAATAGTCACTTCATTCCTTGAATTCCGCATAAACAAAAAATAAATCAAAATAACAGTTCACTGTATTAATATCAAAATAATCATTCTAAAGCTCTCTTTAAAATATACATCTGTATATATGTGTTATATATTGCATATTACACACATACATGTGTATATATATATATATATATTCTCAGAAAATATATTATCAAATGTTCCTTAAAAGTATACCTTATAGATATTCTGGAAACATGTATCAATGTACAGTGAAATATTTAGGTAATTATAGGCAAAACCTTGTGTATTTTAATCAGTACTCTAGAATGCTGTGTACTGTTCTTCCTTAATATTACCACGTATTTCTCATCAATGTCACTGGTATATCACACTTGCACATAATATTTTTCCATAAATTAATTTTTTTAACTAATATTATGATGAGAAAGATTTTGGAGCAAAACCATTTGAATAAACATTTAAATAAAAATTAATAAAGTAAATGGAAACAAAAACATGTTTTTTTATTTAACGAATGCATTTAAAAATTATGTAGACTATTCACCTTTTAAAGTGGAACACGTAATTTATTTTCCTCTCTTCTCTGATATTTAACAGAAAAACAATCTACTAAATTATGGAAGGGAATCTAGATAGATGGTTGTGTTGTTGGCACGAGACATTCCTGACAAGAAACTTTCTCTTCACTGGCTTCCAGAAGTCATCTAATAATGTCAGAGTAATGCATTGTCTGTAATTTTACTCAGCATATGTAGGGTTATAAGGAAAGTCACATTGCAAAGTACACCGAATATAGCATTTCACTTAAAATATCCCCATTGTATTTATCCCTTATCTGTTTTTTCCTACCTTTTCTAATACTTAGGTTTCTGGATTTTTTTTCTTTCTTGTAAGAAACTTCCCTCTGTTCTTTTTAAGTTCTATTGCATCTTTCTTTGGTTAAGTAGAACAATGTAATTTCTGTTTTTCTTTTTCTTCCATAAATAAATTTAAACTCAACAAGGAGGGTGGGGACCGAATGAGGCAAGAAAAGTTGGAGGAGACAATGGGATATCTGTAAAAGTGTCAACAATAGAAATGGAAAAAAAAATAAATTCAGCAAAGAATTTTTTTAAAATCTTTCTCCACCTGAGGACATTTTTTCCATTGCTTCTAGAGAGAGAGAGGGAGGGAGGGAGAAAAGGAATCAGGAGAGAGCAACACTACTGAGAGAGAGAAGCACTGATTGGTTGCCTCCTGAATGCACTCAGACTGGAGATCAGATCAGATCGAGACATTCAGACCAGAGATCCAACCGCAACATAGAATGGACCCTAATCATTCATTTACACCATGACGTTCCGACCGACTGAGCCACACTGGCCAGGGCAAGAAGCCCTTTTTTATATCTTCACCTAAAAATCTCTCTTCTCTCTCTCTCTCTTCCTCAATATGTCCCTCTCTTCTTCTTCATTTCCCAGGAGGGCTAGAGCATTTCAAAAATATCATCAGAGTCATGTTGAAACTTCATCTTTCTATATCTTTTAAATCTAGGAGAAAAAAATTTTTATATACTTTGTGCTTTGAAGTAAATTACATTAGAAAGAGTAACAAACTCATAATTTCTCACTAATTACAGTTCTTAAACCACAGGAGATAAATGATGTCTACTATCATTCTTGATCTTTCTCTCCTCCCACAAATTTCTACTTGTCTGAGAAACTGATAAATGTCAACCATACTAAAGTTAAAAGAAAAGATGCTCATTTCTCCCTCATTAGAGAGAGTATTCCTCCACCTAATTTTCAATGTCCTCCCCCACTTGCACTTGGTGCTTTTATCCATACTGTCCATCACGATCAGAAAGATCTTCTCTGGCAAACTCCCCATTCTGTCTTTAAATGTCTGACATTTTTATGTCTCAACTGAAATGGAACCTCTTCCAAGATTCCTTATGAATATCTTAAGAAGAACAATTCGAAATGCCTGATATATTTCACCTCTGGCAAAACTACAAATCGTTGCCTTCCTTGGTGTAGTATTGGCTCCCTTATGTTTTTTTAGATGTCCTTTTATACTCATTTCTCAGATTACTATTTAGCCAAATAAAACATTTATAAAAAAGGTGTTAGTTTCCTATCGCTGCTTTAAAAACTCATTACACAGTTAGATTAAAATGACGATTTTATCATCTCTCAATTTTTGAGATCAGAAATCCAAAATGCATTTCAGGACTCACTGCATCCATTTCCATGGGTCACTGCTCTTTGGGAAAATGGTGAAGGCAACTTGTTTATAAAGACTTACCCTGGGATACAACTTAGTTAAGTGCAACTTATTAGACTCATAAATAATTGTAGCTGCCTGAGCCAGGACAATGTTGCAGATATATATTTCAGTTATTTTGGTATGTATGTATGTGTGCTTATGTAAAGATGGGCAAATATTGTATAAATAAGACAGATATCTCCAGGCTCTAAAGACATTTAAATGAGATGTTGCTATTACTTTTTGTCTATTTACTTTGTTTTGAAATCTTTTATTTATTTTTTAAAATGCTCTATGTTTTCAAATTATATTTGAAAAAATGTTTCTACCTGTTCCATCAGAGATTACATGATTTCAGAGCATCTAGAGTAAGTTTAAGAGCAGCATTATTCACATTTATACAAGAAATTACATCACTGAACAGAAATGGGGTCACTACAGTCAAGTTTGAGACCATATACTTGAGCAAAGAGAATGTACAGCTAGGAAGGACTACTTAATATACAGTCTTTGGTGAATGTAGTCCTCAGCTGTATCTGAGGGCACATGATAGCTTCTTAATGGAGTTCTAGTTAGTGGCTTTCAAATGAGAAGAAGATGAGGGAAGAAGAAAGCAACTTGCATTTATAAAAGGAAATATATAATGAAAATATAATAATCATTTATTTCATTCTAAAGAAAAATGATCTTGATAAATTTCTGGATGAAGTCCTGTTTGTTCTGTACAAATAAAGCCTTCATCTTTAACATAAAGGTTGTGTAGGGGGGAAGAAAGTCTGCTACAGTCTTGAGGGACTCCATCATATCAACAAATATATAATCCAGAAAGCATAAAACTTGCTTATAGTAGGACCAGCAAACTTGGAGTTCAGCATCACTGGGTAGTTTCATACAGAGTAATCTCATTCCAAGTGCAACATTTTATTATATTTAAAAAAAAGATATCTTGATCCTTAAGTGTCTTTAAAAACTTGAGTGACTTTCTCTAGCAGCAAAGCCGGAAGAAACTGGGGACACCTAAATGTAACAGTGACTAGTGCAAAGCCCCAGCACACAGTCTTTCTTCAGATGGGATCACAGAATTAGAGATTTGATAAACACACATCTTTATCCCAATATGTTGAGGGATCCCTTTGAGCCTTCAGTCTAGATTCTGTTAGACAAGTCATACTAAAACAGTTTTATACATCACATAGGATTACTTTTTCAAAAACAGATATCTTTATTCCTTCTCGTGGCTGCCAGACTACAGGATGACCCCCAATGAACTTTACCCCTGGTATTTACCTCTACACATAGTAGTCCTCCCTGTCTCATATAATCAATGATGCTGTGGAAATGCCAGTGTAAGGCTTTAAGGTTAGATTTTTAAATCAGTTGTGGTCCCATCATCATTTTTCTTTAATAATCTTGCTCCAGAAGCCTACTCAATTAACCTTATGAAGAGGTTTGTATGGTCAGGAACTATGACCTCCTGTCAATTGTCAGCACCAACTGACCAGGTATGACAGTGAGGAAGCATCTGGGAGGTCAGTCCTCCGCACAGTCAAGCCATCACTTGAGTGCAACCGCAGTCCCTCCCAGCCTCCTCGCTGCAATTTCCTGAGCTCCTGCACCAAGACGATCCCTCTCTAGCACAGCCGGTGTTTGGACCTACAGAAACCGTGTGAAATAAAAGAAATGTGTTGTCTTAAGCCACTAAATTGTGAGGTGATTTATTATGCAGCAATAAATAAAAGCTTTTTTCCTTATCTTTTTTTTCTTGTAATCTTAATCCTCCAGAGTAATGCATTCTCTTGGTGACCATAATACCTATATCACTTAATCCTCACATTTAAATGTGACAAACTCAGTCGAACACTTATAGTTCAAAGTCTCCATAAGGAAACTTTTACCATTATAATTAGAATTCAATAGAAGAAAAAATTGATAGCTGAATGTGTATAATTGGACCCCGAGATAAATAGACTTTAGCCAAAGTCTATTAGAAGGCTATCCCTTCTTTTACTTTCTGTTTTAAGCTGAAACTTCATGATTTGTTTTAGATTTTATAGGCTCAAACACAGTTATCTTAAAATAACAGTATACAACATAAATGTTACACATAGCTGCAGACTTTTTTCTTTAACTTTTATATTAAGCATTGACATTTCAGTTTTGACAGTTTATTTACCACATAATTAAGGCAATATACCATTAGGATAAAATGAACAGAAAAAAGTATTACCAGAAATAACAAATGGAACATGGAATGTAATTTCATGTAACCTTATACATAACACAATACAGAGCATACTAAATATTATTAAGACGTTTATGTGAAGGGTTAAGATCTTTTAAAAAATGAAATTAACACCCTTCATTCAAACTCAGTGCTAAAATAGCCAAAAGCCATGGTTTGTATTTCATTTACCCTCGACTCCTCTAATTTCCAGATTGATTTCATAATTTTAATTTGCTTAATAATTTAATCATAAGTTTGGTTTTACCTTGTTGCTATTTTTAAAAAAGTTTTAATTTGTAAGCAGTCATTGTTTTATCAATATTATAGTTATTTGTAATTATAATGAATATTCTTTCTTGCTTAGCTGCTCATATTTTGTAAGTAAAGAATTATCTCTACATCTGGTGGTATTTCAATTCTTCTTACAGAATACAAAATTAACAGATTAGTATATCTTAAAAACTTTTTATTTTTCCTTTCAAGTGTTTCCTACTTTTCAATTATTTGTTTGTATTTATTTTTCCTGTGAAAAATCTTTCATGGACCTCTTTTTGATAGAATTCAAGAAACAGTGGAGATTTTTGAAGGAATAATTATAACATTCAATACATTTAATTTATTTTTAAAATCTTAGTATATTCCGTATGTCTTTCTGTATTTCTTCCAAAACTTTTCTGGAAGTATGTAGTAAGATTTTGCTTTCTTGAAAATATGCGTTTTAGTATCCTAGCTGAATTTATATTTTATCATAGTCACATATGTATGTATCTGTGTGTGTTTAATGTGTTTGATGTTTATCAGACTTGAAGAATGGTTTTAAGTTTTGCTGAGAAGTTTATGGAGAAAATAGCTTGAGATTTTTGGGATTTTTCTATATTTTGTATTTGGCAAACATATCCAATCCTCACTAGATTTAGAGGAATGATATTGGAAAAAGAGAATAGCTAAATCTCCTTTAAACACTGAGTTTAAAACATAAGAAAAGCCTTGGAGAGTAGTTGTATCCTTTGCTGAAAGTACTTTTTTTAGAAACCTTACCTAAATCCCAAAGAAAGTCAGTTTAATTATATCAAGTTAAACATTTTAATTGTAAGAACTTATCCTGAACAGAAAATGATTTTAATTTAACAAAAATAATAATGTTATTATTAATATGGATCTTAGAATTTATACCAATAGTTAAAAACATATCATGGCTCCTAAGCAATGAATTTTTTAAATCATATTATAATATTATAAGTATGCATCCAAATGGTCACTCAAAGAAATTTTCTTGAAATATTTTCTAGCAATTTACAAAAAGATAATTCTAGTTGTAGCTGTGCAAAATATAGATACGAGATATAAACATATATGTATACATGCATACATACACAGAGAGAGATTTGTAAATTTGACTTTTGTTTATGCATCTCACGGATGATAGCTTTGATATGACAATAATCAATCCTACAAGTAGGACATTTCCATCAATAGTAAAATAAATAAATTAAAATGTAATTTCTGGCCCTGGCTGGTTTAGTTCAGTGGATTGAGCACAGGCCTGCAAACCAAAGGGTCGTTGGTTCAATCCTCAGTCAGGGCACATGCCTGGGTTGCAAGCCAGGTCTCCAGTAGGGGGTGCAAGAGAGGCAACCACATATTGATGCTTTTCTCCCTCTCTTTCTCCTTCCCTTCTCCCTCTCTAAAAATAAACAAATAAAATATTTTTTAAGAGATGATTTCAATATTCATCCCTGAACTTTTATTATTTTAGCTAAGTCCTCTTTGAGGGACTCTTACTGTTCAGCTGAGTGAGCTACAGGTTGACACACTTTAAAGATGGATGGAGTTAGCTTTAGTTGTGCATTTGGCAATAAAAATCCATAGCAATAGCCAAGAAATTTCACTAAGAATGTATCACGTGTCAGGTCCCTTGCTATATTTCACGAACCTTACAATCTTTTTAGTCTTCTCCACATCCAACCCTTTAACTATTACCTCCATAACATTGCATATCCAGCTAAATATTCTATAAATAAAATTTAGCATTGCTGAAGACACAGATGTCAAAGTATTTTTGTTTATTAGGCATGATTAATGACTTGAGTTTCCTAGGGGCCCAGGGAAGCAAATTATCCTTGTTTATCCAAAAATGAGGGTTATAACAGGTTATGGGAATCTCAGTAATACAACTGGTCCAATTCTGGGAAAATGGGGGAAGCTGATCTTCCTAAAAGTATCAGTCTATGCATTAACACCAGTGGTATAACCTGAGTAAATGAATTATTGGTCAATTTGATAGACAGAATAATGACCCCTCCCAAAGTTCTTCACCTTCTAAATGTAATAGCCATTAGTAGTAGAAACATACAAACAGCCGTTAGGCATCTGCAGTTCCTGAGACTGGGTAATAAATAAATGTCAGGGAACGGCTGGGTTAAAATTCCTAGCCAAATAAGGTAACTGACCAAGGCCCGCCAGATAAGACCCCAGCTCCCAACCACCAATTAGAGACTTTCGCCGTTTTTTTAACTTAGCAACCTGGCTAATAGCTAACTGCCACATCTGCTTCTGTAACCCCGCATTCGCTTGCTCTGCCCTATAAGAACCCCGTAGTCTGTGAGCCAGGCGCGACTCTCATCTGCAGCCCTTTTGGGCACCGTGTCTCTGGACACCCCGAGGGTTCGCCCCTGCGCAGGTAAAGCTTGGCCACCAAATTTATAATTAGACTATTATTTTGTAATCAATAAAATTAGAGATCTTTGAAACCTATCTTCATCTCCGAGAGCGTGCATTGACTCATCTGTTGCCTACAACACTAAATATCAGAACATTTTAGTATATAACTTTAAATGGAAAAGGGGACTTTGTAGATGTGATTAAGACTATTGAATGGGGGAGATTATACTGGACTTCCCACTTGTGTACAGTATAATCATAAATCTTCCTATGAAGGAGGGGCAGAAAGGTCAAGCAGAGCAGTCCATGTGACTGTGGAAGCTGAGAGAGCTTCTAAAACACAATACTGCTGGCTTTTAGGATGTAGGAATAAGAGGTAAGACATCAAGGTGACTTCCAGAAGCTAGACAACTAAAAAGAAATGGGTTGCCTCCAAGAAACTCAAGAAGGAACTAGTTTTCCGATACCATGCCTTTAGCTCCATGGGGTTGATTTTGGACTTCTGAATTCCAAAATTGTTAATATACTAATTTTGTGTCGTTTTAAGCCACTGGACCTGTGGCAATTTGTTACAGCAGACATAACAAACTAACAAAGTACAACTTCCTGAGATATGTGGATTTTTGGAGAGTTTCTGTTTTTTAACATTGTTTTACTCTTTAATTTATCTGATAAAAATATTTGTTAACTACAAATTGTTACAGCTTGATTTGTGAAAAAAATATGCTGTTTTTTATACTCCATTAAGTATACTTCCTTTCAGTCAAGAAATCTTATGTGTAAATATAAATTTTTCTTTCTTCTTTAAATAAAATTAATTAATAACATTAATTAGAGTCTATTAATCATTCTTTAATTAGAAAATAATATAAATATATATGCACTGATACATGGTTTTATATATGTATAATTATGGATTCATGGTATATGAATTCAGACACATATGTATGAAACCATGTACATATAGTTTCAACCTTCACAATGAATGAGATGTACCTGGGAGAATTCTGATCACAGTGAAAGAGGTAACTCATGGTTTTGAGCATGATGATGTTTTCTTGGTTTAAATATAATGTTCAATCTCATTTTCCTGTTTCCCATCATGTTCTACTTTTGTTTATCCAGCTCTCAGAGACACAGAGGATATTGATTAGTTACTGAGACCATGTAGCTCCTCAGATTAAGAGATCTGAATTTACATCCTGGCTCTAACGCCAAAGCTTATGAAGTTTACTCAATGCATCTAATCATCATTTTTCTTATCTATTTATCTAATCCAAATATGTCTATATCTATACATATAGGTAGATGAAATGAACATTTTTAATTCTAATGATATAAAATATATTTTGGTTATTTGCTACAAAAAAACATTGACAGCCAATACTGTTTATTAAGCAATAAATTGATTGCTATTTGAGGATGTAAAATCTTAAAAAAAACAACAATAGTTTAGTACCTAATAAGTAAACAGACTGAAAATACAGTGGCAGTCAGTGGTAATACTTTCAATATTTTACTAAAGTGTATATAAATTAATATATAAAGATATAAATTAATTATGTCTTTACTGTAGCATTTCTTTTTCTATCACCAAATAGGCTGATGATAGGTCACTGGGGAGTCCCTCCTGAATCTTCTTCATTTTATTAAGAAGACCCTTTCACAGTAAAATTTGAAACTAGTACCTAGTAGAGAACACAGTATAAGATGATTTGTGAAATTTTAAGATCAAATGGAATCTCTCCAGAGAGAGAACAAATTATATTCAGTTTACTTGGGAAGTCTATTCTCCAGAACTTTCTCAAATGTATGAATTATATAAGACTAAGTATTTTGGGCATTGTCAACTTAATTCCAAACCATCTTGAAGATAATGACTAAAAAGTCATTCTATACTAAACTAAAGAAATGATGCTTTGACAACCACTGTACTATCATATTCTGGAACCCTAAATAATTTTATGTTTCTCCAATTCAATCCATGAAAGAATTTTGCTTCATTTTTAGGAGATTGTTGAAATAGTTGGCTATCCATACTCTAACATCATTTGGTTCTACCGATTTGCCCTAAACACAGCAGGATTCTCTAAAAAAAATTAACAGATAAAAAATTAAATTCAAGTTTACAGTGTAATGAAGGAGTGAGGCAATCAACATCGTTCTTTTGGAGACCTTGAAAGGCTGCTTAAGAAATCATCTCCAATTGGGAAATGTATCAACGTTAGAATGAATAAGACAGTTATCCCTGGTTTCACAGAATTATGGGGAATGTTGTAGCTTATTTTTTTTAGTAGTGATAGAAATGTACAAATCATTTTTGGACATAAATTGCATGGTCATAAACAAAGTCATAGAATTTCACAACAATTAATTAGTAGAGACTAGAAAAGAAAGCTTAAAGGTCATATTACTAATGACCTTTTACTAATGAACAATCAATGCATAACTATAAGTAATGTTGTAAAAGTAAAGTATATTGTTACCAAAACCAAATTTAATTCATACTCTTATTTGAATTTTCAGCATGCCTTTCTATGATTCTTTGCATATAAAAATTTTATTCATAGTTGTATTCTTAGCATCCATGTAAAACCTGCCCTAAATAACTAAAAGACTTATATATCACCTCTTATGTTTTAACACAGACAATGGGGGCAGAGGGTATAGATGCACAACCTAAAATCATTATGATATGTGATAATTTGAAGATTTTTTATGTGTTAGGGGTGTTTGTGTTGAAATTATAAAATATGCCACCAAAAGTTTTCAAAGAGTGACTATTTACTTACTTACTTACTTACTTACCAAGAAATCTAAGGATAGTGAGTTCCAGTGTCATTTTATTTTTCCAGTATGTAATGTTTATTTATCCCCATCAAAAATGTAGCAATGATCTAAAAAAGATGTCTCACTCATCAAAATTCTGATCTCGCTCATCAGAATTTCCTTTCAATTTTTCTTAATCTTCAATATCATTAAAGATCATTATATCTCTCTTCCCATGTTTTTGTAAATGTTTCAACATTTCATGTATTAAGGTAGTGATCTATTTTGGGTCTCTGGCTTCTGTGTACTCTCCTTAAATATTTCTCTTTGTTCTTTCATCTAGGTAAAATTTAACTGTCAGATAGCTTCTGACACCAGCTTTCTGAAGTGTCTGGGCAAAAACCTGAGAGTCTACCTCCCCAGCCTTCATTTTCCTTTAATCATTCTGTCCAAGAGTTCAGACTCTGGAGTAAAATTTTGACCAGGTTCACACCAGGAAGCATGAAAGTCAACATTTAGTGGTTTCTCTTCTTGTAAAACTTTTTCATTGAAGGTCTGAGGTGTTAGATCTGTGGGTGCTTGAGGTAAATATCCTAGACCCTAGGTTTTTAGGGAATAGGAAATTCTTATTCAAACCATTGTAATTACACCGTTGGTAAGCCTTATTTGATTTTTGGCGGGGTGGGAATCTTATCTCAGAGTATTTCCTAACATTTCTTTGGCACATAGAGAATGATGCTGTTGGCGATCTCTGCTTTCCACATTGATTAGTCCAATTAATGCCCAGGCTGTTCTTTTTCATTCTGACATTAAAACTTGACATGGATCACACTGTGGAGAATAGAAATCAACAACCATCCAAATTTTGGCATGTTTTCTTTGTTTAACTAGTTCATTGAAAGTGGAGGAGGATGTCAGGGAGATCACAGGATGATTTGTAAAGTCCTCTGGGAACTCCAAGGTCTGTTGGGCAGAATGGTGTCCTTCATATTCCTGAATGCTGGACTGTGAAAACTGCTGTTGTTGGCTTAGCTGGAATGTTATGTATGTCACCAAATCCCTCATGAATTGTACACACTAGTTTAACAAATGTAATCTGACCATGAAGACCCTTCGATACTTTTCTTAACTCTGGCAGTAAAATACAAGCTGTGGTTACCAAGAGGGTAAAAATTGACAAGCCATGGTTGTTTGTCATTGACAGAAAAATTATGAAGTCCAAGTTTGGTGACATGAGAATGAACACCTTTTTTTGGCAAAGGCAAGTGAATCATACTGAACCTTCTTTCCATGATTAATTTCACACTGTTTGGTCCCTTGTCCTTTAAACACTGCTAGACATGTCTGAAAAACATAGAGATTGCTATAGATTTCTGGGACTGAGAAACAGTCAAAGTTGCCAACTTGAGTATGTTAATTTTTAAGTAAAATCTTCAGTTTCTTCCTTCAGGGTCATTTTGTTTTTTTTCTTTTTTTCCAGAGTAAAAATATAAGAGCAGCTAATGATGAGTCAAACACTCTTCTAATGTGTTTGCCAAAAGGAGTTTAAAACCTGGAAGATTATGCCGTATTTCTAAATCCATTTCTTAAGTGTCCAGTGACTTAAGCAACAAAATACTACCTTTTTCCTTTTGTTATTTTATGTGTTATTTTGCTCCAGGAGCAAAATAGTAGCACTTGTACGAGGGTGTGCTGGGTGACACTGTCCATCATTGCTACATCATCAAGACCATCCAACAGGCCATTAAGCCTGAGACACGTCTGTGAGGTTAAACAATCTCCTCCTTTGAGACAAAGAGTGATCAGCCAGCCACTACCAGCAGCAAGACTGGTTTGTACAGCATTAGCAAAACCCCCCCTCCATAATTCTGTCATTGTCCATGTAAAATGCTACACGGAGAAATTCACTAAGGTTTCCTTTGATCTGTCACCATGATACTGAAGCAATTCCAGATCTAAAAGTGAAGAGGCCAGGATTACTGTTGACTCCTTTCATTCCGCAAAGCATTCTGTCATCACCACTGTTAACGACTCCAATCCATCAGCTTCTTTAACAAAGTCTCCCCAAGTAGAGGAAGATGCTCTGCACAGGAAATCTCATGTTGGCTCCAGCCCAGGGTCATTTAATCACTCAAAACTGTTGGGATGTTTCAGCATTAGAGTCTGTTATTTTTTGGCTATTCTTTTTGGTGATGAGAGTAGCCTTTGGCTTCTACTATTCCAAACATATTGTCCCACAGAATGAAGAGCAGGGCTGGTCTTTCCACACCTTTCATCTGTCCGTCTATCAGAACTTTGAGAAGCTCCCAGTGTATTGTACTTTGGAGGCAAACAGCCGGAACCAGGCCTCCTGTCTGACCCCTGGCTGAGACAGATGTGAGGTTCTCTGTAATTGGCCTTTTTAACCTTCAGAAGGAATGGGCTGTAGTCACTCCTATAAGGAAATCTCGGATGGGAATTGTTGTTTAGGTAACAAAGACATCTGCTGTATACCACTTGACTACTGGGGTCACAAGAGAAAGACAAGTCTCCTCATGATCACAACACACATGAACAAGGGCCCATGTGAGAATTTGGTTGCCACTAGTAAATGAGATATGATTTTTTAGAGAAAATAGATTCATAACTGATGATTTGCTTACATCTAGAAATCCTATTTTAAGCACACTAAACAGTGTAGAAAGAAAATTCTGTAGGAATAATAATATAAATATGATATTGGCAGTTTTGTGATAATTGTTCAATTACTTTTCAAAGGGAAAAACTGTTATTATTTTAGCAAATAATATATCTAGTAAAGTATAGGGATTGAACATCAGCTCAGTTCCAGCTATGCTACTTATTAGCATTTAGATGTTGCAGAACTTCTGTTACTCTTGATCATTGATGTCTCCACGTGTCATGAAGTCGGTGATGTTGATATTTGAGGAATAAAATGAGACAGTGCAGCGGACATGCAGAGCACAGTCCCTAACCGCCCCCGCAGAGTCTTCGGAATATTCTGTTACTCCACCTGTTATTCCATGAGACCAGTTTATTTATCTTCTTTATTTTAATTAACAAGGACATAAAAAATTGCAATTCATGATAACCTGGGCAATGACTAAGTTTAATTTTTATGGAAAAATATGCTTGCTTAACAAAATATCAGTTGTAATTTTTAAAAATATATTTGAAATATTAAAATGTTTATATAAATTATTGAATTAATAATTAACTGAAACTCATTACCGTTCATCAAAACACATGTGGCATTATATAGTGAACAACACAGATAATCTCTGATTTTTTAAAAGATTTTATTTATTTATCTTTAGAAGGGAAGGGAAGGAGAGAGGGAGAGAAACATCAATGCATGGTTGCCTCTCGTGCATCCCCTGCTGGGAACTGGCCTGCAACCCAGGCATGTGCCCTGACTGGGAATCAAACCACGATCCTCTGGTTCACAGGCCCACTCTCAATCTACTGAGCTATGCCAGCCAGGGTGATAATCTCTGACTTTTTTTATTCTGAAATAAATCAAACAGGAAAAAATGTGATTATACTTAAATTATTATCTTTTTAAATCTCTTGGACAGTTTATATAAACATACATGGAAAGCTATTGGCCTACTTTTTTAAAACTTAATTTGGAATTGTCTTTGTGTATAGGTTCATGTTTAGAAGATTTGCTATTTTAAATATTGGAAACAAATTAAAGGCTTCAAGTGGTTAATTAGTATAAGCTTATTAACTAGAAAAATGACACTTGTGGTAACCAAAACCATGTGAGCAAATTATAGAAGTCCAAGAAAGAAAAAAACACAAGAAAAGATAAAAACAGACTAAGTTTCTCTCACAGGAGGTCATAAAAAATGAGCAGTACTAAAAGGTGGGCATGACTCCTGCTGTGTACTTTACAAATGTCAATGTCATTACCGTTTATTCACACTGAATAATGATGAATACTTGCAGTCAATCTCCCATAACCCTCAGGATGTGATATATGTGATGTATGTGATATATGTGATGTATGTGATGTATGGGTTAGGGTCAAATTTTATTTCATAAATCAGAGAATGTGACTTTCAGTGGCATAAAGCTTAAAGATTAAATTTGTTCTTTGTCTTCTATATTATCAGATCATAACGGTATACCTAGAAAAATATATTTAAATGCTGCTCTATTTCTGTATTTTTCAAAATGAATAATGTTTTATTTCTCTTTAAAGCTGTCATTTCAGTATGTAAAGTATATGTTTATATTTTTATATAGATATAGACATAGGGTAAGGCAAAAGTAGTTTTACAGTTGTGGCTATACGAAACAGAGTTTATTCTTATTTGTTAATTATTATGTAATTTTTCATACAAACAAATGTAAACTTACTTTTGCACTACACTGTATATACATACACATGTAGATAAAAAGTTAAATAGAAAGGCAATCCCACAGTAATAAAGATTTTGATTTATTCCATAGTACTGAATCACTAAAGTAGAATTAAAAACAAAATAGAAAACAGTCAGTTTCATAAATCACTTGGCATGCTTGCATTCAGGTTTTTAAATCATTACACATTATTCATTATGTTATCGATGTAAACATGATGTCTTAAAATGATCCAAATTTACTTAATGATCATTTAAGATACTTTTATCTCAGAAAGGTGTTTCAAATTAGAATATTGAAAGTTGCATTATTTTTGTATTCTGTCCTCTGTTAGTGGGTATAGCTCTAAGGGAAATTTTAGCAGTCACAGTGCAGTTTCCCCTGAAATGAACTCAGGCCTAAACAACACTGTGAGTCGGGGAAGTGCCTTCAGGGCATCTCTATCCCCTTTTCATTTTTCTCTCTTCTCACAACACCCCCCTCTCCTTTAATCCCTGAAGCACCCAGGTTATTTTCAGTTCTGAGCTTCCTTGTTTGTTGAGAACTGCCCTGCTTGGTTTTGTTACCAAACAAGAGGTCCGAGGGAGGGGCAATACAATATTTGGCCCACCTAGGGATGCCAAAAACTGCTATACAACAGGGGCTCCTCCCAAGGACAAAATACTAATATCTATTGGGGTCTTCTGTCTGCCACCAATTGGAAAGACATCTCTTAATGCCAGAGATTCATGAAAAGGAAACAAAATGTTTATTTAATGCTATTCAGGCCTAACGCCTCCACTAAAATATCAAAGTCCTTTAGGGTATACACCTACACCCACACAGCTCCCTTCTCCCACTGTCCCAACTCCAGGTACCGTAAATCAGGAAAAGAACACACGTCTGTGTTTCAGTCCGCTGGCACCATCAGCTGTATCATCATGTAGGCAGGATCTCTCGAGTTAATCCAAAAATCATGTGGCACCTTTTCACAGTCCACTGGCAAGAGTTCTTTCTACCAAGTTCTAGTCAAAGTCTCTCCTGCTTTGCAGGCCCCACAGCCAAAGGGGGCACCCCAGAGCCACGTGGGCCTCTTCTACCAAAGCTGCAGGGGTCTGCACTCCACCAAAAGCATGTGGCTTTCTTCTTCACCTGGCTGTAGGGATCTCCATTCTGGCAAAGCTGCATGGTTTTTCCTTTCACCTGGGAAAGAGGGGGTCCACGCTCTGCTGAAAGATCATGGCTCTCTCCCTCAGGAGTGCAGCCCCTCATTAAATCCTGAGTCCCAGCCACTCCCTTCTCCCTGGCTCCAAACTTGGCCACAGCTATTTAACATATCTATGAAACCAGTTAAAGGTTATAGATATGTTAAATAATCATTCCAGAGGTTAGCTGCAAAACTATTGCTATGCAAAACAGCTCTCAATGGCCCTGGCTCTATTTGTCTCTTCCCCCTGGGGGGCGGGTGAGGACATCTTATATGTCTCTCCAATATTCCTATACATTTTGAATTCTGGACGCCATTCCAAATGTTTTTTGGGGTCCCCCTTGGCTGCACCCTGAATCAGTTTCAGGAATTGTAACTCTACGCCCTGTGGCTAAGGATGAGCCAGACACTACCTCTGGAATGTGAGCCACAGGAAACAAAGCTTGATTCTGGCAGCAAGCTCTGCTTCTGCTTCTTCCCCTGTACCCAAAGCATGGTCAATGTCCATGGCGGGTACGACCAATCAGAGAGCGGCAACCTAGGCCAGACATGATCACTTGGAAGGTCATCATGGAAGGACTTGGGGGCAGTGCAACAAAGAGGGAGTGATGGACCCTCGTCCCCCCACCCCCACCCCCCGGCTATTGTGGCATAGCCCAAGTCCCCATTTCCACCCTGGAGAAGTGCTTCCTGGCTCTAATCCACTTAAGCCTAAAAACCTGTGATGGGGAAGGCAGTGCAGCCCTGTGCTGGAAAGGGCGGGTATCTGGGGTAAATCAGGGATAAGAAAGAATATATAAAAATCCTGTGAAATCTGCTTTGTTTAGAATGGTCTCATTTAAATGATAAGGGTCCAAGCAAGAAGTTTGTTCCTCAAAGTTTTATGGCTTGTTAGCTATCTGACCCAGACTGAGAATAAGCCCTCATAGTTCTTTGAATGCCATCTATTGTTTGATCCCTACCTGTATTCTTGTGCAAAGGAACCCAACAAAAGCCCCTTGAGCAGGGGGCTCTTGGCCCTTCCCCTCTGAGGGACTGGCCACCTTTCCTCCCCAAGCAGATCATGTCTTGGTAGTGTTTGCTTTCATCCATGGCAGACGGGGGGACTTGCAAGGAAAGTCACCCCCACACCTGTTCTTTCCTCTCCACTAAAACATAGATTCTATCACAGCATTCCTTTGAATAATTACTTAGTTATTCGCACTGACAGGTGTATGTTTTTAGTAAACTTTCTTATCTGTACTGTAATTTGATCTTTACATTAAACAATGAGACATTACTTCTTGAACTAGTTGATTATAATAATAGCTACATAAAAGTAGCAAATAGGAATTCCTAGAAATTCACTTTTTCTTCAAACATGCAGAATTACCAGAAAATTTCAGACCTTTCAAATTTAAGGCAAAGTAGATATGTTATTCTGTGATACAGCCATGTCGACTACATGAAGCTACATTCTAACTTACATAACCGCAACTGTGAAATAAAATTTTTTTGAAAAAAAATTTTTCTTTTTTTTATTGATGTTCAAATATAGTACCTATTTGGAATTGGTATGAAGTATTTGCAGTATTTATTTAACTGACTATTCATTTTACACTGCATACATGTTATAAGTTTGGTCAGTGAGCACAATAATCACTATACATTACCTGTATCAAATGAGTTTATGAAATCTAAATTTTTAAAATTTGCAACACATTTGTCCTCATGGGTATCTAATTATGTACTGTGGACCGACTTACTAATTTTATAATACTTCTTCATTTTTATGAAAGGTTTTTAAAAATATTTTATTTATTTATTTTGAGAGAGAAGGAAACAGAGAAAGAGAGGAGGAGAGAAACCTCAATGTGTGGCTGCTCTCACATGCCCCCTACTGGGGACCTGGCCCACGACCCAGGCATGTGTCCTGAATGGGAATCCAACCAACTACCCTTTGGTTCGCAGGCTAACACTCAATCCACTGAACCACATCAGGCAGGGCTCCATCTTTTATTTGCAAGTGTAATTATTACTTTTGAATTTCTCCTGGTTAGTCATTGTATGAGAGGAGGTCAGGCTGAGGTCCCAGTTAATAATACCGTATTTTGAAAATAAACTATCTACATCTTACAAATGTAATATTGTAATGGCCTGCCCAGGAGGGGAGCTAGCCGGTGAGTCAACAGGATCAAGGAGAGCAAGTAACTAAGTAACTGAGGAGTAAGAACAAAGAAATTTGTATTAACTCCTAGCAGCAGTTCCACTTTCTTGCTTCTGCAAGCTGCTTCCTGCTTTCACGCCAGAAGTAAGGGTCTGAGCGACAGACTGCCCACCCTCACCCTATATAAGCCATTACTCCCCACTGATTGGGGCCCAGAATTTGGAGACTGACTCTTCTGGGTCCACGCACATAAAAATAAATTTCCACTCCGTACACCCGAAAGTGGCTGAGTTGTTTTCTGTAACAATATGAATGCAAGTATTAGCACTTTTTTGCAAATATGGAAGCTGAGACATTTAAACATGAAATAGTCTAATGTCATATGACTAGGTCACCACAGAATCATAGCACAACACCTTTCCCAGTGAGTATATTCATTGCTTTCATCTCTATCATCTCTCATCCCTCTTGTAGTATTTGGCTTAGAAACAAGATTCTTAGACTAGAGATGAATTCAAGCTGAGATGTTTGCTGGTGACAATAACTTTTGGAAACATCAATATTTTGTCACCAGCTTTCATTGTCTATAATATGGCAATACAACAAAGCCCAAGGAAGAGAGACATTTTTGAAAATATGACTTCTTTGTTGATATTATGGAAGATCAGCATGAACCCCAAATCTGATTATTGTAACTAGTACAATTAATGCTACTATTTCAGGATGCTACTTTTCTTTTTAAAAATCATTACATGATTAATTAATTAGTTACAAAGGAGTGGTATTTTATATTTATATTCTATATGCGTATTTGTTTATTCATTCAGATATTTATATAGGAGTGTTTTATTTTGGGGATTTATTAAAATATTTTAATAAATAAGAAATATACAGTTTATTAACCTTTATAAAGAGCTGTAGCCTATAACAAATACCCAAACATTGTAAAAGTGCAGCGAACGTGACTGAGTAGTTTTTTTCCCTTCTTTATTTATTGTTGTTCAAGTACAATTGTCTTCATCCCCGCCCCCCACAGCCATCCCCACTTTCTACCCTTGATCCTACTCCCCTTTGGGTTTGTCCATTTGTCCTTTATACATGTTCCTTGACAGCCCTTCCCCCTTTCCCCACCCCCCGCTGTCTCCTCCTACCTCTCCTCGGTTACTTTCAGTTTGTTCTTAGTTTTAATGACACTGGTTATATTTTGCTTGCTTGTTTGTTTTGTTGATTAGGTTCTACTTGTAAGTGAGATCATATGGTATTTGTCTTTTACCGCCTGGCTTTTTTCACTTAGCATAATGCTCCTCAGTTCCAGCCATACTGTTGCAGAGGGTAGGAGCTCCTTCTTTCTCTCTGCTGCATAGTATTCCATTGTGTAAATGTACCACAGTTTTTTGATCCACTCATTTACTGATGAACACTTAGGCTGCCTCCACCACTTGGCTATTGTAAATCGCACTGCTATGAACATTGGGTGCATGGATTTTTTTGAATTGATGTTTCAGGATTCTTAGGGTATACTCTCAGCAGTAGAATTGCTGGGTCAATATGCAGTTTCATTTTAAGTGTTTTGAGGAATTTCGCACTTTTTTCCACAGTAGCTGTGCCAGTCTGCATTCCCACAAACAGTGCACTAAGGTTCCCTGTTCTCCACAACCTCGCCAGAACTTATTGTTTTGTTGATTTGTATATGATGGCCATCCTCACTGGTGTGAGGTGGTATCTCGTTGTGGTTTTAATTGGCATCTTTTTAATAACTAGTGACATTTAGCATCCTTTCATATGTCTCTGGGCCTTCTTTATGTCCCCCTTTGAGAAGTGTCTGTTCAGATCCATTTATTAATTGGACTGTTTGTCTTCCTGGAGTGGAGTCGTGTGAGTTCTTTATACATTTTAGAGGTGGGAGTGCTATCAAAATGTTGAAGGACTATTAAGTTAAAGACAGTGTTGGAACAGTTGAAATCAGTTGTACATCCATATCATAGGAAATATGATATAACGTTCTTCATAAAACTTGGGAATCAAAGACACTTTTTGCTTACAATGTTACCTCTACATTTTTAAGTATATTTAACTTAAATAAAAGTGTTAAAATATGATTTATCATAATTAAACAACCCGATAAATACTCATTCATCATGTATGAGAAGGACCCATAGTAAATGGAAATCCTTTAACCTGCAAATAGATTATCTAGATACTTCTATCCATATAGCTTATTGTGGCATTCTGCATTATCAAATTTTGGATTGTAGTTTATTGTCCTATATGTTACAAATATAACAGAATATTCTATTATCTTTTATATTTTAAATATAACAATATAGAGTGACACTAGTAATTAAAAATGGACATTTAAAATCACATGTAAATAAATTTCAAACTATTACACTAAAAATATACCACTTAATACAAATTTATATTTATTTTTAAGAATAATAAGTATTTGTTTGAAAATGTGCTTTGTAATTTCTCAGTGTTCTTTCATATAAAATGCACTCAGTTTTAAATTACTTCAGGACACATAGAAAGTAAAGCATCATTAAATAATAGTATACTTGAGCAATTATATGTTAATATTAATATAAGCTTATTTGTTTTTTTCTCAAATAGATTCAAGGCTCTTATACACTTTTTAAAAGCATTTGCAGAGGGACTGGTTTTAAAACTTCAGTTTTGTTGGTTTCTAAGTGTAGGAGGTGTTGTGAGTGACTCACCAAATGACTGTGAATGACTCAGTATGCTTTACTGACGTTCTTAAAAGGACAACAGAAAAAACGATTAGATTGATGGAACACTTGGTGTTAATAAAATTCTGTTTGGTCAACAAAACCATCAAGTAGCTCCTGTCCATCCCTGGAGAATGCTTACATCACTTCTGACAAACAGTTTTCAATTGTTGTGACAAACAGTTAGTCATGATTTTCTTCTCCTTGCAGGTCCCTGCTTTGCAACTGCTCCCAAGACTAAGCAACGGCTAAAAAATTGGATGGAGACCTTATCGGCTTATCCTAGGAATTGACTGACTACCACAAGACACTGTTCATTTTTCCCTTGCTGGCTCAACTTTCTGTTAAATATGTCTACTAATGTTTATTACTCCTCCTCATGAAATTTTTATGGAAAAAGAAACCTTTTTCCATTTGATTTTAATATACTTGTAGATTTCTGAGATCTAGGCTCCTTCCCTTGCAATTGTCTTTCTTCTAAGTAAAGTAGTTCCCTATCTAGGTCCAGATTTCTGTTCATTTGACACTACCCAGTGGCTCGAGTTTGGAGACAAAGAGGGGCAGATAGGACCAACTGTACGCTCTGACAAAATATCCAAAGCCGTTCCCACAAATGTACCACCTGCTACAATCAGGTGGTACATTTAAAAAAGACTTCATCCATGATAATGACAAAGGACTTCTATCCATCCCAGAGAGCTAGAGCAGGGGAAAAATTGCTTAATTCCTCTCCATATTACCACTTCAAATAAAGATCCATTTAGAACTGCAAATTTGTGAGACAGTCTTATACAAAACTGATATTCTTTTACTGTGGTCTTCCCCATTATGTATAGAACTATAAATATACCATCTATTTTCCCCCATGAATTGATGTATTGAAGAATAACAAAACAACTACCACAAGGGGAAAACAATATATAAAGTCTGAATTTATTAATTTGACAGGAAAAGAGGATTCAAATCACTCTGGAAGGAGTTAAAATTTGCATTAACTATAGAGTCAACATGTTGGATATGAGACCAGTAAATAGTTACATTAAAATGTTATAAGATTCCCAGGCATTTTTGACTGGTTACTAAAATAAATTTCTCTTTTAACCGATCATGTTTAATCATGAGATATTTTGAGTGGGTATTAAATACAGGTTCACTTCTTAAGTACTGGAAATATTTTCTGTTGTTGTTTCAGGGATATATTTAGGTAAAAGTTGAAAAGTTTTGGTCACAAATCTACCTCATGTTACGTATATTTTGACCACGATTACAGCCACATTATATTTCATTCATCCATGTGCAATAATATGTGGCATTTCATTTGTTTCTTCTTTGAATTTTATTATATTTTTTCATTACCATTTAAGCCCTGATATCTCCCTCTGGCTTGTAGTCTCCATTCTATTGCCCATTTCATGAATTCCTTTTCTCTTTTTTGCTGGATCTGTACATCACCTAATTTTCCCCCAGAGCTGTCATCTGCTCTCTATCTATGAGTCTCTCTATTTTGCTTATTAGTTCAATTTGCTCATTAGATGTCATATATAAGTGAAATCATATGGTATTTGTCTTTCTCTGACTAGCTTATTTCACTTAGCATAATGTTCTCCAGGTTCATCCATGGTGTTGCAAAGGGTACAATTTTCATCTTTTTTTATGGCTAAGTAGTATTCCATTGTGTAAATGTTCCATAGTTGTTTTATGCACTCATCTACTGATGAACAAGTGGGCTGTTTCCATAACTTGGCTATTGTAAATAATGCTGCAATGAGCATAGGTATGTTTATGTTCTTTTGAATTAGTGTTTTGTGTTCTTTCAGATATATCCTGAGAAGTGGAATAACTGGTTCAAAAAGCAGGTCCATTTTTAATTTTTTGAGGCACCTCCACACTGTTTTCCACAGTGGTTGTACCAGTCTGCACTACCACCAACAGTGTAAAAGAGTTCCCCTTTCTCCACACCTTCTTGAGCACTTATTTGTTGATTTATTGATGCTAGCCATTCTCGAAGGTATGAGGTGATATCTCATTGTAATTTCAATTTGCATTTCTTTGAACATCTTTTCATATGTCTATTGGCCATCTGTATATCCCCTTTAGAAAAGTGTCTATTCAGGTGCTTGTTCATTTTTAAATTGGACTGTTTGGAGTTTTTTTGGTGTTGAATTTTATGTTTTTTATAAATCCTGGATATTAACCCTTTATCAGATGTATTGACAAATCTGTTGCATTCAGTGGGTTATCTTTTTATTTCACTGAGGTCTCCTTTGCTATGCAAAACCTTTTTAGTTTGATGTAGTCCTATTCATTTTTTTCTTTTGTTTCTTTTGACAGGGGAGATAGAGCAGATAGAGTTTGACTGCAAGCAATGTCTGAGACTTTCCACCTATATTTTCTTCTTGGATTATTATCATTTTGGTTCTAATACTTAAGTCAATGGAACAGAATAGAAAACCCAGAAGCAAACACACATATTTATAGTCAATTAATATTCTACAGGGGAAGCAAGAACATATAATATGCTAAAGATAGTTTATTCAATAAGTGGTGTTGGGAAAATTAGACAGACAAGGGCAGAAAAATGAAATTAGACCACCTTATTACACTACACATAATAACTAATTCAAAATTGGTAGAAAATTTTAGAGTTGAGACAGGCATATGGATTTACAAAGACTTTAGGTAGAGGATTTCTCTACTGAGGTCAGTATTATGTTTCTGAGACATTAGTCTCTTATAGAGTTTGTGAAACATGTTAATCCATCAAATTATATCAAATGATGATAAAAGGTATGATTATCTGGGAGGTGCTTTGCTCAGAAAGACCAGAATCCTGAATTGTCAATGTGTCCCCACTTGGAATAAACAGGCCATTTGTTAATAGAAGTGTAACAAACAAGAATTAAGATTTTAAAATGCTTCCCAGTTGCTAAACATAAAGCCCAGTTTTAACATATAAATTATTTTGGTGGCCATAACAAAGTACTGCTAAATGGATAGCTTTAAACAGTAAGTATTTAGTGTCTGAAAGTCTTGGAATCTGAAATCCAGTTACCACAGCACTGGATTCTTTGGAGGACTGTAAGGCATCAGGAAATACAACTCAACTCAAAATCCTCCCTTAACCCAGAAAACTGCCTCACAGTGGTAATGGAGAAATAACATAGCTTCATTGTTGAGTAAAAACTAAAGTTGAATGTGATGTTTTAACAGCAAGAGCACTAAGAGGTTGAGAAGACAGAAAGGAAATATACTCTTTGATATAAACAAGCAGATACAATGTATTGTATATATATATTCTCAAGATAAGTACTAGCTGCAAGGGTTGAAATTTGTGAACTGGGGATAAGAGCAGAAATTAACAGATAGCAAAAATTTAAACATTCACAATAATTTCTAAAATACATTATTTAAATCAATACAAATGGAAAGAATTGCCTATTATTGAGGTGTGCATTAATTTATTTTTGATTTTTGAGAATATAACTCAATTTATCCCAACTCTTATAATCGTATATATATGGGTGGATGACTGAATCCAATGATTCTGGGGCAGAACATTAAAAGAAATATTTGATTTTATATTAAATTACATATATTAAAATTGTATACTAATTTGATCATTAAAAACACTTTTGAACTTAAATTAACTGAGGTCTAAGGTCACATTAAACTAATAATATTAACATAATACAATGTACATTTGAATATTTTATTATATAAAATATAAATATACTGAAGCAAATTACTTCCATTTCTCTCATTATGTATTGTGGTATGTACCTCAGGTATAAAAATGCACAATACAGAGAAAAGTACAAATTCAAAAGAAAAGTAACAAGCAATGAATAAGCCACAAGTTTCATTACAATAGTTAATTTTAACAAAATGGTGGTTCAGCAAAACTCAACAATCCAATTTATGTAGCAAGCAAAATGTTTGAATAATATGTTACCTGATTTCCATTGCTTTAAGTATGATTTTTAAAGGAAAAGATTTTATAAATAATAATTAGCTAACTAAAACAGTAAGCTAAACCTTCATTAATTGATATGAATGGATATTCTTGATTAATTATTAACTAGAAAAGAATGTCAGAAAATAACTTTAGTAAATGATACACACAATGACTTTGTAAGATGTGTGTATGTAAATAGATATATAAATATATGTGTGCATGTGTATATACATACATGCACATAAATGTATAACTAATGATTTCTGAGTTGCAGTGCAGAAATTCATTTCTAAACAAATGTAGTATAAAAGTTGAAGCATGTTCTAGTTTAAAAGAGATGAGATGGTGATTTTGTTGGCCTTCACGTCCCAGCAGATAATTTTTTTAGTAATCTCTAAGGAAAGATAATGATGCTGTATCCCTGAGTATCTCATCTTGAGAGAGCACAAAATTACCCTTCTTAAATGATAATGAGTTTGAACTAAATTTTGGCACAGTAATGAGATTGGAGCATGCCATTCTCTGTCCTCACTTCAATCTCTGTTTTGAAAAGGAAGGCTAGACTGTTAACAATTGGTATTGTCAGAGCAAATAATGGCAATACAGACTTCTCTTTCAGAGGAATTTTGAATGAATGTGGTATACCATGGAAACAATCTCCCAGCAACAAAATAGTTCAAATTGGGAATTAATCCCCAAGTCTATTTACTCATTTTACATATACTTTTGTGGTTTTCTTTAAGCTATTATAATTTTCCCATTAAAGAAACTCTAGTGATAAAAATCTATGACTACATTAGTAGAGTATCCTCTTTGAATTAGAAAATCAAGTCACAGAATTACTGCTTTGAATGTTCCCTTAGAAATAATCTAGAGCAGTATATTCAAGGGAAATAGGAGGAAAGCAAGATCCAGGATGGCAGAGTACATTGCCCAAGGCCAGGCAGCTAGTGACTGGCTCTGCCTCCAGAGACATACAATTTCCCTATTCCTTTGCAAGGGCTATTGTACGGAAGCTTTAAAAACTATAGAATGTAAATTGAGGAATTACTCACATAATTAAGAATAGAGTGTGTATTTTTTTAAAAACTTGATTCTAGAAAATATTTCTCTTATGAAATGTTTTCATTAATTTGGTATTTAAAATGTATGTTGATTAGAGGTGATGATTTAAAATTTTAATGAATATCCTTTAATATATATTAAATTGGGTTTATTAAGTATTCTATCATCTTATATTTTTTGCAAAACAAAATTAAAAAATAGTTATGTATAAGAAACTTCTCACTTTGATGTCAGTTATAAAATGAACTTGCTTCAAATTAATAGCTTTTGGAAATAAAAGTATTTGAGTAATGATTTACAACCCAATCTTGAGGAAAATAAATTTTCCTGTATAGGTAAATATATCATTCATCTAAAGATATTTTGGTTTTGATTTTTGTTATTTGATGTAATTCAGTTCATTTTTTTATGTAGCATGTATTTTTATATTATATCAGCAGCTGCCAACTGTTCAAACAAAATAAACAAAAGTTTCCAGAATCCTCATTTTCTTTTAGCTTGTATAATTCTGAACAGTTGGTTCCAGAATTGCCTCTGGTATCTTGCATACAAAAAATGAAAGAAAGAGAGAAAGAGAAAAAGAGAGGAAGGAAGGAAGGAAAAAAGGAAGGAAGGAAGGAAGGAAGGAAGGAAGGAAGGAAGGAAGGAAGGAAGGAAGAAAGAAAGAAAGAAAGAAAGAAAGAAAGAAAGAAAGAAAGAAAGAAAGAAAGAAAGAAAGAAAGAAAGAAAGAAAGAAAGAGAGGTACAGACATGCTTTAGTTAATTTAAAACCAGAATGTTTCCAGTGGCTATGTCTTTGGGTATATACTGTGTTATATACTCTATGGGGCATTATCGCTCTACATCATTGTCTCTGTATACTTTAATTTGTTTATTCTCTCAAATATTTAATGGTAGCATTGTATGTGCTTAGTTTAAAGTTGAAATAAATATGCAAGTTTCTTAACTTGTGGAATCTCAATCTAATGGGATATTTAGTAAGCTAGCAAATAATCAGGGGAAAAACAAATAACTGTAAAATACCACAGCTGTGATAAAAATAGTACATGCTTCAACTTTGAAATGCTGTAAGAGGAGAAGTTGATCATTTAAGTAGATCAGAGAAAACATCTCTGAAGATTTTACTTAAAATTGAAATTGGAAAGAAAATATAATTTCACAAGTGGAAGGATGTGTGAAGCAGAACGAAAAGTGTCCCAGGCAATGGAGAGGACAACTGTGTCTTTGAACAGACACACATCTCATCTGCAGAGCTGTGTAAGGACAGGGTGGCTGGTGTCCAGAAAGAGCGGGGGTATATCTGATGCAAAGCTGGAAAGGTTTCTAAATCCCGTTAAAGGGTTTAAGAGCAATGGGAAGGCATTAATTTTCAGTTTTAATATTTTAAGGATATGCGGTAACAAGCTTTTAATTTTGTAAAAATAATCTTTAATGCAGTATACACAAAATACTTTGAAAAAACACTAAAATACTAAGAGGCAAATAAAAAGGCTATTGCTAAACTCCAGAAATGATGATGGCAGTATCTTGGGGTAAGAAAGTGGTTTTGCATGTGGAAAGAAGTAGACACATTTGAATGACATTCAAGAGAAAAAATTGACAGTGTATGATCATGGATTAAGTAATGAAGGCTACAAGAGCACATGGTATTGCGGTTGCTCGCTTATATAACTGATTGAATCAGTTCATTTACTAAGATAGGGAAGGGTGGAAGGTAATGATTTTGTGATGTAGAAAGATCATGCCCTCTCTTTGGTACTGTTGAGTTTAATTTGCCGTTGAGTTAACCAGGGGTTGATTCAAGTAGGTGTGTGGGTCATACATCTGGAGCAAAGGATATTTTATGGTAAAGAGTTTTATATGTGGAAGTAGTCATAACTAGAAGTAAAAAAAAATGTAAGTAATCTCGGCTGTCAATATAGAACTTTTAGTAAAACTGAATTCATCCCAAGCCAATTTAATGTAATCATATCTTAAATTCTACTCTCAAGCATGACTGTTATGAAAATGAATAATTCTTTTATTCTGAAATTACTGCTAATCTTAAAATTACTATTTAAGCACATATTGAAATTTGAAGTAAAATTACAACCTAATGGAAACAAAATAAATAGAAGTATCTGAGTGGAATACTATATATACATATAGATTTAAATATACGCCAAGATAAAGTCCATTGACCAGGACAAGCAGATTTGATTGACTAGTAAAGATTTAGGCTTCGAAAGCATTAAGACATTTTAATTACTCCAAATGTCATTGAAGACATTGGTGTTTATATAGATTTCAGGGACTGTAAATACTGAAATATTTGGAATATTAGTTACCATGCTGAGGGAGTTGTCTTATATGTAAAGCTTATAAGGACTTTAAATTGTATCTCTTATCTAAGACTTCCCAACTGCACAAAACATCATTTGTTCCTTCCATAAACCATAGTAGGAGAGTATTACATGAAAGTCCCTAGGCATATCCTGCACTGTAATACAAGAGTTCTTACATTTTTGAGGTACTTACGGTCTATCAGAGTAAGACTGCTATAAAACTTAAGTGCCAGACAGTGTTAACAGGAGCACAGGATTCAGGGTCAAGTAGTAACCCGAAGGAAAGTGGTCAATTGTTCTTGGTAGTGGGGGTTAGAGTCTTATCGGGGCACAAAAGAGTAAGTGCTGGTACTTCAGATGGAATTAAGTTGAAGTGCAGTTGACGGCACAGAGGCACTCTCTGAGATGCCTATGTCGCATCTCCTCTTCTCTCCTAAATAATTTTACCACTTCATTTTCCTGCTTGTGCCCAGAAAGCTTAGCTCTTTTTCACTGAGAAAATGGAAGCAATAAGAAGAGAATGTCTATACACATCTACCATCAAATTCATAAAATCCATCTCGATGTGTGTTCCTGCCTGTCTTCCTATCACAGTGTACACACTGTTTGGATTACTTTTCAAAGCACAAAGAGCCACTTGTGATTTCTATCTTTTTTCTTCTTTACCTTCATTTCCAAAACCTCGCCCTCTTTCTACTTCCTCTACCAGCATGTTTTCTTTCTATTGAGTCATTTGATCAACATATATCCTGGCTTTAATATATCCCCAGCTTTGATCCTGAACTCTGTGCAGCTGACAAAAATTTTATTGGCTCCTAACTTAAAGGAAATTATTTCAATTGCAATTTTTTCAACCTTCTGGTTTATTCCTTCCTTTCTCCTTTGAAAACACCTCAGTCATTATTTGATTCTAACCATTCCATTGACACAGCCCTTCTCATTGTGTTAAAAATCCACATCTCTAGCCCATGTCTTACCCCTGACCTCCAGAAAGGCACCTCTTCTGTTACTTGCACATGTAGATCTAGCAGAGACTTCAAACTTAATGTGCATAAAATGAAACTTTGTAATTGCCTCATCAAACCTATACCTTCTGCAGTACTCCAGTCTCACTGAAAAGGCACATCTATTCTTCTACTTATTCAGAGAAAACCTATGGAATCATCTTCGAGCTTTCTCTACCACAGTTCATATTCCAATAAATCAATAATACCACTGGTTGTTCCACTGAAATGTGTCCCTTATCTGAGCACTTTTCATCACCTCTGGGCAGCAATCATTGTCTATGGCTTCAAACTTAATCCTTTAAAAATATAGCACAACGTAGCACTTAAAGTTGTGGAGGTTTTCCCAATGTCACTCAGACGACACTTCAAACTCCATGTGGTAGTCTCCCGGGCTGTAGGTAATCTGGGCCATGGTTTTATAATAACCTACGTCTCACCTCCTTACCTCTTTCTCACCTTCATTTTGATGCTTTCTTGTCACAAGCTAATTCCTGCCTCAATGGCTTTGCATTTGTTTTTCTGTCTATCTGGGAAATATTTCTTCAGAATTTTCAAGATTATTTTTTTTGCCTTTTAATTTTCTTATAGTGTCTGCTAAGATGTTATCTCATCAGGGAGCCTTTTCCAATAGCCTTATATGAAACAATACACACCCACTTAAAATATTTGTCTTGCCTTACCTGCTTTATTTTCCTTCTAGCTACTTAACTGTCTATTACACTACACCTATGTAATTAGCTTTGGTGTACTTCTCTATTAAAATATAGATTACATCCACTAGAATATGATTACAATGAACTTGTGTAGCTCCCTCAGCTCTATTAATTATACATTGATCTGTGTGTAGTATATATTGATCCCATATTTGCTGAACAATTGAGTGACTGACACCAAATAAATCAATGAATGAACAAATGAATGAAAAACAATGTGAGTAAGCTTTTAGAGGTTATGAAAAACTCAATATGCCTAGAGATGTGTAAGATTTAAAATATTGTCAGAATAGCCCTGGATGGTGTGGCTCAGTCGATTGAGTGACAGCCTGTGAACCCAAGGGTCACCAGATCCATTCCTAGTCAGGACAGACACCTGGGTTGCAGGCCAGGTCCCCAGTAGGGGGCCTGAAAAAGGCAACCACACATTGATGTTTCTTTCCCTTTCTTTCTCCCTTCCTTCTCCTCTCTCTAAAAGTAAAATAATATTTTTAAAAATAAAATAAAATATTACCAGAATATAGTTAGAATTTGTTTTGTGTAAGAAAAAACAGCATGGTCAATTATTGTTTTTCCAGAAACAATTAATTGCCCTTTTTCTATCTTCATCTATAAAATCTTGGGACTCTATTTCATTCAGGACTTCCTGGTGTAGATGAATAATTTTAAGTGTTTGGCATCATGTTAAACCATTACTATACAAAACAAAAGCAGAAGCTAGACATCATTGATCAGGGAGAACAATCATTATGCAATTCTATAGAAAAAATAAGGGCTATAATTGAAGAACATTGTTTAAACTACAGTTAGAAGAGGCATTTTAGATGGTCTTTATTCTAGGCCTTGTAGATTTAACCATTAGATAAACTGAACATTTACTTAAAGCATGAATTAATTAATTTATTTACATTTTGATGCTCAAATGGGCTCCAAAAAGTTTTAAAATGGCCTCTCTTGTTTTGTTTCTTCAAGTGGCACTGATCATAAGTCTTTAACTGCATTTTTCTGAGGAGAAGCCTACATCTTTAATTTTATCACTATACATTCAGTAGAAAAGTGTTATGTTTAATGCTTGTAACTATATCTAAAAACTTGGACAATCATTGCTGAATACTGACAGGTAGAGACATCTACCAATGCAGATAAAAAATTATGCTGTACTATTTAAATTTACATATGGTGGACCGTAAAAAGTTAGAAGTGAATCTTCTTATTCCATTTCCTATTTTCTAGGAACTTTAAGTGTTTCTCTCATCTTGCTCAGGAGCTATAATTCAGACGCTTTTGAGTGAAAGAACCAGGAGTTTCACTGACAAAAATATACTTTTGTTTCCTGAGGGTATGATTATCATTTTGTTCGTTTGCCAAGGATTTTTTTTAATTCAAATACGATTAGTGAATTCCTAAGAAAATATACATTTTTTTCTACTGGGCACAAAGGGGTAACATAACTGTCTTTCTAAAGTAAGGTTATAAAGAGATCACACTGCACATTGCTATAGCTATTTTGCATCGATGTTAGTATTGCAAGAAGTGAGACACGGAGGGACAAAAAAAGACACAGTAAGTGGCAGAAGTAGAATCTTCAAAGAGCAAATAAAAACATGAGAGAAGTGAGCAAAAGACAGAGAGAGCATATAAATGTTCTCAGTGAGTACAGTGAGGGTTCGTTTGAATTCATCCTTTTAACACATTGGATTATTTTAGAGAACAGTAATATCTAAAAATCATACAGAAACAAGCAAAAGTCAATGGATGTATGAAAAATAATTTGAATGAAGGTGGACCACAAGGAAGAAGGATGTTTCTAAACATTAATCCCCAAATAGTCTTACAAACTACTTAATGAATATCTTCACACAAAATTAAATGACTATATTTTTAGTACATTGCTATATTAAGTGTGTTTTATTTACACTAAATGTATAATATTTAATGTTAATACGTCTAAATATATAATTAATCATAAACTAAATTATTTGTACCACATTGTATATTGGCTAAATCATACATTATATTTGGCCGGCTTAAAATGGAGACATATGTCAATGAAATTGAAGTAATGAAACAAATCACTTTAAGTGTTATTATTTTTCTTGTTTTCCATAGTGTTATGGAGTAAACTCTTTATGGTGAATAACAACTTAGTTTTGGTTTTGTGACATCTTTAGCTCTAGAATACTTGATTAGTTACACTAGTATTCATTTTTCCTATTTTTTCTTTAAAATATATTTTGATTTTTTAAATCCTCACTGGAGGATATTTTTCTTGATTTTTAGAGAGAGAGGAAAAGGGAGAGCGAGAGAGGCAACAATGTGAGATGGAAACATTGATCAGTTGCGCCTCTACATGCCCCAACCAAGGGTGAACTTGTGACTTAGGGACATGGCGAGCAAAGATGCTCCTACCAAACAACAACAAGCCCAGGGTAGTTTTTCTTTTTAAATATTTATTTTATGTGAACAAATTTTCAGTGTGCTATCTGGAAAGACAACTGTATGCTTTTACTATAAACTTTATCTGAGTCTTCCATTGTAACCTTGATTAAAGCATAACCAATAAATTGTACATGTGGTAGTTGATATATCACATAGCTTTAAGAATTCAGAAGAATAAAATAAGAATTTCAGATGATGATATCAAGAGAAATATTATAGATTCCCACAGTCCCTTTTGGGGCATAATGGTCTTAAATGATATTGTGCAAAATGTTGTTGGATTTATGCAAAATATTTAATTTACATAAAATTAAAAATGATTTTCTGAACTAATTTATGCAGCAACTTCTTCATGCTTTGGGCAAATTTCTTCTTTTAGCTGGACTTGAATTATGTTTTTGTCTCCTTAAGTGAGACATTAGGAACTTTTACTTCAATAAACAGTCATAAACTCTTGTGAACCTCAAGGGCTTCTACCCCAGCTCATATTCTTTCACTCTGAAATGTAATGGGCCAATCATTCCACCATGGCCCTCTGATAAACTCACCACATGGGAAAAGACTGGATCTATTCCAATCAGATGTAGGAAAAATATGACTATGGCTGTTAGTGTTTAGAAGTAAGCATATATCTTCTAGGTATTGGAAAACAAGTTTGCCCTTACTATGACCTTTGCGTATTTTTCCTTCCTGCCAATATGGTCTTACAACAGATTCAAAGTGAGTCCATTAGCAAGCATCCACATATCCATTACCTTGATCCTTTCAAGGTTTGAGATAATTATTGTATTTTATTCTTCTAGAGAGGCAACGAATTGAACATCGTTATGTCAAGGTGTAAAATAGAATTTTATTTTATTTTTTACAGAGGAAGGCACCTACAAAGGCAAGAATTCTTATACTCATCAAAGCTGTAACTCAGCCCTGGATTATATCTTACTGCAAGACTTAGAATAAACATGTATTACTTCCTGTGTTCCTTATAATGTTAATAAGCAGAGACAAGTCAATACAATTAATGCTCAAATTTCAGATGCTTAAGTCTTATTTTTTTGTAATGCCAGACACAAACAAATTGTTCATGAAATACTTACGGTTAAAAATCCCTTTGGTATTGAAAAATGTACAATCCAGACTGACTCTAGGAGTATCTACAATAAATGTGCTCAATCTCTTTCTCACCTTGGCAAATTCAGTGAATGATCTTAGTCTGGATCAAAACCAGAAATGATATAAATGTCATTTTATATTTATAAATGAGGCATATATTATAAGAGAAAAAGTGTTCTGGGAGAAACTCAGTAGAAGCACTGGTCCTTATTCTGATGTTCAAATAAGTAATACAGGCTGAGAAACAGCAGAATGAGTAGGGTACGAAAGCCTTGGCTGGATGTCCAGATAAAATCCACTGAGTGAGGGGCATTTCATCTAAATGGCATGAGAATTACAGTTCTCCAAATGATAACATTTGGTAAATGTTCACAAATCTAAATCGCTATTGTTCTATGTTTGGAAGACGTCTAATACATAAGCTAAATTCAGTTCTTTACTGAACATGTATCATTTCTTTGGTACTGTTAATTATATACTTTTCTAATGAGTATACTTATATTAAATTATTTAATAATTGCCTTTTTTGGGTCATGGCCAAGTTAGTCTGTAACAAAGTGATACAAATCCTGGCTGATATTGAAAGCTGATTTATTTTCCCATTATAAACTATCATATTTGACTTATTCAAAATTTTGGCCATCTTCAAGCTTCATTATTTAATTCATCCTTAAAGAAGCAGCTTTCAGGTTGACTAAAGTAAGCTGTTTAAAAGTTCATTATGATAGCTCTCTGATAGAATATCCCTGGCTTATTACATAGTGGTTGCACCAACAGAATTTAGTCAGGTACCTGGGGAATATTTCCAGCTTTGTTACTTATTAATGGTGAGAATGTATGTAAATTGTTCAATCTCTCTGTATTTGCTTTTTATATCAGAAATGTATGCAATAATAGTTCAACCTAAATAATAGAATAAATTAATTAATAGCTTTAAAGACCTTAGAATAGTAGCGAATCCATAGCAAATGCTCAATAAGTAATACTAAATACTGTACACTGAAAGGTACTTTGGTGAGAGGTAAAGAATAAGGAAGATGTTGGTGTCTCTTTTTTGTTTACTGTTTTTCCTCAAATGTCCCAGGGTCTAGTAGATAGTTCTTTCTGATGTATTAATAAAACTCAAGGCATTCCACCAAAATACATCATTTATCAATTTGCAAATGAAAACTCAATACTCAAAATATCATTTAATGTAATTGGTATAGCATAGAGTCTGTGAACTAACATACTGGGATGAATCCCTCTAATTTAAGTGCTGATCTTCCACATCCTATGGTTTATTTAACTTTTGAGTCTCATTTATCTTATAAATAAAATAGGATTAATAAAAGCACATCACTCAAGTTATTTTAGATTCAGAGAATATTATATGCCAAAGTGCTTAAAATACTGCTTAGAAAAACGATATATATAGTAATATATGTATAATTTTTCATATATGTATCATATATTACTATTATTATAACCAATATTATAACCAATATTACTATTCAGATAACCATTAAAAGTATAGAGGTTCTTTTTATGCTTTAGTTTCATTAACATTCAGTAGGCCCCCTTTATACTCTCCTTTTTTTTCTTTCATTAACTTTTAGAATGCTTGTTTTCTCAGTAGTCATGTTTTATACCATTTTATATTCCATCTGCTCTCACTGGTATATGACTGCAATGAATGCCAACTGGTGATTCATCCTAGTGATTTAAGAAATAGTTCTCTTTAGATATAAAATCAAGTAAGCCATTTTCTCTGTGATCAATTACTCATGTCCTTCCTCTTTAAAACAGAGTTTTGACAGATGTGCCACTCAGTAACCTCTCAAAAACAGGGTCTTCTCCAATATCTTTTTCATTTAAATGAATTTTTTTGCCATCATGCCCCAGAATAGAAATACTTTTTTCACACATAGGTTACTAATCTTATAAGCGTAGCTGCTGAGAAAGGTTTTCACAGAATATTGTACTTACTGTCTTTTGTTAATTCTCTCATTTGCAAAGGACAAGCAAATAATCTTTGACTTTATTATTATTATTCAACAAGTCTTATTGGTGGAGACCATCTCTTTGTAAAGATTGCTATCTTTTATTTAATTTTCTGTCCAGAATCATTTTGAACACCTTCTAACTTATATGAGGTAAGGTTCATCTAGTCTGCTCTCTTCTGTGAAAACAAGCAATATTCATCCCAAATACATTGACTAATTCTTCCCAAATACATTGACTAATTCGTGTTGACATGTGCTTTGTGCTAAGGATGAGTGAATAAATGGGATTTGGTTTGTGTTCTCCTGGAGTTACCAGTCTAGTATGGGAGCTAGGTGAAGATGAGTAAAAGTAATAAATATAGCTAGTGCATTTAAAACTTATATTAAAGGGAACTAATTTACTAAATTTTGAAAAACAAAGAAAAATGTATATATCTTACCCAAGATATTAATTAGGTGGATTTTCAAACTTTATTTTACTGCCAGGCACTATATTTAAAAAGGCAGTCTATTACAAAGTATAGGAATAATTTATTTTAGACAATAGCATCCTTCTTTCTTATATTTTCTACTGCAGCATTGCTTAGATAATAAAGTACAAAAACCCACTAAATCATCAAAGAGATCACATTTCCTGAGAATTTATTAACTTCAGCTTTTAGGAATCTAATACCTTCACTTTTTATAGGTTTATTAACATCAAGAAGTTATTGCATAAAGTTAAAGTCCAGTAATCTTTTTGTACTTGGTGTAGTACAATTTTTAGGGGGATACAAAACAATCACATAATCATAGTTTGATCTTCAGAATGTTTTACAATAATAGACTTCTGTTTATGCTATTCATGTAAGTTAATTTTTTTCTTACATATTTCTGGCTAGTCAGTATGTTATTACCACTAATCTAAAAAATTATAATTCCAGATATGTAGAATTGAGAATCAATTATGTTTTGAAAATTTTTATGAGAATTGAAATTGTTTAATGCATATAGATTGATGATTTGGGTAATATTACCTTTCAAAGATAATTTGAAATTATGTTCTATTCAGATTATCCTTTATATTATAATTAATCTGATAATTTTTAAAGCCTCTGAAGCAAATCACAGTCCAATAAGGAAATATTCAGGTTGATAGAAGATAACGTCTGCCTTGAGATAGAAGCATGATTACTGACTGGAGTTGGGTCTTTTGGAAGAAGTTGACATCAGCGATCCTTTAGCTCATTCAGGGTTCCCTTAGGAGATTCTTAGGAGACATCTTTAAATCTGCTGGGTGATCTGTTGAGAGCTACTTACTAAACAGTCTTTCTTTCTTCTTCCTTTAATTCCTTTCTTTTTTTTTAAATACAAAGCACTATGTTAGAGTTTGCATCCAGGTTTTACAAGGAAAATTGTATGCATTCTCCAGGGGTAAAATGAGAGGGACTGTCTCTTCCAATCTGACTGAGCGTGTGCATAAAGATGGCTCCTGGCTGGGTGATCAGTGTTTGTGGGAAATGATAGACCGACCGTTGGCACCTCTAGCTACTCAGACTCCTTTGAAAATCTGCTTTAACTTCTTAGCCCTGGGTTTTAAGGGCTGCCAGCATTACTTATTTCCCCAGTAGCAATACTATAGAATCTTTTCAAAGTAACACAGAGAAGTTAGCAAAATTATGTACTCTGGATCCAGACTGCTTTTTGAATCTCTAATCTTCTTCCTTTTAGCTGTATGACCTTGGAAAAAATAACTCTATACTTTGGTTTCTTCAACTGTGAAATAAGAATACTAATGATACTAAACTCATAATGTTTTCGAGAGGAATATATGCATTCATAGACATAAAGCACACTGCCTGACACATAAGTGCACTCAGTAAATATTAGCTTTATATGTGCAGAATTATTGTAGACCGCTCTGCCTGGTTCTAAGAATTGTATCTCGACCCCTTCTGGCTAAGGGCAAGGGATGACCTCTGGAATTCGAGCCGCAGGAGACAGTTTGTCTCTAGTAGCAAATGCTGCCTCAGTTTTCTCCCTGCCCCCAAAGCTTGGTCGAAAGTCAGTGACGGGTAAGACCCCTCAGAGGAGGGGCAACCTAGGCCAGACATGATCACTTGGGAGGCCTTCATGGAAGGACTTGGGGGGCTGCAACAAAGAGGGTGTGATGGACTCTTGCCCCCCAGCTTTGACATAGCCCAAGTCCCCATGTTCTCTGGGAGAAGCACTTCCTGGCTCTAATCCCCTTAAGCCTGGATACCTGTTGGGGAGGGGTGCAGCTCCTTGCCTTGCTAGAGCGTGTCCTGGGGAAAAATCTGGCATCACAAAGACTTCCTGATAAACCTGTGAAATCTGTTCTGCTAAGAGTGCTTTCATTCATATGTTAAGGGTTGGAATAAGAAACCCTAAAACTCTGTTCCTGACAGACTCTGACTCATACTAAGCTCTCAGATTTCTTTACAACGTTGTCTACTGTTTGATCCTTGCTGCCCTGTATTACTGTGTATTACAACCCAATAAAAGCCCTTGGAGGATGGGGCTCAATGCCCTTTTCCCCTGAGAAATTGGCCACTGCTCAAAGACTTTTTCCTCTGGGAAAATGGCCACCTCTCCTCCTCAAGCAGATCACATCATGTCTCAGTCACATTTACTCTCATCCGTGGTGTCTGGGGGGACTTGCGAGGAAAGTTGCCCCTACACAGATGTTATGGACATTGAATGGAACTTAGATACTAAGGTCTTAGACAACCTGGATGCCTCCTTTTTGTTGCCTTATCTGACCAGTTTCCCTAGCTTTTCTGACCTTCTTTGTGTTGTTCTGCTCTATGCTCCAGAATGCTAATATCTATACCCTGTACCACAGGTCTTTCTTTTTCTTTTTTTTTCTCATAGGGTTTAGCCAATGGATACCACCCAAAGCAAATAAAGTGGCAAGAGGAAAGAGAGGTCGAAATATTGTTTTCCTCTCCTTGCCATGGTATAGTATTAAACAGATTTCTCTATCCACAGATGCTGGCTAGAACTCTATTGCATAGGTTATTTCTGTCACATTGCTATCTTCCTATTCTTTTAGGTCTGCATATAAAAAGTCTTCTCATTGTCATTTTCAGTGGTTTATACACTCACCCTTGTTGTTTCTGTAAATTCTATCCACTCTTTTGTACCCAATACTTTTCCTCAGTTAAATATTCTGACGACATTGACTGTGACATCTTTATTTATTGATTAATTAAATAAAAGACAAGGACAAAATTGTGCCATTAAATACTTCTTTGAGGTTCACTAAGAGACCACTGAAATGTCTATGTTCTCCAATCACCAAACACCTGCTGTTCATCTATTCTTGATGGGAAAAGTTGCAGAAAATCTATGTCCAATTTTTTTCAGTCTGTCATAGTTCAACCTTTCAAAGTCAGATGAAGTATCTCCAAGAGAACCAAACATAATTCACACAAACGTATCTAGGATAATTAAAAACATACAATCCATTTCCTTTTTCTCATTAACTAGATGCTTACTAAACTCCTGAATAGTAGCCTCACTCTATTTTTGTCATCAAAGTAGAGAATCTATCATGTGTCCTAATTTTTAATGGTGGGGAGATTCTGGAGGTTCTTTCTGTTGCTAGAGAAGGGCTGAGACAGGGCAGGTCTGCCCTGACACATTCAACAAGTATTTTCTTGCAGTGTCACAGGTAAGAAATTTCAGGGACACTTGAAAGGGAGGAGTTTAGCAATAGTGGTGAGATTTATTAGAATGGAAAGAGATAGTACACCTTCTAAGAGGCAGAGAGTAGTCAGATTATAGTAGTGGTTACCTCAACGTCCTTACTGACTAAGCCTCCATATATTTCCTTGGGTTTGGGGAAAGAACAGGCTTTCTTTAACTTCTTAACTCATTGTTACTTTGTCCTCAGTGGATGAGGACTTAACTCATTTGTAAGGTTGATTTTATTCTCTTTTGGAATATATATATATATATATATATATATATATATATATATATGCTTCCATATATATATGCTTGGGACTTTTCTTTTTGATCGCTTACATTAACCGCTTTTCTTCTTGGATGCTTCATAAAAATTTGAAACAGAGTTATCTCCTCAAAGATGAGCAGAATTTCCTCTTCATTTGAAGTTCACATCCTTGATCCCAGTTCTCGAAGGTGTTTGCCACATACGCAGGAACTAATCAAAAATAGATACCTAAAATTAAGTAACCATTTATTTTTCCATTAAAATATTATTTTATTTACAGATTTTATCTTTGGGTTTCATTGATATTTATTTATAAAAGGAAGACAAATATAGAATTTAAGGAATAAATAGAACATATTTTTGTTTAAGCTGCTGAGATAACAAGTCATGCTAATTAGTCACATATGAACTAAAAGCTACATATTCAGTTCTATTAGTTTCAAGTGCATTACAGTAGGCTTTTAAATAAAGTATTTTAGGAATTTGGTTCACTCTTTTATTTAACGTAGATTTGCATGTAAGTATCTTTTAACGTTACTTTTAATTATTTGTTATTTAGTGAACAAAACTGATGGTTATTGCATTAAAGTTTTCATGAGAATAGGTTGAGAATATTTAATATAATTTCATGATAATAAGTATGTGAGTAGATTAATAATGAAAATGCGTAATATGATCTTTCATTATAGCTGGAAGGTTAAGGAATTAATTTTGCAAACCATGAAATGAAAATAACTTGCCCACTATTTTATTAACTAATGCTTAGATCAGTAGAATAAACTCTTCTACTCCGAGAATTCCTGTTGTCTTATTTAGCGTCACTAGATAGACATTTTTGTCAGGCCATAATGTTATGATAATTCAATAAATAACATCCAAGTAGATTATATTATATAATTTCACCGATGTTTTATACTACTTAACAAATACATCAACAGCTCTGAAACTGAAGTTGGTAGCTACATTTATTATAAGTTAAGCAGTTTATTAGCATGATGCCATCAATGTAGGAAGCCAGCACTAAGCAGGAACACAAGTGGAATATTTAGAATATGGTAAGCTTCATAGTTTTTTTTTTCCCCTATGATTCAGTAAGTTGTAATTTAAAGTAGGATTTTTCTATAAAAATTAAAGACCAAATGTCCAAAAACACTCAAATAATGTATACGAATAAGCCTCTATATTTTAAAACTAGATGGTATTAAATAGGTGCAATACATGACTGAGGATCAACATAAGAACTGTTAGGTACAATGTTTTTCTTATTTTACCCTCGGTGATTGCTAAAGTTTTCAATCACTGAAAAGTTGTCTTAGCACTCGAGAAACTATTTGCCTTTTGACAAATTTAACATCATGCTTGGGAAAGTGTCTGGGATGGAAGAGGGGAGAGCCATCAAAATGTCTCCCTGGCTTTCCCACTGTAATTTAATTTAATTTAATTTAATTTAATAAAAATGACAAAAAAATGCATTTTATTCATTGATCACAGAAATGAGTAATGGGCTTTGTGTTACCACTGCCAATTTCTCTGTGCTCTCCTATTACTAGAATGGTCCCAAGTTCCAGATGAAACTCTTTAGAATGAATGTGACGAATGACATGGGTAATCTTCAATCCTCTGCTTGGAGCTAGACTTCATTACTTCTAGCCCACATCTTCCTTTTCTTGCTCTACAGATTAATTTACAGGTGATCTTTTCAAGGTTTCAAAGCATTATATATAACTTCAAAAAGTATGATCTGACCTCTGGTCTCGAATGGCTATTGTTTCACAGTGTTCCTCCACCCAAGTACAGGACACGCTTCCCACTGGAACCTTCCTTCAAGGCGTAAGTACAAATTTACCTACTATTGTTAGTTTTAACAGAAGAGCCCCAATAAACTAAAATATGATCATCCATATCTGAGCCTACGTACATTCCATCTGACTTAAGGACTTATTTTTTAAGGCAAAGAAATAATGTTCAAAATTATGTGGGATTTGTCCCCAATCACAGATTGATTTTTCCATCTAAGGAGAAGAAGGCAACATAAAACTCATCCATATTGTTGCAATTTAGTTTTTACAATTAGTGATTTTTAAAAATATTTCCCAATGTTTTGCCAAGTATATATTATTAGTAAAACATTTATTGACTCTTTGGATTTTTTCTGTAAAACAAATGATTATATATGTTGTTATTTAATAGTAAGCATTTCAAGTTGCCTAGATTTAAAACTTTTGCTTCACCTCTTACTAATTTGTGACCATATGTAGGTTTTAGTTCCTTGTTATATAATAATGAAAGTCCCTATTGCTCCATCCTGCCTGCCCGTGATATTTATACCATTAAAGAATGATAGTGATGCACTCACTCCATACCTGGCTCATTACTACAGTTTAAAGTTAGCTTTTGATATCTAGTATTATTAGATATCATGGCTTCAGATCCAGGTATTGCTCTTTTCCAGAACATGTCTTTCATGTGTAATTTCAGACATTTCTATCTATAAGAAAAATTATTTTATATCCTTTGGTTTTTCTAAACTCCAAACTCTTGTTGGACATTTTATCATATATTTAAGCAAATCCAGTGCCATTCATATTTTCTGAGACAAATATGATGTGATTAAACAGTTCACAGCTCAATGCTACTACCATGTTTTCAGTTTCATAAAATAATGATAATATAGTATTGGATACTTTCAATATCAGATCTTACTGAGTCAAGTTGCCTAGACTTAAAACTTTGCTTTACCTCTTAATAACTTGTGACCATATGTAGGTTTCAGTTCCTGTTGTATAGTATAAAGGCAAAGGTAATATCCAAATAAGAGACTTTGGGACTTTAATGAATAATCCATGTAAACTGATGAGTACAATGCCTGACACATACGAGCACTCAGTGCGGATTAAGGTAAAGTTATTTTCCTGCACGTGTCAACCCCTTTATTCTCACAATAGTCAAATACTCATCCCATTATAATTAAAATCATATATATATATTCCAACCAAAATATTTCATTTAATAAAACTGAATATTTTATTAAATGAATAAAGCTAAATGTTGACCAATTTCATGATTAAAAAAAGCATTAGCAAATATCTCTAAAATATTATGAAGATGGGGATAAAAAGCAATAAAATACATATTTTAGAATATTTACAAAATGTCCGTGTATGTTATTAAAGTTGTTTTTAACTTTACTACATGACTATTTTTAGATTTCAAAAACTTAGCTCTATTTGTGTGTTATTTTTGTGTTGCTGTCACTTGATCAAGTGGATGGACACCTCCTCAGGTGTGGGTTGATTGTGCAAACTGGTGATTGTGCAAACTGGTGATGCTTTGCAAGCCCCCTCAGGTGTGGGTTGCATGTGCAAACAGGTGATGCTTTGCAAGCCCACAGGTGGGTTAGGAAAGGCTTCATTACTTACATAATCGATATCCCTGGGGAGAGCAGGCTGTGCCTCTGAAGCAAGTTGGAAGTGGCTAGAGAGAGGAAAGAAAGGATACTTGTTCTGTGTTGTTACTGTGGCTAGGGCAATGGGCTAGGTGAGTGCTGTCTCCCGCGCGCAGGACTTCTGAGGTTCGAATTTTCCAATCTGTACCCAAGGAAGAAACACCAGGCTTTCTTATCAGCTTGTCTAGATGTGGACTCAAGAAGAGGGAAGAGTGAGGCTTTAAAACCATCAGTGGTCAGATATCAAAAAATGGTATCAATATCCTCATTATATTGTGACTTTAAATTTTCATATGAAAAGTGACTGAATTTAATAGTAACAGTTTTTTACCATATTTTATTCACAGATTGATTGATTTTTACCAGATACAGTAATTCTCATTCATACGCTGTATTTTTTTAAAATCTAGTTTTAAAACACAAGGGAAGCTAAAAAATATTTCTTACTATTTTTAACCTTTGTATCATTAGCAAGCCTCAATCAAATACCATTTTATTTTTTAGTTACTGGCTTTAGTTTTATCTATTGAATTGAATTTCAAAATATTAAAAGGAATAAGTTCTGAATTGTACTATTTTTTTCATTTTTTCATCTAGCCTCACAAATGTTGCATTTAATAAGGATTTACAAAGTCAGTGTTCTATTAACCATTAATTTACATAAGCTCCTTTCAATAAAGTTTCTTTGTTGATATATTGTAATTTAAATTATAATTTATAATGTGAGACAATACTGTTTATTAAAATCATACTTTTCTTAGTATACCATTCCTGTAACTTATAGAATACAGTACCAATGCTTCTTATATAAATAAAGTGAAAACATATTCCACAACTAAAACAGTCATTGTAAATTAGCATTAGAGAGTGGCTGTAAAGGTCCCATACTTTGATAATTATAACTTCTAATTCAAATAAACATATAAGCATTGTATATTTGATTCATTTTAATTGCTTTCATATAAATAGTGTTCCACATCAAGTTGTATTTGATTATTAAATAAGTGTGAGAATACTGAATTCCAAGTATATAAAAAGTATTAAATGAAATTTGTAGGATACTTTACATTGAAAAGTATTACTGAATAAACATAATGAAAATGTTTAAAAATTGATCTGAATGTTTATATTTATCTCAACAATACAATTACTTAGATATATTTTCTTATAATTCATATATATGAAGTTATTATTAATACCATTAATGATTATATACTAAATATATAATAAAATCAAATAAATATATTTATTAATAATAGCACCATACATTTTTAGAATTCTGCTCAAAATCATATGAGTAGAATATGACCTACAAATGCAATGCCTAATACCTATTAGAAGCAGGCAAGCCATATAAATTAATGAGCAATTAAGTGTTCATAAAATAAATTTCTGGTGACTAAGGAGTTAAGGCACTTCAAAATACTAAGAAAACTTCAGTGTATCAAACACATCTAGAGCAAAAATACAAAGAAACTAATTGAATACCAAGAGATAATTATTGTTTAAAACATAGTGGATCTATCACATTAGGGACAAATAAGCAATAACATTATTTGGAAGATATGTAGACCAAGTTAACTTAAATATAAAGAGGATGAAGAACAAGGGAAGCAAACCAGAAGTGCTTGACTTGAGCTGTGGAACTCGACCTGTAACCCTAAAGGACAGATCCAGGAAATGGGCAGGTTCATTGCAGGATTAGTATGAGGATGCACCTGGAAGAGAGGGCAATTAGTCCACCCACTGGAATGGTTCAGTGGCTGAAGAAAAGATTTCTTCAAGGGGATAAAATTGGCTCTCTGCTTTTTGTGCTTGAGAATCTCATGAGAGAAAATTTAGATGATTGACAAAGAGCTTGGAGCCAAATTAATAATGAAGGCACATATAAAAGCAAGCAAATTGTAGCAGGGAAACTAAACCAGAGTGTGCATAATTTTGATAACATTGAAAATAATCATTGTAAAAAAACACATATTTATGAATGTTATTTATATCATTAAAATAATTGCTATAAAATTATATAATTGTTTAGAAACAGTAAAATAAGAGTATCTAAAGGAAGCTGTCTCCCATAAAACTAGCAATTTATGAAATTAACTGAGTGACCCATTAATATAAAGGAATGTTTTAATCTCACTAGCAGATTCTTCAAGAAAGGTGGATCCAAAGGGGCACATTTATAGGTAAAATGTTTTGACTTGTAAATAACAGGTGATACTTTTGCCCCAGTTGTTAACACTATGTTAGCTAATTTGATTCTGAGGAACAATAAAGACAGCAAGCAGGTCAGATAAAACCCATTGCCTGGGCATTGCTGTTTGACCACAGAGACTGAAAGGGCTGGTGTCTATTTCATATAAACTATCATTAACCAATATTAATTCTTAGAAATAGCTATGTATTATTACTGAAATTTGGGAAGAAATTAAATATTTAAGTAAGAAAATATTTTGAGGATCAGTTAGCTTGCTTTTACCCATGTTCTATCATCCAAGTATAAAATAAAAGTGAGCTAAGAGCAGGCCATTGGTTAGGAGATTATGAAGATAATTAAAACTTCAGAAGAGAAGGTTATTATTTTATCCCTTCTTTTGGTTGGCTTGTGATATAATTCTGACATTTGGATTTGGTGGCCTGAAATCTAGTTACGTTTCATTACCATATTCTTTTACAAGCAAAGATCAGCTAATGCTATTGTAGTTCTGTGAGAGGCTTTAAGAAAAATGGAAATATTATTCATGCTTTCTGTAATTTTGAAAAGATTTTTTGAAATAGTGACTTAATTAAGATGAACCAGAATTTAACAGTATTTGGATTTAACAGTTTATGCTGTAATCAATGCAATGTTGAATAAATGCAAATTATTTTAACTTTGAGTATAACCTATTTTATTTATATGTCTTTTATGTTAATCTCCTAATTACTCATTGTATTTTATCAAATGAAGAAGTATCATACTAAATATCGAGCATGTCATTTGACATTTGGCAAACCTTTGTAGTATAGTATCTAGGAAAAATGCACTAACCTATGAGAATCAAGTGATAGAAACTATAATAATTGGGTGTACTTTGTGCATCTAGTAAAATAAAATCTAAATCAAATAGGGTAAATATTGCCATGTCTACTTTTCTGGAGAAGGTAAGGCATTATTTTCAACTTGTCAACAAGAAAATAATAAAATCTGATCTGACTTCTAAATGCTTTTTTTCTCACAATAGGCATTCCCTGAATTATTGGAAAGTTATAGAAAGTATTGGTATTACATAGCTCTGATAATTTCATTAATCAAATCAGATTATCTGATTTATAGCAAATATGATTATTAAGTATATCTATTAAATATGAATATCTTATCCCTGTCCTAATAAAGATTCTGTATATCAGTCATTTTCAGATGAAGGAACAAGAACTCTGAATCAAACTTCACTATTTAATAGCCAAATTGCCAAAAAAAAGGTAGTCAAATTAAGATTTCTTCAAATGGAGCTTAAAAAAATCAATATCTTATTCTAGCTAATATGTGGTTAAAATATTATTTTGTCATAGCAACTGTAGATCTAAACTTGTAGGTGGCTTGGTTGGTTGTGATACTCGTAGATGTTAAAGAATGGCAAACCCAAACAGGCACATGATGTAATCATCAATTTCTCCATCTCTTACTTGACATAATTTCTTCTTTTTAAGCAGCTGTTACAAATGCAGTTATTATCATCCTCTTCAGAATTTGTTTACTTATTGTCACTTATCTTTCTAATGATTATAGTTTAAGGGATTATGAGGCATCAATAGCTATCTAATTAATTCATTTTTTTCTAACTACCTTGATATTTTATATCATCCTCTTCAAATATTTGTCTGATTCAGGTTGAAAGAGCTCTTGCAATGAGGTAGCTAACTACTTTATGAGGTAAAAATATTGAACATATTTTTTAGAACATAAAAATAGAACATAAGATGTTCTAAACTAATATCAAAACAGAAAACTTTTTGTTTTCTGAAACATTCCAGTTATTTAAAAAATCAAATAATTTTAAGGGCCCAGTATGTTTTTTTCCTTAACATTACATTAAATCTTTAATATGTGTTAGGTATCTGTGGTAAAATCAATAAAGCAATCTTACTTTTTGAAAATGTTATCACATAGTACAATGATAGAACACAAAAGTGCCTATTTGTGATTTGGTAGGTATGTGTTATTTGAAAAGTCTTGACGACAGACTATTCAATGTTAAATTTCTATACAAATTTCAACTAGGAATCACCCTGACCATAACTTTTGCTCCTTGAAAGATAAGTAATAAAAGGGAAAGAAGAGGATCATTAACAGCACAGAAAATGGAGAGCAAGGAATCTCACTGTGAAATTACTTTTGGTTTAGGTTTTATTTTCCAGGCCAACCAGGGCAAGTTTTCTATATGTCAGTCTTTCAGACACTGCAGGAAAGTTATTATGCACAATTCTCCATCTCCTTCTTTCCGTGTGTGAAGGTGTCTATGTTCTGTTTTTGGACTATCTAATCATTAATTAAATTTTACATTTTTTGAGGTTTGTGGTCTTTAGTCTATATGTCACTAGTTTTTTCAAAATTTCCTCAAATACACTGACTATGTATCTACTCAAAAATAATTAAAATACTTCTCTAGCTGGTATATACACACTTTAAATGTTACTCAAGTTACATTGCATGAATTGTCTGATCATGAAGAAAAAATATCAGAAGTATTACTTCTCACCTTGAAAATTACTATTCATAGAAGAAGAGAGATTTAGATGTCATCTACATAATATCACTGGCAGAATTTCCCTCCTAATTCATGCGTCTGTCTCATAGTAAAGAATTATACAAAAAATTAATCCATCAGAAGCATAATATCTTCTGTTCCAAATGTGACTTGTATCCTATTGATAAGTAGACACCAGTAGCTCAATAAACACCCATTTATATTTAAGTTTTGAAGCAGAAAATCACAATTTGTACTACAGTTCTCGTACAGTTCCAGTACATTCCAATTCTGTATCACATGCATAACATGGCTACTTTTTCCCTGAGTACCTTTACCTTATCGTGTTTTCCATCTAAAGATGTAAAAAACTTTTGTTATAAGTGACATCAGAACTGCTTCTAGGAATTAAATAAAATGAAATTTATTTTTACAAATACTAGTTTATTTCATAAAAATACAAAAATATAAATATACATTTATAAAAATATGAATAAGTTAACACCAAGACATTCTTCAACTAAATAAATATGGCAGTAATATTCATTCCTATTTCTTTAGAGATATTTTTCCATTTTAATTTACAAAGCAGTTGCACAATATTCATTTAATAGTAAAGGTAACTGTAATTCAGTTAAGAAAACATTTATAAAGTTCTTATACTTAAGGAAAGGCACAAAAAGCCTTCATATATTTTTATTTATTATTGATGTGATATATTTTCCTTCAGAGATTCTTAGGCAAAGAGGGTGAACTGGTTTATTATTACTTTTTGAAAAATCTATGCCATTCATATTCATTTACAGAAAATTACTGATTAAGCAAACCCATACTAAGACAACACCTACGTATTGTTTGCAATTTTGACTTTTTAAAAACTCCCTCCAAGGAAGAGAATACAGGCCACTCAATCCAGTAACAAAGAATACTTTCACTAACATCAATCAAGTCATAAAATACTGTTATTCTCGGTCACTTTCATCACCTCCATACATATCCGCCAGTTTTTTAAACCGAGGCCCCCAGTCGCTGAGGTAATCATAATCTTGGTTACAATCTGCTGTGAGAGATTCTAAAGAGCTGAGTGAATCTGCTATGGAATCATTCCCTTCATAGGCATATGTAGCCAGTGAATCATAAGGAGGTGCATTTGGGTCCGAGTCATTTTCTTTTAATCTTCGATGGATAAAATCTTGTACATCAATATTTTCCCACAGAGGCACAGTCCTCCTTATCTGAAAAATAGTTTCCGGCATTACGTCCCTTCTAAGTTTACTTTCTTCTCTTGCTTCAGGATTCCTCAATGTGCCAATGTCAAAGGCTTGAGTGTCTTCTTCCCCGCCGCCTTCATCATTGTAAGTCACGATGTTGTCCCGGACGTCATCTTTTGAAATTATGAGAGGTTCCTTTTTTCTTTGCCTCTTCAGTGCAGCAAACAGCACAACTAAGACTGGAGAGAGAGAGAGAAGGAGAGATAATTTCATGATTCAGATTTAAATGATATATAGCACATTTCTGTGAATAAAGTTTGTGTGGGGTGAGAAGTGCTAAAGTTGCCTAAAAAATAGTAACTTTCATATACAAATGCAGGGTGCTTTGAGCCAATGACTAGGTACACTGAATTGATATTATAGTGTCATTTGTTTACTTTCAAGACTCACTCTCCCACTAAGCCTTGGCATTAAAAAATATTTATTTGGTTATCGTTAATCTATCTAGCCAACTATAAATATTTGATATCTCACTTCTCCCAAATGCATATTTTTATTAAATACTAAAATTTTAAAGCTACAGTAATTATTATGGCAAGGGAAATGGACCATCAACTTAACATTTTCCTACCGACCTAAGGGAACATACATAAAACATTACTCACGTATGTGCATATATACATGTGTGTACATTCGACATAGGTTATGTATATAATGTATATATGCACAAGTATATGCAAACATCGAATATATAACAAAGATGTATAATGTATATATGCACATATATGTCTGTGTAGCTCATCTCATCCCTTCTATTGCTCACACCTGCTTACTTAAATGTCTTTATTTACCTGGTTTTGAAGCCTGCTTAAGATTTCAAATACAACTCAATATTGTCTTTTATATTCACAATATAAAATAAAAACTCAAGTGAATCTTAAGCATATAATCATCTTATGAGATAGCTCTGATCACATCTTATTACTGAGGACTTCCTTGAATTCCATGTTCGCATTCAGCCTTTTGGGCTAAAATGTTAACTTGTATTCCCCATGCTTTCTGTTTTGCTTTATTATTTACCTATATTTTTACTTATATTATATAATTACCTACATAGATCTATATTATCAAGTTTGATATGCTTTTGATGCATACTTGATATACTTTATTTTACATTATATTGCAAAAACTTAACATGCTTGACAGTGAACACATGAAAAATAAATATTTACCTTATGCTATTTAAAAATACTTTTATTTAAAAAACAAGAAAAACACACTGTTGCCAAAATACAACTTTTCCATTTATTTGTTTGTTTGTTTGTTTATAGAGAGGGTGAGAGAGGGAGAGAAACATCAACATGTGTTTGCCTCTTGTGTATCCCCTACTGATGTTCTGGCCCGAAACCCAGGCATCTGCCTTGACTGAGAATCAAACCAATGACCCTTTGGTTTGGAGTCCTATGCTCAATTCACTGAGCTACACCAGTCAAGGCAAACTTTTCCATTGAAAACATACTACATCCCTATTTATATGCATAAGAAAAATTTAAAAATAACTAAAAAAATTCCCCAAAGTGCATTTACACATTGCCTGAAATAACACACAGGTTTCCCTTACTTTAGGGCAGTTAAATATTTTGCCAATACATGTTTCAATGCTACAAGGAAATGTTAGCTCAAAAATCTATCATTTCTTTTCTCCATCTTTGTTTCAAGATTGCACAAAGCAAATGAGACTATACCTCACATCACCCCTTACGGCCTCATAACTCCACCAAAAGCTTGGCCACTGCTGTTGTCACACTGGCAAACAAAAACGCTCTTCAGCTCCTACTAATTGGCAGAAAAAAATTTTTTTAAGATTTTTATTTATTTATTTTTTAGAGAGGGGAAGGGAGAGAGAAAGAGAAGGAGAGAAACGTCAATGTGTGGTTGCCTCTCATGTGACCTCCACTGGGGACCTGGCCCGCAACCCAGGCATGTACCCTGACTGGGAATTAACGGGCAACCCTTTGGTTCACAGCCTGCACTCAATCCACTGAGCTACACCAGCCAGGACAGAAAGAATTTTTTAAAATATTATTCAAAGCATCTTTAGTCTGCACACAATGGTCTTTGAGTGATGAGCTATATTCAGAATTACCTTAAAGAAAATTTGTTTAATTTCAGTAAAAATGAGACACACTGTACTGAAAAAAAGATAAAATTAAACTGATTATGTCAATATATATTTAAAATCCAAAAGACTAGAGAACCATGAAGTAGTAAAAGTTGGCTCTTTGTAAACTTAACATTGAATGCATTAATTTATGAATTGTCTACTTTTTAAAATCAAAAGAACAACTAAATAGTCAAGTTATTTTAAAATTTATTATCTAACATAATGTTTCTTAACTCTCACAAATGGTCCTTAGTACCTATTCTGAGTGGTTTTATTTTTGCTGCCAAGTCAAAATTATCCACTTCTTTTCCCTAGAATGAGGTTATCAGTCTCGGATATATGAATGAAATGTAGAGAGGCTAAGATGTGGCACAGAAAAAAGTATACCATTATTTTCACTAAACCATAACTGGAATTTAGCACTTCTTTCTATTATGAACTTCAGCATAAACCATCATGATAGTAACAGTATGTGACTATAAACCAGTGCAAATCACTTATTTAACTTTGCATCATAGTCACAACTATTTCAAGTGATTATTAGACTTTTACTAGAACAAGGAAATATGACAATAATCAAGTACAGTTTGCTTTTTTTCAGTTGACATATTTGTTTTATCTTATATATCTCATTTCTATTAATTTAAGTTATTGTAAATGGGCCCATACTCTTTATCTGATTGCCAAAGGTGTCCTAGGAACCAAAAAGTTCAAATAATCCTGCCCTAGATTTTAATCCCTTACTTCATCTTGAAACACAGATATAAACTAAGAACTCCATTTCTTCCAATTTAATAGGACATGAGTAAAATATTACTGCCATGCTATATCACTGTCTTGCAAGAGCAAGACTTTCTTAACTAAATAAATGCAATAACTCTGTCCAGTCATCTGCATGAAGCCTCAAAATAGCAGCAAGAGTGCATTGGAACTGTGATCATGAAACCTGATGTTTTATTATCTGGTTCTCACCATTTTAACTAAAATAATAGCAAATCACTGTACATTTAGGCAATAAGTTGGGAAGATGAACAAGTGTGTTTCTTCTATATTGCCCTGGAAAGACAAGTGACACTTTGTAGAATTAAAAAAAAAAGCCTTCTGGGATTTTCTGCAGAAGAAAATCTACAATTTAGTATAAGAATGCTATAATATCTAAACTTATTTGGGGAGGGTGCTTTCATTCCCCCCATGTATGCATGCATATCTTTATGCATGTGTGCATCTTATGTTAATATGTGAAGAAATCTATTCTGAAATATACCTGATTTTATGTTATTAATTAGGAAAGTAGAACTATGTGAGCAAATAAAACAATATGAAAAGCATCCAAGTGGCACGTAGCTAAAAGGGTAGGTCAAAATTTAATCTCCGTGGGGATACAAAAATTTATTACTGAAGAGCCGAACTTGGTAGCAGCAGGTGGAGATGTGGACTGCTGATGGTGATGATATAGCATGCGTGTTCTGACACCCCAAGAAAATGTGTTTCTAAATAGTTGGATCATTTTAACGGAAAAATAGCAGCTTCCCCTCACTTTCATCAATCCCCCACTGAAGTCCTACAAGGATATCTGGCCAAAGGGATTTCATCCAGATAATTTGAAAAGATTTGCAGTGAAAAGGAGCCAGCACATATGGGCATTGGAACATAAATTTGGCTAGATCTCCTGCCCCAAGCATAAGCATTTTGGATGAATATTTGCTGGAAACAGTTTTGGAGGAATGTTTTACAGTGGAACAACTGTTTAATTGAATTAAATCGTTGTCCTGTTAGGGCATGCTCAAATAAAACATTTGCCATTGGAAGCATGACTTTATTTAGAAAACACTGAACAACTACATAGTCCACAATGCCATAGTGATAATTTGTTTAAATGAACATGAGCTTTTAATTTCATGTATTACATCTACATATAACACATTTTATGAAAAAATTATCTTGTGAAAACTTAAATACATTTGCCATTTAGATGTCTGATGTACATAGCTTAATAATGGTTTTGTATTTGTAAAGATAGACTTTGGTTTTGGGACTAATGGTTAGAAAGGAGAATTCTGAATTCAAATAATCTGGGTTTTAAATGTAGTTAGAACACTTTCTAAATGAGTGACTTTATGTAAGTTATTTAGTCTTTCTGTAGAAGAATAAAAGTATTTCCCTTATAGTGTCTATATAAATATTAAATTGATTCTTAAAAATCATTAGAACAATGACCATGATTAGCTCTAAACTGTGTAGGGATTAAAAAGCAATAAATATAAAATATCATCAGCTATTTTACCTTTTTTTTTAAATCTCTGGCAAACTAGACCCATCTCCACAGACAAACACTCAATTGTTTTCCAGGTTAAAAGGATAATTATTTTTAAAAAGTTAAAGCATTCAGTCTTTAGCTACAGAGAAGAGTGCTTTTCGGCTCAGGATCACTGGGCAATCAGAGAGAATTCTGCAAGTTCAATAGCATTCGGGGTGTAACTTTACCGAGTAGTATGAGGACGCAGAGAAGGATGGCAACCAGAGCTCCGGTGCTCAGGCCGGCCGACAGGACCAAGGCCTGTGCGCTGCAGGACTGCATGTTTCCTTGGCTGTCGCAGGCACACACCCGGATAGTGAGTGTGCCGGTGCTGCTTTGAATTGGATAATCGTTGTCAAAGATCAAGACCGGTAGGAGATAGGTACTCATTTTGTGGCGGCTATAGCCATCTTTCCGAGTCATGATTCCTGCTGTATTATCTGTAAAAAAATGAGTGAGGAGGGGATAACTCATATTAGTTCTTAATTTTGCACCTTATGATCTCAATTTTTGATATGAAAAAGTGTTCTATACCTTTATTATCTACAATAGTGAAGTTTGGATTGAGGGGAAACTCTGGCACTGGTTCAAAGAAGAATTTGTGGCCTCTGGGAGGGTCATCTTTGTCCATGACACTGACAGTCTGGATCAACTGAAGCAAAGGACATCAAAGAAAGCACAACAAAAAGCAACTCTCGTTATTTATTACAAGAGAATTTTAATGAGCGTTCGTGCTTTAAATATGCCACTGAAATTAAGGAAACAAAAAATATGTCAGCTCAGAAAACTGTGCCAAAATTTTTGTTTTTGTTTTAATGGTTATATTTATTGTGGCTCATTTAATTAAGAATAAAACTTACACAAAACATAATTGAAATAAAACATATTATAAAATGTAAAAAAAAGGATAAAACAATGTTCGTCAATATTCCTATACAGGGTATCTCTAGGATTCACTGTTGGATTCTTGCCCAGCACGGTGTGCAACCGACCTTCAAGCAAGAATTGATCACTCCAGTATCAATCTTCTTTGAACATTTTAGAAAGTACCAGTTTTTTGTTATTAATTTTTTACCAGTCTGTTGTATCCACTAGATAATGGTTGTCTCCAAGGGAGAGATCACAAAAGATGTATTAAAAAACAGAAGCACTTAGCATAACTGCCTCCTAGAGATTAAAAACACTACTAAATACAGTTTTGGGAAATGAGCAATATGTCATATAGTATCAGAAATCAAAACTTTTAAAGTTATGGGGCACCACAAGTACAAGTACAAACATATTTCATTCAAATATTTGCCTTTCTATTAATGGTGTTCAAAAAGTTTAAAAAGATATAGAAAAAAATGCTTCTAAAGTTTTGTAAGATCCATGTCAACTCAGAGAAAACGCAGAACCTCTTTGCTGTGCCCACGATGAGCCACAGGTGAATTGCAGTGTAGCCTTTGGAGCAGCCAAGGTTGAGTTGTGCACAAAAATTCCACTAAGCACTTGTTGTGGAAAAGACATTGAGCTGCATATCAGGGGTCTGTTTTCCTAGTCCAGGGCCTGTAATTTGTGTGATTGGACATCACAGTCATTAATTACTTGGACTTTCAAATTTCTCTTAAAAAATGTTGTACCATTTTTAGATATCATAGCATGACACTCTTTGATAAACTATTATTGGAATTTCACAGTGGTTTAATGTATGCTTTGCTTTGGGTGTTATATGTACCTTTTTTGGACACACTAATCTGCATACTCATTAGTCAAGAGTTATCCTCTATAATTTGATATAAATCATAGTTTTATTCATTTTGAAAGAATGACATGCCACCTTATGTCTTTTTACATGATGCTTCTGAAAGTGCATGATTATTGATGCAAAGTGGACCCACTGTTTCTCCTTAGAAATTTGAAGCATAACACAGAAAAATGTACACAAGGCTTAATATTATTGCTCAATATCCTGTTTCAGGATAGCAAAATCATATCTATTATTTAGTAATATGTATATCATAGACAACAGTGTTTCTTTAATTATACAACTGAGTTTTTTTAATGATTAAGTGGACCATTCTTTAAGCATATTTTAATAGAGAATACACATCAGAGGCCTAAACTAGATATCATTTTTAACCTTGCCAATTTTTACAAGAATATCAATTTATATCAAATATATGAAAACCCATAAACATTTGACAGTAGTATATATTAAAATTTTTATTAGCCAATATCAAATATACTTTACCATTATAAAACATTAATTTGTAACATACGAGTAACTCGTATGAACAAATAAAACAGTCTACTGATAGACAAGTGAATAAAGAAGCTCTATAAGCCAACAGTGGCTGGCTTGTGCCCCTTCAAAAGTTATGCCCAAGTCCTAATTCCCAGTACCTATGAATTTGCTCTCATTGAGAAATAAGCTATTTGCAGATGTAATCAAATTAATATGAGATCATACTGGATGACATGGGTCCTAATCCAATTAATACCACATCCTCATAAAATGAGAGAAATTGGGATGAGAGAAAGAGACACAGGAAGCATGACATGCAACAGTGGAGACAGAGATTGGAGTCACTTGGGATCCAAGCAACTGCCAAGGTTAGGAAGTAGCAAAAAATAATGGTCCCCTTATGCCTTCAGACAGAACGTGAACATGCTGACACACTGAGTTTAGAACTATGTCCGAGGATTCAATTTATTGTTTAAACCATCTAATTTGTGGTAATCTGTGATGGAGGCCATTACAAGGAAACTAATTAGAAACTAATATACCTATGAAGATTTTTTAAATGGCCACATATTTATGAGAACTATCTTCAACCTCAATATTTTGGAAGAATTGATGTTAAAATTATTATGAGACATTACATGTACATTATTTAAAATCAATGTTGCCCAATAAATAAGCAATGGTCCACATATGATGGGAGTTACTGAATATGACATATCAGATATATAACATATTTGGAAGCATATGAGTATACATGAAATTAAATTATTCCTGCTTTTAGAATTATATCAAATAAAAATAACACCAAGTAGTGTATAAATATAAATGTACTATATAGTACTCAATATAGTACTGTCTGATAAAGTAATACTTTATTGATAAAGTGAATTTTCATTAATAGGTATATAGATAAATAGTTTAATAACTATGCTATAAATATTAAGCATCAAATTAAAAATAAACATTTTTTTGACCTGGGGATATGCTCATTACTGGTTGCAAGATAAGAAAAAAAATAATGTTTAATCTAATCATTGTAATGATTCATTGTTGGTAAAATGAAATGAAAACTTTGAGATGAAGGTACAGGTACAGTGGGCTTCTTGTGAGAGATGACTTCCTGGCATGCAGGTGTCTGCTTTCTCCCTGTGAATCTCCATCTGGCCTTGCCTTCCTGGGTGTGCGTGGAGAGAGCGTGATCTCTCTGAAGTCTCTTCTATAAAGTACACTAACCCGGTTAGATCAGAGTCCTACCGTAATGACATTTTAAAACCCATTTCTTCCTTAGGAGCCCCATCTACAAATACACAACAGTGGTTAGGGGGCTTCAATATATGAAGGTTGGGAAGAATAGAAACACTCAGTCCACTACAGTCTCTATTGGAACAGAAGACTGTATTTCACTTATATTTTCTATATTAAAAAATAATCACATTATACAGGATTCATTTACCTACATTTTCTTAAAGAAATACCTAAATAATTGGTTAAAACTTCTCTCAGTAATATTTATGCCATTACCGTCATTTGTAAGGTACTGTAGCAGTGTCGAAAATAAACATATTTTGACTTTGCTTAAAATTATTTTAGAGCTATCTGAAGTATTTCTCTGTAGAGGACTTAAAATATTTATTTTAATGTCACTAGTATTCAAGTTGAAAAATAGCAAACAAAATATAGCTTATATTAGACCAAAATATTCTGAGCAACTAAAAGTGACAAAATAAAATCAACAAAATGATGATTGATTCCCTTTATACTAACAGAGAACAATTTATTTCAATTTTATGTTTTTTAAATGTATTTCCATTCTGATTATAATTCAGTATCAACATAATTATGAATCCAGCTAGGACTGGTACATGAATGAAAGCATATATTATATTTTTTCCTGTGTTAACATGGATTCCATAATTAAAAAAACATATTTAAATACTCTTTTTTAGATCATTGTGAGTTTTGTGGTAAAGGAAGCTAAGCCACACAAAAGACTGACAATAGTTTGTATGAAAAATAAAAAAGACACATTCAAGTAAAGTAAGGCAATGTCATCAACTTTGTAAAGAAAAAATATCATTTTTAAAGTTCAAAATAATTTTATTTACCTGCCCAGGTTTTGCATTTTCACAAACAAAAGTTTCATAGTACATGGCAAATTCTGGAGCATGGTCATTTATATCTAGAATTCTGATGAAGACCGGGACGTGGCTGCTTTGTTTTGAGTTATCTGCAATGAGAACATGGATGAGAGTTCAGTACTATGTACTGAGAAGCAGTGATACCACTCTCCCCATTTGCAGCTTAGCAACAGGTCGTTTATGTGGTGTTCACCACTCGGCTGCATTGCTCATGGGCATCTCAGCTGTCTCACATGGTCCACAGGGAAAGCATGATAAAAAGAGGAGAACATGATGGATAAAAAACTATTATTTGTAAGAGATACCTTTCTTAAACTGATTAATGTAATGAGGTTTGATTTTTTTCTATCTTATAGGAAAGTATCAAGAAAATCAAGTTTAAAAGAGATGAATATTTAATAATCATTAAAATAATTAAAAAGGCAACCCACTCGAAATGATTCCTCTCAGATCTTTTTAATGATATAATCCTTCCACTCAAGAAACAAGAGTCTTTTTTAATGTCATTATTCTACCACTTTGGTGAAAAAGAATGTGTTCAGGTGGTTGTCTTTCCCACTTACTTAACTCTGTGGCTATAATGGTGATGTTGTGCCAGGGAGACGATTCCCGGTCCAGGGGCTTTAAGGTGAAAATAGAGCCGTTTTCTGCGTGGATGCTGAAAATTGAGTCCGCGTCAGTGTGCCGATCAATGGAGTATCTGACAGGAAAGAAAGTCCTAAATCCAAGTATCGTTTTAAGATTATTAGTTCACACAATCGGTGATTCACACCATGTTCTGATAAAACATAACCAGTAAAATGCTGAGAACCTTTTTAAAATTTTTATGTAATGTAATTGCTATTTAAACAATTTGATGTATTTTTCTGTTTCAATTCTATGATTATATGTACTTTGAAGTGATTATTTATAATCATAAACCTTTGCGGCTGCTTGTAGGTAAGCTTCTAATTGTCACTTGATTTAGTACCTTATTACAGATCCGTGCAGTGTTTGAGACATATTAAGCATTTATTTTAAACTTGGGATAGTTGATTGCATTGGATAAATACAAATTATATTTTAAAAAATCACATAAGAACACGTGTCTGCAGAGTCTTTAAGAGCATAAGCAAATGCAGAAGGACTGTAGTAAAATTGCTTTTGATTGACTCTCTTCATAACAAAATATTTAAGCTGAATCAAATGTCTTCCTCCAATTTATCCCTCCAACCTACACCAAATAAAGATTCAATGTCATTAGCAACATATATATCTCTTATTAGGTCTAGATATGGAAGACATCACCATAGACTTCCTATCATTCTGTGGTTTGCAAAATAATGCCATTCCATAAAAGATGTCCATCTCCATATTCCTGGAACTTGTGATAATGTTACTTTATCCCACAGGAGTTATTTTGCAGATGTGATCAAGGTTAAAATATAGAGATGGAGATTAACATTGATTATCTAGATGGCCCTAAACTAATCACACGAACCTTTAAAAATAGAAGAAAACAGAAAAGTAAAATACTAACATATATGAATTACATGGGAATCTTGTTAAAAACAAATTCGTGGGAGCTGGGATTCTGAATTCCTAACAAATTCTTAGGTGAGTTTTATGTAGCAAATACATGGAAAAAAGGTCATATAGCAAGATGACAGACCATGGGATAAACTGGTTAGGAAGGGAAAGAACATGCTTCTGGTTACTGCAAAAACCAGGAGGGACTGAGCCCATAGAATAAATTGCTTGAGTCCCAAATTGTCCCTCTTAAAGAACCCACATACAAACGTGCTCAGACTGATATACTCTGATCTCCAGCACTGGATTGGCAGCTTAAAATGTATCAGTGGCTTACAGGGAGAAAATGAAGTGCCTGGCACAAGGCAAGAGCCGATGGACAGCTTTCTCCTGAACAGAAAGCTGGGCAGAGGCCATTATCCCTTTTCAAAACTTCCCACGATAGAGCCACAGAGCCAGGCTAACACTATATTCCCCACCCTGGAGATCCTCTGAGACTATGTTTTACCCAACTTAGTGCCCACCTAAGCTGTTAACAGTGAATTTTCCATATGAATGGCAAAATCAGCAATCTTAGCTCATGCTTCACAACTTCCTAAATCTTCTCAAACAAGCAACGGCTGGCCTCAGTGAGCTCCCATATCTTTTGCTAAGTGCCCCCCTGACCAAACACTAGCAGCAGCCAGCCAAGATTCATAGCTTGGCTTTGCTTGGGAGTCTCCAAGCCTAGCACAATTAACAGCCATCTCAGATTACTTTATAGCTCAGGCACGATGGCCCCAGGCAAAACACAGGTAGGGGCTGACCTTGGCCTGGGTCACCCAAGAAACTCCAGAGCCTGCACACCCAGTGGACAGCTACAGACCATGTCAAAGCACCACCAACCTGCCTCTGCATAGCTGATATTCCACAGAAGACAGAGATTGGTGGCCAGTGGTTTTAGTCAGTCCTCGAAGCTGACTGACCTGAATAAATCCCTCCCTTTGACTTCCCAAAGCAACTAAGCTCAACTACAAGAAGAGGGAGTACTCACCTCCCATGAAGGGTACACCTCAAGTGACCAGCTTGAGTAATACAGGGGGCTGTGCCACTGGACTCTAAAAGACCCTATTACATTAGGCAACACTACCAAGACAGGGATTTATAACAGCCCTAGGAAACACACAGAAACAAACACAAGGAGCCTGCCAAAATGAGGAGACAAAGAAACGTGGCCCACATGAACAAAAAAAAGTTCAAAACTCCAGAAAAATAACTGAACAAAATGGAGATAACAATCTATGAGATGCAGAGTTCAAATCACTGGTTATAAGGATGTTCAAGGACTTAGTGAGGACCTCGACAGCATAAAAAAGATCCAGTCAGAAATGAAGAATACACTAATTAAACAAAAGAACAATTTGCAGGGAACCAATGGTGGAGTGCACGATGCTGAGAATCAAATCAATGATTTAGAACATAAGAAACAAACAAAAAAAAAACACCCATTAGAATAACAAGAAAAAAATACAAATAAATGAAGACAGTCTCTGGAGAAACTTGAAATATTCCAATATTTGTATCATAAGGGTTCCAGAAGGATAAAAAAAGAGCAAGAAATTGGTTATCTATTTGAAAAATAATGTACTAAAACTTCCTTAATTTGGTGAAGGAAATAGACATGCAAGTTTAAGAAGCACAGAGTCCCAAACAAGATGGATTGATAGAGGCTCACTCCAAGACACATCATGATTAAAATGCCAAAGGTCAAAGATAAAGATAAAATCTTAAAAGCAGCAAAGATAAAATCAGTTAGTTACTTACATGGAAGTTCCCATAAGACTGTCAGCTGATTTCTTAAAAGAAACTTTTCAGGCAAGAAGAGATTGGCAAGAAATATTCAAAGTCATGAAAAACAAAGACCTATAGCCAAGACTGCTCTAGCCAGCAAAGATATCATTTAGAATCAAAGGACAAATAAAGAGTTTCCCACACAAGAAAAAATCTAAAAGAGTTCATCAGGAAACCATTATTATATGAAATTGTAAGGAGGCTTATTTTTAAAAAAGAATAAATCAAAACTATAAACGATTAAGCAGCAATAAATACATATTTATCAACAATTGACTCTCAAAGACAAACTAATCAAAACAAGAAGAACAGAGACAGAATTATGGATACAGAGAAAGGTTTGATGGTTGCCAGAAGGGAGGGTGTTGTGGAAGAATGGGTGAAGAGGTGAGGGATGACAAAGTACAAACAGGTAGTTGCAGAATAGCCATGGGGATGTAGAGTACAGAATAGAAAATGTAGTAGCCAAAGAACTTATAAGCATGACCCATGGGAATGAACAATGAAGTGGGGATGGCCTAAGGGAGTGAGGGATACTGTAGGGAGGGACAAAGGGGGAAACTTGGGACAACTGTAATAGCATAATAAATAAAGTATAATTTAAATACTAATAATAAACAAAATAAGTCACTTCACTCATAAAAAAAGACTAGTAACAGATAACTAATGGGCTGATTAATAACTAATGTCTTTGTTAGGTATCCATTACAAGCACTTAACAAATGAAGTCCTTTTAGTTCAAGAAATTAAGGAATTATGGTTCCAATCATAAATCTATAATATATTTACTATCAGGCATGGACTTTGATAAACATAAGTAATAGGTATTTAGGTTTATAAACATTGTAAAATATTGGCAATTTTTAAACATTGAATGAATAGGATGAAAATACATTTATCTAAATGATAGAGTATTTTTGGTTTGGGTTGTTTTAATAAAGAACATATAAGTTAGTGTATTATATGAGCTACACTGAACATAAGGCATATATGTTAGTAAACTTAGAATTAAAAATTAATTTAAACAATTTAACATAGTACATTCTTGTGCTTGCCTAATTTATTTTCCAATAAACTTTGTATAGTGGTTTGTTCAGACTCATAAATATGGCTTTAAAGTGAATTTGGGGCATAGATACAAAGGCTTATCCAGAAGGTACCCAGCCATGTAATATAAAATATAGAGGCATTTTCTAAAGAAGATAAAAGATACGGTAATACATAGGACAAGTATACCTCAGTCCCCTTCAAATTAGGCACTGTGGTACCTCACACAGTTCTCCCAGTCACCATCAGCTGCCCTGTTGTATTTTCCTGAATCTCATGGATGGTCTTAAATCTCTTCCCTTTCAAAGATGATTTTAGTTTTGGGAAAAGGCAGAAGTTGCAGGGCACCACGTCTGAGCTGTAGGGGGCTGCATCCATGGGTAATTTGATGTTTCACAAAAACACTCTGCGTGAGACATGGATGTATGAGTGGGCACGTTTTTCTGATGAAGCTGCCAATCACCAGTTGCCCATAACTGTGGCCTTCTGAATTATCTGAATAGTTTCTGCTGAGGAATATTCAAGCTTAATGCAAAATTTGATGCAGGTTAATTGCTCTATTGGCTCAGTCATTTTGAATGTGATGGCCACACAGTACACATGCTCACTTTGTGGCATCTACTGCCCCCACTGACTAGTATAGTGAAGTCATCATTGTTCACCAATATGCACATTCCAGTCCACTCTCCTTGGCTGCCAGTTAACATGGATGTTGTGGAAACTGTTCTTGTTATTTTAACAACGACTGGACTATTTCCAGACAGGCCTCGTATATGCATCTCAAACGTGGGAAACAATTTAAATATATGTTCCTAGGTTTTTTTCTGTACCTCACTCCCAAAATATGGAACCTTGGCTCAATCACCTTCTTGTGTTTGGGGAGGGTAATTCAATGAATGACACTGCTTCCTGGAAATAGTAGTGTTCCCTCACTTTTTCAATAACTATTGTTGTGAATTTCTTATATAATTATTATAAAAAGCATTTGATGGGTTTGGAAAAACTCTCATGACACACAGTAACTGCCCAAGACTAGCTATGTTCTGGTGTACAAAATCCTAGGTAGAGAATATTTAGAAACATAGATATATTAATAAATAATGAATATATGAAAATATATAAAACATTATATGTGTTTATCCTAAAAACAAAAATTGTATTAATTTTTAACCAGAAACTCATAAGCATCTGAGATAGTTTATATTTTTAGGGTTTCTATTAATATATTAAAATGAAGGATGGAAATCATATATATTTTTTAATCTCCATTGCTTAATGATGTTAAAATGAAATCAAATAGATTGTTTTCATTAATGATCTATTTACATTAATGATCAGAAAGGAAAATAAATATGCCTTTGTGCCCATCGCTACTTGCCCCAGATATTAGCATGAAGGTTTTTATAAATGGAGAAACAGTTACCAGTTCTAACATTGTACAAATCCAGGTTTGAGTCACTTAGAGCTTCTATGAAATCAGACTAAGTTGGAAATTCAGTTGCTCTACACTTAGGTTCAAACTTGAAAGGCACTGTTTTCAAGTTAAGAATTCAGGAAGATCTATCACTGTAATGATTTAGCAATAGCTCACTTCAACATTAACACTACCAACTTCCAATATACTCAGAAATTTGCCCTAGTGCAAATAATGCCCTGCCATTTTTCAAAGCCCAGGTTATCATTTTCTTCTACTTAGTAGCCAGTATTCTATTTTCAACCTTCTGGTTTACCTATTAATAATAAATACACTGGATTATAGCAAATGACCAGAAAGAACCCAATAAACACTTGACACTCAAAAAAGCTATGTCTGGTCCAGCAGATTACCTATTAAAACATTTTCTTGATCTCCTCACATGGAATTTGAATAATAATATAAAAAAAGATCTCTGGCATGCTTTTTTGAATGATATCTTCCTCAGAGACTACATCCAATCATACAGGCTGAAGACAGTGAATAAATAAAAATCACAAGAGAACTGAACCTCTGGAAGCTGAAATCTGGTTTTGGTAATTTGCTTCTTTTTACATGTTCTACCATTAATACATCAGATCCCTGTATTTTCACCTACTATAATATAAAACATGTAAATTAAATGACAAACATCAGAACAAAATGATAACATGAAGAAACATGTCAGATAGCATTCCTTTCCTTTACTTAATTTCAGGCACTTTGTTGACTAATTTGATATCATCGGGCTATACCTATGTGCTTTCCTCCCCATGCTCTGCTTTTCAAAAATGTGTTTTCTGGCTATGAATTATGAAACTTTCATTCCCTATTAAAAAGAGATGTGACTATAAAGTTTGAACAAACTTTGCAGATATTAGTGACTTTTTAAAAATTCTTATTATTTGAATCCTTGGGATAAAATCAGGAAATATCAGGGAGTCACATATATGAAAGCACTTATTCTCTTATTGCAGTTTATGGTGGAATCAAGTAGATTTTATCAAGGCATAACTCATTTCTCACTAGAAAGTTTGTTTTGGACTTACCCTCAATTTGACTGCAGGAAAGAACTCTTTAAAATTTCACTGAACTTTAAATATTTTGAGCATAAAATAGGTTTGAAATGAAAGAACATGTTTTTTTTTTCAAAAGCTGTAAAGCTTATTATCAAACCTATAACCTAGGGAATCCATGATTACTAATAAAGCAAAGCAAAGCTGACAACAGCTGCTAATTGTACCCATAATCTCATATCACGAGTGGCAGATGTATTTCAGAAAATATGTTTGATGAACAGATGTACTGGTGGGTGAGCATTACTTCCCAAGCTTTCCATAGAAAATGTTTTTCCATGATGATTATCATAGCCTATTTCTGCTCTGGGCATCAGTCATTCTTCTAAATGCAATCAGAGAAAACAAAAGAGCCACAACTACAATGTTACCTCCTTGTTAAATCATTGCTGAGTTTGTACACTGTAATTAGATATCTAAAGCATTTTTTCATACATTGCTATGCTAACAGGAGGCAGTCTATATGATATATTTTCAGGAATGGCCTTAAGCATTGGCACTCTTGGCAATATAATTTTAGTTACATATTTTGAGATTCAATTTGTCTCCAATATTTTTCTTCTGTCATAATCCTTGAGATTTTATTGGTAAAACTGCTGTTCACTGTCTTTTCAAGTTTTTAATTCCCATAAAAACCATATAATTCTGAGAGAGCTTTGAACTTAAAAATTCATCAGCTACCTTTAGGTTGCAAATTTTACTATTAGTTTTTTACCCAGAAATTTTACTTCTGAGATTGTACCCTGATGCAATCAGGTATAGAACAGGAAAAGTGTGTGCAGAAGCTTTTTTGAAATGCTTTGACCCAGAAAGGTTACTTGTGAAACTGTGTCCTGATATCACCAGGCATAGAACAGGATAAGTGTGTGCACACACGCATGTGTGAATGTCCCCAAACAATCTAAAATGTTGTCAGCACTGTGTCACCTGTGTGACAGTGTGTTATTTTATGCAATAGAAGTTTAAGAAATAATGATATTGTCAAATATTCACAATTAATAAAAGTACACTCCTATATGTATATCGTATGAGCTCTACTTAATTAAAAATGGAGATACAAATGTGTATAAGTGTATTGTAATATTCACATATTTTGAATAACTCAAAATGTTAACCAATAAGTGAATAGATAAGCAAATTGTGATAGTCCCATACACTGGAATTAAAAAAATAAATTATTGATGCACACAACAACATAGAACAATCTTAACAACATGGAAAAATCTAAGACAGTTTTACTAAGTGAAATAACTTAGACAAAAGAGGATAATCACTGTATGACTTCATTTGTATAAATTCAAGAAAATCCAATCTAATCAAATCTATGTTGACAGAAAGCAGAACAGTGTTAGCCTGAGAATGAGGTTGGGTTCCAGGAAGTTTGAGAGGGGAGTGTTACAAAGGAATATGAGAAAAGCATAAGATATTTGTACACCATCTTGATTTTGGTGATGTTTTAATGGGTATATTAATATACTGGACTTTACTAAATCATATCATTTATATTTTTGCAGTTCTTTTCTGGTCAGTAATATTTCATTAGGTTTGTTAAAAATGAAGAGTAAAAATAAGGCCATAATTTTTAAGCAAACATGCCTATAGTGAGAGCTTATGTAATTCCATATTGTGGTCAATGGAAAAAGAAAAGAGAAACAAGACCAAAATCTGAGTGGGCAAAAGCCCTGTTTTTCCTTTTGCATAATTTTGTCTTTGAGTACTGCTTTGTACCACTGAATTTAGTGGATTGGTCAATGAATGGACATCTTATTAATTACCTTTAATTAATAAGCATAGTAAGAAAGCAGAGTACAATACATTTGGTAGAGAACTGGCTATACATTCAGATCAACAAGAGTTTGAATTCTCCCTTTGCTAATTGTGCTGAGTCCTTGAGAAAGTTCCTTAAACTCTTTGCAGCTCAGTTTATACTTCTGTAAAATGTGGGTGATAACAGTAGTAACTACCTTATAAATTTGTAGTGAGGCTTCAATGAGCTAAAATATAAAGCTTGTTAGACAGTTCTAGTTCAGAGAAAATGCTTAATAAGCCAGCAATTCTTTTATGGAGGAAAATATAGCCAACTTGTTTGACAATTTCATACCATGAATTTCATGCCACAATTATACTCATGGAACATATATGTTGTTGCTTATTATTTAATAATTAATAAAAATTTGTGTAAGGAGAAATGTTAAACTGATACAGCTTGATAAAGCCACTGATGTTCTCTGAATAAACAAACACCCTTGACAACATGAAGGTCAGAGTGCCTCTCTCAATTTAACCAACATTCATTGAATTCCAAATATTCAAGGTATTATGCCAAAGGAATGAGAAAAGCATATACAGATTATGAAGACTTGGTCTCATTCATACTGACGAATGCTCAATAGTTTGTCAATAAGTTACTTTTTATCTGAAGAGTAATTTTTTACTCTTCACTAATTTTGTCATTAGCATATAATTTAGCTATATTGGACATTAATTCTCCAATAGGCATTATATATCGTATCCCTCATGACTGTTATCAAAAGAAGATATTTCAACAATTTCCAAGGTCTCTTTTAATAACATTTCTAGAAGAATAATTTTTAAATTTATTTGGATCACGTATTATCTGAACTATCATTTACCCAAGAGGTACTAGAAGATAGCATCACAAGAGCTAAGGGATTAAAAATCCCAGACTCTGAAGACCAACAGCCTAATGTTCAAATCCAGCTTGATACTGACTAATTATTTACCAAGTTATTTAAATGCTTAGTACCCTAGTCTTCTCATCTTCAGGCAGGTGTAATAAGGTCTACCTTGTGAAGTGATGAGTCAAATTAAATATTAAATATATGTAGAGTACTTATAAGACAGTCCTGGTAAGAACTTTGTATAGGAAAGTATTTGTATCTGATCAACTAGTACAAATTACATTGTGCAGTATAATTTTTTCACATAGCATACAAATGGTGAGATTATTATTTTTCTGCAAACCTAGATTTTCTCAAAACCCTTACTTTATGAAATTGTTCACGGCATCTGGGTCGAATGCTGTCACCTGCCCGATGATGCTGCCCTCCTTCACATCTTCGTCTGCCTCTATCAGGTAAGAGATCTTACTGAACACAGGGGGCTCGTCCACGTCCTCAACGGATATTTTGACCACAGCTGTGTCTTTGAACGGTCCCAGGTGTAGAAATCGTGGGTCTGGGTGTGTGTTACTCGCATCTACTCTTAAAGTGTACAGCATTTTATTTTCAAAATCTAAATTCTGGAATTAAATAAAAGAAAATAAATTAATCTAATAGAGCGGGCATGACAATGGAAGATGACTTTAATGTTTAATAACCAGCATTCTTAATTTTTAAGTAGTTTTCCAAATTATTACTTCATAGGCATATCAAATAAGTTAGGAAATATTTCTGTCTTATGTTTATTTACAGGATGTAACTGAATATTATGGAAAATACATTAATACCAATTCTCACTTATATGTCACATTGTTGTGGTCACAGGTTTGTAATCTAATGTATATATATAGATTATTTTTACTATTACTATTATTATTACTAAAATTGTACAAAGTTAAAATGAGAAGATATATAGAATAAAGTAGAGATTTGTCAAAGCATTCATATAAGTTGCTTCCTTAGGTCCTACATTTCTAAAACTGGTATTAATAAAACTATTTTATTAATCTTAACACTGTGAAAAGCAAGAAATGAATGAAAGCAAACAATCAGGACAATAGAAAGTAATTAATATTTAACTGGATATATAAAGCTTCAAAATATTCTCCCACACTACATTAAAAATCAGTAAATCCAACATAAAGCAAATAGCATCTGCAGATTTTTTTACCTTGAATAGAATATTTAAAAAGGTAAATGTGCTAAAAAAAATCATTCAATGAAGTGGTGACTGCATGCCTATTTTGCCGCTGTGGATAAACACAAAACATGCACTTTGGAAGTTACCTAACCCCAGTTTGATTGGTGTCTTCTATAATCACAAACAGTTGAGGGTTTGTATCACTTTTTAAGTGTCAATAATAAAGGTGTTTAACTTGAAGTGAAATCACAACTATTCCTGCTTCCATGAAAGATAGACAGCATGTAAAGGATGGGAAAATAAACCCTAGGTTTTTCTTCCCTTAACTGGAAAGCAAAAATCAACCATAAAGTGCTCAAGGAAAAAATGAAGACAGCAAAGAGTAACCTGTTTGACAGTTATAATCCCTTCCTGTGTCTCCTTGTCAGTGAGGACGTCGAACATGTCGGCTCCCTCTCCCTGGGCAATGCGATATTCCATCTCCGCGTTCTCCCCCACATCGGGGTCGCTGGCTTTTATTCTTCCAAGGTGGGTTCCGAGAGGTGCAGACTCAGGAGAATTAAACAGATACGTACCTGAAAATTAAACAGGCGCTCTTTTGAGCATTTCATCTTTGGATAACAAAAATCCTTTATTTCCTTTGACCTTTCTACTTAAATAATTTTAAATTGGGAGAGTTTTTCACCATATTGAATTTTAAGCTGTCAAAAATTATAGATTTATTAAGTTGGAAAAATAACTTACAAAGGCAGAGCACTCTCATTTTGTAAATGAGACATATAAGTTCCAGAAAGATGAGTGAATGTCCCAAGGTTATGCAGATAATTGATTGCAGGCCTAGTATTAGAATCCAGAACTTTGACTGAGGGCAAGAGTCAAATAAATCTTTTAAATAATTTAATTCATATAAAAGTGTGTGACAATGTTTGTCTAGATAAGTTGTAAATATTTAGTTTATTTTTAAGCTCTTAAGCATTTGTTTTATATTCTAACAGAGGGATAGGCAATAAATTTATATTTTTATATATTATGTGTTAATGCCTTTAATTGGGATATGACTGTTGCTGTTTCCTGCAGTTCTAACCAACCACTATTTTGCACTGTGCTGTCCCTGAAAGCATGTTATATCGTTTCCAACTATGTATTCAAAATACAAATGTATTAATTAGGCACATAGACAGATGTACCTACATGGATCCCCACCCAAACATAGACAGAAACATAACTCTATGGGCCTCTAAGAAAATGAAAAATGCTGCCAAGTGAAGCAACCTACATTGACTTTAATATGGTATCTGATTTCAGAGATTGTTAAAGCACCAAATCTGGGTTTCAGAATCAGTTAAATAAGGAATTATAATTCTTATGCACAGACAGGAGAACTAAGGCAAGACAAATTGTAAGCATGAGATTTGAAGCCAGGCAGTGAGATCTGAGAGTCCACACTCCCAACCAAGAAAGAGATAAAGAAAAAACAAAACAAAACAAAACACCAAGTTGGTCATAGGGAAGGTTGCAAAAGGTAGTCTGGAAAACTTTACTACTCTTCTAAATATAGAACAAGAAAAAGTTACCAAAAAATATTATTTGCATGTTTTCTCCAACTACCTACTTCTCACTGATAAGAATGATCATAATGACTTTTCATTCCTGGGAAACTGATATTTTGTAGGGACGAGTGCAGCAGCTTTGCCTTTTTGCAGAGAAATGAAGTGAAACTATCAGTACAACTATTAGCCTCTGTTTACGGCGTGTTGGACAAGCCTTTGGACGTGAAACCACGGAGACCTTTCTTACTCTGGGGAAATCGAGGGGGGTTGTTGTTGACGTCCGTGAGCGTGATGTTCACGGTGGTGGTCCCCGACAGGCCTCCCATCTGGCCGCCCATGTCCTTGGCTTGAATCACCACTTGGTACTGCTCTCTGTTTTCTCGGCTCATGTCCGGCAAAGCCGTTTTTATAATGCCTTTTGGAAAAGCAGAGACGTATTTTATAATTCAATTACTGATTTTAAATTTAAGCTCAGCAAGGTCCATTTTACAGAGGTTAATCATAACAAAGAGATAAAATGTTGGTGTACTTAAATGTGCACTTCAATTTCTAACCAATTTAACATAATTGACAGAACAGAAAGGATTCTTCCATTGGCAACTGTTCAGGATTCGAGTCTTTCTAAATCAACGTGATTATCTTTTGATTAATAAAAAAATGAACTTCAAAAATCATTAGACCAACTTAATTTTGATGATTGCCCCATTCTTTAGGTTTGAATATTTCCTATGACACACAAAGTGCTGAAGTTCTGTGACTTTTAAAAATTTATATTGTTTATGCTATTATAATTCTCGCTTTTTCTCCCTTTACCCGCCTCCACCGAGCCCCGCCCACTCCCCTCCCTCAGTTACTCCCCGTGTCATTGTCCATGTCCATGGTTCGTGTGCTAATGTTCTTGGGTTAATCTCCTCAGCATCCTTCACCCTGCCCTCCCCTCTGCTCCAAGGGCAGCCAGTCTGCTCTATGTAACTATGCTTCTATTTCTGTTTTGTTCATTAGTTTATTGTGTTCATTCGACTGTCTGAAATTTCGTATTCAGTGTCACAAATTTAAACTCAGTACATAATCCAAAGACCTCATGATTCAAATAATCTCTATAAATTATAGGAAATTTGTTATTCACATGTAACAACTATGGGGAATAAGTAGAAACATATACTGAACAGCTAGCTTTTGAAATACAGAAAAATATAGAAATTAATGGCATATCCAGATGCATTATGTAGTGAGAAAGAGGTCAGGTTAAAAGCTGGTACCTGATTCTGGGTCCACTGAGAAATATGGCTGTCCTTGTAATATGCTGTAGACCACTTTGGCACTGTTTCCGTAGTTGGCATCGTCTGCATCTGTCGCAGTCACTTGTGTGACAGATGTACCTACATGAATCCCCACCCAAACATAGACACTGAAATGCTTCTGAATTAGAAACTATCTTATCAAAAAATTGCTATTGATAGACCGTGGTTAGTTTGAAGAAACACGTTTAAATTTTGCTGCCTGAAAAAAAGCTCACCTTTGTCTTTAATTCTTTTTAAAATTTAAATACTCTTTGCATTCATGGTTTGAGCTATCTCAAAATGAAACGTGTCATATCACAATGATGAATACAATTAGACAAATGCTGCTTTTTACTCTGGTAAATTGACTGTATATTGTAAATAGAATGGAAATGGAGAGGCTCTTTTTAATAAAAACGAACAAGCAGATAAAATGATATAAAATTGACCTGCAATGGTTTTATATGCAATATATATATATATATATATATATATATATATATTATCAAGTGTTGCCCCCTTTAAGATGTAGCTAACAGTCATATTTGATTATAGCTATTGATAAGCTACATATTATTAGCCATATTATTAGCTACATATTAAAGGTACATATTAGACATATAGTCAGTAGACTTTCCTTTAGAGTGAAAAAATGTATAATTCTATAATGTATAATACTATAATTTAATATTAATCTATGTTTAATTTTATTTTATAAAATTTAAATTATATTCTTCAAACTTTTTCACAAATAATATTTTAAAGAGATTTTTAAAAGTCTTAAAGGAGTTAGCTTCAGAATCTGAACATAATATAATATGTTGATAATTTTTTCTTATATTTCATTAGCTCTCTATAAAGAGCCAAAGCATAATTGTAAAATTACTATTAACTGAAGCCTACTTTGGGAAAAATGAGTTTGTATGGCATTTTCCAATATACTACATATGACTTTTCATTCTTACATAGGTTTTAATATTCTTTGGGACAATGCCCTCTCATATACATTAATACCCCACATATATTACACCCATAACTGGTCTAGTTGAGTTGTGGTGAATGTTTTTGAATTTTACATGTATATGTAAATGCAAATTCATAAAATTAATATGTTGTGCATTAAGATTAAACTAACAGCTCATTTCCTAACAACATATTTAATATGATACATTCAACAAAGCTTTTGTGTTCTTCAAATAAATTATCAAAAGATGAGAAGCTTAGTTCTTCTTGAGGCCTCTGTTTCCTTAACTGCAGTGGAATTGGTATTTCCTGTGAGAAGATACAGTGCAACTAACTCAGTCAATCCCAGATGTACTTTTTTATTACATAGAAAATACCCACTAACGCACTAATGTTCTAGCTAGACCAAAGCAAAGTGACCTCCCTGCTACCATGTGCAGAGTTCTCAGCACTTGATTTGTATTATTACTTTATCCTAATAATAAACATAGTGCTAGGCCCTGGGGCATTTAGAGGTGGCTAATGATCACCCACCTAGGAGGTGATGGGCATGGAGTTCAACCTCACCAATCTGAGGAAAGAAACTTTATGCTAAATACTTTCCTAACTGGCTTGTCTGGTGTTGTGGGTATCATGGTACATGTTGCATATTGAATTCACAGATGGGGCACCTCTAACTATGTTCCTGAATAAGGATATATCTTATTTATCATTTTATATCTTCACATAGTACCCAGATCATGCATTCTGCTCAGATGATAAGGTGTTTCAGACTTCAATAGTTAATTGGAATCATTGGATTTCAACTAAAAAGGGAGAGGGGCACATGATTCTGATAATTAAAATGAAATATGCATATGATTTTGAGAGAAACGAGCAGAGGGAAAATCAAGAACAGTTATTAAGAAAGGAAAAGGAGATAAAATATATTGAAAAAATAAAAAAATAAACAAGAAGAGAGCAATACGGAGAATGTCAGAGGAGAACTTTGGAAAGAAGGGTCTAGAATAAAAAAGAAATTTTATTTTTTGTATAAGAGTCTATTTACCCCCAAAGTTTAGTTAATCGTTTTTCAACTCTTTGACTTAAATCAAATTCACTAATATACTAAAAATAGCATTATAATTAAATCATCGTGTGCTTATTGATTTGTAGATGCATTCTTTATTATTTGATGATGCATGGGCTTTAACTGTCAGTGTGTGGTTTACATATAGTATGACATCCTTTTAGTTTCGCCCTGTAAGCAGTTATTTGTATAAGGAAAAGAAGAGTAAATCACATCTGCAAAATTATAACGAGTTTATCTTTATTTTTAATAAAATATTTATTTTAGTAAGTAAGAGTAACTCACTAAAAATGCTAGAAAATCTTACTGTAAAATGCAGTTCCTCCCTCCCATGTCTATCTTATTTGTATTTAATATTACCGAGGGAGGGGACCATTCTTAAAAGAATAAAATTAGAAAGAGTTACTAAGACTGTAATAAAATTAGAAGCTTTTCAAACTATATTTTACCTAAGCACAACAATTATACAGCAGAGAAAAATAGTAAAGCACTATATTTATCCTGCTATTTGTCACTTATCAACATTTTTTAAAGATTTCATTTATTTATTTGAGAAAGGGAGGGTGAGAAGGAAGAAACATTGATATGTGAGGAAACACACAGACAGGTTGCCTTTTGCAAAAGCCCCAAAGTGGGGGCTGGGCCTGCAGGCCAGCACTGTGCCCCAACCAGGAATCAAACCAGCAACTCTTCTGTTAGTAGGCCGATGCTCAATCCACTGAGCAACACCAGCCAAGGCTCAACCTTTTTAAAAAAAATTAGCATTGTAATCAACTGTCTTTGTGTATGGTGGAGCAAGTCAGTTTAACTCTTTTAGGCTCATTTTTATTTATTTATTAACATATATGAAAAATCTAGTATATCTCTACATGTAAATATTTATATATTTAAAGATAGATACACATATAAAGTCTCTGGGTGGGCCAAGGAAGAAGCAAGTAATGCTGTGATGTTAATAATAATAATAGAGGATAATAACTATCCTGTATAAACAGGACTAAGACTTCCCTGTAGTTCTCATCTGTATTTATTATCACCAAAAACTGCAGCCAGGGCCACATTGTTGCCTGCTTTGGTTTTTACTTTTTTTTGTAATTGTAGAAGGAAGAAATGCAACTGTCAATGGCCCGAATTCTTATTTTTTAATTTCTGCAATTATCAGAAATTGTACTGCCCACAATTTAAATCTTATTTAAAAGAAGTATGGATTGCATTATAGGAGGGGCATTTTGGACAAGATTACAAGCAAGCCCTCTTCCATGCATAAATTGTGTATTCTGAATTTTATTAGGAGCTTTGAGCAAGAGGAGGGCTTTAAGAAATAAAATGTAGATGTGCTCAGTCCACTCCTGGTCTTATTACAAACACTGTAAGTACTAATAGAATCTAGACTGTATCTGTACTTCAGGTGAGGAAGAACATGTTTGAATTGGGTCTATAGGGGTTGTCAAAAGTAGGTTTACAGTTGTGAATACATGAAATGGAGTCCATTCTTCTATCATTATGTATTGATTATTGGATTATTTATTTGTATTATAGCTGTACACCTACTTTTGCCCACCCCTGTATGGGTGATAATATTGCATTAAATATGCAAAATAATATAGGAGAAAACCCAGGTCATTTAGTTTAAATAGAAATAGTTTCTAACAAATATTGTGATTTCTAAAATGAGGTAATGCACTGAAAATTCAAAGTTTTACAAATTAAAGCAATTATTATCAAAATATAACCAAATATCTCTGCCATCTTAATTATATTTTTTACTCCTATAAGTGTATCACACCTTTTCAGAGAAGGAAAAGTGAAAGTGTGTGTACTGTTAAGTGTCAAAATATCTGACAAAATGTCTATAACAAAAAAAACATTTATTTTTTTTTAAGAATACCAGACTTCATTAGAATGTTCATTGATAGCAAGTTGAGGTGGAGAGTATAGTTTTTAGATATATCTGCATCCCCATTGTAATCCCACAAAGAGAACATGATGGATATCTACCCTGGCCTTCTGGTTGACCTCCCTGGACTACTCCAGTACATTTCATGGAACTGGACCAAGATAATACATATTTTAAATTATTTAAGAGAACACAGCTGCTCATATTTCATCCGCGGCTTTGTAATGGTATAGGACTCCTTTTAATTTGATAAGTCCCTTTCATATTATTGAAATGAATGCCTGAAAAGGCTTTAGAACTGTAGTTTTCTAAGCCAGATGAGATTTTATTTGCTGTTAGAGAAAATTATGACTTTTTAAATAAACTCTTTGTTCTTCTGACTACGTGGCAAAAAAGTTAAGAAACCTTTTAGATCAGTCACTCAGTAAAGCATGGATATGTTTATTTTCCTCATAAAATTATTTTAGACTGGAAAATGCACTAACGAGAATAATGTCAAAATTATATACTTAAAGCTGATTTTTAAAATAATATTAAAATAAATAGCATTAATTTGTGAAAATCAGTTTCACAGTTTAGATATTATAGTAAGCTTATTTTTGATGTTTATTTTTAGAACTATGTCATGATTTAAAGTCAGCTCTTATGTCATTAACTAATCTAAACTTTTCATAAAAGTGGAGCTAACTGTAGTCAGACATACAGATAAAATAATAATGCATACCAAATGGTATTTAAAATACCATGGTAAATGGTAAAATATTGTGCATACCAAATGGTATTTAAAATACCATGGTAAATGGTAAAATATTGTGCATACCAAATGGTATTTAAAATTATGGGTAGCCTTAAAAATGAAACAATTATTTTTAGTTTGCATGATAGGAATTGAAATGACACGTAAGTGAACAGAATTCAAATATTGTTGTGATGCTACCAAGTCATTTGATCTTAATTCCATTGCTTAATCTTTCTGAATCTTGGTTTCCTAATTAATAGAATGGGGATTTGAAGTTGTATTTCCCACGCCTACAACATTATGTTGTTTCAGTCATCAAATGAGATGATCAAAAGAAATTTGTCAAATGCAAGAGCATTAGTTGTTATTATGCAAAATAATGCAAGCAAAAGTGTCCCAGACTACTGATACTATTTGTATTCCTTTCATTTTAGACAAAAAAATGTACTCAACTCGACTGCCAGTTGAATGGCAGTCCAGTTGAGCTGAAAATAGTTGAAATGCAGCAGAGTAATTGTCCTCACTACTAATCACTTTAGATATCAGTGACAACATAGCAGGAAACATTAAATATATATAGCACTGGGAATACTTAAAAATGGAGTAGATAACATTAAATACTAGCTTTAGTTATAGTTCTTATCCGGAAACAGGCTATACATCATACGTCTGAATGTCTATAGTATCACCTTAGCAAACACATAAAAAAGTTAGTTTGCATGGATTAGCATATACCTACCTACTCCAGACATTTCAGGAACGCTGGCAGTGTATAAGTCTTTTGTGAATTTTGGTTCATTGTCATTGATATCATGTATTTTAATGATAAATTCAGATTCAGGTTCCACCTGTCGCCCAGTCTTTCTGTCTATAGCCTTGGCACGAAGAATGTACAGGGATTTTTCTTCTCTGTCTAATTTCTTTGCAGCATGAATATCTCCTGTGTTTTCATCTATGACGAATATGTTGCCAGCCCCATCTCCTGTTAATATGTATTTTAAATTCCCATCTCCTTTATCTTGGTCAGTGTGAAGCTTTAAAGAAGTGGAAACAAAAAAAGAGTTATATAAATACATGCATTGTCATTAAAGAAAAAATAATTTGGCACAAATCAATTTGTCTCCACATAACATCACTGGGACAATGGCTGCAATAGTTATCTCAATTTTTACCTGGGAAAACTCAACATTTCACTTTTAACATTCTCAAAACCTTTCAATAATTATATTTATACACCATAGGGGCTGAAATAAAATATGATGAAAATGAATATTTTTTTCAAAACACAGTGTTTCAAAAATATTTTTGAATAGAATGTTACCAAGATTTTAACCTCTAGTATATTAACAAGAAAAAAAAGTTTATTAACCTATAGCTGGAGTACAAAATACTAATGGACTCTTAATTACATTTAAAATCACTAAACTCAAAGAAGTAATATGAAGAATTTCTGAACTTATAATGCTGATAAGTTTAGAAAAATGTATTGTAGTTTTAAAGGGATTTGGCTCCTTCAGCCTGTTGTTTATAGATGCACAATTTCTGTCATTACAGTACAGTTGGAGAGAGAGGGTTTTGATCTTGTATATTAGTCTCATAAGACTTTGGGAGGGTACTCTTTCAAACACAGTGTTCTCTCCTTCTTTTTAAGAAATTAACATTTTATAGACATTTGAAATTTCATGTGATACAGGGCTTTTCCAATGGCCATAGAAATGATTTAATAAAAATATTAGGATTTAAAAAAAATTATCTTTCTTCTGATACATACACATCTCAGTAATAAATTTCTTAATGCAGGAGACTGTTCACTGGGTATATAAAACAGGTAAAGTGAATCAAGTATTCACAGACAGTTTACACTGGAAAACATCTTAGCATGTTTGCGAACTTCACTGTTCTGAAACCTGAGCTTTCGCTCCACTGTACCTGCCATGTCGTCTCCAATTATACGCTGCCCGGTTTTCATTACAGCCTGGCTCTACCTGTTTCTTCGGCTCCACATTCCATCTGTTAACTATCTGACTATTTAAGTCTGTTTTTTATGTTAGCGAAAATTAAAAACTTGGAGTTCCCATTTTACTCCTCCTCTGCTTTTTACTCCAATGTTAAAATAACCATCTGCAGTCTTTTTTCTCTGAAATGTCTTCCTCACTCCTCTGTCTGCTTCCATTGCGATGGCATAGTAGCAACTTACTGCGTTTTCTATCCTCTCTGAGCTAGTCCACTACAACAACCTCCTGAATGAAACCTGCCTCCTCTCCTGCTCTAGTCCAAACCGTTTCACATACTAAAGAAGTTGTACCTACATCACAAATCTGGTCCTATTGGTTCCAGCTTAAAAATTAATCAGGCACAGTGTGTAACCACCAAGAATCTAGCCTTACGAACCTGTATTAGTCTCATGTAAATGTCGGCGTTATAGTGGGCAAAGGGTGTGTGTGTGTGTATGTGGATATGTGTGTTTACTACACTTGTGTTATTAGTGGGCATGATATTCCTTTTAAAAAGAATCTTTACTTTTACTGTAATTCTAATTTTTGGAGGTTGTAGCTTTATTTATACATCATTCATAATCCAGTCCTCCTTCCAGTATGGGATGTTGCCACCTTTACCACTTCAGTTAGGCATTCTATAGAAACCATTTTTTTTGCCTTATTTTATTTTCTTCATTTCTTAGAACTGTTTCAGACTTTACACGTGATTTTGGCATATGTTTCTCTCACCCTTTAATATCCTTCCTCTTCTCTGTACTTTTCCCTAGAGAATACTTATCACATCTCATTTTAATATTTTCTTCTTAGGGATACCTTTTCTGACTCCATAGAAACCCTCAAATGCTGATGCAATAAAGTCTGTAGATTAAAACAGACATGACTGCTATGTAATTGTAAAGCACATTTCACTTTCTATTATGATATTCATTGCATTTGAAATTGTTTACCATGCCCACTAAACTGGGAAATAAAAAAGAGATTCTTTTAAAAAGCTAGAATCTCGACACATTCTATCCCAAATATGTCTGCCTTTTTAAACAGTATGTTTTCACATGTATACAACATGTTTAATTGTAATTTATTACTAGAAAAATCAGGTAATAAATAATATAAAACTTCTTTTACATATATTACATCTTAAAAATCTATGTAAACATTCTTTTAATGACTAAACTTTATGGATATTTTTCAAGCTATTTTATAACAAATATTGTTGAACATATATCCTTGCATTACTAGTATTTTTCTTCTAAGGGGGTGAAAACAATACTTTTAAGAGAGGGAATTATGGGGAAAGTATGAAAGATATAGATAGGTAGGTAGATTGAGAATTGATATGTATTACAAGTCCTAATTTGGCAAAATTTGTGGAAAGAGCTAAAGTTTTCACTTTATGAATTTGGTTAGGCTAATTAGGCATTATTCTTAGCCATTAAAATTATGATTATATATGTGTGTATCCAAGAGAAATTAAAATATTAATGGAATTGCAAGATTTTCAAAGTATGTGTCTAAATTTATTAAAATTTAATTATAAAATAAAATATTTGGACAAGTGATATAATTTTAGTAATTTATATGTTAAAGTCATTATTTAGATTAATCTGTTCATGCTTGTTTTAGTTTCTGTCATGCTATACCATGCTCTTTATTCTGTTCATTTAGAACATAATTTTAAAAGAACAATTTAACATATAATTAAACATATATTTTAAAATAATGTTTTTTTTAAAGATTTTATTTATTTATCTTTAGAGGGGAAGGGAAGGAGAGAGGGAGAGAAACATCAATGTATGGTTGCCTTTCGTGCGTCCCCTGCTGGGAACTGGCCTGCAGGGAACCTGCCTGCAACCCTGGCATGTGCCCTGACTGGGAATCGAACCCCGATTGTCTGGTTCGCAGGCCCATGCTCAATCCACTGAGCTACACCAGCCAGGGCTAAAATAATGTTTTTAATTAACGATTTCATTTTAAGAATGAAACCTCTCAATGTTTATTTTCTTATGCAATATTACAAAACTTCAACTACTATCCTGAAATTCTTTATCAATTACATTATTAATTTTAAAGCATACATTCAGCCCTGGCTGGGGTGGTTCAGTGGATTGAGCACTGGCCTGCAAACCAAACAGTTGCTGGTCCAATTCCCAGTCAGGGCACATGCCTGAGTTGTGAGCTAGGACCCCAGTAGGGGGCTCAGGAGAAGCAACCACACATTGATGTTTCACTCCCCCTCTTTATGCCCATGGTCCCCATTCTATAGTCTTCTCTCTCTCTCAGGCTGTACTAGCAATTTCACAAGGAATTCCTTCAATCAGCTGACATAAGAAAAAACGTCTTAGACATGATTTAAAGATACTTCTTCGTGATATTCAGGCATCACTAAATAGTGGTCAGCTGAATCATCATAGTCTCCTTTTTGGAACATCCTTAAAGGACAGTGGTGAGGAGAAATCCTCTCAGTGGGCAGAGCTTCAGGCAGTACACCTGGTTGTATCAATTCATGAGCTGTTACTAATGGTCTGGCTGGGTGATGAACAAGTTGAACAGACCATGATTTTAAAAAATGGTGAAAAGAAAATCTGAGGAAGAATCTTCTGGGCGCATCTCTTTAAAAGTGTAAAAAAAACATGCATCCCTGTGAATGCTCACCAAAGGATAACTTCAATAGACTAGAATCTTAATAATAAAGTAGATAGGATGAACTGTTGTTCTGCATATACCAGTCTGCCTCTTTCCCCAGCCACTTCTGCCATCTCATGGACTCCCAAACAAACTGGCCACTGGGGCAGGGATGAAAGCTCTGCATGATCTCAGCAGTGCTGACATCCACTCACTCAGGGCCATCTGGCCACTGTTGAATGTCTAATCTGCCAGCAGCTGACTAGCATTGAGTTCCTGAGATGACACTAGTCCAGAGGAAGCAGATTGATTACCTTGGGCTGCTTCCATCATGAAAGAGGCAATGTTTTATTGTTACTGGAGTAGATACTCTGGATATGGATTTGCCTTCCATGTACACAATGCTTCAGCCAAGGTTACCAACATGGACTTACAGAATGTGTTACCATCATCATGATAAACGGCACAACATTTCTTTCAATCAAGGAAATAACTTCACAGCAAAAGTGAATGGACATGGGACTAGAATGCTCATGAAATTCATTGGTTTTACAATGGTTCACAGCATCTCGGTTTGACAGAATAGTGGAATGGCCTTCTAAAGACTCAATTACTATATCAGTAGTAAGGAGCTACTGACTAGGAGCTAATACATACAGGGCTGGGGCAAGTCTCTATAGAAAGCTGTATATGCTCTGAATCAGCACCCAGTATAAGGTAGTGGCCTCACAGGTCTATGAATCAAGACATCAAAATAGGGGTGGTACCACTATTATTATTAGTAACCCACTAGCAAAATTTTTGTTCCAGGTTCCAGCAACCTTATAATAGGATGGACTAAATCTTTGTTTTGTTTTTTTCCAGAAACAGGAATATCTACAGAGACACTAAATTGATTCCTTTGAACTGGAGAACAATTCCTTGGCCACTTTGGACTCCTTATGCTTCTGAATCAAGAGGCAAAGAAAGGAGTCACTGTACTGCCTGGGGTGATTGATCCTGACTATCGAGGGAAGAGTGGACCTGCTACTACACAAGCAAGACAAGGAAGAGTATATGGAAACATGAGGTCCTTGGAGGGTCTCTTAATATCGCTATGTCCTGTGATTAAAGTCAATGGAAAGCTATAACAACTTCATCCATATAAGACTACTAATAGTTATCATTAATAGTTATTAATGATTATTACTAATGGTTAAATTATTTCTGTTTAAACTGGTTTTAATCCCCAAAGCATGTCCTAATATCCAACTCTTATCATCAGCAATACTCATATACCCTTAAAAATATATTTGAAATCTATCATTTTGTTCAGTTTTTAATAAGGAAAGACATATGTTCTGTTGCTGACAGTTGCAAAAAGAACTATGAATAATAGTATTTATTTCTCATGTTTAATAATGTTCAAATACACTAATATATTTTCAAGAATAGTATGTTTTACGTCACCCTTAAAGGTAGATTTTTCTTCTTAAGTAAGTTACACATTTTTTCACTGCTATTATTAAACAGAAAGAATCAAGGAAACATCTTTTATGACTGTATCACAGAACTCATTGCTTGTGGAGAAATGCTCTATTCAATAGGCAATTGAGACACTCGCTACTTAAAAAGGTGACAAAAAGGCTCTATAGGTTGGCTTTATTGTTTAATAAATATGTGGTAATTTTGACTATCACAGGAAGTAAGGGGGGCCATCACTGAATTGTTTGTAGAATCTAGACATAAAGATTGAGGAGTAGGGGGATGCAATTACAAACACATTTCTACGTATCAAATGTTTTCCTCCATTGTTCCTTACCCAGTGATGCCAGGCTGATTAAAAATTTTTTGTATATATAATTAATGCCTAAGGTCTGATTTTGATGTAACTGAATTTACCAGCACATATTTCTAATGGTATTTAAAGATGAGTCATACCATCAACCGTTATGGACTAATTAAAGCTACCTATAAACTCACTTCTATTATCAAGCAACAGGCTTGTTCTGGATCCTCTACCTGCCAAATCCCTAATCTGCTGAGAGGTGGGGGTGGAAAATGGCTAAGTGTGAGTAAGACTGCTTTTATTACCATCTCCAGAGGTAGATGATGTGCCAGCTAAATTAACAGTCAATCTTAGGTGGAAAAAATAAATGAGAGATATAACAAAAAGAAAAGGTCCTCATAAAAAGATTAGTATACCAGGGAGGGGCATGTTTATGCAGTTTCCAAGTGAGCATCTCAGGGCAAGAAAATGATACTCTTAGTTATTCCTTTCCATTCTAATAAGGACTAATGGCAAGTGGAAGGAGAGACCTCAGTACTTGATATCCCTACAGCAGAAAAACTGCACTCCTGCTCATTTTGCCACTGCAAAAATATATGTAGTGACTTGATAAGCATGGCCCACTGTTTAAAATGTTCTGTGGATATGGTTCAGAGCTCATCTGTAGATTCTGAATTAGCATTCCTAGAATGTTGTCAGCATGATGAAACAGTCTTGCTAACCTATATAAGAACGTCAGAAAAAAATCTCTTCTTTAGGAGACTGTGATGGCTGGAAATTGATCTTGAGAGGGGGAAAAAGCTCTAATTAAATTAATTAACTAATAACTTTAGCAGAGCTGTCAACAGTGGTAGAAGAGGGCTTATATGTTACACAAAAAGTCTGTCTTATATCATAATTTCTGGTGGCTTTAAGGGCCAAAACTGTGTGGCTTAGTCAGCCAAATAAAAGGAATGCAATTTGGCACTGGCTGCTGCGGCTCAGTGGATTGAACACAGGCCTGCAAACCCAAGTGTCACCAGCTTGAACTCCCAGTTAGGGCACATGCCAAGTTGCAGGCTAGGTCCTCAGTAGGGGGCGTGCGAGAGGCAAGCACACATTGATATTTTTTCCCTCCCTTTCCTTCTCTCTAAAAAAAAAATGTCTAAATAAAATCTTTTTAAAAAAGTAATGCAATTGTGTGAATACTGTATTAAACTTCAGCAATAGTGAGACATCACATAAAAGTGTGGCTTTTATCACAGTTTTTAAAGTCCTGAACATTACATATTAAAAAAGTTTTTACAATGGTGTAACTCATTGGGTTTTAATAGATGGAGAACAAGGTTTTGTTATTACACCTGGCAGCCAGTGTTATAAACCCTTTCCTGTTTTAACTGGGATATCATTATACCCTCAAACCAGATGTGGCAAAGAATTCACAGAATGATGTGTTTTGGTTCTTATCGCAGTCAGTTGAATGCATGGTACACAGGGAAATTACTATATTAATCTCTCTGACAAAGCTATAGGATGAACAAATGCTTTGCACATAGATTTATAGAATTAAATTAAACCTAGACTTGTGTAAATGATAACTCTCCAGAATAAGAAAATATTTTATGATCTGAATTGAAGTCATCACTTTACAAAGGGCTTCTGAAAACTGTCCAGAAAAGGAAGAAAATCTGGCCTTATAAAAATTACACATTCAATAAATACTCACATCAACACATATAAAAATGTTCAACTGACTATGGCCACTGGAGGGATAAGAGTAATTACCCTGACAAAAGACTATTAAAACAACTCTGAAGGGATACCACCATGTTAAGAAGCTTAGCAAAGGAAATTACTATTAAATATGGTATGAGTTAAGTTCATTTTACTGGTATGGTGTTATTAAGATTAATCTTTGTAGAAAATATAACACAGGGAATTAAAAACATCTTAGAAATATAGAAATATTGCCCAAGGATAAAGGATTGACTAGGAAGTTCAACAGTTCGCCTACAACAGGTTTCCTTCACAGTACCAAAGAGAGGTTGAAATTAAGCAGGTGAACATGACCTATTTTTTTGTAAGCATGCTGAAAAAATGCCCTAAAAAAAGCTAATATTATTTGGTAGAAGGAGAATATTTAACTTCAAAGTGCTATAGTGTTTAGTGGACTTACCATGGTTTAGAGTTGCCTTTGGTACTTAAATCAAGAATTAATGAGTAATGAGGCATGCTCTCTGGAAAATGTCTCATAAGCTATATGAGTACATAATGGAGATGCTTCATAACTTAAATAAAATATTTTTAAAAGCAGGTGACTGTCTACCTACTTAAGGACGTATTCTTTAGACATGTGCTAGAGATGCATTCCCTGGAGATTTGGGAACTTGCAATGAATGCTTTGCACCTTTTCTTACTTTACATTCTTCCATAGATTGTACATGCCCTTGAAATTATCAGTAAAGCTTGATATTGGGCAATATGTCTTTCTATGCAAGTCTGACTTGACAATTCTTTATCATTTGTCTTCACTCAGAAGGAAAGGACAATCATTAATCAATCCTTAATAGTCACATCCCAATGCTGTTCTCACAGATACCTCTTTCTGTGGTCCAATCACACCCACAAAATGTTCATCCACAACACACAGCTACAGTTAAAATAAAAACAAAATTCTCTCTAGGAATTTAAATTTTCTGTTTTAAGATACTAATTCTCACTGAATTAACCTGAAATGTCTCCATTCCTTAAGCATAAACAGTTGAAGTAGAGTAAATTCAAAACTGAATACCAAGGCTGTTTTAAAATGGTAAGAAAATTAAAATAAATATGTACTTAAGAATCATGTTATATAATTAACACTCTATGTGGTATCAGCATAAAGCATACTGGCACCAGTGGAGTCTTCTCATTGACTTCAGTGTAACCTCGGTGTTTATAGAAGCTTTTATGTTTCTACAACACATTTACTCAATTCTTATTGCAAAACATTAAAGTTTATACTAATACATCTTTTCCTTTAGAAAATCTAATAAGGCAGTAATTTGACATACATAAACCTCATATTATTTTGATTCAATTACTATGGTGTGAATTTTAAGTGATAACTATCATGCTATTAAATTGTTCTCCATTATACTTCCAAAATAGTTTTTAATAAAATTGATGCACTAATAAACTACAAGTGAATTCACAAAATGTTTCTCTTAGGTATTGTCATAGATACTGCCCTAGCAAATGTATCATTATACAATAATGAGTTCTTATTTCTGTCTTCTATTTGTACTTTCTAAGTAGTTTACCTTGTCAAATGGCTTTGTAGACAAATTATACATGTAAGCACTCTCACAATGACATTCCATTCATAATTCTTACTGTTTTTTTCAAATCTAATATTTTAATGCCTGTTTTTCATACCATCGCTGTGTCACATAAGCCATATTTTATTTTCTATGGTACAAATAGAGTTCTTTATTTCTCTCTTAGCCATCCCCTCACCTTGCCTTTTCCAGTGCATTCCACTGTAGTCAAATAGTGCTATTCTTTGTATCATTAATTGTATCAAAATTATTTCCTCCCTTTCTCTCTCAACTCCTTCATTCACTCTATCTGTAAACCCCATCATCTCAATTTTTCATTTTAACTTTTTTAAAAGATTTTATTCATTTATCTTTAGAGGGGAAGGGAAGGAGAGAGGGAGAGAAATATCAATGTATGGTTGCCTCTCGTGTGTCCCATGCTAGGAACTGGCTTGCAACACAGGCATGTGCCCTGACTGGGAATTGAACTGCCCTCCCTTAGTTTGAAGGCCCATGCTCAATCCACTGAGCTACACCAGCTAGTGCTCTTTTAATTTCTCAGTTCAAGCCACCAATGTTGACCACTTGAATTACTTTAGTAGCTTTCTACCCACTTTCCCTGAGTCTTTCTCCTTCAGATTCCATATTCCACATAGCAACAGAGTAATATTTTTCAAACTAGATTTAGTTTATATGAATCACTTGCTTTAAGCAAATCTATGGCTTTTCATTCCAATAACTCACTCTTCCCTCTATCTCTCCCTCCCTCACTGTCGTCACCTCTGCCCCCACAACAGATACCTACATATACACACATACCAAAAAAGCAAATAAAACCAAAAGATTACTATGACTTCCAAGAATCTACACGACCATCTCTCTTTCTACCTCTTCAAATTATCTACTCATTGTTTCCCTCCTCACTCACTAAACTATTCCCATATTGGCTTTCTTTCTTTACCATGCATCTCAATACATCCATTGAGTATAAACTCTTAGAGTGACAGATTAATTACCTTGCCCAAGGTCATGATAGACTTTTATTGCAGAAAAGTATTTAAAACAAGATTTCCTGACTCCTCATTATTGTGTTTCATTCCTTTCTATATAAGATACAAATTCCAATTAGCAGTAACACTTTCCACAGCTTCCTTCATTAGTGATTTATATCAATTTTGAGCATTAACTCTCTCTCTAACTAGAGTTCTGGAATATTTAAATGTTTTTCTTTTTGGTAACTGCCCTACTGCCCCTGTTTGGAAAAAAAAATAATTATCAGTCTGAATCTTAAGAACTTCCTTTCTGGGGTAAAGATAAAAAATTATATCCATAGTCTTGTGGAGGAAGATTATACAGAACAGATAAAAGGCTGGTGTTAGTTCATATGCTTATAAATCTGTAAAGACTAAAATAATGTCCAAGTTGAGTTGGTTATTTTGAAATATGATGAAAATTATCATTGAGGTAAATCATTTTTATTAACTAAATGATCACAGGATCTACCCATTTTTCAGGACAGATATTTTTTAATGTGAGGAAAATAGGTAAAAATATATATATATATATATATTTGATGGTGATTGCATTTGGGATCCTAATCAAAAAAATCTGTAGAAAAATCTGCAATGTATAATTTGTCCAGATTAGTTTTTATTTGAACAAAGAAGTTCTGAAATATTCCCAAAGCAGTTTACTCAATTTAAAGTCCTTTGAAAATAAAATCACTGTGGAATGATGTTATGTGAGGCAGAAGAGGAAAGTTCCTTTAGCTATTTTGGAGGAGCTGACTGTGAAAAATAGTTAAATGGCTGAGTTTATGTGGTAAAGTTAAGAATTTAATTTGTTGATTTTAATGTTGTTACATCTAAAATAAACATGTTCTGGTAAAATTTTTTTTAAAATACTTGATAATTTTAAAGTTATAATAATTCCAACAAGACTATTTAAAGTAAAATGCTGTGTTATATGCCATCATAAAGTTCAATTTAAACTACAATTTGCAGTGAACTGTTAGGCTATTTTTCTAAGCTGTTAAACACTTACCGTCAACTAAAACAAACATCACTCTCTATTGTATCAGTCATCAACTATTCTTTTTCAGCTGTCCTCTCCCTCCCTTTTTTCAAGCATTACCTCCCACTATTTAGAATGTCTTCTCTACACTTTTTGAAGTATCATTTGCTGACTGTTCTTCAAGGCTCAGGTTAAATGTTACAATATATAGAAGTCCTTTCTTATAACTTGTGTTAGTTTCCTGTTGCTGCTTTAAGAATTTCCACAATCTTAATGGCCTAAAAGTAACACAAATTTCTTATTTTACAGTTCTTACAGTTCTCTAAGTGAGAAGTCCCATAGATCTAACAAGGTTAAAATCAAGTTGTCAGCCAGAGTGCATTCCTTCTGGAAGCTCCAGCAATCCATTTCCTTATCCACTTCCTTGGCTCTTAAGTCCCTTCCTCCATCTTCAAAACCACCAGCAGCAGGGGAAGTGATTCTCACATGGCAGTTCTCTGAACCTTTCTTTTGGGTTACATTGCTATCATCTATCATCTGTCTATCTATCTATCTATCTATCTATCTATCATCATCTATCTAATCTATCATCTCTATTTCAAGAATAGCTGATTAGCAATCTCAATTCTCTTTTGTGGTATAATGCACTAAAATCACAGATTCTAGGTATGAGGACACAAGGATACCATTCTTCCTTCCTGTCACATAACTTTAGGTAGCGTTGCATACACTCATCTCTCTGCATTGAGCAGATACACTATTGCTATATCATACACTAAGCTACACCAGGCACCAGTATAGTGGAATGGTTTAAAAGGATGAATTTTTAGAGACAGACAAACATGTTTAAAATCCTAGATCTGCAGCTGATGCTGTGTGATTTGAGGGAGTAATTTAACCTTTCTCTAACTGCATAAAAGCATGATAATAGCAATCACTCTTAGAATTGAGGCTTAATTTGTCTTTAAAATATATGAAACAATAAAATACCTTAGCCATGGTTAGTGCTTAATAAATATTATACATAAGCATTAGTAAATTCCATAAAGTTGCCTTTTCCTCTGCTTTTTTCATTTGTCTATGAGGACATCTAATTAACTTGGGTCTTTTGTAGTTAGCTTTTAACATTTTATTGAAATATGGTGGAATCAATCTGAAAACTGTAACTCCATTTTTTAATTTCATTTGCTTGCTTATTCAAAAATATCATTAGTTGAATTTTTATATTTTCTATTTCCAAGTAAAACACTAAAATAAATAAACTTGTTTTTGAAATTTATAATTGTGTTTGCTATAAGACTGGTATTGAATACATTTAATATTATATTAACACCATTTATATATAATATTAATGAGAAGTGATATCACCATAAGTTAAGGAATAACAAAATATAATTATTAAAGAATATTTTGTGATCAAATTGTTATTTTCATGAATATTCGGAATTACTCACCTAAATGACAAATTCAATGCACCACTATAGGCATTATGCAGATTCCATGTTATACAATGATATGCTTGCTCTGCATCAAATTAATTAATATATTCTGGAACTGCCTATGTTTTAAACAAATCAATTATTTCACATATGATTATATTAACAAATTACCTCAGAGTCATTGTGAGACTTTTGATTTAAAATGATAGAATAAGAGAACAAATTTAGATTCTTATTCTTCCTCATAAACAAACTGAAAGATGACAAAAGAAAGACTAAAATAAATGGATTGAAAATACTGTTGAGAATAAGAACTGATGCATTCATTAATTCTAGCCAATTCCTAGAGGAGAGCAAATGGGGGGGATTTACTTAGACACCATTTGAGAAAAGAGCCCAGATTTCAGTGAACCACAACAAATAACACTCTAGTGAGAAACAGAGGAGCCTTATTACTCTTTAGTACATGGACGTCTGAGGTTAACAGGAATGGAAAGTGAAAGTGAGAAACATGAGCACTGACGGGGTCCACCAAAGAACCGCTTATCAAATGGCATCATCGGTTGGTTCATTGTCACCAGCCTTGTTCCCTAACCAATACTGAATTTGAAGTAAGAGATACGCTTCTAAGAAATCAGAAGTCTTACACTAATTTTCCTTACTTATTTACCAGAAAGATAACTGCCTTTTTTGCCTGACAAGTACCCATACATGCTTGCTAAAATAATCTCTCATTCTTAGGATTTGTGCTTAGGATCTTCCCTAAGCACAAAACTGAAGTTCACCTATAATTTAGGGGATAGTAGATATGATAGCAGTGATAGATATGAACAAACAAAAAATGCTCATGGCATGTTTGAAGAAAACTGGTGACTAGAAAGTAACTGAGATTAGAAAGCTGAACTCAGAAGGGTCAAGGCACATGTATGAAGGACTCACAGACAAAGCCAAAGGGGGTAAGGATTGAAGGTGGGAGGTGGGGGGAGGGGGTGACAGAAAGTGATGGTGGGAAAATGGAGACACGGGCACCTGAATAACAAAAAAATGCAAAAAAAAAAGAAGATAGTACATCACTACAATGAAGACAAAATTACTATAAATAAATTCTAAATAGTGTGCTTACTGTACTCATGAAGAACTTAGGCTCACCAAGGAAAAATATTCTGTTATAAAAGAAGGATGATTAGAAATATAGAAAGAATCTATGTAGCAAAAATGTTAATAAGAATGATGGAACAAAGGTTGGAATAAAAATTAAATCAGGTCAAAAATTAACTCAAAATAGGTCAACGACCTAAACTTAAGGATTAAAAAAAATGTTAGAAGAAAATGTAGACTAATTATCCATAATCTTGGATTTGGCAGTGTATTCTTAAATATGACACCAAAAACCCAAGCAAAAAAAATAAAACATAAGTAAATCAGATGTCTTAGAAAGGAAAAAAAACAACAAAAAACTATGTGCATTAAAGGCACTACCAGGAAGGTTAAAAAAAGAGCTACATGATGGAAAAAAAATTTGCAAAGCATGTAAGGCTTTAGTGTTCAGAATATATAAAAGCTCTTATAATTTCACAACAAAAAGGCAACCAGCACAATTAAAAATGATTTAATGACTTGAATAGATATTTTCCCAAGAATATACACAAAGCAGCAACAAAAACATGAAAAAATGCCCAACATTATTAGTCACTAGACCAAGGGTGTCAAACTCATTTTCACCAGGGGCCACATCAGCCTCACGGTTGCCTTCAAAGGGCCAAATGCACTTTTAGGGCTGCTATAAATGTAACTACTTCTTAACTAGGGGCAAAGAACTCTGTACTGCCACCAGGTAGAAATAAGGTGGAGGGCCAGATAAAACAATGTGGAGGCCCAGATTCTGCCACAGGCCTTGTGTTTGCCACCTCTGCACTATGGAAATGCTAATCAGAACCACAATGAGTTGGCAATGAGTTTACATAAACCATATAAGTATTGAAAATAAAACAGGAACTAACAAATCTAGGCAAGGATGTGAAATTGGAACCCTTTTGTATTGCTGGTGATAATGTAAAACAGTTCATCTACCATGGAAAATAGGTTAATGGTACCTCAGTAAGTTACAAATAGGATTATCACATGATCCAGCAATTCCACTCCTACATATATGTGCAAAAGAATTGAAAGCATGTATGAAAATATTTGTATATTAATGTTTGTAACAGTATTATTCACAGGAGCAAAATGTGGAACCAAATATCCATCAATGGAGAATGAGTAAAGAATATTTGGTATAGTTATATAATGGATTATTATTCTACTATAAAACTAAGTGAAGTGCTGATACATACTACAATATGGATTAACCTCAAAAAATCAGACTGAGTGAAGGAAGCCAGAAATAAAAATAAAATATAGTCTATAATTTTATTTATATAAAATATACAGAAGAGGTAAATCCTTAGAGAATGAAAACACATTAGTGTTTGGCAGGGTCTGGAGGTTAGGGAACTAGGGAGTGAATGTTTAGTAGGTATAGAATTTTTTTGGGGGGTGATGAAATGTTTGGTAAATAAAGCTGATTGCTGCACATTAAAAATATATTACATTCCATTGAATGGTGCACTTCAAATGGTTTTTTATGTTAGTAATACTTCAATAAAGTAAAATAAATAAATCAATGAGTCATAGAAATCTGAATCTCTTTCATTTGACTTTGTTTCTCTTTTGTTGTCAGGACATTTCACTACATAAAGAGAATCACCTCAGTGCTTCTAGTAAGGGAGAATAAGCAGTTCACCTGTGGGGGAATGTGCATTTTATAAACATCAACAATCTTAAACACTAAATGATAAAGGAGTGATGATCAATGCTCTAAATGTTTATGTTCAAGTTATTGTGAAACATGAGTTATATACTCAGTACAGTTATTAATGAAACATGAGGATACTCCTGACTGGTGTAACTCAGTTGAATATCCTTCCACAAAGCAAAAGGTCACCAGTTTGATCCCAGTCAGGACACATGGCTGAGTCACAGGTAAGGTCTCTGGTTAGGTTCCCAGGAGAGGCGACAAATCATTTCCCTCTCACAGTGATATCTCTCTCTCTCTCTCTCTCTCATCCTTCCCCTCTCTTTAAAAGTAGATAAATAAGTATATTTTTAAAATGAGTATAAAAATCAAGACAACTCACGCACAAACACAAAACGCTTACATCTCGTATGCCATGTCTAAAATAACTGAAAAGTTTACACATCACATTAATTATTCAAATTAATAGTGTAATGACCACACTGGGGTTTTTGGTTGAGAATAGCATTTATAAACTTTGTTAACATAAAAAAAATCAGTTACTTAAAGATAAAATAATCTGGAAAGTATAAACAGTCCAATTAGAAACCAAACACGAGGTGTTCCTACTGACTTTTAGTGACCCTTCTTCACCAAGGCAGTCAGTCTTCTATCGCTGGTGGTTTCCCAAATTACTGTCTTTTTTTTTTCCTTGTACTGCCCACCAATGGCATAGAATCAAACAGAACAACAACAACAAAAATGTTCTCCTTTTAACTTTTTGTTTTTAATGTTGTTGGTTTAAATTCTGACATAATGATTTCAGTTTCTAATTAAGTTTATCAATTTTTTTAAATAATATTTTATGATAAGAATCTTTTTGATAACTGTCAACATATTTTACAATAAAAAATCTATTCTCTTTGAACAAGTTAATATGCAGAGTGATTTCAAGAGCATATAAAAAGTAACAAAAGTATTATTCATTACTATTGTTTGCAAATACAATTACAATGATACACAAAAATACTAAGCAGTAGTTGGTGAGACCCATTAAATCACATTAGAATTAATCATTAGAAATTCTGGTAATGATATAACCTTTAATCTATAGCACTTAGATGTTTGTTTGGTTTTTTCCCCTTTTAGAGTTATAGGGCTTGCTTTGTCTTAAAGAAAATGTAGAGCATAAATAGTACCAAGATAATTTATATTCATTGTAGGATAACAGTGGATATAGCTTCTGGCTACAGTCCCCTTTAAAGTGCTTATGGCAAAACTACTTTCAGGTTGATTTTGAATAAGCTACTCATGCCTTAGACTCTCTCAAACTCTATATAGAATAGATGACCAACCACAAATGTATTGAATGCCAACTCTGTCTTCCCTGGTTTTTGGTGACAACAACTATTCATTGCTGACATTTGAGCCCAGCCAGAGCATTTCAGGCTAGTATTTTATAGGTTGCTCCAAAGACATTAGATCAGCACTAAAGGAATATGTACATACATACACATGTACAAACAAGTATATAAAGCAAAGTGAATATGAAGACTTCATCTTACTGACCTAGAACAGACTCTAATATATCAGAATGAATGAATATATATGCAACTATTACTTGATGCTTTTTGTCCCCCTAAAATTAAACTGTGCACTTTTTTTACTAAATAATCTATATAAGATAGCTTTTTACATCATTTTTAAAAGGTTCATGCACTTGTTTTTCACTGTGAATGAGTAATTTATTGATATTTATGCAATTTTCAATTAATGAATATTTAGGGTAATTCCTTTGTTATGTCTGTTGGTTACTACATTGAGTGTTATAGTGAATACTCTTAAACATACATTGTCACATATTTCTAAGATTATATTTATGGGATAAATTTCTAGTGGGTGAATTGCTGCATCCACTATTAATTATTTTATTTGTTATGTTAGGATACTCATCACTAAAATACACTTCAAAATCCCTTGACAAATATTAAATTTTTTTCATTTCAAAATGCTTATTGGAGAAGAATTGCATTTCACTATTGATTTGATGTTATTTTTGTTATTTTGAATAAGATAGAGAACCTGTTCTTATGTTAGCAGGCAGAAAATGATTTTCAGAATGATAATCATTTCAAGTTTTTGAAATATCAGTGTGATAAATTAGAGCATGAAAGTAAGGCAAAAGCAGGGATTCTATTTAAGTGGGTTGTGGGAAAAATTAGCTCTTACCTTTGGGTGTATGTGCCTGCAGCCTGTGCTCATTGCAAGCAAACATTCATTGAAAACCTGAGATGCCCAAGCATAGGACCTGGAACTGACTGATACCAATACATGCTTGTAGAGTTTAATTGGACTGTACTGAAAACTTTTTCAACCTACCAGTGAAATCAACAGAAGCAGAGCAAAATAAAATTCTAGAATTCCTGACATCAGCAATGAAGAAAAGGGAAAATAATGAAAATAAATAATAAGCAGAGTTATCAGGCAAAGAACATTTTGAATTTTAAAATTATCACCACAGCCCAATTAAATTCTACAACTATGTATTAGTATCATTTAGTTCCAGGTACTATGCTAGGATATCTCAGGTTTGCAATGAATGTCTGCTTATAATAATCATAGGAAGCAGGGACATACATACAAAGGAAAGAGACAATAATTTGAGAGGTGTTGTTTTTCAGCTTTTTGTTTAGATGCACAGTTTAACTTACTGTTACTAATCTAAATCAGTTTTTTATAGCCAATAAAACTTTTTCAAAAAGCTTATTGAAGAAATGACCACGAGGCACATTAGTTAGCAGTAAAGAATCATGCTCATAGATGTATTTATAGCTTTGTTATCAAGTTACTTAACCTTAGAAATGGGTGAAGAAAATCAACTTCACTACATCAGCATGTACACATATACATGATGTATGTGGTTCCATGTGTTCTAGAAACAGTTTCCCTATATTGGTTTTCTTGGATAGTCATATGTTTAAGTTAAGTCACATTTATCAGGCTTGTTAGCCTAAGATAAACATAGAAAATAACTTATTGCAACAACTACAGAGAAAAATAATAGAATACCTGAGTGCAAGCTGATGTTGTTTCATTTGTAATCAGAATCTTCATTTTTCTGCCTTTCCTGAACTTTCTTTCCATATATTTATATAGATTATACCTTATTTATTTGGAAAAAAACTAACTTGGAAAATTTGACCTTGTCCTCTATACCTGTGTGTATATATATATATATATATATATATATATATATATATATATATGAACATGTCTTTCTTATAAACATTGCCAAATACTACAGTGATACAAATGTCACATATAAGTATGATAGAAATGGTCCTGGAATTGTCACATATAATTCAAAATGAATATCAACACAAACTACTATTTTCTCTAAATTTTCTAATCTGTAGCAGAGAAAAGTATGTTAGCAACAAAACCTCAGAAATACTACTGACAAGAAAAGACCATTCTTATCACAATTCACACATTTGTTACCTTTTATTCTACGGAGTTTCTTTTGACCTAAATGCAAACTTGGCTTCTTTTCAGCTTTATGCAAAACTAACATTGCAGCCTCTATTTCTAGACTTGACCAGAACATCAGGAAAGAGAAGGTATACTATCTGATTTCAGAATTATTCACCATAAAAATGGTCAAGATGAAGCACATATTACCAGGAGTGAAATGACATGAGAGAATATTGGGATTCGCTCATTGGTCATATTGTATCTCATAGAATACAAACAAAGATTATAGCTAGAATACATCATTTTCAAGAGGCAATTTTTATACACTAGGGAGTGCTAACTACAGCAATGTATTATCACTCTTTCTTTTTCATTCCAACTTTAGAAAAATAACTCCTCAGTAGCAACGACTTTAAATAGTATTATTCATTGTGTTTTCAATGTACAAAATCTGTTAAATATAAACCTGCAAGTCAAAAAGAAGGAAGTATAGACTGAATCATTATTCTATGACATACGTGTGTATGTTGTTAAAATCAACTGCATAGCTAAAATATTTTGACAAAAGAATTTGCCTTAAGATATTTGCTTGTGAAGTTTAATTTCCTTATAAAAAAGAGTTATTCTTATTATGCTAGCAATAAGGGAAGTGTGTGTGTACATATGCCTACACTCCTCTTAGGATTGTTAACTGCAGCAAGGTAGTAGTAAGCTTATATTTTTATCCAACTTTGAAGCGATGAGTGCTCATCAGATGTGGCTGCAAATAGGATTATTGAATGAGCTCTCTGTATTAGTTCTATACTATGTCTTACCTTAAGAGCTTAAGACATTGAAAAATCTAAGGTACCAAGATCTGAATAGCCCGTGTAAGATTCTGGTAGATATCTGATTGCATAAATAATAGATCATTTGCTTTTGTATGTTAGTTTGCAATCATCTCAATGACATTAATTCTATTTTGTGTGCTTTTACTGAAGAGGTTACTTGAATATTAGTGGTATGAGCCATATTAACTATTGATTCATAGTTAAAATGGAATTTAAATTCATCACGAACATTTAATTATAAAATATTATCTATCGATTTAAAACTCTTTCACAACCAACATTTTTCAAATGATTCTAACAAGAAAATTCACTGAACCCTGGATGGTGTAGCTCAGTGGATTGAGTGCAGGACTGTAAACCAAAGGGCTGCAGGTTTGATTCACAGTCAGGGCACATGTCTGGGTTGTGGGTCGGGTCCCCAGTAGGGCGCTCATGAGAGGCAACCACATGCTGATGTTTCTCTCCTTCTCTTTCTTCTTCCCTTCCCCTCTCTCTAAAAATAAATAAATAAAATCTTCAAAAAGAAAAGAAAATTCACTAATTTTAATGTTTGTCTCTCTGCCCTAATTCACCCTTATGGATCATGTTTTAATGGATATTTTCATGATTTTTGTTCTTTCAGTTTGCATAGTGATCTCATTATCTGTTTTAATAGCATATATAAATTTTAAGTTCAAAACAGTGTTTATAATGTATTTTTATACTTCAAAGTATATCAAACATCAACAAAAAAGAATATAAAGTTTGTCATTTAATGTCTTATTTTACTTAAGTATCTCACATAATATATTTTAAAACTTATTCTTCCTCTCTTATACCATTTTTTAAGATCATGTTTTCATGTTCAGAAAAAGCCAACTTTAGTGATCAAAATGATGACTTCTGTACTTAGATACATTAGCAAAGAGGCATGATACATGGATTTTCTTCCCTTTGAAAAACTCCACTACAGAAGTTCAATGTGTTATATGCCTGTTCACTTTAGCTCTATATTGTACTTAATCTGTGCAGTATTTATAATAGTGATGACAACATCACACAGTCTTATCTCAAAAACTTAGATTAAAACTAACATTGTAATCAGTGTTAATAGGTACCAAGTGTTGAACTAAGGGAAGGAGAAGTATCTGTATTTTCAAAGAGTAAACAATCTGAATAGAATAGGGGTAATTTTTTGAAATGCACTAAAAACAAAAGAGTGATGTGATGATTATTTTACATAACTCTTATATATACAGTAAAGGAAAGGATGAGGTAATCAAAGATGATGAGAACTTAGTGCCCTGACTTCAGCCCTCCTACTCTCATTGATGTACTGGTGGAATGAGCGGAGGTGATCAGAACTGCACTGGAAAGAAGGGGCAGTGACCACTGACCTCACAGGCCCTCCCTCTCTCCCTCCCTCCCTCTTTTTCTTCTTCCCTTCCTTCCTAGCATCCTTGGAAATGCAAAGAAGATTTTATTTTTTATTTTATCCTTACATTGGTTGAATTTTTACAAATAAGTACTTTATTTTTCTATGAAAGTTGAATCCTTTGTTTTGCAAAAGAAAAGTTGAATTCTATTGTATGTGAGGCACTAATAAAAGTCAACATTTATAATAATAAATTCTGAAGTTTCTGACAATCTAACAATCACAAACAAGCTTTTTAAATTGTGGTAAAATATACATAATGCTCAGTAACCATCTTCACTATTTTTAGTGTATGGTCCAGTGGCATTAATTACATTCACACTGGTGTGCAACCATCACCATTATCCATCTCTAGGACTTTTTCATCACCCCAAACTGAAACTCTGTCCCATTGAATGGTCCCTGCCCAGTCTCCTTAGAGGCTACTTTCTAGTATGGGGTTCGGGACAATATATAACTAGAGCTCAAACAGAGAGAAGGGGTGGTTTTGGGCTGTGGAGATGGTTAAACTTTGGGTCTGCTGCAATAGCTAGAAACTGGAGAGCACAATCAGAAGGAGGAGGGAGTCACAGAGATTTGATCCTCAAGTCCCCGTTAAAGTCCCCAAATATTTAGTTGATATCTAAACTTCATGTGAACAAGATAAAACTCAAAGTAAGATAGATAATGTCAGCAAGAATGCTAAGAAGCTAAACAGAGATTTGATTGGCAGAGAACGGAAGTGAGAATTGAATCCTTGCCAAGTCAGTGCGGCTTTGCAAGTACTGCATGTCTCCTGTAGTGTTTAAAGGGGACAAGTCCTAGAAGCAATAAGCAAATGTAAATAGCTCTGCCATAGCATAAAATCTTTATAAATCAAGTGATAAAACAAATCAGATAAAATATTGATAATTGGTAAAAGTGCTGAATGATGTGCAGAATTACTTCGCACAATTCGAGTGACCCTCCCAAAGTTTTAAATTATTTTGAAATAAAGAAACACACAAATATTGATTGGAGTACATTTAACTTTTAGATTTTGTGTCTTCTAATCTCTAAGTACATTGTATTTCTCTATTTAAGTCTCCTTTAATGTTTCTAGCATTTGTCGTTTAATCTTAATCTGTGAAAGTCCCAGAATGTCCATACCATCATCTTCTCCTTGCACTCCGGATCAGAGTGGTTAAAATCAACATTTACTAATGAGTTGAGAATTTAGTAATTTGTGTGCTTCCTGCAGGAGACTTGGACATCATCTGTGAAATACCCATCCAAACATTTTGCCAATTTTTATATACCTGTTCATATTTTTATTGTTTTACAGACTTGTGTAAGTCTGTTAGTATTTGTCCTCTGTATTATTACCTGGGTTATATTTTCTAAAATTATCTTCTCCCATTTGTAGGTGTCCTATCACCTTATACTTCTGGATGATTATTTCATCTCTATAACCTTAGAATTAGGAAACTAATATAGCAAAATTATAAAATTTAAAGGATTAACAATATAATTACATTTAATATTAAAATAAAGACCATTTTAAATATGTCAATTATCCCAATAATGTATTTATTGTAATATCCCACTTAAACCAATGATTCAATCCAGTACAACATATTTTCTTAGATAGGTCTTTTTAATCTCATAAATCTGAAATAGTTTTTGAAACTAATGAAAATTGAACAGCTAATTTTAAAAGATTTATGAAAATGCAAAAGACTTTGAAAACCACAGTGAAAGAAGAGGAACCTGGTTGGGAAATTTAAATGACCAGATTAAAAAAATTACTTCAATAATTAAGGCAGCTTGGTATTAGCATACAGATTAACCAAAGGTCAAAAAATGACTAGAAATACATGCACACATAAACAAACATGTTAATTTTTTAAAGGCCATTGTAATTAGATACATAAATGATTTTTTAAAAAGTAATGATGCTGGGCAACTCCAGAACTTCATGGACCCTTTGATCTCTACCTCACATCTAGTCCGTAAATAAATTCAAATTTGCTTATAGGCCTATACATAAAATTACCTGAATACTGAGCAAATGTTTCTTAAATAGGGTCCAAAATTAATGACCTTAAAAGTTTAACAAATTGGACTAAATTAAAAGTAATAAACTTTGTTCAGCAAAAGACACTATAACAGCAATGAAAAAAGTAACCTGAAATTGAAAGAAAATGATTTTCATATCTCTATCTAATAAATGAGTTCTATCTAGTATGAATAAAGGGCTTTATGAGATAATAAGAGAAAGTTGGGTAACAATAAAAAATTGAGCAAATGACTATGCATTCAATTTAAAACTAAGATCTCCAGTTGTTCAATATAAAATGAAAACGTGCCTAGCTTTAAAATCTTCAATGTCATTCAAATTAAAACTACAACGAAATAGTACTACACATCACCAAAAAAGGTTAAATTTTTAAAATATATAATAACAATATAAAAGATTAGTAAGTATGTGCAGTAACCAGAATTCTCACAAATTCCTGGGTAGAGTAACTTCATACAATATTTTTGAAAACCTTTCATTAGCATCAGCTAACAATGTATGTCCACTCCATGATGTAGCAACCCCATTGTTGAAATATGCCCAAAGGAAATAAATTCATATATGAAAATAATAATGTATAAAATTTTTTAGCATTTTATAATAATCTCCAGTTAGAAGTAGATCAATCAGCTATTGATAGTAGAAAATAATTTCAGTACATTTATACAATGGAAAACTGTATCACCAGTAAAAATTTAATCCTATTCACAGTGTCATGGATTAACTCATCCCCATGATGTTGATAATAGAAGTCAGGCATTACATTTAAACCATACATATTAAATTCAAGGACTGTCAAATTTCTCATGAAGGATTGGAGTCAGCTAAGTGGTTACCTCTAGGGTATTGATTAGAAAGTCATGAATGACAGGGTGCATTCCTGGATGCTGCCAATTTTCTACATCGTGGCCTTGGTTCTATTAACATAAGTATTTACAAGCGTAAAATCTCTTTGCCATGATTAAGATGTATATACATTAACTTATACATATACATCTTTGAGTAAGAAGGTAACCTATATGCATAGAAATACCCAAATATTCATTAAAATTTTTGTCTATCGATTCAGAATTATTTGTCCAGAGGAGTTATTTATGTTACAGTCAGCATAGCTTAATGATGGGCATATGTTGTGAAAAGTGCATCGTTAGATGATTGGGTTGTGTGAGCATGGTGGAGTGCACTTACACAAATGATGGTACAGCCTACGACACACCTAAGACAGATGGGATAGCCTATTGCTCCTAGGCTAAAAACCTATATGGTATATAACTTTACTGAATAATATAGTCAATTATAACACAATGGTAAGTGCTGTGCATCTACACATATCTAACCATAAAAATACAGTAAAATATGGCATAGAAGTATAGGTATGTATGTATGTGCCTTCCTTGGTGGGACTGAAGGGGACTGTGGAGGAAGGAGCCTGTGGAGAGAGAATAGACTTCAGGAGGAGGGAAGGAGGGAGGAAGAGAGAAGGGGAAGGAAGAGAAGGGGAGAGAAGCAAGAGCGGAGATCAAAGAGACCCCAAAAATGAAGCTTGAGAAGAGTTACAGTTAAGAGGAGAGGGAGAGGTGAAAATGGAAAGAGAGACAGAGGGAAGGGTAGAGGAGGGAGAAAGCAAGGATGGAGAGAACAAGGCACAGAACTGGGGAACAAAAGAAGGAAAGTGAGTTTGTGTGCACAAGTGTGTGCATGGGTGTGCTCAGAGATCAAGATTCAGGACTATTTTAATAACTAAAAATTGAGAGGAAGAAATTTGGGAACCCAGGAATCCAGAAAGAAGATAGTTCTAAACTTCTAATGCATTCAACATATTACAGGAGGCTGACTTTTACACTGATAATTCATACAGTAAGACTCCAAGGAATTCAGCCTTAAGGTTAAAACTGAGCATTACTTGTAGTGTAAATCTTACAGTACAAGTAATGTAAAAAAGAAGTCTTCAGGTTGAGAAAAATGATATCAACAGAAATTCAGATCTACACAAATGTGTAAAATGCACTGGCTTGAAATGGTAATAATATAAAATATAACAGTATAATATAATTAATATAACTAATATAAATTGTCTTTTTGTAAGTTTTTTAATATACATTAAAATGCTTAAAAATAAAGATTAGTAATGTGTGATGAATTTTATAGTATATATGGAAGGACGTATATGACAAAAATAAAGCCCCACAGAGGAAATTAAATTATACTGTTGTAAGATTATTTCACTATGTACTAAAATACATAACATTAATTTATATTATAAAAAGTAAGAATTATTTATAAAGAGCATAAATTTGGGTATTTTTTTAATCCTGAATTCATCCAAATAAGTTAGAAAGCAAACACAAAAGTTTAAAGAACGAGATAAATAAAAACAAGAAAATAGTAGACATAAATGGAAATTCATCAATAATTACATTATACACCTGGTTGGTGTGGCTCAGTGAATTGAGTGCAGGCCTAGGAATTGAAAGGTTGCTGGTTTGATTCTCAGTCAGGGCACATGCCTGGATTGCAGGCCAGGTCCCCAGTAGGGGGAGCTCAAGAGGCAATCACACATTGATATTTCTCTCTCTCTCTTTTTCCCTCCCTTACCCCGCTTCTAAAAATAAATAAAATTGAAAATCTTTAAAAATAATTTCATTATTTGAGTATATGAATGGGCTTCATATTTTAATTAAGTGTTAAAGATTTCAGAGTGGAAAAAAACATAAATCAAATTTTAGCTGTTTACAAAGCCGAATTTTAAAAAATTACACAAAAAGTTTGAAAGTTTTGTATATATACACAATGGAATTCTATGCAGCAAAGAGAAAGAGCTCCTACCCTTTGCAACAACATGGTTGGAACTGGAAAGCATTATGCTGAGTGGAATAGGCCAGGTGTTGAAAGACAAATACCATATGATCTCACCTTTAACAGGAAGCTAAACAACAAAACAAACAAGCAAGCAAAATATAACCAAAGACATTGAAATAGAGAACACGGGGACAGCAACCAGAGGGGAGGGGGGAAATTTAAGGGGAATAAAGGGGAGGGATTTGGGGGAACAAGTATGAAGGACACAGGGACAATAACTAAGGGGGATGGAAATGGGAGGGAGGTGGGGAGCATGGGGCGGGATGGGCTCGGATGTGAGAAATAGACAGAAAACTGTACTTGAAAATAACTAAATAAAATTAAAAAATAGCTATCATGATATTTCAATACAAAAAAAAGCTTGAAAGCAGAAAGATAGGAAAAGATAAACACTACAAATACAATTATAAAAGTACTGGTGTGGATAAATTTGCATCAGAGAAGGTAAACTTTAAGCAGGTAGTAGTATCAAACATAAAGAGCACTATTTTATAAAACATCAATTAATCAGGAACATAAAAGATAATTGGCTATTCACTTGATAACTGCATAAAAATGAAGAAAAAATGACCAAGGTAAAGAAAGAAAGTGAAAAATGAATTTAAAAAAATTATTTATTTATCTTTAGAGTGGAAGGGAAGGAGAGAGGGGGAGAAATATCAATATATGATTACCTCTCATGTGTCCCCTGCTGGGAACTGGCCTGCAACCCAGTCATGTGCCCTGACTGGGAATTGAACCATGATCTTTGGTTCCCAGGCCCATGCTCAATCCACTGAGCTACACCAGCCAGGGCTTTAAAAAATGAACTTTTTATATTATTCTTGATGGTGCTTATGTTTAAATATATTTTTTCTATACCTCTCCATGTATTTTCCTGAAGATTTACTACTTCTATTTTAGTCTTCCTTCCTTCCTTCCTTCCTTCCTTCCTTCCTTCCTTCCTTCCTTCCTTCCTCCCTCCCTTCCTTCCTTCTCTCTCTCTCTCTCTCTCTCTCTCTCTCTCTCTCTCTTTTAACACTAATGGGTATGTAAAGATGTATTTGATGTTCTACAAATCTGGAAACAGGACGTAATGTTGGAGTATCAGAAACAGTACTAAAGCACTTAAATGAGTGTCAGGGAAAATCACACATAATTTCTAATCATACTAATAAACATTTTTCTACTATACTGTAATAGTTTTCAATGGTTTAACGGTTATTTATATTCCAGCAAAAGAAAATCACTAAAATTTTTAATGCAAATGTTTCTAAGAGTAGTTACAATTTCTTTCCTTATTCAGCTGGAATTTGTTTAATCTTATCCTTTAATCATGAATACCTCTTTGAAATTTTCTGTGTTAAGATATAGAAATTATTCTGGAGTGAAAGCGAATCTAACATATGTCCTGTTTGAGAGCAGAGAGCAGAACAGGAGGGGCTTGGTTGCAATTAGGACCCTCAAGTATAATGGAAATACAGGAAAAGAGTTGAATTTGGCCCAAAATCTGTCCGGAAAGGGAAATACACTCATTTTAAATTGTCTCTGCTCTTTCTGTGTTTCACAGTGTCAGTCTCTCAGGACCCAGGTTATAAAAGCTCAATAAAGGTCTGAGCACATGAATGTCAATTTTGAGCATATATATAATGTCAAACACTTTGGAGAACTAAAACCCAACCTAGATTCAAAGGTCACAGATTCTAGGTGGTAAAATAGCAGGCCAGAGTAATTAAAATTGTGCCTTGAATAAGATTTTGATAGGGGATATAATTTTGATGAGAAATTCCAGCTGGGATGAATGAAGATGGGCTTTGTGTGACAAGATGCATTTGATATTAGACATAAAACAGGGAGAATAGGAACAATCATGGAAAGGGTGCTTAGATATTTCCTGGCAAAAGGTCTGTGAACATAACTAGGTATCGGTCAAGTGTAAGGGAGGAGGAAGTTTTATTCTATCTATTGCTAAGACTACATAGTTATGGTAACATAAAACAGAGGCTGAATGTCCAATGGTATTGAATACTTTGAATTATATTTAACTAACTCTGAGTTATTTTTCTATAGGTATTTTGTCCAAGGTATTGGTATCATTCAAGAAACACTGTGTAATATATTTTGAAAATTAAAATAAGTTCATGTAAAAGGGCTATTTAGTGTACTATACTATGCAGTGATATGATTATACAGTACTTAATTAAATGATAGCATTCTATCATAAAAGCGGATGTTTATATAACTCATGTGAAATAAGCATTTGTGCATTGTCTTGAGAACCTAGTCTTAATGCTTAATATTTCTCTCATGTATTCCTAGTTTTAAGCAACCAACCTATGAAGAGAATTTTTGGATACAAGATGCTTTTCAAATCGTATGTACTACACCATGAGAAATGATATTCTAAAACATTTATAAATGTAATTTATTTTGATTCTGAAAAATACTGTAATACTATAAAAATTTATCAAACATCCTGCAGGAAATTTGAGATTTTGTTTCTTTGTCTATATATATCAAACTGCCATATTCTGAAGCCGCAGAGAAACCTGTCTATCCAAATACATTATTTTATGTATGCTTTAGGAAAATATCAACGTTTAGTGCTTATGTCAACATAGATAAGTGCAAAGGCTTGATTACTCAACAGTTTGATAACTCAGTTTAATATAAACCAGACTTGTACCTGTTTTGGAGTTGGTATCTGTGCTCCATTGTTCTAGTTAACATCTAAACCAATCCTACTGAATTTTAACAAAAGCTTGATAAATGTTAAAACCCCCTTCCATTCTAGGATTCTATGGCGACACTAATGATGATTATAGATATGAAATAATAATTTTAAAATAAAAACTATTAAAAATTGATGGCTAATTCTATAAAAATATATATATAATATTCAGATGGTGACTACTTATAGACAGTTCCTGGATACTATGAGCAAAGTAAGTGCTAAAAACATAGCTTTGAATTAAAATGTAATGGTCAATTAAGTTGTTATTTCAAAATTATTTAAGGAAAACCTAATGTTTTCCTTAAAAATGAATTAATACTACACTTGTAATTTTGGCACCTCTTCATGCAATAAATGAGCTTTAATAACTAGGTATTAAAATTAAACATTTAAATTCTGCTAATTTTAATAACAATAGGCATACAATCAATTAATCATTAATCTATAACAACTAGGGATTCTTCAGGAACTAGATCTAATTGCAAAGCAAATGCATATGAAAAATTTTTAACAGATAAGTAGAATCCTTTGCTATACTTCTTGTTAAATGTATTTTAATTCATTTCAAGTAGTGTTCCTAGTCTGCCTAAGTAATTCAGTCACATGTACTTATTAAAATTATAGGGAAGCTCCATGGCAATTGCTATGACTTTGTAATCTTCTTAAGTAAATACCAATGGTTTCTCTTGGTAGAGAAAACAGAATTGGTAAATATCTGACAGTTTCAGTCAGATGTGACAACCAAACTCCAGATGGTATTATTGAGAAAAACAAAAATTGGTCTTAATTTCATTCTACACTTCTGACTTTTCTCACCTATACTGCAACTGTCTGAAATAACATAAAAACATTCTATAGCATTTCCTTATAGAATATTATTGTGGTTTATCTTCTTGCTCCTCTGGTCCATCCTGACAATGAAAGGAAATTTATCATCCCAGATTGGGCTCCACTCATAATGCAAAAGTTTTATGCAGGGACTCACATACCATTTTGTATGTAAAAACAATTCATCCTGGATTTGGGGGACTTTTATGGTGATGGTCTATACCTAACCCATTGGACGGGTCTAGGGGGGTATCTTTTATCAGGCCATATGCAACCCCTTCTCCTTGGATTATCTACAGGCACATTTTTATTACATTTTTACTAGCTGCTCCAGCCCACAGTCACAGCCTTCTCCACAACCTTAGAATATATCAGAAATTTAGACTGAAATAAATCTCAATGACAATTTAATTTAACCTAACAAGAATCTGAGGTTTGAGAAGTTTAATTGACTTCTAAATTCTGCATAATTATTAAACGGTATAACCAGGAATGAACCTTGCAAGTTGCATACGTATAAGTGTGCATACATAGCTTTGTATGAAACCTTGCTAGTACTATTTTCTTTGTTCTAAACCTGTTTCCTCTAAATTCAGAGTCAAACCCTGGGTTTTGCATTCAAAGATCATATATTTTCTGATTTTATACAATTTTATATAACTTATAAATTAATATAGATTTTATTTTTCCGGAATACTTAGTTTCTGTAAAACTAAGAAAAAGTGTGAAAGTCTCTTCCCAGCAGAAGTTACCTATTCTTGCCCAATGTTGGTGGTACACAGGGAATATGGTAAGCCTTTACTTCGCATGGGACATTGCCAGGACAAGGTATCTGAGAAGACTAGGTTTGTGTTTACCCAGGACAACCAGACCAGTGTGATCAAAAAGACAATCTGTGTTGTTGCTCAAGCAGTTAAATCCTCATCAAAACTCATGTGTTCGGCCAACCAGGGTAAGAGTCTAGCTAGTCTCTGTACACACAAATGAATAACGATGGCAAAGCCTGGAGAGCAGGTTAGGAGAGGATTTATAGACCCTTACCGGCTTCGAAGGAAGGCTAAGAAGTAGTTGGAAATGTACTTTTATGGTGAAATAAATACGCAGTGTATGGCATATCTAAGACAGGGCCTTATTACCAAAGAAAGAAAATTTTTTTACAAAGTAGTATAGATGTTTTCATTGAAATTTGTCTTTCATGTGCATACTGTTTTCATGGATAATTTAAAATAGTTGACACAGATTTGATTTGATTCTCCTCATTTGAGAAAAGTTATGATTATTATATATGGGCTTTCCATTTTGGCTTATGATCTGGTTGTAAAAGGTAATTGAACACCTTAGTTTGTCTGTAGGTGAACACAGAGCTTATTTTCCCAAAATAATTGGCAACATTTAACAAAAAAGTAATTTAAAAGAAAACCTATATATCCACTGTTAGTAGCTACCTTTGACAGATTACAGAATTAGTTAAACATAAGAAAAATGGTACAAAAATATCTATAGCATAATGTATATTTTATTTACTGATTTTAGAGAATGAGAGAAACATCAGTCTGTTGTTACACTTATTTATGATTTCATCAGTTGATTATATTATGTGCCCTGACCAGGAGTCAAACCTGCAACCTTGGCGTACTGAGTTAACCAGCCGAGGCCTAATGCAATGTATATTTTAAAATATCAGTGCAGCAGTGGTGGTTAATTAGTCAAAGAACATTCATTTTTAAATAGAAAGCATTTTTGTTTACAGCGAAAAATAAAAGCTTGCAGTGTGGCCCTGATTGCCTTAAGATTGTGAGTGTCTCTTTTTACGTGTCCTCTATCTGTGAGTCTCCCAGGATGAAACCCTTTATATTAGGCCCCGTGAATGAAATGCATCCTTTGTACGCTGCCTTAGAAAAAGAAACATAAAGCAATTTCAAATTCTTTGACACGGAAATATCTGTCCGTTGAACTCGAAATATCAGGATGTTGGTTATTAACTGTGGAATGAAAAGTGATGCTGAACGCGGGTTGCAGGAGGATGCCAGATGACTAACCTAAGCAGAAATATGAGAGACAAAGGAATCATCAGGTGAACTGTATGGGGCAAAATGAGTCTGACCTTTGAAACCAGAGGAGACAGATTTCAACAGAAGTGGAAATAATAGACTTCTGATAGAGGAAGCTGCATTTGAAAAAATATATACTGTCATGCACAAAAAAATAGAGAGTCAGATCAAGGTTCTGGAAAATTCATAAATAAAGGTATTTCCTGTTTAAAAGCAATAGGCATAACTTTGGTGATATTGGGTCCTTTTTTGTTATAGTTTAGGCCTAATCTATTGTATTTGCCTGATGTTGCAGTTAGTCGACCACTACTCATATCATTACAGTTATTTCTATTATCGCATGCTAAGAATCAAGAGAAATAAACAAGGATCTATGGGAAATGTTAGTATTGTTAACATTTAGTATTCAAAACATAATTGTTTAGTATATTTTATTCTCATGACTTGAAATTAGTGGCCGCAAATAGGGGGTGATGCACAGGGAACACAAGAATCACAAGGCATATAAAGTAGTGCAAATGAGATAGTTAAGGCGAAGAGATAGATAAAAAGAAAACTTTGGACATCAGAAAAATTATGTCACATAATCTGAGACACAGATGAAAGAGAGGGAGAAAGGTAATGAATCTGTTTTTCAAAATTGAATTCAAGAAGGGAATTACATATCCCCCATTGTCATTTGCTCCCAGCTGCTAATGAGCAACATCAACAATCTACAGAAGGATAATGAGCAACATCATCCTGCCATGAGAATGCTATTAAATCTTTCTAAAAGAAGTTTTTCTTTTTCTTTTTTTTTCCTTTCTTCCTCCTTCTGCCTCAAACCCTTCGGTCTGGATTATAAGCAGGGAGTAGTTCAGTTTACCTTGATATTAAGAAACAGGAGTATCTACAATTATTTGTGTCTATTTACTTCTCAGACATATCATACTACTCTTAATTATGTTATGCATTGATAGAGAATAATATAATTTAGTGATTTTGGGTATATTATAATTGCTTTTGTATTGTCACCTGTCACCCAAGTTATTACTTATCCATGATTTAAATTAAATTTCAAAGGAAGGGTTTTAATTGTTGAGATGCACATATAAGATTAAATCTTATCTACCTAATAATAAATTGAGTCCACATATAACTTATTTTCTTTTGAGGCACACTATCAATACAGACCTACATTTAGCTAATCAAATAAATCACATTCCTGCCCTTACCCTACTGAAATATTGTGCAATATCATACCTTTTGTAGATCATAATTAGGCAAGTATTTCTGAATAATCATTAGTGATGTGAAAAGCTACTGTAAAAAAATAAATTGCTACCATTTTCAGCTTTCAGATTATCACACAAACATTCTTACCTTGCCCACATATTGGGTATCTGTTCCTGTGTACTCTTCCAACAAGAAGAACTGATTCCACATCCAGCCACGCTTGGTGCGACGTAGCATTTTACCATCATCTTTTGTCAGACTCATTATGGTTTTGCTTGGTAAATCACTGTTAGCTTTTTCTTGTAATGGAATAGCATCAACTGTATAAAACATATAGGTCCAGATGAATAGTGGTAGGCAATGGTAACTCCTCATTATCTGCGGCTTCAGCAGGATATCAAATTCAATGTACCGTCTATTTCCCCTGAGGAGTAGGGGGAGAAAATGGTTCATTAGATTGTGTTGAACTTTAAAATCACCTGTAAACCATAAAACATTTGAACATTTAAACAAATTTAAAATAACATTTAGAATAACATCTAAATGTTATTTAAATTTTACATATAATATGTTACATTTATACCAGTTTCTATGTAACACTGTAAACTATTCTCTAAAATTCATATAGATAAGTTGGAAGACACATGTAAACTAAACAGAAAGTTAATCACTGACTTTAATATAGTAACTATAATGCAGCATACAAATGCGAATTATTTGTAATTTAAAACACTAAATATTTTGAACAACTAATCTCTACAAAAATCATCTTGAGCTTTGCTTAAGATTAATAAAAGTAGATGGTTTATTATAATAGCCATGTATGTGAAACTATATACTTTAACACAGTTTTCTGCCCACAATCTTTTAAATTTTACAAGCTTTTTCTCCTTCTTCTCTTCCTCCTTTTCCTGCTTTCCCTTCTTCCCCTCCTTGTCCTTCTGTAATAGGTTGAGATGTTGCCTCAAGGCAAATTAAATGATACTAAGTACACTTTGGATTGTATCCTGCAATACCTAACACTTTACCACACTGGTCCTTTACAATAGATAAATATTTTTTTTCCAATAATCACTGGAATGAGTACGCCAAATTTATTTGAGACTGAGTTAAACATGTTCTAAGTGGAAACATTTTACCTGATAAATAAAAACCACAGCACATTTATTTCCTAATATAATAATAGTAAAGAACATACCAAATTAGTATTGTAAAAGTAAATGCGGGGTTTTATCTAAGGCAGAATTTGATCTACAATTTTGAAACAGTGTGTCTGCTGAGATAGTAAATAGATTTTTCACGAACTAAAACAGGTAACTTGTGTGCTATATCTGAATTAATTGCATTTATTAGCAAATTAGTTTAAATGTGTAAGACATTTAGTTATCAGACTATAATAATGATGCTGCTGATGATGATAATGATTTGGTAAACAATAGAATCCCATCACAAACTAGTGTCAGCAACAACAACAAAAAAAGATTAGATCTTAAAATCAAATTAAGTCTGGAAAGGAAAGAATGTAAGAGGCAAAGAAGCTATAGAGCATTCCTTGCTCATAAAAACTAGAATCATGGGGTTGAGTACTTCAGTACTGTTCTCTGTATTTGATTCTGTCTCTCTCTTTTCTCTCTTGCTCTGAACTCAATCTTCTCAACTTCATGGAGTATAGGAATATATAGAGTTCCAATTTAACATGTTCCAATCCAGAAAGCAACTGATAGTCTTTTCTAAATTGAGTTTGAAAAGTCTTAATAGTGGATTCTGATTTGTCTGGTTCAAGCAGATGCTCAAGACTCCATCTACAAACTCAACTGCAGTTATCCAGGGTTAATGTCAAATGTAAAGTACTAGCTTGGCTTTATCCCTTATTATCTATGAGACTTTGGAATATTACCCATATAACTAGGCCTCAACTACTCTTTCTGTCATAGAAGAATAATTAGTACCTGACTCAGACAATGTATTATTAATTTTACTTTAAAATTTTAATACTCATTTGTAGTACAAAGGATTATTTTTACAGTAGCATTTAACTATTAAAATACTGAGGTATATAGAAATTAAGTATTTTGATAAATATCTTACAGGAAATATAGCTCTAGCCGGTATAGCTCAGTGGATTAAGCACCCAACTGTGAACCAAAGTGTCGCTGATTCGATTACCAGTCAGGGCAAATGCCTGGGTTGCAGGCCAGGTCCCCAATAGGGGGTATATGAGAGGCAAACACACTGATGTGCCTCTCCCTTCTCTCTAAATATAAATAAATAAAATCTTTTTTTAAAGAAGATCTTACAGGAAATAAATGTTGGAACTAGTTTTAGACACACAGCCTTAAACAGTATGTTTTATATTATATATGTAAAGAATTTGGCACAGCGCTGACATACAAATTCTCAATATGTTAGTGTTTTATTATCAAACATGGTAGGTATTTGTGTGTGTGTGTATATATATATATGTATATATATATACATATACACATAAATATATATACATACATATCCATGTATACATATATATATATACAATCTCCAACACAGCAGAGAAAGTACTTTGGATTGACAGATAATAATATGGATGCTTACTAGGGTCCAGAGGTATTGGCTCTGTCCAGCACACAGATATACTAATTTCCATACCTACTATTTTTAAAATGCTCTTACCAAAATAAGCAAATATAGCTACAAAACCATAGACTTAACAATTAAAAGAAACAATGTCACATCACTTTTGATTCTGAAATCTTGGGTGATAGGAATTTTTTCAAGACTTTATGCAGCTATTCATAACCTTGTAACTATGGAAAACGGCTACATTTAATCACAAACAATGAATGCAAAACTTTGAAATTAATATCAGAAAACTTCAATGTCAAAGAGAAAAAGTGCAATGGAAAAGTACCACTGAGTGGCCACTGGCTCAGAACATGCCCTGTGTGTTGTCGATTAGTGATGGTGCCGTAGAAAATGAGCAGCCAGGGAATCTCAAGGGCAGCTGATATCTCACTTTGTTAAACTATGACAAACTCCTTAGATGACCACACTGATTAGGCCAATTTCTCCTCCCTTGGAGGGTTTTTTTTTGTTTTGCCATTATCCTTTCTGATTACCCTTGCCAGAGAAAGTACAGTGCATTCCTCATCTCCTGAGGTCTGTTCTTATGATGATGTCCACTTTAGGGGGAATGGAAGCCTTTAAGCAGAAAAATCCAGTTGTATTAAATGGAACCAGAGATTTAGGAAGGGGTTAGGATCCTATAGGCTCTAAACCTGGAAAAAAACGCATTCATTTTCAGTGCACTGGAAAACAGTTTGCAGATTTCAACATGGTGTGTGTATAAAACATCAATCTGGCCACAGAGCTGAAAATACTTTAGAGGGTAAGAAAGGACTTGGTGAAAGGGTGACCCAGTTAAAATCTACTGCTCTAGTCCATTAAGAGATGACAGTGGCCTATGGAGAAGTAGTTCGAAGTGTACAGTGATATTCTGTTGGGGCTCCCTTTGATTTTTTTAGTATGATCACACACACAGCATACACTACATCTTTGTATGTTTTTGCTTCTTCTAACAGCTTGCACCTGCAACTCTTTGAAGAATTTCCTTTGGCTACTGGAGCCACTTTGCCCACAGGCAGAAGGATCCTAAAGTGCTTGCAACTCTACAATCCCTGCCCACAAAATCCCTGGGCCATTGTCCAACAGGTGCAGAAATATGAAAACCTACATGTTATTTATATTCCAGACCCCCCTGCAGAACTACTTTAAAATGCTGTCATATATATATGACACGTTAAAGTAGTGTCCTTGTCATTTCTCATGTTATCATAAGGTAACTGAAGTAGAAAGAGGTTCAGTGGTCGCCTGGGTTTATATAAATGGAGACAGAAAAATTGAGAATCAAAACTAAGTTCTCCATTGTACTTGGGCTTAACCTACTAACATCTATGATGCTGGCAGCCAACATTTCTCTTAACTTGCTTCCCATTCTAGGCAGTTTGCTGAGTCTTTCTTCAAACACTTTTTACTGAACTTTCATCTCAGCACTATTACAAAGAGAAAGTGGCTGTGTTAGACGAAGGATTAAACTGAGTTTTTTTGCTTGTTGAAGTAATTTACTAATATCACAGGATGGAAGGCACCTATGGAAAAGGTGGAAGACATCCAGGATTTAAATTCTGTATGACCGATGACAATTCTTGTGATAGTATTATACAGCTGCTAAGTAACCTTGACCCTTATATGTCTATCAGGAGGCCTCCTTCATGTGCCCAGTCCAGTCCTTATCTTTACTCACACTCTTGTCCTTGAACAATCTTACCTGGCTCCTCCATAGCCATTCCTTCCTCATTATTTCCAGTCTATGTAATATTCTGTAATCTTGAGAAGTCTTCTAAACAACTTTTTGAAAAATCACTTACCCTACCCTAATACAGAATTAGGAATTCATTCTCTATCGATTTCTTTTATACCATAAGTTTATTTTCTTTATCCCATTTAACGTGGTAAATTATCTCTTTCATTTCGTGCTTTATATGTTCATAGACTCTTTCCTCTTGTTATAATGTAACTTCTATGACGATGAGATATTTAGTAAATCACTATGTCTTGTATAAAGCAATTACTGATATACAGTAAATACTGCATATGTATTTGCAAAATTAATTGTTTAACTGATACATGCATAAAATCGGTAATCCCCAATATAAGCTTGAGATCACCTAGATTAATTTAATATTTCATTCCATAAATAAGGTAATAGGAATATAGAAAGAGTTGACCTGGGAAGAAATGTGCCTTCTAAAAGAATGTTGCTGCCCTGGCAAATGTGGCTCAGTGGACTGAGCCTCAGACTGTGAAGCAAAGGGTCACCAGTTCCATTCCTAGTCAGGGAACATGCCTGGGTTCTGGGCCAGGTTCTCGTTAGGAGGAGTGCAAGAGGCAACCACACATTGATGTTTCTCTGCCTTTGTTTCTCCCTCCTTTCCCCTTTTTCTAAAAATAAATAAATAAAATCTTAAAAAAAAATAAAAGAATGTTGTTCTTTCCCCAAACAAATGGAATACATTCTGCAGTGAAGTATGAGTAATATTCATACAGAATTTGTATGACAAAAATTGGTATAAATTTTACAACATAATTGGTATAAATGATAGAAGGTTTGCTTAAATTTTGAAGCCCTTTCATGAAATATTAACTTTATTTTCCTCATAATTCTTTGCATAATTCTTCACATTTAGGAAATATTATTGAACCCATCCTGTGACAGATTTAACACCTGTATATTTCTCTCCTCCATACAAAGTGTGCATTCTAAAAGACTTTTGTTTCATTTGTTTTTAAAGTTAGCAAGCTCTTGTCCCATCGGTTTTATTAAAAATTCTTCATATCTTAGGCCTGACTGGTGTAGCTCAGTGGATTGAGCGCGGACCTGCGAACCAGAGGATTGCGGTTCGATACCCAGTCAGGGCACATGCCTGGGTTGCAGGCCAGTTCCCAGCAGGGGGCTCATGGGAGGCAACTGTACATTGATATTTCTCTCCCTCTCTCCTTCCCTTTCCCTCTAGAGATAAATAAATAAAATCTTTAAAAAAATTCTTCATATCCTTTAGTCATTCAATAGCAACAAGCTGATTACTAAATTTTCTATGTTTAATTATGTCTATCAGCCTTAAATGCTCTGCATTTTAATCACATTTTTGTTGATAAATAAATAACATCAGATGCATTATAAAGTACTATATTTTAAATTTGGTTTGACTTTGATTTTGTATCCAGGGAATTCACTTGAATCTTATTAACTTTAAAAACTGAAAATTGTTTTATTATTATTCCCTGTTCCTTTAATTATATTTCAATTGCATTTGAGAAAAAAAAGCTGTTGGCTATTTTTGAATCAAGAAAAAATGTGCATGATTATAATTAAGTAGATGTTCACCATATAAAATCCACACCCCAAACTAGATTATATTGTTATTTCTTATCCTTGTAGTTTAAACAAAGATAATGTTTCTTAATAAGTTCAATCTTGTTTTTCAGGCAAAGCTTCTCAGATGAAATGTACACATAAGACAAGTGTATGTATTAATTTTAGTGTCTTATTATACAATTTGTAATCAACAAAGTACTTTCTCATACATTAATTTATGTACCTTCAAAATGGCAACAACTGTAAGATAAGTACAATTTAAGTACTATTCCCAGATGAGATACATGGGTTTTGGAGAAATGGAGAAAACCATTTCTGATTATCCAGTTATTTTATGGTATTGGCAAAATTCCCATGTATGTTGTTTAATTCCTTGACTATTTATTTTTTTGAAACTTTATTATGTTTTTTTATATCAAGACACTATTAATGGATATATGTTATTATATGTATTTTTTACAATAGTTGATAATACTTATATGGATTATGCAAATTTAAGTGGATATGTATGACTATATGTGTAATTAATAGTTTGTTATGTATACATACTATATACAAAATAAAGTATTACATATAAAGTACTATATTTTGTTTATATATAATATTTATACCATGTTATATCATTTACATTATGTTACATTTAATATCTAATATATTGTATTACTAAAATATATGATATACTGTGTGTTGTGTATTATATAATATATTGTATTATTTATATATATATTTTTTAAGTCTCCAAGATAATGTACCATTTATTTTAAGACTTTATGCCCACATACTTTCACATTGTATTCTGGGATTCTACCTTTCTTTAAATAAATGTTATGAAATAATTTTTTAAAGCAGAAAATGGTGGAAGAAATATGAGCTGCCAGGTTTGTGTAAGCAATCATTAATAGTTAATACCACTACACTTCCAGTTAAAAAAATTTAACATTAGATCTTCCCTAGAAAACCAGCTATATAAACTGTTATTAGGAGAAGCTCTTGAATAAGGTTTTGCCAATATCCTATCAAATGAATAATAATAGTATTATACATAAGAGAATGTAAAGACATATATATAGAATATATAGTATTATAGAATATAAAGACATGTACACAACTGATGGCCAGTATTTGAAAATAATGTTGGATGAATTTTTGATATATGTCAAACACATGGATTTTCAATAAAAAGGAGATAACCAAGCAAAATATTTCCCCAATATCCGTCCTCTGAATGGGGATCACATGTATCAAAATTTATATATGACCCTCTATTACAAAGATGCCCCTTTTGAAGTTGGCCAATATATCATTATATCTACTCAATTAATGCACTCCCTAAAATATAACAGGCAGGGGAAAATATTAGACAACTTAGGTTTATATTGGAAATATTTAAATTTTTAGATATGCCTTGTAAATCAATCATTTTAGTGTGTCAGTGATTTAAAAAAAAAACCTGCTAGAAAAGAGTTGCCTATGCTCTTGTCTATGCTCTTGTCTGTGTTTAAGACTGTTCAGAAGGTATTATTGGTGTTAGGAGAAGGTAAAATTTAATATTATCACAAACAAATGGTGAAATGTTTACTCTATGTCTTCTTATACACTGAAAACTAGACAAAACAATTTACAACTTGGTGTGGCACAATGATATAATATGCAGTATAAATTGGGCTGTAATAAAGCAAGGGACATGAATGCCATCCTATCAGCATAAGAACACATAACACTTTCATCTGAGGGGAAAAAAACAAAAATAAATAAAAGCACAACACAGGGTCTATGAAAATGAAGGAAATCTGAAGAGAGCGCTTTAGGTAGGAAACAGTCATTAAGCTCATACAGATGATGGCAGTGCCCAGTCTCAACACTTCTCTCTGGGGACACTTCCCTGTAGATACATGAGAAAAGAAGGGAAAAAGGCAATGACAAATTTTATGGAGAATGAGTAGATATCATTAATATATAAAGAATGTTCTTTAAAAACATAAACAAAATAGTAGTTATAAATAAGTATTTTAAAAGAGGTATGATGAATTACAGACATTCATGCATTCGTAGTCTAAATAAAATTGATAAAAAATCGTACCATATATAAAGACCATACCAGACCTGGGCCAAGGAATTGAACAAAGCACCTTACCCTGTAGATATGGTGATCAGAGAAAAATAAACAGAGAAAACAAGAAGTAACCCTCTCAGTTTTCTGTAAATATAAAACTGATCTAAGAAATAAAGTCTGTTTAAGAAAAATAAAGTTAAACGGTAGACAAATTTTATGTATTGGGAGAGGTACTGTTATTGTTAATGTGGTCAAAAGAGCCTATCAATTAGGGTGACACCTGAGCAGAAAGCCAAAGGGAGTTGGGATGAGTTAGGAGGGTTTCAATGGATGCAGCGTTCCAGACAAGGAATGAACAAAATGTGAATTCTCGGTGAGGAGTATTTGGGGGACAAAGCATATGCAGTTGAGGCACCTTCAAGTCAGAGAAAGGACCTACATGTAAGTACAGTTGAGTGCACAAGAGAAGCATTATAGACTCCAAGATCAAGGCTTCTAGAGTCTTATAAGCCATAACAAAAAGTTTACACCTTCACGATACTGAAATCACTTGAGAACTTGCCACAGACGACAATCACGACATAATATTAAATGGGTACTTCTAACTGGCATATAAAAAATAGACTTAACAAGGCAAGAAAACACACAGAAAATGCTGAGAAGGTGATCGAAATAATCCTTGTGAAAATGTTCTTACTGGCTTACAATTAATAGAAGTGGGGGAGTAAGAACTACATCACAGGCTGTGATTTGAAAAACAGATTTAGAGCTGACATTTACTGATGAGCAGCACCGGAGGAGTTCAGAGTTGTGCTGCAATAGAAATACAGTGGATCTGCAATATGTGATTACATTCTTCCTTTACTTTCAACTGAAATTATTGATGAAGTCATTATATAATTATATTCTATTAAGCTGCAATAAAAGAATATGTATTTGTCTAGGAAACTAGAAATGAGAATTGGGAAAGTCATTATAAACTATTACATAAACCACTTTAAAAGTATAAATAAGCACACTCACAGTTTATTTTAAGATTCGGTGCCCAGCGTAGCTCCCATTGACAAAGCCCTCTACTTACCAGGCAGCTGCTATGACGTTTGGCTGCTAACTACCTCGAGCTACTCCTTTTTCTAAGAAGTACCCTAGGATGATGAGAACCACCAAGGTAGGGTCATTACCTCGCTCACCATCAGAGTCAATGGGACTGAGATACAGAGAGTCAGACCCCTGCCTTACGGCCTGTCAACTCTCATTCCACTTCATGCCCAGAGCCTTCTCCCTGTAATCAGGCCCAGGCTAGACTCAAGCTGAGACCATGTTGGTGCTGTGTCCTTTCCTCTTCTCCCTCCTGCTTCATTTCCTCCCTTACAGTATTCACTTGCGAAGCACATTTTAAATTAATCACCTGGGTCAAATATAAGTCTCAGACTGACTCTAGAAAAAATATATATATTACACACACAGTCTGAATGAGCATCTATTTGATTAGACATGAGTCATTAGCTGTTCTTCAAATAGTTATCAGATGCCGACTATTGCCAGGCACACAGCACCGTTACAGTGTCAGGGATATATACACACACATATACCAATACCAAGGCTCCTGCTACTTATGTTCAAACAGGAACAGACAAACACTATTCAATCAGCATAAATATGAAAACATAGAGCCATAGAGCATAAATATTCAGTGCTACTGAAAAAAAATAGAGCAATATAGTTGGATCTCAGTATGGGTAAGAGAAGGAAAATGAAGTTCCATATTGGTCTTATAGAGAAGAAATTATTTGAGTAAATATTTGAAGAAAGGGCAACAGGTAGACATGCGGAGAAAGTATTTTCAGTTGAGCAAAAGAAAGAGCAAGGGTCCTACCACAATAGTGCCCCTGGCTTGTATTAGACTTCATTGAGGCCCAGTCTTGTTTTATTTATTTATTTGTTTGTTTGTTTGTTTGTTTGGTCTGGGCTTGTGGTTTCTGGCAGGACAGATCTGTCAAACACTAAATTACTCCTTATCTGTTTGACTCTGTTTAGTTTTATGTGTCAAGGGACACTCTTTATAAGTTTTTTTTTTTAATTTAAATATACTTCTTAGAGTTTATATATTTATTTGCTTACCGTTATTTCACAGGTCTGGCTATTTCTACTTGATTAGAGTTTCCTTCATTTTATCAGAGTTCACTGGGTGAACCACAACTTCAGTGTTTGTAACATGACATATTTTGTCCAGGTAACATTTGCCTGGATCCAAACTTTTAGCTGAGTCCTTCCTTACTTGCTGATATCATGCATTCAAAAGGTTTAAAAATAGCTGTGATGGCCATTCTCTTGTTTTTGCTCTAAGAGTTTCAATCAGTAATTTTCAACGAAACTATTATTTTTTTATCATGAAATGCTAGCTCTCCCTTTCCACCTGTCAACCCCTCATCCATGCTGTCCTCATTTCCTTACATCCTGCCAGCAAACTGGCAATTGCTTTTGAAGTTTTCTTTCTCATAGTGCTTCGATAATACAACTATAGTGATACTTTGTTTTGTCCACATTTACCTACTGCTGCAGTTCATTTGGCTGAGGATTGGCTTTCTCAATTTCCACAAGTGATAACTTTACCAAATAGTATACCACTGAATGAAATAAATTTCCATTTTTGAGACCCTGATAAGGCTTTCTCCACTGCTAGATGGCCAGGTCTTAACCCAATGTTCCAAATTCTATGTTTTCTCTTATTATTGTTAGAACAGCATGTCACTCCTAGCAGATTTTTATTCAGCAGTCACAGCAGGCTGGGTTGTGCTGTGGTAACTGAAAACTGCTCAGGGCAAATGACCACTGTACTGTTCCCTGGAGGCTTCTCACGGGGAAACCAAGGCAAGGGAAGTTCCATCACCATGTTCTTGTGATTGCAAAGACAATGGTGGAGGAACCTGGAAAACTCATGTTTTCTTCCACAAAGGACAGACACACTCATTTGTGCTCTCATTTCAGCAGGCAAAGCAAGTCCCAGAGTTATGTCTGACTTCACAGGTGGGGGATACAGTTTTATGGTATGTTTGGAAGAGATAAATTCAGAAATGTTGGTCCACAGTTCTGATGTTGCTTCACTAGTATGAGAGTCATTGTTATGGGTTTAACATCATCCACCATAAAGATGTAGGGATTCAACTCCTTACCCCTGGGACCAACGATGTATGCTTATTTGGAAATAAGGTGTTTAAGATGAAATGGAGTTAAAATGAAGCCATCTTCAGTTAGACTGGGCCCTGATACAATATTACAGGTGTTCTCATAAGAAGAAAAGAAGAAACACACATATAGAGGGAAGACGGTCAGGGGAAGAGGGAAGCGGAGACTGGAGTTATGCTGCCACCAGCCAAGCTACTACTAGAGGCTGGAAGAAATAAGGAAGTTTTATCCTCCACTGCAATCTGTGCAGAGAGCATGGCCCAGACAACAGCATGACATCAGACGTCTTAACTCCATACTGTAAGGGAATCAGTTTTGATTGTATTAAGCCAAACCAATGAATAATTGTAAAAATTGTACTATAGTAATGTGTTATGCTAATAATAGACAAAACTGGATGAAGGGTACATTAAAACATTATTACTATCCTCTCAATTTTTCTGTAAATCTAAAACTGATCGAAGAAATAAAGTTATGTAAGAAAAATAAAGGTAAAAGCTAGATAAACCACAGAACCAAGAAAACAATAAAAGCTCTGTTAAGGTTAGGTCTCTTAAAATTACTTGCAATTCTCTCTTTTTCAGATTATAATTTAAAATGCAGTTTTACACAGTGCAGGAGATTAGAATAAATGTTGAGGAAATAAATGTTGAGGAACTAAATAGCTGGAATTTAAAATCCTTAGTAATCTGTATATGTAATTACATAGAGTATATCTCAATATTTTTAGAATTCATATAGCAAAATATAATTTAATATGAAAAGATAATATATGAGGTACTCTGATACCATTAAAATATAAAATCATATAGATCAATATTTCCATTTAAGTATTTTACTCAATATACATGCATACATTAATTTGTTACCATCAGCCTATGTAAATAAAAATACCAGTAAAATTACATTTATATTCTTGAAATGTACTGTGAAATACTGTGAGAGCTCTAGTAAATATTTCTTGGCACTGGTGACAATTTAAATGTTACTATAGTAATCACCATGGCAGCATTTTCAATTAGCACTACATGGTCACGACATAACATGAGATTAGTGTACCATTTGGCAACATCATAATAGGCTTCAACATTATTTCATTTTGTCAGTCAAGTAAAATCTAAACTGTCTACAAAAATGAAATAAGCCTGTAATATCTTGTGGTTTCAAATTTCAAATACCTCTAACTAAACTTTAACATATATTTTAGAATAAAGATGCATTAACACATTTCACTTTGCAAATAACCGAACTGAAGAAAAATTATTAAGGAGTAGACTTAGTTCCCATCCCACTGCCCCAATATTATGAGCAGACTGTTGAATAAATTGCACTCTGTGCTCATGGACCGCAATTACTGTTGGTTCACAAAACGACCTTCTCTCGTTTTGTTGATTTATTTTTATTTTTATCTCCATCAGCCAATCTCATTTCCCTCAATCCCCCTGAGGATTTTTTAATTACAGCCTTTGAATCAGAAGTGTTTTACAATAAAAATTAATTATCCTCATAATGTATAGAGAGTTAGTGTAGAACTTAGTCTGATTTGGAGGAGGAATGAGAGACCAATAAGAGTTCAAGCGATTCAGTGCACTCAGACTGTGCCTTATAAGATGACATATAACGAAACACCTAACTACGGCAGACTATTTCAATAATTTGAGCATGTTATCTTTCACTTTACACATAATGAACATAATTGTAGTTCATTTTTAAAGCACTACAAAGTTTGAAATGTTTAAAATTTAGTTAGAAGTATTATAAAACCATACACTGAAATACAACAAAGATACTATACAACTGAATATCTTCATTAACCCACTGAATTTAAAGAGATAACATTTATTTTACTTTTTATCTATATATGCTAAAGGAACATTCTTTTGCTGATTAAATAGCATCATTAAGCATGAGAGATATGATATACTCAATTAAATATATGTTCATTGAAAACAAAAAAATCCTCAAACGTTCTCCTGTTAGGAAGGTGCCTGTGATGAAGTATAAATTTTAAAATGTATGCTCCGGTTTCCTGTACATTCACAGCGATTCCCAGAATCATTGAATTCATATTTCTATTGCATAACATTATAACTCTATATCTGCCAAACACTTTTCACAGCTGTCTTTTCTAATAGAATTCTGCTTATTAAGCATGTGAGCATTGCCTGTGTCAACAATGAGATGCAGAGTTTTCAGTGTGTCATTACCTCCTGATAATAACTTAGTGGAAAGTCATTCTTAGTTAAAGACTTTGTCACCCTGTTCTAATGAGACATCATATCATCAGGCCTAATGTAGGTAAATAGATAAAGGAACTGTAGAGATAAAGACAAAAGCAACAGGCATTGAGGACTTGTGTCATTTTTATTACTGAGATAATGTATTCTTTAACATCCTACATAGTTTACTGGCTTTAAACAGTTTATTTTTTCCTTAATTGTAACCATCCTCAGAAATAGATACTGTAATGTCTCAATAAATCTCTAACAATCAGCAGTGGTCTGTGAATACTTCCTATTAATAAATTTTATCTTTGATTTTCTAGAACATAGATGTAATACCAAGAGTGTTACAAGAGTGGGTTTGGGCCATGAATTCATAAAGCATTTCTATGACACAGAGGGAATGAACTGACTGTATGAGGTTCAGGAAGGGTATGAAGGTGAGATCGCTACTTGACTAAAAAATGCATTACTCATGACAAAATGTCACAGTGTGAACAAAAACGATAGGATCTATATACACAAAGTTTAATTACTGTGCATTAATCAAGCTTGCCATCAATTCAGAAAGGGAATCCATGTGGCCAATATACTTAATATACATACTGTTCATCTTGTAAGAATGCTTACTTAATTTTAACTGTTTGTGAAGTAGGAGATTTTCAACGATTACATTGAAAAACCTAATGATTTGATTATTTTCATTTTTGGGAGGAAATTTAGTGCATTGGTCACATAACTTGATCCTAAGTGGTAGTTTAAAATCCAGCATACCTTAAATCCAATGTGGAAGTTATGAAACAAAATGTTTTCTTCACACTATTGATAAAAATATTTTTAAGTCAAAAACTTAGAATGTGACAAATTTTATTCATGAAATTTTAGTTAGATCAAGAGAAAAATTGGAGATTAAGATAGACATTGTCAAAGAACACATTGTATGTGTGTCTTTGTGAGATACATATATATGTGTGTATATATGTATGTATATATATACTTATGTGTGTATATATGTATCTTATACATTAATAGTAATTCCCAGAATTCTTTAATTCATGTTTCCATTGCACATCTATGTGTGTGTGTGTGTGTGTGTGTGTGTGTGTGTGTGTGTGTATCCAGGAAATATCCAACCATGTAATATGAAAAATAGAAACATTTATTGAAGAAAATACAAGATACAAGAATCATTGTATATAGAACAATGACACTTCAGTCCCCTTCAAAGCAGGCAGCTTGAGACCTCACACAGTTCTCCCCATTGCCATCAACTGCCCCAGAGTATTTTCCTGAATCTCAGCAATGCTTTGAAATTTCTCCCTTTTCAAAGGTGATTTTAGTTTTGGGAAAAGTCAGAAGTCACAAGGTGGCAAATCTTGACTGTAAAGGGGCTGAGTCAACTGGGTGATTTGATGTTTCACAAAAAAAAAAAAAAGAAAAGAAAAGAAAAGAAACAAAACTCTGCATCAGATGTGATGCATGAGTGGGCATATTGTTGTGATGAAGCTGCCAGTCACCAGTTGCCCATCGCTGTGACCTTCTGAATAATCCAAACAATTTCCACAGAGGAATGATCAAGCCTAACACAAAATCCGATGCAGATTCATTGGTCTACTCTTAATCACTTTGAATGCAACAGCCACGCAGCACACATGCCGCATCACTGGCATTTACCACCCCCACTGACCAGTACAGTGAAATCATCACTGTTCATGCATGACATTCCAGTGCACTCTCTTTGGCTGTCAGGTGATATCGGTGTCATGCAAACTGTATATTAACACTGGCTGGACATTTTCTGAGCAGATTTGATGTATAGCCACCAAGAGGAAAAGCATTTTCTAATTTACATCCTGATAGTTTTCAAAATATGGCATTTAGGTCACTTAGAGTTTCAGGTGCTTGAGTGTTATGGAGTTCTGTTATTGTTTTCTCTCTGTTTCTTCTTTTGCAACATGACAAGTTTCAAGTTTGAAATACAAGAACTCATCACCTTGAAACTGTTGATAACTTTTTATTCTTTGCTATTCTATTTTTTTATTTCTGGCACACGTATTATATAAGAATGTTTCTCAGATATATCATTTTCACTTAACCACATGTTAAACATATGTAAAGTTAAGTAATTTTTATATTTGCCTAAAATGATGAGGAAAATAGTATAAAATACTTCTGGCCCATGAGTAATTATTATTAAGATAAAATGTTATTGAAAAAATTGTAGCTATTTTTTTAAGATTCTACTACAAGAAAGTGTGATTTATCTTTATGGGAGCTCTTTCAGTTCTCAGGGAATACTTTACATCAAATAGATGTGGGTTAAGTGGTACTGCACTTTCCATTAGAAAAATTCAAGTATTTATGTGTCATATAGGGATAAAGCATTTTCTTCAGTAATGTAAAAAATACAATAAAATAAATGTTGGTATCTCTGGGAAAATTGTATGAGATTAAATTATTTGATTTTTAAAATTATTTCCCACAGTCTAGAATGCTTTGAGGATTCTGGACTCCCAAATAACAGTTAATGTCAAGGTCATTCCTGTCAGTTAGATAAATGCTCACCAGCTATAAGGGAGCAGACTGAGAGCAAAAGATGTAAATAGCCACAAGTAAGTCCTGGAAAACTAACTGGACAGTAGAATTTAAATTTGGCAGTGATGTACTGCATGTTAATTTTTTATTTCCTGATGTCTGTGTTCCTTAACATTATTTTCATTCTTTTTACCATTCTTTAAAGGGTAGAATGTTACATTATTATTAATGATTATTCCATTCTTGTATTAGTAGGACTGAGGGAAATTAAAAAAAAAAACTATTCAAGGTTAAGCATTGAGATCAGCTGAGAAACTTGAAGAAACACCTTAAACAAGAAGTAATAGGTAAATTCCAACATATGACAAATCTTTTGCACATTTCTTATTTAATTTCTACTTCCTCAACAAAACTCACTGAATAGAAAAATTAGTAGTGATATAGTGGAGTCAACTCACATTTAGTTAGGAACAAACTGGCCATTCGATAAAGAAATTTAAAAGTAATACATAAATACAAATGGAGTAGATTTTATATTAAGATATTGGAAACAATAATTTAATATTATTTTAAATAAAATTATATTTTTAAATATGGAAAATCTATAAAGAGCTATGCATACATAGAAAAACTTCTAGTATTCATCTACCATACATAGACTTTGGAAAATCTGTTTATGCTTTTGAGTGGTACAAATATTGCACTTTAAACTATCTGTAAATTAAAGAAATACATTAGAAGTTGTTTATCTTATTGGGAAGTTGTGTAGAAAGTGAACACAACTGGGACAAAGGAGATAAAATTATACTCTCTTTGAATATCTCATGATACATATCTATTATAATTTACTTTCTATAAATAGATAATAACAGTATTATGAAATATAATTTTAAAATATTTTAACCTGGAAATTTAATTTTCTTAATTTCTTGTATTATTATTTTGAACATAATTAGTTTTACAATTTAATTATTTAAAAATATTCTTAAATTTTCAAAATAAAGTTAAATTTCAATTGCAAAAATATAAGATTAAAATATACCAGTTAATTTATACTTTAGCTATGTAAAAATCATAATTCATCCACTTTTTATTTCCTAGAAGGCAACAATTTTATCAATTATAACATACATAATTTATACTTATTGCTATTAAATATTGAGCAATTTAATAAATACTGTTCAATTACTACAATGTAAATACAAGGTTATTACCATACATGATAATTTGATTTTTAAAGTTTAGATTATTTAGGTGTTAGTACTAAATTTTTAAGTGACAATTTTTTGAATAAAATATATAATTATTTTAAGTATTTATTATATATGTATATATGTACATACATGCATATATATAACATAAATATCAAAGAGGTGATACACATATTTGTTTTATACATCTTAATGCGTGATTTTGAATAATTACTAAATAACCATGTAACATACATAAAAACCTATAAAGCAAGAATCCATGCAATTTATAAATACATTTTAAAATATTTTTCATTATTGTTATAACTATTGCATATTTTATGAAATATTTAAATGGAAATATTTTATTTGAAGAATTTGTATTTAAAATTTTTATAAGTGAAGTAAACATTGATTCATTTCAAATAATATGCACTAAAACACTTTGGAAAAATACATCTTTAATTTTAAAACACAGTTTGTATTAACTGAGCATTCAAGTAAGAAAATACTACTAGATTTAGGCTTGACTTACGTTCATTTGAAAACTGATTAAAAGGACTAATTTTATGCCGTATAATAATAAAATAAACACTGCCTAAAATATATAATGCCTGGAGAAAAAAAAGGCAAATTAGGGCATTTTTCTCCTACTTTCATATCATATTACGAGCCATCCAAAAGAGGGAGCTAATGTACTATGCTAAGTGACTTGTTTTTATGAATGTGAGATTTTAGATCTCTTTCTTGTATGAACTCCACGATATGTTTAGATGTATATTTAACAGTCTCATATTGACTTATTAACATTTACATATTAATGAACAGTACTTATCTTATGGCTATAAAGTCGTATATTCTTCCAGGAGAAAAATTACTTTTCAGCCATCATAAAATTTTAAAAATTAATTACAAAAGATGAAAAGAACATTAAGTAAAATTTCTTTTGTTTTTTATGATTTTATTTATTTATTTTTAGAAGAGAGGGAAAGGGAGGGAGAAAGAGAGGGAGAGAAACATCATTGTGTCGTTGCCTCTCACATGCCCCCTGCTGGGGACCTGGGCTGCCATCCAGGTATGTGCCCTGACTGGGAATCAAACTGGTGACCCTTTCATTCACAGGCCAGTGCCCAATCCACTGAGCCACACAGCTAGGGTGAAATTTCTTAATACTAAGTCTTATAAAGAAAGGGGAAGAATCATTAAGCCTCAAGTAAATTGAGTCACATGATTTTTCTCCACATTTATGAGATTATAGTAATCCCCCATTATTTGCCATTTCATTTTCCATAATTTCAATTACCCAAGGTCAATTATAGTCCAAAAATATTTCATAGTCCAAAATTTCTATTATAAATAGAAATATTCATAAAGTTTCAAAGTGCACACCATTTTGCACATTTTTTAAAAATCTCACCTTGTTCTTCTCTGTTACTCCAAGACGTAAGAGTAGTGGTGCTGGTGATTCAGATATGCAGAAGAGAAGCCTTAAAGTGCTTCCTTTAAAAGAAAATATATGTATAGAAAGAAAAAATAATGGTAGGATTTGTTGCTGTTTTTTCCAGGTGTCCACTGAAGGTCTTTTTAATTAATATTTTATTTATTCATTTTTAGAGAAGGGAAGGGAAGGAGAAAGAGTGGGAGAAAAACATCAGTGTGTGGTTGCCTCTCATGTGCCCCTGATTGGGGACCTGTCCTGAAACCCAGGCATGTGCCCTAACTGGGAATAGAACTGATGACCCTTTGCTTCACAGTCCCGTGCTCAATCCACTGAGCTACACCAGCCAGGGCTGAAGGTCTTGTCATGTGTCTCCTGTGGATAAAAGGACTACTATAATAATACTGAGGTTGTTCCCATGCACATGCACACTTTGTTTGTTTGTTCTAATTCTGGGGTTTAGTGAGCGATTCTCCCTAGACTTCTCAGTACCGGGTAACTTTCTATGGCCAATGTGTTCAGTAGGAACAAAATAAAGGGCTTGAGGACTTTCCAGGGCAGGCAAACTGAGAGACTTTTTGTATTTTAAAAACATGTCTTTGAGAAGCAACCAAATTAACTGGCCAAATTTCAAAACTTTGATATTAAAATGAATGTAAGTAATACATGAACAAGTAAATGAATAAATGATGCATTGATCAATAAATTTATCAGTGGATAAATAACAGGTTTTAATGGAAGACAAACAGGGTAGAAAATTTAGCCAGACCACTCCTTCCATCTAGTCAGTTACTACTATTTTTTACTTTGTTTCATACCACTTGGCCAGTAGTAAATGTAATTACTTAGCAAATCAACAATTAAAAAAGGCTCAAAATGATTATGGAATCTAAGCTAAGATTTCTGGATTAAACACATAGGATTTCACAAGAGGGGAAAAAAGGCTCCCTCATGCATTTTGATTAAGCTCCTTATCTGTGGTACAGTGTAAGTAAATGAAGAATCAATATTGACAATACAAACTGCATTTGGATGCATACTGTGTCTTTCAAGAACACTCTTAAAAGTAATAAAAATATGAATCATCTACAAAACACACCTCAGGAATATACAACTTCAGCAATATCACTGGCAAAGAGATCCAGTATGCTAATTACATGTGTGGTATATCGAACACAGCTGCTACTGGTTTTCCCCACAGACTTGGGTAAGATACCACTATAACTGAAGGTTCACTGCCAAAAGAAAAACGAAAACACTACTGATTCTTATTACAAAATGGCATTTTACAATGGGATTAATTTAATTAGTGAATAGATTAATTTCTTTCTTTAGAACATCTGAAAGAAATCTGTAATTCCAGTAGGAAATCACAAGAAGAAAAGGTAATTTATCCAATAAATAATTAATGTTCATGTAAATAGATTGTAAAAGCAAAATATTTAATCGGGTATTTGTATTATGTTTCCTTAAGAGATTACATTGAGACAGGGCATGTTGCTTTTTTGTGATTTGGGGGAACTTATCTTGCATGCTCATGCTTTTGTTATTAATCTCATAACACAATAGATGAAAAATGGTTATGAATTGTAATTTCTTCTAGGTTTAAGTGGTGTCTAGTACCTGGAGTGCCTAAGAAGTATTATTTAAAACAACAACAAAAAAAAAACAATGAAATAATATCCAAGGATAAAAAAACTATGAAACAAGCCCTGATTAGTGTGGCTCAGTAGATTGAGTCCTGGATTACAAACCAAAGGGTCACTGGTTCAATTCCCAGTCATGCCCAGGTTGCGGGCCAGGTCCAGTCACTGGTAGGGTGCACATGAGAGACAACCACGAATTGATATTTCTCTCCCTCTCTCCTTACTTCACCATCTCTAAAAATAAGTAAGCAAAATATTTTAAAAAACCTTGTAAAATGATGTCAATATATAAAAAGTATTTTACAAATTGAGTTTTTTTGAGCTTCATTTCCCATTATAATAAATCAATTCATTCCTTATTTTTAAATTGTCAAACTTACATATTTTCTTTTTTTCCAAAATATTTTCCCAAAATATTACCCAAATATTGGGTAATTGTATTAAGAAATTGTTCCATATCATGCAATGTTTTCTATAGTATGAAAATGGTTTATATAAATAGTATAAAAAGTATAATTTTATATACACATAAGTATATTCAAACAAATGAATATATCATTCTCTTTCAATTAGCCATAGCACACAGAAGTATATTGAAATGAAGGACAAACTTGTCTTATTTGAGGTGGTTGATATTTGAATGTGTTATAATAGTTGTGAATATGCTGATACGGTGTTTGAAACAGAGGAGTGTTGTGGACACACTGAAATAAATACATTTCTGAATATATCTGATACTAATGTAATTCCAACTCATTCTCTGTACACATGGGGATTCTGATATCGGTGTTGGTAATACAGGCAACATGAAGAAGGTCATTGGAATAGATGCAAGACATTTATTACTATATTGACACCAACATAGAAAAATCCACATCTCAGAACAGGCCTTCCAGAGGACCAGGTATGAGAGCATGATATCCAAGCTTTTTGATATTTTTAAGCGCAGTATTTCTATTGTTTTTTTCAAGATCAAAGCTTATTACAGAAACAGTTGAAAATTAAATACATAATTATTCTCAAATAAAGATTCGATTGACTTTGGCATGGAAAGAGCCCTTACATGTCTTCTAGCCTCTTTTCACCATTTTTAAAATGAAGAAATTAAATCTGGAGCGGGCAAGCTACACAGACATCTTATTTCTGGTCTTTTCACTCCCACTCACGGTTTTCCTCTCTATACCAGGTTGGATTGTAATGCCACCGTGTAAAAGTTGGTAAACAGTCAACCCAGGTGGCATAGGCATGGCATACATTTGTTTTTCCTTCTCTACATTCAGGATTCGGTTGGCTCATTCTACTTCTCAGTAAGGTTTGCAGAGAAAGCCCAACCACATTGGTCAACCCAATGGCAGACATTCTTTACCTTTGGCTACCCATGATCACTATAAAGCCAAACTTCTATGCACAGGGTTAAGGACCAAAAATAATTTTGTACAAATATAATACTTCTATTTATAAGGCATTTCTAAATGCAAGATTTATTTCTGGGGACCTGGGTTGTACTCTCTGATTTTTTCCTCTGGGATAACTTTAAGCAAACTTGCTGTTGTAATCCCTGATTATATTAGATCATTCTTTCCTTAATTCAAAACCTTCCTTGCAAGGGGGGAGATCACATTTTATAAGACAAAACTTTTCCATTTAAAATAGTATGTGATATCTTTAGAAATCATTGTGACAACTTGGTCTTATTTTTTTTTATTTTTAATTAATTTTATTTAGTTATTTTTCAGGTCTTATTTTTATTAATAGTAAACATTGTATAAATATTTTTCCAAGACCAATATTTTAATACATTTTCAAACATATTTTTATAATCTGATAATTGGGGTGTTTTTTAGTGTTCTGTGCCTTTTTAAGGTATGATTGAGTACATAATTTTTAACATTTCTTTATTTTTTTAAATATATTTTCATTGTCACTCCTAGTCTGCTTTCATGACTGATCACATGGTATTTTTAAAAGCCAGTGTATATTTTTTTAGATAAAACATGTTGCTTAATCAAGTATCCTAGCACAGGCCAAAGGCATCTTTCCATCAATTATTTGAAAGTATAATTATTTTTTATTTTGTACCCTGTTTTAAAAGTCTAGAGAGGGAAAGTTCTAAAAATATGTAGGGAATATTGCAACTATTTTCCCAAATACAATAGTAAAATTCTCCAAAAGCTGTATTATAAAGTGATAGTTTTAGCACACTGTGATTACAATAATAATAGTAAGCAAAATTAATGTTTATTAAGTGGCTACTTTGATAAGCACTTTGATTCATGTAATGTCATAATCATTCTTGAGAACATCCTTAATGATTATAATTATTCACATTTCACATAAGAAAACTGAAATTTAGAAAAATAAAACAAATTTGTTGAGACCATACTTGAGGCAAGACATGAGCTGCTATATCTGGCTCAAAAATCTGACAGTTAATATTAAAATAAACATGATCTGTCCCTTACTTTGTAGCTCAAAACAAGAGCATGCAGATTTGGGTTGGCAAAGGAAAAGCAGGGAATCAGGAGATCTTGAGTTAGCATCAAACAGGTAGTTATAAATACCATACTTCCAATATGGTGGATGAATCAGTTTCCTAATTATGGAATGCAGAACTAACTAAGAGAGTAATTTTGCTGAACATGATTCATCCAAAGCACACTGTTATTCTTCTCTGTTGAAAATATTTAGTAAGTTTTTATGATATAATATTAAAACTCCTAAGTAGGCATATTTTCATGTGCGTTTTATAAGTACAAAATACATTTTCACCAAGATGAACACCATTCTGTAGCATAAGCAAGAAGCATATTATCTGCATGTTATGGGAGGGGCAGAATATTGTCATTATACTTTTTTCTTTGTGCAAATCGTATGGGCCTATTAATACACAGTGAGTAGCATGATGACTGGTTCTTTAAAGTAGGGTGTCTGACTAATCCTTGTGAGGCCAAAAGTTAGTTTTTCAGGAAATGCAAATGCATTACCCAAGAAAGATAAGTGGAGACATTTAAATTAGATATGGTTAGGAAAATATTGAATACCAACCAAAACACTATCTAGAGTCTTGGTACAAAGCAACAACGTTTTGATTTATGCAATTATGTCAAAAAATTTAACTGAGATCATCAGAGAGAGGAAATCAGTAAAAATGACAGAGGAAACACAGAAGTTTGTTGGCATGCCACACACACAAAGTGACCAGAGCGGAACCTGTAGGGGAGCAGATCTTCAGAAGCAGAGAACTGAAGTCATGTAATTATATTCCTTCTTTTGTAAATTGTATTAGAAGTTTGAAAATCATGTTCAAGATAAATTCACACAAATATGAAGGAAATTATTTTGGAGACATTTGAGAGAATTCGAGAGCAGGTCACTCTATGCCTAGTGTCTCTGAAGACAGAACTCTCTTCAATATTTAGTACTAAGGAGAACCAGTCCTATTACACACTCCATTTTTTGGAGAGTTGTGAGACCACATGGCCCTTATATAGATACTGATGTAGAAATACACAGTGACATATACAGTTATATACATCCTCCTTACAATAAGCTACTTTTCCCTGCCTTTGGTGAGATTTCTACTTATAACCAGGAAAACCTGAAAACTAAATATTTGGACATTCATATTAAATATTTAAATACTCTACAGTAGCTATCTATCTATCTATCTATATATATATAGTAAGATTTAATAAGAGCCTAAGTTTATCTGCATAAAAGATAAATATCATATTGGAACTGTTCATGTAATGAAGCAAAAATATTCAAGAATACAGGTTGTTAAGATAACATTACTCTGAAAAGTAGAAAATGTTTATTTCACATTCTTATTACTAAGTTTATCTCTAAATAATCATAATATAATAATGCAGTGTATATAAATTGAAATAATTGTGATTAGGATTATATTATAAAAAAAAGCAAAGTTTGCTAACATACCAGAACCTTTGAGAAGACTATTTCAATTTTTAAGGATTTTATTTATTTATTTTGGAGAAAGGAGAAGGGATGGAGGGAGGGAGAGAGAGAAACCTCCATGTGAGAGATACATGGATCCATGAACAGGCTGCCTTTCGCATGCCCCCATCTGGGGACCAGTCTGCATCCGAGGCATTGCACCTAATCAAGAATCAGGTATGGGTCACAGCCAGTGCTCAATCCACTAAGCCACACCAGCCAGGGTTAGACTGCTATTTCTTTTACTTAAGATGATATTTCTCATAATGTTCCCTCCTTTCTATTCAGAATCTATTCAAATAGCACCTTCTCAAAAAACTCTCCCTCATCCCTGAGTAGTGTGGCTCAGAGGTGTCGTTCTCCACACCAAAGGCCGGATTCCCAGTCAAGGCATAGGCCTGGGTGGTGGGCCAGTTCCCCAGGTGGGCAACCCATGGGTATTTCTCCCCCTCTCTTTCTTCCTCCCTTCTCCTCTCTGTAAAAATTAAATTTTCTAAATCTTAAAAAAAAAACCCTTCTCTCACCACCTTGATGAAGTTCCACCCGTCCCTTTAAGTAACTGCCCCTCACACTGCCTACTTTTTTTTAGCATTCATCAACACCATATTTATTTGTCGTTTGGGTCACTACTCTAGAGAGGAAATTCCTGTGATTGGAAACTCCTCGCATTGTGTTTGCTCCTGCAATGTCTGCAGAGGAAAAATGCTCCGTGCATGGTAAAGGTTGAAAAACTACACGGTTAGAGAAAAAATGCGCTCGATCATATAATGATTTCTACATTTTATGAATAATATGCTTCACTTTTACAAAGATTAGGGCTAAGCTATTAAATTGTTAACATTCATCACAAATATAACTTCCAAGTTAACTTTAGTGAATATGTCTCACAAGCATGCCATCATGATTACTACTGGGGTTTAAACTATAATTTTCAAATCACAATAACATGCTCACACAAATAAACCATCTTTATAAGTTTTACTCATCTGAAGGTCAAGAATATAATTTACTACCTAGTTATTAATACAATTCAAAAAATAAAGTGGACAACCATAAAAATGATAGAAAAGTTAAATGCATGGCGTTGAATTATGTGAGATATGAAATACTGTTGATTTAAAAGGTTTCCGTACTCACATCTCTGAGATCCATGTGTAATGTACTCATTCAGACTTAAAGCAATAAACTTTATGATATTCTGTAACAGTGAATATTTTATACTAATTTCAACATAATATAAATTTAGAAAATCAAGCAATTCAAAATTTATATTCTGTTGTATGTTATGTCACCTTAAAAAGCACACAGTGCTTATTAATATTTCTATTCATAATTTTGTAAGTCACATAAATGTGTCTTCTCTAAATTAAAGCACAAAGAAATTAGTCAACAAATTAAGCTAGGTCTCTTATGCTTTTCTATATTGAGAGTCCCAATACTCATACCTAGGTATAATAAACCCTAGCAACAACATTCTTAGCAATAATTAATAATAATAATAATATAAACAAAAACAACAACAGTGGTTATTGCAAAAATCGATTGTGTTTTCTCATAATACATTATAATGTAGATACGGTTAATGTGTTAATTTTGCGCAAGACACTCCTGGTGCTCCAAGGCATTAAAAGAGTTTTTCAATGTCATACACACAATAAATCACAAGTATAATACTTTTGTAAAGATTTCAGAAGTTTTGATATTTTAAAAACCTGTACTTTAGGCTCCTCAAGGCTGTGGCCATTTTTTTGAAACTCACAGTTGAGCAGAAAAACATAAAATCTACGATAAAACCAATTGCTGAAGGCTTAGGTGCAAGGCTGACGAGTGCTGAGTTATTTTTAGATTTGAAGGCGTGTGGGTTGCAGGTGAGGGGAGAGATGTTTACTTGAAAAACCCTTAATTTACAAAATTATACTGTGTGAAATATATCAGTAGTTTGATAAATTGTTTCCTAAGTAAGCAATTAAAATGGTATACTAGTACAGAAAAGAGATATTAAGGTTCTTACAAAAAGAACAGCCCAAAGGCTAGACAGTAACAGCAATGCAACATGTAAGTAGGCTTATAGCCCTCAGAATTTGGTAATTTTATCTAAGGGAAAATAAAAAATCACAAAGACAATTTTTCTGGGTGTGACTTTGGCAGCATTGAAGAAGAGTTGAAAGCACAGTCTTGGATTAATTTGAAAAGTAGATTTTAGGAGGGAATCATAGTTCCACTATTTTGTACTTCGTATTTCATGTTGGTATTATCGATTTTGTTTCTAGGTACAAAATCGAACAAGAGTTTATTTTACACAGGTTGACCAGAATGGTAGAGTGGCCTACAAAATTGGACTTGCTGTTAAGCTGAAGTAACCAGGACTGTTTGTACAAAACAGAAACTCCAGAATGCATGACGTTTTCTTTTCATGAATTTAATGCTCTTTGGTGGGGGTAGAATTAAGATTAGTTCCAAGCAGCGTGGCAAGGGGAGAACTTCTAACATCTAGAGTGGTTTGGAGACAACAGTGATGTCCATGAAAAAGTTCCCCAGCTTGTGTTTTACTTCCACAGCAGGGGTGTGATAATGAGTACATTCAAAGATAAGAAAACAAACTAATCAGCCAGTGGATAAATTAATTAAGTATTGCAAGTAATATGAAGATCTTTTTCCTGATTGTAAGGTTAAAAAAAGAAAAACAATGATAAAGGGTGCAGATAGGATTCTGACTGCACCTCTCAACAAGCCCGCACACATCAGAGTGTGCAGGCTTGCACATTATATTACTGTAATATATTACTGTACATTATATTACTGTAGGATGTAAAGAGAAGCATAGCTGCTACTTACACCTGCAAACTGTAAGGTAGACTTGCTAATTCTATTACCTGGAAACGGAACACAAGGTCAGCTTCTTAGTGTGAAAAGTTCGTATGCTTTTCGTATTCAATCTGGGGACTCCTGCAGCCTTGCAGTCAATATCAAAACACTTTGCCAATTTGTCTCTTCACACACACACACACACACACCTTATGAATATTAAGTCTGCAGGGATAGCCTTGGGTTTTCAAGAACCTGTTACTCTCCAAAATCCTCCTGCAGGTGGGTACCTGCCGGGCTGCATTCCTGAACTCACATGCAAACTGTCTTGTCAGTAGCAACATGTCTTCTTGTTCCACTTATGCCTTCTTAAGGAATCGGGACCTTAGCGGCACTCAACACACTAGAAAGCTCATTTCCAGTCAAATAGACAGTAAAAGGAGGGAGAAGTGTAGCAGAGTCTTCAAAATCGTCCATGAATATGGGGACTCATTTTTATTATCTTCGTATCTAAGGAGTTTCTTACCTTGGAAAAGCTCCTTTTCTGTTACAGTTCATCTCCACAAAATACCAGCCCAGTTAAGAAGGATGCTCACCTAGAGTTCAATGGATTCTGTCTTTGAAGTGAAGAAGGAGGGAAGGGGATGATGAGGGGGAAGAAGCCAAGCAAAATGGAAACATATGTAGCAACAAGGCTACAGTTGCAATGAAGGTAGGACACACAAGAAGTGAAAAGTAGCAGGAGAAATAAACCATCACAATTCATTGACACCACCCACATTTCTGGTAATAAAAAATAATGCAATTATCAAATAATTACATTTTAAAAAGTGATCTAAAGCTTCAAATTTAATAACAAATCTATATCACTGATAGTTTGTAAAACATCTCACTTATAGAAAGTGTCTGTATTATATGAATATATACAGAACTTTATAATGATCAAATACTCATTTTCTAAAATTTACTTTCAAACCTTTATTTTGTAGAGTAAGATGTGGTTTGTAAATAGTTAGAAACATGTTTGTCCAAGCCCATAATCTGGATAAAATTTTCATTATGAGATAGAATTTCTTCATACTCTTTCCATATAGGTTGTTTACTTACTTTTTTTTTCTTGTATATTTAGAAAAGCTCGATTTATAATTATGGTCACTGAAATACAGTGCAAGACATACCCAAGTGACTTTTTAAAATTCTTTTTGTTTCTCCCTATGTTTACAGCTCAATTTCAATGTAAGGCTTCCATTAACACAGTTTAGTCTCAAGGGTAATGAAGAAGGACCTCCACGCCCACGCATAAATAAGGGGCTATGGCGACCCCTAAGGCTTTGCTTCATTTGTCAAGCAGCTTAGGTCTGGGGAGAAGTCAGATACTGTGATGACTTCATTATTAAACTCAAACCGTTGTGAGACTGCTCCCGTGTTCAAGATGGAATCCTACCACTTTCTGGTTTCCCTTCATTCTATCATTTGGTCTCCCTCAGTTTCAACATTCACCTTGGGGTGAGGTAATTACAAACTCAAGTAGTTTCCTGATATATATGTATGTTTAAAAATTCTATCACAACAATTATCCTCTTATCTTTGTAAAATCACAAAAAATGTGCAAAGTTGAATTTTTTCTATATAAATAAAATCATCTTTCATGTCAGCTGTTAAAAACAAGATTTGTCACAAGGTCTCAAGTCCAAAGTAGTGAGCTTGAGACACATTACACTTATTCAAATATCTACCTAGATTAAAAAATAAATAAATATATAGAGACAGGACTGGCTAAAAAAGACATGTTAATGTACTAAAATAACCCTGTGATATTAGAAATATAAGTTTGTTGTCATTCACTATTTATATTTTAATATAATTCCCTATTTTTAACTGACCGAAGTTAATTTCAACTACAAATATATATATATATATTTATTGCAGTTATAATAATAACATTCTTCATCATTAATAACAGTATTAGGTCTTAATTTTAAGCTAAACATAAAAGACAAAAAACCTGATTTGCATACATAATCACAATTATTATGATAACACTGCAACCATTATTTAATCTTTGGAAGAGTAAGTACTGTCAGAAATATAAATCTGGATATTATTTAATGCTCTGTATTAAAATATAGCTAAACTGAAGCTATATACAATGTCAACTTACCTAGATAAACTGGAAGGATTTGGGGAAAAATGAAAAATATTATGTGTCTTTTAAAGGCTAAACCTATTCTGATCTCTGCTCAGTACATGTATAGTTGATTTATGATATACTCATAAATTATAACATTAATATGGAAGAGGTGGCAGTAATACAAATACTTATTTTTACTGTTTTATTATTTATTGTACATATTATCAGATATAAGGCAACATTATTTAATCTAAGTATCATATTTTTAATACAGAACAAATTTCCAATTAAGCTGAGTTAACTTACAAAGAGTAAAAACTATCTAGTGACCTGAATCTAAGCGAGGAAAAATGACCAAATAAACAACTTAAATTCTCATGACTTAAAGTGCTTCCTCTGCACTCTATAACAAAGGAAAAATAATGGGAATTTTATAATCTGATACATTAACAACCTTAATCTTTACATAATATGGTTTGAAATAGCATTGTTAATCCCACTCAGTATAACACCTTCCAATCTACTGTAAGACTGGGTAAAGAGATGATATATATTTTATATACATATTTTGTCCTTAACTGAGTATATGTTTTATTATTTTTTTAAGAGATACAGGGAAAGAAGAAGATAAACAGAGAAACATCCATGAGAGAGAAAAAGCATGACTAGCTGCCTGTCTTAGGTGCCTTGACCAGAAACGAACCCGCAGCCTAGGCCTGTGCCCAGAACCAGGAATCATCCAACACACTACCGTTCCCCTACTGGACAACTCTTCAACCAGAGCAGCCTCAATGGCCAGGGCAGGAGTTATATCGTTTTTTACATCTCCAAGAGTTGTGGACATTGAATGAAGAGTGATTACTTCCGGTTACAATTTTAAAACATGGAAGCCTAATTCTCCCTAATCAAAAAAATGTCTAAATCAACCATAACACATGAACTGTAACTGAGTTTAACTTTTTCTAAATTAAAATAAGTTGAAATTGCTATTTTGTCATTTCTTCATTATATAACATATTTGATTGTCTAATGTTAACATTTGTGTCTAATATTATACCACTGTAACAGTTTAAAGTCTATAATAAATGTATAAATTGAAATAATTTAATGTTAGCTCTTTTTACTTCCCATATACATTGAGACTGTACACATACACAGCTTTGCTTCCATACATAGATACTCAGAAATTTAAATGTAAACACATGAATAGATGCAGATATATAGATAAAGATATGAAATTATAGACAGGCAGATGTGACTTTGTATTTCACCTACAAGTTTTCTTATATGATTCAACTGCAGCTTAATTGCCATTATAGTATAAATATATATTTTAATGTCTTGAATCTCTGATAGTCTTTGCATTGTGAAGTATATATAGCACATATTGTGGATATCGTGAAAACTACTTCTGGTAGTTACAGTAAATTATTATGGTAACTTGCTTTATGAGGAAAAAAATAGGTAAGTTAGTTGATTGTCTGAGGGAAAACTCCGATTGAAAACTTTTAGAATTGATATCCCAGTTTGATGACTAGATCTGACCTGACATAAATAGTGCATATTTTACATTGAGATCCTTCAATACAAACAATACTGAACTTTGTTTACAGATGTGCCAGCAGATGATTGTTGGTGTTTATTTGCCTAGACTGTACCTTGTTTACACATGCTGTTGTTTTACTTCTCACACTGACTTCCTGTAAATAGTGTTCTTGTTTTTCTTGGCTTTCCTAAGATTCTATTTAGTAAATATGATGGGAAAATCCATATGCACTGGATATTCTATTAATATTACATAAATACAGTAAATTTAGCAAGTTCTGATATAAATTTTGTGAATTATATGTACTTCTTACAATGCATTAAGAAACATTCATCTTTAAAATCAAAAATCAATAATAGCTACAAGCAATTGCTTTTTCCATTTTAAGTTGATTAAGTTTTAGAGTAAAAAATATAAGGAAGTCATCCATTGTAAAGCAATCTCAAAAAGTCACATGAGTGGCAGCCTTTTAATTCATACTCATGAAGCAATTATACTTGGGTGTTTCATTGATAAATTAGTAAGACCAACAATTATCTTGCTCATGAAGAGAAATATTATGAGATGAGAGTACTCATTCCTCCTGCAACTGACTTATAATTTGGCAAAGTAAAGGAACAGAAATGGAAAAAAAGAACAACTTTGAATACCACCTTAAGAAATATTCAGGTTTTCCCCTTTTCCTTACTTTTTCTCATAAAGTAAATAAACATCACACACACACACACAACACCACCACCACCACAAAACTAGTACCTCCTGAGGTTTTCATTTTCTCTTCATAGGGACACCATTATTGCGACTTTTTTTTTTGGTTTTGGGAGAGGTTTCTTAGTGGTGCCAAGGTAACATGTCTTGGTTAGGTTCCAGGGATCGTGCTTTTATTCAGGCACTTTGCATTTTAACGTGGATATAAGACCATCCCTTACTAGTGCTGAATTTAGGGATAAGTGCATTAACTCGTTAGGGCTGCTATGGAAATGTATAAAGTGCTGTAAATACACTCTCCTCACTGCACGTTCCTCACTGTATTTTAATGGTGAGAATAATGGTCTCAGGCAGAGGAATGTGAAATGAGTCATAAAAAATTAAGTAAATAAAAAAGCCTTTTTGGGACGTTTAAAATAATACAGGAATTATTGTTCTCCACAAATCACTCTATGTGTACGCGTGTGTGTGTGTAAATTTCATATACAATTTGCCAGTCTTCAAGTCTAACCTGATTTTGTAATCCTCAGTGCTCTTGGTCACTTCAGACTTGGAGGTGGTTAAAACCCGTTGCTAAAGTTCTAGAATTTATGTAAACCCGTAAATAAGATAACACCATAGATATTCAGAGACTTTAGGGGAGTATATTCTGAGACACACCTCATTTTTTATAATTATGCAAAAGAAAAAGAAAAATGCTTTATCTCAAGAAATGTCTTATGTTCTACAACACAAATGGTCACATTTGTAAATTAGCGTCAAGTAAAAGTAAACAAAGTTAATTAAAACCAAGGTCCTTTTGTTCCTATTTCACATATTTTCTTCTTCCTTAAGAAAATTTAATTTAAGTAAATAGTTTAAAAAGTAAAATACCCAAACCAAGAACCTAACTAGAGCTTTTATAGTAAAATATCTTACCATAAACCAAACTCACTCTACAATTAATATTACTATGATTTAATATTATAAATAATATAAAACTAAAAGAATAAGATAAGAATATATATAAGAAGTATAAATATTTAAAAGATCTTATTGGACATTTCTTAATGTATCACACTCTTTTTTTCCCAATGTTAGATTTATTCATACATTACATTTAAATTTTCATTTGCTGGAACAAAATTAGTCTTAAAGAATACCAAACTAAAGACCCATTACATTGAAGTATTTGTATTAACGCTAAGTAATCATCCATCCAGACTGCTCACTTTCACAGAGGGCAAGTTGCATACTCACATGCGTCATTACATTAACTTTTACTTTATACATTCTTCCATACAAGGTATTGCCATATTATTTACACATTGTTATGTGATTACCCAAAGCATTTTGATTAACTGCACCAACTTATACTGCAAATCTTGTAGAAAATGCATATTTGCCTCAAATCACGACTAATATCTACAGAAGCAAGCCAATGGAAAAACAACTGTCAATTAACTTTTTTAATCCTGTTAGTGACTGTACCATAGTAGAGAGATTGAGTGTACTGGTTAAACTTTGCAAGTACTAGGGTCACAGGAAAACACCAAATGAAATTTCCATGCAAGGTGACACTCAGAAGAGCTTCTGATCCAACACACAATTGTATCAAGTTGAGCAACACAGGTTTTAAAAACATAATTTCAAAGCCAATTCTGATAGCATGACCTTGTTACACATAGGCAGTGGCACAAGACATGTTGTTTCAATTATACAATGGAAACAGCGATGGCGGTGTAACCACTTCAAAACTGTTTTAAAAACTATCAAATCATGTAGTAAAAGGAAAAGTCATGTTTTTTTAATTCTAGAAATTATCATCTTATATGACTTGCTTCAATATTCCAACCAAATATACCTGATGAAAGTTAGTGAACTACTTTTAAATGGATACTAATAATCAGCTTCCTCTACAGCATTTTTCTAGTCATTTACAGAATTAGATTTCATCATACTCTGCACTTTATCTTCCATTGTCTCATTTTTCCAAACGCAGATATGACAGTGTGTTAACATCTCAGCATATATCTAAGTGCACACAATTATTTTGTGCTCATCCTTTGAGAAAAAATGCAGTTAGATCCATAATAATATGCTCTATGGCAAGATCACAAATGCAAGCTGTTCATATTGTGTCCAACTTCTTTGCTTCCACGTGCTGGAGTAACGTGTTATTTCATTTTCTTTATCTTTCAGAACCCCACCACTCAAACCCGAATTAAGCAGTTTCGTAGTTGCATGAATGCATTCTGCACTTGACTTGGCATCGCCTAGGCAATGGAGCGGTGCCTGCATCTAAAAGTAGAATTCTCCCTCTCCTGTATACAGGAGGTGTTTAAATGATCATTTTTCCAAGTAAAGGAGACTGAATGATCAAATTCACTCAGTCGGCTGTAGTTGAAGATGGGCAACTCTTTTAATTCCATACATAAAGTAAAAAGAAAGTTTCAGGCAAAAGTTACCACTTTTTTTTGCTACCAAATAATCCCTTGTTTTTTTTCATACTACATAGAATCTAAAAACCTTATAAAAGAAACCTTATTAGTAGTCACATAGATCTTCCAGACAAAATATTAAATGACAACAAATCTCCAAAAAAAACCTTCAATTTCTCCTCAAATCTATAGTCCATTACATTCTTATGAAAAGTACATCATAAAAATCAATGTGAATTTATCTACGATAGATGATCATATTTATTTTAATGAACCTTTGTTGTTTAAAATAGAATCCGAGAGCATGCAATGTTAGTAATGTCTAACTGTAAATCCAGTGGAATAATGATAACCTTAAAATTAAAATTTATCATCCCTTTTGAGATTAAGGAGCTTAAAATTAATGGATGAGAATGGTTGTGTTGAGTATGCAAAGAAAAAGAAAGAACACTTCATCAAATCAATGCATTTTCCATGTCACTTCAAATAAAACATGCCAATTTTGCTTTCAAAACTCTTTTCATCCTGTGGTTTTGATTCAGTGTTTTTTACATTAGGATACATTTACCCACTGTAATGGAAAGCAATCAGAGCAACCAATATACACATTCAGAATGCTGACCTGGGCAGGGACCATAGATGTCTGAATAAACCTTTACCAGGTAAAGTGAGCACATAATTCTGGCATCCTATGTCCATCTACATATACCATTTACATATCATTTCATGTTAACATTAAAAATAAAGAAACCATATCTTCTTAACCTAAGAAAAAGATGTGATTTTTAACAGTTCTGAGTCAAATTAAATAAACAACAATTATGTGAAACGCAAGGGTCATTTAAAATTAATATAATAATAAGCATAAATCCATTAATGTGTGAATGATTCAAAGCTACTGATACCAACTAACAATTTAAAGTTTGGTTTTATTTTTATAACAATGCTCCATATGCAGATTTGAAGACTATAACAAGAGCTTGAGTAGGTACCAGTTCTGTAAAAGTGAAATAACAAACTAATGTTTGCATGTTTTTACCCATGCATTTTAATAATACCTTATTCAACTACCCCAAAATGTATTCTTACCTGATCCAAACGTGGGGAGAGAAAGGGAGAAATATAGCTAATAGGAGAAAGGCACTATTTGTACTATTTCATTATCAGGAAGAAAAATTGAATAATGAACAGCTCCTATTTGCAATCAAAGTAAATAACACTTACTGTCTTAAGCAATGGAACTGAGTTTAGCCCAGCTCAGCCCTGACAACCCGGCAGCAGTGTGGCTCTGTCTTATTCCTCCTCTTTTTATAGTATCTTCACAGCTGAATCTTCATGCATCTCAGTGTTTCTCCCTCTTCGAGCATCACTTTTAACTCAGGCAGGCAGGGAGCTGAAGCCAATGGAACTCTCTATCTGATTGGTTTCCATTCAGCATCCCTGATTAATAAGAGACGGTCCCTCGCACAGGAAGATACTGCCGCTGAAGGCGCTGCAGGGCTCCAGGTTTGGGGCTGGGGCAGTAAAGAACTCTGCGCACAGTGATTTGCAAGCGAATGGAGTGGGAGGACTCCAAGAGGAGGGATTTGTCACAGACCCCCGTAAGAGAAAATAACCCCGTCTTTTTAGTCTCCTTTAATCAGTTCCTTTAATCTGTTTGCAATTGGGAGAGAAAGGTCACAGCATGTCTAACCTGTAAATCATTTGTCGAAAATATACATCACATGGAGAGCAAGCACTGTTTTTCAAAACGAATTCCTTGCCTAGTCTCCGCAGAATTCGCCATCACATCTTTCTGTTCAATACCAAAATGTCAGGTGTAAGAAAAGCAAGAGGAATAACCCATATTAAATTTATCATTGATGATAATGAATTTTTATGTCTCTATGAGTTTATAAACTAAACTAAAATTCCAAAACAATAACTTAAAAGCATCTAGTGTTGATGCTTTACAATGTTCTTTTGCAGTAAAAAGAATTATTTAAAGTATAATTTCAAGTTGCTATAACACTTTGTCTTATACTTGATAATGCAGTTGAGAGATTCTCACCTGCTCCGGAAAAGTGACCACAGCTGCATTGCAAAGGTGGTCCACCTGTTACATTCGCTGTTGTACATTGCACAGCCTTTAGAGAGGGCAAATCCTAACAGAGTTAAACTCTGTTTCAGAAGAGAAGTCCCTTTACTACTTCTGGAAATGGCACAATAGAAGGATATTGATTAGCAGATAAATCCTTCTGAAAAGAAGTTGTAGTGATAGTTGTATGAAATGTACGGCTGGGAATATGACTCACTTTATAACAACTCGTTAAGTCACAGTAGGTAAATAGCTTAAATGCCAAAATTTATCAATACTCTGTTTGATGCTTCGAACAAAAACTCACAGTAGAAAATAAAAAGAAAATTGCCACTTCTTTTCATTTTCCAGTGCTGTAGCTTATCCATGAAGTATATAAATAATAGAGCTGTCTATCTGAGGCATGTGAGTTATGGAAATTTATCTTAAAAGGGAAAATAAATAGGTAGAAAATACAGGTTTACATATCTCCACGCAGAAGGTGACACCGCTAATGCATGGCAATTGAACCTCTAGTAAATGGTTTTAAATAATTATGAATTTAAAATACAGGAAATAAGCAAAAAAGGGGACTTTATTTGTTCCTCTACAACAGAAGAAAAGAAGAGGAATAAATAAAGCTTTATGCTTATTGTCCAGGACCAGATACATCAAAATGGTAAACAACAGCTTAGTGGATTCTTTATGGAGGCTAAGAGTGTTTCCTTGAGGCAAAACCACATAATTTAAAATTCACATGTCTTTTTATAGTGATTTCTGCCAAATTTACTTGTTCCTTTCGATAAAAGTATGCATTATTGAAGTCTCCTTGTTAATAGAGACAAAGTAATATATGCACAATAGGAAAAAGAAAACAAAGTTTTTATTATCTTTAAGATAAGTATTCACAAATAAAATCTTTAAATCTCTAAAGTTGCATACATTTCATCTCCCACTGACACCCAACTGAAAGGAAAGACTGTTTTGTGTGAAATCCACAATGCAACAGCATTCTATTGCCTGATTTGAAATTATTTTTACTACTCCTAGAAAAAAGAGACAAGGGCTAGGGGAGGGGCAGAGTTTGCCAGGTTAAAAATGATTATTATCTCAGGAGTCTGCTGCCTTGCTCTTCATTAATTGTCGTGATCACAGAGCATTTGAAAACCAAGGACTCAAATCTTGGAAGTATAGTAAATTCATCTAGATCATGTGTGTGGGTAATTGTAAATTTTCAGATATAAGTAGCAGTCAATATTATTTAAAAATAGTTTTTAATACTAAGAATAATGACTGTGAATATTTAGCAAAGACATAGATTTGCAAAAATTATTAATTGTCATCATTATTTACAGTAGGAATGTATTTCTTCTTTCTATATATTTGGATTTTGAAATTTATTAACAGCAAATGTAAGATATTCTTTTATTTATTTTTTCCTAAATTACTTTAGTTACAGTTAACTTAGTCATTTGGCACTTAAAATATATTACTACTGAGAAAAGACACTATAGCATTTTTCTTCTGTTTTTAATATATTGCATCGCCATACTTGAGGTCTCCACTTACTTAATACCATTGAAGGCAACCAATGTATCCCTACTGCAGAGAAAACCTCAATATTTTTAGCATTTTATTATAATAAATACTATTCTATTATACAATACTCATTTTGCAAATTGTTGAGAGAGCAATGTTGAAAAAATAGTGTAGTCACAATGCTAGTTAATCATGTACTGAAGTGGAAAACAGGAATGAATTCGTAAATAAAATCAACTCAGGCCGGTTTTTAAGGATACAGTTGGTCCTGCCTACAGTGTTTGGTGAGGCCCTTACATGAGGACCTGCGTATGTCAGAGGGGCAGTTATGGGACAGAGATCCCTGTGCAGTGGCACCAGTCACAAGACCACCAGGGTAGCAACTTCTTTCTCCTTCCCAGTTGAAACTAAAATGCTTCTCTCAACAGCTTCCACTTGTCACTGTTATGAATACCCCCTAGCAGACCGCAACACCAAAGATTTGCTGCTACAACCTCAAGATTAAAGTGTACTCAGGAATGTAGCAAAAAATATCAATCATCCCCTCTTTTTCCCTTACAAGCCATCATTACTCACACCCCAACTTGCAGGAAACCTTTCTGGAGTTGAAGCTTCTTCAATCACCTATCATCACTGTGATTTTTTAATCACTGTGGCTTCAGGCATCCCCGAACCTCCCTGAAATCCCCTCAGACCAATTATGCCTGATGGTGAATCTGTTTAATCTCACAAGTTTCTTTGTGTGCTCAGCCTTTTCTTTGAACATCCCCTTCAATTTTCTAACTCAAGCTGGCAGTAGTATAAAAAACTATTTTCCATTTCATGTCTCTCATCTGAGAGATGATATTGCCATGTAGCCCATGGACCACAGGCCTGGTGTTGGAATGAGTGATCTCCTTGTTCGTCTTTGCCTGGCCGTTTGTTCATTTTCTTTATTCGTAGATTAAGGAATATCTTGCTTGTCATAGATTTAGTCATGTCTTACTCTCCTTGTTTAAATCATTTAAAGACCTTAATAAATTCAGCAACCACTTAGGTGATCCTCACAATGCATTGATCCTCCTTGCCTTGCTTTTTCGATTTCCAATAATCATTTTCTCCTCTCCAGCTGTTTTTTACCTCAAGTTGAATTAATAATGGGTCGACTCAGTAGAACTAATTTAGATAGGCATGAAAGACTACTAAGGTTATACCTGCCTTGTGTGATTAATAAGTGGATGTCTCTACAGGGCACAGTCATAGAGGAGAGTTACTTTCATCATAATCGCCATATCTCAGCAGGAAAGATCACAGGATCTGGTGCCCACATCCCACACTTGAATGGAGAAATCTTTTCCGAGGAATCACCTGGAGTATCCAACCCAAACACCCCACACTGTGAGATGGAGAAAGCTGAGGCACTCAGAAGATGTATCTCAGTCCTTTCAGGTTGCTACAACAAAATACCGAAGACTGGGAGATTTATAAACAGCAGAGATTTATTTCTCACTGGTCTGGAACCTGAAGAGCCAGGATGTCCTCGCTCTAAGTCTTTTCACTACATCCTCATGTGGCAGAAGGGTCAGGGATCACTCCGGGTTCTCTCTAGAAAAGTACTAATCCTATTAATGCCGGCTTTACCTTCATGACATAATTATGTTCCAAAGGCCCCACCTCCTGGCAGCATCACCTTAGCCAGAGGGACATCATCATCTGAGTGATGGGAGAGCACAGACATCCAGTCCACTGCAAGACTGCACTGGTATTTTTCATACAATACTATTTTTCTTGGAGGAACCTCGACCTGCACCTGTGTGTGTGTCCAAATTGGTGTTTGTTGTTAACCTGTGGCTTAATACCTAAACATTTCATTATAAAAAATAATATGACCTGCATAGTATGTTTTTTTGTTTCCAAAAAAAATTCCCAGTTCTGAATCCTACTGTCAAGTCACTCTCTGTGATCTGATGCCAGCAAGACTTTTTCCCCTGCAGGAAGCCCCTCCTTTGACTTCACACCCATGTTCATCCCCAAACCACTCTCTTGGATAATCTCTCATTCTGTTTGCACTCTGTGATTTCACACACACAGACACCAGGGAATATTTTTTTTTTTTGAGAATGATGAAAAAAAGTAAGGAAAAGGTGAAGTGAATGAAGTATGGACCACATATGCTCTGAGATCATGAAGTCATACTTCAAATAACACAATAGCAGTAGAATTTTGGAGCCAGAGTTGCTGTTCTTGGTTGTTCTTCATTTTTTCTGCAGAGTTCAGAGAGCTTTGACACATTCCAGGCTTTATATAGAAGATGCAAATTTAGAAAGTTCACTGAATCCTTGAAATCTCTCCTTGGATGTTCATAAACCATGCAAAATATGAATGGCTTATAGTGACTCTTTCACTATCTTCTAGAAAATTCTGCTTATGCTTATAATCATGTCTGGAAACATTATTACAACTGCCATTTCTATCACTAGTAATAGCAATACCATTAATTATCATAATAGCAAAGGCTATAATTTATTGTATACCTGTATTACTACCTATAAGAATTTCTTAAATTTCTTGAAACAACTCTGCAAGGTAGAGTTCATTGTTTTTTTCTTTTCTTGATATAGTTTAAAGAAATATGATCAGCGAAGTCACTTGTCAAAATTCACTTACCCAGGATTTTGATAGCACCAGGAGCAGAAACCAGTTCTGTTTAAATTTAATTCTCATTCTTTTAAGCACTATGACCTACTGCCTCATCCATTGCCTGCTGGCAACAAAGTATATCCCAATTATGAGCTGATGGACACAGGTAACTAGAATATTACATATCCCCTGGAGAAATTCCTAATTTTCATAATTTCTGAACAGTATGAAATTACATGTAACACGTTTTCCTTGTTATATAGATTTATATAAATATAGAGAATGTGTACCTAGATTTAGAATAAGTTCTAATAAGGAATTAGGTTAGAAGGCCAAGGCAATTTTAAAATGATTTATAAGTATGTGGAAAATTTATACAAATTGAAACACTTTGATATTTAAAAGACTGATAACAACAATTTGAATTCTAGGAACATTGACTCTAAATCAAAGAGCTTTATAATAAACAGTATCTCAAAGCTTCAAAAAGGAGCCTGCCCATGAAAATAATAAAAATTGCAGTCAATTGGAAGAAGAAAAATATGTTTTCCAACAAGTAAGCTAACATTTATCTCTATGTGTCTGTCATGTTTTAATTTAGTTAATAGCAATTTCTTATGGGTGGTTCATAAGGATATTTCCATCAATGACTTTAATATAAATGTCTTGCATAGCTTTCTGCTAATAATATCCCTTTTTAAATTTCTTAAATGTTCTAAGGAAAAATTTTAATTTGTAGTCTTTTACTTTTTCTTTTAGATTTTAAAAAAGTTTAAATTATTGTTGAATTTACATGTGTTTCATCTCTGCAATTTTTATAGTTTTACAGTGTATATAACCTTTAAATACATTGTATTTTGTTATAATTGTAATAAGTATCAATTGGATGATTTGTACAAAAATTATAATTAAGATAGTACAGAAATGTGTGTGGATGTGTATATATGTATATATACATATATGCATATTGTATGCACATATATGTATATATTATGCACACATTATATGTTATAGTGTATATAATATATAAATATATGGTGTATTAATTTGTTGTACATTATGTATTATATATTATACATTACATGCACATGTATTATACACAATATGTATGTATATTATATATACCTATATGCACATATATAATATAAATACATATTTCAAAAATTATAATCAAGATAGTATAGAGAGTGTGAGTTTATATGTATATGTATATACATGTGCATATATATACACATACACATACCTACATATCTTAAGGGCACAGCCAAGAAAAGATTGAAATTTCTGAGTTAAACATTGACTTTAACATAATCTGCCTAAATTAGCAAACCTGTAAATAATAACTTTGACACACACAGGACTTTGGTAGAAGTGCTGAGACAACAGGGGATAAAGTATGAGTTTCTTCTCTTAAGATACCAAAAGAGCCCTGGCTGGTGTAGCTCAGTGGATTGAGCGCAAGCCTGCGAACCACACAATCGCGGTTCGATTCCCAGTCAGGGCACATGCCTGGGTTGCAGGCCGGTTCCCTGCAGGCCAGTTCCCAGCAGGGGACACACAAAAGGCAACCATACATTGATGTTTCTCTCCCTCTCTCCTTCCCTTCCCTTCCCTTCTAAAGATAAATAAATAAAATCTTAAAAAAAAAAAAGATACCAAAAGAATAATTTATACCTTGCAGAATGAAGTTGATCTTGTGAAGTTTTCTTTTTCAACCTACTAAAAGAAAATATGTCTGACTCTTATCTACTGTCTAATGGCATCTCACCCCGGTTGGAATAAAACTAGGTCAGTTTTTCTTCGCAGTATCCACACATGACAGACAATTGCCTGTATAAGCTCCTCCCCTTGAAATTCTGATTCAGTTGTTGTCAGGTAAAGTCAAGGTCATGGTGATCTCCACATCTCCCCTGGGGATTCCAATGAGAAGGTCCAAAAACAAGCACAGGCCAGGGAACTAACCTGAGAATAACAGGCTTACAAATTCAGCCCCTGGGTATGTTGAGGAGAGGGCCTAAACCTGCAGGATCTACAGGTCTCTGAAGACTTCAGTTTCTAGTGGGCCCAGTACCATTTGCAGGACTCAAGGTCAATGGAAGTTTCCATGTACTTCCAATACTTCCTTGCATGCATTGCTTTTTGTTTGGTTTGCATTCTTTGCATATACTGTTCCTTCTGCCTGAAAAGTCTTTTTTTTTATTTTAGTTTAATTGTTTTTCAAGTACAGTTTTCTGTCTTTTACTCCCATCCCAGCCCACCCCTCCAGCTCTCCCCACCTCCCTCCAATTTCCACCCCCACCCCGGAGTTTTTTTCCATGTGTCCTTTATACTTGTTCCTGTAAACCCTTCCCCTTTTCCCCTGAAATTTCCTTCCTTTTTCCCTCTTCCCTCTGGTCACTGTCATCCTGTTCTCTATTTCAGTGTCCTTGGTTACATTTTGCTTCTTTGGTTACATTTTGCTTCTTTGTCAGCATGGATGAAACTGGAAAGCATTATGCTAAGTGAAAAGCCTTTCTGTTCTCTGTATATTTGTAAATCCTTCAATACAGTGTAATTGCCACCTTCTTTATGGCCTTGTCCCTGGTGTACCACTCCTTGTCAGGCATCGCTAAGGGGCATGCATTTTTTTCTGTCTCTTTTGTCTGTTGTTGACAAACCCTTCGTCTCCCTCCATCCAACTTAAGTTCCTTAGAGGCAGAAATCTTTTTTTGTTTACACATGGTGATGTTGCTGGCACCTACATTATTACCTGCCTGACAACAATAGTACTCATAAAGTGGTCCTCTAATTTTTAAATCAGCCAACCGATTAATATATAGGATTTAAAGGTTTTTTTCACTATAAGAAAGAACTTTCTGCAATTACCTCATTGTATATAAAATATAGCTAACCTTATCTATACAGCAGAGTAATTTATCAGATACAACTAAAGTAACAATGTAAAAACACACCTTAAAAGGAAATGTAATATTAGTCAACACTTGGTTTCATTGTTTTGGCACTTGTGTATGAAGATTAATATCTTAATACCCATATATTAATTTCAATTTATAAAAGAAATATGCACAGAGAAGAACTAGACTACTGTTGCATTTTGTTTGTTTAGGTTTAATTGATGTTATGCTTAACAAAACTACCAAAGTTGAAAACCAACCATAAGTTATTGCACTATTTACCTCCTACATTTTCCTCATTGAATCTCCACAATTATATAAAAAGGTATGCAGGAATTCTCCCACCCTACAAATAAAGAAATGTAAGCTCAGAAATGGTCATGATGTTATAGCCAAATCACACAGCAACCAGCTGGCATGGATGGGATTGAACCCAAATCTGTTCTATTCTGACACGTATTTCTAGTATGCTGTACATGAGAACATCACATTACATGTTCCAAGCACAATTGTCTGATTCTCTTTTCGTAGTCTACTTTTCTGGAGAATGGGTTCAATGATTTCAACAATAATTTCAAGTTCTCCATGAGCTAGTTGTATGAACCTGGACAAGTTACCCGATATCTCACAGCCTCAAATTCACACAACAGAGAGGGAACTAATCATAGAGTCTCTGTGGAGATGCAATGAGGCTATGCCATTGGTATACAGCAGGGCTCCCGAACTCTGGGCCATGGACCTGTACCAGTCAGGGCCTGTTAGGCACCAGGGCTGCCCAGCAGGAGGTGACCTTGAATGTAATGTACTTGAATCACCCTGAAACCATCACCCCCAATCTGGTCCCTGAAAAAATTGTCTCCCATGAAACTGGTCCCTGGTGCCAAAAAAGGTTGGGGGGGCCACTGCAGAGAACTAGGTATTAAGTGACTAGTATCAAACTTGAAATGTTTGCTTTCAAAACAAAAAGAAGTGCATCTTCGGAGATGAGACCAAGGTGTAGTTTAACAGTTCTTCTGGCCTACTTAAACCTCCCCACTCGATGCTCACTGTTTCTCCAGTTTGACACCTGGGCCAAGACGTTCTGTATTACATCACTGTACTCCCAGCTGAAGTCTCAGCTCTGTTTGAGATTCTTCACTTTGAGTTTCCAGATTAATACTGAGAACTAACATCAGCTGAGCCTGACATGGACTATAACTCAATTATGCAAAAGGTGACAAGGGAAGGTTGATTCAGAAAGAATATGCCAACATTGTCACAGAGAAAGCCAAAGAAGGAAGTACACAATGTATTTCCCCGACCTCTGTAATGTGCAACAAAAGAGCACTTCTGTTGTCTTATGGGGAAGGAAAAAGCATAATGAAAACTTTGGTAATCATGTCATTGGTGTTAGAATTGAGCTTTATACAGTGCATGCTCCTTTCTGGGTATTTCAGGCTTTATATATAATTAATCATATTTGATGTACACGTTTCAGAAACAGTTTGAGTAATTATTATTTTAAGTCCTATCTGATGATCCTTGTGAATATTTAGATCATCTACATATAAATGCTGATATAGTTGAGTTCAAATCTATTATATGGGTTTTTCTTTTCTGTTTGTCATTTTCTTTTTTATTGTTCCTTTCCTGGCACTCTTTATATTAGATATTTTTATTTTATTTATTTAAATATCTTCTGGTAGCTTCTTGGCTATACATTTTATTGCTCTTCTACTGGTTATCTCAGAAATAACAACTTTAATATGTTAGAGAAATACTATATATTTTTCATTATTAAATAAGTTACTATTATTTTTACAGCATCTAAAACAATACAAAAATGATTATAATGTAATGACTTCATTTTCTGTACCTATCTGTGCAATTTTTGTTATATATTTAATTCTATATATGTTTATAAAATACAAGACATTGTATTTAATAGTTTGATGCTATAAACAATAATAGCATTTTATATTTAAGTATATGTTTACCATTCAATTACTCTTCATTCCTTCTGAAAGGAATTTATTGCTTTCCATTTGAAATATAGCATTTCCTATAGTGAACGCATACTGTAAAACAGGTTTTCTTAGCTTTGATTTTTCTAAGAATATTTTAATTTCACCTTTATTTTTGAAGACTCTTTTGGCTAGATATAGAATTCTTTCTTAACCGTTCTATTTTTTCATCAACTAACCATAACATTTCTTTGTTTTTTGCTAAAAAACAGATTCTGTAGAGAAATCAGATCAATTTATTATTGATCATTAAAAATAAATATTTCTCTTTTACCTCTGGCTGATTTTAATATTTACTCTTTACATTTCATTCTCTGAGGTTTGTTTATGCTTTTTCTAGGTGTAGTTGTCTCCATGTTGCTTCCTGTGATTCCTTTATTCACTTTCTCAAATATGTGTTTTGATATCTTTTCATATTTAAAAAGTTCTTACTTATTATTTTTTTCTTAAAATTACTTCGGTAATTCTTTCCCTATCTTCTTTTTCTACAACCTCATTCACATCCTTCTGTTTTATCACATGCTACATTCTCCTATGCTGTCTCCCTTTTCCATTCTTTTCTTCCCTGTGTTTCAGATGCAGTATTTTTCTCTTGAACTATCTTTAAGTTTTCTAATCTTCTAGTCAATGATGTTAGTCTAGCACTAACTTATCTTTTCATACATTTTGTAAAATAGTTTTAATTTAACATATAAATAATTTTCTGATGCTTGTGTTTACTTCATAATCTCAGTTATTTACACGTCAGCTTCTGTTGACAGTTCTATCTCCTGAATATCATTCTCCTGAATATCATTTGATAGACTTCTCTTTCACACGTCCAACGATTTTTATTGCATACTGAATATTGGGCCTTTTACCATGAGAAGCTGGCATATGCTGACTTTTTCTGAAGAGTAATGACATCTGTTCTGTTATGCAGTCTCACGCTCATGGATCACCTGGCTCCTATTAACTATGAGCTATTAGTGTGAATTTTAGGGCATTTCGTGTGGACTATTTTTAGGACTACTTGTGTACATTTCTTTCTGTTAGTTCTTTCTTGTGGTTTTCAGTGTCTCAACACCCAGAATCTATATTAAGTTATCTCTACCCTGGCTGAGTTTATACACCAATGGATTTCAACTCTATAAACCTCTGGCACTCCTATTTGGCTCTCAGTCTCTCAGAATCTGTTCCTACTTAGGTTTCCCAAAGTTTTGCCTTGAATATGTACATAGCCAAGGATGCCAGGAGAATTTTTATAAAGATTTTTAGATATCCTCGTATGTGGTTTCTCCCTTTCTCAGAACCTGAATCCCAAATGTCATTGCCCCGTCTGCCTTAGTTTCCCATTTTCATCCGGGCAGCAACATAGCCACCTCGGCTTCTCCCATATTTTCCATTGTGCCTTTGCCAAACGCACCAGGGGGGAAGCTGAGATAAATGGGGAGTTCACTCTTTATGCTTTCCTTATCTCAAGTATCATAGCACTGAATTGGTTATTGTCTCAGAGAAAAATTGGTGTCTCAATTTAATTGACCTCCACAGGGAAGAGGTGACTCACAGATCAGCTCCTACTATTTCTTTTCTTTAAAGACTGTTTACGTGGCTCCATATGGGACCACATCTCATCTCCTGCCTGAATCTGAGCATTTGTTCTTATTTACAGGTAGCTGAATATGTCAGTTTATTTTTTATTCCATATGGTGATCCCTACTCCTAGAAAGTTTCCAATTTTTAAAATTTTATATCATTATTACTTCATATTCATTAATTTATTTCAGTTTGGTTCTTGCTTCATTGGCTCATGGTTGCTTCTTTGCCATTCTCTTCTATTCCCATTTTTTTAACTGGATTTATTTTAAATGAATTTTAAAAAGTTTACCCATTTGTTCTACTCCCCACCTCCATCTCTGGCAGTGGCCAATCTACTCTCTGTAACTAGGATATCTGGGAGCCTTTGGTGGTTTTGTTTGTTTTCAGTTTTCACACATAAGAGAAATTCCAAGGTGTGTGTCTTTCTCTGGCTTATTTCACTTGGCATAGGGCCTTGGAGGTCCATCCATCTCACGACAAATGGAAAGATTTTGTTCATTTCTGGCTGAATAATATATAAATATTATCCATTCTGGTTTGTCTGTATATTTTTATTATAAATCATACTTCGATGATTATGGGGGTACATGTATCTTTCCCACTTAGTGTTTTCATTTTTGTTGGGTAAATACTCAGAAGTGGAGTTGCTAGCCATTTATTTTAATATCTCCCTCCTAGCCCATTCTGATTTCAAACTCAGCCTACTTGAAGAACACATATTAGATCCTAAAGACATTGGTACGGTATCATCGGTTTAACTCCCTCTCACTGGTCAAGCTGAATTAAAAGCTTCCCACTCTATGTTCCAGTCAATTATTGAACATGACTCTATATTAGCATATTGATGGATAATATATTGCATACAATGCTAGATTGCATGTTTTTAAATAGAATGTATTGTTCTTCTGTTATTTCTATTCCTATAACTGCCTCTGTTATAGATATATGGTGAGCAGGAGGTAATAAAAACTCATTGGCTAAAAAATAAAAGCTTTGTGAATAGAAGTGTAATAATATATATAGTTTATTGTACAATATTGATATGATATATGTAGAGTCTTAGATAAAACGGGTCTGATTATCCTAACCAACTTCCAACATAAGATTAAAAAAGAAAACAAACAAACAAAATATGACAATTGTATTAGAGAAAGTTGCCATAACAGGTAGCTGTGAACTCAGTACCAGGAACCTATTTTTCAAGACTCTAGAATCCATAGAGTTTCCACTAACCAAAACTGACTGTCAAATTCTTCACTTGAGCCCTGGCTGGTGTAGCTCAGTGGATTGAGCGTGGGCCTGCAAACCGGATTGCAGTTCGATTCCCAGTTAGGGTACATGCCTGGGTTGCAGGCCAGTTCCCAGCTGGGGACACACAAGAAGCAACCATACATTGATATTTCTCTCCCTCTCTCCTTCCCTTACCCTCTAAAGATAAATAAATAAAATCTTTTAAAAAGTTATTCACTTGAATAGAACTTTTAGCAAAATTATTATTTAAAATTATACAAGTGACATATTAAGATAGTAAAAAATAACAGAAAATACTTTATATGTTAGAATAGAATAATATTATATGATAGAAGAGAATAATCAAAGTTATATCTTAATATACACATACAAGCACATAAGACACATATATTAGAAAATATATAACATTGATTTCTTAAAATGGAATCCATAACCTTAAAGAAAAATATGACAGTCTGACAAAGTTAATAATATATTCACAATTTTTTAGAATTAGGTACCATATATATAAAGTATGTTTATGTAACTTGATGTAAGCAAGTGACTAATTTATCTGTTAAAAGTAAAAAATTTTAAACTGTAAAAGATAAACCCAAGATCTTACAAGTCTTTATAAGCATGTATACACAATTTAAATATATATGTACATATATATGTAATTATTCCTCTTGAATAACAGTTTATAGCATCTAGGTGAAGTTTTTCTTTTGTTAATCTTTAACAGCAAAGTAGAAAAGTCACTTGTAACAATATATTTAATTATTAACTGCACAGTGAGTCAAATTTAGGCAGAATTATATAACTTGTTTTGTTCTCCCATGAAAGTGAAATAAGATTCCTCATTGATATTGCATTTAACAATAGAATTGCATTTTATGTTTTAAACTTGTTTTATCAATTACATAGTAAGTCAAACTGTTTCTGATTTCGGCAGCCTGAGACTTCTGCTGCTGCTATATAATACTGCTGATTAAGCCAAAGATGCAGAGATGCATTTTAAAAATGATTATCTAAACTCAGATACATGTGTGCTGAGACTAGGATTACTGTTAAATTCGTTTTTTCAAGCAACTGACACAGTTTCAGATTCTTTTGGGTAGAAGTCTCATTCACTCTCTCTCTGTGTATCTCTCTGTCCCTCTCTCTTTCCTCTTATTCACCTGCAGTGCTTTCCAGTTTGGGACACATTACTGGCAAATAGCAATTACAAAATCTTTGCATATATATTGGAAGTTTAATTTTAATAAGCAAAGAAAAGAGTTTTCCAATTCCTTACCAATTTTTGTACTAATGTACAAAAGTTCACAAAATTAGATTGTATAATCACCTACTGGTATAACTAAAAAAATAAAATTTGATTATCTTGTTCATATAATTATACCTTATTGATTACACTATTACAGTTGTCCCAATTTTTCCACCTTTGTGTCTCTCCACTCAGCACTCCTCAGGCAACTTCCACATCATCGTTCATGTCAATCACCTATGTGTGTAAGTTCACTGACAACCCCATTTCCTATACTGTATTTCACATCCCCATGGCTATTCTGTAACTACTTCTTTGTACTTCTTAAACCCCTCACCTCTTCACCCATTTTCCCACACTCCCTTCCCATCTGACAATCATCAAAACTCTCTCCATATCCATGATTCTATCCGTTCTTCCCATTTACTTTGTATTTTTTAGATTCAGTTGTTAGACATATGTTTATTGACATCTTATTATTCATAGATTTGGTTTCTTATTTTTCTTAAATAAGTCCCTTTAACATGTCATATAATAATGGTTTGGTTATGAAGAATGCCTTTGGTTTTTTCTTGTCTGGGGTGCTCTCTAACTGCCTTTCAATTCTAAATGATATTTTCCCTGGGTAGAGCAATCTTGGCTGTATGTTTTGGTTTTCATGACATTGAATATTTCTTTCCAATCTCTTCTAGCCTAAAAATTTTTGTTTTGAAAAATCAGCTGACAGTCTTATGGGAACTCTCCTTTACAAACCTAACATCTTTCCTGTTGCTCCTTTTAAGATCTACAAGATCAGGCACTAGGGGTTTCCCAGGTGGTACAGGCCAAGGTCAGCCCCCCCCCTGCCCCCGCCATGTTTTGCTTGGTGTCATCCCACCTGAGCTATAAAGCAATCTTAGATGACTGCTGCGAGTTATTTAAGAGGAACTATCTGGGACTCCAGAAGTCTCTTCCACCAATTCTATCCAGCTGGTTTTTGCAGCCAGAAGTTATGTGGACTTCTCTTTCTAGCAATGGAACCCTGGGCTTGAGAGACTGGTTGGGGCTGGGACTCCTCCCTCCTGAACCAACCTTCCTGGATTTTTGTCCACTACACATGAATGTGAGACTAGCCCATCTCACATCTATATCCCTCCTACCAGTCTGGATATGGAGACTTCCAGTCAAGATGGCAGCATTGGTCCACACAACTTGTCTCCTCGCCCAACCTCATCAAAATTACTACTAAATTATACAACAATCTTCACTCAGAACAACCAATCAGAGTTGAATGGAAGTCTGACAACCATGGAATTAAAGAAACCACATCCTGTTTTTTTATGCTCTTCCGAAAGGTCACACTCTATATAGAATATTTCAGAAGCTGTTTCTAGAAAGATGCAGGGAAAAAACACAAAATTTAGTGAGTGTTAGTAGGTGTGAAAAGATGAAGTTTTATTAGTTCTGCTTAATTCCTAAATAGCAAAGTACCAAAGAGTAGTACCTGCACATCTGCTTATCTGCTTATCTCACCCCCAAGGAATATACACGATTTTATTTCTGTAGTGTATTAAATTATTTGTTTCCAAATTTTTGACTGGCTATTAAATTAGATATTAGATAAATTTATGTATGAGGCTATTTTTGATTGTCTTAAAATAGTTTTAGAATAAGTCAAGCATTTTAGAATAATGTCAGCTACTAAAAGAAGAAAGAAGAAGAAAAAGGAGGAGAAGAAGAGAAGAAGAAAGAAAGAGAAGGAAAGGTTTTTAGTCTGAGTTTTCTTGTAGCAGAAATGAAAAATGAACATCAAGATGCTAAGATCCTGCCAGCAACTGCATAATAATATTAACATTATAATGACTATTGAAATTCAGTTAGAAGACTTTTTCATCTGTTACAACAGTTTTAAGCAGTTGAAATATAACTTTATAATGCTGTAAATTAAAAAAGTGAATTTAAAAAATCTAAGAAATGTTTCTTATTCTTTCTTGACCAAATTGAATTCTAATTCTCAAATTGGAATTAAAAATGTGAGGTAAGTTTTGGGTATTAACTTTTATATATTTTGAAATTCTTAACTTCTGCATGATCTTTTAAACAATAGTATAGGATGACCTAGTATTTTAATTTATCAAGAAGAATATTTATTTTGTATTTCATGGTTAAAATATATTTTATAAAATGATTTTAGGAAAAAAGTTGTTAAATTAGTTCACAAAGACCTTTGCTTTGTTTTGTTTTGTTTTTCCCCTTAATAAAAATTGTGCTATCTACCCAAGAAATTTAGGAGGAAGAGAATACCAAAACTCATTTAAAAAGGGTCAAAAAAGTGATTAATGTACTTTCAGAGGTTAGATATTCTAAATGTTGACTATGTCTATAATTGCATTTTTAAGTAAGAATTAAATTAGCTTATTTGCTTCCCTTAATCAAATTCTGTAGTTAAGTGAGGTTTCTCAATCCCTTCATTAAGAAATCTATATGCATATTTTATGTACTATCTTGTTTTGCTTATTTGTCTTATTTAAGGATGATTTATTGTATTGATTTTTTAAAAAGAATCTTCTGTCAGCTTCTTATCTTGGCCTGTAAAGTAGCTAATGTGGTAGGTAGCTTTGTTACCTTTCTTTTCTTTCATATTTTTCAACTGTCCCTCTCCCTTGTTTCCCTTCCCTTCCCCTCCCAACTTCTATGCCCAGTCCCATCTCCTGTCTTGTATTTAATGGTGCAATATGCTTTCACACTTAGTTATGATAACTTGCCATGCATGTATGACACTTTGATGTTATTGCATAGACGTAGAAAAGGTCAACTATTTTACACTGCTAGACATTTAATTTCTTCCCAATATTCTTCCACTACTGCTTTACAAGGTATATGCATTGTATTATCAAATCTATTAGAATTCTGAAATCTGGTTTTGTGTGCCAAAATTAATGCAAATTCTGTGTCAATTAATGTTGACAGATAAATTCACAAAAAAAAGAGTTTGTCACAATTTACACTTCCTTCATATATTACTGGATTGTTATCCAAGGCCATTGCTAGAAGTTACCAAGGTCTAGAAGTTATCATTTGTATGTGTTCATGTGTGTTTGTGTGCAAGCTTTATGAGCAACCCTGATCTGCCTCTCAAGGTAGGGTACAAAGTCCATGCATATCTGTATAAGAAAATTTAAATGAGAAAGACTAGAAGGTTGGGCCTTAAAATTGGACACATCTCACTTGCCATAATTCTACACATTTCAGGATGCAGTTACTAAATTCAAAGGTCTGATCTTATCAGCTATACCTAATCGGAGGAAATAAATCTGACTAAGCCTTAATTACCCATATCACTTTAACAGAATAAAGTAGATCCCATTTAGTTTTCTAAATTAACTTGAGTTGTTTATTTATTTATCATCTTGGTTTACTCCTTATAACTAGTAAACTAATTAATTTTCCTAAGCCGTGTGTTATCAAAATATTAAGCCAATTACTTAACATATTATTTCCAGATTTTTGACCTACAGAACTCTACTAAATCTGTAGAGAGTTAGTCTTTATCATATTATACTGAAAATGTGTTATCGATCAAGTGACCCGATGAGTACTCAGAGCCTGTTCCCTCAGGGTAAGTCCAGGAGACAGAATGAAACATGTAACTTAGGAATCATCCTGTTGAAAGGGCAAGAGAACTGGAGTGTGCCTATTATTTCTTCCTTCAGTATTTGGTTGAAGTTTACTCCTGAGAAATGGATATTAATTCCATAATATTTCTAGTCTGTTGAACGTTTTGGAAAATACACTTAAAACCTTCAGGCCATCCCTAGAATGTTGGATAGGTATGCAATAAAGATGTGGCCATACTGATTGTACTGGGAACTGAGTACTAGTGAATAACTTGTGATTCATGTTCAGAAGCAAATACAAGCACAAGGGAGAAGTATGACCCACAAAATTAGAAGCTCGTTAGCTCAGGGACTTTTCTCTGCTTTCAGTGGATTATAGTGAGTTGAGATATTCCTACAATATTAAGAACATACTGCAACTGGTATTTCCGAACAAGAAAGACTTACCATGCCTAAAAAAGTCTTTGTATTTTTCATATATTTTATATTATTTGGACATATTATTGGGTCTTGATATTCAGTAACTCATAAGGTGGCTGGATTTTAATGAGGCCCAGAAAAAATGTTTATATAATAATTCCAAGCCTCACCAAGACATATCTGGTCCCTAATTAGTCCCAACTTTTTTTTATCATAAAGAGGGCATTAATTTGTTCTCACTAGAGTAGGTGCTTTTCTTGGCTATAAATATGCCTTTCTACCTCCCAAGACTTCCGTCAAAGCCACCATTTACACATTTATGTAATGTTTTGTTCATCATCATTTTATCCCTCTTTTGACCAAAGGACACATTTTAGAGCAAATAAACATGAGGCAGTGAGTTAAGCACAGAGAATTTATACATATTGTACATATCCCTTGCCCCAAATCAGCTCACCTGAGATTTTCTGAGCTGTACCACATGCTGCGGCTCTTCCTAAGGAAGCATCCATCCTTCTCACCTTTCAGCGGTATCAGACCAGCATCAGAGACTTTAGGTTTTTGCTTTTTAACTTCCTCCTTCTGCCTTATCTTGGCACAGCCTTAACCCACAATAAATCTCTTGCACTTCTAAAGTTATGGTAGCCTGTGGTTCCTGGTAGAACCAAAACGACACAATAGTCTTGTCAGAAGTGGCGTCAGAAAGCATCAATCCAATGGGCCCCGGGAACTAGATCACAAGCTATCATGAGTCCACGCCCTCTCAATAGTTACCAGAACAGGGTGGTAGCCCAAAGGCTAAAAATTCTTCTAGATGGGATTTGGGAAAATGCCCCATTGAAAAAGAGTGTGATGTGGACACCGGCCCAGTGTCCACGTCATTATGGATGAAATGAGACATTCACACAGACTAACGAGTCCTGTGGAGAAAAAGAGACAGCATGGCTTTTCTCTCAAGGGGAGCAAAAGCCTCAGCCCTTGCCTTGACCGGCCTTTATTGGGCTTTTGGGCACATTTCATGAAGGTCCTTATTTACTATGCACAGGTTCACTTTAAATGGTTACCTTTTACAGATAACAAAGGAGACAATGACACTAATCACATCACAGAAGGATATTTGCAAATGAAAAGGCAGAAGTGGTTGAATGGGTTGCACTCCTCCTTGGAAGGTTTGGCATGGATTTTAGGAAGTTACTTTGCAGTAAATGTTTGCCACTGGGGGCTGGACCCACGCCACGCAGATGATCTACGAGAGTGCCTTATTTCCATGACAAGTCAGGAATTTATAAGGCATGAGGGAGAGGAGTACCTATAACAATATTGCAGCTGTCTGGTTATTACTAAGATGCATTGACACTTTCCGGTGGGGTGAGAGAAATTGAGGGCGCTTACCAAAGAGTGAAAATGATTTGGGGAAGACAGGAAAAAACTTTTCCACATCATCTATTATCACAGGACCTTACCTATTACACCAGAAGATCAGACACCGATGATGGCCGTCTCAGGATTTTGACAGAAGTTCAGACTTTCAAAGATTGAATTGTCAGCCGAGACAAGCATGCTATGCTAAGGTCTAGGGTCTGTTCGAGAAAACCTGGGACTGTGAAATATGAAGTAAAAACACCTGGAGAGATCCCACTAGAACTGTGTCTCTGATGACTCCTATGAACCCTCAGAATCTGAAGGGGAACTTCATCCCCTGCTGTGAGAACTAACACTTCCCGCACCTGAAAATACACTGCAGTTGGAGATCAGTCACACAAGGCAGAGGCTGCTCTCACCTCCCCTCCTGGCTTTCAGACCACTAACTAACATTAAATCATAGTATAGGCAACCTGGCCTAATAAGGGTAAGAGATAGCCCAGGCCTAATAAGGGTAAAAAGGATTATATACCCACTTTTCTAGTGAGGACCAGCAGAGACTTAAGTAGTACCAAGGAATTGGATTTTGACCAATGGTTTAGTAGCAAAAACCACACCAAATGAGTGTAAGAGTACATTGATTTGGGAACACTCTTTGGGGATAGATGATTTAACTCCCTAGCAAGGACTCCAGTAAATAAGGGAGGCTCTTAACAATCTGAAGAAAGTAATGACTCATACTGTAACAGGGCGCAGCCAAGAGGGGGGCCCCAGAAAAGGATTTGGGATGGGGCCCAGAGCTCAGGGTGTCCAGGAAATATTAAGATGTCCTCGCCCCCCACCCCCACCCCTAGGTGTCAGTTGGGGGAAGGAACAAATGGAGCAGGGCCATTGAGAGCTGTTTTGCATAGCAATAGTTTCGCAGCTAACCTCTGGAATGGTCATTTAACATATCTATAACCTTTAACTGGTTTCATAGATATGTTAAATATCTATGGCCATGCTTTGAGCCAGGGAGAAGGGAGTGGCATCTACCCAGGATATAACTGGGGGCTGGTCCCCTGAGTTACAGCACCTTCGTGAGAGCTTGGAATTGATTGGCTCCACGCCATGGGGCCATACCTGCCCAGACTAATGATGGCGGCCCAGTAAACTTGTAATAATACAGAAATACTGGCAGGTGTAACTGATTGTAGGAGGAGTCGGAAATGGGGCTGCAAAGAAGAATGGGCGCGGGGATTTAAACCCAGGTGTGGCATCCATAAAAGGGAGAACCATGCAGTTTCAGCAGAGTAAGGATCCCCTCTTGGTGAGGTGGAAGGGAGAGTCACGCAGTTTCAGCAGAGTGAAAGAGTACCACTCGGCTTTGCCAGAATGGGGACCCCTGCAGCCAGGTGAAGAAGAAAGCCACACGCTTTTGGTCAGAGTGCTGACCCCTGCAGCTTTGGTAGAAGAGGCCCATGAGGCTTTGGGATGCTCCCTTTGGCCACATGGCCTGGGAAGCAGGAGAGACTTTGCCTGGAACTTGGTACAAAGAACTCTTTGCCAGTGGATGGTGAGAAGATGCCACATGACTTTGGATTAATTGGAGATCCTGCCTGGACAGCAACACAGCTGACGGTGAAAGAGGCCTGAAACAGATGTGTGCTTCTTTTCCTGAGATACAGTATCCCGAATTTAGGGCAGGGGGAAAGGAAGCACTGTGGGCACCCGTGATTATCCTAAAGTACTTTGATTTTTTTATGAGGACATTGGGTCGCTACTTTAAATCTGTACAGCTTTAAATAAACCTTTTCTTTCCTTTTCACAAATCTCCGGCATTGAGAGATGTCTTTCCAACAGGCGGCAGACAGATGAGCCCAGTAGGTATTAGTATACCATCCTTGGGAGGGGCCCCTGTTGTTCTGTAGCAGTTTCTTTCTGGCATCCCTCGGTGGGCCAAATATTGCCCCCCCCCGGACCTCTGTTCTGTAACAATACTGAAAAAGTTGAAATTCTTTAGTTGTCATCTCGGAAAATGTGCAAGGGAGACAGGAGGCAGAAATGGATACATTATAGGGAGTCAGAGCGTTTTGTTCCGTGAGAAAGGCTCAGAGTGGGTGCCATCAACTAAGGCCATCAGGGCTATCCTGGTGGAAGGGTATCAGCTCCACTGAGAAGTTTGACACTGGATCTCTTCTGCTGGCCAGGTTTGACGCTGGGAAATGCAGTCTCTTGGTCCAGTAATAGTAATGGGGAGTTTTGGACACTGAAGCAATCGAGACCAAATATAGACTGCCAGAATTCAGGGGGTTGTGGTCACGATACCAGCATTGGAGTGACAGCTAAAGGGGTTTAAGGAGTCCAGCTCCATATGGTCATTCTCTGTGTGATCATTTAGCTTGGTGATAGGCAGTCACAAAGTCTTTGCTTGGAAAATCTCAGAGGCAGAGTGCCCTCCCCATACCAGACTTGGTGAATAGCTAATTCACTGCAGCCTGTAAAGGAAGTTTCAGTCGAAGACTCAGGCCTTGCCCCAATAGAAGAGATGACTGCCAACTGCCAAAGAATCTGGGTTACCTATCTTTAGCCCACTAGCCTGGTGAGTATGGTACCAGACGAGTCCTGGAGAATAACTGTAGACTAGAGTAAGCTAAACTAGTTGGTAGTTTTAATCACAGCTCCATGCTGGAAGCGCTATCTTTAACAAACCAGATTAAAAGGACTTCATGTACATGGTATGTATGGCTATTGATTTGGCAAACGTTTTTTTTTCTATCTCAACCAGTAAAGTGAATAAAAACCAGTTTGCATTCACATGGAAAAGTCAACGATATCCTTTTACTGTTTTGTTCTGTGAAAATGTAACTCTGTTGCTCTCAACCCAAAATAATCTGGATTGTCTGGGCATCTCAGAGAATATCATATTGCACAGTTACATCAATAATATTAGACTTATAAGAGCTGGCTAGCTTGCTAGAGGCGTTGACAAAAAACATGTTCCCTAGAGGTAAGATAATGGTGGTAGCATTTCACAAACCTACCACTTCTGTGACGTTTTGGAGAACATGCTAAAACATTCCCTTCAAAATTAAAAAACAAATCCCATCATGTATCTCCTAATACAAACAAGGAGGAACATTGGTTGGTGGGCTTTGTCTTGGTTTTTAGAGGTGATACAGTTCATACCTATTGATACTGCTCTGATCCACAAACCAGCTAGCACAAAAAGATCTGAGTAAGATCAGGAGATAGTAGGTACAGGAAAGCATGCCTCTTTTCTTTAACAGGTGTTACTCCCAATAAACCTCATGTGCTTCCATTAAGATCCAAAATCACGCACATCCTCAAACAGACCCACCCACACAAACACTCAAAACCCGTAAGAGACTATTAGTGTCTTTTATCAGATACAATCTAGAAAGTTTTCATTTAAATTAATTGCAATTACTTTTCTAAAAATTTTCTGTTTCAACAATGAAATTTTAATAATCACAATTGGCTACTAGCTGCCATGTTATGATGTAGAAGTATAGATATGACCAAAGTTGGTAAATCAATGTAGGAAGAACACTTTTAAAAAATGCTCAAAATCATAAAGATTATGAAAATCCTTACATAACGAATAAAAATTATAATAACTAAGTTAAAAAAAACCTCAGTGCATTCAAATTGGCCATTTTAAAATTTATTTGTTTTTCATTTTTAATGTTTTATTATTTTTCCCATCATTGTTTATTCCCTTCACACTCACCCCAACCCTGGCAATCACCACACTGTTGTTCGTGTCCATGAGTCTTTGCCATTTTTTCTCAATCCCTCCACCTGTAACATCCCTGCCCCCTTTGCTGTCATTCACTCTCCATCTATGAGTCTGTCTCTACTTCATTTTAAATTTTGTTTAAATAACAATAAAATTGCCCAGTATTCTTCAGTATTCAATACTGTGACTATTTAATAGCATCAATATCTGATAGTATTTCTTCTTTGGCATGTGCAGTACCTCAGTGTCTTTTCCTTTCCTCCTCAACTGTGTCCCATCTCTCTCGCTGTTGCCCCTTCCTCCTTCTTCTACCTAAAAATTTGTTTCTTTTATTCTCCATTCAGCCTCTTCCAGTCCCATCAGCAATGTGATTTTCAGCAAGTTTCAACATTCTCTAAACCTCAATTCTTATATCTGTAAAGTGGTGTTAATATTAACCTCTATGATATTATGAGGATTAAATAAAGTACTATAATTTTTCACTGGGTAAATTTTTTGTGAAGAACTATAGTCTAAACCTACACAAAATATTTCAATGCAGATCATAGGAAGGGTTACATTTTTAAGGAATTTATAATTGTTCTTAGGACTTGCTCTTAAGGAAAACTTAACCTTTGTAGCCTTATTTATGAGGAGATAAGAATGCTGAGAGAAAATGGAAAAATATGATGTCCACTTTTAAACCATTCATTTTCAGAAAAGAATGACAGAGGCAAGTGGAAATGTTCCATAAATTGCTTGGGAGCTATGAAGCTATAAGTCATATGCAAGGTCAGGGCCAGAAAACTGGACTAAATGTGTTAGAGCAGGGCATATTGTGGCAGTCATAATTGTGGTTGTGCCTCATGAGAAATGTGTTGTTAAAACAAAATATAAAGGAATTAGAAGTTAAAGACCATAATACATTTTTGTGCACTTACTATTTAATATCTCTGGTCCTTATTCTTTAGTAATATAAAGTATTAATATACCCTTTATTTACCATGTACCTAAATATGCTAGTACAGAAACACATTCAGAACATGTATTTGGCTGATATTGGACATGACAGTTAGCTTACTTACTTGAGGAATTTATGTGACATAGTTAATCCCCGTTGACATTATTTAAATCATTAAGTTATTTCCGTGGATATTCAGTAGTTATTGCAAACAATTTGGCCTGAGAAGTTCATCATTAATCATTTGTATTGCTTTCTCATGGTCAAAATTTACCAACAAATATGGTAATTTTATAACCCACAGAATAGATAGTGTATTAAATTTCCACATAACTATTGGGAATTCTTCAAGCTCCATGATAATACAAAATCATAATTATTAACAATTTTGCAGTGTAAGTTTTAACCACAAACTGAAATTTCATGTGCCAAAAAAATCCAATTTATAAAGAATAAACAATTTATTAAGATTATTTTTTAAAAAGACTTTACTTATGTTTCATATAGGCTGATATTTTTCATACATACTTATTTTAACAAACAAAATATTATTCCATAAATGTAACTTTTTTTCTGAACAAAAAAGCAAGTACCCTTTTAGATAATTTGTTTCTGATTATTTATACCAGTATGCTTCTGTATCCCACAAGAAAAAAATCTCTTATTTCAGATACTACTCTCAATGTGTTAAATAACATTTTTCCCTGTGTGATTTGTTAAAAAAATGTTAATAGTGAATAATAACAAAGCTTTTCATATTCTGATTAGAATAAGGAATATTAGCAGACGACCATGAAACCTGAATATTAATACTACAATTGACTACAAAAATAGGCTGTACTTTACAGAAATAATTGTCTTCCTAATTTATGCTGAAATGTTGACATAAATTAAAATATGAAACAAGCTGAGTCTCATTTCTACAATTACATTTACAGAAAATCTGTGTTGATAAGTATCTACATCAGAGTCACAAGAAACTCACATATACAATATGTATTTTTAGCTAAATGTATTTTCCATTACAAATACTTACATGAGTCATCAGTATTAAATATAGAAATTAAGGTCACCTAATGGGAATTTTATGCAATTGTATAAACTATTATCAGTAGATGTGAATGACTATATACATTATTCATAAAGTAATATGCAATAATACTCTTTTCTGAAGGATATACATTAATTATTAGCTTCTTGTAACTAGAATTCTTTTAATGGAGTTTAAGTTTGCTGAAAATAAGGTATATAATACTGAATTATAAGTCCTATATAATTGTCTTGAACTAAAATATTAATAGATGTTTCAAGGAAAAATAATACTTTATTTATCACGTTACTCTACACCTATTAAATCTGTACCATGTGACAAGAACTTTGCTTGGTACCAGTTCTAAGGCTGGAAGTAAAGCAAATACTACCCCTTTTCAACAGGTGCTCCAACAGGAAGTCATAGTCTAAAACAGGGACTCAGCAGACGATGGCCCAGGGGCCAAATCTGGCCAGCACCTGTTTTGCAAGTCATTTAACTGTAACATAACCACTCCAACTTATTTACATTTTATCTAGGGTTGTTTCATTTCAAATATCAGAGTTGAGTAGCTAGGACAAGAGACCATGTGGTTTGCAAGAATATAATATACACCTTTCAGACTCTTTAATAAAAAAGTTTCTCAATCTTTGCTGTAGAACGGGAAGTATACTTGCAGAAAAACAGTCAGCCCATATTTTCTTAAATTAAAAAAAAATTCCAACACAATATTAAAGGAAATAAACCAAGTCAGAGATCCTACAATACCCAACTTCAAGATTTAATATAAAGTTACAGTAATCAAGACTGTGTGGTCTTGGCAAAAGAATAGACAATTAAATCAATGGAACAGAATAGAGAGCCCAGAAATAAACACACATAAATACAATTAACTTTTATTCTTTCACAAAGAGAAAAAAGCAATGCAATGGAAAAATGTCTCTTCAATAAATGATGCTGGAACAACTGAATATCCACATGCACAAAAATACATTTAGACACGAGCTTTATACCAATCATGAAACTTAACTCAAAGTGTCATAGACCTAAATGTGAAATGGGAAGCTGTAAAACTCCTAGATGCTAAGGACAAAAACTACAAAAATCTAAGTGGCCTTGTATATGGCAATGACTATTAGCTATGACACCAAAGACACAATCCATGAAAAACATATTGATAGACTGAACTTCGTTAAAATTTAAAACATTCGCTCTGTGTAAAGCTTTGTGAAGGAAATAAGATGAGATGCCACAGACTAGTAGAACATATTTTCAAAAATAAATATCCAGTAAAAGACTGTTAACCAAAATATACAAAGACCTTTCAGAACCCAACAATAAAAAAACTTGATTATAAAAAAATGGGTAACATACTCTAATAGATACCATACCTAAGAGATATATGAATGGCAAATAAGCATATATAAATATAGCTAGCATCATTGGCCATTAAGTAGTTATATATTAAAATGCAGTGAGAAACACCACCTCTATTAGGATTGCAAAAATCCAAAATACTGGCAATATCAAATGCTAGCAAGGCTATGGGACACCATAAACTCTCAATCATTGTTGGAGGAAATTCAAAATGGTACAGCTGCTATGGAAGGAAGTTTGGAAGTTTCTTATAAAACTAAACATACTCTTACCATATGACCCAGTAATTGTACTTTTTGATAGGTGTCCATGGAAGTTGAAAAGTTACATTGTACACAAAAACCTGCACATGAATGTTTGTAGCACTATTAATCATAAATGCCAGAAGTTGAAAGCAACGAAGATGTCATTTGGCATGTAAATGGCTAGATAAACTCTAGTATATCTAGCCAATGAAATATTTTGTTCTAAAAATAAATGTTATTAAGACATGGACAGACATGGAAGAATTTTAAATGTATAGTACTAAGTAAAGCTAGTCAATCTAAAAAGGCTACATACTGTATAATGTCAACTATAATACAGTCCAAGGGAAAAAAAGCTAAACAGACAATGAAAAGACCAGTAAGTGGTTGACACTGGGCTGGGCAGAAGGAGGATGAATAAGAAAAGCACTGAGGATTGTGTGATGCTCTAGTGACAAATTCATGCCATTACACAGTTTTTAAAACTCATGAAATGTACACCAGTGGTGAACTGCAGTGTACTATGGGCTTTGAATATTAATATTTTAATTGGATAAAGATAGTGGAATTTGTAAGAAACCCCATATAACAATGACTGTATTATAAGAAAGAAGACATTCATTTAATTCTCACTGAAATATTAATTGTGTACTGCTAATACCTTTGTAAAAAAATAAAAATACTGGTTTTCCATGATTTCATTGCACAACTGGCAACCACTTTCTTAAGCAAGATTCACCTACCTACTCCAGAGTATATTAGACTAGCAGAAAACACCAGACACGGTCCCAAACACAAACAAAATAAGAACATAAACAAAAAGTCATGATGTCAAAGGGTACATAGGCGATAGAAATTATGAACATGTGCATCCCACTTGGTATATATGATGTATATTCTTTTCTATGTGTTTATCTCTGTGCTAGGCTGACATTTACTTGATGTGTAATGGTGGTTGCCTAGTGGTCACTCATCCCTGGCATCTACGTGGATTTGACTACGCCTACGCCTCATGAGTCACAGAATTTTATGCCTCCCTCATCCCATGGTGACTCTGTTACTATTAGTTATAGTTACAAATGTGTGCTCAATATTCAAAGTAGGATCATGTCTTACATTCCAGGAAATAAATATAAGTGAGTGAAAATCAAATACATCTATGATAAAGTTTTGTGATTATGAAGTAAAAAGTGATTTCTCTGGACTAGTTAACTATATCACATTAAATCCAAATTATTATCCTAGATAATCTTCCTACCAACTTTGTTATATTATTATCCTAATTTAGTGGTCAAGGAGAAAAATACAGAGGCTAATTTACTTAGACACACCTGTTTGCTGGTTGTTGACAAAACTAAAGACACTAGTCCAAATCTGTGTTGTTCAAAAATCCAGGTTCTCAACCACACCATTAATATTCCTTTATATCAACTGAAAATTATTTTAACTACTCAATCTGTGAACAGTTTTTTTCCTCCTCTAAGATTTTTTATAATTTAAACAAAAAATTTTCAAGAATATGCTATTATTGCATTTTCTTGTGATTATTTCTTAACTGTTATTATATCCACTAGAGATCTCAAAACAATGGCAGAGTTTTCATGGATACAATGATAAACTGTTGTGTGAATAGTATAAAATACTAGTATTAGTTGTATGTTTTCTCAAATTGAATTTTTATTATATCTTGTGATAAGAGGAATAAGAAGTAACTTTATAAAACTATATCTAGAAGGCCAGCAATTCAACAAAAATTATTTATATAAATTGTGTTCATTTTTAAAAGTCTTCTTAGTTTAACTGTGACAGATTTCTATTCTTAGAGTCCTTTTAAGTGTCATGCAAAGTCCCTAAATCTTGGCATCAACATTCGTTTAAGAACAGCAGAATGTGAAAGTTTTCATTGTCACTAGGTACTAGTCGTTACATTCCTCATTTGAATTGTCAATTAAATTCATTTTAACAACTTTCATAATGACCAGCTAATTTTTTTAAAGGTTATACAATGGCAGGCATTTTATTTTTTTTCTAAAAGACCTCTTTAGATACCCTTGAATAATATTTCTATATGGAAAATAACTACCAGTTCTATTTACATATCACCAATGTCAACTCCACCATCCTAATTCTAATGGCTTTAACAGTTACCTTCCACTTCAGCAACTCAGGGATTGGGTTAAGTATGTTCATTCAACAGAGAAAATTCTAAAACCACAGTATAATTTTTCGCTGAAAAGGTGAAACCAAACAAATAAAATGAATCAAAATGACAAGCAGAAAGATTCCTACTCTGAAAAATTACTTCAATAAGAGCCAAAATAAAATCGATCCTTATAATTTCTAAAGAAGGTAGAACTTAAAATATCTTACTGTGTTAAGAGTAACTTCTTCATATTTTCATTGTACAGCACCAATGAAAACTATATATATGCCCTTTTATGAAAAAATATTATAATTGATATTTTTATAATTGACATATAATTGATATTTGTGATTCTGAAATGTTAAAATTTTATCTATCTGTAGCTATATTTTTATTGCTTTTATTGTTCTAAAATAAAACGATTCATTTGATTGATGCTGGAAAGGTCTCAGGAAATCACTTCTGACACAAAAATACAAATCATAAGTGACAATTTTCAAAATGTTTTAAGATATTTAAAGCTTTAATGTTCTTGTTTTTAATGCATATTAAGGGAGATCAACTGGTACTTAATTTAAAAAAATACATAGTAACAATTTACATTCTATATATTTGAAGTCACTCCACAAATATTACAAGAACACAGAGATAATAAGACACACGAGTTAGCCACATGTTTCATTAAATGAGCTAAGCAGTGTCCCTTTAATTCTTGCTGTCATAGACACTGATATAAGCACATTGGGTTATCCCATCAGCCATGTTAGATATGAACTATTATTATTTCTCATTTTTCTAGTTTAGAAATTATTGCATAGAAGTTAACATCTTGCCCAAGGCCATACAATTTATAAATGACAGACCACAGGTTTGATTCCAAGAAATCTAACTACATAATAAGCCTTCTACACCTATATACAATTATTTCCTTCTTACATAGCAACAACATAGAAAAAGGTATATCATTTCCCAAAAGCTTAAAATGAACAACTCAGAGTCAGCATGATTGTTTCATTTATTAAACATTCATTGAGCACTTACTCTGTGGTAGGAACTATAATAAGCATCAAGGCCATGGCCGTGAACCAGACCTCATGTTCCGGATGTGGAGAGAGAGACCTGAGTCAGGAGGCACCCATCCCTGCCTCAGTTCTTGTCTCACGTGCAAGAGAATAATTCAAGCAAGAGATAAACACTTTTAGTGGAAATGGGATAGCAAGTTTATTTATGAAACACATACTAGCACAGAGCTGAAAGCAGGCACCCAGCCAGTCTAAATGCCTCACATGTAGAATAAAGAAAGTTGTTAGTAAGCTTGCTAGTAAGTTAGTGAGTTTGTTCTACATGCTTGAGCCAAGACAATAAGTGGGCACTTAGCAATTTAAGCACACTGACTACTGGGGTTCAGGTGCTAATATACCTCAGTCAGCTTTCAAGTACCCTTCCTCCTCCCCATCTAAATCTTGGGAATAATGCAGAACTACTGAGGCTTTCTTTCTCAGTTAGTAAAGGCTCTTTGTCTTAGTGAAATTGTTGCAGAGGTGCCCTTTCCCAGCTCAATCCCCCTCTTCCTCTTGTGCAACTCCCATTTGCGGTGTTCAGAACACCTGGCCATATTAGTGACATTGTTACAGATGCCTGTTTTCTCTACACAGTCTCAGCACAGGACTCTCCCCTTTCTCCAGCACTATTTTGCTTGTAATGCATGGGACACCTGACAATCTTATCCAACAGAGCTCAGTTCCGCTGAGTCAACTGGTGAGACATGTTTCCTTTTGCTTCCTGCCTCCTGTATTAAGTTCTTTGTTAGATTATAATGCCAGGGGCCCTGCCTTTATTTTCCCCTCGGGCCTCATGTCTAGCTGCTACCTAACACTCATAGATCCTGGGTGTGTGAGATTATTCTTCATGTTCATCACAGCCACTGTCCTGACTGTACTATTCCAACTTTAACTTTATCTGTCATCATGGAAGAACCTAAAAAAGTTGGACACAATGGTATTTTTAAAAATCATCATCTGTAAATACAGAGTAACAATCATTTCAAAATGTACAAACTAATCAATAGTCATGCCTTGAATATAAAGAGGTAAATAACAATCCAAACTTACAGACATACAAATTCAAATATCCTTAGCCATCTTTTGTCTAGAAGAGCATTTCTCATTTTGCTCGATCACATTGGACTCTAACCAAATCCTTTGCTATGGGAAAATATGTCAAAGAGAAATTGAACATCAGGGGTTTTATAACTCTTCTTCAACTGGAGGGGTTTCTTACCTCACTTCCAAGATGTTTGGAAGTTAACAAAAACCCTGTTTTCTGTTATGCATGTTCTTTTTGTTTAATTTTTAAGTTTTTAGGACTTGCTTCCTCCAAGTCCTAAGTTTTCTCAAAGTAAAACTAGCCACAAAGTAAGCATATAGAGATGAGACAAATTGTAAGGAGTAGAGAATTTCTGTGCTGAAGAGGTTAGGAGGTGATGGACCCAGCTCATATTGTAGCTTTCCTTAACACTCATAGATTTTAGTCAAGTTACATAATAATATCGAAATTCAAACTGTTGGTTTTTAAGTGAAATGATTAGTAAACATTTAAGAGGGTAAGTGAGATTATGTTAATATATACTGCTTAGCACAATGTCTTGAATATAATAGCATTTCAATCATTGTAATTTATTTTTATTATTATTATATTTTATTATCATATATAGTTATTTAAAAAACCGTGTTTTAGCTTTAAGAGCGATTATCTAAATATACACTGTTTAAATCAGATACTGAGGAAATGGATTTAAAGAATATTATTCGACTTGTGTAATAGAGCCAAAGGAGATGTTTCTAATTAATTAGCCCAAAAGTTCACTATTCAGACCCTGGCCTGATCCCAAGCTTTTCTTTTCTTTCTCTTTCAAAACTGGCTTGGTTTCCTTAACATCTTGTTCCCACTCTTTGAATGAATGAGTCTGAAAATACCCTGCTACAAATAAACAGACAAGCAACAAAAATCCCATTTCTGCAACCATTATTCATTACATTTCACTTTAAAGAGTCAATCCAGGTTCTGCTTTTTGCTCTCTAAACTGTCCTGTTCTGATTTAGTAACAATCACAACTGGATTCTTATTCTCTGACATGGCCCCTTCACATTTATGCCACTGCCCCTGGTATCCATCTCAGTTCCAAAATATGTAGTTCAAAAGCCTGTTCTCTCCTCCATCTTTCAAGACCATTCCAGAGAGACACAGAAGCAGTGCGTGTCCATTTTTCAGTGGAGGTTGTTCAGATACCTCCCATAAGGCCCCATAATATAGGCTCTTCCCTATTCTTCCAGCCTTATTATTGGCTGTTAATTCTATTCCAGCTCTCCCACCCCTATATCTGAAAAGACTGACTAGAATTCACAGTAACAGAAAAAGCGAAGGAGTAATCACATTACTTCCTAATGTTAAGCATAGTTCGCAGTGCAGATGTCACCAGATTAGGTTCTTAAAATGTCAAAAAGATATAACCAGTTGACAAAAGTACTAGGGAATTTCAAGAATAGAAACCCACAATTGAGATAGAATGGACACATGAATCAGAAAAAAAAACTTATTTAGGAAATTGACATTTAGATAAGTTCACTTATCATGAAGATAAGGAAACAGACAATAGACACTTGAAATATAAAGGGCTGGAAATGTAGGCAGAACCCAGATCATGGAGGACCTTTCATGCTAAGCTTAGTGATTTCCATTTTATCTTATAGAAAAAGACATCGAGCAGTGACTTATGATTATTAATTTTGTGTATTATAAAAGGTATTTTGGTTTGAATAGACTGTAATTTCAGAAAATCTATTCAACCTGATTGCCTTTCTTATTTTGCTAAAATCTTATTACTCTCCCATCTTTTTCTATTATTTCTACCGTCAAACACACATTTCAAATCTCACAGGTTAAATTTAAATGTAAAGATAAAGAAATAAAATGATTCAGGTGGAAATATTAATTGTAAGAACAACCCTGTATTTTTCAAAACAGTCTTTAAATTCATAATCATCCCTGATGTTCAAACACTGTTATGGGTGGGCAAACCAAGCAGTGTTATGCACACTTACAGATGAAAATAGCAGCCCAGAAAGGACAATGTGTTGCTGAATGTCATACATAGCAGCCAGAGCCTGGACAAGCTCTTACACATACAGAAAAAGGTAAAACAAGAATTTCTATGTCTGCAAATGATGGGCTTTCTCTTCAATCATGATGAAAATGCAAAAGAGAAGATAAGCAAAGGATAGCTACTATGAGGTTTACCGATGGGGGTTGGTAATGTAGTGTTGATGATATACAAAGACTTTTTGAAGGGCTCACCCTTTATGGAAGATGAGGAAATTACCTCCCCTTGCACAAAAGATAATAGATAAAGGGTCGTGGAGGTTTAATCACTGCTAGCACTGTTTTTCAGAAACAACAGCAACAAACCTTGTCTTCAGTAATGATTGGTAACTAGAATAATGTGATTACTCGATAATGTATTTTGCTAATCTAAAAGTATCTGGTTGATCTAAACAAATTAAGCTCCAGTTTTGATGCAGTGATAGTCTTAAAGGAGTTGAAAGGGCGAAGTTCAGGGGCACGCTTTAAGTACAAGGGAAGGAAAACAAAGCAAATCGAAACACAGTCACATCAAGGACTGTGCAAGTTGAAATATTTAAATTGTTTTCTTTCAACAATGTCTTAAAAATCAATTTGGTTCCATAACATTTCCCAATTCAAGCATTTTTTTCCCTAGTATCCAGCAGTTGTCATAAATCCAATGAATCACAAGCAGCCAAATCATTTTCTGCAACATCCATCTGGGGGGGAGAGTATGCTGTGTGTAATCAAGGCTAGGAGTTTAGCCCTGGCAAGTGGCTGATTCTGTTACAAATGCTTCTTGCTTGGTTTATAAAAACCCTAACAAATTATACTCCACCTAGTTACCTGTCTGCTGATAACAACATTATTTACACAAAGCCCTGTACCTAGACTGAGATACGAACCAGTCTGGACAGGTGGCATAGGGACAAGATGTCCCCAGTTCTCTTTAAGAAGGTTGGGTTGTCAGTGATGCAATCTGACTAGCCTGCAAGAGATGAGAAGTTATTAAAAACCCAGGAAGCAAGCACAGAGTGACCCCCAATGGGTTTTTGACCTGGAGAGCACACTCCAAATGCTGTGTTTATTCTTACATTCCCCCGACCATTTGTTATAGATAAGGCAGAAATTCTATCTGCTATATAAATTGTTCCAAATAATAATTAATACCTTTAAAAATATTGAACAGGTCAAACAAAACACTTGTTAAAATGGTGCAGTTCCCTTTTCCCCATTTGTACCTGAATTACTTCTCAGATGCTCTGAGCCAGCTACCCAGTCCATCTAGAACAATGAGTTGACTCAATTAAGAACAAAATAAAAATATGGAAATGGAGAGCTGCATCCACATAAATGCCAAAATAATGCTTTGTAATAACATTATTGCAGTGAATACAAATGAAATCATGACTTGCCATTTGCTTAATTTATGCTATTAAATTCATGATAAGAATGATAGAAGTGTTTTTTAAAAATGCTTATTAAAATGATTTAATGTAATGATGAAGGAGAATTAGTATTAAAGGATTAATATGAATTAGGCATCTAATGGGGAAAATTGCAAGGGAAATTGCCATGAAAGATGAGAAGATACCATATCTGAACACAGATCATGAATATATTTTCTGAGAATGTCATTAGAAAGTTATACAGAATTTAAGATCATAACATATATTGTAACAATAAAACATATTATAAATTCTCTTTCCTATAAATGTATACTTAAGCTTAAAGAATAACTACAAATATTTTCAAATATTGCAGTTATCTAACTACAAAAGTTGTGTATTCTTGTATCATATACAAGGGAGATCTAAAGGGGAAAAAAAAAGAATTACCTTCTGGAGGGAGGGCCCCTTATAGTTCAGGCTTCCCCACCTGGATTAATGTTCTAGAAACCCGTCTGTATAAGTGCACCACCTGACATTGGTGTGAAAGGTTGCATTTGGCTTCAGTGATTTTTTTTTGAAGAGTCTTTCAACTTGTTGGCTCATTTCATGATAGTGATTTGCAGGCTTATCTGCCCACACTGCTCTGAATGTTTGCAGTTTTTTTTACCAAAAATAGCACAACCCCTAGGCCCCACCGTCCCTAGTCGCCCAATCTCACCTGAGCGACTTTGTTTTGTTTCCCCAGATGAAAAAAGTCCTTCAGAGGAAATATTTTGTTGATGTGGAAGAGGTGAAACAAAAATCGACAAAAACACTGAAAGTCATCAAAATTGATGAGTTCAAAAACTGTTTTGAGCGGTGGAAAAAAAATTTCCATAGGTTTATTGCATCAAATGGAGAGTACTTTGAAGGTGACTGAAGTTTAAACAGATAAGAATAAATATACATTTTTATAAGTAAATTCCTGTTTGGGGGTCCTCCCTTATGTATTCCTGTATAAACATGGATTGAGGAAGGCTGGATAAATAGGCAGATACATGCTAAATAAAACATATTAAAATATTATAGTAAAAATTTTTCATAAAATATTAATGTTAGATGGTAGGTATTCACTGTAAATGTCTTTCATCTTTGTAAAATGTTTGAACATTTTTAATTATGCAATTTTTAAACAGTATTAGTAGCTGTTATGGGTTTTCTGTGCTCAACAGATTAAAGATATTTATCTGCAATATTTTTTAAAAAATATCTCATATTGAAGCCATAATAAACTTTACTTATAAAAACGTGTTTAAGTGTAATATTCGATTTCTACTGCACTTGAATTTTATCCAGAAAGCTTTGTTCTAATATGTTCTAACCCCTAGAATTGAACAGTCTTACTTTCAGGAGAAATCTTCACAACCAAAGTCAAAGGGAGAAATAAAAAAAAAATCTGCTAAAATTTGGCTGATGTATTTTGCAGAGCAGCTATGTAAGCCAGCCCAAAATTCTTTTATCGTCTGCTAAAATAACAAACATGTTTCTGCATACTGAATGCTTCAATCCTCTTTGTTAGGTTGTTCGCTTGTGTTCCCAAACCCTGATTTAAACTGGCCCATAGATTCTCCGGTGAACTCAAGTCTAGTGTCAGGGAATATGAGTGTCTGTCACCAGGATGTTGAAAGGTCAACAAAAGTGACAGCTTCACTGTTTAGTTGCAGATTTTCAGCCAAAAGTCAACTGATGTCAAGATTAAGTCTTGACATCACAATAAACAGATTGTGGAAACAGCAAGACATTGTACAGCTTAGAAAAGAAGCACAGAATTCAAGCTCTGTGTCAATTTGAGGGCATGACAGAGAATGTGGGATCATTAAATATCCAAGCTACGGCAGGGTCATTCTAACATTACTCCTTTGGTCTTAAAAGTTTGTTGGTCTTTCATACATCATGAGAGAGAGAGAGGAGAATGAGTCTAGGTGCTTATGTGTTCATGGCTTCTAATGTTGTTATTAATTTTGATAACTCTGTAAATATAGAAGTAGTAGAAATAGCTAGAAGTAGAAGAAACTTGGCAAAAGCAATGGCAGAACCAACAAGTAGAAAATAATATTAATGGTGGAAATGCCAACTAACACTGAAATTGGTTTATTTATAACTATTAATTAAAACTATGAATCCTTGGATGTTAAATCTCTGGAACATTGATATAATTTTACAACAAAACCAAAAAAAAATATTTTTAAATGAATAGAAAACATTATTGGGATAGGGCTTTTGGACCAATCTGCAGCATTATATAGGTATCAAGTAGTTATATAATTGCATATGGAAACTTGAAGCTATATCCTATAAAGATGTGCAGTTTAAGGTCTTGCTTCATCACATATTCACATAAAAAATACAAACAATACAGAGTGGACCTAAAGTCAGTTTACATTTGTTCATATGGAAAGCATGTCCTACCCTGTATCTATTTAGTTTATATTATGCACCAAGCTCCCTTCTAGGCTTTTAAAGTATATTGGAGGATGAAAGACAGAAATTCACTTCATGATGTTTACCTTTTCACAGAAAGCTGGGAATCGATGAGGGACATGTAAACTTCAGATGGTGTAATGGGAATATTAATATTGCGTGTCTGACTGTACACGTGGTATGTATATTGGGAGGGTAGTAATTTTAAACTGATTAGAGTGTTCAAGGCAGGTTTGATTGAGAAAATACTTTTCCAGAGGTTTGCAAGACACTGCTATGATAACCCTAGCTCATAATTTAAAAATCACAGCATGATTAATTTTGATGTACATAAAAAATAAACATTGACCGAAAAAGGCTGGATATAAATAGGCAGACATGTTGCATTAAATGTATTAAAATATTTTAGTAAAATATATGGTAGATGGTAGGTATTCATTGTGACTGTCTTTCATCTTTGCAGAATGTTTGAACATTTTAAATAAAATGTTGGAAAAATATAGAAGAATTTTTCTGTACACATGTATTTTACTTTATACATTTTCTTTCTTTCTTTTTCTTTCCTTTTCTTTATAGCTCTTAGGCCTATTCCTCTAAAATTACAGATGAGGTTATTTTAAACTATATTCCATGTTATACTATTTTAACAATTATTAAGTTCCAGAAATTATCTTTATTTTTCTCATATGACTTCATACTCATAACTTCACATCTAAACATTAAAATTTTATATAACTTTTCTTGATGAATCAGAACATTGAGAAGTCAGGGCAGAGGGGTACCGGGATGTGGCTCAGATAAAGACACATCAGAAGTTACATTAGAATTAAGTTTGAATGTCAAGAAAAATAAGAACAGCACACTAGAAACTCACCAATGGTGTTTTTTCAAATGATGTAGAGTAATAGACATTATTAAGCCCAAGAAGAGAATGATTTCAATAAATCAAAATGTTACCCTGTAATCAATTACAAATAGATTAAAAAATAAACTTATAATTGTATTTTACCACTCATTGAATGATATACTCAAAGTTCATATAATGCTATCAATGATTATGTGAGTTTTTAAATAAAACAAGCTCTTTTTAATAATTTTATTCTTATACTAATTCATTTTTTGAAGACATTCTTACTAAAGAGATGAATCCCTAATTTCCAAAAGTTAGCTCCTATGAGTGCAAGATACTTTTTATGTCTGTCCTTAATAAATAAAAGGTGGTCACATCTGTTGAACTACTTACCTAAGTAATTACTGTTCCAAATATGGGAAATAGAGCTTCATCAAGTCCATAGATCTTCATGTGTTTCTCTTTCATTACCACATACATGCTATAGTATTATGATGTGCAAAAGCATTCTCATTCCCTTCTCTCCTCTTTTTGTGGATTATTTTCCTTCTCTACCCTTACTTCCTGTTAGTGTATGGAGTTCACTAACTTTAAATGAAAGTTTCTTAGAAAAATATGGGGCATGACCACAACTTTAATATTTTTTGTTAAATTGCAATTTCCTTTGTCCTCACTGAATCTCAATTTACCTGTGAAAAGTGGAAAATTACATCAACCTTATGAAATTGATAAAAAGCATACAAAAACACCTTCCACAAATTCTGAAGGGGGGCATTTTATAGAATTCTCTTATGCTATTACCTTGCTAAGTACCAATGTGGCATTTGATGAAAAATTAATGGGTAATTTACATTATAGTTTTTTTTTCTATTTTTTAAAATTTACCTAGCACACTTTTCATAATAAAATATATTCAGATATTTTACATGCTATGTTTTCTCTAAAATATTTTTCAAATGTCTGTTCCCATGTTAATGTTTACCTCTTGGTTAAACATGTGCTCATACTCCAACAAAACATTTCTGGTGCTTTCTAATGGAAAACTTAATTTTCATGCTATTTAGACAAATATTAATACCACCAAATTTAACCACATATATATTTATAAGACATAAATATCATCAATGGCATAGAAAAATCAACAAATTAGATATTCATTATTTAAAATAAATGACACGTTATAGTCCCTTTCAATATTTAAAGAAATATTATATTTATATTTTTATAAATTATACTTATAAAAACAATGCTAAACTTTAAGTAATAAACAGGTTTTCAACATGCCCAAACTTAAATAAAATAGTGTCATTGCTTGATATTGCTTGTTCTTGCCAAAGGTGACATCTTACTCTGAGAACCACCAATATCTAGTGACTAATTCTGCCAGGGTTTGGTGTTCTGACTTCCTTACCTCAAGGTCCATCCTTGGTAGGTAGATCCTATCCTGGACTTTCGACCTGCTTAGTCCCCATCTTGCCACAATATCCAAGAACCCCCTCTGCTTAACAGGGGCCTCGACAGATTGCCTTCCCGTTGATTTCAGGTACTCAGATTCTGTTCTCTGTGGAGCCCAAGATGGGAGACTCTGAGAGAAAATAATATGTATAATATATCTAAGGATTTTAAAAATTGCCACTCGGCTTTATAAAACAATTGGCAGCTACAGTGAATTTCTATTGTATCCATATTATCCACAGTATTCACAAATGTGCTTTGGCTATGATTTTAACTCAGCTAACATCAGCATTGTAGTAGCCTTTGTGTTAGTATAATTTCTCTAATTTCCTTATATTCACAATGTATTATTCATAGAACAAACTCATAATATAATGAGCTAAATAATATAAGAAAGCACACTTAATGGCTCTTCTAACTTAGGTTAAACATTCTGAGTTAGGGCATGTTTTTAGTGGATAAGATAGAATACCTGCCATCTGTTAATGACAGCCAGTATTCACAGATGGAATTCCAGAAATCGTTTGCACTTGAAAAGCAATCACATTTGAAAATCAATCTCAATTTCAGGACCAGGACAAAATGCTGAGAAAAAAAATAATGAGCTATATATTTATGCTCCTCAAAGCAACTGAGCAGTTAACGTAAACAATAGGTACCTTAAGAAAATACACCACTGTTTACTTTTGGCATGCCAGACTCCAAAGTATATTAAATGAATTTTATTTTTAATACCGGGAGAATAAGTTAGTAAGAAAACCTAAGCGTTATGCTTTCAAAACCCACTTGCAAGCTGTAATATCACAGTAACGTGGCAGTGCTGTAAAATGCAACACGAAACTAAGTGACGGGTATATCAAAAACATGTAAGAATCACGACAATCCGATTGTTTGAAAAACTCCATTTTTCTCGGAAGAAGAAACAAAAGTTACAAGTGAGCTATTACTCTATTAACTCCTTAACAAAAACCCGTACTAAATAATAGATTCTGCAAAACTTTCGGCTTTACATCCTCCCTTTCACACCGGGTGAGCCGGCAGTCTATTTCACAGAACAATGCTCTACTGAACGCTGTCGCCCTCACAAACGGTGTGGTAGCTGTCCGTAATTTTCAAAGAACGCTGAACAATATGTCCATATCTTAGTTTAATGTGTTCAAAACATGTGAACCTTTTTGGTGTCAGGGACGGGTGAAGAATGGGACCATAACGTGAAGCACAGTTCATGCTGTGGGCCAAACAGCAGGAGACTCATGCTTCATTAGTGATTCTCCTCATAGCAGCCGGCCAATGGATCATGACAATGAAACGGAAATATTGGGGTGTTTTTTTCTTCTTTTTCTCACTTTCTGCATTCACCAACAATTATGAACAGTTGGATTCCACCTTTTGGTGGGGTAGTATTTCAATCTTCCGCTTTTAACTTTATAGGTTTCCATTCTAAAATCACATGTCTAACTCATGCATTCGTTACTGATAACAAACCTATCTGACGATCTTTGAGTATCTTCTAGTGACAATGAATATTAGAAATATGTCTTTCTTTTCAATAGAAAAAGTCCTTCAGTTGTTTTGAAGTCAAACCATTCTTACTAAAGACAGAGTGAATGGATATATTGTGTGTCTTTTGAAAGACAAAAAAGCAAGACCATAAATCAAAACTGTACTTAATCCAATTTTGAAAGTTATAGTGAAATTCTGTCCCCAAACCCTATAGGAGCAAAGAGAGCAGAAATTCAAGTTAACAAATTTGTTATCCCTAAGAATCGTTTACATCATACCATGCAATTCTGGGGATTCTGGCATTGTGTACATTTTGTTCCTGAACCAGCATCCTTTAATACCTTACTCTCCTAGTATGCGGGGGGGGGGGGGGGGAAGACTGTCATCTGCCAATCATGATGAGGAGAGCCTCATTGCACCAAAAATAAAAATCATTCATTAAAATTAACAGCTACAATTAGTTGGAGTTCCATTTTAAGATAATTTGAATCATTACAATAGCCACTTTTTGTTTGTTTGTTTCTAGTGGTTCAATAATACCTACCTCAGTCAACAATGCTAAGTAAACAAGTTAGTTAGTGTATTTTCTGGCTCTCCAACCTCCAGGCCACTGACTGGTGCTGTCCAGGCCTGTTAGGAACCTGGCCCACAAAGCAGGAGGTGAGCTTGAATGTAATGGACTTGAATCATCCTGAAACCACCCCCTGCAACCCCACTTCATGGAAAAATGTCTTCCACGAAATCTGTCTCTGGTGCCCAAAAGGATGGGAACGGCTGGTGTATTTAATTGTAAGATAAAGTGCAAGTCCTGTTTATTCTTCCAGAGTACCATTTAAACTCCCTGAACATGATTGAAGTAAATTGCACCTTCAAATTGCTATGGCAGTTTTAAAAAATAAAATGAATCTTGGCTTGTGTGGCTCAGTGGGTTGGGATCATACAGCAAACCAGAAGGTCTCTGGTTGATACTTGGTTAGTACACATATCTGGATTATGGGCCAGATTCCCAGTTGGGGGCTTGCAAGAGACGACCAATAAATGTTTCTCTTCCTCTCTTTCTCCCTCCCTTCCTCGTCTCTAAAAGTAAATAAATTAAATCTTAAAAAAATAAAATGAGCTATTTAAAATGCAAAAGGGGCTAGCTAAACAACTGTATAACTTACTAGTAGAACTTCTACTGCAGGAAAAATAACTTATTTAAAGGATATCTGGAATTGTTTAAAAATAATTACCCTATGTATATTTTGCTTCTAGAGTGAGGCAAACCTTGGAAATGCCAGTTTAAATATCTAGTAATATATTTCAAAAAGAAAAATAAACTGAAAAGTAATGTATTCTATTCAGGATGGAGACATAGGTAGACATGCTTTGCCCCCTTGCACAACCATAAGAAGGATCACAACTACCTCAAAAAAAAATAACTGCCAGAAAATTGAACTGTATGGAAGTCTGACGGCCAAGAATTTAAAGAATTCATATTCACCCAAATGAGTAGGAGAGGTGAAGATGAGCAGCCAGGGTGGAAGGACACAGTGTGGTGGCAGTCGGGTAGCAGCAGGGTAGCAGCAAGGCAGCAGCTGCACCTGGCAGAATGGGACTTCCCACATTTCATGTGTGGTAGATAAAACCTGGGAATGATAACTGGGGACCGAGTGATCCCAGCCACCAACCAGACAGCGCAGCCCAGGGTTCCAGCACCAAGAAAATAAAACCTCATAAGTTCTGGCTATAAAAACCAGTGGGGATTCAGGTAGCAGAAGAAACTGCTAGTCTCTCAGGAGAGTCCATATAAAGAGACTGCAGGGTCCTGGAATATAGACAACCCACCCCACTCTGAAAACCAACATCAGGGCAACACCTAGAGGGGCATCAGTCACAAAGGGAAGTGAGTGAAATGACTGGAAACAGGACAAGTGCCAAGCAAGCCTTCAGCAACCAGGCAGCAGCCTTGTCCCCTCTCCAAACCCTCCTCTATATACAGAGCCACAAAGCTGTGAAGTGGATTGCCCTGCCCTGGAAATCACCTAAGGCTCTGCCCCATGCACTTGAACAAGTGTGCTAAGACAAGGAGTGAAAGCATCTCACTTTCACTGTGAAAGAAATGAAGGTAACACACCTTCATTTCTATTTTATTTTTCAATCTGTTTAAAAAATATATTACTTTTCTTTTTTAACGTCATTTTGTTAAAGTATTTATTATTGATTATGCTATTAGAGTGGCCCCAATTCCCCCCTTTTGTCCCTCTCTGCCTGGTAACCCCATTCCCACCAGCAAACCACTACTCCCCACCTTAGTTCATGTCCATGGGTTGTGCACATAAGTTCTTTGTCTTCTCCATTTCCTACACTATTCTAAGCACCACCCTGTCTATATGGTACCTATGAGTTACACTTCTTAATCACTGTACCTTTTCTCCCATTCTCCCCCTTCCCTCTCCCAGCTGATAACCCTCCAAATGATCTCTGTATCTATGATTCTGTTCCTGTTCTGTTGTTTGTTTTTGTTTTTTTAGATTCAGTCGTTGATAGTTGAGTTTGTTGTTATTTTAATGTTCATAGTTTTGATCTTCTTTTTCTTAAATAAGTTCCTTTAACATTTCACATGATAAGGGTTTGGTGATGATGAACTCTTTTAGCTTCAGCTTATCTGGGAAGCCCTTTATCTGCCTTTACATTCTAAATGATAGCTTTGCTGGATAGAGTAATCTTGATTGTAGGTCCTTGACTTTCATCACTTCGAATACTACTTACCAGTCCTTCCTGCCTGCAAAGATTCTTGTTTCTTTGTTTGTTTTTATTTTAGTTTTTGTTTTTTTAAAATAAATCAGCTGTTGATGTTATGGAAACTCCTTTACAGGAAACTCTCTAATTTTCTTTTGCTGCTTTTAAGATTCTTTTTATCTTTAACCTTTGTGTGTCTTAGTGTGGTCCTCTTTGGGTCCAAGTTGTTTGGGACTCTGTGCTTCTTGGACTTGTATGTCTATTTCTTTTGTCAAATTATGAAAGTTTTCTTGATTTATTTTCACATAAGTTTTCAATTGCTTGTTACTTCCTCTTCTCCTTCTAGCATCCCTATGATTCGGATGTTTAAACATCCAACATATGGACATTTGGAGATGTCCATAGTCTTTTTATTTTCTTGTTGTTTTTTTTCTTTTAATTCTTATTTCTTCATTCTGTTCTGGTTGACTGCTTGTTTCTTCCTTGTGTTTCAAATTATTGATATGAACCCTGAATTCCTTCACTTCACTGTTGGTTCCCTGTGGATTTTTATTTCTCTTAGTGTAGGCTTCATTTATTTCCTTATGCTTTTGCCATGCTCAGTGAATTCTCTGAGCATCCTTATCATCCGTGTTTTGAACTCTGCATCTGATAGGTTGGCCATTTCTGTTTCATTTAGTTCTTTTTCTGGGATTTTTTTTCTGTTCTTTTATTTAGGCCATATTTCTTTGTCTGATCAATTTGGCAACCTCCCTGTGTTAGTTTCCATGTATTAAGTAGAGATGCTTTCACTCCTTGTGACATGAACTAAGGTGGGGAGTAGTGGTTTGCTGGTGGGAATGGGGTTACCAGGCAGAGAGGGACAAAAGGGGGGAATTGGGACCACTCTAATAGCATAATAAATAATAAATACTTTAACAAAATGAAGTTAAAACAGAAAAGTAATATATTTTTTAAACAGATTGAAAAATAAAATAGAAATGAAGGATTGTTACCTATTATTCCAAAGTACTGGGTATTTCACATATATGTAATTAACCATGTGATGTTCCCTTTAAGTAGCAGACTCACTTTGTGTATCATCTTTCGAGGTAATCATTTTATACAGTGAAGGAGGACTATTTATTTCACTTGAATAGTTATGATTTAACTTCCATTTCTGTCAGCACTAACCTTTTTGCCTAGATGAATTTCTCAGGTTAATTACATAGAGCCAGATTTTCCCCATTGAAAATGCCACTGAAGTTTCTCAAATCATGAAAGTTTGCACATGTCCGATGCTATCTGTTAACAACCCCTCTCAAACTTCTTCAGATTGTCCCATTTCTTTCCTGTTTTATACATCATGTACAATCTCACACAGTGTGCCTTCATCCTTTACTATAAACTGCTCTTTTCAAGGTCTACAGGAACTTGCAATATGGCAAATCTGAAAGACATAACCCTTTTTTCATCTTATGTGATCTATCCATGGCATTTAATAGAGCTGACCATATTTTCCTTCTTGTAACACATTTACTTCCCATCTTCTGTGACACCATAGTATTGTCATTTTCTTATTACCTTGAAAGACATTTCTGTCAGTTGCATTTGCTAACTCATATTTTCTTGGACTAGTGATACCCAGAGCTTGAATATATTCTGCCTGTTAGCCTGCAGCCTCCATCAGGGAACACGCTCTAGTCACATGACTCTAAAGAACATCCTTACAGGTGTCTTTATATTTACACCCTTAGTGAGAAGAGTTCCTGGAACTCCTGACTCATATGTCCAATGGCCTACTTGACATGTCTATGTCATTGTCCCATACATTTATTAAATCAAACATCCAAACTTCGATTCCAACTCTTCACTGAACAGAAGGCCTGCTCTTTTTCACCTTTAAGAGGCCAGAGCCCACCCACATACTCAAGCCAAAGACTTGGAATTTACTCTAGATTCTTCTCTACTGTGTAATATTATATTTATTTTGGAGAATTGTCAGGTTTATCCTTGAAATATAAAAATATGTACCTAGTGATTTTCCTGTTTTTAACTGCTAACGTTTTAGTCAAAGCATTGTTTGATATTGTCTGAACTAAAGTAAGAGCTTTCTGATTTCTCCAATTCCCTTATTCCTCCTCTATAAATAAATTTATTCATGGCAGCCAAGTCTCACACCTACCGTGATGAAAATACGCCAATGGCTTTTTATATAATCCAGGCTTAGTTATATGTTTTCACTATTTTACATGTCTTGACCTTGGGTAATTCTCTATCATTTTGATTAACTTTCTCCTGCATGGTTACTATCCTTCAAACAACATCTTTCTAGTGTTTTGGTACCTCTCATTCTGTTTTCATGTTTAGAAGTCTCAAGTTCTTCTGTCTGGTATTCTTTTAACATAACTCTTAATGTGACAGTATGCTTGTTATTCATGATCTAGCTCAAATATCACCTTTTCAGGTGATATTATAGTCATTCATTTTATTTTGTATATCACGCTACAACCATTTGGATTCATCATTTTGCTTCTGTTTTTTTTCCTGGCTTTTTTTTTCTTGTCTCCTCTCACTAGAATCCACACTATATCAAAAAAGGGAACATGTCTTTTTCTCAATTCTGTCCTTATTTTTAGGAAAATATCTGATCAATAAGATATTTCCAATAAATATTTATTTTCTACTAGATAAATGAAGTGGTTTATTATTTCTTTCTTTATACAAGCAGAAAATCATCAGAGAAGGGATTGCCATCCTACACATTTCTACACATTAATCCCTGTTCTAATAATGACCGGCTTTTCTCTCATAAATGTGTGTAAATCTCTTCTTTTCTCTGTGCTCTAATTTTCCTGAAAGATTTGGCTAAATCATATGTAAGCTCCTTTCCAATGATTCTGTTTCAATGATTGAAGAGGACTATAAACTATAATATTATATTTATTTCATATTTCAAGCTATGGCAGAGGATTTTATCACCTAAGAAAGTCTGAGCAAGTATGCAACTAGATGAGATGGAGACACAGCACTCATGGCTTTAATTCTTTCTTTTTCCTTTTAGACCAACTCCGTTTCTGCTCTTTTCTAGATGTGCTGATATTTAAAATCATTCCCGTTATTATAATTGTGAAGTTATCTTTGTCTTCCTATTTTATAGTATTTTAATAGAGCTACCACCTCCCCCATGGACCCCTTTTCAATGATTTCAAATAAACTTCCAAGGGATTTGTCAAAAATATAAATGGAAACGTACTCTTATTGTGCACACAAGAAGGAGCTGATGGCCTGGGGTGATGAAACCACATCAGAGCCTTTTCCACTTAAGGCCATGTTAGCTCTGGCCGAAGAAATCCACCCCTTTGGAAAGGTGGATACTTCCCTATCCTTGTATCATGCTTTAATCAACATCTTTGTTAAATGACTTAAAAATAGAAGAAGCCATTTTGCTCATCCCAGCCTCTGTCCCATTTGCTTTAGGCTCAGTTTTATTGAGCACTTCGCCATGTAGGCTTGAAGCCTTGGGGAGGGGTAATCAAGACTGTCTGATTTGCCAGAACCCTCTGACAGCTTCTTCCTATTAAAAGTTACAGAATCAGGACACTTTTCTGTAGCAAAATGTTCATCAGACAAACTATGATTCACAAGCAATAAGCATTTCACGTCATGTCTGCAATTATTATCATAAGACTTGATTTAGACACGTGAATGGAAGCTTCTTTTGGTTTTTCAGTTGCCAATTCCATCATCTCTACTCCCAGATGTTAATCATCATCATATAGTATCATATTAAGAAATGGTAGAAGGAGGAATATGTGTATGTTCTACAGACATATAAATCGCATACTGATGCAGTAGGAGACACATTTTACTTTGAATTTATGTCCTTCTATTTCTAATAGTTACGAATTTCCTTTAAAGCACTTGACTTATGATCTCTTAAAAATATATCACAATCATGATTCTTCATTTATTTTGTATTCTGTTTGACTTTTTAAAATATTCTCACACAAATTATCAGTGTCAATGTAACAAAAAATGGTAATGTACAGAAATACACGTTTTTATTCTCTCATGCAAATCCTTAGGTTTCTATTGAACACAGATTTAAGTGTACGCATTACACTCTTCCCTATGATCATCAATATACATAAAGGCATATACGCACATTTTATTTTATTTCAAATGATACGCTTAAATACATATATATGTATTTATTTGTTTTCCTTGATAAATATCTTTGACTTATAGCCAAAATTAGGAATGTAAATATCTCTAAATGGCTATATTATATTCCCTCCATTTATTACCCATAACATATATTACATTTGTTATTTTATATTATTTTCCTGTTTATGAATATTCAAGGAGTTATACACATTTTACAACTACAAACTTTTTTCCAAGATAGCAATTCATGGGCATCTTTTTTATGTTAGACTTCTTTTGTTTGTTTTCATATTCCTATTTAGGTGGAGCCCAAATTCTGAACTACTATGTACACACACACACACACAGATACAACCACACACACACATATATACACATATACAACTATAATATATGATCTATCATATAGATATATAATATAAAATATACCACATATTATATACTCTATGATATATATTTATAATATATTATATGTGTGTGTTACATAACACACACATATAAAACACATTAAAAAAAGAAGCTCTGATGCATTCATTGGGTGGTGAAGCCTTCAGAAAAGTACATCATCACAATTGGAATATGGTTTTAATACATCAGCTTAGGTCTTTTCAAAGGACTAGATAGCTCAGAAAATGTAGAAGAACTTAACCTTTTACGGGAAAGTTCATAAATGCAATTGTATTGTGTTTTTATTCTGAGCTGTGCTTATCAAATCATAGGGACCTGTTCTGACTGCTGTGGGGAATGTAGCCCAGCCCCCAACTCAGGAAATCCAATGGGGAGCAAATCGGCACACAGGATCCAAGCCCATGGATAGGTTCTCCCGTGGGGAACCAGACCTGCATTGTACCTAGGCTGCTTTGAGGCTCGCTTTTTGCTAAAACTCCCTCATCCTGAATTGAGGCAGCAAATGTTTACTGGGTATCTTTAAAGTAACTTCCTAAAATCTATGCTAAACCTCCCAAGGATGGATTGTAACCAGTTCAACCACTTTTTCCTTTGCATTAGTAAATATTCTTTTTCTTTAGAGTAATTAACAACTCCCTCTCCTTTGTTATCTGTAAAAGGTAACCATCTAAAGCCAACCTCTGCATAGTAAATGAGGACAATCCTAGATACAAGGTACCCAGAAAAGCAGTAAAAACCTGTCCAGCCAGGGGTTGGGGCCCCCTCTCTCATTCAGAGAGTGACCATGCTGTCCCTTTTTCTGCGCAGGACTTTTGTAGTCCATGTGAATTTGTTTGTTGCAACCACAACATATGGACCCTGTGGGCCAGGGTCTACATCATCAAACGTTGTTAATAAATATATACTAGCTTCTTAAAATATATTACTACAAAAATTTATTTAATATAATATTCATCATCACCAAGCCCTTATTATATGAAAAGTTAAAGGGACTTATTTAAGAAAAACAAGGAGATCAAAAATATGAACAGTAAAATGACAACAAACTCACTACTATCAACAACTGAATCTAAAAAACAAAACTAAACTCAGCAAACAGCTAGAACAGGTACAGAATCACGGAAATAGGGATCACATGGAGGGTTATAAGCAGGGAAGAGGACAAGGTAAATGAGGGAAAAGGTACAGGAAATAAGTAGCATAGACAGAAGTTAGAAAATAGACAGGGGGGAGTTAAGAAATGTAGAAATGTAGAAGCCAGAGAACTTACATGTATAACCCATGGACAGGAACTAAGGTGGGGAGTATTGTGGGTGGGAGGGGTGGTGCAGGGTAGAGGGGAACAAAGGGAAAAATAAGATAACTGTAATAGCATAATCAATAAAATTATTAAAATAAAATAATTTTAATGAACTAGGGATTACATATTATTTGAATTTTCTCTAAGTGTAACTTAGCAAAACTATTTTTCCTGTTTATTTGAAAAGTCAGATTTTCAGTAAACTTGTGCATTTATTATTCTTTTCTTTTTCATTTAATATTTTTACTTGAATTCTGTTTTCAGCCACGTGAGTATTACGAGTTTCACTCACTGATAAGTTGTGCAGGCCATTTGCCTCACTGATAAGTTGTGCAGGCCATTTGCCTATTTCCTTAAAGTTTCACTCAGCCCCCGCTCCCCTCTCTGTCAATGTGAGGCCGACTTTTGAAAACCCTGTTTCCCAGGCTTCTTTCCAACCAGTTTCCATTAAAGGGAGTGGCAGGGCCAGGTGCAGGGGCCCAAGACCGCTGCCTTGGAAGGACACTGCTCTTTGTTTACTGCTGCACAGTTGCTGTCTTAAGATTCTAAGAAAAATATATTTTTACTGGAAATGGTCAGATATTTTCTGTATGCTGAGTAATCATAAATATCAGCATTATAATTTATTGTATTCTCTACCACTTGTTACTGTTCCCTCTCAATTTGTTATATTTTTGGATACATACCGAGCTGAAATGATCTTGTACAATGATATATGTATCCATTTATTGTAAGCCACCTTTGAGTTCATTAAACCCATAAGGGGAGAAGCCTGGCGTCTCTTGTCTGCTGCTGAGTCCCCAGTGTTTAAAAGTCTGCTTGAAAAATTGAAGCCACTCAGTAAGATTTTGTTCAATTAATGAGTTAAATATTGATGGCCTTCATGATCTTCTTTGTGTCTAGAGGGAACTTTTTTCCTCCAAGATAAGAATCATTCTTGTTAATGTTATCACTCTTTTAATCCTTTCTTTCTTATCTGACATGTCATGAAGTTATACATTTTATATTAGTTATCTTGAGTAGGTTTGCTATATATTTTCTTTGTTTTTTACTTGTGGTTTCCATTATTGAAAAATAAATTTGTGTTTGTGTGTGTGAGAGAGAGAGATACCTTACAATTTAATGTTCAGTAATAATGTCTCTTTTTCTTAATTCCCCTATTAAAATTTTTAAATCCAATAAATGTGTATATTTGGTTGAGTCTGAAAACTTTATAGCCCTCTTTAAAAAATAATACAAATTTATAACAACAAAATTTTTGGAGTCCTTTAGAAATCATATGCTTGACTCAGTGCTCTACTCATGTATCCTTAGAATTTTTAATCTGATTACATGAATTTTTCTTCTTTTTCTCATCAAATGTTCCTTCATAGTAACCTTTTTCTCTCTTTCTGCTTTTTCAGCTTACCTGGTGTTTGTTTGTTTGTTTGTTTGTTTGTTTGTTTCTGACTAGAGTTCATCCTCTGCTTGCTAAAGATTTGTGGTAAAATACCATAACTTCTTCCTCAGGCAGAAATCTGCTGTAAACAAATAACATGTAGACCCTGAATGATGTTTTCCAGGTAATAATCCATGCATTTTTTCAATATGTTATGGAAAAGGCAATGTCTCATTGCAGGAATTACAGTTCTCTCAGGGGATATGACTTGAAATGAACTATTCTTTCTGGACCAGAATGTGTCCTCTGGTTAACTCTGAACAATAAAAGTTGGATTAACTTTTTTCCCAAGAGCGGTCACTGACTTCTTTAATACAATGTTATAAAAAACTCAATGATACCTTTTAACAGTATATCTGGAATAAAGTATTACTCTCATTCGTTTTAATATTTCATTTCCTGCTGTAGACTTCACCGGTGACTGCCATACCATAAAAAGTTCAGATAAATATTGCATAGCCACATATGGCCCCAGAGCAGTTCCAGAGAGGAAAACGTCTTCACACACTGGGAGCATTTTACACTATCCATTTGGCTTTCAAATGTACATGGTAAGCCTCCCCTTTCCATTTTCTATTTAAACCCTCAAAAGCACTGTCTAATGTCCTCTTAGTCCTAGACAATGTTACCAATATGATCCTGATTTTTCAATACTTATAAGTTTACATTTCTTTGGCAACATTGGTTAATAATACTAAATAAATTTCAAGTGTAGAACTGTATAATTGAAAGTGATTTTATGGTATGATAGAACAATAATGTACTTTGGAGTACATTTGGAGTTTAGCAGACCTCCGTTAGAATCTCCCTTTTAACACTAGACCAGTGGTGGCAAATACAAGGCCCATGGGCCGAATCCGGCCTCCACCTTGTTTTACCTGGCCTGGCACCTTGTTTCTACCCGGTGGCAGTGCCAAGCTCCCTGCCCCTAGTTAAGAGTAGTTACATTTATACAGTCCTAAAGTTACATTTGGCCCTTTGAAGGCAACTGCGAGGCTGATGTGACCCCTGGTGAAAATGAGTTTGACAACCTTAACTTAGAATCTTTGTAGAAAGAAACTCTCAAACCCATTTTCTAGTGTATTATTATAAAATATATAAGATGCCTAGTATTATAACTATCAAAAAACCAATTTACAATTCAATTTAGAAGAATATGTGAATTATTTTATTATGACCTTCAAGACACGATAAACTTCCATTGTTAAACGTCTTGGGTGTGATAGTGGGACTTAGTGTATGAATAAGGATGTGTTTGTTTTTAATAAAATATGTTAAAGTAATTAAGGATAAAGCATCATGTCACACTATGTGCACTTACTTTCCAGTGATTCAGAACATTTAAGAGAGAAAGAGAAAGAGATATGAAAGCTAGAAGTAGCAAGTACATAATAATATTAATAAAATGATGACATGTAGTGAAGATTATGCTGGTGATCACTTTATTCCTTCAACATTTATCACATTGATCAGTTGGAAAAATAAATATTTGTAGCTTGACATTTAAATATTATTAGTTAACACTGTCATATAGTGTGAAAACATTACCATAGCATAAAATATGACTTCAGTTCTTTAACATACATTAAATTATTACCTATTTGGTCCGGGGCACTATACTAGACCTATTGGATATAATAAGGAGAAAAATCAGACATGCTATTAGTCTCATAAAACGTATTAGCACATAAAGTAGAAAAGATATTAAATAACCATACATCTAAACATTCAATCATAAATGAAAATGCCATAAAGCTGAAGTTTTCTGTTATGAGACAAAGGAAAGTGGAGGAAAATGGAAAGTGTATTAGTTTGTAGCTCCATTACCGCTATTTTAGGGAAATATCAATGAACTTAAATTAAAAAGTAGGAAGACATGGAGACACGACATGTGTAACTTTTTGGTGGTGAGTAGCTCTCCAGGTGGAAGGACAGCGTAAGCAAAGGCACTGTGGCAGGTGTTAGTGCGGTTCATTTGAGAAACTAAACCGGATCTAAGTGGTTGACTCATCAAAGGTAAGGAGGAAAGTGTGATGCCCCGAGGACATTATGAAAAGTAAATGAGTCAGACAGCAAATGGCAGACTCCATGTAACCTCTCTTTTACATGGAACACAAAGTAAAATAATAAATTAGAAAAATAAACTAGAAGTTCATAGATACAGAGGGGAGATTGTTGATTTCCAGATGTGGCTAATGGGAAATGGCCGTAAGCAGCTTATTTGTATATTAGCTCAAATAATATGAGGGTTTTAAAATATGAGTAAATTAATAAGAGCAAAAAGTAAGGAAAATGTTATAGGACAAAGTGACAGAGTGGATGTGGTGAGAACAGGGGAGAGCGAGCTGGTTGCATGGTAGTGCCATTCATCAAAATAAGTAAAAATTGAAAACAATTGACTTTCAGTATTTTTGGAGAAACATGTTTGCAGCCACCAAATGGATGTGTTGAGAGGCCACGTCTGTGTATGTGGTTCACAATCCTCAGGACGTTGGTCTGAGCTGCAGATAATCCTCTGGGACACTTGAGCCCTGAAACTTGCATGCACAGTGTGTTGAATTTCAATTTGAATTCTGATTTTCAGACTTTGATGGCTGTGTGAAATTGAAAGAGTCACGATTCTCTCTCACTAAAATAGGGACTTGTAATTATATATGAACTAAATCTGCTTAATTATTATCATTGTGGCATGTAAGACAGAGCATCCATTTATAAAGCCAACAGAATGATCCTGTCCCCCTCTGTATACAATGACATTCAGTGAGCAGAGAAGGGTGAATAATTCTTGGAGTTAATTTCTTGAAGAAATCTTTAGAATCTGATCTTTGTGTGGCTGTTTACTCTAAGGGTAAGACAATTGTCTATCTTCCCAACCCATATTAACAGAAACAATGAGACATCCAAATTGAGCCATAAACTTAACATATTTCTTTTCTTTTTCCATCAAGCAAAGAAACAAACAAAACAAAGCAAACAATTTCTTAAAAATCATTGTTTATAGTTCATAAACTTTAGCAGTTGGCTTTTTAAATGTTACTTTATGGTCTATTTATTCTTGGTTAAATATAATACCAACACACTTGGTTTTCCTATTCCTTTGCATTAAGAAAAGCAATTATTCCATAGAAAAAAAAGGATTTGCAGAAAAATATACAAACCCCTGACAAAGGGAGAAGTGTGTGCTGTCCTGAAGAAACAGACAGGAAAACTCTAGGACATAAAATAGAGAGAGACCGAGAAATCAGTCTGGGGTCAGCTCGTAAATATATAAAAGCCATCCATGACTTATTATGCTCACCCTGTAAAACAGGTCTAACACACGTTCCAACCTGCAATATAACCTACTTTTGTATGGTGAGTATTAAAGAAAATGGTATTTCCTAGGGGAAGAAAACAATAGATTTGACTTTCCTGTTTTCATTTGTGTCAAGTACTCCATTTCCTCTCAGATTTTACACTTAGGAAAACCAGTGTAATTAACATCACATATTTATTCTTACTTCATTAGTGACATTTACACCTGTACTGTGTAAAAAAATGTGCTAATGTTTTATTTATGATTTTTTATAGCCTTACTTATTGCCATCCATGCCATTCATATTTAACGAAGACAGAAACTAATAAAAGCCAGGTATTGGGTATTATTTATCCTTGTCCCTGGCATGATAACAGCTCTAATGAAAAAAGGAATAAAAACTTAGACAGTAGTAATTACTCCGATCGCATTTACCTCACCATGCAGATGGGGTATAATGCTGTGCCCTTCACGTATTCACATCACAGTGAAAAATACACAGCGCTGTCACTAAGCATAAGTCAAGCTGAACAAATGGGTTTTTAATTTGCACTAGAAAACACCGTCCACCCACTGTACCTAATCTTACATGGAAGGTCATTACAAAGACATGTAAAAGGTTAAAGCATGTGAGATGGTGGACTCATGGAGGCTTGGTGGGGCAAAGCGGGTAAGATGAAGCAATATAACAATACACCAATGCATCAGTCAATGAGAATACTTTGCAATGAAAAATCCATACCAGAAAATGGCATTATGAAAGAAGAACACATTAAGTGCAGATCAATATGCCTAAACAGAGGTAACAATAAGTCCTCAAGAGATTAATGATTTAGATTAAGGGACAAACCTAAAACAGCAGGATAGTTAAGACTCTGTAGCTCAAAATTGGGATAGATGATCACTAAAACATTAATCTGTTGGATTTTATTGAGGGCATTCGCAAAGAAAAAAACGGCAAGTACTTTTAACACGCAGGCCTCTTCCTGGTGGTGACAACTGTCTGTTAATCAGTGATGTGTGAAAAAGAGTTTTTCGGAAGAACTAAACAAAACTAAGCAAAAGTATTTACAGATTGAAGCTTTTAAAAATGTTACTGTGATTTTAGGACGGTTTTAATATGTCCTTCCCATAAAATGTGTTGCTTACAGAGGCAAAGTGAAGAGACTTTACTGAATTTTTAGTATTTTCTATCACATCATTTCCTCAACCTCAAGATGGACAAAAGTGCAGGGAGACTGGGATAAGACAGCGAATTCAATAAATGCATTACTAATATGGATAAAGCAATGTGGCAGGAATTCTATATGTATTATCAGATAACAATTACCTTAAGACGGGGGTTATACTTCCATATGTAAATGACAAATGGATTCAGAGATTTTGAGTTGCTTATTGATTGTCATGAAGTTGTTTTAATCCAGATTTCCTGACTTCAATGTCAATGCCCTTTGACTTTCCCTACAATTACCTTCTAAATGGGCTGAATTATGGCTGGAATTCTGCTTCCCAAATGTATATGTTGAAGCCCTAAATCCCAGAACCTTAAATGTAACTATATTTGAAGATTTGGCCTTTAAATTGTAATTAAGCTAGAGTGAGGCTGTTCGGGCGGATCCTAAACCAGTCGGACCGATGTCCTTACGAAAGAGTAAGTTTGTACACACAATGACACAGCAGGGCTCAAGCGCCGGAGAAAGACTACGTGAGGACACAGTGAGAAGCAGGCCATGGTCAAGTCAAGGAGAGAGGCTGGGGAATAACATGGAAACTGCTGACACCTTCATCTCAGACTCGCAGCTTCCAGAACTGTGATGTGAACAGCAATTTCTGTTGCTGAAGCCTCACACGCTGTGGTTTATTAGTTGTGACAGCCCTAGCAAACTAATACACCATACCTTCTGATCTAAGCAGCAGATTAAATATTTTAAACACTATATTATTATATTCAGATGATTTTTATTTTTACTGTTAGGATAACAGTAGAAAGACACAAATACTATATTTAAATACCACTGATTAAGATTGGCTCTCTGCTCTTTAGTTCTTATATTCTGTTTACCACTGGTTAAAAAATTCACCTTTATAAGCTTTTGTTTTTGTCATTAAAAAAATAGTAAGTAACACACATGTGGGACACGTGAGTCAGTGAGTGGAGCTGATATATGTCTTTCTCTAGGAAGTGCCCCTATTCCACATAGGAACTCTCCCTAGTAATATGCATGGTTTACTCCAGTGCATTGTTTACTTTTACTATGAGTTTTTCCTTTGACAGGAATAAATATGAATTGAAGATTCCTGAGACATTGTTCATTGCCACTTCATCTGCACTGACTAATTTCTTTTTTTTTTAAATTTTGCAAACTTGCGTGTTTATTTATTCAACTTGAAAGTATGTATCCCCTAAATATCTCTCTGAATTTTTAGGGATCCTTCACCCCAGGTTGTGAATCCCAGGAACCTGGAAGGGGATTATGGAGACTTGCCTTGGACATCTATATAATTTTTATCCCTGCTACCTGTGCTAGGTAGCTTTTGTGTCAACGTGCCAATTCAGGAGCTCCTTCTCCTGCAAAACCTGTTTTCCTCCCACAAGTAATTTTTTTTGTTTTACATGAGCCATTTATTATTGTTTTGTATTGTTGTGCCGTATTATCAGTTGTCCCCCAATTACTCTCCCCCACCTCACCAGTCTCGCCTCTCATGTTCATCCCTTCCCCCCATGTTGTCTTTGTCCAGGGGTCCTTTACACATGTTTCTTGATGACCCTTCTGCTTCTTGCCCTCATTATCACTCTTTCCCCTCCCTTCTGGTTACTTTCAGTTTGTTCTTTATTTCCATGTCTTTGGTTCCCTTTTGCTCACTTTTTTGTTTTGTTGGTTAGGTTCCACTTATACGTGAGGTCACACGGTATTTGTCTTTCACCACCTGGCTTATTTCATTCTGCATAATGCTTTCCAGTTCCATCCATGCATCATAAAGTGTAGGAGTTTCATCTTTCTTTCTGCTGCCTAACATTCCATTGTGTAAAAGTACCCCAGTTTTTGATCCACTCATTTACTGATGGGCACTTAGGTGGATTCCAGCACTTGACTATTGTACATTGCACTGCTATGAACATTGGGATGCATAGGTTCTTTTGAATTGGTGTTTCAGGAGTCTTAGGGTATAATTCCAACAGTGGAATTGCTGGGTCAAAAGGCAGTTCTATGTTCAGTTTTCTGAGGAAACTTCATACTGTTTTCCATAGTGGCTGCATTGGTCTGCATTCCCACCAACAGTGCAGTAGGGTTCCCTTTTCTTCACAACCGCACCAGCCCTTGTAGTTTGTTGATTTATGATGGCTATTCTCACCTGTGCGAAGTGGTATCTCGATGTAGTTTTAATTTGCATCTCTGTGATAGCTAGTGATGCCAAGCATCCTTTCATATGTCTCTGGGCCCTCTCTGTCCTCCTCGGAGAAGTGTATGTTCAGATCCTTTGCCCATTTTTTAATTGGATTGTTTGTCTTCCTGGTGTAGAGTCATGTGGATTCCTTATATATTTTGGAGAGCAAACCCTTTTCTGAGGTATCATTGGCAAATATATTTTCCCATATGGTTGGTTCTCTTTTCATTTTGCTAATATTTCTTTAACCATGCAGACACTTTTTAGTTTGATGAAGTTCCATCTGTTTCTTATTTCTTTTACTCCTTGCTCTGGGGGCCATATAAGTAAAAATATTGCTGTGTGAAGTATCTGATATTTTCCCACCTATATTCTCTTCTAGGACTTTTATGGTGTCACAACTTATATATAAGTCTTTTACCCAACTTGAGTTTATTTTTGTTTATGGTATAAGTTGGTGGTCAATTTTCTTTTTTTTTTTTGCCTGTAGCTGTACAGATCTCCCAATACCATTTGTTGAAGAGGCTATTTTTACTCCATGTTATACTCCTGCCCTCTTTGTCAAATATTAATTGACCATAAAAATATGGGTTTGTTTCTTGGTTTTCTATTCTGTTCCATTGATCTATGAGTCTGTTCTTATTCCAGCACCAGATTGCTTTGATTACAGTGACCTTGTAATAAATATAGTTTTGTAGCAGGAAACCTGCCTAGACAAGCCCAGACAAGTCAGAAGGACATGGTCCATTTGCTGAGCCACTAGGATAAGGAAGGGTGAGCAACTGGGTAACTAAGAACAAAAGAACATTGTATGACCCTATCAGCAGCCCTGCTTTCTTGCTTCTGTAAATCTGCTTCTGCCATGTAGGCTTAGTAAAATTGCTTCCGCATGCCACACTATATAAACAAGCCCCTGCCTGAGCTCGGAGCCCAGAATTTGGAAACAGTCTCCTCTGGGTCCTCGCATGAATAAAGTTCCACTCCATATACCCGAAAGTGGCTGAGTTGTTTCCTGTAACAGTTGGATATCAGGTATTGTGATCCCTCCCACTTTGTTCTTCTTTCTCAAAATTGCTGGTGCTATTCGGGATCATTTATGCTTTCATTTAAATTTTTGAAATGTTTGTTCTATATCTGTGAAATATGTAATTGGCATTTTGATAGGGATTGCATTGAATCTATAAATTGCTTTGGGTAGTATGAATATTTTGATGATGTTATGCCTTTCAATCCATGAACACAGTATATGCTTCCATTTATTGGTGTCTTCCTTAATTTCTTTCTTTAGTGTTACATAGTTTTCTGAGTATAGGTCTTTTATTTCCTTGATTATGTTTATTCCTTGGTACTTTATTTTTATTGTTGCTATAGCAAATGGGATTTTTTTCCTAATTTTTCTTTCTGAAATTTCATTGTTGGTATACAAAAATACCTTTGATATCTGAATATTGACCTTATATCCTGCTGTTTTGCCAAATTCACTTAGTATGTCAAGTAGTTTTTTTGGTGGTTATTTTATTCTAACAGTAGATATGACTTTCAAGATAGGAAATAACCTTGAATTCTAATACTTTTTCTCTTCTAAAAAAACAAAGTTGTGGTTTTCGGAGGACAGGCAAAGGAACAAAAGCAATTATTCCAAAGCTTTATTTTTTTTTAGCACAAGAATCTCCTAGTGGAAAAATATGTAATAATGAAACAGAAGAAATAGAAGAAGCCCAATAATCAAAACATCCACCTCCATTTATAAAAAAAATCACAGTTAACCCTGGTGGGCTTCCTGAAAGAACACAACGACTTGACCAATCCACATCAAGTCAGCTCTGAGATAATGCAGTGTTGGAGTTCCCAAAACAGAAGCAGAATAGGGAACCAATGCACAAACAATGACCAATGGACACTAAAATCAGTTAAAAACATATTGAAAACCAGAATACAATCAGCTATGCAGTGTATGAATGGTAGCAGTCCTCATACAACTTTTGATATTCTCACCCCCACCCTATCCCTTTAGAAACTTTAAACTCATAAATTATTTAGAGATTTTGGAACTCAGACAGGAGGTTAAAGTAGCTACCTGCCAATTATCTCATTAATCAAAATTGTACACTTTTTTTTTGCAAAAGTTCAGTTGACATTTAGTAACCCAATATATTCATACAATGACATTTTAAAAAGAAATTGAGGAGCTAAATTCAAACAAAAAATGTCAGTTGTCCTTGGAGTATTCCTACAAAACTCTAGATATATTTCACACACTTAAAAGCTATGTAAAACATTACTGAAGAATGCTTGAGAAGGGAAAATAAATTTACCCACTAAATATTCTAAATATAGAAAATACATTAGAACACATTTCCAAGACATTTTGCAAACTATATTTAATATAAAAATGCTAGTTTTATAATATTTGTATTTTTGTAATTAAAAAGTACAAACATTTAGTTTTATTAATAATTTTAGCATTTCAAATTTGCTCCAAATTCAAAATTAGTGCATGTATATATCACGAAGCAATATATACTTCTTATAATATATTCTTCATTTGAAGTGAAAGTATCTTCAATAAGTAATTATATTTACACAAAGAGAATATATCTTAATAAAAATTGCTAGACATCATATGTGTTCGACTATAGTAGTATTTAATCTGAGAGTTTTGAAATACCCAATAACTATAGATTATATTTTATAAATTATAAATAAAAATGTACAGTTATTAATGAATATACTTTTTAAAGAGACTTTATCTATTTATTTTTAGAGAGAGGGGAATGGAGGGAGAAAGAGAGAGAAAGAAACATCAGTGTGTGGTTGCCTCTCATGTGCCCCTAATTAGATATCTGGCCTCCTACCCAGGCATGTGCCTTGGCCGGGAATCAAACTAGTGACTCCTTAGTTTGCAGGCCAGCATCAATCCACTCAGCCACATCAGCCATGGCAGTGAATATACGTTTAAATGAAAATATTTTGCTCTACTTTTTTCTAGAAGGTGTTGTGATTTGAGCAAAATAAAGACCTACCCCTCTTAAATGATACTTGTGTATATAATTAGTTATTTTCCTGTGACTGAAAAATTCATATTATAAATTTTAATTGTACCTAAATCTATATAAAAGTCTCTGTGGATCGTATGAACAGATTTCACTTATTCAAATCCAGTTTATTTTATTTCTACATGTCCTGATTCTGTGTTTGATGGATCACAGAGTTTTAGGGTATTTTTACATCTTACATGAACTCTTGAAGAACTCTTTTAAATGGCCTCTGTGTGTTTTTCACAACCTTTCATTTCAAAACTCTCTCATGTTTTACTAACAGAGCTATTTCCATAGTCCAAACATCTGATGAGCTATGTCATTCTTCTTCTCACAAATCCCCAATAATCCTGGATGCCTACGTCAGAGCCCAAAATCCATTTTATGCCTGCCTGTCATGCCTGGCTGACAGCATATCACCATCAGTCTCTTGTTTAGCCCTTCTACTCAATTCCCTATGGCTCCTACCTCATCCAAGATAACATTCAAAAAGGATAGAAAATTATTTAAAGCCATGTTTCTCAGCACACACACTCACACACACTCCTAAACCTTTCTGTGTGCTTACACCCATCCTCCTACACACAACAGTGACATGACCATAGTCAATTAACTTCTTGTTTCTGAGGACACTCCTTCTATCATTCTTTGTTCAAACCACAGCCAACTTCCTACCAATTGTTAAATATCCCGTACATACATTTTTCTTTCTCCATGCATTTGACCTTTTTAATGCAGTGCCATACTCATGTACCTCTGTGGCTCAGACTCCAAATTTAATTCAAAAGGCGGTCTTTCTGCAACCCTTCCCATGGCATTTGCTTAGTATTGTTACCAGAATTGTGCTTCCATAGACTTTATTTTTATAAACCCTTACAATATTCACTTTCATTATTTTGATATCATATTGATAAATTCAACTGTCTTCATAATAGATTATAAACATTATAAAAGCCGGAATTGATCCATTCATTTTTCTCTCTTCCACAGTGGGGTAATTCAAATGTTTAATGAATGAAATGGAAGTATCATTATTATTTATTTCAAGCAATTATTATAAAAGTATCTGTCTCCAGAATCCATACATTTTTAATATAATCTATTTAATTTATCTTCTAAAAATAAATGAAATTAAAAACAATAATGGAAAGGTTGTATGTATTTCAGGACTCATATTTTCTTTGGAGATGTGGCAATCATATTGAAATCAACAATGAATTCAATTTAATAGAAGACCTAAGAATGTACCATGAACCTTGTCTTAATCCTCATTAATTTGCATAAAGATTATCATCATTGGCTTTTAACTATCTCTGCAGATCTAGAGACACCTTGAAGGCAAATTGTGCAGTATGTCACAACCTGACCACGGGTTTCAAAACAATGCTTTGTGCCTACATTTCCTGAATAACTGTCCTGACTCTCCTGTCCAAATCATACAGCCCCACTAAGGCCGTGGATTTTCAGACCTCTCCTAAACCAGTCTGCGTGTCTCCTGATTCATCACTGAGTACTTCCCTGAGGGAATCCTTCACATTAGAAGATTGATCTAATATTTTCTCTCTAAAATACACACTAATCCCTGGCTCTGCTCCATTGCTTTGTTCATGCCTACCACCTGGAATGTCCTAGCATTTTCTCTCCTCTCATTAAATGTGAACTCTCCATGGAAATTTCACTTAACTGGAGTAATCCACAGCGATGTTTCTGTACCCTGAATTTATTACCTGACTACTAATTAGTCAAATAAACTATGTTTCAATTCAACCTTTTTTTAAAATTATTTCAGGGAAGTGCTTTTTCTGCTCAAATTAATTTTCAGCAATGATTTTTACACATTTTAATTTCTAAGCTTTCTAATGTGATGCTTATATAAAGCTTTAAAATAATTTTCAGAAATGTAAGTACCTGCTTTAAAACATCTGAGAATAGAATTCTTTTTTATTCTTTTTTATTCTTTTTTATTTATTATGTGCTTTAAGTGTAGCTACTGAAATAAGAAGTGGGCTCTGAGCTCCAAGAACGTATTCTCTAGTAGCAAGAACAAATAAATAAATTGAAACCAAGTATTGAAAGTCCTAATGAATGTGAGCAAACTGCATTAAGACTAATTTTAGTAAATTTTACAACTTTAGGAGGGAGGACATGCATGAGTGGTATCCCTCAGTGAATCTGAAAATGTAGTTTGACAAACAGGAAAGATCAGAAAGACATTTTGACCGTAATTATCAAAAGTAAAAAGAAAAAAAGGAGAATCAAAGGAAATATAATTGTTTTGTTCATAGAAATATACACACTTTTCATTTTTTGTACATTGTCTGACACATAGTAGATATTGAAAATTGATAATTGAATGAATAATAATAAAAGAGCACATTACAAGAATTTTGCAGGATTCAGATAATAATGAATTCAGTGCACAATTTGTACCAAATTCTTGAGCTATACTAAATTATATATAACTCATCAAAACTTTGTCTGATGGGTATCTCCATTTTAGAAGTCAGGAAACTGAGGCCCGAGGAAAGGACTATGTTTAAATTAGAGATAGGTTGAAAAGCAAAGCTTCCTACTCAGATTTACCTGAATCCTTGCTGTATATCTTTGCTATGTTTCAGCCTATCTCTCAACTTGCCAAGGGTTTGTGAAAGATGCTGAAAAGTGTAGGCAAATGCAAATAGTTGAGTTACAGGTTGCTTACAAAGCAAACAAAGCCCAGAGTTGTAAACAGGTAGTGGATCGTGAGACCTTTTAACCTGGATGGCCAGGTTAAAGCGTGGACTTTATTTTATGGGATGTGTCATGCCATTGAAGAATGTAAAGGACATGTGTGTATGTTAGATCTCACTGTACAAATTGTGTGAAAAGGACTAGTGACACAAGTAACTGAAAAGAGCAAAAGAGTTGGGAACATATAAAAGAGTGATTACAGTGAAGTTATAGAAAGAGGAAATGGCATGCAGTGAATAAAGTCTAGTATAGGTAGAATGTTTTTTAAAATAAATGATTTGTCCCCTGGCTGGTGTGGTTCAGTGGATTGAGTGCCAGCCTGTGAAACAAGGGGTTTCTGGTTTGATTCCAGTCAGGACCCATGCCTGGATTACAGGCCAGGTCTCCAGTGGGGGTTAGGCAGGAGGCAACCACACATTGATGCTTCTCTCCCTCTCGACCTCCCTTTCCCTCTCTCTAAAAATAAATAAATAAAACCTTAAAAAGTAAACAACGTGTTTGTAAAAATAGAGTAAAACAGTAAATTGTCCAGATTTATATTATAAAAAAATAAAGAATGAAAGCATAACATCAATGAACATTAATTCGGGTATAAATTGTCAACTGAGTTTTCAAAAGCCTGACTGTTTCTTGCTAGTTCAATAAGTGCTAAATTTTACAATAGATAAAAATGATCCATTGTTAACATCTTCACATTACCTTTTCTAGTAACACATTTTATTTCAGCATACAATTAATATTTTTGTTTTGGCTGCTCAGACTGTGAGCCTCCTTTCTGTGTATAGAGAATTTTTATCTTAAACTTCTTAGTTGAAAAAACAGTCTTCGTACTGACTAGGGTATAGTCACTAGAACAAGTCTCAGTTTTTACCCTAAGCAAATCATGAACTTTCAGTCAGGACAGAAACATATATTTGTGGGTTATGGCTGTGGCAATAAGTTCAAGTTGCCAGGGATGTCATTAGGCTCAATGTCTGTTATAGCATTTGGTGTTTACTAACGGCTGTGTTGGCCATAAGGAGGAAAAAACATATTCTTACCTGTGGATGCTCATAATTTCCAGTGTTGCTTTAAGCTGCCTCCAAGCCTATTTCTCCTGAACTATTATTTCTTTGAAACCTTCATTTTATTTATGGTAAATTAGCTAAGATCTGTTTATTTTACTTGGATCTAAGAGGCTTACCTAGTTGTTATTTTTCTTTTTGAAGTTAATCACAGTTTTAGGTTAGCTCTTGCTCAGCTGTGCAGTTTCCATATTCTCTTCCTCATCATCGTCCACATATCCAATCAGAGGTTATTAACATATTGAATTAGTGTGGTATATTTCTAGTTTGGTACAACTGAGGAGCCAATATAGATTCAATATTATTAACTAAAGTTTACAGTTTACATCAGGATTCTCTCTTAATGTAGCATGTTCGGTAAGTTTTGGCAAAAGGATGATGACATGTGTCCAATATTTCAGTGTCGTAGTGAGTAGTTTTATTGCCCTGAACACCCTTTGTGTTCACTGTATTCATTTGCCCCCCTTATCCTGAAGCACTGCCGGCCTCTGATCCTTTTACTGTCTCCATATTTCACCTTCCTCAGAATGTCATCTAATTGAAACCTTACAACATATGCCTTTTTTGATGGACTTATTTTATTAACATTAGGTTTCCTCCATGTCTTTTCATGGCTTGGTAGCTCCTTTCATTATATACTGCACTGTATTTTATTGCCTGGCTGTACCTCAGTTGGATTATCCATTCACTACCGAGGGACAACTTGGTTGTTTCCGAGCTTTCACAATTATACATGAACCTGCTATAAACATTCATGTGCAGGCTTTTGTGTGAACATAAATTTTCAACTCATTTTAGTAAATACCAAGGAGTGTGATTGATGCAACTAATTTCCTTTTGTACTAGGTAATAAATTAATATATTTTATGAGTAAAAATTTATCAAGATAGGGAAATACAGTTGATTCTCATTACTCACAGCAGTTGTATTCTGTAAAGTCTTGGAGAGCATAGAATTAGTGAATACTGAACCATTGCTTTTAGGGGAAATACAGGGTTGAGTCTTCTGGTTGCATTTTTGTCAATCAGTCAAAAGAAAACTTTTTGTTATGTGTGTTCCTGTGTTTGAACACTTTATTTTATATAAAGGATATATATGTATATCATACATATATGATATATATGCACATAAACACATGTAGTTGATTTGTTAACATTGAACTCACATTGAACAGCACTATAACTCATGTTTAAATTAAACCTATCTAAAACACCTATTTATCTCCATAAGGCAAATTGCACTCACTATACTTGAGGGCCAATGGAAAAAATGCTAAAAATATATCTCTAAATAGATCACAAAAAGGACACTTGTTGAGTGAGAGCTAACAAGAGCATGAGAGCTAACAAGAGAAGGAAGAGAATCACACATTCAAGCTCACCTGGCAACATGTTCAACAACTTCAAGATGAGTGTTGGGTGACTCTAGTTTTTCACTCTTTGTGCATGTATGTAAATGATCATGGATGTACCACAAGTACTCTTTTGGGGTTACACACTAAGTACAGTAAGTTAGCAAATTCACAAATATAGAATTTATGAATTTTGAGGATCAACCCTGTGAACTGCTAGAAAAGTTCCAAAAACTATAATGGAGATTCTTTATCATGCGCTTTTAATGTGAACCTTTCTCTAGCAATTTTTTATCCAGTACTCTAACTGCAAGAAAAATGTTGAAATATTTCATATTAATCTGAACAGAATAAGAATTAGAGTAGCTTTATCAGAAATGGAAGTATTTAGCCCTGGCTGGTGTAGCTCAGTGGATTGAGCGCGGGCCTTCAAACCAAGCAACCGCAGTTCGATTCCCAGTCAGGGCACATGCCTGGATTGCATGCCAGTTCCTAGCAGAGGATGCATGAGAGGCAACCATAGATTGATCTCTCACTCTCTCCTTCCCTTCCCCTCTAAAGACAAATAAATATTTTTTTAAGAAATGGAAGTATTTATTTATTGTGTTTTGAATCCAACTGTTTTGCAATTGTAGATTATCTTATCCATGACTTTGTAATGATGCAGTCCGTAAATATAATTTCACTTGCATGAAGTCATGTGATTTTCATTACTGAATTTTGTAAATTAACAGTTTATTAGAAGTTGAATGTTTTTTAGTCAAGAGGTACTATTGGAAAGCTCAATTAGGAAATGCTCATATAGATTTGGCTCACCAATTACAAAATAACTCTTCAATATATTTTCCATATTTTTTATTTATCCTTTTCAAAGACAGACACATTTCCCATGAGTATGTCAAATATTGAAATATTTGGTAAAGTCAGATTGATGTAAGCTATCTATGATACATCTAAATATTATTATAGATTATATAAATACATTTACATTCTTAAATTCAATTATATTATTGAATTCTCAACCCTAATTATATGAAAAAATATAAATTATACACTAATAAGCTCTGGCTGGTGTAGCTCAGTGGATTGACCATGGGCTGCGAACCAAATGGTGGCAGTTTCGATTCCCAGTCAGGACACAGGCCTGTGTTGAGGGCCGGGTCCCTGGTGGGGGCCGTGTGAGAGGCAACCACACATTGATGTTTCCCTCCTTTCCCCTTTCTCTAAAAATAAATAAATAAAATGTTTATAAAATCTTATACACTAATATATTAACTTCCTAAAAGCCACATGGTTAAATAGTCAAAAATCAAACTGTTTACTTTGTTCTTCTACATTTCTATTTGTTGCATTGCTTCTGCAGTACATAGCAGAAGTATTGAGGCCTTTCAGGTTGTACTGAATTGGAATTTTTTAACCATTGACACATAGGATTTATGACTGTCAGAGCCATTTTTGGTAATTAGAAGACCAGGCATTCACAAACAGTTCATTATCAGGGCAGTGTCTACAAAAGAAACTGAATTATGTATTCTTAACCTGGACAATATATTACAAATTTTAGAACTGAAGAATCTCAAAAAGTCAACAGAATGTGATCATAGAATTAAGTCAATTTGGATATCAAAAATTCCTAAGGAATTATACTACACTAGGCATTATCTCTTTATAGTACTCAAATATATGCAATTTTTGAAATAAAATTTATTTTAAGTAATATATTAATATTTAACCTGTTTGATTTAGAAGTGTGTTTTAGAAGAACTTGATAGAGGATTAAATTGGAAACCTTAACTTTTTTTGACTATCTAATATTCGAAGACGTCATGATTATCCACAAAATGGCAATCTCTTCAGTCACATTAGCACTTAAAATGTGATTTCTTCTTTCATTATCTGCTTCAGATCTTGTGCTTCCAGAGCAATAAATCCTATAAAGAGCAGAGATGTTCTAAACTTTGACAGTTCTGCTGAACTTGTTGTTTCTCCCTCTAGAGTTCTATAATAATATGCTCAATTAGCCTCTTTGTCCCAGATTTCATGGAATAATTGCTAGAACTTTACTGGGTGCTTATGAGTCAGAAGTGTTTATTCTGTTAGAGAATGTTTTCTGGACAGTTAATACATTTTATACAAAGTAAAAAAAAAGTAAATTTAAAGTGGAACACAACTCATAGTTCTAATTTTGTTAATTATTATTTTACATCTAAATTAAGCATATAAAATGCACATGTTTTTTTCTATAACAATATTCTCATTCATATCTACTTAGCACAATTTTATAATTTTCTTTATTATTTATAACCAACATATGTTGCTAATACATTTGTGATTTTGAGGCTGATCTTTTTTTATAATCTGAGACACTATGTTATTAATAAATACTATTCACATTCATCGGCAATACCATTTTATGTATTGACTTTAATGAAAAAAGAGTGTTAGATGAAATGCCACAATGGATATATGCATACAATGACATCAAATTCTATTTGCACTTGTCATTTTTGAAAAAAAACATCAACTAGTGGATGTTTAGTAATCTTCTATAAATAAAGATTGGTTTTTAAAGTTTCAGTAAACATTCTGCTCTTTTGGTAAGCATGCCACCAATTTTATGAGACTTAAAGTTAAATAGAAGGTTTACTTATTAAAAAATGAGGAAGGTTTAGGAACCAAAACATGCCTAAATACTAACAAAAATATGACCCTGTCCAGAAGAACATTTATCATTTGCAGAAAGAGTCATATTAAAACATCTTTATATTTCAAAGAGCTTGACAAAAGAGCCACATGAATATTAAAAAAAATCTTTTGCATTGGTAGAAAAGATTACACTAGCTTGTAAAGGAAGGATATTTTAAACTTTTATAATTAGAATCTATTTTTAAGTAGTATCCCTGTTGCTGCTGGGAAGGATGAAGACCTCGAGAGAGTTCAGAAAGCGATGAGCTCTCCCAGTGCATTCGCCACAACCCCAGCAGGGACTGCTGTCGTCTGATTAGCACGACAGCAGGGGCTCCCCTCTAGCGCACAGCGCACTGACTTAATCAGGAGGAAAAGAGCCAGGGCGAGAAGGTAAACCAGAATTTCTCGGACATTTAAAAGGAAGAAGCCAGACACCCTTTATGTAGGTATCAGTAAATTCATAATTCTATGCATTTCTAAGAAATCCAAATCAATAGTACCCTTGAACATTTTTAAATGAGTTTAAAAGGAGTAAAGGTGACAGTTTCAATACAATAAAACAAACGGTGTGAAAGGTTTTATTTGTCTCATATAAAGGAAATATTTGAACTAGTTGATTCTTCTTTTGTGGTTCATTTGCACCTCCAATCAAGACATGCCTTGAAATCATTTCTTCAGTTGTTGAGAATCATGGGTGTGGTGAACTGTTTTGTAGAAGATTTGAGTTTTTCTAGTGATGGGCGTTTATGAGATTTCACAGATGTTGAAATGTTATGCAAAATCAAAATGCCTATATTTCAAAATGTAAATATATAGAGAAATGTATATATTTTTAATATAAACACAAGTGGCAATCCCAATGTCAAGCCTTTTTTCATTGAATGCTGTGCTTCAGATTAGTCAGATATTATTTGAAATTCTAGTATGGAAGGTTGTTTTTTAAGTTATTGTCTTTTGGTTTTATTTCTGTTTTTGAAATTCATCTTTTCTTGAATTATTTATAGTCAATTAATTATCTAGCATTGTCCTTTAATTCCAATAATGACAATTTTAATAATGTGTTAGTGTTAGTGGATATATTTAATGACAGGTATAAAGTGACTAATTAGAATAGATGTTTATCAAACATAATGTGCATTTTCTAGTCAATGATACTGCTCTATTTGACTGAGTTTTCTGAATTTTAGTTTAATTTTTCAATATTGACACTTATGGGTATGAAGTTATGCACTATATTACTGACATTTTATAACACTCTTCCCAAAACAGCAGAAAGCAGTATAAACTGTAATACAAATGGATTTGTTGATAGTTGAGAGATCTGTAGTCCATAAACCCTGAGAAAGATGTGACCCAGACTAGACAAAATGTTGTTGTCAACCGATGCATCCGCTTCCTCGGGCTACTGTAACAAAGTACCACGGATGGTGTAGCTTAAAACAACTGAAATACATTCTCTCCCAGTTCTATAGGTTAGAAGTCCAAAATCAAGTTATTGGTAAACGGTGTTCTCTCTGAAGTTACTAAGGAGAACTTGAAATTTGCACTTGGTTTCTGATGTGGGCAATCTTTGGTGTTCCGTGGTTTGCAGATACATCTCAGCCTTTGTCATCATGTGGCCTTTTCCCTTTGTGTCTATTTTTGTGCCTTTCCTCCAGCTATAAGGATACCGGTCTTATGTTGTTGGATGTGAAATTGGATCTGGGTCTGCTAGGTGGTCTGGGAATGGGTTCTTGCAAAGTCACAAGGAAAGAATTTGGGGGGAATCAAGTATAAGAGGATTTAAGGAATAGTAGCAAAATTTAATGGACAGGCACGCAGGCCCTTACATGCCACTGCAGATGGCTCTGCCCTGCCTCGTCCATGACCAAGTGGCTCAGCTCCATCTTGCTGTGGAAGTTCAGCCTCTCTGGCCACAGACCCACCCTTGTCCCCACCAAGCTTAGGACAGTGTCTCATTTCTCCGTCTGTACCTTTGCTGCCAAGACCCAATGGCACCTGTGCTGTGATCCATTGCACTTGGGCCCAATGGCTGCCACCCCCAGGCCCATGTAGCTGATGCAGAGACAGAACACAACTGGGGCCTTTGTTAAACTGTGATTGTATCTCCTTGGGTTTGGGAAGAGGTAAGCTTTGTTTTAAACTAACAAATCTTCTTCCCAATCTTTGGGTTTGTCCAGGGATCTCTCCCTATCCAAACTCTTTCATGGATCTTCTGTGGTTTCACTCTGTTTTCCTATCTGATTCTTTTCCCAGATTTTCCCAAATTAGGCTCCTACTCTTTATGGTCACCATATTGATTCTATAGAGCATGGACCCAGCAAACAAATTTTCCCTTTACTATTTATTCTCCACTCTCAATATGGGTAAATGGGCCAGTTATTCCCTGGGGAAATTGAAAAGCCCTCATCCCTGCCTGCTTAGAGATTAACTTCCCTTTGTTGAAGGGTGAGGCTTTCCCCTAGAATGAAGTAGTAACTCCCTCTTTAGTCTGGCTTGATTGGATGTCTGGATCCGTTCTCTTTTGTTAATATTTAACTAGCTGCCTCTTGCAATAAGGGCACAACCTATTACAGACTAACATCATCTTAATGCAAGTAATTATGTCTGCAATTGTAACAGTGTTCAGCCAAGAGGGGGGCCCCAAACAGAAATTTAGAATAGGACCCAGAACTCAGGGTGTCCAGGAAATATTAGAAAGACATATAAGATGTCCTTACCCCTTCCCTCACTCAGGTGTGAGTTGAGGGAAGGGACACATGGAGCAGGGCCATTGAAAACTGTTTTTGCATAGCAACAGCTTTGCAGCTAACCTCTGGAATGGTTATTTAATATATTTATAACTTTAACTGGTTTCATAGATATGTTAATTGCTGTGGCCATGCTTTGAGCCAGGGAGAAGGAAGTGACTTCTACCAGAGATGTAACTGGGAGGCAACTCCCCCTGTTTATAGTGCCTGTGTGAGAGCTTGGAGATGATTGACTCAACGCCATGGGGCCACACATGCCCATACTCACTATGGCAGCCCAGTAAAGCTGGGAGGATACCCAAGTGCTGTCAGGTGTAGCTGATTGTGGGAGGAGTTGAAAATGGGGGTACAGAGGAAGATTGGCTCAGGGATTTAAACCCAGACATGGCAGCCATGGGAGGGAGATCCAGGAGGCTTTGGCAGAGTGAAGACCCCCTCACAGCTTTGCCAGAGGTAACCACGTGGTTTCACTAGAAAGCAGACCCCCACAGCTCTGGTGGAGAGAAGAACCATGCGATTTTGGCCAGACTGCATAGCCCTGCAGCTTTGGGGTGCTCCCTTTAGCTGTGTGACCTGGGAAGCAGGAGAGACTTTGCCTGGAAGGAGGGTGAAAGAACACTTGCCAGTAGGCCATGAGAAGGTGCCACATAGCTTTGGATTAATTAGAGATCCTGCCAGGATGGCAACACAGCTGACAGTGCCAGTGGCCTGAAACATGGACATTTTCTTCTTTTCTGGAGTTATGGTACCCCAAATTAGGGCAGGGGGAAAAGGAAGCACTGTGGGCATCTGTGGGTATCCAAAAAGGACTTTGATATTTTAATGAAGATGTTAGGTCACTACTTTAAGTCTGTATAGCATTAAATAAACATTTCCTTTCCTTTTCGCAAATCTCTGGCATTGACATTCGTCTTTCCTATCTGGCGGCGGACATAACAAACCTGTTAGGGGGTCCTCTTGGTAATAGTATATCATGACCCCCCTCGCCCTGTGTGTGTGGCTCTGTTCTGTAACAGTTTTTGGTGTCCCTGGGTGGGCCAATAATTTCCCCCCCTCCCCGATCTGTCCTGTAACACAATGACCTTAGTTTGAAATGAGATCATATTCTGTGGTTTGGGGCTTAAGTGTTTGTCATACAATTTGGGAGATACAATTAAAACCATTAACAGTGGGTTTACTCATAAAGCCTTGCAAAATTTATAGCTTTTAACTATCAGAGACATCTTAAGAATATTAACAATTCAACATGTAGAATTGCTAATTTAATAGCATAACCTTTTCAAAATATATTACTTCTTTTGCAGAGTATCATAGCTAAATTTCTGGATTGCTTGTCAACACACAAGTCTCATGGTAGGCCATTTACATTTCATGTTTGTAAATGAATTGAAGGGAAATCTTTCCTAAAGGAGAAAACCAGATCTTGTGTAGGGTGGGATAATGAATGGGAAATAATATTATTCAGAGTCACTACAAGAGAAGATTATATATGAATGCCAATAATAACATGAAAGGAATGTTCATGAAAGAGAAAAATAAGTGTTAAGGACAGGTTTTTAGATCCTAAGTCATTACAGGTATTGGTCTAAGGGAAAATAATAAAATATTTTTAAAGATACAAAACTTAATGAAGATGCTGAGTTGAAATAAATAAAAATAGAAAAACATTGAAAGAAGAATCATTAGGGGGATAAAAAAGCTAAAATGTGATATGAAAATGAAATTGAAGACAGATGAAAAATAACTTTTTTAAGAAGAGACGATCTTAGTTTTAAAGATGTTAAATTTTACTTAATGACTTTCTAAGAAAGACTAGATGCCATACTTGTTCCAAGCTATGTGACTAAGCTTTGTGATTGCACAGTGCATATCAACTGCAATCAGCCAAAAGCACTTTAATGAGAACTCCAGTTCAGAAACAAGTAGTGTTTCAGAGGATGATGCAAATTCTCGCAGAGGAAGTACAAACCACACAAAGCAATCATCTTAGAAATGAAGAATTTTGCAAAACATCAACAGCTGCAAATCATGCCTGATGATATGGAATCACATTGAAATAATAAATTATCTTTTGAAGATGAAAAATAACAATTTCTGTAATGATAAATTTTGTTTTGAAGTGGATTTTCACTGAATCATTTTCATAATTATGTATAGACAGACTTCATTTCACTACAGGAGGTCTTCAGCCATAGCAATGAACTTGAAAAATCTTTGAAAAATAATAATTTCTTTATTTGGACCAAAGATATTTTGATGTAATAGGCCAAAGAGTTCATCAATTTTACAGTTTGATATTAATTTTATAATTTATTATTTCCATATATTATTTTACAACAATAATATTCTGTTTTTATTTTTAATAAGAATAACTATATCAAGAAGAATAGGTTAAATTGTGCTGCCATGAAAAGGTACATCACAACTTCAGTGGTATAGGAAAACAAAGTTTATTTCTCACTCTTTCACATATATTCCCCTTTGGATTTCAATCACCTTTCATTTTTAATGTTTTTATATATCTGTTCTTAGATTCTATATTTCTTATTCATCCTAATATTTAGTATTTCTAATATATTTATTTGGGATATTTAGGTCAGTTAGCAATGTTGTGTGAGTTTTCTTCAACCTCATGGTCCATTTATTGTTGAGACTTTCTCCAAGCAGAATAATCTGAATTTTGCAATATCTGACTGCAGCTGTTTTAGGCTTATATTTTCTAACCTTTTCTATTTTTATTTGGAGGAAAGAATTTCTAGTTTTTTGAGTTTCTTTGTATGTCCGTTTCTCCCTCTTCTGTGTATTTTATTATATGATACTTAATTTCCCCCTTTATTCCTTTCATTTTCTTCACTGCATCATCTCCATGATACTCTATCTCTTCTCTGATTCTTCTCCAGAATCACAGCTTTTCCAAAACTGCCACTATGACTACACATTTTCAGGTGTTTAGCTCATGATCCGGTCTATGAATACTGTGGACTACCGATTCCCAGTCTACGTTCAGTATGTTTGCATTTTTTATTTCACTTTCTGGGAATGACTTAGTGTGTTCCATCTAAATATTCTGCTTCCATCTTTTCCTTGTCATGGAGTATTCCCAGCACCCCCTTTCTTTTTTCCTATTTTTCTTAAGATTTTATGTATTTACTTTTAGAGAAAGGGGAAGAGAAGGGAGAAAGAGAGGGAAAGAACACTGATGTGAGAGAGAAATATTGTTTGTTTGCCTCTCCAATGAGTCCTGACTGAGGAGTGAATCTGCAACCCAGAAATGTGCCCTGCCCAGGAATCCAAGGACAACCTTTTGCCTTGTGGGACTACGCCCAACCAACAGGGCAGCGCTGTGACCCGGGCAGCATCTCCTTTCAAGCTTTCTGTACTGAAAGGCTGAAAACATCATGGCTGCTATTCAGCAGTTGAGAGTTCCCTGTTTTCTTCTATGTAAAGATTAACTGGGATTGCTATGTTCTCTGTCTCCTAGACATGTTGATGGCATTTGCTGCTCTGATTGATTTTATCATTGTTTCAGAAACAAGAAAAAGATTCTGAATCAGGCTATTGTGATTGTTCTCCACAATGAAATGTCCTGTAACAAAAACATCATTTTAATGGATGGCTGAAACTAGAGAAAAGTTAGAATATTAACATATAGGCACTAGAATCCCACATGGTTATTAATGTTTAACATCAAATTTTGCCCTACCTTCTGGAAATAGAAAACTTAGACAGATAACTTTTTACTGTTCTGGGGGAAAATAATGTTTCATATCTCAGAATAAAATATTAAACATTTTCCAACTCCTAAATCTGAAAGAAATTTCTCAACGGTACCTAGATGCGATATATTGAATAACAAAGTGAATAATAAGTTCTAGGACAATTCTAATTTTGTATTATCTATATCATAGTTTGATTTACAGAATAAAATTGGGTGATATTTTTCAAGTATCTAGCATCCAGTTCATATATTTATTTTCACTTTCACCCAAAGACATTTTTTCATTGCAGCCAGAGAGAGAGGAGGAAGAGAAACATTGATGTGAGACATAAACATCAATTGGTTGTCTCTCCTATGTGCCCTGACCAGGAATCGAACCAACAACCTTTTGGTTCTGGGACAAAGCTTCAACCAACTGAGCCACACCAGCCAGGGCCAAGTTCATATATTTAAACACTTATAGAGCACTAGCAACAATTAGGTATTTAGCTCTGAGAGTATTTTAACTATATAACTTTGCTGTCAGAACTCCCTGCCTTTGTTGAACTTGTGAGGAGACACATCCAGACCTTCAGCATAGAATATTCTTACAACAGCCCATCAGCATAGTCCTTGCTGCTTCATCAGAGGGATACATTCCAGGTTGAGTCAATGAGCCGAGAAAACAAGTGGTGACTTCTGCTTTCTTCAAATTCTAGGTGAGAGATTTTTTCTTCTTTTAAATGTGGACAATATATTCAAATATTTATATATATGAATATGTATATACATATATACATATTTATTTACGTATACGGTCATCTTCCAACCACAAAGATCCAGTTATGGGCTGAAGGCAAGGCAAAAAGAAATAAAGATAATAGGTCTTTAATGTTAAGGGCACCTCAAAATGACTCTGAATTCTTCCCTAAAATACTAAATAGGTGACTAAATTTCCATATTGATTACACTACTTTGAGCCAAATTTTCTGTTTACTTGCAAACATTATCCTGAGTGAAAAAAAAGAAAAAAAATATATGACCCAATCCTAAATATAAGGTATGGGCATAAAAAAGCATAGCTTGTGCAAAACAGTTACTTTATGGGGTAAATTAGTAAATTTCAAATATTTGGGGCTTTGGTATAAAACCCAAAACTCAAAATTATGTTCCAAAGTGTATTTCTGAGTATAGCATGTTTTATAATATTTAATAAGATTAAATAAGTGATCATACATTCAAATGAGAACATATGATCATTAAAAAATACGCAAAAAAGCATGGAAGTAAGTAAAAAAGAAAATTATTCACGAATCCAAACAAAAATCATAAGATGTAATGTTGTACACAAGCTTCAGAGACTTGATATCTTAAAGAAAAACACAGTATATACTAATAGAGGTTGGTATACATATCACTTGTGTTTTATGCTATACATGAACTTGCAAACCACCTATTTTCTACTAAATGGATTGTTTATTAATCTGTAAGGATACACACAACTGATATGGATTAAGGATCATGAATAGCTAGAGGCATAGAGTTGAAGGCTATTAATTCTGATACTCATAGTGCCAAGACTGAATCTGGCATTGGCAAGGAGCTGGCTGCTACAGTTCATTTGCTAAGTGAGTTAGAGGTATCAGAGAGAAATTACTCTGAAAAATACATGTAAAAAGGCACCACACACTTAAATAACCTAATGATAGGGAGACAGAAGAATAGAGATGACCCAAATAACCGTACCCAAAACTATTAAGTACAAGAACAAAGTCAAATATCTTTTATCTTCTCTTTATGTTAGAGTCAAATGTGACTTATATGATATTTGGATACATCTTAAACTTTAAAAAATATACAGATATTCTATCCCAGAGAAATAATTTTAATAGATCAGTTTCATGATAGCTTTTTAAAACTTTTTTATTGATTATGCCATTACATTTGTTCTATTCCCCCCCTCCATTCCCCTCCACTCTGCATACCCCTCCCCCACCATTTCCCCCTTTAGTTCATGAACACGTGTCTCAAATTCTTTAGATTCTGTATTTCCCCTACTATTCTTACCCTCCCCCATCTATTTTCTATCTACTATTTATGCTACTTATTTTCTGTACCTTCTCCCCCCTTCTCCTCCTCCCACTCCCCTGTTGCTAACTCTCCATGTGATCTTCATTTCTATGGTTCTGCTCCTGATCTAGCTGTCCTCTTAGTTTGCTTTTGTTTTAGGTGTGGTTCTTACTAACTGTGAGTTTGCTGTCCTTTCACTGTTCATCTTTTTATTTTCTTTTTCTTAGGTAAGTCCCTTTAACATTTCATATAATAAGGGCTTGGTGATGATGAACTCCTTGAATTTGGTCTTATCTGAGAAGCACTTTATCTGTCCTTCCATTCTAAATGAAAACTTTGCTGGATAGAGCAATCTTGGTTGTAAGTCTTTGGTTTTCATGACTTGGAATACCTCTTTCCAGCCCCTTCTTGCCTGTAAGGTCTCTTTTGAGAAATCAGCTGACAGTCTGATGGGAACTCCTTTGTAGGTGACTGTCCCCTTAGCTCTTGCTGCTTCTAGGATTCTCTCCTTCATTTTAATCTTGGCTAATGTAATAATGATGTGCCTTGGTGTGTTTCTTCTTGGGTCCAACTTCTTCGGGACTCTCTGAGCTTCCTGGATTTCCTGGAAGTCTATTTCCTCTGCCAGAATGGGGAAGTTCTCTTTTATTATTTGTTCAAATAAGGTTTCCACTCGTGACTCTTCCCCTTCTGGTACCCCTATAATTTGAATGTTGGAACATTTAAAGATGTCCTGGAGGTTCCTAAGCCTCTCCTCATTTTTTTGAATTCTTGTTTCTTCATTATTTTCTGTTTGATCATTTTTTTCTTCCCTCTGGTCCACTCCATTGATTTGAGTCCCAATCTCCTTTCCATTACTATTGGTTTCCTTTGTATTACCATTCATTTCAATTAGTTTAGCTTCCATATGTTTCTCTAATTTGTGACTAAAATCAACCAGTTCTATAAGGATCCTGATAACCAGTATTTTGAACTGTGCATCTGAAAGACTGGCTATTTCTTCATCACTTAGATCGATCGGTTCTGGGGCTCTGAGTTGTTCTAGAGCCATTTTTGGTCTATTCACGCCATTAAGTAAGCGGAGCAAAGCCTTAATTGTTTACCAGGTTGGGGCGACCCAGGTCGCTGGTTTGTGACGCTATGCATGGGGGCGTGGTCAGAGAGGGAGCAATGGCGGTCCTCTCCGCTAGCCCAGTCGTCCAGTCACACCACTCGCCCCAGACCTGTTTATCCAATCAGAATAGTGCGAGCCTGCTGCCCCACGCAGGCTCCCCTCCTCACTGGTTTATCTGCACTCACATGCGCAACCGACCACAGACAGCCCGCCGTGCATCTTCCCAGTGTGCTCCTGTAGCTAGCCCACGATCTGCGCCTTCAGCCATTCGCGCACCACCCGTTCGGGGATTTTTTCTTGCCAACCTGTTCCGCTGCTGGCTTCGCTCCTCTTACCGGTTTAGCTGAGCATTTAGTTGGCTTTGGACTCTGTATTGTCGATTTTCTGTGTGGCTTGGTTATGTTTATTGTTGTTAAAAATAGTTGTTCTTAGATATGGTTGTGCACAGAGGCAAGGTGGTTCCACCTACACCTCCATCTTCTCATGATAGCTTTTTAAAAAAACATAGATTAAATGGTATTTTGAAAATTGTTAGTTTTAAATTGAAATTCACTTACTTGAAAGCATATTTACTATTCAAATTATTTCAATAAATGATTAGAATATTATCTTTATAAATGTTACCTATATGTTATTTCATATATGTATATATTTTAATTACAATGATTAAATTATTGTAATTGTGTAATTTTTAGGAGACTGTTTTTCAAAAGAGATTTGTTAGAGAATATTAAAATTAATCATTTTATGAACTATTTACCATGGGTATCAGTATTTATATTTTACCTTAATTTTTGTAAGCCTATAACAGTGTAAATTAGCCAGATCCTTCTTTACATGACAACCTTTTCCATTTGAGGCACTATACTTATGTGTATGAAACAAACAATAATTTTAGAAAAAAATTCTAATCTGTTCTCTAAAAATTAAGCAACAACTCATTAATACCTATGCTTTTATATCAGTATGCCAATCTTAGTACATTAGTGAGAATCATGTTAAAACACGGATATGTTTGTATATTTGCTTATATATAAGTTTCATTGCCTAAATATGTTTAGATAGAAGCAATGAGGATGAAGTCATTTCAGATCCCAGCGCTGTACAAAGACCACGCAGTGCTGAGAGCAAGTCAAGAACTGCTCTCTTCCTCTATGCCGTCATCCCACACACTGACTAGCCTTTGAACTGAAAGAATATAACTCCTCCCACATAATTAGCCAGTACAAACTGATAAAAGAATGAAGTGAAACGTGTTCTGCTGAAAGACATGATCATCGATCTATAATTCGTTCCATCACTACAGATTTGTTAATGTAATGAGTTAGTCAAATCATCCCATTCTCCCACATCATTCTTAAGGGGCAAAGCTGATGGCTTGAAACTCCTATGAATCTTTTAGAATATAGTTGTTCAAGCTTGATTCGTTCAGTCACAAAAAGAATGAAAAGAAGAAAAAGGTTTATAAGGTCTCAATGGAATTTACTAAAAATACAATTTAATACATTTAAACCAAATTTTATATGTGGCGACTTTCTAAAACAAAGTTCTAATGTTTGAACAAAGTTCGTTACTTTAATAGACAAGGTTCAATAATATATTATTAATTGATGTTGAATACAAAGGGAACACTTTTTAATAATGGAGTGGTTATAATATCACTTATCTGGGGATACTATTTGCTATATCCTAAAGACTCCCGATCCAACCCAGTGAAATCATTCTTGAATTAGAGAGCCAGCTAAAGCTGCAAAACATAGTGTACATTGTTCCTCTTATGTGACTTTATGTAACTAACAATGCTGATATAATGTATAATATGTATTTTCAATCTCTCTCTTGCCATATATAATATATAAACAATACAGTCTACAGCAATATGTATATGAGTATATCTATATGTATAGATCTTTATATCTATCTAACCATCTCTTTCTCTTTATCTTGTAGACTGTTAGCTAATATTGTCATAAAAATGATACTTAAAAAGCAACCCCCAAACTACTTGCTTGAAGTGAGTATAATTCACTGTCATAGGCATATACATTGGTTGACTGTGGATAGAAAATGCTTGGGCTTATCTAGGAGGTCTACTGAGCTTAACTAGACTTTCTCACCCTATTGGTTTGGGGTGTGATTTTGTTTGTGTCTCTCACCTACCTTTTGAGTTAAGTAACTAGCCTTGACATGTTTCTATTTAGAAACAGCAGCAGTAAAAGGGAAAATGAAAAGAAGTGAAGCTGAGAGTCAGCCTGGCCTGTCATCATGCCTACCCTATCCTAATGATCAAATTAGGCTACAGGGTTGAACCCAAAGTCAAGGGAAAGGGAAAGTCATCTCATCACTTAATGTGAAAAGGTGTAGGCAATAGATTCAAGTGGGTGGAGAACTGAGATATGTGATGCAGTTTGATGGACTTCAAATGACTGGTTTCTAGTGACCTATTGGGAATAAAAATTCAAGTTGTTTTTATCCTCTTTGTCTCTTAAGTCTTCTTAGAGTATATTATGTCAGCTTGTGTTATGCAGTTGTAATTTCCTCAAAATTCACAAATCAAGCAAGTCCATCATTTTAATGAGATTAAAATTATTATTACTTTTTCTTTTTAAGAAAAAAAGTTTTTCAGTTTGAAAAAGTGAGATGTGTCTGCTTTGGGGGAAGTGACTTTGACATATTAGTTCTAGTAATAATTGTTAATAGTGAACATTATATATGGCACAAAAGCATACAAATGTACATATTATAATGCCATTACCCAATTCTCCTCTTGGGAAATAAGATAGAGAGTTTAAATGAAATTGTCTGGGTTACATGGTTAAGAATTATGCTTTAATTGCTAAGATATACTTTCTCCCATAAGCAAAGAAATATTCATTATCAAAATATACACCTTCAGTGAGGTTTAATGAGTTTAGAGTAAGCTAGACTATATAAACTTCATCTCTAATTACTAATAATAAGGTACCTTAGGCAATTTTCTTAAGAGGTCTGGCTTTTGTTGAGTGCTGATAATAATAGTAGTACCTATATTTTAGAATTTTTTTAGGATCACATAAGATGCTTGTAAATTATTTAAAAGTGTTCATGACATGTAGTGAGAAAATATAAGCTAATTACTACTATTGTTATTATTATCCTAGATTTCAGGAACCATATTTCAAAACTTTCTAAGCAATTCATTAATAAAAAAGCTAAAATATTATGACATTCACTGTTGTATGATAGCTATTCACTCTTTTCTGTTCTTTTTTTAGTTTCTCCCAAATTTTATGTCATGAAACTTCTCTTTACCCCTTGAGTTGCATTTTCCAAGTGGCCCTCCTCTTGCCAAATTTAAAAGAAAAACTTTGAGATTAGTTGGAAACAATGGGAATTCTGAACAATTTCAAGAAGTTTTGCCTGTCTTAGTTGATGAAACAAGTGAGATAAAAAGTATTATTACTTTCTATTGATGAGGGACTGTGTGGTAATGAAAATGTTGCAAACGAGAAGGAAGAATTAATGATCCAGAAGGAAAAATGGAGACTTGCCGAAGTGACATCCTTGAAGAGATGAGAGGAAGGGAGGGCTAGATTTCAGATGAAGCAAGGATGTTCTACAATAACTATGGTATTCGCCAATTACGCAGAGTTGTTCAGTAGACCTTGTTAAGTGAGGGAATTTTGTAGACAGCGTGCAGAAGGATCCTTCTGATATTTTGAAATGACTCTTATTATTCTCAGAAGATAGGAAGCTAAGTGATCAGCTCCCTGAAATCATCATCAGGCTGAATATGTGGCATGTGTTAGTGGTGGTTTGAGAAGAGATAGGTAGCATGAGATGAGAAAATAAGCGAGTGAACCTCTTAGTAGCAAAGTACCACAAGATGGGTGACTCAAAAAACAGAAATAAATCATCTCATGGTTCTAGATACTCAAAATCCAAAACCAAGGTGTCAGCATAGATCCCTTCTGAGGCTTTAAGAGAAGAATCTCTTCTGTGCCTCTCTACTTAGTTTGTAGATAGCTGTTTTCTCCCTGTGTCTATATGCTATCTTCCCTCTGTGGGTCTCTGTGTCCACAGTTGTCTTTCTAAGAACACCAGCCATATTGTATTAGAGCTATATTGTATTAGAGCTCACTATAACATGCTTGTTTTTTTTAAGATTTTGTATTTATTTATCTTTAGAGGGGGGAAGGGAGGGAGAGAAGAAGAGAAATATCAATGTGTGGTTGCCTCTCGTGCATTCCCTGCTGGGAACTGGCCTGGAACCAAGGCATGTGCCCTGACCAGGAATTGAACCACAATCCTTTGCTTCACAGACCCACACTCAAGCTACTGAGCTACACGAGCAAGGGCAACACACTTGTTTTAATGTAATTACCTCTGTAAAGATCCTGTCTCCAAGTAAGTTCACATTTTGAGGGGCTAGAGATTATAACTTCAATATTATAAATTTGGAGGGGACAAAAGTTTGGCCAGTTCTTGAGTTAATGTATGGATGCAGATGTTAGTAAGCAGAGAGCTGAAATTAGTTAGGGTTACAGTTTTGCCAAGTAAGTCTGATTATTAAGAAAGGACAAATTCTATAAGACTCCTTCTTGTGGTCTTCATATTTTACTATCTAATATTTCCAATTTTGCTCACATTATTTATTTAGGCTAATAACATTTTGTTGGAAGTGACGTATTTTACTTAGAAGCAGGAACTTTTAGGGCTATCACCTTGAAGTGCTATATTTCCTCTCCCTCTGCCATAATTAGCAAGGTTTAGATGTAGCTTGGTCCTGGCTTAATGGAGGAGAACCTAAGCCAACTCTTAATAAATAAGTAAATAAATAAATATATATATAGATATAGATATATGGATATATATATTATGGATAAGATATATAGCTTGTTTTGGGAAATCACTAATATTTGGGAATTATTTGTTATTACATAATACTTTAGCTCAAAGTGACTGATATATAATGATATATACAAGGAAATGATTATAAATGAGGTTTATGAAAACAGAGGCCTTTCATATTAGTTTACTAATATATTTGAAGCACTTAAAATAGCACATGGTATTTACTTACAGGATGCCTTTTGTGTTAATTAGTGGCCTTGAAAATTAAAGCTGAGGAATGAAAAATGTAAGACATTAAGTAAAAGAGGAATAATGAAAACTTGGTAGGGTAAAAAAAACAGAGGTTTGAATGGATTTGAAATTTTGTTTGGATTAAGGTGATCGAATGGATTTAAAAAAGAGGTGATGATCTAATAAGGCAGGAGTTGTAAAGGAACCAATGTTAAAGCCATTGCATCATGAGAAGGAACAGGGGAAATGAGCCAGGAGATTGTAGATGTCAGCAACAATAGGGGTTAAAGGGTAAAATGATCTGATAATATGTATGAAAATCAAAGCCAACAGTGTTTAGGGAGTAGAATGGCCTCAAACCAAGAATAAAATGTAATGAAACTAATCAGGCTCATTCCTATGAGAGCTGTGGGATCAAAGCTATCAGCTAAGAGGCCAGTGGAAACCATGTCTTCAGTGGAGATCCATATCCCCATTAGAAAAATAATTAGATGTAAATAGTTAGAAAAATTATCTTAGAAAGTAAAACAATTCCACATGCACACAATAAGGATGTTAAGAGCTCAGTACGATAAATGGAAGCAAAGAAAAAGACATTATAGAACTTTAAAAGGCATTGAATTTTTGGAACATATGGAATGACTGATTCTGGGTTTTTGTGGTTACTATGAACCAGGATGAAGGGCATAATGGGTTTGATCTTTAGTGGATTTACTGTAGACAGCATTAGAGAGGGCCTGGGTTTGGAGTGGTTGTCTAGGGACCCATTCTAACTCAAGAATCAGAATATCAGGGCTAAATTATCCTGGCCTTCTTCCCAATGACTTCTTTCACTCCAAAACTCTGCTAATAAGGGAACATATTATACTTAATCATTCTTCACAATGATGATGAGAGTCGACTGTGTCGAGCTTGGAATATATGCTTTATTTTGGTGTTCAGTCCTTTTCCCTACCTTTATGTATTTTTTCTGTGACAGAAAAATAAATTTGATGGAAAACAAGTGGAGCTTTCCCATTTTGTTTGTTTTTCACATGGGGAGAAAAGATCTCTCTTAGAGCCTGCCTCAGAGGTATGTGTAAGTGAATGAGGTTGGTGGCAATGTGATGTGTTCCCTTATTTACTTGTCACCACAGGGAGTGGAAAACCTAGCTGAAGATATTTTATATGTCCCTTCCAACTACTTGGCTTCACAACCGTCGTAATGATTATATCCTCACCCACCTATAATTGAGCACATAGGAGCAATAAATAGCCTCTACCTCTAAGCAACAGAATTGCTCATCCTTTGGGTAAAATATTCTATTTTTATAAGGATTGTGGGGCAGGGAGAAAAATTGATATAAAAATAAGGTCTGTAACCATTAGATATTGATAAATTGTCATAAAGAAACTCATTTCCATTGTTGTCACAAGTTTAGAAACTAACATAGAACGGGAAGGAGGAATTTAAATATTTGACAGATTTTAAAGATGGAGTATGTGCATGTATGTGTGCATGGGCTTATGTGGTATATTTCTTACTGAATTTTTAAAGAGTTGAATTTGTGAGAAAATAGGAAGGACACACACAACAGATGCTTGTTCTTAAATGCTACCAAAGCCTTAAAAAGATTTTACTAGCTTTTCTCATACTCGCTGAGTGGAATATACAGCCATTCTTGTTGAACATACAAATCTGACCCACTAGTTGTAATTTAGCTATTTTATCATTACATCTATACATCTAGAGCTAAGAATATAGTAAATATCTAATCTGTGGTAGTTTTACTTGGTTTAATGTACACTTATATTTCTCTTGCACTATGCGAACATACACTCATGAAAGTGCATTTATGTATAAACACATGCACACACACAGGACTATGTGTGTATGTGCATGTGTTTATACATAACTCCTTCTGCATATGTATATACAGAACTCCTTATAACTAAAGAGTATTTGAGCAAGCACTGGACTTGTTTGTTAGTCAACTGCTTTTAGTTTCAACACACAAAGAAGAAGCAATAGATATGGGCCAATTGAACACCTGCATCTGAATTTCTGAGCTCTCAGTAACAAGTTGTCACTTTACACAGCTTAAATACGTATTATATTATGTGACAATTCTTTCTTTAGATCATTTCTTAAAATTTGGTTTGTATTTTAATTAATAGATTTTACTTTTAGAATAGCTTTAGATTTACAGAAAATTGCATAGATGATAAAGAGATCTCATAAACCCCCTGCCCAGCTCCATTATTAAAATCTTATATTAATGTGACATATTTTATAATAAATGAACCAATATTGGTATATTTTTGTTGACTAAAGCCATAGTCTACATTAAGGTTCACTCTTTGCGTTATACATATTTGTGGATTTTGACAAATGCATAATAACATGCATCCACCACTAGAGTATCATGCAAAATACTTTTATTCCCCCCAAATCCCCTGCATTTTACCTATTAATTAGGTAAATCCCCATCCCACTTCCTCCCTGGAAAACATTGATCATTTTACTCTCTCTATAATTTCCTTTTTCCATAATGCGTATAGTTGGAATCATGCAGTATTTAGATTTTTTAGGGTAGCTTCTTTCACCTAACAATATGTACTTAAATTTCCTCTGTGCTTTTTTGTAGCTTGAAAGCTCAGTTCTTTTTATGGCTGAATAACATTCCATTGTATGGCTGTACCACACATTGTTTATTCATTCAGTTATTGAACCTCTTGGCTGCTTCTGATTTCTGATGATTACAATTAAAACTGCTGTGAATATTTACCTGCAAGTTTTATGTGAAACAGTGCAGATTTAAGGAGCTAAGACTATCACACATATTTAGCATCTTGCTATCTTGCTTCTTCCATTGACAATTTTTTTAAATTTAGAATTCTCTGACAAAAAAATCTAATATGGCCATATGACTATATAGTGTACGCCCTTCTATCTACAAACTGATACCTGTAATCACACTTACACATTTATGTGACTATTTAAATACTGAAAAGCCATGCTCTGCCAGAATTATAGAAGTTTCAAAAATAATGAAATTTTAATTATTTTTAGTATTGTTCTCATTCAACCACAATTTAATAATGAAAGTTAAATATTGTAAATTTAATCCTTTCTTAATATATAGCCCTAAAAGTCATAAAATAGTCAACTATATGAGTGAATATTCAGATTCAATGAGTTTTATTATTTCAACTTTTGTTTAATAATAAGAATGAATAATAGGAATGAGCATAATTATGAATACTAGTTATTCAACTAATATCAAATTTTTACTAGATTAATTTGTCATCTTCAGTGTCTTCTGCTAGTTATTTCAAAAATGCTTTTTTCTGAATGAATAGTGTCAAAGTAAACAAAATATATTGGTATCAAACCTTGGGCAGATATGAATTGTAGAGACAGCATACAGAAACTCAACATTCATTTGGTCCCACATATCAGAAAGCTCCAGTGACCACATGCAAGTTAGAAAACCCTAGAATTATTTCACTGGATTCAATAATTAATTTGAAGAAATGGCAATAATTATTCATCGATGCTGTTGCTATAGTTTAAAAATTGGGGTCTCTCAAATGCTTCTGTTCCTCTTGAACCAATTTTCTTTATGATAGAGTGATCTTTCCAAAACATGTATTTTAACAACTTCCACATAAAAACCAAACATCTCATTACACTTAAAAATAGCCTCTTTAATATGACTTACTTTATTTAAATAAGATTATAATAAAAGGAGAAAATCACAAAACCATTAAAAGGGGAGCATATAAAGAAAAATAAATGGTATAATATATTGTGTTAATCTGAAACATGAAACGTAACTAACAATACTGTTAGAAATTTGCTAATTAATAAAGTTTCCAAGAGTTATTAACATTAAATGCCTTCACATTTCTTGAGTTGAAACTCTCAATGCATTTTTATTTAAATTTACAATAAATGGCTAACTCATTTTGTTTGTTAAAGTATCTATTAAAACATTCTTTATTATTAAGAATAGTCCCTACTCATAATTTTCTTGATATTCCATATGATTAAAATTTATTATAATAAATTTAAAATTACAGCATGTACATTTTCAGTAAAATATATTGTCTGGAAAATAGATCTGTATATTATTTAGTGTATAAGGTAAATGATGTCAGAAAAATATGCACATTTATTGAGTTACTCAATTAATTTGGTGATTTTATTAATGCATGTAATAGATAAAATAGTGACCCATAATCTAATCTCCATAATTTACAAATATGAAATGTTATATAGAATAAAAATAAAAACTAACAAAAACAACTTTGTAGATTAAAGTGAGTATACGTATTTTTAGATAAAGAAGACAATTTGGCAAAGCAATACGACATCTGAGCTTTTAACATTCAAAAAGGAATAAAAGCAAAAAGGCAAAAGATGAAAATGAGGCTGGAGAGATTCAACAGGTAACAAGGACTCAAACCATGTAGTGGTTCTGAGTACAGAATAGGGGGCTGTCAGCTGACAGCCACCCAGGAAATGAGGACATCAGTTCTACGATTGCGATACACTGAATTATTTAAATAAAACATAAAGGATCAGATCAGGAAGACAGATGTCCAGAGAGAAATACAGTCCAATTGACACATTTATTTAGCCAGGTGAGGCCCATGTTGGAATTCTGGCCCACAGAATGGTAAGATAGCAAATTTGGGTTTTCCTAGGACACTAAATTTGTGCTGATTTTTATAGCACCATTAGAAACTGGTAGAACTCATTAAGTCTATATTTATAAAACTTTTGTTGCAAAAAAAATCATTCTTCCTCTTGCAAACGAGGAAGTCAAATTTACATAATCTCATTTTCCATGTGTCCTGAAGTGAATACAAAAATACTTATGTCTAACACACTTACAAAGCCCATAGTAGATTTAAATAAAAAATGTTACTGATTGTTAATATATTGCTTACTAATAATTTTCCAAATGCTTGACATTATGTTAGTCACTGTCAATAAAAGGTCCATGACTATTATACCCTAAGAATCCTGAACCACCAATTCAAAAGAACCAGTGCACCTAAATGTTCATAGCAACATTATTTACAATAGCCAAGTGCTGGAAACAGTCTAAGTGCCCATCAGTAAATGAGTGAGTCAAAAAACTGTGCTACATTTACATGATGGAATACTTTTGCAGCAGAAAGAAAGAAGGAGCTCCTACCCTTCATGACAGCATGGATGGAACTGGAGAGCACTATGCTAAGTGGATTAAACCAGGCAGTGAAGACTAATACCATACGATCTCACCTATAAGTGAAACCTAATCCACAAAACAAAGAGCAAAATAAAACCAGAGACTTGGAAATAAAGAACAAACTGACAGTGACCACAAGGGGAGTAGGAAGGGTGTAACAGGGGAAAGAATGGGAAGGGCAAGCAAAGGAAGAGGAATAGATGACTCATGGGCATGGACAATGCAGATCGACTGTGGGAGTGGGGGGGAAGGTCAGGTGAGAGCAATGGGGAAAAAGGTGGGACAACTGTAACTGAACGACAATAAATTAAACAAATAAACAAATAAAGGAATCTTTACAGACAGAAAAGAAGCCAGTCATAAAATTTATTTTTAGTGAAGTATGAAACTGAATTTTCAAAGTAATAAATATATATTAAAATAAATCATAATTGGTATTCGCAGATCTCAATCCAAAACTATCTCTTTTATGTGTCTAATGAAATCAGTTACTAAAATAATGAGTTCTTTCAACAGTGTTGGAATTTTATAGCTGATAGCTGAGAGCATACGTTTCTATACGTCATTATTTGATTCGTGTACTAAACTAATAATTGTATTTGTATTTTTGTAGCCATGTTGATAGTTTTAAACAATCTGCACAATTCACTATTCTGTATTTCTTCCAAAACTTGTGACGTTATACTATAATAAATTAGCATGCTTTATAAAATCTTTGTATTCCTTGTGAAAAAAATTGTTAAGTGTTTTCAATGATTTGGAAGAACTCTCTAGAGATGTTAAGTGTCTAAAATATATTTTGAATAATATGATAACTTATTTAATTTATTTAAAATGCAATAATTGATTCATATTTTAAATTCTATGAGTAGATTATGCATTTTCTAGGCTACTGAACATTTTATTTATGCTTTCAGAATTAGTTGTATTTTTCTATGCAATTGTGAAGACATGCATTTTGCTCCACATGCAAGGGGATGTGTCAGCCTGTCAAAGTTTCACAGATGCTGACAGAAGGCCTGAAACTCCTGGGTCAGAGACAGACAAATTCTTATTCATGGCATAGCCAATACTAGCAATGGCAGGGATCTGTGCAAATTCCCTTTGTCCCCAAGGCCCGTGAGCTTACACGAAGGATCAGAAGGAGCTTGCTTGCACAGTGTGCTGCCGCACACTCTGGGGCTCTTGCACACAGAGCAATCTCAAGCTTAAAGACGTTTTCTTTTTTATGGTAAATAGCCCTGCATTTTGTCCAGAGATACACTTTTTTTTTAGCTTTCCAGATTTCTAGTTGCATAAATGTGCAACTATTTCTAGTTGAAAAAATGAATGGAAGGAATGGGAGAGTGCTCAGAGCCTTGCAATTGGACACACTCAGACATGTACAAGTGTGTTTGAGGACGTGAAGCTGTAGGCGCATGGCCTCCAAAAACTCACATTAAATCTATCTATCTATTATCTATCTATCTATCTATCTATCTATCTATCTATCTATCATCTATCTATCATCTATCTACCTATCATCTATCTATCTATCATCTATCTATCATCTATCTATCTATCTATATATTTATCTATCTATCATCTATTTATCTATCTATCTATCTATCTATCTATCTATCATCTATCTATCATCTATCTATATACATATATTTTAAATCTGCATTTTTATTCCCTTTCTTGTTTACAACATTGCTATCTTTTTTCCTACACCCAATTTTTCTAATTGTACCCCAATTTAATAATCTTTACACACAGTCAATTTGGGGTTTTAATGATTAAAACTAGTATTTTGTTCACTAGGAGAGTTATTAACAAAATTTCTATTTTGTTATTTTTTTAAAGATTTTATTTATTTATCTTTAGAGGGGAAGGGAAGGCGAGAGGGAGAGAGATATCAATGTATGGTTGCCTCTCGTGTGTTCCCTGCTGGGAACTGGCCTGCAACCCAGGTATGTGCCCTGACTGGGAATCAAACCGTGATCCCTTAGCTCACAGGCCAGTGCTCAATCCGCTGAGCTACACCAGCCAGGGCTATTTTGTTACGTTTTTATCTTACTAATTCTTCCTCTCTCCTGCTTAACATTTTCTACTGCCTTTAGTGTAGAGTTCATTTAAATTGTTCTGACTTAAATTATTCTTTAGATCTGTTCATGCATTATCTCCTATTCTCTCTAATTTTTCAATCTTTCCTAACTTCCCTGTAAATTCTGGCAAGTCTAAATTACTTCCAGGCCCTGAACATGTCAGGCTCTAATTTACTCTCTCCTGTATTCATTCCACCACTTGAAAGTATCTGATTTTTTCTAAGCCCATTTTTCACCTAGTTCGGCCTAAGGCTTTCCCTCAAAACAAGGCCTTGTCTCCCTCTCTAGAATACTTACAAAACCTTTAAACGGCCACTTTTGTAATTTCTGGTGTTTGGTGCAGCTTTTATGTTCTATAACATAGTAATTAAATAAAGTGAAATTTAAAAAGTAACTATACTGTTTTTAATATAAGAAGTAATAAAGAGAATATCAAACTAACTCCAAAATATGAAATTACTAAGACAAAATATAATATTAAGGCTAAAAAATAATCAGTTTCTGGTTTTAGCTAATAATTACAAAGAAATTGATAAAAATAGTGAAATGTTATCAAGTTAAATAAGGATATAAAAGGTAGAAAACATGACTATACACCATTAGAATATATGATTGATATATAGACCTAACTCTATACATCAGTCAGTTTTAAGTTTTTAAGATATTTTTTTTAATTTATGAATTGTATAAATATACAATTTATTAATCTGCTCATTTGGTGATAGACATTTGGGTTGTTCCCAGTTTGGGTTATTATAAACAAAGTATCTGTGAACATTCACATTTAAAAAAAAGAGAGAGAAAGAGAGAAATTTTAATATATATTCATAGGATTTTATTTGAAAACTATAATCATTGGATTTCTATAAAAATATAAATATCAAAATTTATCTAATGCCAAGTAGAAACATTAAATTTAAATGATAGTTAAGGAAAAATCATCGATCAATAATTTGATCAGAGGATTAAATAATTCCACCATGCATAAGGAAGAAATTATATTTTTTAAACATTTCAAACTAATGTAATTGAAATATTTTCTTCATTCAACTATACTAATAAAATTCTGATAACAAAACTTTAAAGGAAAACAGATACATCAAAGTTAAGTAATAGAACACACACAGTTATGGATATTTTTATAAAAGTTTATATTATACATTGAGACAAAGCAGATTTATCAGAGTACTAATCAAATGTGCAAGCAAGCCCTGGCTGATGTAGCTCAGTGGAGTGATCTTGGGCTGTGAACCAAAGGGTCGCCAGTTCAATTCCCAGTCAGGGTACATGCCTGGGTTGCAGGCCAGGTCCCCAGTAGGGGGCCATGTGAGAGGCAACCATACATTGATGTTTCTCATTCTCTCTTTCTCTCTCCTTTCCACTCTTTCGAAATAAATAAATAAAATATTTTTTTTAAAGTCCAAGCAAAATTTATTGTAGGATTTTGTGAAATTTTCAATATTATGTTTATTAAGGTACTAGTATGTTTCATTAATAGAAAAAATATAAAAGACAAAGCATTGATACCAAAAATTAACCACTCCCCAAAAAAGCAAACATACAACTGTAAATATACCTTAAAAAACTACAAAGATGGTCTTGGCTGGTGTAGCTCAGTGAATTGAGCCCAGGCCAGTGAACTAAGGGATGGTGGTTCAATTCCCAGTCAGGGCACATGCCTGGGTTGCAGGCCAGGTCCCAGCACAGGACACATGAGAGGAAGCCATACATTGATATTTCTCTCCCTCTCTCCTTCCCTTCCACTCTAAAGATAAATGAATAAAATCTTTAAAAAAACAACTACAAAGATAATTGCATTTTGGTAATATCTAGTAAGGATAATTGAATTTTGTGTTAGAACTGACTACATCAGTTAGAACTGACTATATCAGTTAGAACTGAATGAAAGAGAAATAGATATTTCTCTTTCTGTAATATTTTAAAATATATATACATGCTCACCAAATGACAGCTTCATGAATACTCATCATTATCTAGAGCCTTGGAACAAAAATAAAATATAAGACAAAAGAAAATAGAAAAGAAAATAATAAAATAAAATAATCAAAAACTCTTACCTCTTATTTCTACTGGGAAGTTCAGTAGCAAAGGCAATGAGAAAAGACAACTTATTTTGTTCTAAGACAACTTCTTCCCATTATGTTCTCATGCTTATGGCTTCTCTTATAGAGAAGATCCATCTTACATTTGGTTATCTTCCCTATTCAATATGCCTGCTTCCTTCTATTCAATATTTTTCCCAGCATTATCCTGTTTTTCAAAGAACCCGACTTTCTCATGATGTGTAACTTCTTAGTTTTCCTGAATTATACCTCATAGATTATTGGGAGCTCTAAACCTGACTGGGGTGGCTCTGTTGCTCGGGCTTCATCCCACAAAGCAAAGTGTTCACTTCCTAGTCAGGGCAAATGCCTGGGTTGCAGGTTTGATCCTGGATGAGAAGCTTGCAAGAGGCAAATAAATGATCAGTTTTTCTCCCCTTTTTTCTCCTTTCCATCCCCTCTCTAAAAATCAATAAATAACATCTTTAAAGATTATTGCGAGTTCTAAGATTTTTCCTCTAGATATTCATAGTAATATGTAAGACTTACAGAATTAATTTATACTATGTTTTGGTATTTTATGATTGAATCTAGTAAAATGCCATAAAAGAGTTGCCTTATAATGAACTGAAACAGTCCTGCATTAACTACTACTGTTTAGTTACTAAATTTTGCTAGCTCTCTCAAATAAGTTAGCCTAACAAATGTCCAAGGTATGGCTACTTAATTAAGGAATAATTAAGATATGTATTGGTACATTGAACATTTTGATCTACTTCAAGGTGTCAGTGGCAGAAACATGGTTTAAATAACATGTATTCTGGTTGCATTTACTGATTCTGAATCATACATATTTACATAGACAACCTCATTTGATTGTTACAACAGTTGTACGGGAAAGACTTACCATTATTGTCATGTTATTGATGATGAGACTGAAGCTTTGATAGATTCAGCTTTTTTATTTTAGGGTTTACCTCCTAGTTAATGGTGAAGGACAAACTTGAAGTGAAATACCCCAATGATATTTAATATTATCATCTATTATTATTTTGGGCCAATTCATTTCATCCATCAACTTTGATAATAATTCATGGGTTAATTCCTTTAGTGTGACAATTTGTTAAGGGTAACCATGTACTTTTATAAGATTTCTGATAAATTTCTGCATAAAAATGTCAATTATTTCAAGACAACTCCAGCTCACAATAAATAAAATAGTGTGTAAAAACAAGTCTGGGGAAATAATGTTGCAGAACTTTACTTCCTACAATTCACCTTTGGGATGGATCTGAGATCATTTAAAGTCTTTCTGAAAGTCAATGGGAAACAATTCTAGAAATGTTACCAGAAATACCACTTGCCTTGTTTGTTCAATCAAAAGTCAATCTTGCTGCATATAATGTGACTCAGATCATAGGAGGATATTTCCAGGAGTGTCAGTTTGACTCTGAACCTCTCCATGCACAGAGTAACCTTCAGGGCTAATGGCTTGAATCCCTTACTCCTGTTTTGAGCTGACAGCCGCATTCTACCTCACCTTGTCCTGGGATGTATCTTATTTTTATAGTGAGAAAATATATTAGGATGTGTTAAGTAATATTTAGCAAAAAAAAGTGTGTAATGGAAAATAAACTAATGCAGAAATAGAGGAAAACTAGCATCACCTTCAGATAAAGTCAAGTTGTTCAAGAAACACATAAACACAAGCAAAATTGCTAAGGGAGATAGTGACATTATATAAGATACCGAACTCTGGAAATTCCATTGTTTCCACTGTTTGTGGAAACAAACAAAAAATTCCACTGTTTGTGGAATTTTACATTGAATAGTTAATTCTTAAAAGCACTACAGATGTGTATTTCCTAATGTAATACAATATACAAATTCATTAAAAGATAAAGATGGGTTTCTTCTAGCTTGTTCATTGAGAGATTTCTACCACCTGTATATAACAACAAGGTATATAGTACACATTAAATAAATACTTGATCACATGAAGGAGAGGAACTGGGTTATTTAATATAGAGAGCTCTAATACCATATAAATGATAGTGTTTGCATGAATATTCAATGAAGAACTGTTGGAAGAAATACTTAAGTATATGTTTAGGCACTTGTATTTAACACCTAGAAAAAAGTTGAAAATTAACTGCATTTTTTGAGACAATCTTATCTTACATTTGTCTTGGCTATAAAAAAAATCCTATAAATTTCTCTACTAGTCAGAATGATGATGTACACAAAGAGAGTAAATTTTAAATATGGACTGAAAATCTTTGTTAATATAAATACTGGAAAACCTCAATGACAATGCTATATATATATGCTATCATAACTGAATAATTTCAAGGACTTTGGATTATACCAAAAGTCAACTTCCTTCCTTCCTTCCTCTTATTTCTTTCTTTTATTCATCCTTTAGCCTACATAGTGGATGCAGGATTACTAAATCTGTGTATAAAAGAATATATATTTTTTAATTCTGCAGTTTAGACTGAATGGTAAACTTTTTGAAGAGAAATACCATATACCTGTTCCCTGTCACTCGATCAGCGTATAGCCCAATACACAACATGTTAAAGAATGATCTGAACTGATTTGCCTGTTCAGAAAATATCAGGATGTAAGGAATGGAAGTCTTATATCTAAATATTGCCCCAAAGTGGAAATATTTTTTATAAATATTAGGCACAGAAACAATCACACAAATTCTGTTGTTTCAAAAACCCATTCTATAAATCAATTAATCAATAAGTAAGCAAAGGTATGACTGAAATCAGATCATTTTAAGATTGGCTTGAAAATCCATAATTTTTCAGTTTTTGATAAAGTTTTACCATGATGACAGATAGCAGATAATTATACAGACTTCTACAAATGGAACCATATGTATTAATTTTAATTCACCATTAAACTTTGACTCATTTGCTTGCCCTGGCGGATGTGGCACAGTTGGTTGAAAGTTGTTCCCTTGGGCTGAAAGGTTATGGTTTCGATTCTGCTCAGGGCACATGCCTGGGTGGCGGCTGTCATCCCTGGGGTTGAGGCAGGTGCCAGAGGCAACTGATCCATGTTTCTCTCTTACATCGATGTTTCTCTCCTTCTCTACCTCTGGTTAAGGACAAAAATAAAACAATAATAAAATGTAATAAAATTTGAGTTGTTTCCTTGAAAAAATTTACCAAATTTCAAATTTATATACAGTGTAATATAAATTTAGCACAAATTATAATGTGTACTTGGACTAAATAAACATAAAAGGATCATGTTTCATTTCTAAAAAGCCTTAATAGAGAATAAATGAGAAGATATCATCACATAATTTCAAAACACTTTTACTATTATTTATATTATTTTCCCAATTTTACAAAATTAACTTTTGTTCACTTTTGTAACCTGTTATTTTACATTGATAGTTTGTGTTTTCTTTTTTACATCTTCCTGCAAAATATCATAAGGAACAGAGTTACTTGGTATCAAAATTGAGAATTTTCACATATTTATTTCAGTTATGTCCCAAATTAACTTAAGTATAACATTTAATCTGTCAATAATAAAACAACCCTGTAATAACTTCATTAGAGGAAAATCTTGACAACAAATTTCATATTTTTCTAGGCTTTAAAACAATGACTATTAATATCTTAGTAAATTCCCTTAATGTGTAGCATAAATAAGGACCAAAGCATAAAACATAAATAAATTGATTGATAAACTTTGCAGAAATGAGAAAAATGCCCCTGTTATCAATAGACAGGTCAATAAATAACAGCTTTTTTAATAGATCAATTTCATTGAAATTTAGCTTCTTTTGAGTTTATTCATAAACCAGATCACAATTAACATTTTTTAATTTCTAAAAATATAAAAAGTATTTTAAATAAAATTTTTAAATGTTTATTATTAAGCCTTTAACTATTTCCACTTGCTGCTTAAGTAATGTTCAAGCCAAGAACTTTGTAAATGATTTGGGGATGGATATACTTGGAGGTAGAAGATACCTTTACTTGTGAGTTAGGTGAACTAGCCAATTAACCTCACTGAATTTTGTTTTACTTATTTATTAATAATTAAATAGTATGTTTACTTTTCACATGTTTTGCAATGACTTAATTACATAAAATAGCTCCATTAACTAGAAATGTAATGAGTGTGATAATATATAATTTTAAGTTTCTGGTAGCCATATTAAATATAAATAAAAACAGGTAAAAATCATATTAACGTTTTATTTAACCTAATATACCTCAAACATTATCATTTCAACATATCATTAACATAAAAAGGAATTCCTGAGTTATTGTATATTGTTTGTTTCATACTTATTTTTTCCATTCAGTGTGTATTTTATACTTTTACTACATCTCAGTTATAAGGAGTAACATTTCAATTGCTCAACAGCCACATTTAGCTTGTGGCTATGTTGGACCAAACAGGTATAAATTTTACTAAGAATGTCATTTCTTATTTACAAAATGAAATGTATCAGGTAGTATAATCTAGATTAAACTAATGTCAGTACAGATAAACAATGTCAAGTTAGTATATTTAAATAAACATAAAATAAGTGTATTTTAAGCATACATAAACAAAGAAATATTGCTCTACTGTATATAGGTAACGTAAAATGTGTTCTGTTTCATAGTTTCTTTGTAGCAAGCAAGGATTAAGATAATGCCCAAAACTTGGAGGAGAAAAAACTCAAATAGATTTTTTCCTAAAGATATTTTTCTGATAAATCTGCTAATGGATTAGGAGGTTTAGGTACCTCCAGCTGTATTTTTCTAAGGATACTCTTTTGCAAAGTATTTAAATGATTAATATAATATTTTTAAAACAAAGAAGAATATTTGTATAGAGCAGAAATTATTTTTTAGAGGAGTTGCATCCTAGTTTCCAAATCCTACTAAGATAGTAGTCATAAATTTAACTTTTTTGCCTATCCCTGTGGATTATGTTTAACTGTATTGTAGATTTGATAATTTGCCTGAAAGCTAGTTTTGTTAGTCTAAACAATTCAATTGTTTTGTGCATGTAACCATAGTCTCTAGACGCATTAATGCTAAGAAAAAAATTTTAAAACGAAACAAGTAGATGTGTTTTCCCCACTAACAATAAATGCAGTAAGAAATTCCTTTGAATAAAGAAAGGTGCATGAAAATACATGAAGAAATCTAATCTGAAGTCTTTGAATAAGTGCCTGGTAACTATTAAAATTGATTCATAGAAGATAAATAATGATTCCATTGGCCCCACAGAAAAGAATCACAAAGGCTGCATGAAAAATTGTAGCAGACGACTTGAATCATAACACACTGTGAATAAATATTTTTTACATCAGTTTATCTCAAGGGTACTGATTTCTCTTTACTTCTTATTTGCACATATGTAGTTACAGAGAAGCCATTCTTTTAACAAATGAATCTAAAGTAAATACCTCTTAAAGGGAATATCATCTGACAATACATCTTTTAAATTAAATGCATAACCTCCGTTCAAGGTAAATAAACAATATTTCTTTTCAATTACTATTCCTTTCTATTCATATTCTTATAAAAACAATAATCATTGTATATGTGCATATATGTATATCCATCTGCACATATTCTTGCTCACAGGTATAGGTCTACTTACTAAGCACCTTGGATCATATGAAATTGAATAGATGTGTCCATGAGTAGTAGCTTAGTTAAGAGGTGCCTATTATATTAAGCAAACATTTTTTACAAAGGTATTTAAAAGTAATGCTACCAAATATATTAACCATTGAACACAGAAAAACTGAAAAAAAAAAACTAAACACACACAATGGTTTTAATTTATTTACAGGTTGACTTTCATCCAACCACTAAACATGTTTTCCAAAACTGGGTAACTGCTGAATGGTGATAGAATTTTTCTCATATTTGGATAATCATCTAAAGGTAATCAGAAGCATATACAATTAAACAAAAGTCTCTTTGCATAGGAAATATAGGAAATGAAATTGTTGCTAGGGTCATGCTGTTTTAGATTTTTTGTAAGTAATTTTTAAAGGAAATTTGAGGAACTTTTAAGTTTGCAGATTTTAAATGACAATGATTTCTTTGAAGATAAAAAAATGAGAAGTGATGGAATAAACTAAGAAAAAAGATTGAGTTAATGTTGAGAGAAGTGGCAGTTGAGTCTTAAAATGTGTCCCCAGTGTGTGGTGCCCGTGGACTGACTGTTTTCAAGTCTGTAGCGAGATCAAGAGTTTTGACAGAAGATAAATGAACTATGCTTTGTCTTTAAATGCACTGTGGGGGAAAGAATCAGCTAACAACCTCTCAGTTCCAGTCTCAGATCCCACTCCATGGTCTCCCTTTAGTCAGGCAGGGAGAGACTTGCACATCCCATGCAGTCAGAGACCAAGGCTTTTGTCAGCAGGAGGCAGTTGTTGATAAGAGAATCAACCCCCTCATAACCCCTGAAAGATTTTAGGAAATGAAGTCTCTGAGCGGGGAATGAGGCAGGATCATAGGAAGCTAAAAAAATTCCCGGGAAATTGGAATGGAGAAACTGAGACAAGAAAATTAAACAAAGTCAAACTGCTGAGTCAAGACCAGCAAGACTTTATCTTCCCTAACTAGAGATTACACAACCCCCCTGGTGTAAACCAGGAGTCTCAGGAAGAGAGGAAGGGGAAATCTAATGCAAATAGAGAGACAGCCCCGGAAGGAAGGGAAGAAAGGGGCCCTCTGGGGAGGATGCAGGCTCCCCTTTCAGCTTTCCCTCCCAAGAGGAGTTTTCTCCTTCCAAATTCCTATGTTTACCCTAAATAAACTTGCTTCTGAAAGCTCAAGGTGAGGTGGATGTTAAGAGTTTTAACCTACCACCTTCTCAGACTGCTAACCCCTGATATTAATAAGTGTGCAATTATAATTAAATCCCTGCCCCTGCTCCTTGGCTGAGTGGTGGCAGGGAGCACCAGCCTTGGACTGGGTTGCCCTCCAGTTTCATAGTGTCTTCAAGTACAACGGGAGATCAGCTTGAGACCCCCATAGTTCAGTGTCACGCCATAATCACCCAGCAAAGATGTCTCCGAGTTGGACTTGAAACCCGGGTTTCACAGCCACAAAAGACCACATTTCTTCTAGTTTTTTTTTATTTTAAGACAGCTTAGCTAGCACCATGTTTCAGTTTCCACGTATTTTTGGGATATGTGTTATCCTTTTCAGGAACAATTTACAAAAGAGAGACTAAAAATATATATATATATATAATTTTTAGACCTTAGTTAGAAAAAATTATTGTCTAACTTTTTAATAACAGGTTAATAGAATCATCTGTTCTTAGTTTTCATTTTATATAATTACCCTGTGTTAATAATCACAGAAGGAAACCTGAAGAAAAAGTCACAATGTGAGAATGTGAACTTTTCTAACATGTCACACAGATTGAGTTGTCTAACATCATAACTGTCATTTTACTTCTTACAACCAGTCTGATGATAATATTTTCTTTTTTTAAGATTTTTATTTATTTATCTTTAATGGGGAAGGGAAGGAGAGAGGGAGAGAAATATCAATGTATGTTTGCCTCTCATTTGTCCCCTGCTGGGAACTGGCCTGTAACCCAGGCATGTGCCCTGACTGGAAATTGAACCGTGGGAATCACAGGCCCGCATTCAATCCACTGAGCTATGCCAGCCAGGGCTAATATTTTCTTTAAAATGCATTTTATTACCTTTATCAAACTCTAGTAAATATTATGAAGTATTTCTGTTTGATAGCTATAATTTGCATACATAATTTGCATATATGCAGTCTTTAAAATTGTTCTTTTTCTGTTTCAAAATTAAATATATAATTTATTAATCATTTTAACTATTTTATTATATAAATATGCTTTTACTTTTTAATGTAGAGAGAAAATAATAATCTTCCTTAAAAGGCTGAAAGTCTTTTCCAAAAGATTTTTTTCTTAATTATTATAATAGACGAAATTTTGCTTTTCATATCCATGTATAGGTAGAAAAATAAGTTCTTAGAAAAAAACAAGTACATATGTTTTTTACTGCTTTATGGAACATAGAAATAGTAGAAATAAACGGACAGCTAACATCCTCATCTGCAGAGAGTTAAAAAGATTTTATTAGCAAGGAGAATGTCTAAGCTAAAAGGTAGGAAATTTCTTCAAGTCCCAAGGGTACATGCTAAAATAAGGCTAAATAAAGTCTAAAAAGATTAAAAATATGTGGGAACAATTGTTTAATGAAAAGGTGTTTTTGACTTGCAATAAACACATTAGGACAAAAGTTAAGGACATTGAAAGACATCTCATTTCTGCACCCAAACTTACATCCCTCTTATTTAGCAAACTATATTTTATTACATGCATCCTTTTATAGAGTTGATAAGATGTTTTCTTCTTCCCGAAACTCTATTTTCCAGGCAGGCCTATAGTTGAGACTTTACCTGAAGATGTATTACTCATCTGTCATTAAAGCACTGTCACCACCGTGATGTATAGTTCCAATACATCATCAGATTGCCATCAGCCCATGATGTATTACTTACACTAAAATAGCTGTCAGGAACAGGTGGTGGAAACTCAGCAACTTTTAATATATTCTTTTGAAAAAGATTGTAAACATTTCTTTCTATGAAAAACTTCATGATGAATGTCCTTTGATTCGAAACAGAATTATACCTTTACATTGCAGATCATAATATATTTGCTCTTAAGTCTGGCCACCCATAATTAACCATTGAAAATGGATAAAATCAAAACTCTGAGACAGCATACAGGGAAAGATCATTAGACCAATAAGTTTTATTTAGTTTAAAAAGCATTCCCAAGTAGGAAAGTGAGTTATTGTCATTTTGACAGAAACCTGGAGTTACTCTAATAATAAATCCATTTCTCAAAATAGGTTGGAAATCCTCCTGTTTAGAAATTGAAAAAGAATTTGTAAAATACTTTATGATCTAACTTTTTTTCATTCACCTGAATGACAACAAAATTCAAGATATTTTACCTGGGGGTACAAAAGACACTTTAAGTTATAACCTGATAGATTAGTTGGACCGCAAACAGTTTGATTACTAAATCTGTGTTCAATACACCTTGGTTCACATACTCTGCAGCAGTTTTCAAGGAGCAAAATCATTTTTGTTTTAGTTAAGCAACTAACTTCAAAAAAACATAAGCAGCTCCAATGGAGAGGGGGTGTCTGGAATGAGACTAATAGACCTTGGGGATCCCACCATTCCTCCAGAGCTTCACACATCCTTTCTCACGGGCAGCATCTCTGTCCCCCTTGTGTTGGTAAACGAGACCAGCTGTCTTCCCTATTACTCCCCTGATTAATTTTACCCATGGTTTTATGTATTTTAAACATAACTCAGGCGATTATTGTTATCTATTCCTCAGCAGTTTCCTCAAACAGAATTTCAGGAGAAAGAAGTTTGATTGATTTGCTTGGGTAAAGTGTCCAATCTCGTCACCTCAAATCCAGGTATGCCACAAGAAGCATTCGTTGTCAAACATTTGGTGTGAATGAGGCAACAGGTGACCTCCAAAAAGAGATTGTTTATGGTAAATCAAAAAAGACAGACTTTAAAAATTTTTTGAATATTCAGAATATGGTGTCACAATTATGAGGACAGAATTTTCCAGAAAATATCTTCCAAAATTATTTAAAACACTATGGCTGTTTTCCAGAAAAATTAAAGGCCTCTGAAGTTCTAAGACTCAGAAGTTTCTTGTATACAGTTTTAAAAACAAACAAACAAAAAAAGATATAGGGATACTTCCAGAAAGCTGTCTTATACTAGAAAGAACTCCTTGCTCATCCATGCATCCCTAATGTAGTCCCTGCCACAGGGCGAGTATTGAATATACATTTAATAAATGAAAGAGCAAATGGTGAAACAATGTCTCTTTAAAATTGATATTGCTATGTGATAAAATTAGCATTGCGTTTTAAATGTAACTGATGCTATTGGCATAGCAACCACCTTTTGGAAAATTCACTCGACAGCTGCTTTAATTGAATAAGGCAATGAGCATCTGAATTTATTTAAACTTACCATATAAAATGTTTTACTAAAAGTACACACACACATACACCTAATGTCAAACAATAGATTAGGGAGAAGATATTTAGTTTTATCACTTCGAAAAGGTAAGTGACATTTCTCTAATAGAAAATTTCAACCTCTGAACCGATGTTTCATTGATTTATGATAACAATTTCCACCTAAGATTATATTGCACTAGTTAAAGAAAGGTAGATTGCATATAGAGTAATAATGTACATTTTAGTCCCTAAAACAAAGCAAACGATGCCATATCTGGGAAAAAAACTAAAGTCAGTGAAGGGTTTATACTTAGGAGAAGTTGTGAAGTATTGCTACTACTTAAAAATCAATTATATTTACTGTATGTAACCACTATACATATAAAATCATATAAAAGGAAACTGTTAAAGAGTGATTTGGAAAACATTTATTGAAACTGTTACATAGAGTAAAAGCTAGGCAATGATATTTTGACGTGTATTCTTATTTCCGATTTTTATAATTGAACACATATAAAAATTCTAACAACAGAACAATTTGAATGTGATTTCACTTCTGCTCTTTTTACACATGGCTTAGTGAAAATGAACATGACAAAAAAGTGTCCTTAGACTCATTTCACATCTGAATTACATTGATAAAATATTGGTTTTATCAATTTCTTAAACTATAAGTAATGATAATATTTCTACATTTATCCAGCAGGAACACTTAAAAGTGTACAATTAATAACAGCTTTTGATAAGCCTTTTATTTATATTTTTCAAAAAGTACTATTAACTATATTTATGTCATTTTAGAATAAAGTAGATTGCTTGTTTGCAAAAACAGCTGTGTGGGTTAGGAGCAATGCTACCAACTGGACCAAAGTATTGAACTTTTGGGTACTAAACTTTTAGTTTAACTCTTTTGAATATTTTAATAAGTATTTTCAGCAACCACTAGCTTCAGCATATATGGGAACCACATAAAAATGGAAATCTTTTGGCCCCTACTGCATCTGAAACCCTGGAGGCAGGAACAGTAATCTGTTAAAAGAAGCTTTTGAAGTGATTTGGATGCATTCTTGATTTTGGAAATGACAGGTTTGCCGATAGGAGGGTCAGTCGAGATTTGAGCCGGTCTCACACTTACTAATGAGAACAGCAATAGCATGCCTCATATGTCTACAGAATTATGTCAATGAGACTTAGAAGCAAATATGAAAACGGTGCTTAGACAATACTAAGAAGCCTAAGACCATTGTTTGCATAACGCTTGTAATTAAAGGTTCTGTGATAAAGAACCTCTGGCTCTTCCCAGTTTGAACGGGGCGATAGAGTAAAGATGCCAAATGCTGAGCAGAGTGCTCTCCTAAATTGCTGGGGAATTTTTTCAGATATTACTGAACTATTTCAGAAATGTCTCCCCCAAAGTTGATATACTTTGTTCCTTCCTCTTGCTCTACCTTCATGACTTGTTCCTCTGTCTTTGATCTCATTGCTTATATATTCTTATGTGCAGTCTTTTTGAACTAACTTTATTTGCTCTATAACATGGCTACTACTTGTTTCTGACTTTTGTTGTGTCGCAACCACAATTGTGTTCTGTTGGTCTCTGTCTGTATATTTGTGTAGTTTTCTGGCCTCTGATTTTTATGTTTCTCTTTATATATCACACACTCAGACTTGTGGAGAGATTCTGATTATCAATGCTTTTAAAACCAATGTGGAGTATATCTATTGTTCAGAGCCTTAAGGCAGTATCTCGAGATACATCCATGAGAAATTAGATAAGAGTGAGTTGTTCTGCTTAACAATGTCTAGTGAAGTACATATTTAATCTAAGACATAATTTTCCAACTACAATATATGATTTTTAAAAATAACACAAAAAGTAAATGTACTATACACAAAATAAAATGTAAGAGGTAGGAAAATATTAAGGAGAAAATGGTTTTGACTGAATATCACCCTTAGATCGCGCATGCTGTCTGAGTTAGTGACTCATCCACAAAGCAATGCCTCTATCATGATCAAAAAGAGGCTTTAACATGAAATAAGCATATCATGAAAGTTGATATTATACACACCCTTTCTGGTTTTAGTCATATGCAAATACATAAATACACAAACATAACACTTAGGGTGTTTTGAGCTTGAGTATTTAAAAATCAAGTCAGAACGACCACTGTGTAAAGCAGGAATACCGACTGCTTCCCCCTGGCCCATGGCCTGTTAGGTACCTGTCCTGCCTTCTCTTCTCTCCTCTCCCTGTTCCACAGCAGACGAGTCAGCGAAGCTCACGTAAGCAGCCCACCCCAACCCAAAACTGATCCTTGGTTCTCAAAATGTTGAGGACTGCTGACATAAAGGATTGAGTGACATGGAGCCTAACAATTACTCATTTTCACCAGGCATGGTAGAATTAACAAGAATGTTCTGGCAGTGTTCGTGAGATACTCCAGATGATTTTAGGATTTTAATGAACCATAATTCCCTGATGCTTCAACCCCTCCTGTATCAAATCATGTTCGTGTGCATCAAGATACATTTATTCCTATGACTGCCAGAGCGGCTAACTGTAGGAACAATGGCATGGCATGAAAAGAGCATGTGTTTGGGATTTGAAATGAGCTGGATTTGGATTCTTAAACTAACAAGCTGCTCAGTCTTTTCTCTCAAGTAAACCCATTTGGTTGTCAGTTACCAGGTTTTATCAGCCATTGTTCCTGGCATACTGTTCAGTGTTCTTTAAAAATAAGGCTTGAAAACAAGCTTGTAGCATTTCCTCCGCCTATTTTTACATGAACATTCAGCACCCCAGTGTCTCCAACAAGTACTCCAGAACTCACTTGAGATTAATAATGCCCAGAACTCAGAGGACTGTTGAGAGAAGCAAACGAGCTGCACTGGAGAGGACCGAGTGCTTCCAGGAGACAAAATAGTGATTCGAACACTAGCCAAAAGCTTGGAAGAGGATCAGCTGGGAAGAAACTAGAGAGACAGAAAATCAGCAATAAAAGGAACAGACAAAAAGGAATTGATGATTTTCAATATAATATGCCTGAATTTTTCCTCCCCTAATGTGATTCAAAAATATAGAGTACCTCTCGTGGGTATAAATGAACATCGAAGAGGAACAAAAGTAGAAAAAAATTGAAGAAGTCATTCAAGGTACACAAAGAAAACAGCAGCTGCATGTCAGAATGTTATGTACTTAATTATTTTCAAAGAACCTTAAAGAATACATCTATATAATCATTACTATTTCACAAAGTCAAGGATCTTTTGTGAAGTTCAGGAGCACAGAGAGAAAACTGACAGAATAATCATGAGAAAAGAATAATAAAAAATCTCTGGAATGCTTTCACCCAGAACATAAGTCAAAAAATGCATTTACAAAGACTGAAAAAGTAACATTTAATTTAAAACATATGCTATTATATATTTATAATATCTATATAAAACCTGGCAGATTGAAGATTTAGACAGAAGAAGCAGTTCATAACTGTGACAGGTACGTAGATTTGATATAGGATAATAATTGAGCTTTGAAAAAAACACCCTTTAAAAGTGTTTATTTAGTATATTATGCATTGCAATTAGATATGAACATGACATAATTCCTGCCACATTAGAAAAAATGTAGTTACTTTGTCAACCTAACAAATTCAGTTAAAGTGTTTATAGAATAATATGCTACAAATGAAAAAAATTAATAGGTGAGAAACATTTCTGAGTTTTAATGTGATCTAATGTTAGTGAATCAGTTCACAGTGGAAATAAAAGTAGGACATGGTGATACTGGTGAGATTACAGACAAAAAAAGTTAATTGGATGAACCAGGTAGTTGGCCACAGTTAACATCAGGCTAAAGTAGACATATATTTTTGATTTTCTGCACAGTAACCAACATTCTAATTACTGGCTTATTTTATGTCTGGTAATTAGGTTCTTTTTGGAGCTGCATTATTTTATGTGTGTGAATGCACATGGACATTCCATTGGAATAGAGAAGCTAGCCACCATAATATGGATTTGTGGTCGTTGTCTAAGGTTTTAATACTAAAAAGAGCTGCAGGTAATCTCGTTCTTATGGCTAATGCAATAAAGGTTTTTTTTTTAAGTTGGAAGTTTTGAATGACTAAATATTATGCAGAAATTTTAGGGGAGGTCTTAGGGAAGGAGCTCAGTAGAATATCCATCCACTTTTCACGTGTGTCCTTTAATATACTGATTCATCAAAATGAGCATGTAGGGTTGGGGTCCCAATCTGTACTCTTTGGTTGGTACTAGGGTAGGGGGCCATTGGTCATTACATCTGGCCCTAATGTGATCCATGGCATCGTTTCAGCTGTTTTTGCTGGTTTCTTGAGTCTCGAGCTGAAACACAGATGAAGCCTAGATGTTATCCCTGGTTTGACCAAAACTCCATTTTTGTAGTCAACAGACCTGAGCCTTTGTTCCTAAGATTATTAGATGCAGATCAGAAACCCATCTTCTTGATGGCTTAATGCTTAAGTGCATGGTTGTGTGAGGAAGAAGGAAATAGGTGAGTCAGGGTGTTGAATCAGCCATCTGTCTCAGTTTCCCCATTCTGGTTGACTGAAAAATCTCATTTAAGGAATTTTCCTAGCTTCTAACTATCTTGCCTCAAAACTGTTAAGTAATTAGATCACTTGGTTATGAGGATGTCAAGTCTGACATCTGCAGGGTAGGTTGGTAGACTGGAAACTCAGTACTTGATGCTACATTTTTGAAACAGAATTTTTGCTCTTAGAGAAAGCTCAGTTTATTCCTAAGGCCTTCAGCTGTTTGATGAGGTTGATCCACAGTGTCCAGGTTAATCTCATACTTTACTGATAGTCGATGTTAACCACTTCGATATGTATTCTCCAATACTACTGAGCAATTCTCCGAGTGAACAATGAACATTCTCAGTGAACAATGACCAGTTGTCTTACAAATTTAACTCAAGTTTGACGTTGCCCTGAGATAGTGTCAGATCCACAGGTTAAGAGCTCAGTTGCACAAGTCTGTCCCCAGTTCAGATATCAGTCTAAGTCCAGGTTGTTAACTGCGCTCTTGACTGACTGGCTCTAAATTGGTGGCTCCCAGGATCACCTCCTTGGGTTTGATTAATTTGCTAGAGCTGCTCATGGAACTTGGGAAGTAAATTTTCTTATTAGATTATCCGTTTATTATACAAGATATTAGAGGATATCAGTGAATATCCAGATACACTATTTATGTGGGCAAGTATATTTATTTTATTTGGTTTTATCTGCTTCTCTGTTTTTGTCAGTATATTTTTCACATTAGTTTACACATGTAGGTTAACTTTTCACTGCTATTATAAGAAAACCATGGAAAATTTCAGCACGTGTTTTCATAATAGATAATAGTGTATAAAACAACACGTAAATGAATAGAATTTTGACTCTGCCTTATCAACATGCCATGGAGAAGTTTCTTCCTCACATCAGGCCTTAAGAAAGAAAAATGTGGTAAAGTTATATATGATGTCTCCCAGTCTTCCCAGCTGATCCTGAATTATCTTTAAGGCCTCTTCTGATAGATGCATGAGATCTCATACCTTCTCACTTAACCGATTTCTCAGCTGCCTGGGGGCCTTCCATGCAATATTTCTCCTTCATCAAACTTAACTATTTCCATGCCAGTATTTCTGAAACAAAAGTAATATGTCGATCCTTTTTAAAAGAAAATAATTTTCATCAGTTTCATCATTGGCTTAGATAATTTTCATTTTGATGCTATTGAATATATGTACATTTAAAACTAAGTATAAACTATTTATACAAATAGTGTCTACAAAATAAAAAAAATGACCTTTAACTAAAAAGATACTTCAAACCAGCATAGTTGCAATTATATTCATTTTAAATGCAGAAAAAAATCCTGAAAATGTCTACAATTAATTGCATCTCTTACTATGATTATGTATAATAATGACTTGTGCAGAAAGGTTTATTAAGGTTGGCATATCTATATAAATTATGCCAGATAACTGTCAGACAAATATATATTTCCAAAATTTTCAGTCATATTTATCATAATCTCCTAATTAAGACTACTCTGGGGGCTTTTCCCCCCATTAAGCAATGTCATATTATTTAGCACTCCTGAATTATAAATAAGGGCAAATATGGGTTGGCCAAAAAGTCTCTATTTTTTTCTGTAAAATAAAAGATCCATTTTCCACTTTCACCAATAACTATATTGATTTGGGTATTTTGAGCATGTCAGCTATTTTCAATTATTGGCTTCTAGTGGGTAGAGGCCAGGGGTGCTGCTAAACCTCTTCCAATGCCTAAGACAGCCCCACAGCAAAGAGTTACTTGGCAAAAAATGTCAGTAGCATCGAGAAACTTCTCAAACCACTTTTGACATGTCTGATCAGTCATAGCACCTTCTCCACATATTACACAAATCTTGTGTTTTGTTTCAGTTGCATTTGTACCTTTCTTGAAATAATAAAGCATAATACACTGAAAATGTTACATACCTTCTTTCATCTTCAGGATTAAAATGGCTACAAAGAAATTCACCAATTTTATTTTTTTTAAATGCATACTGATATGCCAGCTGTCACAAAACAATCTAACAAAATTGTTTCAAATAAAGTTAGGGATAAGTAAGCACTACTAAGCCACTGTACAGAGAAAAACTGAATGAACTTTTGGGCCAACCCAGTAACTTCAGGACTGGTTACAAAACGATGTCAGGAATTGATATAAGGATTGAACACAGATGATCTACAATACTTATTTTGGCTTTGGGCAGCATTAAAGTAAAGATGGAAAATGGAAAGAGTCACACAATGTACAGATAATTCAATCTAAAGTTCTGTAATTTGATAGCTAGTGGTTGGTGGCCTTGGTTTGAGACACACAGATGCATCCCATAAACTGAGGAAACTCCCCTGTGGATTTGAGGTCTGCCATTTCTTAATTGTGTTACAGTATATAATTTACTGACTATTTTAAGCCTCTCGTCCTTTCTTTGCTTAACATGGAAATATATATTTCCTCTTAGACAGATTTTTATGTGTGTGTATAGTCACACACATGTATATGTATATACACACATATAATACATATATGATTAAAAACACAGTGCAAACCTAAAAGGCTATAATCGTAGAGAAAATGGAACATACACACACGGAGGATTATTTATGGTGGGTATGTGTATATGGTCCCTAATTCAACATATGTCATCTCTGGCACAAAGCAAGCATTTGACAATTGTTTTTATTGCTATATAGTTATCACATACTGTGCATTATTTTTGTGTTTCCCTGAGGAAGTCAGACACTTTAGAGTAGCATGGTCCAATCACTTTTATTGTTAACATTACATAAAAGTGATTAACTCCTGGCTGGCATAGCTCAGTAGATTGAGCGCGGGCCTGCGAACCAGAGTATTGCGGTTCAATACCCAGTCAGGGCACATGCCTGGGTTGCAAGCCAGTTCCCAGCAGGGGATGCATGAGAGGCAACCATTTCTCTCCCACTCTTTCTCCTTCCTTTCCCCTCTCTTGAACAATAAATAAATTAAAAAAATTTTAAAAAGTGATTAACTACTTTGTTGATTAGATAACTATTCCTCCAGCAATATTAACTTGCAGCAAAGGTTTGTCCCTTTCAAAGAGCAGAATACCACAACAGGTTTAAAATACAAGAATCCCTCTGATAGTTAGCAATATTGAGCATCTCTTCATGTGTCTCTGGATCTTCTGTATGTCCTCCTTGGGGAAGTGTCTGTTCAAGTCCTTTTCCCATTGAGATACCACTTTACACCAGTCAGAATGGCTATCATAAACAAAGCAACTAACAACAAATGTTGGAGAGGTTGTGGGGAAAAGGGGACCTTAGTTCACTATTGGTGGGTTTGCAGACTGGTACAACCATTATGAAAAACAGTATGGAATTTTCTCAGAAAAATAAAAATCAACATGCCTTTTGATCCAGCAATTCCACTGCTAGGATTATTTCCTCAGAACCCCAAAACATCAATTTCAAAGAACCTATGCACCACAATGTTCATAGCAGCACAATTTACAGTAGCCAAGAGTTGGAAGGAACCTAGGTGCCCATCAGTAAATAAATGGATCAAAAAATTGTGGTACATTTACACAATGGAATTCTATGCAGCGGAGAGAAAGAAAGAACTACTTACTACCCTTTGCAACAACATGGATGGAACTGGAAAGCATTATGCTGAGTGAAATAAGGGGAAAGCCAGGTGTTGAAAGACAAATACCATATGATCTCACCTTCAACAGGAGGCTAAACAACAAAACAGACAAGCAAGCAAAATAAAACAAAAACACTGAAATAGAGAACAGGGGGACAGCGACCAGAGGAGAGAGGGGAGGAAATTTAAGGGGAAAAATGGGAGGGATTTAGAGGAACAAGTATAAAGGACACAGGGACAATAACTAAGGGGGGTGGAAATGGGAGGGAGGTGGGGTGCATGGGAGAAGGGTGGGCTGGGATGGGAGAAATAAATAGAAAACTGTACTTGAAAAATAACTAAATAAAAAATTTTTAAAAGAAAAAAATAAATAAATAAAATAAAATACAAGAATACTGAATAAGGGTAACTGCAGGCCTCCCAATGATACAGTGAGGAGATATTTTCTTAGGGATGCACTTAGTGTCATATATATAACACTGAAACAATTGTATTTATTCTACATAGCGCTAGTTCATTGGCTACATGAAGTATATGCATTTGTGTGTGGGTGTTCTTTTTTTAAATTAGATAATTTTTATAGCAATGAACACTCAATTTCTATTGAGAGAAGGAGTATATAATAAAAATAGTGAAGCGTCTTTTATTATTTTTGACATTTTAAATTACTAATTATATAAATTTGCATATTATTTATATTGAAAAGTGCTATAGCTCTATTTGTAGGGCTGTTTTTTCCATTTCTACATGTCTGATTTTAGATGCTCATGACTTAAAACAGCATCAAATGCCTATATTTATAAATAGCAATGCTCAGGTTTACTGAGAATTACTTTTTAATGCTTACATTTTAAACTAATCTGATTTACAGTAAACTGCTATGAACTATATATCTAATTGAACATCTCTACAGATAATGAGAAATAACTCAGTGAAACACATATTAGCTGATAAATGTTTAGGCCTAGCACTCATGTATTTAAAAAGACTAAAAAGAAGTTTGGAAGATAATCCTAGGCTTCAAAGTAACACTCATATAGAAGCCATCAAACAATTAAAAATCTAAGAGAGTCTGTGTACTTGTGAACCAGCCTGTGCAGCCCACCCTTCCTCCAGAAAAGACTAGATAATCTGGAGAAAAATGTATATATTTTCATTAGTATAAACACATCAGAAGTTTCAAAGGGCAACCAAGAATTTAATGGCTATAATCTCAGAGAAAAGAAAAGACTAGAGATGTGAGCCCAACATTTGGTGTCTATTTACTTCTTGACAAAAATCACCAAATCTAAAAATGGAGGAAAAGAGTTGAGAAATTAAGTGTCAGAGACTAGGAGGGCAAAAATAGAAGTTCAGGGCTTGCAAACAGGAAGGGGCCCAGGTAAAATAGACAAGTTTCAATTGGCTTTGAAAGGCAGTTTCTTAGACGTACACATAACCAGCCCAGGGACTCAACTCACTTCATACTCTTTGCATTAATGTATGCCACTTGCTAGCACTTTTCTAGTACTAGACTCATATACAATGCATTATTTCATTCCATACACTAAAATAAAGATTCTTTAAAATGATTGTGTAGTCACTTAACATGATAAATATTTAGTAAGCCATAATTTTGTTTTTAAAAGGTATGACCCCAAACCTGGTGGAAATTAAATAATAGACTGAAACTACAAATATGTATGATTAATACATATAAGAAAAAATTTAAATATAAAAAAATTTTAGCAGGGGACTAAGAAATACAAATAAATCACTTAATGAGAATTTCAGAAGTAAAAGAAAAACTCACTAATAAAATTAAAACTTCATATATTAGTTTAAACACACCAAACATATCATTGATGAATCAAAAGTATATTAGAAGAGAAGACTTATATTGAATCATAGAGAAACATAAATTGAAAATTAGAGAAAAGTGTGTATATGAAACACTGAATTAATCTGTATTAATGAAAAAGCATTATTTTTGCAAGAGATAATCCACTCTATAGTTAAAATGTTTTTTAAATGATTTTATTTATTTATCTCTAGAGGGGAAGGGAAGAAGAGAGAGAGAGAAATATCACTGTATTGTTGCCTCTCATGGGTCCCCTGCTGGGAACTGGCCTGAAACCCAGGCATGTGCCCTGACTGGGATTCAAACCGCAGTTGTTTGGTTAGTTAAAATGTTTTTAATGCAATTTTTCCATTTAAAAAAGGATCCGAAAAATCTACATTAAAATACAGTGACCAGAGGGGAGAAGCAAGGGAAGTTAAGGGGAAAAAGGGGGAGGGATTTGGAGGAACAAATGAAGGACACAGGGACGAGAACTAAGGGGGGTGGAAATGGGAGGGAGGAGGGGAGCAAGGGGTGCAGGAAGCTGGGATGGGAAAAACAGACAAAAAACTGTACTTGAAAAAATAACTAAATAAAATTAATTTTAAAAAATACAGCCATGTGTCGTCTTGTGGTTATTTACATTCTCTTTCTAAATTCTTATCTTATACACACTAACACACATGCACACAGACTAATACAATTGAGCAAAATACACTCATCTTTTAGATACATTAGTGTGAGGAGGTCTATTGTTGAGATTCTGCCCCTGATCTCACAGATTTAATGAGCAGATGATGATAAATCCTTTTCAAATTCTGCAGCATTTCTGGGTAATTATAGACCGAGTAGGAAATGATGTGGATTTGATGAAGTCATAAATTTGAAGTAGTGTGAGTGCTAATGATGTAATACAGTAATCCTTTATTATAATACAAGATACATAACTTCCTTGAACATATAAACGTTGGAACTCATGACACCTATGCAGAACTTTTTAAGTTTGATTAAAAGAAGCATTCTGATCCAGGAACACAAGCTGTTACCAGGAAGAGCTTCACTTCCTCTGGCCCATGGTTTCCATATTCAGCCATAGTAGTTTGAAATGAAAGATGATTTATGTATTTAAATTTTTGTTTACCTATAATCCTTTATTCAAAACATTTTATGTCCATTTGAGCTGTAACTATGGCAGGTTGTAACCTATTTTATTCTTGGAAACATTAAAACAGTTATTTTCTCTTTGAAATATGAATCCTAGGCCCACTTGATCTTTGTGTACCCTTGAAGAAGTCATTTAATAAACCTAGGCCTAAATTTCCTCATCTGTAACAGCAGAGAATTCCTTCCAGATTTAAAATTTTATCACCATCAGGCTAATCATGTGCTACTTTCTGCCTTTCCAGCAAATTGCTTAGTATTGTGTTTTATGTTCACTTGTAATTCATTCAGATGTTTGCTGTGATGAAATGGAACATTTTAATGCTTCAATTCAACTTTTGAGGATATAAATTATAAAAGGAAGTAAGCCACTTAATAAAAACTAAAGAAGCAAAACAAAGTATCCTCTTGATGACTACTTATTTGTACTACCTATAATTAGTTACATGAGTGATAGTGTAATATGCACAGAGCTCCTTAACTCTGGGTAAACTAAGTTTAGCAAAATCAGAATTTTGTTTTGTAATCTGACAGCTGCTACTGTGCTGAGCAGAAGATGTTGCCTGGAGACGAATTCCAGCATCCGAAGCTTGATATTGTCTAAAATGAAAGAACATTATATACCAAGCTTATTGTCATGGTGGCTTCCTGCTTTCTGAATCAAATTAGGATTATAGCTGGAATCAAAACTAATAAAAGAGAAACCTTTATGTTTCCATAAAAATAACTACTAATGTATACCCAATGGTAATAAAAATGAAAAAAATCCTAGTAAAATTTATAAAGTATAAACTATCGATCAACAAAAATCCAATAATGCCTGGAAGTTCCTACCTCTAAAAATGCAAAGGTAAAAGTAAAGCTGGAAATCAGTCAGCTGCCAACCATCGTGACTTTGGGTATCAAATCTCAAGTCATACTTTTATTTTTCATCATGGTATCTTACAAAAACTCTTAGTTTTTTTGAATTTGAGGTCAATGCTTATTGTGATTTGATCCCACATTGAGGCATTTACTACTATTTTAATGAACTGGAGAATATGTAATAAAAGTCTACTATTTATTAATTATTTTGGTAATAACAGAGCTTTTGATGAAATTAAGCCTGGGAGGGAAGGGGGAAATTAAATAATATGAACAAGGAGAAGATGGCAACAATTTCTGCAGCATTATAAATGTATTGACTTTCTAATTTTTATTTCTGCTTTTGTTTTGAATATTACTGAATGTGTGTCTTCTTGAAAGGCTGCCAACTGGCCATCTTCCCTGCCAGCTCGTTCCGTACGAGTGTTGCACAGGTCAGGAACGGTTCCTAAGAGATTTGTGCCACAAGGGTGACAGCATCTCCCAAAATAAAACAAGAAAGGGTAAATAATTTGAAATATGAACCATTTATAAAAAAGGAAATTAGTAAAACTACTGATGCATCAGGAACATCACGATACATATTCATGCATGCATCATACATGGTACATAAAATATGTGTATTTTATAATTTGTGGTTCTTATGTATTTACTATTTCAACAAAACTGTATTAACATCTATTATGTATAGTTAACTTATAAAAAACACTAGCTGAGAGCTTAAATTGTCTAAAAATTTAATAAATCAATTATTTGGGCCATCTAATTAATTGAATAATGACTTTTGAAATAACTCCATCTATTTTACTAATATGAATGCCACATAATTTTATTAGAGGAAATGGGTCAAGTACAGTTCTAAGTTCATTGTTATGAATAACAGAATAATGCAGAATCCTAGATGCTACCCTGTAGCAAGTAGGTTGCTGGCCCACTTCTCTGTGTGTAATGTGATTATAGCAGATAATCATGATGCAACACTCTGCACCATTTCATTCCACCATTTGCTGCCCCTATAGGTGTGCTGTACATATTCTGCAAGGAAGACAGAACCAGTTTCATTACTGTACTTCTCTGTTTTTCTTCTGTGTGCTTTTTTCTGGCAAAAAAGTAGCTAGTAGCGAGCAAGTACACCTTAGAAATCTTGGTGAAGGGATGCTCTAGAGGCAACTCTCAGCTAGTAGGAGACAAGAGGCAGTGGATAAACCTCTCAAAGTCCTCATCTTAAAATGAGAGTATCCTAAAGTGTATCCCATATTTATCAGAATGTCCCTAACAAGATTGTGTCCAAGTTATTCACATCAGCAATCCACTCGTCAACATATTTTATTGTTTTACCTCCCTCCCTTTCTCCCCACCCCCACCATGCTCTTCTTCAGATCATCTCTAAAAAAACTACCCACACGTTTCACACAAAGCTGTGTCTTATGGTCAACCTGTTTCTGAGAGAACCCAAAATAAGGGTTTGTATAGCAAAGAAGTTACTTGTTTTTTGTTTTGTTTTATTTCTCAATGCAATTAAACAGAAAAAAAAACAGAAGGCTGCATTATGTAACAAAATATCTAGACTAGAAATCTAAAAAAATTTTTTAGCTTTTTTCTTTTTTTTGCACTAACATATTACATAATTTTTCAAGCTATGTAATGGTTTTGATAATATATGCCTTAAAATTAAACATAAGTTTCTAGATTGAGAATAGTAAGAATAAATGACCTCTAAAATTGTGTCAGTTTAAAAGAATTATACACTAGAAACCCTTTTATTTAATGTCATTAGGACACATTGTAAATAAATTAACTGACAGTTTGGTTAAAATGACACATAAAATAAACATTTGCAGCCTATACACATTATTTTTAAACCATACATGTACATAAATTTAAAAATCTCGCCTATCACAAAGAAATTTTCAGTGTGGGTTGATTCATTTTCTTTCTTTCATAAACCACACTGACAATAATGTCTTTGGGGATTACAGTAGAAAAACAACTTAAAGACACTGTTGCCAGAGATAACTTTTCTATATTGGCAATTATATTATAATATACCAGATAATGTATAGTAACATAAAACCTGGAAGATATAGAAATAAAAAACAAAATTTGATCTGCATATATCAAAGAACCTGTATGATGTAATCCAGAAACTTCAAAGGTCTACTACTATTAAGAAAACATCTGGGCATAAATTGGCATCACAGATTTCAAGGTAGTGGGAGAAAAATAGAAATAATAATGATAGAAGATAATACCTTAATAATAAAGGCAAAGCCTACATATTAAAGAGGTATTAAAAATGAAGAAACAGCACATATATTTTAGATCTACTTGATTAAAATTAGAAGATCTGCATAGTAAATGAAAAATAAGTCACTGAGGAAACTATTACAGCCATGCCTGTGGAAATAAGGATCATAGCCAATACTGAAAAAAAAGGAATTCATCTGTTTGGTCTTAACAATTCTGTATTTCTCAAAGAAAGAGTTTGATCAGGGAAATACAGAGTATTCAATGCCTCGTCACTGACATATACTGATTCCACCAAATGGTATTGATTCTCCCAGATAGAAGAGGACCTGGAGCTCAGCAAGAGGGAAACTGCTTCCAAGTTCAGATCTCAGGCAGGAAGCGACACTTCTTACTAGTTCTCTGGAACACCCATCTTCCTGAGAAGAGGCAGAATAGTTATGTTATTATGTCTGATGGAGCACACGTGAAATATTTTAACACAGGCACAAAGAGAGAGAAATTTGCAGCATCACACAGAAGCAGCCAGAATTCTGCATAACCCATTGGAGAACACTAAAGCTACTATGTACACTAGAATTGTGTGTACTTGGATTATTAGCAGTGTTTAGATCTCAAACAGATAGATTTTTGTTGCATTTGTTCTTGTTGCTAGTGGTAGTGAAGATTAGTTGGGCTTTTTTCTTTCACTTTTCTGTTAGTTTTTGCTTAGTTTATTGTTTTTGCTTTCTATATCTTCTGAATTTAAATTTTTGGGTTTTTGTAAATGTTTTGGCAAATCTCGTTCCAGATAAACGTTGGCTCATATGAATTCTATCAGTGTAGTGTGTGTGAAATGTCAGGTTAACAGGGCCCTGATTTAATAAGCCACAGTCAGTGTCAACTTTAAAACCAGTGTGATTTACTAACAGAAAACTTGACACTTGCTGGATTCTTAAAGATAAAAGGAGTTTTAGGAACTCAAATCTCTGTATCACAGACCACTGTGTACTAGTTATATATCTGTGCAGACCACTGGGCTGTGAGCGCCTTAAAGTTAGAGACTCGGTTGTAAGTCATAAATACATATTTTCTGACTTCAAATGGCATATAAAATTTATTATCTGAGTGATTACATTGATTAAAACTGTTTTTGTAAGGACAAGTACATAAATATTTGCAGATAATCCATTCAGCTATCTATTAAAACCCGGCATGTGAACACAGAAAAAAAGCGGCACCAGTACTTATAGCTACATTTTTGACAAGTATGTATGCTTTTTCTCTTTGAACCTAGACATGAGGGATTCCACTGCGAAGGTTCCCCTGAATTTATGATTGCGAGCACATGCATTTATTGTCATATAGAAGGTTCAGCTGGACCACTGCGTTTAGAAAGGTAGGGTAGATAATTAAAAAAGCACGACTGTTATCATCTGGGAAAAATGTTGATCTTGTTCCCCTGAGTTCCTTGATTTAGCATTTTTGAAGGATTCGACATCTGGCAAAATATAGACACTTACCAACAGCTGCTGCTGAACTAACTGAATAGAAAAACCATCCTTCTTCCCTGCTTAACCTGTGGAATCTATTCACACAAATTCTGCCTAACTTGAATACTTGTCTAACGTGTAACATGCTAACATTAAAAAAATGAGAATGATTGCATTTACCAATATTGAGAAGGAATAAAATAAGTTCTGAAATAATTAAAAGCTAAATATACAAAATTAGGTGGAATAAAAAAATTAGTGACCTAAGGTGTGTGAATATACATATATATGATAAATAATAACAAATTATATATTGATAAATAGGAACAAGTTATTAAAAACCCCTTTCAAGAGGCTAATTTCCAAAAACAACAAAGGAAGATATATATGAGCTTCAGAGCAGTAACCATGGCAAAGAGCAGGCAGTCTCTGGGAAGCAACTGAACTGCATCTGAAGACTCCAGACTGCTAATTTTTCAGTCTTGTACTCCAGAAGAGTGAGTTTTAATTTGTTCAAACAGTTCCCTCATCAGTTTTTACTGAGTTCCTGTGAATCATGATTGTAATAATCTTTACTGCTGTACTAGGTGTCAGATAAGTATGATATTTACATTGGCCTTGCAAAATTTCTTGAATGTTTGAGGAGCAACATTTTGTAAATAAAGAACTCACTAAATACGAGTTTTCCTCCTCCCTGCTCTTTCCCAGTTCTAATTTGTAGACAGCAAAATGAAAACCATTTCGTTGATATAAGAAAACTCTATTTACATATTCATGTTGTTGTCATAATAATTACTGTTGTTTTTAACTTGTCCTGACAAGGAGTTGAAACCATAAAGAGTGTAATGAATCAAAAACAGGGATGTTTAATATTCTGTGGGGAATTTTTGTTTAAAAACTAATATAATTTGCCTTCTCATAATATTTATAACAGAAACATTCCCTAAGAAATTGTTATAATAATTTCACATAATTATCTTCTTTGAGCATAGATTATACTCATTCTCTAGGGCAACTAGCATTCTGAATGCATGTCACATTCTTCTCTGTGGTCAGCTGTGATCACAGCAGGAGAAATGGAATATAACTGGAACTAATATATTTGATCTTTGCACATAGCAAAAACTCATAAATTCTTAATAAATAAATATGGTTCTTTTACTTAAAAGCAGTAGTATTTAACCGAAAACTAATTTGTATGTGTTTTCCTCTCTTACAATTATTTTTCACATTTAAAAAATTGTTTGAAATGTTGTAACTATCAGTGAAACAGTATGATTGGATCTTAGTGTTTACAAACAAACCTCTTTCTTGCTTCCATATTTAAAATGTAATTGACTCCCTGTGTACGTTTTTTCTTAGAACTACACCAGATTAAGTTGTGTTTACTTCAAATGGAGACAAGCTGCTATTTCTTGTGAAGATGTAGAACTGAAGGATGAATATAAATTAAAAATCTATTAGAAAAAAATTCCAATGCTCTTAGCCAAATACTATATGATTTCACTTATATGGGGCATCTAAACAAAACAAAGCCAAATCAGACCCATAAATACAAAGAAAAAGCTTATGCTTACAAAAGGGTAGGTGAGATGGGCAAAAGTAACTAACTAACTAACTAACTAACTAAATAAATAAATAAATAAAGCATAAATACTATCTTAGCTCAAAGGGCCGTGGTTTGCTGACACCTATTTTATTTATTTATATCATCTTTTATTGAGTGTATTGGGTTGACAGTGGTTAATACAGCTATACCAGGATTTAAGGGTACAACTCGGTAAAACATCTCCACACTGAATCATGTGTGCACCACCCAAAGTAAAGTCTCTCCATTTCCCCATTTTCCCCCTCTGGGCACTTCCACCTGCCCCACCCCTCTTTCCCTCTGGCTATCATTGTCCAAGTCTGTGTGTCATACATATATTGCTTAATCTCTTCATCTTTTTTTCACTCAGTCCCTCTACTTTCTTCCCCTATGACAGCTGTCAGCCTGTTCTAGGTATCTATGCTTCTTTTTCTATTTCATTTTAAAAATTATTTTGATTAGACTCCACATATAATAGATATCATATGATATTTTCCCTATGATTGGCTTATTTCACTTAGCATAATAATTTCCAAGTATTCATGCTGTCACAAAAGGTAAGATTTGTTTCTTTTTTATACCCACGTAGTGTTCCACTATGTAAATATAACATAGCTTTTTATCCACTCATCCACTGATGGGCGATTGGACTGTTTCTAGATCTTGGTGATTGCAAATAACACTGCTGTACACGTAGGAGTGCAATTATTCTTTTGAATTGGCATTTTGGGATTCCAAGGATATATTCCCAGGTGTGGGATCACAGGGCAAAAAGGCAGATCCACTTTTAATTTTTAAAGGAAGCTTTATACTGTTTTCTTCGGTGGCTGAACCAGTCTGCATAACTATCAACAGTGCACTAGGGTCCCCTCTTCTCCTTGTTTTTGCCAGCACATGTTTTTTGTAGAATTATTGATGACAGCCATACCAGAATGCATTAGGTGATATATTGGTTTTAATCTACATTTGTCTGATGCTTAGTGAGACTGAACATCTTTTCATGTCTATGGGCCATCTGTATGTCCTCTTTGGAGAAGTGTCTATCCAGATCCGTTCCCCATTTTTTAATTAGATTGTTTGTCTTCTTGGTGTTGAGTGATATAAATTCTTTCTATATTTTGAAAATTAGCCTCTGACCGGAGAGTTGACAAATATGTTCTTCGTTGCAGCAGATTGCCTTTTCATTTTTAATAGTTTATTTTGTTGTGAAAAAGCTTTTCAGTTTGTTGCAGTCTTATTTATTTTTCCCTAATTGATCCCTACTTTGAAGAAATAAATTTTTAAAGTAATAGACAATATAGAATTATGAGTTTAAAGAAGTTTTTCATTCTAATTGCAAAGATAGTGTTCCTTCGTATCTAATGAGAAGCAGCTCTCATTCATATCATTGTTCATGATATAGAATGTGTTTTCCTTGCCTCCCACCTCACACTGGTTACTTTTACCATACTTCCTTAATTTAAATATTTACTTTAATGCATTTCCTCTTTATATTTTTATGACTCTTTGGCTATTTAATGCCCAGTGTGTGTGTGTGTGTATGATTGTGTGTGTATATGAGTTTAGATATAGATGCCTGAAATTCCTGGGCTTTGATGTAAGGTGACTCTTAAAAAATTCTCTTATCAAAATTGGGAAATTTTGAACTTAAATATCTTAAAATATATTTTTCAGTTAATTCCATATATATGTGATTTCAATTATACACATATTGCATGTTATTGAGACTACCAGCCTTTCTTAATCTCTTTTTCTCTGTGCCTATTAGTTGGTATAATTTCTATTATTTTGTCTCCAAATTTCCTGAGAGTTGCAAGAAGCACACCAAGATCAGATAAGCACATGCGAAACTTTGAAGTCATGAAGTAGGACATATTTTCTTTTTTCTGTGATGACATTTTATTTTTTGTTTTTTTAAATATATTTTATTAATTATGCCATTACAGTTGTTCTATTCCCCCCTTCATTCCCCTCCACCCTGCACACCCCCTCCCCCACCATTCTTCCCCCTTTACTTTATGACCACGTGTCTCAAGTTCTTTAGATTCTATATTTCCCATACTATTCTTGCCCTCCCCCATACCTCTTTTCTACCTACCATCTATGCTACTTATTTTCTGTACCTTCTCCCCCCTTCTCCTTCTCCCACTCCCCTGTTGCTAACCCTCCAGGTGATCTTCATTTCTATGGTTCTGCTCCTGATCTAGCTGTCCTTTTAGTTTGCTTTTGTTTTAGGTGTGGTTGTTAATAACTGTGAGTTTGCTGCCCTTTCACTGTTCATCTTTTTATCTTCTTTTTCTTAGATAAGTCCCTTTAACATTTCATATAATAAGGGCTTGGTGCTGATGAACTCTTTGAATTTATCTTATCTGAGAAGCACTTTATCTGCCCTTCCATTCTAAATGAAAGCTTTGCTGGATAGATATTTTCATGCTTTGAATGGTATTGTGGAATTGATAGAGGTCAGTGTTACTGAGAAACATTAAATGAGTGCTTAATTAAAATTTTAAATAACTATTTTATTCTTTTCTCTTTTTTAGAAGATTTTATTTATTTATTTTTAGAAAGAAGGGAGGAAGAGAGGGAAACATCAATGTGTGGTTGCCTCCTGATTGCCCCCTACTGTTTGATGTGGCCAACAACCCAGACCCGTACCCGACTGGGAATCAGACCAGAGACACTTTGATTCACAGGCAAGTGCTCAGTGGACTGAGCCACACAAGCCAGGAAAAAATAATTTCTATTTTAAACAAACTTTCTTGGCTGGTATAGCCCTCAATCCACCGATTGAGGGCCAACCTGTGAACCCATGGGTCTCTGGTTCAATTCCCAGTAGCTATATCTGTCTAACTATGTATAATATATATAAAACTGTAAGGACTGAAAGGATAGGGGGGTGATGGCTGTGTGAGGTTGGGAAAGGGGTATGGGGAGATCTGTAATAGTGTAAACAATAAAAATAAAGTTAGAAAGTAAGAAATTCACTAAGGGGATCACTAGGGTAAGCAACAGTAAGAAGCAGTAAGAAACAAAAAATATAACTAATTATGTTTTAATAATATCTATTTCTTAGTTCTCTTCATTAACATTCACTATTAAAATTCTCCTTCCAAAATTCCAAACTTCATATACACTGTGATAAACAAGCATTTTATATTCACGCTCCAGAATGAAAATTGTTATGGAGCATTAGTTTAGATCAAAGGGGAAAAAGCTAGAAGACAGTTGGTTGTTTCAAATCCTACAGGCATAGGTAGATCATCTAACCCCTCTTAATTTCATATTTTAACAATTTATATTTATTCCACAAGGGTGTTTAGAGTTTAATCATATAATGGAAATAACACACATGGAGCTTTTCAAAGATGGTGGTATTATATGCAGCCCCAAGTAACATGGCAGATGACATTGCAAACTCTCCGTGCATTTGATATTCGTTATCACCATCAGAATCAACATGTGCCAGATTTTAGTGATTTTATGACTACTTTTTACAGATGCATTACTTTGTATTTTACACAATAAAACTACTTTGTTACGTTTTTTTAATTTTTGATCATAAATATTTTTAGATTGAACTGTTCTGCTTGTTTTCCTGATGGTTTAATATGATGCATTAATGACAGTAAATATGCTGTTTTCTCACAGAGCATCCTCACCTCACCCAAGGTCATTATAAGGGCTCATTACTCAGAACATGTATGATCTATCCCACAGCATGTCGATTGCCAGCAAGCTCAAGGGTGGTTTACAAGCATGCTTTATTAATTTACACTCTATAAACTATAGGTGCCATTCATCATTAATGAGAGCTATCTCAATGTCAATTAATTAAAATTTGGGGGTTGGGACTATTTCTTTTCTTTTGATTTTTTTTTTCATTTAAACAGTGTTAGGAGAATTCTGAATCTTCTCTTTAGCTTAAATATAGCCATATTCTCTTTATCATTTATATTTTTATTATTTATGAAGACATTTATGTAATTCTTGGACATGATGTTACTTTCAAAAACCCATTTCGTTCTTTAAAATTACTGATTGAGCCCTGACTTGTATGGTTCAGAGGATTGAGTGTGGCCAAGTGAACCAAAGGGTCACAGTTTTGATTCACAGTCAGGGCACATGCCTGGGTTGCAGGCCAGGTCCCTAGAAGGGGGCATACAAGAGGCAACCACACATTGATATTTCCCTCTCTTTCTCCCTCCTTTCCCCTCTTCCTAAAATAAATAAATAAAATATTTTAAAAATATGGATTATCAGCTAGGATTAGTACATTTCTATGCATATAAAGCCAAAGATTACCAAAAGCAAGAGAAATCTATAGTATCATGTTCCAGAAGATCACTGACGTTTTTGTTTATCTGCTAAAGGTACTATTCTGTAAGAATCATATTTTCATATTTTAAAGTTAAGCTTTAACTGTTAGATTTTATTTTCAGATGTGTATTACATGTAAACAATAAATTTGCCCTTTTAAATTATGAGCAGTGATACTACTAGTGGGAAATTAAAAATGAGATTGCAATATTATTTTAAATTGGAAAGTAGTGGTTTGTGGTTGCTGTTGCCTAGCAAATCCCTGCTAGATGCCTAATGGTAGGTCAAAGGAGGCCAATACATCAAATAATTATACCAGTGAGAATGTGATAAGAACTACAGTAGCAATACATAGATATGTGTGTATAGAGAGTAAACTGCAAAAGAGAGGTTAATGAATTCTGGTGGGAGTTATTCAGGAAGCATTTCAAGAAATAAAAAAAAGAAAGACTTTATTCTGGACCATGAAGTATAAAAATTATGCGTAGAAGAGAGCATGAAAAAAACAGCCATGGTCCTTGATGCCTAAGGCTTACTGATTTTACGTAAATACTCATGAAAATCTATCTATACCTTGGAGTCCCTTTGCTCAGCAGTAGCTCAATAAATCTCACCCAGCAACTTGCAGATATAGGTCAACAATCATTTTGTAAATCAAATATGTATTTTAGGGATGAGAACTGATACCATACGTGCTGACTTTGAGGCTTTAGCCTGGAAGCGTTTACTACCCCATGACTGATACACCAGCAACCACAATTTGGGGCTGCTGGCACCATGAAGCTGCATGGCTGGTACCAGGCAGTTAAATACTCCAGTTGAACCACTTATCTCTAAAATCTAATTTCTGAAGATGAAGCAGGTAACACGTTTCTCCCCAAATTCTGCAGCCCAGGAGTTTTACATCTGTCTAGATCATTTAGACTTGATAAAGATCTGGCATAGACAATATAAACACAGAAATATCCTTGTTTCTATTTGAGAATCAGGGTGCCTAAGACTGTGGGAGGGACTTCTTTTGCAGGTCCCCCCAGTTGCCACGGATGAAGAGTGAATATGACCAAGACATGATGTGATCTGCTTGAGGCGGAGAAGTGGGCAGTGGCTAGTTTCTCAGGGGAAAAAGGCCAGCAGTGGCCAGTTTTTCCAAAAAGAAAAAGGCCTCGAGCCCCATCTTCCAGGGCTTTTTATTGGTTTGTAATACACAGGAATACAGGGGGGCAAGGATCAAGCAGTAGATAACATTTCAAAGAAATCTGAGGACTTACTATGAGTCTGAGTTTGTCAGGAACAGAGTTTTAGGGTTTCCTGCTCGAACCCTTAACATGTGAATGAAAGCACTCTTAGCAGAGCAGATTTCACAGGTTTATCAGGAAGTCTTTGTGATGCCAGATTTTTTCCGCAGGACACACTCTGGCCAGGCAAGGAGCTGCACCCCTCCCCATCAGGTATTCAGGCTTACGAGGATTAGAGTCAGGAAGTGCTTCTCCCAGAGGACATGGGGACTCAGGCGAAGGTCTGGCTCCTGCCCACCACTTTGCTTCTGTAAGTTTTCCATACAGAGCTGAGCCACATTTGCCAGGCCATAATAAACTGGTCTCCTACAATTCCCCCCCCTCCTTTTTTTTTGTTAAGGCTGTTGTGGTGACAGATCCCACAAGACTTGCTATTTGCTGGTCTCTTGTGACCCTGGGAAAATAATTTGTAAAAGCATTGTAATATACAAAACACTATTAAAATCAATCTCCTGCTTAGTTAAGCATATTGAATGTCCTGCAACTGTTAGTGTAACTCCAGTTGCAATTTATTGGTTTGTCCCTTTAAATTAGTAGAAAAACTCCTCTTAGATGATGTTGAATATCACTCCAGGAGTATTGGCTGGAGTTCCACTGTAGTGGGGTGACACACAGTTTGGAGAAACCAGGATCACAGGTCAGCTGCTGACAGGTCACTAGCACATCCTGGCGTTCACCGATCCAGTTGAGTGCTGATTCGACTGCAGAAAGTCGAGTAAGGATTACTTGATCAATCTGGGCCTGTTGACGCATTTCTAAAGTGGAGTTGGTTAGGAGAACATCAACAGTATGAGCAGTTTGAACTGACCCAGTGAGGGCAGTGGTTGCCATGGCTGCAGTAGCTGCCACAACTGTGCTAGAGACAATAAATGCAATTAAAGTGCCAACAAACCACTGGACTCTTGAAGAGGCCAGCGCGTTGTTCAGCACTATTATGCCATGGGGAATCTTCCCATTCTCTGGTTACATTAACTGCACCCATATCTGAGTTTGTCTTCTAACTATATAAACTGTAGTGAGGCTTAACTGAGTAATACTGAGATGAGTAAAACAGCTGGTATATATGGACCCTGCAGGAACAGGCAAAGAATAAGTTTTTGCTGATTTGTTATAAAAGACTTGAGCTCTCCCTGGAGTTGCCAGAACCAAGTAAGGGTGAGAGGTACAAACTGTGACCCAATCTTGTTTTAGAGGGTCAATTTGATAAAAACATTATTGGATACCTTTAGGGTCACATACAATTCTTATATACAGATTCATTCCAATAATAAAAGGCAAGTCCATTTTCCAAGAATTGTAATGGCAAGGGTTAGTGTAGTTGGGAGAAACAATTCTGATAATAGGTGCCCCGGTACTGGGCCCTTCCCACCACATATTAGTACATGGGATTTCAGGCAGAGCCAAAACTATTGTACCAAGTTTAGCCAGTACCTTCCAATTAGCTCCCCAGTTCTCCACTACAAAAACACTTTCAGGGAGAAAAGCAATAGTGGCATTTGGTCTTCTGCACAAAGACCAAGAGATTGAGTTTTTGTGGCTCTTGTCTAAAGTACAACATGGAACCAGAGGGGGATTGAGAGTATGATAAATTCTCTCTTGGGTATGTAGGCCAATTATAGTTACTATGGAAAACTGATAGTAATTACTGTATTGCTCTTTGCTTGCAGTATAAAGTTGCTCCTTTAAAGGAAAACACAAAGTGTCAATTAGAACAGAAAAATAAACTAGTAAATACTTAGCAACATAAACTGCATTTTTTGGCACCAGAGTCTAGTGCTTGTTTTCTTCTGGTTGGCCAGTGTCAGCTGGGCCACCTGGTCTGCTAGCTGATGGTTTTCATCTCCAGGTACCATAGCTGGGCTGCTAGCTGATTGCTTTTCACCTCCAGGTAGCAGAGCTTGATGTCTGTTTTGTTATAAAGCTTCACCCTTTTAACTGGAAGCCAGACAGGACCTGTAGGGATGGAAACACACGCACACCCACTTCCCCATGTTGAGAGATCTATAGGACTCTGCCAAGTATCATCTCCTAGCGGATCTCTGTATAAAACTTGAGGATAAGATGACTTTGGCTTTTGTTTCTGAAAATGTTTCTCAGTTGGAGTACAGAGTGATTCATTACAGTTTAGAAACTTATAGGTAAATATAGCTAATATAGTCAAATTTTGAGGGGTAGACTCCTGACTCCCCTTCTTTGTTTTTTAAGAAGATTTTTAAAGGTATGATGTGCCCATTCAACAATTTCCTAACCGGTTGGATTGTAAGGTATTCCTGTTTTATGTTGGATATTCCAATGCTGAAGGAAGGTTTGAGTATAATGGGCAAGATATCTTGGGCCGTTATCAGTTTTAATTTGCTGAGGCCAACCTAAATGTCTGAAGGCTTCAAGCCAATGGGCTTCTATACTTTCAGCAGACTCTCCTGTTAAAGCAGACGCATGTAGAGCACCAGAATAAGTATCAATAGAAATGTGAATGTATTTGAATTTTCCAAAGGGAGCGTAATGAGTGACATCTGTTTGCCAAATCATTTGAGAGTTTAGTCCTTGAGGGTTAACTCCTGTGGATGGAGGTGCCTTATTAAGGGCTTGACAGTCAGGGCATTCTTTAATAATTTGCTTAGCTTAAGAATGATAAAGAAACAGCTCTTAACCTTTGGCTTTCTAGTTTGCAACAGGTGGAACTTTCTTCCTATACTACACATGAATGTGGTATATATCTTTTTACTTTATTATTTTTACCTTTCTCTTTCATATCCCTTTACTTTCTTAATTTCTTCTTTCTCTCTCTCTCTTTCTTTGTTTCTTTCTTCCCTTTTATTTACTTTCTAAATCTTTCTTTTTCCTAATACAATCTTTTTTTAGCTTGCACAGACTATCTAGACTTACACAGACCTTCTTCAACTTACATAATCCTTCTTCAACTCTTCTAGCCCATTTTAGTTTGCCCTTTTTAACTCATTCAGACATAATTAACTTTAGAATAATTCACATTTAATTCTACTCATTTTCAAGCTAAAATGACATAATTTATACCTTTTGTTACAAAAACTACATATTTTTCTAATTTAATTAAAATTCTTAACTTTAGTGACAACTAAAGTAGGCAATTAGCATGCTTTAGATTGACAAATTTATGAACACATTTCATAACTTTCAGAAAGTTTTTTTTACTAGCAAACACATTTACTTTTTTTTGGTGATTATTGTATTCTTGCAATGTGCTCAAAAGTGAGCTCTCTCATTATCTAGAGCCCTTGAAAATTTTTAGGGAGGTTGAAGAAGAGGGAGGGAAGATGGTAAGCTCGGCATAGCTCGTTCCCAGGGCTGAAGCAGTCCTTGGGTCTTCAGAAAGAGGATTCAGAATGGTTAAAAGACAGATTTTCTTATTGTTTTCATTCCTGCATTTTTTTACTATCTGAGGGAAGTGGAATCTTTTTCTTTCTTTAATAATCAATTTAAATTCTTTCTGAGTAGAATCTTTACAATGTAACAATATTAGAGATCTCATCCTATCTACTGAAACGTTTTGAGACTGGGGTGTTACTTTTAAAACAGAAACAAAAACAAAATTCAGGCAAACCAGTATTTTCAAATTAAATCCTCTAAGGGAGGGAGTATGACACTAGTCTTTTTATCTCATACCACCTGATGCTGTTTCAACTTCTGCCCAACTTTTTCCTAAATAACTAAGTCTAAATATTCTTTATCAGGGAGACAGTTAGTAGTTTAAAAAAAACTGCTAAATTAGTATAAAATGTAGCTCTTGTTCTTTAGAGAGCCTGTTCTTGTTAAAAAGACTTCTTTTTTACTTTCGATTTCTGCCCTTTCAGATTCCTCAGCCCGTTCTAAACCTTAACTAATTAGCTAGTGGGGGTACAGTGTGGTGGGTCAGAAATGTACTGTTGGTGAAAACCGTCAGGGAGGGCTGCCTGGTATCCAGGGTATCCTGACCCCGCTTATGGGTTTCGGGTTTTTTCCCATGCGTCTGAGACTGTGAGGGAGGGCTCAAAGCGCCAGCCACAGAGAAAAAGCAAGGCTCTTTCTGCCAGATAAAGAGCAAGGCTTCTGCTTACTAAAGAAAGTGTGGTCGCAAGAAAGGGCGACCTTGGAAAGATACCTTTTTTTCCCTAAAATACAACACATCCTACGCCCTCCAAAAAGCACTCTGGGTCGTCGGCCCTTACCTGGGCCATCGTGTGCTTTCCACCCACGTTGGTGTGTTGACCACAACCTGATAGCCTTGGCTGATAGCCTTTGCGTCCCTGTTCCTGGGCACCAGATGTGACCAACCTTTATACTGCACTCCCTGATTGAGCCAAGAGTTAAATTACTGTGATTAGAAGTCCCTATGAGGCCCCTACACATCTCAGGGACTGACCCCAGACACCTCTGCAAGGCCCCTACTCACGTAGGAACACTTGAGATCTCAAGCTGGAGGGAGGAGATGTCTCTTATCTTCGGTGCCCAGCAAGAGGCTGAGACACTCACAAACAACCCTGTTAACTAACTCTGAGTTCTCAAAGCAATCTTGGGAGTCCGGTTGAAATGGAAACACTCATTTACTATTTGCTTTTCTGTTTACAGGCAGGCAGAGGGAAAAGGCAGAATCAAAAGGGCTGCAAAAAGCAGCTTTTAAAGAAAGAATACACACAGGCTCTTATTTTAAAAAAGCTAATTGAAAGAAAGTTCATTGCTCTCTCTCCCAAGCCTAAAACCTGATTGGGGATTGTGCTGCGAGGATGGGCTTGCGAGTGTTTTTTACAGTGTACCTCTCATTGCGTGGGCTTTTGATTGCAGTTGGCAGGAAACCTAGTGTTCTGTCCTGGCCCAGGTCCAACTCAACCTGTCACAGGTGTCTTTGTTATGGCGAGCACCCTTGTGGCTCTTAAATGCTAGACCTGTGCCCACAGGGTGTGGCAATTGCCAGAGAAAGAGCAAGGCTTCTGCTTACTAAAGAAAGTGTGGTTGCAAGAAAGGGTGACCTTGGAAAGGTACCCTTTTTTTCTAAAATACAACACACCCTACACCCTCCGAAAAGCACTTGGGGTCATCGGCTCTTACCTAGGCTGTTGTGTGCTTTCAACCCATGTTGGTGTGTTGACCACAACCTGGTAGCCTTGGCTGATAGCCTTCGAGCTCTTGTTCTTGGGAGCCAGATGTGGTGGACCCTGGCCAGCAGAGTCCGTCTGTTGTGGCTGATGGCGAGAATGAATGCACAGGCGACAGGTGACAACAATCCTGTGTGGAAAAAGGGAACAGGCATGACTACTCTCTCAAGGGGAGAGTGCCTATGGGTGCCTTGGCCAATCCCTCAAGAAGGGAGTGCCTCAACCCTTGCCTACACAGGCTTTTGTTGTTTTCCTGGGGTCTTACATCATAGACAGATTTATTATCTATTACATAGAATGTTATTGTCTACATTTTAGGTACAATCAAGAAAATGAAAATAACATGCAGAGGGGAATGACAATGAGCTGATTAGCTCTGTCTTTGGGAGAACTCATACAGGCTTTGGAAATTACCTTGAAGATAGACAATACATATTTGTTGTTTTAGACCAGGGTGATGGAGCTTTAGCAAGAGCAAGCCATAACAATCTGTACACATTTTCTAGGCCTGATTCCCACAGGAAAACTTGGTTTGAAGGTCTGGCTCCTGCCCACCACTTTGCTTCTGTAGGTGTTCCATACAGAGCTGAGGCACATTTGCCAGGCCAAGACCAACCGGTCCCCTACAAAGCAACTTATTTCTGAAACCAGAGTATCAATCAGATAATGATACAGGTGGGACAACACCCTTAAAATAATCCAACACAAAATACTTAATCTCCCTAGCTATACTTACAATTTCAAAAAATAAAAAATAAAATAAATAAGCATAGGCAGTGGATACACACACACACAATAACTCCAATCTGAGATTGACATCTATAGAGGCCGTCTTGATCTATGTACTGTTTCGAAACTTTATGATGGGTATTCCAGGCATATACATCAAAATATATTTGTCTGCACTGTAAAATATCCTAAACAATATATTCTGAGCATTTATATCATTAAAAAGGAAATGACCTTTTGGCTTTGGTGGCTTCACAGTCAATACGATAGTTCCTCACATGCCGTCAACTATGAAAGCAGAGATCAGGGAGGCTCATTGCTTTTGCGCACATTCAAGTGACCATCAGTAAATGAGTGGATCAAAAAACTGTGGTACACTTACACAACGAAATACTACACAATAGAAAGAAAGAAGGAGCTCCTACCCTTTGCGACAGAATGGGTGGAACTGGAGAGTATTATGCTAAGTGAAGTAAGTCAAGTGATGAAAGATAAATGCCATATGATGTCACCCGTAAGTGGAACCTAATCAACAAATGAACAAACAAGCAAAATAAAACCAGAGACATGGAAATAAAGAACAAGCCACCGACATTGACCAGAAATGTGGGTGAGATGGGATAATAGGGGAAAGAAGAAGAAGGGTCAGGTTAAGGAACACGTGTAAAGGACCCGTGGACAAAGGCAATGGGGGGAGGGGGAGGATTGAATGTGGGAGGTGGGCATTGGGTAGGACAAGGGAGATTAATGGAGGAAACATGAGGACAACTGTAATTGAACAATAAAAAAATGTAAAAAACATAAATGCTTGAATTTAAAATTATTTCTTGAGTGCCTTAGTATGTAAAAAATATACTTTGCTGAAAAAAATATACATATTTCTCAATTATATGTATTAAACTAAAAAGCCACTAATTTTTGCAGTTTTTCCCTTCTTATTAAGAACACTGCCCACACACTTACCATCCTCATATTTCTTTCTAACTCACTGTACATCTTCACTGAGGATGCTCTCTTTAAAAAATAACTTTATCTTTCATCTTCATCTGTTTGTGTAAGTGATATTGTCATTCATATACCAACAGTTCATAGTACCTAGGGAGGCTCTGAGTCACTTATTAAAACTTTAATGATGTCATACTAGTATTCTAAGCATAAGGAATAAGTTGAACAGCATTTTATCTGGAATAAGTGTATTTCAGCAGGTATATCGTAGTGTGGCCCTTTTCCAGATGTGCCAGACACACATGTGTTAGAATCTGAAAGACAGCTACTTTTGACTATTTGATGTAAGAGGGGTACTAGGACACCTCTGTCTTTCTGTCTTTTTTTCCCGTATGCCCTTCTATCTGGGAAGCAATAAGACCATCATCAGCCGACTTGGATGCACAAGCATCTACCCTCAAAGTAGTCTTCCTCAGAAGATAGTTCCTATTAAATAGATAGTCCTTGAACTGGAGTTAGGAAGAGTTGAATTGTTCTGAATAACATAAATGGGAAAAAAACTTAGAGCTTTTTTGGTAAAATACTTAAATCAACTAAAATTTGAAAATCAAAATTTTATTCTCACAGGTGGATTCATGCCTGAAAATTATTTTTATATGTTAAATTTATTTTCTATTTTTCACCATGAGAATAGCACACTTTGTCTTCATTTTAAAAATCAGAATTATTTTGGACTCTTTAGCCATCATTATCTGCCAATCTATTGCTTAAAATTGCTTTAATAAAATGTCCAATTAAACTTTAGATCTTTTATAATGAATATTAAATTAATAATCACCAATTCCACACTTGCATTTTAATGAGACTTAGTTTATATGCAAGCTTAACCATTTTCTAATTGCATAATATTTTGCAGTCAGTTAACCCTTTAAATTTATAGACTTTTTCCTATAAAATGCTCATGAAGTAACTACATTAAGGTATGTGAAAAATTAAGTGAGAATATAACAATGCAGAACAATAAATAATTAAATATGCTTAGTTAATATTACAAAAATGTACAGTAAGACTTGTTCTCCTTAGGACTAGATGAGGACTCATTACTAAAAACTATATATTAATTAAAGCTCTCAATGAATTTATATTATCATTTTTAATGTCAAAAGGTTACTGGAAGTGGCATATTGCTTTAAATTATAAATAAAATCAAATAACGTCTTTGGCTTTAAAAATATAAGTAGATATGTTTCTATTATTATTATGAGCCATTCTCCTTACGTAACCTAAAGTAATTATTATATTTACTCTTCATCCTATAGCTGAGTTGCAGGTGCTGTTCATGCATTATCACTTTGGCTATCTTAATATGGATCATCAGGATGTACTCTGAAGCTGAAAGCTTATGTCAATTAACCACACTGCTGTGCTTAAGGTCTCTATTATTGCAGAAGTTCTGTTGGATTCATTCAGTTCCACATCATGTCTTTGTCATATCCCACATTATTCTCCTGACATTGATTACTCTGCTTCTAGGTTTCTTGGCCAAGTTGTAGGTTAGCTTTTCATATTAAAACGGTAATAAGTAATAGGGCAGAAAAGAAAATATTACAGATATAAAGAATGTTCAATGAATAGCTATGCAGAGAAAGAGAGAAGGAATAGAAGGGGGTGAGAGGAGAGATTCAATTACTATGAAATTGAATATATTTGTATAATTTTATCATATTTCTTGTAAACAAAGGTAAAGAGAACAACATCTGGGATTCTATTATTCTAAATATTCACTTATCGGCACATTGGAAAAATAACTCTAAGTCTGGGGTTGTGAGAAGTTATAAGTTTCAGTTTGTATAAATTCCTGGTAGATGCTTTATGTATAATTTCCTCATGCTGTTTCCGTTTTGTCTTTGGCGTATCTATTGATTCCTCTGTGCTTCAAGTTTGAATATGCTTAGGTTTCACATCTACATACATATGTAAGCCTCCAGAATTTAGACACTGAAGCCTGTGGCTTCAAACATTTATCTTTATTAGTCAAAGTGTACTAATGCTTCCTTTAACAGAGAAATCATTTATTTTCAATAAATCGAGGGATTTCTACATTGGTATTAAATTACAGAAAATATTTTAAAATAACTTTAAATTTTATTAAGAATTACCCAGGATAAAGTCAGAGTATCAGATGAAACTCCACCACTATATTTTCATTGTTTAAAAACTTTATATACTCATAAAATTATTTCTCAAAAAATACATGAATGAAATAAAACACTACTGCCCTGGCTAGTGTGGCTCAGTGGATTGAGCACTAGCCTGCAAACTGAAATGTCACTGGTTTAATTCCCGGTCAGGGCACATGCCTGGGTTGTAGACCAGGTCCCCAGTAGGGGGTGCTCTAGAGACAACCACACATTGATGTTTCTCTCCCTTTCTTTCTCCCTTCACTTCTCTAAAATTAATGAATAAATAAATAAACAAACAAAACAAAACACTATGAACAATTTGGGTCAAATTGGGACAGCATTAAAGTTTCAAAAATTATTTTAAATCTGCAGTAAACAATGATCTTTCAAAGAAGTAATGAGAGGCAGAAAGGCAACCAAGGAGGAAAAAACAAACAAACAAGGAAGTTAGAGGGGAAGAAAGAGAAGAAAAAAAGGAGAAGAACATCCATTCCTTCATTTCTGTGTTTCTACCTAGATAAGTTTAAAACATAAACGTGCAAAACAGATTTATATTTTCTTGCGTCATACCCATGATACACAAACTTACTATGTTGCTTGCATCCAGTAAAATATAAAACATTTTATGTATGTGCACATATTAGGTATGGAAATTGAGATTTCTTTTCAGTTTATTATTGTCCTTTCTCTTTTGGAAACTGAAATGTTACTTGAAAGCTTTGGACAACTTCAATGTGAAAAACCATTTCTGAGACTATTGCTTTCATCACCACTAGTCAGTAAGACCAAGTGGTCCTGACTGATGTAGTTCAGGGGATTAAGCTTGATCACACAAACTGAGAAGTCACCGGGTTGATTCCCAGTTGATGTTTCTCTCTCTTCCCTCCCTTGCACTCTCTCTAAAAATAAATAAATATTGAAAAAAGAACAAGTAAAGAGCAACCAAATTAAAATTTTTCCTTGAAAGAAAATTAAGAACATTGAACCTTTGAAGTGCTCATCAAGTACAATATCTAAGCCTAATGCTATATGACAATAATTTGAAGAAAAGAAAGATACATTGAATTAAAAATTCAAAAATTTAGCAAGTAACGTACACATGAAGCTATAATTTTGTACATATGGAATATGTTATGACATGAGATTATTTTGAAAGTGAAAGATAAATTCTAGACTTAAAATTAAATTAACTAGGTAGCTTTTAAAATTACTTTGTGTAGACATTCCATAGAGAGCAGTATGTGAGTGTGTGAAAGAGAAAATAATATATGCTTGCCATAGACATCTTAGCATATGCAGCATAAATGACACACCTGTGGCCAGGGAATAACTCCCTGAAAGATGTTGTTGAAGATGGTATTTGGAGGCTATCCAAAGTGTGGTCTGAACAGCATTCAAGCAAAGAGAATGACGTGAGAGTGGAAAGATGGAGAACAGTGTGATCAGTGGTTAAGTCGAAGGTGAAAGTAGTGTACGATAAATAATGGCTCAATGGGATGTCATTAAAATGTTTTGTGCTGGGAAGCAGCAAGTTACTACCCAGTATTTTAAAGTAACTTTTGAAACTAAGTAGAAACATGGATAGATAACCATACTTATATATAATTAAACAAATAAATGAAAAAAGGATAATTGACAAATATCTAATGCAGAAAATTCCAAATAATTTATAGAGATATTCTTCCCACAGTGAAGTGAATGATAACTTCCCATTTCTTAAGCGAGCTGGCTATATTGACTTTCTTCCAAAGAATACAGAATGGAACAGGGGCATCTGAGTAACTTAAGGTGGAGGAACCTGGCAGGCAATGCTTCACTCAGGTACTCAATACTAATATCAGCATTCTTAAATCGTGCTGAAACTATACATCCTTGATATGATGTGATGGGAATTGTACTTACCTCTGTCATCCCTTCTCAAAACCAGTAACATCAGTATAAATATGAGAAAGGGACTAGATAATCCCATTTGAGAGGCTTTCTACAAAACTCCTGACCAGTACACTTTACAACTAACAACATGATCAAGAAACAAGGCCAACAATCTATCACAAACAAGAGGCACCTAATGAAGCATGATTACGAAATGTAATTTGGTGTACTGCATGGGATCTTCAAACAGAAAAAAAAGCACATTAGATGGAAATTAAGGAAATTTGAATAATATAAAGACATTCGTTAATAGCAATGTCTCAATATTGGTTCATTAATATTGCAAAATGTACCACACTAATGTAAAAAGAAAAAATAGGTGGAAAGCACATTTTGAAGAGTACGTTGGCAATTCTATTTCAGACACATTAACATACTTTTGTATATTGTGAGTCCTGCATATAGGTCCTTTATATGTGATTTTTGAAAAAAAAAAAGAAGTGTTTTGAGTTGTATACAAAATTTTTGTGTCATAAGAATATGTGTGTCTACTAATTAAATTACAATATCTTTTGAAAAGGTAATGTAGAGACAAAAAAGGAGAAAATTTCACAATTCATCCCTGAAAACAAGCCTTATAAGTAAGGTAGGTAAAGCCAAATAAAGTAAAATAAGAATAGCCAGGGATGTTTATATCACACAAAATAAATTATATCCCAGAAGCTAAGTAGAAAAGACATGTTCAATTTTTTTAGCATTCCAAAAATCAAATTTAATATATTATTTTCTGATAAAGGTGAAACATGTTCACCATAAAAATTTGGACACAGAAAGGATAGCAAATACAATATGATTATGGATAATGGCATATGATAACATTTATTATTTTGATAAATATCTTTTTAGTCTTTTTTTTTGGTGTATTATACACATGCATGCACACAATTTTTTTAAACAAAACCGGGTTCGTGTTCTGCACCAAGTTTTTCTCTTAGCCAAATAAAGACTGCTATTCCCTGACACTCAATAAACCACACATTGATTATTTCTGTTCGTATAATATTCTGAAGGATAAATGCACTACAAATAGAAGAATAAGATAAGAGGGACTTAGGGATGTTTTATATGTCAATGAGAACTTCCTGGAGTCCTGGGAGAGCTGAGGTCCTGGGGAGAGTGGAGACAATGTAACATTCAAGGTACAGGAGGAGCGGGAAGCCTTGGCCATTTCTAAAAGAGTATTATACTTTTTATCTCAATAACTGATTTGATAACAATCATAAAACATATATGTTCATTAAGAAGGTTATTTTTCTTAAAAAATAAGAAAACAACTCCCATGTAATCCTATTATTTAATGTATTTCTCTGATAATATTCACAAAACTAGTTTGTGTGTGTATATATATATATCATCTTAAAGATCATAATCTTAAAATTTAATTATATCTGGTAATGACCTATGTTTTGATTCTAACAGTAGAAAGCCCATTGGGAAACTAGAGAGTCAGGGACTCAGGAGAAGGTAGGAGGGTGTGTTACAAGGCCTCCACCAGGTGAGTGCCAGGCATGTCTTCCCCACCCCCAGGTGAGCTCAGCAAGAGGACAGCACCTTATTCTGGGGCCCAGGTGGCCAGCAGTGCCCTTTTATCCCCCTGAGAAAGTGAGCACTACCAGAACAAGAGACCCCAGTTCTGGATTACGGGTGAGCATCAGTGGTTACCAATGTGGTTTTGTCTACACAGGGGAAGAGGGTCTTCACTCAATATTTTAAATGGTTTTTAAATGAGTTCATATTGATACATAATTAAGTCCATTTTTCAGATTTCCTTAGTTTTAACCTAATATCCTTTTTCTGTCCTATAACCCTATCGGGACTATAACATTACAGTTAGTTGCTCTGTCTCTGTAGACTCCCTTTGCTGTGGGAGTTTCTCACACTTTTATGATCTCGACAGTTTTGAGGACGACTGGACTGGCGGTGATCACACACGCACGTCTATGTAACACCAGTTTGTCAAGAAAGCTTTAGTAGGAGGGTGGTATAAAGAGGTGAAGAGAACAGAATATATGAAAATGTCACCTCAGCCATTTCAAAACTACAGTATGAGTGGTAATCAGTAGCGGAGAGGAACTGTCTTTTCTGATAAAATAAAAGGAACAACTAAGGAATCTGACTTTAAATTGTGAGTGTAAATTCATATATCACTTTAGATTATGAGTTTCTGATTCCATTAATGGACTCATAAACATAGAGTCGAAATCAGACTCATGATATTTGTTTATATAAACAGAAAAGTGAGATTTCATGTAGACCTCGATACCATTTGCAACTATAATTGGGCCCTCTGTTTCTGCATTAGATAATGAGGTAACAAAATAAAATGTTGTTAAGATTGAGTTTTGAGATTTTTTATAGAGGAAATTTTTAACTATTTGGTGGTTGGGCAAAAGTTGGTCAAAGATAGACTCAGATATCTTATAAATGAGTGGGTTGATGAATATGAATGACAACACGTGAAAAGACAAAGAAGAATGAGCCATATATGATACTACAGCCTGGAGATAAGGAAAAGTAAAAGGTGGTATACTCAGTAGGCAATCGTATGATTTTTTTTTCCTCAACAGTACTGACTACAAAATAGCAATGAGAAGACTGAAAGATGTTTCATCTTACATCAATACAATGCTAACATCTGAATATGAATCTTTAAATATAAATATATTTGTATGTGTGCAAGTGTGCAGGGAGAGACAAATTTATTGAAGCTTAAAAATAAAACCTAGGTACATTTCAACAATATAATATTTAACATAAGTTCGTCAAAAATTAAAACATCATCTAATAAAATAAGTAAACACATTGGATAATATAGATTTAACCTTATATTTTATGTTTAAAGTAGAATAAAAATTCTCCCTTAAATTGGTGATAAGTGTATGTTAGTAGTAGTAGTTTAAATTAAAAGTATCAGTACTGCCTGGAATTCTAAATATCTTTTGCATATTATTTTTGAGTTGAAATTAAATTATTTATAAATAAAATATAGTATTTGAGTGGCCATTTTTATTTTACTGATGATCATTTATGTAATGGCCAATATTTATGTCAGGCCAGGCTGTACATTAAACACTTTTATGTATTATTAAATTGAGTTCTCAGCACAATTCTATGAGGTAAACACACTTATCCCTGCATTTCACAGGTGAACAAATGAGGCATAAAAGAGCTTACCCAGGTTAAAAGAGCTAGCAACTGCAGGATCCAGATTCAAATCCCAGAATTTGTAGCTTAACCACTGATCTATAGATGTCACTCATCAGATATATTTCAATCCATCATGTGTCAGTCCCATTTACTTTTTTATAGAAAAATAAATGGAAGCTATTTAGAGAGCAGTGTCTACATACAAATTTATGCTGGTCATTTGGCATGTTTAAGAGTGACAGCTTTCAAATAAATAAATATTAATCGAGCTGATCTGTGATGGTTTATTTTGCACAACTTACACATGAATGCATTTTAAATGTTTTTAAAGATTGATAGAGACATTAATAAAAATACAGTATATGACATTGACATGTAGTCTGTGCAACATCATTTGTGAAAGGCATTCAATGGATTGGACAGGTTAGTCTTGTAGTCATGCAGAAAGTGAAACTTTGAGATTTCTCTTGGATAATGGTACCCACAAAGGGTGTGTTTGCATTAATGACTGTATTTCTAGGATTATAAGATGCACTTGACCATAAGACGCACATAGGTTTTAGAAAAGGAAAATAATTTAAAGCAAAAAATGTGGTAAAATATTTGATAACCTGTGACCCTGCTCCATCACCACCGCCCCAACAGTGAGCCAGGTAGGCAACATTCAGACTATACGATGCATCCCCTTGTCCTCCCAAATTTGGGGGTGCGTCTTATAGTCCAGAAAATACAGTATTCTGTATTAAGTGAAAAGAGAGTTTAAAAAAGTAGAATTACTCTTTATATTTGTATTCTTATTTATATGTAGGTTCACCCATTCATTAACAGTCCATTTCTTTCTCTCTTTCTGGTTTATTTTGTAATATTTACCTTAACTCCAGTTGGAGATAGAAACTAAGGAAAAAAACTGAGTATGTCAAGAGAATATTTAAATTCTACCTAGCTGGAATATGTAGCTATCTTGGACTATACCTTATTTTAAGTTTCATTTAATCTTTTACCTGAAAATTTGTAATGTTGGATATTTCACAAAACACACATGTGTATAATTAAAAGTAATTACTTAAAAGAGTTTGCATGTAATTACAAAAGGCATTTATAATATGGTAATAAATATTCACTACCAAGAACTTTGCACCCTGGCTGGTGTGGCTTAGTGGATTGAACACTGGCCTGCAAAACAAAGGGTCCGTAGTTTGATTCCCAGTCAGGGCACATGCCTGGGTTGCAAGCCAGGCCCCCAGTAGGGGACACATGAGAGGCAACCACACATTGATGTTTCTCTCCCACTCTTTCTCATTTCCTTCTCCTCTCTCTAGACAATAAATAAATAAAATATTTTAAAAAACTTTGCAAACATCGCTATTAAAATATCACATTATACTTCATGCTGAAGAGTACATTCATCTTACTCTTCATAGGATTGTGATAAGAAATAAATAAGACACCACAGGTAAAATATTTAACCCATTGTCTAGATATAATAAGCTCCAGAAAGGTTACTTCAATTATTATTATTAGTGGTACCATGTTTTTTTTAATTTTATTTATTAATCTTTAGAGAGGAAGGAAAGGAGAGAAGGACAGAAATATCAATGTATGGTTGCTTCTCGTGAGTCCCCTGCTGGGAACTGGCCTGCAACCCAGACATGTGCCCTGACTGGGAATCGAACCTCGATCCTATGGTTCGCAGGCCCACGCTCAATCCACTGAGCTACACCAGCCAGGGTTTGTATCATGTTTTTATAAATATAAGATCTCATCTCATCATAATTATTTGGAACTCATAAAACTTCTGTTACAACCAATTTAATCAGTTTGCCTATGTTGTTAGATCTTTTAGATAAAAATGTAGATAAATGAAAGTTTAAGTTTCTATTTAAAGTATGTAAAAAATTCAATCCTATTACAAGACTTGATATAAGGTTTTTTATCTCCAGTTAACCTTATAATATTAATAATTCTTCTACTGAGTAAAACCAAAACTGTTTCCATATTTTAAATGTTTTTTATGAACTTTTATATAAAAGAGTTCATATGCTGTCCCTTAAAAATCTATGAATATAGACTACCATTTCGAGGTTACTATAAATGGAGGCTGTCAATTATGTTTTCAGATGGAGTTTTGTAGAGATTTTTCTGCAAACACCTCCAGGGAAGGAATCCTTGTCAGGAGAGAAACCTGTAGGAGAGTGGACAGGTAGAAATGTTTGGGAATGGTTTAGGAACAAGTATGAGGAGAGGGTGGTTAATTTAGCGACTTTAATCCAAAAGAGAGAGGGTTCTGCATAATGTCATCTTTGGACTTTTCCATTCCATGTCAGAATTTATATTTCTGAAACTTAATTTAGTGAAAAAAAACTAGTTATAAATACAACCTGAAACAATGATTAAGGATAACTTTTATTTTATAATAAAAGTAATTCAGTGATGATTTCCACATTATTAGCAATTTATTAAACTGTGATTTTTATCCATTATCTTCTCTTTTTTAGATTGCAAAATTAAAGGAGGTTAAATTAGCATACCATGATTTGGAAAACTTCAAAATATGGTACAATTAATATATGTGCTGTGGTTATCTTTGTTTTTAAGCAGACTTTGATAGGCTAACATATTTTTTAAATCTGTAATTAGTAATGAAGTTTAGAACAAACCTTGCATTATGAATCAAACCATTAATAATAAAATACTAGGAAATATATCTCATTTATTTAATTAAAATAATACATTCAATTTATTTTTGTACATTAAAATGGAGTGAATTTAAAAAGACAAAATTAATTATGAACTATATATTATACCAGCAATTTTCTTTTTTTCTCATCTCATCTCATCTCACTTTCATTTATATATATTTTTATCTAAAAGATAGATCTAACAACATAGGCAAACTGATTAAATTGGTTGTAACAGAAGTTTTATGAGTTCCAAGTAATTATGATGAGATAAACTACTCAAATTCTATGGCACACCAAAAATATATTTTTACCAATCCTATAAAAAATAAGTATAATTTTGTTTAATTTACAAAAAAAAATAATAGCACTTACCTACACTTTTTTGCTCCACAGTGACCCTTTAAAAAAATCTGGTGCCTGTACCTATAGATAATGATTTTCCATATCAAGAATTAACCAATCATAAGCAATCTTATTATGTGATGTGAACAATAAGATGTAACTCTATTAGATGACATATGTGTTTATGGCTCAAGACAGAGCATTCACACTCAATGGCTACTGTGTTGGCTGTTGTCTCTTTTTGACAATCTACGGGAAAAGAGATCAGTGACCCTGACTACAATAGTCAGGTACCGCATGTTTTAAAATCCCTGCAGTACACCAGTGTGATATGGCAGACCAGTCGAAGATTACCGTATTGTACAATCACACAAATAAACTGAAATGTGCTTAATTAATTATTTTGTAAATGAACTTTAAAGAAACACATACACTCTTAATGTAATATTTTACATTTTGCCCTATTTCCAGATGGCACTAGACATTTTCTAGTGTGTGGCTGGAGAACAAATATCTTTATATGAAACATTATAATATTTCACATATGTATCTCAGAAGAATTATGGAAAAAAGACTGCATAAATCAAATAACCATCATCATAAACACTATAAAAATTACAAATACTTGATATTGCTATAATGGATTTTCTGTCTTAAAGAAATAATAACACTTTTGTCTTTAATCTGAAAATTTGAAATTTCACAAATCTTACAAAAAATGTATTAAAAAGGAAATGCACCAAAAATCAGAAATTGTATTTAGGAATCTCATCAAATAAGAAATATGAATACCCATAAAAATTACTAGAGAAATCAGCAACGCATCAGTTGAAAAGTGTTTCCAATATCCCCACGTGTAAAAAATGACATATCTCAATCATTAGATTTGACTGTGTAGATGATATATTGTGTTAAATCTGTGTTAGTGACAATTTCATGCAATTCAGGATACTAAACTGTGGAGGTCTTCTGATCTACTCTGAAACATGGACTACAGCTTCATCCGTGAAGAGACTGTATAAATCTTTTCATCTTCTTTCTGTGATATTTAGGCTGTTTGGAAACTTCAGAGTCAATTTAATGACTTTATTTTATGGTTTGCTTTTTAAATATTTGTTTGCTACAATGAACAGAAAATTCACAGGAGACAATGTAAAAGAATCCCAGTCATATGGGCAAATACTCTTACTTCTTGTAACAAGCATCTATTTAGCCAATTGACAAGGAAGGGTTGTTCTCTTCTTTTGAACTCTTCAGAGAGGGAAAATTTGACTTTCTTTATTTCAGATGGATACAATTTTATTTTAGTTTTTCAAGGTCAAAGTTAGAAATACAAGCACCCATATATTTTTTAATGTGTTTATGCTAAAGCATACGTATTTAGGGCATTATTTATTAAATGAATGCACTCTTGCCAGTCCCGAGACTTCCCCGCTTGGATGAAAACGGATCCATGTGGCAATGCTGGCTCTTCAGTAGCACAACATGTGACAAAAGTTTTCTTCAAAGGATGAAAATGTATTGTGCATGATTTTATTTTCAATAAAAAAATTGATGATTTACAGCCTGTTTTCTGTGTATACAGTGTAGAAAGTGATGTTTTCACATAAGGGACAGAAGAGAATAATTTTAAAATAAATAAAAGCTTTGAATGGCACATTATCTATTTAAGATGTTGGTTCTGGTTACTTATGTCCATAAAATCCTTTTTTATTCATTTAATTTTCTGGAAGTGTTTGAGAAGTAGACCATTTCAGATATGATTTAGAATGCTAGTGCTTAAAGTCTGAGTGCAAGAATTAAATAGTCCATGTGATATTGCTTCATTTACATATTTGGTTCTTTATCGATTAACTTATTCCTAAATACAAATTGAACAGATTTTCTTATATATATAGTATCATTTAAAGAGATTAGCGATTAGCGGTATGTTTTGACACTTTAATATGAAAATGTACCATATTGTTGCCCTGGCTGGGTAGCTCAGTTTGCTAGAATATTATCCTGATGTGCCAGGTTTGAACAATCGATCCCTGGTCAGGGCAGATACAAGAATCAATCAGTGAATGCATAAATAAATAAATAAATAAGCAGAACAACAAATTGATGTCTCTTGCTCTCTCTCCTTGCTTCCTCTCTAAACTATCAATCAATCAATACATATATATTTTTTAAAGAAAATGCACCATATCTTTATGAGGTTCAAAGAAAATTTAAATATGTCATTCAAGAATAGATTTTCATTGCAAAGTGTGCAAACTGTCTTTGAATAGGTCATCTATTTATTGACTTGTTAGGTTATGCAGTAATTTTTGAAAGATTCAGATATTTGCATTCTTATTTCTATAATGATTTCTTAGACCAAATGTCATTAATAAGTGAGCATTAAAAATGATTACTATCATGCTCTATATGCTTCTATTACATAATGCTTTAAATCCCATTAATAATACTCTATATATTTTCTGCTTTCAAGCATTGTATTTACTTATAATTTTCATAAAAGCATGGTATAAATAAGCAATAAAAAGGCATTTAAATATCTTCTCTTGCTTTCTTATTATTTTGGAAGACTTTAATTCTATATATATTTGAGTATAAGAATAATTTTACAATATTATGTAGTAATTTATTTAAATCTATGCAATTTTCTGTTTTGCTTATATTCTTGTTTTATCATATATGAACATATTGGTTATTTTTCTCTCTAGACAAAAATATCTATACATTTAAGTTAAATAAAAAAGAACCTCGGATTAAATTCTTGGATCATTCAGTCATTTAGCTAACAAAGCAATTATGCAATCAGTAAATATGTGGAGAATACCGACCATGTTTTATTTTTTCACAGGGAAATAGAGGTAAATTTCTTGTTAACTCATGGTTCTGACAAACCACTGCTCCCACTGAGTCTTTTAGGAAGCTGCAGTTGCTTGTTAGTAGTCTCGAAGGAAAAATAAGATCAATATCTGTCACAGCAGGAGATACTTTACTGGCTGTGGAATGTTATAATATAGTGCTGAGGGTAAAAAAAAAAAATGCCAACACTTCAGCTTGGCCTTATGTAATGAGCAGGCTTCTGTTAAGAAAACAAAATCAATTTTCCTGAAAATTTAATGCCCAGATCAAAAGCTTTGTGTCACTTTGTAGTTCCATTTTCATGTTTGGTTTATTTTATGGACCGATATATAAAATATGCCAAACCTTTTGATGAGTAGGTGACATAATGCCTATGCATTATGTGTATTTTTCAGGCAGGAAAAAACTCTATAACCCTAAATATGTTAAGCTTCAATGTAGTAATGCTCTGAAGATCTAGAATCTCTATTTTTTTCTTTTTCTTCTCTTCTACCTTTCCTTCCTTGCTTTTAAACATTTTCCCATATTCCCCATTTTTAATGACTAAATAAAATTTTGAATTCTAGCAAATATGTGTGTAGATGCTTATAGACCAATTTTTAAAATAACATGTTCTTTCTCATTTACATGCATTTTAGTTTTATTCAAAGGTAGCAACAATAATTAGGTATGAGTACACACTCATAGGTAATCCAGCAGTCAATCAGAAGCAGAAACTGAGGGTCCCGAGACTCTAAGGGTGACTAGCAGCAGAGGGAGGTAGTAAATATCAGGTAAGGACCAACAGCTACAGAAGATAGAAGCTGCAGTCAGGAGTACCACTAACTCTTCCTAAGTTTTCCAAGGAAGACAGACTAGCAGAATCTTCAAGAGCAGGTCCCAAAAGTGTAGAGTGATCCAAGTGGTATAAGAAATAGACTGCATGGAACAGTTACATGATGCACTGCACCCTATAAGGAAAGACCTACTGCGCAGGTGCCGTGAGAGCTGTCAGCAAGCTGCTCTCAACTTTAGGGTTTGCCTGAACTATAAGAGAGTGAACTTGGCCAGGGACATTTTCTTCCTGGAGTGACCCACATACAAAAACTGATTGCAGTAGAAGTGCAAATCACCTGTTAATGCTGGCCCTCCATGGAAAACGTCTGGTGGACACTGTGCATTGCAGAAGATTGGGCGGGCTAAGGCAGGACTTGGCTGGGCTCATAGCACAATTTGACTTCTCTTGCTGTCTTATCTCACTCCTTCCCTCCTCGTCCATACGTGTTCGTCACTAGCAATGCCCTGAACACCAAAACCCTTAGCCTACACTTCCCTCTCAGTTATTTGCCTATCAGTTGGAAAAACTGCATTTGTCTTAGACTCAAACCTAACAGACCACAGATTTATTCAAACAAATCAATCCAGTAAGAACCAAGCCCACCTCACACTTTTGTTATTATGAAGTGTGGCCTCCACAAACCCTGTTTATCAAATACAACCCCTGGGGGGGCCCTATAACAAAAAAGGAGGAACAAGATCCCTCTCCTCCAGTTGGTGAATGCGTGAGGTTAATAAACTGCCACTGACTCATCTGTTCAGTGATGTACACACACACATACACACTGATCACCATATGTATGATATATATGTACATATACATATACATATACATATACATATATAAAATTGTCTCCATTTATCAGAAACACAAATTGAGACAAGGAGTTTACTTAATTGCACAATACTATACACCTTTATTTTCTTTATTTTCTTTTTAATAATTTATCTATATTGTATTTTTCCATGGCCATTTATCATTCTTACACCCTTTTCTACCTCCATCCTCCATTCTGCACCCTCAGTCACCACACTGTGATGAGTTCTTTCTTTTTTGCTCGATTTGCTCATCTCCAACACCCCGCCCCCTCAAGCTGTCAGCCTGCTATCTATGATTCTGTCTATGATTCTCTATTTTGCTTGTTAGTTCAGTTTGTTCATTAGATGTCATATGTGACTGAAATCAGATGGTTTTTGTCTTCCCCTGACTGGCTTATTGTACCTTTGGGTTCTGAAGTTGGAATTTCAAACCTAAGGTCTGGCTCCAGAGCTCTTGCTTTTAATTGGTCACAGGGAGTTAGCATACTTTCTGGGAGCTGAAAACTGTCGTTTAATAGTCACATATTAACAGGCACAATCCATTGGTGAATGCTTTAAAGGCAATTTTGAAAATAAAATACTGTACTAACCTTTTCTCTCAAACTAAGAATAGAAGAATGGCAATAACTTTGCCGAGAAGTAATGGGAAAGTAAATAGTAGATGCTTTCAAGAAAAATGAAAGTTAAAATGTGAGGCTTTTGTATTTAGCAAAAAATAAATAAACTAGGGGAAAGAAAGAGAAAGAAAAGGAGAAAGAAAAAGAGAAAAAAGGAGTGATAAAAAAGGAAAAGAAGATAAAATGGATGGACTGCTGCTAAGCAGTGGGAATATAATTGATTTGAAGTGATTTTTTAATGCTTAGGCAGAAAGTGTGAGTAATGAGATAGAAACTGTGAGTCCAGGAAGGGGTGAGGCCCATATGTCTCCAGTTAGCACATATGCCAAGTGAAGCCTCAGTTTTTGGCATGTGGTATATGCACTGTTCTAAATCAACCCACTGGAAACTGAGGAGGTGAAGTTTGAAACTTTGACAAAAGTTTTCACAGTGGCAGAACTGCAGTAAATGTAAAAAGCAAGGATTGGACTGTGGGTGTTTTTGCCCTTTTAACTATTCCAAGAATTTCAAATGAGAGGAGCAAATGATGATGGAGGAGAGTTAAATATCCAGAAAAAGTCATTTTGTAAAAAGTTACATGGGCGATCTCTAAGAGGAAAATGTGACAGCCACAAAATCGGGGAAATCAGTAAGAAATTATCTCCTCAGTTTAATTTTTGAAACATTTCATTCCTCTTCCCTTGGAGACTTATGCCACTGAAGCCAAAGGTCTAATATTTCACCGTAAAAGTAAACTTTAAGGCAGCATAATATGAATATATTTTTATGGAACAACTGTAATTTTGAATAGTCAAACATAGGCGAAAGTTGCTCAAATCATCTATTTTGTCAAGCATTTATAAAATTAGAGCTTTGAATGAATGTACAGAAAACTTGATAAGGTTAAAATTCTCACTGTGGGTAAATGATTGAAATCTGGGATTCTCAATTTCCTCTTAAACACTCCAAGGTAAGTAACTCTTTTTAAGAAAAGACTCTGAAGAATGTATTAATTTAATGTTATCATGTGTATACATGTATACAATTCAAATACAACATTGCTAAAATGTAGTTAAGCAAGCATGCGTTTTGGGAGCTGAGGGACGATCAGAAAGAAATTTCTTCAGTTCCTGTGATTTGTAGATGAAAAATATAGACGCCTTGTTGAACACAGATCCAGCTGTCTTCTGGCAACAAAAGCCATACTCATGAGAAAGGTGCTGGTGAGAAGGAAAGAGGCTTACTCAACTGCCAGTCACCTGTGAGGAAGGGGGTACTGTTGTCCCCAAACACATTTTCTCATCTTAGTGCACGCAAGGGTTTTCATCAGGAGGGAGAGAGAAAGCAGAGCAAAGGAGGCAGGGGGAGGGGGCTGTAGACATGCAGGCAGTGTTCTTGCGGCTCCCACTGTGGGTCTTCAGTATCAGCGGATGTCTTGTGTTCAAGCTGCCCCAGGCCCAGACAGGACCCAGGGCGGCTGGTTTCTGCAATGTGCTCAAAAAAGGGTGTTTGCGATTTATAGCGGTTAAGGGTGCTCTGGCCTTGGTCTTCAGGCACGCGTCCTATTTCTTGACCCAGGAAAAGAGTTATTGACTATATGCTATTTAACCAAAAAAGGTTATTTTGCTGGTTAGCATAAGATTTAGTGTAGAATGTGAAGGTTGTATATAAACTTTGCAGGACATCTTTCCTTAATATGGGTATTTATGATCACCATTCTTCATCTGGCTATCTGGGCTTTTTGATAGCTTAATTTCTGTTAACCGAGTGGTATCTGCCAGACCTTGAGGTCAGGCTGCTTCCTAGGCTCATATAGGAATGGAAGCTCCTAAACTGCAAGTATACTTAAAAACAAACACTTTTAATAAGCAAGCTCTAGATTGCAGAGAAAAATCTAAACAGTTTAGAGTATCAACCTGGGTTTAACATTTACTGAGATTAACATAGGTAGCTTGATATAAATTCTTTTATAAGCTTAATTTGTCAGTGGATTCCTATCTTAGTTCTATTCGATGGCTAGTCAGACTAACACAGGTAGTACAGAGCATTCATTCTCCATTATAGTACGTGTCTAGAATATATCAGTTTAATTGCACTAATGTAACACTCAAGTGTGGTTTTATGACAATGTCTAAAGACATAGTTTCTTAAGAAAACTGTGATTTTAAGATAATGTATTGATTAGGAATAACTGATCATTTTTATAACTGAGAAATAAAAGTAACAGAATCAATTTGTAAAAAATATCATTTGGGCTCTGTGTTTATATCATAAAACTTACTGATGGGTACATGGATGAATCAAACAGATGTTATATGCTATTTTGGCTTTGTTATACTGGTTCAATTTAGAGTCTAGAGTAGTTCGAATATGTAGTTCAAAAGTAAACTCAAAAAGTTTCAAATACATAGATAGGTACAAATACAGATATAAAGATAAAAATAGAGATAGATAGCATGTGTCCATGACCCAAACTCTGTTAGATTTTGTTGACACAGAAATAAACCAGAGACAATTACTCCCTTCACAGTGTATTCAGAAAGGTTGGGCCCTGGCCAGTGTAGCTCAGTGGATTGAGCACGGGCCTGCGAACCAGACAATCGTGGTTCAATTCCCGGTCAGGGCACATTCCTGGGTTGCAGGCCAGTTCCCTGCAGGCCAGTTCCCTGCAGGCCAATTCCCAGGCCAAAAGAAAGGTTGGCATAAGGCTTGCACACGACTAAGACATTTTCTCTTCTGTGAATAAAAGAGAAGATATCTAGAAGATCTGCAAGAAAAGGAAAGATTGAATGAAAAAAATATATGAATGCATTTTAATTTGGTATTTGATATTATTGGAATGTCTATGATGCATTAGACATTGTACTAGGTACCAAAGGGGACAAATATATTAAATCTATGGATAATTATGGAATGATCTCTAAACTCAAACTTTAGTAGAAAATATAAGTATGTACATACTTGTTATATAAATACACAGAAATATTCATCTAGGAACAGCAGATCATCAGAATGGGAAGATCAACCCTATGTCGGTTGAGTTAGACTGTAAAGAAATGAAGAGTATTTTGATAGGCAGATATAGTGATAAAGAAAAATGGCAGAAATTAGAGGATGTATTGTACAACAGGTCTTTGAAGCATGTCATTTTGTTCAATGTTGTTCCACTATAATGTTAAAAAAATCAGCTGGGACCACTGTCTGTTAGCGTTCGGGTGCCCTCGTAATTGTGTGCATTTTCTCTGGGGAGTGGTTTCCTCCCACATCACAAAAACGTGCAGGTAAAACTGACTGGTGTCTCTGAATTGTCCCAGTTGGACTGACTGTTCATGTGGATGCGATTGGCCCTGAGATGGAAGGGTGTCCTGTGCAGGGTGGGTCCAGACATCCTTGACCTTGAACTGGAAAAAATGGGTTAGAAAATCATTATCTTACTTGTTTTTATCAATCATTTTTAAAGGTATGTATCATTCACATTTGTTTTAATGTATAATATTGGAAGTGTTTTGAGTTTTTATTTACTAGTTTGATGATGTTTTTGTGACCAGAAATATGCTCTGTGTATCAATTAACCTAGGGGAAAAATTGGTTTCATTGTTTGTCTTTTCACTTGAAGTTGCAGTTTCCAAATTCTATTGATGGCATTAAGTGAGGACTCCCTGTATTATTAGTTTTCTGTTACTACCTTGACAAGTTACCATATACCTAGCAGCTTACAACAGCGAGTTTGTGATTCCACAGCAGCTTCCATAGGCCAAACGCCTGCTTGGCCTTGAGTGATCTGTAGGGTCTCAGTAGCTGCAATGAAAGTATCGACATGTTTTTCTTCCTTACTGCAGATGGTGGGAACGACCTCTTTCCAAGCTCATTCAGGTTGTTGCTGAAATTCGGTTCCTTATGGATTCAGAACTGAAGTACCTGTTTCTTTCTGTCACTTAGGGGGTCTGTCTTTGCTCCTAGGTGCTGACCTTCTGCCTTCTCAGGCTTTCCTTGGCAGGGCCTCCAGCGGTGACAGATTTAGTTCCTCTTTAACTTGGAAGCTCTTTGACTTCTTTTATCACCAGCCAGAAAAAGTTCCTTGTTTCTAATAGCTCAAGTAATCACATTGGATCTACCTGCATAACCCAGGATAATTTCTCCATTTTATCGTAAATAGAGTTCTAACCTTAATTGCAATATTCTTTAATATTCTTTTTGCCATGTAGCATGATATATGTACGAGCATAAAACATGCTTTGAAAATCATGGAAGGCAAAATTCTAACTACAACCCTCCTGCTCCAAAAATTCCTAGAAAAATTCTAGATTCCTGATTAATTGCCATGTGATAACCCTCTTTGTCTAGTGACAGACTGAACGTATGACAACAGGAGGAGAGCAAAGGACCACATAGTTTGGGCCATGTCACCCATTACAGAAATTTCACATGACTCCTAAAAGTGAATAGGAAAGCCGAGGTTTTTAAAGAAAAAACTAGAAACTTGGTGTGTCAAATAATATATTGTAGCAAATTATAATATTTCTAATATTAGAATAGAGGACACTTACCTCTCAGGGTCCATTCAAGAAGAAAAAGTTGTAACTGAATGTCTCTTCTTATCAAACACTTTTTAAAAAGATAATTAAAGCCATTTTGCTCAAGGGGATTTCAAACTTGTTTTTGTTAAATTTACCTAAGAAATTGAAAATGAGAGGAATAACTTTACTTGTCAAATTTTTGGAAAAAAAATTAGGAAAGGAGCTGAGATTCAGATTCTGAAATCAGAATATTTCTAATGTTAATTTGAGAACAAAATAAAGTCTATTGAAAATCATTTGGCAATATAGGCTTCCTGGGGTATAAATATAATTCAAAAAAATTTAAAAATAATTTATTAAACCCCGTATGTAAAAGGGAGTGTCACTGAGCTTAGTTCTGTGAGTGTGTGCTGAGTGGTAGTATAATTGTTTACATTTTGAAGAAGAAAGATAAGAGTGTATTTTTTAGAGCAATAAAAATGAAAATTACATTTTGTGAGATGACACATGGAAACACGTATCTCTCAAAATATTTTATATTTAAAAAATAGATTTTTTTTACCAGAACTTGCTTTAATATTTGAATACAAATGAAAATTAGGGCTGTTTGGTAGAATAATCAATAAAATGTAATTAAAAATAAATAACATAATATAAAAACAACAAAGCCAAACAGATTTAGGATTATTTTTATTTTATTTCTATTTGTCAATCCAGGATATTTAATTCAGGCCCGACTTTTTCTGTTTCTTTGTTTGAATCCTTACTTGAGAATACATTTGTATTGATTCTTAGAGAGAGAAGAAGGAAGGAGGGGGAGGAGAGAGAGGGAGAGATCAAATGGTTGCTTGCTGCCTGCGCCCCAACCCCGGAGCAAACCTGCAACCTTTTGCTGTATGGACTGTGCTCCAACCCATGCAACCACCCAGCCGAGACTGGCCTGACTTTTAAAAACACACTGTTAAATTAAGGTCTTCTCCAAAGCCAGAAAAGAAAGTTTGAGAAAACCCAACATTGTGAACAATGGACAAGGTGACTTTAAAAATAGTAACAGGTTGACAGGTCATGTGCCAATATTAAGCAATTGGGCAAAATTTTTATTACAAACATGACACTCTTTGGAGCAACTTCGCTGTGTTTTTTCTAATGACCAGTGGATACTATCATAGCCTAGAATAATTCAGTACATCATTCAAAAGTGTGATCCTTGAGAGGTAAAAATATAAAAAAAATCCACATGTACCAACTAAGCTACATTTGCTTGGGGAAATTAATAAAGAGTTACAGTAAAATCACAAGGAGAGCAACCATCCCTTCTATCCACAACACTCCTCTTAAAAATCACCCTCAGGGAATGCGACTGGGCTGTCGCTTACTATATCCAAAGACCAAGACTATAAATTATTAAATTGTTTGACACAGAGTTTGGTTTCCAGTGCATTATTTTATCAAGCTGTCAAGTTCTCTATGTAGACTAGTAGCTATGATGTTGAAAACACACCCCACTATTTGGGGGACTTTTCGGGGTTATGAAGTATGTCAAAACGATGTAGTTTGTCTGTCAGTAATATTTATTAGTTTAATTTTACATATTAACTTCTGCTTTTTACTCTTGCCTCAAAGCAAACATCAGCTATATTTTCATGGTATAAAAAATTGACCATAGGGCAAGCTCAATACCAAAGTTTTTTGAGCTTTCTTTGAGAAGGAACTAAAAAAGCTAGACTGAGCTTTGTGTAAAACCAATTAATCTGAATATCTGATCACAGACTCGTTTAGAATTCCAGCTTTTAAAAATTTCAGATCTCAAGTCATAGTAGAACCATCTCTCTGGTACAATAAGAGCATAATCAACTTATTTAGGTATGTGTCAGCTTCCCCGTGGAGGTGTAGATAATCACACTGCCAGCTGCAGAGGCATTAGCAACCATGGGGAACCTTATTGAGACAGGTGACAAAGGTCTGTTTCTTATCCATAGGAATGAAGACCATTCGGACCATGTATATGAAGGCATATACATGGCCCAACACAAATAATGCTCCTTTTTTTATTACAAAATCATCAGCATGTAATTCTGGATACCAATGTCATGCTCAAGCACACCATATGATATTTCACCAGGTGAAATGTTCAAATTAAAATATAAATTTTTACACCCATACTATTATCCCACCAACCACACTGAGGCAGGCCATGCTGCTGCCAGACCCTGTGTTTATTCTCACCACACACAGACACACACACACAAAAATACCACTACGTGCAACAATGAATGCATTAACTAACCTAAAGGTGATCATTACTTTGCAATATGTACCTGCCTCACATGGTCACATTGTACACTTGAAATTTATAGTGTCACAAGTCAATTCCATCTCAATAAACCTGGGGGGGAGAAAGCATATGTTTAAATAGATTACTTCTAATTGCAGTAACATGTAGGGTAGCCAAGCTGCCTCTACCGAAATGCAGGGTGAGATTTTAAAAATAAGGTACCTTAAAAAGGAGTGTTAGAAATCTGTAAATTTCTGTAATCAAAATTATTTTTTATAATTTACTTCATTTCCGTCATTACTGAGGCTTTATTGAAAATACAAGCCTGTTTTTCATTATGTTGCATAGGAAAAATATATCTTGTGCTTTATAACACATTGGCAAAGACCAGTTTTCCTTTCTCCATGGCCGTCTTGAGAGACCATGGAAAGGGGTTATTTTAGTGACAGAGGAAGCCACAGGGTAGTGGCATGAATAAAAGGCTCTGAAACATTATAACAAATATATAAGATATGTTCTGATTAATTGTAAAGAAATAGGTAAGAATGAGTAGATCCAAATAGCAATAAAGCCAGTCGAAACTCATTCTTTTAAAGTGACTTATGATCACATACTATTTATGTTTTGTTTAATATTATTCTAAAAAATTCTTGATATGATAGGACCAGTTTCACTGAACTCTAGATTTAATATAATTATCATTGTGGAATAATAGTGCGGGCTGACAAAAGCCCTTTAAATCATTCTCTAGAATTTAAGATTTCTAATTAGCATTTTAATGGGCTTAATCTATATTAACCTCTTAGGTTTATTAAAATAATATGCTTTGTATAAATATTATTCTATGATTTTCATTTATAAGTTCAATGTTTCAACCATAAACATTTATTTAATTTCAACAAATTAAAGTCATGTGTTGTAAGTTTAAAATATGCAATTCTGTCTGCTCCTGCCACATCATTTTTGTTTTTACAACTCAGCTAAATGATATACAAACATGACACATTCCACAACTTATCTGAAGGGACCCCATCTCTTAACATAAATTTCTATTCTACTTGCAATATGGAAATGAACCATATTAGTCTTTCAGACCAATGGAAACTCATTTAATTATCTGTTAAATCACAATGTTGATGACTAAAAGAATGGATACAAAATGGTTAAAGAACAATTTGGGGAAGAACCCTGGCTGCACCACACGGTATCCATTTTCAGATCTAACCTGAATAAGGAACTGATTCTCTGTGTCAGAGATAATGTGATCTAGCCCTTCTCTTGGCCACAGTGTGACAGAGAAATATCACTGCATAACACAGAGATACACAGTGAACGCTTAAGTTGGAAAGATAAGCTTTTCTAAGGTTAAATGGAGAAACATCCATTCAGCATTTGGCAAATCATACTGAAGAAAAGCCAGCTCACCCTGATTTAAAAAAAAAAAAACATTCAAGGATTTCCTTGTCAAAGGAAAAATGCAAGGTAGAGGTATGCCCTCACAAACCTCAAATTCAGATTGCAAGCATGTAACATTATTTCATACAATTGACTTAATTTGTATCACGAGCCCTCATTTCTACAAGATAATAGAAATCTCAGTTTAATCATTTACATGTAGACTCTATCAAACTCAGGCATTGAAAAGTATTAAACACAGTGCATTTGAGCATGTTGCACTTTCACTGTGTCTCCTATTATTCCTCAGTGGTCATTGTTCTTGAACACCTAATTAACTCAGCCTGCGTCCGGCAGTGTGTGTCTGGCTGATGGGCACGTTTGGTCTTATGTTCATTTTACTGAGGTTTGCAATTCTGGGTGGCCTCACACATGTGATTCCCTTAACATTTCAGCCATTGAGCTCTGTCCTCCTTTGTTGCCTTGTTCCAGTCCATCAGGTCCTGCCCTAGTCTGTTATATGTACTCCCTGCAGGGTTTGGTGGCCTTTGTGTCTGGTAATAGTGACCAGTGAAGATACTATTTCACAAACCCTATCAGTGAACTATGTCTTAGGGAGCACCCAAACCTTATTCCAACACAGCCAGTGCCAATGCCTCCTATTCCTAGACGGCAGAGATTGGCTGACTCACGAGGCAACTGAGCAGAAAGCCCTGTCAATGCCAGAATCCACATTTTTCTTTGGATTCCATAATTTTGTCCTCTCCTTATAAATTTGTTTTGTGGTAGATATAAGATTCCAGGGCATGTTGGCATTTTCAGAAGATTGCTTTCATCAAAATTAATGCTTCCATGTGGTATTGAAACTGGAAAAGACACCAGCGCTCGGGCTGCCTGTCACTACCAAACCCAATAAGCAATGACAGTGATTGAATCTTTATGGGCACTGCATTCAGGTGGACAGCGATCTGAGAAGAAGGTGGTTCATACCCTAACAGACCATCTTGCCTTCTCTTTACAGGCCAGACTTTATAGCAGGGAATAAACAAGGTGCGGTGAGGGCCTTGAGATGTAGAGAGGATTAGGTGGTAGAAACTGTAATATTCCTCTCCTGGGCAGTTACCTGTTCCCAGGGACTGTGGTCATCTGTCTCCCCCTGGAACACAAAGGTCCAGATGCCTCCAGGTTTTTAACCTAAGCTTCAGTGCCCCAGGAGGTCGGCTGTTTTCCCAGGACCCAGACTGGGCCTTATCTGTAGTTTCTGAAATAAAAGTTTTAACATACACATTACTTGCTAAGATTTATAACTTTTTACCTTAAGCTAAAATTTTCCAAGTCTTGAGTCCCTTATCAATATTATCCCCTCTTTGGTTGACAGCCTAAAGGATCTTATCTAATTTGGGATTGGGTGATATGAGTGGCTTCCTGGGCCTCAGAGTGAGGGAAGGGTCACGGGAAACTTTGGAGGCAGGACTGAAGCTCACAGCCTGCTACTGTGACCTTGACTGATTTCCCTTCCTTGGGGTAAAGGGTAAACAAGCTAGCAGGTCAGCTTTCTTTGCTCTGGCAATGCCCTGGTAGTGGGGCAAGGGGGCGGCGCAGACCTGCTCGTTTAGACTGGCAAAAGGATGGATTGGCTAAGAAAGCCTGACACTTCCTTAGCTCGTGGAATTTGGGCCCTGGAGATTTAAACCGGAGGGAGGGCAGAGATTTCCCCATCTAACCTCCTTTTGCTAGCCTGATCTGAGGCTGCTTGTGCTGAGTCCCGCTTGCTGGGCTGCACCTCACTCACTAGGCCACAGCCCAGTGTAGTGCCCAGGCAGTACCTGCAGAACACCACGGAACATCATGGCTTTGATGATCCCTGACGTACCCCTTCTTTTCCTTTGGTGTCCAGGCACAGATACACAGGCTGAGAGTTCCCAGGCCAGAGTCTGGGGCAGCCTCCGTTGCCTGCCCCTTACAGGAAGCACCTGCACCACTGGGTGCAGCAGCCCTGGCTCCCAGACTGGGAAGCGGCAGGCATGGGGGGGGGGGGGACAGCAACAGGCCCACACATGCGCACTCCAGGGAGGAAGGCTGGAGCCAGAAAGCAGTCTGCTTAGCAGCCACCTGCTCCAGTAGGTCAGGGAGGAATGGAGAAGACTCTCTGGGCTTGGTCTTGGGTTTCAGTCTTTTGGGGAACAAAGGGGCTTTTTCTGTACTTTGCGGAAAGGAGCCTGAAATCTGGGAGCCCCTTGCTCTCCCAAATTATGCAACATTTTAATGAAGACCCTTTTCCTTCCTCACCAACCTTTGTTTTATGCCTGTGTTTAGCTGGGGGAGGGGGCAGGCGGCCCGACACCTCTTTTATTTGTTAAGATGAGGAGGTGGGTAGTACATAAAATCAAAACAACTGCTCAGATGGAAACTGCCACCAAATCCTCCTTTATAATTTTTAAAATAAGATTTTTAACCCAAATACTTAAGATATTGTGTGTTCATATATGAATATATGCATATCAGTGTGCACACACACATATATATGTATATATATTTATGTAGCAATAATTTTATCTGAAAAAAATAAGGAAGGGGAGGCTAAAGATAATAGAGAAATTCTCAATAATAAGAAAAGGCTCAAGCTAGTTTATGCAAAATATTTACAGTGTGACTTTCACATTAATATCAATAGCATTTACTCAATAAATTGACAAGCTATCAGCATATAAACTAGAAAATTATCACTAAAATAACAAAGAGAAAAATGGAAGGAAGGATGAAAGGAAGGCAGGGAGGAATGAAGAGGGAGAAAAAAGAAAATAGAAATGCACCAGATATGTATAAAAACCTACAGAAACTTAAAGTGAGAGAATGAACCTTAGTATATAAAATTTTTAAAACATCAATTAGGAAGCTGGGGAAACCCACCATAAAATGAAGAATGTGACAACATGCTCTGACTGTAATATAATGTCTAGAACAATTGTTGAGAAGTAAGGGTGAAGGGCAGGGAGATGCTGACTTAAATAATTTTGGAAAAGAGAGTTCTGTAAGACTGAAAGTAAAACAAACTGCACACGCTATGTGTTTGTTAGTAAAGCAGTTTCCCCTGGGGTATGGGCTAACCATTCTGATACTGCTATACACACACAGTGAAACTGAACAGTTAAGTAAATGACTGGAGTATGGTGGCATCCAGCTTTTTGACTATTCAGGGGGATTTTATAGATAAACAAGGTGGGAAAGCTAGAATGATCCTGATGATAATGAATTACAGTTGGAGACATTCATATGAACTCATATTTACTTTAATATAAATACAGGTGATTACATGTAGAAACGTGTATAGATAGGTGATAGATAGATAGATAGATAGATAAGTATAGATATATTTTATGCCATTAAATTGATTACCTAAAGAGGGCGTTAGATAGAGGTGGTTCAAGGCCATGGTAGCCTATGTAAGCAAACCAAAATCTAAGTTTGTAAATGCCTAAAGGTTAAGAAATTGAAACACTAAGGACAAATAATCACAAACAGCCAACCAGGCTTCAAGCTACAGTCAATCAACAGTTTCCTTACTCTGCTCCTCATCATCTCTATAAGGCATCTCTTGTGAACTCCTACCTGTGAAGCACTCCTAACCCCTCTGGTTTCTCACTGCAATCCGTTTTTCTCCAATAAGCTTGTAAAAAGTTTAATAGGCCTCAGTTTATCTTTCAATAATATATACATTTCTCTGTTCTGTCAGCCCAGAGGACCTAGAAGCAATGGCATCTCAGTAACAGGAACATCACAGGCACCCAGGGCTTGAGTTCTACTTTTATTCTCCAGGAAAAGTAATCAGGGTTTTTGGAGAAATGGCTGATTCTACAACTGCAGCAGGAAATGTACAAGATGAGACGAGAACATGTTGATGTTGGGGCCAAGTGATAGAACACCCAATGGGAAGTATCTGAACAACAGAATAAATAAACTAGACAACTGCTTCGCACACACGAATTCTAACTGCATTGAATAAATGTCTTAACAGTAACAGGGTAGCACGCAACCCCCCACTCCTTGCCTGTTGACTGTGCTTAGTAACTCCCCTCCAAAGACCACAGCATGGGAAGGAGAGTAAGCTAATAAACACTACCTCAGCTGGCCAGGTGACTAAGATTAACATCAACAGTGACTTGCCATTGACACTTGTATCCGATATGGTGGAATATAATGGTATATATATATATGTGTGTGTGTGTGTGTTATATAAACACGCACACATATAAATGGCATTGCTATTACATGTTATTTACAGTCTAATTGTGAAGACACACATGCACACTTAAATTCTAATCTAGGGACATCCAACAAAACACAAGAGCCAAGAACAACAAAAACAAGAAAAGTCTGGAGAACTCACAGCCAGGAGGACTCTAAGTAAATATCATGAGTAAATGTGATGTAGAGTCCCAAGCCAGAAAAATAAATTAGGTTAACAGGTAAGAAACTCTGAAAAGACTATGACTTTGTGTCAACCTATCAAAGTTGTTTCATGATGGTTGTCTCACATGTGCCAGACTGATATGTCAGTAGGGAAACCACGTGTGGGTCTATGGTCATTCTGAGTACCATCTTCACACATTTTCTATAGGTTGAAAGTTTTTTTCTAAAATAAAAGGTTTATTTAAAAAAAAGAAAGAAAAAAGTGAAGAAAATGAGGAAGGGAGAAGGACAGAAAATAAAGAAAATCCTGATTTATTGTTAAATAAATCAATGATTTTGCTGAAACTACAAATTTTTAAGAGCTATTTTGTAGTTGTGGGGTCTTTTGTCTGTTTTTGTGTGCAGATCTGGGCTGCGCTGTAACTGTCTTCCAGAATCACTCGTACTCTTTTAATTATTCCTTCAAATGTACTTATGTTTTAAATAATGGTAACGACATTTTATTTAAAATAGTTTCTAAATCCGTCATGTTATGCAACCATCCTTTATCAAAGGTCATTGGCAATTATTCTCATGACTTTAAAGACCAGATGGACATACCATGCCTCATTTTCTTGCTCATCACTAAAGACATTTTTGAAATTTGATAAAATAATGTACTATATTTTTATCAATGTCACTCTAAGATGTTCTCATTCATACTTTCAAAAGTAAAAGTAATTTTGTATTAAATGAAATATTTATGCTAATCACAGTTATATACTTTCTTAATTTTTATGCTATAATTTGATAAAGTAATAGTATTAATGCACTGACAAGTCCTTGGTATGGAGGGATCTAATCAGATTTTATGTCACTCAGTAAAATGGAAAATTCAATTCTAATGTAAATCATAGCAAGATGGGGTATGAGATTTGAAGGAGCGTCTGCCGAGGTTTTGGACTTTGGGTTTCACTTGACTTCTGTTTTGCTTTGTTTGTCTGCGTTTGAGCTACAGACTTTTCCATAGGACATGGCACTCAATGGAGAAACACTGTTGATAGAAAAGCATCTTTTTTGTGCTTTCTAGTTTACTTCACCCAAGTAAGCACATCGCACATTTTGGAACATATGCTTCCAGGGGCAAAACACACGCCAAAAAAGAAAAACTAAACTTAGGTTCTGAATATTTTAGCATTCATGTAAAATAAAATGTATATTTCACATATTATGTTCATTAAACTGCAGGTTCCTTTGGCCGTGACTAGTAAAATGAATAAAAACAAATTGCTATTTAAAGTGTAGTAAATCTCATGTATATTAGAAGTTTGTGCCGTGTGTTCTAGTTGATTGGGGGAATTTTAGAGCAGACATTGCTTCCATCTGCTATAAACAACAGAAACAGATTTCCAACAAACAATTTAGCCCTGGGTGTCCTCTCACCCTCCTGTGTACTGCATGAACCATTGTCCACCTGCTTCGGTGATGATATAAACAGCACCGCACCATCCACGCTGGAAAGCACTGCCATCACACAAAGGAGCCAGGTTCACGAATACGTGTCATTGTTCAAAGACGGTTTGTGCAGAGGAAATACTAGAACACACACATAAAAACTGCACTGAAATTAGGGGCCTTTGGTCACTTTGAATCTCATTTGTAAGACTGCGATAAAAATATGAACGCTCATAAGAATATGATGATGTAATTGTAGATTTCAGTATATGCCCGTAAGAATGAACTGTATAAAAAAAACAAAAGTGAAATCATTGTGTCTCTTCAGTGTAATACACTAAATAATTTCTGCACTGAAGTCAGTCTGTGCACGGAATAAGTAAAGTTTTTGTTGGGGATTAACATACTTCAAACTGTTTTCATTATTTTTTTTTCTTGCAAAGGCTTCCAGAATTGAAATAGGTTACTCTTATCCCCTCTCCTCTTCAGAACCACAATCAGGGTAATATATATTTTTATTGTTTTTCTCATGTATACAGGACAAGTATCAGATGATTTAATGAAATTGTCATTCTTTTTTTCTTTTCACTAGGCATGTGGCTATAATGAAACCCATGCAGTAAGGATTACATTTCTTATAACCCAATATATTATTCTATTCATTTTTTGAAATATTTTTGAGAAACATTTGTATTGATTTCCCCAAAATTGTGATCCTAAAAGCCTAGAAATGACTGGGTATTGTTGGGCAGGGGGCTACAGCCAAGTCCTTGAGCAGTCAGGGGCAGAAATGCCACGGTAGCCTGAGGGTCTCCAGGGAATACTTTAAAATACCTTCACCTGCCATTTACCCAAGTGACTTCATCATGTGGCTATCATTTGTATCATGAAACAGAGCAGGTGGAGGGAGTCATACAGATTCTTGGGGCCCCAGAGACATCAACTTTTAAAAACATCTTTGAAAAAAATATGTGGAGCCATTTCCATTTTCTCAATATATTATTTTCTCTTTTATTACTAAGGCATACCAATACTTTTAATATTTCTAATAGCATTTTCTTCTCAAAATCATTTATGTAACTCAGGGGTTTTTTAAAACATATTTTTAGTAAATCTAAACAGCATTTTCTACTGTTGAAAAATGACAGATTGCACATAACTTCTCTACCACCCTCAACTATTCAAAGGCAAAACTAGATTCAGTGCACTGCTACTTACATGACATTAGCGAGCGGCACAAGTAGCAGAGTCAGTACAGGTCAGAGACTTCAGGATGGGTTCGGATGGGGGTCAGAGGGGCCTAATTTGGGCACCAGTGCAGTACTCAGCCTTCCGGTTACTCTGTTTCACAAAAGGTAAGTGATATGGAGAAAACAAATACTTCGCCAGACCCTATACACTACAGTATTATGCATGAATTAACTTTCTATTGCTCCAAAGAATAATTTCAACAGGTAAACCAAGGTTTCCTACTAAATCGTATGCATGCATAGCAATCATTTGGGTCCCGCATGTCAACAGCAACATCACTGGATGGATGTTTATTGACATGCTTGGGCCATCTAGAGGTCATTTACTCATTTTGAAAACTACCAGGCAAAATGTGAAAAAGCTTACGTGGACTAAAAAGAGAATTTGTCATTAACAGATTGAATGGTTCACGTGTGAATAAATGGTTACATATTATTGCTTATCTTCAAGCTTTTTCTCTCTGTAAGAATCATTACCCTATTTAGCTATAGTGACACAAGTAAGATCAAATGGGTGACTTTTTCGCAGCTCTGATCACTTCGGTCTGTCCATAGGACTTTCAGTAATACCATATTTCAAGCTAATGATTTCCAGGATTGACTTGATTCTCAGTAAGTGGGTAGGCATTTATATGTTATGAAAAAAAAGGTAGTGATACACATATGCGGGTGTTTTGTTTTGTATTCTTTTTAAAGGGAGTTTGGCATATATATATTAAAATGTTTTACCAAACTACCTATGAACGGTAATTGAATTTGAAGCTGTGAGTGATTTTTGATTCTGTTTTATGGTATACTCTCTACATAATATTTTAAAAGGAGGTTTTTAGATACCAGAATGCATGTGTTATTATTTCTTATGTCATTATTAAAATGACATTAAATATGTGTAAATTTGTTCTCTTCACCATAATGTCACTGGTGATATTTGGAAAGCCAGCATTCCTTTTAATTAAATAAGAGGAATAAATCTGTGCACATATACATTTTGTATGACTTACTTATATTGGCAATTATTCAAAGAGTATCTCATTATTACTTAGCAATATATGTTTCTTATTATGGCTTTGAACATGGTCCATCTGTGTGAATGCCCAAGTGTACTTGAAAAGAATGCTTTGAATAGAATGTTCTACATCTTTAGGTAAAGGTGTTACATAATATTATCCAAGTTCTCAAGATTTTACTGTTTTCTTTACATTTAACTTATTAATTATTGAAGAAAAGACCAGAGATAAAGTGATACAGGGTGCAGCCAGGGGGGCCCCCAAAAAGATTTGGAAAGGTGTCCAGAATTCAAAGTGTATAGAAATATTGGAGAGACATATAAGATGTCCTTACTGCCCCCCCCCAGGGGGAAGGGATGAATGGAGCCAGGCCATTGAGAGCTATTTTGCATAGCAACAGTTTTGGAGCTAACCTCCGGAGGAATGGTTATTTAACATATCTATAACCTTTAACTGGTTTCATAGATATGTTAAATAGCAGTGGCCAAGTTTGGAGCCAGGCAGAAGGGAGAGGGTAGGAGCTGGGACTCAAGATGGGATCTATGAGCTGCTCTCCTGAGTGAGAAGGGTTGGGACTCAGGATGGAACTAGGAGCTGCCCTCCTGAGTGGCAGGGACTCAAGATAGGAACTAAGGGCTGCTCTCCGGAGAGAGAAGGGCTTGGACTCAGAATGTAACAAGGGGCTGCGCTCCTGAGTGAGATGGCCTGGGTGGGAGCTTGGAAAAGACTGGCTCCAGGACACGAAGGGTCCCTGCTTGGCCAGATGAGAGAGAGAGAGAGAGCCACGCGGTTTCAGCAGAGTGAGGACCCCCTCTTGGTGAGGTGAAAGAGGGAGCTATGTGGTTTTGGCAGGGTGCGGACCCCCTCTCTCCCAGTTGAAAGGGAAAAACCACGCAGCTTTGCCATAATGGAGATCCCTGCAGCCAGGTGAAGAAGACAGCCACATGCTTTTGGTGGAGTGCGGACTCCTGCAGCTTTGGTAGAAGAGGCCCACGTGGCTTTGGGGTGCCCCCTTTGGCTGCGGGGCCTGAAAAGCAACAGAGACTTTGACTGGAACTGGGTACAAAGGACTCTTGCCAGTGGACCATGAGAGAGTACCGCAGTACTTTGGATTAACTCGAGATCCTGCCTGCACGGTGACACAGCTGACGGTGCCAGCGGCCTGAAAAAGGGATGTGTGCTCTTTTCCTGATTTACGGTACCCGGAGTTGGGACAGTGGGAGAAGGGAACGCTGTGTGGGTGTAGGTGTACAACCTAAAGGACTTTAATATTTTAGTGGAGGCATTAGGCCTGAATAGCATTAAATAAACATTTTGTTTCCTTTTCACAAATCTCTGGCATTAAGAGATGTGTTTCCAATTGGCGGCGGACAGAAGGGCCCAGTAGATTTCAGTATTTTGGTTTTTGGGAGGGGCCCCTGTTGTACAGCAGTTTTGGGTATCCCTAGGTGGGCCGAATATTGTATTGCCCCTCCCTCGGACGACCTCCTCTTGTTCGGTAACAAAAGGAGTTCAGAGGCTCCTGAACATCAGGCCTTGTTGCTAAGTTCTCTCCAGTCAACTACACTTAGCTCATGTCCTTGGTCGTTATCTCTGCTGATAGCTCCCTTTGTGGAAAAGGCCTCCTATGTAAATTATTTGAGGCATTTAAGGAGGAGGAGAAAAGAAAACAAATTTGAGTCTTCTGCATCTTAAAAATAATCAGCCTAACAACAAACATACACATTTGGGGGTGACAAATTTTGTTCCCCTAAAATCCATGACAAAATTCACATGGACTGTTTCCAGATGACTCTTTACTATGTGGAGTTGGACTGATTTTTACTACTTTCATAATTAATGTAGCAATGTGATACTGGGCTGCTTTTTCATTCTTTTTGTAAAAGCCCATTGTTAAGAGAGTTATGGTTTCATTCCGAAAGTGAATTTATTTCCAAAGATGCAAGAGTTCTGCTGCTGCTCTTGACAGTGCGTATAGATGACTCTCATCTAACTTACTAACCAAATGCAAGCTGGCTTATATGTCATAAGTGACATTACTGTTCAGAGATGAAAGTCCAGTAGATGGTCGGGTGCTAAGTGATTAGATGCATAATCCACTTACCAAGAAATATTTAAATGTGAAACACATTAAATGCATTTTACTTCAGTAGCCATCAACTGGTTATACAAGTATATTAATTCAGTTTGGGGAGCATTGCTTCTGAAACTAACAATGATTTTTTTTTCAAAATAGTACTTTAACACTATGCTATGAGTTAAACATCCGAATGTGGGTTATTGAGGTTTCATGAAGACTTCTTGAAAATTGGAGAAAAGAGAAACTAATTACAATTCTACACCAAGGTGTTATAAATAACCTTAGTTTTAAAATATAAAAAATGTGGCCCTGGTTGGGTAGTTCAGTTGTTTAGAACATTTTCCCAATATGAGGGTTCTGTCCCTGGTCAGGGCACATACAAAAAGCAACCAATGAATTCATAAATAGAGTGGAAAAATAAATCTCTCTCTCAAATTAATAAATAAATAATTAAATGTCCAAAGTGTATAAACAATATATTAATCAATTACTTTGCTGTACTGTAATAAAGTGCTATTTTAAGATTTATAGAATACCACTGTTTTTATTAAATTAACTTACGTCTTTGTACAAAAACAAAAACAACCACACAATGTGTCAATGGCAGAAATCAATAAAACCTTTTTACCTACAGGTCTATGGGTTACCTGAGTGGTTCTATCTAATACAGGGTGCAGCCAAGGGGGGGGGGCAAAAAGATTTGGAATGGTGTCCAGAATTCAAAGTGTATAGGAATATTGGAGAGACATGTAAGATGTCCTCACCCCTCTGCGCACCCCACAGGGGGAAGAGACAAATAGAGCCAGGGCCATTGAGAGCTGTTTTGCATAGCAACAGTTTTGCAGCAAACCTCTAGAATGATTATTTAACATATCTATAACCTTTAACTGGTTTCATAGATATGTTAAATAGCTGTGGGTATGCTTTGAGCCAGGGAGAAGGGAGTGGCTTCTACCCAGGATGTAACTAGGGGCTGCACCCCTGAGTGACAGTGCCTGTGTGAGATCTTGGAAAAGATGGGCTCCAGGACATGAGGGGATAACTTCCCAGGTGAAAGGGAAAACCACACAGCTTTGCCAGAATGGAGATCCCTGCAGCCAGGTGAAGAAGAAAGACACGCACTTTTGGTGGAGTGCGGACCCCTGCAGCTTTGGTAGAAGAGGCCCACGTGGTTTTGGGGTGCCCCCTTTGGCTGCGGGGCCTGCAAAGCAGGAGAGACTTTGACTAGAACTTGGTAGAAAGAACTCTTGCCAGTGGACTGTGAAAAGGTGCCACATGATTTTTGGATTAACTCGAGAGATCCTGCCTACATGATGATACAGCTGATGGTGCCAGCGGACTGAAACACAGACGTGTGTTCTTTTCCTGATTTACGGTACCTGGAGTTGGGACAGTGGGAGAAGGGAGCTGTGTGGGTGTAGGAGTATACCCTAAATGACTTTGATATTTTAGTGGAGGCGTTATGCCTATTTAATAGCATTAAATAAACATTTTGTTTCCTTTTCACAAATCTCTGGCACTGAGAGATGTCTTTCCAATTGGCAGCGGACAGAGGAGCCCAGTAGATATTAGTATACCATCCTTGGGAGGGACCCCTGTTCTGTAGCTGCTTTTGGCATCCCTAGGTCAGCCAAATATTGCCCCCCCCAGACCTCTTGTTCAGTAACAGTTCTTCTTAATTAGTGTAGGCTTGCTTATCTCAACTGGACATATGCAGTTAGTTGATAGGGCAGTTGGTCGTGGATGGTGCTGCTAGAATAAGTCTTGGTTACTGTAGATCGACTCTGGAACTCCAGTAGGCTAGCTGTGACTTGTGCTTATGGCAAGAAATATAAGGGGGAAATAAAAGGACTCATTATCATAGTATAAAATATTGTCGTGTCTGGGACAGAACCCAATTGGTTAATTTTTTGATTTATTTTAATGTAAAGCATATAGGATTCATTCATGTTGTGGAAGTGAAGATGTATGAGAAAAAGAATGAATCTTCTATGCGTCACATGAAAATAAATTTTAAAAAAAGCAATAAATTTGAATCCCATGTTTTGGCTGGAACATGTGAGTGAGTCATGTTGCCCGTTGCCAACCTGTGGAAGAGTGGAAGAAAAGCACGTTTCGTGATGAGGAGAGAGCAGCAAGAGTGAGATTTCTGTTTAACACGTGTAAACGTGAAAGCGCCTCATAGGCATGTGGGTGGGGATATCAACTAGGTAGTTTACTATGTGAGTCAGAAAATATGACAATGTCAGAGTTGCAGAAATTTATTTGGGAAGTATGAGTGTATGCTTACTTGATAGTTAAATAGAAACGAAAAATTGAACAAAGTCAGTATTTTGGGTCAATTACTTTAGATTTGTAAAGTGAAAAAACTGTAAAAATCTTATACATAAAACTCAGGTAACTGCAGCTGAAAGACTCAGTGATTTTTTTATCACATTTGTGTAAGTAAATATAATCACCATCAGTGGGAGGTGAAAAACAGTTTAGAGGAAGAGATGACTTGAATTAAAAAAACACTTGGTCATATTTTGTTCTGATGTATTGCCATCATACAGATCACCCAGGGTGAGTGAGACAGAACTTTGCAGTATAGCCTTGAAGTCTCAGAATTTTTTCTCACTTTGATTACCATTCATCTTCTTCATGGAAAAGAAATAAATATAAATATACAAATAATATTATCAACAGACATTATAAATCTTGAATTTTTATATTTATCTGAGTTTGCCTTATTTGAACTTTGATATCACTGAAATAAAGTATTCTTAATAAATAAAATTTTATCTTTTATAAAAAGAGTATTTTTCAAAAATGTATATAATACAGGTTCACTCAATAGTAAATACATATAATAGTACATACTTATGTTTTACATACACAAATATAAATAATTTTCCATCTAACTTTATACTAACTAAGAGGAAGTATTAGTTCTTTGGGGTTTAAAGTTAATGATGTGGATCCTATTATTAGAATTTTCTGAAAAGAGAAAAAAATTAGAAATAATGTAAAAATCCAAGGACAAGTAAGGTGTTTCATTGTCTAGCTTTTACTACAATTTTCTTCTAAAGTTACATAATAAACACGTTGTGGTGTTAATTTTTGTGGGATCAACTTTGCCTGCAAAGTACCCCCCCCACCCCACATCCACCACGATGAAAGTGAAACTACCAAGACATGATCTGCTTGGGGAGGAGAGGTGGCCAATCCCTCAAAGGAGAAGGGCCAAGAGCCCCTTCCTCAAGGGGCTGTTATTGGGTTCATTTGCACAAGAATACAGGTAAGGACCAAACAATAGATAGTATTCGAAGAACTATGAGGGCTTATTCTCAGTCAGGGTCAGATAGCAAATGAGCCATAAAACTTTGAGGAACAAACTTCTTGCTTGGACCCTTATCATTTAAATGAGAGCATTCTAAACGAAGCAGGTTTCACATGATTTTACACATTCTTTGTTATGCCTGATTTACCCCAGATACCACTCTAGCAAGGCAAGGAACTGCACCACCTTCCCAGTCATAGGATTTTAGGCTTAAATGGATTAGAGCCAGAAAGTAGCTCTCCCAGAGGACATGGGGACTCAGGCTATGTCAGAATAGCCTGGGAGTGAGGGTCCATCACCCCTCTTTGCCTCCCGAGTCCTTCCATGATGGCCTCCCAAGTGATCCTGTCTGGCTTAGGTTGCCTCCCCCCTCTGAGGGGTCTTACCTGTCATAGACTAACCAATCAAGCATTGGGGGCAGGGGACAAGCTTTGTCTCCTTAGTGGTTCACATTCTGGAGGTTGCTCACTTAACCTTATCCATGGGGGCAGTTACAACTCCTGAAACCAGGCAGAGCAGTTCCCAACAAGTTTTCACCCAAAATATATGTTACGTTAAGTTAAAGGTAATAGGTTGCTTGTATAAATAAATTCATACTTATGTATAAAGAGTTATCTCTTGAAATAGTATTGCATCAATGCATAGATGTGCATTACTACAATTCCTTTGTAAATTGATGATGTCTGCCTCATACTTCTAAGAGGAAAAATATCACTGGACTTGATTTAGCTCAATGATTTTTCTGAATATTTGCTGTTTAATATTACTTTCTGCCATGGATTAAAGTCTAAAACCTTTTTTGAATTATTTAATTTTTATTGAAATTTTCCCTCATGTAAGCATGCATTAGTAATACTGAATCGTATTAAAAACCTCTTTGCAATATATCGGCTCCTATGTTCTCATTGACTGAAATAAGTAATTCTTTCTAAATCATTTAAAGAAGAATTAATTACCAAAAAAAGTAGAAACCCTAAAGTATGTCATATAGCTGAGACACCAGTGTCTTCCCAGAAAAGACAATCCAGGTGATAGAGATTGTGTCGGTTCAGAAATACCTAACCAATCACTCTGTTTTTCAAGCTACCTGTGAGGAATAGCACGAAGCAGGGAATGGAAAGACTAAGCAACATCTAAACCTTACATTCTCCAAGCAGGTAAGCACTGGGGCGAGTTAAAGTTGTTGGCTGCACAACTGATGTGTTAGAAAAATGAATTCATTTTAAGATAATTGGTGATGGTGCTTCTGGGTGTTCTGAAGTGTGGTTATGATACCTACAAATACTCATCATGCAACATTTCCTTTAACTTATAATACAGTTTCAAATTAAGTGATGATGTTATTATATATAGCCAAGATACACGCATACATGTACACCTATGCATTCCCACATATATACAGATATCTGCTGTCTCCCTGCATCTCTGTTTTTTTTAAATTTCCCATAAGCAACTCAAACATGTCATGATACAAAGGAATGTATTGTTCTTGTTGCTTATCTTTTTAAATATTTCTTATCTTGGAGAAAGTTATCAAAACTTAATCAGGTGTCAAAATCATCATAATTGAATTCTTCTGAGCTTGATACATGAGTTAAATATCCCCCCCAAAAAAAACGTATGTGTTGAAGGCCTATCCCAAGATTCTGGAGTGTGAATGTATTTGGAGATGAGGCCTTTCAAAAAGTGATTATGTTCAAGTGAGGCCCTTTAGGAGGCCTTGATGCAATCCACCTACTGCCTTTATAAGATGAGGAAATTTAGGCACACAGAGACACCAGGGTTGTGTGTGCACAGAGGAAGACCATGTAAGGACGCTGTGAGCAGACAGCCATCTGCAAGCCAAGGAGAGAGGCCTCAGGAGAAACCTACCAACACCTTGGCCTTGGGCTTCCAATTTCCAAGAGTATGAGAAAAAATATCTGCATCATTTAATTCATGCAGGCTGGGGCATATTTTTTTATGACAGCCCAAGCAAGCTAGTCTAATAGATTACTCTTTTATTTAATCAGCAAGTCAGTTAAGGACAATTTTCTCATCTTTTAAAGCTACCCTTTCTTTTCTAACTGCTACAATCACTACTCTATTTTATCTTTATTTCACTGGACATCCGGGTCACACTTGTCATTTGTTGGCTTTCATGCTTCCAGCCTCAACCACCATTTATGACATTTCTCTCAGCATTATCTTTCTGTGATGCATATTTGCTCACTTATTCATAATTTAAACATTTCAATGATTCATCATCTACTGTGAAAACTATATAATTCTGAAAACTTATAATTGTCAGTCATGCAGCACATCTAGCCTTGAACTTAAGTTTCAAATATAATCAGATTATACAAATCACTTGAGACAGTTATTAAAAACAGAATTCTCATGCTCCTCCTCTGGAGATCTGCTTCATTAATTCTAGGTTGTGTCTTGGGGATCAGTATCATTAACAAGTCTCCCAGGTGATTCTCATTTGCAGCCAAGTTTATAAGCCATTCAAGTATAATATATTCTTGTAGACCTTTCCCAAGACATGTACTTCACTGAGACTTCCGCTACTTTACTTTTTCTACCTTTAATTGGTCCTTGTTGAGGAGTAAAATATTTTCTTATTTCAAACCAAAGAGAGCTTAATACAGCTACTATACAAATACCCTTATTATGGCAGCAGTAAAAATGCATTAAAATTGCTAAGCATGATAGTTGATGTGTGACTGTCCTCTTATAATTTGATCTGAAGGGCTGTGGTCAGTAAAGAAGATAATTTAGCAAGAGCACGATGTGGAAATAAGAGAGAACGGAGCATTCCTGGAAAGGATCTATTACTAGGGCCAAATATTCTCAAGGATTCAAGTAAGTGTCACAGACTGTTAAATGCATGTATTGTATTATCAAGTTAAAATGGAAATATGGCTGGAAGAAATATATAAGTTTCTGCTGAAATATATAGAAACATATAAATTCTAAGTTTCTACACACCTCACAGAAACTTAGAATTGAGATGCTACTCTAATTCTAGAGAATAAAATTAATTAGATTTCAAGTAGAATTCCCCCAATGGTTTGAAGTTTGTTTTAAATCTATTGGTAACTAGTAAACTGTCATGTATGTGATTGCTTGTTATTTTAGCTTAACTTTAAAAATTTTCAATGAAAAGAGCATACATAGTGTAGGCAATGTTTCTCTCCTAAAGATTACCCTCCATTCATAGGGGGAACAATTGTTGCATCTTGCCTCTTCCCATTAAATCTTGAAAAGTTATTTTCAAAAATATTAGGAATGTGTAAGAAACAACAACGAAAAAAGTAATTCATTGGAAATGTCCAGAAAGTTAATTGGCATATATATATCCTTATAAGTATGAAATATTTATAAGGATACATCCTCATAAATATGAAATACATTTGCAGTGTGGGCACTTGCTTTGTTATGTCCCAGTGGTCTGCCATGAGTACATATCTTAGCCTGGGCCACAGAATAAGGCATAGGGAAATGATTATGCTGATACCTGCTACCTGTACTGGTGTAAGTAGACTGGAGACCATTCTGCAGAATGGAACTTAGAGACTGAAGGCCAGAGATTGGAGGTTGGATACTAGCCTTACACAATTAACTTGAGGCAGATTTGCAGACCATAATGTCGTCCCACTTGCTTTAAGCCACTGAATTTGCCGCAGCTTTTATTGTGGAAATAATTCACTAACATACATCTCTGCTCTTTCTCATGCCCAGCCCCTCTTTCTCTCTCTCTTTCTGTCTCTGTCTAGCTTTTTCTATCTAATGCTTATTTTAGTTCATTTAGACTTTACTTGAAATAATTTTTATCAGTAGGGATATAAGTAAACATATTGGCTGGAAAGATGATTTACAAGCCATGCTTAAGTAAACTAGGAAAATCCTTTGAGAAAAATAATCTAATGAATTTTGAGAAAAAATATATGATAAGTAATGCATGCACATGTTTGTTTTTGTATGTGTGAGATTATCTATAAAATATAAATGTATTTAAATAAATATACATATACAAGAATATACAAAATATATTACAGTCCATATTTATATATTTCATTTTGGCAAAAGAAAAGTTCAATTCATATTGAATTAGTTTCAATTTAAAATGGTAAAATAAAAAAACAAATTAGAAGTTTTATATCTGGCAAAAAAGAATGCTATGATGTATAACCCTGCCATTTTACTTTTAATGAGAAAAAGTAATTGTGCCAGTAATAACCATACTCTAAAGTTCTTAGGGGAAGTCTTATAAAAATGCAGTGATGCTTTTTAAAAGCATCAACCAGTAAGGAGCGGATTCCCCTTTAAATGGGATCAAGCACTAAAAGCAAAACAAAGCAAACAAACAAAACACTCTACTTGGGGTTGGACTTCCCTTGTGCAGGTGATGCTCCATGTATAACTCTCAGTTCTTTGTTGTAGGCCAGGCACTTCCCAAAGGAAAAGTCGTACCTGGCTTTCAAATATTCCACATTGATTCTAAGGTTCAGAGATGAGAACTGGTGCTACCGTCATCTTTACCTTCCTGATTCATTATACACACGAGCTACGCCTCATATTAAAAAGAGCTCAGTGAAATAAGGCCATATGTGAGATTTGCAAATGTATATGGCTAAATTATGCTGATTTTCTTGGCTAACATAGCAGATATTTTCATGCTAGAACAACTCTTTACCTATTTTATTATACCTAATTTTCTCAGAAAAGTTTTCTTTGTTGATTTGTGGGCGGTGAAATTTACCCCTAGATTCCTCTTGAAATCTCTATGGTTAGACTCATAATGAATTTGACACAAGACCAGGTTTAAAAGACAAAAATCAAAACCAATTTAATATGTTCACATGGGAGATCATTACAATGATTCAAGAAACAATCAAAGTAGGTAGCTTTGGTAATTTTATGAGAAAGAAACAATATATATTTGAAGAATTGAGAGAACAAAGAAACTTAGATGTGTGTAATTATTAGGGAGAAATCTAATAAAAGTTTAGGTTTGTGTTGTAAATTGGTGAAAAAAAAAACCAAAACCATTCTTTTAGGACTTTGATATTGGAGTCCATCTGCCTGTGAGCGTTGGCCAGAACAAATGATCGTGCAAGGATGCAGTGTAGAAAGAAAAATTGTTTAATATTAAATTGGCCAACCTGGAGTTCAGGCAGCTAATGCTATAAGAACTGGGTATCTGGCTGGCATGTAAGTTACAGATTACATAGGGGAAAAAAACACAAAACACCTTGGTTAGGGATTGGGGGTTATGCTGGAAGCTGATTGGTCATAGACCATGACCATTATTTATTCAGATCTTGAGGACAGTTTTGTGCTCTGCTTTAGCTTCCTTCTGTCTGATCTCAAGGAAAAGTAACCATGATGTTTCAATTTAGGGTTCAGGAGCCAAAGCATAACTTAGGTCTAAATATTATCTGTAGCCAGAGGTCCAAACCATGTGACCGTCAGGTCCAAGCTATGGACTTTTGATGCCTTGCAGGTTGCAATCATCCAGGGGTAAGGTTAGGTCTAAGAGAGCAGTAGAGAAAAAGAGGTATGATTTCTAGAGGAAGGTTCAAAGCTAAACTTAACCAAAGTTATAAGGAACCACAGTTTCAATTACAAGCAAGTTTGTTGAATTCCTTAACTCTGATGAAAAGAATGTCTTTCTCCTTAGTTTCCAGGTACATAGAAGGCTACTTTCCAATGGGGGATTTAACCCCTGCTTTCACAAGGACAGGGAGAGAGAGATCATTGCACTGCCAGTGTCTAAAATAACTTCAATTCAAAATAAATAATATGCCATTTTACTTCCCCCCAGCTGTACCGAAGTATGACTGCCATATGAGAATGATCATATATATTTATATATAAATATATATATAGAGAGAGATTTAGTTTGCATGACATGATTGATTCCAGGGGATGTAGGATATAATTTAGCATACAGACACTTGTAAAATTATGACCACAATCAAGTTAATTAACACATTCATCTCCTCACATAGTTACCCTTTATGTGTTTATTGTGAGAACTCTTAAGCTCTAGTCTCTTGTATAGTTTCAAGTATACAATATTAAAGGGGAACAGAATTTGCCCTCCATAATCTGTCTTTTTGTCATAAGAATTATTTTACACTGATTATTTTAAAGAAATGACAGATATAAGAAAAGCTCCAAAAGTATTAGTTAACATTGTTTTGTGTTTACAAAATATTTTGCTAAGTATATACAGCATGGAGAGAAAGATAAGTGACTTGGTGAATAAAATTCTATTTTAGGAGACAAGGTAATAAAAAATAGTGCTCATTGACCAAAGGGATACATATATTAACATTATTTTATATTTCTAAATATCACTAATTTGAGGAATTATTTTTTATTAGCTGACTATATATTAGCTAGCATAATTTTGTCTGCTAGCTAGTTCGCCTTCATCATTCAAAATACCATGCATAAAGTTTCTGAATTCATTTTCTCTTGTACTGTTTGATATATTATTTTGTTTCCTGGACTGTTTCTAACATCTAAAAAAATGAATGCAACCAATCACATAAACACAACCTTCATCAAAATGCCACATTTACAGACTCTGGTGAGTGATGATACTGGAAAAGCAAACTAAGATTGCTCATGAATGCAAAACTGTCAGTATTTGCAGTCCTAATACCTTCTACTCTTAATTTATTTTCTTATTTAATAATAACATTGGTGTTGTTGTAATTCTTTTTATTATATACACCAATGCATAACTCTCTCATTGTGGTTCATGATTGCATTCAGAACTTTTATGCAACCATATTAAGTACATTATGAACTCAATGGTCTACTGGCATCCCTACAATATTCAACATGTTTGTGTTTTTCTTACTTATAGAAGATTAACATGAGATTCTTTGCAGAAATCCTGGAATAATTTAGCAGGTTTGAAAAAAACAGTAATTAAAGAAAATATATAAGGGTTGTTAATCCTCCCCTCAAATTATAGCTCATTAAAGAATAAAATGCATTTATTTGAAAAACAGAAAGAGTTGCAACCTAGGGCACATTTTCCAGTACAATCTTAATTGCTCTCCAGAGGTAACAAAGAAGTCAGGATTTATGAAATCTGGGTTTGTTTATGCTGTTCTTAATTCAGTTGGCTTGATGAAAAGGAAAGATGCTGGCTTAGAGTGATTGGTCAAGCCTGATAAACAAAGCAGGGATGCTGGTTGGCAAACTGATTGGCTCCTTTCAAAGTAAAAGTACAAATAATCTGGTTGTCATGGTAATAAGGAGATAGAGTTCAGGCATAGCTTCAATGTTCAGAAGTTCATAGACAAATGTGTTGTGTGTCATGTGTGTAAGATGAATTTATTCATGGCTTCTTGGCTTCATTTTAGTTCTCTTGACATAAATGACTCCACCTTGTCAATCTCCATTCACAGGGTGACAAACTCTACATTCTTCAAATTATAAGAAGAGACTTAGAAGTTTAAAACTTGAAAAAACAAAGGGGAATATATTTTTGGTGAGAGTATAAATACAATATTTGAAGATATAGAAGTGATTAAATTATGTGTAAAGATAATTTTCATTTTGGCCCTTTCTCATCTGCCTATTGTAAGTTTCCTTGTTTCTGTCTATATGCTTTTCACTATAATCATGATTTAGTCAATTATGATTTAAATAAGAAGTAATGTAAATGTATAAGATATTTTGTAAATCTCAAAAACATATATATTTAAATTAATAAACTCCTCTCTAGCCACATTTATACATTAATTTTACCTAAGTCTCAGATATATTAACTGAAGTTTGAGAGAAATTATTATAAAAAGGTAAGTTTTGAATGCAAATACATCCAACTTTGTTTATATTAGACATTCAAAAAGACATAAAATATAAATACATTCAACCTACCTTGGTTTGTACTCAAATTTTGTTTACCTACCAACTAGATTTTGAAAAGGTAGTTTTATTTTACTTTGTGTGCAATCATATTTGAGAAGGTATTTAGCTATTGGCTAAATAGCTGAGGAGACTTTGAAGAGAAACAGAATTTGATATGAAAAAATATGTCTTTTACATAAAGATTATCTTCAGTCAGTATTTTTTTTTAAGAAATAGCAGGCCCAACTTCTGGCCAAGGTGGAGGTGGAGGTGGAAACACTGTACCTCCTCACACAACCAAGTTTAAAGACAACAAAGATTTAGTAACAAAAACGCAACCAAAACACAGAAAATTGTATTGTATGGAAGTCCGACAACAATGAACCCTTCATCCAGACTGGTAAAAAGGGTGGAGTCAGCGGCTGGCAGAGTGGGGTCATGCAGGAAAAAGCGGCCGGACCAACCCAGGTGCGCAGGCAGTGGTTGGCAGATCCCAGGTATGGGGTGTTAACAGGAGGACCCAGTGGGGGCACAGGGTGGCTGGCTTACTGAGGTCACATATTCATGCACAGATAAACCAGGTGAAAAAGCAGACAGTGAGACAGACCGAGCAATCCAGGGCCCCAGCACTGGGAAATAAAGCCTAAAATCACCAATTGAAAAAAGTTTCAGGAATCAAGGTGCTGGGAGAGGCTTGCAGGCTCACAGAGAGTTTGCAGGAAAGACCCACAGGGTCCTGGAGGGTACACAAGCCCACGCACCCGGGGAACCAGCACCAGAAGGGCACGATTTCCTTGTGGGAGGCAGCAGAGGGGACCAAAATCCAAGAGAGAGCAGAAAAAAACCGCCATTGCCCCTCTCTGACCCCACCCCCACATACAGAGTCACAACTCAATGACTAGGTTGGGCTAAGTCGCCCTGTCCTGGTGAACACCTAAGGCTCCACCCCTCACACATAACAGGCACAACCAGACCAAAAATTATGGCTCAAACAGAAGAACAAATGAAAGCCCTGGAATCAATACTTCTAAGTAACCAAGAGATAACCAATCTATCAGGCACACAGTTCAAAACACTGGCGATCAGGATGCTCACAGAACTGGTTGATTTTAGACACAAATTAGAGGAACATATGAAGACTAAACTAATCAAAATGATGAGAAATGCACAGGAAAGCAATAGTGATGGAAAGAAAACTTGGACTCAAATCAAGGGAGTGGACCAGAAGGAAGGAAAAAATGACCAAACGGAAAAGAATGAAGAAACAAGAATTCAAAAAAAAATGAGGAGAGGCTTAGGAACCTCCCAGACATCTTTAAATGTTCCAACATCTGAATTATAGGGGTACCACAAGGGGAAGAGGGGCAGCAACAAGTGGAAAACTTATTTGAACAAATAATAAAGGAGAACTTCCCCAATCCGGCAAAGAAAATAAACTTCCAGGAAATCCAGGAAGATCAGAGAGTCCCAAAGAAGTTGGACCCAAGAAGGAACATACCTAGGCATGTCATAATTACATTAGCCAAGATTAAAATGAAGGAGAGAATTCTAGAAGCAGCAAGAGATAAGGGGACAGTCACCTGCAAAGGAGTTCCCATCAGACTGTCAGCAGATTTCTCAAGAGACCTTCCAGGCAAGAAGGGGCTGGAAAGAAGTATTCCAAGTCATGAAATCCAAAGACCTACATCCAAGATTGATCTATCCAGCAAAGCTTTCATTTAGAATGGAAGGACAGATAAAATGCTTCTCAGATAAGATCAAATTCAAGGAGTTCATCATCACCAAGCCCTTATTTTATGAAATGTTGAAGGGACTTATCTAAGAAAAAGAAATAAAAAATATGAACAAGTGAAAGGACAGCAAACTCACAGTTATTAACAACCACACCTAAAACAAAAGCAAACTAAGAGGACAGCTAGATCAGGAGCAGAATCATAGAAATAGAGATCATATGGATGGTTAGCAACAGGGGAGTGGGAGGAGGAGAAGGGGGGAGAAGGTACAGAAAATAAGTAGCATAGATGGTAGGTAGAAAATAGACAGGGGGGAGGGCAAGAATAGTATGTGAAATATAGAATCTAAAGAACTTGAGACACGTGGTCATAAACTAAAGGGGAGGGTATGGTGGGGTAGGGGATGTGTAGGGTGGAGGGGAATGAAGGGGGGAAATGGGAGAACTGTAATGGCATAATCAATAAAATATATTTAAAAAAAGGAATAGCAGACCCAGGAGAAACTTTGAAAACCAAGTAGAAGTTTTTCTTTTGCAATAGACATTTACATTTCTAAAATAAGTCTTCTTCATTTATAAGGGTGTCTCCTTTTCTATACTTAGAAGAGAAGGATGATGGTAAATCTCTAAAAGTTATCAATGTAGAGTGCATGGACTTAAATCAGCATAATAACATTACTCAGTGTTTATCCTGGTAATTTGCCATAACTGGTTTCCCTGCCCCTACCAACATCTAAGGGAGTCTTGACCTGGAGACTATTTATAAGATGGTGTCCTGGGCCATTTCAGGTGTTACCCAGTTTTCCTGGGGATCTCCCATGGGTAGAGGGTACATTTATCTTCTGCTTGTTTTTCTCCTGTTAATTTGTTTCTTACTCTGAGGGGAGTGGGGACTCAAGAACCTGGCAGGTTAAGGGGGAAACTCATTTTTCTTTCCTATATTTTCAATAAATAGTGTATTAGTGTTCTTATCAGGAGCATTAGTAAGTTTTCTTCTATTCTGAAGAAAGCAATAGTGCAATGTAAAATAATTGTTGAAGAAAACAACAATAAAAACTAAATGGTATTACAGTTGGAAGACCTAGGCAGATTGATTCCAAGAGAGGCACTTGCTAATGTGGTGGTTTATCTCTTTGAATCTAAAGTTTCTTATCAGTAAAATGTGCAGGGTTATAAGATATTCTCTGACACTACATATAATATATTATGTGTATATTATAATTATTATTTATTTTATAATTATAATAATACAGTCATTGTATTAAATATATAATTCTCTGAATATATATTATATATCATATATTATGCATTTGATTATATATAAATCAAATACATAATGCATACTTTCTACTTAATTGATTAAATCTTTCAAAGGTAATATGTCTCAGAAGTAAATATTTTTGAAATGACTTTATAAATAAAATTATCTTGCTTATTTTTATTCCATTTGTGTGTATTTCATAATGGAGCCTCTGAACATATTCATAACATTAACTCTCAAAGAATATCTTCATCTCCAATTCCATTTTACTAGAAAGGATGTAAAATTTCTATTCAATTAATATGTCAGCCTAATCTCAACAAGACTTTATTCAGCTCAAGAAGCCAAATTGTGTCTGAAGAATTTTTTTTCTTACAAACAAGCACATTTACATTTCCCTCATTTTTCCCCTGCTGTTTCTTTTCAATAAAGTTAAATGCCCCCATTCAATCACAGTTAAATAATTTCCTCCTAAAGTAGTCAGTATCAATCAATTATGGTAAATGAAGTTTGACAAGGAACGAATAAATCAAGGACTGATGCAGGGACAAATTTGAAACAAATAAAAGCTTACATGGAAAGGGATTATTTACAAGCAGCAGAAAGAAATGTTTTATTATTTAAGGCAACTGCTTTATTATAAATATCATAGCAAATACATACACATATATGCATACATACGCACAACTACATGCAATTTTTTTCAAAATATTTTCACTTTGCCACATGGATATAACTTGAACATAAATAGGATGTAAGCTTTGCTTCCATTTATTTTCTATAAATTATAGAAGATGTGTCTAGAAAAAAGTCAAGCCATTGTTAACATAACAAGAATGGTGTATGTGACATTGATGTAACCTGGCAGCCAGGAGAATAGTCTGGGATGATCATGTCCAATGAACAATGGACTTCACTGTATTAGTCCGTGGGGGCAGTAGAAGCTCTTGAATGACATGTATGGCCAACACATTCAAAATGACAGAACAAGGAGAGCAACAAATCTGCATCAAGTTTTCCATTAAGTTTGAACATTCCTCTGGAGAAACTGCTCAGATAATTGAGAGGGCTGCAGCTATGGGCCACTGGTAATTGGCAGCTTCACCATGACAATACACCCACTCGGGTGTCACATCTGGTGAAATATCAAATCACCCAGATGACTCAGCCCCCCTACAGTCCAGGTTTGGCACCCTGCAACTGTTGGATTTTCCCAAAACTAAATCACCATTGAAAGGAAAGAGATTTCAGACCATCAGTGAGATTTAGGAAAATATGAGGGGGCACCTGATGATGACTGGAAGAACTGTGTGAGGTCCCAAGATACATACTTTGAATGGAACTGAGGCATCATTGTCCATGTACAGTGTTTCTTGCTTCTTGCATTGTCTTCAATAAATGTCTCTAGTTTTTATAATACATGTCTGGGTACCCACTGGATGGACCTCATATTCACTTACTGCTTTCATCTATCTTTTGACATCTTGTTGCATAACTTACAAATAATCTGAGTAACTAGAATAATTGTGTGTCTTTTTCTTATATTTTGCTTTCAACAAGAAATCCATTATTGAAACATATAGGATTTTTTTTGCAAAGAACCCTTAATTCCTCTACCAGATATATTTTACAATCAAATAAACACTATAACCTTACTATTATTGCCAAATATGAAAAAAGATTCCAAAATGAGTAGGTCAAAATTAGTTGCATATATAATGTGTTTGCTTAAATACATTTTTAATTTTTTTTACTTAAACAAATGAAAAAATTTAGTTCAAGGAGAGGAAAGTCAAATATATAGTCATAAGTGATGGATTTTACACTGTGAGTAGTTATGAATTATTGATGTTAGTTTGGGGGAGTGGCTTCTAAAGTTTGTAATTGAACTTTGTATTAAACGTGGTCCACCCAGTTTAGGAGTGCATTGGATGTCCTGCAAAGGTGCTGATAACACAAATGATACCTTCACATAGGTAATCAGTATAACATGATTATGATACCACACTTGTTGCCAGGAATATAAAATAGATGGTAGCATTTGAAGTTTTCTAAAAAAATATTATCAGCACAGTAGAGATTAGCTCTGATTTAGCAATAAGCTAAGAAGGACTGAGACATTTTAGTATAAACTACACTAAATATGAATCATTAGTGCTGTAGCTACACAAATGTATTTTTTATTCTTGTTAGTATTAGTTAAAATGCATTTCAATTAAGATAACAGTTCATATTTTAATATTTATATTTTCAAAAGACTGCAATTTAAGTATATTTTCTGAAATAATACTTTCAAAACAATGTTTTAAATCATTAACACCCTTTTAAAGAGGAGGGAACTGCATCTCAGTAAGTTTATGTGTCTTGTTCACTCTTGATGGCACTGCTAATAATCTTTCCTCCTTCTGCAATGGATATCACATACAATGACATACAGGCTCAGTACATTTTGGGCACCATGATTCAGGAAGGGCACAGGGAACTGGAAAACATTCAGAGGAGAGCGACTAGAGTCATCTCTAGTCACTGGTGAGTGTTCAAGTGGAGAACACAAGAACTTGCACAGGGAACTCTCCCTGTACTTGCCTCTAACCAGCAGTGCAGATTTGTTTCTAACACTCTTGTTCTTCAGTCTCACTGTGGTCCTGATTTATCATACTCTCCCAGCTATGTCAACGTCTTTCTGAACATTTCTGCTCTTCCACTTTATTTCTTCCTGTTCTGATATACATATGGATAGCAATATATGGGATGATCCTAATGAATCTTCAACCTTAGTACCCTATCTCTCTCAAAGACTTCTTTGTCAACAAAGTGGTCCTTCCTCCTATCTGAGGACATTGATTTTACCTTTCCCGAAGAATCTCTAATAGTCTCCCCTGAAATAGCTGACTTGCAAAGAAGTGCTGATACTTCTGAGTACTTAATCCTACCACCTCTCATAGTTCCTGGACCTATAATCATATTTAAGCCTCAGTAGGACCCACAAGGTAAATTACAAAGTGTAACAAGTGAAGAATTGCTATACACACAGAAACAAAATTGCAAGTTTGTCCATTTATATTGACCAAAATCTGGAGGACATATAGTAGGGTAGAGTCTAAAGGTGATGAATCATGATGTAAGTAATAGGATACTGTTTCAGATCAACTTTGTATACATGGATTCATCAGAATCTGGTACACAGAGTTAGCGTGAATGAATGGTTGGGAGCCGTTCTGAGAATTTTACTGCTGTTGATTGAAACTTGGACCCAAAAGGTAACTTAAGTTAAATGAAGTTGAAGTGTCTGTACTTTCTTGATACATTGTAGAACAAAGTACCCACAGGTTCCAGCTGTTCTACTTGGCTATATGGCTCAGTAGGTGAGATTTGAAGTGTTGTGGAAAATAGGAGTGTTTTACGGATACCCTGGCAGGCTCCTATTGAAGAATCACTGTAAAATGTTTAGGATTTTGGAGTAATTACATTTTGAGACCCACGTTTCTGTAGTAGATTCTGAATGTGTGAATGTGTGCTAAGACGTTACCATGAACTAGAGTTGTCCTCATCAAATGTGTGATGTTTGACTCACCAAACCACAAATCTGGGTACCCTCTGCAGCATACCATCATCAAATGGAAGTGGAATAGATGAGATTGGACACCTTTGGTCTCATGAAGAATTAACTATGACCAGTTCATTGATGCAATTCATTGAGGAATGGAAAGCAGTTTCAACAAATGATACCGAGACATTTAGATATCCATGTATAAAAATTATTAATTTAGATCCATAGATCCTAACAAATATTAACTCAAAATGGTTCATAAAAGTAAAAATATAAAAGTTTTAGAGAAAAATTAAGACAGATATTTCTTACTTTGAATTAGAGTCTAAAGACTATAAGAAGAGTCTTTAGATACACCAAAAGCACAATTTATAATGGAAAATAAATAATAAACTCGGTTTGATAAAAATTAAAAACTTGGTTCTTTCAAAAGACACTAATAAGAACATTTTTTTAAAAAAAGCCCCAGACTGGGAAAAATGAATTGTAAACTACTAGCCTTAATCAATTCAGGCTACTAAACAGATTATCATTGGCTGATATTGTAGAGTCACTTCTAAACAATGTAACTTCATCTGTCAAAGTTCTGAAGCCCAAGAAGTTGATTGGTAACTAAGGAGATTCTACTTTGTGGCTCAAAAATAATCATCTTTTTACTGCATCTTCAAGCAAGGGAGCTCTCTGGGAATCTCCTTCCTGAGGCCTCCATCCTCAGGACCGAATCGACTTTCAAGGGTCCCACCTCCAAATACCATAGCATTTGGGTGTTCACACCAACTATGTGAGTGGGGGTGGCACATAAATATTCAGTCTATAGAACAGGTATCTTGGGTTTCTGGGGAGATTCTGTCTGTTACAGATGTGAGCAATGTGTCTGTGGGCAGAGAATACGGGCATCTTTCACTATCTTGACAAAGGCTGCTTAAGAAACAATGGAAACTCTTTATTGAAATAGCCACACCTTCTCAGATAGCTTCTGATTCCATGTGTGAAGGGAATCAGTTTTTCATTTATATTTCTAGGGTCCAGCTTCAATCTGAAACATCAACAAGAACTGTTCATACTTGCCTGGCCTTATTACAAAGTCAGCATAATAGCTATTTTATAAAAATGCTTAAACAATAAATTAATCTTTGACAAAATCTGAAAATACCTTGCTATGATATCACTGAGCTGATTAAGTTAAAGTTGACTGTCATGTTAGAATATAAGATCAATAATTAGCACATGTGCAAGTTTTGATAGCATAGCCTTACATTATTACATGACATTTTCATATTTATTATGTACCCACTGTATAGTATGAGAAAGATGAAACGTAATAGCAGTTAAGCTGAGACCCATCTAACAAAAATACATTAAGCTATTTTTTTTTATTTTCTTGATAAACTAATCTCAAAGGTTTCAGATATTTCAATTGTGGTCATTAGCTCTAATTGACTAAAAAAATAAAACCAAAAAACCCAACACTGCTATTTCTTACAATCTTTCCACCTCTACAAGATACAATGACTTAGGGGACATTGAATTTATTTCAAGCTCAGTGTGTGTTTTAGAGGTGAGACAATTTCACAATCATCCCTGATTGGCTTCTTTGTGACAGAACTCCAAGTGAAATCAATGCCGAATGACCAGAAAGCTTACACCAAGCTGGCAGCCGCAATCTAGTGGGCCGACCAGGGGACAGCGTGTGTTCTTTCAGGCCTGTCCTTGCCAGCTGCGTGGAAGCGTGTGTCCTGTGGCTTGCTGTTATCCTCGAAACCTTTTAAAAGTGTGAATACAGGACTACAATGAGTTGAAAACTTCTACTTGAACTGATGTCTAGAAACTCGCCTCTCTTAAATTTGGGTCAGATTTCTTCCAGCTTTCAAAAGCGGCAAATTAACCAAAGATATTTTATTCTGTCCACACCACACTGCTAATGCTTAAGGTGAGTTGGATTGTCAATAGGGGTCATACTTAAATATTGTTTTCCGTATGAATACAAAATCAGTTTTAGCATAGAAGATAAACTATGTTGGGGCTATCAAGAGAATTTCATTTCATGTTCTACTTACTTGAAATTCCAAAATATCTTCTCCACTACTCATGCACAACAGAAGCAAGTAACAGCAAAATGAAAAGAAAGAAGCAGACAACTACAGTGAGAAACTGTTGAACTTTGATAACCTCACTCACCTAATAGAATATTAATACATTTCCTGGAGTCCATATACTATGTCTAGACTATACATATTACCATTATTTTACTCATTATAGGGAAAGACTGATACTACATTGCAGAAAGTTAATTCCAGTAATGCATATTTTGTGTGTGCCATCCCAATATGCCAACAAATGGTTATATACAGCTATCATTTATAAATGCACATGTCTTGGTGGCAAATGGAACATTGGAAAATAAAGGTAAGCATAATTTGCCTTATGAAAAGTTGGCAAAAAAGGAAAAACTTAATATACATATTTGATTATGATAATCTTCATAATCAAGTGGTTTGTAATGACAACTTTAGCATTTGAATCATGTAATTTATTTTTATGGAAAATGATCCTCTGGCAATGTTCTTATATCTAATTCCCTGTCAAATAAGAAAACACAATCACATAATACTATAATTACCCATAAAGTTAATTTATTACATGTTCCTTCGGGAAATCTATATTATAGCATTTATTGTAACAGTGTCATAGTTAAAGATGAGACTGAGGCAAATTTTTTTAAAGGCAGTTTATTTTTCCTTTTTAAAAATCACTGCAATCTGTCCTGGCTAGTGTGGTTCCATGGACTGAGTGCAGGCCTAAGAACCAAAGGGTCACAGGTTCAATTCCCAGTCTAGGGCACGTGCCTGGGTTGTAGGCCAGGACCTCAGTAGGAGGCACTGAAGAGGCAACTACATATTAATGTATATTTTCCTCTTTCCTTCTCTGAATATAAATAAAATATTTAAAATTTTTCAATATAAATCTGAAACAGCTATATTCTAAAAGCAAAAAAATAGTCACTGCAATTTCTGGTCTTTTAGAGCTTCTCCTAAAGAATAACTTGATAAAAATTAGTGGAATTTGAATTTGTTTTGTAATGTCTCTTTCCCCATGAAACCAATTAAAGTGGTTAATTGTGTGTGTTTTCATCTAATTGGAGTCACAGAGATAGCCCATAGGAAGATGAGAAGATGATGCCAGCCTCACCCTCCTTAGGATATTCTGACCCTGACTAAGAATCAGTGTCTATTTCCTCTGTGAGTCCACAAATAAAGGTCGGGGAGCAGCTACCTTGTTACCGGCAAGGGTCATCATTAATGATGAAAACCACTTCGGAGATGCTTTTTCAGGAAAAATTCAGGGAAAAGGTGGTCCCATTGTAGAGTACAAAGTTTTCAGCCGTCTTGTGTATGGTAATTTGTTCCCAGCATGTGAGATACACTGTACTCGCTCTTAAAAAGTTGTGTAAAAATTTATGTTAATTATGTAAAATAGTATCTGCATTAAACAGCATCTGCATTAACACTATAAATAATATGTATTATGTATACTAACACAGGACTCAAATTTTTAAATAAAATATCAAAATATCAAATATAGGAGAGAGATTGGTTAGTTCCCTAGGGCTACCATCACACATTATCACAAACTCAGGGCTGAAAGCAACAGAAAGTTATTTTTCAATAGTCCTGGGGGCCATAAGTCTGAAGGTGTGGGTTGTACTGATTCTTTCCTGAGGCTCTGAGAATCTGTTCCATGCCTCGCTCCTTGTTTCTTGTGACTGACAGCATCTGCCTCTGTCTTCACATGACCTTTCCCTCTGTGCTTCTCCCTGTCTTTTTTTTCTGTCTTTTATGAGGACACTTATCATTGGATTTAGGATCTAGAGATAATTAACTTACTTCCACCTGCAGATATTCTATTCACAAATAAGCTCACATATACAGGGGTTAAAACTTGGAAATATCATTCCCGAGCCTTTATTCAACTCACTAAAGCAGCACACAGGGAAAAATCAGATTTTATAATAGCAAGTAAATTGTCAGGATGGGCTCACAAGACTGAATGTTTCTATCTAAATGCTTATACTCAGCGAAATGCCTGCATAGTTTTAGAGCTCTGTCAAAGCAGTTTTCTTTTTGATTCTTTATGATCCTGAATTCATTTCCAGAATTTAATAAGGTTTATTTAATAATATTGTTAATACTGTTGTTTTTTCCCATTGTTCATTACTGCTTTGTCATTAAACAATGCTATAATATGAAACTATTATTTGTATTGTGCTTAATGCATGCCTGTAACTATGCTAAGTAATATAAACATATAAAGTGGATCCTATTGAATATTTTTAAATGCTTTTGTTACAGACAGATATTGGTGTTAAAGAACAAAGAAGGACAATAACTTGTCCAAGATTAGACAGATACTAACTGGGCACCAGGATTTAATTCATTGTGTGCCCCGAATCTGAGAGTAATCACTGTGCAATATTAGGGACACTTTGTGTTCCCTTCAGTAGCGTGAATCTCATTGTTTTACATGGATTGTATGGTCTAGGAGAACAAACAATAGATTACGTACACTTAAAAATATTTCTTTCTGTCCTTCTGGGGAAAAAAGGTATTAAGTATAGTTAAGATCTTCAAATACCATTTATTTTTCTATAAGCAATCTAGCAATCTGTCTGAAGAATTTTTTTAGTTCCCCAAAACTATTATGGATGCTGGGAGCAAGCGATGTCTAGAAAGAAGTATGTGACATATGTGTGAAGGAGCTGTTGTGGCTATGCTTACATAAATGGTAAGGTTAGGGAAAAGGCAAATATAAATGATAATTCTTGGCTTGAATCTGATCCTTGCTATCGTAAGTCCCCTGGGACCTTTGTCACTAAATTTCAGTCAAGTTCTACAGCTCTGCATTCAACTGCTGTTGACTGACTTGCTAAAGGAAAATTGGAGAAAATAATATAACTACAGGTCTTTGCATCTGCATTAGATTGTCCTGGTCGTTTATGATCAATGAGAAAACCCTGAAAGATATCAATTAGAAAAAATATGAATATAATTATGGTATTTACTGTAAGAATACTGTCACAGATATTGCTCACTGTATGCCATTGCCTCTCATTTATGAGGAATCAAGGGGGGGGGATCCTGTAGTCCAAGTATATCCTTGTCTCATTATTTAAAAATCATATTTATTGAACAATGGATAATGCGTGTCTTATATATATTTTTTCCTGTCTAGAACTCTAACTCCAAAAATTTATGCTTTTCATTAATATTATTACCTCTGACTCCATCATTTTTGATTCCTAATTTTTGTTTATACTATTTACCTTGATTTGTTCAAACACATTTTTCTTTATCTAGTTTTCAATAGTAGATTGACACAAGAGGGGCGTGTGGCCTGGGTCCTGATTTTACAGGGCTCTGTTAGGAATGACACCCCTAAATACCCCTGTCTAAATCATGCTCAGGACGAAGGATCATGGGGTGAAGTGAATGTGAACAGCCATGCTTCAGTCTCCTTTTAATCCGCATCCCACTTACCTGGACCTAGGGAATTTCCTTCCCAATGATCTCAAGTCCATTTCCATGACCTGTGCAGACCTTTTCCTTGAGTCCACCTCATGCAATGCACACAGTCTGCAACAAATGTGTGTATCATTAGACCCAAGAAGCTGAAGAAGAGAAGATTCTTGCAGAGGGCTCAGCAGAGCCTGGACATGAGGTTTAGGGTGTGAGCACACGTGTGAGATCTCCTTTGGTGCAGAACACTGCCAGTGGTGGAAAAAGAAGGGGGATATACTGGCCAAGGGTCAGCCGTGTAGTTCTCTGGGTGCCGCAATATTTAGAAGTGGAATGTCGAGCAGTATAAGGGTGCTGTTTAAGTGGGTTCTTTGGTTATTTCACAACTTTTGAATATTAGTGAATATGTACATTGGCTTCCTTTTGTATTAGTCTCCTCCAGTGTTGAGGAGAGGAGTTCTTTTTGTTGTGTGCATATTTTTGTAAACTTCCCTACTCCTCTATAGAATATGTAAATTTGTAAATCACCAAGATCACAGAGTTATTCTGAGGAATGTTTTGGTCTCTCTTAAGAAGAAAGACTTTAACTGTATTGCTAATTGAAGTGATGTTCCATAAATCAATTCCATTTTTTGATCATGCATTTCTCAGTAATTATTTGATTCTTAAACTCAAAAACAAGAATTGTTATAAATCTATTTATGTTAAGTGCCATTGTATTATCAGTTTATCTAATTATACCTTTATTATCTTTTCATGATAATTTGTCAATAAATTAATACATGACAAGATATATTTTAATCTTCCTGAGATTGTATAAATTTAGAATATTGCTTCATCAATAATTTTTATAATGAAAGTTTGAGTCACACCTGTTTATTTTTTAACTCGATGGTCTGAAGAGACCAACGTAGAACAAGCAGGAGTGGATGGCCCTGTTCCAGAGCTGAGTGCCGTCCCTAACCCAGAGCCATGATGGAGTGAGTTTCATTTCTTTCCATCCTGCTTTAATCAGCTATTTTAGAATTGGGTATTTTTTTCTGATTTCACAGTCTTGCCAGGTGTTGAGATCAACATTTTTAAATGAATTTCTTGGGGTGATCTTAGTTTGCAAAATCATGAAGGCTTCATCTGTACAGCTCAATAATACCTCATCTGTAAATGGAAGCTTGAGCCCATCAAAAAGCCCCAGTAATTGAGATTAGTGAAAGATAATGGTTTTTCTTGGAAAAGAATATTGATTGTTTCTTTTTTCCTCCAGAAATAATTTGCAAATAGAAAAATGCAACATATTTAGACAGATTATGGATATTTCTCATAATTCTAAAATCATGTTTGAAAATACTCAATGTATAAGTATTAATTAAATAATCAGGCATAAATTATATTACAAGGACAGTATATAAAAGAAATTTAAAAAGTCACTAACAAATGTCTAAATTATTAAATGATTTAGTCATCAGTTCTCTTCTACAGGAGGGTTAAAATGCTATATTATGCCTAGCAGACAAGTCTTATTGACTTAAACATTAATAAATTGAAATGAAAAATCAACTATATAAAACTTTGTTATACAAAGAAGAAATACAGTGTGTTCAATTTAACAGAATACACATGCATTTAAAATACTTTAGAATTATGTATTCATATATATATGTATATACACAAATGTCCTATATATAATATGTATGCATACATCACAAGCATAATACATATAAAATTATAGTAAAGTAAACATCACTATTGAAAAGAACTGTGAAGGTAAGGCAATTCTATTTGTTATTTATATTTGATTCCACTTTCATGATTCCTAGTCTTTTTGCATGTAACTCTATATTATATTTTATTTAATTATATCGTCATTATGGAAAAGGGACAATGTTTTAAAATGTATTAGCAACTAATAAGCAATTTACTAAGTTTTCTACTGGATTTTGTAGAATATAAGACAGAATGTAATTTTTAACAAAACTCAACCCATACAAAAAGAGCACATGTAGATAACAATTTTATATATATAGTTTTACTTCTTTTTTCTATTTATTTAATTACTGTTCAAGTATAGTTTTCTGTCTTTTACTTTGAAGTCTTAGTAACCATAATGCAGCTATTTATAATGTACATATCATGAACTCTGTAAACTTATTTGTACTATGTTCATTCAACTAATCCATTTACTCATTTAACTATATATTTGGTAAGTGACTTAATTAAAGTTCTATACATTTTGCTATGAATATGTGCATGTATGTATATATATATATATAATATGTATTTAAATAAAATATATATAAAGTCACATGCAAATATAATTAACAAGGATGAAGATAATATTTGAAATAGTTATAAAAGTTGGTAAAATTCTTAGATAAAATTCTTGATTTTATAGATGCTTAAACAATTTTATGTAAATATCATTAACCATTTTTTACAAAATTTAATGATCACAAATACTAAAATGACACATACAGGACACAATAGTTTATAAAAAATCATTATTTAGTAATTTAAATAATAAGGGTTTTTAAGATTCATATGTAACAAGTTATGCTACAACAACTGCAAGATATAATTATTATCAGTGTTCACTTCTCAGGATGTGTTTACATATAATCACATGTTGGATTTATAAAAGAAAATGCTTCTGGTCATGTCGTCACTCTTAATGAAATCTGGAAAAACATTTGGTTAAATTGCCTATCTTTCTCAGGTAATGCATTTCAAATTATTGATTTATGAGAGGGAAAACTGTGCTTTGAAACAAGGACTTTTAAGTATAATGAATCACTTCTCTTGTGGCTCTCAAAACTCAAAATTACAAAATCAATTGATTGTACTAAAGAGATAAAATATAAATTAAATTTGAGCTAAAACTATAAAATATAATGTTACAGTATTTACTTTATTTACAGTATTCTACTTATTTATAAAGTTGTTTATGTTCCACTTTTCTTCAAGAAATGATTTAGTGTAATGTTGGTGATACAAAACATAAATTAGAATTATTTGAATAAATAAAAAGTGAACAAGGAAGCATATTAAGTGGTTTGAAGAATAAAATAGCATTATGAAATACTATTGCAAAAGGGTTATATATACAGTTGCCAAGAATAAGCTTTGATGCAGTCCTTAGCTTTCTAGTGGCAAAACAGGAATAAGAAACCTGGCCTGTGTAATAATATACATATTCCATAAGAACAAAGCAAACCTACTTGCTCAGGAGACATAGAAGCAATTTTAATTAAAAAATAAAAACAACAAGGTATTCAAAAGAAATATTCCCTATTGCATCCTAGCTCTAAGTATATGACTGAGTTTTTAATGACAGAGAATTTACACAAATGCATAATTCAATCACTGTGATTGTTAGAGGAGAAATCAGATAAATATGGCAAATGTGATTACTTTTGTGAATGCCTAAACTTAGTGAAAAAAATTCAGATTATGTGGAAGGACTGATAAACAGAATAGCCTTGAAGAAATACTCTACAAATAGACTTTTCTCAGAAGGGCCTTTGATAGATAGATATTGGGCAGGAGGGAATTTAAGATTGTATTCCCTGGCAAGTAATTGAAATAAGGCAATTCTTTGCTGCCAGATAAATATTGACCTATATGGGCTAACACAGTCAACGTGAAATAGAGTTGACCTTCTCTTGTGGAAAATGAATAGTCTATCTAGGATGTGTACCTGAACAAAAGGCTATCTGACATCTTTGCAGTTGGTTCTTGAATGAAATGTCTGTAGATAGGGTAAGATCTCCTGAACATGGCTTCTAATCCTCTGCATTGTACAGACAAGTGGGACACTGAAGATTCTAAACTCTTTTACAGATAGCATATTTATAACTCTTTCAACAAGAGATGTTTTAAGTCAAGTGTATTTATGAAGATGTTCCATCCATTAATAAAATAATTAAAATAAAATAAGTGTCCACAGAGCATTTAGCATTGAAAAATCTTCTTATAATAAAACCTCATCTATGTAATATAAAATATTGCACAGGTTATATCAAGAAATTTATATACATCTAATTGCTATAGAGGACCATTATATAGAAATAGGTAAACATTAGTAGTTGTCTAAAAAAGTTACTAGGAACTTCAAATTTACAGCAATTTATTTTCTGTCTTACTGAATAGTAATGATAAAATATATCATAGGTTCTTGTTATATGTATTTCTTGAGTCATTAAAATATTTCAAATGAAATATCAGACAGTTATGTTTTCTTTATAGCTTTAATACATGGAGGCCATATACATTTAAAGTAATGGTATTGAATTACTTCAAATATCATTCTTTATAGCTGAGATTAGAAGTTACCCTATTTTTTACACCACATGGAATGTGTCCATTACTCTCTCAAGAGCATATTTGATGGATTGATCTTTCCCTATGCTATAAACATTATGAGTAAGAATCAATCAATAATGATAAAATAAGAGAGAGGGAGCAAATCTTAGCCAACAATACTTAGTTTAATTCAAAATATTAATTTGGGTGCATCTGGAAATACTCCTTCTAAAGTTAAAAAGAATAAAATCTCTGGAAAAAGTGAATAATAAGAAAAGCCCATCTACTGAAAGGAAACATTAAATAAAGTTGATTTGGTTTCTGGTGAAATCTCTTGCAATTTGTGATGCCTTCCTTCTTCCTGGAGGAAAGAAGGGTGAGGGGAGAGTTCTCTGGTTTCCCTTCATCAGAGCATTAATCCCGTCATGAGGGTACCACCCTCAGGACTTCGTCTAAACCTAATTACCTTCCGGAGGCCCACCCCTTAACATGGCAACATCAGGGATAAGAGTTTCAAGTAATGGATTTGGGGGCATATAAACATTCAGTTTCTAGAAATATTTAAACAGCGTATCATAAATACATGTATTTATAGTGCATTCAGAAACTGCAAAAATAGATGGTGTTAAAGATCATATTGAAGACATATCAAAACTGAAAATATGCTTTAATATCAACAAGACTAAAAATATTCACAATATTTAAAATCTTATAAAATATCTCTAATTAAAATAGAATTAAGCTCTAAATCCAATGCTGTGCAAACAATCACCACATTTTTAAACTACCATGGGGTCAAAGAAAAAAATCTGAAGAATATTTTTAAAATGTAGTAATTAAGTAATAGTAAAAAAAAATACAAGACATTAAACTTTGTAAAACATATAAAGGCTCAAAAAAGCCCGATTTAGTCTGTGAAAATATTAATAAAATAATACATTCCAACAAAGTAATGGAAGAAAATACAACACATAAATTGGATTAAAATATGAATCTATACATGCAAAAATCTCAGGAAACACAGATCAAAAACAAAAAGACAAACCATCAAACTATAAAAATCAGTGAAGGATTAAACAAATCTCTAAAGAAGATATATCAATGGCTAACAAATATGTGGAAAGATGCTCGATGTCATCAGTCCTAGGACCATGCAACCCAGAAGCACTAGGATGGTAATTGTCATCTCAGCAGGGATGCTCATGCGTGTGTATTTTAATCGGTGCTCTGATTTTAAAATGTCTTATCTGAAAAAACAGTAAGGCAACTGCATGAGGAAGAACAAATTAGAAGAATAACATGACCTGATACCAAGAATTATTATGATGCTAATGTAGATTTGGCATAATATAGAGAAAATATAATTGCTGAAACAGAACAGACAGTTTATATGATTAGTTCATTTATGACAAGAAACATCATAATATAATCAGAGAAGGTAAGCTTTTGCAATAAAAGGTGTGAGAACAACTGAATGCATAAATGGAAAAAGTGAAACTTAACCACTAACTCAAGCCCTAAATAAAAGTTTATTCAATATATACATTATTTCTCAACGTGAAAGTGAAACACTAAGGCTCCCTGATATTAATGTTGAAAATATTGCTATGGTTTTCCAATGAGTCAACATTTTGAAAACTGGACACAAAATGTCTTTAGTCATAATACGAAAGGCTGATAGATTGGATTACACTAAATTTAGAATATTTCTCAATCTAAAGAAATCATCGGGTAAAATGTACATATTGGTATTGGAGAAGATATTTGATATACATGCACTCAATAAAGTTGTAATATCATGAGTATATATAGGACTTCAAATTACAACAAAAAGATAAGCCAATAATAAAATGTGAGAGAAAAAAGAAAAACTAGAAATATACTCAACAAATAATGTAAGATATATACATACTCGTATATGTACTTTAGTGACCCTGGCATCTTCATTAAAAAAAAAAAACAAAAAAAAAACTAGAAACATCTAAATGCCTATTATTAGGTTTATAGATAAATTGTTGTGTAGCCAAACAATTAATATCCAGCAACTAAAATGAGTTAATAAAAAACAATGTGATATACAATTGCATAAATCAGCTAGACATGTGACAGTATACACTGTATGACTCTATATAAAGTACACATGATAGAAGTAATCTGTGATGCTGGAAATGAAAGATGTTGTTATTGGGACTCTGAGTAGTGTTAGAGAAGCCTTTGAGTGTTTCTCTGATAATATCCTAATATTTTGGTCCTTGTAATATTCTAATATTTTATATAGGTAATGGTAACTCAGGCATTTTGATTTTATGAAAATTCATCAGTCTGTATATATGAGATATATATACTTACTAATGCATATGTTAGTTCAATCAAAAGTTTACCTATAAGTCAAATTTATGCTATATAATCCTGGAGTCCTATTTGTGTTTTCTCTTTAGGATCTAGAATAGTGAAAAATTTCACAAAAATTATAATTTAATCATAGAATAATAACTTCAGTCATTCTTAATCTATGATTTATTCATTGTATAATAAAAATTAAATGTTAGAATATAAATTAAGTAAAGTTAGACATGTATATTGAGTGAATATAAAAAGAAAACTATTAGTAATTTATTTTATTTCAGCTTTAAATTAAAAAAAGCTAATTAACAAAGTGAAACAATTCTTATTAAAATGCCCTTTGAATTGTCAAAAATACATATTGCTTTATTTTCAACTGCAGGTGTACTCACATTCTCATAAATGAAATCATCCATCTTTAAGCAAACTGAAATTACTTTTGTTTTAATTATTGTATATGTAACAATTTTTTGTGAGGCTTTATTGTTCACATTAACAGTAGTAGAGTTTTTATAGACAAGTACATTTCTTGGAGTATTGAATATATTTTAAAATGGAAAATTTCAATCATCCATGATATTAAACAGTGCTTTAGGAAGTAAAAAAAAAACTTTTCAATTATATATTCTGTCTTCACACCTTAGATTCTTTGTTTACATTTCCATGTGAAACTAAAAAGTATCTTATTGACAAACAAACAGCTAGGATGTATCTTTCTCTTGCGAATTTCCCATTAACTTGAACAACCTCTAAAATTTGAAGCTCCTGTGGTTTGACTATTCCACTGAGAACATCTTGCTGCATAATTCTGCTTGCTTGTTGGTTATTATCATATCTTATGATTTGGCTGTTCTTCAAATTCTTCATTTAGCAGGAGTTGAATTGTTTGTGGAAGAATGAAAGAAAGAAAGGAAAGAAGAAGAGAAGGATGGAGAGAGGGAAGGAAGAAGTACAAGGGAAGGAAGGGAAGAGGGAATCAGAGGACCACTTTCATTCCTTGACAATAGTCATAAAACATGCTATCTCACCTACTTTGTTGCCTCCCATCTTGCCTCTGAAGTAACTGTACCCATTCATTTGCACTTTTCTGATGTTTAGATTTTTTAAATATTATTGTTTGTTTACTCCCTTTGTTTCATTTAAACATTTGCCTATTATTAGGCAGAAGACCTGGACAGACACTTCTCCAAAAAGGACATACAGAGGGCCTGGAGACATATGAAAGGATGTTCAATATCGCTAGCTATCAGAGAGATGCAAATTAAAACCACAATGAAATACCACTTCACACTGGTCAGTGTGGTATCACAAATGAATCAACAAAGAATAAATGCTGGTGAGGTTGTGGAGAAAAGGGAACCCCAGTGCTCTTTTGGGTGGGAAAGCAGACTGGTGCAACCACTGTGGAAAACAGTAAGGAATTCCTCAAAAAACTTAAAATGGAACTGCCTTTTGATCCAGCACTTCTGCAGAAATTACACCCTAAGAATCCCAAAACACTAGTCCAAAAGAACCTATGTACCCCAATGTTCATAGCAGCGCAATTTACAATAGCCAAGTGCTGGAAACTGTTTAAGTGCCCATCAGTAAATGAGTGGATAAAAAAAAAAAAACTGGCACATTTACACAATGGAATTCTAAGCAGCAGAGGGAAAGAAGGAGCTCCTACCCTTTGCAACAGCATAGATGGAACTGGAAAGCATTATGCTGAGTGAAATAAGCCAGACAGTGAAAGAGAAATACCATAGATCTCACCTGTAAGTGGAACCTAATCAACAAAACAAACAAGCAAGCAAAATAAAACCAGAGAAATGGAAATAAAGAACAAACTGACAATTACCAGAGGGAAGGAAGGTGGGGCATAATGGGGGAAAGAAGGGGAAGTGTCCTTAAGGAACATTCATAAAGAAAGGGCTCAGAGACAGAGACAACAGGGTGGGGGAGTAGGTTTGAATGTGGGAGGTGGAGGAGCGTGGGGAAGGAGGATGATGGGAGGAAATGAGGACAACTATAATTGAAATTAAAAACAGGAAAAAGAAACATGGACTTATTATTAATGATAAATATATTGTGGGAACTAAAATAAGCATAGGGTAGAAAATCTGGCTAAAACCAGTTTGTAATATTCAATACAAAAACATCTGGTATACGATATAATAAAAATAGAACCAGTTCTGGCTCTCCCTAGCTACTCATTAAATTTTCTTTAATCTCTCTAGTAAGGATAAATTCACCCAATTCTTTTATTCACATTTTAAGCTTGTGCCTTGTGCTCCAAGGTCCCACGAGAATTATATTGTGCTGTGGACCATATTTGAAAAGTTGTAAGTACAGATAATATTGCTTTAGTTATATAAAATAGTCAGATAAAATGTATATCTTAGAAAATTTTACATGGTCTTCTCAATCCTAATATATCTTGTATGTGATGTATCTGCCTTGCAGAGTAAGGCAGAAATACCAAAAATTATTTTAAATATTCAAAACATTAATGGCATATCTGCAAACACTCTTCTGTTTTTAAAACAAATTTGTTTTTAGAAAAAATATTAATAATTTAGTCCTGGCTGGTGTGTCTCAGTGGATTGAGCACCAGCCTGAGAACCAAAGGGTCACTGGTTTGACTACCAGTCAGGGCAACTACCTGGGTTGCAGGCCTGGCCCCCAATAGAGGGCTTGAGAGAGGCAACCACACATTGATGTTTCTCTCCTTCTCGTTCTCTCTTCCTTCCTCTCTTTCTAAAAATAAATAAATGAAATACTTCAGAAAAGAATTTTAAATAAATTAAATGTATATGTTGTTTTCAAATCCAAAATACCCAGAGTTACAAAATAATGCTGAAATCTTGATCCAGCTTTCAGAAAGACTACTTTGAAATTAGGGATTCGATCCCCAGGATTAGGGGTAGGATTTCTGTCTGAATATGAGACAGAATTAGGAACATTAGTAGATTTTGTTGTGACTACACATAAAGATTTAGGAGGAAATAGGATCATAATTACAGTGCCAGTAAGAAACTTGACCTAACTAAATTCATATTATGAATGCATATAAATGATACTTAATTTTTCAATAGGCCAAGGGAATGGGGTGTGCAAAAAAGAAAAGGTGGAAAAGAACATGCATTGGGGTTCCCCTTCGCCACCTATCAGGCTGAAGTGAAGTTTGAGAAGAGAGACTGTTCAGAGCTTAGATGAAATGGTAATGGACATTAAATGAGGGATTTTTCAATTGGTTCAAAATAATTTCAGAAATACTGAAATTAAATTTTTTCATGAGACTGCTTGTCTGAGAAATACCTGAGAAGACAAAATTTAAACAATAGTATGTTTCTAAGTAAAATTAGATAGGAAAATGCATTATTTCAGAACTTAGAGACTCCAGTTTAATAAATTTGTTTGCTATAACAATTGCATACTTAAAGAAGCTGTGTTTTTAATTGAGACCATTTAATTGCAATAGATATAGTAGTTACAACAATGATAACTGGTATATTGATGGTTAACATAGAGAATAGAATTTTTGTTTTCTGTAAATTCATAAGTACATGTTTTTTAAAGAGTCTATAAGTCGATTAAATGAAATTTTATGAGATAAATTTTGTGGAAGCTTTTTTAAAATTATGTTTAAATTTTAAACACTGTTTCTATTAAGTTATCCTTTTCTTAAAGAGTACATTTATTTACTTTTAGGCAGAGGGGAAGGGAGGGAGAAGAGAGGGAGAGAAACATCAATGTGTGGTTTCCTCTCTCACATCCCCTAGAAAGGCCCGGGCCCACAACCCAGGCATGTGCCCTGACTGAGAATTGAACAGATCTTCTGTTTCACAGGCTGGTACTCAGTCCACTGAGCCACACCAGCCAAGGCTAAATTGTCTATATTTATTTTTATCATTATTCTCATGGCCTAATGCATGGGGTATGTCTCTGTTGTACTACTGTACATATAGTGCTATAATGGAACAACACGAAGGAGGAAAATCTATATTTTAATGCAAAAATATGGTATTATCTTCCACCACTTTGTGTTTCCAAGCTCATTGCACTTATGATCATCTACTGTTTATTTCATTCATGCAATGGTTCTATAACTATAAAATTGATTATGTACCTAAACATTTGGTAATGCACATAAATTAGTTTCCAAATGTAAGTCTCACATTGGTCAAACACACACATACATAGACACATGATGAATATGAGAATTTAATGGCAGTATCACAATAATTTAGTGAAATACATAGTAATTTTTGCAATAAAATGTATTAATTTAGGACATATAAAGGGAAAATGTGTTATTTTAAAATAACTATGATTAAAAATTTCTTTTTAAATGTAACCTCTAAAAGCATAAATGCTAATTCTTTCTTTTTTTTTTTGAAATATACTAAAGTAAAAATACACAAGTGAGCCTGTCTGGTGTAGCTCAGTGGATTGACCATGGGTCTGTGAACCAAAGGACTGAGGTTCGATTCCCAGGTAGGGCACATGCCTAGGTTGCGGGCCAGTGCCCAGCAGGAGACGCATGAGAGGCAACCAAACATTGATATTTCTCTCCCTCCCTCCTCCCCTTCCCCTCTAAAGATAAATAAATAAAATCTTTAAAAAATGCACAATTGTATTTTGTTTTTGAAAATTTATTTCTAATTATAGCTGACAAACAATATATTAGTTTCAAGTACACAACATAGTAATTTAACATTTTTATACTGTACCAAGTGATCACCACAATATGTCTCTTAAACATCTGTCACCATGTGTCATTGTTATAATGTTATTCACTCAATTCCCTATGTTGTATATTTCATCCCCACTACTTACTTTATAGTTCAAAGTGTGTACTTCCTTTGTTCCCTTCCCCAACTTTCTGTCTAACCCTCCACCACCCTCCTATTTGCAAATCGTGAGTTTGTTCTATGTATCTATGAGTTTGTTTCTAGCTCATTTTGTGTGTTCTTGTTTCGATTTGCAGACCACAAATCTGAGTGTATACCATGGCCGCTCTTCATTGGCAATTCTTGAATTCCAAATTTTATCCCCTGCTACAATGAGACTATTTAGAATCTGTGTTCATTTCTGACTCTGTGTTCTACTTTCTGCTTGGCTTATTTGCCTTTTGTCCTACACAGCAGAAGACCCGGAGAATGCTTTGAGTGGAAAAGCAGCAAGGGATGTCTGGCTCATGTTTCTGCCAATATATTGTCTTTCAGACTGGATTATTCTGTTGGCCGTCATCAGAGAACTGAAGTCCAACTTTACTCTTCCTTTATGAACTGCAAGATGGATCTGAACTGCTGCTTGTTTCTCAGCTCCTGGGCCTCACGCATGATGAATAAGCTAAGACAACAAAAGAAAAAGTTACATAATCTCTCTTCCCTTTTCCCTTAGATCCGATACTACACCTGCTCCCTTGATTGCACTTTTTTTGTTTGTTTTAAGCAGCTGTTTCATGCATTTCATTTACATTGTATAATCAGTTTGGAGGGTTGTTCTTATACAAGCTAATCAGTCATACTGTAAGTGCATGTTAAAGAACTTTTGTAGACTACTAACTGTTAAAGTTTACTCATCTCTTTATGTGGCTGGTCCTTTTTTATCCATGAAGTTTCAACTCAAAAAGCATGTCCGCAGCCAAACATTCCCTGACGTTAATATGAAAGATTGCCACTTGCTCTTATTCTCTATTATACCACATCCTTATAGCCATAGCTTACCTACTACTATATGAACTTTCTAATAAGCATATATAATTAAAAATAAATTATATGAACATTGGAAAAATAAGTTATTTCAATGGTAACACAGAAAATAGACCAATAACCATGCATGAAAATAAAAGGATGCTCAAGAAACAATAAAAATATCATATATTTAACATGTATAAAGGAACCATGGACAAAGCCAAAGTGGGGTAGGACTGAGGGTAGGAGGTGGAGGTGGGTGGGGAGGGAGGAAGTGGTGGTGGGAAAATGGAGACAATTGTACTTGAACAACAATAAAAAATAAAAAATAAGTAAATTTTACCATTTTCTGTTCGTTTGATTATCACTTCTAAATCTCTAATGTGCATTTATCTCTCTTCCCAAGATAACTAAAGATAAAAATGCCAAATTTCTCAAGCTTTAATGGAGGAGCAAAATATAGTTTCAATATTTTCCCTTAAATATGTTAAATTTGATTAAATGCTTTGTATACTTCTGTCATAAAATACTGTGTTATTATTTCTCCATTTTATGACCCAGAATGTGTAAGTATTGCTTCTTTCCTAGTGTAGATGGTATTTAACCATCCTCCAGTAGAAAAAAAAGTAAAAGTCAGTGATGAAATTTAATGCCACTCTGTTGCCTCTGGTACAAAATCTAAAATATTCTTATCATCAAGACTCACTGTAGTGTTGCTCTTTTGAATTTATCAAAAAATATATTTGATTAATCTCAAAGCATCGATTTAACTAGCCAATATTACTTTTAAACTACACTTTAGACATGACCCTAATTTAATTATGTTTTTTTCTTTAAACCACAGTTTACCTCTCCCACTCTTCCCATTCTTTTTCTGTTCCCATCTTGAATGCCACGGTCAAGACAAACTTAAAGTCTTTTCTGTTTGTTACGAGAACCAGTCCTGCCCTTATGATCTTTCAGCTACTGTCTTTGCCCAGATCCCACCTCTTCTCCCCAAGAGCAAACAGCACCAACTTTAAAAATGGTTTTATTAATGCCCCTCAGTGATTCCCTGGGGCTGATCACTTAGTCTTTGGCTACTGCTACAACCCACATACTGTCCCCCGTGTGGCAGAGGACATTGAGCAGCCCTTCCTCAAGCCCTAGTTGCAGTGAAGGTAGATGGGAAATACCCGGAGGGAATCATGAGTTCAGGGATTTCTGAACTGCTCAATCAGTCAGTCCTTCCTTTGGCTGGAAGTTGGAAGTGGTGGCCCCAAAGTCTGCGCACTTTGCTATCTGTGCATTCATCTAGCCTATGGAGGTGGTCCCCACATTCTTGGTTTACAGGTTTACTGGCTCCTTTGCCCATGACAGATGAGAAGGAGCTGTATCAATGGGTAGGGAGAAACTGTTGGAGTTTAAATACTCCCGAGCCTGACTGAGAACTGAGTATTCTCTCAAATCTCAGAACAATGAAGTTGGACATTCAGTCCCTCCTTATTTTACAGGGCTTACAAAATATCCTTTTACAAGACAGTTGAGAAAGAATAGAGAAGTGACAGCTAGAGGCCAAAGAATCAAAAAGTAGGCACAGATCTGTTACCACTTTGTAATGGTTTCTAGCATGACTCTGGCTCAAAAAGAGATTCGTTGGTTTATAATGTTCATATTATATATTCTTGTGATTGTATAATTTTCACCAGCTTGGTGTTTATTCAGAGTCTGCTTAGTACTTGTCTTTTATTTACTTATAAATAGCACAGTTTTTGATACATTAGAGAAATTTATTACTTGATTGATTCATTTAAAATACTTTTTAAAGGCAAATAATTGCATGCAATTAACCTTTTGTGTAAATTAATTTTCTCAAATTCTGGAGTCAAAACAAAGTAAGCTTTCATAATTAAAATACCTGTTGTGAGAGGTTCAAGATGGAGGCATAGGCAAACACAGCTCACCTCTCCACACAACCACGTCAAAATTACAATTAAACTACAGAGCAATCACCATTCAGAACCATCAGAAATCAAGCTGAATGGAAGTCCCATAACTAAAGAAGTAAAGAAGAAACTGCATGCAGACTGGTAGGAGGGGTGGAGATATGGAATGGACTGGACCCACACCTGTGTGTGATGGATAAAAATTGGGAGGCATGTGGTGGGAGCAAGCTCAGGGTTCCAGTGACAGGAAGGTAAGTGATAACTTCTGGCCTTAAAAAAACAGTGGGGATTGAGGCTGTGGAAGAAAAACTACTACAGTCTCAGATCATTTTTTTCATGGGAAGTGTGGATTGGTACATTGAAAAACTTTTTAGTATAATCTTTATTATATGTTTCCATTACTATTTAGTCCCCTTACACCTGCCTCCCCCAAGTGATCACCTCACTTTTGTCCATGATCATGAGTTTTTTCCTTTTTGCTCAGTCCCTCCACCCCTTACTTCCCCGACTAACTGTCATCTATTCTCCATCTATGTGGTTGTCTGTGCTTTGCTTGTTAGTTCAGTTTGTTGGTTAGATTCCACATAAGTGTGAAATCTGATGGTATTTGTCATTATCTGACTGGCTTAGTTCACTTAACATATTGTTCTCCAGGTCCATCCCTACAGTTTCAAAGGATAAAAATTTCTTCTTTTTTATGGCCGAGTAGAATTTCATTGTGCAAATGCCCATTGTTGTTTATTAACTCATCTATTGATGGGCACTTAGTCTGCTTGCATGTCTTAGCAATTATAAATAATGCTACAATGAATATGAGGGTGTTGACAGTTTTTTAAATTAGTGTTTTGTGTTCCTCTGGATATAATCCCAGAAATGGAATCTCTGGGTCAAAAGGCAGATCCATGTTCATTTTTTGAGTTATCTCTGTACTGTTTTCCACAGTAGCTGTACAACTCTGCATTCTCACCAAAGGAGTTCTGCTTTCGCCACATCCTCGCCAGCACTTGTTTGCTGATTTATTGACGATAGCCATTCTGACTGGTGTGAGATGGTATCTCATTATGTTTTTTATTATAGTGATGTTGAGCATCTTTTCATATGCCTCTTGGACATCTGCATGTTCTCTTTGGAGAAGTGTCTATTCAGGTCCTTTGCTGATTTTTTTATTGTTTTTGTTTGTTTGTTTGTTTTTTGGTGTTGAGTTTTGTAAGTACTTTGTAAATCTTGGCTATTAACCCTTTATCAGATGCATTGGTGAATATACTTTCCATTCTGTGGGTTGTCTTTTTATTTTGTTGGTGATTTCCTTTGCTATGTCAAATATGTTTATTTTGATGAAGTCCCATTTATTTTTTTTCTTGTTTCCCTTGTCTGAGGAGATATATCCAATAAAAAATTTCCACGAGCAACGTCTGAGATTTTGCTGCCTGTGTTTTCTTCTAGGATTTCTATGTTTGGGGTATAACATTTAAGTCTTTGATCCATTTTGAATTTATTTTTTGTGTGCTATAGGAAGGTGGTCTAATTTTATTTTTAAGCATGTATCTGTCCAGTCTTCACAACACCATATATTGAATAAACTATCTTTATCCCATCGTATGTGCTTGCTTCCTCTTTCAAATATTAATTGACTATAAAGGTGTAGGTTTATATCTTGCCTTTCTATTCTGTTCCATTGATCTATGTGTCTGTTTTTATGTTCGTACTAGGCTGTTTTGTTTACTCTGGCTTTGTAGTATACTTTCATATTAGGTAGTGAATTCCTCCAACTTTGTTCTTCTTGTTCAGGATTGCTATTGCTAGGCAAAGCCTTTTGTGGTTCTATATAAATTTTTGAAATAGTTTTCTGGTTCTGTGAAATACATCATTGGAATCTTGATAGGAATTGCACTGAATCTTTAGATTGCTTTGGGTAGAATGGACATGGTATTGATGTTAATTCATCCTATCCATGAGGGCCCATGTACAGACTTACTTGGACTCAATCCTTCTGAGCTCCAGCACAGGAGCAGCAGCTTTAAAGGCATTGGAGACATATTGGGAGGAACTGAATTGTCTGGCATTAGGGCAAGAGCTGGGAGGCAACTTTCTCCCCAACAAAAGTGCTGACAGAGGCCATTGTTCCTTTTCTGAGTGCTCCCCCCACAGAATCAAAGAGTTGGCAGGTGGGCACCATATCTGAGACTCCATCAATCTGACTCAGAGTTTGCCTATTTCCGGTGATTCCCTAAGGCTCTGCTCCACCCAACATTTGGGCCCACCCAAGTTGTTTCCAGTGGCTTTCTCATGCAAATGCCTTGTCTTGGCTCTTGCTTCAGATCTTCCTAAATTCTCTCAAATAAATAGCATCTGGCCTCAGCATGCCCTGTGCCTATTGTTAAGTGGTCCCAGGCTTGACACTAATAGCAGCTAGCTTTGGTTTATAGTTTGGACTCACTTGGACACCTCCAAGCCAATATAAGTAGCAGCTACCTACAGATTGTTTTTTAGCTTCTTTGGGTGGTCCTGGACAGAACATAAGAAGTGATTGGCCTTAGGCTATACCTCCCAGGAGGCATCAAAGCCTGTGCACCCAGTGGACAGCTACAGATCATATTGGAACACCATACCCAATGACCTCCACAAGCGACTCAGTCAAGGGACAGACTCAGTTGGCACCAGAGCCCTGCTGAAGGAAATTTTTCTTTGCAGAGTGAGCCCCTGCACAACTGGTTGATAATCAGTGGCCACAGCCAGTCCTTGCAGCTGATTGGCCTATGTAAATCCCTCCCATTGAACAGCCAACAGCAATCCAAGGCTTGGCTGTAGGAGAGGGATGTACACAGCCCATGTGATCAGTGCACCTTGAGTGCCCAGTTTGGGGGATAGGGGAGATTGTGCCACTGGACCCCATGGGGCACTTACTACATTTAGACCACTTTACCATGCCAGACAATTGTAGCAGCGCTACCTAATATGTGAAAACAAATACAAAGACGCTGCCAAAATGAGGAAACAAAGAAATATGGCCCAAATGAAAGAACAGGACAAAACTCCAGAGGGAGAACTGAACAAAATGGAGACAAGCAGTTTGTTAGGTGCAGAGTTCAAAACATTGTTTATAAGCTTGCTCAGTGAACTTAGTGAGGACTGCAAAATCATAAAAAAGAACATGGAAACTATAAAACAGATCCAGTTATAAATGAAGGATACACTAACTGAAATGAAGAACAATTTACAGTACAGAGGATGCAGCCAAGAATCAAATTCTAAATTTAGAATATAAGGAAACAAAAACACCCAATCAGAACAACACAAGAAAAAAATAATCCAAAAATGAGGATAATTTAAGGGACAACTTCCAACATCCACATCATAGTGGTGCTAGAAGGGAAAGACACAGAGCAAGAAGTTGGAACATATTTGAGAAGAGTAATGACAAAAAGTTTTCTTAACTTGGTAAAGGAAATAGATATACAAGTTCTGGAAGCACAGAGAATCCAAAGTAAGATGGATTCAAGAAAGCCTATGCCAAGACACATCATTTGTAAAATGTCAAAGGTTAAAGACAAAGAGAAAAATTTAAAAGCAGTGAAAGAAAAAGCAGTTATTTACCTACAAGAGAGTTATTTCCCATTAGACTTCCAGCTGATTTCTCTAAAGAAACTTAATAAGCTAGACAGTATTGGCAAGAAATATTTAGTGATGAAAAACAAGGACCTATAACCAAGATTATTCTATTAAGCAAACCTATCATTTAGAATTGAAGGATGCTCATCACCAAACCACTATTATATGAAATAATAAAGGGTCTTCTTTAAGAAAAAGAATATAAAAAATATGAACTGTAAAATGGTAATAAATACATACCTATCAATAACTGAATCTAAAAAACAATAATAAATGGAAAAGTGTAACAGAAATAGAACCTCAGACACAGAGACAGTTTTTAAAAGAATTTATTTATTTATTTTTAGAGATGGGAGGGAAGGAGACTGGGAGAGAAACACCAATGTGTGGTTGCCTCTCATGTGTCCCCCACTGGGGACCTGGCCTGCAACCCAGGCATGTGCCTTGACTGGGAATTGAACCAGCGACCCCTTGCTTCGCAGGTCCATGCTCAAACCACTGAGCTACACCGGCAGGGTAGATACAGAGAATGTTTAGATGGATGCCAAATGAAGTAGGTCTTGAGGGGATGAACAATAGAGTTGTAGAGATTAAGAAATACAAATTGGTATTTACAGAGTTGTAGGGAATCAAAGTATAACATAAGGAATAGAGTAGTCAAAGAACATATATCCATGACCCATGCCTATGGACAACCACGTAGGGATTGCCTGAGAGGGTTGGTGGCAGTGTTGTGGAGGGGGACAAAGGGGAAAATTTGGGTCAACTGTAATAGCATAAACAATAAAATATAATTTAAATTAAAAAATAAAATAAAATGCCTGTTACACTTTAAGTCTTGGGAGCTTTAGTCCAAGGAAAAAAAATAAGGTTCAATTCCAGGGTATATTTTGATTTTAAATCACAAAAATTAAATGCTATCAAAGCAAATATGTGTGATATATTTATTAAGGGTATGAAAAAGAACATCATCTTTTAATACTACTCAACAAATATTTATTTTATATCTACCAGGTACTAAGAAATCTATCAAATGCTAAATATGCTAGGTACAACAAGTTAGGTATGATCACTGTGCAACCTATATGGAGATCAGCATAAAAACTGGAGGAGTCTGCAGGCAGTTACAATGAAGTGTGATTAACACTATCTTATAAATACAAGATATGGAGGAGAGGCCACTTTCCAGAAGAAGTTTTGATCTAAGTGGATAGCTTTAAATGTCCAAGCAAAGAGGGAATGTGAAAAGTGAAGGAAGAACACTTTTTATGACTGAAACAAAGTATTAATGAGTGCAGAGCAAACTGGTTGTTGAGAGAGTGAAGAGATGGAAAGAGATCACACTGTCCTATGAAAAATACATGTAAAAGTGTATGTGCCACTACTGTAGACTATATGATATATTATATCTTTCCTGGTCTACTGAAGTAGCTTCCTACCTGCCTCCTTAACTTCCCCACTTTCTCTACACATCAGAAAATTTGAACTTTAGAATATATGTGTGTGTACATATATGTGTGTGTGTGTGTGTATATTCTAGTAGTTATCTTCTTAAAGTCATCCAATACTTCCCATTTTTATCAATACAAAAGGTAATTTGGACCCCATCTTCCTTGTAAACTTTACCTCTTTCCACACTTTACTTACTGTCTTTCAACCACAGTAATATTTCAATTTCTGAAAATCAAGACCCTTTTTATATAGAAGACTTCAAGTTTACTTTTCCTGTATCCTAACTCCTCTCCTTTATACTCATCTCTTTGCTGACACCCATTCATCCTTTAATTCTCATCTTCAATATTTTACTTTCAATAAGGCCTTGATTGAAAATCCAATATAATTTACCTAATTTTGTTCATCACCATGTGATAAGCACATAGGTTTCAGATGGCATATAGTAGGTATTCAATACATATTGTTGAAATTAATAACTTGAGAAAAGTTAAATATAGCTAAATAAGAAAGAGAAAGTTGTAAACTAAGTAAGGCAAGTGGTTGCTTTATTTAATAGTTTGGAGGATGTTAGTTTTAAAACAGAAATAAAGAAATAAGGAGACAGAATAATTCCACTGAGTGAGGGAAAGAAGCTGGCAAAATCTAGAAAAATAGATACTGGTGGGAAAAGACTTGATTTGAAAAGTTATCCTAGAATGTAATTAATGGCACTTTTAAACTGATGGTTTGTGGTTAATGAATGAGGCACAAATACGAAGAGATCTAATGGAAGAGATCTAATTCCCTGCCTTAAAAAAAACAAGGCAGAAAATGGCGAGTTGTGCCATTCTTTTTTGAGAAAAGAAATAAACAGAAACATAAAACCAAGCATGTTTTACTAGGAAGAGGTGATCAATCCAATTTTAGGTACTTATTGAACATATGAGTGAAAGCATGAAGACAACAAAAGTACATGAGGACATGCAATGGGAGATCAGTCTAAATTGGAGACAGAGGGATGTCAGTCATCCTCTGATAACTAGAAGGATGGAATTGAATGGACTCACTTGAAGAGAGTACTGGGGGGGAAGAAAGTAACTCTTAAGAAAGTTAAATATAAGCATAAAAAAAGAAAATAGAAACTATAAAGAAGCCCAAAAGAAATGCCTCTGGAAAATCTAAGGAACTTTGTTTTCATGAAATGCAAAGGATGAGATGCTTGAAATATGAGGGCATGGTCTATGCACTAAAATAATGCAGTGACAGTTTAGATAAAATGTTTACCAAATTTTTCATCAAGGTAATTGTTAAAACCGTGGCTGAAATGCAGAGTTCAAAGTTAAACAGGATTAGGAAGTAATACAATGAAGGCAACTTTTTAAGGTCTACTTATAAAAGGAACAGAGACAAAACAATGAATAATAGAGATGGGATTTTATGAATAAAGCCTTTTAAATAAAGATTTTACTTATTTATCTTTAGAGGGGAAGGGAAGGAGAGGAGAGAAACATCAATGTATGGTAGCCTCTTGTGCGTCTTCTGCTGGGAACTGGCCTGAAACCCAGGCATGTGCCCTGACTGTGAGTTGAACCGTAATCTCTTGGTTCACAGACCCGTGCTCAATCCACTGAGCTAGATCAGCCAGGGTGAACTGTGCCTTTTTAAAGATGCTAAAGATGAAGAGACTTTGTGCATTACTATTATTAGATCTTTATTGGAAAGATCTAATTAAGAAAGAGTGGTAGAAGAAAGTTGGTAGTTCAAAAACAGACATTTCATTTCTGATAAGGCAGAAATTTTGAGTATCATAATAAAGGGGAATGGATTAAGTTTAGGAATTAGGAAAGAGTGGGGATTCAGAAAAATGTATCAACTTTGTGGCAAGAAAATAATTCCTTTCTTAGCAAGTGTCATTTATTTTCTCTGAGAACTGTAAGTCATCATCATTTTTTCAGACTGAGACAAGTAGAGCTTGTCGAAGAAAAGGGAAGACTATAGTTTTGACATGATTACGTGACACTACACTAGTTGAAATGATTCTATTTTTGTTTGTAATGTATTTAACTAATTTCTACTTTGTATTCCTATCACCCTCAATGTTTAAAATTCTTCAATTGTGTAAATTCACATCAACTAGAATAATTAAATACTGTAGAACAAAAGGGGTAATAATAGTACATACATATCTAATTCTTTACATGCATTTGAAAAGGATGGTGGAACTATCTTTGCAGATGAGAAGCAAGCTGTAATAGGAAGGGACATGTCAAAATCAGATGATTGGTTTCGAGAGACCACATTCTTTCATCAGGATGAATAAATGTTTTCATTTGAAACTGACTTGCCCTGCCTCTACCCTAAATTACTACTGTTCTTTAATCTAAAGGTATTCATTAAACCTGTAGACTTAAATAGTTCCCAACTGTAATATCATCACAGTTATATATTTAAATGCCTTAAAAGATAATTTAATATGTTCAATTTTGAAACATACAAAAACTTTAAAAAAGCAATTTAGACTTTATAATGTTGCCAATAGAGATAACTTATTCCCTTCTATGTCAAGATGGAGGTCTGTTTTTGTGAGAGATCTATTCTTATCTGCATGGATAAATGATCAATTATTACATTCAAAGGAAGTAGCTTTTTCATAGAATACAAAAATAGATAAATAAATCCCAAATTATTACATTACAGTTTATGATTAAAATACCTGTTTGAAGTAACTCTAATGGGAAAAATGCATCAAAATATGTTGTATTACTTTTGCTATTATTTCTATATCAACCCCTAGAGAAAGCATTATTATTAATAGTAGTTATTGCACTTGAAACTATATTGCCTTTCTAATAAAATATAATCCAGAAGTCTTGAACTTTAGAAAACCAGACTAGAAACAGATGTAATAATAGCACAGGTGTCTCTGATGTTCTATCCAACATGGGTAAAAATAATCACAGGAGTTGCTGCCCATGTAAAATCTCCCTGATGATTTTACTGAATAATATTTTCTTCTTTTCTGTATTACTGAATGCTTTTCCTTTTTGCCATTTGACAAGGAGTTGTGAACCAGCCTTTGGTGTTAACAGAATTCCCTGAAAACTTTTTTTAAGAGTGGAAGTATCTGTATGAACATTTAAAGTTTTGTATTATATATTTCATTATTACTAGAAAATATTCACTGCAGATTTTCTCAATTGTTTGATTATGCTTAAATGATGCTGAAAAACAGACTAACCATTTTATTCAACAGTTACGTGAATTAGTAAAATGCAGTTTAAATAAATATATATTAGCTTACTGAATCAAGATCTTTGCAAGGTGGATGGTTTCTAATATTTTTTGCTAGCTTTTCTACTGTAAAAATCAGCTCATATCTACTTGGGGTAGGAATTCTGTATCTTTGGAGTTTAGAGAAGAAAATGTGGAAGAGGTTGAAATTATTTTGATGACAATAAAATAGTTAAGATTTTTATATACAAATAACATATAGATGATGTGTAGTAAAATTCACTTATGTTTGTATTTTTCTATAAAGATAAACAATAGAATCATTAAACAATGTGACTAAGGAGACAGTTTCTATCTTAGCCCATGATAAATTAGATTCTTTCTTTCAAGTGAAGTTGTCTATTTTGTTGTCCAAGGCCATTTTTGACTGCACTATATTGCATACAAAGATAGCCATGCCCTTAAATCAGGAACTTTATTATTCTTTCTGGTTATGTTAAATAATTACTCAAAATTAAATCAGATTTTACTAAATTTGATCAATTACTAAAAGTATACTAATTAAACATTGGCAGTTTTGAATATTAGTAGCACTTTATGTGGAAAATAAGATTCATGATTTGCAGAATTGGCACCAAAAAAAAAGCCATTTGGTTTACTACCTTGTAAGCCCTTCTATCCATATTTTTATATAATCAGTTTACAGCATATTTAGGATAGATGTGCTAAAACATATTTTTAAAAACTTTACTCACATAAAACTCATATACATCAAGGCTGTGCTGTATATAGTCTGTTGATTGTGCACTGACTCTGACATTGTGATGTGTTTATATATGTAGTTGTCTCTGTCCATGTCCATGTCCACGTCAATACCTATGTCTATTTATTTCTACATCTATGTGCATAACTGTCTCTATTGCTGGGCCTCAAAGAGCTTTCAGTCTAGCAAGAAGAAAAGGAAAAATTAATACTCGCAAATCTACATGCAATATACCTACATAAGGGAAAAACTAAGATTAAATGTGAAGGAATCTTGCCCTGGCTGTGTGGCTCGGTTGGTTGGAGAGTTGTCCTGCACCCCAGTAGGTTGAGTGCTTGGTTCCTGGTCAGGGCACATACCAGGTTGCAGGTTGAATCCCAGGTGAGGGTGTCTTTGGGAGGCAACCAGCGGAGGTTTCTCTCTCACATCAAAGTCTGTCTGTCTGTCTGCCTCTCTCACCTTCTCTCTTTAAAATCAGTTAACATACTTAAACTAAAAAAAAAAGGTGTGAAGGGATATTTAGGCATCTGAAAAATCTTGATGAAATCTGTAAATTGGGAAATTGGTATTATTATTTAAAATTGGATCACATGTTCAACATTAAAAAATCATTGTTAGAGATGAAATTCTCTATACTTGGAGTGTTTTGAAAGGCTGGACTATGTGACAATTCTGGGCAAACACCCTGTGGCGCTAGTCCATGGGTCCTCAGAGGGAGCACCCCTTCTGGAAAAGGTGGACATCAGCCTGGATCTACACATCCCACTACCCCATTTTTACATATGGACCCTGAGAGTGATGTTGATATTTTCATTTGTAGATATAAAACTACAGAAAGAAAAAAATAAAAACAAAATACTTTATTTTCTTGAATACAAGGCTGTTGTAGGTATGTGTGATTATTCTGAGCGAGTGATTTAAAGCTTTCTGTAGGAAATGACATATAAGCTGAAACCTGAAGGAAGAACAAAGAAATAAGAGAATTGAGGTGATCGGCATTTATTCTCTCAGATAATAAATATTCACACATATCTAATATGTGGCAGGCATTGTGATGCATTTGTTTAGGATATACAAAATCCCTGATTTAATGGAACTTGCAGTAGACTGAGGGAAAAGTATGTGAGAAGGCCCAGAGTTTGGCAGAGCATGAAACACAGAATCTGAATAAGTTCACTATGATCAAAGATCGAGCCAGAGAGGGAGAATGCTGATACATACTTAGAGAAGAAAGACAGAATCTTTATATAAGGTCTTAGGTGCCATGTTTAGAAAATCTGATTTTATTCTATAGATGAATATGAATAAGAAGGCATTGCATAATTTCAGGGCACTAACAGAAGTGTTTGTGAATATGTGTCACATTTGATAAAGTTTTTTGTGTATGCTGAAGAATGAGTGAGAGAGGTGGATCATGGAGACATGTACTCTAGTTAACTTAGCCTATCAGCAAAATAAGTGAGAGAGGATGGTGGGGTGGTGAGGAGTGAACTAAATACAGAGTTGTGTGGATCTCAAATAAGCATAAATGGATAGACATTTACTTCAACTTTCTCGATGACCCTCTTCTTTAGTGCTAATATCTTTCCTGGTACTTAAGAGACATCACAATTTTGTTGTATCTTATTTGGTTACAAACCATCTTATTTGTTGTAAATAATATATGACACATAATAATCCCTTAATAAATGTCTCCAATAGGCTAGTGAGGAAGGTATTGTAGTGGTCATGAACATGAGCTCTGGAATCAAACTGTCTTTAAATTCAAATCTCAGACCATATTGTTTCATTTAAAGATCCATCTTCATAAGCTGTGTGACATGGGGGCATGCTATTTATCTTTATTGTGTCTCAGTTTCCTCCTTTGTAAAGTGGGGTTTATATTAGTTGATGCAAGGATTTAATGTGTTAATGCATGCAAAGGATTGAGAAGCAGTGTTTAGCAAACACACAGAAAGCAAAAGTCCTGAGTCTATCCTACTCTGCAAGATGGGCAGCAGTACTTCTCTAACCCTTTTTCTGTAATACTTTGATCCAAGGGAGTACATCTGTCTTCTGCAGCCAGAGAACTTTTAGATCAAAAGAGTGAGGAGTGTGAAAATAGAAAGAGGGATAGTAATGGCACAGTAGAATATGGGAGGTGTAGGTTTCCAAGAATAAGAACAAGAACAAATCTTGCAGTTCTATGCCTACTAGAAGTAAACAAATAAAATGATGGTTACAACCATTAGCTAAACTGTAATTTCTCATGAACTATAATTTTCAGGATATCAGTGAAAAGTAATGAGGCTAGAAAGCAGGATTATCATAAATAAGACATGATTATAAAAAACTACCAGAGGAGAATAAGAAGAGAGGGCTCACTGTACTCCCTTTTACATTTGAAAATCCATTCAATAGCATCAAAAAACAAAAGTGTAATTTCTTGTTTGTAGCTAATAATTGGTCTAAATAAATGCTACCTTATGTAAGAACGAGTGAAGTTTATGAAGAGGGAAAAATTAGACAATCTAGTAGTAAAGAAGTCTCCATAAAAATTGAAAAAAATCATAAACTACAAGTGATCAAAATATTTCTGAGTGGAATCTGTTTATGTTTTGGATCAAAAAGAAACCTTATGTTGGGAACTGCCCTGTCTGGTTTCAGAAGCTGTAACCCCCCATGGCCAAGGCTGAGTGAGTGACCTTCAGACCAGAAACTACTAAGGAGACAAAGCTTATCTCCCTGGCAGGAGCACCAGTTCTGCTCCTTTTACTTTACCCTGCCTGGCTTCCAATGTTTGATTGGTTAGCCAATGACGGGTAAGATTCCCTCAAAGGAGGGATGACCTAAAACAGGCATGATCAGGGGGGCCTCCACGGAAGAACTTGGCAGGGCTATAGAAAAAGGGGTTGATGGACCCTCACCCCTCAGCTTTGACATAGCCTGAGTCCTCATTCTGTCTGAAGAAGTCTCCTAACATCTTGGCTGCCTCATTTCCTGTGCCTGACATAAGCCTGAAACAATGCCTTAAGCCTGAGACAATGCTGGTGGTGAGTGTCACCCTGTGCTGGAAAGGGCGGGTTCCCTAGGGTGAACAGGCCTAAGGAAGAATGCATAAAATTCCATGAAGCCTACTTTGCTAATGCCCTCAATTTAAATAATAAGGAACCAAGCAAGAAGTGAGTTTGTTTCCCCCAAATTTTATGGCCCTTTAGCTATTTGACCCTGACTGAAAATAGGCCTTCAGTGTTCTTTGAATGTTATCTACTGTTTATTTCTGTCTGACAATGATTGATGAGCTTTATTCCTGTGAAAATTGAACCCCAGAATAGCTTGTCAAGGTAAGGGGTACTCTGCATTTTAGAGAATGGCCACACCATCCCTTTTCCTCCACAGGGCTCTCTAGTCCATGTGAATTTGTCTCATATCTCATCCATAATGCCACGGACACTGCAGGCTGGTGTCTGCATCAACCTTATATTGCTCTAATACCAGCAATATAAGATCTTTTTTCCCTAAAGTAAGACTTTATATTAGCCGAACACCATCCCCCCTGAATCAAAGACTTGCATGTAATTAATTTCTAACGTGGTACTTGGGAGCAGAAATGAGGGGTAGAGAAACAGAACAGGAAAAACACAAAAAAATACAAGATAAATTCAAGCATTAGTTGTGGAGACAGTTTAGGAAGCCTTTGGGTATGAATCTCGTAACTGTGAATGGGATGTGGGGGTCGAGCTATTAAAGGGGGTAAGTTTGCATGTGTGATGATTAAATTGAGATGAATTTAGAAATAGGGTGTTGAGGTGTTCCATTCTAATGCAGGTACAATTGTAAAGAAGCAACAGTATAGGAAATAATTTACTGAAAAATTACAAAGCAGTAATACAGCTTTGAAAATGTGGAAAAAACACTTTAATTTGTTATTTAATTAATTTCTACCCTGTAGGAGGTCCAGGGGAAACTAATTAATTATGACTCTTCCCTGATGAATTCTAATTAATTGGAATTTCATTTAATAGACATATTATTCAACTGGGAGTAAAAGTATCATCATATTTCTGACATAGCTGGATAGGAGAACTTGTTTCCAATGTAAGGCTGAAACTTGTATTAAAAAACTACATAATGAATTAAAATAATCCTTATTCTCTCTGCTATCATTTATACTGACACATCCAGAGAATAAGCCCCCTTTGTGGATGGATAAGTGAGAGGCTTCACGGAGGGTGTAAGGAGGCTGGCAGCGGGGACCTCCTGCCTCAGGGAACATAAGTGTTAGAAAAGAAGCAGAAAAGCACGATTCGTACCCATCCCAGACATGTACCACGAACTTAGTATTTATACAACCAGGGCTGTGCACTCTCAAAGTGCGTGGTTCTAGATCTTCTCTCGAAATATCTGCCTCACAGGAAAACTGCTTCAAATGGGCCATCTGGGGGACTTGAATGAAGAAAAGTGCCCAAGGTAACTACATTTATTGTTGACAGTTTGGAAAACATCAATTGAGTTTGCAGAGTAATCTGAAAAAATGGAAATCCAAGGGTTTCAATAGGATATTAAAATGAGTTTATATTTGATCATGTCCTGTATATGTGTGTGCATATATACACACACATATATACATACATATATACATACACACATGTGTATATGTATGTATATCTTAAACACTTGACTGCCTACAAGAAGATTTAATAGGGGGTAGGAATATTTAATCCTCATACCATCTCTATGACTAGTTTTTACTAGAGTCACCTTTTGTTTTGACTGGAAATAAGAAGTTTGGAGAAGTTAAGTACTTTGTCTAAAGTCTTTAGAGTAATTAAGATTGAGAGAGCTTTAATATTATAAACCTGAACCAATTGAATTTAAGAATCATTATTTTTGTTATTGTGAATATTATTTCTGAGGTTGCAATCACGCATAAATACTTTTAGAGTACATTCTTAAAAATAACATATGGTTGGCCCTGGCTGGTGTAGCTCAGTGGATTGAGTGCAGGCCTGAGAACCACATGATCGTAGTTCAATTCCCAGTCAGGGCACATGCCTGGGTTGCAGGCCAGTTCCCAGCAGGGGACCCACGAGAGGCAACCATGCATTGATATTTCTCTCCTTCTCTTCTTCCCTTCCTCTCTAAAGATAAATAAATAAAATCTTTTAAAAAATAAATAAGATTTGGTTTCATATGTGTGCAATTTCATGCTAAAACTCTAATAGACATAGCATCATGGTTTCTCAAAGTTTTGGACTTATGCCAGCAGAACCTCCCATAAAGCTGAGTTGTGTAAATTATTAATATTTCTGAGGATGGTGTCATTAATGTATTTGAAATATAGTTTTATTATGTTTTATACCTGCTGTTAGGAGCCGCAGAGTCACCTGTGGATTTGTATTATACTATTAGTTCCTCCAAAGTGGAGAAAATTTTTAAGTTTATTTCTAACACCTTAACAGTGTTTATCACATGATCATAACAGAATACTAGTAAAGAGTGCATAGAATTGAAGAATGCATCCATGAATGGAGGAATAAAATACTGGGATTAGTTATAAGTAAGCAACTTAGAGAAGTCTGTTAACATAAAAATATTATGTATATAAACAGATGAGAAAAAATCAAAATAATAGGCAAACCTCTTTGCCTACAATTCCAAAATGGCTTAAATGACATTTTAACATGTAGTTATAAAATAGCATTTGTATTTTCAAAGTGGTCATTTTGAAGAAAATTACACTTAAGAGTGTTTATAAATATGATTAGTTATTACAAATTGAATCATACTGTTTTTACTCTCACAATATTAATTTTGTATATTCTTAGTCATAAGAATATATTCTGTATTGTTACAGAATTGGCATGATTATTAATTGTGCCCAAATTTACTCTCTACAGTAGTGCAAGGATTTTTTAAAAGCTGATATTTCAAGTGCTACATAATCTATTCCAGAGCACAGAAAATAGAACAACTTCTAAACTAGTTTTGTATTCAGAAAGTAAAACTGTTTCTCTAAATTTTCAAAATCTTCTGCAATAAAAAGTCATATATCATGCTGATTTAATAACTTAATTCAGAAATATTAAGTAAAAATAGCAAACAGAATTCAATAGTATATTGAAAAAGTTAGAAGATTTTTAAAAATCATAAGTGAATGAAATTTCCACAACTTCAGAAATCTAAGGGTTTCAATAATATTAACTTTTAATATAATCAATCATAATAATATAAAATATAAGAGAAATCATATACTAATCTTTGTAAATTATTTTTAAATGCCTGTTGATATTAATGTACAAAATAAAATAATAATTGATGTAATATACTTTCACCTAAAGAACTCAATGTACTTAATGAAGAATTATAATAACTTTCTTATGCTAAAATAAAATATATAATGTCCTTTGTTTTCTAAAAACAAATATGGAAAACATTTGTTCATGAAATTAGATAAGAAAAAAATTAATCCAGAGAATCTAAGAGGAAAAGATTAAGCCCTGACTGGTGTGGTTCAGTGGATTGAGTACTGACCTGTGAATCAAAGGGTCACCGATTTGATTCCCAGCCAGGGCACATGCCTGGGTCGTGGGCCAGGTTCCCAGTTGAGGGCGTGTGAGAGGCAACCACACATTAATGCTTCTCTCCCTCTCTTTCTCCCTCCCCTCCCCTCTGTCTAAAAATAAATAAATAAATATTTTTTTAAAAAGTAGAAAAGATGAAATATTATTGATGATATGACAGCCTAAATAAATCAATGAATACTATAATACAAGACAGGGAAACAATAAAATAATAGTAATGAATGTAAAACTCATAAAATCAATAGTTCATGTTAATGCAAAGAAAACCTGTTAAAAGATAAAATTATAGAGAAAACTTCAATGCTAATTAAAAATATGTTTTTAAATGTGCATGCATAAATCTACAAATAAATTAATTTAAATCAAGTGTTGCATCTCTAAAACTTTCCAGAACTTCACAAAGAAGATGACAAAATAAGAAAAAAATACATCCTGTGTTTGTATAGGAGTAATTAATGTGATAAGTATTAAATTTTTATAAATTAGTTTATAAATCTAAAGCAATTTCAAATACAGTGACACCATTTCCCTTCTCCCAATGTTACTAAAAGCAGTGATAAAATCAACTTAAAACAACAAACATGCCCAAAGGACAATGAAGGAGAATGACTTCTCTAAGATGTAAAACATAGTATTACTCCTCTAAATTTAAATAACTTGATATTGTCACATGTCTACAAAAGTGAATAGAAAATCCAGGCAAGAGCACCACGGTCCTCAGGTTCATTGTTACAGACTATGTTTTAAGTACACAGTCACATAACAGTGGTTGTCTATCTAAAAAGACTGGAAGTCGTCCCTCCCATACTCTTAAAAAAATCTGAAAATAAGAAAATTTTCTCAGATGTATCAGGGAATTGAGGTCACAATATAAACTGTTTTGCAGAAAACTGGGCATGAGAGGCAAGTCATTTCTTCTCATGTTTAGATTTCTAAAGTTTGTTTGACTTTTCCCCTTCAATTTAATGCTTTATGTGATCTCTTTGGAATCTATAGAACTTCCATTTATATTATAAAAATATAAATACAAATACTATTGTCATCTTAATAGATATTGTTTCTATTCACCATTTTATTTTGAGGAAAACCAGAAAACATCATTTTAATGATAATGATAAAATACATGGTGGAACAAAAGTAGGTCAACAGTAGTTTATATGGAACATATTATAATAATTAATATATCATAAAAGAATAAATTATGTGTTTTGTGTACTCACAGTTGTAAACCTACTTTTGCTTCACCCTACAAATATAAACTGCACATTTAGTGGCTGATGCAAATATAGCTATCTTACTTAAATTAGATATGGCAAAAGTACTTATATTCAGAAGGTTAATTTTCAATTTATAAAATGACCTTGGAAAGCTGTGCCTACCTCTAGACAACAGAGAGATGGACTTTTAAAGAGCAGTGTAATTGTGCTAATAAAATCTAACATGAAACAAAATGGGTTATGTGAAATCCTTTAGGGTCACTAATTCAGCATATGCTAGAGTTATTAAAATTACCATCAGACCAAAAAATTTTACTCATTATCCTAAATTTCTGATGATAAGTATAAGCTATTTTATACTATTTTCTCCATTTTGAGCTAGAGCTGTTATAATATTCATAATCTATTAATGTAAAAAATAAAAAATACAAACTAAATCTGGGAGGCAATATATAATAAGGGTTAATAGCATAAGGTTGAGTAGATCAGATCAATAGCTCTCAAAGTGGAGTAAATCCCCCCTCTTCTGGGAGACTTTTGACAACATCTGGAGACACTTTTGGTTTTTACAGCTGAGCAGAAGGGGTATTTGCTATAACATCTATTGAGTAGAGGCCAGGGATCCAAAAATGCACAAGACAGCTCTTCAAAAGAATTACCTGGCCATGCAATGCCAAAGGCATAAAGGTTTAGAAGCCTTTGGTAATAGTATATTCTCTGCTCTGCCACAGAGCATTCATGCTATGTAATTTCATTAAGGCTGAGTTTCATCCTTTGCAAAAGTGTGATCCAAATATGGATAACTAGTTAAGTGATATGAGTAGCATTGGAAGTATCATTTCTCCCCAGGTTCTTTGCTTATCCCTGTAGTCTGTACTTTTGAATTTTAATTAGGTGAAGATTAGGATACAAGAATCAGCAATCTGGAGCAAAGTGGAGGTTGGATCAGATACTTTTGAATGGATACATATACCCAAAAGGCAACACTTGCAGTGGGTTGAATGGTATAATAATTAATAATTTCAAATAGAAGTAGGAACTTTCATTGGAATTATTATTCTCCAGGTCTTATCAGTACTATTAAGTGGTAAAACTTTTTTAGGTAGGTTACAAAAAACACTGTTTTAATGAGGAGGTAATGAAATATGCATATAGTGTAACACAGATACTACAAGAAATACAAAGAATCAATAGGGAAAAAAATCCCTGGACACACAGAAATGAGGATATTTATATTTATCAATAAATCAAAATATTTAAAAATAATTTTCAGTAGTTAAAAATATACAAGATTCTGCTCAAAACAGAGATACTCTCCTGTTCTGAATTTTCTATCCCATAAAAAGGGCATTATTGTAACAAAACATCTAAATGTGCAGAAATGGGTTAGAAAGTAAATTTCAAAAGTGGGGATGCTGATCTCAGATACTGAAAAATGGTACTACATGTTATGAAGTGGCAAAGTCGTTTTTAAAAAATAGATGACTTTCCTTAAAAAAAACACTCTAGTTTCTAAGTAAGTATACAAAGTCATTGTAAAATTTTTTTCAAGGTAATACAAAAAAAGAGCTAATATAAATTATTGGTCCATTGCCAACCAAATTCAAAGGACTAAACATTTAGGTAATATTGGATCAGACAGTGTTTTTAGTTTCTTCTTGTTAAGAGCGATAAATCTCTTCTTAACCTCTTCAGTTTTACTTACCTTCAAATGCGATTGGCCAATATTGTAATACATGCCAAAACCTAAACCAGTAGAAATGCAAATTATTCTTAAGTATCAAGAAGAAATCAGCCTTCTTTGTAGTCTGTAATGTTGCAGTTTGTTGACCGAACAAAACTGCGTTATGGATGAAAAGGGCAGAATAAATGGATGGATAAAGAAAAATGTTTATCAAAGATAGGTTAGCAAAAACTTAGCGATGATTGCATTTTAACATTGTATCCCCCTAAAATCTGCACTCTAACACACAATTAGTTTATTTATTTTATTTATTTTTAAATGATTTTATTTATTTATTATTAGAAGGGAAGGGAAGGAGAGAGGAAGAGAAATATCAGTGTATGGTTGCCTCTTGTTCACCCCCTGCTGGGAACTGGCCTGCAACCCAGGCATGTGCCCTGACTGGGAATTGAACCGCGATCCTTTGGTTCACAGACCTGTGCTCAATCCATTGAGCTATACCAGCCAGGACTAACACACAGTTTGTGACCTTTTAATATAATGTGTTGTTTCAAGTCTGTATTTTCTTATGGTAATTTTTTTCTTATTTTCTACACTCAGAAACTTGGTCTACCAAATGAACGCTTACTTAAACTAATAGACCCCACTCATGTGACTTTGGTTTCCTTCACCTCTCAATCTCTTTCCCAAGACAAGTAGATTTTACCTCTTTATTTTTATGTCACTGTGATATTTTGGAATCACACTGGAACCAGAAAAACCAGTGTTTGAGCTTCCTGTCACCTACCAGACCCGATAACTGGAGACAGGGGTTGAATCATGGGAGCTTTGTTCCAATGTCCAGTGACCTGAGAAGACAGCAGGTATGTACCATAACAGACTGTCTTAAATTTCCTTTCAAGCTAGCCTTTTTTTTTGAAAGGGTGCCAAAGTGTTGGCAAGAGACTTGGAATTCAGAAAAGAGGTTGATTAGATAAAGGTTGCAGTTTGGCAATTTCCCTAACATCCTTCTACCCACTAACCAGTGATTGTCTTTATCTGTGTCCTGTGTCCTGTGTCCTGTGTTGTGGGTAATTTTTTAAATCTGTGTCCTGGGCAGAGGACTGTCTCTCCCTGAAGCACAGAGTCGGATACCACCATGATTGCTTCTAGTCTCCTCTGGAGCACAAAGGTCAATGGTTTGTGGTCTCCTGGAGTCTGTGGCGGGTGGGGGCATACCTGCAGTTCCCGAAACAATAGCTTTTCACATGCATTGATGACTAGGCTTATTAACTATTATATTAAACTAAAATTTTCCAACTTTTGAGTCCCCCATTGCTACCTTCTGTGACATTTCATTTTCAATTTTCTGTTGTTTTTTGACATGAACTTGTTTTACCAAATTTTAAATCACTTTAAAATAAAATCCTGTGCCTTACACATTGCTATAATCTCACACACAACATTTAGTAGACACTAAATCAATATATGTCAAGTGACTGAATAAAAATGAATAAAACAGATATCATTTTTGTAATGATAGATATTCAGATGACATCATGTTTAACTTAATGACATTTTGAAGGAAAAAAATTAATCCACATTTTGTAATAGTGGTATTTTTTTAAGTGTACTTCCTTTGGGTTTCTTTCCTCTGCTAATAATTTTCTTTGTTTATGGAAGCTAATTAGCAAAGTGGTTGATTTTCTTCAATAGCCTAAAATCTCTTAGATAATCACAACAATTTTAATATTTTAGTAGTGGGAGAACTTTATTATCTTTCTCATTACTCTGTTGTAGAATTAATTTAAACTCAGTGTCTGGTTCTATTAGTAGCTGCCTTTACAAAAAATCACTTGCTTTTTCCATTTTATAGTTTTTAGTTGCTCTTCCAAAGAATACTTTTTATGGTAGCAAATGAAGCAGGATTATTCAGAAAGACTAAACCAATAGTGCAACCCAAAAAGCCAGCATTTGTGCTGTCTGTCACCTGCCAGACCCAATAAGCAGAGATAAGGATTAAATCTTTATGGGTACTTTATTCAGATGGCCAGCAATCTGAGAAAATGGCAAGTTTGCACCCTCACAGACTGACAGACCCTTTTCAGAAGAAGAAGAAAAGTATAGGTAAGGGGACTGGAATTCAGGGGAAAGTTAATCAGACAAAAGCTGCAGCATTCTTTCATCTGTGCCCTGGACAGCAGGCATCTCATCCTGTGAGCACAATGGCTCAGACACCATGTGGGTTGCTTGAGTTCTCTGAATCACAAAGGTGGAACTGCTTATGTTCTCTTGGAGTCAAGGTGGGTCATACATTCAGTTCCTGAAATAATAATTTTTTACATACATTGCTTACTAAACTTATTAGCTATTACCTGAAACTTAAATTATGCCAACAGTCGAGTCTCCCATCAATTGGATATATGCCTATGCATATTATAAAAAATTGGCTCACATGATTTGTGACAAAGCTGGCAAGTTATAAGGTGTGTAGGATGTTAGCAAGCTGAGGACTGATGAATTAGTGTCAGTCCAAGTTTGAAGGCCTGAGAACTAGAAAAGCCAATGATACAGATCTAGTCTAAAAGCCAGTAGACCTGAGATGCAGGAAGAGCCAATATTTTCATTCAAATATGAAGTCAGGTAAAAGGCTGATGACCCGGTTTGAAGACTATTCTCTCTTACTTATGAGAAGCTCAGCTTTGTTCATATGCAGGCCCTTACCAGATTAGATGAAGGCAATCTACATTATGGAGGGCAATCTGCATTACTTCACCAATTGAAATGTTAATCTCATCCAAAACAGCCTTACAAAAACACCCAGTATAACTTTAACCAAATATTTGGCCACCGTTTGACCTAGTCAATTTGACACATAAGATTAATCATGACAAATGACATATAAGGTTTTGACTATAGTAAAAATGCAACAATTATTTCAATTACAATATTCAAGTCACATTTAAAAATCTAAGGAAAGAATCTTAAGACGTAAGAATACAGTATGCCCATAGCTAAACTCAACTGTGGAACTCAGAAAATAACTGAACAATGGATGTCGGTGGTCAAGCAGAAGTACTACAAAACCATGAAGCAGAAGAGAAATTAGTAATGTGCCCAAGTTCTAAGAGAAGACAAGGAGCTAAGTTCTGGAAGGACCTGGAAATTCTACAAAATAAAAAACGGTGCTACTAGACTTCGAGTTGTTAAGTGACATTGTTACACAGACTTATCTATCTCACATAGAATTATGCATGTGGATGAAGCTAGATTATAAACATACTATATTATAAAGCTTTATAAAGTAGCCTATTTTTAAATATTGCATTTAAATGTTTTTTTTTTAGATTTGATTTTCCTTTAGTTTCCTGTAGTGCCCTTGTTGAATGAGTCCAAGCCAGATTAGTTTATTGTTATCGCTTAGGTTCAATAAGCTTCAAGTAACAAAGAGGAGACTTTTATATGTGAAGATAACAAATTTAGGAAGACAGTATATTTTTTATGTTAGTAAGAAAAGTGCTGGTTTTCTTTTTATAAATTACCCCCCAAGTCTATTGTTTTAATGTAATAGATTTTTTTCTTTTTTACTCATATGAAGTTTAAAATGTGTTTTTTCTGGTGGGTGGCTGGCCTTGCATATGGTCATTCAGGGACCTAGTGCCCCTTCCCAGTTGGGTCCACCCAGCTTTAGAAATGTAAATCTTCTCAATTTAATCAGCATGTAGGATTAAGAAGGTAGAAAATCACACAGGGAAAGTATTTAGGGCCAGGCCTAGAAGTGACCTGTCTAGAGGTCACTTCTAGGGATAGAGGTCACTATTTGCTACAGCGCAGTCACATGACCTCACAGAGACTAGGAAATGAAATCTGACTCTGTCCAGAAAGAAAAAAATGGGTCAGAGAACAAATGGGCTGCCTATGCCACCAGCTAGGAACTGACCACTGCTGATTTTACAACAGTGAATTGAAAAACTGAAGTAAAAATACAGAGGGACCCACCTCAAATCTTTCATTGTGTATCACTTAGAGCTAATATAATGAATTTCAAAATTAAAATTTCTCCCATGAAAAATAAAGGTTTTAAAATATCTTCTACAGAGCATACAGTTCTCTATTGTATATTTCTTGAAATAAAGACATGTTTTATTAAAAATTGCCAATCTATGCATATAAATAGATGACCAAAGTATACAAGGTGTATACTTTGCCAAGGTGTATAATATATGGCCACGACATTTTCTGTGATAATTAGATTCTGACTAAAAATAAAACACTACAAAAAAGCCATAGAAATCAGTGGGAATTTTAGAATATAACAATAATGCACAAAAACCTGTCAGAGAATCACTGAAATTAGGAAAAATAATAATTAAACTACTCAAAATGTTTGATTTTGCTATTAGAATTGAAAATTAGAAATAAAATTATGAAAATAAACATTGAGCCTAAATGACAATTTTTAAATGTAAATAACAATTCAGAAAATTAAAGAACAAGAACATAGGCGGGTAGAAAATTACCAAAAAAACCCCAACAACTATGTTTTTCCTTAACCAAATTATTCCAAACTAAGGTTTAGATATGCATTTGTTTGAGTATGTTTGTTTGTGTGAGTGTATGTTATATATACATCATATATAATAATAAAAATGGGATTTTAAGTCTGAGTGATTAATACTAGTGTCAGCTGCAGTCTGAACTGTTGCCGTATGAATAGGTTAATAACTTCTTTTTTTTAATATTTTATTTATTTAATTTATTTATCTTTAGAGGGGAAGGGAAGGAGAGAGGGAGAGAGGGGGGTTATTTAATAAGCTTATGATACTACTAACTTATAAAATTCAGTATGAATAATTGATTTAAACAAATAGTCATATTACAAAGGTATTTTAGGCTTCTTTGATATAAATATTAAGAAAATGTCATTTTAAAATTGAATATAGAAACAAGAAAAAATGGCAAAACAATAAGAAAAATTTTTTCACAAATATCTGACTTTTCTGAATCACTTTTTAAGTCAATACTGTAGGTACACATATTTTTTTCACATAGTATCTCTTTCTAATGAAGAAATCTGCCAATACAGCAATTTTTGGTAAGTGCTTTCCCTTTAATGCTTTCTCTTTAAGAGTTTTCCTTCAGAAATCTTCAATATCTTCCAAAGTTGTTGACATCCATTTTTATGTTTTGATGCTTGTTCTTATTCATTGTTTCCTGCAAGTGAACATTTTCAAACAACAACTAGGGCTTGTGTGCTTGCTTTCAATGTTTACTAGTTTGTTGAGTAAATTATAAGAGTTTACAGTTGGGCAGTAATACCAACCTCTAAGAATAACAGCCGAGTTGGTATATCCTGGGCTAATAGCAATTTAAATGGCATTGGTTAACAGGACATTTTAGTGATATTAAAAAATAAAAAAAAACCAAAAATAGTTGAACATAGTAACATGAACTTCTTAAAAATATAGATAAATAATCATATGGATGGTAATTTCTTTTTTTTCTTCCAACCAATTTATATTTTATTATTATAGTTTAATGATAAGAGGAATTTAAAGAAATATTGTATATAGAATTCAAGCATAAAACCCTTTTCATCTTGCTGTTAAAGATGAAGGTCTTACTTCTTTAGAAAAGGTAGAATTGCAATGGTACATTTTGGTGATTACCAGAGGGAAAAGGGGGACTAATGGTAATGGAAGGATACTTCACCTTGGGGTGGTGAATACACACTAAAAAACATACAGCTGATGTCTATATAATTGTAATCCTGAAACCTATGTAATTTTATTAACCAATGTCACCCTGATAAAAAATTTTAAAGTAATATCTCCATATATATTTATTTATACTTTACGGTATCAACCACACTGTTTTTAAGGAAGCGTTACAGTCCGAAGTGTTCATCATAGTTGGTTATGTTACATAATTTGTACGTGGGTAGATTCTTATTTAGCACATTTTAATACTGATACATATATTTGAATATTTAGCATATTCTCAGAAGCATCTCAGGTATACCTGTAATGATAGGTTAAATTGAACGGCTGACTCTCAGAAATTGGAGACGGGAAATGAGCAGGTAAAAGTGCAATAAGGAGCGCCCCTAGTGGAGGCTACAGCACAGTGCAGTGTGTGAGCACCAGAGGCAATAGGGACTTTGTCAAGCTACCTAGTTTTACAGCTGTAGTTACATGATTTTGTTCAAGATGGAACACCATCTTGGTTAGGCTATCCCGGCAAGAAGAAATAGCCCAAGCCAAGACACAGGAATGTCAAACTACATAGGACATTAAAGATATAAGTGGTTTGGCTCTGCTAAAATTATTCCCTAGATGTAAAGAAATGCTATGGTAGCAAAAGAGATAAATAATGTGACTAGAGCATAAGATGAATAATGAAAGAAATATATAAAATCATACTGGATAGTTAGATGGGATAGGATCAGCCATATAAGCATACATAGAGTATTAAGCTTTATCATTGAGTGTGATACAAAAATTAACATTTGCTGGCAATATGAAAGTTATATTAAAAATAAAGTATTGAAAATTGACAGCATATTACAAAAATAGCCTAATCTCAAGATGATTAGGTTTAATTAAGATGTTATTCTTGGTAATAAATATTAAAGAACACAATGAAGAGACATGGAGAAGGTAAAATTGGCAATTAACTAGGGAAATGGTCAAGAAACAGAAAAAAATGATTAATATCATTAATTAATGAATAAATCCCATGATCAGTGATGAGATTTTTAAAGGCTTAATTTTGGACTTTTTTCTCTATAGATAGATGATGACAGGATAGATAGCTGATAAAATATATTAATAGATATAGAGATAGGAGAATGCATATATAGAAGAAGGTCACTGATTTATAATGGTTCAGCTTACAATTTTTAGACTTTATGGTGCACAATTGATTCAGATTCAGGGTGAAACCATACTCCCAATATTGAATTTTGGTCTTTTTCCAGGTTAAGGATATGCACTATGATACTCTCCTGTTATGCTGGAAAGTGACAGTGAACACAGGCCCCAACAGATACCATGCAGTGCACTGCCATGTTGCCAGTGTTTTTTTGGGGGGAGGGGTTGGATACCGTGTTTTGTATTTTTGCACTCCACTATGTCTACGAAATGTCCATCTATGTTTTCTGCTTCTGGGGAGAAGAGGAAAGCAATTACTCTTTTTAAAAGACAAATTATAGCATTTTATTGATAATGAGATGCTTCTTTTTTTCTAGGCAGTATTTTTTTACATATTCTGTTTTCCTATCTTTTTCCTTTCTTTATTATTGTTCAGTGACTGTTGTCCCCACTTCCCCTCATTACACTCCCCTGCTGTACCCACCCCATCTGCCACATTCAACCCTTCCCACCACTGCCTTTGCTCATGGGTCCTTTATACATGTTCCTTGATGACCCTTCCTCTTCGTCCCCTTATCTCCCTCCTGACTCCTCTCTGATTATACTCAGTTTATTCTCTATTTCCCTGTCTCTAGCTATATTTGCTTGCTTGTTTGTTTTGTTTATTACATTCCATTTATGGGTGAGATCATATGGTATTTCTTTTGCAGTACCTGTTTTATTTCACTTAGCATAATGCTCTCCAGTTCCATCTGTGTAGTTGCAAAGGGTAGGAGCTCCTTCTTTCTGCTGCATCATATTCCATTGTGTAAATGTACCACAGTTTTTGATCCACTCATTTACTGGTGGGCACTTGAGCTATTTCCAGCACTTGGCTATTGTAAATTGTGCTGTTATGACCATTGGGGTGCGTGGGTGCTTTTGAATTGGTAGGAAAGCAATTACTCTTGAGATGAAATGCAAGCTAATTGCCAAACCGTAAGCTAATATGTGTGTTCTAAGCCCTCTTAAGGTAGATTAGACTAAACTATGATGTTCATACAGTAAGGACTATTAAATGCATTTTTGACTTACAATATTTTCAATTTACAATGGGTTTATTGATATACGACCCCATTGTAAGGCAAGGGTCATATGTCCATTTGTACATGTATATGGAAAAGAGGATAGATAGTGGAGCATGCTACTTTAAATAGAGGCTCCGACTCTCTCAAGAAGAGAGGAAGATAGGGGAGCAATCTATCTCCTTTGATGCTCACATTTTAGATAGGTGAGAGGACTTAGTCTGCTCAGGCTGCTAAAGAAACAACATCGATTGGATAATTTAAACAACACTCATGTATTTTTCACAGCTCTGATGAATGAGAAGCCCAAGATCAAGGTACTGGCAGACTGTGTTGATAATGAGGGTCCTCTTCCTGGCATTCAGAGAGCTGCCTTCTGACTGTGTCCTTACATGGTGACGATTGAGAACATTCTGCTGTGTCTTCCTCCTCATGTAAGAGCAGGATCTATCCCTGTAGGAGTAGGGACCTGACTTTTTATCTCATTTAAGCCTTATCACCTCATCGCAGGCCCTATTTTTAAACACAGTCTGGGAGTTGGGCTTCCACATAAGGAAAACAAAAACAAAAATTTCTTGAATGAAGTAACTTTGGGGCAGTTTTGTGCTGGTAAATGTTTAAAAACAGGCTGTCAAGATATATTTCTACTATAATTGTTGATTGATGCTTTTGTTATAGTAATGAGTAAGACAAAGTGAAAAAATTAAAATATATGTCAGAACTGTGTTTTTTTAAAGTTAGTGATGTCAGCGTCCTCATTAATACTTGTTATTTTCTGTTCTTTTTGTGCTGGCCATCCCGATAGGTGTGAGGTGGTGTTTCATCACGGTTTTGATTCGCATTTTCCTAATGATTAGTAATGTTGAGCATCATTTTATGTGCTTATTGGCCATTTGGAGATAGAATTGTTGCACACCAAAATTTTTAGAGGAAAAAAAGAGGTACAAACATAAAATCAAATATGCAAAATATGAATTAAAATAGCAGTAAAAAATAACACGTGGATGCTTATAAATATATGTGAATGCATAATTAGGAAATTATATAAAATTGCATGTATAATTTTTGTAATTTTTTCCTGGAACACTATACTATATTAAAATATTCTTCAAAAACACAATTTTAATAACAGCATTGTTGAGGTATAAACAAATTCAGTTAACTATAAAAAAGAGAGAGAGAGAAGCACCCCCTTTATAAATGAAACTGGTAACTCAAATGTTGTTAAGATTGGCTGCTTCTTGAAATAACCAAGGACTTTGTGTTGCTCAACTAAATGTGGATTTTCTTATCTCCTTAAACTTAATCCAGCCCCAAACTTGAGGTTCCAAAGGGACTATGAATTTCATAGATGTAGAGAAAATACTCAATATTCATTCCATAAAAAAACAAAATAATAAAAACAACAACAACAAAAACCTCATCTAAGTCTATATCTGCATTTGCCAATTACTCTTCAAATTCTGAAGCACAGTCAGGACTGAGGCTCATTGTGGAAAGAGTTACCAAGTGGGAACATATTGTTTTCTGTAAAGCCCTTATAATCCATGTTACATATCAAACAGCAACAGGATGTGGATTTAGGCACTTGCAGGATCTGAGGGGGTTGAGGCAAAATTGTGATATAACATAATTGCTTTTTGTTCCTGGGATTTGTCAATAACGTCAAATAAAAGTTAAAGTAAAAAATTGTAAACACTATTCAAAAGTGCAGTATTTTCCTACACATGGACAGAGGTTGTCGTGGATATGATTTAATTTTAAAAATCAATTGAGTTTGATTTTTTTTATTAAGCATGCAGTATGGTTCATTTACTATCATTAATATGTTGAATTTACATACAAATAATGTGTCAATATTATTCTCAACTTTTCAAATCTAGAATAAATAGAGAATATTTTATTATAGTATGGTCTGTTTCACCCAGTTGTCACACTATTACATGCTGCTTTATATGTTTGATTATTTTATTAGAGGCCACGTTTCAAAAGAAATATGACACCTGCATTTGTATAGATTTGACAATGAATGCCTCCTTAAACTTTGTGCCCTAGTGCCTCATTTGCCTCATTCCAGTCCTGGCCTTGGCAGATGAGAGCAAGAATGAGTTTGAACCTGCAAACCTGAGCTGAAGCCCATAGGGAGAAGCAGACATGGGTGTTAGTTCTTGCTGTATTTTACCTTGATTTCATGAGTGTCTTGTATTAGCCACGACTCTCCATTATAGTCTTTCAAATATTGTGCATAAGAATATTTTTATGACCCATTCTACTAGGGCCTTTGTAGGAAAAAGATTTCTGGAAAATTCAGTTTGGCCTAGCCAGGTGAACATATTACAAAGGGATCCAGGGCGTTTTATTGCTATTTAACATTATTAAAATATCTGCATTAATTAAATGTTTGGTTTCTGCTTATTTAAGCATTTGTAACATCCTATAAAAATAAAAGTTTAATAAAACTTCAGTTAATAAAATTTTTCCTTAAAAGTAATATGAAAATATTTAGAGAGAAAATAAATATTAAAATTTGGCAATTGTTACAATATTTCTTGGAATAATTATGAGGATTGAAGATCAATTATTTAGGGATTTGAGACACTTCAGTGATTATAGTTCATCTATTTTGATTTTATGTAATTATTTTGACATGCTTTTTATTCAGACATTATTAACATTTTATACAATTAATATTTTCTGAAAATATAATAAATCAAATTATTGGTAAGTTCTCTAATCTGTAACAAATATTAATTATGGAAATTAATTAATAAAAACAATTTGTTTTCACAATCATTTCTCTGACATTTAAGTGTTAGAATTATTTTGTTGTCATGTTCTTAATAGGTAGGTAGGATTCATTCTTTAGACAAAAATGCTAAATATAGTCCAGTAACACATAATAACAATAATGTGTTAATTGGTGTAAGAGCAAATATAAATGAATGAAATTTAGAAGAATTGATTTTCTAAGTTTACTTACCTTTCTTAGTAGCTTACATTTAATTTGCATTATGTTCTTCCGTGTTTACATCTAAGCTAGAGTCTACATATTCCTGAAAATTAAATATTATGTTGCACTAACAATATCAAGTAGAATTAGACTCTGCTGTTAACACCTGTTATTATGTGAGCATTTACCAAGTATAAAATTATTTGATAATATTATTATGAGTTTCTATGGTGATAAAGAGCTTGCACTGATAGACAAAAATAGTTGAAAAAGTAATGGTGTTTCTTGCATTGTAAAATCTGTTACCATTTTCTGTCTAACTCCTTAATCTCATATGTTCTTCCCAAATCTTCTCAAAGTATCTAGGAAACTTAAAATAGACCTTTTGTTAAACTCATAGGATCTGCAGAGGGGTAGTTTGTTCATCTTCACTGTGCTGAAATACCCCAGTGACACCTAAATGCAGTCCTTGGCATACTGTGAGACTGTGAACACATCAATTATAGATGCCTCTGTTAAACTTTCCTGGAATTATGTGTCTCAGGGAGCTAATTTATAGGCCTGAAGGATTTGATACAGGTGTCGATTAAGTTGAATTTGGATTTCCCATAATTGGCAAGTGTTAATTGAAATATACTCTCATTTTTCAGTCTAGATAATCAGTTCCAGTCTTTAACATATTAATTCCACAATTTCCCTCATTTCTTTTCAACATTTTACCAATGAACTTCACGTGGAGCTGACTGTGGCATTGTCCAGTGATAATTATTCTCTGATAGAAAAACACCGTACTAGGTGATGTATGTAATCATTTTACTAGAAAGGTGAGTGCAGTATTATGACACTGGAGCTCCATGGACAATCTGGCATTATTCTAATCACATCTTCCACGAGTCTCCTGGGGGACAGTACTATAGCCAGGCCAGTGCCTAAAATCCCATGCATAGCTTTCTGGTTATCTAGAATGGAACACACAGCAGCAACCCGGAGTTAAATAGAGCCTTCTTAAGAATAGGACACTTTCTTAGGAATAGAAAGGATCTATTTAATTTCAAAATTATGTTATATTGATATCGTTATTGTTATATTGTATATTATGTAAGAACACAAATATAATATAAATATATCAACCTTGATTCATCTGAACATCTAATGTTATTTCCCTCTCCTTTTGGGAAAATATTAAAATTTCATGAGCTAATTTTCCTTGGGATAAATATGAAAAATGCTCAATGTCTCTTGAGAGCTTATATGGGAAGAAATTAATCATATGACAATTAATCACAACCTTATAACAACTACGTGGCATTGGTAGTATTAATATTCTCATTTTACAAAGGAGAGTCAAACGAAGGGTGGTTAACTTTGGGTTTGGGCCTTTAACAACTTTGTTTCATTTCTTCAAAAATAATAAAGTGTGAATTTTAAGTGGTATTCACTAGGAATTTCTATCACAATCTCTGTGCAATGCTGTCTAGTGAAAAAGTTATCAGAAAACTTATTACTCAAACAAAATAATTTTTGACCAGAGCAGGTGTGAGGAACACTCCCTTGGTATTATCTTAGTAACTCTCCAAATGCAGATTTCAGGAGGAAATATTTTTAGGCTATTTGGGGTCTGGGTCCAATAGGTTTGATTTAAAACAAGTTTTCAGTGTGATAAGCTGATTTGGGCTAGAAACATTTTTGGCATAAAAGATTAGGATTTTAGGTACAGAGAGGAAACAGTCTTAATAAGTAAATTTGGTAATTAAAATGCTTCCCAGGTGAGGAAAATGTTTTTTTTTTTAAATCCTTTTTAGGGAAGATATTTGCTTACATGATCAAATTAATTTATTTTATATTGGCTTACACAATATTTTCCTGAATCTGTGTGGAAGTAACTAATCTGATATGAAATTTAAAAACACCTTTTTATAGATATCTTTGTATGGAATGAAGAACAAAGAGCCCAAAAATCCCAAGCATAAATGTTACATGTACTATAATTATTAAGGAAACATTCATTAAAGGAGTGAGTAAATATATGCTTTCTATGAATAGTGTGAATAACACATGGTGATTGATTTATCTTAGTATCACATAAAAACATATCTGAGATGGGGCCTCATTGATTTTTCTGTAAAATCATCATCAAAATAATTTTAGCTTATATAGTTGTTTGAGCAAATCCAATACAACAGCGCATGGCATATGATGAGTCCTGTGTTATTGTAAACTGCTGCCACAAAACTGTGACTATTACTAACACTGCCATGGCTACTATCTGGTTCTTCTCTCTGTGCTTGTTTTGTCCTCTATAGTTGGGGATAATAACAGCATTTTGTAGGTTCTCATGAGGAGGTCTTATGTTGTTGTATTGAAAGAAGTTGCCGTGCAACTTATTTATGCATTCATTCAGTTGATTCTTATATGTGCCCTGACTGGGGGTCAAACCCACAACCTTGGTGCCTGCCCTTTGCAACAGCATGGATGGAACTGGAGAGCATTGTGCCAAGTGAAATAAGCCAAGAGGTGAAAAAAAATACCATATGATCTCACCTGTAAGTGAACCTACTAAACAAAACAAACATGAAAGTAAAATATAACTAAAGACATTGAAATAAAGAAGAAATTGAGAGTAATCAGAGGGGACAGAGGAGGAAGATAATGGGGGAAGAAGGGGAAGGGTTGCCAAGGAACATGGATAAAGGACCCAAGTACAAAGTCAAAGGGGGTTAGGATTGAGGGTGGGAGGTGGGGGAGGTGGGGTGGGGGAAAGTGGTAGAAGAAAAATGGAGACAACTATACTTGAATGACAATAAGTGAAATGATAGCAATGAAAAAATAAAGAAGTTGTAAGTGCATAGAGAACATTAGTCAGTAAGTAAGTACAATAAAAATATTAGTTCTTATTTATATTTTCACAGTGCATTTGACAAGTCTTATATTCTTCCAGGTACTTGATTTCTTCACTTAATGAGTACAAGTAACTTATTAGGAATGTGTTCAAATTTAAATTACATAATTCTGCATTAATTTGAGATTCCATTCAATAAGCAGTTTTACTTGTCAGTATTCTATAAATTGAGCCAAATATATAAAGATGTATTATCTCTATGTACTTTGGAACACTTAAAAAATTAAATGAATCAACTGATAAAAAAGGATTGCTGATAAAAATTGGTTACATTAATTAGATATGATAATAATAATATATTGAATACTATTTTTGACCTTAAAAATTTTGGTTATGTCTATATGACTTAGAGAGATATCCAAACTATGCTACTGTTTCATAAAATGCAAACATATATTATAGAGATGTATCAATTCTTATACCTGAATACTGAATGTGGTAAAATGTATAAATAATATATGTAATTTATATATTTTACATGTATATATGTTGGGAGGATATATATTTCAGTGGCAATTCCCAATTCCTGAATACTCTAATTATAGTTTACTATTTTTTGTTTTTTAATTCTTACCCAGGATATATTTTTATTGATTTTAGAGAAAGGAACAAAAGGAGAAAGTGAGAGAGAGAGAGAGATACGGATATGAGAGAAGAAAGTCGATCAGTTGCCTCCCCTACAGGCCCCGACTTCAGCGGAACCCACGAACTTTCGTGCAAGGGGCAATACTCCAGCCAACTGAGAAACCCAGTCGGGGATAGAGTTGACCTTTGTGTAACAGTTTCACTGTCTGAGAGAAGGGCAAGTCTTTTTGAAATACTGGCAGTGAAGTGGTCTTGACTGGATCTCAGTGCGACCTCCAGAGAATGTCATGTATTGGATCTTCAAAATTGACTCCACCGGAAAATAAAATGTAGACGACAAAAGTAAAATTATTAAACATATTACACTAAGGGAGATTGCATACAACCTTGGCTGAGTTTTAATAGTTTCTCAGGAAAGCCTATTTGGGGAAGAATATCTGTAAGTTTTACATTAAAATAAATATATGTATGTCCATGGCAACCATGGTACTTTTGAAATCCGTTTCTAAAATAGGTATACATGGCACTGGGTGTTCAGGATACAAAATAACCTTTTCTCTAATATTTCTTATACAGCTATTACCGGCTTACAAAGACCTCCACATTGGGTGCCTTGCATCCTTGGACAATAGTTGGGGAATGAAACTGATGAGTAAATTAATTTAAAATTTTAACTGTCCTATTGACTCACTCTCTGAATATGTCTGAATTTGGAACATATCAATGAAGATAGAAATCTTTTCATTTTAATGATAGTTTCATCCTTACTGAAAATATGCATAAAAAGAGGAGAGAAGACTTTTCACAGGTTTATAATATTTTAACTAATGGAAGATTTATTAAGATCTTAGTAGAAAAAGTTAAAACTATGGATCTTACAAAATAAAAGTAGAAAGAGCACATGGAAAAATAATTGAACTGCTTTATTAGAAAATCATTTTGATAGTGAAGCTGGAGCAAAGGAGAAGGTGAGTACTGTGTGAATACTTTATCCATCAGTCAAAGAGGTGCTGAGGTGAATTTGCTGTTAGATACAAAATTTGTCAATGTAATATTTGTAATAAAGTATAACTTTGCAAGTTGTATTTTCTTTCTATTAGATAATTTACAAATTAATAAGTGGTTTCATAGTGCCTGAAATTTTATTAAACAGCAAATAACAAAATTAAAGATAGATTTTTCCCAGGAAGCAAGATCCTTGGGAGTGTCTGTGTTCTAGTATATTGTGGTAAGTTCATCCAGTCATACTTGCTTCGGGGCACGGTTCTGGATAATTGTTCTTCACAATCAGCACTGATATTTTTAGTTGTTTTATTTTAATATAGTATTAGGCTTACAGAAATTCCAAAGCAATGCCAAACAATTCTCTTGTATCCTTCAGATAGCTGCATGTACTGTTGATAGTGTACGTTGTTTTCAGAGCACTGGTATTCATTCAGAAAGAGAAACCAAGGACCCTTTTAGGAGTGATTGATTCTAGAGCTCAGGCTGTCATAATATACAATGTCTGGAACATCCCCTGGATCCAGAAAGAAGAGAATTATGAAGAAGAAAAAGAAGAAGAGGAGGAAGAGGAAAGAGGGGAGGAGGTTAAAGATGGGGAAGGGGAAAGAGAGGTATCAGACGAAGGAGAGGAAGGAATATGGAAAGTACGTAAGAGACAAACTGAAGAATTTCCTAATAACCAAAGGTGGAACAATTTGAGCAATGAAACATCAGTATTTTTTATAACACAACGTTTATTCTTAAACAAAAGTGAAAGGCTGTGGTACTAATTGGAATAGGAGACATGAAGACCTTTGTGTAAAACGTAAATAGAAAAATGTCAAGTCACTTTAGCAGGCTGTTTTTTTTTTTAATTTTGTGATGCAAAATATTTACTGCAGTTGGCTGTTTTCAAAATTCATTTTCCATGACTAGACACACTTTGGAGAGTCTTTCTGTATATTCAGATTAGCACCTTTACTAGTTTGAAGACCATTAGTATAAAATGTGGTGTTCCAATTTTACATATATTTACTTATCAAAATTTTAATTTGAATAGAAACACTTGATAAGCTCCAAACTTAGTCAGTTTACAAATGTTATTGGGACTCTGCTATATGCTATGTGGTCTCAGAATCCCCTTCCTTTGCACACCTTGAATTATAGTAAAAACATTTGTGTGGCGTTTTTGCAAGGCACATTTCTAAACACTGCACATGTAACAACATTAAGTTCTTACAACTTTGTGAAGGAGTTTACACTGATATTTTTACTTGAGTAACTAGTAAACCTAAGGGAAACAAAACCAAAAAAACCCACCAGTGTTTAATTTTCATTTGAGCACTTAAGTAAAATGTGTTTATTTGTTGCAGTTGTACCTTGACATATATGTGTTGACTTTATAAACAGTTAAGGGGCTATTAGTTTTATAGAATAATTAATCAAAGAGTTAATTGTCATAGGCTTTTAAAAACAGCCCTATAAATGATATTGTTTGAATCAAGTAAAGGAAGATAAATAAAAATCAACTTTAATGATTACTCAATTTCCATGGAAACTAGAGACATATATTTATAGAAATCTTGATACTTTATAAATATCAAATTGTACCATTATCTGCAGATGTGCCAGTTCTGTCAAAACTCGCCAAAATTATATAACTACACCTCATATCGTGCAAGTGACGTTATGATGAAAATGGCACAAGGTGAAAAATATTGTGTCTCTTTCTACCTCCAATTCTTTTCTATTTTTACGTAATGGAATAATAAAACATTTTGGCAATTTAAGTTTTTTAAAGATTACATATTATAATATAATCATACTTCGTCAATAAACATAAATACTAAATTTTATATTTTAAAGGTAAATATGCAATGCTACTTCCATCACTTTGAATTTTTTAAAAATCCTAAAAACAACCTAAATTAAAAAATACCATTTTTATTAAATATTAGTTTATCAGTCATCATTTTAAATAATTTTAGTAATATGAAAGATAGAAATATTTTATATATTAAATATAAATGGAATGTTTTTAGTTTTGCACTCATCAAACCTGGGAAGGAAGGATGATTTTTCTTTCATACTTGGTTGCTACATTTTTTATTCTTATTCCTCATATACATACTTATGTTACTCAATACCATAAAAACAAAGGACACTACATTAAAAAAAATAGTTCAACAAAGATGACTGTAATAATTTTATAAACCAATTATGTGAGAGAGTATTTAGATGGGACATGTTCCACATTCATCATATTTTGCCCCTTACAATAAATTTTATCACATCCTTCATGTACAACTGGCCTAGAAAATAATTAATTAGTATTTATCAATGAATAGTTAAATTATCTAATACTCATTTTTCTGTTTTGTATAATTAACATCATAGTAAAATATAATTTTAGCTTAATATGTAATTGCTGACATAACTGTCATTAGTTGCATTAACACTATTTCCACTGAAATGATGGACATAAATTAACTTTTTTAATTTTTATGTTTTAACTTTCAAATGATGTGCTCAGACGAATGTGCTTCAAGTTATTTATCAATTATGCAACTATTCTTGTTTAATATACAACAAATAATTTGCCAGGTGTCTCTCAATGCAGCTTTGTCATTGAGTTATTTTTAAGGTCGCCCATGTCCTTTTCATCTGTGTTTGCATATTTATATCGGCCCCAACCTTTGCTGATCCCAATTTGGCAGCAAACGTCCAGGTTATCAGCCTTTCTGAACAGATGAAAGTGGTCTCCTTAGCAACGGAAGCACTGTAGAATCTCTCAGAACACCTGTTCTTCCTACTTTTAATTCCTGCAGCTGAGATGTATGCATTTGGAAACTGCCTTTCATTTTGGTTTTTTGCTTTTATATGTTCAGGTAGGTTAAGACAGTGGGAGTTTGCTGAGCTTGGCTGCTCTCATAGTTCAAAAGACTAATGCGTCTGCGTGGTTTGGAGTCATTATCGTGGTTAGCAATTAGTATTTCGTCTTTCCCACCCCTGAAATACGCCTCCTGTATTTCCTTAGCAGCCTGTGTAAATGGTAAGGTTTGGAAAGGCAGCTAAGGCAGTACACATTCTCTTAAGTGCCAATGACAAAACCTGGCTCCATTGTCTCCCTGAGGCTTTTTATTCAGTCAACATTCATAATTCATTGGGTCTGATAATATAATAGGGCAATGTGCCTGACTGCTTGAGAAAATTACTGTCATATTTTAGCTTATACATTTTTAAATTATTCATTTTCTTGATTGTGTAAGGTCATTCTTCTCTTTTTCTTGAAAATTGACCTGAATTTATTCAGACAGTCTGTATTAGGGCTCATAAAAGCAATTAAGGGGGGGAAATCACTCAGTTATTTTTTCTGTCTTAAAACAAGTTCCTAAGAAACGGAACTTTAAGTAGTATTTTAATGTTTCATTTAACAACTCCATGAATAGTTTCATTTAATTTAAGGGTTTCCATTTTAAGGTATCTCTTAAATTAAGTAAAATGAAGAACATTTAAAAAATTGTCTTTATAGACATGCAACCTTTCCTAGTAGTGAAATGTCATAAAAAGAAAGAAAGAAAGAAAGAAAGAAAGAAAGAAAGAAAGAAAGAAAGAAAGAAAGAAAGAAAGAAAGAAAGAAAGAAAGAAAGAAAGAGAGAAAGAAAGTTCACATGCATGGAGGAGATTAGAATTAATTTTCCACATACTGATTCTATTTTATCTCATTTTTTTCATACACTAACGTAACAACAAATACTATTTAATTTTTAATTTATTTTTGGGTCACAATATGATTTTCTAAACAAGTTGGTAAGCCATTTCTTTTAAACAAACTAAACTGTATCAATTACTTAAATATTGCAGGCAAATTGCTTTACGTGTTCACTGAATGTTAAATACATCTTTAATTAGAGAAAATACTTTTTTTCTATCCACAAAACAGTGTAAAAATAACTTTTATCTTCTTTTTCACAAATATTTCTATTTGAAATGATTTGAAAAGCCCATCAGATTCTTTACAGTAAGCATTTCACTATTTGGCTACTAGAATACATACACTAAAAGCACATGTTATGAGAGATTCACATACATATATTAAAGACGAATCATTCTTTTTTCCTCACACACTACTATTCAATATTTATCTATCTTCTGGAAGTTATAATGTGCCTGCATTTGCTAAAAATCTTAAGGATAAAGTATTTAAATATGTCTCAATGTTGCTTACATTCTCATTTCAGAATATCATTGCTTTTGCATTAAAAAAATACAGCAAATTTGAGGGAGAAAAACATGAAAAATCACCATTTTACTTTCATACTTTCCACTCAATAATTACCCATGATAAGATTTCCTTAAGACCTTGATTTGTTGTTGTTTGTTTGTTTGTTTTCTAAGATCACCACTTTTTCTCCTTCTCCCATTTTCCTCCCTGTGCCCTACCATGTTCTTCTGGTTTCTGGAAATGACATTGCTATGTAAGTGGTAAGAGCAGTTTCTTCCTCTTATTCATCACTATATCTCCAGCAACTAATACACAATGCCTACCTTATAAAACCGGCTCAATTTTATACTTTGATAATCAATTAAATCTCAAATTTATATTTTTATATTTTACATTCAGATGCATTTATGCAGTTATTTCATACCTTCTTACCTTCCAGTACCTGCAATATAAAACCATACATATCAGAAGGCAAGCATATTCAAGTGAACATCATAATAAGATTGTGTGTCGTAGGTGATTCTAGCTGTTGGATCAAATAACAATCCAACTTTCCATTTTATAAAATTATTTCTACCTCTGTCAAATTAAGCTCAAAATGAGTTCATACTGATATCTCCATTCTGTTCCTGACCACTTCTACCTTTCACGCTTTCTTTCCTTGCTTATTGTGAATTTGCATGCCAGTCATGAGGAAACTGGCTCCCATCTACTTAACTTCAATTTCAGAATGCATGGATAGCAGTATCAGACCTGCTAATTTGCACCCATATGGAATATAGCTTCATCAACAAGAGTACAGTGCTTATGTGTTATGATTTTTGCCTTTAGACTTACAAAATTCATTATTTTCTAAAGTTTCTGAAATCGGTAGGTTGACATCTTCCTTCCTTCTCTACCCACTCTATTCATGAGATTATTTTATGTATTTGTAATACAGTTAGATCATTTTGTCTGAGCCTGCTTTGTATTCTCAGGTCATCTGACTTCCTAAATGATTTCTTTCATTTGTATTCCTGAAGGCCTACCTTCGTGTTATAAGTTTCTGGGGACTTTGACATATGTGTAGTATGATTTATACACAGTTATATTATACACAGAATAGTTTCACCACCCTAAAAATTCCTGTGCTTCACGTATTCAACCCTCCTTTTCTTCCCCTAAGTCCTTGGAAGCCACTTGTCTTTTTAGTCTCCTCTGGTGTTGCCTTTTCCTGGTGTCAAATAATGGACATAATGTACTAGGTAGGCTTTCAGACTGCCTTGGGTCAGCTAGCAATATACCTTTTAAGTTTATCCTTGTCCTTCTGTGACTTCATAAATCAATTATTTCTATTATTGAAGAAATAATCGATTATACAGATGCACAATAGTCAGTTTAACCATTTATCTATTAAAGAACATTTTAAAGATGTCTAGTTTTTGCCAATTATGAATAAACTGCTATAAAATATTCACATGCAGGTTATTGTGTGGCCATGGTTTTAAAAATCAATTGAGCCCTGGCTGGTGTAGCTCAATGGATTGAGCATGGGCCTGTAAACCAAAGAATTGCGGTTTGATTCCCAGTCCGGGCACATGCCAGGGTTGCAGGCCAGTTCCCAGCAGGGGAAGCATGAAAGGCAACCACACATTGATGTTTCTCTCCCACTCTTTCTCCTTCCCTTCCCCTCTAAAGATAAATAAATAAAATCTTTTAAAAAATCAACTGAGTCCGTGCGAAGGGGAACAATGGATGGTTCTATGATAAGACTACATACTATGTGATCTGTATCTATATCTATATTTTTATCTTTATCTATATCTAAATATAGCCTGTATAATTACTAAATGTTGCTAAGCTGCTTTCCAAAATGGCTTAACTATTCCTCATTCTTGGCGGCAAGAAGCAAGAGTTACTGTGGCTCTGCATGTCGACCTGCACTGGGTATTGTCGGTTTTTCCATTGTAGCCATTCTTCAGGTTTGTGGTGGGGCCCCATTATTGTTTCAATTTGTATTTCTTTAATAGAAAATGCTGTATATCTTTTAAGTATATATATATATATATATATAAAATCTTTATATCTTTTTTGGCCCAAATATCTTCCAATCATTTATTCTCTTCAAATTTATGAGTTTTTGTTTGTTTTTTTTGTTTGGTTGGTTATATTGCTGAATTTTAAGGGTTCTTTTTATTTTTGGATACAAGTTCTTTATTATATAGATTTTTGCAAATATTTTTGTCAGTCTGTGCTCTTACCTGTTGCACACTTAACTTTTTTTATTAGAATCTTAATAGATTAATTATAGTTATCTTCGATTTCCTATCCCATAATTACAAAATATGTTTCTTATATATATCTGGGTTTGATGATTTCCTTTTATCTTCACACTTTATTTTATTGTCATTTAGCATGCCTTATATACTTTTATTGAAAGTCAAACATGATGTATTTAGTAATAGCCACTCAGGTAGAAATCTTATAGCCAGAGATTTTAAATTTATCTGGCTAGGAGTAAGCTTGTATTTAATATTTATTGTAGCCTTGGCTGCCTGAGGCCTTAAAATTCTTCTAACATTCTTTGTTTGTCTCCCTTGCTGTCATGGGCTCCCCTAAGAATGCCTCCTTAAATAGGGTCAGTGCCTTGCAGCTCTTTCAGCTTCAATTGTCATTATTCACTTAGATCCCTGTATATTTGGTAGTAAGGTGTATGGGTCAGGAAGCATTCCGTAATCTTATGATTGGATCACAGCATTTTAGGAGGCCTTTGTACGAGTGCTATGACCTTCAAAATTATCTTACACTGCCTCACCACCCTTAGGTTTGACAGAAAATTTAGAGTTGTGTAGAGTTGGATAATTTCTCTTTCACTGACTCAGATAAGCCTCTGGTAAATTATTGTTTTCTTGCAAAATAATTTTTTTATGGAAAATGTCTGGGGCAATTTTCAAATAGTTACTTTTCCTATCACCCTGCTCGAAATATGAGAGTTTTCCTTAGGGATTCACCTTGAGAACCTGGTGGGGTTTCTGCAGGTAAAACCCATGTACATTCGGGGATCCTTAAGCCTGTGGGTCTTAGAGAGTCTCACTGTCAGAATAGTCCAGACCTCACCTCTAGCAATTCATCAGAGTTACTGTGCAAGTATTCATGATAGTTTGTGGTTCCAGTATCTTCAGATCCTAGTAAGTATATTTTGGCTGTGATTGTATTCACTACTCTCCCTGGATTTTGGAGTCACAATGTTCTCTGTGAGCTCAGTTTTTCAGTGGATCCAAGAAAAGTCATTGATTTCATTACGTTCATCTTTTTTTTTCTTGTTGTAAGTCAAGTAGTGACAACTTCCAAGCTTTAAGTGTCAGAGCTGAAACTAATCCAGAATACTGGTTTTTTTAAAACTTTTTTTATTGATTATGCCATTACATTTGCTCTATTCCCCCCCTCCATTCCCCTCCACCTTGCATACCCCTCCCCCACCATTTCCCCCTTTAGTTCATGAACACGTGTCTCAAATTCTTTAGATTCTGTATTTCCCCTGCTATTCTTACCCTCCCCCATATCTATTTTCTATCTACTGTCTATGCTACTTATTTTCTGTATCTTCTCCCCCCTTCTCCTCCTCCTACTCCCCTGTTGCTAAGCCTCCATGAGATCTTCATTTCTATGGTTCTGCTCCTGATCTAGCTGTCCTCTTAGTTTGCTCTTGTTTTAGGTGTGGTTCTTAATAACTGTGAGTTTGCTGTCCTTTCACTGTTCATCTTTTTTATCTTCTTTTTCTTAGGTAAGTCCCTTTAACATTTCATATAATAAGGGCTTGGTGACGATGAACTCCTTGAATTTGGTCTTATCTGAGAAGCACTTTATCTGTCCTTCCATTCTAAATGAAAACTTTGCTGGGTAGAGCAATCTTGGTTGTAGAAAGGCACAGCCACCAGTGGAAAACTTATTTGAACAAATAATAAAGGAGAATTTTCCCAAGCTGGCAAAGGAAATAGACTTCCAGAATACTGGTTTTTAGCATTTCCATTCAGAAAAAAGACAACACATTTTTTCTCTGTATAGCAGTGGTAAGCACATGCAAATGGTATCACCTAGTTGCAGGAGGTTCCGGAGAATGTGGTCCCTGTCTGAGCAACCTCATCCCAGTGACAGCTCCGTGAGGGAAAGCATGGGCTTTGGTAGACAGTTACATCTCTCATCAACAAAGCTTGTGAAGGGACAGACAAATCAACTTTAAGAAAGCACTTACTGAGTTCCAAACACTATATTAGATAGTTATGTATGTGCTCTCATTACAATCCTTAATTACTACATGAGGGTGTTAGAACATGCAGGAGACTGGATCAAAGACTAATCAAATGTCCAAGGAAAAAAGCTCAGTCGACATTTTAACGTAAACTTATATAACTGAAAAGTCCACATACTTTGGAAAGTGTTTGATCTAGATTATAGATTTTATTCAATTTTAATCTAAATATGATTGCAATCAGCTCTGTGTATCTGCAGGTTCTCCATGTGCAGATTCAACCAATCTCAGTTAAAATCCATGATGTGGAATCCGTGAGTGTGGAGGACCAACTACGGGACTTGAGCACTGGTGGGTTTAGTACCTGCAGTGGTTCCCTGGAGTCAGTCGTCCTCAGGTTCCTAGGGACAAATGCATTTAATGCATTTCTAAAATCAGTTGAGAATTAATTATACATACTGGAAAATATTCCAATCAAAGAACACTGTACTTTTCTACATTTAGTGAACTTGATTGTCATATTATATGCCACTATCTCTAAGTGAATTATTCAATATCTTCACTTCTGCTTTTCCAAGACCCCAGTGTAGAGACCGCAGCTGTTTCTTTAAGGACTTCCAGCCTTAACTGGCTCTCCTTCAGAGCTCCTTTTTATAAAATATTATATTCATTTTTGTTATGGTGAATAATATATTCTAACTGTAATATAATGAATAATATATATTTAACTGTAATATAATAAATGATATATTCTAGCCATTATTCCATGAATAACACATTCTAACTGTAAAATATTCTGTGTTTTTCATAAAAAGCAAAGTTATTCTCATAGTAACTGACTTCTTTACTGAGTTCAATTTTCATATTTTCTTAGTTGGAACTCCTGAATTAAACAAGTAGCCAAACATACCACCAGAAAATAATAACGCTGTCTCATTTTCAATATTTATGCACCTTTAATCTTATTGCATTTGCCAGGACATTATAAAGCAATAGCAGTAGTAGCAAATACACTTGTCTTTTTTACATTCACTCTTTCTGGGATCATTGCAATGACTTCATAGCGAGGTCCCTAGACTCCATTATTATTCTATTCAATCAGCTCCTCACAGAGCATGGTAGTGATTAATTTAACTTTTGTCTTGGGCATTAGCTGGTTAGGTCAATGATGGCAGGAACTAGGAAAGTTAATTCAATGGTGGCCACCATAAGGATTTCCATAGCATCTGAAACAAAATGTAGTTGTACAATGTATGCTAAAGTATACTTTTAGTTATTTATTTACTTACTTTAAGATTCCCCTTAAATAAAGCACTTTGACATATCAAATAAAAGATAATTGAGAAAATAGTAGGAATAGAGTCTTGTTAATAGCTTTAATCAATGGAAGGAAAAATGATAGGAATCTGGCAATATAATAAAATTGGTGTTCCCAATGCTTGGTAATGTGGCACCTACAGGGTTGTAACAATGTTATCCAAATTTTATTCTTCTCCAACTTTCTGTACTATAATTCTATTGGGCAAACTTACCTGGAAGCTGGAAGACAAGGGAGCTATTGAGGAGTCCAGAAAAGTTAGCTACACCAAATGCTGAATTGCTTGAAACAGAAAAATGGAGCATCATTGTGAATGTTCAACTGGAAATAACTCGGCATAAGGGAATCCATCACGTGCTGTTTCCAGGGAAAACGTTCTTTGTCCCATTAGAGAGCATGTACAACCATAACAACTATTATGACAATGCTGAGTGATATCGATTCAGTCATACTTCTTCAACTTTAAAAAATTAATTACCAGTGACTTTCATACAAACCTCTGGGAACAAAAGAGGGAAAAGAAATTTTTAAATAAAATTAAACAGAGCTATTTCAATTCTTGGTTTTGTGTACAGGTACAAAATCTAAGATGATAACTTCCTTCATTTCCATTTTTCCTTAAATTCTGTGAGCATCTTAGCAGAATGGAGTACATGAATGGGTGACTTAATCCTTTATTTCTGTGAGATTTAAAACCCTGGTGTCCTCTGTTTGCTGGATAGCAGCTGCACAGGACTATTAGAATAGTGTCCTTAAGTGGTTTCTCACTGAATAATCTGGTTTCCAAACTTGATTTTCCTTACTCTTATCAGAGCAACACACTTTTCCCTTTGAAATCAGGATCTATCACTTTGGTAGTCAACTCTCTGTTTTTCGAGGTAGAAAATCATCTTAACTTACAATGTAACAGACAAACAAAACACTATGCATGGGCCAATAGACATATTGCTCTCATAATTAGGTTCTTTATGTATCAGATGATGGGGAGTGGAGGCAGACATGTATTCAGTAGATTATTTGGAGTCATATGAGGATGACTGCACTCAGATTCAGCCCATAGTTTATACCTGGCAGTAGGGATATGACACCATATATTATCCTTTGATTTGAGGCATAGAGCTAAAGCTCCCAGATGTCTTTCAACTGAAACCATAACAGAAACTTTGGTAGAAATTTCTCTTCTTCTGTCAAGCCAGCTGTTCTACGGTGATAGAGCACAAGAAGAATTAGATTCTTAAGTTGTAGTTCATTGTCCCACTACTTTCTACATTAAAGGAGACTTTGGGTTGGTATTCTATAATTCCAGAATGATGATGGTGGCAGAGACACTAACAGCAAGGGAGGCAAATCTATATCAAAAGTAATGTGTCAATTTTTGGATTACAAATACTTTCTCTGTCTGTGATGGGAAGCATCCAAAATATTCACCTGTTATCTGGGCCTCCTAGGAATAGAGAGGCAAAGAATTGGCCAGTGTTTCAGGGAAATTAGACACAGCAGGACCTCGGTAAACCCATTCATAGCATCATTTATGCCATTACGACAAACTTGTCCATAAACCCTTTGGTCAAGCTGAGGTGGCAAGGTAAAATGGTTGGATGGCATCTACACAACAACTTTGAAACAATTTTGTTTTGTTTTAAACCCACTTGGGAGATTACCAAATCTTTTTTCTGCAAGGGACAGATAGTAAACATTTTAGGCTTTGTGGTCCACATAATCTCTATTGCAACTACTCATCTCCATGGTTCGAAGCTCGAAAGTAGCGACAGAGAATGCACAACTGAGCAAATGTGGCTGTGTCCCAATAAAACGCAATTTACACAGATTGTACGGCAGATTTAGTCCACAGGCCATAGTTGGCCAACACTGATCTACTTGATTACTGAACAGTTCACCGATCCGTAAACCAGTCCTCTGTTGTCTGGTAATAGGAAATGACTAAGAGGCCAGTTTCATCATGTATCAGAAAAGTCAGACCCAACGGTGTGCTGGAACTGTCTTGCACAGGCTCCCAGGAGCCAATTATGTACATATCTTTCTATAATTGATGTCCAACATGGCAGTACTATACTATGAAAATGAGAATATATGCTAATCAGGGTTTCCAATCTCCCCCAGCTGGGAGGCTGGATGTTTAACATCACTAGCACACTACTAGTCTGAGCCCTTACTCATGCAGTTCAATTGCCTTGAAGACTGGTCCTATTTTATAATGCAAAGCTGTTCTGCATGTCTTGTTTTATGATTGGATAGGTCAGTTTACATTTAATACATAATGTCCTGTTATAATTCTGCTTATGCCACTTTAGACATTTTCTGATTATGTATGTTAAGCAGGATCTCAATTGGTGGCTGACCCATTTTATTTATACAGACCCCACTATCAAACATCTGTCTTCAGGTCCCTGCTGTTCAGAACAGTATGAGAAGTACTCTGGTTCTGTCACTTATAATAATAAAGTTGTCTTTTCTTTGCTGGGTAAACATAAAAGCTGGTTACTACTCCAATTCCAATATTTCCATTAAGTTTAGGACTGCAGCCTTGTGGTGGCTTTGTATTCCTTCATTACTGCCTCTTGGTGATCTTTCCAGCAAAGCTGGTAGCTACCTGTCTAATGGATTCCCTAACAAAAGGTAAAGGGCATAAACTCCAGGTTCTTTGCAGGTTATGTTAGAAGGTAGTTGAGTAGGAACAACATTATAGTTTTATCTCAACATTTTCCTTGATCTAAATAAGCCTTTTAACTGCTTTCTCTACAATAAAAAAGGGAAAGTAATATGGGCATTCTTTCTATCAGATGACCATGAATCTAGTCATGAAATTAGCCACTAACAAATTATAAATGGCAATTCCCAGTGACTGATTCAACACTCCCATGGCGGTGTAGTTTTCTGCATAACTCTAGCACTGAGTCTGGTGCTGGTTAGAAATATTGGCACATTCAAATGGGTTACTGAGAATTTCTTTTTTTTAAATTGTTGTTCAAGTACAGTTTTCTGCCTTTTATTATCATTCCAGCCCCCCCAACCCTACCCACCTCCCTCCTGTTTCCACTCCCCTTAGTTTTTGTTCATGTGTCCTTTATACTTGTTCCTGCAAACCCTTCCTCTTTCCCCCTGAAATTCCCTCCCCTCTACCCCCTGGTCACTGTGAGCCTGTTCTCAATTTCAGTGTCTTTGGTTACATTTTGCTCATTTGTTTGTTTTGTTGATTAGGTTCGTGCTAAAGGTGAGATCATATGGTATTTGTCTTTCACCGCCTGGCTTATTTCACTCAGCATAATGCTTTCCAGTTTCATCCATGCTGTCACAAAGGGGGTTACTGAGAATTTCTAAAAAACACAAAAACAAACAAACAAAACAAATAGCTGTCTCAGATATCTGGGAAGGGCTGTGAAAACTGCAGGTAACAGTGTAGTTCTCAGGGACAGCAACAGCGGGCAATGCTGCTACCGTAGACCTGAAGAGAGAAAGACAGACATTTCCTGACAGTAAGTCTCCTCATAAAGCGATCTTTCTGGTAGAGGGACACAGTTAACATATACTGATCTGTCAGGGAGGGGCCAGGGGAATAAGTAGCTCTAACCTATCTAAACCTAATTAATAGCCACAGTGCCAGGAGACTGTTAAAGCTGTCAATTAAAGTCAGAGCTCTAGGCTACAGAGCTGACTTGAGAACAGTCAGCAGTGAATCTGGAAAGGTCACAGGAAAATACCTAGCACACATAGAGTGCCTCAGCCAGAAAAGTGGCCTGAGAAACCTATAAATTAAAAGAAGAGTTGAGTGAAAAAAATAGTATCAGAAAAGTCAAAGGAAAAATTTATGACTACAATAATGTTAATGGCTTCAATTTGTTAAGCATTTGCTATTTTGAAAGCGCTGGAAAAAATCTCATTATTCCTTAAAACATCTGTATGTGGCCTTATTATTTCTTTCTGAATGATGAGGAACATGTGTCTCACAGATGTTGTGTAATATTTCTAAGGTTACACAGAGAGTAAGTTAGAGGCGGTTTTGTGCCAAAGTCAGCCTCTTAAATACTGAATTCTAAATAGTGGCATCAAGCTCTGTGGAGCAGCTGAAGAAGCAATGACGTAAAAAAAAATGTTGGATTTGACACACTTGCTGATTAGTGATCATAGACTCCTGGTGTTAGACAATGGGCTTTGCAGGAAGTGGAGGCAGCAGATATAGATATGATTTTGAACGGTGAGAAAGAAGTAGGATGTTATCTATATCTATAGACAGATGTTATATCTTTATATATATACCAGATAGGTATTTTTAAATGCACATATGCACATTGATATTTTAAACATCACACCTGTAGGTATTTGAAATAAAATACAGTGAAACATTTTGCAAAGAAAAAATTCAAAGCATTGAGTGAGGCGTTATAGAGGTAAAGGATTCCCAAATTCTGCAGGGAGACTTGGCTTCAGTGTACAGTAATGTGCTTCCAACAATTTTCCTATTAAGAGAGATGAGCATTATAGCGTGTTTATTTTTACTTCATTGGACATATTCCATTTTTCATATGAAATGTTTACAAAACATCAAACTTATAAGCACACAGATATATTTTAGTCTTTTAGGAAATATTCTGTATTATAATAATAAACTTATATTTTGAAATAGATTTTTTCTGTGTGTGCTGTCAAGTTGCATATTATTTATATATTTTTACTTATTTTATTTTTATTTTTTAATCTAATTTTGTGACCTATGGTGTCTTTCCAGAGTCTCCATAGCTTTGCAAAAGTAGAGGAAGTGAAGTAAGTTTTACAACTTTGAAACACCAAGTAAATCTCACCTATTTTTAGCCCCTTTTGAATGAATTTACTGGTGTCCTCATTTACTCCAGCTGCTGAGTTCACTTCAGCCTCCCATGAATACGGAAACTGTTAACCAAAAATGGCAGTTCTGAGAACATGAGCTGTTCTGATTTACATGGAGACCCCACAGTGTACTTCACTTTCTGCACTGAGCTAGCTAATTAGGAAAATGATAATCACTCACTGTCAGTGACTTTTGCTCATATGTCAGGTACTGTTCTAAATGACATAAATTATTTTATCATCATATCATTTCATTGAGGAGAGTTTAAGTAAAGTTGCATTCATTTTACAGATACGGTACAAGGTGGATAAAAATAATGTGTCCAAAGTACTCAGATCAAAAGTATCAGAGCTGTCTGGTTATCCATGTTGCAAGTTTTCCCCTTAAGTACTCTACACTATCTTCTAGGCTTGTCATTTGGTCTACAAGGCCAAGTTCCTCAGTAAAATTGCATATTTTAGTCCCTATGTTTATCCTGAATGGACTAATGGAGAAGACTGGAGTGCAAGCCTTTCTCCTCTCTGATATAGGAAGGCCTTAGTCACTATGTATAGATTCCCTAAATCAAACTCCAGTCTGTATCATGATTCTTGACAGGGAGCTCAAAATATTTTATGATGTAATTTGAGTTAAAATAAAAGTAAAAAAAGAGTTGGATATTTTAACTTCAGGAAAATCAGATGCATGTTTTTTTTCCTTTGTTTTTACCTAAGCTAGTCTCATCGTCCAACTTGCCCATATTACCTCTGCAAAGGCATATCTGAGTGGGAAAACATAGCTATAGAAAACAAGGGGTAGAATATCTAAAGCTAAATATAGCTGCCTTTTATTTAATACATTATTTGAATTTTACTTGGCATTTTGACCTAGCTGTCATGCCTTTTTACTATTTTAAGAGAAACATGAATTCTGCATATAATCTCCTACATTTAAAGATGTCATGAAATAATATGCTTCTGATTTAATCAAAATTTGCTGTTACTTATGAATGATTCGGACACTGCACAGGAGGATAATACATTATAATATTTATGTGTATTGCTTTTAAATATGCAATTTAACCTAAATTAATATAGTTTTTGATTTCACAATGTTTTCATAAATATAATTTCATAGTTTACCTAAAATTCAATAGAAGGCACTGGGGACATTTTTTTCACTTCATTATTAATTTATTGTGTTCACACATGCAAACAGTGTATTAGGAACATGTACCAGTTCACACAAAATGAAAGATGTCTCACCTTACTTTATTTTTTTATTTATTTTTAAAGATTTTATTTATTTATCTTTTAGAGGGAAAGGGAAGGAGAGAGGGAGAGAAACATCAATGTATGGTTGCTTTTCGGGCGTCCCCTGCTGGGAATTGGCCTGCAGGGAACTGGCCTGCAACCCAGGAATGTGCCCTGACTGGGAATCGAACCGCGATTGTCTGGTTCGAAGGCCCAATTGTCTGGTTCGCAGGCCCGTGCTCAATCCACTGAGCTACACCAGCCAGGGCATCTCACCTTACTTTAAATGAAGGTAAGTACAATATTATTTTTGACAAAGTACCAAATATTATGTACATATAAAATTGTGCCATCCCCCCAAAAAAAACCCAGCTAGAAGCATACGAATGTGATTCAAACATTACAGAAATAAAAACTCATTGTTTGTCAAAGGGTAACATCAACATGTATCTTCTCAACTGCAAATTTTTATCTATCATCAAATGCATTTTACATTTGTCTAGTAGTTAGATTGGTAAAAACTTTATAAAGCAAAATATATGCTAGATTCTTGAATGCTGTATATTAATTACATTTAGATTTTTCTATTTTTCTTTAAGCATAAACAAAAACTTCACTCAGACACAAAAATAAAAAGAATTAAAGGCATCTCTAATGAATTCTGGTATCTCTTGAATATTCATAGTTGGGTCATTATCTTTCCAAGGGAAGTAGAAGCTGTGCTTCCTTGTGGGCATATTACTTTAGGTATCAATAACTAAGAAAAGCTCTAAGTCGGATTCATGCCTAATAAAGAAAGAATACATGAAACAGTCTCTTCTTACCACTTTTACTCTGCATTCTATTACTTTAGTTCCATCTGTGAGGTATACACTCTTTACTGAGATCAACACCATTATCTGTATTTTGAATATGTCTTTTTTATAGTGTGAAAAAGAGTAGAGGCTTAATTATGCAAAGTTTATTTATTCATGAAATGTAAAAATAAATTATTTTAGACCACTATTCATCAAACTATGTACTCCATAGTTCCATTTTACAACAGTATAATATTTTGGATTGCATTGCTGTGTTAAAGAAACAGTTGTCTCCTTTCTAAAACTGTGTAATTTCCACAATGGTATATGAGGCATATCCTGAGACAAACAAATCATTATCTAATATTTATTATTTAAGAGAATTTTCCAAGTGATTTTTACAAGTGAGACAATGTTTCAGCAAAAAATAATTTAATTCTTTCAGTCACCCACATGATGCAAATGTTGGTATACTTGAAGTTGTGCCAGAGGCTCATTATACTATCATCATTTTTCTAATTTATTTTTCTTTTTATTTTCCAGATTGGATATTTCTGCTTCCTTATTTTCTTTATTGCTGACTTGATTCTCTGTTTCACCTACTACCCTGTTGATTCCCTATAATGTATTCTTCATTACAGTTAATGCTTTCTTCTTTTTGACTAGTTATTATGTTTTCTAATTCTATTTTTATGTTTTCTATCTCTTTGTTTTAGTTCTCACTTACTTCATACACTATTCCCCTAAATTCATTAAGAATCTTTATAATCAGTGTTTTGAACTCTTTATCTGTTTAGCTCATTTTTTCTGGAGTTTTATTCTACTATTTCATTTGAGACATTTTATTTTGTTCTTTTTTTCTCCTCATTTGTCATGCTTCCTGTGTTTATTTCTTTATATTAGGTAGAGCTGCTATGTCTCTGAAAATTCTTTATATTTTTCCCAAAGTTGAGACTAAATTCCAAATAGGAGAAGAAAAGATTTTTACATTGCATCTTCCAAGATTAAAGAACTAGTCAGTGTTGCGGGGGACAGTTATGTCATACAGGTTTTACCAAAGAGGAATGTAGAATATAGAAATACAGGTAAAATATTTTTGGCAGATAGATTAGCAGTCTGAAAAAAATTACACTCAGATTACTATTAGCAAAATGAAATTAATCAGGAAATGGCATCCAAATTTCCATTTTGGCAATCACCTTGAATTTTTGACCCATTTCCCTAAGTGTTCTACAGAAGAAAGAAAATAGTCAAGTTAAAAAAATCACATTAAACCACAAAAAGAAACTACTTCTCCAATCAAATTTTGGTATATTGCTATTCTCTTTAACCCTGACATTTAACATTAAATATAACATGAATATTAGTTAGATATTCTGCTTCCCAGAAAAGAAGTGAGTAATGTTATTCTTGTTCTGTGTCAGCTGTCCTAAAGGAATCAAAATGAAGTTATTATTCATGTCCCTGTTATGTTGACATACATTTGAAAGGAGCCTGTCATCAGAATCTAGGTAATGAGCTTTGTTAACTTCTCACGGAATGTCTATTTGCATAAAGTTTAAGGGTTAGGTAGCTCCCCAATCTCTTACCTTGTATCATCTTAATTAGGCATATACTTAATATCTTCTGCAGTGTCTGTCTTTTTAAAACTCTTTCTCTCCTGACAAAAATTAGTTTTCTTTCTTTTCATTTTTTTCTAAGTATATTGAAAATATCTTAATAGAACCAGCTTGGACACTTTTTATTCACGAATACTTTTCTAACTAATCTGAACATTAATTATGATTTCTGAATTATAGTGAATCTGTTCTTCCCTATTATCCCTTTTATCTAGAATAAATTTTAAGTAAGCTACCAAGAGTCATAGACAGAATGATTTAAAAAATTCACCTTTCTAGAAGTGACCTAGAATTTGTAGTATTTGTGCCTAATGTTGTTTTTTTTTAAAATTAAGACATATATGTAGCAGGTTGTTTTAATAAAAGGTTAAATGTGTCTATTTTATTTTATTTTTGATTAAAATAGTGTGTTTTATAGTTATCATTTTATTTTATTGATTATGCTACTGCAGTTCTCCTAATTTTTCTCCCTTTGCCCTTTCTACCCAGTACCCTCACTTCCTCAGGCAATCCCCACACCATTGTTCATGTCCATGGGTCCTGTGTATAAGTTCTTTGGCCACTCCACTTCCTATACTGTACTTATATCCCATGTCTATTCTGTAACTACTAATTTGTACTTCTTAATCTCTTCACCTCTTCACCCATTCCCATTGGTAACAATGGCAATTCACCCCACACTCTCGTCCCATTTGTAGCAATCAAAACACTCTCCCTATTCATGATTCTGTCTCTGTTCTTTTTCTTTGCTTAGTTTGATTTTTAGATTCAATTATCAATGGATATGTATTTATTGCTATTTTATTGTTCACAGCTTCATCTTATGAACAATAAAATGGCAATAAATACATATCCATCAATAACTGAATCTAAAAATCAAACTAAGCAAACAAAAAGAACAGGGTATTAAATAAGACCCTATAACATTTGATTTAATAATGCTGTGGTGATTACGAGCTTCTTAAGTTTTTTCAGCTGGGCACTGAAGGTGTGCCCTTTGTGTGGACTGAGTACACCCTCCTCTTGCAGTTCAGCCTTGGTTGCTATTGGCAGATCTATGAAGGGACTTACCCAGACCAGTAAACTTTAAGGACTGGATGTGACCCCTGACCATCAACCTCCGCCTTTTGTGGAGGGTCAGCTGTGCTGGGTCAGGGTGCTGCTGCTCTGACATGGTCTGTCCACTAGATTTACAGGCCATGGGGTTTCCCAGGTGGCATAAGCCAAGGTCAGCTCCCACCTCTGTTTTGGGCTGGTCCACCATGCCTGAGGTATAAAGCAATCTGAGATGGCTACTACTTGTGCTGGGCTTGGAGATTCTCAGGTGAAGCCAAGCTGTGCATCTAGGCTGGCTGTTGCTTGCGCTGGGTCTGAGGCCTTTTAACAAGAGGTTTGAGGGATGGAGGCTCACTGAGACTGGCTGTTGCTTGTTTGAGAGGATATAAAAAGTTGTGAAGCATGAGCCAAGACCAGTCATTCATATAAAAAAGCCACCATTGACAGCTGTAAGTTGGATGGGACGGAGCCTCAGGGCATCTCCAGGGCAGAGCAGTGGTAGCCAGGTTAATGGAGTCTCAGATATGGCACCTGGCTGCTAGCTCTGTGGCTCTGTGAGAGGAGAGTTTAGAAAAGAGACAATGGTTTCTGCCCGCCCTTTTGTCTAAGAGAAAGTCTTCCCCCAGCTCTTTGCTTGATGCCAGATCCTTCAGTTCCTCCCTGGATGCCTCTGGTGACTTTTGAGGTGCTATTCCAGGACTGGAACTCAGAGAAAGTAAGTCTCTCAGTAAATCTGTGAAAGGGTTTGTTAAGATCTGCTTAGGACTCCAGGAGTTTCTTCCACTGAGCTAATCCCTAGTCTTTTTTTTTTCAGTCAGAAGTAATGGGGACTTATTTTTCTGGCACTGGAACTCTGGGCTGGGGGCCTGGTGTAAGACCAGGACTCCTCACTCCCAAGATATCCCTCTCAAATTTTTATCTACCACACATGGATGTGGGACCAGCCTGTTTTACATCTCTGTCCCTCCTAGTAGTCTGGATGAATGTGGTTTCTTTAATTCCATAGTTGTCAGACACCCATTCAACTTGAGTTCCGACTGTTCTTAGTGATGGTCGTTGTATAATTTAGTTGTAGTTTTTGTTGCTGTACAAGGAGGTGGAGTCATATTTACCTACACCACCATCTTGACCCTGAAAGCCTCTTTTAAATCCTTTTGGTGTGCTAGGTTAGAGGAGTGAAATCCTTTTGAGCATTTTTCAAGTGAATGTGTCATAGAAGGATTTGGGGGATCAACATAAACAACAGAGACCTATAGATAAAAAGTCAGAGGATTAACAGGATGAGTATTGGAGAATTTACCCCATCTCTATGCAAGGCCCAACAATAAAAATGATCAATTTGAACTTAATCCCTCTTTCTGACATCAAGAAGTAGTGATTTAGAACAAAGAAGTCTTTTGTGAAATGTCTTGTCTGTCTTTACAGTCAGAGTTTTAGATCATTTGACATGTTTTTTAAAATAGCCATGTTCTTCAGTACTAACCTCAGAATAAACACATACACCATAACACTCAATACAACAAAACAAATATAAACTAAATAATCAGTCTGTAATGCCAGTCTTTTTTTATTGGCCTTTGTTGAAAGCTCATTTCTTTCAGAGCCATGATTTTTATCTTCAAACAAGCTTCTAACTCTAAGTATACCTAGCTAACTTTATGCTAAATGCAGTAACAAAGTTTATTAAAAGACAGCGTTTTCTATTTTCATTCTTATACTCCCACAACTCACCTCTGCTTTAAGAATGATTATTTAAGTTAATTAGACTTTATCTACTTAGCACACTTTAAAATTGTAAACTCCCATTCAAAAGTTAAAATACGCTGTTTAAAAAAGAACAATATTGACAGTTTTGCATGAGTTTTGTATATCAAATGATTCTATTGTCATAAACATTTCTTCAACCTCTATAGGTTTCCTGGTTTATTTAGATAACAGAAACCTGTTATCCACCATGTGGATCACTGTGATTTCACAATAGGGGAAATGTTGGCTCGCTAAAGATTCCATTGTTTAAGCTTAATTAGAAACCTGCATTTTTCTTAAAAAGATGCCAACTGAGCCTAGGGTTACTCCTAAGCAGGAAAAATAAACACAAAACAAGATAACAGAAATTAAAGCTGAGAAGAAATACAAGGAGTTCTGGTGATGGGTGATGGTAATGGGTGCACAGCAATGGGAATACACTTAATGTCATTGAACTGCACACTTAAACATTTTATCTTGCACATATTTACCACCACAAAGGTGACAAACAAGTAAGAACTATAATGGAAGAACATGCCTGATATGTATGCAGAACATTTGCAAAAGATAATCAAATTTTCATTTAAGCAAAGAGATGACAAAAATTCAAACTATGAAATGCCTTGAAGAAAAAAATAATCAAATATCCTTGACAACATGCTAATAACTACAACTCCTGGTTAACCTATTAATGTTATTAACAAAATGAAAATTCTTACTTTAAAGTGTTTCTAGGAAAGCATATAAAGTTTGTCAAGACTGCTTATTTAAATATACATAGAATTGCAATTATAAGACACATAGCTGGACGGAGGATAGAGGTTATTTATGCAAACTCTTAACAAATGGGTTCAAAACGGAGATGCCTCAGAACTGAAAAGGCCTCCAAATGTCCCGCCATATACTGATGGAAAGAAATCTGTCAAAACCCAAATGCATTCATTGAGATGAAATGATCATTTTATGGACCTTTGCCTGATGTACTTTTATATAAATAATTTTTCATCTTTAAGTGTTATTCTGCTTGTAGAGCTCTCAAGAAATCCTCTGATTTCTTGATCATCACTGGAATCTGGTGCTGGATAAAATCTGTTATTTATATTGAATTCTAATTGACAACCCAAACCTTTGTGCTATCATACATGAATTATCTGATAAAAAATCAGTTGCAAAATTTAGAAGAATAAGAAGTAAAAATTTAAACGTCTGGGATAAGTTAGTAATTTTAAAGTTACACATGAGGTCATATTAAGATTACATAATGAAGTTTCATTTTAATATGATCCTGTAGCCCTGGCTGGACAGCTCAGTTGGTTAAAGTGTCATATACTTCCCCAACCCGCTATCTCCATATGCCAAGGCTACGGGTTTGACCCCTGGTCAGGACTCGTATAAAAGGCAACCAGTGAATGCATAAACAAGAGAAACAACAAATCAGTGATTCTTTCTTTCTCCCACCCTCCAAAAGCAGTAAATAAGAAATCTTTAAAACATCACCTGTAGTGACATATACTAGCAATGAAAAATCCCAAATGCAATTAAAAAACAATTTAAAATAATACCAACATGTATTCAGTGTGGGTTTTAATGTCTACTGTGAGGAGGAAAGACTGTGTTGGATCTTAGAGAAAAAGAGGCTGGAGGATTGAAAAACTCAAGGCGTTGAACTTGCTATATACGTTTGGAAAAAATACATCTCCTGGTAATTAGTTGAATCTTTACAATGTAATTCTCCAGGTTCATTTCCAGGATAGATGTTCATTGCCAAAAATAACAGTTCTCTCCTCAGGACTTCATTTGAAAAATGTTTTAAAATGTGCTAAATAAAGCATGCCTGTGTTTTAAATTACATAAAATTTTTGATGTTTTATTAGTACTTTAATTACCTTAGAATAGTTTAAAATACCCAGCATTTCCTGACAAATGAGGTATTAGAAAAGTATGTCCTATTTTGTTGTCATTTATTAAATGTAAGAATAGTTGTTGCTACCTTCAATTTGCTGCTTGCAGACAAGTTAATAACCTTGGCTAAGGATTAGCCAACCTCCTTTTGGTTTAGGAGGTTCAAAATGGAAGGTGAAATTTTCTCTGCCAGCAACTGGTAAATGGCAACCTTTGAAAGGTCCTCTACTGGCCTGTCCAGTGTACCCCAAAGTAAGGAGACTCTACCCTAATGGTTAAAATGAAAGGAAACAATGTACTTTGTTCTGATTTTTGAATATTCATTCTAAAATTCTTTAAGAACTCGAAGTGGTTATTGATAATATAAATATGGTTAGGTACCAAATGGTGATGTTAGAAAATATAAGGCAAACACTACTCAATGTTTGTATTAAAAGTGTATGACTATTGAAATATAATCAAGGGAAAACTTATTTTTGTCTTCACCTCCTCTTAAAATTTTTCAGACTAGAATTATAACTTCCCTGCAGCTTAGTGGAAACCTGGAATATTTCTGTGAATTTTCATTACTCTTGGGTAACAATAATTTTTTTAATTATAGTGGTCACATCTAGGGTCAAACACACAATATCAATTTGGTAATTGTGTATGTCCAATCGCATAATTAAGACATCAATTTGCATTTAAAAATGACTTTCATGACTTCTCACACAGGACACAGCTCAAATGTACTCACCTGCTCTTAGGGGATAGAGTGTGGTGGGCTTTTCTCTAGCTCTGCAATTCTTCACACTAGAAAATTCTTCCTAAAACGAAAGCCACTGGCAAGGGTGATACAACTCTAAGATGCGTGCACTCTGACCAACCATAAATAGTTATTTTCTTGTGTAGCACTGTTATGGCTTTGTGCTATATCAACCTAACTAGCTGAAATTAGATTCTGAAAAATACTCTTCCCTGTATGGTTTGGGTTAGGCTTGACTACAACAGAAATTTTCTTAACATTTGGAGGACAGAAGTAAAATAGTATCTACTATTATTCTCTGAAGGTCGAAGTAAGACCAGATGTCATTGCAGTTTATATACGATGACCCTGATCTTGAAGGAAACTCAGGTATTTGGCTTGAGTCAAATCCCAAATTACAGCTCCTTTAGCAACCAATAGATGTCTTCCTTCAACGACTTAAAATACTGCTCGAGGCACAGTTGTAGTTCTGTAGGGAAGTCAACCACAGCACAGAAATCAGAAGTCCTGAGACAAAGGTGAAGATTCCATTGGTCCTCACAGGTTGTGGTTTATTCTGATACCCTTTCTGCTAAAGCCCAAGAATATCATGGATGGTAAAATGTTACATAGACTGCTTAACCAGGTTTCATAAATGTGCATGATCTAGCCCCTCTAATGAGTCCCTGATATTCTGCTGTGCCTCAAACACCACTCCAAGTGTGTTCTTCCAAATGTCAGGAGGGAAATATATCTCCATATTTTGCCATGTATAGTGCACACTGACATTTTTGGTCCAAATTTTCAGGAAAAAAGCTTGTTTTAATTTCTTAATTCATTTTTATTTATTTACTTATATTTAGATACTTCTTTTGTTATTATAAAGAAATTTTATGGTTCACTTTTAAAACATTATATTATAAGACATTCTATGTAACAAATAATTAGAAAAGACAAGAGATACAAGGTATTTCAGTTACTACCATGTATAATGCAAATCTTTATCTCCCCTAAAAATTTAGGCAAAAAGAGTGCACATTATACATGACAAAATGCAGTATGCCCCAAATTGTAGGAGGCATATGGTGGTAGTCTTGAAGCCCACACACTAAACCTGAAAAAGCAGTGCTGCTTTAATAGAGGTGATCACTCCCTCCTGTGGTGTAGGTGGGGAGTCACAGCATAGTGCTGCACCAAAGAGATTTCTCTTTCAAGATATCTTCTTAATCTCCATACGCTGGGTTCATTTGTCTCTTAGTTTGAAAGATACTGGTATCCTACTCTGAACTTTCCACATGGTATTCTGAAAGTTCACTTGGAGAACTTTTTTCATCCAAATACTATTTTCAAAGCTAATATTTTGACATCCTTTATATAATGGAACATAGACCAATATTTTAGACATATTGACTCATTTAATCCACAATACCTAGTCATGAGGTGAAATCTGAAGTTTCAGTTTACAGAGAAATCAAATAGTGATTCTTAGTTTTCTTTTTCTAATCAATCTGGCTACAAGCTATACATTTTTAAAAATCCTCACTTGAGGACATGGTTATTGGTTTGAGAGAGAGAGGGGATGAGAAAGAGAGAGAGAGAGACTGATGAGAGAGGAAATGCCAATCTGTTGCCTCTCATACATGCCCTAATTAGAGAGCAAACTCGCAACCTAGACATGTCCCTTGACTAGGAATTCAACCCCAAACAATTCAGTGTGTGGGGCACTGTTCCAAGAAACTGAACCGTACTGGCCAGGACTCCTTTATTTAGTTATTTCTCCCCTACCCAAATACTCTTCAATGGACATTGGTGTACTACTTTCAATGAATTTCAGTAAAGAGCATGGAAATATGCAACATTTTACTGAGTTGTAAGGTAGACCTATACCCCTCAAAATACACATACACACACACACAAACAAAAAAACAGAGACTTTTTCCATTCTTGCCTATGGTTATTCAGGAACTAATATAGAAGTTATGGGGGAAATTTGTTTCCTCATTCATTTTCAATGTCTTTGATATTTCAAAGGACTAGCCATTCATAAGATTGAAAAGGGATTCAATCAAGTTCTGTACAGAGTTAAGTACAAGGATCTAGTAACTGAATGGGAAGAAAAAGTTCTTGACCCTCTTCATCCTTAGTTTCATCCCTGAAAACCCAGTTGGCAAAGAGAGGAGAAAAGTATACATATGTTATTGAAATTGTACATGTGAATAGGAGCTCTTTCAAGAGAATAAAGACCTGAAGGATGACAAGAACGGGAAGCTTTTATGGCTTTTAGACAAATAAACAATTAATTTGTGAAGAATTGACAAAACAAAGAGGTTTGGTCTAGGGGCAAAAATTGGTGAAGTGCTAGAAAGGTCAGCACTACTTTAGCAAGGCTTTTTGGATACCCCTTCTTCCTCTGGAATGATCAGTGTCTTTCCTGAAAGGAGACTACTTTCTGCCTTCAGGCAGCAAAGGAAGAGCTTTTCTGCATTTACTGCTTTGTAATTGCCTTCAGTTTAAAATACGTTCTCTGTCACAGAGGCTAATTTTGGAGAGAGATTCTGGTTTCCTTAATAACTAAATTATGGAGAAAAATGTTTTTCAGCCTTGTAGGTTGATAAAGTCAAACAGTTCTGATTTGAAAACATTTAAAACACACTCTTGTTTACTTGGCACTTAGTGGTTCAACAAAACACAATAGTATGGAGTTCCATTCTTCCTACTTTTTCCTCTGTGAGATGAGTTAGTTCATAAGGATGTCAGAAACCCTGCCAACTTATTCTTTCAATAGGGAAAACCTCAGAATATAGGTGTTCCACTTCAGACTGACTCTATTTTACCTTTGGTTTGGTTCCTTCAGAGTAGGTTGTAATCATTTTGTTTTCCCTCTTGCTTCTCAAAGTACCGAAAGCCTTGCATTTCTTAAATAAGTGAGGAAAAATGTTGGGTCCTTTTTCACTCTACAGAGGACTGAGCAGGTAGGCTTATTGAGATTTTCATTAGAACAGCTTCTGCCATATGGAGAATACCTTGCTCCCTCGATATTTTCCAGCTTTCCTTCTACTCCCCTTTTCCTGGCTCACTAGTATATTTTGGCATACATTTTCTTTCTCTTCCAGGGAAAGACAAACTCATGCTTGCTGTGAGGCTTTGCACCTGTTGTAACTTCATCTGGGAATGTCTGTCTCCCATGTATTCTCATAGGTAACTCTTTCTTATCACACTGGTCTCTGATAAATATGACCACCTAAGAGAAGTCCTCTCTGACCACATATTTACCATATCCCACAGTTTTAGTTTCAACATACACTAATGACTGAATGAAAATTCCTTGGGTGCTTTTTTATAATCTGTTGTCTGTCTCTTCAACTTGGTTCTAGGTTTGAAGAGAGGTAAAATGTATGTAATGTTGTTCAACATTCTTTCCTCGCTGAAGTGTACACATACATAACAGGCATCCAATAAAATCTCTGTGAACTGAGTGGATGAATAAATGAACAGCTCTTTAGCATTAGAATTTTTTTAATTTTATGAATATGTCATATGTGAAATCAATTGGATGTGTTTAGCATGAGATTCCAGTTGTCTTTCCCACACAAAAAAATTGCGAATACTTTAATTTTACCTTGCTCTTCTGGCTGACTGTAGAGTTTAGAAATTTGGCAAAATTTTCCAGTGGGGACATTTAGGCCCATTTTTCTACATGAAGCATTGTGAGGCCTGAGATAACATTGGCCTACTAACACATACCAGTTTACCCTGTCAAGACAAAGAATGGTAATGATCTATATTATTTACAGGAGAGGACATAGAGCACTCAGTGAAGCTTTCCTGGATCAGGGTCCGTTTCCAAAGACCACTTCATTTCATTGTGGGGTAACGGCATTTTGCGCCAATAGTCTCCAGAAGTGGTTGTGACTCAACGTGAGAAAGAAAAGAGATTCCCCTTTTTTTTTAACCCAAGAACAGTACCTGGGGTTTAAAATGTGCTTAGTGACAAAATAAATTGTGCAATTTTAAAAACTCTTCAGGGAAGCACCTGTTGCCATCTAATTTTTAAGAGTTCATGATAAGGATTGAGGATTGGAGAGAGAGGTACTGGGTAAAAAACACAGATCTCCTGTCTGTTAGGTTTGTACCTGATAGGAACAAGTATAAATTGGCTAAGAAAGTATTTCATAATTCCTAAGGCACAGATCTCTTGGTAATACTAAGTTAAGGAAAAATATCTTTAATATAAGACCAAATAAAGGTATGTTTCTCTCCAAATCTTAATTTCTGGGCCCTTAATTTCGGATATTCTAGGTGGTCTTGATAAATTTCTTAGCCAGTCATAGAACTTTCAAAAGCTGGTTTCAGCCTTCGACTGTGTGGCTCAGTTGGTTGCAATGTTGTCCCATAAATGAAAGATTGTGAGTACGATTTCTGGTCAAGACATAAGCTTAGGTTGCAAATTCAGCCCCTGGTTGGAGCACATACAAGAGGCAACCCATCAATGTTTCTCTTTCACATCAATGTTTTTCTCACTCTCTCTGTCCCTTCACTTGTCTCCAAACTCAATAAACATGACCTCAGGTGAGGATAATTAAAAAAAAACAAAACAGAAAAGGCTAGTTTCATATACTCAATTATTCATTCAATTTTTAACAAAATGTAACATGATTGACTATACTTTTTGTCCAGCACCCACCAAGGTGATAGTAATAAAATGATTAATTAAAAAAAAACCTCCTGTTGACTCTTTGAAGCTTACATTCTCTTAGCAATGGCAACATGAAGCAAGTAAACACAAAATAGAAAAAAAAAGCTAGTATATTGAAGGTGCCCAAGTAAGGTAAGTGAACCCACAGAGCCGTGGGGAAGTGTATGTCCTGAATGAGTAAGTTGGGTTGAAACTACTTTTTTCATTGACATCATTTCATGGTTAAAACGTTGATTGGAGTAAGACTTTCAGTAAAAATGTACTTTGTAATGCTAAACCATGACTTCTGAAAATGTTTATAACAGATGTAGTAAACATAGTCAATACTATGTTCCTTGAATTATTGCTTTGTAATCAATAGATGCACACAATTACAAATAATTTACAATAATATACTAAAAATGTACTTATTTCAGAGGGATGTATCTTCTGTGTTCAAAGACACAAAAGAATATTTTATATTTATTGTAATGTAGACATTGAGATATATTATGATTCAATAATTGATCTCTTTCAGATAATGAAATAAGTATTTCAATGTATAGATTTGGCAAAAAAAATAATTAAGAAAAATTTGTCTTTATAAAATAAAGAACTCTTTTTCCCTCAACAGAGAAAACATTTGTTCTAAAGTGTTATGTAACACATCTATTCATTTACACTTTTTAAATATATATATATATATATATATCTCATTTCACTGTTCATCAAGTTGTGCCTGTAAAAATCAAATTAATTTATCTAAAAATATTTTGGCAATATGCTAGACTCGAGTATGTGATAGTTTTTATTTATCTTTCTCTTCATTGCCTTTTGTCTTTTTTGGAAACATGAATTGAGGTTATTAAAAAAGAAATAAAAATTATTTTGTGTCAATGGAAGTATTCAGAAGTAAAAACATTTAATTAATTTAAAAACATAAAATATTTTTACTCCTTTTTTAATTAGACAAAAATAAAGAGGATGTGAATATAATATTTAAATTAAATAAAATGTCATGATAGTTATTTTTGTTTATTCTATTAGAGGTAGCTAAAAATCAGATAATAAAGTTATTTAATTTTAGCTAAAATAAAAATAACGTAAAACTATCTATTATCTTATTAAACATCTCTTTAGTCCCACTATGTAATTTAAAATTTTTTATCACACAATAATTCAAGTACCATGGTATTTTCATATTTCCCATTAATCAAACAAAATATACATTCTGTTTTTCATTTGAAACTACCATTTAAAAATGCCACTTCAACCTCCAGCTGAACTACTCTTCTTTGAATGATACTAGAAGTGTGAAAAATAAGGAAGTTCCAATAAAATGAAATCCAAAGTATTTTAAATTGCCTTAGAAAAATATGTTGTGATATAAATATAGAAATACAGTTGACACACAAGTGAAATCTAATTTCACATTATATTATTTCCATAACAGCAATGCCACTCACAATTTTCAGCACAGCACTATTTTCTGCCAAAGTGTTTATTGGATTTTATTGACAAGCTCAATGACATCGTGTTCACTTTGGTCAAAAATCAACTTGTGTTAAGAGACCTCTAAAATGTTTTCCTGGTCAGAGGTGGAATTTTTAGAACAGTTAGTAGTCATAGATATTAGGAAGTAAACCTTTAACTTCAGGTTTTGAAAATATATTTAATTTTGAAACACAAGGTTCTTTGACTTGGGTTATTGTTTAATAAGACAAATCAATATATATCTGATCAAAATGGAAAGCAATATCTGCATTATTTTGATAGTAATTTTGCATATACAAATAACCTGTACATAAATAAAGGCATTTGGACACACTTATATGAGAAAGCTTACAAAACGAATCAATCTCCTTTTTAATTATTTTTGTGTACAAGTGGATAAAAGTGAATTATCTTGCTTACAGGTTTTGATGTGAGAATCTACGTTCTGTTCAAACTTATTCAATGTATTATTATATCTGTAGTAGAATGGCATCGTTTTAATTCACACGGTTTTGAATAACCTCTTAGAATAAATGTTTTTGATTTCTGGAGTGAGAAACAAACAAAAAAAGAGCAGGACAGAATTCAGGGCAGATGGCCCAAGATAAATGTGGCAATCTGACTATTTGTGCACAGGTCTTATGGGCTGACAAACACTTTGGCCAATTTTCCAGTCCTGTCCAATTTGCAATTGGCATACAGACAAGATATAAAGCTTTTATTGACTGCATCCTTCTCTTACGGCTTTGTGTGAAAGCCAAGTGAACTGCTGTGCCTGTGGTGTGATGTGAGGGGCTTTGCTGTATCATTTGTAATGAGAACACAGTTGTAGCTGTGGTTCATTGTCATGACAACAATGTGATGCTTGTATCCAAGAATCAATACTAATTCCTTGAGTCTATTTCTCTGCTACTGAAGTTTTACAGTAGTGTAATGAAAAAGCCTATAGCACTGGGTGATATAATAGAATGCTCTTTCCAATACAACTACGGAAAACACTTCTTTCATACTCCCAGTTTTTTTTCACAACTCATATCTAATGTAATAAGTATTATTCAAACCACTAGTCAAAGGAGTCTGATGAAATCTAAATATTATCAGTATGAATTGATCTGTGTTATGAGAAGCATCAGACAACTGACTATGGCGCTATACTCTGGGACTTAAAGATATTGGGCTTTTAAACTAATTCCAAGATTAACTTTCTCTGTTTTTCATTAGTTATTAGTTTGCCTTTTCTTGGGTGCCTCTGAAAAGGACACACTAGCTAATATGTATGAATTATGCCTTATGATAAGATTAAGAAATATTTTGCAATGGGACAGATTTCTCTCAAAATAGTAAAATTATAAGGTGTGAATTGCTTATTTTCTCTATGTATTAATATAATTTTAAATAATGTCTAAATTCTCTAGTCTTACCTGAGCATATATCTTAGCCTGTACATTTAGTCTATCTGGAGTAGAAATTTATAGCAATAATCTAATTTTGGTACATCATTTTATTTACAGTTTTAAAAAATGCTGGTTCATATACAATGTTACAAAATACATAAAAAATAAAATTTTAACACCAGGAATGCTAAGCTAAGAGAAAACTCATCAGGCTTTAGGGATTTTAGTGTTGTTTTTATCCATTTAGGATTATAGAAATTTATGCATACATAACTAAAATGCCTACCTAATCAAGTTTTTTTAGCCTTATTTGTTGTCAGAATATAACAATAAGGAAAGTAATCCTTTTTAAACTCATCTCTGAAATGAAGTTGTGCAATAAATTGTATTGTTTTTTTCTCTTAATTCAAGTATGTTATTTGTTGTAGGGTTTTTTTTTCTGAAAAGTAAATACTAAAATAGAGTTGGGAAGACAAACGGTATATTTGGGGACTAACCTCTGAATGGAATGGACGAAACACAAGAATATGGGGAGCCCTCAAACCGTATGTAGACTTGACTGTCAATAGACTTGCCTGTCTCTGCCAGCCACAGACAGAATTCTGGAGCAAAGTCCTGCCTTGGGTAGAATGGCAAAATCCTTAAACAAGTCATTCGTACAGTTATTTTCTGAGGGCCACTCGGGAAAGGTAGGGACATTGTTACCACAGCTTTGCAAAGGTCTGTCCCAATAAGGCATTTCAACCAGCCAAACTAACAGTTGTTTCAAATGTCTTCTAGAAAGGGGTTCCATCTGCAAGTGTTTTTTTTCCTTTCCTCCCTTCTTCTTCTTCTTCATTTTCTTGTTGTTGTTCTTCTTCTTTTTTTCCCGGTAATAACTAATTTTCTAGGTCCTGATTACATTTTCTTGTTTCCTTGTTTCACTTTCACTTGATTTCATTTTGGGGAAGAAAGAGTACATGCTGTTAATGTCACTTTGCATTTTCAAGCAAAGCCTACAGTGTAAATCATCCAGCAAGAAAGTTTTCAATGACATGAAAAAACTAAAAACTACTTTACTAAGATTGCACATTGAATACTGAATAATGTATCATTAAGTCATATGTCTCTTATTCTGTTTCTTTGCAATATGCATTTTTAGTAATGCACATATTTAGAAAAATCCATGAATATAGAAGCTAAATATTTGGAGAAATTTACCTGAACAAGCACGATGCTATCCAAAATTCCACTTGTTCTAGCTATACAGAGATGAAAACGCAGCTCAAAAATTCCAAATGCCTCATGTCTTTTTGTTATGTTACTTTGATTAGAATCTCAGCCCTGATTTTCTTCAGTTCAACTTTAAGTATTCTTAGAAAACAAATCTGAGAAAAGCATTTGAGTTGAGACATTGATTGTGGGGATCTCAAAAACAAAAATGTTATAAACACAGTATTTTAACTGTCTTCTAATGCTGAAAATAACAAAAAAGGCTTACAACATTTATATTTTGTCAAATAAAATACTGAGACCACCAATTAAAAAACTGTTAGTGCTCATTTATTTTGAAATAGACAACTATTTCTAAATATTTAGTCTATTTAAACAGATCATTTATAGGTTTGCATTTGCTTCTAAGTCAGAAAATATATTTTTTTAATATTTATGGCTCCCAAGGTCACTTATGGCTCTCTGCATTCAAGTAAAATAGTATATTTCCCCTAGTATGTAATTTTCGGGGTGACAGATATTTTTCCTTTCTCGGTGCTCAATCTTTACTGTTTAATATAGCACCTATTATATTAACTATTTAATAAATATTTGCTAACTAATACATTTTTAACTTAATTTTATATTTGGACACACTTCTATTTGTTCAGAACAACTGACTCACATTAAATTTTGGGACTGGTCAGCAATTAAAGTACAAAATAAGTTGTTTTGGATATTTAGTATTTATTATATAAATAAGTAAATAGATTATGCTGTGTTGTAACACAACATTCTCAAATCAGTGTCTTAACCCAATACAAGTTTATTTCTTGTTCATGTTATGTTCCAATGCAGAGCCAGAAGCTCTTTTGTGGTAACATGCTCCCTATTGTATTGTCAGTGTTGTAATGGTTAGTCTCCAAGTTGCCTCCCACATGAAACAGGGTGGAGAACATATGTGGGTAATGGAGAGTGAGCATGTATTTATTCTTCTCACCTTCCTTTGGATAAAAGTTACTGCTATTTGTTCTCCCTACCAGTTAAAGGGATGAGAAATGTCACTGGACATGTGCTCAAGAAAAGGAAAACAGATCTTGCTTAGGATTGGCAGTCATTGTCACTGCAATGTATATTTCTTAGATATCAGAGAGTTTTAATTTTTAAGTTATTAATTAATGTTATATTTTGTTGAATATATTTTCAATTTCTCTGACTAGTTGAACTCTAGAAAAATCAAATACTAGCATAATAAAAGTTTTTATACAACTAAATTTTTCTTCTGCTTTTTTTTAAGAATCATCATTCTAATATAAAAAATACAAGAGCTACATACATAAAACATTAGAATACAATTACATTTATTTATTTTTAAGGAAATAAAAGTAGTTCCTGTTTACTTAACAGAGGATGAAATGATCAATTCTTTTTTTAATTGCTGTTCAAGTACAGTTGTCCCCATTTCACCCCACCACCCCACCTCCCCACCCACCTGTTCAAGTACAGTTGTCCCCCTCCACCCCTCCACCCCACCCATCCCTGCCTCCTACCCTTGAATGACCTACTCCCTTTGGCTTTGTCCATGTGTCCTTTATACATGTTCCATGATGGCTCTTTCCCTCCTATTCCCTATTATCTTTCTCCTGTCTCCTCTCTGGTTACTATCAGTTTGTTCTTTATTTCATTGTCTCTGTTTGTATTTTACTTGCTTGTTTGTTTTGTTGATTAGTTTCCACTTACAGGTGAGATCATATGATATTTCTCTTTCACCACCTGGCTTACTTCACTTAGTATAATATTCTCCAGTTCCATCCATGCTGTCATCAAGAGTAAGAGTTCCTTCTTTCTTTCTGCTGCAAAGTATTCCATCATGCAAATGTACCATAGTTTTTGGCCCATTCATTTACCGATGGGCACTTAAATTGCTCTAGCAATCGGCTATTGTAAATTGTGCTGCTATGATCATTGGGGTGCATAGGTTCTTTTGAGTTGGTCTTTCAGGATCCCTGGGGTATAATCTCAACAGTGGCATTGCTGTGGAAATAATTCATTCTAAACCACAAACAGCACTTCTACCATGGCTATGATGAATTGTGAAAACATTGTTTTCACTACACAATTACAAGATCTGGGTAATAATTTAAAAAAACATAAATAACAAAAATAAATAAACTTGAAAGCACTGAAGGGCAACTAAGGCTGCCAGAACTTCAGAAACTAAGGTGGCAGAGTGAGTTATAATTTGATGGATGAGAGGACAAGTGGTAACACCAAGAGCAGAAGCTGAGGTACTAGAAATCTAAACAGAAATATTGGCAGTCTTACTATGCTGGTGACCAAAGATTGGAGCTCAGGAAAAGACAGAGGCCCCATTAAACAGCCCAGTGTTTCAGGTGAGCCTCCTGAAATGCTGTATCCTGAGAGTGAAGTGAACGGGGAGTAGAGCAGCCCTCGCCAAGCTGAATATGTACTCAAAGCACCTCGGGCTCTGACTGGATCACTATCATTTGCATTTATTCAACCACTGCTTCCCTATGATTTTCATCCTTAGTAAGAAGTTCAATTAAAATAATAAAAGCTCAATTAGACAGGGAAGAGAGAATGACCAAAAATAAAAGAAAACTAATTGATAATAGAAGCGGAATAAAAGTTAATCCTTCTTTTGTAGTTAAAATGTACATAGAATAAAAGAGTTAATTCCTAAATGAAAGGAAATAAAAACAAATGGAGACATTCATCAGAAAAATACAATGTATAAACAACTATCAAGTTAAAACCTATACTACTGAATCCTAGAGTATGGAATGCTGAATATTGACTATCTAGAGTATCGAATCTCAGTTTAATAGGCAAACAATTACTTAAAAGTTGGGTTGATGACCTGGAGAATAAATGTCAATATAGATGTCAGTCTAACTGAAGCACAAGGGGAAAAGACATGTGAATGACAAAGTGAACTACAAGTGAACTATGTGTGAACTACACATTGAATATGTGTGAACTACACAAGATACAAGTGGAAAATGGCACAATGTCCTCAAATGTGAACGACTGGAGTAATAAGAAGCAGAGAGGATGGAGATAAAATGACTGAACTCAGTGAATAAAGTAATACAAAACTCGTACAAGACAAACACAAACAATGTCAAAACTTTTTACATCTCTCATGATCAGATTGTGAAGTCAAACAAATGTGTGTTAGAGATCTTACTAGTCATCGAGGGCCATTGTTCAAATGCTTCCTCCCCACATTAGATATGTACCTTCTACCCAGTTAGGTAATCTCTTTAAGTTCACTTCATAGAATCACCCTGTCCCAGAGAGAGAGAGAACATTTAAGTCATGGGACATCTCCATTTTAAATTCTAGAGTGTATTTTTAATTGTTTATATATCATTAATCCAGGAAGCCACCCCTCATAGGTTCTGGACTTATATGCAGCATAAGTCATTTGTTTTCCTTAATGTCCTCCTAAAGTTTTTCAGTAGATGAGCTTCCTTCCTCCTAGAGATTACCATTAGACTACTCATTTAAAGGTCCAGTTGTTGCTGGTATCTGTATAAATGTGTGAGTGTTTCTGTTTATTGGTATTTTTATGTTCTACTTCTCTTACTGTTATTCTTACTTTTTATTTAAATGCCTTTGTTTTTCCTTGATGAATTCTAAAATATTTTTGTGCAGACTTAAAAAAATATGTTCTGATATAGATCATGATAAAATATAATTTGGAAGAAGATAAACTTTTAAATTACTTTTATACAAAACAAATAGATGCCTGGATATATATGTTGATAGAACAATTGATGGATAGAATGATAACTAACATATTTTGTAATTAAAATTGCATTGTTATTGTTCATAATTTCAAAAGGATAATAACTTACTTTAAAGTAATACTAAATGTGTTCTTTCTAGTTCTTGTTTATTAGTAATGCCTGGCTTAGTCATAATGTCCATAAAGGTTTATTACTTTATTATCAAAACAATTTGATAAATATACATAATTTTGTTACCAGTTTAGTGAATTATTTTGTTAATAATTATATACATTTTGTCTCAAGGGTCAGTCTGTAGTTTTCTCTTTTTTTGTGTGTGTAACAACTTTCGGGATTTTTGACATCACTCTTTTTTAAAGCGGTTCCTTTCCTTTGTAACTCTGTTTATTAGAAGTTGGAGGTAACTCACTTGTTAAACTCTGGCTTTAGATCTTTAAACATTTTTCTTAAGATAAGATTTTAATTTCCCATATAAGAAAATAATGAGGTATTACAATTTACTGGCATTAAAAAGTATATAATATTTCCTTAGAGTGCTTTGGATATTAAAAACTCTTTTGAATAATAAGATTTTCTGACATTCTTTGTTTAAGCTTTATTGAAGTCTAACTTATATAGAAAAATATCCCACGTATTTTCTGTGTACCTTTTGATGAGTTTGGACAGGTATAAATCTACGGCACCATCACCAAAATCAAGGCGCTAAAGATATGCATCACCTCTAAAAGTTGTCTTCAGTTCTTTTTTGGTGTGTGTGTTTGCATGTAGTGTGTGTGAATTAAGAGCAGTGGAATTAGATTTAGTCTCTGTGTTTTAAAAATGCAAATATCAGAAATGGTGCTCATACATTGTTTTTTATTAAGGCAGACTTTAGTTTTCTCTGTGACTGAAAGTATAATCTGTTTATTAGGCTCAGTGTAGGCTCAATTTTAAATAAAACTTAAAAACACATAAAAATAATATGAACTATGTTAAGTGTCTGGGCATGTCACACAATATCATTTAAAAAATTATTTACTGCAATGGAAGAAACATTTATCATGAGTTGTAGGTGAAAGGTATGATTCTTCTCCATAGAAACTCCCAAAAGATAAATAAATTAGCATTATAACAAAATGCTATAATGTTGATGGATAGAAAAATAACGTAAAAACAAGATTTAAAAAAGTTTATTTTTACCATGATTAATCAGAAAATGTAATCTTATTTGAAAGCTTCAGTAGTGTATAACAACAAATGATCTCACCTATAAGTGGAGCCTAATCAATGAAACAAACAAGCAAGCAAAATACAACCAGAGACATGGAAATAAAGAACAAACTGATAGTAACCACAGAGGAGGGAGGAGAGGGAAAGTAGAGAATAAGAGAGGGAGGTTAGCAAGGAACATGTATAAGGGACACATGGACAAAGCCAAAGGAGGTGGGTGGGGTGTGGTGGGGTAAAAATGGAGACAGTTGTACTTGAATAACAATTTACAAATATATTTTAATACTCATAGAAATATACCTAATAAATATTATGAAAGTCTTCTTAATGATTATAAAAACTTATGAGGAAAATTAAGAAATATTTGAGAGATGAAGCATTTACTAAATTATGATACCATACTCATTTTAATATACCCAATTAAGTCTGTTAATTCAAGACAACTTTGATAAATACTTTTAAATTATTTTACCCTTGAAACTCACAAGCTGATTAAACATTTATATAGACTATTAGAGGAACCATAATTAGCAAGAAAATATTGAGATGGAATGGGAAAGGGGGGTTGATCTATTATAAAGCTAGATAATAAAAATAATGTGATATGGTGCAGAGACAGACATGCCAATTAATCAAAATTGAGAGTCTATGAATTCACAAATTTACAGGAACTTGACATGCAAAATGTAGGAGAGCATATCAATATGGAAAGGAAAGTTCATGAAAGCAAGTTCTGGCATGTCTAAGTTTAGACTCATCCACACTCCTCATAGCAGAGTGACTGAACTGAGTATGTTTTTGGTGTGTTGATATTTGGCATAAGCCCATCTAAGAAGGTTTATTAGTACTTTATACACCCTAATTTTGTATGTCTAATTCTGGATTATCAGTTCATTGTAAGGGATTGTTACTGACATTTTTTAAAAAATTACGCAGTGCCTAAAACATGTCATGTATTTTATAAAATGTTTCTTTAATTTGCATATTGTTTCAATATTATTTGAGAAATATGTTCCATAAAGGAGACACCAGAGAGAATAGTTTAGAAGTCTGTACTATGATATTTAACTTTCTTTTATTCAACCTTATTTGTGTTTTTATACTGTCACTTGTTACACTGTGTGACTTCACTTTCAAAATTTGTCAACAGATCATAAAGAGTTACCATTAAAAACTATTGTAATTTTAAGTTATGCTGATAGGTTTTAAATTTTAGCTCATCTTATTTTATAATTTAGGCATACTTTTTGGTGTATTTGAACCTCAGTTCCTTAAATAGTAAATTGAAATAACAACATCTTGTCATAAGGGGTATTTTAAAAAGATAACTGCCCTGGGTGGTGTAGCTCAGTGGATTGAGCTCAGGCTGCAAACCAAGAGTTGTCAGTTTGATTCCCAGTCAGGGCACATGCCTGGGTTGCAGGCCAATTCCCAGCAGGGGACACATGAGAGGCAACTATACATTGATATTTCTCTCCCTCTCTCTTTCCCTTCCCCTCTGAAGATAAATGAATAAAAAAATCTTTAAAAAAAAGTAAGAATAGTGAAGCTTTATTTTACCTTCACTTATTCCTTTTTTGATGTTCTTTCTACCTTTATGTAGATTTCAGTTTCTGACCTCTATTATTTTCCATTTTTCTAATGAACTTTAAAAAACATTCTTTGCAAAGCAGGTCTACTTGCAAAAAATTTCTTAATTTTTGTTTATGTGGGAAAATTTATATTTCTCTTTCACTTTTGAAGGATAATTTTGCAAAGCACAAAACTTTAGTCTGGTGAGTTTTTTTCCCCAACACTTTAAATATCTCGCTTTGCTCTCTTGCTTCTGTGCTTTCTGAGAAGTTAGATGTTATTCTTATCTTAGCTCCTCTGTAGATAAAATGTTACTCCCTTACCTGCTCCAACTTTTGAAAATATTTTTTTTTCTTTCTCTTTTTTCCCCTGGATACTGACTATACTATGCTTAGGGGGGTGTGTGTGTGTGTGTCTGTGTGTGTGTGTATAAAGTTTTTTTACAATTATTCTGCTTGGTGTTCTCTGACCTTCTGAATTTTTGATTTGGTGTCTGACATTAATTTGGGGAAATAGTCATTATTGCCCCAATGATTTCTTCTAATCCTTTTTGTAACTTATTCATGCATTCTTATTATGCATAGTTTCACCTTTTCTGCTTATCCCACAGTTCTTGTATATTCTGTAATTTTTTCTGAAATGTTTTTTTTCCCAGTTCTTGAAAGTTTTTATTGGAACATCCTCAAGCTCAGAGATTTTTTCCCCGGCCATGTCCCATCTACTAATAAAGGCATCAAAGTCATTTTCTCCCATCAAGGCATTTCTATTTATGTTTAGTTAAACATTATTCTTTAATTGCTCCTTTAAAAGTCCATCTCTATGCATGTATCACTATCTTTTTTGCATGCTGTCTACTTTTTCATTAGAATATTTTGCATATTAATAAATTATAGTTTTTTATTTTATTTTAGTATCCAGTTTGTTAAACCTACTATTTCTACCAAATCTGACTCTGGTTTAGATACTTGGTCATTGTCCTCAAATTATGGTTTTCACCATTTATTATGCCTTGTCATTTTAATTGAAAGGCAGGCATGTTACACTAAATAAAAGGAGTCAGGATTTCAATGTACTAATTTTGGCAGGATACAGTTTAACTCACAGCACTTTTGTTTAAGATATTTATTTATTTTTAAAGAGAGGGGAAAGGGAGGAGAAAGAGAGGGAAAGGAACACCAATGTATGGTTGACCCCATGTGCCCCACACTGGGGACCTAGTCTGCAACCCAGGCATGTGCCCTGACTGGGAAGCAAACCAGTGACCCTTTGGTTTGCAGACCTACACTCAATCTATTGAGCTATATTAGCCAAGGTCTATTTCAGATCAACTTAAATGTCCCCTCAATTTATTGTTAGTCCATAAGTAATTTCAAAACATATTGTACATTTTCCAGGATCTTACTGTATATAGCAGAAGACACTTCACACTATTTCCTCTATCTGGCATCAGTTCAAAAGCCTTTCTAAATGTTTGCCTCCTTTGTTTTCCTTATACTGCAAAGATTTTATTTACTAACTCAGACACTTTGATACTTTTATATTTATTATCTTTATTATTTTAAGAATCTGACTTTGTCAAGATAGAGTGAGGTTAGGCTGTGTTAACAATAGAGTAAAATTCAATTCTATCCAGACATAGTCACAATTTGTCCAACAACGCAATCTTAATCTCTAGGAATAGATTATCTATAGCTGTTTATGGTTCTTAAACTATGCTCCCTTGTCCATCAAACTATCTTGTATTCATTAAAAGGTAACAATGGTGATATTTTTCTAAAACAACTACAGTAAATATTTCATAAATTACCTATATTTTACTTTTAGGAGGATCTTGGTAATTATTGCTTAGCAATTAAATCAGAAAATATTTATTCACTTTTTTCAAAATATTGCAAATGCAGAATATCGAGTTGGGTTTCTAACATTTGTAATGTGTGTATTTTAGAATCATAACTGATACTCAAGTTTCTGTCATTTAACATATTCAGAAAGTGTTAAATGAGACTGTTTATCAGAAATCAAAATGAAGATAAAATTTGATGTCTCCAGAAACCTTAATACTTACATCTTTCAAACTTAGTCAAAGCACTTGACCTGTGTTTACTTACAGTATTTTAAGAAACTACTGGATGCTATTTTGTAAATACATCACACTATGGGTGTTTTCATTTAGGATATATGTGAATTTGACTCTCATGTCATTTTTGTTTCAAGGCAGTGTAAATTTTTGAAGATACAGGCAATGAAAAATGAAGCTCCTTGCCTAAACAGAGAAGCTCTGAATGGATAATTCTCAATGTCACTTCAGCATCACTGGCAAAGAGAGGGGATATCTTTAAAATTTCCCTGCTTTTCAGTAGAGAAGAAGCTTGAGGTTAGTTTACATCCTGACTACTTCATTTACAATTCAATTAGGATGAATGTCACTGGAGGCAAACACTGTGAACAGCATTTTTAGATTCATTTATAAAGACGTCTACCAGATAATGCAGGTTCAGTTTCAGGAGTTAACTTCCTATGGAACTTTCGGTATGCTGGGGAGAATTATAGTCCCTTCCAATCATTAAGATGCATGCATGGAAGACTTCAAGTCAGCTTATTCATCACTCCTGAAACGCTGAAGAAATGCTTAAGGGCCTACTGCTTTACAAAGGTGAAATAAGAAAATTCCTCATTCTTTAAGGTTCAGGATACTATTTTGCATAGCTAAGTCCATTTTTAAAGTAAAACTTATTATCTATGGACAAAGCAATGCATTAGTTACTGCTGTTACCCAGCATGCTGTTTCATATGTAAACATGGTATCTGGGAGAGAAAACACTAACGTGTCGAAGCATGACATAGCACGGTCTAAATTTTACATTTTCAAATATCATCATTCCGAAGATCTTTTCTCTTCTGTCCCTGAAAATCTAATTCATATTTAAGGCTACCAAGTCTTAGCGTAAAAAATAGTTATGCTTGTAAAATAATAGTTATTGCTTTTATTTTTTATATTCAGTTTATTATTTAGTAAAATAATATATTTATTTCTAATAAATTCTTATTATAGTAATTTTAATTTATTTGCATAATACTGTACTTTCTTGTACTATCAGTATGCACTGATATACAGTAGGCATCCCAAAATTATTTTATGGCACACTTTTATGGAATTAGAATTTTTTTTAACTTTTTTTGGCCTTTATTACAAATTATAATCAGTGGAACTCCAGTGACTCTAGTGAAATAAACTGTGAATGTTCTATAAAATAAAAACATGAAAATATTTCAAAAATATTTTCATAGTTTACACTTATCATATGAAATTTGGAAGAGTTAAACAATATCAAATCAGGTTATTTATCAAGAAAGTTTTGTTTTCCAAACTAGAATTAAAGTTTGAATGACTCTAGCACTTCCAAATTTTTCTATAACATCCCATGCCAAAGCTGAGGTCATGTGCAAATGTAATGCTTATAAAAATACACTGAAATGTTCTTAGTAATTTTTAAACAGTATGTATAATATTACTCAGAATTTGAACTCCTCTAGATTTCATTTCCAATAATATAAGTTACTTTATATAGTGAAGAATAATGTTTAATTATTGAAGAGCTCCTATAGTAGAGTACCCATAAAATGTAAAGCCTTTTAGTAATTTTAATTATTATGCACACTTTAGAGTAATTTCAACACATCAAATGTTTTGAATTTTAGTTTCCATTGCTTTAATTTGAAAGAATGAAAAATGACAAACCAAAATAGAATTTATAATCAGTACAAGTTGTAATTAACCTGAATTTTAATTGGCTTATCAAGTTAAACATGTGAAAAATAACTGCCCTGTTGATAAGTAAAAAAATAATAACCACCATTATAACAATTATATATTATACTAATTTAAATATTCTTGTCAGACTAGATTGAATTTATTATTCTAATGTGTTTCCCCAATAGACCAATAGTATACTTTTCTACTTTGTACATTCTGCGTTAGTGTAAAAGATTGATTGTAACTACATGTAAATTATCAGAGGTATTGATATTATAATTTGAGAAGTTTTAATTGACTCAAGATTGAGAAAATTCTGAATAAGACAATGTCCAAGAAACCACGTCTATATTTATAAAATGAAATTACTGAAAGGAAAATATGAAAAAAAATCTTGAAAGCAACAAGGGAAAAAGAAAAAATTACACATAGGGAAATAAATATTGCAAATATACTGAAGTTGTTATTAATATATTTATAAGTTGTAATGTAGTTATATTTATGCTTCTCAATTAACACAACAGATAATAAGAAACATTTAAATTTAGGGAAGTTACATTTTATATATCAAGACAAATCAATATAGACTGTGATTGCTTAATTAACATTAAACTCTAGACTGGTCCTTGATTCACTTCCTTCTCTGTATTGATTAACAGATGATTGTCAATAAGCAATGCTGCAGAACAACTCTGAGTCAGCAACAGAGAACGCAGAATCACGGTTTTCTGTGGGCTAATGACTGCCAGGCTCAAAATAACTCAATATTATTACATAGGCTTCTATATCTATAGACAGCACACAACAATCATTGGTATTTTCCTGACCAAAATAACTACTGGGATTCTGCAGTAATAATGACTATGATTGGCATTTTTAGAAACGTGGAAAAGTCTACTGCAAAATGTCTGTGATTTCAAAGATGTATGTTTTTCCAAACCAAAATTCACAGAACTCCTGAATTCCATACAAAAACATTCATGAAGCTCAAGAACCCACCATCTAATGATAAATACTTGACAGTAGAGCAGATTACCTTCAGAGATAGTGAAAATATGACATATCTGCTCACACATTGAGATTTGCATTTACAAACTGTACACAAAACTCTAGAAGTAACAAATCACTTAATCTACATAAAAATCTACAGTAGGTATAATTATTCTATATTATCCATCAGGAAACTAAGACATGGGATGGGTAAGTAATTTGCTAAGACCACATAGATTATAAGTATAGAAACAAAATCTAACACTAGCTGCCTTGTTCCATAGTCATTGAGTTAATAAGTTAAAATGCTTATTTGAAAGATTTATCTTCACGGGTATATTTATCTTCTTTTTTATAATAAAGTAATGAGGACTTCCGCCAAGATGGAGGCATAGGTGGAGACACCGTGCTTTCTCACACAACCAAGTTTAGATACAACAAAATATTAGCAACAGAAAACATAGTCAGAACACAGAAAATTGAACTTTTCGGAAGTCCAATAACAACGAGTTCTTCAGCCTGACCAGTAAGAGGGGTGAAACCAGCAGCCGGCAGAGCGGGGTTGCACAAGAAAACTCAGTCAGACAAACAGGCCTGCAGATCCCAGGTGTGGGGTTGCAAAGGGCCGACCCAGTGAGCAATCTAGTGAGCGTGATCCAGTGAGTGACTGGCAGATCAGGTGAGTGCGAAGGGCAGCTGGTTGACTCTGCTGGCACATTCCTACACAGGTAGACCGGTGAGGGAGTGGGCAATGAGATGGGACCCAGCGGGTCCCAGAGAGGGGAGGCAGCAGAGACGGCTGCCATTTCCCGGCTCTGACCCTGCCCCCACATACAGCATCACAACCCAGTGATCCCGCCCTGAAGGCCCCGCCCCGCCCCTAAGGCTCTGCTCCTCCTACTTAATGGGCAGGAACAGACCAAAAATGGCTCAAGAAGATCTCAAAGCCCCAGAGCCTATAAATCTAAGTGACAAAGAAATAGCAAAACTTTCAGATGCACAGTTCAAAACACTGGTGATCAGGATGCTCACAGAACTGGTTGATTTTAGTCACAAATTAGAGGAACATATGAAGGCTAAACTAATTGAAATGAATAGCAATGCAAAGGAAACCAATAGTAATGGATAGGAAACTGGGACTCAAATCAAAGGAGTGGACCAGAAGGAGGATAAAAATGACCAACCAGAAAAGAATGAAGAAACAAGAATTCAAAAAAATGAGGAGAGACTTAGGAACCTCCAGGACATCTTTAAATGTTCCAACATCCAAATTATAGGGGTACCAGAAGGGGAAGAGGAACAGCCACCAGTGGAAAAGTTATTTGAACAAATAATTTAAAAATTTCCCCAATCTGGCAAAGGAAATAGACTTCCAAGAAATCCAGGAAGCTCAGAGAGTCCCAAAGAAGTTGGACCCAAGAAGGAACACACCAAGGCACATCATAATTATATTAGCCAAGATTAAAATGAAGGAGAGAATCCTAGAAGCAGCAAGAGATAAGGGGACAGTCACCTACAAAGGAGTTCCCATCAGACTGTCAGTGGATTTCTCAAAAGAGACCTTATAAGCAAGAAGGGGCTGGAAAGAAATATTCCAAGTCATGAAATCCAAAGACCTACAACCAAGATTGCTCCATCCAGCAAAGCTTTCATTTAGAATGGAAGGGCAGATAAAGTGCTTCTCAGATAAGATTAAATTCAAGGAGTTCATCATCACCAAGCCCTTATTTTATGAAATGTTAAAGGGACTTATCTAAGAAAAAGAAGATAAAAAAGATGAACAGTAAAAGGACAGCAAACTCACAGTTATTAACAACCACATCTAAAACAAAAGCAAATTAAGAGGACAGCTAGCTCAGGAGCAGAACCATAGAAATGAAGATCACTTGGAGGGTTAGCAACAGGGGAGTGGGAGAAGGAAAAGGGGGGACAAGGTACAGAAAATAAGTAGCATAGATGGTAGGTAGAAAATAGATAGGGGGAGGGCAAGAATAGTATGGGAAACACAGAATCCAAAGAACTTGAGACACATGGACATAAACTAAAGGGGGAGGAATGGTGGGGGAGGGGTGTGCAGGGTGGAGGGGAATGAAGGGGGGAAATAGAACAACTGTAATGGCATAATCAATAAAATTAAAATTAAAAAAATAAATAAGGTAATGAAATTGTAGCAAAATGTATTTAGTCTACACAATCAAGTTTAGATTCACGTAGAAAATGGTGAAAGCACAGAGGTCTATGTGTACCATAAATGGTTGTTCAAATATGCAAATCCGTCTACTAAAGGCCATAACGGAGTTTTCCTGATGAAAAAGATCCTGCAGCAGTCCATTAAATCTTGTATCTCTTACATAACTTCAATTTTTTTCATTTCCTATTTTTATATACTAATTTTTAAAAAGTTATTATTTTTATTTATATTTAGAGAGAGAGGAAGGAAAGGAGAGAAACATCAATGTGTGGTTGCCTCTTGTGTGCCCCCAAGTAGGGACTTGGCCTGCAACCCAGACATGTGCCCTGACTGGGAATTGAACCAGCAACACTTTGGTTCTCAGCCTGTGCTCAATCCACTGAGCTACACCAGCCAGGGCTATATACTACTTTTTATGTCATATATAATTCTTTGTGCTTTAAGATTTTATTTAAAACAGTAAAAAAATATTAAGAACATACTCAATACTGGGTGTTTATATATTTTAGACACAATTATTTATTTCTATAAAAAGATACTGTTTTCTCTGATCAGTACTAGAGAGTAATCAGCATCAATATGATTAAATCCATCAGCATATTTGGCCTGAGAAAGATTTTTTTATTAATTATAGTATTAAATGCAAACACAGGTTTCCAAAATACCAAGTGATATAACAAATATGTATTAATGTTAATGTAAATGTATAACTATTTCTGATGTTTAATATTTTTTATTGTCGTTCAGTTAAAGTCATCCCAATTTCCCAGTCCCCTTTGCTTATTTCATTAATTTTTCTGGCACCACAAATATGGTAAAAAGATTAGATTTATTTCCTGAAACTTTTATTTATGTCATTTTACCAGTTTTAAAGTCACTAAACAGCCCTGGCTGGTATAGCTCAGTTGATTTATCTGAAGATATAAATATGTAAACTTTAATAATATTTATTTGTTTAATCACCTTCATGCAAACATTTCTAGTGCAATAAACTTGATGTGAACTTTACATGTTGCTATGGAAAATGACATGAATCAATGTGCTCCACTACATTACTGTCAAAAAAAGAAAGGAGGGGGGATATGTCCAAAAATTTTTGTTTTATATTATGCACTAACTCATTTAACATTTGGATATTCTAGAAGGATCAAATTCACCAAGGCTGTGTACACCTAACATATCTTAGGTATCTTCAGTTGCGGCTTGAGGGGTAGATACCAGAATATTTTATGCAGTGTGACTGCAATTTAGAAATGTGTATTTCATCAACCAGGAAATATATGTGATATAAAGACACTGTCTGACATAGCTGGTCCTTCAGAACCTATTAGAGCAGCAGTCTGGATTTATTGACTGACTAGCTATATCATAATAAATGCCATATCTGCTCTCATAGGCTCAATGTGATTTCATGAAGGAAATTCATAAAATACTGCTATGGTCTCTGAAGATTAAAATGCAAGTCAGTGTGAACAATGGGTGTTGAATGGACTGAACTAGAGGCTTAGTCTGCTGATGTCCCATAGAACTAAAAACTAACTATCTTTTCAACTGAAATGATATGGCAAAGCTCTTATAAGTTCATCTCCTTTAGGGAGAAAAAAATGCATGTTAATTTTTAATTTCCAATAATTTTAGTATGAATTGTACACGCAATCTAAAAAAGCTGAAATCATAGATGTGAAGAGTCTGATGGTGGTGACCAGGGCTTGGGGGTAAAGAAATTGGGGAGATATTGTTTAAGTGTACCCATTAGCAACCAGTAGATAAATAAGTTTTACAGATCTAATGCACACAACATACAGATGATAGTCAATGATACTGTTTTGTAAACTTCAAAGTTGTCAAGTGACTATATATTTATTGTTCTCACCATGAAAACAATGATAATTAGGTGAGGCGATGGAGGTGTTAATTAACACTACTCTGGCAATCACATTGCAATGTATAAATATATCAAATCTATACATTGTATACCTAAAATGATACTATACATTATCTCAATTACATCATTGAGATGTAATTGATTTACATCTCAATTATTTGGTTATCAGCTGAAATTCAACAAACCATAATCTTAGTTTAGTAAGAGTTCTTATACCTAATGCTGGTGGGGTTAAGGTTAGGAACATTTTTTGAGTTCAAAGTATAATTAAAGTTCTTCCATTATTTTGCTGGTATTAGCACCATTTGAACTATTTTAACCATAGTGATATCTTACAGAAAAATAAATGATTTTTTTGCTCATGAAATGATGGCAATCAGAGCATGATAGCTAAAATAAAGCAAAAAGTTTCACTTCTTATGTTGCCTTTTATGATTTACTTCATCATTTAATGCTTAAATTCAAAAGGCCTAAATTTACTAAGGTCATGCAGATATAAAACATACATAATCTAAGGCTTTCAAGGGATGTGAAGGGTCAACATAAGGATATTTTATGTATATTAACCTTTGCTAACAGTATGAAGTCTATCAAGGAATAATTTTTTTCCTAGCAAAAAGGATATACTTTCTGAATACATTATAAATTAGATACTGTGCGTGTGGTCAGTAAAGAGCTTATTATCTCACTGAAAGCAGTTTTCAGCTTTCATAAACTTGCATTTTCTTGCTTTTCTTCTTAAGCACTGTCTCAGCTTTCTATTTTAGGAAACCCTTTCCGAAGATATCAGAACACTTGAAAACAGGGTTGCTGTTAGGCATGAGGCTGCCTTACTCCCATGAATCTTAAAAGAGCTATTTTGAAGGTACTTTGAAGGGTAATATTTGTGCCCTTATTGATTCAGAGTACACGTCTAAGGATGTAAGTGATGGAAGTCTACAAAATATTAATAAATGATAAGAAAAAATGGCCTAAGGAGGCTTAAAATTGCATTGAGATTTATTTGATATGATATTGAACAGCTCCACCTGTAGCTTTAAGAGTGTATTGGAGCACATCGAAAATATACTCCTGAAGTGATTCGTAAAGTGCTGTGGGAGGGGAGTGTATTTATTATTCAGCCTTACAGGATGAGTAACTTCTAGTCAGGTGGTATAAGGAAGAAGTGAAGGCAGATTTTGTTCAAAGGAAAAACATAAGCTAAGGAAGGAAGGTGATGATAGTGTGTATCAAATTAGGAAAAGTGCGATTAGCTCAGGATGTCAGAACCATAAGTATGGGGATAGGGGTAGTGCCAGTATAAAACTACAGAGTGAAGAACTCAATATAATAATAGGATTCAGTGAATATTCCCAGAAATCTTATTTCTCGGGGCCATAGGGAATCACTGAAAGGGTGGAAGTAGGAGAAAGGTACGTTGGACAGTGTTTTAGATAATGAACACGCACGGCAGTGGATTGAAAGATGGAGTGCAATAACAGTAGGACTAAAAATACAAAACCCAACCAAATTCCATCAATAATTATAGAAACTATGGAAAATAGTAAATTAACAATATGAAATTTCTCTAATTCACTGGGTGTATAAACAGAAGTGGAGTTAAAAACTATTAAGGGAGTTTATATGTAATAACATTATTTTTGGAATCCTCTCCCAGTAACATGCTTGTTGATTTTAGTGAGTGATGGAGAGAGGAAGAGATAGCGAGGGAGGCAGGGAAGGAGGAAGGGAGAAAGAGAGAAACATTGATGTGAGAGAAAAACATCCAGGGCCTGCCTCCCACATACCCTCCAACTGGGGGTCACACCCACAACCCTTTGGGGTAGAGGGACAGCACTCTAATAAGATTTTTTTATTGAATATACAGCAAGCTAAGGAGAGTGGAAAATTTGAGGATTGTAAGACTTCTTTCTTATTGATTAGGAGGATAGTAATAAGCAGGAAAATAAGAAACAAAGGTAAATAAACAGTTTCTGTGGGAGTCATAAAGGAGAATCCCATTTGGAACAAACTGTACTTAAAATACTTGGAGAAATGCAGGTGAAAATGTCTTTATACACATGGAACATTATTGCTTAGCAGTACAGTCTGCATTGAACTAGGAGGTTTAGAGCTCTGTTCCTATAAGCAAAATAGAGGCAAACTCACAGAGAGAAGACAGACAGCTGCTGGGGTGTGGGTGGGGCCATTGGAAGAGAAAGAACTGAGAAAAAAAACAGAGAGAGAAAACTATTCCTGTTATCTTAACTAAGTCAATAGAGACAGCAAATATTCTTATTAAATTTAATAATTAAAAATTGAAATAGTTTACTCATTAGATGGTGAATATTTTATTTATCTACAAAAATATGGTAATATATTTGTATGTACACACACAGATATATGTTATATGTGTGTGTATTCTAAATGATTATGTTTTTACTTAATTATTGTTGCTCTCTATTGTTTTAGTCACCCAAACCTATTTGTATTTTATAAGAATTTATAGAGACCTTTTTATAGGCACTTTACCTTATAATTTGCCAACAATAGGGCCAGACAAGATTGGCTCCAAGAACAAGCTGTAATTCTCCCATGTCCCTCTTACAATCCTTCAATTGCCATTCTTTTTCTACAAGAAGCCAAATACCTTGCAGTGGGTTTCACCCAGGATGTGTGTGGCATCCTTTCACGACACTTCTCCAAATGCAGACTGTACTCCATCGGTGCTCACTCATTATTTTATTTGCATCTGCCCTGTTCCCTCACTTCACTCTGTTCCCTACTCACATTCTATCTAGTTAATGCTAACTTAATATACAATATCATTTGGGACTTAGCTCAATGTCAGTATTTCCTTCTTACATCCCAAGCATTTGTAGGCTTGGCTGCCAGCTCTCTTTACTGCCAGAAAATCTAAAATACCACTTTCAGCATTAGAAGGAAAGAAGAAGAAAGAAGGAGAGAACAGGAAAGAGGAATGAAAGAGGAGCGGGAGAAAGAAAACAGATGAATGTTAAAGAGGAAAGATTACACACTGAATTAGAATTGATCATATTCAAACACTTTCATACTGGAATATAGTAATAAATATTAGTTAAATTGATAGTCCTGGAACATTTCAGTAATATTACATTGAAATATGTATAAATTTCAAGGGAAAACTGGGTTGCAAACATAGCCTTTGCTCATACATGTGGGCCAGATTATTATATTTTGCTACAGTCTAAATCATTAGATATGCTGATTTTTTTTCTTATTTTAACCTAGCACTAGATTTTTCCACATAATTTAATATCATAGTATTTGTTTCATTTATCTCTCACACCAATTATAATTATACTTTATTGAAAGTTACAGGGGAGAATATTAGAAACATCTTTATTCTTATAATTAAGTAAGCTCAGACAAAATGATCTGTAAATTATTAAACTGATGTTAAGCCTACCAAGCATACCAATTCAAGAAAAATGTTTTTAAAATTATGTATAATTATAAGGGCTAATACATTTTTTACAATTATGGTGAAAGAAGAAGTTAAACATATTTTTATTTAATACATGAAGTATCTGAAGATATTAAATATTTATTTTTCTGTTATACTGACTGATGCAGTAAACTGACATTTCATCCAGGAAATATAACTTTTAAAAGACTTTCAAGATTCGTATTCTAACGCCAGAATTTCCCCTCCCCTAGTTTTGTAACAAAGCTCCCCAAAGGATTTCGTAACTGTTCACAAAGTGATCATTAAATATATTTTACTTTTCATACATAGAAGGTAATCTTGTATTTCTCAAGTTGCAAATGCAAACACCCACAGTCATACCCCAATATCAATCAACGCTAGAAAGATGTATTTGTTTACTTGTAAACATGTAGAGTTATTTGCTGCTATACTTGGTTGTATTTATAACAGGGATCATTTTGCTTTTCTAGAATTGTAGTTGAATACAGTGTTTGTCAAAAACTCAAGATCATGCAGTTATGTCAATACTTCAGATTTTCTTATCTCGGAGTAGTATAAAAAATGACTGCAATTAAGGAATATCCACATTCATGGAGCGTCTTTTAAAAATTACTTAATTAATTTTTTTATCATTTTTTTATTGTCTCAACTTTTCTCTCTTAACCCTCCTCTGCCCATCCCACCCACTGCTCCCACAGTCAATTACCGCGCTGTTGTTTATGTCCATGGGTCATTCACACATGTCCTTTGCCTAGTCCCTTCCCATTCTTCCCACCATTATAACCCTCCCCACTCCCTGTGGTCACTTTCAGTCTGTTGCGGGGTTTTCATGCCTATGGTTCTATTTTGTTTGTTTCTGTTGTTTATTAAATTCCTCTTTTGATGAGATCATATGGTCTTTGTCTTTCACCACCTGGTTTATTCAATTTAGCATAATAATCTCCAGTTCTATTCATGCTGTCACAAAAGATAGGAGTTCCTTCTTTCTTTCTGCTGCATAATAATCTATTGTGTAAATGTACCACAGTTTTTTGATCCACTTATTTACAATTGGGCACTTAGGCTATTTCTAGCAGTTGGCTATTTTAAATAGCACCACTACGAACATAGGGGTGCATAAGTTGTTTTGAATTGGTGACTCAAGATTCTCAGGGTATAATCCCAGCAGCAGAAATGCTGAGTCAAAAGACAGTTCCATTTTTTAGTTTATTGAGGAAATTCCATACTGTTTTCCACAGTGGCTGCACCAGTCTGCATTTGCACCAACAGTGCACTAGGGTTCTCTTTTCTCTGCTTCCTCACCAGCACTTGTTGTAGTTCTTAACTAGAGCAAATAATGTATGCCACAAAAACCAAGAAAATAAAGTGTCAATGAACACATGGAATGTGATCTGAATTTGCATACTCTCAACTTATTGAGATTATTGTGCCATAAATGTCTTCTTATGTGTTGCTTAACTAATGTTGACTTAGTGATCTAGAATATTTCCTCTGAGCACAACTCTCAGATCTTTGATGAACAAATGTTTATATTGGGCCATTCAAATATCTGTATTTCAACTGAAGAGTATTGCAAATCTTTTAGAATAAAATTATTTTTCTTTAACTGGAGATGATATTTGTGATAGTTGATATAATTTTGTCAGAAAATGTAACTAACATCGATGTAGCATTAGAACATCAAACATCTTTAGAATTATAGATATTTTGGAAAGATCAAATTTTTACTTCGAAATTAATTTTAATATTCCTATTTGACAACTATAAATGTAAAATTTTTAAAGGCTCCAGATAATGCTCTTTTAAACAGATATCTTTTGATAGTTCCAAATAAATAAGAGCTCCATTTATTTGTTATATTCAGCAACATTATAAAATTATTTAAGTAATGAAATACATTTCATTAAAAGTTTTACAAACTTTAATAAACATAACATAGAAACATAAAACATAAAGAAACTTTAATAAAAATTTATAATATACTATTTAAAGTCCTTTATTTCTTTAAAATGTTTATTAGCAAAAAACAATGTTTTTAATTAGTTTAAAACTTAGCATTTTACAAACTTTTTTGGTAATGACTAGAATGTGCTGAGAAGCAGTTTTCACTGTGCACAGGTGTGAAATTTGTTATCTTTTGGAGATTTTACTCTGTTGAGAGCTAGTGAAGTTACTTTACTAGAACACTATATAAAGATCCAGAGTCTTTCTATATTGTATTCTAGTTGTAGTATAAATCTTTAAGATTACATCTTAGACTAAGCCACCTAGTCAAATTGCTATCTATCCATTCTTCTTTAAGATTGAGGTCCTGCAACTCTGACAGTCTAACTTCTTAGAAAACATTATTCTTTGACATCAATAAGTCTTGCAGAAAGTTGAATGGCAAGTAAAACACTTCCTGCAGTGAGATTCTAGAAAGTAGTACAAGAATGTGAAGGTCTTGCTCATTACAAATCACTTGTATGGGACAGTCTTCTACTGTGAGTCTATTACATCTGGGAACAGAGAAGCGGTGTGAAATAAGATATGGCACAAGCAAGCTGAGAAAGTATTCAAATATCTGCAGAAACAACTGGAAGCAATAAAAGACTACAACAAATAGAGAGAAAATGACGGTGAAAAAAGGCCTTATACATTTTTGAGAGTAAAAAATAATACAGCTGTATTGGTGAACACCAGATGAGTTGATGTAGTATGTGGGTGGATACTATTGTTGTTCTGGGAACTATAAATGAATAGAACCTAAGAAAACAAAGATCGAATTCTAAATTCCATCAGTATGAGTTTTAAGACAGAAAATAATATTACAGTGACTAGTGGATGATGTCCTATGAAAGTGTAACTAGGGCAGACATTAACTTAGAGTTGATTTGCTTCCTGATAAGATTATAACAGGAGTGTAATATTTCCACTCTTTTTCTCTGGATCCCATTCCACTTAGCTTTGGAAAGGACATGATTCTTATGACTATTCTGTCTCTACTTTTTATTTCTTTGCCTTTCTTCACTATTTCAAAGAGTATATAACTATATCCTGAGTCTCCAAGCTTGAAAGTAAGCAATATACATTTTTTTCTTCTCTGGTGTTTATATTATTCCCCATATCAATAGATTCTGAACTATTATTCTACCCCTTTTATAATAAACTGTCTCCAAAGAAGGGACATTGCTTTCTCCATCTTGGTTTCGGTTGTTGACTGTTCTCAAATATCTCTAATATGACTTTCCCCCTACCATTCCACTGAACGCGTCAATGATATTCTCGGTGTCAAATCTAATGATCGTGTTTTTGTTTAATTTTAGTCTACCTGTCAACTATACTGAAGGTAGATTATTATCCCATTTTGATAGATATATAACAGTCTTGGACTTCATAAGCCAGCATTTCTTACTTAATGGTTGTCCCTTTTAAGCATCCTTTATTTGTTTTATTTCTTTTACCAAACTCTGTTGCAGTAAGTGAAGAGTCATTATTGATCTCTCTTCTTTCTCAAACTAAAGTAAGTTCTTTCAAGCCCCTGAATTTCAATACTAAATATGTGCCTAGAACTCCATATTGTATATGTGTTTATCTCAGAGTTAAATTGAGATATTTAATTCTTCCATATTATTTCTACTTTAGGGTTTTTAAAGCAAATCAAATATGTTCTAAATATTTCTCCAAAAGTCGTGTTTTTTTTAATGTTTGTTTTTTGCTTTTTAAAAAAAATTTATTTATTTATCTTTAGAGGGGAAGGGAGAGAGAGACGGAGAGAAATAGCAATGTATGGTTGCCTCTCATGTGTCCCATACTGGGAACTGGCCTGCAACCCAGGCATGTGCCCTGACTGGGAATGGAACCTCGATTGCCTGGTTCATTGGCCCACACTCAATCCACTGAGCTACACCAGCCAGCGCTCTCCACTTCTGTTATAGCTATCTTAAAAATCTCCATGATATTTCTAAAATTGTGTTCTGTAATAATTTATCTCTAAATTTCACTATTGTATTGTACAATCCAGTCCCTCAGAATACAAAAACATTGACTCTAAAACATTCTTAAGAAAATATTGATTTTTCTACTGCAGTACTGCTTCCTTCTTTACAGAAGATGAAAATACTGTTTTCTTTAGCCATGCAGAAGCTTTTTATTTTGATGAGATCCCATTTGTTTATTCTTTCCTTTATATTCCTTGCTCTAGGGGACATATCTGTAAAAATGTTGCTGCGTGGAATATCTGAGATTTTCTTGCCAATGTTCTCCTCTAGGACTTTAATGGTGTCACGGCTTATACAGTATAAAATTAAAAAGACAACCAACTGTATGGGAAAACATATTTGCCAATGATACCTCAGACAAAGGTTTAATCTCCAAAATATACAAAGAACTTACACGACTCCACTCTAGGAAGACATCTAACCCAATTAAAAAATGGGAAAAGGACTTGAACAGACACTTCTCCAAAGAGGACATACAGAATATCCAGAGACACATGAAGAGATGCTCAATATCTTTAGCTATCAGAGAGATGCAAATTAAAACCACAATGAGATACCACTTTACACCGGTCAGGATGGCTATCATAAACAAAGCAACAAACAACAAATGTTGGAGAGGTTGTGGGGAAAAGGGGTCCTTAGTTCACTGTTGGTGGGATTGCAGACTGGTACAACCATTATGGAAAACAGTATGGGATTTTCTCAGTAAAATAAAAATCAACCTGCCTTTTGACCCAGCGATTCCACTGCTAGGATTATATCCCAAGAATTCTAAAACATCAATTTCAAAGAACTTATGCACCACAATGTTCATAGCAGCACAATTTACAATAGCCAAGAGTTGGAAGCAACCTAGGTGCCCATCAGTAAATGAATGAAAAATCGTGGTATATATACACAATGGAATTCTATGCAGCAGAGAGAAAGAAGGAGCTACTACCCTTTTCAACAACATGGATGGAACTGGAAAGCATTATTCTGAGTGAAATAGGCCAGGCATTGAAAGACAAATACCATATGATCTCACCTTTAACAGGAAGCTAAACAACAAAACAAACAAGCAAACAGAATAAAAACAAAGGCACTGAAATAGAGAACAAGTGGGCAGCGACCAGAGGAGAGAGGGAAGGGAATTTAAGGGGAAAAAAGGGGGAAGGATTTGAAGGAACAAGTATGAAAGACACAGGGATGAGGACTGGGGGGAGGGAGGAAATTGGAGGGAGGTGGGGAGCACAGGGCAGGGGGGGCTGGGGTAGGAGAAATAGACAAAAAAACTGTACTTGAAAAATAACCAAATAAAATTTAAAAAAAAGAAATCAGCCAATTCAAGGAATATCTGGTCCATAAAAAAAAAAGAAGAAGATGAAAATAGGTGCAATTAGGTGTCCATTAGTTTGAATGGAAGTCCAAGCATTCTGTTCTATGGTTCCTGAAACTCGGTAAATTTTATCTTAAAACTTCTTACCAATACTTGCTACTTTATTATCTTATCATTAACAGTATCTCAAGAATATAGTCTGACAGTTTTGTACAGTTGACCCAAAACTCTTTGGACTATTTTATGACAGAGTATATGAGAGTTAACTTATGATATAGTTTCTTAGCAAATTTTAAACTATGTAATACAGTATTTTTACTGTAATCATCACCATGTTGTAAATTAGATCTCCAAAAGTTATTTACCTACTAGTTGCAAGATTGTGACCATTAACAACATCTCCTAGTATTTTATTTGTATTCATATCATCTGCCAGAACAGTTCACTCACTTTCTCCAAATTTCTAAGGTCAGACTCAGTACTGAATTAGCCCTGTCTCTCAGTACACTAGCCGAAATATTAACTAACATATCCTGGGAGAGTACTCCTAAAATGATAATGTTCCCCATTCATTTTTATGTTCTGTTGTACCTTGATCTAGCACCGCAAATCTAATTTCAATCATATTCTACCACTTTCTGGAGATACATTTTCACTTAGTTTATTAGCTCTGATTTGGGGCAGTTATGCCTTTTCTCTCAACCATACTCAGCACCTTCCCATCAGGGCTGTGTTGTGCCTTCATACTGATTTTGGTTCGGAGGGAAAGTAGGGACAGACCCTGAGCATGGAGTGTGTGATCTTACCAGGCTCTCTCTTTATGTAAGGCAATCTCTGTCTTCCATCATTCAGTTGATAAGATTGGGCCATTTCTTTCAGCTCAAAGGGCTCAATATTGTTTTATGATTATGATTTTGTATTGTTTCAAGTATAAGTCTTCATCTGGTATTTTAACTCTTCATTTCTCCCAACTATTTCCTTGACCTTTTTTGTGGCACATACATCTGGAGTGAAAAATCAACTTTTCCAGGCGTTTTCTAATGGTAAAACTAAGCTCTGGGCCAAATGCTCTGCTTTTTCTTGCTCTGGCTTCAAAACAGACTACTTATATGCTGCCAGGTCTTCCTCTGATTGCCACACTCCTTAGTTAATTGCTAAGCAGTCACCTTCAGTCTTCTATTAACCATTTCCACTACATCCATTGTTCCTAGCAACAGCCGTCTGATTCTTTCATTTTCATGATTACAATTTTCTCTCTATTTCAAGACACCTGCTGCTTTTCCCAGGCTAGTGCATTTTCTTCCACTGCTGTGCCACCAAGAGCAGTCTAACCATCACACGTTTGCAACACCGCTCTGCCAAGGGCTGTCTGTGGTTCACTTAGCGCCAGTTCAGGGAACCTCTCAGCCAACTGGTCAGTGAATAATCCGGGTCAAATATTCCATTTGAGCATCTGCGTATTTGGACCACTTCTGTTTCCAACTATTGCTAGTTGAATTATCCATGGAATAGACTCTGAAGCACAGATATTTGCATGTAGGAATACTAGTGGAGAATGTTTTCAGAATAGCTGTGGAGAGTTAAGGAAGCAAGATTGTCCAGAAGAGGAAGTCAATGGCTAATGCAGTCAGTCAAATGAAAACCTCAGCCAATCTCTGGGGAAGCTCTGGAATTGAGACAAGGAGGCCAGGCCTTTTAACCATTCATTGTCCAGGCATTTAGTGTGTGCTCCACACAAGGAAGGGGATTTTCCTTTATCAGGGCAATGCTTCAAAGGAGACTCATCTGTGAAAATGCAGTCCCTGATACTCCCAAAAGTTAAGGAAAAAATGCTTTACTCCTGAAAGTGGAAAAGTGGAAATCTGGAGAGCAAATTGGTATCCATTTCAAAGAACAGATCATCACCACCTGATATACCAAATCCCACCTCTTCATAATCACTTTCTTTTACATGGCCTAATTTAACTTTATTTTCCTATTCTTATTAGTTATCTCATTTTCTTGATCTTACTTGTCTTTCTACACTGCAGTATAATTTCCATTAAGGATGCAATGCCAATAAGACTTTTTACTTGTTCAAAGCTGCTTCCCCAGCATTTAGAAAGTACTTCAAACACAGTGTATAATCATCAACTATTTGTACTGACTAATTCTAATAGATGTACTAAACCAGAGTATTATGGGATTTTTGCTAATATTATGCTAAGGGAACAAGAAGAAGAGTTAGGAAGAACTTTACTAAGATTTGTTTGGTGTCTTAGTTTGCTCAGCATGCCATAGCAAAGTACCATTGTGGTATTAAGTAACATTTATTTGTCACAGTTCTAAAGGCTGCAGAGTCTAAGGTCAAGGCGTGAGCCAGTGGATTTCTGGTGAGACCCCTCTTCCTGGCTTATAGGTAGCCACTTTTTTATTGTGTCTTCAAATGGTGGACAGAGTGCTGTGGGGATTCTTCCTTTCCTTATAAGGGCTCAAGGCCCATTAGATTAGAGTCACACACTTATGATCTCATGTAACTTGCATCAGATCGTCCTCACTGACCCTAGCTCCAAATACAGTCATTTTAGGGGCTGGACTTCAGTCTATGAATTTGGGAGACACACACATATTCTATCTACAACAATGGAGCTATTGCGAAGAATTTCCTGATAGACAATGATAAAGAAAAAACCTGAATGAGGCAACTTTGTTCAGTGTTGGGTTGGTTAATGTTTAACAGCTGGCTGTCAAGGTGTAGTTCTGTTATGAATACTGCTTATACTTTTGTTTATATTAATGAGTAAAACAAAAGTAAAGCAAGGGCATTGCACGTGAGAACTCTTTGTTCATCAAAGATGTAACTTTTTTGATGAGTTGGAAAGTTAAGAACATTTTCCTCAACATTTTTGTGAGTATTTGCAATTCAATGACTACAGACACAGTACACTCCAAAGTTTAATTTACTTAATTAATATTTTATCCAATAATACCTTAATCCTAGACAATACATAAAACATAAGTGCAGCCCTGGTTTTTTTTTTTGCATTAGCTACATTTTTGTTATGGAGATATTCTCGCCATGACTAATTTCAAACTACCAAACCGATATCACTGAACTCAGAATTAGAAAGAGATGGACAGAAGTACAACACACCATCCTATTTTCAAATACAATAGACACAGATGACCTCAAGAATTTAGAAAATGATAAAATGAGAAAAATTTAAAAGGTATGTGATGAATTTTGACCATGTAGTTTGTTTTTAATATAATTTACTTATATACCATATTTTGCCATATATAATGCACACTTTTTTACCCAAGTGTTTGAGGGAAAAATAAGGATGCACATTATACACAGGTGTAAGGATTACACACCATGGGTATAATAATCCTGTGTGTAGTATGCACCAAAACATGGGAATGCACTGTACATAGTAATTTAATTATTGAGTTGTTTAAAAGCTAAATTGCAAAGATGCTGAAAATGTAACACTTGGCTCTCATGGACTGATGAGGACTGGCTCTATCATAGCACTGTTTTTGTATAGATAGGTAAGCAGGTGGGACAACTAGGAGTTGAGGCAAGGAAATTAAGAAACACATTTCAGTAGAAAGATCATGCATGAATGTAAACATGTATTGACACATAAGGATGGTGTGATTAATGGACTTTCAGTAATTGTATACATGAACAAGAGTGTTCTGACAAATTACAGATAGAAAGTGGGTAGATCATTAAGGACCTAATATGTGATATTAATAATTAAAGTATTTTTCTGATTGAGAATGTATCAGGCAAGATTAGATTACAAACTAAAAGTTTGTGACTACCTCACATTCAAATATTGAAAGCAATCCCATTGTGACGATATTTGGAGGTGGGACCTTTGGGAGGTAATTAGGTCATGGGAGGTAATGAGGTCCCGTCATAAGCAGGATTAGTGCCCCACAGGAAAAGACAAAGAATTAACCAATTATTTTCCCCTCCTATGTGGACATGAGAAGTGACAGTTTGCAATGAGTCTCAAAAAGACACTCACGAGAACCCAATGATGCTGGCATCCAGACCTCAGACTTCCGTCCTCCAGAACTGTGAGAAATGTTTTTCAGTTGTTTATAAGCCACCCAGTTCATCTTACTGATATTTTGTTACAGCAGCCTGAGCCGATTAAGACAATTCTCTAGTGGATCTCAGGTTAAGAACTACCCAAGCCTCAGAGTCAAACAGCAAAAGTTAATTCTCATTGTCTCTACAGGTCTAATACTAGTCCCTGGAGGAGGTTGGTGGTCTGCTCCTTGTAATTAAACATGAATTAAAGCTGACGCAGGCTCCACCATTCCATGGGATAGCCTTTTATGGTGTCAGATCTCAGTGTTCCTGCAGTGGGGGAAATAACTTGGAGAATTGGGCACCTCCCCTTAAAGGGAGCCCTGCAGAAGTGGCACCCATCGGTGTTCTCATGTCAAATCTAATTCAGTGTGGTAGGTACCAAGGACAAGGCAAACCAACTGTTTCAGTGAGTGCAAATTGTATCTGCTACTGTATTTGAAAATCACTGGCAAATTTTATCATCACCTTAAGGTTTTGAATTTAAACTATTTATTTTTGATAAGTAGCTATAGGTACAAGTGATGAATTTAAATACCCTATTGAAGTCCTATGTTTTAATTAACTTCATAAAAAGTGAGAGAATAAATTATACCTAAGTCATCTCTAGAAATTATACTTTGCTGTACGTACATAAGGGAAGTTGACATGACCTCCAAATTTGTACAAAACTACACTTTAAAAAATGACTCTTGGAGACGGGGATTTGTACATTCATTTTTGTTCAGGATAAATCCAGAACCTGAGGAAACTGCCTTCTTTTTGCACACAGAGTGTCTTTATTATGGATCAGTTTTGGGCATGTCGAACTTGTGGTCACTTCAGAAACGGTCAGTGTCACTCACGCACTGCCCCGCATGTATTTTGAAGGTAACCTTTCAGATTCAATGAAGTTAGGCCAGAATATTTTCTTCCCACTTTTTTAATATTAAACCCCCCCCAATGGCATCTTTTTTTCTATCCAGATTATGACCTTTGCACCTTAAGCCTAAAAATTCAACCTCCACACAGTCTCCAATGCACTCACTCCCACACAGTGGGGTAGCCACACAATAAAAGCACTGAGTTATTGCACTTATAACATGCACATCACAGTGTAAGCTGGGTCTGCTTCTAATATCAAGTGAATTAATGTATGCAGAAATGTTTTATAACTCTTAAAATGTGATGAGTGTTATTTTGTGTGGATAATAAATATAACTATGGGTTCCCTTGCCTATAAGACAAGCACTGTTTCTGTATGAATCAAGCCATTAATTCTTGATGGTGCTTAATTATTATTGAACATATTTTTCTTTGCAGGAGCTGTCATTTAAATGTGCTTGCCAACTAGCTTGTTTATCAAAACATTGCAGTCCCTTTCAAATTCTCATTTATGTGTTGTGTATTTACCACTCCCATAAATTTGTACTATCAGCATCTTTAACTATCCAGGCTATTTCAGAGATTGAAAGGAGGAGAGTTGATTTATCACGTGCAATAACACATACATCTGTCATTTCTATTCCACCACCGTTTGGTTAGTTCAGTCTCTTATTACTTCATGTTTGGATTACTGCAATAGACTTCATATTGTTCTTGCCTCTGAACTTGCTCCCTTTATTTCAAAATACACATTCATATTCAGCTGACAGAATGGTACCTGGTTATGTTTTTTATGTGTTGTTATCCACTTTCCCAGAATATTTGTCCTTCCCTTTCTCCTCTGTGTGGCTTTTCCCTGCTCTCTGTCTAGCTCTCATTTTAGAACATAACATCTATTTTCTCAGGCTATCTATGCATCCACTGTTCAAAATCTAAGTAACAGATTACCTCCGTGGGAGTGTATTCACTAATGAGCCCATAGAAGAAAGGTCCTAGAGTATTCATTGTTTGTAACCCTTATTAGGTATATATCTTAGGCCCGTTATCTTATAATATAGTAGTATTAATTTGCACAAACTTCTTTACACAAATACACATAGCAAACTTCATTGTTTAGCTTAACCACAAAATTATTTTTTCTCATTTTTGTGAATAAACATTTATTAAGATACCACTGTCTCACAGGTAAGGTATTTAAGAAAGATTAGTTATTTTACTCACTGATGGTGTGAACAGAATAGCAATTTTAGACTAGAAAACGTTTCAGATGTACTTTTTTTCTCCATGCCTAGCTGATGTGTGGCTACACACACTATTTCCATTAAGTGAACAGCTGGATACTGTGTAACTCAGTTGGCTAGTGGTTTGAGTGAATAAATGCATCATCTTATAGAAGCAGCCTTAAAGAATGAGTCAGCCTTAAAGAATGAACCCTTTCACTTTGGGAAAAAAGGAATCAAGCAAAAGTTTTAAAGCTTGTGTTGTCAGTTGCAGTTATAAAGCACAATCCCAATCAACAGAAAAAAATATTTAAGTGGCTTCCACACAGAGATTTAATTTAATCTGTATCTCAGCACTATAATAATACTGTATGATTTTTTCTTCTATTCTGACAGCCATAAAGCCAGTGAAGGTATTTCATTCAATTTTTGAGGACCTGTGTAGCCAAAACTAAGTTCAGTGTATTAAATATGGCATAAGATTAAATTTATCCCCAAACAGTGAAGGTTGTATTTATATTGCAAATGATTAAACTCTTCAATGTATTTAAACAGCTAATGCAAGACTATTTAAATTGATTTGATTCTGGATGTTTTACATGGGTTTGTTTGGCACCATAGTCCATGCTGTTGAAATTATTTTATTTATTTGTTTGTTTATTTATTTATTTACTTTTAGAGAGAGGGGAAGGGAAGGAGAAAGAGAGGGAGGGAAACACCAATGTGTGGTTGCCTCTCATGTACCCACACTGGGATCCTGGCCTGCAACCCAGGCATGTGCCCTGACTGGGAATTGAACCATCGACCCTTTGGTTCCCAAGTCCATGCTCAATCCACTGAGCTACACCAGTCAGGGCAGAAATCCTTAGTTATTTACAAATAAATCCATTTCCTTTGAATAGATTCCAAGAGTGGCTTTGTGGTTGTTCATAAAGCACATATAAATAATATATAATAAAATAAAACTATAGCAAGAAAGGCAAATAGAGAGTATGGTAAGACCACATGATAAAGTCAGAGTTAATATGAACACACAGAAAAAGAAATCTTAAACATTTTTCTTGAGTTTTGCCTCTAAGAATTCTCTATTGTCAATGTAGATGGTGAAAAGTATTTATACAATAAAGAATTCATTAGAAGAAGCCTCACTATTCTTCCTGTGAGTCCTAAAAAGATTACTCTTTTTATAACAGACTCAGGTTGACCAACTCAATTCTTTTAGAGCTAGGGCATTCAAACACTGCTTCCTTTCCAAGTAGGAGACATACAAGAAATTCTTTATCATGGATTTTGAATTCATAATGATCTGACTAATAATCTGTCCTAGCTATATAACTTTAGGGAATTATTTACTAACAACCTGATTTTTATCTCTTCAAAATTTGGGCAAAAAATATTATTATGTAAAGCCTTCTAAGGTTAAAATAGAACATAGCTAATAAACAGCCTACACTAAGCATTACTTTATAATTACTATGTATAATTATTAGTTGGTGAGACAGCCTGTGTAAATGTGACTAGTGTTCAGTATCCATTGCCCAGCTTGATTCTGCTGTGTTCCTGACTACATGTGTCAAATGAAAGCATTTTTTACACACTGTCCTACTCCTTTCTCCAAGCCATTTGTTCCCATCAAGGGGTGATTTCGACACCCACAGGGCATTTGGCAATGTCTGGGAAGATGGTTGGTTGCATAGGACAGCTTTTCACACAGAATGATCTGGCCCGAATTGTTAGAAGTGCCAAGACTGAGAAATCTTTACAAAACATTTTTTTGTCTGATTACTCAACTTTTTGTTTGCCCTGCACCCAGTTTTATGGAGACTGGATATCTTGGCCTTTCACTGCCTTACTCACACTTACAGATGTTTTAATTTGATTTATAAGTATTCTCCTCCTTTTGACCCATTGCCTTTCTCCAAATTTTAATGTACTTGTGGAACATTAAGTGTCATTTCTTTGGAGCTTAGTAATTACAGTCACCACATTTCCATTTGCTCCTGTCTGAGGGAGAGCTCTATATGAAAAAAAATCACTAGTTCATACGAGACATTTAATAATCTAATTACTTAAAAGCTTGACCTTCCTTCTTATGTGATCTTTTAAATTCAGCAACTGACTTGTAATATTCAATCTGGATCTGGAGATGTTCCTGTACCAGGCAGTTTTATTTGCTGAGAGACAAGAGGTTTTTAACTGCTCGTTTGGAATTCCACGGGTCACTGGCCCCATAGGATTTCCTGACAACAGGTTAGTCCTCCTTGTGGTCACCAGCACAGGACCTCGATTGGCAGTGTATCAATGTATCATAGATGGGGCCACTGGAGAACTCAGCTCTCTGCCTGGGCTCTATGCTGATTTTGGCAGTTAAATTTAGAAAGTCAATCTACCAAAATACAACTCGTTTCCTAACTTATCAATATCTGTACATCTTTTTTCCATTGGCACTCTCCAAAGAATGTTGATGTCCACTTCTAACTATATAGGAGAATAACTACAAAGAGAAGTATTACTGACCACACTGGGCCCAGTCGCCTAACACAAAATAGATTAAGTCAATGAAAATGTCCATTTTACACATGTTGGCTTTTCAATGTATGTAACTCACTAATGAGTTTAGACTAATTAGACTTTGAAGAATTTAATTCTGGATTGTATAGCACCTATTTTTCTGAGTAAATCAAAATGTTTTTATTTTCAGTGAAAGCTCACTGGAAATCCCTGTTGCAAGTAATAAATATTTATATTTTGTAAGCATTATTTACTCACTTAATAAATAATTACTCCACCTTTAGTATATACTAAGGGCTGAAGATAAAGGATTTCTAAACACAGAAAATATATCATCTCCTGGCTTTTATAAAAACTTCAGATTTTAAGGTAATGTTCACTCTCATGAAATTTTAGCCATGGCCAATCATTTTCAGAAGCAGTAAGTTACAATAACTTTTAACTCTGACACTAAGACTTTTGTTTGTACTATTTTCCACATCTTTATTTATTTTTTACTTAAGTACATGCTATAGCACTATATTTGAGAAATAATGTTAGCTTTTTAATTTTAACTACTATTTAAAGGAAGTTCCTGTTCATAGTACCTCACTCTTGTACACTATTTCACAGTTGCTGTTTTCTAAAAGAGAAATGGAAACATTTTGCTCCTATATACCAAAGTTTCAAAACTGTTTTAATTTAGAAATCAAGGGTCTCAAAAATATTTTTTTCTAAATTTACCTTCAAACCTAAGTTGCCAATATAAATGAAAAGTACTATGATCCATCGAAATATATATTTTATTGTTTTTATTTTTTAAAAGATTGTATTTGTTTTTAGTGAAAGGAATGGGGAAAGAGAGGGACAGAAACATCAGTGTGTGGTTTCCTCTCTCGCATCCTCAACCGGGGACCTGGCCCGCAACCCAGGCATGTGCCCTGACTGGGAACCTACTCTTCAAACCTCTGGTTTGCAGGCCAGCACTCAATCCACTGAGCCACACCAGCCAGGGCTAAATATGTATTTTAAGTACTTTAAGTTTTCACATATGCAACCTAATGTGAAGTACCAACTCAAATTCCAAATCCTTAATGATGTCACATTTTTTTCATTTCATCATTCATTTTTTCAGTAAATGTTAGTGAATGATATCTGTATGTCAGGAACCATATAGACATGCTTGCGGATAAAGTGATCAACTAAATACACATGTTTCATTCCTAATAATGCATATGATAGCTACAATTGTTACAAGCATGTGAGATACTGTTGAAAAAGGAGGGACATTTGTAGATTCCAGATGGGCCACAAGTAATGCACAGCTCATAGATTTTGTTCAACTTTGGGGCCAGTACTTCAATAGAGTGCTTTATTTTGTTAATTTAAATATAAAAGACTCTTATATTCTTTGTTTTACTAAGAAATCTACCCAAGTCATAGTTTGTGCTTTCATGCATGAAGAATGAGGATGGTAAATCCTAACTTTATTTCCAGCTTTACAAAAGGGATTTACAAGAATTTAAATATTTATTAGAAAAACATAAAAAAGGGCATTTAAATATTATCAACATGGAAATATTTAGTTTAAAAAGAGAACCAAAGAGAAGAGCAAATATTTAGGGATTACATTTTGGAGAGTATACTAAAAGTCTGTGTAGAACAGTTTTTTAAGAAATATCCATTAAGCACTAACCTGAACAGGGCTAAGCACAGTCAAACAAATCTTCACATGTAGAAGGCCAGTACAATTGATACTTTTGTTACTACTCCCAATTCATCACTTTGTAGCAGCCTGATGCAAAAGAATGGGCATTTCAAGCCACGAAGAAAAAAACACTTGTTCTTTTTCATTTCTGTTTTTTTTTCTGTTGCTCCAGCAGCACTCACAAGCTTAAACGGTGGAATTTCATTTGTTAACATAATGCTAAGAATATGTAATACTAAGAATATGAATTTACAAAAAGGCTGAAAATAATTTCTGACAAATGAGATACGAGGTTTGCTGTGCTTTGTTTCTGTTCTTTTAATAGGTTTCTATATGGTTCCTATGGGTTATTATACTATTCCAATTTGGTCATTCAGTCAAACTGCAACAAACAAATTATAGGTGCTAGAAATTATTTTATCTACATGTTCACTTAGTTAAGCAATTTTGAGGATTAATTTTTTTGTGCTCGGCCAAAGTGAGATATAAGCTTCTATTTCTCTGACACACATATACCCCTTTGTAAATTGGGTTTTACAATCTTTATAAGTATCATTTGTCATTATTTTTGGATGTTCCATAGTAGTTGGTCTAAAATAAAACAATATTTTGTATAGTTACATAATCTAAAGTGTCATATCACTTCATCAAAGTGAGAGATCAAAAACATGGAGTGCTTTACAAATATAATGTTATAATTAAGAGCAGTCTTCTTGAGTCTTTATACAACTAATGAGATGTATCCATTAGTACAAAAAAGTAATTTAGAGTTGAGATTGACTCTTAGTTTTCCTAGATGACTGGATGACCATTCTAAATATTTTTGAAGATACACATATTTTTTAAGGATAAAGCATTTTTACTAGTCAGAAGTAGTTTTTAATCCAATATTACATATTATGAATAAAATGCAAAGTTATTCCCAGGGTGATATTTATCTGGGCAGAAAATTGACATCTATAAAATTCTTCAGTTAATTTAGAATAGATTGCCTGTCTGGAAATCCACTCTATTTATATAAGGCAATATAAATACTGATAAGTCTAAGGAATCCCTGAGTAAATGACTGTGGATAGTGAGCACAACATCATGACAGAGATAGACTAACTTTATGAAAGTAAAATTAAGGTGTTAGTTGAGCAAGGTGAGAATAAATAACTAGGTATTACTAACTTATAACTGGAAAGAGAGAATTTGTTCACCTTGTCTCTAATACTAACCACTGTGCATTCTCTTCACAAACTCGTATTCATTCATGGCTGTCTATGCTCTGCATCTTTCTCTTCCTCATGTAGGTATATATGCATCCGTCATCCTAGTTTCTAAGTATGCTCTCTTTTCAGTACTGAGATTCCCATGTCCTTCACATTAACTAGTAAAAACTTATGTTTCTGGCCCTGGCTGGTGTAGCTCAGTGGATTGAGCATGGGCTGTGAACCAAAGAGTCGCCAGTTCGACTCCCAGTCAGGGCACATGGGGTCAGGTCCCCAGTGGGGGCCACGTGAGAGGCAACCGCACACTAATGTTTCTGTCTCTCTTTCTCCCTCTATCTAAATAAATAAATCTTTTTTTAAAACCCTTATTTTTCTGTATATTTCTATATAGGATAAAACAAGTGCAAATTATTTAAAATCAACTATTAATATCATTGTCTCCATGACTGCTCTGTCATTTGTTTAATGAAAACAGTATTCCATGTTGAAACAAGTTTGGTATTGCTGATATAAAAAATATCCTAACCTCAGTGCATCACTATCTTTAGTCTATTATTGTGCCTTATAAATCTCCAAATAAGAATATATATCCAAAGTTTTCCAATCATATCAAAACCTCTCCTAGACTGTATACCACAATCATAGACTAATATATGCAGACAGATTATAGTCCAGAATTTCAGATTTTCTTTTACAGGCCTATTACCTTGTGAAATAAGGAGGGAATTTGCTTTAAAAAATTTAAGCAGTGAAAAGATAAAGAAACAAGTTACTACATAAGATTACATGTGTTTCAATCTTCAATCCCAACTATAATATGCACTATATGATGGAATTATATAAAATATATTGTGTATTGGTTTTGCTCTTCTCTAAAGTTAGAACTAAATATTAGCTATTTTTTCATAAACTCATGGCCTGATTATGTCAGATGATACGACTGCAACTCATGTATAAGTGAACCTGACACAGAAGAGTTAATAACATTAACAATAATGATAATAATGTTAGTGATTCTAAATAGTTATATTTGAATATATACAGGAAAAAGGAAACATCATTGAGATCATATTCCTTTATTGTTATTAGTAAAAAAGTAGAAACTTAGTGACCAGAGGAGAGAGGGAAGGGAATTTAAGGGGGAAAAAGGGGAGGGATTTGGAGAAACAAATAGGAAGGACACAGGGATGAGAACTAAGGGGGGTGAAAATGGGAGGGAGGTGGGGAGCAAGGGGCAGGGGAGGCTGGGATGGGAGAAATAGACAAAAAACTGTACTTGAAAAATAACTAAATAAAATTATTTAAATAAAAAAGAATATTATTTGATATGTTAAAGTTACCTTAGATTCTATATAAAGTAAAATGATTTCAAGTTTAAATTTTAGATATTCCTTATAATTTATCAACATGTTTAATTTAATTAAGAGCCAAATTATACATTACATGTTTATATATTTAAATGTAATGGGTTATAATCTAAAAATGTTTTAATAATATTTCTAATTCTACTCACCAGGAATATATGGGAAATTATTTCAGATTTACCTATTTTACTTAATTTATCTTAAATTGAATTCTCAAAGTGTGCGATTTAATGTTAGCTTTTCAAAAATCTTGACATATGCCAGTTTTCATGTCTTCTGTCATCTTGAAATGGTCCCAACCTAAATAATGATCACATCCTTTTTACTGAGATTATGACTGACTATAATTCCTTGAGGAAAAGAAAAGTTAACATTTTTTATATCTCCTATGAAGTATGTTACTTTCACTTTACCATTAATAAGAAATAGCTCTTCAAGTTAAAAAAGATAATAACTTCACTAATCTCCAAAGGGGCATCATGTAAGATCAACATAGAACATGGTTTCATTTTACACTGGGGACCCTTCAAAGATACATTGTTAATGTCATTCTTTTAGAAGTAAATCATTCACAGCTTTTGAAGACACCTTAGAGCTTCTTAAACATGATTTACTGTCAAGGCCTCTACACTTTTTTAAATTTGAATTTTAGGGTGATGTTGGTTATGGAATTATATTGGTTTCATGTATACAATTCTATAGCACATCATCTCTATATTGTATTGTTTGTTCACCACTCTGCCAAGTCTGTTTCCACATCACTCTTTATTCTCCCCTTTACTTTCTTTTACCTTCCTATCCCCCATTTCTCTCTGGCTATCACCATACTGTTGTCTGTGTCTATGGGGCTTTTTTTCCTTAATCTCTTTGTTACCGAAGAAAAGTTGTTTTTTGGCTGCCTACAGTCACCAACAAGCAACTTTCCAAGACAAAGTTGGTAAGCAAGGAAAGAGGTCCTTATCAAAAAGACTGAACAATTTGGGAGGATAGACATGCCCCAGATCTAGGACCCTCTCTTCCACAACAAAAAAGCCCATCTGTTCCCCAAAAGACTAAAACCCAAAACAGTACCCAGAAATCCCACTCCTTTGGAGCATGAGGCTGCTAAGTGGATGGATCTCCAGCTTCAGGCCCCCTCCCGGGGTCCAGCTGTGGGGCCGGCACCGATACCGCCATACAGCTTCCAGGACCTAGTCAATCCCACAAGTGCTTCGCTCCACATACCTGCACCAGTGGATCTGAGAAGAAAAGGTGCACGTGTCTCCCTTCCTCTGTTTAAATCTTTTGGCCCAAACTTCTGGCACTCTGGAAGGGTCCAGGGACCCCAGGCAATTCCATCCTTTTCTCAGGCTAGAAGTGACAGGTCTTATTCCAGCACAGCACCTCTCTCGTAGCCATGTTGACCTTTAAGGTACATGTGCCACTGTGTCCTCGGGTCCCACCTGCATTCAGCGACCGGAATTGGGTAGGAGAGCTTTTCCCTTTTTCAGTCACTCACTAGCCTCAAGCGTACTCAACACAATGACTTTCTCCTGACACATCTCTGCCCTGGGGCAGGCAACCTGTCATCAGGCACCTCGTTGGGGTGGTGCTTCCCCTGCCTTGGGGCGGTTCCCTCTCTCAGCCTCCCCTTTGCCCGTCAGTCTGGCCAAGTCTACGCGTATCACCTTCATCTTTTATACCCAGCTCTCCAACCCCTGTCCTTCTTATAATTATTGGTCTGTTCTCTGTATCTGTGAGTCTGTTAATTAGTTTTTAAGGAGTCAAACTAAATGCATCATGTACATTTTAAAGGCATATTTAAATAATAAAAACTTGCAAAAAGGTTGAAAACCATGAAACTAATTTTTAATTTTTCTTAATTTTACCTTTTCTAGAACAGGTGCATGTAATTATAAACCTAACAATTATAGATCACCATTGAAACATAAATACCCTGGGTTCGTGCAATTTATAAATTAGGATTCTTAATTTAAAACTTATGCAAAATGCATTGATTTTATTATGATTTTAATGTATTCTATGATAGCTTTATTAAAGTATAATTTCCATATCATAAAATTCTCTATTTTAAAATAAACAATTCAGTGGGTTTTATTATATTCATAGAATTGTGCAAATGTTACCCCTAATTTCTGACTCTCGCCAGTAAGTTGCATCAAGAAGCAGTCTTGAGAGTTATAAACAAGACTGCTATTCAGCAGCTGTACCAGTACAAAATTGCCAGCTATTAAAATACTGAAATTCTTTTCAACCACCTGCGTTATTTCCGTAACCTCTGCTCCAAGTGACAGGATTGTTTCCTGATATCTGAGTATCCTATGGTCTTCTCTTCAAAAAACAAGAGATTAACATCTGGTGCAGCAGGAAGTCTCTAAACTACTTCTCACTGTCGTGACCTATATCATTCATTCTTTTCAATACCACTGCTAAATGGTATTAAGTATTTGAATGTCATCAGCAAAGATAACTAAATTATATCTTCATTTAAAGAAACAATCAGCCCTGGCTGGTATAGCTCAGTGGATTGAGTGCAGGCCTGTGAACCAAAGGATGGTGGTTCGATTCCCAGTCAGGGCACATGCCTGGGTTGCAGGCCAGTTCCCAGCAGGGGACACACGAGAGGCAACCATACATTGATATTTCTTTTCCTGTCTCCTTCCCTTCCCTTCTATAGATAAATAAATAAATAAAATTAAAAAAAAGAAAGAATCAGTAGAAAACTGAGGGTAGGGGGAAATTAATAACAACAGCAACAATAAAATATATCAAATTACTTAATTCAGAAACACGAGTTGATATAATTATTGACTTTACAGAAATAAAAAAGAACATAAGGAAAGTACTATGAAAATTTTATGCAAAAAAGCTTTGTGCAGTGGCAGTATCATAGTCAAAGATGTTTATCATAGGTGGGATTATTGCTAATTGAAAATTGCATGCAAACTAGTTAGATATTTTATGTAAAGTGGACAAATTCCTAGAAAGAACACAAACCACCAAAACTGACTAAAAATAGAATCTCAGAACTACAACTAGGAAAACTATTAGTTAGTAATTTAAAAACTTCCCACAAGGAGAAATTCAGATCTAGATGACCTCCTTTATGAATTCTATCAAATTTAAGAAAAAAAATAGTATAATACTTCAAAAATTATTCCAAAATCAGAAGAGAAGGTAATACTCACATATTCATTGTGTAAGGCCACTACTACCTCACTATTAAAGTGGGTAAAAACATTACAAGAAAAGAGACCAATATAACTTACAATCATAGGCAGAAAAATTTTTAACAGATTTTAGCAAATCAGAAAGAGCAATTAATATAAAAGCATTATATACTGTAGCCAGCCATTGTGTGATTTATCCCAGAAAGTCAAGGTTACTTCAATGTAGACAAATCAATCAATGTAATATGCTTACATAATATAATTAAGGACAAAAATGGCATGGCTATTTCAGCAGATATAATTTAAAGCATTTGAAAAAACCCAATCTTACATGGTAAAAACACTTAACAAAGTGGGAATACAGAAATTACTTAATCAACCTGATGAAGTCCATCTACTAAGACCCCATAGCTAACATCATAGTTAATAGTGAAAATTTAGACAATCTCCCCCTAAAACCAGGGTGTCTCCTCTTACCGTCTCTCTTCAATATCTCACTGCAGGTTCTAGCCAAGCCACCAAATGAAGGAAAATAAGTAAATAAATAAAAGTTTATAGTTTGGAAATGAGAAAGTAAAACTACTTCTATTTGCAGATAACACAATTTTACATATAGAAAATCCTAAGGAATTCATACACAGGAACACACAAACATTGAAAGTATTAAGCGAGTTCAGCCAAATTTGCAAAATGTGATGATAATATGCTTAAACATATATATACCAGTAATGAACAAATCTGTTAATAATTGCCAATTTTTTTAGAAAAGTAAGTTTATTCAGGAACCACAAAAATGTACATTTCAGGACATACAGTCTAATGGTGAATGACTCAAGTCTACAGAAACAAAGAGGAATACTCTTTGATGGACTTGGGAAAGACTGTTGTAAACAAAGTCATTGGAGGAAACTAAAAGTTCAAATCATCGTGACTTTCTGTTGGCTGAATTATAGACGTCTACCACTGGCTGAGCTGTTACTAGGCAAGGAGGAATCTTTTTGTCCTCCTGCCGAGCTAGGAAACTAACATCACTTCCTGTTAAAGAGTCAAGGTAGTCTCTCCCTACTGGGGCCCTTGGCACTTAAATGAGAGGTCTCTCACTGCACCTCTGACTTCAATTTAAGTGAGGTTTATGTTTATTAATTTTTACAGTCCAAATATGGTGCTATTTAAATAACATAACAAGTAATAAAATATTTACAGATAAATTTAACAAAGGAAATGGAAGACTTCACTGGAAAATATAAACCATTATGAAAGGACATTAAAGAACCAGCTGAATGGATAGACACTGCATGTGCAATGCTGTCCCTTGATTGGCTCTGTTGTTGAAATTCATGAGATAATCCTAAAATTCATATGGAAATGCCAAGGACCCAAAAGAGTAAAAACACTCTTGAAAAAGAACATCAGAGAACACTGATGTTCTCAAATCAGTGTTCTGACCTGAGACAGAACAATCAGACACACTTTATGATTAACAATGCAGAGCTACAGTACTTGGCTGTCCTGGCAAATGGGTAAGAAACACACATCACTGAGACAGCACGGAGAGTCCAAAAATTAACTCGCACATTTATATTTTGTTGATTTTCAACAACAGTGCTAAGAGGGTCAGTGGGGAAAGACTTGTCTTCAAAAACTGGTGCTAGAAAAACTGCAAAAGAACAAAATTGAACCCTTATTACACATCATGTACAGTGAGCCAGCAAAATGAATGATAGACACGAATGTGACCATGAAGCATTTGGAATGTATAGTAAATCTTTGTGACCTTGTATTAAGCAATGCATTAAACAACTTACCTTATTCAACTGGAGAGAGGCTCTTAAATGGTTTGAGTTAGAGGTTCAGTAACCAAAATGGTTTATATACTGTAATTTTGTGACTAATTTGTATTGGAGGGAATAATCTGTAAGTAAAGAGTAGGAGTAGCTGCCAGCTTGATCTCAGCTGGCCACTGCTCTCTCCTTGTTTCCTATTCTGTGGGAAAGAGATGTGACTTCCTTGTATTGATGGAATGAACTCAGTACTATGGTCTTTGTGGAATGACTTTAGTATCCCTTCTTTTTCACTACCTTTAACTGTAATGTGTTTATATTGGCATCACTTTATTACATTTGTTAGATTAGCATCAAACCATTACTGACAAATAGTAATACTCATCAATCTCAGTTTTAATGCTTCATTATTTATCTTTGTAATGCAAAACCTAATCATTTATAAAATTCTCTGATACTCCACAAAAAGTAAGAGGAAATCATAGGTTAGATATTAATTTAAATTGAGGATTTGCTTTATATAACTAAAGTTTCAGCATATTATTTTTTTAGAAACTAAAATGTTATAGATAGGTTAATATGAGCATTGAAAACTTGGAAAATACTTCATATTCTACAAAGCGTTTTGGAGGGTGGGAAATGTGTTTTACACTTGGTTACGTTTCTCTCAGATAATATTCAGAGAAACTGCTTTTTAAAATTTTATGGGATATATAACCCACATATTTTTTTAAGATCTGCAGATCAAGATAGTCTTTGAATTTCTGTACTTGACTTAATTGACAATATATTTCAGATGATGCAAATCTAAATTACTATTCAACAATGATAAAGCTAGATTAAATGTCATAATTAATGAAAGAGACATTTGAGAATTAAGTAACAATACAAATATATTGAAACATGGTGTTCTCTTCAATTTTATACACAACTTTGGTGTAACAAAATTTTTCTCTTTGCCACATTTTGAGTGATGATGTTCATGAAAAGAAAGTAAAGTGCGTGTGGACTCGGGGTGGAGGTGGGGATGGCTGGGGTAGGGGGTGAATGTAGACAACTGTACTTAAAAACAAAATAATAAAAATTATTAAAAAGAGAAAGTAAAGTGGGGCTTTTATTTACTAAAACAATTTAAAATAACATTTTGCTTCTTTTTTAAAAGATTTTATTTATTTATCTTAAGAGGGGAAAGAAAGAAGAGAGGGAGAGAAATATCAATGTATGGTTGCCTCTCATGCACCCCCTGCTGGGAACTGGCCTGCAACCCAGGCATGTGCCCTGACTGGGAATCAAACCGCAGTTGCTTGGTTCCCAGGACCGTGCTTAATCCACTGAGCTACACCAGCCAGGGCACATTTTACTTTATTAACTTAATTTTACCTACCTCTAAAATTCCTCCATTAATGTAGCAAGATGATTACAAGTGTTAGTTATTTTTAGTTCATAATATTAAGCTCCCATTAATATCAGCAATATCATCTCTATTTAAAATCTAGAAAAAACTATCAAGACAGTTTGGAACAATACAAGAATTCTGTAGCTTTAGATTATCTTGTCATACAAAGAAAATGTAAGACAAGTTATTACCATACATCATTGTCCCCCATACATGTGGGCTAATAAATATTCTACACCACTCTTTTTTTTAATTAAAATATTTTATTTTGGGAGCAGTTTCAGGTTTACAGCAAAAAAATTGAGTAGAAAATAGAGAGATTTCTCATATATCCCCTTAGTCCCCAACCTCACATATAGTTTTCCCCTATTTTAATGTTATTAATATCAATATATTGCATTTTTATGATACATTTGTTATAATAAATGAGCCAATATTGATATTATTAAATCTGTAATTGACACAGGGATTTACTGATTTGGTTGTTCAGTCTATGAGTTTTGAGAAATGTATGTTTATATGTACCCACGATTGCGGTATCATGCAGAATATTTTAACTACCTCAAAAGTCCCCTATCTTCAGGGAATACCTCTTGCCTCACCCAGCTGCTACAAATCCTGATCTACATAGTTTTGCCTTTTTTTTTAGAATGTCATATAATTGGAATCATAGACTATGTAAGTCATTTAAAACTCATTAATTTCACTAATAAATATGCACATAATTTTCCTCCATATCATTTTGTGGCTCGATAGCTCATTATTTTTTATCTCTGCATAACATTCCATTAAAGGACTATACCATAGCTTGTTCACACATTCCCCTGTTAAAATATGAGAGGGGACCCATACAACATAATTTGTTTATAAAAAAATTGTGCATTTACTTTTATGCCATGAAACTCCAGTCCCATTTAAAGTACTCTCCATTTGATGCAATACACCTATTGAGACATTTTTCCACTGTTCAAAAAGTTTTTGAACTCATGAATTTTGATGCCTTTTAGTGCTTCTGACATGTTCTGTTTCACCTCTTCCACATGGGCAAAATACTTTCTTTTGAGAACTTTTTTTTATCTGGGAAAACAAAATGTCCCTCTGGGCAAGATGGGGTGATTAGGATGACTGGGGCACAGGGGTCATGGCCATTTTTGGTCAAAAGCTGCTGAACGCTCTGTGTGCTGTGAGCAGGTGTGCTCATAAATCACCCATGGTGAGATGCGCAAACATATTGAAAGATCCTGAAAAACAAATTCACTGAAGCTTAATGTAGACTCCCACAACAATGCCAGCTGGTACACTGACACATGGGGGTTCCTGAAACACTCACTGGGGAGGGGAAACCTGTACGACAAGGGCCTGCCCCCAGAAGATAATTTTGTTTTATTTTGTGGGGTCCCAGCTCATATATCTTGGTTTCTTTCAGGTTTTGGCAATTATAAATAAAAGTGTTAATTTGAGTAAATCCCTAAAATTGTAATTGCTGGATAATATAACACTAAATTTGGGTTTGTAATAACTGCCAAACTGTCTTCCAGATAGCATACTATTCTGCATTTCTACCAGCAATAAATGAGAGTTTCTATTGTTCCACAAGCTCAACAGCATTTGGTGTATCAGTATTTTGAAGAATCTTGTTTTGAATTGCAACTCCCTAATGACATAGATGTTGAATATCTTTTCCTATGCTTACTTGCCTTCTCTATATTGTATCTGTGGAGATGTCATTTCAGATCTTTTGCACATTTTTAAATTGAGTTTGTTTTCTTAGTGTTAAATTTTAGGAACACTTTGTATATTTCAGAGATCAGTCCTGAATCAGATAAATGTTTGGCAAAGATTTTCCCTCAGTCTGTAGCTTGTCTTTACCTATATATATATACTTACATATATCCCTGATATATATTTCTGACTCATTTCTGTTATCCATTATCTTTTATAGTCTAAAGATACAGCAGGTATCAATTTTGAAGCAAAGTTTATTTTATAATGACCAAATTTGATAATTAATTTAGCATATATTTATGTATATATAAAGTATATAACAATTGGTTTGCATGATGCGAATCTTGCAAAACTTTTGAATTCCATTGTCAAAAATACTGTACACATTCAAATACTTATGCATCACACCAGTTGGTTGATAGTCTCTCTTATGACATGGGTCACATTTAAGAATATTTTCCTTATGAGATGTGCTTATATAATGACAGAATTTCAGAAACAGAAAAAAAAGTATGCCTATTTTACACTTGTGAGGTATCGCCAAAAGGAAAAAAAAAAACACTGGCTAATTATCTGGATTGCTTGTTTTGACATCATGTAGACAGGATCCTATTTTTCATCTGATGCTTTTAAATTGATTGAAATTGTTTTTCTGTGGCGAGGTCTTCCCTTTTTTATTATTCATTCTATGCTTGAGCATTGTCCTGTCATTCCGGTTTGTTGTAGTGACATCTGATTTAATAGGAATGAGGTAATCAGTACCAAAATTGCTTTTAGAAAAAGTGGTTATCTAATAAAAATATGGACAAGTCTTTCATACAAAATGTTTTTTTACTTAATTACATATTACAAGTAGAAATGTGTACTGTTTTAAAAATCTTTAATGTTCTTATTCATAATTAAATATTAAACAATGAAACAAAGATAGCTAAATTTATGCAGATGAGCATTTGAGTATGTAGTTTATAAACTGGGTATCATAGTCCAGCTAGTGTAGTGGGACTTTCTATTTTTCTCTTTGTACATTTTATTAAGGGAATTTTAGTGATAAAAAGTAGAAAAATATTATAGTGGCACTTCATGTGCCCAATTTTTACTATTTCACGATCACATGACCTCTGTGCATGACCCCCCCCCGACCATTTCTCATCATCCCCATTTTAGTGCCATGTGATTTTGACATTACCACAGCAGACACAGTTAAAAGCATTTGACAAAATTTTGGATATAAAATGTCTTCTAAATATTTTGCAATGTATGTGCAAGATTATTTTGTGGTCCCCTTTTAAACATATATGCAGTTCATTCAAAATACTAATATGCTTAACCAAGCAGCATTCATATCATCTCTCTCTTTGTCTCTATCTTTCTCTGTGAATTCCTAAGGATATTCACATACAAGATTATGTGGTCTGTAAACAGAGCTAGTTTTAACTTCTTCAATCCCAAACTATAAATTTTCAATTTCTTATGACAATACTGCTGTTTTAGAAGCTAAATCTCCAGGCCAGACCTCCCCAGCAGACACAATGTGTCTGCCCAGGCCCTATTGCTTTGGTTAGTTTCCTGACTCACACAATTATGAAGAAAAATATTTGTTTTAAGCCACTGTGTTTTGAAGTCATTTCTTGTACAAGAACATAGTAAAGAAAACAAACAATTTACAATGTAAAGAAATACTTCAAACACTAATAGGCTATAGCAAATGAATGGTAATTTCACCAAGCTCTTTGGATAATAACAATGATAAAAACAAAAGTTGTGATATTCTCCCTGATTGAAATTGTGCATCCCCTGAAGTGCGAATGTTGTAGAACCAACCTCCATCCCTTCAGAGTGTAGTATTTGGAGACAAGGCCTTTAAAGAAGTAATTAAGGTTAAATGAGATTATATAGGTTAACCCTGATCTATATGATCAGGGTTTGGAAAAAGGGCTTTCAAAGAGATGATTCATGAATGGAAGCCTTCAGGGTGAGGCCCTAATCCAACATGACAGCTGCCTTTCTATGAACAGGAGAGACACTAGAGATGGGCACAGAGAAAAGGCCCCACGAGAACACAGGAGAAGGCAGCCATCAGCACGACAAGGAGAGAGGCCCCGGGAGGAAGGGACATGCCCTCATGTGCTCTTAGGGTTCTCACTTCCAAAACCGTGAGACAAAAAAATCATGTTGTTTAAGCCACCCTGACTGTAACCTTTTGTAGTGGTAGCCCTAGCAAAGTAATACAAAAGTTAAAGTTTATTGCATGCTTGCTTTATACCAAAATCTGTGCAAAACCATTAAAGAGTTAATTTCATTGATTTCTGACAGTAGCTCTACAGGCAAGGATGACTGATACCTTCTGAGAAGTGCATCTTAGCTATTTCATTCTACTTTTCACATGATAGGTGCTTGTACCATAAAGAAAAGGATATTGAAATCTATATAAATTGTATGTAGTATATGCAGTATAAATTTGTTCACTAAAAAGTATTTTAATGTAAGCAGAGCAAGTCAGTACGATCTTTTAGGACAAGGTTGAGCTCTCTCTACTGGGTTTATCTCAGATATTTCTGAAAATGTTAGATCTACCAGAGGGTACACATTAAATCTCACACATTAGTGCAATTTTCCCTTTAGTCCTCAAGCAAAAATCATGCCTGTTTGATATCATTTGGGTGCTTTCTCCTTATGAACATACATTTTTGTCTCTTCGCCGGACACCTTTGTGGTAGTATGTCTATATTTTCAGGCTTTGAATATATATTTTGTATAAGAAAGTAGAGTATGCTTCTGGACAGAGGATAAAAATGAATGGCACCTTCCTGTGTCCTCAGGGGTCATGCAATTGTGTAGTGGAATAGAGGGGCTTATGCAGCGACTGTACCTACAAAAATAATCTATGTAAACCATGGATGCTTTTAGCTGAAAAGTGATTTAAGTGATCCATTTCAATAATCTTTTTATGGCCGAAGGGGATTTGTCACTGTTGAACCTACCCAAATGTTCTCTGATGTATTGCCATCAGCCTGGAGGAACTCGTAGGCAATTGACTGGGCCTCTCACATGTTTGGCCTCCAGGGGCCATTCTCTCTCAAGTAGCTACCCTTGCTTTCTGTTCTATGAGATTTCATGAATTTATAAGTTAGAGAAGAAGCTAAGGACAGCAGGTCTTATTGTTGATGTCTATTTCTTCCCTGCCCCCAGAATCTTCTTTAGTGGGCTTTTGCAGTATTTGACATTATTTTGTCATTGTGCAAACACTATTATCAGTTGAGGTGTTCTTTGGAATACAAATGGAAAAATGTTTTTAGCCCTTGTCTTGGATCACGGTGACTCGACTTCCACACAGCCATTCCTAATGGCCTCTTGAAGTTTCCATTTGCGGAGTTTCCATTTCCATTAACTCTTCCTCACGGTGTGAATTTTGTTCCTACATCTAGAACTCCTCAGTTTTCTGTGATGACACCACGAACTATGTTGGATTTATGACCCTCCTTCCAATGATACCTTATCTTTATAAAAGGTAGACCCGTAGGTGTTCATTGTCTTTTAGATTTTCAAATTTTCTGTAGCATAAACACATGCTCTATTTTTTTATTTACACAATAAAATCTCCCTTGAACATACACTTTTCCTTTAATGATTATGCTGTTTAATTGCACCAAACATTACTACAATCTTTGCATCCCTACCTTTATTCCAAATGCACTCCTCAACCCACTTATACCTAGTTACCACTAAATAGACTCCGGCCACTAGTGACTTCCTAACTACTAAGATTGATTGGTTCACATAGCTTTCATTACTTAATCTAAGAAGCATTTGGCACTATTGGTAATTTACTTTAAGGGACTTTTATAGGTAACATCTTCTTTTTTTGTTTCTTTTACCTCTTGTGTGTCCGTCTTTCTGTCTCTTCCTTCTGATTATTGTGATCACTATTTTCCTGCCCACAGAATTTTTAAGTTCCCGTGGAGCAAAATCAATCATTGTGGTCGACAGAGGTTGTGGAATGCAAGATTTAACTGTAGAAATGTCTCCCAATAAAATCAAGAATCTTTAACACGGCATATGAAATTCTTTCTGAAATCGTATAATAGCCTGCATTTTGCCATAACTCATAACACTTTATGTTCTATTATTTTTTTAAATTATCAATACATATTTATTTCAAGTACCTTAATATTTGTTTTCTTTTCACTAGTTTAGAATTCTTTCTTCACTCATCTTTTAATCTTAGTCTAATGTGTTTATACTCCACCTGTTTCCTTTGATGGTTGCCCTGCCATGGAGAATCTGTGGCTGAACCTCACAAGTTGCACTTTCTCTCTTACGCATTATTATTTTCTTCTTAGCTACCAGAACAATATCGTGTCGAAGAAATCGGCCCCAGCCCTTCCATCTTAAAAGAATAACAAGAACCACAATAACGAAAAGTGACAACAACAGTGACAATAATAGCTGAGACAACAAACCTATTATTCTCTGAATATCGTCTCTCCTACTATTATCATTTAGTTGTTCTCTTTCACAGTAAAACTTCTATGAAGATCTGTTAACTGTTGGTATTTCTACTTTCTCATATCCTATTGCCTATACAACCTCTACACTGACTTTCATCCTGACCTTTCAGAAGATATGGCTTTTATTTCATTTTAGATAGTCCAAAATATTTTCATTATTAGATAACACAAACATATAATTATTCTATCAAATTGCTATTGAAATTTGCAGATGTTTAATCTCAAGTTGTGTACCTTGGTCACCTAACATACACTTATTAGGTGGGATGTGTCTGTGTCTATGGATCTCCATTGCTTCCGGGAATCTCTCTCTCTCTCCCCGCCCCCTCTTTCCCCACGATATTCCCGAGGGGAAGAAATAGCGATTGGCCTCAGGTTTTACTCAGCATCTGTTGTGTTTCCCCAAGTCCTTTTATGCTTGTTTGGGGTTCTTGTGATCTCCCAGGATAGATCACCAGAAAAAAGCCCAGGCAAAAGCATTTTAGACTTGTGGATGCAAGGGAACTAGAAACTGAGAGAAGAGGCAAAATGGGCTGCTACCATAACAAAGACTGGGGAAATTTTTTGAAAGAGGCTTAGGCAGGAAATGTGACATCCAGGCACACAGAGAGGCAGGGGCTTCTTGCCACTTATGCAGTGTAACTACATGGTCATTCGTGCATCATAGGTCGCATTAGCATGTTAAACATCCGTCCTGGGTGTGACTTTTAGCATTCAGACAAGAAAGGCTACGGAAAGGACAGACTTTCTTCCTAGCACGCATGTGCATTCCTGAGAGAAAGAAACAAAATTTAAACCCACCAAAGTAATCTTCCATACAGCAGTGTCCTTCAGTCCAGTTTTTCTTGGCTGTAAAGAAGAGAAGGAGTCCTGGCTGGTGTAGCTCAGTGGGTTGAGCATGGGCCTGCAAACCAAAGGATTGTGGTTCGATTCCTAGTCAGGGCACATGCCTGGGTTGCAGGCCAGTTCCCAGCAGGGGATGCACAAAAGGCAACCATTCATTGATATTTCTCTCCCTCTCTCCTTCCCTTCTCCTCTGAAGATAAATAAATAAAAATATTTTTTAAAAAAAGAAGAGCAGGGAAGGCTCCAGGGGCAATCAGTGGGGTCGCGGCTTCCTGTCAACTGGACCCAGGGAGTAGCCCATCTGTCTCAGTGCTCATGCTTGGCAGTAACTAGTCCTTCATAAATAAAAGAACCCACCTCACCTTATGAGTGAGTTATTTGCTTCCCACTGGGATCGTGATTGTGATTGATCAGCAGTAAATATCTTAACCTAGCAGAGGAGGTGACTGTGAATTTGAGGGGCAAAGGCATTGCTCTTATAAAGTTTGAAAGAACTCTGCCGGGTTCCAAGTCCGAAATACAGCACTTAATCTGCATCTCCTTGAGCTCTTTGTTCATTGCTTCATTCATCATTCTCATCACATACGTTTCTGAAACACTCTGAGTTTTCCTCTGGCTCAGCGATTTTCCACTGGTGCACCACAGGAATGTTTAAAATATGCAATACCTGACTATTTATCAGGGACACTGACCTCTTTTCCTTAGAGTGTCAAAAAAAAAAAAAAGAAAAGAAAAAGAAAATTGACAGCAATCAATACAACAATAGTTGTCTGGTATGAATGAATCACAATTATACCTATTTTAGTTCAATGGCAAAAATTTATGTTTTTTTTGTGTGCAGAAAATTTTAGTTATTATTTTATATGTGCCAAGAGATGAAAAAGTTTGAACATCATTGTTCCAGCTCAATGGTGAGACCTCAGCAGCGTACTTTTATAAGTTTCTCACTTATTTATGTGTATTCTAAATAATGGCATCGCTCATGGTTTGATCCCAGGCCCTTCCCTGCATCGACCCCACACTCTTGTTTGCAGACACTCTCAAAACTGTGTAGACCGTATACACAGTGACAAGTCCCAGAACTGACACCTCCTTTCTAGACCACTACCGGACTCCAAACACATCTAACTCATGACTGTACAGAGCCACTTAGAAATCTAAAGCCATCTTGATTTTAATATGTTCAACATAGAATTTGGGCAATGATTTCTTTCAAAGCTGCCCCTCCCCTAAACCTCTTCGATTAATTACCCAGCCTGTTCATACCAAAGTGTAGGAGTCTTTTTGTTCCTCCCATTTCCTCAGGACCTACCTCCAGCACTTAATAAATTCTAAAATGTCTGCACCAAAAATGTACCCAAGTCATTCTATCTTTCTCTCATCCTCGCTGTCACTCTAGTCAAAAGCAAAAACAAAGCAAACAAAAAAGTCCTTAGTCATTTCTAATATGCATTTTGATCTTGTTTGTCTCTATTTATTGCTATTAATAACAATTTACTATTGTTCCCCACATAGGAAGCCAGAGTGATATTTTTGAAATATAATTCATATAAGTCACTCCCCATTTAAAAATCACTAGATGACTTCACATTGCAATAAATCTTATCTATCTACCTTAAGCTTCTAGACATATTTTAATTTTGCTATTAACTATATCTTTAACTTAATCCAATGCCAGGCCTTCCTCTGTACTTACTCCAGGACTAATAATCTGTTTCTGTTACTTGAACTTGCCTCCTTTTATTCTTTTGCCTCTTGCTTAGAAATCAATATTTTGACTGGAGCTGCAACAAGAATCTTGTATTTAGAAAATGAAAAGCACGCTGGTGACAAAGGACTGTGTGATGAAGTTGTTGGAGCGAGAAGATGACACATGAGCTTGAGCCCAGTGGAGTGTTTGCCCTGGACTGCTGACCGCTGGACTTGTAGTTACAGGAAATAGATACCACCTGTTAGTTTTGGCCTGTTAGTTTATTACTATTGTTATCACTTTGCAATAACAATAGTAATAAAACCAGTGGATTATGTGTTAACAGCCTAACACAACTTTATCTGCTATATCTCCACTAAAATAATGTTATCTTACTTGCCTTTCGGAAACTAATATGGAGTTTCAACTTTATTTTTGATAGCTTTTGGTAGGGTATAGCAATTTTCATCAGGTATGGGACTGGGATTCTAAAGTTTGGTACATGCTGGACCCTTGGGAAGGGTAAGGCTTTAGCACAGTCTTTTCCCACAGAGAGTAGGACTTTGCTAGGTAGAATTCTCTGGAAATATTTTACAGTTGTTCTTCTTCCCCTCTATCTACTAAAGCTACAGGTCTTTCCTGACTGCTAAGTGAGAACCTCATAGGGTAGCTGGAGATAAAATCCATTAAGATCCCTCCCCATTTGCCCATAAGACTGTGGCCCAGAGAAGGTTCTCATATTCATGTTAGTCTACACTCAGCCCGCAAATTTCACAACATAATTATTTAAGTGTAACTTACAGTTTGCAGTCCCAGAAGTTTCTGCTCCAGGTACTTATATCTTTGCTGTGATTCTCTCTACTCAACTTTCTCTTCAGATTTCAGGGTGGTTGTATGTCCTGTAAACTCAATTCTCTCATGGGTCTCTAAAACATAATAGTTTTTCTATTTGTTCGGCTTCCTTCTTGTGTATTTATGTTAACATGGAAGTGGTGGTTTCCGGTCTCTTTACATGTTGGAGGGGAATCTGGAAGTCGAGAACACTGATTTTTAATATTTCTCTTCTGCTGAGGCTTATCCTTTTATTTATATTTTATTTGCAAAAAATACTGACTTGCCCTTACCTAGATTCAATTGGGTCTGGAGAATATAGTTTCTGGTTGGTCAGATACTTCCAAGTGACAACTCTTTGAGAAGGAAACACAGATTTGGTCATCAAATAGGTGTTTCATTCAAAGAATATAAGTAGGAAAAAGGAAATATCATATTCCATACTAAATATTTTATATGTGTGATGTTATTTATTCTTCTTAATTACTATAAGATATAATATTGTCCTCAGGTAAGAAATTGGACCAGAGAAGTTAGTCAAATGATCACGGACACATAGCTCAGTGAACAAGTTATCTGCCATTTTAAGTAAAGTCTTTATAACCCCTGTACAATAAATTTTTGAAATAAAATTGATTTTGGTTAGTGATTTATTGGGATATAATTTTGATATGATAACATTTATTAAATAATTGGAGAATAATTAGTCATTGCACTTGGAGAATCTTCTAAGTAAAAGACATTGCAATTGCCTTCATTTAGTCAGGTTGATTCTGATATATTTGCTACCGTCTGTGTATAAACTATACAGTCCGTTCACTCTTGATTTTCTGAAGCACGATCACATTTGCTAGATCACAGATACATAAGGGTTTTCAGCCTCAGTGAGCCATTAACAGCAGTTCAAAGTTTTCTTTATATTATAATTCTCTCCACTTCGTTTAATAGCGTTTTCTAAATGCAGTGCCTCTTTGTTTTGCTATACAGGGAAGTTATTGAAACTTATTACCTCATATATATTCCAGTTATGTGGTTGTAGTCTTGTCTTTATGAGAGATACCCTTCCATCTCTTCTGTGCTTTTTGACTTAGTTTTAGTTTTGTGCCTTTTTTTATTTTAAAACATTTATTTATTTATTTATTTATTTATTTATTTATAAAAAGGGGAGAAGAAAGTGGGAGAGAAACATCAGTGTGTGAGAGACTCTACCAGTTACCTCTCTCACACTGCAAGCAGGAGCACCTAGCCAGGCATGTGCCCTGGCTAGGAATTGAACCAGAGACCTTTCAGTCCTCAGGCCCCATGCTCAATCCACTGAGCCACACTAGCCAGGGTATGTCTTCTTTTCATGTAAATTATAAATAAATATGAATATTTCCCCTTCATAAATAAATTATAAATAAATCTGAAGATTTTTCACATCTGTGTGTACTGTAAAGAGCCTGACATTTTTGGAGCTTAATAAATATTTTTAAATAAATGAATAAATTACTCAAAACAGATTACATATTATATATCCATATACATTTAATATATTGATCAATGAATACATTAATGTAAAATGTTGCCATTTCTTCCTGTGTTATAACTGAGACTCATTTAATGCAATCAGGTATATGAAATGCTACCATTCAGCATTAAATTATTGTTATTTTAAGTATTTCTCAGAATTCAAAAGAATACTTATAATTTAAGTTTGAAGAAACATGATCTATGGATCACTGTTGAAAATCAAACTTATAAATTGTTAGTGGCTTGAATATAAAAAGTACTGCATCTTTTGAAACTTTTCCAGAAATATTTAAATGATATGATATTGCATAATTGCGTCATTTTATATTCTATAAGTATATGGCATATATATAAAATATATATATGTTGAATACAGAATGTATATACACATTCTTACAACTATATATGTGACTCCATGGCTACTGAAGGTAAAAGTGTATTTCAATGCAAATTACATTGATTTACTACCAATGAATGAAAATTTCTTTAGATGAATAAGCCTATAACTATTTGTAAACATTGGATTTCACATAATAGTTCTCCTCTGGGAGCTGTTATATGTTAATGACCTTTATATTTTTGAATCTGCAATACCCTGAAGAGACACAAAGCAGTAATGCAATCATCAAAGCGTGATGTGGAGCAGTTCATTCAGATAACTTAGTGTGAGGGTCCCTTCCACATACACAGTGCTGGGGAAAGTGAATGGAATAGATGAACTCCAAGCAGATCAGAGATTATACTGGCTGATATAAATAGAGTAATGTAATAAAATTGAATTATTGTAACATTGTTATGTAATAGAATGCATTTACATAGAAGGGGGCCATATGGAAAGATGATTTGGATTCCAATGATCTGCTCTAGCCTATACCTTTCTACTTACTAAATCTGTGGTTTAAAGGACATCTCATAAATTCTAAGAAATCTTGTTTTCTTATATATAAAATATTTATAGTCGATGTCTATTATTTCGTTTTTCTTTCCAGATAATGTTTTAAATAGGAGTATTTCACGGGTAGAAATAGTTAGCAACTATTGAAAATGCAGAGTCCAATTAAAAGAGTGAGAGCGCCAGACATTTGTCTTAGTTATATTCTACTTTGTATGTCTTTTGATATTATCAGTGTATTTTTAGAAAAGCTGAAATACATATGAATAAATACAATACAAACACACATTTTTGATATTAAGATATATAGCTACAGGTACATCTTATATATGAAAAAATGCTTGATTATCATTTTGCAATAAATTAATAGCTAATGTATTTGCATGATCAATATACTCCAGATATTTTAAATATTTGTTTATGTATTTGTTATTTAAGGTGTACTTACTATCCTAAATTTACGATGACTGTCGTAAACCTATCAAGATTAAGTTATTTAGCTCCAGCTGGTGGGGCTCAGTGGATTGAGCACAGGCCTGTGAACCAAAGGGTTCGATTCTCAGTCAGAGCACTTGCCTGGGTTTGTGGGCCAGGTCCCAGGTAGGGGTCGTGTAAAAGACAACCACAACAGGAAGATCAGGTTTCTCTCCCCCTCTCTCTCCCTTCCCCTCTGTCTAAAAATAAATAAATAAAATATTTTTAAAAAGATTAAGTTATTTATCATCACATGGTCACTAATTTAGATAGCTGGGTTTTGAATCCAGTTTGGCCTCAGAGACAGTACTCTTTATCTTTATTCCAGAAAGTTCTCTACATGTACAGTCCTTCATAGAAATGTGACAACAGTGATTGTTACATACAGGCACATACACTTGTTTACTTAGACATTCACATCTAGATTCCTGTAAATTAGATAAAAACTCAATATTTGTGTCAATCTAAAAACTTAAGCTCAATGTTTTTTGTTCGAGTCATCATTGGGATTGGAGGCTACAGATATTTTGTATTCATTACTGTATATTTTCTCATTGAATAATTACAAAATATTTACCTACTTCAACATTAAGAAATCTTGAGATTTTCCATCTTGAACTTTACAAAAAATGCTGACAGACCAGTCTGCAAGGTAAAAGGATCAAAGGCTCCTTGGAGAAATGATTAAGTCTAGGGCTGGAGCAGGAAATGTTCAAGACAATTCTGGAGAAACTTTTGTGCCAGAGAGTCAGAACTTACTTAAAAAAACAAACAAACAAACAAAAAAAACAGTGCAATGATGAGGTATGCCTAAAGAGGTACCAAATGAAAGACCTCTTAATGACCAAAGCTGGAAATAGTTGAGAAAAAAAACACATAAAGTATCATTGGATTTAACCCAGAGCATAAAATAAATTTTGATTGTTCCATACTTGCATAAGTGAATGATTAAAAAATATATAACTATTACAAGCAGAAGGATTCCAAATAATTTGTATACACAATTTTAAAGAAGTAGAGCTTAACTCCACACTAGCTGTCAGGATCCCAAAATAAATTTCTCCTAGAGACTACAGTACAGAAAGAAGAAATATTACTCTTAGAGTGGGAATGTATTACCTCATGCAGGTGATCAAGGTCAAGAGGTCTACATCAACAGTGACGTCATGTTCTCAGCGTGTGTATACCCTTGATGTGTGGTGACAAAAATCTTCTTAATCTCTGTGGAACTTCCTCCCTAAAATCAATAACCATGAGAGAATCCTAACCATGAGCAAAATTAAAAAACAATGTTATTTGAAGGATCTTTTATAAATTACATAATCATTAGTGTTCAAAATAGGGAAAGTCAGAGAAATTATGAAAACCAGGACATATGGAAAAATAACGACTAAAAATCATGCACTATCTGGTGTTGGGAGGTGAGGATCCTGGATTAGAAAAGGGAAGTTAGGGGAAAACTATGAAAATCTAAATAAAATGTGGATGTTAGTTGATAACAATGTGTAGATATCGGTTTGTTTATTACAACAAAAACACCTTTCTAACGTAAGGTGCTGTAGGTTTATAAGGGGACTCTACTATCTTGAAAATATATTTATGCATTTAAAACTGTTTTAAAAGATAGTTTGTTTACAAACCATTTTCCTTCAATCTGCAATACCATTGGTGTAATATATCAAAGTTTTTCACATATATGTTTATGTAGTTCTGAGACCTCTGTCTATTAAAATTCCCAAAATATATCCTCTTATATACTATAGTTTTTAAGTAAGACTTGATATTGAGCTGGGGAAATTCTCTCACTTTGCATTTCTTATACAGAGGGACTTGTGTGTTGTGGAATTCATGTGAATTTATGAGATCCCTTAGGTCAGGTCCATTAAAAGCATGTTCCAGTTTTTATTTAAATTTCATTGAATCTACAGTTCAGTTGGTAGAGAATTCACATATTTTTAATATATTTCCAACTAAAAATTCAGTGGATTTTTTTATTTGCTTAGGAAGTATTTATGTATCATTTTTATTGTTGATTTATTCATACATACTTTCTATCGTAGATGCTGTTATAAAATGTTATTCTTTTCATGTTAAGTTTTAAAATATGTTTTGTTGTATATAAAAATGAATTTTTTTTTACCCTGGCTGGTGTAGCTCAGTAGATTGAGCGCCGGCCTGCAAAACAAAGGATCACGGTTTGATTCCCAGTCAGGGCACATGCCTGGGTTGCAGGCCAGTTCCCAGCAGGGACCCACAAGAGGCAACCATACACTGATATTTATCTTCTTCTCTCCTTCCCTTCACCTCTAAAGATAAATAAATAAAATCTTTTTAAAAAATTAAATTTTTATGTTGATTGTATACCCAGTAAATATCTAGTACTTTTTCATGTAGATTGAAAATTGTTTGTCTATTTATTCTGTTTATATGGTGAATTGCACTGATTATTTTTTTAATGTTTAAGCAGTCTTGCATTCTTCTAGAAAGTCACTAGATTAAGGTTTTTCTTGAACTGTACTGCTTATATTTTGGTATCAAGATTTTTTTAATTTAATTTATTTATCTTTAGAGGGGAAGGGAAGGAGAGAGGGAGAGAAACATCAATGTATGGTTGCCTTTCATGTGTCCCCTTCTGGGAACTGGCCTGCAGGGAACCAGCCTGCAATCCAGGCATGTGCCCTGACTGGGAATCGAACCACGATTGCCTGGTTTGCAGGCCCGAGCTCAATCCACTGAGCTACACCAGCCAGGGCTGGTATCAAGATTTTAAGTATAACAATATGAGTTAGGTAGAATTTCCACTTTTTAATTTTTCTCTGGAATAGTATGTGTATAGAAATAGAATTTCTGAGTTAAATGATATATCTATATATCGATATCTACATATAGATATCTCTATGTATAGATATGCATACAGATATATGCATATCTACATATATAGAGATATAGGTATAGATATGCACATAGTATCCGAGTTGTGGTGATTTGGCATGATTTTTTAGCTTTATGATGGTACAAAAGCAATACACTTTTAGAAGAAACTGTGCTTTGAATTTTGATCTCTTCCTGAGCTAGGGATATGCATTATGGTCTCTCTTGTGAAGCCAAGCAGTGCAGTGAGTCACAGCTTTAGGTCAGCCGTGCCATCTGGAGGGTCAACACTGTGACTTAGCTGACAGTGGGGTAATGGGAGGGAGGCTAAGCCAGCTAAGATGTTTGGTACATCAGGGATAGTACACGCATTTTGACTTAATATCTTCAACTTACAATGGGTTTATCATGACATAACACTACAATAAGTCAAACATAAGTATAGATATAGATAGATGATATAGTAGTAATAATTTATACTTTTGCTCATTTTTGCCTAAACATTAACTTGGTTTTATATCAATGAAATTCTTGCACTTGTCAGTTATTTTAATATGTATTAATCTGATCTGAGTGAAATATCTCATTGTTCATTATATATTATCTAATTTATGTGTAAAATCCACCTTCTTTTCATAGTTACTGAGAATTCAGAATTCTTTACCTTCCTGCTTTGTCTTCCCCTCTGTATGTTTTTTATTGAGTTTTTAAAATTTTGTTTTGCTTTGCAGAAATGTTGGATATATTTTGAGTAGTTATCCTTAGTTATATATATTGGAATGTTTTGCCACAGTTTGTACTTTATATTTTAATGTTATTTATTTTATCTTTTGTTGTTCAAAAGAAAAATTAAATTTAACATTATATCTCCATCTGTGTTTTTATTTATTTATTTATTTTTATTTTTATTTTAAAAAATATTTTATTTGTTTATTTTTAGAGAGAAGGGAAGGGAAGGAGAAAGAGTGGGAGGGAAACATCAATGTATGGTTGCTTCTCATGTGTCCCCCACTGGGAACCTGGCCTGTAACCCAGGCATGTGCCCTGACTGGGAATCAAACCGGCAACCCTTTGCTTCACAGGCCCGTGCTCAATCCACTGAGCTACACCAGCCAGGGCTCTCCATCTGTATTTTATTTCTGTGCTTTCATTTTTAAAAACAATTTCGATTCTTCTCTGGTTATAAAGATAGTATCCTATTTTCCACATATCATTTGAGACTTAGTCTAATTTATTTCTACTCCTTTTTTTTCTGTCTACTATTTTACCAACATTAAACTGTGGTTTTATCATAATTCTTCCTATTTTGTAGGACAATTTCCTTATCTTTTAGTATTCTTATACTTCTTTTTCTTTGCTTTTTACTTGGCTTTAAAATATTTAAGTATTTATTGATCCGCATTATTATTATATTTAATTTATTTGAGTAAATAAGAATATTTAGATTTAAATTTAATTTTTATTTTAGAAACTAAGCACCTTTAGTGACTCTAGATGACTATGTTTATTTTAAAAAGCATGGCTATGCTATTTTGTGACATGTATTTCATCATGGTATGATTTTATGATTAGTTCATTCTAAATAAATTCAGTGCTTCATCAGTCTATTGATGTATCTTCAGTAAAAATGCTACTGATGAATTTCAAATGACTAAAATTTGTCTTTGTAAAAGCATCAAAAATCAGCTGCCTGAAGAGGTTTGTCCTGCAATTTTTTAAAGTTATGGTGCAGGCTACAGATTTTAAAATCTTGTCTATAAATTTAACAAATATTCATAGTAATCTGCTTTGTAAGCAGATAGATATAGATATATAGATATAGATGTAGATATAATTTGTTTTGTTTTACAGTTTTCTTCAATATTTTAAAGAAGTTTCAAATATGATCCACCTCACTGGCTATTGTTTCTTGTCTATTTTTCTGGTTCTTCACTATTTCTGTGACCTTGACCTTTCGGCTATCCTCTGTCTGGGTGCTAAAGTATTTTCCTTGTCCTCAGTTTAATTAATTCCTTTGAAGATCTCAGTAATTCATGGTTGAGAATGCCATTTATATTTCTTTAAGATTTATATAGTCAGGTCAAGTGTTTTATCTATTTCAAGGAAAAGTTGTCAATGGCTTCCTTTATCATTGAGATTAAAATCCAAGGCCCTTAAAATAAATTGTAAGGTCTTCTGCCCATAATCCTGCTACCCCTGCCTCTATGATTTCAGTTTGTAAAGTTCTCCAGTGAGCTCCTGTGCTCCAGCCACTCTCCCCCTTACTGATCCTCATCCTAAAGAGCTTCTCACAGCTCCATTTCTCTGATTTGATGTTTATGTGCCTGGAACTCCTTTCTTCCACATTTCAGATTCCTTATTTCCATCATGTTACATCACAAATGTAATATTCTCTGAACCCATATATAAATAGCACTCTGAGAAAAGGACGATGATATATCATAATCTGTAAAGCGTTATCTGATAAACTGAATAATTCCCACACACCCTTACAAAATGACCATGTCCTAGTCCCCAGAAGATGTATTATCTTATGTGACAAAAGGTACTTCCCAAATATAACCAAGGATTTTGAGGTAGGGAGAATATTTTGGATTACCTGGTGAGCCCCATGTAATCAGGCAGTTCCTGATAAGAGGGACACAGGAGGAGTAGATCCAGACAGAAGGAGGCAAGATAGTGGAAATGGGATTGGTGTGAGATGGAAAGCTGATGTGAAGCCAGGAATGAGCAGTGAATCAAGGAATTCAGGCCACTTCTAGTAACTGAAAAGCAAGAAAACTGATTCTACCTTGAAACTTCAAGAAGGAACTCAACCTTGCCAACACCTAGATTTTAGACTGCTGATATCCAAAACTGTAAGAGAATAAAAATTTTGTGTTCTTTGAAATGTATAATTTTGCATTAGTCTGCCATAGTAACAATAGGAAGCTAATATTCCTCATGAAGGGAAATGCCCTAGGAGACCTTTGCTCACCTAAGACCCCAGGCGCCATGGGAGAACGATAAGGCCGTCTGGGAGAAGCAAATAGCCGGGTAGTCACTAGGACTGGGGCTAGCACCCCCACAGATAGAACCAATTTTCACATTTAGCCTTTGTACTCTGCTTCTGCCCCGTAGATAGAACTAATTATCACATTCTGCTTCTGTATCCAACAGAAGGATATTCTAGGATACAGACGTAGATATTCTACGTTGACAGGAAGACCCCTAGGCTATATAAATCCCCAAGAATCCTTTGTTTGGGGCTCAGAATTTGGAGACTGACTCCTCTGAGCCCGTGAACATTAATAAACCTCGTACTCCAGAATCCCTCGGTGTCTGGTTGCTTCATTTTCCTATAACACTCATATATCCATTTATCTCTCTGAACTCCTCTCTTACTTCTGTAGAGCTTTCTACTGGACACATTGACCCTTTGGCCTGTCTTCAAGCATTAAGGGTATGTGATCTCCATCCACATCACTGGTTTTCCATTTGCATTATCTTGGCTGAAATACTCTAAGTTATCTGCATGGCAGGTTCCCTCACATCATTCAAATTGTAAGGTACATTCCAGCTAGACCCTCATGGCCACCTTCCTCCCATTCCTCTTTCACATACATTTCCTTTTCTTTTCCTATTTCCTATTTAATTTTTATACCTCCCATTATGGCATATTATTTATGTAACCTTCTTATTAGAATGTAAGCTTTGTGTGGGCACAAAACTTTGGCTGTTTTATTTATTGTAATATATCACTACTTCACATAATTACTGGTATATAATAGGTGCTTAATAAATATTTGAATTAATGAATGTTAGTGAATTTCTTAGTTCATCCTATTTCCATTAACCTGTATTATTTTCTCAATTAAATTCAAAGCTTTTTATAAGTAATAAACATAAATTATTAATTATTCATCCTATACTTCTTCCCATACTCTATTGTAGGAGACCAGCTTGTTTTGGCCTGGAAAATGTGACTCAGCTCTGTATGGAAAACCTATGGAAGCACAGTGGTGGGCAGTAGCTAGACCTTCAAACCAAGTTTTCCCATGGGGATCAGGCCTAGAAAATGCATACAGACTGTATGGCTTGCTCTTGCTAAAACTCCATCACCCTGGTCTAGAACAACAAATGTGTATTGTCTATCTTCAAGGTAATTTCCAAAGCCTGTGTGAATTTTCCCAAGGACAGAGCTGATCAGCTCATCGCCATTCCCCTCTGCATGTTATTTTCATTTCCTTGATTGTACCTAAAATGTGGACAATAATATTCTATGTAATAGATAATAAATCTTTCTCTGATGTAAGACCCAAGGAAAACAATAAAAGCCTGTGTAGGCAAGGGTCGGGGCCCTCCCCTCTTGAGGGAGTGGCCGAGGCACCCATAGGTACTCTCCCCTTGAGGGAGTAGTCGTGCTGTTCCCCTTTTCTCCACAGGATTGCTGTCGCTTGTGCATTTATTCTCATCATCACCCACAATAGGTGGACTCTGCTGGCCGGAGTTCACCACACTCTAAGTTTTTTTTTAAATTCACTTCCATATTGCCAATGTTTCTCATAATTCCTGGCAAATAGAAGGTAAGCATTTTTTGGATGCATGCCTAAATGAATGTGTAAACAAAGTGCTGTATATCTAAAATTATATTTATAATGTAAAATGTCCAAAAATAATATTTAAAGTAACTTAAAAACTTTAAAACAAAATTGCCGTTCAGATGAACTATGCCACATTTGCCTTTGTACATGAGAATCTAGATGAGTGTATAGATATAGTCATAGTCACCAAGTGCTTGCTGAATGAATGAATGATGAAGATAATTTACTAAAATATATATTAATATATTCTTATTTAAGGCATATGTGAAAAGTGACTGATTATTGAAGAAAATGGGGATGTTTCTTTAGACAGTCTATCCTGTGATTATCCCTTATACCATTCAAAAAAAAAAAAGCAAGTGATGAGCAAGATTAGTCTCATGAGTCATGTCTTGTCTATGTATGAAAAATTGTTATTTATCTAAATTATTAGCAACTATACAGACTGCATAGTGTAATTTTAAAATATGCAGGAGTCTTGGATGTTGGGGTAGTGGAAATAGGCAGTGGGTAATGAGAATGGGAACAAATAGAATGATTAAAATAATATCTACTCACAGTAAAAGAGAAAAAAGGCTAATGCATCCTAAAAGGGAGCATATTTAGGAAGGATAAATTTCATTCTATTTTAGTTTACTCTATAGCATATTTAAGATGTTAATCAATCATGTTCATTGGTGCTTATTAGTCCATTACGTAGCAGCAAAACTCTACCTACTTATTTGGCCTGCTGACCTATTTATTTATCTTCACTCATGAGAGTATAACTCATTATCATGCTTATCAGCTACTGTATCCCTAACAAAAATACTAAGATTGCAATGTTTCACTGAATATTTGTTGCAGAAGAGATGAACTTTTAAGGCAGACATTACTACTTATTGTTTCACTCCTGCCAGATAAATAGACAGTATTTTGCACCTTACGTGCAGATGTGTATGTAAACACTCATGCAGGTCTGAACAAAAATGTCGAGAGATAAATACCATGCAATAATGCATAAGAAATTCTACTAATGAAATAAGCAAAATATATTTGTGTTTGTATTAAACCTTCAATAGTTTTTTTAGCTAATATTTATATGTCTATTTAATGGCTAATATCTAGATATTAGATGTTACAGCTAATTTTTGTAGCTAATATTTGCAGTTAATTTACATACCTATACTCGTCAGCTCGTTTGCCTATTCTTTTATACAAACAAAGTGCATTTTAAATTTGTAAATATATAAAGTTTACTACCTAGCATATAACAAGTAAGGATAAATTGAAAAATAGAAAATTTTGAAACCAACCAATCAAATGGTAGTTACTAGAGTTACTTTAACTTATATACACTGGCTTGTGCAAATGTGGAGAATGATTTTCAAGCTGGGGACGGTTCTTGCAATAAAGATATCTAGATTAAAATATTAAAATTTAATTTTTAAAGTCTCAAAAAAGTTATTTTTTATATGAGTGTTGAAATGCTTCCCTTGTAGAAGAGTAAATGTTTATGTACTTTCAATACACTTTTATTTTCATACTCAAAAAACTCTCAAGTTTTAACCAACAAATTTACTAATAAATTTTGAATCCAATTTTTGTGTGTAATAAATGTTTTACAGTTTGTATTTATGTGGAATTATTTTGAAATGATGGCTTTTAATGAATATCAACACTTTTTACTGTGATATATTAGATAACTTTTATTACAATCTTGTGTTATCCAATATTATTGAAAATAATCTATTTTTCATTATGATACACTGCTTGTATTTTTGTTATAATAATGCACTGTTTGATTTGGGAAATATTAAATTGAATATATTAAGTAGGTTCTCATCTATTCATACTCTTTTGAGCTATGAAATTGTCCTGTTATACATTCTATGCTGAGTCACGTTTTTAATTTCATCAGTTTTATTTTTTCTCTTTCTTTTTTTGTTGCTAACGATATTCTGATTTCTCAAAGCCAATCTTAAATTCTCCCGTATTACCTATAGTACACTAACACAACAAAGTACACAGATTCATCAATTGAAGACAAATAACTATGAGTTAAGGCCTGAGTGGCAATTTGTGATTAAACTGTCTCTTCCGCATTGTATGAATAGATCTAAATTTCAGTTTCAATTCTGATGAAGTGTTAATAAATATAACTAAGCTTCTGAAATTCAGCATTTTCCGAAGAGTAAAAAGCAAGATGTGTTTAAGTTAGGTTACACAATATTTTGTAACAAGCATGTAGTCAATATCAAACTAATTGTAATGAACTGACATTTTGTACTTTCGGTTTTTGTATTGCTCTGTTCTGCTTTCTGTCCTCTTAGTTGTATTATAAATGGCAGGAACATGAATCATCCTCTCATATGTAATGGCTTCTTTCTTGGAGTCCTCTTTTGCGGTTATATTCTGCTTTCAGTGCTAAGGTAACAATATGTAAAAGATGAAATCCGGATGAAACCCTTGGGAAGACAGTAGTGCTGATTTCCTCTCAGGGGCGTGGGAACGGGCCTGGCCAGGCCACACTTCCATAGGACAGAGAGTCCTTGCCGTTTGTGCTCGACCGAGCACCTTATGTGAAAAAACGCTTCTTCATTTCAGTCTGTGTGTGTGCTTCTTTGTGGTACTTAAGATGATGCATTACACGGCAGTTGGCCAGCTCCACTGCTATATCTGCCCCCTGTGGGGAGGGGACCGTTCCCACTATTGTACCACAAGAGATGCGCGTGACAATGCTGTTGCCCTGGGCTGTTTGCTGGGGGAACCCGCTGGCCCTGGGAGGTCCATGCCCGCTCTTGGAGCTGATGTCGAGCTGTCTCTTTGTGAGAGTGAAGAGTGGTTGTGTCCTAGTGTTCAGCTTGTGTTCATGACGAGTCAGGCACCGAGATGCAGTGGGCAGCGGAGACCACTTGTTCCGCAGAAACCAAGCGCATAACGAATAAAATGTTTTTCATATTTAAAACTGAAGAACTAATATTTATGGAAATTGAATTTTCTGATTAAAATGTTATATACTCCATATAATTCCATAGAGGATAAGTTGTTTCTTATTAAGTTGTAACATAATCTGTGCACGTTAAATTTAAGTTTCCCCAGCAGGGGGAAACATAGTGTATTGATTACAAGCACAAATTGAACGCTATCTTTTTCTTTTGATCTTCGCATTGGAATTTCAAACACAATCATTCATAGGCACATTTTCGTGAATCCTACATACTTTCATTTTTTCTGTTGTCTCAGTAATGCATTGAATTTCACTATGTGTCTGATCTTCAGAGATGTTGATTGGATTAGTAGAATTAGAGGTAGGCAATGCTTGAATGGGAATAATTGCATCTGTAGAGTGTTTATTATTGATTGTTTAATCTTACTTTTCTAAGCATCCTTGCTTTTTATGACTGAAATGATGTATTATAAGCTAAAAAAATAAATGTAAAGAACCCCTTTTATATAATTAATAATGTATCAAAGATAGGTGGGCAAAATGTATTTTCCAAAGAAAAGACAATAGAAAAAATAAGTTACACCTATATGGCATACAAAATACAAAATAAATTTTATGTGAATTTAGGATTTAAATATCATCACAATAAAATATTATATGCCTATAATATGTACTTAGAAACACAAGATACATATTTATGTTTGATTTTATAAAATTCTTACCAAAAAAAAACAAAACCAAGAAACATAAATAAAACAAATATTTATTTAAAAGCAAAAGCTGAGCTGGTTATACATTTTCTTTCTCAAATCCCTAAACATACACATACACCCAAACACTCACACTGAAAAGATCTTAAATATACAGCGTATAATGTAAAATTTAAAAAATGGCCTGCTACCATGGTTGCACATGGGGGTCCTCTGGGGAGTTTTAAACACTACTGCTGCCCAGTGGAGGTGCCGAGTGCTGACTGAGGCCAGCTTCACTTCTAAATGAACTAGTGTCTGCCACCGCCATCCAAGAAAACCACTGGTCTGGAGCCCAAATCATCTGAGACAGAGGCAATAAGATAAATTCTTTTGCTATTTCCGAAGTGTGGGCTAGGTGTTTATGTATTTAAAAATATATTATAACAACAAAGGTATGCAATATAAAGTAATAGCTTACCCAGAAATAATAAACATAAAATGAATTGTAGGCTTCTTGATTAGAAATGAAGTTCATAGTCTTAACATTTATTACTATATTTTACTTAATTGTTGGGGCTGGTGATGTGTTTTGTGTAAGTGCTCAATCAATACATCCTAAATTATAAGAGTTACCAGTCTAGCTTGGAATCTTCTCTTTATGTTCAGTATTATAATCTTCACAGGGAATACTCAGTCCTTACACAATTTACATCCATTGAAAGTCGCCAGTTTTCTATTAATGTAAAACAATTTTAGAACATCACTAACAACTCTGATTCAATTTTAACACATCAACCAGACATGAACTCTTCTAAATAGTATCATCCATTCTCTCAGCCATCACATGGTTTTAATGCATCCAAATGAAATGACTCTAATGACTTGTCATGATTTATCATTCAGAGAATGAATAAATCTATACTTTCCATTATTAATCTCATTACTCTCATGCATGACTTGACATTATAAATTATCTTGAAAAGAAACATGTTCTGCTCATTTTTCTTTAGCATAATGTATTAAAATACAACTCTGATGCTGAGGGAAATTGTACACATGATTAGCAATAAAAATGTGTATTTTACACCTAGCCTTACCATTTACATTTTTCTTGAAAACTTTAATTTTGTGTCAATTTTTAACTGAACAAGTATTAACAAGTATATGCTTAGGTATATAGCTATAGTGCAATCTAGGTAGTCACTACATAAATTATTAATCAGATTATAGATTTTCATATATCATAAGTAAATAGTGTGTAGATATAGAAAAGAACTAATAATAAACCCTGAGTCTTTCCAAAAGAATATACTATTAAAGTACAATATTATTTATTTCATTTTTGGTTGTGTGGTTAAAGCTATGTAAACAAAGGTGTTGTTAGTTTAATGATTTTTTTCAACTTTTTTGACACTATATTACTAGTTCTTAGCATAAACATTATGCATAATTAGAATCTTATAATATTTATAGATTTTCACAAGGACACTAACTAATATCAAAGGAAAAAGCTTGAATTGTTTACTTGTGCACTAGAAACTTTAAATTAACATTATTTTCTAACTTGTAATAATGAATACCATTTGTATGTATGTGTTTGTGTCGATTAAGTCAAATACACTATTCATTTATAAATCACAGTTGAATAAAAATCACAGTGGAGGCGGAACAATGTGTTAAAACACTGAGCCTTTATTTGCCACCAGCCTTCTGAGTCTCACCTACATTATATATCTCTGTGATTGCAGAAACTTCATTAAGTTCTAGTGTGATTGTATTGTTCTTCTACAGATTAAGGATTTTTTACTAAACATGTAAGAATCCTTATGGATGAACAACTTTACATTATTCAAATCCTTTAGATCAAATGTATTATATGTTTATTAGTCCTACAAGATTTTAAATTTATGCTGAAAATAGATTTTAGGTCTAAACTTTTTAATCCTTTCTTTGGGTAAGTAAGTATTCCTACTTACTGTAGCATTTTGTCTGGTGTTAAAGATTCTCAGAAAACAGATTGGGAGAATCAAGTACTAGTCATTTAGTGTAATTAGGTGTCAGTATGGAGAAATGTTCTGCAGCAACACTACCAGGCTTTAAGCTCAGTTCTACCATCTAGCAGCCTCATGACCTTGAACTTAATCTCCCTATATTTCAATTTTTCATTTATAGAGTAGAAATAAATCAAAATAACTCTCCCCTAGCTCTTATAGAAGCATTAAGCTATATATCAAATTATTTGGCACAAATAAGCATTATGAAATTATTAGCTATTTCTATATCAATGATTGTCATCATCATTGCTGTGATTATCAAATAATTGTAAATTTACCTTATTCACTAATGAATTCCAAGTACACAGAACAATAATTTGTATGCAGTAGTTACTCGATAAATTCTTATTTAATGAGTGACTACATAAGTGAATGTTTGACATTGTCCTTTGTCATATATAATGTCATTCATTCTCCACAAATGAGTGGAAAATGAGTCGATATTATTCTATGTAGACATGACAGCTGAGAAATAAAAACTTGAGTTTTTAGTAAGTACATAGTAAGTACATTACACCCAGTAAGTACATAGGTGTAATGCTTGTGAGGGTTTCATCTTAGGTCAATAATTCATACGCTCATTCTTTGAATTATAATTGTTTTCAACTTTTCAGGACCAGAATTCCCCACATTCCCTCCTAAAACATATCAATAGCAATAGAAAAAAGAGAGTTTGGCATGAGCAGTGTCCATGTATTTGAAACTCTATCCATGGTCATAATAGCCAGGTTGTCCAGTTACTATGCTCCCTCACATGTTATTTCTGAAGTAATTTTCTGCAAATTTGAAATACATTTTTTAAGGTCTTAAACTTTCTGTTTTAAAAGTCTCGGTAAATGTCAGGATGAGTATACAAGGCCTCTGCCTTTGAGGCCCTGTAATTACATCATCTAATAGGAAGGAGACTGTGGCTTGCAACTTCTTCTATTCTATCTGCTTCCATCTGCTAGCATACTGCCATTCTAACATGCGTTGCTTGGCTCTTAGCAATCAGCACTCACACAGAAATGGGTCAAGCATGCTTAAAATGTTAACTCAGACAGCCAACATTGTAAGTGCAATACTTAAATCAAACTAAACACAATTTAAAATAAATATATAAAATAATAGCATTACCTTTAGACAGAAAGGATTACTACAGTGAACTGCACCACCTTAAATAATGTATCCCCTAACTGATTTGGGGCAGAACAAAACATCAAACTTTAAATGTTATAGAGGTGTATCAAATATCCTGAATCATCCCTATTGATCTGATTATGGGATTTTGGAAAATAGTTTCCAAGGTTGATGAAAATAAATGTAGTGAGACAATGAATTAGTTGTCAGCTACTATACACTACTATACAAATGTCTTTTATTTAAAAATAAACACTCTGGCCCTGGCCATGTGGCTCAGTGGGCTAAAGCATCATCCTGAAAACTGAAAGGTTGTGGGTTCAATCCCCAGTCAGGGCACACGCCTGGGTTAAGGCTCCAGCCCAGGCATGTAAGAGAGGCAACTGACTGATACTGTTCTTACAGCGATATTTCTTTTCCTCTCCATCTGTGACCTTTTCCCTTTCTCTAAATACAATAAGCATGCCCTTGGGTGAGGATAAAAACAAACAAACAAACAAACAAGCATTCTTAAATTTACAAATAAGTAATCAGTTTTGACTAGTCTTTAATATATTGATTCCATTAGAAGTGACGAGTCAATCTCAGCTGAGATGAACATGTGAAATATCAGAGTGTTGATGTGAGTATGCAATTTTATGTAATTATTATAACAACCCTATAAGGTAGACAAAGCCATTAAATAAACTTTATTTGACTCAGAGAGTCTAAATGAATTTTCATTGTCCAGATAAGAAATGGCATTTTTAAAAATTGAATCATTTGCATCTCCAATGCTTTCTGTCACTCCCTAGTAAGTCCTACAAACCAAAAATGTTTGTAAGACTGTGTACTTAATTTTGAAAAGAAAGTGATGCATGTTTAATATATAATTGTTTAGTAGAGGATATTGAGTATTTTATGTGATCAGTAAAAGGGATAATTTTTATTGCAAAAATGACTCTCTTCATGTCAGTGGTAATATTCTGAAATAAGTTATCAGGGGAACTTTTAAATATTACATGGTAGTGCTTTCAAAACTAGAGGAATAAATTTATTTTATGAATTATTTTATACCTCCTCTAAAAAAATATAGAGCCAAAACCTTACGAAGTTTTAAGTTTTCTTCATGAATCTGAATTTTCCTCATCCCAATGTGGACAAAAGCAAAGTTATATAAATATAAATATAGAAGGAAAAACTCAAGTTTGATCATTATTGGGCTGGCCAAAAAGTCCATTTGTTTTTTTCTCATAAGATGACTCTAGTAGCATTTAGCTGTCTTTAACTTCATTCAAAACAATTTTGTTAGCTGTTACAGCCGCATGCATAAAAAGATGGTGAACTTTGGAATAGCAATTTTAATACTGAAGATGCAAGAAAATATGCAATATTTTGGCGTATTACGCTTTATTATTTCAAAAAAGGTAAGAACACAACTGAAACACAAAAAAAGGATTTGTGCAGCGTATGGAGAAGTTGCTGTCACTGCTCAGATGAGTCAAAGGTGGTTCAGGAAGTTTCCTGCTGGCGATTTCTCAGTGGGCAAGCATGCTCCATGGTTGGGTAGACCAGTTCAAATGGAGAGTGTTCAAATCAAGACATTAATTGAAAGCAATCAAGTTTATACTATATGGCAGATAGCTCATGTACTCAAAATATCTAAGTCAACAGAGTTGTTGGTGAAAAAATTTTAATGTATTTTTATTTTATGAGGAAAAAACTAAGTGGACTTTTTGGCCAACTCAATATTAATCAAAAGAGTTTGACATCTGGAAAAATTACACATTGGTCTGGTTGGATGCTCAGTGGATTGGAGCATTGTCTTATACACTGAAAATTTGTAGGCTTGGTCCTGGGTCAGGGCACACACCTAGGTTGCAGTTTCGATCCCCAGTCAGTGTGTGTAAGGGAGCCAAGAGCTTCATATTTCTCTCTCAAAATAATCTCTCTCTCTCTCACTCTCTCTCTCTCTCTCTCTCTAGCCTGTGGGGGCAACTTTGGCTGCAAAGTACCCTCTTCTACCACAGATGAAAGTAAACACTACCAAAACAAGATCTGCTTGAGGAGGAAAGATGGCCAATCCCTCAAAGGGGAAGGGCCCAGAGCACACTGTTCAATGGGCTTTTATTGGGTTCATTTGCACAAGAATACAGGTAGGGATCAAACAATAGATGGCATTCTAAGAACTATGGGGGCTTATTCTCAGTCAGGGTCATATAGCTAATGAGCCATAAAACTTTGAGGAACAAAATTCTTGCTTGGACCCTTATCATTCAAATGAGAGCATTCTAAACAAAGTAGGTTTCACAGGATTTTACATATTCTTTATTATGCCTGATCACCTGGGGAACCTGCCCTTTCCAGCACAGGGCTGTACCACCTTCCCCATCATAGGTTTTTAGGCTTAAGTAGATTAGAGCCAGGAAGCACTTCACCCAGAAGGGGGACTTGGGCTATGTCACAATATCCAGGAAGTGAGGGTCCATCACCCCTCTTTGTTGTAGCCCCTTGAGTCCTTCCATGATGGCCTCCCAAGTGATCATGTGTGGCTTAGGTTGCCCCTCTCTGAAGGGTTGTACCTGCCATGGACATCAATTATGCTTTGGGGGCAGGGGAAGAAGCAGAAGCAGCACTTGCTGCCAGAGACAAGCTTTGTCTCCTGTGGCTTGCATTCTGGAGGTCTCTCATTCATCCTTAGCCATGGGAGGCAGTTACAATTCCTGAAACCAGGCAGAGTGGTCCCCAACACTAGTCAATACACGTATCTTTGAGCAATGATTAAACAAAGGAAAAACGATGGGCAGGCTCCACTGCTTGTCACCACAAAAGCCAAACCTATGAGACAGGTGTTGGTAAAAAGGAAAGTGGCAGCTGGCAGTGGCAGAGTGTCTTCAAACCCATCTTAAATCTCAGGAAAAGCAGAATTGTTTGTAAGGAGAAGGGGGAAAGCAGAACAAAGGGACCAAGGGGAAAGGTCCAAAAAGCACTCTTCCTGCAAGCCCACACGATCCATTCTGATGAAGATCTCGAGACTGGCCAAGCTATGATCTGGTGTATGTCATCCTGGTTTGTGTCATTCTGAGTTTACTTCATCCTGGGTTACAGTTGAAAGTCAGCAAATTTCCAAGAGCTGGGGTGACGGAAGGTTGGAGTCTGTATCTTTTTGATGTTGGTTCCTAGGATTCTCATGAAAACATGCTCTTTATCTGCAAACTACATATAAGTCAGAGTTATCATTTATAAAAATTATGTCAAAAGACTGGTGGGGTGGATTACAATGACCAATTGTTGCAATCCTCTACTGTCAATCCTGAATCCATTTTTATGGTGCTTTCAGGACTACTTCTTCCAATTCATTAAGAATTAGAAGTTTTTGATCAGAAGCAAAGTTCTTAGCGTTGAACAAAGGCATTTTTGGAGCTTTAGGCAGTGTCTTGCAAGATTTGCTAAAACAGCAGATGATCCTTTTAAACATACAATATATATTTTAAAACAATAAAAAGTATGATTTACCCGAGCTTTACTCTATCTCTTAAAATAGTGCTGATCCCATCTGGTATCCATAAGAACAAAGAAGAAAACTAATCTGCAATTCCTTTTCCCATTTTCTCCCTTGGAGTGCCATGGTGATCTAATGTTTGTCTTAACCACACAGACTGTTGGCAAATCTGAGTAATGCTGGTTTCAATTCTTCGTATATCTCAAGAGTGAACAGTTTTTCTCCAGGTCCCCCTGAACAGGTTGAAAACATCTAGTGTTGGAGTGCATCTGGTACCTGCTGGTGAACTGCTAACTTTTAGGAAAAAGGTTACTTGGACGAGTAACTTACAGAACAAGTTCTGTCTAAGCAGACTGATGGGACATTTAGGCATACAGAGGACATCGTATTATAACTCAAGATCTCTGAGTTGTCATTTTAAGGGCTGGAGAATAGCCTTTTGTTGTATCTGTCTGGTAATTCCTATCACCTAGGTAATTTCCTGACTTCTATTAGCCATTCTTGTATTTAAAATCAAGTGAGTGACTCCCATGTCTAATAAAAAGTCAATCCATTTGTTCCCCACCATCAATTATATCCAGGACCCCTGTGGGGGAATAATAATGGGTCAGAAGGTGGCCAGAGGAGCCTCTTGGCTTCCTTATTATTATCTGAGTCAATAATTTACTATTTGCCTATATGTTTCTTTCTTTCTTTTTTTTTTACTCTTTTTCCATGCCCATTGGTAAGCACCCGAGGCTTTCTGCCTGTCATCCTCGCTGCAGTCTTCTCTAACAGCCTACAACATTTGCCCCTCACGGACTGTGGCTATGAATACTTCCAGGGAAAAAAGGGCATAGGATCTCTTCCATAACTGCTCCCTGTTGAAGAGTGGCAATGTTTTTATTATGGGCCAAAAGATCTCTGCTCTGTCAGAGGGGCGATGAGGCCTTGGTGTGAAAGGAGATGCTGATGGTGTCTAGCAGTGTCAATGCCCATATGAGAAAGTCTTATAACCTGGAATGACGTCCAGGAACCATATGAATAAGCAAGGTACCCAGCCATTTTTCCAAGGGGCTTTTAGTGGCATCATAGTCAATTTTTATTCCTTAAAGCTTTCTGGTGACACCAATAATCTAGGCATGTGTCTCTCAGATGTGATATTGCAGTCAAAGTTTTGGTTAATTAAACTGGCTTTATGTGTCCTGTTTTGAGGATATCAGATTTCTGTTAGATTTATGCAAACAAATATATAGCCATGAAAATAACAATACTTACTCATTAAAAGTTTCCAAATGTTGGAGGGTTCAAGTGGGAAGAAGAATATAAATGCTTCAATATTGCTTATGAAAATATAATTTATCAAATTGCTTCAAGAAAAAAATAAATTTAATTATATATGAAAACAAAAAGATTAAAAGTTAATATTTTCAATAAGATATTACAAAAATCATAATTGTCTTTAGTTCATTCAGTCCCACAATCTATTTTTGTTTATCCTGATTATCTGACAGTGTTTCTGTGAATCCAGTTATTCCATGGAGTTCGATGAATCTTTGTCAGTTCAAAGATGTGATCTGAAAAATTACTCTCAGAAATTAATATTTTCAAGTAAAACAGAATCCTTTCCATGGATCTTTCTAAAATGTAACATATTTGCAAATGCATCAGAGCAAAACAATGATTGTTTTTAAATGAAAAAAAGGTAAATGGCATAGTTATGGAACTGATTATAATGCAATTGACAAAGGAATTTGTTTTCCTGTAATAACATTGTAAGATAACAATTTGCACTACAAACAAAAGTATATCAGAACTTCATAGACTCTTGGAGATTTCGATTTAATCTCTAGAACATGTATGTTAATAATAAAGTATGTATACAAATATAACATATTTATTATTATTTTTAATTTGGCCAAGCTTTTTCTTATGTACTTTAAGTATATCGAATAGGCCAAATCAGCTTAAAATTTCTCCTTCACAAGGACAGAGAACAAATACTTGAGGTATTCCATGGGGATGACTCAAAGCCAGTTCTAGATTAAGAAAAAGTCTCTTAAAATTTAAATCCTGGGAAAATTATCAAACATACTTGACTAAAAATTACATATTATTATGAAATAATATTAACATATATATTTATCTAAAGTGACAACAAAAAGTATCAAACACAAACAGAGGATAGCAAAACTTTGGTTCTTAGGATTTAAAAAGATGGGTTTTTTATTAATTAAGGACCTTATTGATACAATACGACACCTAACTATTTTAATATTGTATGGAATCTTCATTTTCTAGGCAGATGTAGTAAAACATTTTCTTTTAACAGACTGCAGATAAACAGACAAATTCTCCATTAGCTTACTTTTGATATTTAGATTATTTTACCTAACTAAATTAAATATTTAGCTTACACATTTTATTTTCTCTCCAAACACTTTTTCATGACCTTCTTACCCATTCAGAAAGAACCAGCATTAGAACAACTGATTTTTTTCTTTAACAAGTATTTTCACCCTGGCTGATGTGGCTCAATGGATTGAGCGCAGGCCTGTGAATCAAAGGGTCATTGGTTCTATTCCCAGTCAGGCCACATGACTGGGGTGCAGACCAGGTCCTCACTGGGGGTGCATGAGAGGTGACCACACATTGATGTTTCTTTCTCTCTCTTTCTCCGTTCCCCTCTCTCTAGACATTAAATAAATCTTAAAAAAAGAACAATATGTATTTTCACAGTTTACACCTTCTATTATAAAACAGTACAATTTCTTTCCAACTTAACATTCTTAATTCTTAGAAACCTTAATTTTTTTCAGTGACAACTAAAAGAGAGTAATTAACATTTATTAGATTGATGAGTTTTAGTTTTATGAACACATTTCATAACTTAGAAATGGGCTTTTCCCTCACTGGCATACACACACCCACATTTTCAAGAGACATACTTCAAATAAAGTAGAAGATATATTCACTAACAGATCTAAGTCTATTCTTTAGATTCTCCCCAATAAGAAATCAAAAGTAAGCAAACTCAGATCAATTAATATTTTAGTATCTGTTATTTTAGACATCCAGACATTTAATAAGTTTTATTATTTAACCTAGAAAAACTCCAAAGTTTTAAGTTACCAAAGATTTTGGAAAGTCCTTGGTGTATATATGTATGTGTATATACATATATATGTACATATATATATATATGCACCCATATGTTTATCTATTATAAATATAAATATATATTTGGTATATACATGATATGCATATAAGTCTTTTTAGATATATAAAATTATTTCTGAAAACATTTATCAAAAAATATTTTAGCTAGATTTATTAATCTTTAACAACTCTGCAATCCTAAAGTCAATTATTACTCAAACTCTTTCCTTGACAAATGCTATAAAAGATAAATAACATGAACTTATTTCTGCAAATCAGGCGAAATGAACATATTTATGCTAATAATTCTAAAACATATCAATTAAACTCAAAGCTATTTGTATTCTTGGTGGTCATTTCATTCCTTTAGTGAGCTGTTTAACTACCTAGCATCCCTGACAACTTTTAAGGAAGCTTCTGCAGGGGCAGGGGTAGATACCAGGCTTTGGTGGAGAGTAGTCAGAGGTTAAAAGTGCCAATTTTTTCTTTCACGCTGAGCAGGGACGGGTGCCCACGCTGCTTCTCCAGGGGGTGACATTGATCCCTGCGTCGTTCCCAGAACAGCAGCAGCTCCCAGGTTTCCAGGAGGAGGCTTTGCTGTGTTCAAAGGAATCATTTCTTTTTTATTTTAACTTGATTTCTTTTTGATTTTCTCATTTCTTCATTTTTCTTCTTTTTGAGTTTTACTGTCCAGCAGGTTTTCAGGTTTCTAAGTTTCTCTGCTCTCTGTACCATTAGTTTCTATTCTTTTTTGCTTCATCCTGATTATGCAGAGACATAAAAGCTTAAATATATGGGACTTCATCCCATTTCCCAGACCTCTGACAAAGCAGTTCAAATTGTAACAGTGTAATAATTCAAAAAGCTACTTAGGATCTTTTTCCCCTGAGTCAAGTGCATACATAAACAAGGCAGTATTTCTGTTAAAACACATGCCACATACTTTCTTCACTGTCATAGGCTCATACCCATAGGTAAGCCACTCAGCTGAAATGTGGTTGAAGGGGCTGCCTTTTGGGATAGACGAGGCTGCTCCCATGGTTACTAGCCAAAGACAGAATGAGAGAAGGTGTAATTTTTACGGAGCAGAGTTATAACGGTGTTGGAAACACCAAAAATTAGCACAGAAAAATTATAAAATATATAGGGCCCAGCACAAATAGCACCCCTTTTTAAAGGACAAACCATTTTATTACAAAATCATAAGCATGTAATTCAGTAACATAACCATATTGCACTCAAGCACACCATATGATATTTTAAGTGAAATGTTCCAAATAAAACTATAAATTATTACAACCATATTATTACCTTACCAACCACACTCAAACTGGCATTGCTTTTTCCAGACCCTCTATATACAACCAAAACTAGAAGTCCAGTAGTCCACGTACCAACAGAATAGCGGTTCCTGTGCAAGAGGTTGGAATTTTTGTGTCACAAAGGCTTGCCACACACCAAGCAGCATCAGAAAAACGCAGGTGGCAGGGCAGAGGGTTTCTGATCATGCACACAAGGGACTTACCCAGTCACAAACTTGTCAGCCTACCAGCTACCTCTTTCCTCCCCCAGCTGGGCATAGCAAGTGATCAACAGTGAGAGAGAGAAAGAGAGAGGAATAGTTCCCAAGTGAACTGACTAGGCAGGTTCCAGGGACTCTCAAGATTTCTTCAGGGATCAGTCAGCCACAAACAGCCTAAGAACTCCCTCCAAGGTCCAAAGATTACTGGGGGCCTCCTGTTTGCTTCTGGCTGGGTTGCCAAGTCTGAAACCAGGAAAAAAGGCCTGCAGACTTCATAGCCTGTTGTCACAAAATCCAAACTCTTGAGATAGTTATGCTCATAAGAAGGAAAGTGGTTTTGTTTCAGGTTCTGGCAACCTGAGGACATGGCAGACTCATGCCTCAAAAACCCTCTTAATATCTCAGTGCAGGCAGAAGTTTTCATAAGGAGGGAGAAGGAAAGCAGAACAAAGGGGAAGGATTTGAAATGTTCTCTTTATGCAGATCAACACAGTCCATTCTGCCAAAGATCTCTAAATTGGCAAGTGATGGTCTGGTGTACACCATCCTGCTCTTTGTCATTCTGATTTTATGGATGAAAGTCAGCAAAACTCCCAGAGATGATATAGCAGAAGGTCGGAGTCTATATCTTTTGAAGTTAGTTCCTATGATTCTTATACAAATGAGCTGTTCACCTACAAGCTCCCCATTAGCTAGATTCAGCACTTACAGGAATAATGGCAAATGAATGGTGGGGTAGGTCATAATTCCCCACTGTTACATATTAGAAGTTCACAACCATAATCTGAACCTTAGTCTGTTCAACCAGAATAAAGTGAGTGAAGTTGCACTTTGAACATCCAGGCATTTGAAATAAGCAGGCAAAGAGAAGCATGCATTGGCATGTTGTTGCAATATGAACAGCTCCAATTATATTTCATTATCCTCTACTCTCTTAAGGCTACCTACCCCTGAGCATGGTTCTGCAAAATATTATTTTATTTTATACACAAATAAATGAAGTGGTAGGATGAGATACATAGGCTTGACCTTCACTTGGTCACCAGTGGCTTGTGAAAGGTGACAAAGACACAGATCCTATGTAAACTGTTGCATTTGAGGTCGCTAAATGACCTCCTTGACTTGGCATGGGAACTCCTCCAAAACAGAGTGTTCGTTTGTTAAATCCGGGTATGGTACAGATCTGTTGATTAAGCCCATTATAAATCTAAAATGAAACCTCTGGAATTCTTTAAATTTTCAGCCAGATGATTTTAGTTTACATTTTGAGTATTATTTTTGTTTATTATTTTCAAGAAGAAATTTTATCGTGGTAAAATACACATAACATAAAATTGACCACTTTAACTATTTTTAGAAATACATTTCAGTGACATTAAGTGCATTCAGTGTTGTGAATCTATGTGAGGGTTGTTGGTTATTTTCCTCTGCAGTAGGAATTTTCTCTTTCAGTATGGCTTGCGTCAAATGTATTATGGTTATAATTTCTATGAGGATACACAGTAGAATACTTCTTTATAATCACTATATAATAAACAGACTAAACATTTATTTATTTTATTTTATTTTATTGTATTATTTCCATTACCATTTAATCCTTTTCCCTTGACACTGTCGTCCAGTTAATAATGAGTAAAAAGTTATAAAGACAAAAAAATTAATTAAGAAAACAAATGGTTTTATATAGAAATCTTTATAAATATATACATGTAAGCTTGGATTTCTCCTTTAGTTTTTGAATGGATTAGATGTCATTGTTTTAAAATTTGCATAAAATACAATGCGTACATTATAACAGAAATACACAAGACTAAATGTAGGAAAATAAGTAACTTATCTATTGTTGAGGACAAAATACTCATATTTTGTTCAGGACTACTATTTAAATATGAGGTATTATTAAAGCTACTTATTAGAAGAAGAATTCAGCTGCTTATTAAAAGAACTAAAATTTTCATAAGTTATTCTGGGTTTTCTTCTCTTTCCAAAAAGCTTTAAGTTCAGCTTATTTTACACACACACATATAATACTTTAGATTATTTTTTTCTTGAATTAAACTGAAATAACAGTTCATTATAAATTAAATTACTGAATATAAAATTTATTTTTAAGATAAAAAGATTAACTGCAATTACATTTTTTAATGAAAATATGTGATCCATTTTTGAAGGGTTATAAAATGAAGCTGACAGGAGGAGAGAACTTTCAGATTTGACACCAGGAATCACCTTAAGTTTTAATCATAAAAAATGAGTTCTCGGAAATGTAAAACCATATCAGAAAAAAATGTTCTGGGCCTGAGTATTAAAAGTAAAACTCTCTTTTATAAAAGAGGATGAATCACAGTGGCAGCTGGACCCTAAGATGGATACCATAATATTCACTTCTATTCACATTTTGCTGCAATCCCTTTTTCTTAAATGGGGTAGGACTAACTCACTTCTAACTAATAGAATTGGCAAAGGTGATGGGATGGCACCGCTATGATTACATTTTGTAAAACTGTCTTGCTTGCAGGCTTGCTCCAGAGTCATGGCCTTCTGCTATCTTTAAATTAGCAAGCTGAAAAAAAAAATTAGCAAGTTGCCATCTCGTGAAGTATGTGTTGCTTTAAGCCACAAGTGTTTGGTGATTTGCTAAACTGTGATAGATAACTAATACAATCTTATTACAAATAAAACAAGTAGAGAGAAAGTAAAAGATTTATCCAAAAATGCAGGAACATATGGGAGTTCTATACAAAAAGGAAGGAGATATTTATAAGCGAAAATGTCCAAATAGTTGGCTACAAAGCAGGACATGGATCCTTATATATAAAATTATATAGAAGAAAGTTTATTGAAATAACTGTTAAAAGACAATTTAATTTCCACAAGAGATTCCTTGAGACAAATATCCACAATTATATTCAATTATTTTAATACAGGAAATGCCAAGCATATATACATATATGTGTGCAGATTTTCTTTATTTTCTCTCTCCCTTTATTTTTCATTCTCATATGCTCACAAATATATTTGATAAATTTTACAAAATTTTAAAGATTTTATTTATTTATTTTTGAGAGAGAGAAAAGAAAAGAAAGGGAAACATCAATTTGTGGTTGCCTTTCGCACGCCCCCTATTGGGGACCTGGCTGGCAGCGCAGGTATGTGCCATGACTGGGAATTGAACCAGTGATCCTTTGGTTCACATGCTGGCACTCAATCCACTGATTCACACCAGCCAGGGCACACTCACAAATATTTACAAACTACCTTCCATACTAGGATTTTGTTTTTTATAGTCTTTACATTCTGAAGATCACTTTGCCATTACAAAATTCTTTATTTTAAACTTAAAATTACAGTGATAAGCCTTAAGTGCTTTAGTATTTAGAAAAAAATTCTAAAAATTTACAAAAATAACTTAAAAACTTTTATTGATTCATGATTTATTTATGCATAGGCTTTTTATTGGAAAATATTATTTATATAGAATTCAGACCAGGGAATATGCTTGGCAACGGATGAATGGGTGGATGGATGGATGGCAGTTGTATGGTTAGATGGAAGGACAGATAGGTGGATTGAGTAGAGATAGACAGGCAGACTCATAGAAAGACAACTGTAGATTAGGTAACTGAGCAATAGTTATGTGGTCCTTTTTTTGCATAGAGGATATCACTGTCTAAAGGTATCCACAAAATAATTAATAAAATATCAGTCCTTATTTTATATAATAATTGGTATTCTGTGTGTACATATATATTTTTTTCTCTAACTGACATGACACAGATTGACTAGAGTAAATAGAATTTAATTTGGTGGCACATAGGAGCCCCACATGCATTAGAGTCAGAGGACCCATGCATATGACAGGTTCTTGGACAGAAAGTTAAAATGAGGCATACATGGCATTCTGAACTAGGAGTTCTGAACTAGGAGACTGGGCACCTTGGGGTTTCAGAAGGTCATTGCCGATGATCAGAACAGCATGGCCTAAAGCTGGAGGCAAGTCTATAAAATCCCTGTGGAGTGCCACAAAAAGCAGTAGGAACCCAGGAGAATTTCTTGGGGTGCATTGATTTCTCCCAGAAGTTTGGTGTGATTTACAAGTAGGACCCTGGAAATTCAGTGGATGTCGGGGCTAAACCAATTATCTTTTAGTTTCTTAACTTTCCCCTGTTGCATATATGTCCCAGTGGGTTGGAAAAAGTGCAAGCCAAAATGTTAAAAGTAAAAGAGCGACGGGAAGTCCATTCAGTTCAATGTATAATCCATCAGACCGTTGTTTTGTACACTTTTGTACCCATTTGTCTTTTTCAGATTGTGGGGGGGTTTGCTTGGTAGTTAATAATATCAATTAGGGAAAAAGACAGATTTAAAAATTGAGAAAGGATTAGGGGGTGCATTCTGGGCTGCATATTTAGCAGCTCTGCCAGCCCTGTCATTTCCTAAAGATACAGTCATCAGCCTCATTAATATGGGCTGAAAAATGAGCAGTGGCAATTATAGAAGGGAGGTGAATAGCTCATAATAGGGCAACAATTATATTCTCATTAGGAGTAGGAGTACCTGCAGAGGTTAAGAATTCACATGATCTCCAAATTGTGCCAACAGCGTGAGAGACTTCAAAGGTGTATCTGGAATCTGTATAAACAGTGGCCTTTTTCCTTTTGCCAATGTGGGAGCTCTAGTATGATATATGAGTTCAGTAGGCTTGGACTGGTTTTAAGGTGGACAAAGAGTATGCCTCAAGTATTTCATGCAGGGAAACTGTGGCATAAGGAGTTATTGTGTTTCCCTGGAAATTTCATTTACAGGAGCCATCATAACATAAAAGTAAGGTTGGGTTGTCAAAGGGATGTCTGAGAGATCCTCTCGTGGCTTTGAGACCATTTCAATAGTTGTCAGGCAATCATAGGGAATAGAGCAAGGCTCTCCGTCAAATCAAGTAGCTGGATTTAAAGTGTTACAATGATACAAGATGATGGAAAAGTTGGTCAGTCAAAAGAGTCTATTTATAGGTGGTCTGTCATCATGTGGAGAGGTGCTGCATGTTATAAACTTGTAAAATAGTAGGCACAGCATACACAATGTAGAGAAGAATAGAGGAGGCAAACGTCAATCAAGGTGGCAGCTGACGCCATCATGTACAGGCATTGGGACACTCCTGATGCCGCAGAGTCTAATTGGCATGTGAAATATGCTATAGGACATAATTGTGAGGCAAAAGATGCTCTAGAATGCCTGTGGCAATCTCATTTTTTATGGCCCTATAGACAAAAAGTTTTATTAAAATTGGGTAAGCTAAGAGACAGGAGTATGGACAAACTGTAAGGCTTCAAAGTTGTTTAATGCCTCTGAAGACAGGAAATGGGCTTGGGGTTGTTATCTGGGAGAAGAGCCAGCAGACATTTAACAAGGGCTGCAGAACCAGGAATCCATGAGTGGCAATAGCCAGCTATCTCTGGAAATTGACTTAACAATTTTTATGATTGTTATTTTAGGGAAAAGGCTAGACGAAATTGACTCAATGCAGTCTGTGGTTGGTTTTTGAATTCCCTGAGCTGTCTCACGTCCTTAGTAGGTAACAGTTGTTTTTACCCACTGGAGTTTAGAGCTGGAGGCTGTGTGGCCTCCATCAGCTAGTGCCTTCAGGAGAAAGGGAGTCTGTAAGAGCTTGCACTTAGTTTAATTACAAAGTAAGAGGTCATCTACACACTGAGCAAGGGTCAGAGCGTGGCTAGAGACTGATTCTGCTTTAGGAAGATATTGATGAGGGCACATGATATTCTCAAACATGTGAGTCTGTGTTAATTGTCTTGCTTTAAATGTAATTGCAAAAGGAGTTGGTTCAGAGATTGAAGAGTAAGCTCAGCCGGCAACTGCTTTAAGCAAGGCTGAATCAGCAGGAATTGAGGTGAGAACAGTAGCTGGATTAGAGACTACTGGGTGACTAGAAATTTAAAATATAGTTTATATGGCCTCTTGGTCCTATATAAATCCAAAAATTTCTCCTCTTTTTGGTATATTATTTTTTAAAAGGTTTATTGTTGTTCAGTTACAGTTGTCTTGCCTTTCGCCCATTGCTTACCCCTACCCTGCCCCCACCTCTCCCACAGCTAATCCCCCCCATTCTCCCTTTGATTCCCATCTGAATCCAATTTACCTTCTCTTTTTACGGGCAAGGTAGGAGTATTACAGGATGAAGAAGTAAAAATTTAGTACACTCTGCTGCAAAAGGGAGTCAGTTATGGATTCATTTCCTTTCTCTGTGTTTCTGGTCTCTGGAGGGGGTATTGTGCTTGCTACTGATGGAAATAGTTGTTCTTTTTCCAAACAAGGCGCCCTGGTTCTGCACCACCTCTCACCTCTCAGTGCACCTTCATCCGTGTGTGTGGCCCAGAGGCTAACTGGGGCGTCTTTAAAAAACTCATCCTCTTCAGAGGATCTTAAATCAAGTTTCTGTTAAAGGAAGTAAGATTTGGGGTTTGATCCGAGGGCAGAGAAATAAAAACACCCTTCTCATTACCTTTTATAATGACATGAAATTTGCATAACAAATCTCTGCCATGTAGATTTGCTGGCAATTTAAAACTACAAAGACACGATGGATGTTCAGAAGACCTAATGGTATTGACTTGGGCTGAGATATAAGCAATGAATTGGTTGCCCACAGATTCCAAGAGCTTGCGCAGAAACTGAGGTAACACGATAGATCCCCTTTACTGATGGTAGAGAAAGGCACACCAATGTCAGTTCAGAAATTTCATTCCTGATCCTCTACTTTAAGTTTAGTGGTGGGTTCTGGAGTGTGACTGAGGATGGATTGACCCCATCATTTGAGGAGAAATTGCCTCTCACATGTGTTAAATACATAAAGGGGTTCATTTGCTTGCAAACATCAGAGCCCAGTAAGACACAAACAGGAATTTGCAGCAAAGTAAAGGTTTATTTTAGAAAGTGGCCCACCCCTAGAGACAGGGGAGCTAATGCTCAAAGACCTGGATTCCTGATGGCTTCTAGGGGATGGGGTATATGAGGAAAAAAGTACTAATCACGATGACTAAGGGAATAAGGGTCATGGCCAGGGTCTCGGTTTCTACTGATTGGTCAGCATTAGGGGGTCATGGGTCATTGCATTTGGTGCTGATGTCAGCCATAGCATCCTTCCTTTGTTTTGATGATTTTCTGAGCCTGGATCTGAAACACAACTGAGGCCTAGATGTTTAATCTAATTGGACCCAAACCTCTGTGTCTAAGGTTGACAGATCTGAGGCTTTGTTCTTACATTTATTTGATGCTGATTAGAACTTAACTGTCCCTGAGGGCTTAGTAATTTTAGTAATTCAGGGAGTGGGTCTTGCTAGGGAGAAGGAGGTTGGGGATTCGGGGTGCTGGATGAGGCCAGTTTGAAGCAAAAGGAAAGTGTAGAAAAGGTCATATTAAAGAAATGAAGGTTCAACATGGCTATGGGGGAAAATATATTTTTGAGGGTTCCAGGCATAGGAGCATCGCTTCTCAAACTTTCCTTTCTCTTCAGGACACCATGATTTCTCTTCCAGTCTCCTGGTTTCTTGAAATAGCTGCAGTTGTCTGGAGACAAACAATAAGAGCTTTGAGTGCGCTTTGATTTGTTCTCATAGTTTTGCTTCTTTAAAGAGATTCAAGTTGTATAGCAAAATTTGTTGCCTTTATTCCTTCTCAGAGAATAGTGTGGCAGCTTCTGTTATGAGTTAGCAGTTGTCTCAACCAAGCTCACTGCTTTTGAGGCAGGAGATAGTCAGGAACAAGAAAACACCAGAGGTGCCTCAGGGCTAAGATAAAGGACATTCATATAAGACAGAGACCCCATTCTAAGACGGTTGTCCCTGCTTTCTGGAAAAGCACAGAATCATGGTAAATCATAAATGCACCTATGCAGATAACCCCCTGCATAACCCCTACATAACCCCTACATGGCTGGTGGTCAGTCAAGGAAAATCATGGGAGACGATATGAGCAGTAGCTTCAAAGTAATACAACAACTTGTACATGCACAATAAAACCCTGCTAAAACTAGCCGGGGAATTCCGACCCTATAAGAATATCCCTCCACCCCTGTGGCCAATCTCTGCTCAGAGTTGGCCCACTCCCTTGTTCTGTGGAGTGTACTATTGCTTAATGGTACTATCTACTCTCTCTCTTTCTGCTATAAACTTTGTGTTTAGTTCAATTCTTTGTGTGATCACCAAGAACCTTGTTACCTGTGCCCACCTGTGACATTTTAAATCTGTTTTGTTATTTTTTTTAAATCAGAGAGAAGTAATCTCCTACTAAAGTAGATATTAAGAAGTATCTGTGCTCTGGGGCTCCTGAATTTAATGTGGTGTATCTCTGAAAAATTTATATACAATATTCAATAAATGCGTTTGGAAATTCACTCTCTGAGTACATTCAACCTCTGGCCAATTAACTGTAGGAGAAAAGGCTTCTAGAGTCACTCATACTAAACCTTGACTATTAGCCTGTTACAGCAGAGCCACTTTCTGAATATTTGCAAGGGTCCTCAGGGAAAGTCTGGCTATTCATCATATGAGGAAAACCCCAAGAAAACCAGAATTTATTTACGAAAAGATGTGTATTTATTTTTACGTATTTAAACTTCAGTCACCCTCGCAGTTCTCTTCATCTGATGCAATGCACCTATTGAGACTTTCTTCCACTGCTCAACACAGTTTTTGAACTCATCAATTTTGATGAGTTCAGTAGCCTTTGAGTGCTTCTGCCATTTGTGTTTCACCTCTTCCATATCGCCCAAACATTTCCCTTTGAGGACTTTTTACATCTTAAGAAACCAAAAAAAGTCACTTGGCGAAAGATAGAGTGAACAAGGAGGGTGGGGCACACGGGTCTTGCCATTTTGGTCAAAAATTGTCAGCCACTCAGCACGGTGTAGTCAAGTGTGCTCGTAAATCACCCATCATGAAATGGGCAAACATGTTGAACGAGTCATGAAAAAAAAATTGCTGATGCCAAACACATCCTCTCACAACAGCACCAAATGGTACACCAATACATATGGGTTCCAGGTGTGAAGTCTGCACTATAAGGGGCCCACCCTCCAGACAATAACTCTGGTTTTTTGTTAGTCCCCCCAGTATGTTTATTTGTGTCAGTGAGCTTGGAGAACAGGTTGTGATAGTGTCTATTCTTCAGGATTTAAAATTACAATGGGAGTGTTATGTTTTATGACAGAGAACATGTGACTATATATGTCAATTGTTATAAAATGAATTTTTAGAATAAAAATCAGAAGTTCATTATCCAGTATAATATTGTTCTATTATCATTGGTGTTTAGATAGATATTAAAAAGTGGATCAGGGAGAACTAGACCTTGAATTTAATAAACTGGGAAGCATAGTCTGTTTGCTTCAACAGGATGCTACAGCTTTTTTCTCCAGGGGACCTCAGCATTGTGCTCTGCCAAGCAGATTAACACTTCTCCCTTTTCTTGTCAGGTACCTTATTGTTGGAGGGCTCAGGAGATGGTACTTGACCATGGAGGCCTGCCACTCTTACTATGGCCTGTAAACCTATTCAAAGCCCGCAAAGGCTTGGGAAGTTCATTGGTTCTTTTGAAAAACACCTGGCCCGTCCCAAGCCTAAACTAATACAGCTGCATGGGAACAAATAAGCTGTCTCCCTTGCCCACCCTGTGATGCTCTCACTCCATTCATTTGTATGCTGTCTTGCTCAGGAGCACACAATTAAGTGGGTCTAGCTGCTGCAGAGCCTGCAGCAACTGGTGTGGGCTCCAATAACACTAAACTCCCTCTCTCCCTCTCCGGCATGGGATTTGCACTACCCCCATGCCCTCACACATCCTTTCTCTGTAGCCATGGGGCCTTAGCAGCCATGTGGCCCGTGGCCTTGGGGACTCCACATGCAGGCTTCAGGAAGGAGCCTGAATACCGCAGCATAGCAGTGGTCTGCAGTTGCAAACACAGGCTAAGCTAGCTGGATGCTGGCCTGGACTGTACCTTAGTATAAAGCAGAAACTCTGGACACTGGCTTTTGTATTGGCCTCTTTGAGTACATACATGGCTGGATGTTTTCCACAGTATGATGAATGGAGATGGGACCGTGGGGAGTCAGGAAAGGAACTCCCTTAAGTTTACATCATCAATAAACCCTGCTACACAGCCCCGTTCTCCAGTATGGGTCTCAGAAAATCATTTTCCTCTTGGCACTGCAAGAACTCTCTTTTCACAGATACAAGTTTTTGTTTTAGTTCATTTTTCCAATATTTTACTTAATTTCCAAAATTAATGGCAAATAACGTTATGATAGTAATACTTAATTTGATATGATTTTCATTTTTACTTAGAAGATAAAGCAAATATATTCATTAAATGAGAAACTAAGCAAAGATATTTTATCAATATATTTTTCAATAAAAAATTAGTCGTATCAAAAGGAGAAATGTTTGAATTCTAAATATAATTTTTAAAAATGGAGAAATTGTTTGCTTTGTGATTTGTTTTGATACCATAAAAAAATGATGGTGTCTTTCCACTATCAGTGGACCAGTCTCAAGACTCCTAATCTATTTGACTGCCTACTTGAGAATGTTTTTACACATAATTCAAAGAAACATAAATTGTCACAATATTCTATTTCAATCATTGAAATATCTTTTACTATTTGTAACTAAAACACACATTTGTGCTTTATTTTTTAACACCACATGGCTTATTCAATTTAGCCAGATACATTTTTGAAAATGACAACCGAGAAAACCAAGAGCACCAAAGAATTAAAAACAAGGAAGTTGGCTAATTGCTACCTTAGATAATCAGTGTTTTATTGTGTAAGTTCTCTATGGAGACATTGTCGTGGCAACCTCTCTAGGATTCACCAACCTGTTATTCCACTCAAATAGCACCCCATGGAAAGTGTGAGATAAATCTAGTGTGAAAAGCTCATTAAACTGGTAAATTTTAGGTCAGGTGTGTACCGGGATGTCTGAGAGAACATTGTTTTCTATTATTTCAGGACACTCAAAGCTTAATCAAAGAAGAATTAAACATATTCCAAATAAGATGATACTAATTGCATAAAAATATCAGTAATCTCAAATGCATTTTAGGGTGTTTAACCTAATAAATTAGCAGCTAGATAAAAACTGGGTCTGAGGTTAACGCAGAATCAAGGTAGTATTTCTTTCTATTCCTTCTTAGACAATTTATTTTAAAATGTGGAATGCAAGGTTTTGAATGTTACCTCAAGGAAAGATCAAGTGCCATTTAAAGGAGATAATTATTTTAAGAAAATTTTATTCATTTACCATCAAGTTTCTTCATCTGAGTTCATGAAAATTGCCTCCTCTGTTTGGATCTTGCTTTACTCATTAAGTTGAGTGGAAAGAACTGATTGAAACAATCTGTAAGATAGATTCAGGTTCTGATATCTGTGGTTTTATATAATTTATTCTACTTTTAACACTTACCAGTAAAATATCTCTAAGCAACATATTATCTTATTTTTTAAATAATTTATCTCTATTGTATTTTTCATTATCATTTATCCCCTTTATTGTCTCTTCCAACTCATCTCTTCCCCACCACAATCACCACACTGGTTTTGAAAAGATTATAAATCTACCCTGAAATAATGATCCTAATAATTTTCATAAGTATAGTTTTAAGTTTTCTAAGGTGGTATATTGAAGTGAAGTAATATCATATATACCCATGTCAAATGTGTTATGAGAAAATGACTGTGTATATCTTATTATATAATCAGATATCTATATCTTCAGACTTGTTTACTAAAGGATTTTAAGTAAAATATTAAAATGATGAAATTCTAAGAGAAGCTCTTTCTGAACACCAATTTCCTTGTCTTTAAATTTTACTGAGATAAAATAACTAAATGGGTATAGAACAGAGAGTATTATATACAAATATATGCATCAAACAATATAAATGACATGTTAGTAGTGTATTTGTAACAATAGTATATATGTTAGGCAAGATAGAGAGCAGAAAAAGTCAGGGAGAAGGAGGGATACATGTCCCACTCCCCTGATTCGGAAGTCCTTGAAATTCCATCTGCTTTTTCCATCATTTGAAAAAGGAAGCCTTAGAAACAGTGCTTTCATCCTAAAATCTGAAGGTCAAGAAGGGCCTATAGTGCCTAAAGGAAGAAACCCATTAATGCCTTTGTGCATTCACACCCAGTCCTGGGAAGCTAGCATCACCTTTACCTGTCAATCAATATGTAACCTCTTCATCTTCCCCCATCCCACTAACTATATAAGTTCGCAGGACAAAAGACCCTAGATTTGGTGCTCTTAGCTCTCTGTCCCCCCACCTCAGGTCATGTGTCCTGAGGCCATGCGCACACTTGCCACCCCCAAACTTTGGCCACACTTACCTTCTACCACCCTTACCTTCACTGCCCTTATCCTGCTTTACCCTGAACCTATCTATGCCTTTCAGCCCCCCACTCCCACCTTAACTAAGCCCCTTCTCTTCCTTGAGAACTCTTCCTTGAGAACGGATCACCAACAAATCCTACTTGTATTGTAATAGAGTTGTTAACCTTTAATTCTTTACTTCATTGGCAAGAAGAACCAAGTTCCTGAGAGTTTCTTATGTAATATATATGTGAGGGTAACTATAAATTTATTGTAAGTTGATTATGAATTTCATATTATACTAAAATGTAATTTTACAATAATGACCCTTGCTTTTCAAAATATCAATAAAGTTATACAATGCAAATATAGTCATGCACCACATAACCCTGTTTCAGTCCATGAGGGACCGCATACAGGACAGTGGTCCCATAAAATTATAATGGAACTGAAGGATTCCTGTCCCTAGGGAAGTAGTAACAACCATGTCATAGCACAATGCACTGCGCGAATGCACACCACAGTGCTGCAACTCCCTAAAATAGCCCGTACAAGTAAAGCGCTCTACAGGTTTGTAGACTAGGACCTATAGGGGAACAGCATTTGTCACCCCAAAATATGTCTCTTTGGCACAAGAATTATATTAGGCAGTTTAATTTTAAGAAACAGCAGATCTGAGGAAAGCTCTGAAAACCAAGAAGTTCCTGTTTGTAAAATACACTTATAGCGTTAGTGAAATCTTCATTTGTAAGAGTGTCTCCCTCAAACCATGTACCAGCTGTAGGGGCATGACCTTATCTCTAGAAACTCTAATGAATGTGAAGTCAACAACTTAAATCTGCATAACAACCTTACCCTTGTTTACTGTGCTTTGCCTGGTCACCACCCAAAATTGGCTTCCTCACTGCCAGCATCTTGTCATCAACTGAAAATAATATTTAACTTGGTACTTCAGTCATTTGGGGAAGCTATGCAGTTTTCCTAGTGTCTTAGATGTATACTGGAAATACATATGTTCTTAAACCTTTGTTTATTTTTGTCCTGGTAATCTGTCTTTCGATGTAGTGATCTCTTAGCCAAGATCCCAGAAGGAGAGAGGGAAAAACATGTTTTCTCTCCTGCAGAGCAACAGGCTATACCACATAGCTTAGTTGTGTAGAGGGCTACATACACCAATGAGGTTTTTTAAAGTGGGATCTGTAGTATTTTTCACTTCAGTAAAATCATCTAATGACACATTTCTCAGCATATACCCCCGTCATTAAGAGGTACATGAATGTACAAGTAAATATAAGATATAAAATTGCAAATACTGCTAACTTTTCCTTAGTAATATAATAATAACAACTCGGACTGGTAAATATTCTTAAAGTAATTGCATAATTTCTTATATATAATTTTCTTCTTAGATGTATAGTAGAGTAGAATATAAATGCAAAGCAGTGCATGAATGTACTGTTTGATTAATAAGTGTGATGCAATTGCAACCAGACACAGGACCATCTGCCTGCTGCAAGTTAACCACATGAGACAGGTGCTGGTGAAAAAAGAAAGTGGTTTATTTCAGATGATAGAAGGTGGGGGACTCTTGTCCCAAAGCCCATCTTGCCATCTCTGGTCAAGCCAGCACTTCCTACAGGAAGTTGGTTGGAATTTAGGAGGGAAGAACTTCCCAGAGGAGGCTACAAACCTGAAGGTGTTGAAAAGAGAGAGAAGCAAGGGTTAAGGGAGGGGCTGAGGACCTGCAGGCAGTGCATGGATGTTCAGGGACAGCATCCCTGAGTTGGCCATCTGGTTTTTTTGTCAGTTGAGTTCCTGAACTAGGACCTCAGGGTCAGGCTGCTCCTTATTCCACACAGGATCTGTACTTGCTGAACTTTAAACTTTTCTTAGAAAAAAATCTTTTCCCATGCAAGCTCTACTTTTGAGAGAAAAATCAGGTTAATACAACAAACTGAGTTTGATATTTACTAAGATTAATATGAGTAGCTTTATATAAATTTACTGTATTCATTCCCCATTACATAATCACCATGTCATCACTACCTAGGTCAACAATTAGTAAAATTCCATCATCTACAAAAGCTCCTTGTGCTATTCCTTTGCCTCTAGAGTTAACTAGAATCTTGACTTGGATAATTATTGTGTTCCTTATTTATTGATTTATGATGAACATAAATGATAGAATTTAATTTACCTGATATTACACTATATACATAAAATATAGTTTATATGCAAGTTACCTGCTTTTTAATATGCATCCCAGCAAGTAAAAACACTAAAGAGTTTTCATTATGCAAATCTAGAAAGATATTTTAATGCCCTTTCCTGGATTTTTTAAAAGAATAAACTGTAATGCATTCTAGAATTCAATACAAATACTGAAGTTTGGATATACTGAAATATTGTATCAACTTTATATAAAACTTTAAAAGGAACGTGTATTGTTATTAATTTATAAAGTTGTGTAATAAGCAGTAAAGCTTAGCTATTTTCCTGGTAAATCAAGATTCAAACTATAATGTGGTGATTAACGGAAACTGATAAGCAAACACATTAAATTATATAGCATTTGAGTTCCTTATATAAAATGCATCAACCAAAAGCACATGTAACAATACCATAGAGTTCAGAAAAATTGACAAAATACAAGCATAAACCCCTATGTGGGTAAACATCATAAAGATGGGCTGTTTTTTAAAGGAAGCCCAAGAACCAGAAAAATTCTAAATTTGAAGAAATCTATTGCCATAAGAGTGAAATTATCTTACTGAATATCAGTAAATTGTAATACAGGAAAATGATTGAATTCAAGTGGAATGTTTTCTTTAATATTATAAATATGTAAGTAGAAAATATATTGTCATCATTGAATCTCATACAATATGGAATCCATATTCTCAGTTCTTTAAAATTTGTTATCACTTCTATAATATAAATTAATCTCTTTGTGATGAAATTATCACTAATAAAATCATAAATACATTAATCATTTATGCAGAAGATAAAACATATCCAAAAGTTCAATTTATTTTCTTACTGTGATGCACATTTTGGTTCTAGATTGAACACACTCATCTTTAGATTATTGAAACATAAATAAAAGTTTCCTACTATGAACTATTCTTAAGTGGTAAAAGGATAGATGAGTAGAAACAAAAAAGAAGAGAACTATTTATTATATTTATGAATTTGGTTTAAAATAAAGCAGAAATGCTTACAGCTAATAAAGTCCTCATTTCAGGAACTGGTCACATGATCATAGCTTACTTATGATGTTTATGATTATAACTGCTCTTTCCCATTGCTTTTGTCCTGAACTTTGCCCCCACATGATCCCCATTCCTTGCCTAATTAAATGACCTTAGTATTGTTCAGAATCAGTTTTAGTCATTAGCAAAACTGCTTATCAAGATAGTTTTTCATTAAATATTATAGTACCTGAATACAAATAATACTCAGAGTATTCCCTGCATCCCAAACAATCTTCTTGTACCCAGTGTGTGGTAGCAATATAATTTACCCTTGAGAGAGCCATTTATCTTCTCTAGTAGAGTAATTTGCTTCTTTGCCTGTTGATTGATTGTCATGAGGAGTTCACAGTAGCCAAATGGCAAGCAAACATTTCAATGGTGCAACATAAAGGGTAGTAATGAGAGGGATTGCTCCAATTCCACCTTTTGATTCTTGCTCCTGTGAATCCTGGCTTTGGTATAGACCATCCTATCTATATACTGGTCACAGATTCTGAGCTTATACCATATGCTTTTTCTCAGTAGGAAAAACATTACCCTTGTTTGGACGGTATAACTGAACCTTCAGAGGCCTTATCAGTATTCCTTCAGGCCAGCTGCTAAACCTGATTAGGGCTATAGCAAAGTCATTTACATGTATTATCATGAGCCCCATCTTAACCTTCATTTATTGCAAAATAAGTTTCTTTGTAACAATGCTGTGTGGCAGAAGTGTTACTGGCAGAAAATCAAAATACACAGGCGAAGCCAAGAGACCGTTTGCGTGAGAAAGGTGCTGCCCCACCCATGACGAAAGTTCTCCAATGTGATCTCTGCACAACTTGGTATCTGGCTGACACTCAAGGAGATGATGTCATATTGTATGTTCACTGTTGATCTTCATTCCGGACACGTGCACACTCAAGAGCAGCCTTGAACAGGGAAAGTCTGTTTTACTGAGCTCATGAATAACCTCCATCCCAGCCAAAAGAGTCCTTTCATTTGTAAGCTCAGTGGACAAGGTTTAAATATGAAATGGGCAGCTGGGGAAACAGGCTGTCTGACATGCACCCACTGGACTGTTTTATATGTTTGAATTTAAGCTCTACTTCTTCATTCCATTGTCTGACCCTCGTTTGAACAACTTCAATCACATAAACCTAAAGTGTCTGGGACTAGAAAACTTGGTCTCTGTAAGAACTCACAACCAGTACTTGGGGAATATTTGGTACATTCTCAAAATTATTTTCTTGTCATTTTCCAACCTTGCACATACACAGGAACATAAATCTTATATGGATTTTCCTTTATTAAAAACTAGGCAGGTTGGCAAATGTGACATTAACACAATGTGCTAACAATAGTACGTTGTTTATTACCTAATGTTCATTAGTTTTAATTTAGAGAAACTATAGAATTTAGTTTTGAATTTTACCTTGATTTTGAGGTATCTTAGATTTTATCACAGCATTTAGATTTTAAATATTACACTGGTGTGCATCTAGTTAGAATAATGTTCATTTTATGTCTAAGTCCAGAGTTACCTGGATTCTAGAATCAACCAACTTGCTCTGAAAACTGATAATTTTATTTTCAAACACATCTAAGGTTTTTACGCTGTTTTTTATAGTAACTAGATTCATAGAAATGTTCCTGTAATAAATTTAGAGTATCATGAAATTAATCTTCTGAAATAATTGTAGCTATCAACTGGTGACAGTGAATTATTTTATTAAATTGTATGTATTTACTAATTTTCTGCTTTTGAAGGGATATCAAATTTTAAATATTGCTACTAAGGCAAAAATTACTTTTTTATTTCTTGTATTGATTGTAATTATGCTATTACAGTTTTTCAAACTTTTCTCCCTTAATCCCCCTCCACTCAACAACCCCATTCTCTCAGGCATTCCCCACACCATTGTTCTGTCCATGGGTCATGCATATAAGTTCTTAGGCTCCTCTATTTTCTATACTGTACTTTATATCCCTATGGTTATTCTGCAACTTCTTATTTGTACTTCTTACTTCCCTCACCTCTTAATCTATTCCCCCAGCTCCCTTCCCATCTGGCCACCATCAAAACACTCTCTATATCCATGATTTTGCTTCTCTTCTTGTTTGCTTAGTTTGTTTTAAAGATCCAATTGTTGATAAATATGTATTTATCATCTTTTTATCGTACATAGTTTTGAAAAGCAAATTTTTCATTGGTGACAAGATTTGAACTTATATATAAATGTGAAGACCACAGCTACAACTAAAGTATATTAAAGTTGTAGGAATTGCTAAAATACATAGATGAAGAATGAAATGATTGACTAAAGCCAATTGCATTCATTGATATGATGGCAACTTTAGTCATTTGAATTTATAGTGTTCATGGCTTGCATATTTTGGTTGAATAACTTTGTCAAAGTTATAAAGCCTAGATTAAAATCACAGATACCTAACCATTGAGCCAAAATACAAATTAATTAATTGTATTGATTTAACTCCAAGATCCAAAATGTATAACTATGCCTCTACACAATATAATCATGTAATAAGGAATGGGGTAGAATGGGACCTCATTTGAACACGAATTGGCATGCAAGGAAATTAAATATGACTTAATTTTTTCATTAAATGTTGAGTCATTAATTTAGATTTTCTTAAAAAGGAGAACAGAAGTTTCATGTACTAGATTAACAGGTAGTAGATTTCCCATAAAATTGAAAATCCTGCACCTTTCCCAAATTTTGTATTTATTGATGCAGTTTTGTCTCCTCAGCTCTGGAATATCTACCTGCTTTTCTTCATAGTAGCTGCAGTCCTTGTCCATTTTTTCCTTATTACATCAAGTAGTGATCATAAAAGACCTTTCTGATTATACTTCCAATTTGCTGGCCACATGTGGTCACATTAGATTGCTAGAAATGATCACATTTTGGGGTCCATATTGTTTCCTTGAAGAGGCCTACTGATTCCCTGGAACAAACATTTTTTCTTGTTCTGACTCCTTTGCTATGAAAAAATTTTAAGGGGAATTTCTGACTAAAACATTCTGTAACCAGTTGTAGATGCTATTCTTACATTTTAAATTTATTGATTACATTTAATTCTTTATTAATCTCCACTACCTTAGTTTTCTTCCCATAGGTAAGGGCTGCCATCTGTAAGACTGTGACCCCCTAAAACTTTCTCTAAATCTCCAGATATGTGCACCTATTATTGCAATACCTGGTACAGTGTCAGAATGTGTATGTGTGTGTAAATTTGTGCATAACTCCTATAATACCATTGCACTGTCTTCAAATTTGCTTCCTACTGCTAAGAGTAATATTAAAAATCTCTCTCAATGGGTATGTATAAGTCCTCTCCTTATTTACAAGAGCAACAAGGGGTTTTATAGCATGAAAATATTGATGTGGCTATTTATTTATATAATCATTCACAAATTTTATTATAAAATTGATCCAATTAATACTTTTGGAAATTACCTAAAGGTAATATTTCAGGGCCAAAATACTTACACTTCAAAAGATTATATTAGTTTACACACACATGAGATCCATTTATTCTTTCAGCTTGCCCACAGGGTAGCTTTTAATGTGTTTTTGTACATTTAGCTCCTAAGGGCAAGCATTAATTTGCCAAGCCTATACAATCTAAATCACTGAAGAAGAAGATAAATGTTTTCCTAATTGTTTCATAATTTCCAGACCCATCTTGTATTACCAGAAGAGGAGAGTGGCTATGACTGATCTCCCCCAGCACCTTCTGGAGATAGGGTTTTCCTCTAGTGTCAGAACAAAGGAATTCGGGGGACACATGCGTATGAGGATTTTAAGTGATCATGGCAAGATTTATTAGAGCAAAAAGAGATAGTACACCCTCCTTGGACAGAGAGCAGGCAGGCTACAGTAGCAGCTGCATGTTCTCAGAAAAGGAAGTTGCCAAGGCACAAGGAGGGTCCTCTGCCAATGCTTGCCGCTGCCCTGGATGCAAGTGTCATGGGGACACTTAGAGTTTGGGAGAAATGAAGTAAAAATGTGCTGGAGAGAAGGGCATGGGTGCTTGCTGGGTTCTTCACTTAGCTTCCATATATCTCCTTGGGTTCAGAGTTAACATTTTACATAATAATAAAAAGTAGCACTACTTCTATTTCTTGTCACTTATAGAAATACATTTCTACAAGTGTTTTTAAAAAGTGTTTTATGAAATTTTTCTTAATAGCCATAATTTTATTAATGACTGAAAGTATTTGTTGTAGGGATATTGTATTCCAAGGAATACATTTTGTTGGTATCAGTGTTTTTTATTTATTTTTGTTGTTTTCTGTATAATAATGAATGATAGTTATCAGATATCTGTGTATCCTATCATAGTCTCTAAGTAAATATTTGTTGTTAAATACTCACACATAATTTAAAAAATGACAACAAAGTTATTTTGGAAGGTTTTTTATTGTCCTGTGGAAGCTAAAAATATTAATAATTTCCCTCCCACCTTTTAGTTTTTCTGGCTGGATCAATAACCAAATTAACAGAGACAGATTAATTGGAGAAAATAAAAATGTAATATATGTACAGGGGGAATTCACGTAGACATGACAAAAACATTAAAATTACAAAGACTGAGGTAAGTTTGGGCATGCAAGACATGTGAACATGAAGAAAGGGGGGTAATGGGATATCAGATTTCAGAAGTGGAAAAGATTGCTTTACAGGTAGCTGAGGAAAACCCAGACACAGGTGGCAGGAAAATCCTTGAGGATGATTCAGAAACAATGCCACACAGGATGCGTAGCCAACAAGCAATTGCCTAAAGTCCTCCTGTTTACCACACTTAATTCAGATTACGCTAGAGCAGGTTTCTCTGCTCTACCCAGAGATCTCCTTTCTGAAGCAGGTTTCTCTGTGAAGCCCTTGGGCAGGAAAGGAGAAAGGACCAAAGCGTCCTTCTGAGCCTTTTGTTTCTTTAAAAAGCAGCTTCAGATCAATATCCCCCAAAGCAGATTCAGGGTGGCAGAATTTTGGTCCCTTCAGTCTCATATTACAAATGACTAAAGTGAGGTAAAGAGGAGAATTAAGCTTTCCCGAGGTCATTTATTTAGATGATAAGTGGTGGACCTGATTGCTGAATAGAACTTTTAAACAACAAATTAAACATACTATATACTATAGAGCATGCAGTCTGTAATAGATACATTAAATATCTAATATATGAAAGACATATTGGTATGTGTTATCTTACCTAGAATTTGACATTAAAAATAGGATCAGTGGGACATTGATAAATAATTGAAGATCACAGGTCAGTAGAAAAATTTGGGGTTAATACAACATATTTGTTTTTCAAGCATCTTAAATCAGTATGGTGGTTGCTATAGTGCTCTCCCCCAAAAGAAAGGGGAAAACTCTTAGTCTATTTCAAATAACTGCAAATATATTTTTGGTAGTAGATTAAGTTACATTTTTATACAAGTAAAATAATGTATAAAATAAACATGAATTATGATATTATTATCATGACTACATATCTCCTGATTTGGTTTGGAAAAATTAAATATAGTTTGAAAAATGCTATATAAAAAGAGCAAAATTGCTTTCAGAATCATTTATACTCTCTAATTCTATTACCCCAAATATTTATTTCCAAATCCTAATTAGTTTCAGTTTTTGTTTTTTAATAGCAAACAGAAACCATGGGATTGAATTTCTATATATTGAATTTTTTTAATTTCAAAGCTTTTCCAATTGGTGTTCAGGTTTGTGTTTTTTGTTTGTTTGTAAGAGTAATATTTACAATTTTATGGTTGTTTCTTAATCTATACTTCTTTCATATCATAACAGTGGCTGGTGATGTCAGATTGATTGGTATATTGAATGAAAACCATTTAAAATGTTTTAAATCAGAAACATCAATAAATATTAAAATAGGCTTCTAGAAAATTATTCTACTCAGTTTTCACAGTTTGAAATAGTTTTAGGACAGGCATACAGCATGTTAGACTATATGTCTGAATTTATTTTGTTTATGATTAGTAACTTTCTATAAGCACAAAAACAGCTTGTGTATGGCTCATTTTACTCCTGAATGTCAAAATACTCATGAATATCTTATCTGCAACAATCTACAAACCAAGATGTGCACATTCCCATTGTCCCAGGTCATTAAACTGAGTGAACCATGCATATCATTGAAATACTTCTGAGGAGAGAAAGAGGTGGCATTAAACCTTGATGCCCTTAGGAAATATAATTTAGCCAGTCTCAAATTACCCAGGAACACAACTATTCACATCAAGGAGAAAATTTGCAAAGGGAAGCATACTGGATTCATGTATAAAAAATATAATCATCATATTTTTTAAGAAAATATAATCAGTCTCTCATCACAGTCTGGACCTTGCTTTTTATGCAGATTAGACTGATGATGTTTGCAATGGACTCATAAAATGATCTGATTATTTTAATTAGAAATGTTTGACTGATTTTCATATATTTTAATTGTTATAAAATAGGTATAACATTAAATTTACCATTTTGAGCAATTTAAATATTCAATGCAGTGATATTAATTCCATTCGCAGTTGTGCAACTATCACCACTCTTTATGTCTAATTTTTTTCATCAAACCAAACAGAAATGATGTACCCAATAAGATACATGGGGCATGATTTTTGAAGCATTCTGTGAGGCTAATGAAGTAGGAAAAATATTGGGTAGAGTAATTACATCTTTGCAGCAAGCAGAGGGAAAATAGACTAGAAGAAAGTAAGACAATTATTGATTTTTTAATGATAGAATGACTGCTCTATTCTACTCTCTAAATTTTTGGTAATTGTTACTAGCTTTATTGGGACAAAATTGATGTATAACATTGTGTAAATTTAAGGCTTAAATGAGTGTATTGCAACAGAATTACCGCTATACCCTTAACTAAAACTTTTATCATGTAATATAGATACCATTTTTTTTGCAGTGAGACAATTTAGGATATACTCTGTCAGCAAGTTTGGGGTATACATCGCATTATCATTAACTATGAACACCATGCTAAACATTGCTCAGAATTTAAGTCATCTTTTTTCTGCAAGTCTGTGCTCCTTGACAAGCATCTCACCAGCTTTCTGCCCTGCGGCACCCTGGTAACCACAACTGCACTACCTCATTCTGTGACTACAAATTCTGCTTTGTTTGTTTGTTTGCTATTTTAGATTTCACACATAAGTGCTACTATTCAGTATTTGTCTTTCTTTGTATGACTTACATCATCTCAAATAACGCCCTTCAGATTCACCCATGTAAATGGCAGGCTTTCTTTCTCATGACTGAATAACATATGTCGTATCTTTATCTGTTCACCCTGGGACAGACACTCGGGTGGTCTCTCTCTTGGCTGTTGTGAATAACACCGAAATGAACACGGTGGTGCAGATAGCTCTGTGAGACCCTTGTTTGTTTCCTCTTTTAATTTTATATGGTTTATCTGTTTTTCAGCTTTATGCAAATAGTTTCATACTGTGTATTCTTCTGACACTTGAATTTTTTCAGCTTAACAGTATTTTCAAGACTCATGCTCTTATGGGTATGTTCTATTATTGAGTTACCTATCACATGTATGTTTTCAGTTGCACAAATTTGAATTGCTCCCTGGTTTTATTTTGCAACTATGAACAGTATTACATTGGGGAAAAAAAACTAGTGTAGGGATGAATGTTAACTAGACTTAATTGATGGTTAGTTTGCATTATATACACAAATTGAATCATTATGTTGTACACCTGAAACTAAGATAAAGTTATATGTCAATTACATCTTTATATCTCTCTGTAGATCAACAGTATACTTCTACATATCTCTCTAGTATATCTCTTTATATCTTTAATATTATATGTCAAATATATCTCTACATATCTTTACATCAACATTTTAGTTGCATCCTTTCTACTCCAATAAACTTTATTTTATCCCCTGCTTGATCTCATAAACACATTAGTAAAGTAGTGCTAAAAATTAAGAAAGAGTAAGATAGCTTAGTTTGTGAAATTTCCCGTATCTATATGTTCCTAAACAGATCATAGAACCCACGTCAGCCTGCTCTTCTGAAAAGTTTATCAAAAACTATTGAATTTTAGTATTTTGTGATGCAGGCTGTATTATACACTATTTTAATTTTTTCCCTTAGCAGAAACTCAACAGTATTCAATTTTTATTTTCTTGTAAGAAATGAGTGAAAGAGTATTTGAATGAAATGTTTACATTGAACACATTTAACTAATACATTTGAATTGCCCCACATCTGCCCTTAAATTGATTGTTTTGTGTCTTTTTTCTAAAGTTAAGTAAACAAGAACATATGTATAATTTAGAATAAGACATCATTGATTGGCTGCAACTGCCTCAATTCATTTCACAAGACAGTAAAGTTTAATACTGGAAGTGGAAGCCATGTATAGCTTAGAACAAATCTTGCCAGAATGGAAAGAATTGAAAATGTCTTCCATTTATATAAAAGGATTGTTTACATAGAAAATGCATTTTTTAACAGAGAAGAATTTAGATACAGTTAATTGTCAATTTTAAATCCTTCTACCGGAGAGAAATGGGGGCTTACGCAATTATGAGGTGAGTTTATAGACAAAAAAACACACTTTTCTGAATAGTGAAATATAGTGTGTATAATTTTTTTTATTCTATTACAGAAGAATAACATGGGTTCACACAGGTCAAAAGGCTTGTGCTTCTTAGAAGAACAGAACCTTGCTGTTTATAGATATTCTGGATGTTAAAGAAAACTCAAAGAATGTTGGTTTAAGATTGTTGTCTTAACATATCTCAACTGTTCATGGGTATCTAGAAAGAGAAGTGATTTAACATTTTCTCCATAGTGCTATAAAGCCTTAATGCCCTATTATTGAAATTTAATCTGACCTAACTTAGATTATGTAAACATTGTCAATTATTCTTAAGGACAAAAAATTATATACTCTTAAAAATTTGTCATTTTTTTCTCCTCCACATGGTTAATACTTCACCCCTGAGTATTTTTAACTTTGTTTCACATGAAGGATGTCTTAATAATATCAGTTTCAATACAGTCAACTGTTCCTCCTTTTTGGACAGAGATCTAAAAGGGTATAAATACCCTGATGGCCTCCTGCCAGGAATTAGCTGCAGGTAGAAAGGTAGCCAGAATCAAAAAGTAAACAAAAATTCACCCCTCTGCGAGCGCTGCTCTAAGCTAGATAATAAAGATCGCAGGTGTACATGCTGGGTTTTCTTCAGGGAAAGAATGTTGGACAGTTTCCTGTTGATTGATTCTCTAAATTTCGTCCTTTTATGTTCAGTCTTTTCACAGTCTTTGCTTCTGTTTCCACTGTTCTTTCAAGTAGGGAGTTTGATTCCCAGCAGTGCTAATATTGGTTTCTTCTTGGACAAGAAAGTTATGAAAATCTTACAGTCAATGAAATGGAATTTCTACATCATCCATTCATATGACAAGTTGATTACTGACTTTGAAAATTATTTTACTGAGTTTCATTGTAGTCATTCTTGTAGTAATAGACAGTGGAAGATACAACTTAACAATTTATTTTTTGTAATAAAAAAGACATATAAGAAAATTGTATATGGGTTTTCAAGATTATGCCAAAAGGAAGAAGCTCATATGAGGAATACGTGAGAGCTTGGGTTCAGCTTTCTTAGAGTGACTGCTTTTCCACCTTCTGTGGATATAAGCCAGCAATGAGCATATGAGTTATCATGGAAAAAGAGATTTGTTTAAGCCCAAAAAAGGTGCTTCTGTCACTGTGATTCATATAACCGGTTGTCTTTTTATTCTCTCCAGTTTCCTTGAAAGTTTCTTCCCCACAATTGAAAGCTCATTCTGTTAACAGAAATGTGAAAACTACTTGTCAGTTTTCAATGGGCTTGTATTCATGTGAGTGTCTGGTTAAAGGAGACAACCATGATCATAATTTTCTGTCTCATTCAACACATTTCTGTTGTTCCTGAAAACACCTAATGATTTTTAATATCGCTTCTCAGGAGGATAGGGAAAGATACTCTTGTTTCTGCTACCTGGAGAAAGAACATGCATAATAAGAAGCCAGGGGGAGAATTTGGATAAGTGTTAACTTTCTTGGCAATATTTAATTTCAGAAACCCCTTCTTAGACTGTGTAGTTATGGAGAAAACTAAGTAAACTACAATAGAATTAGATAACTGTATCTTATTTATATTTTTATAAATATTAACTTAATTTTTTAAAATTTGTATTTACTTACTTTTAGAGAGAGGGGAAAGGAGGGAGAAAGAGAGGGAGAGAAACATCAATGTGTGGTTGCCTCTCATGTGGCCCTCATTGAGGACCTGGTTTGCAACCTGGACATGTGCCCTGACTGGGAATCAAACTGGTGACCCTTTGATTTGCAGCCTGCACTCCATCCACTGAGCTATACCAGCCAGGGCTTAACCTTAAAATTTTTAAGTTAATACTTATAAAATTGTAAAAGTTTTAAAAGACATTGAAATCACTGTTAATAGAATGTATTTAAATGTATAAACATACATTTTCTCTGGTTGTTTGGTAAAAATAGGCACTGGAATTATTAAACATCACTTCAAAGTTAAATTAAAATACCACTTATAAAATACAAACTCATACCCATGTGCATTATCCAAACACCAGCCTGCATAACATAGAAATAGTTTGTCAGAAAGGGAAGTATGGAGCTGGAGGGTTGGTGTGAACCACTGTGGCATTTCTCTTAGCCACCAGCCCCCCCCTCACCTCTATGCTAAGCCAGCTGCTCCCACGGAAAAGTAAGCAAGAGTGGCTGCTGGAACAGTGGCCGCTTCTGCCCTTGGTGTACCAAGGGCAAGGCTCTTAATAATTGCCTGAGGTCAAGTGGCTCTGTTGGAAGATAGTCGTGCTCGAATAATTTTGGTTGGATTCTTCACAAGAAAGCAGCCAGCCCATGTGAAGGACTCCATCAGTTCAACATAATGCTCTGGGATGGTTTGAAAGAACACGGTCAAAAAGTTGCTAGCTAATAGTGCGGCATGGTAGGGAACTCTGAAACACAGATCGCCGAGGGCTCTGAAGACTCACGAGTTCAAGCTAAGGTAATTTACAGTCTGGACGCCTGCTATACATACAGAGCAGGGCAGCTAAAAGGGAATTATAAACAGCAGGAACTGTATTAGCTGCCCCTTGTACTAGCTTCCTATTGTAGTCGTTGCAAATCACCTCATATTCAATAGCTTAAAACAACATATTCATTACCTTACAGTTATGTAAGTAAAACTGTGAGAGTGTTACCAGACTAAATTGTCAACAGGCTGTATTTTGTTCCAGAAACCCTAGGTGAGAATCTGTTTCTTCTTCAGTCAGACAGTGGCAAAAGTCAGCTCCATTCAGTGATGGACTCAGGTCTATGTTTCCTTGCCAGAAGTCAGTGGGGGGCAGCCCATGTTTCCTAGAGGCCTCTCTCCAGTCTTTTTACATAGGATCCTACGTCTCAGAACCAAGAACTGGGCATATTTTTTTTTACGTTTCCATCTCTCTGAGCTTCTTTCTTCAGATCATCTCTTACTACTGCTGGGAAAGGTTCTGTACTTTTAGGGCTCACGTGATTAGATTGTGCCCAAGTAATCTAGGATAATCTCTTCCTCTCTGAGTCTGTAACTTCAGTCATGCCATGTAAGGCCTGTTGTCACAGGTTCTGTGAATTTCTATCTGAAAACTTTGGGGGATAATTATTCTGCTTGCCACGTATATCTTTTGCTATTTTCCTTCCCTTCAATTCCATACGACCAGAATTTGGAAAGAGTTCGAGCTAAACAGTAAGTACTTACTATTCTGACACTGCCAGTCCAGAATCTCTGGGGCCTAAATTGAAAAGGCTGGAGAGAACCAGGCACTGGATGTGAGATGGAGGTTTAACTTTAGATTGGAGAGCTTTCCAATACTTTCTGTGGCCAGAAAGGTCACTAACATGACAGATCTGGCTAACATGACTTCAGGGCAGTGGGAAAAGGTGATTTGAGCTACACTGACTGAAAGCCAAAGCTGGAGGAAAAGACATTTTCTACTCGTGTATGCACAGTGGTTTCAGCTCATTTTTAAAAATCCTCACGTGAGGACATGTTTATTGATTTGACAGAGGGGGGAAGGGAGGGAGAAAAGGAGTGAGTGAAACATGGATATGAGACAGGAACATTGACTAGTTGCTTCATATGCACTTCAACCAGGGACTGAACTCATAACTTAGGCATGTTCCTGGGCCGTGAATCAAACCCACAACCTTTTAGTTTGTGAGATGGTACCCAATGAGCTGAGCCAGACTGATCGGGGATCATTCATTCATTCATTCATTCATTTATTTGTTTTAATTTTTTTATTATTTTAATTTCACAGCAAATTTAATGAACCAGCTACAAATATGTTAATATGTTCATATCGTATGTTATTTTGTATTATTCTTAGCAGCATGGTTATTTGGAAATGGCAGACAATAGATACTCATCCAAAACGGGTCTGTTGTTTCCTTGTGTTGGGGTTGCAATGATCTGGAAGAGAGAATCTTGTCTCCTCTACATCTGGCAGCTATATGCAACCTTGTATTTTGATGCAAAGTAAAAAAAAAATAAACTATAATAATAATGAACACTACTTACTCATGTGTGGCAGGAATTATACTAAGTACTTTAGAACTAATATGTTTTACTTCGCAAAAATTGTTTAGCATTATTTCTGCTGTACACGTGAGGGACCTGAGGTCAATTTATTTGCATCGCACAGCCAGTGAATGAGAGAAGCCCCTGAACCTGCATTTGCCTCACTTCACAGTAGGGGTCTTAACAAGAACCTTTACTGTTTCTGTCATGTTCTCCACAAGTATATCTTTGTGGACACACAAACAGCAAGAAGAAAGATCATATTCCACTGGTCAGCATATGGCAGGACCTTCTACAGTTGGTCTCACTACCTTACAAAAGTGTGAAACTGGTGAAATCTAGACAACTAGGGTCTATTAAAAAACTGTAAGATCACATATCATTTTTAGAAGATGGAGTTTATCAACTCATTAAGAAATGATGAATGTAGTAATACATTTTTTGAAATATCTTACATGCCTATTGGCAAAGACTCACTTTTGTTTTCAGTTCTGTAAGACATTTTTGGAACAAGATAATAAATTGTACCATGCATATATGAAAAAGAGAATCTGTGAAAACCTTCAACACAAGGCAGCAGTGTTTATACCTTGCGCCACTTTCAAACACCACTAATTATACATAATAGTTGGGAAAATGTTATATTTCCGAATGGTTAACATACTTGAAAATGAAGATACTTAAAAATTTAAGTTATATTTAGGGAGGAAATGAAAACATATCCTGTTGTAAACTTTGAAGATGAAAAGGATATAAGCTTTTGGGTAGATAGGCTGGGCTATAAACTAAATGGGGATTGAAAATGAATGCTTCAAGGTCACCTCCAAGGGAAAAACATTTTTTAAAGTGAGTTTATAATGTGGTTAATAATGTATTAGCCAGGGAAAAGAATTTTAACTTTTATAACAAATAACCCTCAAATCTCAGTGTGTTAACAGTCACTCAAAACGTTCTTCCATGAATTTCAGCGCAATGGTTTCTTGATCCAGGGACTCTGGTTCCAGTGGTGACTCAGGACCCTTCGTGCTGCTATTTGCAGCAGCAGAAGGAAGCCCTCTGCTGGATACTCCATACAGCAGGGTGGAGAGGAGGAGGCTGGTGGAAACAGCGAAGGTCTTAAGGAACCAATGTCGTTTAATTTCCTTCGTAGTTCAAAAAAATGATAGGGCTACTAGAACAAATAACATATAGAATAAACCTGAATAAAGTCATATTAATAATTATATGTATACATGAACTAATATGGTAGAAAAGACAGAAATTATGAAAGAATTATAAACATAATCTGACTCTGCCTTCTAAAGTAGATTAACTACAAAAATAAAGAGCTCGATAGCAAAAAAAGAAATTGAAACAAAATTTATCAGACAAAAAAGGCATAAAGAAACTGAGATGGAAGTGTTAATGTCATAAAAACTGAGTTTCAAGAAAATGAGTATCACCAGACAGTCGGAGGGATAGTTTACAATGGCAAAAAAAATGATTTGTCTAGAAAATGTAACCAGACAAAAGTGCATTTATTTAATAGCAGAGCTAAAAAAAATAAATGAAAATCTAATATAATTAAATATAGAAGTTGATAAATTCATATTAAGAATTGAAGATTGCATCCTTTTTCTCTCAGTAATTGGTGGAACATATAGACAAAAATTAAAATACTAATTAAATATTATTATTAACCAATTTTAACTGATTGATATTTTGAACACTACAGCTAAAACTACATATAAAATAATTTAGATTATTGTGAATAAAATGTTCCTTCCAAAAATCATGTAATAAACTTTACAATAATTACTGATTAAGTTAAAGTATTGGGGTGAGCAAAAGTTAGTCTATAATTGTATGTATGTAAAACAGATTTTATTCTTGCGTAATCATATATATTCTCTAACCAAAACAAAATTCAATTAGAAGTCATTAAAACAAACAACTTGAAAAATCCACCCATTTCCCCCAAAAGAATAATAAACAGATCAAAAAATTCTGAGCATAATTTTTAAAATGTGTGAAATTACATAATAATGAAAAATAAAAATTAGTAAGCTATCGCTAAAGCAGTTTTGAGGAGGAAACTGTACCTTTAACTACTCATATTAAAGCACGGTTTAAAGTGAAAAGTCACTGTGTATATTTTCACCTACAGAACATAGGAGAAACAAAGCAAAATAAGCTCAGAATAATTAAAAAATATAATCATAATTAAAATAAAGAATTATGAATGAAATTGTGAAACAAATAAAGAAAAAATTTAAGTCAAAATTGCTTTTTGAAAGGTTCATACAATGTATAAACATCTAAAAGTGCTGAACAATTTTTAAAAAGAAGTAAAACATGCACAAATAATATTAGAAGTGAAAGAGTACTTACCACTGCGTTTTCAATAAACAAATCTGACATGCAAAACGCTAGGTAATCTGAATAGTTCAAATTTACTTAAAGTGATTCTATAATCAAAAATATTGAATAGAAAATCAACTAAAAGAAAAACAATTAGGTCTATAGGCTTCACTGAAGGTTATATTAAACATTTAAGATTAAAAAAACTATCAACCTCACAGAAACTCTTTCAAAAATAGAGAATGGATCAATTCTCACCCCATTTTATGAGCCTAGGTCCAGGACGCCATGTTATCAGAATCTGAAGAAAAATTTACAAGAACAGAAAATCACACCCGTCAAAAATTTATTATAAAATTACACGGAGGCATTCTTAACAAAATATTATTAAACTAAATACAACACCATATTAAGATTCTGATGCATCATGACTAAATGAGGTTTAACCTAGGGAATCAAGTCACTTTAACATTTGAAATTAAATTAATAACACTATTTTTATAAAAAGAATAAAGATGAAAAATTGCATTATCATTTCAATATACAAACAAAAAGCATTTGATGAAATTTAACATTTACGCGTGATTAGGGAAATGATTTGAATATTTTAGATAGAAAGAAACATTGCATTTGTTAACAGGCATCTGCAAAAAATATCTTTAGTTAATTAACAGAATGCAGAGATTGGGACAGATCCACAAGAATAATCCATTAATTTTTTTTGTATTTTTTTCATTTTTTTAAAAATGTTATTGTTGTTCAAGTACAATTGTCTGCCTTTTCCACCATCTTTCCCACCACACACACTGGTCAACAAAAGCACCAAGAAGGCTGAATGTAAGAAGGAAAGTCATTTTAACAAGTGACGTTTGAACAAATAGAGAAACAGAGAGAAAAAGAGTGAATCTTGACTTCTGTTTCACACTATTCTCATAAGTTATATTTTTCAGACCATAAAACACACCTAGGTTTCAGAGGAGGAAAATAAAAAAATGATGTTGAAGCAGGAAATGTGGTAAAATATTTAATAGCATAAATAACATAATATTTCACCAATGTAAATGTAAACAGAACTCAACAGCACCATTAACAACCATTATTCCTCCAAAATTTGGAGGGGGCATCTTATAGTCCAAAAAATATGGTAACTGAAAAAATGGATTAAAGATGAGCATAAAAGCTTTATCATTTTAACTTTAGTTAATGCAGGAGAAAACCTTCACATCTTGGAGAGCAAAGATTTATTAGACAACCTAACATTAAGTGAATAAGCAGTATTAAAGTAGATATCATTAAATGAAAATCTGTTCATATAAAGATACCACAAAGAACTTGATAAAGGAAAATGCAGATAGGGCGAAAGTATTGTCAATATCTCCAACATAGAATTTTTTCAGAGTATACAATGATTTAATTAAAAACAATATTTAAATGCAAGTTCATAGAAAAAGAATGAAAGACTTAAACTAATGTTGATTAGTTGTTGAGGATATGAAAAGGAATTCAGCATCATCACTATTTATGACATGCAAATTAAAATCATAACAATGTATTATTTCACATCCTCTACCCTGGATACAGTGACATTGAATATCATGGAAGACATATATAAAACTCTCATACTTTACTAGACAGAGTACAAAATAATACATTTTTATAAAATTGTGTAGCACATTTTTTATAAAGTTAAAAACACAACTACCATATGCCTCAACAATTTTACTTCTATATATTTACCCAAGATAATTAAAAACATGCCCAGAAGAGTACCAGTACAAAAATGTCCATAGCAACTTTCCTCATAAGAGCTCCAAACTATAAATAACCCAAGTGCCCATCAACATGAAAATGGATAGGCACCTTAATTATAGCCACGCTATGGCACATCTTTTAACAATGAAGAGAAAAATGAACTACTTATGACAAAAGCAGTATCACGGAAGAATACCTATATTTTTCATTTCATATATAAATGAGATTAAATGGTATTTGTCTGTCTCTGATTCATTTCACTTGGCATTAGGCCCTCATAGTTCATCCACTTTGAGGCAAATGGCAAGAGTTTCTCCCTTTTTATGGTTGAATAATAGTCTTATCGTATTCTGATGTCACATTTTCTTCATCCATTCACCTGGATGGACACTTAGGTTGCCTTTTTGTCCAGCTACTGTAAATACTGCTAAATTGATCATGGGTGTGCGGATATCTTTTTGAAACAGTGTTTTCCATTCTTTTACATAAATACTGAGAAGTAGAAGTGTTTGATCACCTGGTAGTTCGATTTTTAAGTTTTGAGGAACCTCCATAGGGTTTTCCATGGGAGCTACACCAATTTACCTTACCACCAACGGTGCACGAGTTTCCCTTTTCTCTACAAACTTGCCAAAGCTTGTTATTTCTTGATGTCACTTACACATGGAATCTAAACAAACAAACAACTGAGCTATTGGTATAGAGAGTAGATCAGTGGTTCTCGGGCACGGGACTGGATTGTGGGCAAATTAGGTAAAGGTGGTCAAAGGGTACAAACTTAACAGTTACAAAAATAAAATATGGAGATGTAATGTCCAATGTGATAACTATAATGAGTAACGCTGCATTGTGTGTTTGGAAGTTATTATAAGAGTAGATATTTAAAGTTCGCATCACAAAAAAGGAAATTGTAATTATGTGGGCTGATAGATGTTTACTAGAAGTACTGTGATGATTATTCCTTAAAATACGCACATACTGAATATTTATGTGGTACACTTGAATAAATATTAATACAATGTTGTATGGCAATTATATTTACATTTAAAAACATGATATTTATCAAAGAAGCTAGTAAGACAGTAAATCAGTACATACAATCCTGCTTATGATTTTTAACTGTTTATATCAAGTTAAAAAATAGTCCAATGAAAGCTACCATGAATAAAATCAGCATTTGATTTCTTACATGGTGAGGAATGACTAGAAAGAGGTTTCTTTTCCAGAGAAAATTAACCATGTTTAAAAATACAAGGGAAACAGACTTACAAGTGAGATAATAAACAATATTCTGTAAACAGAATTGTGATACTACCAACCCCTAATCTCACAAGCACCGAAACAGCAATAACCAGCACTGAATGTTATATCTAGTAGGGCAGAAAGACATGACTTAGTGATTTATTTATTTACGAATTTATCAAATTACTTATTCGTTTATAAAACTGAACAACAGAGAGAAACAACGTTCAGAAACTGTTATTGCATTGCTCAGCCAAAAGATTCAGTGGTTAGTGTAGCAGATCTGGAGAACAACCAGTACACACTGAGGGAGAGAAAAGAGAGTCTGGAGGAAATTACATTAATTAATTACTTGTCACGTGTGACCTGGGGTGGGGGCTGCAGGTGCTGGAAAAGATAATTAAAGCCCAAACCTCCCCCCAGTCCAGCAAGGCTTTCCACAACTGTAGAAGAGAGAGTAAATGAATTATTATTGAATTAGCCTTGAACTAGAATGTGAGGCACATCCCAGGCAATCTGCTAAGAGGTTGCAAAGACAGAAGGAAATCTCGCCCTTTTACATCATCGAGAGATACAACGCGGTACACACGTATCTTCAAGCGAGTGGACCTGCAGCACATTTGTTACGACAAGTAGTTCATCCTAAATTCACTCTGTAGTTGGAGTGACCAGCTGTGTGAGCTAATTAGCTATATCAAAAGGAAAAATTAAGCTTCTGTATCTTGATGGGAAAATCTGTTTTTGCAATTTGGAACAAGGCCTCTGTGCGAGTTAGCTTCCTGCCCTCCTATCTGAACTGGGAAATGGGTGCTCTGTCATCCCTGATGACTGCATTTCAAATAGATGGTCCCCAGTTCTCTGAGAAAGGCATTTTTGGGTAGAAAAAGGCTGGTAAGAGGTTTATTTAGCTTAAAAATGAGGGAAAAGGCAGGACAATTGTAACTGAACAATTACAAAATAAAAGTAAAAACTCCTGACTTATAAATTTTTTTATAGATATAAAGATCTTATAAGGTTTCTAGTGTAGATGATTTAAGATAACGGAACACAACGTGAAATGTCTTCCCTTATTTTCAACTGGGAGAATTAAGCTTCTTATAAAATTGCATTTACCCTTACAAAAAGGTTTTCTGCCCCCTCCCAAATAATTTATTTTTTAAGTATTATCAGGTAATACTCTGAATAAAAATCATATTTTCCATTTCTTACTCATTAACTTTTAAATACATTTAATACAACCCCCCAAATTTTTAACATATCCAGCACAAACTGCATCCTTGTCTGCACCTAGATTTGTTACTCTGCCACACTGGATTTTCCCCCTATCTCACTAATTTTCAGTCATGTTGATTTTATTATTTTGTACTTTATAAAATTTGACAAGCCATTTCTTCTCTCAGCTTTCCCCAAATGGAATTTTCTTTTCCCACTCCTCATCTGGGGCGCTCATATTCATCCTCAGGCCGTAGCTTGGTTTGGCTTCAACAATTGTGATCTTCAATGATCCTGATCACTTTGCTGCACCTGTTCAGGCTACCTTCTGCTTTTCCTGCTTTGTACTCATCACCCAAATAGAGGGTGTGGACTATTGAGGGGACTCAATTAATATTTGTTTAATGGAAATACTTTTGAAATAAGTGGCCATGCTAATTATGAATCGAGTCAAAAACCTAAGTACGCATGAGCTCAACACTAGGAAAAAATACAAGATAATCAATTACAATGTATTTAAAGCATTAACTACTTTGATTTAACATCTGTCTAAAGCATCACATTAAGACTTGAATAATTTATCATGTAATGCTATAAAGGCACATGAAACGTAAACTATTAATTAAATTTAAAGATTTATTTATTTATTTATTTATCTTTAGAGGGGAAGGGAGGGAGAGAGGGAGAGAAACATCATGTATTTCTTATAGGTTTTAAATGCAAATTTTAAAATAAAATTGTTAAGCTGACAGTTAATTGTATGCTACTCATTGGGGACATCGAAATTATTTTAACACATTAGGCAAACCAGTCATTGGATCAACCACTCTATCCAAGAGCTATATAAAATTACTTTGCCATTGGGTTTTATTCAGGTAAAATGGTCACATTTTCGAACTGTACAAAATTCTCTTCACAATTCTGAAACAAATGAAACAAACCACACCAGAAATTTTAGTAGCAAAAAGGGAAGCGAGGCTGTAAGGACAACAACCATCTTATGTGACCGCACATGAACCTCCTCCGAAGACCAATAAAATGTTCCAAGAAAAAGCTTTGTCACTTAGAAGAAGAATGAACAGAACTCTGAGGTGTTAGAAACAAAATAAAAATAGCTAATATGTACTTACTACCTGCTAGCTACCATGGTCAATATCAGTAAATTGAGGGAGAAAGAGTGTAATTTCTTTGCTCATTCTAGTTTGTTGGATGCAGTAGGTGGTCTTTAAGAAAAAAATTAAGAATGGAAATACTCTCCTAAAATAATTTCTTCAAAGTATACTCAGGATAAAAATATGAGTATCTCCATCCACAAAATATTTTAAACTAATGTTATCATGATTATTACAGTCATTATTAACATATACCTTAGTGGGGTTTTGTTAATATAGCTAAATAATTAGAATGCTAAATAGAGCTAAAATAGCTAAATATTAATTAATAATATTTCTAAATAACTAAACAGCTAAAATTTATTTGACTTCTACAGAACACTGGGGCACTTTATTAATTATATGCAAGTAGATAGATGATAAATAGATGATCTCTAACTAGCTAACTAGAGATGGATGAATTTACAGAGCCTTTTCTCCCATGTTAAAAATGGTGAAAAAACATGCAGAAATGTGGTATAGCTAGGAAGCCAAAAAAGATGACCGGAACTCACCACTCTCTGACTCTATATCAATTGTCTCCCCTTTACCGTTCTACTTCCACACCCGTATGCACAGGTAGTAAAACAGTTAAAGCCACTGTTTTTAAAAATGCAGCTACATGGTTAAAAAAGATCTCTAGATCCTACATATATAATAATATTTTGACAACATATCATTGCCATATATATATATGGCATATATATATGGCATATATATATATATATATATATATATATACATATATATAGTCTATCTAGAAAAAGTCCAGCCATTGTTAATATAACAAGAACAATTTGTGCCTCATCAATGTAACCTGGCAGCCAAGGAGAGTGGATTGGAATGTGTGTGAACAGTGATGATTTCATTGTACTAGTCAGCAGGGACAGTAGATGCCATTGATTATGTGTACTGTGTGGCCATCACATTCAAAATCACTGAGTGAGTAGAGCAACAAATCTACATAAAATATCGCTTTAAGCTTGAACATTCATCAGCAGAAGCTATCCGGATGATTCAGAAGTCCTTAGCAATGGGGAACCGGTGATGGGCAGCTTCATCACAACAACGTGCCCACTGATATGTTACATCTCATGCAGAATTTTTTGGTGAAACATCAAATCATCCAGGTGACCCAGCCCCTCTACAGCTCAGATTTGGTCCCCTGAGACTTCTGGCATTTCCCAGACCTAAAATCACCTTTGAAAGGAAAGAGACTTCAGACTCTCGATGAGATCCTGCTAAGTAGGATGCTGCAGTTAATGGCAATGGGGAGAACTGTTTGAGGTCCCAAGGTGCCTACTTTGAAGGGAACTGAGGCATCATTGTCCTATGCATAATAGTTCTTGTATCTTTGTCAATACCTGTTTGTTTTTTTCATATTACATGACTGGATACCTTTTGGACAGACTACTTACACACACATGTGAAGTGCTTAGGGAAAAAATCATAATAGAGGTTTTAAAACTTGATTATAGATTAAGTTGTACACTGAAGTGCTTCAATTATTATTATAGAAATTTTTATAGCTTTCTCGTGTATATTTGTCTTTTCCATATTAAGAAAGATATTTTGACTCATTCCCTTAGGTAACTTTCTTATTAGACTTGAAAGGTGAGTCTGGTTGAGACCCTTACTTTATAGAGGAGCTCAGAGAAGGTACATAATTTTCCCAATGTCACACAGCTCCAAGATGGCAGAGTTAAGGTTAATGCATGTCTACTTGACTCTAAACTCAAAACCCATCCTGGTTATAACCACCCTATGTTGTCGATAAATAGCATGTAATAAATATTATAACACTAATAGCAATGTTGGTTTTGTTTATCAAGAACTCCCTTTCAATTTTTATTCATAATACCATACCAATCTCTTTGCTCAATTCTCCCCTTCCCAGAATAGCTGCTTGACGGACTATTGAATGATACTAGTAACAAGCGGACCCTGGTCAAATCTTTAAAACAAACACAATCGTCTATATTTTCGCACAGGTTGCATTACGTCCTGGTCAGCCAGGGATCTCTACCCACCATACATTTGTCAGACACTGCAGCCTAACTGTGCAATAGCTGTCACCCATCCTCTGAAATGGAGCCTCACTTTTGTTTTCAGGGCCTGGGCATCCAGACCCACAGATGACTCAGGAATTAGTTAACACATCCTGATGATCACACCCCACTGTGCAATGTTTGGTTTGGCTGTGAGACCTTCTCCATCTCTTACAATGGAAATATTTACATTCTAGAAAGAAAATTGAATGCGAGAAAAAAAAGTCTTATGCAACCATCTTGGAAGCATAAAAGTAGGCATTTGCGTACATTGAAAATAGCAGAATAGGTAGGAAGAGATTATATCCTCAAGTATCCAATCCCCAAATCGCTAGCTTTCTTGTCAAGTTGGTATGCTATAAGGCAATTTTAGCCAGAAGTATTCCTCAGTGATACCTAAGTTGATCAGGCAGGGAGAACAACAGAACACATTTTTTACAACTACAAGAGAAGGGCAATTTAAAGATCAATTTTTCCTCAACACTAATTTTAATTATTGGTTGTTTCTAGGAATACGGAAGCTAATAGTACAGACAAATCCCTTCCCTTGTGGTTTTACATTTTTTGAAGAAGTAAGGCTGTATACAGTTAAGTAAGTTAAATGCGGTATACTGATGTGACTAAAATAAATCAGGTAAATGGAAAGGAGTGTTGGGAGAGGGTAATATAAACAGAAATGTTAGGGAAAGCCTCATGGAAAATATAATATTTGAACAAAGATTTGGGGAGGTATGAGAGCAAAATGTAGACATAAGTGGATGAGGGACATTTCAGGAATCAAGTTCATCAAGCGAGAAAGTCCTGAGGCAGAGGGCCACCCAGCCTATTTGCAGGAACCCAGGTGTCTGGTATGGATGAAGGAGAGTGCAAAAGAAAGTAATAGGAGAAAAGGTCGGAGATTTTGCAGAGAGCAGTGACACGGGGAACACATTGGACGTTTAAAGAAGGTGGTCTTCTTTAAACTCTGAATAATAAAAAAGGACATTGGAGGATTGCGAACAAAGCATAAAAACATGACATGGAATATGTTAACAAAGTGCTTTTAACTGAATTCAGAATGGAGTGAGAGGGGTGAAGACAGAAGCAGAAATACCAGGTAGGAGGCCATTGCAGTAAAAAAGGGGAGAGAGGATGTTGGTTGGGTTCACCAATCTGTGCATCTCATCCCTGAAGAGATATAAATATTCTTCTATGTGAATTTTAAAGTAATAATAATTAGAGAGAGAGGGAGAGGATTGGGCAAAACATTTTAGGCAAGGAAACACTTAAAAGCCCAGTGGCAAATAATCATGAGATATTTGAATGAGAAAGAGGAGAATGCCCGGTAACCTGTGTGTTAGGTTGGGCTGCCATGCCAAAATACCATAGACTGGGTGGCTCCAACAACAGACATGTACTTCTCTTAGCTCTGGAGGCTGGGAGTCCAAGTTCAAGGTGCCAGCAAATTCAGTGGCTGGTGAGAGGCCTCTTCCTGATTTGCATATGTCCACCTTCTTGCTGGGTCTTTACATGGTAGAGAGAAAGAGAGATCTGGTATCTCTTCTTCTTCTTAGAAGGATACTAATCCCATTATAGAGGCCACACGCTCTCACCCTCATCTAAATCTAAAAAGGCCCCACCTTCAAATACCATCACATGGCAGTTAGGGTGTCACAATATTGTATAAAGCGTTAAGGTGGGGCATTGACTTCCAGTGGATAGCACGCTGCTTTTCAGACAGGGCAATGGTGCACTACAAACAATAGCCATCATCTTCACTGTCAACACGCTGCTTAGTCAAATCTTTAATTTAGATGCTAGTCCTATTCCCTATTTTATTATTATTTTTAATTTCATAAGATTAATCCTTTTCCTTTACCCTCCTTTCTTATTTTCTCCACACAGCTGACTCCCCACTCCAGCTACTTCCGCCACAAAGTTTAGCCAGGTTGAACAATGCATACTATGAAAAAGTTTTAGATCAATGTAGTCTGAGGATTATCTAACCAGTGGCTTACATTTGATGTGTTCCTGTGAGCCTGAAAATGAAGAATCTTTAACCTCAAGCTGTTATAGTCTGAGAGACTGCTGAGCTTCTGATTGAGACATACACGAAGGCCTAAAATCGTTGATGGGCTTTATCACACAGATCTCTCAAAATTGAAACTCACAGGGGTCCACAAGAGAATTATCAAGTGCCTTGGTACAAGCATATCTGCAAAACATAGCAAATATCAGAGAAGTATAGAGCAGGTGGGAAAAAATGTCCTGTTACGTACCCTCAGAGGAGAATGTAGCAGAGAGGGGGTCAGTCATGCTAGAGATGGTGTCAAGATCCTGGTTTTCAAAAAGCAGATGGATGGCAGGAAAAGCAGGACCTTAGGACTGAAAGCATTTGAGCCCCAAGCTTCAAATAATATGTAAATTATAAGATTTTAATTAAAATGTCAAATACTTAATCTGAAGGGCAAGATAAACACAGGGATAAAAGAAAGCTTTCTGATAGATTAAATGAGACCCAGGCCCAGTTGAGCCCCAGTATATATAAACTTTAAAGGAATAGTTATTGATGATAATTCTGAAAATAAAAGTAATTTTTAGGCAGATGACAGAAAACAACTCAAGGATATACCATTATAATCATTTTTAGACATGTGATTATAATCATGGGAATATTTTGTTTGTTATACAGTTTGATAATAACAATATAACTTTTCAAGAAATAGCAACAATAATAAGAGACATAGTAATAGTTGCTTCTTTTTAGATACATTATATGATTAACACTGCAATACAACTTCCAGTATTTTATCTTGTGCAATCAATGCAATAAACTTGAATGTTTGGTACTATTATTCAACTTTCAAGTGCAGAAAACTGAGTTTCCAAGAGGTTAAGCAATTTGTCCAAGGTTACAAAATCAGTAAGCGGTTTAAACCCAAAACCCGATCCTGCCCACCAAGTCCCCCTGAATCTGAACTAATCTGCAGTAGAACCGTCTCTGTAATGTCCATGTTCATGGCTTTGCTGGAAAGGAAATGCATTGTGACATGAAACCACCACAGAATGTTAGAGGTGAGTGGAAACTTTTGAATCAAATGGAATGTGGTTCTCACAGAGAAAGACAAGGAAGGTACTTTGGTGTGTGAGTGTGGTTGAGGTAGGGAGTGGGAGGCCATTGTAATAGTCAAACCTTGGGGATGTTCAAACTGAAACTTCTTTGATAAACTAGGTGATTTCTGTTAAATGTCCTGGATTACAGTCCAGCAGTCCCATCACGGATTGGGATGCTAATGTCTAGAGAGCGTTTCTTGGATCTCTCATAACGCTCTAGGATAATTTCTGAGATCAACCCTTTAGCCTTTTATGCTGATGCATGGACATCTGATGCATGTTGATTTATTCTTATTTAGAGTAAAGGTTAATTAACTCCATATGTAAGTATTAAATTTTGAAACATTTGCCAAAATTATGCACCCAATTAGTGGCTGAAACAGTTTAGAATATAGTTGCATCATGTAGTCAGACTAATTCAAAATGCATAATGTCGGTGATGTGATATTTGGAGAAGCCAGGAGAAGGCATTGTGTAATCTCCTAGGTTGTGTGTCCAATACTAACGTGTGCGTAATGAGAAGTCAGAAATGGCTGTCACCTGAATGAGGGTACATCATACACGCTGACAGAAGTTAGCTAAAGTGGAAAATTCCAGAGTACTTAGGTTTCCATGGTTTGACAGTGGAGTGCACTAAAAATGAAAGTGAGCTGAACTGACTGCATTTTTCTGTGTTGTACTGAGTTTATCACGGCCTCACGTTACCTTTTGTCTAGTTAGAAAAACAGGCTTCTTGAGAAAAAGCGAGACCGTGGTTTGAAAAGTTGGTAAAGAGTAAGGAAATGTGCTTCTAACATAAGGACTGTGATTCTCAATATCAGAAAAGCAACCATAAAGAATGTTTTCACAAGTACACATACATTACTCACACAGTGACTGAAGATGAGTGGAATTAAATTTAAGAATTAAAAGAAATAATGTGCGTACTTGCAGGTTTGATAATTAGATGTATGGTTTCCATAGGTCAGTATTTCATCAGCTTATTCTTACCATCAAAGCCACACCTTAGTTACATAATTGGCATAGCTCAAGAATATGTCATTTTAAAGTAAAATTGAAAGTAAAAAACATTGTTTTCCTTATTCACTTAAATTGATAATAATCCTAACATCCCTTGATTGCAGATATATAAAACATTTTCCTCATTCACATGACTGGTCGAATATTATTAAATATGCTGTGCATGTAGCTGTTGTTCTATAGATTGCAATATAGAATAATAGTCTTGAAAATCTCAACCCTTCTGAGAACAAACAGCAAAAACAACTTAGAGTTTTCAATGGAGCAGAGTGCCTTTCTAAACTCTGTTTTCATGTCAGGTAGTACAGATGCCCAGGCATCTTGACCAGGCAAATTATTCCTCACGGCACAATGGTTGTATTTCTTTCTCCCTCCTCTCCTTCTGCCAACGTCTCCTGGAGAGCCATTCTTCCTTGAAGCAGATGAAATGTGTGATCTCCTTTGAGATCACTATTACCGCCTTTTCAGCCCTTTGTGGAAATGAGATTAGAATTCTAAATGTTAAAAATCCAATAGCATTTAATGAAAAATGATAGGAATTATCACATACCTAGAGCTCAGAAAGGATGGAATTGTATTTGCACATTATTAAAGATCTGAATAATTTAAGTTATTTTTAGACTTGAACTGCTTAGAGAATTTTAGGAAGCTCATTTTAAACTGCACAAGAAATGCACTTGCTTGTCTCAATTGCATCAATTTTTTATCTCTTAAAATATTTTAATGGAATGGTTCAACTGTCACACACTGAACATGTTTTGGACCCCAGATCAATAGTGGGAAAATACTGAATTTTTTAAATAAATTATATTTAATTCTTACGTTATCTTTAAAATGTCTTTTTCTTAAATAAATGATTTGCATTATGTCTTCTTTCCTTTTCTAGTTCTCTGGTAAAAATGTACTTTTTAAGTCTTATAAGAAATATATAATAATAGCATTCCAGTTATACATGAGTGAACAGTAGAGTGAAAACGAAATTGTTATAATCCAAATGTTTTATATTTTTCTCATCATCTATGAATTCTAAATATTTTTTGTTTAGTTCCCTCACAGGTAAAACATAAAAAATAATCTACCTTTATTGGTGTTGTGATGACACCCTGATGAATAGTAGGTATGTGTAAGGAAAATGAAGTCAGTCAGGTTCCCTCACCCAGATGTCCGGGCGACAGTGGCTCGGCAGTGTTCATGTGGCCTTGAGCAGGGGCCGGCATGCTTAGAATAAATCTCTGTTACATCAACTGAAGATCAGTATCAGTACCTGTTGGCTTTGGGGGCACTTAGTGTGTAAGGGGGTCAGGATTTCCCCACAGAGTGGGGGAACGTGCGGTGCTACAAGGCTCGCAGCATGTGTGGATTGCCCATGCGAGAATGAAGGCATGTCAGACATCCACAGGGCTATATTCTTACATCTGCCCGAATCCTGTGTGAACCCGTTGTAAAAAACAAAAGGAAAGAAGTGAATGACAATACAAATAAAAAAGATTTACTCCTGATTTGTGACCATGGGTTGCTAAAATGACTAAGAATCTAAAAACACTACCATGCCCATTTTTTAATCTAGTGAGTGGAATAGGTGATGTTGGTGTAATGACGACTTTGAAACAATTGCTTCCTCTAACAGAATCTATACTCCCCTCAGGAACATATCTTTCTTTGGTCTTTAAGTCTCCTAACCTTTTTGTTATCAAAAAGGGCTTCAAGGTTATTGAACTTGTGGCTGAAACGTCAAAAAAGATTAATGCAAGCTGTTAGTCTAATTGAAACTTTCTTCAGAGAAGCCTTTGAATTCAGAGCAATAATGACTACATAATTTCAACTCCAAAAATAACATTTTTCACAAGGTGTTCTAAATGCCTGATCTGAATGAAATACTATTTTAAGTTTAATTATTGATTTATAATTTATTCCATTGTCATGGATTAAAATGAACTTTTTACATAAAATTGTATCAATCTTGATACATATATATTCACTTTTACTGCTAAACAGTATTTTATTCCACTTCATTGTACATAGTATTTTATTTGCTTATTGACTAGCTTCTTGTAACATCAACTAGCTGGGTTGATTCCAGTTGTAGGCAACATGAATATACTACACATCTTCATGACAAAATTGTGTGTTTATGTGTGGACATACATTTACTTTTCAGTAAATATTTAGCTGCCGGATTATTTGTTCAGACCATAAGTATATGTTCAACCATAAAACCCCGCAAAAGTATCTTCTGGAGTGTCTGCACAATTTTCCATTCTGACCAGCAATGTCTGAGAGTGTGAAATGATTTGAATTCTCAAACATTGCCTGTCAGTTTATAAATTGTTACAATCGCCTCGGGATTCAATTGCCATTGTGTAGCAATGTTACAAATGGAGAAAACTTAGGATCCTGCAATGATAAAACTAGTTATATCCACTGGAGATATTTACTTCAGTTGTTTATGAACCGAAGTAATTTTGACTTTTGGCTTTGCCTCTTCTAGTGGGTGCAGGAACAACAAAATCTGTGCATAGGATTGTTCAGAAGCCATCTGTCTGCACATATTCTATTAGGTGGAATTTAACCACATGACCATACCTAACCTCAGAGAGGCAGGAAATATTGTCTGTATTCTCTGAAGAAAGAATATGACTTTGTTATATGGTATATACCTCTATTCTCTATCATAAACACAAACAAGCAAATCAGAGAAAACTAAATTTAAATGCTCTATAAACTTATAAAGTATATTTGGTCTCATAATAAGTAATATGAACTTGAAAGCAGATGTATTCATTATTATGTAATTTATATATGTCTATGTGGTGTTGATGTGGGCAGCCATGAAAACATAGAGAAATACCATGTGCAATCTAAGAAAGACCATGTTCTCATGAGGATATTTTTAAGATAAGAAAGCACACAAGTTAAAATGAAAACATGATTTCTTTTTTTAAAATTATGTATTTATTTATCTTTATAGGGGAAGGGAAGGAGAGAGAGAGAGAAATATCAATGTATGGTTGCTTCTCGTGTGTCCCTTGCTGGGAACTGGCCTACAACCCAGGCATGTGCCCTGACTGGGAATTGAGCTGTGATCTTTTGGTTCGCTGTCCCGCACTCAATCCACTGAGCTACACCAGCCAGGGATTGAAAATGTAATTTCAATACACTGTTTAAAACTCATCAGTGATAGTCAATAGCTCTTAGAAAATCTGTATTTTTAACTCAGATAATACAATACCTGCCTTTCAAGGTATTTGAAAATCCTTTCAACTCTGGCCTCTGCATACCTGCCTAGCTCTCTTTCATACCTTCCCCTTCCCTCTTCTTAGGGTCCCTTGGTCTCTGATTCTGAATTCCTTGAAAGTTCCAAGCTTTTTTCACCTTGGGGCACAATACTTCTGTTCTTTCTGCCTGAGGTCTTCTTCCCTCCACGGTTCCACACTTAACATCTGCTTGTTTTTCAAGCCTAACATTCATTTTACTTTTATAAATGCTTTTCTTGCTGTCCCATCTAAATTATGCTTCTAAATGCAAAAATATATGATAAAATGGTGATATTTTTATAACAGTATTTTTATTTGACAACTCATCAATGCCTTCATAGCATTTACATAGAATCCTAATAAGTCTCATAATTGGTCTCATAATAAGTATTTGTAAGCTAGCATTTGTATTGGTTCACAATTTTATCTCCAGGTCTAGTCAAGCACCTAATACGTGGTAGCAGTTCAATATACATTTGCAAAGGGGGGAAATAACTCCTGGGTTTCTCCTTACTCTTACAATACTACCATACTGACAAAACACTTCTGACACCAAATTTGTGGGGTGTGTCTCCTACCCCAAGAATTCCCCTGTGACACCATCTGCTTCTCCTACAACTTAACTTAGTTCTGATAGTGTCCACCTGGGGATGGATTCAGCTAGCTCAATCCCACAAAAACATTCTCCACTTACAGGTGCCGATCACAAGCAGTCTGTCCCCAGGTTACTCACAACTTCTCTGTGTTACCTACAAATTTGAAGTTCTTATGATGGCTCTCCTGGATTGGATCACGTGGTAGCATAACTCACAGAATTCAGGGCACCACTTACTCATGTTTACCAATTTATTATATGATAAAAGATTTGATAAAGAATGCAGATGAATAGCCAGATGAAGAGATTGTAGTATGAAGTCTGGAAGAGTCCTGAGCATCAGATCTCTGTCCCTGTGGAGTGAGGGTGCAGTGTGCCGTCCCCCTGGTGGATGTGTGGCCAACCCAGAAGCTCACCAAATGTGTCCTCAGGGGATTTTCACCTATAGGTGGGATCAATCATGAACTCAATCTCTAGCCTCTCTCCTCATCTCAGAGGCAGAAATTCCCAGGCTTCTAATTATGGTTTGATGTTTCTGTTGAGAAGGCCTCATCCTGAGTTATTTGGGAGTCCATCAGAGGTTGTCTCCTTAGAGCAAGTGGCATTACTATTGCCAGGAAATTCCAAGAGATTTAGTAACTCTGTCAGAAACTTGGGTTAAATACAAAATATTAGAACCAAAGATGCCTCTAGTACTCTTATTGCTTAAAAGTGCCAGGTGTTTTAAGGTCTTTTGCCAGGAACCAGGGGCAGAGACCAATAGGTATTTGTACATGACTTCACACCATTTGTTGACTGAGTGGAAATTATTGCTATATAAAGCCACACAATGGATAACTATGATTTAATTTACAATATACTTTCCTTAAAAAAGCTATACTCTGAAATCAGACACAGTTCGGCTTGTTAATTAATTCTAGTTTTGTGACATTGGTTAATTTATTTATGTTTACTGTGCCTTCATTTCCATTTATATCAAATAGATGCTATTTTCCTTATCATATAATTATATCTTTATGTCTTTTATATAGGAAATTTTATCATAAATAGAAAACACATTTAGTAACACAATTAGTATACAGTAATGCTTTAAAATACTAGTTACTGTCCTACACATTTTATTGTTATGTGAAGATTTTATATGATATTTTCTCACTATACATAAATTATCTAATAAACTTATAAAAAGTAAAGATAGATATGTGGAGTGGTGATTTTATAATGCCACCCAAAGTGCATCTATTTATATTAGATGCTGAATATGAAACTGCCCTGAAGCAACAACTCTATCAGTGGCTCATGATTTTTATCAATTATGTAGGGCTCAGTGGATCACTCCGGTTGTCTTCTCTGGGTGAGTCACATGAATGTACTCATCTGAGGCTCAACCATGGCTGGGTGCACACGCATAGCCATGCTAGCTCCTCTCAAAAGTGATGTGTGCTGCATCAGACTATTAGTGCTGCTGTGGAAGAAAGTAAATGTCTCTATTTTGATTTGGGCGACACACCTCCCAAGAGTTAAGAGAAAATATGCAAGACTCCAAAATCTACAGTCAATTTTGTGTTCTTACATTGGGCAAAATAAGTCACAAAGCTACGCCAGGTTCAAAAAGTGAGGAAATACCCTCCAGTTTCTTGAAAGGAGAATCTATAAGGTTGCAAGGGAAACAGGAATTACCATGGTCTTTGCAAATACTCTAACATACCAAGAAACTTATTTAAAAGTATTTATTAATTATTGACATACCCTGTGCAGTACTAATAAATCATGGATGCTTTAAAATAATTGGTCTGGCAATAATTTACTTGATATTTATTAAGGTAATGCTAATCATGATCATTTAATATAGCATTTCGGTGGGAATTTGTATAACAAATTATATGTGAACATAATACATTAGTTATTAATGTGCATCATTTAAAATTATGTGATCAAATTAAACTCATTCCCAGAACTCTATATTTATGCCCTCAATTACAGTATCTATGTCATACATCATTTTGACTATTACACAGAGTAGTATATAAATCTTGCATTATCTGATTGCAGTGATGTTACAAATGTTCTTGGAACTCTTCAATCATTCATTAAAAGGCTATCTTAAGATGACCTAAGGTAAAAGCTGGCTTTTTTTCTCCTCATTAAAGTATTAACAAAACTGAGAGAAAGCACTAGGGATGAATAGCACAGAAAGAAGGCACCGTCAGATATTTACTGCAAGCTGATACTCATTGCAGACTAATCAAAGAAAAATCACAGAAACAGTTTCCCTCTCCTCTGGTGCATTTGGAATTAGCCAAGAGCCAATGCCTTTTATTTTTATTAATGGATAATACTTTTACAAGTTTCAGTTGAGGATATTGAAAGAGTTACAAACAGTTGAGACAATTTGCCTCAAGACATAGTGGTATTATGTTCCCTTGCTAGGGCAAACCATAAAGAAGTTAAGTCCCTTTTTTATAAAATAACAATTCCATCACATGTTCTCTAAAATTATTGTTACCTTCTGTTCTCAATAGCCAATTTTTACTTCATACTGTCCTTTAGTACATGTGTGAGTTAGGGAGGATTGATCACATATCAGTAAGTAGATAAATTAATGGATGGATGGAAAGGTGAATAAATAGATGGGTAGATGGACAGAGAAGAAAATAGATTAGATAAGCCAAGAAAACAATATAAATTGCATTATGACGTTTTCCTTTTAAAATTATTTAATGATTCCTATTTGGGATGAAATTTACATTTTTTAGCTTGCCAAAACGTTTTATGAGTTTTGCTTTATGATTTTATGTACCTCGTCTTCCTTGACTTTCCAACATGCCCTGGCTTTAGCCATAATAACAATGAACTCTGCTATGCAAATGTTCTCTATATTTTAAGATGATGCCTGTAACTCTTACACACCCCATCTTCCTTGCTCCTCTTCCACGCTACTGGTTAAAGACTAATTTCAAGTGTTACTTCATTTAGTGAACATTCTCTTGATGCTGGAGCAAGTTGCTTACCTGTAAATCCATGTGCACACCTGAGTATAACTCTATATTGAGACCATTTTCTCAACTTTCAGTATACAAACAAACTATCTAGGAGATCATTAAAATGTGAATTACCAAGCAGTGCCTTGGATGATCTGAGTCTTCGAATATAGAAAGCAGCAGAATATTTTAAATCGTATTCTGTAGGGAAGACTTATTAGGGTTGATAAAGATGACATTACAAAATCAATAATGAACAACTCTCAATGATGACAATATTCTAATTGTTTGATTTATTTTGTTCTCTAACCCAAAAAGCTCTCTGACTTTTAAGAGCCAAAATTATTTTTAATGCAATTTCAAAAACCTCTGGTTTTATGTACAGTTATTGATCATTTGATCATTTGTAAAGGTTGGAAAATACAGCCCTCAATGGTGTGGTTCAGTTGGTTGGAGTGTTGTTCTTTAAACCAAAAGGATGTGGGTTTGACTCTCAGTTAGAGCAGGTGTCAGTCGGGGCAGATACAGGAGGCAATTGATTGACGTCTCTCTCTCACACTGACGCTTTGCACCCTCTCCTCTCTCTATCCCTTCCTTCCCCACTCTCAAAAAATCAGTGAGTGTGTCCTCAGGTGAGGATAAAAAAATAAAAATTGTGGGCATCTATCTACTCTAAATCAATTACACACATACAAAAAATCAAAGACAGGAAACAGGACAATACATTAAATATTCACACAACAACTCTCTTATCTTTTTCTCCTTACAGCTCTCATCTTCTCATTTGTTTTTGTTATACTATCACAAATTTCTCACTAAAAATTATATAAAAATATTTTTGCAGTAAAAAGGTTTTTATTCTGAATCATTATTAGCAGAATTCTATTTTCATTTACATTAGGATAGAAAAGTTAAAAATCAAAAGTTAAATATATGAAGTTTGACATAATGAGAATTGTTTAAGCATTAGTCAATACAGTTTTTTTAAGAAGAAGTAATTCATTAAAATGTCATTGTAATATTTGTTCAACTATATTGATTAACATGTTTAATAGAGATGTTCATTGGTTCATATGATCATACATTTGAGGTATGTATTTCTATGATACCTGATGCATATATTGCATTGTATGCCCATCACCAAAGTCAAATCATCTTCCCTCACCATGTATGTTGCCTCCACCTTCTCCGTAGTAACCACCATGTTGTTGTCTCTCTGTGTCTGTGAGGTTCTTATATATCCCACATATGAGTGAAATCATGTCATTCTTAGCTTTTTCTGATTGACTTATGCCATTCGTGCTGTATTTTAATGTATATTTAAAAAGCAATATTTGTTGTTTTTTTATTCTATATAATATTTTCAGTCTCTGGTAAACTAGAACTGAGAGGCAGAAAAAACCTACTTAGAGACATGTATGCACATTTTTAATCACAATTTGTTTTTATGTAAATCCTTATCATGTCTTAAAATACATTCAAGAGAAATATTTTCAACTAAATGACTCATATGATTGAGAAACACCTTTATCTTATACCTTTAATCCAAACTTCTTGATTTGGACAGAAAGCAGTTTTTGATAGCCCACATATTAATATTTTGGATGAGTGCTTATTTAAAATTGTGAATATAGAAATCCAAAGTAAAATGTATATATATATATATATATATATATATATATATATATATATATATGTTATAGGAAGGCATGGCATATTTATCTTTAAAATTTATTTCTTGATATTTTTCTACTGACTCTTATATATTAAAAGAAGGCAGCAATTTTTCCATTGTGTAATATATATACATTTGGCAGATATAAAATATTTTAAATAAATCTTCTTTGTATTAAAATATATGCTACTTTTTCTGTGGATGTAATTTTAAAACTATTTAGCTTGAAATGGAATGTTACTTTATGTACAAATTTGCATGTAGAGAAGGGAAAACAGCATAAAAAGCAATTTGACATTTTTTATTTCTAAAAATGATCTGATTATCTTGAGAAGTGGATGATGCTGTAAAAATTGCATCAAATTTAAAAGGGAAAGAAGTCTCTGAGTAGAATCTCCTTCTCACATCACGTTAGTTTGCCTTATGGGCACCAGTGAAGCTCCCCTGATTTGGTCAGGGCATCTGGGCAAACCTTTATCCAGTAGGTTCTGCATATCGAGTGGCCAACAAAGAGGAGGTATAATCCGCCCCCTCCAAGTGCATCTTCACTCTACTGCAAGCTTGTTATCTCTAATTCTGTGTATCCACAATGATAGAAACTTTACACGTGTTTGTTAAAATGCCCTTCCCCATCTATAGGAGAAAAAGAGGAAAACATTTTATCATATAATGTATAGGAGAGTGGCATTCAGATTAGTTACCTACTGCTTAGCAGAGTATTTTTTTCTTTGAATCTTTTTTTCACCTTGTTATCCCTTTTTAGCTGGTACTTTCACTTTCTCCTTAATTCTAATATTTGACTCTATTATCTCAACCATGTTTTTGCTACTTGAAACAAGCCCACATTTCTTTCACCTAAAAGTAGGTTTTAACTGAATTTGGGTTATTGCAGGTTCAGTCTTCACCTTACCACCAATTAAATCTATCAGGCTCTGTCAAACAGAGATGCATACATTTGCAAAACACAGTATAGGTTTCTTTCATTTATTTAAGTGCCTTTCTTAGGTTATTTTGTCTGTATCTCTGTTACCATTTCAAGTGGGCCAGCATAAGGCAAAGTTAACATTTTGTAGTCTGACTCTTCCCAGTCTTTCTGGCTCTAATGTCATGAAAGTGAAGTCCTGCTGGAACTGCTTGGACTGCAGGCCCACCGTCTAAAACAATCTGCTGTCTCTTCCAGTCACAATGAAGTAAGAGCCATTTCTCTACCAATGCTGGATGCATCATGTCCAAATGCTACTGGTTTATTATTGCATCCATAACATCAATTGTTCCTTTTTTTCTTTTTAAATGTTCATTTCCTTACTAGAGTTGCAGTACTTGCAGAGGTTTATTCAGAATAAAAAGATATAAAACCATAAATGAAGACTGGCAACTAAAAACAAAAATGAAAAAGTCAAGATATTGTTCATTACCAAACCCATTAAACCTATAAGTTATTCCAAAAACATGACATATGAGAAAAAAATAAACATTAGGAAAATAAAACACAGCCAGTGCAATAAAGCATATTCCTTTATTTTTTGAATTTTGGTTATTTTCCTAGAGTTAAACACATGTTAATGATGAAATTTTAATAATTTTGCTATCTCAACTATATCTTATTATTTCTTTAACTCACTCAATATTTGTATTATAAAATGTTTGAAGATTGTCTAGTTTCCTAAATAAATTATAAATGAAGTAATTGAGTTTTATTTCTTTTAAGGATTTTATTTATTTATTTTTAGAGAGGGCAAGGGAAGGAGAAAGAGAGGGAGAAAAACATCAGTGTGTGGTTGCCTCTTACATGCCCCCTACTGGGGACCTGGCCCACAACCCAGGCATGTGCCTTTGACTGGGAGTAGAACCTGTGACTCTTTTTTGTTCACATACCGGTGCTCAGTATACTGTGCCACACCTGCCAGAGCTAACTGAGTTTAACCTGAGACCAATAATTTGGTTCTGAAATCAGTAGATGGATTTTATTCACATTAGGAAACAATATTTTTTTTCTATATAGTGTCATCTCTTTCAAAATTTAAGAAAATTATTTTGAACTTAAATCCTGTTTTATGCTATCTTTTAAAAGAAAGTTAAGGATAATTTCAAAAGATTTGGAAGATTGTAAATAAAATAATTCTAGAACAGTCTAGAGAATATATTCTTTTTAAAAAGTGAATTTTTCTATTTAGTTTAACCTTTTGTGTGTTACATACAAAAGTGATTGTGTTCACTCTATGAAATCTCTTTGGCTTAATTAAGTTACAGATGAGCAACTGAACAGCCATGTTTGTTTGAGCCTCCAGCACAGATACTTTGCGTAAGTAAAATTGATTTTCTAAGGAATGATTTTCATTCGATGTTTTTTCAATGTTTGAATTTTATAATATTTGTTATTGTTGGTCAACTACGGATTGTCCGCATTTCCCCTCCACTGCTCTCCCAGCCTACCCTACCTCAACGAGAATCTGTTTTATGAGTATAAAAATGTGTTTTTAAAAATAATGTATCTAGAAAGCATAAGGAAGAATGTTATAGAAGACCTTAACAATTCCCATGAATAACACTTACATGAGTAAGAAGTTTGACTTTGGAATACAATACTCAGTGTTTTAGGCTTTTCAGCTACCAAGTATTCTTAATTCAAAACACATTCAGCATTTATGCAAACTAATTTTGTATTCACTTGCTCTGTTTTCAAAGACGTATACAACATTCGTATCAACACTAATTAATTACACAATCCAGGAACCTAGAGTATATAAAATAAACGAACCGAACCAATTTAACTGCCTTTTTATTAGAGCTAAATATACTAAGAGATTTAGTCAAGGTGGGAAGTAATTATTTGTGGTATATAATTATCCTTGGAGTATGTAACAGATTTTTTCTTTAATTTAAAACATAATAGGTTGATATAAAAAGAACTAACTATAGCAACCAAAGGCAGTACTTTGTTAAAAGGCACTGGGGTGTCTCATTATTTATGACTTCCACCAGTCTCCAGCAAACCCTTAGAAATGAATACACATGATCAGAGAACATCCACTGTGAGTGGTGTGCTTACCAATATGATGCTTTTACCCTTGAGTCCAGGAGGGGATGGAGTGTGCAGAGACTTCCCGATGGAAACCCGTGGCCTCTTGAGTAAGATGAAGTGGGCAATTATTTCTTGAACTGCTGACAACCCTGTAATTAATACATTTGCATTTCTGTACTTGGAGTTACCATTCTGCAACCATGACTTTCTCTAATGTGAATTGCCTAACTCAACACAAATGGGTTCAAGAAAATCACACAGATGATACAAAAACAGCCATCCTCATCCTGTGAGACATGTATCTTGAGCATTATGGAAAAGATTTCCAAAAACTCATCCACAGGTTATTTTAAATAAATATTATTTCAGATCCATTACTTCTATATGTACTTTTTCCTAGTGTGACTTGTTTGATGACTACATTTCATACCCCAACCACTTCACAATTATGCCTCAGTTATTTTCACTAAAATGAACACATCTCGCATCCCAATAAAGATGTTGTCCTATGCTGTGAAAATCTCTTAGGACCAAGGAGATAGTTATACAGTTATGAGTAAAATCTTTAAAGACATTCTTACACAAGCTTGATGACTGTGCCATACAAGTTAATTAACTGCAATTATCATAAAATTTACTTTAATTATTAAACATTTTTAAAATATCTAATATATAATGTTTTTATAGTCAATGCTGAACTACTAAGAAGTGCCCTCTCAAGCCAGAATAAATGTATATGATTTAAAACTTTACTGATACAGCATTTATCTTTCAATGTGTGTAAATTATAAATAATTTATATATTCACAATGTTTTCCTATTAAATATGTATATGAGCATGTGCATAATATATTTATTATAAGAATTCTTTGTAAAAGTTAAGACTGAATCAAAGTTCAAAAATAATGCAAAATATATAACTGTTTAAGAATACTTATTTACTCTTTAAATTTGTGATTGCAGACTTGAGATTATATGAATACATTCAGTACATTTAGAAGGGATATAAAATCCAGACTATTTATTTATTTTTTCTTTAAAAGATTTTATTTATTTATTTTTAGAGAGGATGGGAAGGGGAGAAGGAGAGAAACATCAATGTATGGTTGCCTCTCATGCATCCCCTGCTGGGAACTGGCATGCAACCCAGGCATGTGCCCTGATTGGGAATCGAACCGCGATCATGTGGTTTGCAGGCCTGCACTCAATCCACTGAGCTATACCAGCCAGGACTTAACATCCAAACAATTTAAAATAAATTAGTGGTAAAAGAAAATCTGAGATCGATTTGAAAATGCATTGAGTATAAAAATTTATTTATAGTTCCAAGAGAAAAGAAATCAATGGAATTGAAAATCACTGATCTAGAAGCCATTCTCTTTGCTGAATCCGCCTGTTCTCTGCTCCCTATTTATTGCTTTCCTGTGTTTACACACACCGTGTGGCTTTGTGCCAGCTCCTGGTGTTATTGGGTTCCTGTGATAGGCAAACATGTTCGGAATCATTCTACAAGCCTTGACATCAATTGCAATCTCTTTTTAAATTTATATTATGAGAGGTAAGCATACTCATTCCAAGGCTCTGGTACTGACATTCTTGGTGTATAAATAATTTATCTCTGCCAGGAGAGAACCTGAACAATGGTCAATGTTAGGTAACATTTAGATTACCTTAGAGGTTCCATCCTCCACCCTTGTACTGAAATATTTGTTTTACTCTCCCATATTCAAAAATTTGCAATTTTAAACATATGAAACAGTTGTTATCTAATATGCTGTGGTTACTTTTTATTCATCAGATTTCATTGAGTATGTTATTTAAATTTATGAAATATTAATGATATAAATATATATTAGCAATAAATTTGTTACTTAAGATGGAAGATAAAAAGAAACTTTAAAAAAAGTGAAATTTTGTTTGTCAGTCTAAGGAGATAAAATATATATTCAGCTAAGAGTATTTATAAAGAAAGAATGGGTGGGGGATATTTAGCTAGCATTTGACAAAGAGAAATAATAATAGCTAACATTTTAGAGCCCTTGTTATATGTCAGGTATTTTATACTTCTACTTCATTTTTTAATTTCCAGAGGTAGGTCAGATGTTATTACTATTTTAATTCCAATTTCGTAGATGAGGAATTTAGTCTCTGAGGAGTTAAATAACTTATCCAAATTAATATAAATACTAATCAAAAGAGATGAAATAAAAACTAAAGTCAATCAGATTTCAGACGTCCTTATTACTGTGTCTTGGAACTAGAATTTACAAGTAGAATGAAGTGAATTATGTTGCATAGACACTGTTGTAAAAAAGACAAGGAAAGTAATATGGTTTGATTGACATGCAATATCATGCAGAGTAGAGAAATAGACCATATGGCCATGAAATGGGATTGAGTCTGATTATTCAGAGTGCTAATGTGAGCTTCTTTGTCAAGACCTATACGACTTCAGTCATTTACATCAAAGAGCAGAGTGACAGGCTACAGAAACTCTACATTTTATGTTCATGTAAAACAAATATTTTACTTGCTCTGTTTCCCACTACATTTGTGTTTTCCCAAACTTGTGTTTTTTAATTTGTATCAATCTTTAAATATCCAGTGTTTTCTGTAACAAAAGATGTAAAATGTGGTTAATGTGAATTATTAATTATCAGTAGTGCCTACTAAAAACCCAAATTTTGACATAAATTTAAATCCTGATGAGAGTTTAGATAAAATTTGTGATTATTATATCATTGTAAAATTAATTTAAGATAGTCTCCCAAAATATTAGTTGAGTTGCTGTGTTTACATGAGGACAAAGCACTAAAGATATATGATTTACAGTCAAAAATACCAGCGGATTCTTTCCCTTGAAAAGATAGTAATCTCCTATTACTTAACTCAAGATCTGGTCAAGGCAACCAGGAAGTTAGGAAGCCACAAACTGCAAATACACCTCTGATTCCCACTGTACTCCCTTGACAAATCATGCTTCTCCTCATATTTCTTGTTCATTTTCAAAAATTTTTATAATAAATCTATAGTAAAAGATCACCTCCCGATGTCGCACATGAGGATTTCAATGTAAAGGCAAACAGACTTTACAAAAACATTAGGAGAAATATTCTGATGATATGAAATGTGATACCAAATGCAAAGTGACTTCACTGAGTTCCTACACAATGAGAAATTTTACATATTATGAATCTCTTGGACTCAATTCCTACATCAACTGTAAAATGCCGACCAAGATAGTTTACTAGGTCCCATGAAATTCAGGCTTCGCCTCATATTCTAACAAAATACCCTGGGCAGAGTTACTCTTCGCTAGAGAGTGAGATGAGCGTCTCACACAGACCTCAGGGAGAGCCGGCTCTGTGCAGAAGGTGCGCTGTCCACCCAGGGGCTTGTGCTACAGGACGTGATTGGTGGTTCGTGGGCAGGCATGGCGTCTCAGACACAGATCACTTCTTGAGTACTGAGTACCATCTTTTAGCTATGACTGCTGTCACCAAAAAGATGAGAACTTCCATAAAGAGTAGGCTCAGTGGAGAGAAAAGGAAAACAAATAGTAACAGGATTCCACCAATTGTAGATGTAGATATTCTATTAAGTCTCTCTCCCTCCCTTCTTTGTGTGTGTCTTTGAACTTACCAGCTTCTTCTAAAGTGATGCGTTTTGACACAGACCTACGATCACTGTGGGGGTCAGTGGTACACAGGGTCAAATTGGGTGTGGTTTCTAAGGCACTATACCCACCATAGGGTCCTGAAGATGCAGAGGGAGATTTCAGGAGGACTCTCCCAGTTAATACTAAGTTGAGCAGCTGTTCCAGGAGGGACTGAGAGAAGTGACTCGCAGAACTGCAGAAAGGGGTTGCAGTTGATGTGAGATAAATAGCAAACCAAAAATTCCTATTCACATTGACTACTGAAGGTATAACTTAACTTTTGAGGAGAACATGTCTCAGAGGAGATGAATTACTTTCAGAGTGGCAAAAGAATAACACTTGATTTGATGAGTATATTTTCTTCATTCTAGCCTAATATATTCATTAGCAAAGAAAATGCTAAAATAATGCCTAAGTGTTAATAACTGTAAATATATAGCTTGCCTAAAACAGGACTATCATGGACATACTAGGTCTTTTTTTTTAACCCAGGCTGAAAAATTGGATCGTCCAGAACAAACATCCCTCTCAAGTTCTGAAATCTTCTCTTAGCACTCTCAGGCTAGAAAAGAACTCAGAGATAGACATGGAAATGACTGACTCACCCACTTCTGGGTTAAACTACCCAAACTTTAAGATTTCTAAGTGCAGACAAGATCACACACATCCCATGGAATTGAAGGTGCCTCCCCTAACTATATGCTGCCTCTGAATTTCTGAAATACTAGCTCTGCAGGTCATTTCCGCATTTCTTGGAAGTATCTCAGGTCAGGGTACAGATGAGAGAGTTGTCCTGTAGCTAGAGGAGCTTAACTATACAATGGGACCCAGAACTCAGCTGGAAACTTTTTTTTAATGTTTACTTTAATATCAGTCTTTAAACTTTATCAAATTAAATGCTTACTAGCTCATGTCTTAATTGCAAATTTATAGAAGCAGACCAGTTGGACTTTCCTGTCACAGGGTGTCATTTAATAATGCATTTTGTGAAACTGCTATTCAAGTTATGTAAATCCTCACATAAATTGATAGCAATATACAGAATGGAGTGAAAAGAGACACGCAAAATGGTATGTATGACCTAAGCTTAAATTTGCTGTGTTTGCTATTTCTCTTTTTTTCTTTTTCAAACTTTTAGTCATAGATACCAATGGTACAAATATTCTTATAGCAATGATATAAATACTATATAACTAAATAATCACATACCTGTTTAGACTTTTAGAATATAGTTTGAAGAGGTGATTTATTGCCTTATAGGGGGTAAGCATTTAAAAAACTTTTTGATACTTTTAACCAATGAAATAGGCAAATATATAATTCATTGTAGTTTTAAATTACATACATGTATTTTTAATTCATGTATATGAATTAAATATCCTTTGGTTTATTTAATTGTGGTTTTAATATACTTGCAGAATTGCGCACCCATCTCTGCTCTCTAATTGTGAAATGTTGTCATCATCTCCAAGAGAAATGCTGTACCTGGTCGCAGTCACATTCTCTTTCTTGTTCCTCCTCAGCCCCCACCAGCTACCAGTCAATGTTCTGTTTCTATGCACCTGCCTCTTCTGGACATTTCATAGAAATGATGTTATTGTTATCAAACTTTATTTTCTCAGCCTTATTTCTGGTTCAAAGATTATTTCAATAGGACCCAAAATAAATTATTACACTAAATTTAAATAGCAGTGTTCTAACCTTCTGTAATTACATACAGAAGAAAGAATATATTATTTTCTATACTTTACAAGAAGAAATAGGTAAATATAAGAATAAGCAGTACAATTTAATACTCCAAAAGAGAAAAGGAACAATTTGAGTGCGCTTACCAAACTTTATTCAAAGCCTCCTAAAGAGTAGCTGTTGTTTCGTTCCTTCGATAATCCTTTCCTGCTTGTTCATGTGCACCTCCTAGCACTTTAATTCACAACTAAAGATTTTGTGCCAATCCCCTTACTTAACACAGTAGGAAGGAATTAACTTATACATTTCAATAATACGCAGAAGCTAATTCCACTTTTCCTCAGTTTAAGCTATTTTTCTTAAATATTGCATAAGCCTTTAGTAATTTGATTTCATGTTTTCATTCAAATTATATACATTAGTGTAACTGAAATTCATCTCAATACAGTATTTTAAAATAATTAGAAGAGAAGCAGACTAAGAGTAGCTTAAATTAAAACATATACCAAAATTATATGGCTCCCTAAGAAATAATAGTATTTAGAATAATTACATTATAGCAAGAAAAAAAGCTTAATTACTATTTCATTTTTATTGTGTACCATTGGTTGCTATGCTATGTACAAGAGAAAAGCTAAAATGATACTGAGGAAAAATTATATATATAATATAATATATAACAATATATGATATATCATATTATAATACACAATAATATCACATATACACATATATTTAAACTTTGAATCACTGTTTTATGTTTTATACCTTTGGAGGCTCTTTGTAGATTTTACATCCTGAATAATGCATACAGCAATGGCCCATTTATATTAGTAAATAAAGGCTGTCTGCTAGATTAAAGACCGGATAAAGCTAATTGACTTCTAATCCTGAATCAGGTACAAGAAGGCAAATGGTATCATTTTATCTTCCCCAAACTTGGGTCATTTCTGAAATATGACCTCTATATATCATTTCAGCATTTCCCAGACACTGAATCATTTTATCTGTCACACAATATAGAAGACAGATTTGAAAATGTTATATAATCTCTAATTTTTTTACCTTAATGTTTCTGTTTGTTTACCTTAAAGTGTACTGAAAAGTATTCCATATTAGAACAGGTTCTAGTCATATTGGAAGTGAAAACTTTATTTTTTTAGTGGAATTTCAGGGTTAATGTATTGCTTTCAACATTGCTTACGTGCAAAAAATACTAGAGGTTATTATTTGGACGGCATAAAAAATGACTAAAGGTGAAAAGTGTTTTGAGTATTTGTTTTAGATTTGTAAGGTAGCTACATAATTTATTATCTCAGCCTGGGCTCTTTTGAAACTGAAGTAAGCTGTTAATAAAAAAATATACAAAGAAAGCAGTAATTAATTGGCAATGTTCTGGAAAATTTGAGGCATATCCACCTGCAAATAGATATGTACTCACAAAGGAAAATAATCTTACAGGCGAGTAGAAGATTTAATGATTATCTGATGTATCTATTAGATGCATTGATAAACACGCCTATTTTAATACTAATTGTTAGCTTCTCAGGAAAGAACAATCTCAAAAGAGAGTCTTTTTTGTTACTGTTGTTGTTTGTCAATCTGGTTTCCTGAGTCACTTGAAAGCAACCTTTGATGTGGATATCACAGTCAATCAGGACAAGGTCAAGGCGGTGTTTTGGTGTCCACCCTCCTTCTCCCACATACAGATAGCAGCTCTTTGGAACACTTCAAACTCACCTCTCACATAAATACGCTTATGGCTTCATTTACTCAGCAAATATATATGTGTATACATAGTAGCATATATGTGCAAGTAAAACAAAATGCAAATTAAAATTAATTTATTTAACATTAAATTATGTCATTATTAGATATATTTATGTATCTATAGGTGTGCAAAGCTATTTCTGAGCCTCCTTTCTAAACAGATTCATTATAATCTTCCCTGTGTTCTTCTTACAGTACTTCTCTCAGGAAGTAGTAGGATTTAGCTTGCAACAAAAGATTGCGAAACAACTTTGGAGCATCAGGATTCTGGCCTCTGTTTTGTCTCTTAGTATCAGGTAAAGCAGATCCTCAGCTAACATGGTGTTGTCCTAAGTGGGCTTACCATAGTTCCCCGCATTTGTTAGCCAACAATAAAACTACTTGCAAGCATAGATGTGGAGAACAAAGTCCGTAGTGTTGCATATAAAATTCTTACACAATATGGACACACAGCTTTACAACAATGTTTACATATGTACATATACATATAAAAGTCAAATATTTCTTTATCCTATGTACGGCTATGTTACTGAGCCTCTCTTTTTAAATAAAATAGTTTCATTATTGTTTTGCCTCCGGGTTTTGGGGTGTTTTTTTTGCACCTACTTCTCTCAGGAATTACTAGGATGTACCATATATATGTATGTACATTTCTATATGTCTCATACCTTAGAGTTTGTAACAAATATAATAAAATTATGTCCGTGCTATAATTCACTGTCTCCTTCAAGCCCTATTTTACTACTACTAAGTTTTGGTTTACAACATTTCATAAAAATGTGTCAATGAACATGCTGAGATCTCTGTAACAGAGATGTGGCTGTGACTGTTTCATATTTCTTTAAGCTGAGGATTTTCATTATTTTTTTGTCACAAAATTGTATGTTTATAAGAATATTCTTTTTCATATTATGCTAATATTAGATATTGAGAAGGAAATCTATGAGCTACTTTATTGGCAATTGCTTGGACCATTATATTTGTATATATAAAACAAGTTATTATTTATCTGACAATATTGTAATAAGGATAATTTTTTTCCTTTTTTACTGGAATGGTCATGATCAAAAAGGTAGAGCTGGAAAAGGTAGTGTGTCACATTTCGAGAATATGTCCCAGGTTTGGAATCCATGATCTCACTCACTGCTCTAGAGGGCCGAATGTAATTTCAACTCCTTAACAGTTAAGGAGTTGTTGCATTTATACAGTCCTAAAATTATTTCAGCCCCTTGAAGGCAGCCACCAGGCTAATGTGGCCCCGATGAAAATGAGTTTGACACCCCTGCTCTAAACAAAACTTTGCTGCCCAGTAATAACACATTTTAACATAAAAACAAAATGTGCCATGAATTTAAATTAGTGAAGTAAACTAAGGGTAAATGATTGAAAATACACTACCCTACTTTGGATTAATACTCCTCCCAATAAAGGGTTGTTGATTTATATACCTTTAACACCATGGGAGTTATGAAACTCCCATGCCTTATTCAAGTCCAATCTTTAGCCAAGTTATCTTTAAAACAATTACTTTTTAGCTGTACTTTGATATATGTTCAGATACCATTAACGTTATTTTTAATTTTTATGTTATGAAACTCATGCATGACAAATATTCTATCAAGAAGAAACTTTGAAAGAAGGAGGGAAAATGTTTACCTATTTGCTGACAATGGACCAAGTCAGATCATCACTCTCAAGGAAATAAATTTGTGTGTCCTCAATCTCAATGGCATGTTGTCAGTGTATTGCTGAGGAAGTGACACACACAGAATGTGAAAGACAGAACCGTTAATGCATTTCAAAATATAGAGAGAAGTAGGAAGGCATAAACCAGTGTCTCTCACTGCTACATACACTACACATTAAAAAAATAAGAAGAGGCTAGTTAAGAAGGACTGAGGCTAGTTAAGAAGTCACTTAGAAATTGCATTTCTAGTCACTGTGCAAATCAAAATTTGCACAATAAATACAAAGTACTTCAATCATTACATCAACACATTAATTTGGACTGAAATTGTTAACTTATATTTCTCAAGTTCTTCCAAATATCTCCATGGAAATCTTGGCTCATTATTATACTAAAGCTCATGATATACCCATTAGATATATAAGAAAAGGCACTGAGAGACAATATAAGGATTTTGAGGATGCTCACATGAAAATAACATGATAAATTTTATAGTACTGAGATTTAAATGTGCCACAAATTAGGCAGTAAAGACTTGACAGGCTTCTTGAGAAAAATGTGCAATGTTTTTTCCCAAACTCGGAAGGGATATATATATAGCAAGTGTATATATATATATATATTACACACACGTTTTACATACATATATGTATATATGCATACATATATACATATGTGTATAAACTCAATATATATATTAAGTACATGTTCTATATTTGTTGTCTCAAGGAATTTGCTTCACCTTACAGTGTATTTAGATACAAAATGGACACTCTGACAACAAAAATATATCCTGGGTGCATTTTGCAGCTTGGAAAATATACATAACCATGGGATCTTTCTTGTCAGTTCACTATTTTAATTCCACAGTGACAAAAGAGCAGGCTCATCATGTGTACTGCATACTCTAATTTTTTTAATGATTGCCCAATGCTTCTTGGTAATGGGTTTAACAGCCCCTTAAGCCTGAGGTCATTTAATTACCACTCAATATTTATTTTTCAGGTTGTGTGTGTGTGTGTGTGTGTGTGTGTGTCTTTAGCTAGAGAGGAGAAGAGGCACCGTCCCTGTTCTTAAAGGATCACAGGAAATCATTCCAGCAATCAAGTGAAAAAAATCATGACCCCAAAACTAAAAATATTTTCTGCTTATCATTGAGAGAAATATAAATAAATTGACCTACAGGGGGGAAAGTTATGACAAAGTAATCCACAAAGAGAATATTTGAAATCCCAAGGAACATATGAATAAATGAACTTCACGAATAATCAGGGAACTACAAATTAAAACAAGGAAAGAACATAATTTCTCACTGAACTGATCCATAGAAACAACTAACCAACCCTCGCAAAAAAAAAAATAAAGACAGACAACAGAAATATTGCTCTAATAAAACTAGTAAAACTAACCTTGGCAATAAGTGTGAACAAGGTGATATTTTATGCATTCCTGATGGGGTGCAAAATACTACACTAATTTGAGGATCAGCTTATAAATACCATAAACATTTAAAGAATCGAATTGTATACACATGAACAAAAGGAAAAGTATAATATGTATTTATAATAGGTATACATTACTAATGATAGTAATATCAATTGCTAAGTTGTGTCTACCTTATAGATTATACATAGGCATTTATTTATAAAGTGGGATAGTGTTCCATAGTTAAGCTAAAAAAATCAACATTGAATTTAGAGAAACAAATAGAAACAATATAATTCTTTTTATCTAAGATAATATATGATAAATAATAGTATACATATGTTCTATCTGATCATATAAACATATGATAAACCGTGAAGACATTCATGGACATAACCATTGTATTAGTTTCCTAGAGACTCTGTAACAAAACAGAAACTGAGTGGCTTAAAATGACATAAATTTGTTTTGTCACAATACGGGTGGCTGAAACTTTAAAGTCAAGTCATCAGCAGGGCTATGCTCCTTCTCAGCAACTCTGAGGATGGATGCTTCTTTGTCTCCTCTAGGGGCTGGTCATTGAAGACAACCCTCGGCGACCCTGGACCTGTGGTTGCCTCACTCCAATTCTACAGTCACCTTCATAGGACCATCTTCGCTCTGTGTGCATCTTCATGTCTCTCCCTCCATCTCTTTAAAACATCAGTCATTTCATTCAAGGTCCACTCTTATTCGGCACAACTTTATCCTAACTAGATCTCATTTCAAAGTCCTTATTTCCAAAGAAGTTGTCATTCATAGGCAAAAAGGGCTTCAAGATTTATTTGGGGGGACATAATTCAATCTACAACAACAAGGTGTGTCTATCATGTCCAAAACCAAAGATGAATATGAAAAAGAGGAGAAGGTGGAAGTGGACAGTGGCCAAGGTGCTTCTAATGCATGTCATCAAGCTGAAGGCTTGGCATTTATGTATCCATTTTATATAGCGTGATCAAATAATTTACTGTCAAAATAGGTCCCTCCAAGGATAGACTTAGGATGTAATTAATCATTATTCATAAATCACAGTCCTAAATTTGAATCATCCCAGTTAACCCAAGATGTATGAATATCTAGTTTTTATACATTCCTGTACAGAATGTTTTAAAATAAAAAGATGATTTGATTCAGATTTAGTTCCAACAATAGTCATGGCTTTTTCAAAAATGAGAAAAAGTTCAGGTAATGCAATTTGGAACACAAAGTCATACATCATTTTTATTGAGCCTTAGGCTGCTGTTGAACTTCATAACAACTCAAGTGATAAGAAATATCTCAAAAAATAATCTAGAGCCTAGGTCTATTAAGATATATCAGTCCAGAGCTAACCAGGAAATGTCATGCAATGAAGATTTTTAAATACCCTTGTCACTAATTCTGTAAACAAAAGAAAAAATTTAGAAACAACATTTAAATTTTCCTGGCACCTAGAACAGAAATTTCTTAATAGTGGATTGTCATCCCTTAAGCTAGCACTTTCAAATATAGTAGCTTATTTTTAAGTCTGTTTATGTAGGAAAGATACATAAGGATAGGCTACTACATTCTCTTCCTTATTCAAAGAACTAAGCTGGTTATATCATTACATATTCAAATTTTATCTTTGTTTAACACTAAAATGAACCATCTACTCTAAAAACAAACATTAATTTCTCCAAAAGTTTGTCTTGCTCATTGCAAGGCAAAATTTCGCTACCTTCAAAGGGTTTCCAAAGAGTATTCTAAATGCATTTTGTTCAATGCAATTCCATATCCACATACAATTTTGAGGCTATTTATTGTAGAATAATAACATTTATTTTTGTATTATCAGAAGCAAGCAACAAAATAATGTGTACAGAGAAAGAGGTCATCAAATATTTGTTGAATATACATTGTTGAGGGGACACAGGTGAAAGACCACCTGCATCACTAAAGTAAGAACCTTGCGCTTTTCTACGGTGAGGTTGTAATTTACTTGTTCCATAAACACAAAAAATAAGATGAGAACATGTGCATTATTTGAAAATTCAGTTATATTATTGTTTAAAAATGTTATGATGATGACTCTAAACCACTAGTGTGTCCATACTTTAAATATTACTCTGTCTCCTAAATATTTCTTCCACTGGCTCTTATATTAAGTGAAATCGCCCATCACAAGTTAAAAAATCCTCTAAAACTTCTCTTTCATTTGATAATAAACTCTATAAAAATGATTGAAATTATATATATTTTCAGGTATTTTAATCTCAGCAACATTTTATTCCATTCATTTTGGTGGCATTACCTATATTTTTTAGTGCTCATTTTTGTCTCTTAGAAATTTACTGAATCAGCAGGCAAGGCAGTTCTGGATGTTTGTAGCTAAACCAGAAGCAGTGGTGTGATGAGTCTGTGCTGGGGGTCCAGACAGGAGGGGGGATGGGCAGGAAGGAGACAGAGGAAAACAGAATTTATTCAATGGATATGCTCTCAAAATCACACTTTTTAAATATTTTGTTGAAGGTTATCTATTAACGGGCATTTTAAGGCTAAGGAAACAATATTAGATTAAGAAAATTAAAAGCACCTTATATTCATTTGTTATCTTCACCAGCTATGGGGTAGAGCCATAACCTTAACCTCACCAGATCATATGCTGAGTAGTTCTTGGATACTGACTACAGTGAGGCAAATAACAGGATACTCACAAATAACAGGATACTCACAAAGGAGAAACAGATGTTTCACACATAATCTGGTTACATTGGAGAAATCCTTTTCTCTCATCTGAATAACACTGTGAAGGTAATTTACAATTGGTCATATTTCAAACTGCTGAAATGTTTCCATAATAATTGTCACCTGAAAGTGTTACGATTTACCCAGTATTGAGAAGGAATCCAATATAGTCATCTATTTACTGTACTTGCCTTCCAGCACCTGTCCACAGGCTGTTTCAGGTTTGTCGAGTGTTCACGTAAATGTTACTCTTTGCCAGGAGCAAAGAGTAAAAGGAGGTGCTGCATTTTCTTCTCCCCTGCTCCCGGACTGCTCATTAGTAGTTTTAACAGTTTGTGAATTCACACTTGTGTCTGTAAAGAGGTGAGGATCCCTGTTTCAATGGAAAGCAATTTGCTAAGTGCATTTTTCTGCTAAAAACCTTTTCTCTGTATTTAGACCTTCAAAAGCTAGTGGAAATACACTTCTAAAGAAAACTGTTTATGTGTCTAACTGAGCAGTGAATGTAGAGTGCATTATACTAATTATGTTGACAAGTGAATTTGCAATCAATAAATTAATTCAATTTGGGGTAACTAGCATAATAAGTATGACTTTACGTATGATAAAAGCTCAAGGGGAAACTATGAAATACGAAGAGTACTGAGGATAACTAATTAACATTTGACTTTATTTTTAATAGCCATTTGTATTAGCCAAGCATAGTCACCAGAATTATGTCAATTTTGTTATTTTTACATAATCGTACCTCCATATGGATGGCAAATTACCAAATCAATTTCAAAAATTTTCTTTGAAATAAAAAATGTGACTTTAACATTCTGTATGTGTACTGCAAAACTCTTTTTTTTATTTTTTTGAGGTTTGTATAATAGATACTTGCAATAGGTCACCTTATATAAAAAATTATTCAGCGAGACTTTTTTCAGAACCAGGGTAACATCAGCATGCCCAAGTTTAGTAGAATTCCTCTGATAACAATATCTTACCTTATATTTTAATAAAAGTTTGACTCACCTAATAATGAGACATACATATTTTTGTGGCAGAGCTATTTTCTGCATCATTTATAGAATGATCTGGGTGTGTCTTGTAGATCTATAATGACTGGAGGTGTTGCAGTTATGGACATTCCCGTCAGGTGGTTCGCTTGACACCTTCTTCTGGCGAAGAAAACACACAAAAAGGCACCACAAATCTGACATAGCAGAGGGTAGCACGCTTTTTGAAATTCTTCAGTTCATAATCTTTCTGTAATTCTTTCCACTGGCAACAGAATATTAAAAAGCATTAGCAACTTTCACTAAGTGAATGAGTAAAGTAATTCTCACATGTTGTGGGCACAGACCCTAAGCTGATCTTCAATATCCCACCTCCTGGTAAAATCACTCCCTTGGGCTTGGGCAGATCCTTGCTCACCTCTCACGAATCCCTTCACTTGGTTACATTTTAAGGCAAGGGAAATGGGACTCATGATTTTATGAAAGATTCTTCTTGCTGGCTTACTGACATAAACAGCCTGTCGAGGAAGGCCTTTAAGAAGGTGTGACTTCTGATTTGATTTGCAGGCTGGACCAAGGCGTTGGAGGTTTCCCACTGACTCCACATGCTTTGAATGTGTGCTGTGCTTGATTTTCCTCCCTACAAGCTACCCAAGACGCAACCTTGAAAAAATAGTCATGTGGCAATGAGACCATCTGCACTTGGTACATGACTGAACCCCGTTCAACCTGCTGGGTACTCACTGGACCTTGTGAAAGCCTATATAAACATTTACAATTTGGCAAGTGGGTCTGGAAAACTTCTCTTGTGGCTGCCCTAGACAACTGTCATAATTAAGCTCTTTTGCATATTAAACCCACCACCTACCGATCTGGAGTGATCTGCCTTTTGCTTCAGTCTTTCCCTTCCCTCTGCATAATGGAGCCCCTTTCAGGGCAATCTCCCGGCCAGGTTTTCCAGCCACCACAGTCATGCTGAGAAAGTTCACCCGACAAAGGAGTGCTGGAGAACTCCAGGAACTCTGAACAGCCTCTGGGACCTGAGCATGGCCTCCAGATCAGCCCCAGTAAAATTAGAGGCTCTCAGTCATTCAGTCGTAAGTAAATGAGTTCTGCCAAGGACTTGAATGAACTTGGAAGCAGACTCTTCCCTAGTAGATCCCACAGATGAGAACATAGCTCAGCTGTCACTGGAGTGCAGCCTTGTGAAACCAAAAGCGAATTCCCTACCAAAGCCATGCTGGGACCCCTGAATGCTGTGAACAGTAATTGTATTCTGTTTTAACCCTCTAAGTTTGCGTTGTGATAACTGTGCAGCAGTAGAAAAGCAGTAATGTGTGTGTATATACTGAGAATTTTATATATCCATATTAAAGCGTAGCAAACATATCAAATAGACTCATTTGTGTATACGAAAGTTTTCTTATCTTTCTTGATAATCAATGCCAAAAAAAGTTTTAATAAAAATGGTGATTAGTTTCAGTCGTCTTAAAAACATGCCCGTGGTCAGGCCCTTAATACATCAGGTCATGAAGCCATCTGTCTGAATTGTCCTGAATTCAAACAGGTTTTTAAGAGCTGTTTGGTGGGAGAAGAAAGTGGTAGGTGGGAAGGCCAGGTTTGTGGAGCAAATTTAGGAATTAGTATCAGGAGTAGAGCAACTGGAAGCTTCAGAGCTGCTTCTAATGCCCACTCCCCATCCATACTCTGCACGGGCCAAATCTCCTAATTTGGAAAATGTATCCATTTGACAACAGCTCTGGAACTCCAAACTTCATGGGGCAGAAATCACTTTCCAGCAATAAATAGATATATGTGGGGAAGAAGAAACTCATTTTTTAGAAGATTTTATTTGTTTATTATTAGAGGGGAAGAGAAGGAGAAAGAGGGAGAGAAACATTAATATGTAGTTGCCTCTCATGTGCCCCCCACTAGGGACCTGGCCCACAACCCAGGCATGTGCCCTGACTTGGAATTGAACCACTGACCCTTTGCTTTGCAGGCCTGCACTCAATGCACTGAGCCACACCAGCCAGGACCATTTTTTATAATTTACCATAAAAAGCGTTTTGGACTCCCAATAGTAAAAGTCAACCTATATAAAAAGATGTACATATTTTAAAACAGAAGAATATTGATTTGAGTATGACATATTGAGATATTCCAAGATATGTTTTATAGAGTCTAGTTTACTGAAGATCAGTACATTTGAACGTATTCATCTCAGAAGCAGACTGTGAAGTAAACATGGAGTACCTATCAAAACAGCATATGTTTCATGTCAAACTGGGTTGTTTGATGAAGAGTTTGTATTTTAGCTTTCAGCTCCTCTGTATGCCACATATAAGCTGAAAGTATGATATACATTTGGGAAGTGCCATTGGTAAGTAACAATTAAATGGCCTTGGACAAACTACAGTTAAAGGTTTATAATACAGCTGACCTTTGCTAATGAAGCAATAGCATATCATGGAATACAATGTAATAGCAGTTTTCTCAAATACTTTGCACTGCATTTTTTAAGGAGAAAAATAAATGAAATGTGTGAAGGTACCTATTTTTTCTCATTGAAGTAATTTCTGCCTTATGTTCTGTGTTCAGCATACACATAAATTGGGCATTTCTATTTTTGTATCTAGCTCACTAGGTCATACCAAAACAAATCCATATACTGGCTATTCTCATTCAAGCACTAGAATTTAATACACTGATTCCAAGCTTTTGTTCTGTAGGTAGACCCTGGACTACAGGTTGTTCTTCCTGGCCAATTTCTACTCATCATCTTTTCTTCTTTTATAAAAAAAAATTTCTGAGAGTAAATTCTCTTGAATTACTTAAAATTTATCTAATAAAATAGATTGGAAATATACACTTAGAATATTCAGAATCCTAAAATATCTTAATAGGTTGAATAAATAGAGATTTACAAAAATTCAAATTAAACCATTTTATACATAATTCATACTTCATTTTTATTTCAATAAAATATATTAATAAAATTCCTAAATTTTATTATTTAAGTATAAAGGAATATTTAGACAAGACTTAATATATTCTGTTTTTAGTAAAAAAAATACAGTAAGTAGGACCTATGTTGGCAGAGAAAATTAGTTTTCCATATGATTTAGTATTTTTATGCTATTTCAATCTCTGATAAGGGTAGATGAACAGAATGATCAAGGTTGATCAATTACATTTTTTATCAGTGTGAGCTACTCTCCTAATTTTGGTCAATGTGGATCACAGACAAACTCTAGAATAAGTAATTTCAAATAAATACTTATGCTACAGAGTTCAATTTAGTGGTATTTTTTAAGCATCTATTTTGTCCATGGCACAGTGTCAGATTGTGGGGATAAAAATATAAATAAGCAGTAGTCACTGACCTCAAGAACAGATTACAAAACATACTAGTATAAAGAGATATTTTTCATCTAGGAAATAAAAGTTGCTATGGAGACACATAGAAGAAAACAATTTAAATCAAAAATTTTGATTAGCTACAAATTTATTAAGGATTATCGTTATAAAGCATATAAATGGCTGAATTTCTCTAGATTGCTTTAAGGGAAGATAGGCAATAGAGCCTTATTTTGTGCTATACTTACTATGTCTAAACTAGAGTAAAGCCCTACAAGAATTCAAATGGTAATAAAAAGTCATCATGACTCTAATCACTGACCTAGACTAATTTTATAAGGGATTAGTCTTTGTTATCACTAAAAATTATTTTTTATAAAAGTAAGAGGAAGCCACGCCAGGAAATTTGTTGCTCTTGAGAACCTCATTTTGAATGTTTGAGAGTGGGTCGGTCCCCCAGTCTCTGGAAGAATATTTTTTAAAAACAGAAGACTGTACTGATTTTGTCTCCTCAGTGCAGTCTCTCTGGAACCATGGGATTGGTCCCATGTAACTATAAGATTTCTGGGTTTGTTCCCGGAGGCTTTACCTAGCCACAGGAACAGAAATGTATGTGTTACTTAGAGGAACTTCTGGAGCACATGACCTGCCTTGGTTCTCTCTAGCTATGCATTTACTTTCAGAAGTACATTTTAAACAAATTAAATAATCATTTTTTTTGGATCTCACTTATTTAAAGGAGCTCAATGTATTAAGAAGAAAGTTGAGAGGTAAGAGGCTATTAGAAGATTTACATGTTATCTTTGATCCTAAGGAGTACAACACAAAATTTATTATATATAGAATTTGTTTGGAAATAAACCTTATGATAATGATATTTTATTAAAATATTCTTTGATATAAGAACTTGAGTACCCTAAAATTTAAGTTAATCATGAAGAAACTAGTTAATTATTTCTCCATATATTATAGAAAAAGCCTTTGGAACACCAGATATAAGCAGATTTGAAAACTAGTCTCATGAAGAATCTCATTCCTGATATTTCATGCTTTCTGTGATCCAAAGTTTTTAAAATACTACTGTGCAGGGAATTTGCAAGACTGCAGGTAAAGCAAGATTGTGCTTTTTAAAATCAATTTATTTTTATTGTTTAAGTACAGTTACCTCCATTTTTCTCCGACTACTCCCCCCACCCCACCCATCCCTGCCTCTCATCCTGGAACCTACCTCTTTGCCTGTGTCCAGGTGTGCTTTATACATATTCTTTGAGGGCCCTTCCCCTATTGTTCCCCTTTATCCCTCTCCCCTCTCCCCTCTGGTTACTGTCAGTTTGTTCTTTCTTTCAATGTCTCTGGTTATATTTTGACTGCTTCTTTATTTTGTTGATTAGGTTTCACACATAGGTACTGTCTTAAGGACAATAGAAAAAACAAAAGTTCCTAAGAGTTTGGGTTAAATAGATGAGTTAAAAGCCCAATTGGGTCATTAGAAGACTGAATGTAGGCAAGCTACTTAAACTCTTGGAAATTGAGTTTCTTCATCTATAAAATAGGGATAACAAAAATTTTAAAAAAAAAAATTAATATTATAAATTTAGAAAATGAAGGGGTAATAAATAAAAAAAAAAAAGATGAATTTAGAAAAGGGGGTATTATTTTATTTTTTTTTTTTATAAAATTTTTAAATTTATTTTTTTTTTTCTTGCTTTTTTTTTTTTCTTAATTTGAATTCTGTGCAAGAATTTTTAAAACATGCAATGCCTATTTAATCACTGACTTGTTTTCCTTTAGACTGTCAAATAAAAAATGACAACAGCCAATGTAACAATAGTCATCTGGTGTGAATATATACATACATATATATACATATACACACATATATATGTGTGAATATGATGCAGAATTTTAGTCATTAGTTTTTGTGTGCCATGAGATGAAAAAGGTTGAAAATCACTACTTTAAGGTAATAAGACACCAATATGTATTATTTGTGTCGATTTATTTTAGGAATAACTTGTGGTTTTTATCCTCAGTGTGTATATATCACAGAACAAAGAAAATCATGTCCTTTCTTTCTATTGCTTTATATGATCCTTGACTATAGTTGTATATTATCTGTTTTATGTTCTGTGCTGATAAAGCATCACTTGTTAAAAATCTAGGCAAGCACACATTTTTGTTCCATCTGTTTTCAGTAAGAAAAATACAGTAAATAGAAGCTATGTTGGCAGAGAAAATTAGCTTTCCATATGAATTAATATTTTTATGCTATTTCAATCTCTGATAAGGGTAGATGAACAGAATGATCAAGGTTGATCAATTGCATTTTTACTAGTGTGAGCTACTCTCTTAATTTTGGTCAATGTGGATCACAGACAAACTCTAGAATAAGTAATTTCAAACAAATACTTATGTTACAGAGTTCAATTTAGTGGTATTTTTCATGTATCTATTTTGTCCATGACACAGTGTCAGATTGTGGGGATAAAAATATAAATAAGCACTAGTCACTGACCTCAACAACAGATTACAAAACACACTAATGTAAAGAGATATTTGTCATCTAGGAAATAAAAGTTGCTATGGAGCCACATATAATGTCATAAACTACTGTAAGAATATAGCCAGGGGAACATTTAATTCAGTTTTATCAAAGGGATTCAGTAGATAAATGATCCCTTAGGAAAGAGAATTCAAGTAGAATAGAGCAAAATGGTACTGCAAGCTTGGAACTAAAGTTTTATACTCAAAGGCATTATCGGAAATCTAACAGAGAAGATAATTTCTCTAAATTCCAAGTAGCAATAAATCCTAAGGAGAAGGTACTTATCAAAAAGATTTTGTGGACTTCCCTCAGCTGGTCCTAAAAATCAGAGGAATTTGAAAAGTGACAAGTTGTAGATGCTCCTCTCTGAGTCAGAAAACTTTCTCTCAATATATTTTTGCCTTGAGCCATGTCTGAACAACAACAACAAAAAAAATTCAGAATTTTTCCCTGAGTCACTCTCTCTTGATTGTCCTATCATTCTACTTTCAATAATTTGCTTATCTTTATCTTTCTTCCTTCCGACCAGTTCTGCTTTGACAGAGCACAAGTGCTCTTCCAACAATACTTCAAAAGATAAACAATTAAAAAAATAAGAACAATCTTTTATTTAAAAAAATACATTTTCTAATAAGGGAATTTAAATATATGGTGAGTTTGCCAAACTAAGGACTGTTAAAATGATCATTTATGTTATTGGAAAATTTATCTTTTTACATATATTTAATTTTTTAGTAATTGCTCCTACAGTAGTTTATTTATGTAAACAAAAATAAAGACAGAAAATAAGTATATTACCGGCAGCTAATAACTTTTACTGCATTATGGTGGCCAGGCATAAGTGAAAGCATAAAATTTACAGTTTTCTTTTAATTATATCTCCTGGCATTCCCTGTGTTTTTCTCTTCATGCTACATTTTTGCCCCAGTTTGGTGTGATGCTTTGGCCTCTACACATCACTGGTCCCACCTCTGCTCCATCTTGAGACCAGGTAACCAGCAGTGAGAGCCTGTGATCCCCTCCAGGGGGCTGGCCATTTAAAGCTGATAAGATGCAACCGCATTTATGCAGGAGGTCCCCAAACACCTGCAGTGTGGTTGCCAGAGGGAAAAGATGGGGGCGGGGGAGTTGTGTTCAAAACACTAATTCTCCTTTTATACAAGAGATTGAGAATGAATCCTGCCTCCCACACTGAGGAGAGTGAGTATAAAAGAGAACTGCAGGCAAGAGGATTTCATGCCAGGGTTCCGTGTGGAAAACAAAAAATAAAACCTAAGGCTAGGGAAGACATGTACCCTGCTCAGTAAGAATGTGTCGTGCATCTTGAGCTTCAATGGAAAAGCCCCCGCTTCCCAACAGTAATTCATTGTATGTGAGTTGACCAGCTGTGCTAATTGACCTGAGTCAGTGTGTGGTTATGAGGGTGGAATATGACTACTTCATCTTGAGATTCCCAAATGTGCATTCGTTTTTCCTCATAATGGCAGAATATACTTAGCTGACTCAATTGTGGCCCCTGGACTGGAGAAGGGGGTTGGCGTCTAAATCATTCAATACAGCCACATTCATTTATTAAGTCTGTTTCATTAGTCAACTTTTCCCATCCAGAGAATAAATACCTGTCTCCTGCTGTGATTGGGTAGAAATTGTCTCCTTGTTGAATTCGGATGTATTGGTTTCCTATCGAATAACAAATCAACCTAGACAACAAGTGAAAACCGCATCCGTTTTTTTATTGTCTCACGGAACTGTAGCTCAGAAGTTGAAGGAAGCCCAAATGGGCTTTCCATTTAGTTTCTCGTGGGCTTAATGGAGTTAGTTGAAACAGACTGAAGGCTTATCTTCCTGGAGACCCCCAGGAAGAATCTGCTTGAAGTTCCTATCAGTTGTTGGCCAAACTTAGTTTGTTGAACTTGTCCCTGTTTGCCTGCTGGTTGTTAGCAGGGGTCACTCTCAACTCTTAAATGCTACCTATGTCCCTTGGCACATGATTTCTTCCATTGTTAAATATACCCTTCATGCTTCCAATCTCTGGTCTCTTTTTCTTGCCAGCAAATAATAATCTGTTGTTTTTAAGAGGCTGGCATGATTCCATTAAACCACCTAGATAATCCAGGATAACGCCCCTACTTTCTGATGAACTGATTAGTAATTTTAAGTACATCTGTAAAGTTTGTATGTTATGAAACATGGCATGGTTGAGGATTTGGTATATCCTCACACTTACAGTCCCCTGAATTAGGGTAACAAATCTTGGGATGGGTAAAGTTTTAGAATTTTACCTACCACAACAGAAACATAAGCAGTCCTCCTCTGTTCTGTCCTACCCAGTTTCTCTGCCTAAGTGGTGGTTCCTGCATTCAGGGGAACTGGTTTCCCCAAGATTCTGACCCCACCAGCCTGCTCCTCATTAGCCTACTCTTATACATACAAGGTTTGCTTTCTCATCTCTGACACATTGGTTACCATGCTCCCACTTACTGTTCATTCAAGAATGTCAAGGTCATTTCCCTCTGTGGCCTGCTCGTCTATTCTCTTGGTTCTTTTTCTATCTCTGCAGTATAATTTAGTGGTTTTTAAAAATGGTGTCAGAGATTAATGTATCTTTCAGTCCACTATGTTTTAGCAAATGTCTACAACATTTGCTCTAGGTTGTACTGACTGGTAATTAGGAAGGAATAATAAGTAGTTAACATAAATGAGTAGGTGGTGTATATAAACTCAGATATATCTGGTCTTTGGGGGGTAAACTTCTGCAAGTAGTTGCTTTCACAGAAACATAAATCTGCTAAGAGTCTTAGGAACTTTCATGGACATTTAACATAGGCTTATTAAGAGGATTAATTCCACTGTTAGAGCTTAGATTAAGTAATAAGGAAAGAGAGGGGAGCAGGGATGGGTAAGTAGCTCTTTGTCACATTATTTCACATTTCTGTAGACAATGTGCTTCTATGTTTTCTCTTCATTCATTCCCTCTTCTCCCCCCACTCTGTTTGCACATCAAATTCATCCACACACACCTGATCCAATGTGTGATCTTCCCAGCTGTGCACAGCCACTTTCTAAAAGGTGCTATGACTCTTTAAAAAATAAAAGTAATTTTTCTAAGAAATTTGATGAAAAATGCTTTACATCTTGTCAATGTCATTCTGTTGGAAAAGAAAAATGCATAGGACTCAAAGCTCCTCAATGTAAACCAAGAAAACAAACACATGAAAATGTTGTAGGCTCTGCACATTAAACACTTCCCACAATCATGGTTAAGACATTATCTTAGACATCTCTCTTTCAGAATGTGTCCATACCCAGTGTTTTTGGACTCACTGAACCTTGTTAAACCATGAGAGTCGTATTTATGAGTCTGGGGCAGTGGACAGAAACTTCATCATGACTTTATAACTTAAAGGAATACCCAAAAGCTTAGAGGTAAAAACACAAGTTAATAGGATCTCTTAATTATTTTAAAAATTGTGTGATTTCTCTGAATTGCTTTACATTCTAAGTTAGATACTAGCATTTTTGAGGAATTAATATACGTTGAAAATGGACAAAAGAACCAACGTTAAGGTAAATTTTGCAACTATATCATGCTTTAGCAAAGGAAGGACATGGATTGTTACTTTGGAAAGCTGTGGATATTAGAAAAAACCATAAAAGCAGTAAGAAAGGTTGGGACAAGAATGAAGAAATAATCCTGGGTATCAGCAAAAACAACTTTTTTTAATAATACACAGTGCCCATGACCTCTGAATTCCCTGTTCTCCCATTCTTTTTTGCTAACAGAAGCACACATTTGTTCTCCTAGCCACCAATCACAAAAGGGGATTCTGTTGTCAGTTTTAGGGAAAGTCATGAATCATTTAAACCAATCAAAATATTACCTTCACTAGTGATCAATTCTGTCATAAGTATATGTTTTGTATCGGTCGAATATGATTTCAACTCCACTTGCTTATGATTTAAGTAAAGTTGTTTTAACCCATTTGTTCATGGCAAAGAAAAGTAAGTTGCTTTGATGTGAGACTGAAGTCGTGCCAGGATGTCATCACTCCACTTCTGCTGTCATTGATGATCAGCCAGCAACCCAGCTGCTGAGGGTCCCCACTGGGGACTTATCTCTAAGAGAAGTAACGAGGCCCGGGGGCCAATAAGCCTCTAAACACTGAGCGTTCGTGAGGAGCTTCTGAGACGCTTTTTTTTTGAGAGGCTGCTCTTTGTTAACCCCCAAACTCTCTGGAGGCCCTTGGAGGGCTTCTTTATCTCACAGACAGTGCTGGAAAACTGCAGTGGCCGGTGAAAAAGATTAGGTGGCACCAGCACAAATCGACATGTTTGGGAAACAGGGGAGTATTACTTTTGCGCTGGCAGCTGGAAATTAGTTCTTTCTTTGTCACAGACTCTTCAGAGTGCTTCCTCATATAAAAAAGGCACATCTCATACTACATTTGGACTTTATGCCTTTCATCACCCTTTGTCTGAAACATTGGGATTAATCTGTCATTTGTTTGGAGTATGTTATTTCTGTACATGGCTTATTAAGAGATTACTATCTTGTCTAATACCCACAGAAAACTATGCTAAATAAATCACTGACAAGGAGAGAATCAGTCCCCAAATAAACTTTGCTGCTTACCCAAAATGGAAAGAAAAAAAAACCCAACAGTCTATTACCTAAATCTTTACCTGATAAAAAAATCAAATGTACCATGTGGATGAGACCTCCGGGAAACTTGTTTGTCCTCTAAAAAACACTACAGATGTGTATCTTTTCTGTACCTAAGATACTTTTTAAGAATGTCAGTCTAACATAAATGGGGAGGACCACAGGGCAGCAAAGTAGAAAAATGAAAATAAATTGAATGCATAATTATACCAATGAATGACTGATATGAAAACTTTTTACGTGATTTATTTTTCATATTTATATTTTATTTAGCTAAGTTCTGCCCAACTCACATTCTTAAAATAGCAAGATGACCTGTAATTTCAAACTAAACCGGAATCACTGACCTGCCTTCTCTATAACCTGCACAATATTAGCCAAGAAATAAGGGCGCAGAGAGTTTGGGGAATAAGCTAGCTTGAATGAGCTAACTTAACAATAACCAGTCTGAATTTACTTTCTTAGGTCTAGAATTAGCTGTTTGTTACACATGGATTTGCATAAAGAATTTATAAACTATACTTCACTGGTTATTGGAAGTTTTCTGTTAAGGTTTTAGGTAATTTGTTCTTTCTTGAGATTCAAAGAACTGAGAACTTACCCCCAAAATTATCAATCGATAGTAACAGAGAAAATAAAAGAACGTTTATTTGTTCTCTGCTGGTCTCCATGCCCTTTTATCTCTGTCTTTTGATGTGATCTGTGTTTCCTTGCACCGAGAAGGGGCTTATAAGCTATTCTAATTTCATGTAATCAAATAAAAAGTGAGAGGAATCAAAACTCTTTAGTTGAAAATTGATGTTTTATTCCCTTGACTCAAGTTAAGCAAAGTTTAATCAAAAGCTACTTCAATAGATAAATAACCATGAATTTTCAATCATATCATGTATTTTATAAAACAAATATTTATTGAAAACCTATTTCTCCTTCAGGCATTTTTCTAGGTCTTTAAGGAGTAAGCAAAGTGCATTTTAAGAAAGTGTTGCTAACCTTACCACACTTAAAATGTACGTGGGAAAATGGAGAAATTAGAAAATATATAGTCATATGTTATGCAAGAACACTCTCTCTTTGGGTTACACACATGTGTATGTATGTGCACTTCTAGTATCGGGGGGTGATATTTTATGACTGGTAGAGAAGGACTCATAGCAAGTTCATTGGAAGATCTTAAAAAGGATTATAGGTGTTTAGGAATATATCTGTCCTCTGTCTGCTCGACACCAGTAGAGTCCCTCAAATGTTGACACCAAAGCCATCTCCAGACATGCCAAATATTCCCTAAGGGGACAAAATCACCACCAGTACATAGCCACTTTTTAAAATGAATCACAGTGGTTACTTTTTCGAAAAGCTCTGGGGCAGGTTTGGGGATCAAGGATGTCTCTAGTAGTTTTTGGTAATAACACAAAACAACTCTGTGGATCAGTGGGCATCGGTCAGGAGTAGCTGGATTCTGGGTACATTTTAAAGATAAGAAGCTACAGGATTCATTACTGGGAAATAAAATGAAACAGGTGACTTAAGATTGTTACATGTTTTTTCCTCAGTACTTTTAAAATTGGAGTTACTATTAACTAATCTAAAAAAAGCACAACAGAAGTAGGTTTGGGGTTGAGAAGGGATATATCAGGACTTCAGTTTTGGACCAGATATGTTCAATGAATTTATTAGACTTCCAAGTAGAGATAACCAGTATGGAGACCCGGAGGGAAATTCTTGATTGGAGTTACAAATTTGAAAGCCATCAGTATAGTCTTTAAACTTTATGACTGGGTGAGATAAATCATCATATGAATATAACTAATGCTGAATTTAGGAATATTTATACATTAGGAAGTTAGGGATATAAATAGGAAATCAGGTAGGAGTCTGAGGAACCGTCAGTCAAATACAAGTTAACCGATTGTGAGTGATACACTGGAAACATGTGAAGAAGTTGCTAAAATACATCATTAATAAGAGAAGGGAAGAAAGCAAATTTATTTAGGGACATGGAGACTGTCTGTAATCAGTTTCGGTGGATTAGTGTAATGCATATCCATCAGAGTCTGCTTCAAACAGAATGAAAAGAGGACTCAAAAAATCTGCATGATTTATTTGAACAGTTTTGTTGTAAATGGAGGTTAGAGTGGGAATAACTGTAGAAAGGAGTAGAATATCAATGTTTTTTGTTTGTTTTTGTTTGTTCGCTCTAAAATGGGAAGCATTAGAACACAGTTCTGCAGAACACAGGTCTGTAGAACAGGTTTACATGCCAAAAGGCATTCCTCATCCAGTTGGAAAGAAAAGCTGGTACAGAAGGGAAAAGGGCACTTGATGAACCTGTGCACTTAATTAAGCTTAGTTTTCAACTAAGGTTGAAAGTAAGGTAGTCAGCTGAAAGGGTTGATGGTAAAAGAGCTGCTGAAAGTTACAGGAAAAAATAAAAATTATGTCATTTCAACAGTAGAGAGACTGTTTAAAAAAAATTAGAATAAGTTTCCCAGGACCAATTTGTGTGTGTTTGTATGTGGGACTGTCTTCTTTAAATATAATGGGCTCAGCATATATTATTTTCACATTCAATCTATTTTGGTTACTTGGATGTTTAATTAAACCCTGAACACACTCATCTACAGATTTATATAAATGTTTAGATGGTTCTCAAATATAGCTCAGTTACAAAATTTACTGTGTTCATCTTCGTTCCAAAACTTAACATTTGAAAGGATATGCACATCCCTTGATATTTTCAACAAGATTTTAAAAGTTCAATGAAAAATAAAATTGTCACTATTTTAAAGAAAAGCTGAATTACAGAAGAAAGGATTATAAAATAAGGTGGGATTTAGTCTTAAATTATACAAACCTCTATTAGTTTTCTGTGATGCTGTGTCCAAAAGTGATAAGCAAAGATAATTATTTCATTACAAGGAGTTTAGCAGTAATTAAAAAATGCTTAAATGATAAAATATTTGGAATTAATTAATTTTTAATTAAACTTAATTGAGTCTTATGAAGAGCTTTATTGAATAGGTGACACTTAATCTGGACAATAAAAATAAAGAGAATAAAAGTAAAGATTATTTCAAACACAAAAATTAGAAATTGGAAGGAGGCAGTTCTGTGTGTGGTGTGAAGGAAAAGCAATGGACTCTGGTTAGAACCACTTAGGAGGAGGGTTAAATGACATAAACAGACCCATAGCCATTACATATGTGTAGATGCTATAGTGGCTGAGATATTAGGATGTTTTCTTTAGGCGAGGGGCTGCTGACCCCTTTTAAGGTGACCAGACTTTTTCAAGAGAAAGAACTGCATGGAGAGATGCCTATTTTGGAAAGTTAATTGCATGGGGACTGGACTGAAATGGAGGAGGACAGGGCAGAGAGGTCAGTTGGCTGATCAACAAGTATGGTGGCTCCTGATGTGCAGCAATGGCAGTGAGGCTGGTAACCAGGAACCATTTTGAAGGAACATCTGATGCCTTGGTGACCAGTTGAATGGGAGATGGCAGAATAAGTGACAGACAGGATCAGTTACATGTCAGTAGCAATCTTTGGAAACTACTGTTCAATGACCTTTAGCGAACTAAATTCAGAAGTTTTAATTGACATTAAAATGTGAATATGATTAATAGAAGGAACGCTTTGACAGAAATGAGGAAGATCTTCCTACTTTTTTTGAAGACAGATAATACCTGGATAACTCAGTTTTTGACTTTAACAAATGTGTTTAATAAGGTTGTTAAAATTTTTATCATAATTTTTATCATAAATTTTTATCAAAATTTTTATCATATAGGTTGGGGCAGGTTTGGACTGACCTGGGGAAAGAAAATAAGGTTTATCTTTCTTTCACTCCTTATGATTCTATGATTTAAACTTTTACTTGAAATCCCTGATGCTTCTTTATTGCTGGACCTCACAGTGCTGTAGACTTCAGAAGGCATCAATTAATGAAATAAAACCTAGAACATGCAACCATTCTTTAATTGGCTCTGTGGTTGTTTGATCCAATCTTTCAGAGTTCTGTAGTAAATCCTTTATTTGCTAGGTTACAGGCTGATCTGGCAATTTACATACTAAATTAAAGGCAGCAAATTGAATACACTCAGAAAAATTTTAAAAATCAGTTTAAAATGAGTATTCTTATCTTATAACCAAACACTTTTAAATAACAGGTCATCTCTATTTTATTGTAAAGGGTTAGATATAATAATTGGTGAGAATCTCAGTAAAACTCATGACTCTTCCCCCTGATGGCATTAGTATAAACTGACATGATTTCATCAACTGTTGCATTATTTTTAAATCATTGCACTAAAATCATCAGTTTATTAATTCTATTTAAGTCTTTCTTGTAGCTATTTTTTAAATCACTAACAATAAAAATGCTGCCACAAATAAATATGCCACTGAGAACTTATCTCCTTATGGAGCTGCGTAGAGTCAGACAGCTGCATGCTTTTTTTCACCTTCCCATCAAGCTAAGTTAAACCATTGGTTTAAATTATAATCAGGATATTCTGGAACATTTTCCATAAATAATCTTTTTCAATTAATAATATTATCAAAAATGCTTTTGAATGTAATATTCAGTGAAATGATTTTATTTTTTGATAGTTCACACAAATACATTTAAAATTTGCTAGCACATGAAAATATCTACAGTATTTTTAGGATTATAAGACACACCAGACCATAAGATGCACCTAGGTTTTAGAGGAGGTAAATAGAAAAAAATTTTTGAAGTAAAAAATATGGTAAAATATTTAATGACCTGTGACCTTGCTCCACTGCTACGGCTCCTCCCCCACCACCTGCCCCACAGATACCCAGGTAAGCTACATTCAGACTATAAGTCACCCCCATTTTCCTCCCAAATTTGGTGAGGGGGAGTGTCTTATAGTCTGAAAAATATAGTAGTTTCCAAAATCAGTATATATTGGAATGGACTGAAGTTTCCCAAGATAAAAATTTGTTTTTTACAAAATATTAACTTATATGAAAGTGTTTTTTCTGAGAATATAAACTGAATCAATATTAAATATTTTAAGTTTTTATAAGAACACATTGATTTGCATTGGGCAGCACCAAACCAAAAGTGGTTCAGAGTGTGGCAGGGCCAGGGGTTCGGAGAAAGCTTCCTACAGAGAAAAATTGTTACAGGAAAATGAAGCAACCAGACACCGAGGGATTCTGGCGTATGAGGTTTATTAACATGCACGGGCTCATAAGTGTCAGTATCCAAATTCTGAGCCCCGAACAAAGGATTCTTGGAGTTTATATAGTCTACGGGGTCTTCCTGTCTACGTAGCAAAGCGGGATACGGAAGTTAGTTGGAGCTACATGGCAGAAGCAGAGTACAAAGGCTACATGCGGAAGTTAGTTCTAACCGTGGGGGTGCTAATCCTGGCCCTTGTGAATATCCTGCTGTTTGCTTTCCTAAATGGCCCTATTGCTCTTCCTAGGGTGCTTGGGGTTTGGGTAAACAAAGGTTCTTCAAAGCTTCCCATATGAAAATAGGAAGCAAAACAAAGAAACTATTGATTGGCTCTACCTAAAAGCCTAGTTTCATGGTTGGATGGTGCAGACACTGGCCGTGCCCGTGTCATTATAGATGAAATGAGACATTCACATGGACTACCGAGTTCAGTGGAGGAAAAGGGACAGCATGGCTTTTCTCTCAAGGGGAACAAAAGCCACAGCCCTTGCCATGACCGGCCTTTTTTGGGTTTCTGGGTACATTACATGATGGTCCTCATTTACTATGCACAGTTTGCTTTAGGTGGTTGTCTTTTACAGAAAACAAAGGAGCCAATTCTGATAATCACATCACAGAAGAGGGATTTTTGCAAATGAAAAGGCAAAAGGGGTTGAATGGGTTACACTGGTCCTTGGAAGGTTTAGCATGGATTTTAGGAAGGTACTTTGCAGTAAATGTTTGCCACTGGGGGCTGGGCCCTCACCATGCAGAATGGTCCCCTATATCTCCCCCCTGATTTTTAGTTAGGGACACTGTAGGTCTCACAAAGCTGGCTACTTGCTGGTCTCTCACAGGACGCTGGGAAAATAATTCGTAAAGTTTTCAGAGTACACAGAACATTATTACAATCGGTAAGCAACCAGTGGTTTCAAAGACTCACATTCTTAGATTAAGCTCATCAATCATTGTCAGGCAGTAATGATCAAATAGATAACATTCAAAGAACTCTGAGGGCCTATTTTGAGTCAGGGTCAAATAGCTAAAGTGCCTCAAAACTTTGGGGAAACTAACTCATTTCAGGCTTGGACCCTTGTCATTTAAATTGAGGCTATTAGCAAAGCAGGCTTCATAGGATCTTATGCATTCTTTCTTAGGCCTGATTGCCCAGGGGAACTTGCCCTTTCCAGCACAGGGCTGCATTGTTTCAGGCTTAGGTAGAGCAGGGAAAGCAAGGCAGCCAAGAGTTTAGGAGACTTCTCATACACAGACTGAGGACTCTGAGGGCCAAGGGTCCATCACCCCCTTTTTCTACAGCCCCCCAAGTCCTTCCCTAAGGGCCTCCATGGGATCGTGTGTGTCTTAGGTCTCCCCTCCCTTGAGGGAACTGACCAAGCATTGGGAACCAGACATGGTGAAGTAAAGTGGGCAGAGGCAGTGTTCCCACCAGGAAGATAAGCTTTGTCTCCTCAGGAGCTCAGGTCCTCATGGAAGAACAAACCCAGATGAAGTGGGTCCCTTGGGCTCTTACTCAGTCTTACAGCTTCTGAAACCAGGCAGGGTGTTTCCTAACATCTAATCTCCCCCTTTTTTCTGTTGTAAATGCAATTGTAGCCCTTAAGCCTGTGAAACCTATTATTTGCTGTTCCCGAAAGAAAACAACCGATCTCAAGAAAAATGCAATCTCAAGAAAACAACCTCCATATAGACATCATAAAGCACAAATAAGGATTAAGACAAAGGGGCATCCAAGGGCTGCTAGGACCCAAACTTGTAAATTCAGTCCATTGAAACAGTTTTTAGGGTTCAGCCATTGAACATTATGGGACACTGAGGGGTTGTTGCCTTCTGTGGGAGGTGCGGGAGCTTTGGCCCCTGTCATTGGGGCAGGTGCCATCCTCCTTTGTTGGAGGACCCAGGCCCGTTAGCGACAGAGCGAGTGTCCATTTTCCTTCTTATTGTTCAGGGTCAGTTGGGCCATCTGTTCTATCAGTCAGTTGGTTCTTGGCGCCAGGTAGCAGAGCTTGGTGTTTGTCCTGCTCATGATAAAGCTTTACTCTTTCAGCTGGTAGCCAGACAGGACCTGTAGGAATGGAAACACAAGCACTCCCTCTTCCCCAAGCTAAGAGGTCTACGGGGCCTTGCCAAGAGCCATCTCGCAGTGAATTTCCATATAAAACCTGAGGATAACATGACTTTAGCTCACTCTTCTGAAAATGTTTCTCAACTGGAGTACAGAGTGATTAATCACAATTTAGAAAATATAGGTAAACATGGCTAACAATCGAATTTGGGGGGGAAGGACTCATGACTCCCCCTTTTTGTTTCTTAAGAAGATTTCTAAAAGTATGATGAGCCCGCTCTACAATTGGCTGACCGGTTGGATTGTAAGATATCCCTGCTTTGTGTTGGATATTTCAACACTGAAGAAAAACCCGAGTAGAATGGGCAAGGTATCCAGGGCCATTATCACTTTTTTTTAAAGATTTTATTTATTTATCTTTAGAGGGGAAGGGAAGGAGAGAGGGAGAGAAACATCAATGTATGGTTGCCTCTCATGCATCCCCTGCTGGGAACTGGCCTGCAGGGAACCTGCCTGTAACCCCGATATGTGCCCTGACTGGGAATCGAACCACGATTGTCTGGTTCGCAGGCCTGCACGCAATCCACTGAGCTACACCAGCCAGGCCATTATCACTTTTAATTTGCTGAGGCCATCCTAAATGACTCAAGCCAATGGGCTCATATACTTTTAGCAGACTCTCCTGTTAAAGCGGATGCATGTAGGGCACCAGAGTAAGTATCAATAGAAATATGAATGTATTTGAATTTTCCAAAGGGAGCATAATGAGTGAAATCTGTTTGCCAAATTACTTGAGAACTTACTCTTTGAGGATTAACTCCTGTAAATGGGGGTGCCTTGCTAAGGGCTTGGAAAGACAGGCCCCCTACTGTTTCTGCAAGTTGCAGTGAGTTTAAGCAAGTTAAGTGCCCTGTTCTCAGGACTTGGTAGCTCTTAGGTGCAGAGTTTTCAAGAAAAGTGGGAAAGATGGGGGGGTGCTCTGAAAAAACATGTTTTAGACAAAAATGGTTGCACACCAAGGGCCTTTGGTGACTTGATTGACTAACTGTTCCCTTTGGGAGAACAGCCAGTTCTTCCCCAAGGAAACAATCAGTGTTTACAGGTACTGAGCTAGAAAGTGATACTTAGTCTTCTGTGGAGAAGGGCTAGTTCTCCCCAGGAGGCAGTATACATATATTTCAGCTTTATAACAAAGGTCAGGGCTCTGGCATAAACAAGGAGGATTGTTGATATTTCTTTAACACATCACACTCCCCATCCCATTTATAGCATGCTTTAGATTGACAAATTTATGAACACATTCACAACTTTCAGAAACAGTTTGTTTTTTTCCTCTACTGGCAAATACATTTACTTTTTTAAAAATTGGAGTTTTGACCTGCTCCAGTTCTGTCCTGGGTGGTTTTACCCCTCCTTAGGCCCCCTGCTCCTAGAAAGTCACCATATTGATACTGAACTTAGTATGGACACCCGATTGGCATAGCGCACTGCAGCCCAAAACTCCTGGGCTCAAGCGATCCTCCTGCCTTAGCCTCCCAAGTAGCTGGGACTACAGGCGCAAGGCGGGTCAAAACTGCACTGGCATCTCCAGGACTGCACCTGGCTCTGGCTGCAGGGAGGGGTCTCCCCCGCCCCACACCAAGGAAAATAGGAGGTGAGGGAAACCAATCTCCTCTCGGGGCCGCTGCCCATCCCTGGCATAGATATCCAGCCCCCACTCAACTCCTGAGCATGCAGGCACAGGCAGCTCCCGAGCCTACCAGGCAGCCATGAGACTCGCAGCAGCTGGTGAGAATCTCCCGAAGGGCCTAGCTAGTGGGCATCGGTCCCTTCTCTTCCATACTTCCAAAACTGAAGATCCCTAATCTAGGAGACGTTCAGGCCCAAAAATGCTGCCGAACCTAAAACATTGCTCTTGTTCTTTGGAGAGCCCGTTCCCTATGGTTGAGGATTCACAGAAACCTTTAAAGAAATTTTTTAACAAATAAAAAAACCTTTTCTGAAATTCCTTCCACCAAAAGCACAGTGATTACAAAACCATTCTCAATTTCACTTTTTCTCCCTGTGCACCTTTAAATCCTTCTGCAGGCAGATGGAGGGAAAGGCAAAACTGAAGGGGACACAAGAGGAGGCTTAAAAGAAAGAATTTTCTGAGATGCCTGTAAACTGTCCTGTAACTAGTTGATGTTTTTAAAGCCGATTAAAGGGAAATCTTTGTTTTTTTTTCCCAGTGCAGACCCAGTTTGGTGTTGCCTCCCAGCAAAATCTTGGGAGAGGGAGCAAGGCTCCTGCTTACTAAAGAAGGTACAGTTGCAAAGTGGTCACAAGAGGTAGTGACCTAGGAAGAAAACCCTTATCCTCCGAAATCCAACATACCCTACGACATTCCCAAACAACACCCATGGTCGTCGGCCCTTACCTGGGCTAATGCGCCCCTATTCCAACCAAGTTGGTGTGTTGTCCACAGGGATGATGGTTCATGGCCTCTGGGTCCCTGTTCATGCTGATGCGAACACTGGCCGGCAGTGTCCACGTCATTAGGGATGAAATGACACATTCACGTGGACTACGGAGTATTGGGTTTCTCCACACACCACGTGATAGTCCTCATTTACTATGCACAGGTTGCTTTAGGTGGTTACCTTTTACAGAAAACAAAGGAGCCAATGCCTCTAATCACATCACAGAAGGATATTTGCAAAAGAAAATGGAAAAGTGGTTGAACCGGTTACACTCGTCCTTGGAAGGTTTAGCATGGATTTTAGGAAGTTAGTTTGCGTTAATGTTTGCCACTGGGGGCTGGGCCCACACCATGCAGATAATCTCCTACAGTTGGATTTTTTGTCCTTCATTTTTTTTTTAAAGATTTTATTTATTTATCTTTAGAGGGGAAGGGAAGGAGAGAAACATCAATGTATGGTTGCCTTTCGTGCGTCCCCTGCTGGGAAGTGGCCTGCAGGGAACCTGCCTGCAACCCAGGCATATGCCCTGACTGGGAATTGAACTGCGATTGTCTGGTTCACAGTTCCACACTCAATCCACTGAGCTACACCAGCCAGGTTGTCCTTCATTCTTGATTTTGTAAACCTTAAGGCACTTGCAAGCTTAGATTTTCATTTAATTTAGCTGCTATAACATTAGAGCCACATTGATTTCATGACATCCTTGTTATGGAAAAGAGGTCCAAGGGGCGGACAATATTTGGTCCACCCAGGTATGCCAAAAACTGCTACAGAACAACAGAGGCCCCTCCCAAGGATGGTATACTAATACCTACTGGGCTCGTTTGTCTGCCACCAGAGGAAAGACATCTCTCAATGCCAGAGATTTGTGAAAAGGAAAGGAAATGTTTATTTAAAGCTATACAGACTTACAGTAGTGACCCGATGTCCCCATAAAAATATCAAAGTCCTTCAGGATAACCACAGATCCCACAGCTCTTCCTTCTCCCTCTGCCCTAATTTGGGGTACAGTATCTCAGGAAAAGAGCACACATCTGTTTTTCCAGGCCGCTGGTATGGTCAGCTCTGTTGACGTCCACAGGCAGGATCTCCAATTAATCCAAAGTCATGCGGCACCTTCCACTGGCAAGAGTTCTTCGTACCAAGTTCCAGTCAAAGTCTCTCCTGCTTTCCAGGCCACATGGACAAAGGGAGCACCCCAAAGCCACGGGGGCCTCTTCTACCAAAGCTGCAGGGGTCCGCACTCCACCAAAAGCCCATGTCTTTTTTCTTCACCTGGCTGCAGGGATCTCCATTCTGGCAAAGCTGTGTGGTTTTCGCTTTCACCTGGGAAAGAGGGGGTCTGCACTCTTCCAAAATTGTGTGGCTCTCTCACATGGCTAAGAGGAGGTCCTCACTCTGCCAAAACTGAGTGGCTCTCTCTTTCACCTGGGCAAGAGGGGGTCTTAACTCTGCCCAAAATGGCATGGCTCTCTTCTCCTGGCTGCAGGAGTCTACATTCTTCCAAAACTGCGTGGCTCTTCTTAATGACTGCTGTGTCTGGGTTTAAATCCCCGCTCAGGTCCTCCTTTGCAGCCCCATTTCTGACTCCTCCCACAATTGGTTACGCCTGCCAAGACTCCTGTTCTCTATCAGCTTTACTGGGCTACCATAGTGAGTCTGGGCACATGTGGCCCCATGGTGTGGAGCCAATCAACTCCAAGCTCTCACACAGGTGCTGTAACTCAGGGGACCAGCCCCTAGTTACATCCTGGGTAGAAGTCGCTTCCTTCTCCCTGGCTCAAAACATGGCCACAGCTATTTAACATATCTATGAAACAGGTTAAAGGTTACAGATATGTTAAATGACCATGCCAGAGGTTAGCTGGGAAACTGTTGCTATGCAAAACAGCTCTCAATGGCCCTGCTCCATTTGTCCTTTTCCTCTGGGTGGGGGGTGAGGACATCTTAATATGTCCTGGACACCCTGAGCTCTGGACCCCATCCCAAATCCTTTTCTGGGGCCCCCCTCTTGGCTGCACCCTGTTACACTAGGAAATAATCAAGAATGTTCTAATTCCTGGAATCAGCATAGAAAATACTTTAAAAAGTTTTCCACTTGATCCTGAATACAAGGTTATTAACTATGAAGGAGTGTATAATGATGGTTTTATAACATAAACTAGAATTGTTATGCATTTTGAGTTCATGTGTACATAGGTATAAAATTGTGTTTCTATTTATAACAATAAACTGAAATAAAAAGCAATGAATGTTTTAGGTATACAAAATAGTGATTTGACATATATATACACATTACAGTGATGACCACACTAAGTCTGGTAATCATTTGTCACCAAGCAAACTTATCATAATATCATTGACCACATCGTCCTTTGGCTTGTATGCACATCCTACACCCTCCCTCGCCAACAGGAACCACTGGCTTCAACTCTATTTCTGAGTCTGTTTTTGTTTTGCTTTATTACTCGTTTGTACTGTATATCAACTATATTTCAGTGAAAATGATCAAATAGTCACATATAAGGAAATGAATGCCTAAATATGACACACTTCTAAAATAAAATAAAAGTGGCTTGTTAGAATAAAAAAAGTAATAAATGTGAATTGGAACTTACTCTGGCCTATGTTTTATCACTCATATTGTTTAATGACTTTGTTAAGTTATATATGCTTATGAAATTTGTAATAAAGCTTACAATGTAGTGAAGTGAACTGGGTAGCATGTATGCACCTTCAAATTTTCTTGGACCTTAATGTTGGCAACCGCTCTGCCTGGTTCCCAACCAGGAGTTGTAACTACCCCCCATGGCTAAGGATGAGTGAGCAACCTCCAGAATGAGAGCCACAAGGAGACAAAGCTTGTCTCTGGTAGCAAACACTGCCTCTGCTTCCTCCCCCTGCCCCCAAAGCATGGTCCATGTCCGTGACGGGTAAGACTCCTCACACAGAGAGGGGCAACCTAAGCCAGACACGATCACTTGGGAGGCCTTCATGGAAGGACTCGGGGGGCTATGACGAAGAGGGAATGATGGACCCTCGCCCCCTGGCTATTATGACATAGCCCGAGTCCCCCTTCTGGGAGAAGTGCTTCCTGGCTCTAATCTACTTAAGCCTAAAAACCTATGATGGGGAAGGAGGTGCAGCCCTGTGCTGAGAAGGGCGGTTCCCCAGGTGATCAGGCATGAGGAAGAATATGTAAAATCCTGTGAAACCTGCTTTGTTTAGAATGTTCTCATTTAAATGATAAGGGTCCAAGCAAGAAGTTTGTTCCTCAAAGTTTTATGGCTCTTTAGCTATGTGACCCTGCTGGAGAATAAGCCCTCATGGTTCTTTGAATGCTATCTATTGTTTGATCCTTAACTGTATTCTTGTGCAAACAAACCCAATAAAAGTCCCTTGAGCAGGGGGCTCTTGTCCCTTCTTTGAGGGATCGGCCACCTTTCCTCCCCAAGCAGATCATGTCTTGGTAGTGTTTACTTTCAAATGTGGCCAACGGGGGGGACTTTGGGGGCAAAGTTGCCCCCACACATCTATAAATATGTAAACATGGTATTTGGCTTGGCCATTTTTGACTCGGAGATGTTACATTGTTTCCAAAATGTGACATATTTGTGGCAGGATCACTTAGTAAAACATTAAAATATCTCTGGCTTCCCTATAGTTTTCTCTTTCTCACTTTAATATGTTGCTGGAATTTGTAGTTCTTTCTCATCAAGAGTTTAAAGACACTCAAGTTAAATGAATGTGTCTTCACTACTGTCCAATTCAGTGGAAAGGTAATACAAGCTTTAGTAAAGCTGCTGGAAAGTAGTGGATTTGGGGTTAAAGTCCTCCGTTTGGAAGAAGTCTAAGAGCATAGTTTCCACCAGCTGTGACGACAACTCTCTGATGCCCGGATGAGCTCTAGAGATGTGGTAAAAGCTAAAGGAGAACAGTTAAATGGCAAATGCAGGGACGCTGTGTACTACTGAGCAGTTTTCAATCTCAGCAGAAAGTTCAAGTCCTTTTTATGAAATTGAAGGAGAACAGAAACATACAGGGTTTCCTTCAGCCCCTTCCCCAATGGCTTATGATAAGGTTTCATGATATAATACACTGGGAGCCAGAAATTCTCAATAGCTTAATGTTAGGAATGTAGTATCATTTTTATTTTGACAGATAAAGGCCAGGTGAAACGACAGAGAGTGACAGAAGGAACATTTCAATGTATCTTGCACGGCGCAGTCCTGAAACCATGTTCACACCTATGGCTTATTATGTAGCTTTGTAATAACCTCAGATGCCATGCAACTGAGCCTAGTGTTTAATTTAGTTATTTCAAATAACTGTGCAGTGACTTGACTTCTTTCTACAATTGTGAAATATGTATTTGAATATTATGAAAATAGGTCTTGTGACATTTTTCTTCTTCAAAAATGATGCTTAAATTATGAGCCATAAACTCAAATTTCATGAGTTGTCATATCTGCAAAACTAAAACTGAGCAGATTAAATGATTTCCCTTCTGCAAATCCTCTGGTTGCTCCTCACCATTTTGCTTGCTTAGCATACATTTTCCCCTTTACAAATGTCCACACGTCCTTACATCCTCACACCTCCTGCTTGACAAGCCACATCATTTCTGTCTGGAGAGTGTGACTATGTCAGATGTAATGGAGGAGGCAAGGAGAGAGACGCAATTTGAGTGCCTGAAGGAGTTGCTAATCGTATGAGTTTGACGGGTTGGCAGTTAGAACTACAGTCCCCCTGATTTTCACTTTGCCCTTTTAAATTAAGCACTTTAGAAAAATTAAGAAAGTAAGACAGTCATAACTTAACTTTGTTAATGTTGCAACAAACGCAGGCTTTAAAATAAAATGTGTTCTCATCAAGATGTCTTCTAACATCCAGAGAGTTTACATTTGGTTACTTTGTAAAATTGTTAAAGAAAGGAAGAACTACAGATTAAAAAAATATTTTTCTATCTAAATAAGCATAGATATATATATATATGCTTACTATATATGTATATATATGATCTTCCTTAATAGTATGAATACTCACTTCCAGTACATTCACATTTCACTTTCTTTTTATGGTTTTGACTATTGGTAGCAGTAATTGTATTTTCATTTTGAAGTAATTGTTCTTTTGACTCAAACTGACACTTGAGCAGAAATTAAAAATTAATTAGTTAACAAGCATTTCAAATGCTATCTCTTTATTTTTTTGTTACATCTGCTTTCAGAAGCTTGAAAAGTCAATGCAGGAAAGTCAATCCCATTCCTGCCAAAACAAGCAAGTTTTGATGTTTGCCAGCAGAAATTAACTATATTTCAGGACTTTTTAAACATGAGAAATCTTTTTTTGAAAGAAGTCCCATCCTCATTTGCAGATCACAAAACTATTTTTGCTTCTTGTCCATTCTCACATTTGGATAAAACAATTTCGCTTCTGAGTGCATCCATAAGCCACCTGGCTTGCTTTTCATCCTCAACCTAATGGGTGAAGAGAATGAGGGTTCCAGCAGCTTGCAGCAAATCTAGAAAGGGCTGTTCTGACGGTTTCTAACTCCTGAAAATAGCACACTGCCTCTCTAATAGTGTATCCCATTTATTCAAATTGTTGTGGGAAGGGGAAATGATTTTTCCTTCTGTTGCTCTTTCCATTATTTTCAGCGTCTTTTGCCATTTGACTTGATTCACTGACTCCAGGATCCTAGTCACCATCCTAAACACAATGTTGAAAACAACAGATAACTTTCCCAAGGATGGGGCTTTTAAATTTTCACAGATCAAATTCAATTGCATATCCAATTAATTACTGAAATACACATACCCAACATAACAAGAATATTTTTGCAACTGCTGACAAATTCAAAATAGCTGCTCGTTTGCAGCTATAGCTACTGCATATAGGATTAGGACCCAAGCAACAGCCTCAGCAATGCTTAAAGACAGACCCATCCCTAAGAATTAGAAGAAGAAAAAGAATGGGTAATCAATTTTCTACATTTATGCCAAGTATTTATCATTTTGAGATAAAAACGCTAATGTGATGTTCGATATTTTTTATTTTTTTAATTTGTGGACTATTTGTTTATTTATCAGTATCTCCCCTTTCTTCATAAAGAATATAAAGTGAACTAAATGAACACATTGTAAAAGGAGATGCTGGAAGATGATGTGGAAAATAAATGACATGAGGGGAAAAAGTACCAGTGAGAAAGACAGTGGCAACAGAGCACAAGCATGTGCTTGGGTCGTGATTATTTACCAAATCTGTCACTAAAAGAGGCTGAAAGTTAAACTCATCTCAGAGTCAATGCAAAGAAATGGCATAAGCAATTAAAGAATTCATGATGATAATAAAATCAAACAGTTACAAAGAAAGAAAATTAGACCACTAAAAGTGACTTTTAGTTAAAATTCAATAAAACCAGTTGTTAACAAATCATAAAAATGAAGTCCACATACTCTTTTCTGCTGTTGCCCAGAATACTTGCTTAATTACAAGAGTTAAATGGTTTCATAGTAGCCTTTAACATTAGCCAGTTAAATATGGAGAATAACAATAATAGTGGCAACAAAAGCCATACTGCACACCCTGACCTTGACCCAGTAATTTTTGATATGCAGCCCTTCAGTTGATTTTGATTTACAAAAGTGAGAGTGTAGGATCACCCCATGGGGACTGCTCTCTGATCCATCAAGAGTGTCCACAATGCTGAGAGCCCATGAATATTGAAGGAAAGCCTTCTGTAAGTATCAATCTCCAGAGGTTTCTGTTCAACTCTAGCTCATTGTGATTTGCTTACCACAAAACCAAAGCCTGAAGAAAAGTTAAAAGATTCCAATCTTATATTCTTCTTAACAGAAATATCCTCATGTTTGTAAAAGCGTAACAGGGAACCACTTTTTACTTGGGTTAGAGTAATCCTCAACAGCTTGAAGTATATATAAAAAAACTACAAGGTAATATACAATACTGGCTTCCCAGGTAGAGATTCAACTTAAAGTGGTATTTATGTCATGTTAATCACACTTGTTCATTCAGAATCATTGTTTCCAAATGCGGTTTGATTTATTAGACCTAAGCTTATTGTCTGCAAGAAAAGTATCCAGTACTCTCATCAATATTAGGATTTAAGTCACCAGACATGATCAGTTCTGCCCTGAAGTATGTCCTCAAAATAAGAACAAAATAGTTCTGCAAAGAGACCCTGCTTCAGAGATAATAACATGCTTTGTTTTGTAGTTCTCAAGCTGGGAGTCATATTAGAATCATATTAAAATGTCTGGTTCCCGCTCCCCGAGATTCTTATTTAATCACCCTGAAGTTGGATGCAGTGAATTGGGTATTTTTAAAAAGCACTGAGGTGATTTTAATAAGCTGAGACTCACCACGTTAAACCAATCAGTTCCAGCTTACCAGGAAATTAAAACAAGTCTAGTGAGAAAGCTCCGGGCTCATAAACTGAAAGATCATTTCGTTTTCTTAAAGTTTCCAGAATTATAGCCAATTCTTCTAACATTTATTTTTTCCTGAAAATATTGATGTAGTGAGGGATCTAACTATGAAAATGAAAATGTAGAAGTTCTAACACCCAACAAAAAGAAAAATAACAACACATTAGAGGAACCAAGACTTGCAGGTCCTGACTTAATGGAAATCAAAAACAAAAATAAAGTTCAGTAGCCAGATCTTTGTCATTTGAAAGAGTCTCTAATGTTACAAAAAAGGCCACAAAAATGTATAACCATTATATTTAGTCTAAATTCATCTGGAGGTCTCTCCTGCTTGCCTAAAGATCTCTTTCTATGCATAGCAAGACAAAAGCTTTTTGATCTAGGGAAAGAATGTCCACTTGGTTATATAAAATGAAGAATTTTGTAGAAGTTCCAGATCAGATCATCTGCACTGGATTGGAAATTATCGATGAATTAACCAACTAAAGGGGCTCTTAAAGCAATAGTTTCAACCACCAAACAAACAATTCACAAAGCCCCTCAGATGAAGACTGTTTTAGGCATGGGAGTGCAGACTGATAGGCTAGCCTTTAATCAAAATAAGTCTCGGAAAAGGTCCCCTTCTGAGGAGATTAGAATGGGCAGCAATTAGGTACAGACTCTCACTCTGCCTCCATTGGACCTGGAGGCAAATATATCCACCCTATGAAGATAAAAACACATGAATTTAGAACTCTTCTCATTGTGCTTAAAAACAATAATATGTAGACTGTGTATCACAAGTGACATTAAAAGATAAGTCCTATCCATCATGTTCAGGTACAATCACACCATCTTCTACTTATCTGAGAGTAGGGGAAGGACAGGTAGAGATTCAAGTGAACCATTTTACTCCTCCCCTCCATAAGGTATGCTGCACCCTCAGTCAGGTCAGCTGCGTTCCGTTTTGAATGCATGTGCACCTTGGGAGAATCTGTATTATCTGTCTTCCTCTTGTTCTCCTTTTGATAAATTGCTTCCTTGTACTTGGTGACAATACTGTTTTCCTTTTGGGAACCTTGTCAGACTTTGGTGGTGGCCCTGACCTTAGCAGCACCATTCTCATGCAGCTGGTAAAGGTCTAACAAAAAAAAAATGTAGCTCTGCAGATGCTGTTTCTTGAGTGTGAAATCCATCATCCCAGCCTATTTGTACCCATTAAAGTTTATTAAATTTTGGGCTGCATTTCTCTCACTGGTTCCTTTTTATAGTAAGTGGTGAGATGAGGAATAGGGCTCTTCCCTTCTATGAAGCATGTGTTTCTTTCTGAAGTTTATTTTATTTAGGGATCTTGGCTCCCTCAGCTCTCAGGTGGATTTTGAAAAATCAATGATTCTGTAGCTTTTTTGGATGAGTCCTAACATTATTGAAGAAGTGAGAGTCTCTTGTGACATCCCACCTGTTTACGGTCAGCAGAGGTCGGCGTGACTGTCATTGGCATCTGACTCTATGGATCCTTGTACCTTCCACAGTCTTTGAAATCGGACAGCACTGCTCAAAGAGTTGGGGATTGAGTGTACACGCAGGTCATCTCACATCTATTATGAGACACTGCAGGAAATGTTAAATAATGACAAGATTATGTAATTGGAAAATCACATTTTTACCTAGGGTTATCTTGATAGTAAAAGGAAAACAACTCTTGGATCTAGGAACATTGTTATTCCGGGAATCATCTGAGAAAATATTTCTCAGGTCAATTATGTGTTTAGCAGTATTTATGAAATATACTTGTCAAAGTTTTTGTTTGCATATTGCATGTCTGAGAAGGAGTTAACAACATGGAATAGAGTCAAAATATAAATGAAAGACACTTTTTGGATTCATAATTTGCTTCTTTTATAATTTTATCATACATATTATTTTATGTCATTATTTTAATAAAGCTAATTAATAAAAGAAAGAATCTTGATAAAAGGGTTATTTTGACAAGAAAACAAAAGTTAATAAAAATACCTACTAAAGTAAACTTTAAAGAAAACTATTTTTATTAAGACAACTATTATAAAGAGGCTCACTTGGCCATCATCAGCCAATAGGTGTAAAATTTCAAAAGTAATACCAATACTTGTGAATATTTGTTAAAGTTTCATTTTGTATTCAACACTGTATTAAATGCTTTACATAGATTACAACATAATTCTTTCTATAACCAATACAAAGGTATTACTTGCATCTCATTTTATGAATAATAATACTTAGAATCAATTTTCCAGATCAGTAAAATTCTGATGGCATCAGAATTCTATTGGAAAGAGTCTCAATTCATAGCCCTTATTTAAGCCAGTACATTACCCTATTTCCTGGCTGTACGTTTGCCTTTACATGAAATTCATGTCTTTGTGCATGCTTATCCTAATATTTGTTGCCATTTTTGTTCTATCATAGGTGTACAGATAATTTGTGATTAAACTACAGCTAATGATCATTGCACATTATTCAAAATGGAAGGAAAAAGCAACCTAGATGGTTGTTCAGCTATACTAATCAGCAGCATATTTTCACTAAGAAATAGTTCTAAAATACATACTGATATTTTTATTGTACAAGAAGTTAGTCTGCTAGCCTCTGATAACATGAGAAAATTAAGAAAAAAACTGGCTTAAATTCTCCTTTGAAATCCTTACAAGGAAAACAAACAAATCATCAAAATAGAACCAGAGACTTAGAAGTAAAGAACAAGCTGACAGTGACCAGAAGGGAAGAGGGTGGGAATAATGGGGCAAAGAAGTGGAAAAGGCAAGCCAAGGAACAGGAATAGAGGACTCATGGGCTGGACAATAGGGGAGGGATTCACTGTGGGAGTTGGGGGGCAGGGCAAGGGAGAGCAATGGGGGAAAAGATGGGGCAACTGCAACTGAACAACAACAAAAACAAAATTAAAATAAAAAAAGAAAATGCAGAGTGACAACAAAGGAATAGAAGAGCACAGATTTCTAACAATCCACTTCACCATAAAGGCAAATGGAACACTAGAAAAAAATAAGCTTTTCAAGCTGTTGGATTTACCACAATGTTACAGCAATCTTATGAGTTTATTCAAGAAAAACAATGAAATCTACTGTTAAGAACAGTGAGCTTTATAGCCTTTTCACTGGCCTATTCCCATCCCACTATCAGGTCTCTACAATAGCTTCGAAAACCATGGATGTTGCAACAATAACATTAACTCAGAAAACTAACATTCTAGGAGTCATTAGAGGGGCAGTTCTGGATTTGAAGCTCTTAAAAGCTTTGTGTGCCGAGAAATGCATCTGACCTATCTGTAATTTTCAGGGAAACCCCACCTTGCAGTCTTATGTTTATTTTACCTGATGCAAAGCTTTCTCAGTGCAAGGAAAATGAGTGCACTAATCTGCACATTAGAGAAATTCAATTAATCCAAGCTGAACACTATGGCAATGCACTTGACTTGGTTATTATGAATTAATTAACAAAATATCTATACCTAGATACATAATTCAAGTACCAAAGTCAGAGAATATCTTAAAAGTAGCTATAGAGAAGTGACTCACCATGTGCAAACTATCCTCAATAAGGTTAATGATAAATTTCTCACCAGAAACTACAAAGGTAATGTGTAATGATGTATTCAAAGTCCTCAAAGGAAGACTGTCAGACAAGAATATTAAATACCGAAAAACTATCCTAGGAAATGAATGAGAAAATAAGTCATTCTCAGATAAACAAAGCTCAAAGAATCTCTCAGTATCAGAGCTATCTTGGAAAAATACTAAAGGGTAAGAGCACTAGGAAATAACTCAAATACACTTGAAGAAACGTTTTTAACTTTTAAAAATTGTTCTTCAAGTACAGTTATCTACATCCTTCCCTCACCCCTCTCCCCAATCCAGCCACTTGAAGAATTTAAAAAAAAATACTAATAAAGGTAGCTCCATAGGTAAATATAAGACATTATACATATTTCAATATTTTTGGAAAATATTTTTATTTCATCTGATATAAAAATAAACAACTCAGAGCAAAAATATATATATATATATATATGCTGATGAGTCTATAATAGATAAAGAGATAATTATATGACCATAACAATGCAAAGAAGAAAGAGGGATAATGTTGACATTACATTGACATTAACTGGAAGTAGATGACTCTAAATCAAAGTGTTAGATGTGATCCCCAGAGGGGTTGCTAATAAAATACTTCATATAATATAATTATAGTAAATAAAGGGGCTAAAAATGGTATAGCAGAAAATGTTTGATGCAGAACTAGGCAGCAATGGAGGTAGAGGAACAAGAAAGACAAATGACACATTAAGAACACAGCAGGATACTGGACTAAATGTCCCCTCATCAGCATATCAGTGATTACGTTAATGGTGAGGACAAATCTCTGCTGTCGAAAGACAGAGATTGACAGATAAAAATATCATCTAGCCGAGGGATGTCTACAAGCAACACATTAGAGTCGAAGGCATAAATATGGTAAGCAAATAAAGGAAAGCAGAAGTGGATAATATAACTTTTTAACTCTAATTTGGATCATTTTCCAAAAACATTAGATTTCCTTATCAGTATCTTTGATTGAGCAATTGCTATAATCTTTACTTGGGGTCAGTTGACATGCCATCTCCTTCATTAAAATCCCCTTGTGCCACCACTAAAAATTTTTCTTTCAAGTGCTCTGTGAGTCTATAGTAATCTAAATTTAATTATCAGCAGTATTTCATCTACAGCACATACTATATCTTTACCATGCATTTAGTATACCTTCAACAATTATTCTGTAGCACCAAGAGATACTAAACTTCTCATTTGCTTTTACATTCCTTGAATGAAAAATTATATTTGTTGAATTAACTTTAATTTCTCTTCTATGATACGTGAGATTCTGATGGATACAATAGGAATAAACTAACTTTAAAGTCCTAGATGGAGAACATTGGCAAGAAAATCTCAGATATTTCACGCAGCAACTTCTTTACTGATATGTCCCCTAGAGCAAGGAATGTAAAGGAAAGAATAAACAAATGGGATCTCATCAAAATAAAAAGCTTCTGCATGGCTAAAGAAAACAGTATTAAATTAGCAAGACAACCAACTGTATGGGAAAACATATTTGCCAATGATACCTCAGACAAAGGTTTAATCTCTAAAATATACAAAGAACTTACAGGACTCCACTCTAAGAAGACACCCAACCCAATTAGAAAATGGGAAAAGGACTTGAACAGACACTTCTCCAAGGAGGACATACAGAACATTCAGAGACACATGAAGAGATGCTCAATATCATTAGCTATCAGAGAGATGCAAATTAAAACCACAATGAGATACCACTTTACACCAGTCAGGATGGCTATCATAAACAAAGCAACAAACAACAAATGTTGGAGGGGTTGTGGGGAAAAGGGGTCCTTAGTTCACTGTTGGTGGGAGTGCAGACTGGTACAACCATTATGGAAAACAGTATGGATTTTTCTCAGAAAAATAAAAATAGACCTAACTTTCAAATAGATGGATTCTAAAAATAAAAATTCGAATCTTCTAGTATGCTTAATTTTTAGGTTTATTTGAATCATTTTTCTCCTTTGGTTCCAATTCTATTTGCACATGTGATTAGGCAAGATATTTTACATTGTTAGTCTGTGTCCTGTAAAAAACAGAAAGGTACCCATTGCAACAAATTTTGCCTAGTGAACTTAAGCCCCAGAAAATTTTTGGTCCATGTTTGGCCTTTTCAAAAATGTTAATAGCTTCTTGCAAATCTGGAGTTCAGTTGTAATGGTACTTCTGTTATGTAATAGTTGTCTTATCCATAATTTATTACTTGAAATTTGCTATTTTCTTTCTGCTTAAATAATTGCTTTATTTCCTTATTATCTTATTAACTATGGTATATAATTTTTGAGGAGGGGAAAATGTAAACAATAAATTGTAACAACATCAGCCCCTAAACTCAGAATATCTTAGGATTGGAAGGCAGTTTCGTTGCTTCTCTTGGTTATAAATCTGTCATATCTTATGCATGAAGGGATACTTACATTTGTCTGCGTCTGCTTCTTTCAGCTGGTATATCATGTGTAGTTGTAGCCAATCATGATTTACCATCACATTTTCAAATTAAGTTGTAAAGGAAAAATCAAGTTTTGTTTATTACAATGCTGAAAACCTCATTTTGAGATCTGTGATTAAATGGGTGTTAATTTTTCTTGTGTTTAAAATAAACCATCAACATTCAGAATTCTTAAAATTATAATATTGCCATAGAAATCAGACCTTTGTAAGCATCTTTATTTAAAAATATTGTTTTCTGCTTATTAAACTCTGAATGTGTTAAACAATTATAAACTTTATCAAATATTTTCAAATTGTACCTCAGATAAGTACTCTAAAGAAATATGAGAAACTTACTTTCCCTTTATTCTTACAACTCTTGTATATTTATCTATTTCACATCATATTTGGTTTCGCAGCTGCCCCCTCCTCTGTCTAAAGCCTGCCTATGGGAAGTTGACATTTCTCTAAAAACTGGTAAAAAATTTGTAAGTATAAGAAAAGCTAAAGTAAAACCTAGTAAATAATGAAAGCCCAGCAGCACTTCACTTCTAAATTTCTTTGCATTATTGAGAACAAGAAGCTTTTCACGTCATTCTGATGGAACCTTCTGCCACCCCATCAACTGTGTTAAAAATTTCTCCCCGATCACAGCTGTAGATTATAGGGGAGTTCGTTGGAAATCAAATGAGTGAAATAGGCTTGCTTATGTTTGGTTCATTCACTTTTTTCTCATCTCCTCCACAATTCATAAAGTGTCTTCTGTGGAAAGTACGTTCCGACCAGTTGGAAGTCAGCAAAATTTAGCATTAACGAGTTCATTTCCACAAAAATTGGCTTATTACCATGAAGACTTCTAGTGTTATATGCTAGTGGTTTTTATAGTCATTTCCTTTATTCTTTATAAAAATATTATTTTACCTGCCACATTTGCAAATGAGAATAGTGAGACTCTCTTCTTGTAATTGCAAGTGATAAAAATATTACTTCAATAACGTATAGCAAGTTTACTTAGTAAAATAAAAACTTTATGTAAAGAAATTATGCATGATAGCTGAGAAGCTTTTATTAACCCTATTGTCTTTAAAATTAATATTATAGTGATGATCCTGTTATTAATAAAATGCTAATTAATAGAGATTTATGAGTAAAAATAATTCTAAGTAATTATAAATAAAATCTTCAGAAAATATTATATAAGAATTTTATGTGCTGAATAGATTTAAAAACACTTTTTAAATAGGCATCTGGTCAAAAGTTCATATATTATACACAAACTTATACATATATATATATATGCATAATTTACAATAGCCACTGATTGATATTATTTAATTTGCTTGTTTATTTTTTAGTGCAAATGATTATCCTGATTTGTAAAAGGGAATATTAACAAATAAATATTTCTTTTGTTTTTCTTCTTTGCCTTAGCTTATTTTCCTTCCATGATTTATCTGGAAGTAAGGTAAAATTAATTACTTATCTTCAAGAAAAAGTCCTGTAGAAATCATAATTTTCCAATAATATTGACATTGCTTTTAAAAATTTAAAGAAACAGTAACTAATAAATTTCTCCATGATTTATATTATTTTGCTGTTGATTGAGAGAGTAGACACTAAGCATGCTATTCATCAGTACAATTTTTATATAAAATTACATCTTAGATTCAATAAACATAACTGTATTTACCAGTCTAAAAAAGATTATTTTTGGATTACATTAAATACAGACATAAAATATTTATTTTTTAAATTTAATGGAGAAAAATAAATTCAGAATATTTATTTTTCAATTTATCACTCTGAGTGAATATTTAAGAATAAAAATTATGTTCTGACTTGCGCCAAGATGGAGGCATAGGTGGAGACACCATGCTTTCTCCCACAACCAAGTTGAGAGACAACAAAATATTAGCAACAAAAACACAGCCAGAACACAGAAAATTGAACTTTTCAGAAGTCTGATAACAACAAATGCTTCAGCCTGACCAGTAAGAGGGGCGAAGCCAGCAGCTGGTGGAGCGGGAATGCACAGAAAAACTTGGTCAGACGGACTCAGGCCGGATCCCAGGTGTGGGGTTGCAACGGGCGGACCCAGTGAGCCACAGGCATACCCAGCGAGGGTGCAGGGCGGTGGGTTGACTGTGGTCCCGCATTCATGCGCAGATAGACCAGGGAGAGAGTGGGGGGTGAGATGACAGGACCCAGCACGCCCCAGCAGGGAGAGGCAGCAGAGGGGCCGCCATTTTCCTGCTCTGACCCCGCCCCCACATACAGTGTCACAACCCAGCGACCTGGGTGGCCCCGCCCTGGTAAACACCTAAGGCTCAGCTCCTCACAATTAACGGGCGCGAAAAGACCAAAAATGGCTCAAGGAGATCTCAAAGCCCCAGAGCCCATAAATCTAAGAGACAAAGAAATAGCAAAACTTTCAGATGCCCAGTTCAAAACACTGGTGATCAGGATGCTCACAGAACTGGTTGATTTTAGTCACAAATTAGAGGAACATATGAAGGCTAAACTAATTGAAATGAAGGGAATTGCACAGGAAACCAATAGTGATGAAGAGGAAATTGGGACTCAAATCAAGAGAGTGAACCAGAAGGAAGAAAATAATGGCCAAACAGAAAAATATAAAGAAACAAGAATTCAAAAAAAAAAAAAAAATGAGGAGAGGCTTAGGAACCTCCAGGACATCTTTAAATGTTCCAACATCCGAATTATAGGGGTACCAGAAGGGGGAAAGGAACAGCCACCAGTGGAAAACTTATTTGAACAAATAATAAAGGAGAATTTCCCCAATCTGGCAAAGGAAATAAACTTCCAGAAATCCAGGAAGCTCAGAGAGTCCCAGAGAAGTTGGACCCAAGAAGAAACACAACAAGACACATCATCATTATATTAGCCAAGATTAAAATGAAGGAGAGAATCCTAGAAGCAGCAAGAAATAAGGGGACAGTCACCTACAAAGGAGTTCCCATCAGACTGTCAGCGGATTTCTCAAAAGAGACCTTATAAGCAAGAAGGGGCTGGAAAGAATATTCCAAGTCATGAAATCCAAAGACCTACAACCAAGATTGCTCTATCCAGCAAAACTTTCACTTAGAATGGAAGGACAGATAAAGTGCTTCTCAGATAAGACCAAATTCAAGGAGTTCATCATCGCCAAGCCCTTATTTTATGAAATGTTAAAGGGACTTACCTAAGAAAAAGAAGAGAAAAAAGATGAACAGTGAAAGGATAGCAAACTCACAGTTATTAACGACCACACCTAAAACAAAAGCAAACTAAGAGGACAGCTAGATCAGGAGCAGAACCATAGAAATGAAGATCACATGGAGGGTTAGCAACAGGGGAGTGGGAGGAGGAGAAGGGGGGAAAAGGTACAGAAAATAAGTAGCATAGACGGTAGATAGAAAATAGATAGGGGGAGGGCAAGAATAGTATGGGAAATATAGAATCTAAAGAACTTGAGACACGTGGTCATAAACTAAAGGGGGGGATGGTGAGGGAGGGTGTGCAGGGTGGAGGGGAATGAAGGGGGGAATAGAACAACTGTAATGGCATAATTAATAAAATATATTAAAAAAGAAAAAATCATGTTCTTAAAATATATTTAACTATCTTCGATGGAAAATAGGATCAAAAACTATAGATTAAACATTTATACAATTTATTTTGAGTATTTTTATAAAACTGTTCAAATACTAGTAGTTTTTTAAAGAGTGTGTTCCATGTTTAAGAAGCATGAGTTTTACTCCTTTGGTTTTGTAATTTTTATCTGTGTGTCAAGTCCTTTTTGTATACTATATGGAATGGTATGCTCAGTTCTCCAATTAGTTTCTTTTAACATACTCAGGGCTTGGAAAATGATTGGTAAGGCTGCAAAACTTTTCTACAGAGAGAAGCCAGGCCCTCGCATGATCACTACTATAGAAGGGAGTGAGCCAGACAAGCATCCCGTCTGTGTACAGGTACATTTAAGTATGTGTATATCATGAACTTTAGGCTCCTTTCTCATGGAAAGGATCAGCAAGGTAAATAAGCATGATGATGTCGCCAGTAGAAATAAAGTCCTTCCACCAAGTCATGAGAAAATGATTTGGGGACCCACACATGTGAGGGTGAATTGCAGAGGAAAGATTCATTGGAGCAATAATAAAGGACTGCTCCCAGGTGTCCAGTGTCTCATCCACGACCACTCTTTCAGCTCTGTTTTGCTACAGAGTAAGTCCAGTCTCTGTGGCTGCAAGCCTTCCTTGCTCTCACTAAGCCCAGGAGGACTAGAGCCCAGAGATGCAGAACTTCTTCAGAATTTGCTTGGCCTACCACCTGTGACTGCCAGGCTTGCTCAGCTGCTATAGAGAGCGGGAACAAAGGGAAAATGAGCAAATATGTGCTACCCCAACAGACATTTATTGTTTTGATTACATTACCTTGGGCTTAGAAGGGAGCAGGTTTTCTTTCAAACTAACCAATGTCTTCCCCATTCCTTCAAGGCTTTGCTCAGGATTTTTCCCCTCTCCAATAGATAGTTTTTTCCAGGTTTTCCAGGCTAGGCTCCCCAACCCCTTTATTTCACCATTGTGGCTCCTACTCTGCATGCTCCAAAGTTCTGCTGCACCATGTGGTTTCTACTACAAATGTGCGTGTGTCCCTGTGCCGTATTGTTTATGCATCTCCCCACCACATAGTGCTTATGGATCAGGAGCTCAATATCACTAAAATATCAATTCTTCCCAAACTAATCTATAAATTCAAAATATATCATTCATTAAGTTTTATTTTCAATGAATAGCTCATTTTGATTGAACTTTATCACCTCCCTAGGCACATGAATAAGCCTCTTTCAGTAAGAAATAAGGATTTCAATATTGTGGTATTTTATAACCAGTATAAAAATTCCAATTATTGTCATGCCAATTTCATAACTCTATTTGGCACAATTTATTTGTCATAAATATTATTTTAAATATGTCTTGTATCCATAATTTAAGAATAAAAGCTGAGTTATTGCCCACTTACAGACATCAAGTACAAGTTATTTTGGAGGGAAAAAATGTATCACAACATATTTCACTAAATACAAAATATCCAGCTACTTTAAAGTATGAATTTTTGTTAATAAATTATAAAATTATTCCATCGATTATTATGAGGAATTATAAATTTTTGGTGTCAATAAATGTTTAGCAAATACCAGGATGTGTTGTCCACTTGCTTCATAAGGCAGCTGCCATTCCATGGCTCCGGGGAGATTATCACTAAAGCTTCACTAACTTGTTTGATAAGCATATGTTAGTATATGTTCTTCTGTACTCATAGGTTTTATCTTTTGTGGATAAATACCTCAGAGGAAAAGTTCTTGCCTGCATGGTAGGTGGATGTTTAGTTTATGAGACACTGCCAAACAGCATTCCAAAGGGGTCAATGCCTATATGTACACCCACAAGCTTCTCTGTTCTCTGGCTCTCCCTCTCTCATGTATTCCACAGTTCATTTTATATAGTTTGATATTTGTAATGCCTGGATCCCCTTCTAAAATTTATTAGCCCACTCTGGTCATTTTTCATAGAACTACAATAGTTTTAACAGTGTTTAATTTTTCAGGGCAACAGAGAGCTTTTTAGAAATGATCTTCCATTTTATTCATCCATCTGGAGGGCTTTTGAGGGTACTCACTTATCCTGGTAGAAAATTTATTATCAGTTTCATGACAGAAGACATTTCATTACTCTTCTATTTTACAAAAGAGCATTGTGGAGGGTTTGTAACATTTTTGTCAAATGTCTTATAGAATTCACCAGTATAGCCAGTTGTGCCAGGGATTTACTTTATGTGAAACTCTCAAATTATGAATTTATTTTCCTAAATGTTTATAGGGTGCTCACATTTCCCATTTCTTAGTTTATTATTGTTTAAAAATTGTTTATTATAGATATTTATTGTCCCTTTCATACCTAGAGCATCTCTAAAACCATATTGGATTCCAGTATCAGTAATTTTAAGGCATTGGACTTATTTTCTTTCTTTAATGCTTTTTTATATTTTTGGCAGGAAATCAAGTTATTTAAGGATTACTTCAACCCCTCCATGTTTCTTTTTTTCACTTTGTTAGCTTACATTTAAAGGAGCTGTGATAAATAGATATCTCCCAAGACATTCATAGACTATTTCCCAGAACCTCCCAATATGTTATGTTCCATAACAAGAGAAAGTCAAGGTTTCAGATGGTAAAATTGCTAATCAGCTGCCCTTAAAATAAGAAGGTTAAACCTGGATCATCAAGTGGACCCAATGTAATCACAAGGGTCACGACAGTGGAGTGGGAGGTAGAAAAGGAGGCAGAGTCTGCATGGGAATCTAAGAAATATATGAGCCGAAAGACAGATTCAACTGACCATTGCTGGCTTTGAAGATAGAAGGGAACCAAAGCCAAGGAATTCAGGCCGCCCCTAGAATCTGGAAAAGTAAGAAAATAGAGTGTTCCCTAGAGTACCTTGAGAAAGTCTTGCTGACATCTTTATTTTCTTTCAGTGAGAACTAAAAAGAACTTCTGATACCCAGGACTGTAAGATAACACATTTGTGTTGTTTTAAGGTACTAAATTTGCGGTAATTTCTTACAGTGTCCACAGGGAACTAATATAGGGATCTTCACCACAGTTTGAGATGGGTAGTTTCACTACTGCTAAGGCATGGCAATTCTTGTGTCTCTTGTGAATACCCTGAGTGTTCAATAAGGCATTTCTACATTCATTGATTGAGAATTGAACATCTCTCACCCTTGGGTATATTCTGGAAATTTTCCATATTTTCACCCCCAAAGGGTTGTCATCCTTATACTTTTTAGTGGGAATCTAGAAATCTGTTGCATGACCTATGTTTGTTTATTGTCACCCTGTGAATGCACAGCCTACTAGTTATCTCTCCCACAAAAAAAAACAAACAAACAAGTGGGCTACTTGTATATTTCAGAAAACATTTATTTTGTGTAGCCCCCTCCTCTCTGGTACTCTGCCCCACAAATTTCAACTACTTGTCTCCTGAAATTTTAATTAATTTATCAACTGCACAGGACCCCGGTTCTTTGGATGAATGTCTTTTTTCTTGGTCATGATTCAGAAAATGTTCCACAAAGAGAGGGTGAGGGGAAATTATAGTATTTGTTTCATTGACTTCCCTTCTCTCTGATATCACAATTTTGAGTTTCTAGTTGTCAAATGTGTAAAAACAGATTTATTTTGTTTTTTCTTCGTATTTTTTATCCAGTTTTCTAATTCACTGTAGTTCAAGGACAAGTCTGATGCCAGTTGTTCTGTCATGGCTAGAGCTGAAGGCAGAACATTAATTTGTTAAGGGCAGAAAATAACATATATAAAATGTCTGTCTTCACAATTCCAGTTTAATGAGTTGGTTTGTATTAATTTTAGATTTCTATACTCATTGTTTAGTCACTGTTTAATATCCCACTTGTTTTTATTCATATTCTTACTCATATTCCTATTCACTCATACATACAAAAGTATTTTTGCATATGAGATTTCATTCACTTTTACAGGCACATAAACATATAGTCTAAATACTTTGTTGAATTTACCAAGTAGTTCAAAATTTAAAATAACTTCCACAATATACCTGAATTAGCTAGACAACTATATAGATAGGTTACTGTAACCTACACTCAGGCTAACCAGTACCAGAATTTAAACTCCAGTGGGGGGAAAAAGAACAAAGAAAAATCATGAAACACATTGCATTTTCCTCAATATTTGTCACCACCAGCTTCTGGAAAGCTAAGAAAGAAATATTATGTTTAAGAGAATGAAAATAATTGTATACTTATGCTACCAGTTTCAATCTCTTATGTACTATAGAGAAATCAAGACAATTACTATTTACTTTATGATTCATTATATAATCAGTAGAAATCCAAATAATTTGCCTATAAGAATCTTTTAAAAATAAATATATCATTGCACACTAATTATTGACTCTTTTTCACACAATTTACATAATTGAATTGATAACCAGTGAATATATCCATATATTGGGGGGTTCAAAAGTTGAAATAATAAAATCTGTAGCAAATATTTTAGGCTTTATGGAGTGTTCCCTCAATGAAATAGAAGAACATTAGTAGGTTATTCTTAGAAGCTAGTGCCAACATTATTCTTACCTCCGTCGACTTGTGAATATAAGATGCTTCTTTACTGCCTTCAACATAATGTAAATATAATTTATATCACACATAACTTATAAAACGATGTTTGTATTACTTATTTTTGCCATTACTTACAAAAGCTACAATAGGACCTCATGAATTCGGGGCCTGCTCAGGAAACTTGTCATAAACATAATATTTTAAAATATACATGATGCTAAAAAAATGATATAACGCATTTTTGTTTTATAAATTTGAAGCATCCCGACACACTTTGTGTCACCGAAAGTAGATATGAGTTATTTCCTCATTATAAATCTATTTTCTGTGTTAAACTATTTCTTCTAAAAGCCTTCAGAAAATTGAATAAATTAATTACAGTTATACTGAAAGTAGTGTATGCTGCAATAAATGAGTCACTGATTGTGATTTATATGAATGCTACAAGCAAACAACCTCATATGTAACATGATATTTTAATACAGGGAACATGGTAGAATTCACAAATAAGTGTTCGTTAGCCAGCACTCCCATTTTATATGGTAAAACACTAATAATTCAATTTCTGTTGGATTCTGTAAATGTATCGGAATTACTATATTTAATATTTACAACATTACAAGCTATGATAATATCTGTCATAAAATACTTATAGCAACCCTAAAATCTAAGATATCGGACAGCCATGGCGGAACTCTGATTTTAATCACCCTTCTCCCGATGGCCCTTGGTTAGTTTCAGCCTTTTTTCTTACTCTAGTTACGTAGTATTATTCTAAATCACTTATTGTAGGACCATTCTCTTGACAAATAAGCATTGGACATGGTTATTGTAGAAAATTTTAAAAATTCAATATAAAGGGAAGTTTTCTTGGATTCTCCTGCTAAGTTCTTTGTTATTCTTCTGAAAGAAGACCAAATAGCATTATTCTTTTTTATTGACTGGAAGCATTTTAAACTGGTGGATAGAATTACCAGCATATGATGCCTGTAGTCAGTCTTGGAATTTTAAGGTCAAAAACAGGTGTGTCACAAAAGGCTTGATCTACACATGGCATTTGGAACCGCAGAATCAACCACCACGTATGTAGCACCACTGCCTCTGCCCTTCTTGTTTCAGGGCATTTAATGACTTTTCTGTTACCTACTGGCCATTAATTATGTAGATGTTAACCTATGGTATCAATAGGAGCATGGTAATAATTTTCTATTAATAACATAGATTTCTAGCAATAATAGAATCGGCAACTAGGTATTATTTATTACATGGCATGATATAAACCATTAAATGTTGCATTTACAATTTTTACTGTCACAGATGATGCTTTATGGGAAGGCGCACAAATTGAAGAATGGGGAAAGTATAGTACGCCCTATGTAATTATATAGTTTCAGATTCTATTTCTGTCTGTCTCTGTTTTCCTTATATGATAATTTTTCTTCAATTACTATTCACTTAGTATAATCTTAAAAACAGAAGTTTAGATAAATTGAACTTTTTTCTAAGGCAAATCCATAACAAAATTGAGCACATTAAGGGGCAGCCCCATTGTCTGAATTTAATTGCATTGATTAAAATGTTCACAAAAAAGAGTACATTTGGCATAGAAGCACAATTTAAGTAAACTCTATATTTTAAAAGTTATTTATGTTAACTATGAAATACAGTGCTACATGTGGGGAAAAGTTCAATTTCACAATTATTTAATATTAAACAATAAATATAACACCAAAATATTATTTGTCAGTTGCAATTTGTTATATATTAATACAAAGAGTGACTTTCAATATTCAATTATTTCTTTCTTTACTTTAAAATTCACATGCAATTTAAGGGAAAAAGGTATTTAAAAATGAATTCAGAACATATCGAGTATTTTCTCACGAAATAACGTGAAATCCCTATGATCTCCTAGGTACAATGTGAAATGTTGTAACATTTTGTTTGACTGTATAAGCTGTATTCTATTTAGTCTGCCTGTTAAAAATAGTACAGCATTACTTATATTCAAGTTTAGTCTAAGTTAAATGAGAAACAGTGTTTCTTTTGTATGCAATCCATTAATTATAACAACAACAACCACTTTGACTCTACTGATTAGGTCAGAACAGAATTTAGTATACTTTGTAAGGTCTTTTCTGTTATTATCTTCAGTGATTTCACTATGTTCAGCAGTATTGGTGCTGATTTGCATTCCAAAAGATAGTTTCAAATGGTATCATGAATTTAACTTAAAACATAAAAGCCAAGGAATTCAAAGTTAAGCTCATATTAGAATTTGTTATAATCCCCATTAAAACTGGGCTACTTTTAAAATTTGCATATTTTTCATTTATAATGCTCTCTAATAGTGTTGGCCTTAGTGCTCAAAGACACAGAATAAATGTTTAAGACTCAAGGTTTAAAGGACTTTGTAGAACCTTTGTCCATCTATGATTTTCTTTATCTTGGCTGATTTTAAATTATTTGCTGTTAAATAACTATGCTTCTTTTATTCAGAAAGTTAATATGTGTCTCTGATATACAACATTTAATACTTTTTCTCAGAATTCAGATACAAATCATGATATCTTGCCCTAAATACGCTCACAGTGTGATGAGGAAGACAAAATTGACCAAAAAATTAAATTTCTACAAATAAATGCTTTGAAAAAGATACTGCTAGATTGTTTGGGAACATGGAGAAAGGACCTCTAAGTCAGATTGGAGAATCGTGAAGGGAGTATTTTGAAGGTTAATTAAAGAAATAACTGACTCACAAAGGGGAAGAAGTGGAGGAAAAAGACTTCAAGGCATGAGATTCTAACCTGTGACCCCATGGAGCCACTTCCCTCCAGTCTTCTTTCTACACGGGTAGCATATGAATGAAGTTGCTGAATAGACCATGGTTCCTTTTTCCTATATTAACCAAGATGGTCATCTTAAATCAATTAGACAGGCTTTTTCCTTGCTCTGGGACATTGACCTCCCTTTTTTGGATCATTTACTTAGCAAAATATTTTATTGTCAATTCTTTGTCCACCTCTCTGAGATGGAAATCTTTTCCCAGTTCCTGGGCAGTTCCACAACCCACTAAGGTCTGTCTCAAGGACCTGGGCACCATAGCTTTGAAAAGTAGTCATCAAGGAAGATGGTATCCCTGTGCCGGAGTCTCTGTAGAAGTTAAGGAGCCCAGCTTTCCATAAGTGCCAATTAGCAAACACAAAGGGGCAAATTGCACTGACCATTCTCTCTCCTAAAGCCCTTTTCTCTCCTAAAGAGTTAGTTCACTAGCTCACCCAACACTTAAAAACACTCTTTTATTTCTCTTTAAGTGGAGTTGGGTTCAGTCTGTCTTCCCTATTGTAACAGTCATAAAAAGTCTTCCTTGCCTGTTTATCTCCATCTGCTAAACTTTTTCTTTGATAATTTCAAGGCATAATTTCCTCATAAAGTAATTTTGAAGTGACTTCAAGGAGTCAGTTCTAATCAGAGAAAAATAGTAATTTTATAAAATGAAATTTTAAGTTTGTAATTTTTTGATCCAAAGGTAATGGATATTTTTGTCACGGGAAACCAAAAGTGAAATATAAAATAGGTATTCAGAGTAAAAATTATTTAATTATTTTTATCCTAATGACATTCAAGATTGATATGTCAGAAGGTTTACTATAAGCACTGTGGGTTTATTTTCTTTGCTATGACAAAGCAGAAGCTGAGGTAAAATTTGATCGATGTGGTAATGACAATGTGGATTTATGAGGTTCCTTAATGATAAGTAAAGAGGAAAAATATATTTTAACAGAAAGCTAAAGCTAAAAGAAGACAAGTATTCTTCTGTGTGTATGTGTGTGTTTGTGCATGTACGTGTATGTTTGTACATATTATACAATGTAAGGAAATTACCATTGATAGACCATTAACAAGGGCAAATTTCTACAAAGATGACTATGACATTTATTTCAGTTTTTAAAAACAAAGTCATTGTTATTCTTTTACAGTTATTCCAATTTTTCCCCCTTTGCCCTCAATTGCCCAGCATACTCCTTGCTCCCAGTCAATCTCCACACCATTGTTCACGTTCATAGATCATTTATACATGTTCTTTGCCTAATCCTTCTCCTACTTTACACAATTATCCCTTTCTCCCTCCCCTTTGGCCACTGTCAGTCTGTTCCATGTTTACATGCTTCTGTTTCTATTTTGCTCTTTAGTTTATTTTGTTCATTAGATTTTTCTTAAAGGTGAGATCACATGGTATTTGTCTTTTACTGCCTGGGTTATTTCATTTAAGATATGCACTCTAGTTCCATCCATGCTGTTGTGAAGGGTAGGAGCTCCTTCTTTCTTTCTGCTGTGTAGTATTCCCTTTTGTAAATGTACCACAGTTTTGTTTGTTTTTTTATCCACTCATTCGCTGATGGGCATCTAGATTGCTTACAGTACTTGGCTATTGTAAATTGCTCTGTTATGAACATTGGACTACTTAGGTGCTTTTGAATTGGTGTTTCAGGATTCTGAGGGTGTGATCCCAGCAGGTGAATCACCGGATCAAAAGGTAGTTCCATTTTTGAAGAAATTCCATATTGTGCTCCACAGTGCCTGCATCCGTCTGCATTCCCACCAACAGTGCACTAGGGTTCCCTTTTCTTCACATCCTTAACAGCACTCGTCATTTGTTTATTTATTAGTGATGGCCATTATAACAGGTGTGAGGTGATGTCTGATTGTGGTTTTAATTTGAATCTCTCTAATGACTAAAGATGTTGAGCATCTTTTTATATGTCTATGGGCCATCTGCATGTCCTCCTTGGAGAAGTGTCTACTCAGGTCCTTTGCCCATTTTTAACTAGACTATTAGTCTTCCTGGAATTGAGTTATATGAATGTTTAATATATTTTGGAGGTTCAACCCTTGTCCAATGTATCATTGGCAAATATGATCTCCCATATGATCATTTCCCTTTCATTTTGATGATAATTTATTTAGCTTTGCAGAAGCTTTTTAATTAGATGTAGTCTCATTTGTTTATTTTTTCTCTGTTTCTCTTGCCCTCAGAGATACATATGCGAAAATGTTGCAACATAAAATATCTGAAATTTTACTGCCTGTGTTTTTCTCTAGGACGTTCATGGTGTTGCTGCTTAAGTTTTAATCTTTTATCCACTCTGAGTTTATTCTGGTATATGGTGTAAGTGTGTACTCTAGTTTAATTTTTTGCAAGTACCAGTCCACTTCTCCCAATATTATTTATTGAAGAGGCTATTTTTACTCCATTATATGTTCATGCCCTCTTTGGCAAGTATTAATTAACCATAGAGAAATGGGTTTATTTCTGGTCTCTCCATTCTGTTCCATTGATCTATGTGCCTATTGTTACGCCAGTACCAGAGTGTATTGATTACAGTGAGCCTTGTAGTGTAGTTTGAGATCAGGTATTGTGCTCCTTCCTACTTTGTTCTTCTTTCTCAAGATCACTGAGGCTACTCCGGATCTTTCTTTGGTTGCATATAAATTTTTGAAATATTTGCTCTTGGTCTGTGAAATATGCCATTGATATTTTAATGGCATATTGATTGAATATCAAATGGCATTGACATTTAATAAGGAAGTCTGTTGAATCTATAGATAGCTTTGGGGAGTATGGACATTTTAATGATGTTAATTCTTCCAATTCATAAACACGAAACATGCTTCCATTTATTTGTATCTTTCTCAATTTCTTTCTTCACCATTCTATAGTTTTCTGAGGATATTTTATCTCCCTGTTTCAATTTATTCACAGGTAGTGTATTTTTCTTTTTGCTATAGTGAATAGAATTTTCCCCCAATTCCTCTTTCTGATAATGCATTCTTGGTGTATAAAAATGCTATTGATTTCTACATATTGACTGTATATCCTACTATTTTTCCAAATTTATTTATTGGGTCAAATAGTTTTTTGGTGGAGCCTGTGGGGTTTTATATGTACTTTATTATGTCATCTGTGCATAATGACAATTTTATTTCCTGTTTTCCAATTTGGATGGCTTTTATTTATTTACTTTTTGTCTGATCACTGTGCTTAGAACATCCAGTACTATGTTGAATGTGGGTGAAAATGGATACCCCTGTCTTGTTCTTGATCTTAAGGATAAAACTTTTAGTCTTTGAGTATGATGTTAGCAGTAGGTTTCTCATATATGGCCTTTATTACATTGACTTATGTTTCCTATATTCCCACTTTGCTGTATTTTTATCATAAAAGGGTACTATAATTTGTAAAATGCTTTTTCAGCATCTATTGATATGATGATGTAATTTTTGTCTTTCACTTTGTTTATTAATTTGCAAATATTATATAAAGTTTTCACCCCTGGGATGAATCCTACTTGATTATGTTGTATGATATTTTTAATGTATTGGTGGATCTGGATGGCCAATATTTTGTTGATGATTTTAGTATCTATGTCTATCAGAGATATTAGTCTTCTTTTTTTCTTTGTTGTGTCCTTACCTGATTTAGGATAATGCTGAGTTTATAAAAAGAATTTGGGAGTGTTCCCTCTTCTTAAATTTTTTTGGAATACTTTGAGAAGAATAGGAGTTTGTTCTTCTTTGAATTTTTGATAAAAGTCGCTTGGGAAACAATCTAGTCCAGGGCTTTTGTGTGCTGGGATTTTTTAAAAATTACCACTTTAATTTCACTAGTTGTTGCCAATTGATTCAGGTTTTCTGCTTCTTCTTTATTCAGTTTTGGAAGATTGCATGTTTCTAGAAATTTATCTATTTTCCCCAGGTTGTACAATTCCTTGGCATACAGTTTTTCATAGTAATTTCTTACAATCTTTTGTATTTCTGTGGTATTATTTGTAATCTCTTTTTTATTTCTGATTTTATTTTTTGGGTCCTCTTTTATTTTTTCTTTATGAGCCTGGTTAAAGGTTTGTTATATTTGTTTATCTTGTCAAATGACCAGATCCTGGATTAATATATCTTTTGAATTTTTTCTTTTTTGTTTAGTCTTTATCTCATTTAATTCCACTCTGAACTTGTAGTCTCCAACATGGAGTCTGTAACTGTCTCCTTCAGACTTAGTGATCCCCACTGTTCTGCCTTGCCAGCTTTCCATCAGCACAAGGCCCAGTAGTGATTCATCTAACATCATAGAGCACAGTCATTACCTATTTCACCTGCTTCCAGAGGGTAACTCTGATGCAATTGGGAGGATGGCATCATTGGTTCATCCCAGGGAGGTACTGTTCAGTCTTCAGGGAAGATGTTGGGGATGTTTCCCTGCCCCACCCCAGGCCTTGGTCTTTCCCAGACTCTTTCCAATAATGCATAATTTCTGATGAATTAGCTATCCATTTCCTATGAGGGGCTAATCTGTCTAAAAGGGTCAGCCCTTTCCTCCATGTTGCTGATGGAAGCTGTGTGTAAGAGCCAAGGTTGGTGGGAGTATGATAAATACCTATTGCTATGCCTGTCTCTAATCTCTGTGCTCTTCTGGTTTCAGTGAACCAGGGCCTGAGAAACCAGCATAGCTGGTCATGTCTGATAGAAGTTCAGAAAGAGTCCTTTTAGAGCTTCTCATTCTTTCCCCTGTGGATACACACCGAGCAGGGGTCCCTGAGCCTGTCATTGATCCGCAAAGCCTGCAATCCTGTAGGTAGGGTAGGCCTGCTGCCTGTGAGGGGAACTGCCTGGCTAAAACAGACGTCAGGAGTTCAGTTCCTGGACTGCCAGTCCCACTCTCACAGGAGACCCATACCGGAACGCTCTGCTCTGTGCAGCCCCCTGCTCGCCAGCTCTGCTGATCATGTCCCGTAATCCCTCCCGCATGCCACTTTCTGTTCTTGCATAGCTGGGCTCAGTGGGACTGAACTGCACTTTCACTCTGGTTTCTCTGTTGGCAGAGCCCTTGTGCGCAGGAGCACAGGGTCCCTGCCCAGACACGAATTAGCTCCCCTTTCACAAAAGTCTCTGTGCGGCACCTACACTGTAGCCCCAGCCATGGTCTGCTTTCCCCCAAAGCAAAAAGTCCCTTTCAGTCAAGGCTGACCACAGTTTGCCAGTGCCACCAGCAGTTTTAGGAGATAGAGTTTCTCTCTGGAACTCTCCCCGTCAGTGCTGCAGCTACGGACATGGTGCTCACTGTGTGTGCGCAGCCTGAATCTCCTTGATGTTGTATTTCCTCCTGAGTCTCTCCCTGTGTGGGACCAGGGACTCAGATCCAGGATGGGAGCAAACCACGAAGTTGTTATTTTCTGTCATTTTCCATCATTTTCTTCTGTGCTGCAGGCTCCTCTCACAGGGCATTTTCCCCTCAATTTATAAACTGTCTAACCAGATGGTGCAAAGCATTCTCTGTACTCCTTGTCTTCAAAAAATCCCATCAGTTGATATTCCATTGATTGTTCAGGTCATTGTTGGAAGACCAGCTGGAAATCCGAGCAAGTGGGCTCAGCTTCTACTCAGCCACCATCGTCTCTCTCCCGTGCGTTTCAGTTTTAAACTAGAACTGTGCAAGGCAAACTCTGTGTAAACCGACTTCCTTTTCAGCAGCTCTACTTCATAAGTCAAGAACATTACAGTTTAGAAAAAAGCTTTGCCTTTACATTCATGGCTTTTAAGTGTTTCCGAGCCGTTTCAAATGGTTAGAAAGCTTCCTCAACCGATTCATAACTAATAGGTTACCCTCGCTTGCATAGTTTTGAGTTGAGAAGATATTTTTCTTGAATTTGGTCAGGAAACCAAAAGAGAAATATGGTACCAAAGAAACCTCCACTTATAAAATGTGAATCAAAGATCTTTTTGTCTCACTTCACCTTGGTTTTCATTTCTGTCATAGATTGTTCATATAAAATCATTATTTACACTAATTTAAAGTTTTGAATTGTAGGAATGTCTTTTACAGTTTTCCAAGCTGGGAAGTAATAGATATTTTATCACCTTCAAATTTTAAAGTAGCAACATATGTGGTTACGTAAAGAAAAACTTAACATCTTTACACACAGAAGGTCACATTCATAGGGACATCAGTTTTGATTGCATTTTATCCAAAATGTGATGGAACTGGGTTTTCTTATTAAAATATTTAATAGTATGTATAAATAATACAGATTTTCTAGTTATTACAACCAAATAACAATTGAGGGAGAGTAAAGAAAATTATAGTTATCTTGTCATTTTTCATAAAACATTATATAGAAGGTTTGACAACTCAGACAGTAATCCTGTAGGTAAGCAAAATGTAATTAATTGAAGACAAATTTTATATTTTATTCTGTTTTTCCAGATATTACACTATGTTCCTTTAGGAGCTCCTTTACAGAAAGTACTCCTGTAGGTAAGCAAAATATAATTGATTAATTGAATTGAAGACAAATATTTACTTCTGATTTTCAATATACTAAATTATATTTCTTTAAGAGATAACAATTATTTAAGTGAGTTTTGTGTCCATGTTAACATATAGTAAGATAACTCACAACTTTGTTGCTCATATTCAGTTTTATGTAACAAATAGTATAATTCCTTTCTATTATTTATTAACATAAGTCTCCTCATAACAATCTGAGATAGGCAGAGTGATTATTAATTGGTCTAGTGAAATAATGGTATTGCAGATGACTCCACATTGTCAAAATATACAGGCTATAACACTGGATAAAATATGTATAAAATGCACAAATGTACCTGAAAAAAATATGTTAAAATATTCAATATTAACTTTAAATTCTTTAGGGGAGTGAAAAATAGTGTTGACTTTGATTTATCAATAACATACACAGTTTAATATTACCTAGCCCTATGTACTATCATTCTTTCTGTAAATGGCTATTTATGACTCGATTGAAATATATCCACTTTCAAATAAGTCCCGCTGGAAAGAGATACAATTTTAGGTGCTTACTCAGCACATGTATGAGCAAGTATCTATTATATTATTAAAATTATGGCTTGACATTCATGTTTATCATATTTTTGGCTTTTTATTTTTCTTTCCTACACAACAGACTTTTTCAAAGATTACTGTGCATTATATTAAACTTGTTGGATTCTTGTTAAAAATAAACACTTCTAATTTCTATACACAGATTTTGTGATTTAGTAGGTTTGATTAGCAGCCAAAGAATCTTCATTTTTAACAAGCATGCCAGGTACTTATTATGGATATAATTCCTGGACCCCATTTGTAGAAATACTATTTATCTGGACTATATGGGACCATCCTTTTTGGCATTTAACTCAGTTTTAGACCTCAGTTATATACCCCTCTCCCTCTGCCTCTTCGTTTTCCTCTCTCTCTCTTTTCTTCTCCCTCTTCCTCTCTCATAAACTAAATTTAGGAGGTTTGGGACAAAAAAAGTAGAATGTTGAAGTGATTTTACATATAAAGTAAGTATTGAAAACCCTCGCCCTTACAGCTTACTGTCATTATGGAGCCAGAGGAAAAGTTGGAAAAAAAAGTCCCTACTCTGATGATGCCTTACAACAGTAGCAGGAACCCGATAAGTGACTTTTTAGGCACTGCAATAATAATTTTAGTCTTCCTAACCTTTTTGTTATCGTTCTCATTTAAAACTTATTAATTCCAACTCTTTCATTTTACTGATCTGGGTCAATATTTTGAAAAAGTACATTTTTTTTGTAATTTTATTCCCTATTTGTAAAGCGATATTTAATTTGGCATAAAGCCATTACTATAGTCCATCAAATAGATGATGACATTCTTTTTGTGTATAATTAAGATGGAAGCAAACATTACCAATTAAATTATAATTCAATGTGTTTTAATTATTGCCTATGCTTTTCAGAAATATTCAAATTAAAGACTCCTTATAATCGTGAAAATATGATAATTTGAAAATAAAATTATGACTGTTTATTAAGACAATTATATTCTGTAACTTGCAAGGACAGCCAGTAAGGATTTTGTGATCAAATCCATGGATACTCAGAACATGTGCAATTCTCTTGGAATTTTTCTCCCAAACTTTCTAAGATGTGCTCATATTCACTGAAACTCCTCTTGGCTTTGGATTCCATAGTCAATCTCCAGTAAATTATAGCTTGTTTTAGCAACTTGACAGCAGTAAATGAAGAGCATTTCATTCCAAATACTTATGACTGCAAATGATAGAGCATTTGAAAGAGACTGGGCTATGCATCCATCATCATTTAGTTCCAGTTTTTTTTTCTTTCCCACTTAACTAGGTGTGCAACTGAATATCTGTAAAGCTCTATTGTTTTAACAGTAATTCATGCAAAATTATTTGCATCATATGGCTTTAAAATTGCTTTAAATATCTCATGCTGTCTTTTTCACCCAGTACAATATGTGCAAAAAGATATGTAATCTTAGAACAATATTTTTCAATACAGGTTGAATCAGATTCACCAGCTAAGCAATTTCAACAAATGCACACTCATTTCAATGTCTTTCCCAAGTATACTTATGTGAGTAGTCCAGAACAGAAGGATGAGGATGTTTACTTTCAGGCATATTTTAATCCTCTATGTATGTGCAGTCCTAGAAGCCAGAAAAGCATCATCATCCATGCGTTTTTCCCTCTCTTTAACTCGATATATATTTATGAGTCAAATGTTATGAGTTGAGCACTGTGACGTTCACTGGAAATAGGGTGGTGAGAGGGAAGGAAATGGACCCTGATGCCACAGGATTTTCACGTGACAGGTGCAGTGGACATCCTGCCAGAGAAGTGCAGGACTGCACAGAAAACCTCACCTGGCAACTTGCAGGTGACAGCTCATGAGCACAGGGTGTGAACGACTTGAAAGGGATTGTTCATGTTTTTGGAATTTTGCTGACCAATTGATTACATGTTACTTGGAATAAACCATAATGGGAATATTTAATGCATGGAACTCAACAAACGTTAACACAAAAATGTTTTTCTTGTATTTTTCTATTTCATCCCCTGAGAGTTAGGATAATGGATGGGGGGTGAAGGGTTTTCAGGAACAACTGTGAAGGACACATGGACAAAACCAAGGTGGGGGTGGAATCAGGGGAGGGAGGTGTGGATGGCTGGGGTGTCGGGGAGAGGTGAGGGGAAAAGGCAGACAATTGTACCTGAACAACAATAAAATTTTAAAAAGTGGAAAAAACTGATTTTTGGTAACTACGCATCATAGTCCTCTTATAATAAACAGTTATTTGAGTAAAAATACTTTTTCATTATACCACTCTGAAATGTAAAATAAGGACCATCTACATCCTCAGAAGTCGGAGGAAGTATCATTCAGCTCTTGAAAGAATTGTTGCTCCAACTGGAGAGTAAAAGTTAAACAAAACAGACCTTGATAGAGAAGATGGACTTTCTTTGTAGATGGAACAGCATAAATTAACAAACCAAAAATCACAAAGATACATTGAAAAGGGTATCATACTTTAAATGTAATGAAAAAATTCTATTGTGGCTTAAGTTAGAAAATAAAGAGGAGAATGACAGAAATTTAAGAACCAAACATGAAATGAACATAGAAAAATTTCCATGTGGAGATGAATAGGAAAATCCTCCTGGGAAACTTTCCAATAATATAAATATAGCATACATTTTTTTTGAACTCAAAGGGAATAGGAATGTAATGCAACACAGATGAATTATATCTGCCTTTCAAATATTAATCGAGGTAGGGTTTAAGGAATGAGTTGAAGAGAAAATAAGAGTTCTCTGGAAATTGGGTAGTTGGAAATTTTTTCTGTATTCAGAGAAAGATGTTTTTGGCTTTGGCTTGGCTGGCTGTGGCAATAGAACTGAAGTGAGTTGGTTATAAAGAGATCTGTTTTGTGAAAAACTGACAGGATTTTGTCATTTTGATCTGTGAAGCAATGGCAATATGTGGAAAAAGTTATTACTTGCAGCTTCCTTGTTTGGTCTATTCACTCTTTTAGTGAGTTCAATTTATTAGGACAGGAGACACAGGGGCAGCAGCGGAGGCTAAGGGAGATTAAGCAACACACGTTTGATATGTTGAGTTCCAAGTCCCCGTTAAAAAGGGAGTTAGAGATGAGGGTCTGCATGGTGAAAGAGAAGTATAGTTTGATGACATCCACTGGGAGTGATGGAAGAGAATATAATACAAGAACATAAACACACTTTAGGAAACTTGTGTCATCTCTCTATTTCTGTGTAATAGACAATCCTAGAACTAAGTTGCTTTAAAACATTAACAACTTTTTTTGTTTTTTCAACTGTGTCAGCAATTTGGAATAAATTCAGCCTGGTTGGTTCTTTGGCTACTTTCAACGGAGCTTATTCAACACTTTGGGTCTGCCTGCTTTAAAATAGCCTTACTCCTTTTACTGGCAAGTGCTGCTGGCTGATTCTCAGTCTACAACTCTTCAGCAAATTTTCATCGCACTGGGGATTGGCCCCAAATACAATAAAAGAGAAGACATTCCTCAGTGATCATCATGTCTCAAGCATCTACTTGCATGATGTTTGATACTATCTCACCAGCCAAAGAACGTCTCATGGTCAAGAGCAGACAATGTGGGAAAACTGTGCCTGACTGTGAACACAAGATGCACTGAGGGCTATTTCTCTGACAGTAACTCTAAACCTCAAAGACCAATGAGAAGATAAATTAATAAATAAATGGAGAAGGGACACTTAGCATACTGGTGAGAAAAAATAACAAAAAGCATTACAAATGACACAGGAAAACAGTAAGAATGACAGAGTATTGGTAACATGAGAAAATGTGACACTTTTCATTTGCCTAGCGTGTCTTGAATCTTTATTGTTTCCTTCATCTGTCAGTTTTATATCAGTTAGGATTGCATTCAATGGTATGTATTAAAAAGAAACATTTATAGTGGCTGAGTCTCAGCCATGCAGACTTGACCCACATGAAATGAGGTCCAGATGTAGGTGGGTCCGGAGGTCCCAGTGGCGTGGCTCTGAAAGGACTGGTGAGGACTCTCACTTGTCACCTCACTTTCGTTGTAAAATGGCTGCTTCTCTCCAGGCATGTGGAAGGAAGAAAGGCAAAAGTGAAGGGAAAGCTCTCTTTTAATGAGACTCTTGGGAGAACAGCTTCCAACACTTTCCATTGTCAGGGTTAGATCTAATTCCACACAAATGGGAGCACTGGAGTATAATCAGCAGGGCAGAGAGCCCCCCGTGAACAGAGTCCGATTTCTGACACAGTGAGGGATTTTTAAATGTCAGGTGGAATAAAAAGCTAACATATACTGAGCATTTAATTCCTAACCAGCATTGTTTTAAGTATTCATACATATTATCATAATTAAATGCCACAACCACCCTTTACATTAAGTACTGATATTGTTATTAAATTTAAAGACACAAAATTGATCAGAGAAAAATTAACTTACTCAAATTTGCATAATGAATAGGCTCTTAAAGATTTCTGACACAAAAGGAGAAGTTTTACGCTGCCACATTGTGTAACACCACCCACCAATGTGATTAAAATGTATGGCAAAGACAGCCTTCTGTCTACCATTATTGTAACCTAACATAGGATTTCTAAACAAGTAATTTTTCCAGTAAAGAATTAATTTATGGTATAAAAATTTAATTATCATTCTTTTATTTTAAAATATGACTTCCTCATGTAGTTTTCACTTCAATCATGTTTACTACATAACATAGTCCATACATCAATATTTATATATCTATTAATTTCAATATGAATGGATTTGGTAATTATATTAATTATAAGGAAAAGTTTGCTTTCATAATATCCTGAACATTTTTATTATTATGCCAACCAAATAATTTGGTACTACATTTAATATCTAATGGGGTATAAAATTATACTGTGTAAGAAAATCTTCAAAATTTTAGGGTATTTTTTAACACAATGGCTTTTAAAACCCTTAGACCCATTAAAATCTCAAATAAATTGATTTTATACAAAAATAATGTGAAGGTTTAATGTTTGAAGCAATAGAAGCTATTGAACTCATGACTACTACCTGTCCATAGCTAGAAGCGTATTGAAACATATTTATATCACATCTACAAATGAGAAGAAGTAATACTATCTTTTCATTGTCTTCCTTTCAAAAGTATACTGTAACAAAGATCCTGAGAAAACCTTTCATGATAGAAAGTGTACATATAATGAAAGAGTCAACTCAGGCAAGTATTCTACATTTATTCAAACTGTAAAATTGCTCGTATATAGAGAACTTGTGCTGAATCTACTTTATTTAAATGGAATATTGCAGCATACTCACAATAGAAGCCCATACATTTCCCTCTGCATGATAATGTAAGGTTTATGTTGTTCAGAAGGAAATTTCTCAGAACATTACAGAAAGTAGAAATTCTTATTATTCAAGAAGTTGGGTAGAAGAAATGTGATGACTCCGAATTCAATAAAAGGCAAGTTTTATTCCAAACAGTGGGTTCATTTTTATTAGGTATTCTACATTTTTATAGTAATTACCAGTACAGTTTGTGCAGGAAACCTGAACTATGGGCTAATATAAGTTTCATTATTTTCTATAGAGGAGAAGGTAAGGCAAGTCTATCTTTAAGACTGATACTCTGTTTTTATTTTAATTTATTTTTTATAATATCCAATAGATAGTCGAGTTGAATGATTCAGGAAAATTTAAGTATAATGAGTTCACCGCATTAACTTCATTTGTGTGGCCTTTAAAAGTTCTTATCTTTTGAAAATCTCTTTAAATGTTATTTTATGCTGTTTCTAACTTCTGGGTTAAGTATTTTATCTAAATGTTTGCTACCTCCAGATGGGAATAGAGCTTTCTTTGAAAGAAAGTACTAACCAGGACTGACCCTGCTTAGCATCAGAGATCAGACAAGATCAGGTACATTCAGGGTGGTATGGCCATAGACGTTATGCTAAGCAAAATAAGTCAGGTGGTGAAAGACAAATATCACATGATCTCACCATTAACAGGAACCTAGTCAACAAAACAAACAAACAAGTAAAATATAACCAAAGACACTGAAATAGAGAACAGGCTGACAGTGTCCAGAGGGGAGAGGGGAAGGAATTTCAGGGGGAAAGGGGAAGGGTTTACAAGAACAAGTATAAAAGACACATGGACAAAACTAGGGGGCGTGGAAATGGGGGGGAGGGTTGGGTGGGTGGGCTGAGATGGAAGTAAAAGACAGAAAACTGTACTCATACAACAATTAAAATTTAAAATATATAAAATAAAATAAAGTTCTATTCCATTGACAGCCTTCTGTCAAGTATTATTATAACCTAACCACCTACCTCTTATATTATTGTATTATTAACAACTTATTACTGTGACCTAACCTATTGTACCCTCCACTGAGTAAACTGTGTTCCCTTGAGTCAACGTGTCATGCACCTACTGTGCACCAAGCACTGTTCTTGACTGAAAAGATAAAATGACATTTGATACCACTGCTGCTGACTGGCTCGTTGTTTAACTTATTAATCTTTCAGATATAGATATCAATGGTTGTATCATTGTTTTGTTCCATAACTATATTTGTCTCTGTAACACAGGTAAGTTGACCAAAAATAATAGAAATGTACTTCCTACTTCAAAGCTACGTGACTGGTGTCACCACAGAGGAGCATGAGGAGAAAAGGAGATGTGCTGAGAGAGGAGGGAAGCAAATGGCTGGCTCATAACATATAATTCATAGTGCAGACCCTATGCTTTAATTTAAGTTCAATTAGATGGATTAGAGAGTTTAAAGAAAGGCGATAACGTGCTATAAATTAGTATGCATCTTAATCATTTAAAAGGAAGAGATGGAAAATTAAAGCATATTATAAATACTCCAGATGGGAAATATAGAGGAGAAGCAATATAAAAATATAGCATTTCAGAAATAGCAGGAAACATGGATGCTCGGAATAAGAAAGTGTAGTTGTTTTTGGGCAAGATAAATAAATATAAATGTATTAGCCTGTCAATTATGTAATAATAGTACAAAAATAACTGACAAATACATAATTAGAATGGGAGATTTAAAAACCTCTCTTGCAATAATAGATCAACCAAAAATATTTGATAAGGACTTAGACAAATAGAACAACACAATTAATAACAGTGATTGAAGATACATATGGTAACCATTACATGCAATGTGCAGAAATATGGATGTTTTTCAATTACATGAGAAACATACTTTAACATGAACTAGGCTACAAAGAAAATCTCAAAATTCTCAAAAATCTTCAAAAATGGCAAGAGTGTTATAGTGTAATACAAAAGTCATTAATGTATCTTAATCCTTCCATTGTATAATATTTGAGAATTAAGAAAATAGGGACTAAAGTATTATGTGCATTTCATGAGTAACTGAAGAAGTACAGGATACTTCGACTTATTTCAGGAATGTTTAATTTTAGTGAATCTATATATGTAGTGAATCAAATTGATCACTCAAGGAAAAATTGTATTGATAAATGCCAAGCTATTATTTTATTAATAATTCATAGTTCAGTTGTTCTTTTATAACATTATTCAATTAAACCACAGAAAGTTAATATTTTAATAGATGATGTAATTTTAACATTGTATAGGAAGAATAAGTAACATTTTCTTACATACTTCTCAAATAAAAATTTGGAAATATAAGAAACATTCCATTACTTTAAAGACAATTAAATAACACATAAATAATTTGTGTTACAAGATTGAAAACACGTAAATGTAACATTAGCATCATGCAAATAAGTCAGACATAGACAATTTATATGATGATTGGGAGTTCATAGATACTGACTTTTAAGACAATATTAATTTTGTACATAGAGAGCTTGGAAAGTATATCTTATGATGCATAAACTATTAATGGTTTATATATATGATATATTTGGATAAATCATGCTATTGACAAAAGTTGTTCACAAATAACATTTAATTGTTGTTGCATAGATTTGTACTTGATATTTATTTCTTTAGTTTGCTTATTAATGCTTCATTTACTTTTCAATGCACATGTATAGCTCAAATCAAGGCATGTAAGTAAAAGTATTTCTACGTTGTTTTAAAACCTGTTATTTATAAACAGATTTACTTCTGTTTCTCAAGAGATTTGTTTCACATATAAGTTGTAATCGAGTCACTGCTTGACAGATAAGATGGGTCAAAGTTTTATACAAGTCATTGGGCATGTAAGAAATATCACATATAAAAGAAATGTGGTAACCATCTTAATGTCCATTAGCAACACAAATTTATTGACTCACAGTTTTGGAAATGAGAAGTTTGATATTCAAGTATTAACAGGGTTGCTTTTCTCTGAGAGTGGTGAGGAAGAATCTGTTCCATGCCTTCCCCCTAGCTTTGGATGATTTGCTGGTGATCTGTGGCATTTTGGGGCATGTGGATGTACCACTCTGATTTTTGCATTCATGTTGCTATAACATTATACCTGGGGGCAAGTCTTCTGTTCTTCACACAGTCTTCTTTTTATAAGGACAACACTTATTAATAGAATATGGGTCCATTGTACTATACTCTACTATGACCTCATCTGAACTAATATATAACAACCCATCTTGAAATAAAGTCACATTCTAAGGTACTGGAGATTAGGATGGCAACATAGGAACTTGGGGTGGCACAATTCACCCTATTAACAGACTCTAAGTCTTCACAGAAAAAGAAATATATAGCAGTTTACATTCTATGATTTGTGATTACTTTATTGATTCCAGATACATGTTTGAAAGTGTTTTCTTATTTTCTTCCAGTTTTATGTGTTTTTACGGAAAATATATCATTGTGTTACTAGAAAAATGTACATTTAAAATTAAATTGAAATAAATAAACATATTGAAATATATCACACTTTAATAGAAAATTCTTTTCCAAGAAGTGTTCTGTGAGTAGGGCTGTTTAACCTTATTTTTAGTTTCTGGAATAAAACTCTTGACAATAATGTTATGATACATTGTCAAGCCAGGGTTTAGCTTATTTTTTTCAACACTTGAAGGAATATCTGTGGGAAAAAATTGGAATCAATATACCCGAGTGAAAGCAACATTAATCACTGAGATTAGGAAAAGGTTAAGTGCCTGATGTGATGATAATAATATAAAGAGTGGAGGGAAAGACAGAGATACTTGGAGAGTGAAATACAAAAGAAAAAACTGATTCTTAAAATTGTTAAAGCCTTACTAGAAATTTCTGCTTTTTAATGCACAAAGACACAGAGTGGTATAAATTGGCTTCTATTAGGGTTTGGATGGTTGAAAGAAAGGGGAGGTTTTATTTCTATATTTGGATGTGTTAGGAAGGATTAAAGGCACAAATCTGACCTCCTTCTTATCTTTTTCCCCACTTTCCCTTAAAGAAAAAAGTCTAGGAAAACTAAGCTAATGATGGGTATGATTAGTTATTCTTTCTATAGATTTTCCTTCTTCCTAGAAACCCCCATGCTCCACATACTCTAATTCAAAGCTTTTCAGGCAAAACTGAGTTAGATAATACAATTTAGGGATATAGTTCCAAATGAATAATTTAAACCTCTGATGCCTGAATTTCTTTGCTGAGGCACAGAAATCATACCCGACTTTACTTATTCAGTTTCAAACACCAAAGAGCAAGCTAGCCCTGATGGACACCTATAATTGAAATAGAAAAGCAGTAAATAATGATCAGTCTGCTTTAGATGTTCGCCTTCTTCACACCAAATTAATATTTGAAGATGTTATTAATTTTGTTGTAAAAATTAGTAGGTGTCATTTTTACATCAGTGTACTTGATATGATGTTCAATAAACAACTCTTTGTTCATCTCTTGAAGATATTTTATTCACCCTGTTTGCTTTCATATGTGTATCTGCAGTACACCAGAAAGTTTTATGCCTGTTGGAAGGCAAGAATTACTCAAAGCAAAATTCACTAGTGGCTTTAAAGTAGGGAGGGATTCTCTTGTTTGTAAGATACCCATAAGACTATCAGGGTGAATTTTACTATAGTAACCACATGGAAACTATACAGTAAAACAAACAAACAAACACACAAACAAATAAACCTAATATAAAAAATAAAAAATAAAACCTCACCTAAAAATAAAAAAATAGCAAAAGAAATATGTCACAAACATGGAATTGGCAATTAGAAACAAAATATTTTACAATGCATCTCCCACTCTCCACTTAAGAAACATACTACACCTGAGGACCATCAGAAACGTGTTTTATCTGCCCTGGATGGTGTGGCTCAGTAGATTGAGCACTGGCCTGTAAACCAAAAAGACACTGTTTTGATTCCCAGTCAAGCCACATGCCTGGATTGCAGGCCAGGGCCCCACTGTGGGGTGCATGAGAGACAACCACACATTGATGTTTCTCTTTCTACTTCCTTTTCCCTATGTCTAAAACCAAATAAAAAAATCTTAAAAGAAAGAAATGTGTTTTATCCCCTTTCTGATTTTATGCTCATCTAATGTGTTAAAAAAGGTGCTCTTAAGTTTTTTTCAGCAAAACTGTAATAGTAAAAGTAAATAGTAAATAGTAATAAGTAAAAAGTAAAAAGTAATAGTAAAAAGTAAAAAGTAAATAGTAATAGTAAAAATGAGTACACTGATACTAAGCTATAAAAATTAAAGCAAGACTGATGGAAGAGAATTAGCAAGCATGTGGGTTTTCACGGGGCTCTGCAATCTAAGCAGCAGGAAGCAGACCACATACCTGGTAGGGACACTATCCTTCCTATGCCATGAGTTTAATGCACCACCATTTGATCACTCCCTTTGTGAATCATTAACAATTCAAAATCAGAGATGGAGGCTCTCTTTATCCATCCAAGACATTTTAGATATCTATGGTGAGAGGCAGTGGTAAGAGGCAGGCATCAGGGATTATCATTTTCTTATACTATGTTAAATAGAGAATTGCCACAAAAGGGCATTTAGGTAATCATTTTTAAAAATAGAAAAGAGAGCAACTGTTGTGAATGGGTAATAAAAATAAATATTCTGCTACACCAAGGGAACCCTTGATAAGTAACCCAACTTCTCAAATATTTAATTCCATAAGAATTATCAGGTAGGTTTTTGATAAAGTAATTTGCATTCAGTAGCTGAAAATAGAAATGTACATTTTTATTAGTAAGCAGACATCTAGTTTTGTCAACATTCACATCTGAATATAATCACTACAGCTCAATACTTAACATTTCTCTGGTTAATAAAAAGATCCAGTTTCTCTACTTAGATGGTCAATTTGACTGCTAGATAATTATGATACAACTTATTCAAAGTGAAATCCAGGGATATGGGCTACAGTAAGGCATGGTGATGTATATTTAGTCTTAGGTCTTTATACACTTAATAAGGTACAGAAAATTGGCCTGAAAATGAATTTATATTGAGTTAATTATTTTCTGTCTGGATTTCTTCTTCAAGAAATAATTTTCTTCCACTCTAAAAATGCAAACCCAAAAACCAAAATACAATGAAAAACATGTTTAAAAGAAAAAAATAATAACACTGAAAACATAGATAAACCCAGACCATAGATTGAAGTGTAAGTGTTCCCTTAACTAATAGTTTTATCACAGCATTAGCCTTCTTATTATACATAAAATCTGTATTCAGTACTCTGTGCAAATCCATCACCCCTGCGGGCAGCACTCTGATCTTCCTGACACTCCTTAAACGGGCTCTACTCTCCAAGGTGCACTGACTAATGTGGATGTTCTGAGCCTGTATTACTGTATGCTGGTCTTTTTCATAGAGGTCAGGCTTCAGATCATCAGCATTCCGCTTTTCAAATTTACTGCACACAGGCAGATATGTCTTTCTCCTCTCTAGGGATATTGTATTCATGGAACTTTGAACTTGTAGCCTGAACCTAGAATCCACAGAATCAAAGTGGATGTCAATTGCCTTGCCTACCCTAGGAGAAAGAATATTCACCACGAGAATTAGAGCACTCTCGTAAATGGCATCTGTCATGGCAGAGCCTGCAGCCTCAAAAATTGAGGTTTTTATTAAACTAATTGTGTAACATTGGTTCACAGGGTCATATTGGTTTCAGGTGTACGTTTCCTTGGTACAGGATCTGTGTGTTGCATTGTGTGCCCACTACCCAAAGTCAGATCTTATTCAGTCACCATATAATTGGGCCTCTATCTTTTACAATGGCTCCATCCTCTTCCCTCACCTGAGCAGGCTAATTGGGCAGGTGTTCCATGAACAAATCAGCAAGCAATTTGTAAGTGGGGAGTGTGTGGTTGTAGAATTTCTTGGAGTTTAATATTTCAAGGAAAATAACATTTTAGAAAAAGCCGTTATAAAGAATGGTTATGGGAAATAGTGGCTACTCATGAGGCAATAACATTCACTAAATCTGAATAGGAAAAAATTTGGGAGACCATAACAGGGTGGGTGAAACAGAGGAAGATACATGTAAGAGAAAGGAAGAGGGTTTATACCCATAGCAAACAATCAAGGACAACAGGCATATAACAAATATGCACTTCCCTGTCCTAAATATTGCAAAGAAACTTTGAATTAGTTTTCGTCCCTCTATGAAAACAAACCAAACATATAATTTCACTCATATACGGTATATAAAACTGAAATTCCTAGGCACAGACAACAGCATGGTGGTTACCAGAGGGAACAAGATGGGGGGAGGGTAATAAAGGGTAAAGGAGGTCAATTATACACTTTAAATACATAGTACAGATTGTTGCAGACACTCAAAGATGCTCTATTTATTAGCGTTGCTTAAAACCACTCATCTCCGGTGGTGAAAGTGACCTTTTCTCTGTGCCCCCCAAAATGTTCCTTGTAAAAACACATCATCTAGTCCTTTGCCCTAAAATCTATTTAAAAATTTGGTATTATACCTTTGTTTGAAATTAAATACCTACCCTAATTGTTTTAAAACCTGATTTATAACGGAGGCTTCCAAGGTTTAAGCATTAGCTCTTAAGAATTGTCCTGTGTTAAAAGCATGCCATGCCCCAGGCACTTTTACACTGTGACCTTTTATTTTCATTAAATGCACTAGGTATAATCTCTGTTTTAGTCCTAGCCTTCAGTGACGCATAAAATCAAGAAATGAACATACTTTAAAACATAATCATTCTACTTCAGATTGTCAGCGCATTTCTCCCATGCCCTTGTACTTGGCTTGACACAGACTGACACCGCAAACGATAGTGTACAGATGGGGATACTGAGACCTCGTGTGAACCCACATACACGCAGCATTTATCTCCCTTTTAACCAGGTGTGTCGGAGTAAGGAGACCTAATTTCACACGTTAGAAGAAGAGACATTTACAGTCACTGGTAAGTGACGAGGGAAAGCTCATGTGAAATTAGTGTGAGGAGGGTGAACATTTTTCCAATTATCAGGCTATGAGCTCCAGGGAAAACATGATGAACAGGAGAATGAATAGCCCTTGCCTCACTCTTTTCTAGACAGATGAGAATTATTAATATGCAGTGGTCACTGATGTGCCACCCAAAAATGGGGCAAAGAATGACCTTAAGTTCACAGAACGGAGAAAGTTATTTCCCAAACAGAAAAGGAATCTAGACCTTAACATAGTAAGTATGATAGCGGCACCACTAGCAGGCCTGATGCAGTTTTCTTATTTCATTTCAATTTAATTAGAGAAATTTGTTAAGTTTTGTGTGCTACAGTTAGAAGGAAAATACATTAAAACAAATAAGTTGTTATAAAATAAGAACATGAGAAAATTTGGGGGAAAATAACCCCAGACTATGTAAATAAAAAAATAAATTTACCATTTTAAAAAGAAGCTTTGGACAAATATCTTATTTTAACTGTTCACAAACACATGCAATGAAAATAAACCCATTTAGCATTATTGAAATGGAAAATTGGTGTTCCATGAAAAGATAATGGTAAAGAAAGAAAAAGAAAAACTAGATACAAAGACAGAATATCTTTAATCATATACCTGTCAAGGACTTTTGCAGGAATCTAGACTTTCAAAACTCAACGCTTTAAAAAACAAGCATAATAAAATGAAAATGGCAGAAAGAATAGACACTTAGACAAAATGATAGGATCTACAAATTTCAAATAGGTACATGAAAGGAAAAAATATTTTCAACATCATTAGCTTTCAGGGAAATGCAACTTAAAACCACAAAATATCAATATTACCGTACACCTCTTAAATGGAAACAAAACAAAACTTACAATATTTAGTGTTAAGGATTATGCAGAAAAACTGGAGCTCTGATACATTATATGTGGGAATGAAAATTGGCATAGTAACTCTGGGAGATAATTTAGTGGTTTCTAATGAAGCTGCATGTGAACTTACTGTATGATCCAAAAATCCTGCTCTTAGGAATACAAAGAATTCAGAATTATCTCCATACCAAAACCTATACACAAAACATTTATAGCAGCTACACTCATAGCAACACTGAACTGGAAGCAACCCAAATGTCCCACAGAGGTGATGGGATAAACAACCTGTGACACACACAAAGAAATAGAACACCGTTTCCAATATAAAGGCACAAACTTCATGAATGCAGCAACTTGGATGGATATCAGAATTATTTTGAGTGGAAAAATGCAGCATCAAAGGTTTTATGCTTATGTTTATTTTTTGGTGGCATTCGTGAAAAGAAAACACTTTGGTTTGGGGAAGAGTTCAGGAGTCAGCAGGGCCTGGTGATAGAGGTAAGCAGCAGTGACCACAAAGATGCGGCACGTGGGTGCTTATTTTAAGCTGAGGGCGGACTGTGGTGAGTCCGTGAATATATACGTGTTAAAGTTTGTAAACTTGTACAGAAAACAGTCAACCTCACTGTAGGTTACTAAAAAAATGAGAAAAGATATAAAATGCACTTATGTTTGATTTATGCATTTTAATTTAGCACAGGTGTGTCAATATATTTATTTAATGCCTAGAATTTCCTTTGAACGTGGATATGATGTTCAGAGTTCTGTGTTTTCTATTTGTGTAAACATACTCATAATGATTCATATACTATTTCTAGTCCCTTTTCTATAAAGTAAAATGATGTATTTCAGACACTTGTGAATAAATCTGAGGACAAAAATACACCCCCAAAATGGTAGAATGAGTAATTAGAACAATGAAGGGGAAATTACTACATCATTGCAAGTTCACACAGCCATGAAAGCTTGACTCCCTATTAAATAAAAGTTGGCACTGGAACTCAAGAAAAATTGTATTTATATTTCTATAACATTTGTGGGAATTTAAGTGCCTACAATTTTCTGGGATGGATTTCACATTATGTAATAATTATTTTTTTCTAATGAGACTGAAGAGAGCTAGGAAATGAGTAGTATTTTATCAAGTATCCAGATGTTTTGTCCACTTATCTCTTTTAAATCACATTTTTATGAGTTTCTATTACCTTGAATTTTCACATGTGGAAATTAAAAATCATATAGTTTAGATGTGTTCCCCAAAGTAAGATAGATGATAAAAAACAGATGGAAAAGAAACTAGGTACTGTGCTCTTTATTGTATTAATAAGTGTTACTTGCGTTTCAATTGCACCTAAGTTGGGGGAACAGAAAATGATGAAAAAAAGTGATGGCTTTCCAGTCTATATGCTTGAGAAGTGCAAATATTCTTCCTCTGAGACATCAGTGCGGCAAATTGTGACATGATACAAATTCTGTTGCTTTTTTGGAGGGTGGGGACTTTTGATTGGGTCATGACCATATAACCAAAAACTGCATATCTCAATTACCAGTATCCATGGAATTTTGGTCTTGCCAGTAGGGTGTGAGCAATAGGAATATCTACTTCATTATTGTATAAAATGATATTGTTAGTTCTCCTTTTCTGCTTTTTTACCCTTCCTATGTTCTGGGACAACACATTTACAGCCACGTATAACATAGCTTTCACCACACACACTGGGACCATGCCCTCAGGTCTGGTGGAGGAAACTTGGACTCTGAATGGCGTGTGAAGCTGAACTGCATAGTTCAGCCTGTCAGTAGAGTGTTAGATGAAGAATGGGAGGAGTGAGTAAGAAAACGAAACAGCAAACCCTTCTGTAATTTATGTGGCTGTATTTTTGTTAACTTTGTTACAACAGTTGTCTATGCTCTACAGGATATAGTTTGCAGTCTTATTACTTGAATAGAAGTGTCATGGAAACTTCTTATTAGACAGATGAAAATAATAAATGTAGTTAGGTGCAGTTAGGAAGAAGTAGCCGTGTCTTCTTGTGTAGTTTTGGATGGTCCTGTTAAATGTACTGTGACTGATTTTATTGTAATAACAGTTTTTTTCAAAATTGATGTTTTCTTTAAAGGATATGTAATAGTATATCAGTTATTAAGAGTTCTTTAACATCTTACATGATTATTATGATCTGATATCTGACTAGACTTTAAAGCAATTCACTATATATAGCTTACTATTATTCATCGAATTTCAGTTTATCATATCGCAGCTAATACTTTAGAAGTCTAGAGTAATACTTTAGACTACGCTGATATTGAATGAAGATAAAGTCTGCCATAGAAATAGCCTTTACTTAAATTTAAGAAAGAGAAAAATTTTTTTAAAAAATGTTAAAAAGCAAGTTAAATATTCTTATCTTTTGTAACAAGTACCTATACCTTGAACTCTACTCAGAAGTAAATTATATGAATAAGATATTAAATCCTCCAGGCCCACAGAATAAAATAAAGATTAAGAAGAAAATTAGAAAGGAAAGGAAATTAGAAATCTTTTATTAGAAGGAAATTAGACTATTTAATTGGAAGTTGTTTGCATTTCAAAAAAAAAGTGTGTTATGTTCCAGAAGTATGATTCAGTGAGGCTTTAAAACACAAATCCTTTCACAACAGTTTTCCCATGGGATTAGTTCCCCAAGCTACACCTACCAGCTCCTCTTATCTGTAAGTTCCCTGAAAAACAACGTAAGTCACATATTTTCGTCCACCCTCTAATTTTAGATTCCCCGGTCACTCTGTCTCCTTACAAAGAACTGGCCTTTAACAATCCACCTCTCGCCCACAAATACCTCGGCCATCCTATGTGACTAATCTAGGTTCCTACCCCTTTACCTCACCAACTTCCCTAGGATACACTCCAGCCACCCAAACTATGACAGCGTCATAGGTTTATCTGCCTTCCCCCAAATCATTTAACTACTGGCGACGGGTGGACAAAAGACCTCCAAGCACATCTAAATCATCCAAGATGCCTCACACACACTTACTTGGTTCTTTTCACAATACCTACGCTTGTCTCATAGGAAAACCTGCTTCCTCTGGCTATCAGCTGTCACTCCAACCACTATTCTTAACTTCCTTGTTTTTCCTTTTCCTTATTCTACTTTCATTCCAGGAGTACTGATTTCTACCCTAAAAAAGAAACCCTACATTTTGGTCACCATATACTCATTATTAATTTTATTTAGTCTTTACCGATGCTGTGCTAACCATATTTGCCAAGCTTATGATTCTTCTTATTCTCCACAGGGGGATTTTGTTTCACACAAATATTTAACTTCCCTTTTGTAATTACTATATTTGTCCTTTACATTTCCAAATGAAAGTGCTTGCAATTTCAACCACTGTGATTATGAAAGTGTTTGGACCCATTTTTCTTCTTTATTAATAAGAGTTGAGATAAGAAAGCACGAACTGTTCTAAACTCTTTTTCAACTCAAAGGGAATGTCATCTATCTATCTATCTATCTATCTATCTATCTATCTATCTATCTATCTATCATCTATCTATCTATCTATCATCTATCTATCTCTATATCATCTATATCTATATTAAAGTTCTGGTAGTATCTGGCAAATAGGAATATGGAATTAGTTATAGGTAAATTTATGGAAGAGCAGCAGAGTGAAAGAAAAAAAGATGTTTCTTACTTTCAGAACACGAAGAATCTCCCATCAATGATTTCAGTCACTAATAGTGCTAACATGGATAATGTTCAAGAGGATTCCCAGAATTAGGGCAAAATTTCATTTCTTCCTCTCATGATATTCCTAACCTTCTGGAAGACAATTACAGCTTTCAATTTCAATTTCTATGTATTATGCAAGTGCCTCTTGATGGTGGAATTTAACTTGGCATTATATTTTTAAGAATTATGAGAAAAATTGCTCTCAGATTTCCAGTCCATCTGAGACCAGGGGGAGCTGCAAAAGTTTACAATGCTAAAGCGTAATTGACAATGAAAAATATGGCTCCTCTGCTTTTCCCATAAGTGTAGTGGAGGAGATGCCTTTCTCGGGGCTAGAAGTATATCTCCATATGTTCACTGAATTCCATTCATTTCTGTGCTTCCTACAGACACTTTTCTATTAATTATTCTTTCTATTAAGAATGTCTTCGAAATATTCCTCTTTGCTGGATACTATCAGCACTTTAATTCAGTATTTCCTATTTCAAGAAAAAAAAACATAAAATTTCACAGAACACATACTCTCATTACAACTAACTTTAGTTTTCCTTCTGTAAAAGCAAATATGTTATTTTAAATAATCTTTTCTTGATTTGTTTCTAAAAATAATGTCTGTACTTTATACTTATAATTTATTTTACCATTTCTGAATGCCTTTGATGTTTAATGCAGAACATTTTGGATGTTTAGGTATATATGCAATAATTAACTAATTGCATAAACATAGTTTTAAATTATGGCCTGAGAAGGTGTCATTGATAGAAAGTTCTTTACCAATAAAAATCAAGCTAATCAAGCAAATTTTACTTATAAATGTTGAAGAGAATTATTTCAGTTACAATAAAGACTGGGAAAAGTATCTTCACGTTTGTTTATGGAAGGAAATTATCCTATTGTCTTTATATCCAAACAGTTGTGGACAGTAACATGTGAGGAAGTCAGGTTTTGTGGAAGCACAGAAATCTCTCCTATGGCACAGTCTTAGGTGGAATTAGGTTATAATATGGAGACTTGTCTTTCCTTCGGTGCATCTCTCCAGTGTGAAAGTACTTACAGTTTTATCATGGCATCTAAGACAGAGCATGCACCTCACTTGTAAATGAACCAATTTCTATTCGTCGTTAAGTCTTTCTAGGTTAACAGAACTGAATTCAAGTATATTCCAAAATTTAAGTCTGTGAAAACAAAAAAGTTTAGTGTTTTAGAAGCCTTAATGAAACATGCTGAGAAGGTCTTAGACCAACTCTAAAGTTCATTTGTTTCTGTGCTCTCTAAACAGCTAATAATACAAAATGTTATGTAATTTTATATAAATAAAATTCTTTGTAGACTTACCCTTATTCACATATTGATAATGTCTATGCCAACATCTTACTGCATTAGGGAAGACTGAATATAAATTAATAAGAAAATAAAAGATGGAAGTTGTTATCACTGGCCACTGGTTATAAGAAATTACATAAAAGTTATTATAACAATAAAAAGGTATTGATATAAGAATTGCTCATTCAGCAAAAAATTATTTACTAAGCAATAGCTAAAGACCCAAGAAAATAAAAGTTTATTAAGGAAAAATTTGTATCTTGTGTAAGAGAGACATTTATAGTGTATTAGCTAGAGCTCTTCAGAGAAAAAGAACCAACAGAATATATTTAAGGAATTGATTCATCTGATTATGGAGGCTGACAAACCTCAGGATCTTCAGGGAGAGTCAGCAAGCTGGAGACCCGGGAGAGCTGACGGTACGGTTCCAGTCTGAGTCTGTAGGTCTGAGAACCAGGAGACCTCATGGTGTACTTCCAGTCCAGAGGCCTGCAAGCTCGAGACCAGGAAGAGCCCATACTTCCATTCAAGTCCAATGTCAGGATAGATCTCTCTTACTTGAGAGAGAGTTGGTCAACCTCATTACTCTATTCAAGCCTTCAGTTGATTGGGTGAAGTTCATCCATGTTAAGGAAGGAACCTGCTTTACTCAGTTTACTGATTCAAATGTTAATCTCAGCAGAAACACTCTCCTAGGCATACCCAGAACAGTATTTGACCAAACATCGGGGCATTTCTTGGCCCAAGTTAGGTTGACAAATAAATTTAACTATCACAGACAATTAGAGTCCTAAATTGGAATTACGATTGTTCTTCATTTATTTAAATTATTGCGTTTAACTTCAATTCTACATATAAAAATTTAAAGTACAATTTATTAACCAACATTAAACATGACAACATCAATACTAGAGACCCAATAGGTATCTCTTTGCCTTTTTTAAAGCTTTTATTCCTAACATCCTTTTTTCTCATAAGGCACAGGTAACATCCTCTATATCTACGCATTAATGTTAAAGTCTATAATGGAATCTTTGCTTAGCAAACCCCGAAAATGCAGGATCTACTACAACAGCATTGCCCAGTTCTTGTCTATGTAATTCAATCATTTCTACATTCAAGTTCAAATTCCATATTAGCTTAAGTTCTCAACTTGTTACTTGGGGTAATAAAACAAGTCAGATTATGGTAATAATATCCAATTTATTCTAAAGATATGGTAGATATTTGGTAACCAACTATTTAAAAATTCTGACTATAATATTAGCAGAAGAAACAGGTGAAGTATGATTAAAATTCTGGAGTGAAAAAGAAATGTAACATACACCATGTGACTACTGTATCTCTATTTTTCTTCTTCCTTACAGTACAAATGGCAAATCTTTATTTACTTGAATAGGCTTTAATGCATGTGCATCTGAAAGTTTTAATAGATGTGATTTTTTTTCCTTAGACTAGAGTATAAAAATATTCATATTAACCACATATTATCCTTCTGAAGGCTTTCCTGATTTTTAAAAGAAACTTGAAATGCATTCTGATCTATATTAAATTGTTTATTTTGTAACGACAAGCCTCATGACATTATGTCTTACAATATTATGTGTACTGATCTCCTGAGGCCTCTTGCTTTAATAAATTGTCATCCAACTGGGAGGTGATTTTTCTTCTTGACATTAAAAAATTCCACTCCAAAGTAAAGTGCTGTCATAATGTGAACCTTAATTTAAATTAACTAAAGTTTAAAAGTCAGAGATTTCTAAGAGCAAAACAGAATTCAAACAACTTTAGTCGTGTGAGTATTCTATAAAATTTAGGTGTTTTCATTTTTGTTAAGGTTTGTGTAATAAGAAGTTGATATAAATATTGTTGGGTATTATTTTATGCACAAGATATTCATATTGCTGGCTCAAATAGAATGAAAGCCCTTCTAAGCCATTCTAAACATTTAAATAACACATATTAGCCCAAGGGAGAAATCTGAGGGTGACATTTCCAAGTAATGGTGTGATTCATTAACAACAATAACCTAAATGAAATGAAAAGCAATTAAAAGACACCAGAGTGGTTGAAAGAATGTTCCTATAAACTTGAGGTGCTTTGCTGACCGAATCAAGTCTCAGGTAGATGGACGTCTGTGCCCAGAAAGCCCTGCTCAATGTCTGCTAAGGGACTAGTTTAGAAAACACGAATATTTCTGTCTTAGATGCTTTCTTGCTAAGGTGTTTACTACTTAGCATGTGGATATATGATTAAACTATTGCATGTTAATTGCTTATTCTAAATTATAGCCACTATTGCTGTATGTCTTCTATTTTTTCAGAAATCAACATATTTTATTGCAGTATACTTTGTTAATCTTAAACTATATATATTCAGTGCTCAATCTTTTTCTTATTCTACATTGCCAGTCACTCCTCAGTGTAACATTAGATCTACAGAAATGTGCTTTTGGCAAATTGAGTGAACTATCATCCTCTGAATTCAAGTTTGTTTCCTCATATTTAATATTTAGTCATTAATTAACTTTTACAATTTGTAAGCTTTTGAAGACCTATGCAGTCTTTCCTTTTTATCAATTCTTGTTGAATTAACTCTTCAACAAAGGGAGTGATTCAAACAGGAATGATGCACTCCCTTCCACTCTCACAGCTAGTATTTGGAATGTTTAGTTAGCAATTAATCAAATGTCATCTTCTATTAGTCTTTCACTTGTAGCTCCATATATATATATATATATATATATATATATTTATTTATTTATTTATTTATAGAGAAGTTTAATCTCACTGAACATGAAGTAAATTTGAGATAACAGAAGATTCTGTATTGTACTTGTAAGCCCCATAATATTTAGTTGGACATTTTAAGATTTATTTCATACTATGGGAAAACTATCTCTAGAAAATATCTCAGGAATATTTTCCAAATCACTTGCTTTTAGCATTGCAGAAAGGGTTTCTCCCAGTCACTCAGAAACCAAAATTTAAATAATTGGAGTTAATGAGTGGCTGCCATTATTGTTATGATTTGAACTGTGTCACAAGGAAGATTTAAAAGTTGTGAATTTGACCTTATTTGGAAATAAAATCTTTGATTATGGCCCAATTAAGGTGGGGTTCTTAGGGTAGACTCTAATCCAGTCTGACTGCTGACCTTGGAAAAAGGGCAATGCCATCTACAAATCAGAGGGAGGCTATTAGAAGCTAGGAGAGAGTCATACATCTCCATCACATCCCCAGAAGGAAGCAGTTCTGCTGATGCCTTGATGTGGGACTTCTCACTGTTCAAGCCAAGCAGAGTGTGTTGCTTTGTCATAGCAGCCTTAGCAAACTAATACAGTTACTTAGCACAGTCAATAAACCTCACTTAAAATCTATAGGTTTCAAAATACTATTTTATAAATTCAAAGTGGAAAACTAATTTATGTATTTGCATTTTAAATTATAGCAATGAAATGACACTGAAAACACTATTATGGGTGTTTACAGAAATTTAGAATATGGCTAAAATGTAACGATACATATGTACTTTTGACACCGCTTATTTATCTTCTAAGTGCATGCTGCATTGATCCTGAGATGGTTCATACAATTACAGTTCAACTCTTCCCATCGAGAAGAGTTGGGAAAATAAAAACAAAATGAAAAGCAGAGGTGAACTCAAAATTTTGGTGAGTTAACGCAGTTGTCATTGACCTACATAACTGTCTGTATTATGTAAGATTAATCTTAGGTAACAAACAACAAAAAGGCTAATGATTATGACAAAGGACACAGTGCAATGATCCATTCGTTCTTGTCTTTAATCCACTCTATCACACTGATTAACTCATTTCTGACCTAATGTTCTTCAAGAGATGAGATAGATATTATTCTGAAACTTTCCTCACTGTGCTGTGCTATGTGTTTCCCTGCTTTTGTCATTATATGCTGGCTTTTCTTTGATGCTAGGAGCTTTAGAGCATTTTATGCATCTAGGCATAAGAGGTATAAAAGCTTTTAATCACACTAATTCCTCTAACTGTTCCTAATCTATATCTAAGTCTTTCATCTGTTCTTATTCTGACACAGCTGCTGCTCCACAAGAAAAAAGAAAACAAGACTCTTGAATTCTACTTCAGCTGAACTGAACTTGGAACTTAAATACCATAATCACTGTCTTTTCCTTTCAATGGTAATACTCTGACCAGAGTGGGTACTAATACGTCTGTGGTGAGGGGTGGATAGTAGATTCTCACTGCACAGTAGCTCTCTACAGGCAGGTACAAATTTCAGGGAAATTACGTTAAAAACGAAACAAATTTGTATGTTGCATAGGTGAAATGTCCCCAAAAGAAATGTAGGTGGCACTTAGGAGTAAAGTGTTGATGCTTGGGGGCTTTAGATGTATGGGGCAAATTAAAATAATAAATCAGATTATTTATAGAGGTATTAATGGTCATGTGGAAGAGTGGGCTAGAAAGTTCTCTCTGAGACATTATAGAAAAACATGCCAGAAACTCCTGATATGATGCAGAATGACAATTTTTATATGTACTTAAATAACTTAACATGTATGCACATTCATTAATTGATTCAGTGTATTAACATCATTTTGTAGCTACAGTATAGTGGCTATAAATAAGTAAAATAATTACACGGAAAAGAGTTTTCTGTCTTTAAATATTCTCAAACAAAATATATAAATATTCTAGAATGTTTTTGATCAAGAGATTTTTACACTGACATTCTAATTCTCAATTTGAAGATTTTGATAATTTTAAGAGAGATAGATGTTAATAATTTAATGCTTAATTTATATATTACATTTATTTGTTTAAAAATTATTTTCCCCCATAGATTATTTTAAATGTGAGTTTTTAGATTAACAAACTCTTGTTAAATTTTATGTACCTATTTAAGATTATGAAAAAAGTAGCTATGCTCCAGAAAAATACACTTTGATGATGATACTCATGACTATATTGAAAATATTAATAAGAGATATTATTTATTAAATACTTAATTAAAACTCTGTTTTCTATATAAATATATCAATATACCTGTATATATATTACTATGTAAGTATCTATATGTTACTATATAAATAAATATATATGATAACGTATAACTTATAGAACCTTCCTAAGATTAAAAATTTAATCAGAAAAGGGATTAATGGAGATTAAATAATTGACAGTTAATAGTCCAGTAACTTTAAGTAGTAAAGTCTTTATGTTTTGAAGAGCATCCCTACTTAACTTTAAACCCTAGATTATATTAGTACTCCAAATACAATATTTTTTTACTAATTTTATTTAACCTTACAATAACTATTGCTTACTTTGGCTCAAACACATAGTGATATTTCTTTGGTATCAGGATTATTGGGAAAGAGGAGGCAAGAGAAAATCTTCATAGAAATTTGTGAAATGAAACTAACTTTGCTGCATCTCCTGAGCTTCAATTCTCACAGCGCCCCAGGGGATCATAGGAGTACCTCGTTAGAAATCAGTAAGCGGGTTTAAATAAGTAACTGGCCTGAGATCACACCATTTGTGTGTGACAGACTGGAAAGTCAGATGCATAGTATATTCACTCCAGAGGTTACATTACAAAGCTCTGTGATTTATCTCTTTTAAAAGTATTCCTGTTTTAAAGAAAAACTTGATTAATCAGAACAGAACTAGTCTAAAACCATCACTAGACTAGATTTGTTTTAAGCACATAATAAACCTAACAGGGAATTACAATAAGAGGGTTGATTTAAAAAGTGTGTATGGCTGAAGAGAATATCAACAAAGTGAAAAGGGAGTTAACCACATGGGAAAACACATTTACCAAATGATACTTTGGACAAGGGTTCGACCTTCAAAATGTGGAAAGAACTCATACAACTCCACAACAGGAAGACAAGCAATCCAATTAAAAAATGGGCAAAGGACCTGAACAGACATTTATTTCTCCAAGGAGGACATACAAAGAGTCCGTAGACACATGAAAGGATGCTCAGCATCACTAGCCATCAGAGATACAAATTAAAACCTCCATGAGATACAACTTCACACCGGTCAGAATGGCCATCATAACCAAGTCAACAAACAAGTGCTGATGAAGTGGAGAAAAGAGAACCCTAGTGCACTGTTGGTGGAAATGCAGACTGGTGCAGCCACTGTGGAAAACAGTGTGGAATTTCCTAAAAAAAAACTAAAGATGGAACTGCCTTTTGATCTAGTGGCCCAACTCCTGGGATTATACCCTAAGAATCCTGAATCACCAATTCAAAAAGAATGTATGCACCCTAATGTTTACAGCAGCATTATTTATAATAGCCAAGTAGTGGAAACAGCGTCAGTGTTCATCAGTAAATGAGTGGATCAGAAACTATGGTACATTCATACAATAGAATACTACACAGCAGAAAGAAAGAAGGAGCTCCTACCCTTCCCCAAAGCATAGATGAAACTGGAGAGCACTATGCTAAGTGCAATAAGCCAGAAGGTGAAAGAAAAATACCATATGATCTCACCTATAAGAGGAACCTAATCAATAAAACAAACAAATGAGCAAAATAGAATCAGAGACTTGGAAATAAAGAACAAACTGACAGTAACTAGAAGGGGGGTGAGGGATAATGGAGGAAGAAGAGGAAGGGACAAGCGAAGGAACACAAATAGAAGGCTCATAGACATGGAAAATGGGGGTGACTGACTGTGGGAGTATAGGGGGAATGGTGTAGGGGTGAGTAATGAGGAAAAAGGCAGAACAACTATAACTGAACAACAATAAATTAAAAAATAAAAACAAAAGTGTGTACAAAACACCTCTTTCTTTGGAGTAATGCATTTTTATTTTTAGTGTACTTTCTATGTCTCTAAAATATAGCTATGACACCATGAATTATGTGCCAGCAAATTTAATTAAAAACCTAGTGACTTTATAACTACGTTAGGAAACTTGTAAGGTTAGAGTTAACTCTTGCATTTTGAAATCCCAAATAAAATATAAGAATGAGGGAGGATTCAGAAGAAAATTATATTATGTAGGAAAAGGAGAGGACATACAAAAGTTATAGAGAAATAAATCTAAAAAACTTCAGAAAAAGAAGAGAAAGAAACTGACAAAGAATGAGCAACTACAGAAATTGAGAAAAATCTAGTTGGATACAGAAAGAAATGTGCAGTGCTTAGTGTTTTTTAAAGACTACAATGTTGGGAAGGAAGGAATGAAAAACAGAGACAACTGCACTTGAATAACAATTTTAAAAAAGAAAAAAAACCATACTTTACTCAAATTTGGAGCAAAACTTAAACTGAAGTAATACCCTACAGAAGAAAAGAATACAAGTGTGGAAGGAGTTAATGAAAGTTTATACCCCAAAGAATGAGGTTAAAATGTGGAATAAATATAAATATAAATATAAATATAAATATAAATATAAATATAAATATAAATATAAATATAAATATAAATATAAATATAAATATAAATATAAATATAAATATAAATATAAATATAAATATAAATATAAATATATTTAAGTTGTCTTTAAGTCCTTGGGCTTGAGAGACCTGTGGTAACTGATAACACATTGCTTCTTCCATCAACTGTGGTCACAGTCCTGTGGGTGACAGAGCGTGGCCTGTGCTTCTCTGTTCCCTCAGCTTATCTGGTCAGCAACAGCTGCAGAGAAACCCGGGGTCTTCTGTGAAATATCCAGAGCCTTCTCTCCTAGTTCTAAACACAAGCTAATCTGAGATCGATAAAGTCAGGTTTCCTATTGCTTGAATTTCTCTTCTTGCTTTCAACATTTTCTGGATTGTTAAAGTCACTCCAAATATTCAGAAGATTCATTGCAAGTTTAATTTAATAAAACAAAGGAAAAATAATCAAGATTCCTTATTTTACTATGTTTAAGCGATTTCATTATATCCTCTTCTCTGTTTGCCTCCCTTTTTTTTCTACTAAAATTTGATATTTTGATAAAATACTTTATAGACCACAAAAATATATATTTAAAATGCCAAGGTTGAAAGCAGTATTTCCACCAAATAACTATTATATATTTTTCAGTTTTAAAAACAACATTATATATTTCTTTAAATAATTTATATAAGAATATACATATTTTGCCCTGGCTAGTGTAGCTCAGTAGATTGAGCACAGGCTTGTGAACCAAAGCATCGCCGGTTTGATTCCCAGTTAGGGCACATTTCTGGGTTGCAGGCCATATCCCCAGTATGGGGTATGCTAGAGGCAACCTTACATTGATGTTTCTCTCCCTCTCTTTCTCCCTCCCCTCCCCTCACCATCTCTCTAAAATAAATAAATAAAATATTTTTTAAAATTTTCTAAAAGAATATATATATTTAAAGAATCATTATATAGTTTTCTTTTTTAAAAACAACAACAAATCATCTTAAACTAATTTGTGTATGGTTTCCTTGGATATTTAATATTATGTATCTTACATGTGTACAGAAATATGTTTGGACTTAATGACGTATCAGATCAATAGATATCCAATACATTTTTTCTTTCTCTGAAAGAAAAAATATAGTTATCATTACATATTTTAAAAATGTATTGGACCTGGCTGATGTGGCTCAGTAGATTGAACACCAGATGGCGAAAAAATGGGTAATAGGTTCAATTTCCAGTTAGGGTGCATGACTGGGTTTCAGGCCAGGAACCCATTGAGGGGTATGTGAGAGGCAACCACACAATGGTGTTTCTCTCATTCTCTTTCTCCCTCCCTTTCCCTTTCTCTAAAAACAAATAAATTATGTCTTTAAAACTATATATTGCAAAAAATCAATTTATACCTTGAGTACCGTGGGGCATAAATCAACTGGATAAAAATTATAAATATATATATGTGTGTTAATTATACATAAGATTTTTGTAATTAGACTTTTAGGCTTTTAAAAATAATTGCATTAACATTGTCATCTAGAAAAGACTTTCCAAGCCCTGGAGCTGACAATGGGCAAAGCTGATCCGTCCCATGGCAATGGTCACTGGGGAAATTCACATGTTGGCAAGTGAAGTATATGATCCTCACTACTAATTTTAAGTCCTTTGATGTTGGGTTGCTATCTAGATAAGTTTTAGGAAAATGCAACATCATACATAGTGGTAGATAAACATAATGGTTTAATATATAGATTTTTATTGCAAATTCCTAATATTAAAATGTAAGTAAAAATAACTTGAAAAAAGTTAATGTATGGTTTTATTTTTAAAAAGTTACCCTTAACAATGTCTGAGTGCTCCATGGTCCACTCTCAACAGAAAAGGAAGTCTGGAATTGGTACAGTGGACAATCCATATGGAAATGCATAATGGTCACTCCATTATCCCATCATTTCACATTATTGAAGAAATGAAAATATACCCGTATGCAATCGAGAAAAAATAATAAGGGTTGTAAATACTTAATTAGAAACAGGCTTCAATGATTGCACTTACCTTATAATCTTAAATATATTTGTCTGTCACTTTAATTTTTTAAACAAATATAGTTGGCTCTAATGATCAATATTAATAGGGAACTTACAAGTTTTAATGGACTTAAAATGCAAAACAAATCATTTTGGTGTTAACCTTTTAAAATATAATTAAAACATAATTAACAAGTAATTAATATGATGAGCTTCCAAAACATGAAATTAATTTTACTATCAAAATGTAGTGCCAATGACAGACATTCTTCCTGGAGAAGAGCAAGTACAACTGTGTAGTGTCTGTGACTGTGCCACATGAGAACAAATTATTTGAGGTACATGGGAATTATTCAGCTGGAAATTCTAATTAAGCAGAATTGTTTCCTGTGTAAGATATATTTGATTTGTAAGGATAGACATTTGAATTCATAATCTTATGGTTTTCTGCCCAAAGTAAAAAGAAAGAGTTATTTTAAGTGCAGAGAATAGGGAGGTATATTCCAAAAACCATGGTGTGGTGGTCTGAAAACCAACCATCTCTGGAAGGGTCATGCCTGGAGCCAGGTGGTCATAGAATTCTGGAGCATGTTATAGTTGAAAGTCAGTCATCTAATACAGTTTTTTTTTGAGTGATTGTGGTTCTACCATTTGCTCAATGGTGAGTTGAGTGTAACATAAGTTCTGTGTACATGCATGGTTAGACTTCCATATATGAATGATGGATGATAAATCCTTTTAAATAGAAAAATGTCAAAGAATGTTACATTGAATAGTTTGAAGAGTCTAGAAAAATCAAAGGTAAGATAGCTTAAAAAGGTAATGTAAATTGTTCACCAATAATGTCTAAGAAATGATTTACTTATGAAAGAAACCGTTTATTCTTTAGACAATTAACCAAACCACATGCACAGCTCCTAACTGGCTACTACATTTCTTCCTCAAAGATGACCTCATGGGCTAGTTCTGTTTCCAAAGTTAATCCATCTTACCCATAATGTGAACTTTGAAAGTTATGCTTCTTAGTAAAAAATAACACTTGAGTGGTGTATATTTCTGTGCACTTTAGAAAATAAAAAACGACAAAGTAAAGGCTTTAGCGTTTTGGATGTATAGTCCTAGAATGGGTAGAAGGAGTAGGTGACTTGTGGAGGGAAGATAGCTTTTACTGATTGCATTTGACTTTAAGAGGTTGTGATTTCCATGGATATGATTGCTACACACTGGAAACATGACCTTATTTATAAATGTGTCATCTTACTGTTTATTACTCATTTTACATTTAGGAGTAATGCAAAATTATCCCTGGCAAATGTTTAGTGCTCAGAACAAAAGCTTATAATTTATTTCTGACTTTAACACTAAATAAAAAATAAAAGAACTCAAAGTAAATTTATAGAGAATTGGCGTTTAATTTCACCATTTTATTCCCATGTTGTGTTTCTGCTCACCTTATAAAATTTATGTGTATTATTTCCAGTTTTGTGAGTTTTAGTGTTATGTTCATTTTTCTTATATTTTAATTTCATGCTAAGTTTTCTTTTTGTTTTTTCTCCTGAGCCCTCTTTTAATTTTACATAATCAGAGTGAAGAAAATTACCAACTATAATAGAATCTTTGGAAGGCTTAATTTCACTTTTAAAAGGCAGCCCCTTTGAAATGACTTTTTGTCAATTACAAAGATAGCAAAAGTATAAACAAAAACCCTCTATAAAGATATTTACTGTTTTATCAGAATGATAGTAGAGATGGAGAAAAGTAAATCTGAACATAAAGTAAATATATCTTTTTGATGGACATTTAATGAAGTTGTTTAGTGTAAGCCATCAGGTCAACAAGATGATTAGAAAATTTATGAGGACAGCTTCATAGATGTTTGAACCTAAGTAAGTGGGATGCAATAGAGGTCTATTGTATTTTGACCTCATCCAGTGTAGTTTACCATTCTTTAAAAAATAACATTTTCAAATGTTTAGAGTAACATAATATTAGTTTATAATTAATCACTACTCATTTACCTAAAGTCATTTGTTATCTCCATGCTAATCTGTGTCATTGAGAGAGGTCATCATTCCAGATGGAAAACCAATACTATTTCCTTTCTTCAATGCAGTGACAGAGAGAAAGACATGCTGAATGCAAGCTTTAAGCTATTACACTTTATTGTTGTCAATTATTATTCCAGCGAATTGAAGTGCCAGCAGTTCAGCTTAGTCTGCATTGTTCCCAGGATTCCCAGGATTTGTCAAATTTAGCTCACTCACCACTTTAAAATATCATAAAAATGCTAGATTGGGGCTACCATGTTATACAATATCAAAGTTCAGCTGATTTAATATAATTTATTACATACATTTTTATCACTGGAAATAATCATATTGAAACAACTTTTATTTGTGTGTAAATTCCAAAACTCATCACTTACATTAAATGGACACTTCCTCTAACTGAATACCTTAAAGTCCCTCAGGACTTGTTACCGGGATGTTTTCACAGTCTACATTCTTCCCCTGGGTTACAGTATTGCGTCTATAGTACAGATTCTATTCTCCATAAGTCACCTTTTTTACACTCAGAGAAAACATGTCTCCATAATTTCAAGCTTGTATATGAAATAGCATATTTATTATCGACTATTTGATAACTCTAAGTTATATAAATATAACATGTAAAATGATAACATTTTTTAAGCTTGCCTTCTTATACCTTCTATACCTGTTATCTTTCTTTCTTTCTTTTTTTTTTTTTTTTTTTTTTTTTTCTTTCTTTCTTTCTTTCTTTCTTTCTTTCTTTCTCTTTCTTTCTTTCTTTCTTTCTTTCTTTCTTTCTTTCTTTCTTTCTTTCTTTCTTTCTTTCTTTTTTTCTTTCTTTCTTTCTACCATTGAATCTAATGTATCAAAAACTCTCTTGGTCCTCACATCAAATATAAATATTCACATTTTATATGTATGTTCCTCTCTATATGTATGTTCATCCCCCTCTGACTCATCTCAGGCTTTCCACTATGACATGCAAGTCCATCATATGTTCATATCTTAGGAAGCATCTGTGATGACCTCTCCCTTGTGAAGATAACTCTGCATATACAGTCTTCTGAATAACTCTAGAAAATTGCATGATGCTTGTATTAGGTCTTTTCATCTGTGAAATAACTGTTTTAGGACAATAAATGGTTCATCACTTTGCATATTCTTTAAAGTGAATGCATATCCCCTGAACTCTGTGCTTTCAAAGCAAAAGTTATATTCCAAATTATCTTTTTGAAAGGAATTATGATTTTAATAAGAAATAAAAAGGCTCTACAACAATAATAGCAAAAATGGAATAATAGCATGGATTGGAAAATGGGTATAACTCTTGCTCCTGTGAAGGGATCCTACAAAATTATGCAGTATGCAGGTCATTAAAACATAGGGAAACTCAAGGGAAATAGCATTGTAATTTTATTTAGATGATGAATCTCTACATGCATTAAAGCCCCTGATGCAGTGCTTTAACCTCAATTTATAAAAAGTATAAGAGGTTCTGTCATGCCTCACACAGGTTGTCACAGGTATATGGCCTTTACATTGTGCAAAAGGGCTGGCACGCTGAGTGCATAACCCTCATAGAACTCAAATTATGTTCTGAACACAGAGAATGGCTTTTTTCTTTATAGAGGTGCATTGTTGTTCTACATGTTCAAAAGTAAGTATAACAATTTTGCCCCATAGTTACTTTTGCAAAAACAAGGAGTTTAAATAGGCAATAAAACAAATTCTTAACTTCAATTTATTTGGTAGATAAGGTTAATGTCTTCAGTATCTCTAGGAGAATGATTTTGAAAAATCAATTTAATGTAGGAAAAAGCATTAATTTCAGAGTGAATATTACACATACGAAGAGAGTCACATGGATTGTAGGCTCTAGTTATCCCTGGTTGTCAAGACAACTGTGGTTTCATTTTTTCTACTAAAGAAGCTTCTCCCTTTCCCTGGGTTGTACCTTGGATGTTAAGTAATTTGCCATGTCCTCCAGCAAAGAATTTTAGGATGCTGTTCTCCTGAGAGCTAATCAATACATGAGATTTCCCATGATGATAAGCCAGACAGATACACCATGACCTAATTTTCTTTTCATCTATCCAGTAAATCAACTGTGAAAATCAGAACTGACCCATGTAGTTGGGGGTTAGAAGTAATCACAGCTGACCTAATCAAGATTAAGAAGTCATCTATATTTAAAAAAAAAGAAAAGAAAAAATACCAAACCAGGAAGAAGTTAATGATACTTTAATGAACCCTACTCAGATTTTGCATTCACTTGTTATAGGTGAATATAGATTGCAGAGGTGAGAGGTGGGGACTTTTTATACAGGCTAATTATTTGCAAGATGGAATTAAGATATAAAGACAATGACAATATAAATTTAATAGACTCTATCAAAGCTAAAAAAGTCTAATATTTTATCATATTATCATTTTTGCTCAGAACAATTTCCGACACCTTTTCTTTTTATATCCTTAAAAATAATACAAATTATTTTTATTTTCACTATATTCTAACCACTATACTATCTGTATGCACTTTACATAAATCTTGAGCAGTCAGAAGAGTTCAAAGTTAAGAAGGTTATATGAGCTGCAAAAAATTACTAAGAAAAAAGAGCATGGAAAAAAGCATTATACTAGAGTGCTCGGTATTTGAAGTTTCCCTTCAAAGGGAGATTCATAATATCCATATTCAGAATAAACATGAGAATTAGTAGGATAGTCAAAACAGTGCAAAGCTTTACACAGTAAATAATATGCATTTTCCTTTTATTTTTTTTCTTGTCATATTTTAGTAATTCAAATGAAATGATTTCACTGGAAGGTGATAGTCAAAGAAAATGTTTTATGAGAAGTGAATTCGGATGGACACTTTTAAAAGCTTTAGACTTTGGATAATTTGAACACCTGCTGTTTCTGGTGATCAATATGAGAGAAAGTAGATATGAATAAGCTTAAGTTAATTGATTAGAGTGAAAATAAGCTAGGGTCTCCTGAAGAGAAATGGCTCAACTCACCACTGATTTTGTGGAGTAGCAGCCAGGCAGAGGGGGGTGTAAAAATGAATGGTCTTTCCATATGAAGTTTAAACTTGTTGGCAGGTAATGATTTTTAATTTTATAGCTATGAGTTCAAATTTTCAATTTTGAAATAGTACATCTGTATCTCCATACGTAAGATGCAAGAGAAATTCAAAACCATTGTTCAGAAGATAGTGTCGATCAAAAATACAAACACTTTCACTTAAATAATTTATAAAATTTTCCTTATGAAGAGCTCGAGATGGTGGAACATAACTCTACCCTGAGTCCTTAGATTCTTTGAAGGAATTAAAAATAACATGGGGGTCAAAATATAAATACATAAGCGATCGGTTGTGAAAAACGAAAAGCAGTGTTACTGAAGCTGTGTCACATGTGAGAGGACATCTTCCCAGAAGCAGGCTAATGGCAGAAAAAGAAAGTGTCCCTAATAATAGAAATAGGTACTTGTTCCTTAAGGAGCATTTTATATTCATGAGACTTTTCCTTTAGGTGATAAAATGGTGCTGCCAGGGACACTTTTTCTATGATGATGTAGCATATTTACATTATTGACTCATCCCTGCTTATATTCACATGAAGGATTGCATGGATGGATGTAAATTCACAAATGTGCTTCTTAAATCTAAATATTTCAAAAAGTGTGTGTTGCATACATATTTCAATGATGTCTTTCTTACCGATAGCCACTAAAATTCAGATCTCACTAGAGCTGTGGTAAAAACAAGGATAGTTTAAGCTAAAAGTACCACAGATATTCATCTTGAGATTTAAAATGACAAGTTTTTAAACTGAGAAATAAAGATGCATTTCAGAAGAGCAAAGGCAGCACAGAGAGTCTTCGTGTATGCTGAGCTCAGCTTTCTTTAGTGTTAAAATCTTATAATGTGTCCTGGCAGGTTCTATGGAATAACTTCACTTGTTGCCTTCAACTTTCTGATTTTTATAGACTCATTCACTTTTTCCACTACTGAAACTTAATAACTAAGTAACTTTTGTACAAAGTACAAGAGTAGCTAAATGATAGAATATACTTATCTCCCTGTTATTTTTCCTCTTGTCTTTTGTTTTTTTCATTGCAGGGTACAATCCAGTGTATTAATTTGCATTTAGACATCAGGTTTCCTTAGCTTCCTAAATCTGTGACAGTTTCTTTCCTTTTGTTTTATGATCTAGGTACTTATGAAGGATACCAGCCAAATAACCCAAAACCTCTATCCTACCTGGGTATGTCTGAGTACCACAGAGGTGGTGTCCCTCTCATCCCATTGTATCAGGAGAAACATAATATCCACATGACTCATTCCCAGTCATAACCTTGATCGATTGGCTAATATGGTATTTGTCAGGTTTCTCTATCATAAAGCTACTGCTTTTCCTTTTCCAAATTGCATTTCATAGAAGCTAGTCACTAAGACTAGCTCACACTCCAGAGGAAGGAAATCAGTCTTCCTTTCTGGGTATATATGAAAACCACCACAGTAATTAAATATTTTCAGGAAGATACTTTTGAAGCTATGCAAATATTCTGCACTTCCTAAAGATTTTGACCTCAAATTTTAACATTCATGCGTCCACAGGGATAACTATGATGCTCTAATGTGGAATTTCTAACTGTTAAAAATATTCATGGCACTTATTGAAGGTGATAAGGAAGACTTTATTCAAAAGGGACTGCCCTGGCTAGTGTAGCTCAGTGGATTGAGCACGGGCCTGAGAACCAGAGGATCGCGATTTGATTCCCAGTCAGGACACATGACTGGGTTGTGGGCTAGTTCCCAGCAGGGGACACATAAAAGGCAACCATACATTGATGTTTCTCTCCCACTCCTTCCCTTCCCCTCTAAAGATAAATAAATAAATAAAAATTAAAAAATAAAAAAAACAAAAGGGACTACTGTGGACTACTGTAGGGTAGAGAGATCAGCGGGTGGAGAGATCAGGCAAACTCCAAATACAACAAGGGAAAGGAGGGGATTGATAGCCAAGGAATAAGGTATGTTTGGGGTTGGGGGGTTGGGAGAAGGGTCAATGGATGCAAATTACAAAGAGGAAAGGGGAGGGGTAAGAGTGGATTCTGACGAAACTAACATGACAGGACTCCTGCTATAGGTAGGCCAGGGCAATTGGGTAGGTATCACATGGAGGACTATAGGGGATGATAATCTGACCAGATCTCAAGGGTTCTAGCTAAACTGACTTAGTAACATTCTTGACCTTGAGGATGTGGCCCCATCAGAAAAGGATGTAGAGGAGCCTGACAGAAGTTCGGCTAAGCAGAGTTCTTGTCACCACTGTATTTCTTTTACATTTATGATTTTTTGTAAAGATCTGAATCTTCTCAATTGATTAATTCAATCCTTTGTATTAATTTGATTTCATGGATGTTTGTTTTAGGGTAGGTTGCATTGGCAGAACGTTCTCAGTTTAAATTTTGTAAGGTTTTCTTGGATGCCACTTCATTCCTGAAGAACCTTTTCTTTTCTGGATTTAAGATCTGGAAGTTCTATTCTCTCAGCACTTGAAAAATAATATAGTGCTTGCTTCTCACTTTTATGGTTTTTTATGCATAATCTGCTCTGATTTCAATTGTTTTCTGCCCTGTAGGTAAGTATCCTTTCTCTTGGTTTCAAGACTTTTTTCCTTGATCTTTATCTTTTAATAGTTTGATTATGAAGATCTGTGGCATGTACTTAGTTGGATTTATCCTGTCTGATGTTCACTTAGCTATATATTTTTTTCAGGTTTATATACTTTCATCAAATTTCAGAAAATTTAGCCTATTACTTTTTCATATACTTTTTCTTTAGTCCACTCTTTTTCTCCTCTTCATTTATAACTCCAGTGATACAGATATTAGATTCTTCCTTATGGTCCTTCAGGTTTCTGAGTTTTTGTTCACTGTTTTCAGCCCATTTTCTCTCTTTAGATTGAGCACTTTCTAAAATTCTACTTTTTGTTCACTGATTCTTTCTTTTATTTTCTCAATTCTGCTCTTGAGTGTACTCAGTGTTTACTTCTTTCACTCTCACCCCCGTCACTCATTCCCAGCCACGGCTAGAGTTTTCCCCCTATTTCTCACTTCCTCTTCTTGCTGCAGTGTGTTTCCACCGATGCCCAGAGACTACATTTTTTCTTATCCATGTATATTAAGAGGTATGTGTGTGTGTGTGTGTATATATATATGTATATATATACACACATTTATATATACTCTACTGAACTATAATATAGTATGGTATAATAATATACAGTAGTTGCCTCTTACCTGTGGTTTTGCTTTCCCCAGTTTCAGTTATGAACTGTCAATGGTGGTCTAAAAATATTAAATAGAAAATTTTAGAAATAAACAATGTATAAGTTTAAATTGTACGTTGTTCTGAGCAGGATGCTGAAATCTCATAGGGTTCCACTCCATTCCATCCAGTGCATGAATCTTCCTTTTGTCCAGTATGTCCAGTATATATATATATACTACCCGCTCCTTAGTCACTTTTTAGCTGTCTCAATTGTCACATGGCCTCTCGGAGACAAAGATAAAAGAGAGATCACATTAACATAACTTTTATTACAGTATGTTTTACAATTTTACTTTATTATTATTTAGTTGTCATTAATTTCTTACTGTGCCTAATTTATAAATTAAAATTTATCAAGTCGAATATTTATAGGGAAAAACAGTGTATATGTTTTGGCACTCTCCCTGGTTTGAGTTTTCAGCTGGGGGTCTTAGAATGTATCCCCTATGGATAAGGAGTGACTAATTTACATATAATTATCAGATAAGCCTGGATGGGTTTGTGAAGTACATCCTGCCCCAGACAAGTAAATATCATGTGAGAAAACTTTCCAAGTATTTTTCCAATCTTCCAAATGAGCACCTGATGGAGTTCCAGGAGAAATAGCCTATACACACATGCAAATTTCTCTTTGTTTCTGGTCTGCTAGAATTTTACACTTTCATGTTTCCCCATAGTCAGTCCTTAGCAACTTATTGAATCTACTCATCAGATAATATGACCAGGTATCTGTCTGTCCCAGATAAGAAAGTGCTTAAATTTCATGTATACTTTCAGGTGTCTATATTTGTTTAGATTTCAGGTATTTGATCTTCAGTTCTCCAATCTTTTCTAGAAAAGTCATTAATTTGCACTTGGTGTCACTTTTATTCCTAAATTAAGAGCAGGTAGCTGTGAGAAGCATTCTTTCCAGCTCTGTCAAACCCAGACTGAGAGCAGAGATGTGGCACTACTTTGAGGTCAGTGTCTGAAAAAGCTGGAAAGAGTGATATTGCTACCCTTAGAACTACACAGACTACAGCAGAGCAATTATGAAGTGGAAACATGAAAACCAGGAATCTATCTCTTATCTTTTCTGGAAGACATCTTACTAATGCTTTATAAGTTAAATACATTAATCAAAGAGTCAAATTTTATTTCACATAAAATCCTGAAATACGAATGACCACATTAAGGAGAACTTGTGAAGAAACTCTAATTAGCTTAAGTAAAATGATACAGTACAGAATTATTTTCTTTCAGCTACAACAAAGCATTTGAATAGATGGATAAAAATAGTAGGATTATAATTGATATTAGTGTTCTGCAGATGGAGAAAATAGTAAAATGCATATCAAGGTAATTGAGTAATTCTGTTTATAGGTAATGCTATTATATACCTTCAAAATTTAACAGCATACTTGTTTATACTCAATTGGATAAATCAGAATTAATTTAATCATATTTTATTTGATTATAATTTAGTATTTCAGTATGTTTTATAACATAAGTTCTGTGAATCTGATGAAATACAAAGCAGTATATGAAACACCGATCTGCTTAACTTCACTAATGCTATCTTCCTGAACAACTGTAGAATTGTTTTCACTCTTTATCAAACACATTTTTCCTCAAATACAATATTGCAATTATAAGCCATGCATAGAAACGTCTGTGCATTGTACTAGTGCCAATGAGTAATCTCCTGTTCAAGGCTATAAATGTTTCAGTTCAGCTGTTCAGTGTATGCTTATATATGCTCATATCATCCCACTCAACAAAATTTCTAAAAGAGCACATCTCAATGAAAAATTGAAGAAGGAGTGATGGGTGGAAAACAAGTCTATTCTTAACAAGCTATAATCAAATCATTGTATGAAGTTCTATTCTTTATTCTGCCTTTGGTACCATAGTCCTTCAAGCAAAAAAAAAAAAGAATGGGGGGCAAGTTTACAACTAATCTTGAAATTCTATTGAAGTTCATATGTCTTAAGAAATAGATTCTGCCCTAGCTGGTGTAGATCAGTGGATTGAGCATGGGCCTGTGAAGCAAGGGGTCACTGGTTCGATTCCCAGTCAGGGCACATACCTAGGTTGCAGGGCAGGTCCCCAGTAGGGGACACATGAGAGGCAATCACACATTGATGTTTCTCTCCCACTCTTTCTCCTTCCCTTTTCCTCTCTCTAAAAATAAATAAATAAAATATTTTAAAAAAGAAATAGATGCTAAACTACAAAAAAGGAAGATCATTAACTTTATTTTTCAAATGGCTCTGTAAGAAATTTTGTTTTCATGTACAGGTTACATATGGAATATTGCCATTCAATTTAAGTTAGGTGCCAAACATTGCAAATAACAGGATTTTATTTAGGAGCTTATACATTGCCAAGATTTCTAAACCCGATATTAAAGAACCAAAAAAGATGTGTTGAATGTTAAGAGAAAACAGTGTGAAATAAGAATATAGTCAACTCCCTAAAACTCATTGATTTTGATGAATATTTGAGCTCTTTGTACCCCTAAATTATGGTTTTGTACGTTTACAGGAAATGGGTGATCAGAGGTAACCTGCCTGCTTTGCTTTTAGTGAAATAGTATATCACAGTGCAAAGCAGAAACCTTTCATTAATTTCTACAGCTGATGGAAGATTGAAATTATCTCAAGTCTGCACCCGACCCACAGATAGACAGAGGTATGGTGGACCAAAGCAGGTGTCTAAGTTCATTTGTGAGCTTCAGTGCTCAGCTTAGCAGAAATTTGATCAATCTAAATCCAGTCTAACCCTGCTTCCTGGACTTTTTATAAGACAGTGGTTTTAAATATTTTTATTTTATATCTAATCATTTAAAGACATGTAAACATTGATCCCAAATACATGTGCTATTATTAATAACAGGATACATAAGACAATTATAATACATTTTCTGTTATAAAATATGCAGATAAAAATAAATTTAAGTATATCAAATAAAGATAAATCTTATTGAATTATTTGTTACAAATAAACTATTGTTGAAAACTATGAATATTTTAGTGAGAGCAATGGGATTGTACTACTTCTTAAAATTTAGTTGAATAGAATACCTGGTTTAAAATTAAATTTATTTTAACACTTGGTTTTAATAGTTGTCACGACTAAAAAAAATACCTCCCAAAGATATACGACATATATTCACCATTGGCTGTCCATACTAAACCATGGTACTTACTTTTAAATATAGCCATTATTCAAACAAACATATATATTTGTTTAATCTATACATGCATATATGTGCATATGCTATGTATATGGTGGTTTTAAAAGGTGGCCTCAAGTTCTTGACACTTTTGCCATTGGGAAGTGGAAAACTGTGTTTTTTCTCTTTTGTTTAAAAAACTTTTGACTACTTTATTCAAAGGAGTATGGTAGAAATTACGTTCTATGACTTCTGAAGCTAAATTACAAAAGGCAATCCATCTTTCTTTTCACGGTCACCAAACCTCTCAGTATCAGAACCTTGAAATGAAACGCAAGCCCAGTTGCCCCTCAGCCACCCTGCTGTGAGGAGGGGAGCCCTGCCCACTTGGTGAGGCTACCTGGTGCTGCTCTGCATAGCCATCCTAGTCTTCAAGTCACATCAGCCCAAATGTGAAGAATGCAAGTGATATAAGCCTTCAGATGATTCTAGGACCCAGCCATGAGGGGACTCCAAGTATTCAAGTCTTCCCAGCTGGGGCTTCTAGATAACATGTAATGGGGGCAAGATGTCCCTTCTTTTTTTGATCAGAATTTCTGAACCACAGAATTTGCAAACATAGTAAGATGGTGTTTCAAGATGCAAAATTGTGCAGCAATTTGTTATGCATTAATGACAAATGGAATGGTGTGCAATGAATCATGCTATGTGTCATTATACACAAAGAAATGCAATACACTGTCCATGATAGAAGCATAACTATTCTGGTTTCCTAAATTACTTGGCCATTGAAACCTCATTAGTCTTTCCTCTGGTAGCTAATAACCTGGTTGAAAATAATGCACATTTAAAATAATCAATAGAACATAGAAAAATTCAGTGTAAATTACTATTTTTATTATAGAAAACATATTGATGAAAGAATCAAGTTTCAACAGATAGATACTTGAGTGGACTTCTCTTACATTCCAAATGTTTCAAAGCATCATTATTATAATACATTTGAAAAAAATTGCTTACGCCATTGCAGTAACAATTAAGAATTTGCCATTTTTTTGTGGAGAAATGAACATACTTACATAAACCATTACTATTTATAAGCTATTCATATTTGTAATTCAAATAATGTAACTTTGTAAAGTAGTTATTATCAGTGTTTTTAAAAATAAAGAACCATAAAGTTGCAAAAATTATACATACCAAAGGTGCACACCTGGCTGGAACTTAAGCATAGATATGTCAAATCCAAATCTAAATATCTTATGGTTGGGTGGATATTTGATTATAGAAACAATAAAATATTAATCTATACTTTGCTTCAAATTATCTTCTTCTACACATTATAGATTGCTACGTTCATTTCTGATGTTCACATTTGGAAGATTAAATTTTTCACTTGTTTCCATGCTGTAAAAATATGTGCCAAGATGTCACTATCCAGCAGGAGAATAAGATGCCACCTACACTGTTAGGTGAATTCTGTTTTCATGGGGGAGTCCTTGACCACATATTGTTTATTAATAAACAGATACCATCTTTGGCTTTATTCTCTTCAGAACTATTACTTTGCCAATTGTAACATTAATCTGAATTAATTCCCCTTATACAAGAGAATGATAAAATATTTTAATGCCTTTGGTTTCACTAAAAATCAGCAATAGAGATACTATATTAACCAACTGTAACTACTAAAGTACATATAAAGGTGTGTATTTGAACAAGAAATAATTGCTTCTTTTCAAACAACTCCATCATCTAATTGTTGTAATAACTGAGAAAGTTCTTTACATTATTCCTCATTAAATTTAAAATAGTTAATTCAGCCATTCTAGAAAAAAGAGTCTTGGATTTCTTTTAGTAGACTCAACACTTTTAACTGTTGTCCTGAATCATATATGAGAGGGGACCCCCCCACAAAAAACAGAATTTATTTATTAAAAAATAGCTATTTGTTCATACATGTTTCAACTTTGGTCATTTTCAAATGCTCTCCATTTGATGCAAGACCCCAATCAAGATGTTTTTTTAACTCATAGATGTTTATGCTTTTTAGTGCTCCTGCTGCTTTTTGTCTCCCTTTTCCACATCGGTAAAATATTTCCCTTTGAGGATGTCACTCACCTAGTGGTGGAAGCCTATAATACACGGGGTCCACCCTCCAGAAGGTAATTCCATTTTCTAGGGGTCTGTCATTCATTGATCCAAATAAAAACTGGTATTATAAAAGTATATTCATGGGCAACAGTGTGGTGATTGCTGGAAGGAGGGTGATATAAGGGGAACAAAAGGTAATGCCTAAAAAACAATAAAGATTATATTAAAAAGTATATTCTTCCAATAAGTTGAGATATTTAAAACTCAAAATTAAAGCATGTATGATATTTCAGCTCTTTTTACTTAATATTTTCAGGTATTCTCGTTTTTATAGAAATAACTAAGTATTTTCTTGTCTGAAGTACTTGTTTTTAATAACTGCAATTCACTAGAAGCTTGGAATGTTTTGTTTGCTAACTGTTTTAATTGTGGAATATTCCACTAAGTATTCCCCAATGATATTAAGCTAACTATATATATCTACTACCATTGCAGCATGCAGACTGATTTACAGCATAGTTCTTCAAGACTTCAAAGATTTTTAAAATGTAATTGGTAATGGGCAGTAAAAAGAAGAGAGGGAATTACATTTGAAACAAGTTTAAAGAGAAATCTAGATTTCTGCTTAAGGAGGCAACCCGCTGTCTCCTATCACACTGTCTTGTACATGTACAAAGAAAGTTTGCAACAGAATATGAGTGAAGCCAACTTTAGAACAATAGTCATTTGATCTGAATAAAAAGCAAGGCTTCAGAAAGTGATAGAAACAGACATTTAACACAGACATCTGTGATAATTCCTTTTCCTAGGAGATAGTATTAAAATAACTAAGTTATCATTCCCTCTACAATTTTGTTTTGTAGGAATTTCATATGAGCAGGGCCATTCCTTCAGCTTCCATTATGGAAATAATTGCTAACGTGTCACTCAAGTTACACATTTCTTGAGATATTGAAAAAAAATATTTAAGTTACATTAAAAGTCTACTTTTTTCCTTGGAAGAGATGTGTCTATAGTGTTTCATCTGGGAAGGTTTGCAGAAGGAAAGAATGTCTTCGTATTTGTGACTCCTAAGTGTCCTTTCCTGGTTCATCAAAAGCATAGTAATAGACTCCTGTTCTTTTTGGTAATGATTGTGGACATAAAATAGAGTTTAAAATACATTTTTTCCAGTTGTGATAATGCCAAACATTAAACAAAATTGAAAATCAAAAGGAAATGAAAATGTAGACTGAGTTTAAGGGAACTTCCAGGGGCATCCCTCAACATCGCTTAAGATTTAAAACAGACACTTCTCCAAGGAGGACATACAGAATATCCAGAGACACATGAAGAGATGCTCTTTATCGTTAGCTATCAGAGAGATGCAAATTAAAACCACAATGAGATACCACTTTACACCGGTCAGGATGGCTATCATAAACAAAGTAACAAACAACAAATGTTGGAGAGGGTGTGGGGAAAAGGGGTCCTTAGTTCACTAAGGGATTGCAGACTGGTACAACCATTATGGAAAACAGTATGGAATTTTCTCAGAAAAATAAAAATCGACCTGCCTTTTGACCCAGCAATTCCACTGCTAGGATTATATCCTAAGAACCCCAAAACATCAATTTCAAATAACCTACGCACCACAATGTTTATAGCAGCACAATTTACAGTAGCCAAGAGCTGGAAGCAACCTAGGTGCCTGTCAGTAAATGAATGGATCAAAAATTGTGGTACATATACACAATGGAATTCTATGCAGCAGAGAGAAAGAAGGAGCTACTACCTTTTGCAACAACATGGATGGAACTGGAAAGCATTATGCTGAGTGAAATAGGCCAGGCGTTGAAAGACAAATACCATATGATCTCACCTTTAACAGGAAGCTAAACAACAAAACAAACAAGCAAGCAGAATAAAAACAAAGACACTGAAATAGAGAACAAGGGGACAGTGACCAGAGGGGAGAGGGAAGAGAATTTAAGGGGAAAAAGGGAGGGATTTTGAGGAACAAGTATGAAGGACACAGGGACGAGAACTAAGGGGGGTGGAAATGGGAGGGAGGTGGGGAGCACGGGGCAGGGGGGGATGGGATGGAAGAAATAGACAAAAAACTGTACTTGAAAAATAACTAAATAAAAAAAGATTGAAAGGTTTATGACTCATATTCATTTCTTCTTTTTAAAATATTTTGTTTACTTTATTTTTAGAGAGGGAGAAGGGAGGGAGAAAGAAAAGGAGAGAAACATCAATGTGTGGTTGCTTAGTGCTCACCCCCTACTGGGGACTTGGCCTGCAACCCAGAATTGTGCCCCTACTGGGAATGGAACCAGTGACCCTTTGGTTTTCAGGCCCGCACTCAAGCCACTGAGCTCCAACAACTGGGGTCATATTCATTTCTGTACTTCGGATATATTGCCAACACAGAGAAACAGTCCTACTTTTGAAACTAATTTTTATAAAAATATCTAAAAACAAGGGTTTAAAGTTGTAAGGCTACAGGTGTTCATATGAAAACAATGATTACTTTAATTGGTTATAATGCTTAGGCTTTTAGATTTTAAAAACATTAGAAATTAAAATGTACAGAATTAATGAGAGCCCTCTGACCTGGAGCCTGGCAAGTTGTCATACACACATTTGAAGAAGCCATTATAAAAACATAATCTAGACGTCACCTCCTAGTTTAGTTATCTGAGGAGTGTCATTGTATATACCTCCACAGAGCACTGGGAGACTATGAAATACTAAACATTTGACAGGAAGCCAAAATTATCCTAATCAATTTATACCCTCCCCCAAAATAGCTTTTTAACTAAGAAGCTTAAGATGCTTTCAACACATTGCAGAAAAAATTAACATAAAAATAAAAATATTGTTAACACTTTAACAGAGAAGTTAATATTACTTTTCATAATTATTATGTGATATTGTTAAAACTTTAGTTATTCTGGACATGAAATACTGACTGTAAAATGTCAAACTGCCATGATATATAGGTTAAAAATTATCTGAACAATATTTCATTCCAAGATATAAATATTTATTGAATAGTGTTAAAGGCTAAAGTTATAAAATTTATAAAAGTGTAACTCAAAGGTAATTTACTATTGACTCTCCTTGTATCCCCTTCTCCACTTCCCTTTACATTTCTGTCTTTTACAATAAGGTCATTTTCACTGGTACAAAGAGACATAAACTTACCCTCTCTCTGCAATAACAACTTTACTTGGTGTCTGGCCTCCTACCTTCCTGACGGCATTTGCCAAGGCTTACCATGGAGTTTTGCTATTTGTAGATGTGCCCTTCACAGAAAATAAACCATGTGTGGCAACCTCAGATCAAAAGCCTCCGACTGGAGGTAGAAACATTTGCTGATTGTAATTGAACTTCTTTCTTTCCAGGCACTGCACGACCCCCTCCCTTAGGCAGGAAGAACTTTAAATTTCAAAGTTAATGAGATAAATTGCAAAGTTGAGGTAGGAGTTTCTCACATATTTCAGCATGCCCCCTAAATTGTCAACTTTGTTATTTTCATCTTTAAGTTATATGCATATAATTTTTACTATTCTTCTGATTTGACTAAAACCTTCATAGTTCTTCTAGGATGATACTGACTTTTAATATATTTTCCAGTCATGTGGGCATTTTTCTTAATAATTGACTTTCCATGAATACTTCATAATTTTTTTAAAATGTTCTTTCTGTTCATTTTTCCTTTTTTTCTATACTGAAATATACACATACATTATACTTAGAAAAAAATGTCATTTACTTCCTTTTATTGAACTATTTATCGATAATTATTTTACTGCATTCATCTTCACTTATGTGTATTCTATTTTGCATTTCAGACAATTAAAATGCAGCACATTTTATTTGTCTGATATTAAGGGCTAATATCAAACCATGAAAACACCACCAAAACAAACCATTTATAATTTGGTCAAATTATATCCACACTCATATTTTCATGAACATTAAAATAATAACGAACTCACAACTATCAACAACTGAATCTAAAAAACAAAAAGAAACTAAGCAAACAACTAGAACAGGAACAGAATCACAGATATAGAGATCATTTGGAGGATTATCAGCACAGAGAAGGGGGAGAGTGGGGAGAATGGGGGGAAAAGTACAGGGATTAAGAAGCATAATTGGTAAGTACAAAATGGTCAGGGGGTGATTAAGAATAGTATAGGAAATGGAGAAGCCAAAGAACTTATATGCACGACCCATGGACATGAACTAAAGGGTGGGGGAGATGCTGGAAGGGAGCGTGGTACCAGGCTGAGGAGGGCGAAGAGGGGGAAACTGTAATAGCATAATAAAGAAATGTACTTGAAAATAAAATAAACATAAAATTGCAAGTAAAGTTGAAATATCCTAGGGGACCTACCCACATAGGGAGAGACAAGTAGTATAATACATTATTTAAATAAGGCAATAGCTTTATTTGTGTTGTGATAGGCAGTATAATGCCACTCAAAGATGCTCATGCAGTATCCCTGGAACATATGGATATGTTATGTTACCTGGTCAAGTAGAATTAAGGGTTCAGATGGAAATAAATTTGTAAATTATCTGATCCTCTTATAATAGAAAGATTATATTTGGATTATTTTAGTGGGCTCAATGTAATTACAAATGCCATTTAATCAGGAAAGTGAGACAAGAAGGGTAGAATCAGAGAGAGATTAGAAGATGCCATGTGGCTGGTTTTAAAGATAAAGGAAAAACCACAAGCCAGGAAAGCTGGGAGGCTTTAAAAGCTTGAAAAGGCAAATGAAGGCATTCTCTCCTAAAATCTTTCGAAAGGAATGCTACTCTGTCAAAACCTTGATTTTAGGATAATGAGACTTCTAACTCAAATAATAAATTTGTCTTGTTTTAATCCTTCTACTTTGTGGAAATTTCTTATAACAACACTAGAAAACTAAAGCTAATACATATACCAGGGGTGTCAAACTCATTTTAATTGGGAGCTACATTAGCCTCACAGTTGCTTTCAAAGGGCAGAATGTAATTTTAGGACTGTATAAACGTAACTACTCCTTAACAGTTAAGTGAGAGCTTGGTGCTGCCCTCAGGTAAGAAATAAGGTTCTGTGCTGGATAAAACAAGGTGGAGGGTCGGATTTGGCCTTTGGGCCTTGTGTTTGTCACCTGTGGCATATACACTGTGAATCTATGTATTCAAAAATTAACAACGACATTGCTTTGTATATAAGTATATTTTACAGTACCTTTGTCCTTACCTACAGATCACACTGTTTCACTCTATTCCCTGGCTCCCCTGCCTTTAGTTATTTCCATGAGACTGACTGTGTCCAGTAAGATGTCACCTATACCACCTCAAGGCAAAGCCTACTGAACGTTACAGAAAATCTTCTACACTCTTCTCTACCATTAGCTGGCTGAATACAGAGAAACAGGAGACACTAACAGCTGAAGATTCCCACGATCTAAGGCCTTGTGACCAGTGAGTGACTGTGTGGAGCCAAGATCCACCTTTCACTACTGTGGACATACATACAATTGCAACGGACCTAAAACCCACTATGATATAGCACTGATAAAGTTCTTTAACTTGTTACTCTTGCCTCCCACCTGCTTAAAAACAATTTCCTAATCAGCATAGCTTCAAAATATCAGATTTAGTTTTTCTTTTGGAATATTTTACAGACAGCACTGTATGTGTGACCTATTGATTAGAATACACAAAACTTAATCAGTAATTTCGATTACTAAAGAGTTTTTATCATTAGATTAAATCATATTTGTTCATTTTAGTAGCATTTGGGGATATATGTGTGTAAGTATGAAAATGAACATATATATGAATATTTATAACTATCATATAAAAATAAGTATATTTTAGAGAATAACTAAGTAAAACTTTGAAATTTTATAGTATGCCCAAATTTATCACAAAACTGGTAAAGTGAATAAATGATAAAAAGTAAAGTTGGTTATAGTATACCAATTTTGGAGATTTTGCCAAGTTGAGCTGCAATTCATTTTTCATCACAATCAACTAAAATCATTATCATCAACATAAAATAGCACATGTTGTACTGATCTTTTATTGTCAGATTTTAAAGAAATGCAATGGGAGTCTAAAGTAGCATCCATTATCTTTATATTATTTATTTATTTATTTACTTTATTTATTTCCCCTGATTATTAGAATATTAGAAACTTTTTTGTAATTTGCTATTCTGTGTCTCGTTTCTTTATATTAATTATTAGAAATTTGTTCAGACATACTTAATAGCTCTCTTTAATGACCTTTTACTAGTGTGAACATAGTCATATAGCCATAACCAGATTCAGGGTGAGAAAAAGACATTTTAGCTTTGTTTTTGTAGCCTTAAATAAAACCTTTCTTTTACTACTGAAAAGAAAGGATGATTAACTGAGGTTTAGATGGTTAGTAGGAGTCTCTGTCTTAACTAAATTTTATATTTTTAAGATGCCTATAAATTAAAGACTTTAAGAGATACATATAGATGAAAAAATTAATTAAAAATTCACGTCTTTTACCCATAATCTTTGCTTTCTTCTGATTAAGGATACCCTTCTCTAATTAAGATGTATTATATGTTTTTAATTAAAATGTACTTATTTTTTATATGTAAGAATGAATTTAACTTGGAATGTTTGTTTAGGACTTTTTTATCTCAAAATAAAAAATTATTTATTTATTTATTTATTTTTGTTTTTTACAATAATTTTATTTAGTTATATTTAAAGTACAGTTTTTTTGTCTATTTCTCCCATCACAGCCCCCCTCCCTGTGTGTTTAGGACTTAAATGAGGAATCTACCTCTTCTATTAATAACTATGGATATCACAATGTTAAACTATAATTTATTCTATAACTCAGTATAGCTCACTTTATTTTTTATGATTTATCAATCACACTATCTCCATTTGGGTTTGGTATAAAAGTTAATGGTTTTGCATATCAATTAGGGGTTACATGAATTTTGGCAGTCTTAGGGGAGCAGACTTCGGGGAAGACTAACAAAAAATAAAGGAAGTTGCAGCTGCAAAATAAGGGAAGAGATACTGAAGACCTTAACTTGAAGCTCCATAGTTTTAGTTCTCCTAACTTCACTAGGTGTCTGCATGAGTTTTTGAGAGTCTTTAAGAGAGTTAGAAAACATCGACAAAATAAAAAAGGAACCAATCATATGGGAAAGCATATTTTCCAAAGATACCTGAGACAGGGGTTTGATCTCCAAAATATATAAATAGTTCACAGATTCAACACCAGGAAAACAAGCAACCCAATTAAGAAATGGGCAAAGTACCTGAACAGACTTCTCCAAGGAAGATATACAGAGGGCCGATAGACACACAAAAAAATGCTCAACATTACTAGCCAACAGAGAGCTGCAAATTAAAACCACAATGAGATACCACTTCGCACTGCCCATAATGTCCATCCTTAACAAATCCACAAACAACAAGTGCTGATGAGGCTTGGAGAAAAGAGAACCCTAGTACACTATTGGTGGTAATGCAGACTGGTGTAACCACTGTGGAAAGCAGTATAAAATTTTCACCAAAACCTAAAAGTGGAACTACCTTTTGATCCAGTGATTCCACTCCTGAGATTATACCCTAAGAATCCATAAACACCAATTCAAAAGAATATATGCACCCCAGTGTTCATAAGTGTTATTTACAATTGCCAAGTGCTGGAAACAGCCTAGGTGTCCATCAGTAAATGAGTGGATCAAAAAGCTATGGTACATTTACCCAATAGAATACTATGCAGCAGAAAGAAGGAACCCCTACCCTTGATGAGAACATGGATGGAACTGGAGAGCATTATGCTAAATGAAATATGCCAGGTGGCAAAAGACAAATACCATATGATCTCACCAATAAGTGGAACCCAATCAACAAAACAAACAAATTAGCAAAATAGAACTAGAGGCATGAAAATAAAGAACAAACTTACAGTGACCAGAGAGAAGGAGGGAGAGATAATGGAGGACATTAAGGGAAGGGGCAAGGCATGAAATATGATAGAGGACCCAAGGGCATGGACAACAGGGTGAGGGTTGAATGTTGGGGGGAATGGGCAGGGAAGGGGAAAGCAAGGGGGGGAAATGTTGGACAACTATAATTGAAGAACAGTGAAAAAAACAAGAGAGAGTTCCCACCAACTATCTTTGACTAAATCTTCAAAGCAATTTTTAAGTCATTGCTAACAAGCTACCATCAATCAGGTGGACCTTACTTTTTTGTTAGGCCACATTGCTGAGCTTCTATACAAATTCTAATAATAATAAAAAAATTCAAACAGTTTGTGTAGACCAGTACTTCTTCAACAACTGGTAATATTTAATATTTTTAATTTCAAACTTTATGCATAAAATTATATTCTAGAATGCCCAAGGAATTCAAAACAGAATCATTAAAGAGTGTGTAGGCTTCTATTGGGAAATCCTTATGTGGATAAATAATCATTTATCATTAATATTGTTTTAAAAATAATATTTTATCATTTCTTCTTTAATCTTTTACTATGGTAAATAAGATATGTCATTTTTATACTTGGAATCTTGGTAATAAAAACAGTTGTCACCAATTCTTATTTTATACATATATCAGAACATTACTTATATTTAATAGGAAAACATAAATCTGTTATTTTATTGTCTACTAGCACATGCTAGTAAAAAATTCTGATTTTATCAGAAATTTTTGTTTTATCATTATGCAATTGTAAGAAATATATTGTTGTCATTTACTAAATTATTTTTCTATTTATTTTTTATATCACCCATCCTCCAAACCCCATCCAGTTGTCAACTGTCAACTTGTTTCCTATGTCAATGGTCTGTTTTTATTTTCATTTTCATTTTCCTTTTTAATTAATTTGTTATCTGTATTAAATTGCACATGTAATGAAATCATATTATATTTATCTTCGTCTGACTTATTTCATCATAATACCATCAACATTTCCATGTTGTTGGAAATGACAAGATTTCATATATTTTATTGCTAAGCAATATTATATTACATGTCATATTATATATATATATACATACATAGTGTGTATCTATCTATCTGTCTATCTATCTATCTATCTATCTATCTATGTCTATCCAGAGGGTATCCAGTCATGTAATATGTAAAATAGAAACCTTTATTTAAAAAGACACAAGATACAAGAAACATTGTACAGAAGACAATAATGCTTCAGTCCCCTTCGAAGTAGGCACTTTGAAAGCTCACACAGTTCTCCCAATTGCCATCAGCTGCCATGTCATATTTTCTTGAATCTCATTTGTGGTCTGAAATCTATTCTCTTTCAACTGTATTCTCTTTCAAAAGTGATTTTAGTTTTGGGAAAAGCCAGAAATTTCAGGGCCCCAAATCTGGACTTTAAGGGGGCTGAGTCACGATTTAATATTTCACCAAAAACACCTGCAGGAGATGTGATCATGTATGAGGCAGCACATTGTTATGATGAAGCTGCCAATCACCAGTTGCACTCATTTCCTTGTCCCCGATAGCCTTCTGAATTATTCAAATAAGTCCCTCTGAAGAATGTTCATACTTAAAGCAAATATTGATGTATACTTGTAGGGGACTGATTTGGTCTGGTCTGGTAAACATGACTCAGCTCTGTATGGAAAACCTGCAGAAGCAAAGTGGTGGGCAGGAGCCAGACCTTCAAACCGAGTTTTCCCGTGGGAATCAGGCCTAGAAAATGCATACAGATTGTTATGGCTTGCTCTTGCTAAAACTCCATCACCCTGGTCTAAAACAACAAATGTGTATTGTCTATCTTCAAGGTAATATCCAAAACCTATGTGAATTTTCCCAAGAACAGAGCTAATTAGCCCATCGCCATTCCCCTCTGCATGTTATTTTCATTTCCTTGATTGCACCTAAAATGTAGACAATAATATTTCATGTAAGAGGTAATAAATCTTTCTGTGATGTAAGACCCAAGGAAAACAATAAAAGCCTCTCTAGGCAAGGGTCAAGGTGCTCCCCTCTTGAGGGAGTGGCTGAGGCATCCATAGGCACTGTCCCCTTGAGAGAGTAGTCATGCTGTTCCCTTTTTCTCCACAGGACTGTTGTCGCCTGTGCATTCATTCTTGTTGTCAGCCACAACAGGTGGTCTCTGCTGCCCAGAGTCTGCCACATAGACTCATTGCTCTACTCACTCAGTCATTATGAATGTGATGGTCACACAGTGCACATGCTCACTTGACAGCATCTACCACCCCCACTGACTAGTACAGAGAAGTTGTTATTGTTCACACATGCGCATTCCAGTCCACTCTCCTTGGTTGCCAGGTTACATCAATGTCAGGCAAACCCTTCTCCTTATATTTGCAATAGCTAGACTTTTTCCAGACAGAGCTCTGTATACATACATATTTTCTTTTTCCTTTCATCTAGTGATGGACACCTGGGTTGCTTCCATATCTTGGCTATTGTGAGTAATGCTTCAATGAACGTATAGTGAATATTTATTTTCAAATAGGACTTTTGCTTTCTTCAGATAAATACTCAGAAGTGGAATTCATTGGTTGTATGGCAGCTCTATTTTTAAATTTGTTGTGGAATAGTCATGCAATCTTTCATTTTGGCTGAACCGATTTTCAATTCTATTAACAGTTTATCAGTGTTAACTTTTTTCCACATCCTTACCAGTACTTGTTATTTGATTATTTTTGATGGTAGCCATTAGGTATGAGGTATTATCTCATTGTGGTTTTGATTTTCATTTCCCTGATGATTAGTGATGTTGAGCATCTTTTCATATGTCTATTGGCCATCTGTATGTTCTCTTTGGAGAAATGACTATTCAGGAACTCTGCTCATTTAAAAAAAATTTGCTTAAGATTTTCTATGTTCAGGTTTCCTCCTCTTTAATTTTTTTTCCAAAATGAATTGTATAAAGCTCCATAAAAACATTTACTTGGTTTCATTTTCCTTCTCTTTCACCACTGTCTATATATATTCACAGAATCATTCATTACAGTTTAAATGAAACTAGATCATTAGATTACTTAGCTTTCAACTACTAATTTACATTTTTAAAAGATTCAGGCAAAACACATATAAAGTCAGCAGTAGCGGTTTGCCTTTCTTCAATATTATAGAAAGCCCTCAAATCAAAATCATGACAGAAGACTGATAATTAGAGCGCTACATATGCACATTTCATTATTATACATTAAAATAATTTTCCAAGGATGATTCTTATATGAATTCTGTTCATAAGGTCTAAGAATACAGATTTGCTTTTTAGCTTGTGGACACCACTGTGCACTCCATTCTAGCACACTTGTAACCAGAAGAACTGTCCTAAGTTCTTGGTGAACAGTTTTGTTATTATCATCTTGAAAAACAACCTTAAAGCCTAGATGGAACAAAATGTACTTTCACATCAATCTCAATTCAAAATTCATTTCTAAAATTAGTGAATAAAATCTCAAAAGAAATTGTATTAATGAGACTACAAAACCACCAAAGTAGTGCGTTTTTTTTTTTTGCCTGGTGTACCATCCTTTTTGACTTAACGAACATAATGCTTTCAAACCTACCACTTTGAAATAGCAGCACAGGGTACTTCAGTATTAATTTTTATCATTTACAGTTAGAAATAAAATATCGGATGGTCTTGATTATTTACTGTATCTAAATATGTTTTATTTTAGTAACCTAGACTATGGATAACTGAGCACCTTTGACTTAATATAAAGTCAGTTAACATCAAGACAGTTTTCCCTTTGACTGAAATAATTTTGTAGTACGTTGAAAGCTGATGGAGTCATTTTCTATGATGGCTTTGCATATTAAGTAAGCAATGTGAATTCTCACCAATAGTATTTATGCTACTTTAGTATTTCTGATGAATTATAACTCAAACATATATAAATGTATGTATAAATTTTTGATGCTGCAACTTGAGTTAATGTTTTCTTGTACAGTCTATGAAATATTATAATTATGTATTTTATCAAGGCATAAAAATAACCCAAAATGTCATATGATCATATGTATTAAAACAAGTAAGCAAGTTAGTATATAAATGTTTTAACTTATCATTAGTATATAGACAAATTAATATATAAATGCATACAGAAAAATGAATATGTAAAATATATACAAATACACTGATATATAAAATAATGAAAACCAGAACAGATATATCTCACAACAGTAATAAAATTCTTAGAATGTCTTAGCTTCAGAAATAATCTTGATGACCTCCCCAGAGGTTATAGTTTTTAGGATGAATTTGCCCTCTATACTTTGTTATACATTGAATGAGGTACTCTTGGCCCTTTTGGCCTGATATGGCATTCTTTCTGTACTTACACTTTTCCTTGTAATATTGTCAGTTATCAAAAATGTACTTCAAATTCAAAGGAACCATAATCACTTTAAGGGAATAAATCCTGGACATAGACCTAAGCATACACTGGATATTTTTTTAAAAGCAATTCATCTCAGATTGTCTTTCCTTGTTGAATCTGCCATGGGTCTATTCTCATGTGAAGGGCGGGAGAAACACATCTAATTTTGCCTGATCCTACAAGAGGACCAAAATGAACCAAATAAAACAAAACTGCAGATTTAAAAATTTGGGTATACAGATATAATTCAGTGTTTTCCTAAAACTTTTATAAGCAAAACTGTGGTTTCCCAAATCACTGTGACCAGAGATTCCTATGCATGTAAATTAAAATCAATGTTCTCTCTGATTAGTGAGTGGAAGGCTTGTGGTCCTGGGTTAATGAGGGGCTGCTCTTTGAATAAGTAAAATTTCAGCTGAATATGTTACAGAAGACAGAACTGTGGAATGGAAAAGATGCAGGGATTAGTTTGCTCTAAATGTCAAGGACAATTTAAGTAAAGGAACTAAGAGGTGTAAGAGGGCAGAATATGGGAAATGAATGAAAATTAAGTTCGCCTGGTTATGCAGTGCAGGCAAGATGTCTTAGAATTCAGGTGTTCTATGAGAGAGCAGAAAAAAAGCTGCACTGATTTGTTCTTGACCTTGAAGAAAGACAACACACATCTGCATATTTTAAGAAATAGTGAATTCATACTCATGACAATAATTCATATAGTGTTTTACAATTTACAAAATTTCCAAATATAGGATCTCATTTAACTATGATATACTAAAAAATTCTATAGTACACAAAACTCAGATATTTTGAAATTCAGTTTTTGTATTGACTTACTAGTTCTAATATTTACTGAATGTCTCCAAACCATGCCTTACTTTATGTTCCGGAAATAAGAATGTTAATTAGGCACCTCTCTTCTTTAAAAACACAGTAGAATAAAAAATCTTTGGGGAAAGAGGAAGATGTAGAAACTATTAATTATCTGTGTTGTAAGAGCCAAATATATTTTGTTGACTACATGAATGAATGAACTAATGATTTTTTAAATTTTCTTTTCATCATTTTAAATGAACATTCTATAATTCAACCAATTTAAATTAATAATATAATTAACTAATATTCAAATAAATTTGTTTTATCTGCTAAGTGATGGATATATCTCAAAATATGTAGCACACCCTATCAACATGAATGACTTTCATATTTTAACTCTGCACTTGGTCATATCCTTCCTCTATTAAGGAAAGGCTTGATGTTTGAGGATTCTTTGCTTTGACCTCTATAGAGTAATATATTAACTTGCACAGAGTAAACTTAAATTATTTATTGAATTCGACAGATGTCTTTGTCAGTGGTATATTGAAAGGTGCTATTTAAATAACAATATTTCACATTCTATTTAAGATAGAAAAATAAAAACAATAAACACATTGGAAATTACTTAGACAAGAGAAAACTAATTTCCCTTGAGTCAATGTTCACTTAAAAATGGGAAAATAAATTAGCTATAGATACACACTGATTGGATATTTAAGAAGAAACATATTAACTATACATATGAGATTGTTCATATTAGACAACTGTTTTTAATGGTTTTTTAAATTTACACCTTTATTCAATTTCAGAATTATAAAAAGATGTTTCTGCATTTTAATTAGGTCTCAAATCCATTATTTCTCAATAGCAGGAACATGTATATATAAGGAACAAGATTTACAAAATTGGGAATGGGCGGAATTCTGAAGAGCTGAGTTTATATTATAATGTAAAATAATATATATGTACACTTTGTGCAACACAATGCTTTCAGAAACCATAGGTAAGAGCTCATGAAATCTTAATTATTTTCTTGATTTTTTTATATACTGAAATTTCAAGACCTTTGGCATAGGATTCAGTAACTCAGATGATTCAATGTTAGGCTTACTTTTCAGTAAAGATCTAGTCATTAGAACTGCTGCTGGGTAATACACTTTATTAAATTAAATAGGACACATGCGTGGCCCCAGATATTTCTCCCACTTAGTGTCCAAGCAACAAGTGCATATGCCAAGAAAATTACCATTTATCCCCGAATCTTTATCTTTTCTCTGAACACTGTGAATTAGACAAGGTTATTTCAATAGTTTTCAAGATCTATAGTCCTCAATCCATAAGAAGCTAAGAAGCCAGCCCCAAGCCCATTTTACCTTAGCTTCCAGCAAGTGCTTCACCTGAGTTCTAAACCTGAATGGTTATCAAAATGAATAGGATGACTCAGACCCTGTTCTCCTGGAACAGGAGAGAAAGAAGAGGATCAGAAAATGGTCTTAAAACAATACGATAATAAAAAATATCACAATCCTTGACAGCATGAACACATTGAACAATCATTATATGCCCATCCTGTTATTTGCTTTATGTACATTCCATCATTTTTAGTTTACAACTCTTCATTATACAGATCTTCATAAGAACATGGCTTTTAATATTTTTATAGAAAATGTATTTTATATAGAAGTGTATATATGTATATATACATACCCCATATAATAACATCCCACTTTTAATGATGAGGAAGCCTAAGCTTTCAAAGGTCCAGTACAGCCCAAGGTCACAATCAGTGTAAGTGACAAAAACTATAGAAAAGACTTGCTGAAGTTCCTAGTGCACTACAAGGGGAAAGCAGAACATATTACCCATTTCAACTATATGGAAACTGTATTTTTAATTGATATTTTTCTCATATTTATATGTTTTTTATCTTCCATTACAATGATCATCAATCAACCCTATCATTTTGCTCATCTGATACTTTTGAAAAATTTCAGAATGTCTCGATCATGGATATAATGAAATTTGGAGAATATTTTTAGTTTTAAGCTTTAGGAAACACCTAAACTTTTTAGGGAGGTTCAAAACCACTTTGTGAAGCCTATGAGAGATTTCTGATATGTGTAAACACAATTAGTCCTTTAAATATAAACATAGTTTCCCTTGAATATATATAATATACAATATACAATATACAATATACAATATATAATATATAATATACAATATATAATATATAATATATAATACATAATATATAATATATAAAGCACCATGAACATAAATTTAATTTTGTCAAGGATCCCAGATTGAAGTGAGCTATAGACATGCAGTTTATTAAAACTTTGGCATTCTCCATCTGTTGTTGTGTGTAATGGCAACAAAAATATGGGGTAAGAATGATCATACCCCCCTGTTACTATACCCACGGTACGTAATCATTATACCAATATATGATGTACATCCTTGTTTCTCCCTCAAGATCTTGAGTGAAAAAGTGTGCATTAAACATGGCAAAATACGTGCTCTTTCCACTTTTCCTTTGAGATCCTCTGTGGAAGCTACATAAGAAATAAGTCATGTGTCATCCTTTTTAAATCCCTTCAATAAAAATAATTGTTCTCACTGTTTATTGCCTATTGCATACATTTTATTATACAGTCTAAATGCAAGGACTACTGATTAGGTACATTAATAACTGATTAAAAATAAAAATGTCAAAAAAGATTATAAGACGAATATGATTTTGGGTAGAGACCTCAGAACTGTGCCTTTATTTGTGTTTTGTTTGACATTTATTCAGTAACTTGGAAGAGCAAATAGAGAGAAAGCTCATACGTTTATTATATTAGTGGGTCACTGGAAGATTGAATGGTTACTGAATACAGGGCAGGACAATTACAATCCAGAAATAATCTCTATAACCTGTAATGATGGGCTGATCTGAGCAAACGAAAAATAGTAGAGATGCACGCATGGAAGATGCCATACTTAGATTCAAATTGCAAATGATGTAAGACTGAGTTAATATCGGCATGTGACAAAAATGTTTAAGTGATCCACAGCACAGTACATTCAATGTGAGTTAGCCTATGATGTGGCTTTCAAAAAAAAGCTAATCACTCAAGCTCTGCCTGAAATAAAACAGAGCTCATTTGAGTATGTGTTATTTCTGTTCCGATATTTCTGTTCAAGATAATACTTGAGTGTTGCACTGAATTTTCACTACTACATTTAAAAATGATAATGGGAAATGTTAGGCAGTTGATAAAATAATTTAAACAATAATTACATACAGATTATTTAAAGGACTAAATGCGTATTACTTTTGAGGAAAACAATTTTATTTGGGGGAAAGTAGAAGAGTGGAAGCATTACTTAGGTAGGCAGCACAAAGTGGGGAAATAATACATCCCAATTATTTTGAGAAACATTTGTTTAGAAAGGAAATGCATTTGATCTTATTTTATTTGTTTCTGGTGGTAAAAGTATTCTTAGAGACAGATTTTCTCTTTGCCCAAGTTCACTCTGGGAATTTCACTAGCTAATAGCATGCAAGATGAAGCTTCTTAATAAGTCAATAAAGAAATAACATACTTCAAGCAATGATAGATTCATGACATAATTGTACCAGGCCAGGGAAGACAAAAGGAATGAAGTCAAAATGAGGTGTACCATTTTATATAAGAAGGTAATTGGGAGGGACAGTGTTAAACAACCAGAAGCTGACTTTCAGCTGGAAGCACTAAAAAAACAAAAGTCCCTTGTTGCTAGGGTAGGTTTCTAGGTAATGAAGACAGCCCCCCTCCCCACTCCCTGTGGGCAGGCAGGCTACTCTGCTCCAAGGGTTATCATTCCACTTACCATTGCAAGGCTCATACCAGTGCCAAAAAGGAATGCCTCACAGAGGCAGGAACAGATGTCTCTCTTCTTGTTGAGACTGGTACATGGTTTATTGCCACTCTGACCAAAGAGTTGCCTTGGCCACCGCAGGAGCAAATGTCTTAGGATCTTTGGAGAGCTATTTAGATCAGTCAAGTGTTGTCTCGTCCAGATGGACACTCTTGACTAATCCCCACTAACCTCAGTATTTAGAGTCTAAATGCCCTGTCCCTTTGCCATCGCTGCTTCTCCACATGTTCTTGTTGGTACGCCCCCAGCAGCGCCCCTCCATGGCTGAACCACTAAGTGATTACTATCAAGGACAACAGATGAGATGATGACAGCTGGGTGCAACTTACATTATTCTCGTAGTAAAACAACTCTACTACTAAAAACAACCTTTTGGGCTTTATCAGAAACATGTGGATACAAAAGTCATTAAATCTTAAACAAGTGATTCAAAATCAAGTGATTTGAAATCATGATTCGAAATCATAAATCAATACACAACAGATATGCATAGTTTGAAGGGTTAACATAAGAATCAGTGGATGGAAAATGAAGGAAACCATTTAGCTTTTAGTTGTTTAGTGCCTCACACTTAACTTCTCTAGCAACTGAAGATGCACATGTAGACACCCTCCTGAACAAAACAGATCATACAGATTAGTACCTCAATATAATAAATTGTTTTAATAAATACCACTGAAAGATTTCTTCTAATTTTGACATTTGATGACTCTTTTATTTATAATTTCATGACCTTAGCAATTATAATTATTTATGTAATGATATCTACACTTGAAATACCAACAAATATCCCTTAAGGAGTGCAGATCAGCATCTAATTATTTGCTTTATGAGAAAAAAATTCTTAATTGACCAACAGTGCAACTAAAAACTTCACTATCCTTGAGACACTAGACAGATTTCTTTGATAACCTAGACCAGTGCCACTCTTATGAAGAGGTTCTACTGAAAAATGCTCAGGCTTCAGTGAGAAGACTTGAGTATGTAGTTTGATGCAGCTAGAATGTGAGCACACAAGACCCTACTCAGGAGGAACACAAACTCTTACCTTTTAAAGTACCTGACAAAAGCCATCCCCCCAAGAGACCAACTTATACATACACTTCCATAGCCTGACCTTTAGGGAGGAAAAACACCACATCAGACAGAGGAGCCGCAGTAGTTGATGGTACTGCTCAGCAATAGGGGGCAGAGTGCAGAGTCTGTTCTGCGGAGGCAAAAGGCAGAAGGGGTTTTAAGGGCTGGGATGGAAATGGGTAGGTGGAATCCTAGGCCATCTGTTTTCTAATTGGCCTTACTCAAAGGAAATATACTTTCAATATCTTCATTTCACAATGTGTAGCAACACATCCCACAGAATTTAAGTTTCTACTCTCCTTTGGAGATTAAGAAATTTAAAATCACCAAGAAGCAGAAAAAAAAGGTGACAAGTTTTCTAAAGTAAATGCTCTAAGAACAGGGAGTTCAGTTGATCAGAGTCAGAAGAAGCCTGCTTAAGGTTTGCTCAAGCTGTTGGAGATCTCAGCAGCTTTGGTCATCTTTTAAGTCCACTGAGCCTTCTCAAGTGGACAAGTCAGTCAGTGTTAGACTCCCCCAAGGAAAAGCCTTCAAAACTGCTGAGATCATTCTCAAAATGAAAGCTCACTGAGCTTTCCTTTGAATAATATATTTAACATCCAAAAGAAATGTGCAAATGCACATTATATGTATATTGCATGTTATAAGTGTCCATATTATAACATATTTCCTTGAATATTTTATTACTAATAAATTTCTTGGTTCTGACACTTTTATCCATTGATGTGGATGGAGACATTTTTTCAAGAGAGATAATGCTACTGCTGGTACTTAGCTCGGCAAAGGAGAGCAAAGAGTACTAGACACTGGTGTTAATGCCCTGAGAAGCAGAAGCATGTTTGCTTCACCAGGAAATTGAAGTTTCATACCTCAGAGGATCATAGCATTGCTCCCCTAAGGGAATTAACACTCTCCCCCCTCCGGAGCTGGATTGTTGGGAGATACAGGAGAGGTGCTGAATCAAAGAGGCCAGTCTAACTAGGGGGTGTAAACCCAAAGCCAGCAAAAATTTAGGAATTTGATTTGTTCTTTTGAAAAAACATCTGGTCTGTTCCACTCCCAAACTTAATATAAACCCAAGGGAAAAACAAAGCCCTCTCTTGTCTGTGCCCTGCACTTGAATATTGCGCACACCTGTTCCCTCCATGGCCTCCAGCAGAGAGCCTGAGTACCACTGCACTGCAGCTGGAAACGCACAGTAAGCTAGCTGAGTGTTGGACTGGACTGGACCTTAATATGGAGAAGAAACTCTGGCAGTGGCTTTCATACTGGCCCTACTGAAGACAACACTGGACATTTTTCACAGTGAGATGGACAGAGATGGGACATTGGGAAGTCAGGAGGGGACCACCCTTAATTGTACATCATTAATAAGCCATACCACAAAGACACATCCTCCCCTGCAGGTCCCAGGAAATGCTTTTTCTTTAGATACTGCAATGTCCCCCCTTCTACTGGTGACAATAAGAACTCAGGACAGGGGAGGGGATGCTCATTTTTCTTGGTGTAAGCTGTTGACCTCAATTTTGAAGAAAAATACTGTAAAATCTAAAGTTTCATTGGAAAAGTGGGTGGTTCTTTTTGTTTGTTTGTTTGTTTGTTTCATTTGTTTATAAGGAAAAGAAAGGGTTTAGGGAGTTCAGGGCAAAGTTTTTACTGTAAATCTTAGAGTAAGAAACAGGACAAGAGGTAAAGTCGATTTGCCACTTGGGAAGGCAAAATGACATCCTCAACCTTGGGAATGTAGTGAGGCCCAGAGGACAAAGCAGAGATGTGAACGGTAAAAATTATAAAGAATTTGAGAGTACATTCTGCTTAGAATTCTAACTAGACTCCACACTAAAACATCCACCACACAGGACTTGGGAGTCCATAGTCATGTTAAATCATGTCATGGTATGTTTAGGTTGTGAGAATTGTCTGGATTTGACTTCTTGTCTTCCATGGCCTAAAATTATTGAAGTAAAAATACACCTCCATGCTTTCAAAAGGGGAATTGCCTAAGTGTTGGAAGGTGCTGAAAGGGAAGAGACCTGGGGTCAAACGAGTTAGGTACAAAGTATATGGGACTCCGAGCAGAGAACTTGCCAAGAACCACAGTTTTCAGCAGTAAATGCCAGCCCACGACGCAAGACCAGGCAGGGTCGGTTTGTCAACGTGGGTAGAGCGTGGCCCTTGGAAAACAGTTCTGCGACTCAGCACAGGAAGTGCACTAAGGACAGTCACAGAAGCAACTCCTGTGAAGAAGTAAGGGTGCCAGACTGGGCAGAAGGAGACGTGGAGTTGCGATGGAGCTCTAAAACTCAGATGGCCCTTCCGAGATCCACTCACTGAGGCCTCAACTTCAATTAGGCTTTTGTGTGCAGGCTGCTGTGTAACTCAGGGGCGGCCCCTTCCCCTTCCTGTCACCCAGGGAAATTCCTAGAGAGGGGTCAGCACTGTGCCCTCAGCATGCAACACCCTTGGTAGGTTGGGGAATAAATGCCTTGGTCCTGAGATTCCTATAGCCTCCGGAGACCCCATTGGATGGGACGTCTCAGCAGAGTTCTCCTTGCTCATAAGACATTACACAATGTTTCCCCAGACTGAAGATTCCTCTAATGGAGAAGAAGGAGAAAAAGGGTTCAGAGGTTTGTGTTTGCTTATCCAGATTCTGGTGCCACCATTGGCCAGGGCTGCATTGAACAGAGTTCTCATTTTGAGTTTTGGGATAATGAAGATAATGAGAATCTGAGCTGCACAGCTGTGAAGAGGTCAGCTGGTAATTATGTTTTCACGCAGCCTTTCTCTCCTGTTTATCTCTGGGTCAAGCCCTGTCTCATGCATACACACACTACCCATGTAAGTGGCTGTGCGTATGTAGTTTATTCTTCGTTCCCCATTAACTTTAGGTTGAAACATTTATGTGTTCCAGAGCCATTGGCAATGAAGTTTTTCCTAGTTGCCCAATTACAGACAAACCACGGATCCTTAATTCTTTTGCTTACATCACAAGAGGTCTTGGAATATAAGCTCACATTGCCTATAAACAGGATGAGCTCTCAGGGAATGTTTTTCCTGCTTTTCACCTTTATTTAGTTTTGATCAATCAGCTTTTAATATCATGTCAGTTCTCTAAGATATTAAAGGATATTTTAAAAATACAGGGTGTGCAAAGGTGGTTTATAGTTGATTGTATGGAAAATGATATAAGAATAAATAATAATACAACAAAAATTATTCTGTGTACTCACAACTGTAAACACTACTTTGCCCTACTTGGTATACTATGCAGTTTTTTGCTTTTTGTGTTTTTTTTGTCTTTGTTGAGAGAGTTGGTCCAAATTCTTAATGATCCCAATAAATAGAATGTCAGCACTTCTTTTTAAATTACAATTAGACAGAGGTTGAACTAACAAAAATATTTTGGAAAAAGGTAACATTTCTAGTTAACTTTTTAATGTAGAGCATTATTTAAAGTATAGTATGTGTTAAAATTATGTTTAATATTTTATATATAAAACTATTAAAAAGGAACATCCATGCCTCACCTAGCTTATTTTTCATTTATACTTTACTGTTTAAATAAGGCAAGGTTAAATCATAGGTACGGTAGAGCATAGAGTATGACTTTCAGAAATGTTACTGTGTCCATCAATAGATGAGTAGATAAAACAACTATGGGACATTTACACAATGGAATACTTCTTGGCCATTAAAAGAAGAAATTTTTACCCTTTGTGACAGCATGGATGGACCTGGAGAACATTATGCTAAGTGAAATAAGCCAGTCAGAGAAAGATAAATCCATACGCTTTCACTCATATGTGGAGTCTAATGAACAAAGTGAACTAACAAGGAAAATGGGGACAGATGACAGCTGTACATGGAGTGCAGATGACAGCTGGCTGGGGAGAGGTTTAGGGATGGAGGGATGAAGCAAAAAGGAAAAAGGACTCATGGACATGGACAGCAGTGTGGTGATTGCTGGGGGGAGGGGAGTATAAGGCGACTAAAAGGCAATGTAAAAAAACACAATGAAGATTAAATTCAAAATAAATAAATGTTACTTTCTCACAAAAGTTCATTTTTCTCAGTATGTTTTGTCATTATTAAAAAATACTTATGCACTGTGTGTGACTTTCTCATGCCTTCTTGTGAGTCATCTTAGGGTTTTATGCTGAACGCAATTTAATTTTCTGAGGATTTTTATTTGTTTTTTACTGATGATCTAGTAGAATTAATTTTCCAATCAAAATATTTGTAACACAAAGAGTAACATAATTATAGTCAGGACAGAACTTATTAAAATAAATATATTATTTTTATTTTCTGGCTAAACTATTTCAGTGGGATATAAAATTATAAGTAATGATTAGAAGAACCCATATCTACTGAGGACAGGCTTAAGCAAGTCTAAGCACTCAGCTGTGGTGCGCATACCAACTTCTCACAGCCTGGTCATGTCTGCCCCCAGGGCCTTTCCTGTTCTGATTGAAAAAGGTCTGGGTTACATGTTAGGATCACTGGGCTTGGCAAATTCCTACAGTTAAAATATATTGAATATACACTTACTGAACTTCCCTCAACAAGAGCAAATAAACAGAACTACATTCTTTAGAAAAACGTTTGGTGTTGTGATAACTCAGGTATGTTGTCGCCCGTGATTGTGTTAGAGGAAGAAACTATGTGTAAAATGTCTTAAATTCTTCCGCTGAAAAGATGCATGTCACTTAGTCTTTCTAGAAATGATTTCCCTTATCAGTGTGACAGATAATGTATTAGAAACCCTTGTAGAAATTCGTGGTGATTAAATGATACATTCCAGGTTAAACACGCAATCTATTGACTGCTGCCAAGTATCAGGTCAGCGAATGTTAACCATTATCATATTCCTATTACTGCTGCTATGGTCATTCTTTAATTTGAAGGCATTCAGATCTGCACCCATTAACAAGTATCAGAAGAACTTTAAAATTCTAACACAGGTGGAGTATTTCACTGAGAGTGTTTTACACACCAGCTAAAATATGTCAGTTTTGAATTTCTTCCTCTAGTTTGCTAACACTGCATGTCATTAACGCAGTTTAACGTTAACTTATGGCATGGGGAAGAAAGCAAATAACACTTAAATTATTCAAATTTTTGAGTAAGCTGGCATAATAATTCAAACTTCCTGATCAGTAACTGAAAATAAAAGGGACAGAATTGTGGCACTCACTGAATATTTTATAATCCATTTACATAAATATTGGTGAAGTAAGTGATATATTTTTAAAAGCATGGAACTCTACATCTAGTGAAATATGCCATTCACATTATTATCTGCAGGACAGGTTTGGAAACTGTCGGCGGATCTCTATAGCTTAGTTCGTAGGATTCAGTCATTCACTTTTATGCTTACATAAATATATCAAATATGGAAATGTGTATTTGTGGATATGATATCGTTTATTTTTAAAGCACCTATTGAGACAAGATGTGATTTCTGCACAGTGGCAAAAACACAAAAAAGAGAGTATATGTTCACATTACATGAATATATAATTTATTATGAGCACATGGAAATTAGATTAAAGTCTACTTCAAAACCCTAAAGCTAATTGTTTTGGTTGGAGGCCGTGATAATAATGTACCCTTCTCATTCTCAGCAGTATACTATTAATGGCTCACAAGGAACTGTAAATTTCTAAATTCTTAGATCTAGCACATACTCTAAGTCTAATATACATGGCTGCGGGGGAAACAAATCTGGTTAATTTAGCAAGGCCATTATCAAGTTTGTAGTGGAATTGCCAGATTGAATTTGATTAAATTATAAAACCATTTGCCATTCTATTTAAACAGGTAGATTTGACATCTACAAACATATTACAGTTATTTTTAAATTAACATTTTATAAGCCACTTCTGAGTTCAAGATGGATTAGAAAGCTTAAGTGAGAAAACAAGAAAGACGTAAAGCAAAAGGAAAAGTAAATTAACACAGAAGTTGCTGTCATTTATCATAACGTGAAAAAATTCTCTCCTCGGAATTTAGCGGTCCATCTTCTTCACTGATCACCTTTGTTGTTCCGAATGCTGGTGGCTGCTACTTCTCAGAATGGCCACATCAATCTCCTCCTAAAGATTTCTAGTCAGTGCAGTTAATAAGTATTGTGCACATCGCTTTATGATTTAGGAGAGGGAAAGAGAAACTTCTGGTAGAGCCCCCAGAGACATTCTGAGGGAATTGACATTTTGAGGAAAATTTCAGAAAAAGTTACACAAATTCTCTTGATAACTTCTGACTGACCTATTAGTTACTGTTTTGGAATATAAAATATTGTGAATTGGTTACATGTGTTTGAGTTGAGGCTACTTCAGAAGAGTGGAAATGTTTACAGTATATACATTTTGCTGAATAAAGATAAAGAAGATAAAAAAGATGAACAGTGAAAGGACAGCAAACTCACAGTTATTAACAACCACACCTAAAACAAAAGCAAACTAAGAGGACAGATCAGGAGCAGAAACATAGAAATGAAGATCACACAGAGGGTTAGCAACAGGGGAATGGGAGAAGGAGAAGGGGGGAGAAGGTACAGAAAATAAGTAGCATAGACAGTAGGTAGAAAATAGATAGGGGGAGGGCAAGAATAGTAGGGGAAATATAGAATCTAAAGAACTTGAGACACGTGGACATAAACTAAAGGGGGGAATGGTGGGGGAGGGGTGTGCAGGGTGGAGGGGAATGAAGGGGGAAATAGAACTGTAATGGCATAATCAATAAAATATATTAAAAAACAATACATATACACAATGGAATTCTATGCAGCAGAGAGAAAGAAGGAGCTACTACCTTTTGCAACAACATGGATGGAACTGGAAAGCATTATGCTGAGTGAAATAGGCCAGGCATTGAAGGACAAATACCATATGATCTCACCTTTGACAGGAAGCTAAAGAATAAAACAAACAAGCAAACAGAATAAAAACAAAGATGCTGAAATAGAGAACAAGTGGGCAGCGACCAGAGGGGAGAGGGAAGGGAACTTAAGGGGAAAAAGGGGGAGGGATTTTGAGGAACAAGTATGAAAGACACAGAGATGAGGACTGGCGGGGGGGGGGGGAATGGGAGGGAGGGGGGAGACAGGGCGGGGGGGGGTGGGGTGGGATGGGAGAAATAGATAAAAAAAAATGTACTTGAAAAGTAACTAAATAAAATTTAATATTAAAAAAAACAATACATTAACAAATATTATTTCAAAATATAGTCAATACGAAAGTAAAAAAACTTTATATATATTTATTTATTTATTTATTTATTTATTTATTTATTTATTTTTGGAGAGAGGGAATGAAACATCAATGTGTGGTTGCCTTTCATGCTCTCCCTACTGGCAACTGGCCCACAACCCAGGCATGTGCCCTGACTGGGAATCAAACCAGTGACCCTTTGGTTCTCAGGCCCACACTCAATCCACTGAGCTACACCAGCAAGGGTGGTATTTGGTAAATTTAACAGTTCATTATTTTAAAATAATTATCTGCCTAGTGTCTGCTATATTTATTGGAATATAAACAAGAACATATAGAGTATTTTGCATAAATACACTAAAATAAATGCCATAGTACATTAAACTACACAACATATTTCTATATCTATATAAAAGTTCAGTACATTTCTGTACTCATAGAGCTCCAGCTCTCAAAGATAAAACAATGTAATAAAAGTGTTTGATCTCTATGACAGAAATAAAAGGTGATGGAACTAAAATTTTATTTACATCTAGAAATGATGTTAATTATGAAGACATACAATTATAATTTATCTAATGAAAGGTATAGTATTATAAAATATGTGTATACTTAAAAAATTCAAGACACTAAACTACACTCAAATATTAAGTATGTAGAAGGAACATTTGGTTTAAATAAAATACAAATGTTAGTACATAAAGATAACCATACTGAGAAATGTGTTCTTCTGTAAATGGATGTTGTACTGCAGCACTAAGTACCGAAAAGATGGTGCCGTCATGGAGCAGCTAGCTGGATCTATAGTAAATAAATACACAGGTACGTAACTATGTAAATAAAGAAACATAGATACACAAAATAAATAAAAATGAGTCATTTCCTGCATACCCACATCAAGTTGTTTCTGTGTAATTTGTTGAAAAAGTCTATCCATTCTCCACTGCATTGCCTTCGTACCTTGTCAAATGTCAGTAAACTATGTTATTGACTATTTGAGTCTATTTCTAGGCTTTTCTTTTCTCTGGTATTTAACAACTTTGCATTTTATACATTTCTTAACTATACATTTCTACACATTTGTGCAGTGCTTGTCCAAGACTTTTTTTTCTGTTTCTTAATTAGATGATATTATGCTTTTAAAATGTATTTTCTTTAATTTTATGGTTTTCTAGGAATCTTATTTCATATGAGCATCTACTGTTTTTGGTAATCGATGTTAAGTTTTAATATATATTTACAAATAAAATATGTATCTATTTTTTAGTTTAGTTTATTTTATTGTACTTTATTTTTTTTTACTTTCTTGACATAAATGATATGTTAATTTATTTTCACTGTTGTTATGCTATGGAATTTTCTCTGAATATAGTTGTCTTCCTCCATCTCTACCACATTTTCTATGCTCCACCTAGTAGTATTCACAGGTTTACCCTGTGTATCTTGACTTGTGCCTTCACTACATTCTGTTTTCACTGTTGTCATGCCTCTTCCCGTCACCTTTAAATGTTGGCACATTCTTGAAGTTGTTTTTACATCACTAAACCGTGCAGATTTTTTTTTGCCTCTGAAGTTTTAGTTTCCTGAAAATATATCTTTATCTGAATTTCTTTCAACACAGTCTCTTTTCAAATACATGTCAGCTGTTTCTCCCTTATGTTCAAATATTTTGTTTCCAGAGACTCATGAATTTTTAAAATGTACCAACAACTAAAGTCTGGCGTATAATCTACCTTTCTCTGTATTTTCATGGTTGTCGTGCAGCAGTTAGTGATGAATACAGCATTGCAGGTTCATGTGACTTTCTTCAACCACTCAAAGAGCTTTAAGGGCAAAAGCTATGTTTTGTCTTTCTACAACCAGAATATAGTAGAGTTTTGTCATATAAATTTAGGTATATATGTATCTAGCAATCAATCTACCTACCTACCTATCAATTAACAAACCTATCCACTGAGGAACATTTATTCATTAATGCATTTGCTCCGTGATTTTCCCCATTCTCTCCATGACTCATTTACAAAAACTTATTTCTGCGGAGCTCACGCTGTTGTTGTGTTTCCTCTTTAAAAATAATAAATGTATTACTTTTTACCTGAGCTGTTTCCAACACTCAGTGTACATATATTTATGCTCTCCTCCCTGATCTTGGTTATTAACATAATATATTAATGTGTGCTTTCTCTTGTTATTTCCTAATGAGACAGGCCCTTAATATAAGTGCTAAAGAAAACATGTACCAACCCAACACACACAGATCCTAAACCTTCTTCACTTACTGCATTTCCTGTATTTATTTGGCATTGTAAATTCTTAGCATTTGGTGGTATCTCTCCAATATTGGCTCTGGCAAATATTGTGTATATTCTTGGTTGTGATATATCAAACCAATAATCACTAAAATAAATATTTTTAAAGATTTTGTTTATTTTTTGAGAGAAGAGGAAGGAGGGAGAGAGAAAGGGAAAGAAACATTAATGTGTGGTTGCCTCACGTGCACCCCCAACTGGGGACCTGGCCAGCAGCAACTCAGGAATGTGGCCTGACCGGGAATCAAATCAACCTCCTTTTGTTTCACAGGCTGGTACTTAATCCACTGAGCTACACCAGCCAGGGCTAAAGTAAATAATTTAACATTTTGTTAATAGCATATTTGCAAGAATATTTTTAATACAGGCAAATGTTTTCTGTTTCTGAAGGCCTTGATGTCCTGATTAGGTAAACCTTCTGTAGGAATAAAGAGCATTGGTGACTACTTTTTGATCTACCAGATATATGTCCCAGGGGGACTAAACCCTTTGGAATTTGGGCTTAGAGTAGCTTTGAAAAGTGAGAAGAGAGACTCAGCTCACTGAAGGTGTTTTCCCTAGTTTTTAATGTCCTTAAAATCATATATTATTCCTTCAGCATTAAGGGCTATAAGCCGTCTCATTACAACTGGAATATCAGACAGTGATATTGCTTATTTGCTGTGTAACGGCAGTTCCCACACCCTTCAAATGTATCTATCTATTTTGCTTGAAGGTAGATGAAGTACTTATTACAGTGACAACAAAAAATCATCATGAAATAAAATAATTTACTAATGAATTGTGTCTTTATAAAATTAGCTTATACTTATCACTGTTCTTGTTTTAGTCCACTATCTCAACTTGTCATTTTCTCTCTAATTACTACCAATAACAAATAAAATGCACTGAAATTATGCAATTAACTTATGAAATGAAATTGTAAGATTTACAGAAGATGTAGAATGTCTTAGAAATCATGATAAATTTATCAGATCTCACACAAAGCTATTGACATGTAAGGAGCTGGCAACATTTGATTAATTACTATGTAAGCAGAAAAAAATAGAAATGTGTGTGATTTTTATGTCTGCACTAGACAATGAATTAAATACCAAAAGAGATCAATGTTGCTTTGAAATACTTTTTGACCAAATGATCCACTTTAAGTTTAGTGAAAAAGACAAATATGTCATAGATGCTTTCATGTGGTTTCTCCTCAAGAAAATCAATATTTTATATCTTTTCCTAGGAAACATATGAGATAATATAATTTTACTAAATATAAATTGAAATAAATGTATTAAAAGTTTTTGAAGGATAAGGCCTTAAGTTGCAGTGCTCAGAGGTGACCACTCCCTCTACCTTGTCCTGATAACTGAGTGTTTTATATGAGACAAACAGAAGCTTGTAACATCCTAGAGAGTTCACCGTGTGTGCATGGCAGTTTCTCCATCTAATGTTTTTTTTTTTAATCCAATAGCATTGACTTTTATTCATTCATGTTAAATCACCTGAAAAGATATCTGTTGCCTTTAAATGCTCATTAATGTAAATGGATGAACAAATCTATTTCAATGGGTACTCAATATCCCACATAGTTAAAAGTTACTTCAACACAGCCTCATGACAACTCCCACACCAAAACAGTACTTTATTTTGTAAATTTAATCCTCTATTACTCCCATGTTACATATTTGTGTGTGTGTGTGTATGAAGTGTACATGGTAAAGAAAAAATAATTGTGATAGCGGTTGTACTTAGGAAATAAATTTGCTAACCTTTGTATACATGTCAAAACTGCTGGGTCCCAAGTTCACCCAGAAATTCTAGGGTTGCAGCAAACTAAAGCTACACTATCTGAATAGCTTATTAATTCTGCATAAATCAGGTCGATCTGTAAAGTAATTAGAAGAGAACAATTGCCCAAGATTCAGATTTTTTAAATGGAGCATTTTTATTATGTGGTCAATGCCCTCTCTCTAAATTGGTTATGAGATTAAGCCATTCCTCACTGCTCTAACATGCTGAAGAAATCATCTGATGGGGAGGGACAGGGTTGCTCAGCTGTTGCATCAAATGAAGAAGCAGCATAGTTCTAGCAGCATCTGTTCTTGTTGGAGTCTTCCACTGTTAGATATCTGAGGTCTCATGACACACTCTCTGCTCATAACTGATATGGCTGGAGAATATGATACTGAATTTATAGCATCAGCAGAACAGAAAATGTGGTATTTTATGCATGTCAAGGAGGGAATGGCCTGTTCTTGTTCTACAGAGAACAGAAATGGGAAGTCAAACACCCTTTGTATTCTAAAATAGGGTCTCTGGCATTTTTTAAATTTTCATTTAAATTGTTAGGAGGCTTTGAGATGTTAGTTTATCTTCCATTCAATGTTTTGCAAGCATCCTGCTTTTAGAGAGAGTGGTCCAAATGAGCTTGATTCTGTAGACATCAAGTGTTACCTGGCACTAGCACCTTAGTAACTAATGGTGTTGAGAACTTTTTATTGACCTATGGGAATGTCCACCAGGCAAAAGATGACTCATAACTCCTCTGGATAGGCACGCTAAATATGATGATTGCCAAGTTTCTCTGATTGACATTCATTGCAGTTTTTTATTGACTAACTCATGTCCTTATCAGTTCATTATCCCACTTTCATCTATCATGTCTACAGATCTTAACCAGATTTGAGCCATGTCTTTCCATATGCATCTGTGATTTCCTACTTGTGAAAGTGTAGTTTTCCATGTTTTGTTTATGATGGTTTATTAAAAGAGAGACCAAATCAGTAGTCAATTAATATGTGCTTCATTTTATAAGCCTTCATGGAGGAAAGAATGGTCATTCACAATAGTTAAATATTTCATAATTCTTGCAAATTAGACACATAAACTCATTGTTCTGCTAAATGTTTGCCAATTGACTCTTCAAAAACAAAAGACATTATTTGTAACCTTTGCAAATTTCTACCATGGGTAGGAATGTAAAAACTTCTACTATAGTAAATTCTAAGCCACCTGTGTTAATTTTAATTTTCTGGGGCTTTGTTTTATATATCTATATCTCTATATAGATAGATATATATATATATACACATAGATTTATACATGTGCATGTATCTATTTGCATGTATAACCAATTTTATTTAATTAATTTATTACCTTTTGCTATGTATCACTATATTAATATTTCACAATGGCTACCAGCTGACAAAATTCTCAAAATTAAAAATAGGCTCATGATAGCAAAGGTGAGCCAGTTCCAGTCAAACCACATATAATCTTCAATGGTAAGTGCAAACATAAGTTCTAGGCCTTTATGTCCACTTAATTTCCACCTCCTCTCAGATCACTCATTTAATAAAACTAAAAAATATTCAACCCTGTTCCTTTCACTCAATTTTGCCACAAACCCAGAGCTGCTGTATAAATGACTTTATTTTAAAAATTCACTATCTTCTTATGCATGTTGATTTTTATGAATAGCGTGCGTAGCTTGCAGGTGTACTGATGGTAATTTTTAGCCTGTGTTTGTTTAAATCAATATCCTTCTATGCAGCTGGGGTAAATTTTCCTGTTTGCAACTAGTAAACTTATTCACATTCAGTGAAATTTGTATCTTACACTAGAATGTAGACTAGATAGCTGGAACAAAAATTTTAAATTCTAGTGTTCATTTTTTTAACATCACATGTCTGTATTACTAAGTATTACTATGATTTTTAACTTTGTACATGTTTTTAAAAATAATGAAAGTTAGGGACATCTATACAAAATTCACATGTTCATACATAACTACACTTATGCATATAATTTCAAGATTATAGGTAATCCAAAACCAATTTGAAGAGAGAGCCATGAATGCCTTTAAAGAACATTTAATGTAATTTAAGCAGGAAATAAAAGCCTTTTGCTAATATTTTCTCTTGAAGATTACACTTAGAGTTTCACCATTTAGTGAAACAAAGTTGGTAAATATTATATTTTTAGGAAATTACTAGAATATAACTAACTAAAGCCAAATACTATTTTAATAACCATTTGTGTTATGAATTAGAATGAGAGTTATACTTTTACATTGTAGAGTGCAATGATGTTGTTACAATTTTGAAACTTCATAGAACTAATATTTTTGGTGTTGATTATAAATAAAGAATATTTTCTTGTTACCAATTTTTCTTAGCTATAAAAATATCAACATATATTGCAAATGCAGATTCTATTTTTATGATCTAAATTAAAATATTAAAAATAGAATGATTCAAACATTTTTAATCAACATAAGTTAAATAGGTAGCCATTTTTATTTTATGAATTCACTATTTGTATGATGAGAATACTAACCCTTAGCTGTGCTGTGACGTATATATGGAATAAATAACAGTCTACTTTTAAAAATACATGGACACTTCCATTTCTTTCTATCACCTCACCATTGAAATTTTAGATTCTCTTCCTTCTAGTTTCCATAGCATATTTGCATGCAATGTCTTGCTACTTTTCTATCAGCCACCAAAATTTATTGCACTACATCTACCACTTGGACTAATGAAACACTCTTCTAACAGGAGCAATTGCCTCATACATGCCTTGCTCCAATGCACTATAAAATCCTCTTTCAGACTGGTCTCTTTAAATTGCACATATGACTACATAACTGCCCTGCTCAAAAGCCTTCCGTGGACTCCCAGTTGCCTATCTCTTTAGTAAGAGTCCTGAATTAGCTGTTAAAAGCCCAATAGAAATGTGACCCAAAAATATCTGTGCGGACATTTATTCAGCAACGATTTACTGAGAGCATATTTTACAACATAGATTACCATGTTTTTTGGAATACAAAGATGACAAAACAAGATCTCATTGTAAAGGGGGCATAGTCTAATGATATACCCCACAAGAGAAGTGGGCAGAAATTAATGTGATAGAGAGGAGTATCAGTGTGCTAACAGCACTATAAATGTAAATAAACCATCTGGAAGCCTAAAGAAAATACTTTTTTTCCTTCATGACTTCCTTATGTCAGGTATTTCCCCACAGGTCCTGGCTGAATTCAATGGAGAATGGTATTTCAAAATTAAGTCTAAGAGCTAACTGATCTCATGTTTCTCCATATCAATATCCATGCATGGCTTTGGTTTTTCAAATCTTATTTCTTATATTGCAATGTCATAGTTTTATTAAACAGCTTTTAATATTTCATGCAAAAGCTATGCCTTAACTATTTTTTTCTGTCATTAATGAAGTCTTTTTCGTGTTGTTATATATATATATTTCTATTGTATATTTAGATTTAATAAAGTACTTTACCAAATTATTAATTGCAATTTTATTATATATGCAAAGAGTTACTTTAAAATAGTAAGTTTTGTATTCATTGCACTAGTTATTACTCATGATACTATTTCCTGTCTTGAGTCTATAAGTAAATTAGACATTGAGCATTAACTCTATTAGTATCCCAATTAACATTTATATAAATAAATTGGATAACATTATGCTGATAATAAATTTAATATGATTTCTTTATAGGTTTCTGTTACCAAAGACACTCTCTTTGCAATATTTACCTTTGCAATATTTTATTACCCTCATGTGTCTTGAAATTGTCTGTAGCACAATGTCACAGTCAGGTACTCTAATCCACCCAACACACTTCTTAGATATTAGTTATTAAGCCAGCAACTAAAATTTTAAAATTCTGCATTAAACAAAGTCAAACAGCTTCTTTACAGCAGGGCTCATCAGAGCCGTAAAATTCTAATGGGCACTAGGATCCTGTGGGTTCTGTATTGGGTATAAGGATACTTATCGACCTTGAAATATTTTGTTCTGCTCTTCTACTCTTAACAGCTCCCTGGTGCTTGTAGAACATCCTTTGGAAAAGAGTGTTCTTCGACTGGGCTTTTCTGTCTCCTTGTAATAGGAAATTTTGTGCATAACTTTTTTCATTGCTTTTTTAAAGATCTTCTTGTATTTTAAAAGCATTATGTTTCACTGATTTTATTTACATAAATCTTTAAGATTAGCACAAGTTGTTTATTGATATATAATTACTCTCTGACAGACACATTCATTTATAATGATTTAGAATCAAAGATAAAGATAAAGTTATGCTTAATATAACTAGAAAAAGCTAGATGGGGAAATGCTATATTAGAAGTGTTGATCTGACCAGGTATTGAAGTTAAGCTTGTCTTTAAAACACTTTATATACTTATAATGTTATACATTTATGCATATGAGTAATATATATACTAAATTGGCCTTTAATATTTTACATCCTTGAAGGAAAGGCACTATGCTTAGTTTGAACAGACCTCTGAAATACTATGAGATAATTTTATAACCAAAATATCTATAACAATTTTATAATTTTCCCAATGAAAGCAATATTAATGATTAATCCTGCCACTTCCTTATTTGAAGTGATTAATTTTAATGACTATAGATGTATCCATGCTTATAAATTTCTCTGAAATACTTCTAAATTAAATTTTAAATTAACTTGTTTATTACCATGTAGCAAGTATAGTTGTATGTAATGTGAGAATTTACTTCAAAACAGATGGGCTCTTCTCTATAAACTGCGACCTTAACAGTTTGACACTGGTTTTGATTGGATAATGCTAATAATAAAGATGTCTACTATTTTTGTGACTATTTTTGCTTTTCTTTCTTGTAGAAAAACAAAGGGAGAATTATTTCCCTTTATTTACTATCTAATTTCCCTCATTAACTATCAAATTTTTATATCCAACCACACAAGGCATTCGCTCCTTAGCCATGAGAGCATCTGGCGCCTGTTCTGCTTCCATGACCCTGGGAATTGGAACTTTTCAGCAGCCAATGAGTTCCTAAGACCTCTAGGGCTTGGCACATAGGATTTTAGTGAAAATCCATTTTAATCTGTACACATGAAATCTTATTTAAAAGATACTGAACTTGTTTTTCTTTCTTTTTTATGATTTTATTTACTTATTTTTAGAGCCAGGGGAAGGGAGGAAGAGAGGGAGAAAAGCATTGACTGGCTGCCTCAACAAGGACAAAGCTCACAACCCAGACACGTGTCCTGACTCAGGGATCAAACCAATGACCTTTCACCTTCTGGAAGCATGCTCAACCAACTGAGTTATACTAGTGAGGGCCTGAGCTTCTCTAAAGCACTGCTGTCTTAGATTTTGAGGCAATCCTTGCATGGCATCAAATTGGTCCTTTAAAAATTGTAAAAATATATTTTTAGAATTTGTTTTCTTATTTACTGCAATTGGTAAGACTAGTTAAATGCACTTTATTATTCAAATGCATTCTGATACATTTCCAATAAATAACTCCAGAGTATTCATCTTTCACTTTGCATCTCTCTCTCTTTTGCCTTACCTTGCAGTGTATCAACAGTGGGAAAGAGTTTTAAAATGAGTTAGACAGAATTTCGAAGTTGTTTTGTTTTTATCTTTGCACTTTCACAAAATACTAATATTTAGAAGATACTTAAAAAAGTCTTCAGAAGTTTGTGAAAATTTTTGGTAAAGTGAATAGTGTATATTTTTCCATTTCTCTATTTCTTTCTGCAGCCTTTGTATTGCTTAATCTGAATTTATTATTTCCATTTACTTTTCAGCATTTAATTTTGCCTTTTCTCATCTTTACCGTTTTATAGTCAGATTTGTAAAATTTTTATTACAGGTAGTTTTGTACATCTCAAAATTCAATAGTAGTTATTCTCAAGGAAATATTTTTTCCTAACTGAATGCTTTGGTTTGATATTTTTTCTCACCACCATAGTTAGAGATCGATACATGCAAAATATGAGACCATAAACGAAGGTAAGATTGCTTGGCTTCTCTTACTCCATGCTTTATTTCTTAGAGGATCATTCCCTCCTATTTTAAGTTGGAGCATTTTCTAATACTCCTAGTTAACTTCTAGGCAATGATTTAGCTTATTCAGGAACTGGGATGTGAGTGGCTTTTTTTGCCGTTGTTGTTCAACTACAGTTGTCTCCATTTGCCCACCCCCATTACTCACCCCCACCTCTGCTAGGTCTCTGCAGGACCTTCACACACATTTCTATTTAGTTAAACAAATTATAATTTTGTGTTAAGGCAACTTCATTTTGGGTGTCATGATTACTAAAAGGTACCTAAGCCCTTGCTTTTCCCCTCTGCTGAGATTATAAATTCATTTAAATTTAACTGTTCAGAGGGGAGAGGGGAGGGAATTTCAGGAGAAAAGGGGAAGGATTTACAGAAACAAGTATAAAGGACACATGGATAAAAACTAAGGAGGGTGGAAATGGGAGGGAGGTGGGGAGCACTGGGGGGTGGGCTGGGATGGGAGTAAAACAGAAAACTATACTTGAACAATAATTAAATAAAACAAACAAACAAACAAAAAATTTAACTGTCCCACTTACAATCTTGCTGCCTAGTGGCCTTAATATGTGGTCTTTTGTTCCTGGATAATTGGAAGCAATAAATCAATAGTTTAGCTTTTATCAGTTATAGTTAATTGTTAACTTCTCAGCAACACTGATACTAAAGTTCTCCCTACTGCTTACTTAAAAATAATAGATATTATACTCAGCATGTATATATTATGTTTTTGTGTGTATATATATATGTATACTTATTTATTTCTTTTATATAATTTACTACTTGCTTCTGAAATTTTATAGTTTTTTCTTTACTTTTGTTGTTTACACTGTCACAGATGCCCCCCTCTGCACACCACACCTTTGCCCACCTACCTCACCAATGCCCTGCCCCCATCTTGGCCCCACCTTCCCTCTGACCATCACCACACAGAAAGGTAAAGGAAGCAAATTCAAGGTAAAGGAAGCAAGAACCTACTGCTTTAGATTCCGGTCATTTTTTAAAAATTGCCTGAAAGGTCTCGTTCACTAAAGATTAGTGCCATTCTTCTGTCATTTATTTGTTATCACAATGTATTTTCATATTTATTTTAAATTCACTGAAAACCATCCTAGGGGCGTCAACATTTTATAGGGTGTTTAAACCGGAAATACACCCCCAAACTTTAGTCATAGTATTATGGGACAACAAAAAAGGATCTTTGTGTTTTTATTCTCCAAAATGTCTTTTCTTTAAGAAATTATTTAGAATGAAATTCCACCCCTTCATCAGATATGCTAATCTGAGTGTTCATTACAGGACATTGTTTATGTACTTTGAAAACTACTTGGGAAGCATTACATGACAGATGTCTTCTTAATACCTTCACAGAAATTAGTTGTTCTATTTTGGGAAAATTTCCCAGTGATCCCAGCACAGCTCTATAAATAAATATGCAAATTTATTTCAGAATTATCCACAGACTGTATATTATAGATGTCTGCGATTCAAAGTACTTGCTTGCTAAAATATGTACCTATATACAATGATAATATGCAAATGGATTTAACTTGATATAATTAAAGCAATTAAAACTAATGATGCAATAAAAATAAAAGACAGGTAGATAGTCATACATGAAAAACTTATTCACAGTAATAACTACTCTGCAATTAAATTCTCCTCAATAAAGTTAACACTTTCCATTAAAGAACTCCATTCAATTCACTAATTTAAATATTTATGTTATAAAGTAAACATCTGCTTGTAATAAAGCTCATTTTTACCATTTTAATACTAGTCAAATGAGAAAATTTATACCTGCAATGAATTAAATGAAAATAGGGAGAAATATTAAGAATGATAAAGTTACCAATTTAGATAATGGGCTGAGAAAATTATTATGTTAGAACAATCAGTTGTGTAAACAACAAAATATTGCAATAAAGGTACAAACACTATTGTAAATATAATTTTAAGTTATTAAATAACAATATTATTTGTAAAACACTAATTGAAGTCACTAATTAACAATTTCTATTGATGTGGATAAAGAAATATCTTAAGTCTTTTTGGCTTTTATGGCTTTTATGGCTTTCTGTCATGAATGATTGGTATACATAGTGCAAACAATTCATAAAGTATATAGTGTATATATTGATAAATTTATATATCACTGGAAAATTACTATATCTGATTATACCTATACATAAATTGAAGTGAAACTTTTGCATCCTGGTTAAAGGTAAATCTATGTGAAATCTAAAATTAGTGAATTATGAAGGGCATTTAAAATTGACATTTTTATATTACATTTATATTTCTCTGCTTTTCCTTTTATGAATTAAATTTTTCCATAGTAGCAAAAATAATGCTCCTCAAATTAACTTATTCACATCTCTAAGTTGTGGTCTATATTATAGACCACATTTTTATCTTATAATACAATTTAGTAACCTAACATGAGTGTTTGAAAACTATATTTTGTTCATCAAGCTATAATTTTTTATTTATTTTTAAAAATTTATTTAATTATTGTTCAAGTACAGTTTTCTATCTTTTACTCCCATTAAGGTGTAATCAATGTATAATAATTATTATGATACTATATCAATAAAAACTGAGTCTTTTAAATGTATGAATAATGTTAGGAACAGTTACAACCTGTTAAACAAAATTCTTAAATTAAGAATAAAACAAACAAGCAAACAGAATAAAAACAAAGACACTGAAACAGAGAACAAGTGGGCTACAGAGGGGAGAGGGAAGGGAACTTAGGGGAAAGGGGGAGGGTTTGGGTGGGGGGGGGGGGGGGTGGGTTGTAAAAAATGTATTGAGTTAAATGTGTCTATTAGAGGGAAAGCATGATTGACAATTATATGTAATCATTACTTTTGATAACTAAATTCAATTTAATTATTACATTAAATTGTCAATAACAAGGCTTTGCAAAGTGTTTTTAGAGGTACAGGTGGTGCAATAGTACAGATATATTGTGGAGCGTTGCTTTTAGCTTTCAGGTAAATAAGTCAGCATACTTTCAGTGGTGTGGTAGAAAACAAAACATTGCACAGGCAAAATGTATCAAAGCATTCAGAAATTGGAGAAGGTATTTTGATGTAATTTAGAGTAAATTTCAGTGTTCAGTCAATCTTTGCAAATATTATTTTGTTGGTTTTTAAAATCATTAAAGAATAGATAGATGCCTTTTAAATGATAAGCTCTTGTAAAAAAGGTGTATGATAATATACTTGATGCTTTATATAATAATGCCAGTTATCAATTAATTTAAAGTATATCCAAATTTTCATTAGAAGCAGACAATGCAATTAGAAGAAAAGTGAATAATTCTGTAAAGACGCACTGGAATATTACCAAAATATTTCACCTTAATCCATCTATTTCATAGGAGAATGACATATGTCACATCGAATGCATTCCGATGTTGTCTTTATTGATGTTTAATTAATTTGCATAATATATTACTTTAGTTTCTCAAAGTTAATATGCTAATAGGAGAAAAAGATTCTAGTTAATGAAATTATTATATAATATGTTATGGACTACACTTATTCATTGAATTTTCTAAACTGAAAATGAATATGCCTTTTGACCCAGCAATTCCACTGCTAGGATTAGATCCTTAGAACTCTGAAACATCAATTTCAAAGAACCTATGCACCCCAATGTTCATAGCAGCATAATGCTAATAAAACTTTAAGATGTTAAAATATTGTCAGATACCATGTATACATTTTTTTTAGTATCTTAAAATGTTTTCTCATTGACGATGTACTATATCTATTTCTTGAAGAAAGTATCAAATATAGAAAGGTATGAATAAATCACTAGTAGCAATGTCCTCACAAAATAACCACTGTAAATTGTATCCTTTGCTTTTTATGTTCTCTGTGTTTATTCCACTCATTATTCCATTCCATTCATTACATCAAAAGTAAAATCTTAATACAACTGACTTTAACAAAAAAAGTAAGGTGATATATTTTATGATCATCAATTATTTTTATAATAATCTTTAATGATTTTTATATGCCGATTTTTTATTTCAAGATCTACTTGTTTTTTTAAGAACATAATCTTTCTAATAAATAACTTGATGAAAAGTATTTTAGTAAGAGTAAAATATTTTTGAATATTCACAACTACCCACTTATTTTATATAACTTCTTGCTAAATATTAATATCTATGATATTTTCTTATGTTTCCATACATTAAATATGCAATATACATCATGAACTCAAACCTCCATTATCTCTTCAGCAATGGGAAATGCATGATACTTAAATGTGGAAATCATAAGAAAGGAAATATTTTATTATTCACTAAAATATATAATTAATGCAGTGTCCTTTCTTGACCAAGTGGCTTTTTTAAGGAGCTATTAGCATACCACTTACATGTCACCTTATATTTGCCATTTTAGAGGCAAACTCATTTAAATGGATCATAAAGTCAAAAATCTCTTTTATCTGAGGCCTATACAAATTTTGGGAAACTGCTTTGACATTGCCACTTTTTTACAATATGTTTCATATGTTGTAGAATTTTTAATGGAACCTCTGATGAGTTCATGTTATCTGGAAACTTTAAGTTCCAGATAAATTAAATGAGGTAATTTTGGTAATTCCCACTGTAATAAGAATCTGATTTTCTCTCAGTAAAATGGTGTGAATATTTTGTGGCTAAAAGGTTTTTATTCATGTACTTTGACTTAGGGGACCTTTTATTTCTGTCACTGCAATTGTAACTAGAGAATGTGTTTAGAGTATCTTCATCTGCCCAACATAATCTATATGTATAAGGTCAACACTTTTCAGATTATAATTTACATGTAAATTACTTAAGAATCTTGTTCAAATGCAGACTGTATAAATCCAGAGTGGGGTCTGAGATACATTTCTAACAAGGTCCCCGGTAAACTTCATGCTTCCAGGCCCCCAAAAATGATTATTAACATCAATACATTCAGGAAATAATTCTTCCATTATCAGTTCTGGTAAGTCTATATATTTCATAATAAATGTGTCTATAGACATTCTGTTTATGTTCCTAAGGAAGAATTTTAAACTAGATTCTAAAAACAATTAAAATATGTGCGTCTTTAAGTACCGTCGTTTTGCTGTCTGTAGATGGTATGGTGCCTGCCATTCAGTCTCTACCCATTTCAACAGGTTGACAAGTCATCCTCACTACAGAGTCTCCTATTTTTTTCACTCTTAGGACATGCCCTTTAGCTAAATGCAAAATGAAAATTGAGAGGAAGAAAGCTTTAAATTTAAATTTTTGTGTTTCCTCTTCTCACTTTTGTGAGATTTGTGAATGTACAAATGAATTTTTGTTAAATATTATATAATTGCCTGCTCTTTAAAAATGAACATGATCTTGCCATTTTGTTACATTAACATTGCCTTTGCCTGAACTCACAGCAGATACAGTCAGAAAGTACTTGAAATAACATTCTTTCATTGTAATATGAACCATGTTATGGGGGTAAACTTACTTTCTGAGAACCACATGAACAGACCTAAGTTAAAATGATAAGAAAACATTATTCAAAGGGTGATCACATTTTCTCCATCTGCTGCATTATATAATAAACCTGCTTAATTTGCTTTTCAAATGCTAGCTAACAGCTTGTCTAAAGGTTTTTATATTTTCTTTTCATAGTCCAAAATTTTTATGTTGCCTTTTAAAACACAGTCTTTGTTTGAAATAATAAAAATAAAGCCATTCCATGATTATCTATATTATAAATTATACTGAAAATAAGTGTTAAATTTTAAGATTTTCCTGTTTGAATACTATAAAAAGTTATAGCATTTACTTTTTATAGTATTGAAATACTACAAAAAGTATTTTCATATAAGGTTCAAATAAAACTAGAACACAAAACATATGTAATTGCTGTATAATGCATAGTTTTCAAAAATTTGCCATCATTGAAGTTAGTATCAATAATATTTCAAACTTTACGAAGTTTGACAAAGGTATTATTGTGTGGATTTAAGAATTATTTTTAGGATTTCTTTTTCTTTAACAATCAGACATGAAAGAAAATAATTATTTTAAAATAATTTGACAGTTTTAAGCTTCTGTTCTTTGGCAAATAAATTAATTTTAAGAGTGTAAAATTTTCATATCTATTATGTACTATGGACATTTGTTAGAAATTACTTTCCACACATATAAACAATGCTTTTAAAAAACATGCTAGTGATTTGGAAGCTGAGCAGATGTTATGCTACTAAGACTAAAGGTTAAATCATTAGAACACAGGACAATTAAATGCACCCAATATTAATAATTTATATAATTCAGAAGTAGATTTTCCTAGCTCCCTGGACTACAGTTTTAACTGCATTGGTAGGTATTTTAATCAAATGTTTTTCTGCGCTTTCTATTTGCGGTTTCCAGTTCCGGCATTTCAGAGAAGAGATTTAGCCTCAGTCAATAAGCTTTAATAATAGAGATCTGTAAGTCCTAAACTGACATAAGATTTTAACTTTGCTATCGCAAGATTCTTTTTTACTCAATTGTTATGATAAATAACAGAAATCTCACTGAGAAGGTATTCTAAGAGTCTGGGACCAGTGAAGAGCTCCTGTAAAAAAAGTATGTATAGCACTAAGATTATCTGGACATCTGAATTTCAAGGAAGAGATCATAGAGCTAGCAGCATGCCTAGGAAAACATATATATATGTGTGTGTGTGTGTGTGTGTGTGTGTGTGTGTGTGTGTGTGTGTGTGTTTCCAAAGAAACTGATGTGAGCTTGAACTGAGGTGAAGATAACTTACATCTACTTGACATTTTAATTTTCCTATTCAGGTACACTATGGTTTCAACCTGAGATTATGGAGCGTAGGAAAAGATGTCACAAGTAATTCTGATCATCATACAGAAGTCAGTTGAAGTGTTATGTCTTTCAGGAAAAAAAATGTCTTATCCCAACAGTCAAGATTAGGTTATATTTGCTTATTATTTACTTTCGTGGCACATTGTTTATATTATAATTATTATTACAGTGATCTTCTATCAGTTTGTTGCCTGTCATAGTAGGAACTCAACAAATATCTCAGCAAAGACATATAGAATGAATGCATAAACACTCTGGTATCATTAAGGTCAAGAAAGAAACAGTTGAAGTGAAAATAAATGAATAAAGTGTTATAGCTTGTAAAATAAAGTATCTAATTGGATTTTTCAATTAGGAGGCTTTAGCTAATCTTAATAAAATAATTTCAATAAAGTAGAAAAGGCACAACCTAAATTTCAATGAGTTGAAAATGATGAGAAGTGATAAGTTTGAGAAATGAGCATAAGCTATTCTTTTCAAAGACAAGTATGTGGGAACAAAGAAAGTTAGATAATAATCAGGGAAGGATGTTGTATGGATCAAAGAAAAAGTTCAAAGAAAAGGAAATGTTAATGAAGAAAGCGTAATTGGAAATTGATTGATTCCTATGGAATGCAAGAGAGAATATGACACCAAGTACAAGGGATGGTTGTCATTAGCTCTGGTTTAGATCCGGTTCCCTGGAAGTGGAATTTAAGATGCAGACTTGTGTACAAGTGATTTATTAAGGAAACAGACAAAGGAGCAAGAGAAATAAAACAGAGAAAAAGTTAAAGCTGTGATTTCAAGTGTAGTCCTGGCATTATCTCGGTTCCTCAGGAACCTCTGAAAGAAAAATGACAACTCAGGATTTTACCCTACTTCAGGAAGCAGAGCTGGACTCCCGTAAGTCTTTGGGTGACTCTAAGTATACATCACCTCTGAGGGAAAAGTATTTCCAGTAGTTCAAGGTTTCAGGAGGCTGTGCTAGGAGCAAAGCTCTTGGGTCAGGAAGACACAAAGGCAAAGAGGATCTGAGGGAAGCATTTGTGTGGAAAACTGACAGTGACAAGTTTAGATTTGGGCAGCTGTTTGATATATGTATAAGTATATTTTTTTCATTTGCTCCAGTAGACAAAGGTAGAGTTTCACATGCATAAATGTCTCGGGTGCCCAAGCTTAATGCAGTGAGTTTCTGATGCCTTCTACTTTCTTAAGGAGGATGAATGTGACTTCATTGCTGGACCAATACTGGCTTATCTATTTTAAGAATGTCAGAGAATGAGTCAAACATTGGTAAAATATTCAAGTATGCTTCTTGGTATTAATTATGTATGGGGATATTCTTCAGTAAAATTCTAAAAATCCGGGGTTGAATTCCTTCAATAAAAATAATAAGAAGTAAGGACATCATAAGGCAGGATTTTTCTCAGATCGATGTCGCACTGAATGAACTTAGGAGATGGACTGACACAGGTGCAGAATTCAAATCTGTTCATTTTTAATAAAAAATGTAAGTACCACATGGGAAATATATATATTTTTAGTCAATATGCACAATGTATTTTCTCTTTTTCCCCACATATTCAAGGAGGCCAAATCATAATTCGAAGGGTTTAAATCGGTTAGATGACCTTGCAGATGGGTTTAGAATACTTGTGGCACTTGGTTGGATGTTAGTAATGGCTGTGCCTGATTTTTTCCATTTACTCTTCTTCCATGGGTAGCCAACCTTTTCTAAACTTCTAGTTGGTACTCCTTACTGACATTTATTTTTTCATTCAATTATATTTTACTCATGTCCAAAACAGCAGGTGACACTCTGTCTCTTCAAAATGAGTTTTGAATGACAGTGTTCCTACTTACTAATGTAGATTTGTAACTTTAATTGGGATGACAAAAAAGAAAAGAGAGAATTAAGGGAAAGGAAAGCATTAATAAAGTGAGAAATGATTAATACAGTTGTTATTGTCACAGGAAATCATTAGAGACAGAGCACACAATTGGATAGCTCATTGTCTACTTATATTTGCAGGATATTTCATAGGACTTTAGCAGATTTCTTACATGATGAACATCATTTTAAATGTAAAAACTGTGGGCCATGCCATTTGATAAGTGTAACAGAAACAAATGCAATCTTGATATTCTTTTTTGGAAGAATGCAAACATCTGGCTAGAAAATGTGCAAGGATTATAAACTGAGTAAAATTAAGGATTTTACTAAGGAGTGTGCTGGGACATTACTGAGCAAATTTTGAATATTGGACAAGGCAAGTAAAGTAAGTACACCTGGAAGAGTCATGTGAAGTGTAAAAAACTAGTTGGATGGGCAAATTCATTACCTTATAGAGACAAAAATGGACATAAAACAGAATAATATTTATGAGACTAGAATTTGCAATAAAAGTGAAGTTTTTATACGAGAGCAGGTGGGATGAGGTTGATGAATAAGGGATAATGAGGAGAGCAAAGAGGGTACTCTTTGGAACTTAAGGTTTCAAAGCTCTTAAAAGTACGAGCAAGGCTGTGTATTAACGATTACTTGAATGAATTAGAGAGTAAAATGGTTTTTAAAGGTTAACATTGACATATATATATACCATGGAACATTACTCAGCAATAACAAAGAAAGAACTACTAATACATGTAGAATGCTGAATAAGTCTACAAAATTATACTGAGTGAAAAAAGTCAATATCTTAATGTTGCATAATGTATGATTCCATTATGTAATATTCAATGACATTCTTGAAATGATGCAATTAAAAAAACAGAAGAGAACCTTTGATGCCGGGGAATGAGGACAAGTGTAAGGAGTAGGGAACCTTGAAGGAAATGAATCTGGCTTAAAAAGAGAAACATGAAGATCCTTGTGGTGAAGGATCCTGGTCTTAACTGTAGCAATGTTTCTATCCAGTTTGTAACATTGAACGAAAATATTGCAAGACACATTTTTGGGTGAAAATGAGTAGAGAGTATATGGGATCGCTATTATACTTGCTACTGTCTGGGAATCTATAAGGATCTCAAACACTGATAAAAAGATTTTGGTAGGCTTTCTTTATCCACATTAACAAGTTGAAAATGCTTAGTGAAAAAGAATGTGAGTGTCAAGTAAAAAATTCTCTGAACACAGGCAAGTGCCAGATTTGGGAGATGACTGTAACTAAGCAAATGAAACATCGGTGCTTGGAAAAATTTGCCTGTATAGAAAAATAACTAGTTTTCAATTCACAGAGATAAGCTAGAAGTATACTAACCACTTTCTTGGTCTCATTACCTGGCAGGAAAAAAATTCCAGAAAAAAGAATCTCTTTTTCTCATCAATGCTTCAAAGGAACCCATATTATACTAAGAGAGCTAGGGGTCAGTAAAGAACTAGCTGGACATAAGACTCACTGATAAACAAAGGGGTTGTTTTATCACTACGAAGTTGAAATGATAGAGCAGAGGAGTTTAAGAAATAAAGTAGTGATAACAATTTCATGGTAAAAGAGAAGGGACTGTGCAAGACTGACTGTAAAAAAAGTATGTATCTGGACATTTTATCAGTAACATCTGATTGCATCAGACTAATCCCTACTGAGATCTCCAGCTTCTGCCAAACTTGCAATGATGAAGAAAACTGACTGATTGAGATAAGTGAGAATTATAGTAAAAACAGTATTATAATCAGAGATTAGTACAGAGTTTCTTATGATGTAAAATGAGTCATCAAAATGCAAGGTAATTAGAGGATTGGTATGTAGATTATAGGGCCATCTGCTGAAAAATATACGTTTATTTTCTTTATCATGAATGCACTCTTTAAAATGTGTCATCGCAATACATCTAAAACTTGTATGGCTGAATGCACACACACACACTTTCAGGTCATGAAAATGCCTTTGTACTTAAAATGAAATATCTTCTGCCTTAAGAATTAATGAATGATTCATCACTTTGTAAAACAGCATATGTGAGACAGTTTCAATCATTAAGATGGCCAAGATGTAAAAGCTGATCTAAATAATTGGCTAACAGTAAAAGAACAAATATTCTAATGATGGGCATATTAAACTGTAGTTCATCATATAAGATTCTTGTCTGTTTGTGTGTAGGCTAATAAGCACTATGTAAATATACACATTTCAAATTCACCTACAAAAGTGGATACACACATGGATTATTTTTTCAATTTCAGTCTTTGAAATTGACCAAATTTCTGTGCTAAAGTGGAAACAAAAACATCACTGTTCAGGAAAAACAGGCATGCACCCAAAAACATAAAGAAAATCTTGGAGGACTTTAAGAAAGATATTGACAGCACCACCATTACAGTAGGGGATATTAACACCCAACTGTCAAAAATGACAGGTCTTCCAAACAAAATATCAACAAAGATATTGTGACATTGAACAATGCCCTAGATCAAATGTACATAACTGATATATATATATAGAAATCCTTGCATCCCAAAGAGGCAAAAATCCACATTATTTTCAAATGCACATGGAATATTTTCAAAGATAGACCACATGATAAGACACAAAACAAGCCTCAACAAATTCAAGAAAATTGAAATCATATCAAGCAGTTCCTCTGACAAGGGACTGAAACTGGCAACCAACCTCAAGAAAAAAAACCCAAACAGTCAAACTCATAGAGATTGAATAACATGCAATTAAACAATAAATGAGTCAAGAATAAGATTAGGGGGGAAAATAAAAAAGTTTCTGAAAACAAATGAAAATGAACTCATAACAACTCAAAACTTATGGGACACAGCGAAGGCAGCCCTGAGAGGGAAGTTCATAGGAACACAGATATACCTAAAAAAGAAACATTTCAAATGAACAACCTAGCCCTATGTGTACAAGAACTCAAGGAACAACAACAAAGGCAGCACAGAGCAAGTAGAAGAAAGGAGATAACCAAGATCAGAGCAGAATTAAATGACATAGAGACTAAAAAGCACAATTCTAAGGATCAATGAATCCAGGAGCTGGTTCTTTGAAAAGATAAACAAAGTTGACAAGTCTTTATGCAGACTCATCAAGAAAAAAAGAGAGAGGACCCAAATAAACACAATCAGAAATGAAAGAGGAGAGATTACCATTGATACCACAGAAATACAAAGGATGAAAACCTAGGTGAAATGGACAAATTTCTAGAAAAATATAATCTTCCAAAACTGAATGGAGCACCAGAAAGCCTGAACAGACAAATAATAGCTGATGAAATTGAAGCAGTAATCCAAAAGCTTCCAACACACAAAAGCCCTGGACCAGACAGTCTCACAAGAGAATTCTACAAAACACTTAAGGAAGAGCTAACCCCTATCCTTCACAGATTAATTCAAACAAATTCAAGAATATGGAGCACTCCCAAACTCTTTTTATAAAACCAGCATCACCCTTATCCCAAAACCAGATAAAAACATAACAAAGAAAGAAAACTTCAGGCTAATATCACTGATAACATAGATGCTAAAATACTCAACAAAGTATTGGCAAACTGCATCCAGCAATATGTTAAAAAGATCATATACCAAAATCAAGTGGGATTCACCCAGGGATGTAAAGATGGTACAACGTTCACAAATCAATAAATGTGATACATCACATAAACAAAACAAAAGACAAAAATCATATGATCATATCATAGATGCACAAAAAGTATTTGATAAGATACAGCACCTATTTATGATAAAAACATTCAACTAAGTGGTAATAGAGGGAGCATTCCTCAACATAATAACAGCCATATATGAGAGACCTACAGCCAACATTATACTCAGTGGGCAAAAACATAGGGCTTTCTCACTAAGATCAGGAACAAGACAAGAATGCCTGCTTTGACCACTCCTATTCAGCAGAGTTTTGGAAGTCCTAGCCACAGCAATCAGACAAGAAAAAGAAATAAAAGGCATCCAAATTGGAAAAAAAGGAAGCAAAATTGTCATTGTTTGCAGATTACATGATAGTGTATGTAGAAAATCCTATAGACTCAACCAAAAAACTACTCAACCTAATAAGTGAATCTGGCAAAAGAGTGGGATACAAAGTCAATATTCAGAAATCAAAGGCATTTTTTGCCTTTGTACACCAATAAAATTTAGAGAAACAGAAATCAGGAAAAAATACCATTTGATATAGCAACAAGAAAAATAAAGTGCCGAGGAATGAACCTAACCAAGGAGGTAAAAGACTTGTACTCATAAAGCTATACAACAATTAAGCAAGACATTAAGGAAAACACAAATGAATGGAGACATGTACATTGTTCTTGGATTGGAAGAATTAACATTATCAAAATGTCCATACTATCCAAAGTGATTTATAGATTCAGTATAATTCCTGTCAAAGTACCAATGACATATTGCACAGATATAGAACAAACATTTCAGAAATTTATGTAGAACCATAAACAACCCTGAATAGCTGCAGCAATTTTGAGGGGAAAAAATTGTGAGGAGGGATCACAATACCTGATATCAAACTGTATTGCAAGACCACTGTAATAAAAACAGCCTGGTATTGGCATAAAAATAGGCACATAGACCAATGGAACAGAACAGAGAGCCTAGAAATAAACCCAAGTCTCTATGGTCAATTAATATTTGACAAAGGAGGAAGAAGCATAACATGAAGTAAGAATAAAATAAAACTAGCCTCTTCAACAAATGGTGTTGGGAGATCTGGACAGTTACATCCAAAAAAAATGAAACTTGATCACCAACTCACCCCATACACCAAAATAAATTCAAGATGGATAAAAGACTCATGACAACATAAAAGTCCTAGAGGAAAACATCAGCAGGAATATCTTAGACATTCCATGCAGCAATATCTTCACCAATGTGTTTGTCCCTAGAGCAAGGGACATAAAGGAAAGAATAAACAAATGGACCCTCATCAAATTAAAAAGCTTCTGTATGGCTAAATAAAACAGTATTAAAATGAAAAGATAACCAACTATGTGGGAAATATATTTGCCAGTGATACCTAGGACAATGGTTTGATCAGCAAAATATATAAAGAACTCACAGGACTCCACTCCACAAAGACAAAAATAAACAAACAAACAAATAAGTAAATAATTGGCAAAAGACTTGAATAGACAGTCCTCCAAGGAGGACATACAGAGGATCCAGAGACACATGAAAAGATGGTCAGTATTGCTAGCTATCAGAGAGATGCAAATTAAAACCACAGTGAGATACCAGTTTATACTGGTCAGAATGACCATCATAAACAAATCAACAAACAAGTGTTGGAAAAGATGTGCAGAAAAGGGAATCCTAGTGCACTCTTGGTGAGAATGCAGTTTGGTGCAGCCATTGTGAAAAACAGTATGGAGTTTTCTTAGAAAACTAAAAATGGAATTGCCTTTGGCCCAGCAATTTCATTGCTGGGATTATACCCTAAGATCCTTGAAATACCAATCCAAAAGAACCTATGCACCCCAATGTTCATAGCAGAACAATTTACAATAGCCAAGTGCTGGATGCAACCTAAGTACCCATCAGTAAATGAATGGATCAAAAAACTATGGTACATTTACACAATGGAATAATACACAACAGAGAGAAAGAAGAAGCTCCTATCTTTTGTGACAGCATGGGCGGAACTGGAGAGCATTGTGCTAAGTGAAATAAGCCAGGTGGTGAGGGACAAATACCATATGATCTCACCTTTAACTAGAACATAATCAACAAAAGAAAAAAGCAAACAAAATATAACCACAGACATTGAAATTAGGGACAATCTGATAGTCACCAGAGGGGAGGGAAGAGGAAAAGGGTTTTCAAGAACTACTATAAAGGACACATGGACAAAACCAAGGGGAGGGTGGAAGCAAAGGAGGGAGGTGGGTTTGGCTGGGATGTGGGTGGGGAGTGGGTGGAGAATGAAAACAACTGTAACTGAATAACAATAAAATATTTTTTAAATAACAAAGTTAATGTACATAATAAAATTCTCTTTTGTATTTGAATCTCCAGCCCCAGAAAGAATATCTTGAAATAAAATTGAAGCAATTCTTGAAAGAAAGAAAGAAAGAAAGAAAGAAAGAAAGAAAGAAAGAAAGAAAGAAAGAAAGAAAGAGAGAAAGAAAGAGAGAAAAGATTAGCTTTTCTATCATAGATTTCTACAGTTTCCTCTTCTGTGTTTCCAATAGTTACATAAAATGATTTCCTCATTCCAAAGTACTGGTCCTGTTTACTTCCTTACTGGAGTGGAAACTCAAGTGTGATGCCTTTGAGCCCCACCAGTTCCTTCATTGTTACAATAATGCTGCTTCAGGCAACACTTTGGATAGAGACCCCTGAGCAGTCTTAGGTTTTGCCTTTCTTTCCTGAAGCGCCCCCTTCTGGTGCTTGAAGTCTCTGTTATTGCTCAAGCAGCCACCTACTCTAATGACAGCCCTAGAATGAGTATTCCTGGCCAGAGTTACTATTTAAGATTACAGTATTTTCCATTCACTTACTTCATTTACATGACTTCTGAATGTTAAGTAAATTATCGTTAAAAAAAAGTCCGTGGATTTTCAAGGGAGTGAGTGAAAACCTGTTTTCTGCACTTAAAAGGGGTGAACAATATTTTTTGCCAACCTGGTCCTTTCTTGTTAAACACGTTTTCCTCAAAAGGAGTTAAAGTTGTAAACCTATTTATCGCAGGACACATGTGCATATGGTTTTCTTGCTCAAAGGAGGTAAATATCTGCTCTACCTAAGTCGTACTTATGTAGGGAAGAACCTCAATATTTAAGATTATATTGATGAGGAGCAGTATCTAAACAACTGATACAACTGTGTTTAATCAGTTGTAGTAAATCTCTAAGTCATCAAGGTTTAGTTAGTTTTTTCTAAAAATATTAAATTAATTTAAATAAAACATGTAATGCTTACCTAAAGCACGAAAAGTTATAAGAACAGATTTGAACATTACAAATAAAGCAACTTTTAAAAAAATTGTCATCCAAGGACTTTGTTTTCATTGGTTCTACAGAGAGAAACATCGATTGGCTGCCTCCAGTGTGCGCCCAAACCAGGGATCATACACACATGAAACCGGGGACAAGCCCTGCAGCCTAGGCATGTGCCCTGACTGGGAATCGAACCTGTCTCCTTTTGGTTATGGGATGATGCTCTAACCAACTGAGCCACCAGCCATGGCACAACTTTTGAATATCTAATTTTGATGGAGTATATTTGTTGTAGAAAGCAAAGCAGAAATGCAAATGCGTCTTTTCATGCCTCTCATTTCCATCCCATCCTGTGCTTCAACTCCATTTTATTGTCTTTCTCACTCTTTTGCTTTCAATCTCTAGAGAAAAACATTGAGCACACAATAGTAATTATTTTTATTTTAACTTCATGCATCACACTTTCCTTGACCATTTAAATTTTTCCATCCTAAAAACTGAAGTTCTTGATGTATTAATTCAAAATATTTTAATGAATATTTTGATTACTTAGGAAGGATAGTGACTCAAGGTGATGTTTAATTTCAAATATAAAATTTAATTAATAATGTTTTATAAAGAGCCTAAACATGTACTTCAGATTTCATATTTGTTTTAAGAACTATTTACATTAATTTTAATTGAAACTTCTTTTCCTCCAAATATTAATTTTCCATGGTAAAACTACATTAAAAAATAACTAAATTATGCCCTGGCTGGTATAGCTCAGTGGATTGAGCGCGGGCCTGAGAACCAGACAATCGTGGTTCAATTCCCAGTCAGAGCACATGCCTGGGTTGCAGGCAGGTTCCCTGCAGGCCAGTTCCCAGCAGGGGACGCACGAAAGGCAACCATACATTGATGTGTCTCTCCCTCTCTCCTTCCCTTCCACTCTAAAGATAAATAAATAAAATTAAATTAAATTAAAATAACTAAATTAATATTATGCAATGTGTATGCTTATTTAATAATGACATAATAAACATTATTAAAACTATGGATCAAAAGTAAATCTTGATTGCCATAATGCTAGTTCTATGTCTTAGAATATTAAGTATAATCATAAAGAAGTTGCATTGTGCATCTACAATAGCAAATAATCATATCACATCAATCATGTTTTCCTCAGCATGTTATTAAGATGCAGATTGTTTGTTTTTTAATCCTCACCCATGGGCATTTTTTTATTATTGATTTTATAAGGAAAGGAAGAAGGGAGAGAGAAACATCAATGTGGGAGAAAAACATTTACCAGTTGCCCCCTGCATGCACCTTGAACTAGGATTATACTCACAATTTAGTTATGTGCCCTGACTGGGAATCGAACCTGCTAACTTTTGATGTATGGGGGAACACTGCAAATAACTGAATTTCCTGGCCATGGAAAGCCACAGATTGTTTTCATTTCTTAAATCACTGCATATATTTTTTTGCTTTGTTGCACAATATTCTCCTGTACTAGATAAGAATGTCTATTTACAGAAACATTTTTGAAAAGACCATAGATTGTGTAAACTTAAAAGGTTTAAAAAGAACAGTGAGATGTATAAAAGAGATATCAATAATTATTCGTTGTCATTTTCCTGTGTTTTCATTTAACCAATTGTTCAATCACCTTTCAGGCATGCAATGTAGGACTTTAATTCCCACTTGCTGCATGCCACTTAATTTTAGATAAATCAGGTGTAAGTGAAAAATCCATGAAAATCAATGTTGAGTTAAAATTGTTTCTAGTAATGTAATAAGAAATCCATAAAATAAAAGATTAGTTTTTTATTAATGTACTTTAAATGGATGTGTTTCAATCTTGAATCTGTCACCAGCAGTTGGGCTCACAGAAGTCACACCATCTGCCTTAGATTATTCCCTCATTTGTAGAATAATGAAGCAGGACAATTGTGAAGATCCGATTGTACAATTTACGTGAATCGCTTGGTATAGTTCCTAATATATATTGTAAAAATAATGAATGATAGGTATTTCATAACTAACACAATTGCAATTATTTTACATATTATACACAAAACAAAAAAATGTTAAACTGGGGTTTTCAAAAATATAAATATCAACCCTGGCTGGTCTAGCTCAGTGGATTGAGCACAGGCCTATGAAGCAAAGGGTTGCTGGTTCGATTGCCAGTTGGGGTACATGGCTGGGTTGTAGGCCAGGTCCTCAGTAGGGGACACATGAGAGGCAACTACACATTGATGTTTCTCTCTCCTTCCTTCTCCTTCCCTTCCCTAAAAAATAAAATTTAAAAATATTTTTAAAATATATATAAATATCAACAAGTATGGTATTGTAAATATATAAATATCAATGGGCAAGGTATTGTATTTATTATACCTATGCCATATTTTAAAAGTATAAAACTGTACCATGATTAAGATGCCTGAGAAAGATTAAATAGGCTCAAAATTATGATCATGGACAAATTACTTAACTTCTATACCTTAGGTTTTTGACTCATGTCAAGTAGAAATATTATAGCTATGGTATTTGTTACGGAGAATATTTATTTCATATACATACATTTATGGTACAATTTTATCCTGCATGCTATTTCTCAGTATTTGACTATTCTTGATCAATCAAAAGGGTCTTTTCTAGAGAAATGTGAAGTGAAAATGTGATATGAGTTATTGTCTTTTTAAAATGGAACTAACTACCCTTGATAAATATAAATCTTGAGAATAGACATTGGAACAGCAAATGGATATACTGCTGTTTTTGCTTCAAATGGATCATGGAAAAGATCTTGCAGAATAACACTCAGCAGAAGAGTTTCTAGCAAGTATATATAAATTCCCTTCAGCATTTCTGTTGTCAGCGTGAAGTCTGCTCAAGTGCACAATTTCATGGTTGACTAGTCATTGTCCTTGGTTGAATTTATTTTCAGTGATGGTAAAAAAACCTCATTAGTTTCCTACTCACTACTCAGCAGTCATAAATCTATATGGAAAATAGTTATTCCAGTGAGGTCTTAACCTTTAGATTACATATGTATCTTTAACTCAAGAGCTCAACGACCCCAAGTGCATCAATACTGCATAACTGAACTTGACAATTAGCTGCTCTGTCTACAAGGAAATACTGATCCTCTGTTTGAATGACTTTTTAAAAAATAAAATACTTAAATCTACACACAATAGAAATGAACATCATGAAAGGAAAATTAATTTTCTCACAATGAAATTATAAAATTTTTTTAAATGAAGAAGGTTAAATTATCTTTTTTTATTGTTTTCAGAGTTATCCGTTTGATCATTTCTTGCCCTTTTGACTAAGATCAAAGGCAGAGTTAACTATTTTACAAAAGGCATTATTAATGTTCTCAGAGATTGTTACATATCTTGATTCTGATATGGTACTATGAGAACAAAAAAATAATCAAAGAATATTAATATAGTACATCAAGTTCAAAGAAATCAAAATGTCCAGATTAGTTTTCATTCTTATGTTAGAGAAAGCCTATGTTTGAGGCCAGAGTTAAAAATGAGTTCTTTGGCCATGGTTGGCGGTTCAGTGGGTGGAGTGCCAGCCTGCAAACCAAAGGGTGCTCTGTACCATTCCCAGTCAGGGCACATGCCTGGGTTGTGGCCCAGGTCCCCAGTTGGGGGCATGCGAGAGGCAACCACACATTGATGTTTCTCTTCTTCTTTTTCTGTCCTAACCTTTCTCCTCTCTAAAAATAAATAAATAAATACATACATACAGACATACAATCTTAAAAAGAAAGTGAGTTCTTTGTACCTTATTGTGAACTGTATTTCTTCCTAAAATTTGGTGTACTTTCATTAAGGAAATGTACTTCTTGTGTATTTATGCAAATGACTAATATCTTATTGTTTACCTCTGAAAAATATACAGATAAGCATTCGACTTGAAATTTTAATCTTTCATGTTTTTTGTCAGCAAATAAAGTCAGTAAGAGTTATGAATATCTCTTAACATATGTAAGATACATGATTTGAAGCAAAGAATATATTACTTTGAGAGATGCAAATCAAGTATAAAGAATCTTCATGAGATAATAGTCTTTTCCAGGGCGTAGGATAAAAAAGCTTATGAATTACTACTCCACCAGTGTTTGGAACATGCAACCGAGACTCACGTCTGAATTGGTGTATCGATTATCTAGTGCTGCATAACAAATTACATCAAAACTTAGTGCCTCAAAATAATATACATGTATTAAGCCCTGGCTGCTGTAGCTCAGTGGATTGAGTGTGGGCTGTGAACCAAAGGGTCACCAGTTCGATTCCCAATCAGGGTATTTGTCTGGGTTTCGGCCCAGGTCCCCAGTGGGGGCCACGTGAGAGGCAACCACACACTGATGTTTTTCTCTCTCTTTCTCCCTCCCTTTCCCTCTCTCTAAAAATAAATAAATAAAATATTTTTTAAATTATATTAAAAAATAATATACATGTATTATCTCCTAGTTTCAGTAGATCTGGATTTTGGGTGTGGCTAAGATGGGTGGTTCTATCTCAAGGTAGTTTATATGGTTATATTTAAGATGTTGACAGGAACTAGTTAACTGGAAATATAAATATGGCTCACTCACATGGCTCTAGGCTCTAGGCTCTAGGCTTTAGGCATTATTAATTTTTTAATTAATGAGGATGACAATATTACAGTCTTGTCAGGATCTATCTATCTTAGGAATAGGGAATTCCTAATTATGATTTTTCCATAAGCCCAAATCAAAATAAACTAGTTTTGTACTGGACAAATATGTACCCTTTTCTGGTCCTCTGTACTCCCCTCTATTTTCATCCTCAGATTATTCTTGGCTAATTTACATAAGATATAAGAAACTAGGAAAATTTCCTGGCAAGTAGAGTAGGGAAACTGAGAAAGATAGCTGAACATAATAGCTGAGCAATTTATAGCATGTTCCAAAGGTCACTTGCCTAGAGATAACATCTAGGCTTCAGTTGTGGTTCAGCTCCAGGCCCAGAAAAGCAGCGAAACCTGGTGGGAGATACCAGAACCACCTGCAATGACTAAATAGCCCTGTCAAGAGATAAAAAGCCTCAAGAAAAGAGACCCAGCGTGTGAGCTCTCCCTCTGGAGAGCAGGCAGTGCCATCTTCCTTTCCCTTCTCCTCCCCAACTTTTTTCTTAGTAGGCACACATCTCCTAAACTCTAAGGCAATGGGCAGCTGGCAGCTTGTCCCAGGCTAATCCCCTGAACCCAGCCCTAAGGCCCCTTTTCTCTGACTTCCCAGTGAGCTAAGGCAACCAAGTCTAGACTCTCCTGTTGATTCCTCTAGCTAAGCCTTTCTCTCCATTCTCAGCAAGCCAGTTGTCTCCCTTGAGATCATATTAATAAAACCTATTCATCCACTTTCCACTCACTGTTTTGTGATTCTTCACTGTGCCAGTGAGACAAACTGAGCTTCCAGTAACACAATTTTCTGCTAGCCTTCCATCAACTATTCTCTCACCTCTTTCCACCTTCTGTGTATTCCTTGAAATTCCCGTCCCATTGACAATAAAATATTTCTTGTGTAAATTATACTTAACCTTTATGCTGAGGACACCTCTTGAGTAGAGATTTCTCTTTATTTCACTAACCTTGTAACAGTGATCAGGAGAATGCTTATCTTCTAGTTTTTCATCTCTGCCTCCAAGTGTCTTTCTATATGAAACATCTATTTCAAAACCACACTCTCCCCCCTTTTCCCCAAGGTCCATGGTTTTGTGATTATTTTGAAACTACATTGAAGATTTCCTGTAATAAAGGAGAAACTGTCAAAGCAGTTGAACTGTGATGTTGAGACTAATTTTTTAGGCTATGAAAAAATCTCTCAGCTCTTTTTTTATTATATACTCAAGAAGTAAACAAGCAACTACAGAAGTTTTCTACACTACAACCAGTTAAAATTTGGCCATGACTCTAACTTTTTCATTCCAGCCAGGTCAGTATTTGTTGCGCTCCGATACCAAACAGTCAGCCAGTCTCTTAGTTTTATTTCAAATAATTTGTCAAAATCCTCAATCTTTCTGAGTTCTGAAAGTCATCCAATTCTCTAACTCCTTAGCCTCAGGTGAATTGAATTCTATAGGTGCTCTTCTAATTGCTTCAGTAATACACTCACATATGGCATCTCTCCTCTCAGCATCCACTTAAAATGTTTGAAAATAATTGTCACCAAATAACTACCCCATTGCAAAATGGGTAGCTGAGTATTTACTATAAATCAACTAATCACAATGTAGTTCTTGGTTAATCTATGGTCTAGACCATGACTCCAGTATGTTTAAGGAGAAAATAAATAAAACATTTAAGTAGTGAAACAGATTGAAGAAGAAGAAACTGTACCATAGATAAGTGACCAAGGGGCAAGCGTTCGGCCAAAAGACCATTACAGTAATTTAAAAGGTATGTCAATTATCAGCATTTTGACTATTCTAACCCCAGGACAGGCTTTGGTCATGAAAATTTCTTCTGTGTGCTTCAGATAATCTAAAATATGAGTCAGGGCCAGCTGATATATCCAGGCAAACACCAGAACTAGAGGCACGGAGTTCATGTCTGTAATAAGGATGCCATCTGGTCATATCTTGCCAGGTTCCTGGGCTTGTTCTTGAAACTATATTTATACAATTTTGAGTTAAAAATTACCACACAATACCCGGTCACACAGAACAACTCTGTTTCCTTCATGGACCCATGTGCTTTTTTCATTTAGTAATTCATTGATGTTGTTGACTCATTACAATTTCTTCATATTAATAAAACAGTTTTTTAATTTATGTTATTCAGTCCTCAGATATTCTTTACTACATGTGTGTGATCTTCTCTTTTTATGTCTCTGTTAAGACTGCTTCAGTTACTGTTATGAATTTTTCTTCACCAAGTTAACTAACACATATAATATATAATGCATGGGTGGAAGAAATAGGTTCTATAACACTGGAACTGTTTTTGCACAATACTACATATATATATATATATATATATATGTGTGTGTGTATATATATAATATATCATATACATCCCCAATTGTTAATTGTATGTAATTGATAAATCATTATTTTTATAAACAATAAAATCAACAAAGCAAAGCTTGTGAATTAAAAAGTATATTAGTCACTGACAAATCTTTCTATAACCTATCAACCACAACATACTTTAGGCTGTAATGAAGAATAAAAAGCATTTATCTGAGCAGAGAATGGCACCTCGGGAGGCACAGACAGGTGCAGCTGCCCGTGTTGTGGTCTGAGGAGAACAAGAAAGGGAGGGTTTATGAAGGTGAAAACCGCAAGAGTTGTCTCTGCTTAGAGCTTCCGTGTGAAGGAAGGATTCTGGCTAGGTTAACGAGGACTGATTAGGTCTATTATGCAAATGAAGGGTGCCAGTCGGTGAAGGACTGGTTCTTTTCAAGATGAAGAATGTACATGATCAGGTGCCATGGTAAGGAGGGAAAAAAGTCCAGGGTCTGCTTCAGGGTTGGCTTAAAAGTTCGTAACTTCTTGGGTGTGATGTGCATAAGAGATTTTCTTATGGCCTCCTGGTTCCATTCTGTTCCCTGGACATAAATGACTAGGTCTTGGCAATTTTCGTTCATGAACCCTTTTAAACATTTAATAAACATTATAGGTCTTACCTATCAGATAGGAAAAATATGTTTTAAACACTACACAATAACGGAGGTATCATCGAAAGATATTTGGTCTTTGTCTCTGGTTCCCAGCACAGAGATAGAAAAACTCTAATAATTTTCTGGTGTAGACTGTGATAGGAGCTTCTTTTGTTCTAATGAGGCAACCTTTAGAGGACCCTAGCTATCTTGAGGATGCAGACTGGTTGCCACAGGGACCAAGCCTTGATTAGAACCTTGGATATTTCAGTCTGGCCCCTCAACTCCTGTGGAGTAGAGAGAGGCTTGCCCCCAGTTTATGTGATAGATGCCCCCATGCTCAGAATCTTTCCAGACATCACCCTATGTTCTCTCCATCAGCCTATTCATTGTATCCTTTAAAACTTTCTTATAAATAGTTGGTAAACATAAGTAACATATGTCCTTGAGTTCTGTGAGCCATTCTAGCAAATTATTAAAACCATGGAGGTAGGGAAGGGACCCCTGAATTATAGCCAGTCAGTCAAAAGCACAGGAGGTATGGCACCTGAGACTACCCTCTGAACCTGGGAGAGGCAGTCTTGTGCAACTGAGCCTTTAAGCTGTGGTGTCTGTGTTAACTCCAGGTAGTTAGTGTCAAAATCAAATTAGGTTGTTGAAAACCCACTTGGAGAATCAGAATATTGGTTAGCAGTGTTGGAAAATACCACAGAATAAAGTACACATAAACTGTCAAAGTGATTACAAAGGTAGAATTACTGTTATGTCTAAACCAGTTTTAAACATGAACATGGATTTAACTTAATTCTATACTCTGTATCCTAGTTCTATTTTTTTAATTACTTTATTGTTTAATTACAGTTGTCTATATTTACCTCCCACCACCCTCCCCAACCCCAGCCAAACCCACCTCCCTCCCTTGCTTCCAACCCCCACCTTGGTTTTGTCCATGTGTCCTTTACAATAATTGGTCCTGAAAACCCTTCCCCTCACTCTCCCCTCCCACCTCCCTGCTGGTTATTCTCAGATTGTTCTTAATTTCAATGTCTCTGGTTATATTCGCTTGCTTCTTTCTTTTGTTGATAAGACTGTACTTTCAGGGATCATTTCTATAGTTTGTTTCTAGTTCTATTTTTAAACTTCAAAGAGTTTTCTATTTTTACCTTCCTCAGGTTCCAATGGTCCTAATATATCCTGAGCTAAAACAAGGAGGCAACAAAAAGATCAGCCATGGGTTGCTGCAGGACTCAGGTGTTGGACAATCGATTTTTGTCGAGCCTGGTGTCTCGTTTCACAGTCTAATGTATATAAACTTCAGGCATTACATTGAGAGCATTTTATTTTTACATTTATCATATATTAATATCTTATAATCTTTGGATTGTTTATCATAACAGATTGCAATTTTTTTGAAATTTAGTGTGTTTTATAGAACTCAGGTATTATTTGATTTCCTAATAGCTAGCATCACCTTACCCATTGTTCTGTCATTTTGTACATTAACTTGGGGTGTTGGTATTATAGAAAAGCTGATAAGCAGAAATATATATAATGTGAGAAACAAATATGTGTATGTGTATACATACATATGCATGTTCATATGGAAAATAATATAATACTTAATAAATATAATTTTAAAAATCTGAGTTTCATTCACTTATAATTGTAAACCTACTTTGGCCCCATTCTGTACATAAATATACTTGTTACATTTGCTTAAAATAATTATACTTGACTTTTTCTTACATTTTATACATATCATATTATTTGGCCTTGAGAATTTTCAAGGGGAAAATCTCATTAATAAATACCTCACTTATAAATATCAACATAGTCTCAACATATTCCAATTAAGGATATAATTAATAATTTTCACTCTTTGTTCTCCTGCTCCTAGCTTTTGCATTTCCTCATCTTAAATTTTAGTAATTGTATTGGGAAAGAAGCACATATTCAAGACACATATTTTACTTGCATATTTACACAGATTTGTAAGATCCACTTTAACTCAATTTAAACACACACTTTTTAAAAATCTAGTTCCTTCTCACTGCTCTGTTTTTTCTTACTTTACCAGTGTTACTATTTATTTGTTGTTGCTAATGTATTTCTTCTATTATTTAAATAAGCTCTAAAAACCAACAGTTTGAAAGCGTTGTGTATTTGGCTTAATGCTTGGTACCAGCAATTACAAGATCCTTCTTTAAGAAAACACATGCCGAAGCCACTGAGGAGTTTCTGAGAGACCCTTCCCAAACCAGCAAACTTGTTAAAGGTATGGGCTACAAAACTCAGATCTGCAATGTCAAAACTTCCGTACACGTGATTTCTGGAGAAACTGGTGTTATGTGATTTGTCATTAGACAGCAAATTCCCCAAATGATGATACCTTAAAATGGAGATATAATACTATCACAATGGTTACCTTATTTGGGAAGAATATTACTTAATCTTCCTGTGTGTACATTTCATGCATATTTTATAAATTAAAGATGACATTGAAATACTCTAAATGTAAGAATAACATTTTCAATATAAATAAGTTGCATATGTATCACATTTTGTATATGCTTAAAGTGGTTATTTGGTAATTAGTGTAAACTCCAATTATTATCGTCAAATATGAAACCACTTACATATATGTAAGTTTATATGTCAAGGATTGAGCATATAAACTACCTACAAACTTCAGCACAAAATTGTAAAAGTTCTGCATTTGTTAGAATATAATTTAGTGGCAACAGCTTTCTTTTTCATAAGGGATTTAGAAAAATATTCACATTTCAGTTCTTTGAACTGTCAGTCTGAACTTGCAAATCAGAAGAAATTCTGAAAGAAGAGTTTGATTGTCTAAAACCAAGTATTCTAAGTTATGGAAATGTACCTCAAAAGAAATGAGGGAGAAATCGTAATGAAGCTGCTTCCTCTTTTGAATATATTCTCCTAAAATATTGCAAAACTGAAGTTATTAATATCTTAAAATATTCTTTTTTAAAATTGAAAAATCCTGCCACCTCAAATAATCAGGAAGCTTTACATCAACTTTTCACATAGTAGACTTTTCAATACAATTTCTTAAAGTTTATCTAGACCAAAAACTGTAAAATATGACAAAGTACCTCATAAACAGGGATAATTTTATGATTTTTTTCTCAAAATAGTTTAACCATACTTTGATGCTTATGATGAATGTGAGTGAGGTTGACATTTCCAATGAAATTGGCATTCAGTTATAAAACATATGAATAAAATCCAAAGGTTAGAGACTGTAAATTACCTGGAAGCAGCTAGCAACCACTGCTCTATTTTACCCCAATTATTTAAAAAATTAAGTAAGAAAAATAAGAATAGTGGAAGCTAATGATAAAAGATAGCATGTACCAAGATCTCAAGGAAATGGGAGAATTTCTGCATTAACTACATTAACACTGAGGGTGCTATTGTTTCTGCATTGTGCATGCTATGCTACTTATTCTGCAAACACACGTAGATGGATAGAAAAGATTGGGATAATTATTTTACTCAATTCCACATTCTTCCCTCATGGGAGATGTGGGGGCTAATTAATGAGGAAATGGATGGTGATCTTTGATGATAGAATTGGAAGTAGAATCCCTCAACTTTCTTTCCTACTTGTTCCCCAGCTACAGTAAACCTCAATCAATCTTAATACCTGAACATTTCAAAACTATAACTTCTATTATTTAAATCAAGCATGTTTAAAGATGGTGATACAGTCTGCCAGGAGATACACAGTGACCTCCAATAAATTATTTAGGTAACAGGCCAAAATGTCAATTAGATTAAAAAATGTCATGTCATTAGCCATGTACTATACTTATACTAGTAATTACAGACAGTATATAACACTATTTGGTAGGTAAGGTAATATGAAAAATAACTATCACACAAGGAAGGAGATCACTAAGACTCCTTGAATAATATTCAGCTACAATTAAAGGTTGTTAAAGTATCCCTAAATTTAAAACATTACCAAGCAATATGTATAATATTAAATCAGTTACACATTATTTGAAAGTTTAGGTAGGAAAAAAAGTCTTAAAAATAGAAGGCCTGCCAGCAAGTTAATTTATTTAAATGAAATCAAAGGTAATTTAAGTAAAAGTATTAAAAACCATATTATATATTCATTTCCCAAAAGTTTTCATTCATCTGACATATCTTTGGAGAATAACACACACGCACTCGAACATGCACACACATACAAAGATATATATGTGTTATATGTGTATTCTAATAAATTAATAGAGAGGGGGAATTTAAATTTATATATACGTCTTCAACTAATCTTCCAAAACACAAAAATATACCTCAACTTATTTGGGTTTATTTATTTTTATCAGCAATATTTTTAGGTTTTAAGTATAAGTTATATATTTCATTATTTTCTAATTATTTTGTTTCCAGATGTTTTGAAGTTTAATTTTTTTATTTTACAATAGGTAGTTGCTATGACTGTAGTGTTATGAATGTAGATGAACTTCTAATTTGACTAAAATGGAGGAATAGGATTTAGATTTACACCTCCAGCTAAAACTTGTTTAAACGATATACATGAAATAATAGTTTTCAAGTAACTTTACATCAGGCAATGCTGGAAAGGTGAGGAAAAAAGTGAGCCCTATGATTACTCCTGTCTTGAGTGTTTCCAGGCCAAGACACGTGGAAGGAGAACACAAACAAACACTTAGATCCCCCACAATTAGGGTGATGAGTTGACATTCCAGATAGATGAAGGCAGGAGTTTGTAGGACAAAGTACTGTGGAGAAGGGAGCTGGATTTATTTAATAAGCTAGGAAGACTGTCATTATTTTCCCTGCATCTGTATTTACAACTCCATCTCACACAATATTCTCCTTTGTTTACTATGCTCTTCTCACATTATACGCATCCTCACACTACTGTGCACTCGGATGTGCAAGACATTTAGTTTTTCATCTTCACCCTGAAGGCACTCCTGTTAGAAAATCATATAATTAACTTTCTCATCTCTGTCGTTTCTCTACTTAAATTTCCCACTGTCGTATGCATCTTTTCTGAGTACTCTATCAAAAAAAAATGCCCCGTCTCTACCACCACTCTCCATTCCTTCACTCTGCTTTAATTTACTTCATATCTATTATCTCTGCTTGAAATTATGCTAAGTATTTACTCCCTGCATTCCTCTTTTAAGAAAACCATGCAAACTCTATTCCTGGCATCACAATAGTGAGTGACATTTAGAAGGCATTCAATTGATGGTTTTTAATACTAAATAAATGAACAACAGTAGCATCAATATTAATATGACTAAAATGTATACATTTATATGATTGTATTTATTGTTCTATACATACACACAGATTATGTATATGTATATGTGTGTGCGTGTGTGTTTATATTGAAAACATATTTTTCATCCTTACCCGAAGACAGACTCACTGATTTTAGAGATCGGGCAAGGGTGGAAGACAGAGAGGGAGAGATACCTCAATATGAGAGAGAAGCATCAATTGCCTTTCTCTCACACCTGCTGCAATCAGGGACCAAACCCTCAACCCAGGCACACATCCTGACTGGGAATCAATTTACCTGTGACCTTTTGGTTTATATGGGAGGATGCTCCAACCAAATGAGCAACACCAAACAGGAATATTTAAAAAGTGATTTGAATACATAATTAAATTCCGCATTGTAAAACGTGTGTTATAAGTTAAAAGTAGCATAACTTAGGCAAATTACTCATCTTGAACACATAAAAATTAAAACAGGACTTCTACCAAGATGGAGGCATAGGTGGAAGCACTGTGCCTCCTCACACAACCAAGTTTAAAAACAACAAAGTTTTAGCAACAAAAATGCAGCCAAAATCACAGAAAATTGAACTACAGGGAAGTCTGACAATAAGGAACCCTTCAGCCAAACCGGTAAGAGGGGCAGAGACAGCAGCAGAGTGGGGTCTGGCAGGAAAGATCCACGGGACCAACCTGGGCTTGCGACCCAGGCGCACTGGCAGCCATAGGCTGATCCCAGGTGTGGAGATGTGGGCAGACCCACTGAGGGCTCAAGGTGGTGGACTCACTGAGGGCTGATCACGGTGACACATTCGTGTGCAGATAAACCGGTGAAGGAGCGAGCGGTGAAACAGACCTTGCAGGCTCCAGTGGTGGGAAGCGGCACAGGGGAACCACCATTGTCCCTCTCTGACCCCACCCCCACCTACAGCATCACAAACCAGTGACCTGGGTGGCCCCGCCCTGGTGAGCACTTAAGGCTCCACTCCTCATACGTAACAGGCATGAACAGATCTAAACATGGCTCAAGAACAACTCAGAGCCCCAGAGCTGATAAATCTAAGCAATGAAGAAATAGCCAAACTTTCAGATGCACAGTTCAAAACACTGGTGATCAGGATGCTCACAGAACTGGTTGATTTTAGTCACAAATTAGAGGAACATATGAAGGCTAAACTAATTGAAATGAAGGGAAATACACAGGAAACCAATAGTAATGGAAAGGAAACTGGGACTCGAATAAAAAGAGTGGCCCAGAAGGAGGAAAAAAATGACCAAACAGAAAAGAATAAAGAAACAAGAATTCAAAAAATGAGGAGAGGCTTAGGAACCTCCAGGACATCTTTAAACATCCCAACATCCGAATTATAGGGGTGCCAGAAAGGGAAGAGGAACAGTTACGAGTGGAAACCTTATTTGAACAAATAATAAAGGAGAATTTCTCCAATCTGGCAGAGGAAATAGACTTCTAGGAAATCCAGGAAGCTCAGAGAGTCCCAAAGAATGTGGACCCAAGAAGGAACATACCAAGGCACATCATCATTACATTAGCCGAGATTAAAATGAAGGAGAGAATCCTAGAAGCAGCAAGAGATAAGGGGACAGTCACCTACAAAGGACTTCCCATCATACTGTCAGCGGATTTCTCAAAAGAGACCTTACAGGCAAGAAGCGGCTGGAAAGAAGTATTCCAAGTCATGAAAACCAAAGACCTACATCCAGGATTGATCTATCCAGCAAAGCTTTCATTTAGAATGGAAGGACAGATAAAGTGCTTCTCAGATAAGATCAAGTTCAAGGAGTTCATCATCACTAAGCCCTTATTATATGAAATGTTAAAGGGACTTATCTAAGAAAAAGAAGATAAAAAAGATGAACAGTGAAAGGACAGCAAACTCACAGTTATCAACAACCACACCTAAAACAAAAGCAAACTAAGAGGATAGCTAGATCAGGAGCAGAACCATAGAAATGAAGATCACACGGAGGGTTAGCAATAGGGGAGTGGGAGAAGGAGAAGGGGGAGAAGGTACAAAAAATAAGTAGCATAGATGGTAGGTAGAAAATAGATAGGGGGAGGGTAAGAATAGTATGGGAAATATAGAATCTAAAGAACTTGAGACATGTGGTCATAAACTAAAGGGAAAAGGAATGGTGGGGGAGGGGGTATGCAGGGTGGAGGGAAATGAAGGGGGGAATAGAACAACTATAATGGCATAATCAATAAAATATATTTTAAGAAGATTAAAACATTATTTTAAATATAAAATGTAGACTTTGCAATTTGTCTACTATCACAAGAAATTAATTTGTTTATATTGTATTGGATTTAGACCGCATTCCCATTATATAAAAATAATTTGTTGCAATATAGAATATATAGAATATGTACATTTTATTACTATTCCTTTGAACAAATATCCCTTTGTTCTCTGAACTTCAAAATTATTCTTGCTCTTGCTTTTCCTTTAAGAAGATAAAGTGTTGAAATTTAATTCAATGTCTTAAAAGCAAACAAAATATATCTCAGCCAATTAAATGTATGTATGATTAGGTTGAATAGACCCATCTTTTTTTTAACTTTTTTATTGTTGTTCAAGTACAGTTGTCTCCATTTTCACCCCACCACTCCCCCCCCAGCCATTCCTACCTCCCACACTTGAACCTTCCCCACCTCAGTTTTGTCCATGTGTCCTTTATAGATATTCCTGAAAATCCTTCCCCCTCCCCCCGCCATAATTTCCTTCCACCTCCAGTCTGGCAACTGTCAGATTGTTCCTAACTTCAATGTCTCTGGCTATATTTTGCTTGCTTTTTTGTTTTGTTGATTAGGTTATATTTCAATGAGGAAACTGGTAATCGTGTCTACTGACGCATTACATCCTTGGAATTGCTGTGGTTCTGCACTGCGTGTGACAGCTGCCTGCAACTAGGCTCCTCATTATACTGTAAATAACAAGTTTGTATTTGGTAAGCCCTACTCATCACTGACTTTTAATTTTTTTTTTGTATTTATGACTTAGGTTTTTTTTCAAAGCGTGCAATGAGATATGTTTGAATAACCTTTTTTCCCCATGAAGATCATTGCTACCAATGGCCAATATTCAAGTTTTATAAATCCTGACAACCACTTCGTTCATCTCTTCAATCATGTGCAAAACTCAGCTGTACCGGTATCTTTTAATGGCTTGGCAAAAAGTGGCAAACATCTGCTTGTACACAAGGTGGTTTGAATTAGTAATCAAAATAAATAATGATAGAAGACACAAAATTTGGAATAATGGGCACTCACTCCAAAACATCACAGTAAATGGTGTTTGTGGTGAAATCACTCATAAAGTGATGGATTTTTATCATCTGCCTTGAACACTTATTTTCACAGGTTCTTCTTTGAAACACCAAGTTGTAATTCACTTTTATGGCTAAGCCTTTTCCTGTTTATAACTGCATGAGTTTCCCGTGGCTGTTGTAACAAAATACACTTGGACCCTAAAACTAACAGAAATATATTCACTTACAAAGGCTGGAAGTCCAGAAGCCTCCCTCTGGGGACTCAGAGAGGGAATTCACTGCATGTCTCTTCCAGTGTTTGGCGGCTGGAACGTTGACATTTCTTGAATTGTGGCCGCATCCCTCCAGTCTCGGCCTTCACCTTTACTTTGCTTTCTCCTGTTTGTGCCTGTCTCCAAAAATCCTCTGTCTCTCTCTTATGAGGATAGATGTGTTTGCATTTAGGGCCCTCCTAATGCTGTGGAAGAGCTGCTTCTCTCCAGTTCTTTAATTTAATCTCAATTTCTGTCTTATAAAGTAACATTTACTTGTTTGTCATATTAGGTGGTATTTGCAGGTTCTGGAACAGAACATACATAGATCTCTCCTTTGAGCCACAGTATAGCCTATGACAATCACCGATTTCATTTTTCAAGATGGATTCGGGGATGTTATTCAGAACACCCCATATCAGGACCTACCACCCTCGTGCACAGATAAAATGAATCAAATGTATTAACCAAACATATTAAAAAGTTAATTCATTATTGAATTTATAATCAGCAAAATTTGTATATGATTACAAACACAGAAATCACTGATCCACTCCATAATGGCACCATTCTGCAATGTCTGTAACTTCCACCCTCACTACATTCTGCACTATTGGTACAAGAGGCATCTGGCCAGATTTCTGTGCAGAGAGGCGGGACCCAGAGGCAGGTCGGGAAGTTCCAGTGGCCACAGGATTCAGACTGCAGCTGACGTGTGATCAATTTCCATACCCATTCCCAGGTAAGAGTAAACAAAGTAGGGATTGTGACACAGCAGGAGGAAGCTTGCACAGAGTACGTGTGGGCTGAACAGGTCACAACACTTGTGTAATGTGGCTGTTAACATGGCAGCGGGAGAAGAGACAGAGAGTCAGAGCAGGCTGATGAGCATGTTGGACATGAGCCTGGATCGGCTGGGCATTTGGTCTTTTCCACTGAGAGTGGGATTTTGGGCCTGGACTTTTAAATGGAGGGCATGCAGACACTTGCTACTCTGGTTTCCCTCACTTACCCAGTAGGGGGACCAAGCATTCCTGGGCCTGCTGGCCCTAGAGACCAAGGGGTAGCATTCCTGGGCCCCTCCCCATGCAAGAAGTGGTGGAAGCACAGGTAACTGGTGTTGTGCTGCACAGTCCGGCCCAGCTGGATGCATGGACGCGCTGGCAAGCCAATGGCCAGAGGGTCGGGGTGCAATCACTGGATAGTGGTCAGTGTATTGAAGAAAGGGCAGTGTGCAGCAAATAAAATGCCAGTAGGCACAGACTTTAAAAAGATGCCTAAAGCTGGACTGTGACTAGGAACAAGCTAAACCACCTGGATTATCATACTGCAACTGCTTGTGTTCCTAGAGGACAGCATTTTTAAATGGAAAGAGGGACTTCAGGCACAGCCTGCAACTGGTCCAGCATGGCAAAGGGTGGCATGGTTATTTCCTTTGGGGGATTTAAAGAGAATGAACTCTAAGGCAGAAGACTGTCACTCTTCAAAAATAATGCAGCTTTTGAATACACAGCCCCTTTCCTTTTTCACCAAACCTCTGCCTCCAGAGTCTGCCCATTGGGCAGCAGGCAGTAAAAATCCAATTGTTGTTTCAGTAACACTATGAGAAAACTCCACCTTCTCAGTGGCCAAATGCAACATCTACAGGATATAATGAGGAATGTGTTAGTTTTCTGTGGCTGTCATAACAAATTAATTGCAACCTTGGTGCTTTAAAAGAACAGGAATTTATTTTCACAGTTTTTGAGATCTGATTTTGGCAAAGTTCATGCCAGCATCTATAAAGTCATGGCAAAATCAAGGTGTTGGCAAGGCCATGCTTCCACTGCAGGCTGTGTGTGGGGGGGGGTTGGTAATCTGCCCCTTGTCTCTCCTGTCTTCTGGTGCTGCTGACATGCAAGAGCTTACTTTAGCTGGTGGTCCTATCACTTGACTCTTTGTCTCTATGACCACATTTGAATGTCCCTAATTCTCTCCTATGAGGACAATTGTACTTAGATATAGGGATCACCAGGATAACCCATAATAATCTTATCAAATTCTTAATTTAACTACATCACTAAAAAGATTACCAAATTAGGTAAATTTCAGTTTCCAGGTATTATTAGTCTGTAGACTCTTTGGGAGCTATTATCACATCACGGTGTAATCAAAGAACATGCCCGCAAGCATTAGCCCTAAGTGGGGCAACGTCTATTTAAATACTTTTGAAACAGATCTACCATCTTGCTGCAACCCAGCCACCCCACCCTTAAAAATTCGCAACTTTTCACTTCAGATTTATTGCTGGCTTTGAACTTACCTTGGAAGAGCTTTCAGTTCTTCTATAGGTTGAATTTCAACTTTACCAGGCATATCTTGAATCAGCTCATTATTTTTAGTATTGCATCTAATGTAGAAATTTCTACAAATATAGTCCTGTTCTTTATCACCCAATCATTGATATAGTACAGATAAACAAGGTTTTTGGTGTGTGTATAATACTAGAGTATTAAGGGGCAGGTGGGGATTTTGACATTATTTGTATAACTGAAAACTACAACACTGAGCATATCACGTATTGGCTCAAGACCCTTGTGTTTTTAAGGGGTAATGATTGAATCAGAAATTCCATAATTATACTCTGAAGTGACACATTCTGGGCAGAAATCTTGCTGTTTGCTTTGACCAGTAAACTATTATCATAAAGCTTTTCTCCTCATCTAAATAGTGTGTTGATATCTAGTATACCCACAGAAAAGTGGCAGTTATGAAGACTTGTTGAATGAACAAGGGCAATGCTGAGAAAGTGTACATACTAGACCTAGAAGATCAATATTTATCTGAAGACAAGAGCAGTAGCCTGTTGCATGCAAAGGCTGTAAAAAAAAAAGGGACTTAGAAGAGCCAGACACTAGGATATGAAAGGTAGTCCAAATATTTTAAGAAAAAAAGAATATCCAAAACATAAAAGTTCATGGTCTATATTTTATATGTATATATGCATATATGTGTGTATATATATACATATGTACATAAATATGCACATTTGAGTCACACATATTCAAATAAGGTAGTGTGAAATTAGGTATCCGTAATTGGAAGAGATTTTTGATATTGAAGATAAATTTAAAATATATTTAATACTTTATTATGAGCACAAAATGAAATCTAACTTTTAAATTATTAATTGTACTGGCTTTATGATATGAGAAAGGCTTCCCTTAGCCACAAATAAATGCAAATATGCTTGACAGAAAGCTCATCCATGCCATTTTTTTATGGAATCCAAATCTTAGTTAAATGACTTAGCTTGTCCATTTTTGGCTACATTGTCCGCTAAGTCATTTTTTTAATCCAAATAGGTTCCAAACCTGCTTGTTTCTTCTTTGAAATGATTAAGTTATTATGGCCTCTACAACATTATTACTAACTTTGTATTCTGTTGGTGAGACAAGTTAAATGAAATTTGACGATATATCACAACAGGCAGAAATGTGACTCAAGACCTTTCCAAAGAACAAAATATAGTTCAGTTTTAAAGAAATTGCCAAATCAGAGACAAAATATTTGGTAGTATATGAAATCAGGTAGAATATATGTTGAAAGAGTTTGTAACATAAAGAAAGTGAGTTTAATTTCTTTGCAAAATTAGAAGAAATATATGCCTAGCTGAGGGAAAAGACAAATGGCTGTATGTTGAGAAGAAATCCTATCCTGGCTTAGCAGCGCTACTGAAAGCATAAAAACCCATTCTAAAGTTTGGTTCCATTTTTTCACAGAATACCTAACTGGCCCAGTGAGTGGTGGTAGAGCTGCTGAGACACTTTGAAGCATAAACTCACAATTCAAGAACAAAAACGTGGTACTAATCTCTAGTTCCCTAAACATTTCACTGTTTTTTCAATAAGTTTGGATCTATTTAGTGGAGTTTGCACATATTTAGAGGCAGAGAACAAGTTGTTTTACCTTGAATTATAAAATTGAGTAAAAATTCTCCTCTATTTAATGATCATGTATCTAGACAAGGAAAAATATATGCTTCACCTTTTATTTGAGTGACCTCAATGCATTTGACTACCAAATAAGATAAAGAATAATTTTGCATAACTTTAAGTCAAATGATAGAGAGCAGAATAATCAATTATTCAAAATTTAATGTTTTCCCTAGCTGTTTGAAAATTCTCAATTCATTCAACAATTTATTTCTAAAACTAAGAGCACTGATACTTTTTAATGTACTTTTTTAATGCATGAATCTTGGACACTTTAATATTTTGAGTTTGTATAGCTCATACTTATAATGCATATTTAATATTTTTCTATGGTACTGAATGCTATTGACATACCATCCATATCTTCCAGTTAACTCCACTGAGGTGTCCTTTGGCTTCTCCCACTACAAACTATTTTCCCCTTTGTGATTCATAAGTATTTGGGAGGAGACAATGTGAGATGATATATCTTGACTCACTTCAAATTTTTGTCCTTCGAAGTTATGAGAGTGGTGTAGCAGTATCCCATTGTCCTTTATTCCTTTCACATTGAATTAAAAAATCTTCCATCAGAGAGAGCTGCCACTTCTCTGGGTATTTATTTACTTAATCACTTATTGATCACAGAATAGTTGTGCATATATTTATTTTATTTATGGCTTATATGCCAGTGCTGTTTCTATGTATTTTGCTGTTCAGATCACCTTAGCTTTGAGCACTGGGGGCTTTTAGTTTGGTCCTTTTATACTTATGACATCCCTTGCTCTGTTTTGATCATGTCTTTTCTTTCGGTTCCTATTTTATTTCATATCTTCCTCCTGGACTGGAATCCATCGCTTCTCCAAAGAGTCTTGTGAAATGCTCTTCTGTAATCTCTGCATTTAATAAACACCCCCAAATACATGTAGGTGTATGCCTTTCCTCTTTATGTTTGTCCTCTCCCTATGAGAGAGTATATGAATCTTCATTGTGAGAGATTTTAAAAATTCTTAAGCACGGGATTTTTTTTCTTGTCCCTGTCTTACTTATCTTTTTCCCCTCTTTACATAACATCTTTTGGATTGGATAAATTATTTATGTGTCTTACTTTCTCTCATGAAAAAAATCTGTGTGATGTTCTCCACTAACATTTGATAATTTGCCACTGTTAGATTCTCTCCTCAAGAACGTTTTCTTTAGAAGATGAAATTTTCATTTCAGTTCATCTTCTCTATTTTTCCTGGTAGTCATAATTTTAGTTTCAGAGACATCTGTCCTCTGTTTTCTGATAGCAGCTTAGTTTTGTTTTACATGAGACATTATTGTTAGTTATTTTGAAGGCATTAACTTTATTTATGTAAAACTTATGATACTTTCCCAGCATTCTTTGTTTTCTCCTTGAAATTCTGTTATATCTATTTTTCTTCCTTCTATTGGTTTTCCTTAACTGTCAGTTTTATCTGCAGTTGTCTGCCAATATTTATAAATAGGGGCTACTACTGAGACATATTGTTTGCTTGTATATACTCATATGTTCTTAGTATAAGAAGCACTTTTTGCATCTGTGGCTATGATTCTAGAGTTCTAACAGTGAGTTAGTGGTGTGTATATATAGGGTGTTTTAAATGTGGAAAAAGCATCTCTTTGGAGTGGGGATAACCTTATATTTTTCTTATCTGCAAGATGTGTGCTCAGTCCCTAAGTCCCACTCTAGGTATCTCCAGAGCCTAGCCTCTGGTTTAGATTGGTGTGCGCCTGGTTTTCTATGAGAGGAAAATGAAGAAAAAAGTTGCTAAGTGAAACATGTGACAAATGCAGCTGTTCCACAGCCCTTTAAACACTCACCCTGTCTAGAGTCCTAACCACTTCCAAAATATAAGAAAAAAGAAAGAAACAAACAAAAACAAAAAACAAAAATCTACTGCTTCTCTGCCTGTCATTTTGAAGCTAATCCAAGCATGATCTGAAGGTGAGAAGACTTTTTTTTTTCATTTTTGATGGGCTGGTGAGGACAATAAGGAGATTGAAAGAGTCCTTTTGCTTTGGGAAATAGCAGGTTTCTTGCTCCACTGAATTTGACAATCTCTGTACTAAATGTATGCATTATATTTCAAAAAATACCTGCTTATGTAGGAACGATGTATCCTTTATGATTTTTCAACAATGGGATTTGTACTGATTCTTTTTAAAATATTTATATTGTGATTTTAAAAGGACTGTGGTAGGAAGAGTGATAATCATCTATGTTAAGTCAACCATTTCTGAACTAGGAATAACCACTGGATTTTAAAGGAAATGAGATATAAAAAACCAATTTACCATAAAAATAAAGAAACTTATATTACTTTTAGAATTGTCTAAATGAACTTTCTTAGCTTTTAATGAGATTTTGTATTTCAAAATTATTTTCAATTTTACTTAATTGTTTAGTTTTGTTTAAAAAAAACTACTTTTTTCATGGCTTAGGATTTATGATTTTATTGATTGCATAAACAAGCAGAAAGACATGGAGTTTTGGTCTAACTTGTTATCAGTTTGTTTGGTGGTATGAAGTTAGATTCTAAGAGAAAATATATATAGCTCTTGAGCTATATTTAATGAGCATATATATGCTTGTTTTGCTCACAAGTTTTTGTACTTTAACTTTTTCATATTTTAATATTTGAAGGTAATACTTCATATGTAGATTTTCAGCTTATTTTAAGTGAATTCAACAGTCTTGGCAAGTGGTAAAATGCAATTATCACATGGGAAAATTAGCTGGGGCCAACAAAGATGCAATTTTTAAAACGATGTCACCTTCCAATTTGCAGCAGACTGAAGTACTTCTCATTGAAGGCCCAACACATATTTGCACAGTAAAAGATCAGCCATTTCTATTCATTATATTGTATACTTAACTTTATTAGGGATTTGACTTTGTAACACTTTCTACAATGAAGCAAGATGAAGGAAATCATTGTGCATTTAAATATGATATATATAATAAGCATGTTATATATAATGTATGTATGATGCTGTATATGTATTTAATATATATATTTATTTTAAATGTATTATAGATTATATGTGTAACATACATAATATAATATTATATTTTTAAGGAGGAAGAGAAAAGAGATGAGAACTCTAAGTAGAAGAACTACTTTACTTTAAAGCACTGTGTTAATTCATATTATATTCAAATATTGCTGTATAGAGCAGCAATAACATTAGCAAAATCACATTGTTCTCTATTATTTTTTTAATATTACTGAAAATTACTTTTTTTGTGACATTGACTGTCAATTAGTAAGCACCAGATGAGAGCCATTTTCTTAGTTTTTGATTTTTACTAGAGATAATTCTCATATAATGCTGCTTCTTTAAAAATCACCTTTACCACACAAGACACACATAAAAGTAATTAAATTTAATAGTCTCATTGCTTTTAAGAAAAGCCATATGGTGTACTTAGATTGCAAATTGTAATTGAAGGCAATGAGACTTTTTGTAGAAAAGACTTTGAAAATGTAGCTGTGTAATTGAATATATATATATATATTCGAGATTACATATATATGTATATATATGCACACACACCACTTTTTCTTGACAGAAGCTTCACCCAATACCTTTTTTCATTATCTTTTTCATGCATACTTAGAAGCATTATAGCTTGACCATGTCTTGCCATTAAAAGAAAAAAAACCCTCTAAAATTAATGACGATAGAGGCTTGTGTATGCTCAATGCATCCTTTTCATTACCTCTTTATCTAAATTTTAATATTTAATCATCCCTTATCTAAATTTTAATTTTGCGATCATCCCTGGAACTATGTTCTGGATTACAACAGCGATATGCAGCTGAGGCACGGCCCAATCCATTCACACATATTTGTTCTATTATACACTATGAAATGAAAGTGCCATTAAAAAAGCTATAAATGCAGCGGGGAAAAAAAGAACAGGAAAAAAAAAAACATGGAAATAGCCATAGCTTTACTGGTTTCTCTTACTTAGAATAAATGTTCACAGGGTTTTATATTTCAAATATGTATCAGAGAATGAGAAAGAAAGAGTGAGAGAGGAATTCACCAGGGAATGAAAATTAAAGGGACTTCAGAAGGAGCAAAATAATCCATCCTGCTAACCTCTGGACTCTTACATTCAGTTTGGAAAACAATGGGCTCATGTGATATTTTTGGCCTCCCTCTGCTGAAGGATTGCTGTGGTGGGGCCAAATTAGATTCCAGTGTGGAGGCAGAAGTGTAGAGAGAAGAGAAAGGTAGTATCTATTCAGCAAAGGCTCACAAAACCCTCCTTGGTTTGAGATTCTGGTGTTTAAGAATAGGTAAGCACTCCTCATAGAGCTGAAATCATAGGACATTATTACTGAGTTATAAACTTGCTAAAAGGTTTATAATTAATGACAAGATCCTGAAGATGAGGGAAACTACTAAAGTATCCCAAAAGGTCTGTTTTGCCAACTATAATTGCTTGACACCCTAAGGTTGACCATGTGTGTTGAATGCCTTTGCCAGGAAAAATTTAATCCTCACTACATATAAAGAATACATTATTTCTAAGGACTTCCAACCAAGATGGAGGCATAGGTGGAAACATTGTGCCTCCTTGCACAACCAAATTTAAGGACAACAAAGATTTAGCAACAAAAGCCAACCAGAGCAGACAGAAAACTGAACTGTACAAAAGTCTGACAACAAACCATTCATCCAGACCAGTAAGAGGGGTGAAGTCGGTGGCTGGCAGAGAGGTGTTATGGCAGGAAAAAGCAGTGATTGGCAGATCTGGGCGTGTAGGTGGTGCCAGGCTAGCAGACCCCGGGCAGGAAGGAAACGAGCAAACACAGTGAGGTACAAAAGACAGTTGGCTGACCGAAGACACACATTTGTGCACAGATAAACCAGGCGAAAACGAGCAGTGAGACAGACTGTGCAACCCAGGGCCCCAGCGTCAGGAATTAGAGCCTAAAAGCACTGATTGAAAAACTCATTGGGGTTGAGGTGCTGGGAGAGGCTCTCAGCCTCACAGGAGAGTTCTTTAGAGAGACATACAGGGTCCTAGAATGTACACAAGCCCACCCACCTGGAAAACAGCGCCATGAGGGCCCAATTTGCCTGTGGGAAGCAGCAGAAGGGACTGAGATCCAAGAGAGAGTGGAACAAGTGCTATTGTTCCCTCTCTGATCCTACCCTCACATACAGCATCACAACGCAGCCACTGGGTTGCCCTGCCCTGGTGAACACCAAAGTCTTCGCCCCTCATATGTAAGAGGTGTGACCAACCAAAAAATTGGGGCTTAAATGGAAGAAACAAATCAAAGCCCCAGAGCCATTACTTTTAAGCAACCAAGAGATAGCCAACCTATCTGATGCACAGTTCAAAACACTGGTGACCAGGATGCTCACAGAATTGGCTGATTTTTATTGCAAATTAGATGAAAAATGAAGGCTACACTAAGTGAAATTAAGGAAAATGAACAGGGAACCAATAGTGATGGAAAGAGAACTGGGACTCAGATCAATGGAGTGGACCAGAAGGAAGAAAGAAAAAAAAAAAAACAGAAAAGAAAAAAGAAACAAGAATTCAAAAAAAAAATCAAGAGAGGCTTAGGAACCTCCAGGACATCTTTAAACGTCCCAACATCTGAATTATAGTAGTAGCAGAAGGAAAAGAGGAACAGCAACAAGTGAAAAACTTATTTGAACAAATAATAAAGGAGAATTTCCCCAATCTAGCAAAGAAAATAGACTTCCAGGAAATCCAGGAAGCTCAGAGAGTCCCAAAGAAGGTGGATCCAAGGAGGAACACACCAAGGCACATCATAATTATATTAGCCAAGATTAAAATGAAGGAGAGAATTCTAGAAGCAGCAAGAGATAAGGAGACAGTCACCTACAAAGGAGTTCCCATCAGACTGTCAGCTGATTTCTCAAAAGAAATCCTACAGGCAAGAAGGGGCTAGAAAGTAATATTTCAAGTCATGAAATGCAAGGATCTACATCCAAGATTGCTCTATCCAGCAAAGCTTTCATTTAGAATGGAAGGGCAGATAAAGCACTTCTCAGATAAGGTCAAGTTCAAGGAGTTCATCATCATCATGGCCTTATTATATGAAATGTTGAAGGGCCTAATGTAAAAATAAAGAAGATAAAAAATACGAACAGTGAAAGGACAGCCAACTTACAGTTATTAACAACCACACCTAAAAGAAAAGCAAACTAAGCAGACAGCTAGATCAGGAGTGGAGCCACAGAAATGGAGATCACATGGAAGGTTAGAAACAGAGGAGTGGGAGGAGGAGGAGAAGGAGGGAGAAGGTAGAGAGAATAAGTAGCATAAATGGTGGGGAGAAAATAGATAGGGGGAGGGCAAGAGTAGTGTGGGAAATGTAGAAGCTAAAGAACTTATGACACATGGATGTGAACTAAAGGGGGGAAATGTGAGTGGGAGGGGATGTGTAGGGTGGAAGGGAATGAAGGGGAAAATGGGACAACTGTAATGGCATAATCAATAAAATATATTTTAAATATATAAAAATAAAAAATAAAATAATACATTATTTCTAAAAATAAGTGATATTGTATTTACTAAAAAGAAAATCTATGTTTATTTCTTATAAAATTTTATTGCATTAAAACAGAATATTCAAAGTTATAAAACTTTTTATTCCACTGATAACAATACTGATTTCCCACACACATTTGGCAAGTATGTTGATGTACATGAAGGTGTGGTATATACACACATACATGCATACAAAAAGCACTGGTCACATATGTAAGATACACAATTCAATATATTTTATGTAGTGTTGTATATAAAATGATAATTATTGTAAGACACTCTCAAATATTAAAATACTAACTGGCCTCATAATGTTCTATGAAGCAGCTGTTCATCAATTTATTGACTCTCCATTTAATCTGTTTGTGCTCTTATATGTTTTAAAATAAACTTTTAATTTTATAAATTTAAGACTTTTAGCTGTATTAAAAAATTGCAGTTTCATAATTGTAGTTCCATAAAGCCCATCCCCAGTTTCTTTATTGTTAACAATATATACTGGTATGCACATTTCTCAAAACCAATGAAAAATATCAATACCTTATTATTATTAATTAAACTTCATTCATACTTATGTAGTTTTAACCTAATATATTTTTCTACCTTATGATCCTTTCTACCTCATGCAGGGTATATTACATTTAGACATCATGTCTACTTAAAGTGTTCTTAACTATGACAGCTTTTCAGGGTTTTGATTATTTAACAACCTTGACAGATTTAAGGAACATTTTACAGAATGCCTGTCAATTGTGGTATGTCCTGATGGTTTTTCTCATGAGTAGATATGGCCTATGTAGTTTTGAGAAGATCATAGAAATAAAAATGCCACTCATTATATCATATCAAAGTCACATGCCATCAGCATGACTTACCACTGTTGTTAATGTGTTAATCTTGACCACCTGAGTGAGGTGATATTTGTCAGGTTTCTTTATTGTAAAGCACCCTCCCATTTTCATACTGTACCTTTTGAAGGAAATCACTGTGTGCAATGCATACTTAAGCAATAGAGTTATTCTTCACTTCCTGCAAACAAAATTTCTATATAATTTTTTTGAAATTCTTCTGTACAAGAGATTGTCTGTTTCCTCACATTTATTCATGTATTTAATCATTGGTATCACTATAGGCTTGTGAATAATTTATCCTTGGGTTTATAATGTAAGACACCTTTGTTTATTTTGACCTCTGGCCTTTGTAAGCTCTTTTAGTCAGCTCCTTTGTTTCTGTAAGTCCATGAGTGTGTGTGTCTGTGTGTGCCTGAACACTGCCTCCCTTTCTGTCCCTATGAGAAGCTCCAGGCTTGCTTCACATCTCCCCTGTCCCAACTTTAGAGTCAGCCATTATTCCAAGGAGTGCTTGCTCTCTATAATACTGGAAAATCCTATTAGACATAAGATCTGGGTGCCTGATATGCTCATTGCTTCCTGAATGCCCCTGCTTCTAGGCCCACAAGGCTGACAAATGAGGGAATATATGCTTACATTTATCTTTGCATAGTCCCATGTTTATTTACATATACATATTCTGTATGCAAATACCTGTATTTATGTTTAGTTTAATGTACCTTTACACCGATGTGTCCAACTCTAATCCATTACCACATATTCTATTCCAACCACCTCCTCTGCTTGTCTGTTATCTCATCCTCCTTCAGTCGTGAGAAACCTGGCTCTTGCCACTGCTGTGGATTTACTTCATTGTTCAGGACTAGTATTTATGCCCAGTGGTGTAAGAAGTGTCAATCCATATATTTGATTATGTGTACTTTAAAAATTGCTATATTAAAAGTATTATTGAAATATTTGTGAAACTAGGTAAAAATAAGCACATACATATCCAACATATTCCATGCAGCTGCTTGTGTTTGGATGCGTAAAAGATTAGCTAACTTACAGCAATATACTTCACTACAGGCATGCCTGTGAGTCTGATGGTTTCTTTTGGGCAAATAAGAATGAAATATTATTGCCTGTAACATGTATTAAAGTTTTATACTCCCTTAGCCACACCTGAAGCCAGGCGTATTCTATTATTTAGGCGTGTGTAGACTGATGGCTTATGTCTGCTCTGAAGGAGCTATGTCTGAGAGGCACAGCCCGCTGGACTCTGTAACCAGTGAGACATAAAAAGACACTGCTGGAATCTTTTGCTCAAGTTCTTCAGAAACTAAGATTTGCACATATCTTGCTGTTTATAGTCCAGATAAGTGCATCCTGGGGAGCCGTGTGTGCAAGTCTCTTAGTCCCCGCCACTAATCTGTGTTTCCTCCTGCTGTCTTATATCTTTTGAGACTTGAGAGTATATTCATAACCTTTACCTTTAAGAAATACATATATGGGTATAGGCTTAAGTTTTGATGTTCAACCATATGACCCTGGGACAGAGACTCCCTGGGCTATCTGAGGAAGGATTTGCTATAATAATCTACTTTTATATAGAATTCCAGCATTGTATTATAACTGGGACTCAGGAGAAAATAAAGTTATGAGAGTGATGGCCACAATGATTTCCTATCCTTCTATAGACTCTCTTCCTAATTATGCAACTAATATGTCTTCCTCTTTTTAAAGATGGTCACTCTCTGATTCTTTAGTCCATTTGGTGAGAGAGAAAAGAACACTATACCTTAGCTTGTTGATAAATTTCCCTTGGACAAGCTCTTATTCAGGTTCATTGACCTTTCATGAACACACACTAGCTTTCAACAAAACACTGTGTCCAGGTGGACAAGAAGTAAGAAATGAATTGACATTGACCTGATCAAGGTCAAGTGATCAAAACCAATCAACTCTGTCCAAGAACAAAATTGAATTATTTTCACTGGGAAGCCCCAACTTCCACTCTGTGACTAAAACAAATTTTACTTTTAGAAATGAGAAAAAAATCAAATAGCCTCAAGTAGTATGCTCCATAATTTCAGTGGCATGGGAAATATAGTTTTTCTTATGCTTTTCACTTATAATTCCTATAAATTCTGAATTAAGTTTTTCATATGTTTTAGGACCATCTTTAATTTCTGTTTTAATTAGCATCATCACCCCTGAATTAAATTAAAATATTGGCTGTAAAATTAACTAAACATGTGATCCTAGGGTATATTGTACATGTTCTATTTATATGCTGCAAAACTCTACCTGACATTTTATTTCTGGTTGTTTTCCATTTAATTTACATTTAGGGAGTCACTTAAATTTCAATTTGGTTAACCTTTATTTTATTTTTTCTCGTATTTAATAACTTTTAAATTTAGAATGTCAGAGTTTGCCATTAACATCTAAGTCTCCTTTCTTTTTTTATTTTTCTTTTTTTTTTAGAAGGGAAGGAAGAGAGAAAGAGAGGGAGAGAAACATTAATGTGTGGTTGTCTCTCATGCACCCACTACTGGAGACCTGGCCCACAACCCAGACATGTGCCCTGAACCCAGACATGTGCCCTGACTGGGAATTGAACCAGCAGCCTCTTGCTTCACAGGCTGGCACCTAATCCACTGAGCTACACCATCCAGGGTTCCTTTGAGTTTTTTTTTATAAAGTTGTAAAATTTCTCCATTTCTCTTTTGTATAAATTCATATGAGATTTCTATTTATTTCTTAATTCAATATAATAGTAAATTGAGTAATATTTTGTTTTTACTTTCACAAGTAGAAAGTTGAATTTATTCTTTGGGAGAGGCTTGTTTCTTGTCTTTAATGCTTTTTCAAACATTTTATAGGTATTCCTAAAATATCTGTATTATATGTTTCTGTAAGAGTGACCTGCTAAAAATAGAGATGAGATAGAACACTTCATTCCTGTTCAGTATTTTTATTACTACAAACCCAAGGAAAACTTTCTATCAGTCCTAAGTATCTTGGATTACTAATCAGTGGATCTATGCTGTAGTAAATATAGCATCGAACCTGCATGAAAGGTCTGAAGTGTTCTGGATTGAGGTGAATGTGATTCATATATATGGCATTTGATTTATGGAAAATAGACAGATGAAAGGAAAGTGTTATTGACTTAGTGTGGCATCTCCCAAAAATTACAGGATGAAGTTCTAGTCTCCAATGCCATGTGTTCAGAGATGGGGAGCTTGGCAAATAATTAGGTTTAGATGAAGTTATGAGTATGTAGCCCTCATGATGAGATTAGTGAAATTGACATCAGAGAGCCAAGCTATCTATCATATATCTATCTTTCATCAACTATCTATCATATCTATCTATATCTTGTGAGTATACAGCAAGAAGGTAGCCAGCCCTCTGCAAACAAGGAGAGGTCCCTTATCAAGAACACAGCCAGGCTGAAACTCTGATTTCAAACAGTCTCCAGATCTGTCAGAAATAAATGTGATGTTTAAGCCACCTCTATGGTATATTGTTATTGTAGCCTGTGCTAAGACAGAAACTGGTACCAAAAGGGGGATGCAGCTGTAACAATACCTAAAACTGTGCATGTAGCTTTGGAACTGGGTAATGGGTAGAAAGCAGGAGTGTTTCAAGGGTCATGTGAGAGAAACCTGAGATTATGATGAAGGAACTATTAAAGGAAATTATGTTAAGAACTCAGAAGGAAGAGAGGAAAACTAGAGAAAGCTTTCATCATCTTGAGAACATGTAAATAATCATGGACAGCATGTTAAGAGAAAGGTGGACAGGAAAGGCCATTCTAGAGAAGTTTAGGATGGAAACAAGTTATTGGAAACTGAAAGAAAGATGATCCATTTAACAAAGTGGCAAAAAATGTGGCTGGATTATGTTCTAGTTTCTATGTCAGGTAAAAAATTGCTGGTGATGAGACTGGGTAATGAGATGAAGATATTTCGAAGTAAAGTGTTGAAAGAGCAGCTTGTTTTCTCTTGAGTGCCTACAGTACAATGTAACAGGAGAGATGTAAGTTGAAGGTGGAACTTCAAATCCCTTAAGCCAGAAGGAAACAGCATGTTCATATTGCAAAAATGGGAACATTTGTTTTGAAGAGACTAAGTACATGACTAAGAAATTGTTTGACCATGAGACCATGGAGATGACTCATAAATTTAATCAACCATTTTGCAAAAAATAAAAATACAGATGGGATTATACCAACAGAGATGATGCCAGTTCAAACTAAAACGAACATGGAAGGTCCAAGAGAATGAATGAAAACCGTTAGATATTTTGAATTCTATAAAACAAGACATAGGACTATTCTGTTGTGATCAGGCACTTGTCCTCAAGACCAAGGCAAGAATGATGTAAAAGGCAATTCAAAGATTATTAGGCCACTCCCTCTGACCCCTCTTATACAGGGGATAAGGCTAGTTCCTCCTCCATTTCAAATGTGTGGCTGCCGCATTGGTTTCAGTGGGCCAGTTGCAACCTCAGTAGGCCTGAGGGCCACAACATTAAACCGAGGAAGATTAGTCTTGTTCCTTAAGATCTAATGGGATTTTTCTTGGTACGTTTTGAACTTGCGTGGGATCCATAACCCCGCTTTCTTTCCTATTTCTCTATTTTAGAAAGGGAATATCTATCTTTTGCATTTCTGACCATTGTGTTTTGGAAACACATAATTCTTCGGATTTCCAAGGTTTGTGTTGAAGAATTTTGCTTCAAGAGGAAATACACCTTGAGTCTCAACCAGATCTCATTTAGATAATATCTGTAGAAGATTTTTGGACTTTAGATATTCTAATGGATGGTGGGATGAGTTAGGATTTTGGAGACTGTTGATATGGAATGTATGCATTTTATATGTGAGAAGCACATGAGTTTGGGGAGGCTTGGAGTGGAAAGCTATGGACTGCAGTGTGTTCCCGAATTTGCATGTTGAAATCCTAATCCTCATTCAGTTGGTATTTGGAAATGGAAGATTTGAGAGGTAGAGTTAGATGATGTCATGAGGGTGAGGCACTCGTGATGAGTTCAATACACTTATAAAGAGACCAGAGCATTTCCTCTCACTCTCTCTCTCTCTCTCTCTCCTCCCCTGATTATGGCAGAACACAGCAAGAATGTACTCTTTTGTCAGACAAGAAAAGGGTGCTTGCCAGAACCTAACCATGCTGGCATCCTGACGTCAGGCTTTCTGCCTTCAGAACTTTGAGAAGTAAATGTTATTGTGTAAGCCACCGAGTATATGGCATTTTGTTGCAATAGTCTGAGAAAACTAATATGCAAGGACATCATCATCCTTCAGATGAAAGTTTGTAATACCAGGAAGGATTGGTAACTGTGGTTTACTTTCTTGTTTTTTTTTTCTTTGCTGTGATTGAAAATACAAATCCAATGTTTGCTGTGCCTGTTTTCCTCACCATTTATGAAGAGGCTATTCCTGCACTTCCAAATGTGCTGCTGTGCCGTGCTAAGCATTGTAGTGATTATTTTCCAAACCACTGCAAGTTTTTTGCAACCTACTAAGAGCAGATAATAACTGCAATGAATTACTGTATAAGCCTTTGTTTCTCTCCCCTACCTCGTACCCTCCACGCCCTTTCCAATCCACAGTGTGCATTCCTCTGGTCCTACCGCTCTATCTTATTTCTCTCAGAATGATTCATATACTTACCTTCAATAGTTATTACCATTTTTTCTGTATACTTGGACTTTTTTGTGTGTCCTGGAGACGCTCTTATTTTATAATGCTTTATCAAATACTTTTATCAAGAAAATTGGATACTCATGGGAGGAGAACACAATGCCTTCTTCTAGAACGGTGCAGATGTGAACAGGGCTATGAAAGGAGTCAAGGTGTTTGCATCCTGTGTTTCCCTGTATAACTGACGAATCTTAGTTGGACAGAAGGCTTCATGTTGAACTCATGTTTGTTCATAGCTCAAAGAGTAACGAACTGGTGAAAGGACCACCTCATTTTCCATCGTGTTACTTGCTGCTTAGACACACATGTAATGCATTACGGAAACTACTGTGTTAAGGTTAGAACAACATCTGTAGTTCTATAGAAAAAAATTTAATCAAAATTTCTGTATTTCCAACCAAACATACCTCCATATGTTTAACCAGAGGACAATAAGTAAATAAAACCCCCAAACTTAACAATACTATCATAATTTTTCAATATAAAAAGGTTTAGGTGATTACGATTATTTATAATAATAATATTAATTAATTAAAATTGCAGCTATTTGGCTATATAATTGTGCATTATATGTGTCTAATATGGGCACTATATGCTTTATATTCTATGAAGCAATCCTGTAGGGCACTCTAGAGTGAGACTCAAGAAATGATCCATCTACAAAAGTTCACCTTAATTTAAAGTATTTGTAGAGATAATTAGAATACTGGAGCTGTTCATTAACATTTCAAATCTAATTTAAATGTAAATGGTAATAGTCTCTCTTTCTGCAACACTAAGTAGTTAGTGTCTTTCATGAGTAATAAGTAATTTGTTTCCCATTAGCTACAAGAATGAATAAAGAGATAAATCAAAATCTGATAAGAGTCACAGTTCAAATGGTAACCTATGTGGAAGGGAGAGTATACAAAACGTTCTTTTCACTATTATCTCATTATTAAAAATACAACCAATTTACATTTCAACAGATTTGGTATTAATTGACCTTCGTTGTGTTATCTGTAATAAATATATGTAATTAGGAAAATATTTTTGTGAGATTATATAAAAGTAAACTTAATTTTGAAATACATTTTATTCCATCTCAGATTTTAATAATCTAAAATATTCATTGCTTATAAATAGATTATAAGAAAAGGAAAAATCATTAAAAAGTGAATAATACAAATCACATACAAAATGTTCTCATAATAATATATTATTGTAAAAATATACTTTAGAAATTTATGAGGATAAAAAATTATTAGTTTTCAGTGAACTGTGTTCTTTATTTATCAACCTATCTCACTTCTACCTACTTTATTGTGTAAGTAACTAGTAATTGTTTTTTACAATGATTTTTAAAAAACAATAGTTTCTTATTCAATTCAAACATGGTTCCTGTCAATTTTCATAAAATTATCTTTATGTTTGTATATGTATATGTTAGACTGTGTGTGAGAAAGTGTATACATTTAATGTAATATGAAATGATTCATAAAATACCATTATTCTACTAATACTTTATTGGTTATAAAATACCGTCATTATCTCCAATATCCAATTCTCAATAAGCTATCACTACCCCACCTACTAAGTTTTTGGAGAAGGCAACATAGTGCCATGGTAATGAGTATGAAGTCAACAGATAGATAGATCACGTTCAAATATTAGCTAAGTGACTGGTTTGTTACTCATCTTCTCTGAACTTCAGTTCTGTCAGCAGAAAAAATAGGGATACTGATCTATCTGCCTTAGGGCATTATTGGAATGGCCAATTTAATGCATATAAATTACTTGGAATGTGTTGAGGGTGTATGTTATTTTATAATGTTTTAATAACTTTTAATATTATTTAAAATATGTAAAGTGTATGTATAAATATTCTCTCTACTTCTCTTTTAAGGGTAAGTAGTTATCATGTGATATTTTAGGCTTATTTATCACTTTCCTCAGAGACCCAGGTTTTAGGATGGCTGATTATCAACTTTATTCCTATCACCTTTATGCTATGATCCCTTCCAGTCTTAACTCACCATTCAGAAATAAGAGTTCCCAAACCAGATATTAGTTAAAGGCTACTAATTTGTGGTTAGAAGATGACTAAGTTTTGGAAATCTAATGCATAGCATTGTAATCACAGTCAACAAAACTGGATTATGTAATTCCAAGTTGCTACAAAACTAGATCCTAAATTAAAAAGAAATAATAACCGTGTGACATGATAAAAATGTTAAGTAACACTGTGTGGTGATCACGCTGCACTATATGAATGTATCAAATCCACACATTGCACACCTTAAACTTACACAATGCTATAGGTTCATTGTTTCTCAGTTTAAAAAAGAAGAAGTGAAGTAAGGTGGGGAGATTTTTCACTATCAAACTGGAAAAATAATTCATGAGAGTATGTTAAAGACATGGGGAAAAAGGCATTTTCTAACACTACCTGTGAATGTCATTTGGTGGAATTTTTCTGTATTGCAATGATTATTCAGAGTCTCTAAAATATATACATACTTTTTGTGCAATTTTGCTCTCAGTCATTTATTATTAGATTGCACTTCTAAATTTTTTTAAATATGAGTTTGTTTCTAGTAGAGAAAAATTATGAAGAATCTACATATATTAAAAATTCCAAGAGTGGGCATTTGGTTAAATAAATTATGATTTCTTCAAACTGCAATATACCAGGGAGCTCTTTAACTCAATGCGGTGAATGTTTATGGGTATGAGGAAATATTCAACAACATAACAAGTAGGAAAATCAGTTATGGACCCATATGTTGAGTATAATTTGGTTATTAATTGGTGTGTTAATTGAAAGTCTATGAGAACTGCAAAATGGTATAAATAGGGGTTCTTTTGGCAATGGATGGTGAGGGTGCCCATGAATGGGGGAATCAGCTTACCTATGGTCTCTAATTCTGCCTTCAAATGATGCCCACCTTTCTAATTCTAAAGGTTGAAAAACCCAAATAAAAAACACAATAATTCCCAAATTCCTTTGTAGGTCAGTAACTTCAGTAAATTACAGTTTTCAAAAATACTTTTATGAGCTGAATTATGTATCCTGCCTCCAAATTCACATGTTGAAGCCCTAACTCCCAATGTATGGTACTTAGAGATGGGACCTTGGGAGATAATTAGGTTTAGATGAAGTCATGAGTGTGGGGCTTTCATGATGAGATAGTGCCCGTACAAGAACAGACACCAGACAGCTTACTCTCCACTCTTTGACACACAGTGAAAAGATGGCCTTCTGCAAGCTAGAGAGTTCCTACCAAGAACTTAATATTGGTAGTGGCTAATGTTTGTTGTTTAAGCCAAAACAACAACAGCAACATCAAAAATAAAGCAGAAATTTCTCCAGATCAGTAGTATCTTTCGTTAGCTAGCAAAACACATTATGAAAAGATAATCACAGCATCCCCTTACCCAAAGCTCTGTCCTAAGTATGGTGGCTAAATTGGCTGAATCTAAAGACAATGCCATTAGTAGTTTAGTTATATTCTGCTCACCCTACTGAAGATAAAATGTCATTTGGAGAAGCTATTAGCTTAAATTATGTGACTAGCATTTTATGTTTGCTCTACTTGTTATATTCTATGTGCTATGTTTGAAAGATTTCAATGTGCTGATGATTTTATGGCATGCCAATTTTTTAATGAAGTGCTTTGATAGAATGTGTCATGCTTCTATAAAAATGAATAAACATAAACTTTATAATCTTGTTAGCATTAAAAGAGTATTTTAATTTTATATTTTTATTTTTCCCCATTTAATATAGCAACATAATAAGCTAGTGATAAGATAGGTAATAAATTTGTACTGACCTTCATGACATAATTTATTATTTCTATTAATCCTACATACTTGAGACATTTTCATATGAAAAAAATTGCAGATGATGGAGCATATTTTTTATATTTTATGAGCACTATTACATTAAATTCTCTTTGTCTTTGTTCTTGTTTTCTATTCCATTTTAAAAATTGCACCAGGATACTTAATATCATGACCATTGATCTTTCTTCTTGCCAACAATGCTCTGCAAAATGTTTAAAAAATTGATATAAAGATGGAGCATTTAAATTTTACTGGGTTATTGGAATTAATTATTCTGAACCTTCTACTTGATGATGTGAAGCTGCAGAAAGAAAAGTTTACTTCAGTATGTACTCATAGATGTATATAATAAACACAGTATAAAAATATGTAGTGATTTGAAGGAATAGGGTCCATAATTCGAAATTGTTCACATCCTCTCATTCGGCTTATCTCTTGCAATCAACTGTTCACCACGCTGTTGAGGGCCCTGGAAGCTTCACTTGAAATATTGTTATGTAAACTTTCAGATTAAGTGTTTTTTGGAGAATTCTGTGAATTTCTGAAGGCAGAACTAAGTGATACTGACTTTGTGACTCTGTAGCACGTGCATTGATAACAGTGGTGAGATCGATGCAAAGACACCCTCGATAATGAGGAAAAAGGCTTGTTTGCATGTAACAGATCAGGACAGATGTACTTAATATTTTCATGCTGGAAGAGTTGCCAACTCAGCCAAGTTTTAAATTAATGAAAATTTTATGACATGCGATATACAATATCAAAGGAATTTAGATTTTTCATAAAATCCTTCTGTGAATGGCTAAATTAGAAGACACAGAAAGCCGAAGTGACAGTGAAAAGACAAATGATACTGTCCCATTGCTGTTATAGAAAACCTTGGCAGAAATGAAACCAATAAACAGGGCGGACGGAGGCCCTAATCATATTACTCTAAGCCTAGTATTAGAAGTAAGAACTGGCTCACACTGCCATCCCCAAGCTTTCATAAGACTTGAAAAAATATAATAATCACAGAGTAATCCCAAGAGACATTAAGTGATGAAATTTACAGCTGCCCAGGCTCAGTGTAAGGAATAAAGCATTATCTACGAAACTAAGGACTACAGTATAATAATTGAGATGTATACAGAAAATAGCAGAAGGTGCCTAAACAATATGTGCTATGTTGAATGCTCAGATTAAATGATTAGGTGACTAATAACTTCATAGGAAATACTCCATTATGAAGGATTTATTTGATAAGTACTGAATGATCAGTAATTAGATGTGGTATTCAATATTCACTGAATGTTAGTTTTGTATTATTTCATAACACATTTACCACAAATTTAGTTTTAAAATAAAACATGCTTATTACCTCGTACTTTCTGTGGGTAGAAGATTGGGCAGTGAATTACTTCGATCTACGTAACCACTGCTCATAAAGCAGCAACTGAGATTTCACAGGCTGGGGCTCATCTGAAAGCTCAGCTTTTGAGGTTCTGTGGCTCTTCACAGAATTTAGTCATCAAGGGCTGTGGAACAGAATCCCCCAGTTCTTTGTTGGCTGTTGTCTGGAGGCCACCTTCAGTTATTTTTGACATATGTGCCTCTTCCAAGCTTCATCAAAAGGTGTAAGTAGAAAATGCAACACAGAAAATAATCTAGCAAAATAATAGACACAATTTCCTATAACTTAATCTCATTACTGATATACTATCATCTTTGCCATACTGTGTTCATTGGAATGTAGTCTATAAGCCAAGTCCAGGAATTAAGAAGAGCGTGAAGGATATGGGCATTATTAAGAGCTGTATTAGAAGGTACTGACTCTAAGTAATAATTTAAATATAAATTTATATTTTGCCCTCTTCAAGTATGTAAAAGGCACAGTTAGAAAGTCAATACAAAAAATGGGAGATCATGCCGTTCCCTGTACCATAACATTCCACACTTGCTAACCTGTTTAGAAATGCCATAAACATCAGCTATGTTAGATTGGTGATATAATAATAACGGCACTTCCAAAATCACTTTACTGGAAATAATGTGAATGTTTAATTCAAGGTCCTCTCAAACTCATGCTTCTCATGTGGCCCTCACTCTGAAGAGGGAGAGGAAAAAGAGCATATATATAATAGCAGTAGATATAATTTCCCGTGTACCTGACATTGAGTATGTGAATGGGAAAACACTTTGAAAATTTCTGGAGAAAGAGCATGGAAATAAGGAAAGGAAAATAAGGAAATATTTAACCTTTGTGTAATGGTGTGAAAGGAATGCTAAATTGTATAGAATTATTCTGTCCAGGGAAAAGGCTTAAAAACACACGCAGACAATTTGGGCTTAGGCATGTAGCCCCCATACACTGAGTCATGGCACGGAGTCCAGAGGGCCTGCGAGGGTGTGCACACACTCCATGAGTACAAGGTTTAAGGGAGTGTAACACGTAACAGCAAATATAGGACACTATGACAGACCAGGAGAGAGAGATGCAATCAGAGGTAAGATGTTTACCTACATACAAAAAAGAGAGAGAGCCTTGAATTTTTATTTTATGCTGGGCCCCACAATTTGTTTAGCCAGGCTTAGACAGGATGTTTACCAAGAATGGTTATTCATATAACATATAGAGGTTGATCAACACATCCTGCAACAGATAAATTCCGAGGCCAATTACACTTTGGAATTTTAGGAAATTGCTGTGTGGTGTTCCCAAGCACTGGAAAACAAGTCTCTGTGTTTGAAGGATCCCACGAAAAAAAAAGAAGGAAGCACAACAATTAGTGGGTGTATTTGTGTCCTGACAGGCACACCACTTTCATTTGGTATATACATGTTATATTCCATAAAGAGACCAAGAAAGAGCCAACCCAAATGGATACTTGGGAAGCATCAGGAATTGTGAGACTTATAAAAACCTGTTATTTGGAAAGGGCAACTGACCCATATAATCTTGCACACTTGATATTGGAAGTATCTGTTATGCTGTATGCCAGTACATTCTCTACATCTTCGAATATGCCGAAAGCAAGTGTGCTTGGATGTCAACAAAGAGTAGGAGGATTCTAATGGTAATGAGGATGACTGACATAAGGGTGATAAAGTGTTGTCTGCACGTAGGATTTCTAGGAGGGCTTATTGGAGAAAGTCTTATAAAAATTCACACTGATATGCTTTTAATAGTAGGATAGGTGTGATATTTATTCCTTCACCCAACTGCAATGAAGTGGAAAGTGAATAATGATTCTTTAATCATTTAAACCACTGACAGCTAGCAGCAAACTAAACATCATAGTTGAGTTCAAGCTGGCATCTATGGGAAGAAAGTCAGGAGGGTAGATATTTCGTAATTGGCAAATCTCTTGCTACAGGCACTGCATAGACAAATACTCTGCACCTGATACGGAATTTTATTCACACTCTTGAGACTACAGAATTAATTTTGTTTATAAGAACTGCATAATGTCGACTAGCTCAGTGGAAGATGATCTTTTTTGCCAATAATATGTTTATATCTTAATAATTGGGACTAAATTTTATTTATAATATACAACGTATTTTACCATTTATTATTTATTCTGTAACACATACCCTATAGATAGTCTGTATTTTTAATATAATAATACTTTAATTAATGGGATCTTTCTCTTAACCCACATTTTTGGAAATAATATTTTATGTTTGTACATTAGTGTAAGTTAGGATACCGGGGTATTTAGTTCCTAAGCAGAGTATGTGCTATGAAAGATATGTACGCTTTGAAAACATCATTTTTGGAAAGCGTGGTATAAATTATTATCAGTGGATTAGCATAGAATAAATCTTTAACTATGATTCAGAGCAATCAAGGGGGAACACAGAAGTGGAAAAATTTTAGGAAGCGTAGTAGCTAATGCATGTGAAAAGTCATTGTTTCAGGAACTGCCCATATGACCCACCTTGACTCCAGGAGACCATAAACAGTTCCATCTTTGTGTCTCAAGGTGGGATCTGAGCCATTGTGTTCCTGGGAGAGACAGACAACTGCCTGGGACACAGCTAAGCTCCGAGGGTAAGAATGCCGTAGGGCTTTGGTAAATCAAATTTTCCCTGAATTTTAAACCCTTCACCACACTGTTCTCTGTTATGAAAAGGATGGCTTGAAAGAAAATGTAAGATGGACTGTTGAGATTCATGCCCTCCCTCTTCTCAGATCACTGGCACTCTGAATAAAGTGCCCATAAAGATTCAATCCCTGTCTCTGCTTATTGGGTCTGGCATATGAAAGGCAGCATGAATGCCAGCTGGCTTTTCTGGCTTCATATTGCATTTCTTTTTAGCTTTTTATGATGGTGGTTCCATAAGATAATAATGTAACTGAAAAATTCCTATCACTTACCAACATTATAACTATCATAATATTTTAGTATAATGCACTACACATGCGTTTGTGGTCATGCTGATATAAACAAGCCTAAGACTTGCCCAGTCATATAAAAATATAGCACATATAATTACTTAAAGTACATAATATTTGATAATGAATGACTATGTTTCTGGTTTATGTATTTACTGCACTCTCTTTTATCATTAGTTTAGAGTATACTCTCTTGACTTAGAAAAAAAGTTGGCTGTCAGACAATATGCTCTGGTACACAGGCAGCAGCCTCACACATCTTGTGTTTACTGCGTCTCTGGACTGCATTGTTTTCTCTTGTGCTTCAGTCTCACGCTGTTTTGTTCGCTGTGGCCACTAAGCATACCAGAATCACTACTAATGCTGCCCAGTAAGAGTCCACATCAGGTGACTGACCTGGAAACAGAGTCAAAAGTGATTAAAGACTATGAAGGAAAAAATCAGTGATGGTTATTGTTTGCCAGTCAGGCACGTCCCATTCCACCATAGCTACATCCTTGAAGAACAAAGTGTCAGAAGCTATTAAAGAATCTGCTTCACTGAAAGCAGCAGGACTAACACATATTTGAGAAAGGCTGGCATCACTTATAAAGTAACTTCTAATCACCTGAGTTGAAGACCAGAGGCAGAAAATGTATCCCTGTCGGCACCATGAAGATCACAACCAAAGCCAAAGTTTTTTTGTGATGCTGGAAAGAAAGCCAGAACCCCACTATGATGTTGAACTTACTTCTAGCTCTGGGTGGTTAAAATTATTCAAGAATCATTATTCATCACACAATACAAAAGTGAGCAGCAAGTCTGTCAGTGCTGATGGGAAGGCAGCTGAAGTCATTTTGGAAACTCCAGTTAAGCTGATTCTGTAGGAAGATTACTTGCCGGCACAAACATCTGATATAGATGAAACTTCTGTATTCCAGAAATAGATGACTGAAAGGAGAAGATAATGGTCTTGTTAGAGGGCAATGTTGTTTGGTCACAAACAGAACCCCTTCGTGATCCAGCACCATGAGAACCCCTGGGCATCAAGGGTATCAATTAACACACACCATCAGTGCCCTGCAGGAGCAGTAACTTAGGCCTGACCCAGCTCCTCTTCTTAGGCACCCTCCTAAAATTTTATGCCAGCAAAATGGAGAAGCATTGTTTGAAGAATACTGTTGATAATGCTCTTGGACATTCTCCTTATACTGGTGATCTTCATCTCATTTTTAAAGTGGCGTTTCTCCCTCCAAACACCACCTTTTAAAAATATTTTAATTATTTATTTTTAGAGAGAGGGGACGGGAAGGAGAAAGAGTGGGAGAAAAACATCAATGTGTGGTTGCCTCTCCTGTGTCCCCTACTGCGGACCTGGCCTGTAACCAAGGCATGTGCCCTGACTGGGAATCGAACCAGCGACCCTTTGCTTCATGGACTCATGCTCAATCCACTGAGCTACACCAGCCAGGGTGAAATACCACCTTTTTGATTCAAATAATGGATGAAGAAATTTTAGCAGCTTTTAAGGCCTACTACTTGAAGAAGACCTTTGTCTAAACTGTTGGTGCAGCTAAAGAAGACAATGATGCAATTCTGGAAGGTTTATAATATCTATGACTGAATCAAAAACTCTGCTTGGTTTTATGGTTATGTTCCCAAGGAGCATTTGAGTGACATCTGAAAGTAAGCACTCAAGAAATTCACCCATGATTTCAAAGAATTTGCCAAGGTTGAGGAGGTTGCAAAATCAACCAGGCTGTGGCTGAGATGGAAAAAATCTTTAATGTGGGTGTGGATGAGAATGATATGGAGCAGTCCTAAGGAACTGACTCATAAGGAATAGTTGGAACTGGAGCAGAAATGCATAGATGAAGAAAAGGCAAGAGAAAAGGAAACTTCAGGAGAAGAAAAAGAAGACCCACCCACCCCCCAAGAAAATTCACAGTAAAAGGTTTAACAGAATCTTTTGCAGACCTCAATAAGCAAGCTAAAATGCACGGCAACATGGACCCTAACATCAGAAAGTTTGTATTAATAGAGAATAAATTTCATGGCACATCATCAGATTGCTAACAAATTCATGATGAAGAATAAGAGGAAAAAACAAGCAAATCACCTTGAAAATATTTCTGAAATAAGTGACACCTCCCAAAGAAGAGCTCAGGCAGGTCAGGAAATATTCCAGAAACAAGCATTGTTGTCACAGGAGAATAAAGCTCCAAATGTGTTATCACTCCTGAGACTTTCCAGCAGGGGGGTCAAATGGGGAGGTGGGGCCTGACCCTCTTGTATGTTTAGGCTGATGTGTGTGTTTGTGTCTTACTATTAAACAAAAAATATTTTAAAACTAAAAATATTTTTAAAATTTCAATAAGAAAAGGCTTATTGAGTATATAAAAATTTGTTTTTGTACAGCTGTACAAATGTGTTTGTGTTTTAAGCTGAGAGTTATCACAAAACAGTCCAAGAGTTAAAAAAAAAATTACAATGCTTATAAAACAAAGTTAGAGTAAGGTGAAGTTAACTTTTTGTTGAAGTTAACTTACTGTTGAAGAAAGAAATTTATAGCTTAAGTGGGCAGTGTTTTTAAAGTCCACACTAGCATACAATGATGTCTTAGGCCTTCCCATTCACTTACTGTACACTCACTGACTCACCCTGAGCAAGGTCTAGTTCTGCAAACTCCATTCACGGTAAGTGCTCTATACAAATACCATTATTCATCTTTTATAACCATATGTTTACTGTACTTTTCCCATATTTAGGTATTTTTATTTCAGCTGTGTTACAGCTGCCAATAACATACAGTCCGGTAACATGCTGTAGAGGTTTGTAGTCTGGGAGTAACATGCAGTGCCACACAGGAGGTGTGTAATAGGCTATATTGTCTACATGTATGTAAGTGTACTCTATGATTCTCACACAAAGGTGAAATTACTTATTTAAACTTTTTTCACTAATAATCAGGGAACTACACATCAAAACCACATGGAGATATCACCTCACATCTGTTGGAATGGGTAGTATCGAAAGGCAAAGGAGACATATGTTAATGAGTTTGTGAAGAAAAGGGAATCTGTATACATTGTTGGTGGGAATTTAAATTCATATAGGCATTGGGGAAAAGGGAACGCTGTACTTTAGAGATGTTCTGTCAGTAATTAACTGCAATCTTGTGCATGTCGTTTGTGCTGAGCCCGTTTTTCACACTTAAAGAATGACAGTGATGGACTGAGTGGTTTGCATGGTCATTTTCAAAAACATTCTGTGCCTATATAAATAGTCCAAATATAAACTTGACATAGTGATTGAAATAATGCCTATTTTGATACGTATTTTTCACTTATTCCTCTTAACTGAATTTTAAACACAATGGGAAAATCCCCTTAGACTTCAAGTATACATAAACATCAAAACTGTTAAGTGTTTTACAAAAAAATATACTACCATATTATCTGGGTAAGTTAAACTCAAATAATATTTATATAGGAAGAGAGGTTTGTCAGTTTGTATTTCAGAATTTACTCTTACTCTTTTCAACACCTAGTGTGCAGCCACAGGAAGATAGAATGATGTTTCACCATCTGTTGGGAAACAGACTGTAAGTGTGACACCAGTCATTACTGGAAACAACAGTGTGTGAGCACACCTGTGAGTTCCTAGTGTGCAATAATACCAAAAGTATGCTGATCCTTGGAGGTTTTTCATTTTCAGACGTTATCACAAAAATGCTGGTTTTGCATTTGGATACAAATTTATTATACCTTCACTGATTTTTTTCCCTTTGGAAATTCTCAAAAGAAATGAAGAAAATGTTCCAATGAATGAAGGGTTATTACATATCAATACAATAAATAACAGCCATACTTTTAAGATTTCTGTTGCAAAGTTGGCATAGTTATGATACCAAATACAAAGCTTAGGCTCTTGAGGAACAATCATTTTGTATTCAATATCCATGAAGGCATCATGGAAGAGTGCTATCTGGCCAAGGGGAAAAGAGATTTATACATTTGCCAATGAAATGATCTGCAAGTTGAGATAGAAGGGTCTCTGAATTGACACATTTCATATAAAGTAAATTCTTTCCATTTTATTAAATCAACTAATGGGTTAAAGATATTAATTCTCTAGTGAAAAGTATTTTTATAAGCAAGTCTTTCTATATGGATCAGTGCTTTATGCTGAGCTCCTCAAACTGGTATGCTGCTTCTTGGACTCTTACCCATTAAAAATCCATCTTTGTTCCAAATGTTAATGAAGTCTAGTCACTTCAGTGCATTTTGCTCTCGCTACTTGCCAGGAGTTTTATTCTAAATTTTCCCAAATCTTTTGAATCCTCAAATTCATTGACTTTGAACTTGCTATCATTGGAATTGTATTTGAATTCAAAAAGGAAACATCTATCTTTTAGAAATATCACCCAAAAAGCAACTGATTCCACTGCACCTTTGTTTTCCCATCTCGGTGTTTACATTAGAGTTCAGATTTTGTAGTTTCTAAACTAAAACTTCCACAGTATGATGCTATTCATTTTTCTATTGATGTCTCATTAACAGTTACAGTTAAGCATCTTTCTTGGCTAAGTACCATTAGTTACTGATTTTTCCCCTCAAATGACCATTTCTTTTTTGCCTCATTCTCTTGTACATTAGTAGTCTTTTGGTAGCCAGTTCTACCTATCAATATGTAGTCATATTTTTAGATGCCCAGTAAAAGTAATTTATGCAAATTGAAGCAAATTCCAAGGGCTTTTTTAGGTTGAGATGTTATTTGACTATGGGTATAGTAATATGAAACTAATTATCCTTTGTAAATTGTTTATTAATATCATATTTCATTAGTAGTAACTGAATTACTCACATGAAAATAACATATTTGGTTAACTGTGGAAGAGTTTACCAAATGGCCTAATTATGATTGTATGTGCCTATTCTCTACAAAAAAAGGCATCAAGTATAATTATTCTGCTACTAGAGAGCTGTCTGATTCCTTTTAACACTGTAACATTCATGGAATGTGACACCTCTAGAATCATGAGTTAGCCTCTCTAGTGGTGGTCATCCCACAGTGATGACAATCAGGTGGGTACTGGTGAGTGGAAGTATAACTGAACATTAAAAAAAAATGGATGTTCAGCTGCCTGTCTCCACAAAAGACAAACTTGTAAGGCAGATAATGGTAAAAAGGGAAAGAGGTTTCACTCTGGTGCTGCATAATCTAGGAGAATGGCAGACTCCAATCTCAAAGCCCATCTCCTCTCCTTGGCAAGACCAAGACAAAAGCCAGTATCCAGAATTCCTGCTCTAATTTAAAGTTTAGTCCTTCAGAGTTCACAGTCAGCTGCTAAGCAGTCATTGTCTCCATCCAGGGAGCTTATCTTGTCCCTAGCTGCTGTTCATATCAGGGTCCCTCCTAGCGTCTGATTGCAGAGCCCTAATGGCCATGGGCCACACAGGTTGGGAGAATAGGCAAATGCACCAGGCAAGTGCACCAGGCAAGTGCACATCACTAGCGAGCAAGCCATGAGGTAGTTAATGTCTTTGTTCCCCTGGGGTTATATTAGCTTGGGTGTGGGTTTGGCTAGTGTTTTCTCAAAATGACCAACTTCCCAAACATTTGTGCATTTAGGATGGGTCCACCTCCCAACCAATCTTTTATTTCCCAGGCTACACTAACAGACGTCTTTGGTCTAGCACCTCCCCATGTGCCATTTTGAATTGTATGATTCTATGACACATTTGCATTCCTTCCTCTGGTCCGATTCCCAATGTGGTATCAGAAGCAGGTAGGGGAAGAAGGCCTTTTTTCTAAATCTAGTTATCTTCCTGGCTTTTTGTGCTAGGGCCCTATCCATTGATATTTCTAGCCTTCCACGCTCAGTCTGAGATCCTCCCCTTGCCACCATCTTGGCCAGTGAAGTAGACTCCCTTGTGCTCCAGACAGACTGTCTACTGGACAAAAGGAAGATCATAATGTTGATCCCAGCACTGACCTTGGTCCTAGAAACTGTGGCCTCTCAGTGCATAGGCTCATTAAGCAGAGAAAGGAGCTGATTGATATTGAAAAGATAGGCTTTAACATTTGCATTATCATTTAGATCTTCTTCTATAAATGCCTATGTTCTGCTTTTCAACATAAATTTTTCAGATTTGTAAACTCCAAGCCAAAATATGGGCCTCTGCCCAATTACTACATATTCATAATCAATATACCATGTTAATCAGAAAATGAGGCTTTATTTTCACTTCCTTTCAGTGTTCATAGGTAATATTTCATGAAGCCATAGAATAAGTTTAGGTTGAGATGACATAACAGTCTTAATGTTATAGGCTGAATTGTATCCCCCTACAATCCACTGAAACTCTAACCCCTAGTCACAGAATGTGACTATGTTTTAAAATATAGCTTTAAAGAGGTGATTAAGTACAAATGAGGCCTTTAGCATCACACTAACCCAGTCTAACTAGTGTCCCGATAAAAGAGGAAATTTGGAAACACAAAATATACCAGGGATGCACTCACACAAGAGAAAGATAATGTGAGGACCCCATGAAAAGATGGACATCTGGAGACAAAGGCAAGATGTCTGAGAGGAAAACAAGTCTGGTCACAAGCAGACCTTGGACTTCTAGCTTCCAGAACTGTGAGAGGATACATTTCTACTGTGTAAGGGATCTGCTCTATGGTATTTTGTTATAGCAGTACTCGCAGATGAATACAACTAAAAATAGGTATAATAGAAATCTAAACTCACTGATACTGACTGAACCTTCTCCTTCTGATCACTTCTTTAATATTTCTTTTTAGAATTGACTTTTTCAGTGTATATCCTATTTTATGGGTCAATGAAACAATTAAGCCTCAACTTGAAATAGGTTGTCCACTTCAAATATTAATCTTGTGCAACCATGGTCATGGTTAGGTGACCAACCATGGCCAATTAAAATGCAGAATCAAGCCAAATTATTTTTTTTAAATAAAGTGGCATACCCTCACATTTCACAATGCAAATTCCTGTTATTGAATTCATGTTTTTATACTGTATTTGTGAGTTTCATTTGTGCTCTGTGCACATATAGTGTGTTCATCTACATTCTATATAACAGTCCATTGTATTTTAAAAACATAATTTATTTTGTAGTAGATAAACATAGATCGTTTTTAGTTTAGGCTACTATGGAAAGTGTTGTTTTGAAAGTGCTTTGATGTCTTCAGATTCACTAGTGCATTCATTCAAGTTGGGTACCTACCTAGAAGCAGAATTGCTGTGTCGCAGAAAGCAATTGTTTACAACTCTAGCAGATAAGCTAAACGGTTTTCCTAAAGGGATCACAACAATGTAGAAATTCTATCAACACACTGAAATTGTGAGATTGTTTGGAGGGTTTCCTTATTCTACTTCCTCTTCAACACCTGTAATTGCCAATCTTCCCATTTTAGACATTCTGTGAGTTTATAGTAGTTTCCTCTTGTGGTTTTAATTTGAGTTTCCCTAATTATTAATGAAGTTGTACATCTTTTCATATAATTATTTAACCATATTGACAGTTTTTTGTGTGAAATGCTTTTTCACTTCTCTTGTCAATCTTATAAGGAATTAATTTTAATTTTGATTTTTTGAGTTGTTATTTTCATGAGTCACAAATATCTCCCTTACTCTGCAATTCCTCTAGTTTATATGATAATATTATCGTGTCTACATTTATTAATGAGGTCATAAGTATTTTATTGAAAAATATAGGTATAAATTACAAAAAAAGCTAAATAGTTCAAGTGAATATTACTGATTTATAACACACACAAGTACAGATACATGTGCGAGGGGCTTGGCTAGTCACTAGAATATTTAAATTTGTTTAAAATTAATAAATTGCAATCTCTGGTCAGGAAGAAAGGAAGGAAGGGGACAAAGGGAGAGATGGAAGGAGAGGAGAAAGGAAGCAGGGAAAAGGATGGCAGGGAAAAAAATAGAGGGGCAAAGGGGGGAAAGTGGGGAAGAAAAAAGGAAATAAAGGAAAAGGAGGAAGAAAGAAAGCATAGTTTCTTCATAATGTCTTTAAAATCCTCCCAGTTGCTCAAGCCCAAACCCCAATAGAAGGTCAGCACTTCTATTTCCTTTATCTTTCATTTGTAATCATGTGCAATTGCTCTGCTCCATAGTTAATCCATAGTTGATACTTTCTCCAAAATATAAAAGAGGAATCAATCAGGCTGAGCACAGTAAGAACAAAATGATTTAAGAGTTCATGGAAATTTACTTAATACAGTTTTTGTGGCTCCCATTTGTCATGGTACGAATTGAGAATGTATACTAGTTAGGGAGGAAATGATTGCTTGTAAGAGTACTTTAGACTTTGCAGACAGGAGACAAACCAGTCAAATGTCATCTTCTCAGATAGGCCACTGATACGGCAAGAAATCAAAGTGCAACATATTTACCTCTCCAAGTCAACCCAGTTATTCTTTTATATCATCATTATCTCCCTGTCTACAAGAACTCAGAATGGCATGGTATCATTTTATTTGACTACATGGGTATTTGTCTAATTTTATGAAGTTCCGTGAGAACAGAACAGAGATTTCCATGTCTTTTTACACTGGCATATCTAATACCCAGAGGGTCACTGACATAAATTGGAACTCAATACAGAATTGTAGTATTTTTATTTCATTTTTAACTCTTTTTTATTGTTGTTCAATAAATATTGTCTTCATTTTCCCAATACCACTCTCCCCTACTCCACCCACCCCCACCTTCCACCCTCAATCCTTTCTCAGTTTGGCTTTGTCCACGGGTCTTTCCTACATGTCCCTTGATGAGCCTTCCCTTTCTTTCCCTCATTATCCCCATCCACCTTCCCCTCTGGTCACTGTCAGTTTGTTCTTTATTTCAGTGTTTCAGTTTATACTTTCTTGCTTGTTTGTATTTCAAATAGTATTCATTTAGTTCAATCATCTGCCTAGAATTAGGAAAAAGAGAAGTGACATCAGAACACTTATTTCCCTTAATTTTATGACAAAATTACAAATTTTTAATTTTCAATACAAAAGTTAAATTTGAGACATTTTATGACTTTGCATCTCTACTAAACTATATAGGATTTAGCAGCATGGCAAACAGGAATAAACAGAACAAAGGAACTTCCAGGAATTCATGTCGTCCTAAAGCTTAATTGAAACTATATAGGATAATGTTCAAGGTTGAGAACATAAGGCACAAACTTATCTAATATAAGAATACTGTAACAAAAACTTTTTGAATGGCTGATTATGTAATACAAAGTTTTAAATCAAATAAATATAGTAACCTTACTAATAGCTGGGCATAAAGCACATGGCCATGTTCATAGTTATCACATTATCTAAGCAATCTGTAAAGCACTGGTTTCACGAGAGTGAACTATTACTTTAATTTTGGTCAACATCTGTGATTCTTTGCATTAGAGAATAACCTGGCAATGAAAGTGGCAATGGTGCATACCAGGGAAGCTGGATTTTTAAAATATATCTTCTCACAAGGCATATTTAAAATAAAGCAAAATGCTTGCACTTTTATTAATGTGACAGACTGAAGGTGGAATGCTCCTGGCTTTCATCTTTGGTTATGTTATTTCCAAGTGCCCAGCTGTCTTTTACTATATGTGGGATGGAAAGGTACCACTTGTATTTAGAGGGAGGGAAACAAGACAGGTTAACAGTGAATAAAGGATTCATCTAACAAATGTTAATAGTTTTTGGTCTTGAAGTGTTTATAAAGTGATGTGTTCCAAGAATAGATAGTCACATCTCAGAATATTCAGACTATTTTACGGAGACAGCAATAGACAAATACAAGGCACATAAATTTAGAAGCAACCTTAAGGACTCATTTAATATTCACCATATATTTTTTTAATTTCATAGAATGGGCTGGACGCCCTTTTAAATTCTCTCTCACATTCAAAGGAGGCATCATCACTCTATAGCTTTCCACGCTTTACTGTCTACTACACATTTGAAAAGTTACTTCTTAATCTAAATCTCTATAAAATCCCATACAAACTTCTATCACAACACATATATCAGCTGTATTATAATATTAAATGTTTTAAATGCTTATATTTTCTGTTATACTATGAAGCCTCTGATAGTAAGAATTTTATTTATTCATACTAAAAAACATAAACTTTAGTCTTTTAGAAAAAAAATCTGAACCAAATAGACTAGAGCTGAGATTTTAAAAAGAGCAACATAAGTCTTAAACAAAGCAGGTGACTTCTCCTGCTTCCCCCTTTTAAGAGGGAGCATTAATAGCCCTAAGTTGTTGGATGTTGATTATAAGTTACTTAATATTCTGCCTCATTTTATTTATATCCCAAGTTCTCCATAGAGCCTTTGATATTTAATTGATGAATTTTTATAACTTTATTACTAAAATTCTTCAGTAATATTTCAGTAATCCTTCAGGAATATTCAGCAAATTTCAACCTTCTCACTCTCTACTGCCTGACGCAAGTATATGCTTAGTAATTATTTCTTCATTTAGTAAAGGCATCAACAAGTTAATAGTGAAAGAGTATATGCCCTCCTTACTAAGAAAAGCTGAATTAAGAAAAATCAATTTAAAGTACATTTTTTTAAATTTTAAGACCAGACTCATATCAATGAATCTTCCACGTTGTATAGAATATTTCACTTTGTCAGTAAAGGCTTCTCATGGATAACGCAGCTGCAATTGCTGAGCAGTGGCCTGACCAATCTAAGTCAAGTTTACCTAAATTGAGTCCATGTAGCTCATATAATTCACGCTCTCTCTCCCAAGATGGGGCAAAGTAGGATTTTATAGCTTGTGTGGAAAATACTATAATAACTAATATGAGAATAAACTGTGTTTTGTGTACTTCAAGCTGCAAAGTAACATTTATATCTCTAATATATGTATTATATCTCTGATGTCATAGATAATATTATGTGAGTAGAATATTTGTCCCTCTAATTTCTGGTTGTATTATGCTACGTAGTTACATGAACATATTTTAAAATGCTTGTCTTTAATATACATATATTTATATGTATGTATATATAAGTATATTGCTGCTTCTAAGCTTGATCATTTGTATCTTTTGTGAAGCATGGTTGCCATTTGTTTTACAGCCATGTATCTCACAGTTAACTAATATTGTGTGTATTTTCTTCATGGCTTAGCATCTGCCCATTAGGATCACAGAGTCTCTACTTTTCCGTTTATTTATTTTTATTTGTGTGAGCTGCCTGGAGTTCTCTAAGATTTCTCTAAAACTTTTAAAATAGATATTAAGTGAGTCCTTGAAGCCACTGGATGGTGACTGTGAGCGGGGGAAGGGCAGCAAGGGGATTGGGGTTCGCTAGCTGGTGGCATGTGTCCAACTCCTTACAGATGAGGCGGATTGGGGGCCTCCAACACCCGGAGCACCCAGGAATTTCTCACCCAAGAACTTCCTGACCACCCAGCTGACCTCCTCAGAACCCGCCGAGTCTGGGTGGTTCTGGGAAGAGTGGTCTGGGCAGGGCTGTTTCTGCCCGCAGACTATTCCGCCATTCTCTGAGCCACGCAGATGCTTAGCGCATCCCGGCCCACCCTGCCCCCCACCTCCTACCCCTCCAACAGAGACTGGCACTCACTCCCCCAACCCACCTGCAGACCACAAAGCACACCCTGAGGGATCCGATCGCACTGTCCTGCTCCCCTTTTTAGGAAACCCCACACTCCACCACCCCCACTCCCTCCTAAAGGAGAATATGATTTTAGTAACTTTACAGGTGAAAGTTAATTGAAATAAACATTTTATTCTTTCTTGAGGAAAATATTTTACTATTTTTCTTCCATTTTTGTGCATTTCATTTAGTTTTTACTGCATAGAATTGGGTATCGGTTTTCATGCTATCTTTGCCTAAGGCATTGATTGCTAAATGAGAAATTACATTCTTTATAGCTATAGCATGTGTCCTGTGACAGAATAAGTGGGAACACTTAATTATTTTGAATTATAAGTTGGTATGTATAAACATTGTTAAATAAACATATCTTTTCTAGAGAAATGCAAAAGGTAAAATTTTTGGACAGATGAGCTAGAGTCATGAGTGTGTGTTGGAATCAAGAGGAGGGGAAGGAAACTGCAGCCAAAGTTATCCGTAGGGTGGAGGAATGTGTGTAATACATAAGGAAGATCATGATCCCTGTATCTGTACTAAAGAGTGTTCTACTGAAGTAGGACCATACCTTAATAGGATGGGCTGGTACATGTTATACCCTTATTTTTATCATTATTTTTTGGTAAACCTGGACTTCTACTGATAGATTTACTAGTAAAACGGAGTTCGGTTTTTTTGTATATGCCTTAGTGTGTAACCCATTCTAAAGAAGCAAGAAATCTACAAAAGGCATTAAGTAAGGGTAAGATGCCCAGTTGTCAGATGTCATACTTCTGAGTGAAACTAACCTCAGAGTACATAATTAAAAATAAAAACATGGAAAGAGAGGAAACCTTTTTACAAACCTCTGCAAACTACCTCTGAAGAAGCTGAATGTTAACAATAGCACCAGGCACAAAGTGTTCATGTTCTGTGAGAAAAATTATTAGTTTCAGCTGACTAGGGCCATTAGTGTGGACTCTAGGTGAAAATGGAACCTCAAACAAAAAAGTGATATTCTGGAGGAATATTCTTGTTGATAACTCTGACCTTGCAGGAACACTGGCCAAAGTGTTTATAAACCCATGATGAAAAAATCAAACACCAGTCATTATTATTAGAATCCTTTAATTATAGATACTTTAGGAAACTATCTAGAGAAAAATAGATTAAATGAATTTCCATGTTGATAATTGTGAAACTGTATATTTAATATGTCCATCATCCAAATCTAATATTGTCTTTTAAAGTAGTATAGATTTCTAATTTTTCAGGAGGTAAATTAACTATTATTTTTTCTAATTTTGATGAAATTTCATTCAGTTTATTGTTTAAAATGTAATTTTGTTATAGGACTTTGTGTTATTTGAGCTCAAGAATCATTTAAGCCCATAAAGATGAATGTAATAGCTTATTTATAATTTCAAAAACAACCCTGCTTTCATGATACATGCAAATAACCGTTATACCATGCTGCATACGATGTAGAGTCTAAAGCGTTGTGAATCCAACTAAAACATTGGCATTTCCACTGAGTCCTTAAAAGGGGGCAGCAGTTAGAAGTTGGAGATACACGTAAGATGTTTAAAGAGAAAGGAGCTGCAGAAACAAGGCAGAAGTAATGTGCGTCACAAGCTTGATGCGAGCTTACAAAGTGGCGAGGGACTTCGTGACAGATATGTTCACGGAGGGAAGCAGATGGAATCTACACAATCTAAATGACAGTAGTGGAAGGTAGTCCCCCCATGGCGGCAGCAGTAAGAATGAGGAGAAGACAGAGGCTGACGCTGTGCACGCTGTGTGAGGTGATAAGAAAGATGCACCTAGGGCTAGGGGTGCACTTGTGACTGAGGAGATGCTTATAGACTATTGTTGTTGTTGTGAAGAAATAAGGTAAAACACAAAAAGGATGTTTGAAAGAGATAAAATAAGTAGGAATTTTAAATACTGCCATCATTTCTATCTTTAATAAATCTAATATTATGCATGCTCTTTTAATAAAACAAATCTTCATAGGCATAGTTAGCAGGAAATTTTACTGGGGGAGACTGACTATCTATCTATCCTCAATCTCTCTCTTTCTCTCTTATCTATCCACCTATTATCTGTTGACCATTTTACGTAGGTCACAAGGGAGACTGACTTCAATAAAGTAAAATTTGAGCAAAGATCTGAAGGTACTAAGGGAACAAAACATGAATATTAGGTGGAAAAATAAATGGCATTGAATGAGCAGGAATTAAGGCCCTGGAGTGCGGATGAATATGCTAGATGAGTTTGACTGGCTGCAGTGAGAGAGGAATTACTGAAAGCGAAAAAAGAAATGAGATCAGAAAAGAAATAGAATTGGACCATCTAAGGCTTCAGAAAGTCTATGGGTATTATTACTCTGCATAGGATTGAAAATTACCTTAAGAGGTTAACAGAACACTCATGCATTACCCAATTTTTGCAGAATGAAATAAGCTTTTGTTTAGAGAATTAACACTAAGAAAGTATTTTGGATGTGAACAGTTCTCTGTACAGGACAGTGAGAATATTCAGAATCAGGATATTGTTTGAGGGTACAGGAGGTGGGACTTTATGAGAAGATGGCGAAGATTTGGAAGAAGGGTTTTTGCAGTTTTCTCATTTGGAAAAGATGGAGAAGATAAGTTTGTAGAAAAAATCAAGAGTGTTGTTTAAAACATATAAAATTTGAGATGAATATTTGATACAGTTTGAAAACATATTTGGATATCAGTGTCTGGAATTCAGGAGAGATTCTAGGAATATTAACACAAATTAGTGAGTATGTAATACAAATAAGGGGTATTTAAAATGGAAACTTAACAAAATTTTAATGCTTTTTAGTTTTGGATATAGATTATAATAGTTTTGTTTTCCCACCATACCTCTCCTATTTTCTTATTCCCACTGGGGAGTCCCAGGCTTTCCAGTTTAATAAGTAATTTCTGTGATATCCTCACATCTTCTCATGTTCATAATAAAATATAAACAAATATATGGCATATACTGGAAAGTTGCCCTCACTAATTTTAAGAAGATTTTATTACTTGGAATTTTCTCAGTTTATAACATATAATACACAACATCCAATGTGCCCAACGGCATAATATCTGCATGATATTTTGTGGTAGGCTTTGACAAATCATGAATTTATTTAATAATTTCTAATATTGAGTGATATAAAATATATTGCTCGTAAAAACAAACTGCTACATTCATTTGTGTATACATATGTGTATATGTACACATTTGTATTTACATACACATTTTCATATTACATACTTTTAGATTTTATAAGGAAGTTATAATAGTTCACATTTCTGCCATTTATTTATGAGATTATTCTTCTCCTTCTTATCTCCATTCTCACTAGCATCGGTTCTTTCTAGACTTATTTTTTTTCTAGATTACTCTCCTGAATATATAGTTTTAGCCCATTGTTGCTCTAATTACACATTTCTTTGACTACTAGGGGGAATTTTATTTTTCTTTGAATTTTCCCAATATCTAGAGAAATTTCTCACATGTATTATGCATTCCTTATATCTTGTTTGACTGGCTGTCACACTTGAATTTTCTTGTCTTTTGATCTCCTTAAATCTTTTCTTATATTCTACCTTGCTGAAATACTTTCCCAAATGGTGGTCCCTTATTACTTGGAACCTGTGAATATTCAAAATTCAATCCCAGTGTATATTTCAATAATTGATTAATACAGAGACTTTATTTCATCAAAATATTATCTGCAAGTATAGTTTTTGCTTGTTTTGTAAACTCCAAGAAGACTACAGATCACCTATGGAGCTGGCATTCCACTCTAAGCATTGTCTTTGAACATATGAGCTTTCTTTCTGTCCAGGATGAGGAAGAAGGAGCCATTATAGTAGTGATTTTCTAATTCTTGTACCCATTATATATAACTTCCTATGTAGCATCTTCCTGGACATAGTAGTTCAAGGGAATTACTCTGAACACATACAGGCTTTACAACAAGAGATTAATGCTACAATCTTGGACTTTGCATTAAATAGGCCCATACTTTGATTCCAGACTCTCTGCAATCTGACAGAACATATAGAAAACTCTCTGGCATGTGGTAAGAGAACAATACATAACAACAGTAATGGTAGTAATAATAACAAAATCAACAACTTCAACAAATTGACTACAGAAGCAATGGTGGATAAAGCAAAATGATAACAGCTGACTAACCAAGGTAATCAGAACCCTGTCAGAAAAAAGAAGAACCAAACATCACTGTATTGTGTGATATTAAATATTATGGACAACTTCATGACTTTCTCTACTAGTAGGAGAGGAAACTCATGTGGACATCAAGAAAATTTTCTTGTCAATAGTGATGCTTCTGGTGGGTTTTATATATTTCTTATGTAGCTGGTTAAAGTGTGATTTAGATTAAAATGTTGCAGCCATTTTAGTCTCTTCAATTATTTGAATTCCAACTATAACATTCTTTAAAGCCTCTTTAGCAGTTGTAATACTTGCTTATTCTTTTTTGGACATAAAAATTACCCAATGATTTCCTGTCTCAAATGGTTACAAATATGTCAAGAATTCAAGACCTAACCCATAAATACAATGCCTCACAATGCTAGGAAAAATATTTGTCTTTTATTGGTGACATATATGATTGACAGTGGTAGAGACTTTTATGTTCCTGTCAAATTTTAGGAAAAAATATTCTATTTTCCAAATTATGCTTTTGGTACTTTGCCTAAAAGCCATTTATATATCATATGACTTGATATTGCTATAACAAGTAGTTTCAAAGATTATATTTAATTTTATGTTAAATCAAATAATGCCATAATTTTGGATATTTTTATTAGAAAAAGATGGTTTATTGTTATTTACAAAAGGAATTCTTGAGGCATTTATATATTTTGTAATATGACTTTTGCATTTACCTCAAACTCATGTAAGTAGCAAAATAATTATCTCCTATCTTTACAGTCTAAGTTTCCAGCATATTGTGGCATTTTGAAAGGCATAATAATCACCTTAATATTGGTTTCTGTAATAAATCTAAAAGTTATAAATGTCTTCAGTGGATAATAGATGTACACTTATTGTAGATGCCATTGGGATTGAAACACACTGGTATAAATGATTTACTAGATGGAGACTACATACTCTAATTGAGGTAAAAGTCTTTTCCAACCATTTGAGGTAAACAAAGATAGTAAGAATATCTGATTTTCATGCATTTAAATTATTGTGAAATTGTAGCTTTATTTTTACTTGAAAATTAAAAGTAAATGATATAGACCAAAGGAATGGTCAGGGTACATAAAAAGATCAATGTGCAATTCAGACAATCTGGATGATTATTCTTCATTTCCTAAATTGTTCTGTGTTATCATGTATGTGATACTTACAATAGAAGTTGCAGAAATGCCATCTCTTTGCCTATGGGCTTTCTGGTTTTAATTTTATTCCTTGCAGGTTTTTTCCCTTTCTTTTTACTTAAATATATCCCTTCCAGCACCACAGACTGGAGTTAATTATTTTTATTCCTAATTTATGAGTCTACTTTCCATTTGAATAAACATTTATGCTAAGTTTTTATAGTCAGCTTTCCCTATTCTCTGCTTGTGATAAATTGAGTTCAGTCCTGAAAATTGATGGCTGTAGCTTTCTAGATCCTGATTTTTGATTTATCTTGAATCCTCTAGGTATGATAAGTGGTTTTCTGGATTCAGGTTTTTGCCATTTTTGAACTGCAAATCCCTGACCATGCCCTACACATTCCATTATTGTCAGGATGAGGCTGCTCTTCCCTCTGAGGCCTCTCCCCGGACCAAACCTCCTTAGATGATCTACCTGTGATGCTCTTTGGATGTTCACTACACCAGTGCATCTGCATCATACACTTAGTGTTTCATCTACCTTATCTCTACCTCATCTACAAGGTTGGCTCCTTGTGAATACGTGTTCATTTTTCAGAAACTGCCTTCTCTAAATAACCAATGATTGGTTCCCCTCCCCTACCTGTAGTCATTCTATATCACACATTTTACATTGTCATCCCCATAGTATATTTCATATAATTATATATTTTCATAAATATATTCTTATTCTTTATATAATGGCATTTTATTTTTGATTATCATGAATAAGAACTTTAGGCAATTGCTTGCAGCCTCAAGAGCAGACACCTGAGAACTTTGGTAGCTGAGAACTAGAACAGGATCAGCAGAAAGAGGAGACTGGTAAACCCGGGTCCCTCCAGCAAGGCCTCCCAGCCTCCCGATCCTAGTTCCCCACCTGGCTCCCTACCTGCAGGTGCGCGCATCATAAATGCATATGCACTCCTGTCAGCTCAAGTAGCAGCACTAGTCGAAGATGCAGTGGCATTTCTCCTTCTGCTTCTTTGTCTTCGTGTTGTGGCCATGGCTGCAGAAGAACAAGTCATAGCCTCGGATGCCTATTGACTAATTTTTATTAAGCACATGCTACATGCCAGACTCACTTTTCATACAGTCTCATTTAAAGCTTCCAACGATCCTGTAAAGAGATACTGCTTGTTTCTCTATACTTAAAAAATACTTTTTATCAATAAAGACTTTGCCTATATTTTTGGTCCCTGATATACTGAAATACCACCATTCTGGGTTCCCAAGTATATTTACTTAGTGAATGAGGAAATTAATTAGTACAAAAAAAGATATCACTAACTCAGTAGAGTTCTAATTTATCTAAGCAGATTAAACAACAGTAACATTAAATAGTATTTGAGCCTTGAAAAATCTGACATAATTCTGTATTATACAAATGTTTGTAAATCACATGTATAATTACTAGGTGTAAATGTTTCTGGGATATCACTTTCTTTTTTATTTTATTATTTATTTATTTATTTGTTTAAATGTTGTTCAGATACAACTGTCGCAATTTTCTTCCATTACTCTCCCTTGTCCTACCCACCCCCTACCTCTCATATTAATTTCCCTGTCCATCACCCATTGTCTTTGTCCATGGTTCCTTCCTACATGTACCTTGACTTGACCCTTCCGCTTCCTTACCTCTTAACTTCTTTCCCCCACCCCTCTGGTCACTGTCAGGTTGTTCTTTATTTCCATGTTTCTGGTTCTATTTTGTTTGCTTGTTTGTTTTGTTGATTAGGTTCCATTTATAGGTGACATCATTATGGTATTTGTCTTTCACTGTCTGGATTATTTCACTTAGCATAATGTTCTCCAGTTTTATCCATGCTGTCACAAAGGGTAGGAGCTCCTTTCTTTCTGCTGCATAGTATTCCATCGTGTAAATGTACCACAGTTTTTTGATCGACTCATTTACTGATGGACACTTGGGTTGCCTCCAACACTTGGCTGTTATAAATCGTGCTGCTATAAACACTGGGGTACATAGGTTCATTGGAATTGGTGTTTCAGGATTCTTAGGGCATACTCTAAGCAGTGGAATTGCTGGGTTAAAAGGCAGTTCCTCTTTTAGTTTTATGAGGAAATTACATATCATTTTCCACAGTGGTTGCACCAGTCTGTATTTCCACCAACAGTGTACCAGAGTTCCCTTTTCTCCACAACCTCACCAGTACTCATTGTTTCTTGATTTGTTCTTTCTTAATGTAATTTTAATGTACTTTCACAGCTAGAGCATAAAATCAGGATTATCTTGATTTTACCGCAAGTAACTAATTTAATAAATAATGTAAAATATAAAACTTCTAAACTTAGATTAATTTATATATAATAGTACTATGCATTAATATTGCACTTTATATAGCAAAATGCATTTGCTATGTATTAATGAGTTCTATTGGACACCTATAACAAACATTACAGTGCTAATCAACAAACTTACACTGCTAATTACTTTATTTTTTTAATTTATTTTTTATTGATTATGCCATTACAGTTGTTCTATTCCCCCTCTTCATTCCCCTCCACCCTACCCCCCATCCCCACCATCACCCCCCTTTAGTTTATGACCATGTGTCTCAAGTTCTTTAGATTCTATATTTCCCATACTATTCTTGCCCCCCCCGCATCTATTTTCTATCTTGTCTGTGCTACTTATTTTCTAATTACTTTAAAATGGCTGTCGAATCTGGATTTGCATCCCAGGTTGACTACCTAATCTTGGAATATGTTTTAAACTACAGAACCCTATCTTACAGAAAAACAATATACATTTTATTCAGGCAAATAACTTATTCTCCACAATTTGAAGTTTTAGGGTCTGAATGAGATCTCATCCTTTAGTACCTCTGTGCTGAAAGATTAAAATTAAAATGACATTTAGTTTCCTTCTAAGGAAATAATTAATCTGGAAAAGATATCTAATTTTAACATGAGAGAAAATTTAGTTTTAACCTACAATCTGCCTTCATCCAATTGCTTTAGCAATATTTCTTTCCTAATCTCTAAATGTTTTTGCTGACTGTCTTCATTTCTCCCTTATATTGTTAAGGTTTTCATGAAAGCTAACAAGAGACTTCACAGTCCAGACAAATGTTACAATTTAATTTTATGTTTAAAAGCAAAACTTCTTAAGCCCAAAATTTCCAATATCGTTTTATGCAAAACACACTTTTTAAAGGAACTAGACATATAAACTCTTTAAATTTTTATCTCAAAAGCTAATTTTCTTAGAGTCAATCCTTTATATCTAGAGAAATAATGAAACCAATAAAATATTTTGGTTGGTGAATCACACACATTGATTTGAAATTCTACGGTGCCGATTATAGTATATTGCATCATTTCTGACGTGAGCTGTGTAAGAACAAGCATTCCTTCTGTCCACAAATAGCAACTGTCTATTAGCATTGATCACAGCATTGGTTTATAAAATTTAAGTGCTGGTATCAACCTACCCCTTCAGTGTATATTCTTGTTCTATGTTCTCTGAAATCAACTTTTCTTCTCTTTCTCCAGTGATTCTAGTTTGAGTTGCTCCTCACACACATTGTCATTCTTTTAAGGATACCTTCTATTCTGCTGGCTTACACAGTTCATGTTTTTCTTATGTTTTATATTCCTTTCAGTCCTGCTCTTTTACCAGAGGGGAAAAACATATATACATATAATATTTGTGACAGTATCCTAACTCGGTCCACAGTTTTAATAGTCTCTTCACAGGTAAACTATTCAGACAAAGGAGCTTTCCCAAAAGCATCCTGCAGAAAATGAAGAAGCCCACCGTGCGGAGATGTCCTTCCATCAATGACCACCATCTGCTCCTTAACCAAATGTCACTGCCTTCACACAACGAGGCATGAGCGTAAAGGTGCAGATTTTATGGAATCACATGACTTGGTCAGCATGATGTGATGCAATGCAATTTTGTCTCTGCAATGTTTTATTAATCTACCCCTCACAGTAAACAGCATGTGGACTACTTCTGTGACTGGCACCCCTTTTGGCTCTAGCCCACATTTGGATAGAAAACATAATCAAATATCTTGATTACCCCTTATTTTAATAGCCATCGGTTATTTATGCAACATTGTTTTCTATAAAACTCTGAAACATATGTTTCTCTGAATTATAGTGTCTAGTGCACCTTTTATTCAGCAAAGCGACCTGCATAATGACAGGCAACCTATGTGCTGTTTTTGCCACAACGGATTTATTTAATGTAAATCCATGAAGGCAAAAGTGTTTTGCTTTATTCCATGGGGCATTTCCAGCACATTAAAAAAATACTAGTCAAAGTAAGTCATTCAAAATGTTTGTTAAATGAATGCATGAGTGGTTAGTTGACGAAATTCATTTCCATATATTTGTTGCTTTTCACCTTCTGATGATTCATTCCTTCTTTATTGCTTTGCAGCTCCTAAACTAATCTCTTTCCAGAAGTACAAGGAGTTAATTTGGTCCTCAAAGATGGATACATTTTCTTGCTGTGAAAGACTTTATTTGCCTAAAGTTGATCCCAATTAATTATCAACTCCAGCCCTGTACATTATAACAGGTTTTCATAGACCCCATCTATCACTAACTCCAGTTTCAGAAACCTCTGTCTATACATGTATTTGTCATGGAAGCTTTTCCTCCAAGATCATCTACCTCATAAGTAAATGAGAATTACCAGTAATAAAGATAATTTCAAAGCTCAGATTCAAATGGAGTAGCTTCTAAATGTTATTGATTAGAGACATTTCAATATAATGGGACACTCACTTCAAATTGGTAGGTTTGAAAAGTGATTACTTTACTACAATTGCTCTGGTTAGTCTGTTTAACCATTTTAAAAGTTGGTATTTGTATCTCATTGTTATTTTAATTGTCCTAATAAATTCTGGGGGTAAGTGTTAAATCTTACAGGCTACACAGAAGCAAGTCATGCAAGGTTTGGCAGGCATAATGAAGAGGTTAAATTGCATTCTTGTGCAGAGAGATGGTTTTGAGTGTTTTAATTAAGAAAATTATATGACATGATTCATGTTAAAAATTTAACCCTAAGATTTGGTGGAGACTAAGTCTTCAGGAAGCAACAAAGAAAGCACAGAGACCAATAATAAGCTGCTTTACTTTGAGAGTGCAGGCAGATCAGGATGGTGAACCGACTAAGGCCATGGTAGCAAAATTGAATAAAATTAGAGAGATAAAGGCTATATTTAAACAATGAAATCAAGGGCACTTACTGATTAATTAGATGTGGACTGTGAGAGACAGGGGCAAATTATAGATAACTGCTGAATTTTGAATGAGCAACTGGATAGCTCATTCAAACTGGATAGCTTATTGAACTGGATAGTGATGATGACATTTACTGAAATGGAGGTGGGACAGATGTGAGTTTATATCATGCACAAGAAGAAAGAACAAAGATTTGTATTTGTAACTTTTTAGGTTTCAAATACTATTAGAAATGCAAGTGGAAGATTATGCAATGCAAATGGAGATAAGAAATTGGAGTGCAGGGTTGAGGACAAATATGGGAATTGCAAGCATAATATGATGATATGAAAGGAGAATATTTAGATAACAAAGGGAGAATGAAGTCTGGCTTTCATGATCAATGATAGGCCCATGTGACATAGTAAGGAGATTCCAGTGATGTAGAAACAAAACTGAAGGACCCATGTCAGAAAATACAAGGATGGACAATGCCATCTACACTAAATGCTGCTAACAGATAATGCCCTGGGCGGTATTTATTTCTTGGCAACAGTGAGTAAATGGATGACATTAATACTAGTAAATTTAGTAGAATGATGCAGAAATAAATAATTTGAATTAGGTGGAATATTATATGAAGAAAAAAATGTTTGATTTTGTATGCTGATGTTTGAATGTGCACTTCTGATATTCTTTTTTATTTTATATTTTTATTTATATTTTTCCATCACCATTTATTCCCCCTATACCCCCTTCTACCTCCACCCACCTCTCCTCCTCCTGCAATCACCACGCTGATGCCTCTTTCCATGAGTTCTCTCTCTCTTACTTTTTTTATTCTGGTATTTGAATGTGCATTTCTTTAGCTGTACTATTTATGTTAAGATTTATTATTATTTTAACACAATAAATTAGATTGGTGGTTACCAGAGGTGACCTGTGGGGGAAATTAGGGAGATTAGTCACAAGCAATTAACCTCTAGTTATAGAACAAATATGTTCTGGGGATGCAATATAGAGCATCGTGACTATAGTTAATAATATTGTATTTCTTATGTGAAAGTTATTAAGAGAGTAGATCTTAAAAGTTCTCACCATAAGAGAAAAAATTGTAACTATATAAGGTCTGTCCAGAAAAAGTCCAAACATTGTTAAAATGATGAGAATGGCTTGCATGACATTGATGTCACCTGGCAGCCAAGGAGAGTGGACTGGAATGCATATGTATGATAACTTCACTGTACGAGTCAGTGGGGGCAGTAGACTTTGTTGAGTAAGCATGTGTACTGTGTGGCCATTACATTCTAAATGACTAAGTAGAGCAACAAATGTGCATCACATTTTGTGTTAAACTTGAACATTCCTCCACAGAAACTATCTGGATGATTCAGAAGGTCACAGCTATGGGCAACTGGTGATTGGCAGCTTCATCACAACAATGGGCCTACTTATACATCATATGTTATGCGATGTTTTTTGGCAAAACATTGAATCACCTAGGTGACTCAGCCATCTTGCAGCTTAGATATGAAGCCCTATGACTTCTGTCTTTTCCCAAAACTAAAATCACCTTTGAAAGGAAAGAAATTTAAGGCCATCAACGAGATTCAGGAAAATATGACAGCCAGCTGATAGTGATTGGGAAAACTGTGTGAGGTCCCATGCTGACCTCACACAGTCCTCCTCCCCTTTGAAGGGGACTGAGGCATCATTGTCCTGTGTACAGTGTTTCCTGTATTTTGTATCTTCTTCAATAAATATTGCTCGTTACATGGCTGGACACTTTCTGGACAGGCCCTTGTATATAGAGATGGATGTTAACTAGACTCAGCATGGTGATCATTGCATCATCATTACAAATATTGAATAATGTCATACAAATTATATATGTCAATTATATCTCAATAAAAAAGAAATAATTTGTTTTCAAGAATCATTCACTCAATGTTAGTATTTATTGCAGAAAATTATTAGGATCTAAAGAATTGTAATTATTGGAACCTGAAGGATCGAACTTGACTTATCAAAATTGGCAAACCCATGTCATGTGTCTTTTCTTGAACCGATAACTGCAAAGGGGGATATAATGCCCATATTGGCTTACGCAGGCTTGGTTTCCTAAATCATCTACTCATAGTGGTATGCAGTTATAATGACTGACTAAACTTAAGTAAGGATCATTCCCAAGCAGGTAAAATCCCCCAACATGCAGTAGTCCCAAACCATACGGTAGAGACAAAAGGTATATGTGGAACTTATTAAAAATATCCACTACATAAAGCTATGAGAGAGTCAAAACAGAAACCCGAAGGAGAGATAATTAAAAAATGAACATGCTATGTCATATAATTTCAAATGGTAGAAGGCCATAAGCTGAATGAAAATATGAGGGTTTAAGAGAAGCCACTGTCAATAACTGTGAGCAATGAATATTGTAAAAGGGCAAAAAAAAAACAGTTTAACCAGGAAAAATTGGGATAGAATTACTAAGGGGGGTAAACAATAATTATATTATAGTCTGTTGTGTTCTTTAAACAAAGGAGAAGAACAGGTGCTCCTAACTCATGTAAAGCTAAAAATATATTAAATATCTCAGGTTTAATTATGAAAGTAATAAGCTTGTGATATCATTATCAACATTTTTGACATGATTTTTCATATACTTGAAAATTGAATATACTGTTCAGGAGGAGAGAATGCATTATCATAATACCATTTGTCACCCTATACTCAGATGCCTCCAACTTCCTCCCACAAACACACTTTGCTTTGCTATTTACAGCAGCTAATAAGACAGTCAATAAGATCAGGATTAATTCTGGGAATTCAAGTTGGGGAGCAATATAAAGGATTTTGCAGCTGCCACTGTGTAGTCTTTCATATAATTACAACTTTAATTTTGTTCTGTATTTCAGAACAAGGAGTTTTCTTGTTTTTTTCCTAAATTATAACAACTAAAAACAAGTCCAATTTTGACAAGTCATATTATTATATTCTTACAGACTCTTTCTGGAATCTATTCTTTAGCATTAGGGAGAATTGAGTGCACTAGTCCTTTGGGAGTTCTTTTTATGATTCTTTTGTTTTTTAAAATAAAATATGAAAAATGTTTTCCTTATTCCTTTCATTTTAACTACATTTGATAAGGCTGGATAAGCACAATTTTTTTCCAGCTGTTTCTATGGCTGTTCATTTTTTTGAACCTAGTCTTTGAAGCACTGATTTCTAATTCATGGAACATTCAATGCACATTGTTCTTATTCAGCATGTGTCTTACTAAGAGCCTAAATTAGTTTTAGAAAGTTTAGGTACTTAAAACTATGATGATGTATATAAGCCTTTAGTAATCATTAAGATAAAGAAAAATGCAATTTTGCAAATGTTTTCTATTAATTTTATGCATTAGTCCCCTTTAAAAAATCTTATAGAAAATATATTTAATCTATCTTAAAACAACAGCTAAATACTCCTAAAAATTGTCCAAAGTACATTTTCACTTTGATAGCAATAAGAAGAAAGTTTAAAAAGTATAATATTCTTATTTTAAAATTTAACATTCTTACAAAATTAATTTAGAGTAATAGTAATAATAATGATGATGATGTTTGCAATGTCATTTGCATTAAACGGTGAAATTTGAAAATTATTTCTCTATTTTGTTTTTCTCAAGAAGGCATAACTACCATATACAAGAGGACCTTTATGGAATCACAAATAATCAAATTAAAAGATTACTAGTTTCTTCCCCATATACCGCCAGTATTTTCCACTCCTCCCATCCACTCCTTGGTTTGACCTCTCATTCCCTTCCAAAGTGCCCACAGCCTTGTGTACCTTCCATGTTTCACTTCACTGCTTTTTATTAAAAATAATTTTTAAGGACATGATGAAAGCTATTTATTGTGTAAAGAATGAGATGATCCATGCACAGCAACTGGTGGCTCAGTAATATAAAATAAGTATTATTATTACTGATAATGGGATATTTTGTAAGGAAAATTTTCCATTTTTCATTGTATTTCTAAAAATAATCCTCTGTACTGGTCCTCAGTCTATATTTTAGTAATAAGATGGGAATCTCTAGCAAGTTTCAATTAGGAGATCATGTGCAGTAAAATAATGGGTTAATAAATATACTTCTAGATTATTAAATACTTGGGGACATAGACTTAGAAGCTTCCCTCAGTAGTCCTCACACAGCCTTTGTTAAAATGCAGCACAGACCTCAAGTATCTCAATTAGTTTTTGTGCGCTTCCTTACTTTTGTTAAAATAGAATATGAGAAAGATCCTGTAGAGAGAATTTTAGTACATAATTGATAAGAGAAAGTAAAAAAGAAAACAAGAGTGGTAGTCATAAAATCTAAAATATTTGCTAGTTGTTTGAGTAGAAATGGGGCCATGTTTGTTCCAACAAAAGAAAAAGAAAGCCACTCTGCATACTTTGCATCTGTCAAATGAGTATATTTCAATGAGATTACTTCTATTTTCTACCACCATAGCAGTGACAGCAGGTGATTTAATCTCAGATTGTATGAGACTATATTCATCAGAGAAAATTAATGGGATTAGTGAGGTTGGCTTATTGCTAATATAATGTATATTAAGCTACATGTTCCCCATTGTGTGACCTCCTTTATCAGTGCCAGGCTGCTCTGGTTCAGAAATGAATGAACAGAAAGATTAATTCATCAGGTATTTGAGATCCGTCGAAGTTGGGAAACAAAAGGAGAGAGCGGTAAGAGGGTTTGGATTAATGGAAAATTATTTTTGAAGTGATGGACCAAGAAATCTGATGTTAATAATACTGGACATAAAAAAATGAGTACAGTGAAAGCAGACTATTTTGAACAAATTCAAAGAACAGTTGAATAATCTGAATGAGAAAAGAAAAGAACAAGAGTTCTGTGTCGAGAGTGGGATGTTTGGCGAGCTCTTTTGAAGAAGGTTGCAAGACAACTAAGAGAATCCAAGCTATGACTTTTGCTCCATCTTATTTTTGTACTCAAAGAGAAAGTTCCATACATGGAAAATTTGAATCAATAAAAGACTGCAAGTTCACAGGTTATTCTATGGGTACTGGAATTACTGGGAGGTTATAAAACAGAGAAGAGAGGAAAACTTCAGGTCAAGTAACAACGCTATCCCTCCTCTCTCTTTCCTTCCTTCTTCCTTGTTCTTGTTTACTTTGCTTTTATTATTTTGTAACTGAGAAGGAATGCTCTGAATGTTGGTAGAGAATAGCTAAAGAAGAGTGAGAACATGCTTGCCTCCAGTGCTAAATGACAGAAGCCTGAAAATCTAACGCTTCAATTTCACAGGTTCAGATTAAGAAAATCTGGGGTTGGGGCCTAGAATGTCCCACTTTACAACATCACAGGTAATTATGATGCAGGCTATCCAGTTGAGCATATTTGGAGACACCGGCTCCTGAATGTACTGTGGTTAAGACAAATTTTGGAGGCCCTATTTCCCTTGTTTTTGCAGAAACAAATTTAAACACTTCAACAAATTCTTATAACCTAAAAAAAATTAAGGTAATTATGTGAAGAGAAAGTATGTTAAGTGGCTTCGCTATACTAATCATTTCACTATACATGTGTAGCAATTCATCATGTTATACACGTTAAGTATAATTATTTAAAGGGGCATATGATTAAAACTTACCTTAAATACAATTGTGAAAAGAAGTATTTCATTAAGCTCAGATTCTGAATGAACTGTGTATCCCCTAACTTCTGAAAACTGCTTGTTTTCAGTATCTCAGTAATGTGTGTGAGTCAGTGACCATGGAGGTAGAAATCATACAAGCTCATAAGAATATTGTGTTATCTTACAATCAACTAAAGGTTGTCAAGAACAATCACCTAAAGCTAGAATATAAAGAATAACATTTTAGTCCAAAGAAGTTAAGAAAAAACAGACAACCAAGAGAAAACTGACAGCATATGTCAGCACCCATTTAATTATATAGAGATTGTTCATTTCTACCTGAAGTCTCCCAAATTAGCAGCTGAAAGCTTACTCATCAGGAAATTAAAATTTACACAAAGATAGTTGCCTCATGTGCAAAGATACCTGGGAATTAACTCTTCCAGTAGATAGTGCATAATTAAGACTACAGAGAATAATGAGTTCCGGTGTTCAGAAAGAAATGAAAATGTAGAAATGTATGCTTGCCAGTGTGATTAAGGATGTCATATTATTATCATGCTGGAAGTACTGGCATGACTGATCCTATTTTCTTTTAAGAGGCACCGTTGGAAGGAAAAATGCCTGAGCTCAAAATCTGGCTGTCTGTTTCTCTAGACATGTGGCTTTGGTCAAGGTCCTTGACTCTGTATCCTGTGATGCATCCTACTTTCTGTATCCACCTATCTTTTTTAATCAGTAATAAGAAATCAAAATTGAGACAAAATCAAGCCTAAATATTATATTTAGGGACTTAGGAAAAGAGTGAGTACTGCATTTTAGGTTTTGAAAAAGTGCCTCTTTTCTGAGATGTTTGTACTAAGGACAGACAGGGAATTGAGGTTTAACACTGAAGTCAATTCACGCGGTTAAATCTGCTGATGAAAGAAATATATTTTAATTGAGGTATGTTTTTTGTTGTTTTCCTTTATGCGTAGTACAACAGGCAGTCAAAGTAAGCCTGCATGAAAATGGTCTAACTCCTATCAGTTAACCGTCAACACTGAAGTAATCATTCATTCACTTTTACCTTGACAGTTGCAGCAATAACTGGATTGCATTATGAAGTTTCACCTGGTGACCAGTGACAAAGAGTTCAGCGACTCAGGACAGACATAACAATGAGTAGTAACTTCCAGATTCTTGAGCCATGACTGGGAACAGAAGCTCCTCTTTATCCAGTGTACCAGAACAATTGTTTTAAAACAGTCCTTGAGCATTTTGTATCCTGTGGTGCTTGCTGAAACTGAAATTCTTGGGCCTTAGATCAACCAAAGGAGCATCTTTGAGAGAACATCTCAGGAATCAGAGTTTCAACAAGCAACCAAGTTATATTCTTAGACACAAATAGAATTGTAATTTATTAGAGCAGTGAGCGTGACACACAAAAAAATAAAAAATAGAAAGAAAGCCATGAAATGATGGTTTCTGAATGTTTTTTATAAACAATTGAAACTGTGTCTATCTTTTGGAGAAATAACACAAATACATACATTTAAAAAGTAAAAAGAAGTGCATAAATTAATACTGCCACAGTATTTACCAATAGTGGTGCTTTCTTTGACCTACCATTTTTCATAATTAGAGCTCTTGTTTTTGTCCTCAAATATAAGCAATACAGTTAATATTGATTTTCAAATGAATGTTGGCATACTTCTGACTTAAAAAAAGTTTACTAATTACATGCATTACAGAAGTTAGACAATCAACTTTTAATAATTAAGTGATGCCATTGCTGTTATTAAACTCAGAAGGCTGGACACAATCACTCTTTTTTAAGCAGCGCATTTCTCAAGAGATTTGTGGCAAAGGCTAATACCAGGATTTATTTCATAGAAAACTTACCTGCACATGTGCCCTCCATCCCCACCCCGACTTCCAGTTGCTCCAGGAGCTACGTGATATTTTCTGTTTCATCTCCCTGATTAACAGATTTTGATTTAATATACCAAAATAATGCTTTACACATGTTCTCTGTCAACATGCTGGTCAGTAAGTAGCATCCTTCTGTGGAAAGAATCTGAGATAAAAAATCACAATTTCCACTGACAAGTGGTCTTGAACACCATGCTCAGCTCTGAACTCCATTCATCTATAACAAAAATGGTGATGAGGTATTATTTAACTTAAGAGAAACAATATATATCAACAGTTGTGAAAAAATATGAGCGTGTGTTTGCTATGCTATGTATACATATAAAATGCATGTATACATATACACATAAATGTGTATACATATATGTATATACATATAAAATAGAAATACACAAAAATAATAAAATTTTGGGAAAGAATTACATAATAATTTGCAAGCAGTTAATAAATTTAACTCCTTCTAACCATTTAAAGAAGGCCAATAGAGCTATGGGCTAATAAGAATCCTCTAAGGCATGGAGTGATACAATTGTTTAGACATGTCGGCTTGCTCTGAAGGCAAAAATGGTATTGGGAATTTATCACAGCCAGTCAGGATCCTCCCAAACTCTCAGTGATGAAAGAGAAAAATGACAAAGAAAGGATTTCATAAGATCAAGACCCAAGGCATATAATTACTAAATGCATTGGGCCCTGGATTGAAAATACAAATTAGAAATAGAACACTATAAAATAGACATTGAGACAAAAATTTAGAAGTGCTATATATTAAATACTATTTTCACCAGTATTAAATCTCCGGGCATTAATTACATTATGATTATGTGGTTTGTTTTTCAGAGATGCATGCTAAAATATGTAAATGTCAGGGTGTCTACAAATGTCTGATGATTAATAATGGGGAAAGAGATAACAAGAAGAAAAGGGAGAGAGTATAGAAAATATTAAATATTAATAAAGATAAATGAATAAGTAGGCTCTTAAATATTTAAAAAATGAAAATAATTATAAAATTATTTTTGTCACATATGGAAAGAGAGAGGGTTTTGATTAAAGTGATATAATTTGAGTAATAATTTTAATTTTCTTGCTGTATGGTCAATTTCATTAAGTGATTTTACTGCTTTTCCATAGTCATAAATATTATTTTTTTTAATGTACAGTTCTATTAAAATGTCCAAGTAAACATTATTTACTTAAAAAAGGTAAAAGGTATGCTGTTGAAATACTGGTGCAGCCACTATGGAAAACAGTATGGAATTTCCTCAGAAAACTAAAAATGAAACTGCCTTTTGACCTGGAAATTCCACTGCTAGGATTATACCCTAAGAACACTGAAACACCAATCCAAAAGAACCTGTGCACCCCAATGTTCATAGCAGAACAATTTACAATACCCAAGTGCTGGAAGCAACCTAAGTGCCCATCAGCAAATCAGTGGATGAAAAAATTGTGCTACATTTACACAATGGGATTCTATGCAGCAGAAAGAAAGAAGGAGCTCCTACCCTTTGTGACAGCATGAATAGAACTGGAAAGCATTATGCTAAACAAAATAAGCAAGGTGGTGAAAGAAAAACACCACATGATCTCTCCTTTAATAAGAACCTAATAACAAAACAAACAAGCAAGAAAAATATAACCAGAGACATTGAAATTAAGAACAATGTGACAGTAGCCAGATAGGAGGTAGAAGGGGATAATGGGAGGATAGGGGAGAAGGGTTTACAGGAATAACAATAAAAGACACATGGACAAAACCAAGGGGGTGGAATCAGGGGAGGGAGGTGGGGATGGCTGGGGTGGGGGGAGTTGGGGGGGAATGCAGAAAACTGTACTCGAACAACAATAAAAAAAAAAGAAGGTATAAGCTATGCTATTATATTACCTAAAGAGAAGCATGGCAGAATGCTAAACTAGGAAGTCAGTTTAATTAAGAGTAGTATATAAGTTGATTAAAATATTAAAGAATTGATTTCAAAGATAAAATGTTATCTTGATGTAAATTGAGGCAATTGCAAACATAAGAGCTGATTTTTAGTGCTGTAATTCGACTTTCTAAAATGAAACCTACAAAAGAAACAGTAGAAAATAAATGTCTGCTATTTTCAATGACTATTTTTAAAATTTAGTCATAAAAAGAGTTGACATCATTCTAAGTTATGAAAATACAGAATGTGTCACTGATTGCCAGTTGTTCTTCAGACCCCATGTTAGTCAGATGTATCTGAAGAGGAAGATTATGATTTTATCAAATTTGGATCCCTTTTCAAGTACTTTTCTTTTACTAATTATTTTTGGAATTTCAGAGAGCCAGGAGCTTTTGAATTGACTGACAAAGGGATTAAGAATGAAATGGAAACATCTGCACTTGCCAACATTGTTATGTTTCAGGAGCATCAATTTTATATAGAGTGGTTTTTTTTGTTTTTATTTCAAAAGAATTAGTGCTTCAGCAAATTAAAATATGCTCATTAATAACTTACAGAAATACTGTCAGTGTGGTAATACCTAATTATACGGCGGTGTAGAAGTCCAAAATGGTGCTGAGAAAGCAACTCTGTTCCCAAAAAGAATTGACAAGTAGGTATAATTGTCCTGGCTGATCGTGTTTCCTTTTTAAACTGAAAGCCACATCCAAGTAAAAAATTTCTTCTTGAGATAAAGTTTATGGAGTGTTTCTGAAATGCCCAATTGATAATTAGTTTTCATTTTTATATGTATTATTCAATTGCCATGTTTGATGAGTCAAACTTGGATTTTTTTTTTAAATCTCCAGCAGAATGTCATGGAGAATGTGAGGTTGAAGAAGACAGACCCCGAGCCAGGTGACCAAGGTTTACACTCCGCTCATTTCAGAACTGTGACCTTGAGCAGGTTATTTAGCTTCTGTCTCTCATTTTACTCTTCTGTAAAAATAAAATGATGCGTACTAATAATTCCATATTGCATAAAGCTGTTGTGAGCATTTAATTAATGTGTGTAAAACATAAAGGAAGCAACACACGTGTTTACTTGTGCAGCATTTGCATTTCCATTTCCCTACAGTCTTGCACTTAAGATCTCATCTTTCTCCTCTCTCACTCATTTATGTATTTTTTCTTTTGAAAGTTTCTTCCCACCCTATCAGAATCTATAGTTATTTGGGGGCTTCTTTTTTTTGTCTTGCAAATTTGAATTTTAACTGTCAAATCAATAAATCTGGACTTAAGTAAGGAGATATTTTATTCAAAAAGACTATTGCAGTAACAAGAATTGTTCTCTGACCACAAGACCTACAGCCTCAAATCAAACAAACAAACAAAAAAAAACAGAGAGAGAAAGACTTCTTGCATAAAGAGAGTATGTAGAACTAACAGGGACTTCATATGGGAACTTTATAGCAGGTGGGTATGAACAGATGACATTAGGAGGGATGTTTTAAGAGAATTTTCCCTCTGGAATCAACTGTTCTCAGGACAAGATTTTAAGAGATGTTTTGCACTTTAGTCTTTGCATAATTTAAGCTTAGAGTCAAATACAAGTCCAAGTACATGTTGAGAGGATAAAAACCTGAATAAATTTTGATCAATTAAAGCCAATGGATAAGGAATGGGCAGTAGAGAGTGCTCGGTCATGACCTATCTGTCCTCTGCTAGTCAATAATCAGCAGATCCCCACTCCAGAATAAAATGTACAAGGACACTGAATAATTACTGATGTAGGCACTAATCCATGAGATTAAAAAGAGGCCTGCAATTTATGCAGGGATGTGGTATTTTTTGGGGGGAAGTGTGCTATTTTTCTAGATAGAGCCAGTTCTAGGGGCTTTTACTTCCTTTCCCACAATAACAGCCCTCACTCCACAGATCAGGGAAGCAACGTGGTATTCTGCCAGCAGCTGGGCATGTTTACTCAGTTATGCACTCTGAAATTAGTGGCAAAATGCAAAATGGGTCTTGGGATTCACCTGGCCCACTCTGAGACAAACCTGGACTAAAACTCTACTGATTGCCCCCATAAGCCCCCCTTCTGACTGGAGGACCACAGTGATGTTTTGGGTCTCCTGGGATTACTGTCAGTTCAGAAACAGTATTTTAAAAGTTCTTGAAAAACCAGATTACTTCCTCCTCCCCCCCCACACACACAGCTACCTTGGTAACAGGCTATAGGTTCCCTTGGTGAGGGTAAGAGAAAGATTAAGAGCCTAAATTTTCAGTAGCGGTTAAGGTCCTTCCTCAACAATACCCAGCCTCCCCCTTTTTAAATGAAATTCCAGGTCTGTAAAATGTCTTAAATCTGGTAACTGATCAAGGGGCCATGATCTGCAATCAATTCAGAGTAGAATTTTGTTCATTCGACCTAGAACTTTTCCTCTTTACAGATGGAGTAATAATTCAAGAGACTTTCCATTTCACTTCTTGGGACACCATGGCAATTACTAAATGCTATAACTCTGTGATAGTCAGACTGTTTTGACTGTGGCTTCGATTTTGCTGTCTATCCTGGTAAACCACATCTACTGTGCCATTGGCAACTGGGCCCCAACTACATAGGAACCCAATAGTTTTTACTGCATTTAGTTTTTGCAGTTAGGGACTGCAGTTACCAGTGTGAGGTTTGGCGTACAGAGAAGAGTGATAAGCCTTCTAAAGATCTGGCTCTTCTCATATCGTTATTTTTCATAGTACTGGTGAAAGATGTGTTTTCTGGGACTTCCCCATATGGTTGAGTTGGTCTGAAATGACAAATCCACTCTAACATTCCAAACTCCTTAACATTTGAATCCCTCCTTTTACATTGAGGCAAGGCAGATCTGGAATTCCAATTTACATACTGTAGACTTGGGGGGGGCTCTAGATGAGCCCCCCCATCTGCCATGGATGAGAATAAGTCTACAAAGACATGAGCTGCTTGGGGAGGAAAGGTAGCCAATCTCTCAAAGGAGAGGGGCCTTGACCATGACCCTCAATGGGCTTTTATTGGGTTCAATTTGCACAGGAATCCAGGTAAAGCTCATGAATCATTGTCAGGCAGTAATGATCAAACAATAGATAACACTCAAAGAGAGCTTATCCTGAGTCAGGGGCAATTAGCTAACAGGCTATAAAATTTTGGGAAACAAATTAATTTCATGCTTGGACCCTTATCAGAAAATTGAGAGCATTCTTAGCAAAGCAGGTTTGACAGATTTTATGCATTCTTTCTTAGGTCTGATTGCCCTGGGGAACCATCTGCTCCTGCCCAAGTCTGTACCACCCTCCAGCATTATTTCAGGCTTAAGTCATGCAGGGGAGGTAAGGCAGCCAGGAGATTAGGAGACTTCTTGCAGACAGAACCAGGACTCAGGCTATGTCAAAGCCGAGGGTTAAGGATCCATCACTCCATTTTTCTATAGCCACCCAAGTCTTTCCTTGAGGGCCCCTTCATGACCATGTCTATCTTAGGTCATCCCTCCCTTGAGGAATCTTACCCATCATTGGCTAACCAGTCAACCACCTGAGGCCAAGCAGGGTGAAGTAGAGGGGGCAGAGGCAGGTGCCCCTGCAAGAAAGATAAGCTTTGTCTCCTTAGTTGTTTATGGTCCCAAGGTCACTTTACTCAGCCTTAGCCACGAGGGATTACAGCTTCTGAAACCAGTCAGGGCTGTTCCTAACAATCAAACACCTTTGGGCTCCTGTTTCAGCCAACCAACCAAACAGATGGTTAGATCACTTCCAGTTTCCATAGCTGCAAAGTTAAATGTGGAATGTTTTCTGAGTGAGCCCATGTCATTAAACTCAGCCTGATTCAACATTATTTACCTTCCAGAATTATACCATTCCCACTTAGGGTTCCTGGATTTATATCTTTGTATAATACAAGATTCAAGTAGTTATTTGGGAGAGTAGTATAACTTCTCAAGAGTCACACTTTGTGACTCAGCAGATACTTCCCTACTAGGCACTTGCTGACACTTGAGTCCAGTTATGGGCGTGGATAGAGGAAAATCTGCTTTGTCTTACATAGTTGCAGCCTCAGGGAAGGCCATTACAGTTTCCTTAGGCAATCAGGGTTATCCTCAAAGGAGGGTAGAGAGGCTAACACCACCGGAAGTGAGGAAATCACTTCCCATGGGAGTGAAGAGGCACTTCCAATGAGGTTGGAGAGTTTTTTTTCCACCACAAAAAAATCTCATGAGAATTTAGGGGCTCAATGTCACTGGCTTCATCAGGGTTTTTCCCACACATCCCCATTCCAACCTATAGGATGCCATTCTCTCCCAATCAATGCCCTCACGTAAACAGCAACCATCTATAAAGCTGGGAGTTTGACTTGCATTTTATTTTATTTTATTTTTTATTTTTTTAAAGATTTTATTTATTTATCTTTAGATGGGAAGGGAAGGAGAGAGGGAGAGAAACATCAATGTGTGGTTGCCTCGCCTGCTCCCGTCTAGCGTCTGTTTTTTTTTTTGGGGGAGGAGGAGAGAGGGAGAGAAACATCAATGTTGGTTGCCTTTCGTGGTCCCCTGCGGGAACTGGCCTGCAGGGAACCTGCCTGCAACCCTGGCATGTGCCCTGACTGGGAATCGAACCGCGATTGTCTGGTTCTCAGGCCAGTGCTCAATCCACTGAGCTACACCAGCCAGGGCTTGGCTTGCATTTTAATTCAACCAGTACTGGGGTGAGTTTCTGCCTTTGATTATCTGCAGTTTCAATGACAGGAGATAAAGGTCTCTTTCAAGGCGTAGAAGCTCTTAGGTCATTAGCGTGGAGTTTGATCTGCTAATTTGAATGTTTGAGCTCATCCTTTTTTTGTACCATGTTGTGTGGTGGCATTAGTAGAAACCAGCTAACACTATTATACTCATTATCTTTTCAAAAACATTCAAAGTATCATATACATAATAACCCAGCTCCTTACTCTTTACAAGTACTTTCAGTAGTATGTAATGCAGGTATTTTACACATCTCTGTGTTATAAGATAATGTCAGTGACTACCAGTGCTCTCTTATTTCTAGAAACAGAGTCCTTAGCATCTTTCAATCAAATCAGAATAGAGTGTAAATTCCAGAAACACTAAAACCAATTCAAAAAACGTTTCAACATCCTGATCCTCTAGGACACAGGTGGCAAACACAAGGCCCGCAGGCAGAATCCGGCCCTCCACCTTGTTTTATCCAGCCCGATACCTTGTTTCTACCAGGCAGCAGTGCCAAGCTCCTTGCCCCTAGTTAAAGAGTAGTTACATTTATATAGTCCTAAAATGACATTTGGCCCTTTGAAGGCAACCTCAAGGCTGATGTGGTCCCTGGTCAAAATGAGTTTGACACCCCTGGTCTAGGACCACTGTTGGCACCAAAGCTTGTGTGAGTCAGGGTTTTCCAGAAAACAGAGCAAATAAAATGCATAAAGAGAAAGAGATTATTACAAGAAGTTGGCTCATGTACTTATGGAGCTGAGGATCTTACAATCTGCCGTTCAGAAAAGTCAGTATTGACATTCAGTTCACAAGCCTGAACACTAGAGATGCTGATGGTTCAAATTCCAGTTCAGAGCAGAAGACTGACGTCACTGCTTAATCGGTCAGACAGAAGAAATGGTGAATTGTCGAAGCTGAGTTTCTCCCTCATTTTATTGTATTCAGGCCTCAATGGATCCAATGCTGCCCACTCCACTAGGGAGGACAATATGCTTTACTGAGTTCACTGATTGAATTGTAATCTCATCTAGAAGCACCTTGAGACACACCCAGAAAAAATGTTTATCAAATATCTGCAAAACTCCCGACTGAGTCCAGTTGACGCACAAGCTTAATCATCATGGGAATTTTTATGATTCGGTGAACAAATGTACAAAATGATCTCTAAACCATTTTTATATGTATCCTTTATATAATTATGAAAATGTAATTAAAGTAGGATTTTAATTCAATATTTCCTCAAAATTACTTTAGAAATGGTATTTTGTTTATAGAATTCATTTTGTGCTAAGCTAAGCCGTTCCTAAATTCTATCTACTTTTATCCTCACAGCCATACTTTAAGCATGTAATCTATTATATACCCATTTAAATATGATTCAGATAGATCAAGTTACTCAATGGGAGACATGAAAGCATTGATGGCAGACAGTATTCACACCCAAATTTTACTCTAGTCTCTATTTTGTACCATTTCTCCTGTCAGCTATGAAAGTCTACCTTAATCCGAAAGAAATAATTTTTCTAGTCAACTACAATTTCTCTGTATACACAGGATACGATTCAGTGTGATATACATAAAGAGCGCTACATATTCAACACAATGCGTTGGATTATCTTTATTTCCATCAATTGAATAGAGCTCAAGATTCTGACATTTTTATAAAGCAAGGATGCATTTAATGATTTCTAAATTCACAACTAGCACTACTATTTTAGCTTTCCCCCATTTGTCTTTCAAATTATTTTATTTAAGCACACCAATATTAACAAAATCTTTAATTCCAGATCTATGACTATTGAGAACTTAAGAATGTGTTATTTATTAAACCCTTGGAAACTGTAATTTAAAAAAAAGTCTTAATGGGCTCCATTTAGCACAACGTCAGACAGGCCTGCCACTCTGATTCGTTATAAATAGTATAAATTCTGGGATATTTATAGAGAGGGGGAGAACGTTAGATATTTAATTATGTACTCACAAACATCTGAATATAGATAAGTATGATGAACGCATACATGTCTATATGTGCAGACAAATGGTCAGTAGATGGATAGATGTAAGATTTTCTAAATATTAGTAATCCTAAGATTTAAATATGCAAAAATACAGAGGTAAGTTGGCTTCTATATATTTCCAATATATAAAAATAGTTTTATGGTCTTTTGTCATAGGTGTTATTATATCCACTTTATATCTGAATAAATTAAATTTAAAACAAGGCTGTGGCTTCCTTATTTCCAAACAGCTATTATGTGGCATTTCCACATTATCAATTATTTGAGGCCATCCAAAGGCTTCTTACTTACATTCCAGCATTTCTCAAATCATATTTTTTAATATAATATTTGTGCAAAGTTAATAACTATTGGGTGAAATGGCATTCTATAGTTAAATAAATGTGAGACGTGTTGAATTAAACAATGTTAGACAGATTTTGTTAATGTAAGATTCTTCATGTGTATGATAATGTAAGGCTCTGAAATGTAACAGATGAACATAATATGTGATGTTTCAAAAGATTTGTTCCAAGCATCACACTTTGCAAAAGCTTGTATTTTGTCCTATTGTTATTTCTGAACGATGAAGTTTCTCTCAAACTCAGGGCCATAACTAAAGAAATGGGATTTTCTTTACACAAACTGGTTTTATGACAATTTCAATCAACTGTAGTTTTTATATGCACATTATTCAATTTGCCACGAAAAATAAAATCACTATAAATAAGAATAATTGAAGCCCTATAGATTGCAGAAAAATTGTATGGATTATTCCTTCATTTCTGCTACAGATCTTTCTGACCCATAAACTGTAAGAATGTTTCTATTGTCAAGTCCTTTTCTTGCATGAAAATAAATAAATAAATAAATAATGAGCAAAAGAAAATGTTCTACTAATAGTAAAGATAAACATAGTCTTGAAATGTTTTTTTACACATAGTAATAATAAATTAACTTCTTTAAATTAACACATGAAGATTACTGTAAACAGTGCATTAGAAAACACCTATATAGGGTGTTATTTCCAAAATTAAAAAGTGTTTAAATGTATTGACTAATAGTTCACTTGATGATAAATCTGATGCAAGCATGTTATGCTAAAAAATCCCTGTCATTCAGTATATTTGTTTCTTTTTATAGCAAGTTTTTAAGTTGGGGAATAATTTATATTTTCAGAACAATTGCAAAGACAAATAATGCCTTCTCACATAACACTCATCCTGTTCCCCAATCTGAATATCTTACAATATTATGATGCATTTATCTCAATTAGGGAAGCAATATTGATACCTTATTTTTAATTAGAAATCAAATCTTTAATACCCCCACTGAGGTTGCCGATCTGTTTGATTTTATTTTTTAATATATCTTTATTTTTCTAGAACTACAAGATATTCAAAGTTCATGTAGTATGTATTTTGCCCCAGGTTTCATTTGATTTTGAAATAATATCATTATTCAAAAAAAGTTTGCAGGGCTCAAAGAAAAGAGTGTTGGCATTTAGTTCAAATTTGTCCCTGAGAGTTTTCTTGTCTCCTGTTTATCTTCTCTACAAAGGAGGTGAACCCAAGAGTCACCTGATAACATTTAGATTAATGGGGAAAGGGGCTGTGGTTGTTCACCTATATCAGTCCACTGGTAAAAGAAAAACATGTCTGTCAGGAACTCAGAAGGGAGATTTGGATTTATTTTGAGAAAACTAACCATCCTGACAGCTTCAGTGTTACAGTATCTACAGAGCTTTGCAGGATATCTGAATTCAGAGGGAAAAAAAATCCCGAAATGGTAAGCTATATTTGCCAAATGTGATTCCTACAGATGTCAGAAATACTGTCTCTCTAATTTTACCTTCATTATGAAGTGCCTTCAGGCTCAGGCTGTGTAACTTTTCTATGAAGCACTTAATCTCTACTCAGTCCCCTTAGGAAGATGTAATAGCAATCAGTAAATAACAGTGCAGAGGCTGTTGATTACTATTGAATACACTAAAATGCTTTCCATACATTGCATACTAAAAATGGATCACTCTCATCACTTATCTTTTTTTAGTGACATTTTAAAGTCTAAGGGCCTTATTAATCAAAGTTTTATATGACAATTTCCAAAGATGTGCATGTACCTTGCTTAGAAAACAGAAGACAGATATAATGAGACTCTTCTGAGGAAATTAAATTAAATCAGTATTCATAAACATTAGGCACTTGATAGAGAAAAAGAAAAAAAGAAGGATGCTAAACAAGTAAACATAATAGAAAAGAAAGAGTAGAATAAAATAAAACTGTTATTGAGCCACAATGACAGACTCTTTGATGGTTTTAATTTTTGAACAGTTTTTGATAGGTATTTAGCTTTTCCACTTTAGAAACAAATAAGAATTCTGGAAAAAAAATACTTGTTCATGTTCTCACAAAGAGTACAGTTAAGACGAAGTGTTGAAACCAAGCCTATTGGCTTCGGAATTTGTGCTTTGCTCAATATAAATAGAAACCCTGACATATTGGCAATTTGGTAACATTTTAAACATGATGGTATTTAGCTGTTATTTGCAAAGGGGGCAGATTAGATTTTTAACCTTTAGTTTACATTCCATATGGCTTCATCAAACTGATGTGTATTTACAGAAAAGTTTGAAAGATTTTTTGATATATTAAAAATTATAGTTAAAATTGAGAGATGGATATTTCTTTGAAAGATTTTCTTTACAATGTTTACATCTTTAAACACTTGTATGGAGGAATAGACACAAAGGACACATATTTAAACTTTATTACTTCAGAAGTTTTGACATTTGTATGAACTCATGAAACCATCATCGCCAGCAAGATGCTAAGCATTATCTATCAGCCTTGTGTTTGTTTCCCCGGGCAGTCGTAACAAAGTGTCAGAAAACTGGGAGGCTTAAACAACAGAAATTTACTTTTCATAATTCTGGAAGCTAGAAATACAACATTAAGGCCTGGGCAGAGTTAGTTTCTTCTGAGGACTCTCTTTGGTTTGTTGATGGCCACCTTCTTTTTGAGTCTTTATGTGGCTTTCCCCTTCTCCATTTCTCTTATTGGGTTGTTTACTTACTATGATTGCATTTTGTAGGTTTTCAGTATATTCTGGGTACATTTCATTTATCAGATATATTACTCGCAAATATTTCCCCAGTGTGTGCCTCCTATTTTTATTTTCTTAAATATATCTCCCAAACAGCAAATTCCAATTTTAATAAAGTCTTTTTTTGCTTCACTGTGTTTTTGCTGTCACACCTAAGAAATCTTTTTCTAGCCTAAGATCAGAAACATTTTCTATGCTAATTTTCTATTAGTTTCATAACTTAAAGTATTATAGTATATATAGATCTATTAGTCATTTTGCATCAATTTTTGTATATGATGGAAAGTATGAATCAATGTTCATTTCTTTAGTATTTGTGTATGGATAGTTTTTTCTTGGCTAAATCTACAGATTCACATTATATTTTATAATTAATATATTTGCTACTTAGAAATATCTTTTTCTTTCATTAGAAATTTGAACAATACTATTTACTCACTTTTGATATTTTTTTAAATAAAATTTGGATTCTTTCATGAGTTACTGTTATTAAATACTGATAAGTAAATCTACAATTAGTGTTTAGTAAATACCTAGAACAAATATTGTAATGAGTAAATTGTACTATTAGCTTCCATCAGTAATAACATTTATGGTTGAAATTTATAAATTCCCCCAAAAGCAAAACTTCTGAAAGAATGGGGAATTGACATTATATAAAAAATGGGAAAAAGAGTTTTTTAAGCCTCTGGCATTACTCTCCATCTGATTGGAATGAAAGAATATTTACTGAACAAAATTAAAGCATAAATAATAGGGTGGATATTTTTCAAATGGGGTCAAATCATTTTTTAGTAACTGGCATGTAAAAAATGATGCAATTCATTGGAATATAAAAGAGTAGAAGTATAGAATTGTTTATGAAAATATTGACTTTATTTTGAGGTACCTTCCTCCCATAGGAGATGTCGATATAGCAATTTGTTACTAATATCTAAATATTACCACATTTGAATAGAATAAATATACAAAGTAAAAATATCTGTGTATATTGGAAAATTAAGAATGATATTTTCATCCCTGGCTGGTGTGGCTCAGTGGATGGAGTATCAACTTGCGAACCAAAGGGTTACCTGTTCCATTCCATGTCAGGGCGCATGCCTGGTTGTGGGCCAGGTCCCAGGTGGGAGAAGTGTGAGAGACACCCACACATTGATGTTTCTCTCCTTCTCTTTCTCCCTTCTTTACCCTCTCTCTAAAATAAATAAATAAAATCTTTAAAAAAAATGAGACTACTAAATGTTTCTTAAGTCTGACAGAAAATAGGTTAGGTGGGTGATAATAAAAATACAGTGTATAGAAACATGTGAGTTCCTGTGAAGGCTAAGTTTAGGTGCAATTTAATGGTCTCAAGGGACAGTATTAGAGAAAAGAAGGTTTAAAATTTAGAAAACTAGACATACATCACAACACCTTAGAAATAGATGAAAAATAAATTTAGTATGGTAGAATAAAGGTAATATAAAATTAAGAGCATAAAATAGTTACATAATAGAGAAGAGAAAATAAGAATGAGTTTATTATATTTATATTTATGGCTATATGTATATTCATATTTATATTTACTTTCATTAAAGCATAGTTGTCATAAATATCATATTAATTTAATATGTACAACATAGTAATTCAACATCTGTATACTGTACACAGTGATCACGATGTCAACTCTAGTAATCTTCTGTCATCACGCAAAGTCATTATGTTATTGGCCGTGTTCCCTGTGCTGTAGAGTACATCCCAGTGACTTACTTATTTTATACTTGGAACTTTATATTTCTTAACCCCCTTCACCTTTTTCACTTATCCCCCACATCCCCTGGAACTTTTTAAAATAAAATATAGAATTAACAAGAATATGAATAGTCCTATATACTCTTTAAAGAAATCAATCAAAACCAATTATATACGTGTGTGTATATTTTATAAATAAAACAAAAATACACTTAATAAATAAGACAAATCTTAGGAAGGACCCACTTTAAATGGGAAATAGAACATTCTGTAATAAATAAAGAATATAAAACATCTTTAATGCCAACAAAGGTGTTTCAAGAGAGAAAATTTACAGACTAGTCTTATACATTGTCATAGCTGAAAACACATACACAAAATATTATCTATCAGGTTCAGCCTGTTGTAAAATGAATAAAGCATAACATAAATTAGATTTAATCTTTTTAAAAAGTATTTTTACATTAAAAATTAATGTGTGTGATTTAATAAAAATAAAATTAAGAAAAAAACATGATGATATCAGTTGATAAATGTAATAGGATTCTATAAAGTTCAAAACCTAGTAATGATGAACTATTAACAAATTAGGAAAAGACACAATCAATCACATATACCAAGGTGAAAAGATATTAATCACATTATATATACTGATACAATATTGGTATTCTTTCTATTTTATTCTAAATAGTTTGGCCTGTAACTCAGAAGAAATGAGACACAACCATTTCTCTTGGAAAAGGTCATCATGACCATCACTCTTCTTTCATATTGTCCTTGAAATTCTATGCAATGCAATAAAGAAAAGAAAAAAATCTGATTTTAAAATGACCAAATATATAACTTACAATCTAAAATTAACTATTAGAATTAATGTAAATATACATCAAGGATTTTGGATATAATATTGAGATATAATGACCAGAGTCATTACTAAAAATTACTTTAACTGTAAACATACAAGAGAGCTAACAAGATTCTCTGAGTGATTTGTTATGAATTATTAAGAAAAAATAGAAAATCAGTTAGGTTTTTGCCTGAACTGCCAGACAATCATGGCATTATAGATTTATTGAGATAAAGAAGACCACAGCAGAAAGAGATCATACTTTCAATGGTGAGGTTTTTGGTCATGTTTGCAATCAGGGTCCTGTTTTACCATGTTTATTTCAAACTTTTATTAGAGATGTTACTGGAGATACTAAACAAAAAACATTGGGAGCAAGAGTGAGGAGTCCATTTGGAAATTATAATTTTTGAAACCATGATGTTATGGTGTTTCAAATGAAGGGGTTAGATGTGTGTAACATAAACAATTCTTTATGGGAAAATTTTTTAAAGGAGAGCATTAAAATGTTGTAATCCATCTCAAACTTTCACAGTTTCTTTAATGTGATTATCAATGTGTGTCTTTTAAGTTCCTCAAACTTAACATGCTTGACACTTAACATACTATTCTCTTAATTCTCCCATAAACCCATTTCTGTTGCAGTTCCCACGTCTACTGATATTGCTATCACAGTTGTTGCCCTAAATTAGATAACAAAACTCATCCAATTTTCCTCTCTCCTCTTTCTTATCTTCAACCCTCTTCAATAAACCAATTCGTTCAATAAAAAAAAATAGATACAAAATCTGTTTTATCTGATTCAGGAGGTGTTATTTTGGGAATTTTATTTATACAGTATCATTTCCGAGGACTAAATGCTGCGTTTCAAAAGCCATTTTCTTGGTACTTCTGTATGCTTACATGTAATTCTTAAGCCTTATGCTTACTTAATACTTTCATTGATTTCCTTCAGTCTCAAAAGTATCTTGCTCAGAACTTTGAAGGTATTCCAATAGTCTTCCAGCAATCTCTGCTTTTTATGTAACCTTCTTCTCTTTCTAATTTTGGCTTTATTTTTCTTAAAAGTATGATGAATTTAATCTTTAGCCTTGACAAATTGCCATATATTGTCATTTTCAGCACCTGTTGCTTCAGATCTGTGAGTCAGGTATTGGTTTTTAAATGATGTATTTTCCATGCCTCTTTTGTGAATCTTTCTATCTTTGTTTTATGCTCAAGGACCTCCTAAGAAATTCTTCAGTCTTGAACACTCCATTTAGCATGTCTATTGAAAGTTGCATTCCTGTGTTATATGATCAATATTCTCTAACATATCTAAAATACCAACTAAATCTCTTATCTTAGATATTATATCCTCTGAGTTAGTTGTGCTCTTTGTTCATTTCTATTACTTTTCACACTGGTGTGTCATATTTGCAAAGGGTCATTTAAAACAGTATTTGATTTCAGTGAGTAGTACACACTTAAAGATAAAATCTTGGACTTTAAAAAGTACAACTAAGTCTTTATTGTACCTCCTTAAAGATTATTGTGTGAATATTCTGTAGCAATAGGTGTATATATATATATATATATATATATATAACATTTAAAATAAAATTAATAAGAAGTAACATTTGAAAGTTAATAAGAAGTAACATTTAAAAGTACATACACATTTTTGAATAAAGATATTTTAATTGAGACACATTGAAAATTGAATTAAAATTTGCAAATGAAACATTATATTTTGGCTTTAGAAATTTTATGTTCCATAGGTTTCTCACAATAACAAGAAGTACTTGTAACTTGGATCTTCAAGAAGAAAAGAGCTGCAAAGTTTGATTTCCTGAGGCTACTGTTTTTAATCTCACTTATGATTGACTTTTTCAGCAATTTTTGTGGCACTTACTTAAAATTAGAATGGAGGCTTTATTCTTTTCTTATTTAAATTTGAATAATCAATGTTTCTCTAAGGCTTTGTTTCTGGCATGAACTACATCAATTGTTAACCAACCGCTTGAAAAGAATCAATGAAAATGCTGGAACAGAAATTTTTTTACTAGGTTATGAATGCCTTTTTTTCCAATTTATTGATATTCTACTCTATGAAGCATATATTGTTACATTATATAATGCTAATACTTATCATCGACTAAATATAAGCATATATATTTGTGTATTTTTGTATTCTGTGTGGTTTCTGAAAGTTACTAGCAGATTGCTTTCACTAAATAAATTTAAGCACAATAGAATATCTGACACATAATAGAGGCTTAGTGTATTATTATCAAATAAGAAGCTTTCAAGGGTGTTTGTTATACATTGTGGTGCCTTAAAATAAGTGTCCCATAAACTCCAACATTGGTGAAATTGCTCTAAACTCTGTCAGTATATCTTTTCACATAAGAAAAGAAGTAATCAGAACCTGGCTTATAATTCACCTTCATTTCTTCCCTATGAAGATAATTCAGATCCTTGTATCTTCCAGTATTTTTTGTTCTGCCTTGTTCACTTTACATTCACTTACTTATTTAGAGATTTTGAATCCCTTTTTTTTTTTTTTTGGTCCTTAGAATGCCATTAAAGTATGGAAATTCACTGTATGAATTAAGCTTGCTCTTAACCACCAGAAGTGTGTTTCAAGTTTTCCCTTTTCCTTACAGCTGTTGGTGAAGCGTGCTTCAAGTGCATAGAACACACTTTTTGCGCATTCATAAAATCTGGCCCTAGATGCTCCAAACAATGAAAGACAGTTGTGTTCTGCCTTTGTAGCCAGAGAACTGCCTATCTCTCAGTCCAAAAGGCTGCCCTAGCTTCTTATGGTAGTGCTTCAGCAAATCTAAAAAGGAAGAGGGTATTATTTAGGTATTGTTTTCCCAGATATTGTCTTTTCTTAAATAATCTTATCTCCAACCTTTCATGACCTTCTTTTGATACCAAATAATGTTCTGCCTTTGACCTCAGAAGCCTTTGTTTTATGAAGTTCAATAGTCTATCTGATCCCCTTGACATCAGTAGGTTACCTGTTCTATCCCTGCCCTCCCTCCCCAGAAAAGGCTCTACAGGAAAAGGCAATTTTGAGTAACAGACTGACATTTGGAATCAGATGATTAGAATTTGAGTTTCCAGGGTTTTGTGAGGGGGGGTGTGCAAAAAAAAAAAAAGAATTTGTTTATTAAAACTGTATATTTATTCTTACTTGTTTAAACTTCAGTCACCTTTAAAGTACTCTCTATTTGATGCGACACACCTATCAAGATGTTTTTTTTTTTCCACTGATCAAAACAGTGTTGGAACTCCTCAATGAATACACCTCATGAGACATTTTTCCACTGTTCTAAATTTTTTTTGCACTTATCGATGTTGATGCCTTTTAGTGCTTTGCCTTTGTTTCACTTCTTCATCAGCAAACCCTTTGAGGGCATTTTTCATCTGGGGAAACAAAAAATGTCACTTGCTATAAGATCAGGTAGTAGGGATGCTGTGGCATGGGGTGAAAAACTGTTGAAAACCCAGCACTGTGTGGGCAGGTGTGCTCATAAATTACTCATCATGAAATGGGCAAGCATGTTGAGTCTTCAAAAACAATTCACTGAAGCCAAATGCAGCCTCTCATAATAATGCCCACACTGGTACAGATGCGTTCCTAGAACACTCACCTAGAGTTTGAAGCCTGTAAAAAGGGTTGGCTCTCCAGAAGATAATTTTGTGTTCCCCCCCAACTTTTATGTCTCCTGACCATCGGATCACCAGATGTACTAATATATAGCTGCCATAAATAATTACCACAAAAATGTAATGGATTAGAACAATACATATATAGTCTGACAATTCTGTAGTTCAAAAGTCTAGGTTGGCTTATATTTGTTTTTTCAGTTTCCCAATACAAATCAAGATGTTAAGTAGCTGAGATCTTTTTAGCCAACAGTAAAAAAAAATTCAATTCTGAGTTTAGTTTTCCAGCATAATACATTTATGACTAATATGATTTGAAGAATCTGGACATGCTGAGTTTCCCTCAAATCTCTCATTCCACTATGCCTTTCACAGGTTCAGAATCATTCTGTTGTTCATGGCTGTTATTTAATTTAACTTAAGATCAATAAAGTTAACTTGTAAGAAATAAAAAAAAAGTGATCATCACTTAGACTGGGGCTATGATTCCCTTGAGCTACAGGTGTAACTTAACCAGGGAGAAGACTTTATTTGTTTGTTTGTTTTTGTTTTTGTTTTTGTTTTTATGCCAGGGAATTGGGAGAAGGGTATGTATGAAACCCTGGTACTTGGGATAAAGTTTAGAAGGGATTATTGCTGCAAGGGGGATAGAGGGATGCTATATATAAACCCCAATAGTTTAAATAATTTTGTTTATGGTTTATGGAGCAAAACTACAAGATGGTTTTATCATTCTCATTTATGTGACCCATGAAAATGGTCAGTTTGAAGGAATAGTAATTGGCATCTTGCAGTATTTCTTCTTAAAAAAGACAAAACATTGTCAGGTGGATCCTATACCATATCACCTCTTTGGTACTCTATTTGTGAATAGTTTTTTTTAATGTTTTGCCATGCATATGCCACTGCTTCTGTAATTGCACTAGTATTATAACATAGGACAATCCAATTAAAGTGTTTGTTCAAGCTAGACTTAATTTATGAGCCTCGATAGGTCACCTCCTTTATTTAATGAGCAATATATAACACAAACCAAAGTTCTTCTAATTCATTACAGAAACTGAAATAAATCACAACTGTCCTACAGAAACTTTGTCACTGAACCTAATGGAAAACAGAAATAACATATTTGATTTTATTCCATCTCCATTTTTGCTTTACATTCTTTCTTATTTTCTTAAGAATGTGTATTTATTGGAGAAAGAGATATTGGAGATGTGTGCAAGGTCAACTGTTGTACCTTCCATTTTAGAAAACCATCACAAAAGTGACCCTGGAAATTTGAAATAAGAAATACATAGTTGATTACTGACACAGACCCCAGCCCACAGTGTCCTCGGCATTATGGATGAGATATGAGACAAACTCACAGGGACTACTGAGTCCTGTGGAGGAGAAAAGATGGCGCAGCTACTATCTCAAGGAGAAAGCACCCTGACTTTTGCCTTGACAAGCTTTTATTGGGTTGAGTTAGCATAGGAATACAGCTGAAGTTTATTAATCATTGTCAGGCAGTAAGGATCAAACAATAGATAGCACACAAAGAACTACTAGGGCTTATTCTGTTAGCTAAAGGGCTACAAAACGCTGGGAACCTAGCTCATTTCCTGCTCTGACTCTTATCACTTAACCAAGAGCATTCTTAGCAAAGTAGATTTCACAGGAGTTTCTATATTCTGTCTTAGACCCGATTGCCTGGGGAACCTGCCCCTTCTAGCACAGGGTTGCACCAACCTCTGTTATTGTTTCAGGGTTAAGTCAGGCAGGGGAAGTAAGGCAGCCAAGAGATTAAGAGACTTCTCGCAGACTGATCGCAGACTTAATGAGGACTCAGGCTATGTCAAAGCTAAGGGGCAAGGGTCCATCACCCACTTTTGCTATAGCCCCCCAAGTACTTTCCTGGGGGCTGCCTATAATTGTGCTTATCTTAGGTCATCTCCCCCTTGGGGAATCTTACCAGTCATTGGCTAACCAATCAAGCACTGGGGGCCAGGCAGGGTGAAGTAAAGGCACAGAGGTGGTGCCCCTGCCAGGGAGATAAGCTTTGTCTCCTTAGTGGCTTATGATCCGAAGGTCACTCACTCAACCTTGGCCATGGAGGGTTACAGCTTCGGAAACCAGGCAGGGTGGTTCCCAACAGATCACTCTAACAAAAATGATTTATTACTTGCCATTTAAGTATTAAATTCACATTGATATTATTTGCTCCAGAAAAGTAAATCATCTTCTAAGGTTTACCATAAAAGTAGTAGGGTTTTGGTCTCAACAGCAGAATGCCTAAGAAAAACATGCTGCCTTCCAGCCACTCAGAATTTTCCCTCTAGCTCTCAGCCCCTGACTTCATCTCACATGCAACCAGGAAGGAACAGGCTCCCTCTCAATAGAGGGTCTTCTTAGAAGAACTGCTGCTGTACTTAGCAACAGAGAAGCCTGTGTCAATTGAATAAAGCTGCTGATCTTGATCAAAGTTGTTGTTTCCACATTTTGATCGAGTCCAATACATCTGGTTGAGAAAGTTTTCTTCTACTTTTATTTGCTGACACTTTTTACTATCAAGGTGAGTTGGATTTTGTCCAAAGAGTTTTTTGTATTTATTGAGATGGTCATGTAAATTTTGTCTTTACTTCTATTGACATCCTGTTATATATTAAACCAAGCTTAAATTCCAGGAATGAATCCAACTTAGTCATGCTGTACTGCTAGGTTTACATGTTGCTGGATTCAATTTGCTAGTAACTTTCTGAAGATTTTTATGCCCAAATTCCTGGATATTGTTTTGTAGATTAATATTGTTATGGCACGTTTGTCATTTTTCTTTTTAAGGCAGGCAATAATGGCTTAAAAAATAAATCGAGGAGTATTTCCTCCTTTTCTAAATTTGGAAGGGTTTATGAAGAATTGGCACTAATTTTTATTTAAATATTTTGTAGAAGTGAACTGAGAAGTCATCTGGGAAAAGCCTTAGTTTGTTTATTGTTTGTTTTGTTTTTGCTTTTCACCTCATTTCATTGTTTGTTGCATCTTTTTTCATTACTATGTAGCCCCTGTAAATGCTCTTCCATCTTCCCCTGCAATCACCACACTGTGGTCTGTGTCCACGAGTCCTTTCTCCTTTTTGATCAATCCCTCTGCCACCTGTGCCCCACCCAGGACTGTCACCCTGCTCTTTTTTTATGAATCTGTTTCTATTTTGAGTCTTAGTTCAGTTTGTTCATTAGCTTCTACAGATGAGTGAGATCGTATGGTATTTGTCTTTCTCTGGCTAATTTCATTTAGCATAATGTTCTCCAGGTCCATCCATGCTATTACAAAATGTAAAATTTTCTTTCTTTCTTTCTGTATTATTTTGTGGCCCAGTAGTATTTAATGGTGTTAATGTACCATAGTCATTTTATCCATTCATCTGTTGATGGGCACTTGTACTACTTCAAAATCTTGGCAATTGTAAATAACATTGCCATGAATATAGGGGTGCTTAGATTTTTTTAAGTTAGTTTTTTTGAATTTCTTCATGTAAATCCCCAGAAGTAGAATTGCTGCATTATAGTTCTGTTTTTAGTTTTTTGAGGTATCTCTATGTTGTTTTCTGCAGTGGCCGTACAAATCTGCATTCACAACAATCGAGCAAAAGCGTTCCCCTTTCTTCACATTCTCTTTAGCATTTGTTGTTTGATTTATTGATGATAACCATTCTGACTGGTGTATGATAATATCTCATTGTAATTTTAATTTGCATCTCTAATGATCAGTGACAATGAGCACATTTTCATATGACTATTGGCCATCTGTATGTCCTCTTTGGAGAGGTGTCTATGTATGTCCTTTGCTCATTTTTTCAATTGGATTATTTTTTTGGTGTTGAGTTTTATAATTTCCTTATTGGATATTAACCCCTTATCAGATGTATTAGTGAATATGTTCTCTCATTCTGTGGGTTGTCTTTATATTTTGTGGATGGTTTCCTTTGCTGTGCAAAAACTTTTTACTTTGATGCTGTTCCATTTGTTTATTTTTTCTTTTGTTTCCCTTACTTAAGGAGATGTATCAGAAAAAAAGATATTGCTATGAGCAATGTCCAAGATTTTGCTGCTTATATTTTCTTCTAGAATTTTTGTTTTGTTTTATTTTATTTTGGGGTCTAATATTTAAGTCTTTAGTCCACTTTTAGTTTATTTTCATGTCTGGCATAAGAAGGTGGTCTAGTTTCATTTGCTTTATTCCTCTTTCAAATATTATTTGACTATAAAGGTGCAAGTTTATTTCTGGGCTCTCTATTCTCTTCCATTGATCTACATCTTGCTGTTTATGCCTGTACCATGTACCATGGTACATGTACCATGCTGTTTAGATTACTATGGCCTTATAGTATAGTTTGATATTATGTAGCATGATTCCTCCAACTTTTTTTCTTTTTTCTCAAGATCACTCGAGATCCCTTGCTATTTGGGACTTTTTGTGGTTCCATACAATCTTTTGAAATATTTGATCTACTTTTGTAAAATATCTCATTGGTATTTTGATAGGAATCATATTGAATTTATAGATTTCTTTGGGTAGTTTGGACATTTTAATGTTGTTAATTCTAACTATCCATGAACATCATATGTACTTCCACTTATATATGTAGGGGACCAGTTTGTTTTAAATCTGGCAAATGTGACTCAGATCTGTAGGGAAAACCAAAAGGGGTAGAGTGGTAGGCAAGAGCCAGACCCTCAAACTGGGTTTTCTAGTGGGAATCAGGCCTAGAAAATGCATCCAGACTATAGTGGCTTGCTCTTGCTACAACTCCCTCACCCTGGTCTGAAACAGTAGATGTTTATTGCCTGTCTTCAAGGTAATTTCCAAAGCTTGTGTGAATTTACCAAGCACAAAGCATAGTCAGCTTGCCACCTTTCCCTTCTGCATTTGCTCTTGTCATTTCCTTGATTGTACCTAAAATGCAGACGATGGCATTCTATGAATTAGATAATAAATCCTTCTTTGATGTAAGACCTAAGTAGACAATAAAAGCCTGTCCAGGCAAGTGTTAGGGTGCTCTCTCCTTGAGAGAAGTAGCCGCAGGACTCTCATCTTAAGAGAGTTCCATACGGTCCCTTCCCCTCCCCAGGACGGCTGCAGTCTGTGCATTTGTTTTGTCTTCATAACACAAAGACACTGCTGGAGTCTGTCACGATATGTTTCTTCAATTTCTTTCATTTGTGTCTCACAGTCCTAAAAATTTGTCAAGTACAGTTCTTTTACAATTTTGGTTAGATTTATTACTAAGCATTTTATTCTTTTTCAAGGAATTATGAATGAGATTATTTTCTTAATTTCCCTTTCTTAATTTTCCCTATTTTAAATTTTACATATAAAAGTGCAACTGATTCCTGGATATTGCTTTTGTATTATGCTATTTTACTGAATTCATTAATAGTTCTAGTAGTTTCTTGGTAGATTCTTTAGGGTTCTCTATGTACAATATCATGTCATCTGCAAATAAAGACAATTTCACTTCTTCCTTTCCAATTGAGACGTCTTTCATTTCTTCTTCTTGTCTGATTGCTGTGGCTAGGACTTCCAGTACTATGTTGAACAAGAGAGGTGAAAGTGGGCGTCCCTCTCTTGTTCCCAGTCTTCAGGGCAACATTTGTAGTTTTTGCCCATTTAGTATGTTGCTGGCAGTGGGTTTGCTATATATGGCCTTTATTATGTTTGAGTATGTGCTCTCTATTTTCATTTTGCTGAGAGTTTTATCATAAATGTGTGCTGAATTTTATCAAATATTTTTCTGCATTTATTGGTCTATCATGAGTTTTTATCCTTCATTTTGTCTTTGTGGTTTATCACATTTGTTGATTTTCAAATGTTGTACCGACCATACATTCTTGGAATAAATTCTACATGATCATAGTGTATGATCTTTTTGATACATTACTGTAATTGGTTTGCTAATATTTTATCAAGAATTTTAGCATCTAAGTTCATCAGGAATATTGGCCTATATATTTTTTGTAGTGTCTTTATCTGGGTTTGGATTTAAAATAATGCTGGACTCGTAAAATAAGCTTGGAGTCTTCCATGCTCTTCAAGATTTTATGGAATAGTTTGAGAAGGAGAAGTGTTAGTTCTTCTTGAAATATTTGGTAAAATTCACCTGTGTGGCCATCCTGTCTAGAGTTTTGTTTTTGGGGTGCCTTTAATTATTATTTCAATTTCACTAATAATCTGTCTATTCAGGTTCTTTGTTTCTTTTTGATTTAGCTTTGCAGGATTGTATGTTTCAAGGAATTTATCCATTTCATCCAGATTGTCCAATTTGTTGGCATAAAGTTGCTTATAATATTTTCTTACAATGCTTTGTATTCCTTTTGTGTCAGTTTCTCCTCTTCATTTCAGGTTGTATTTATTTGGGTCCTCCTTTTTCTTGATGGCTTGGGTTGAAGGTTTGCCAATCTGTTTATCTTTTCACAGAATCCAGCTCTTGGATTCACTAATTTTTTGTTGTTTGGGGTCAAAGTCATATTTGTCATAAAATGAATTGCAGAGAAATTTTCTTTCTGCTCTGAAAGAATTTATATACAGATAATGATTAAAAAGGCTTGAGAGCCTGTAGAGCTTCACTATATGTGCACCTCTGTGTGTTGGTTTCATTTTTGGTAAATAAGCACTGTGTCAAGACTATGCCTGGTGCTTCCAATAAAGGCCCTCCTTGACAATTCTTGAAATGTAATTATCAAGAGAGCTGAAATATCTGCTCAATTTATTAAGCTATATAATTTTTTTTACAATTTCCCACTACCTTGAGAGTAAAGTGTTATCAAATATCAGAGTCAATCTTTGGGTTTTGATTCTTTCCAGAATGTGGCCCTTCAAGACCTCTCCTCCCAAGCAACTTACCAATACCTTCAATGGAGTATTTATAACACTTCCCCCAATTTCCTAGTTACTCTGGGTAGGAAGACTGATCTGAATCAAGTTAATTTGCCATTGCTAGAACACAATATACTACAAATTGTTTGTGTGTGTGTGTGTGTTTTAATTTTCACATTTATGAATATTTAACTCATACTTTCTATTATTAATTTCTACTTTATAATTATGACCTGGTAACTATAATTTATATTTTTCAGGTTTTACTGATGTTCTAGTATGTGGCAGTGTTTTTGAAATGTTGTATATTAGCTTCTAGAAGAATGTTGACTGCTAATGAAGCTTGTTAAACATTTATATATTTTATAGTGTTCCACTCTGGAAGAAAGATGTCAAATTATCTTACTAAAATAAGTTTTTGTTATCTATTCTCTGGTCTGTTTTCCTCTTGATCTACTTTAATGAAAATTGGGCTCTGCATATTTTATTTTTTTTACAGTGATGACCAGATGGCCACCAGAGGTGTTAAAGTGATAAGAGACAGAGAAAGAGAGGGAAAATTAACCTTTTGCTAATAGCTCCAGCAATATTTATGGAGATCACTATGATCAGCTTCATTTGTTCCAAATGTTTCTTACTCCATCTCTGTGTCAAGGAAGTTAGATGCTCCCATGCACTTCTCTTCTTTTACCTTCTAAGAGAATAAAGGAGGAGGCAGTAGGAACAGAAAATTGTTTGGGGGAAGTGGTTTTTTTTTTCATAGAGAGTCTAGATAGTACTTGTTTACACATTTGTCATTTTTTTAAATATCCAAATAAATGTGAATAATTTATTTTTAAAAGTAAATATTAGGTATTTGAATGCATTACACAAAGATTCAGAAATGAGAATAAATTCAGGCAACCAATAAATATGAGAAATAGACTACCTATTTTTCACTTTTTTTAATTAAAATGTTGCCATGAACTAAGTTCCCGCCACAGTGCTTCTCTATGGGAGACATATTGTTACTCCATTTTTAGCGCCATGGTAAAGAGGTAGGTTTAGTATTTTCCTTGTTAACTGCCCAGGTTAGCTATGATGGAAGCATTTGTCTCCTTCAACCTGACTAAAAGGAAAAGTACAATAAATATATCTTCTTTTTATTTAAAGTTTGCTCAGCAAACTAACTTTATTTTATAATGCCGTTGACATCTTTCACTTTTGCACCCTAAGAACCCTGATCAAAAACATTCAGTCTCTTCTTCCATGATTCACATCTGCCTTTATTATAATTGTATCTTTTGTGTTTTCACCTCAAACCACTGGCTTTGCCATGTCCTTAACTTTTTAAAAATATTTTATTTTTTTATCTTTAGAGGGGAAGGGAAGGAGAGAGGGAGATAAATATCAATATACAGTTGCCTCTCGTGCGTCCCCTGCTGGGAACTGGCCTGCAACCCAGGCATGTGCCCTGACTGGGAATCGAACTGTGATCCTTTAGTTCACAGGCCCACATTCAATCCGCTGAGCTATGGCAGCTATGGAGCTATGGTACATTCTTAACTTTTTATTAGTTCTTTATAGGTAAATTGAAATTTTTTTGAGCACTTAAGCAGAAATAAACTATAATTTATGGCTTACTAATAGGAAACTATCTAAAATAGACCTCAGTACTAAAAATGCTTTAATATTAAACACTAAGTCATTTCAATGTATTTAAATAAGAGCAAACTGGAGAATTTACAACTAACTACACATTCTCACATTTTGTTTGTATTTAAACATCCCCTTTTCTGACCAATCTTTCACACTCAAAAATTACATTTTGAACCCTATTTTTCCAAGTACAGCTCTGTGTGTTTTCACCAGTGCTGCTGTAAGCAATACCTCGTACAGCTATTTTTAATTTCTTCTTCCCCTTAAAATGATGTCTATCAGGTTTCCACTCTATTAACTGACCCCACAAATGTGTCTGCTGCCTCCATGTTGCTCCCTTCACTCAGCCGTCCTGATCTTTCTCACCTCTTGGCAGCATTTGATATGGTTCATTATCTCTTCCTTGATACAACTCTCATTTGGTTTCTACGTGAGCCCACTTTCTCTTAGCTCTATCCTACTTCTTTTTATTTCAGTCTCCTTTTTCCTTCTGTTTTTGACTTTTTAATATAGAAATGCCACAGGACCTATCTTTGATCTGTTTTATCTTTACTGTTTTCTTTGATGATTTTTATCTAGTGCAATGACTTTAAATATCATCGTTATGCCAGGGACTTTGAAATTCACATTTCTAGCCCAAAACTGTCTCCCACCTTCCACACACATTTTCAACTGTTTACTCATTACTGCTACTTGAATTTGTAATAGACATTTTGAATTAAACATGACCAAAACTGCTGATTTTCTCTCTAAAGCCTACTCCACCCATAATTTTCTTTATTTCATGGAAACTCCATCTTTCCGGTGTCACGTCAAAGACAATGCATTCATCCTGGCTCCTCTCTTTCCCACATATATTAATGATGACCACCAAGAAATACTGTTGGCTTCAAAATATACCCAGAAATGGACCCTTCACATTTCCACCTTTGTCCAGACCACAGCCATTTCTTTCTGGGTTATGGCAGTATCTTCCCAATAGTTCTCCTTATTTGTATCCCAAACCCTGATAACCCCTCTTTAAAAAGAGGATCACAGTGATGCTTTTAAAACACAAGTGAGCTTGTCACTTAAAATGCACATGATGCTTTATTTCATTCATCATGAAAGTCACATTCCTTAAACTGACTTGCAATATTCTACATGATCTCATCAGTCTATTGCCTTCTTTCTTATTGTTCTTTCTCTCACTTGCCCTGCTCTAACCACGCTGGTATCGATATTGATCCCTGGTCCTGCTAGTTGTTCTGCCTTCTGACTTTCTGGTTGTAGTCTGTATTGTGACTAGAATAGTCTTCTAACAGATATGTCCATGCTTAGCTCCATTACTTCCTTCAAATGTCCAAATTTTATCTTTCCTTTTTGATTACATACACCTCTCAAGTTTTCTGTAGTTTGCAATACTGCTTGGTATGTTTTTCTGTCAAACATACAATATTATTCTTTCTTGTAATATTTGATTTTTTAAATTGCCTGTCTTATTTGTTTCAATACTCTTAATGAATACTGCACATCTACAGGAATCATTACTGTGTTCATTTAGCCAAGTACATTGTACTTATTCACAAGATACTTACTAAATGTTTGAATACTCTCCATAAGTCATATACAACAAAATGTGATTGAATGATCCCTGATGTTATCCTTTTGTTTACTATAGATATTACCAAAACCAAAATACAACTAAATTTAGTAAGTATACTATATTTTATTTAATGGTACAGTAAGAATAATACAGATGATAGACAATGCAGTGATTTTTACATCACTGGATTTAGGTCCCATTTTGCTTCTACTAATGTGTATGAAGTTTAGGCAAATAGATTAAAGTCATAGTTATAAAAATAATATTTACTAGCTTACATGAGTTTTAAGATTTCTAAAACTGCATTCAAGACTGGTGGTAAGATTTGAAAAGACACAACTGTGGAATGAAAACAAACTGGAGCAACAGGGAAACAGGGTGTGTTCACGCATCGATCATGAGTTTCTCTGGACAAGCAACTGCAGTGCAGCGCTATCAAAGGCTCTGGAATCAGATTATACAAGCTTCAAAGCTCTGCTCCTCAAATGAAGTTGTCAGCAGCTAGTTATTAATCTTTTAAATCCTCAATTCCTTTATCTGTAAAATGGGGTCTGAATAGTACCTATCCCTTGGACATGATAAAGGATTAAATAAGCTAAAGGTATTAGAGCCTGTAGCTATTTGCTCCTCAAGTAGTAAGTATCAAACAAGTGTTTCTTATTATAGAGAAGAGATATTGAATAACATTACATATACCCAGTACGTTGAAGTTTCACGTTTAAACATACTTTCTGAGTATAGAGAGTATCAAAATTTAACACACTGTAACAGTTAAATTCGCATCCAATCAAAATACTCTAGTGAATAGAAAAAAAATGAAGTCAAATAAGATAAACATTTACCTTACATGGAATCAACTGTACCAACCCAATATTAACTGAAAATGTATTACGCTATAACATGTAAGTTTAATACATCATTACCCCTAAATGTATGGTAACTAGTTCATCTGATTCCCATTTTGTTAAAAGGTTATTTTTCATAACACATGATAAAAAACTTATTGTTACATTTATCAATACTTATTGTGTCACTTTTGAGTGTTTGAAGAGATTTTCCAAGATATTGTTAACTCCATCTGAGTCACTCCATATGTCTTCATTAGAATATAACTTGGTGTTTCATGCTCAGAGTCTTATTTTGTGGTGAGCCAGATGTATCTGTGAACAGATGTAAAACTAAAATATTAGAGTTAAAATAAGGAAAAGAACAGGGAGACACTGTTCCCTTGACTTCATAGAACAGAAGAAGTTTTCTATTAATATAATCCTATGATGATATAAATAGGATGGCACTGGAAAGAGGGAGGTTGACAAATTCTGTAATACAAAGTCAAGGTGAATTCAACAGAATATATTAAATTATGTAAATTGGGGATGATGAAAAGAAACAAATTAAAAATAAAGTTTCAATAGATAAGTCCATATTTCACACACTGAAATTGCTACATCATATATATATTAAGTTTATACATGTTGAATATATTGATGATTACACAATTTTCTCATGTTAAATCTTATTTTCTTTTTTATCAGTGTAACTTTCAGTGGTAATATGTGATCCTAATTCTATATAAAATTTTTCCATAGGATGCTTGGAAAAAATGGAACTTCATAAGTTTGTAAAAAATACCCCAAACCAAACTAATTTAATCATGTAGTACATAACTTTTTCTTAGGAAAAGCCTTACATTTTAAAGGATAACAATATCCATGAAAGGCTACCTTGAACAATGCTAGACTAGATCCCAGAATTTGTTGTCAAACCAAACATTCTAGACACAACTGTAAGTCAGTATCTTCTACACTTTCTTTTCTATGAGGAATATAAGCTTAAAGATTGTTTTAGAGATGAGCTTCAAGTGAATATTTTTGATGTATTGAATCTCAGAACATTTTTAAATTTACAGCACATTTCTCTTTAAAATGTCATTGTAATTCTACCCCATATACTTTTTATCATTTCAACAACCTAACGGTAGAAATTCAGTCTATTAAAGTGTTGCAATGCTTTTGAAGTAATCTTTCTAACATAGTTCTAACTTTCTTTTCTTAAAAAGTATTCTGCATGTTGTGGTAACATGAAAGTTAAATAATACTATAATGACTTGGGTCACAGTTACAAGGCAAATAAAAATATATAAAAGTAGTTATATCTTACATAAATGAAGTCAAATAAACAGCAATGCCTTTTAAAAATAGTTGTAATATTTACCATCTGGAGAAATTAAATGAATTTATAACACTAACATATACATATGTATGTTTTTTGAAAAAGGAGGAGCTGTGTGGATAATATGTCTTCTGATATTATAGCAAACTCATTAGAATAGAGCAATATTCATTGCACGGGAAACCCTAACCATGAAAGCTATTAAAGGAGAAAATGGTTGCCAAATATATCATAGTAAAAACAACTGTGATTTTTACACAAGCTGAAATAAATTAGTGATAACATTTATATTTTTAAAGAGTACATGAATGTTTCTATGTATGAGTATGTATCATATGTAAGCCTACCAAGATTATTCATGCTGTACAGAGAATCAGCAGATTTATAAGTTTTGTCTGTCTTTTTGAGGACTGCTGCATAGCAGGAGATGCCTAACTGGAAGAAGTGACACAGAGAATGTTATGTAATAATATGCTTAATATGTGCTTACCTCTAAAAACAATTGAAATAGCAATAAAATGAAGTGAAATTGAAAGGAAATGTAGCCCTGCAGTTGTACAACAATACGCAGTTGTTATCTCAGCATACAGCTAACTTTTGATATAAAATAGTTTATAATTTAGCATGGCTTAAGTGTTAAAGGGTTTAATCTTAAAATGGCTATGGATATTTAAACAAGTGATCAGGTGCTTTTCATATCCTCTGCTCTAGAAATATGGCTTGTATGTGTGTAAATATTTTTCTCTCATGTATGTATGTTCTCATATGTGACTTGTGTTGGTGTGGGACTCGCACAAGCAGGATTCCATTGCCAGGTTCAGATGTAAATTCTAATAATGCAAAATGCAAATGAATGGCTGATAAAATCCCCCAAAAGGAAATTGAAGGCAGAGATCTAAAATGTAATAGTTGTCATTGTTTTTCAATTTAGAAAGTGTATTGATTTATTTTGATATGTTAATTCATTGAAAAATGTGGTATTGTTTTTTGCTTGATACTTTTTAAGCATACTTAAAAGAGTAGTTACTTCTGATATAAAATGACTTAATGGATATTATAAAAACAAATGTTATATTTATCTGTAATGTTTAAATATTTTCTTTAGGTGAATAATTTATTTCTTCTTTTTGATAGATTTATTTTTGCTAAAAGTTCCCTCTAAATAGTACTTCACCTGCATTTTACCAACTTTATCATGTGTTTAAAAATTATGTAATTACTTTTTATTTTTATTTTTATTTTTCCCCAAAATCTTTGGGTGGCGGTTAGCAAGCATTTGCTACTATTCTTTCTCTTAATTACAGAATTTTAATAGTGTTAACTTGTTGAAACGTACTGAGGTTTTGTGGGCTGGTAAGTAGTCAGTTGGATCAACAGTCTACATCTACTTGGAAAGAATTTTTATTACTTGTTAATTATGATAAAGTTTTTCTTTTTAACAAATGTAATTCAGATTTATTTATATTCTATAAATAATTCTAGATACAGTTTTAGACAAAGATCTTTTATACAGAATTTTTTAAAGAAGGTTGCATATATAAAGCTTTGTTATTCTAATATTTTATAAACTTAATTAACTTTTGATATTAATATACTAGTAATACCATTATAAAATATAAAATTACAATCATTAATATAATTACAGCTGTCTCTATTCTATTGATTACATGTGTCTATTACTATTATATTTCCTTAAGATATAAATCCATTTATTTTATAAGCATTTTAATGTTTTATTACCTTAATCAGCCTCTCCATTATTTATGTGAAACAATTTTTTAATCACTAAGTTTAATTAATCAATATTTTATTATTTTTATTTATTTATTTATTTTAATTTTATTTAGTTATTTTTCAAGTACAGTTTTTTGTCTATTTCTCCCATCCCATCCCCCCTCCGCCCAGTCTCCCCACCTCCCTCCCATTCCCCCCCCCCCCGCCTCATCCCTGTGTCTTTCATACTTGTTCCTCAAAATCCCTCCCCTTTTTTCCCCTTAAATTCCCTTCCCTCTCCCCTCTGGTAACTGCCCACTTGTTCTCTATTTCAGTGCCTTTGTTTTTATTCTGTTTGCTTGTTTGTTTTGTTGTTTAGCTTCCTGTTAAAGGTGAGATCATATGGTATTTGTCCTTCAATGCCTGGCCTATTTCACTCAGCATAATGCTTTCCAGTTCCATTCATGTTGTTGCAAAGGGTAATAGCTCTAATATTTTAAAATGTTCTTTTATATTTTCTAAATGCTATTATGTATTTTAAAGTAAGAATTGTTTCTTAAAATTATTTGCATAGTACTTTATTTTTCTGCTTTGAAATATGTTCATTTTAATGACTCTGATAAGTACATAATAAAAGCTTATTAAAACTCAAACTCAATTGCCCAATCAATGCTGAAATTTACCGATATCTATGTATGTCCTAGACCAGATTGTTTTAACTACTCTGTGCTCTCATGTTCCTTCTATCCTCCCTGCACTGGTCCAATATCGGTTTTTTTTGCAATAGTGTATGTTGATTTCTATGGTTATACTCTAATTGTTTGGACATTTCAAAAATCCAGCCAGCAACAGATTTTTAATTAAGATTTTATTTATCTAATTTTTTAAATCTTATTGCTTCCACCTGGATGAGTTGCTTTTCTTGCTGGGAATTCCTCCAAAGTTATTTTAAAGATTCTCTTTTTGTGGTGATGTTCTTGATTCTGTGTGCCTGAGAACATCTGTAATTCATGCTGGTATTTAAATGACTGCTCAGATCAGAGGTCAGTAAAATTTTTCCGGAAAGAGTGAAATAGTAAATGTTAGAGGCCTCACAGGCCATTTGCTCCTCTTCTCAAGTTTCAACTCTGCCATTAAATCAGGAAAGCATCCATAGAGGAAATATAAATGAGTGTGCACGGCTGTGTTCCAGTAAAATCTTATGTCTAAAACAGGCAGCAAGCTACAAGTCATAGTTGGTCGCGAATTTATATAAAATTATTGGTTTAGGTTCTTCTTTTTATATACACAAATTACTACATTGTCTTTCACTGGTGATGCATTTGAAAAATATATTATTTTATATACTATACTTTAATGAGTGGTATCCTTTTTTCCGAAGGGAACTTCAAAATTTTCTCTTTTCAAAAATCATTTTATATTTTACAATGAATGTCTAGAGTATTTGATGTGTTTTTTGTTTGTTTGTTTATATTCGTTCTATTCTGTCCTATTCAGAGCTTTATGCACTTTTTCAATCAAACAATTTGTTTTAAATAATTATCAGAATTTGTCATTTGTTATTTGTATAAATATCAATCTCTTTGTATTTATATCAGTCTGGAATTCTTTCTAGATTGTCCCTTAGCCGTTGTTAATACTTTAATTTGTTTTTTTCAATTTTATCCATCTTCATTGTACCTCTTACATGAGTTTTTGACCCTGAATTGCAGGATACTCAAAATTGTTTGCTGTATTTATTTCTAACACTAGGCTCATTAGTTTAACAATTAGTTTTTAAACTTATAGTATCTTTTTATCAGGCCGATGATATTTAAATTTTTTATATTAATTCTGTCTTCTCTATGATATTTTTTCCGCCTATTTATTCTTAAATATTTCTTTTTTTCTATATGTGTTCTATTATTTCTTGTGATTTCCCCTGTTTTCTCCATTGGGATTCTCTGCTGCCAAAGCTAATTAAAATTATTTTACCTTACTTTGTGCTTTTGTAAGTAAGATTTGAGGTAATAATGCTACCAAACAGGGACCAGCCTGGAATGTTTGTCTCAGGCTGGCTTGTACTGTATGTGGGTTCTTGACTTTGAGTAGGAAAGATTTCACAACCTAAGTCCGGTAGTTTCTGAGAGTTTATTTATTAAAGCTGGGGACAGTTAGACAAAGGAAGGATTTGGGGTAGAAGAGCAACCCAGTAGAGCCTAGGCTGTGCTCTGCTTTGGGTCCCAAGAAATGTAACAAGAAAGAAGTGAGCCAAGGCAGGACTGTTGTTAGTTCGTTGGGAAGGTCATGGAGACGGAAGTGAGCCAAGGTGGGGCTTCTTTAGCTCACTAGGAAGTCTGAGGAAAAGGGACCTTGGAGATAAGATCCAGGGTAAGCCTGGGATGAGCTGGACTGCCCACTGCTACCCTGGTTGTGGTGGGGACCCTTAGAATTTAGGAGGAAGGAACAAGCTCATGCCCCAGATGGGACTTGACTGTGCTCTAAAATAAGCTGATACCTGGTCTTTGTTTGGAGGGTTTTATCTGTCTTCTGGGGGTGAAAATCTTAAAGGAGAGTGTTAGCAGAATAATCATTAGCTTTTCAGGTCCTTTCTTAATATACTGATGCATCAAAATGATAATATACGGGAGTTTGCAATTATTCTTTGGGCTGCTTTACTGTTTTACTTTTTATCTTGGGTCTGGCTTTAAAGGAGTTTTTATAATTTGTTCCACTACTTCATCTGTCCGTGTGTCTAGCTGGCACAAATGGCGTTAATTGGGTCTTTCTTTTCTATTTTCCCAGACCAGGGTGAGTTAAGCTATTTATTCTCTGGTTAGAAAGGTTAGGTATAAACTATTTGATCTCAAGCACCCTTGGTTGGGGAAGATAAGGTCTTGTGATTCACTAGCTGGCTATGAGTCATTCAAATTGTGCAGCCCTGCTTAGTTTTCTTGTCTCAGCTTTTCTATTCCACTTGCGCAGGACTTTTCCTAGTTTCTCCCTATCCTACGTTGTCACAGTAAGTGCTGCGGACTCAGAGTAAGCAGCGCCATTCAAATGCTACCTTCAGAACTGGCGATCTAATCTCAATCCAAATGTTCCCCACCTTCTCTCCACCCCACCACTGGCCTCCCTTGCATCCTCCATTCATACCCAAATCTGTCCATCTGCTCTCCTAGACTTCTTCATATCTAGGTTTTGTGGGAAAGGAAGAACAGAAGCCAGGAGATTTCAGCCTACATCAATTACCTTTGGAAAACAACCCTGGCTCACACAGAAGGGACACCACATAAAATTAACACATGCAGTCATTTACTAAGTTTCTATATTGATTAGTGATTGGCCAACATTTACATGTTGTTTCTAATTTTAATTATACAAAGCTGGTGACTAAGAGAAAAAGAAGTTAGGATTACACAAGGAAAAGCAGAGGTGGTTGATAAGAAAACTTCATTGCAAGCCTATGAATGTTCTTGAGGGAAGGCTATGCTTTTATCTTGGACATCCTAATGGCCTACTTGACAAGTATGTTTCCTCCTGTAAGATCAGAAGATGTTTGTATTCTCCTTGTTGTTATTAAAGAAGCTTTCTTTTTCTAGGACACTAGATTTTTAACATGAATTTGAAAGAAAGTACGTTTTCCTCAGCTGCAGATCCCATCTGTTCAAATTTACATAACATTTATAAATGAGGATTTACAAGCCTTTTACAGTGATTTTGGTCTTTAGGGTTTGGGTAGTGAAACAGGAGGGAGGATTGTTACATTTGAATTGGCCTAGAGATAAAAGCTGCCTAAGATCTACCAGCCAGGGAAATAATTCTAATTAAAGTGTGAGCATCTTTTTAACACTTTCACCTACAATAAATTATTTAATTAAACTTTTAAGTAGATTAAATTGAAGAAATTAAATTGACAAAATTGTATCTTTTCTGTCTCACTTCCAAATAATTCTCAAACTATATTTAGTATGTATTTGTTTTTATTTATTTATTTTAGAGAAAGGGGGTGGGAGAGAGGAAGACAGGGACAGAAACATCAGTGTGTGGCTGCCTCTCCAGCGCCCACAACCGGGGACCTGGCCCACAACCCAGGCATGTGCCCTGACTGGGAATTCAAGTGACAACCCCCTGGTTTGCAAACCAGGTTAAATCTACTGAGCCACACCAGCCAGGGCATATATTTAATATTTTTTAATATTTTATTTATTTATTTTTAGAGAGAAGGGAGGAGTGGAAGAGGTAGAGAAACATTGGTGTGAGAGAGAAACATCAATTGGTTACTTTTCATACATACCCCAATTGATAGGGAACTCAAGACTTGGAAAATTTTAGCTTAAGTTAAAAAGTTCCAAATCTAGCAAGTGATGTTTATGTTAAAGTTTTTGTTTCAGAAACTGCAGATAGGGCCTGTCCTAGCTCCTAGGAAAACAGCCAAACTCCTGGGGCACTACTACAGATTACCTACTGCCTGGGGACAAGTGGAGGCATCCGGGCCTTTGTGTCCCAGGGAGAGACGGTCACCACCCTCCCCTGGGAACAGCTAGCTGCCCAGGACAAGAATGTTGCAGTTTCTGCTCAGAATGGCCACACAGAAGGGATCATAAACAAAGCAACAACAAATGTTGGAGAGGTTGTAGGGAAAAGGGGACCCTAGTTCACTGTTGGTAGGATTGCAGGCTGGTGCAACCATTATGGAATTTTCTAAGAAAACTAAAAATGGACCTGCCTTTTGACCCAGCAATTCTGTAACAGGGTGAAGCCAAGGGAGGGCGGCAGAAAAGAATTTGGGATGGGGTCCAGAGCTCAGGGTATCCAGGAAATATTAAGATGCCCTCACCCCCCCCCCAGGTGTCATTTGGGGGAAGGGACAAATGGAGCCAGAGCCATTGAGAGCTGTTTGCATAGCAACGGTTTCACAGCTAACCTATGGAATGGTCATTTAACATATCTATAACCTTTAACTGGTGTCATAGATATGTTAAATGGTGGTGGCTGGGCTTGGAGCTAAGGGGATGAAGTCACTTCCCCCCAAGATGTAAATGGGGGCAGGTCCTCCGAATTACAGCGCCTGCATGGGAGCTTGGAATTGATTGGCTCCATGCCACGGGGCCATACCTGCCCAGACTCATGATGGCAGCCCAGTAAACTTGCAATAATATGGGAGTCCTGGCAGGTGTAACCAATTGTGGGAGGAGTCGGAAATGGGGTTGCAAAGAAGGACTGCCGGGGGGGGGGGGGTGAGATTTAAACCCACACGCAGCAGCCATTGAAAAAAGAGCCATGCTGTTTCAGCAGAGTAAGGATCCCCTCTTGGCAAGGTGAAGGGGGAGAGCCACACGGTTTTAGAAGAATGTAGACCCCTGCAGCCAGCTGAGACAGCCACGAGATTTTGCCAGAGTGGGGACCCTTCTTGCCCAGGTGAAAGAGAACCACACACTTCACCAGAATGGGGACCTCTGCAGCCAGGTGAAGAATAAAGCCATACGCTTTTGGTCAGAGTGCCGACCCCTGCAGCTTTGGTAGAAGAGGCCCATGTGGCTTTGGGATTCTCCCTTTGGCTGTGTGGCCTGGGAAGCAGGAGAGACTTTGACTGGAAGAAAGGTGAAAGAACTCTTGCCAGTGGACCATGAGAAAGTGCCACATGACTGGATTAACTGGAGATCCTGCCTGGATGGCAACACAGCTAACAGTGCAGGCAGCCTGAAACACAGACGTGTGCTTCTTTTTCTGAGATACGGTACCCCGAATTAGGGCAGAGGGAAGGAAGTACTGTGGGCGCCTGTGGTTATCCTAAAGTACTTCGATATTTTTATGGGGACATTGGGTCACTAGTTTAAGTCTGTAGAGCTTTAAATAAATCTTTCCTTTCCTTCTCACAAATCTTTGACATTGAGAGATGTCTTCCTCTGGCGGCGGACAGACGAGCCCAGTAGGTATTAATATACCATCCTTGGGAGGGGCCCCTGTTGCTTTGTAGCAGTTTTTGGCATCCCTGGGTGGGCCAAATATTGCCTCCCCCTTGGACCTCTGTTTGGTAACAATTCCAGTGTTAAGAGTATATCTTAAGAACACTGAAACACCAATCCATAAGAATCTATGCACCCCAATGTTCATAGCAGCACAATTTACAATAGCCAAGAGCTGGTAGCAACCTAGGTGCCCATCGGTAAATGAATAAATCAAAAAACTATGGTACATTTACACAATGGGATTCTATGCAGCAGAAAGAAAGAAGGAGCTACTACCCTTTTCAACAGCATGGATGGAACTGGAAAGCATCATGCTGAGTGAAATAAGCCAGATGGTGAAAGACAAATACCATATGATCTCACCTATAATAGGAAGCTAAACAATAAAACAAACAAGCAAAATATAACCAAAGACACTGAAATAGAGAACGGGCTGACAGGGACCAGAGGTGAGAGGAGAAAGAATTTCAGGGGAAAAGGGGAAGGATTTACAGGAACTAGTATAAAGGACACATGGACAACAACTAAGGGAGGGGAATCGGAGGTAGGTGGGGAGCACTGGGGTATGTGGACTGGATGGGAGTAAAAGACAGAAAACTGTACTTGAAGAATAATTAAATAATAATGTTAAAAAAAAGAATGTTGCAGCTTCTGAATCTCAAAGCTCATACCACACCTTGTTTATTACCACCCACCCTTACAAAAGGTCTGGCCTGGAAAGAAAAGACAAGATGGTCTGTTAGGGTATGAACCCACCATCTTCTCAGATGGCCGGCCATCTGAATAAAGCACCCATTTTTTTTAATTCAAAAAATTAAATCACTGTCATTGCTTATTGGGTTTGGTAATGGCAGGAAGCCCGAACGCCCGTGTCTTTTCCAGTTACACAATCAGGGACTGAGCCCAAAACAGGCTTGTGATCTGACAGGGAATCAAACTGGTGACCTTTCGCTTTGCAGGATGGTGCCCAACCCACTGAGCCACGCCGCTAAGAGTAATATGTGTTCTTTTTAAAAGTATATGTATTTCAAACACTTCAAAGACTCTCAGTTTCCTTTGAGATTAGTTACTTTCCCTCTTCAATTCAGCTGCCTGGAGAACACCATCTTAAAATGTTATAAAATTATTTAATGTTGAAATGTATATAAACTCACCAAAAATATATCTGTGTAAGCATGTTATTATGATTTGAATTGATTTAAATTTGAAAGAAAAGTGTTCACACATGTAAACATAAACAATTCTTCAAACCTGTAAGAATTTTGTGTGAGTTTATGTGGGCCAAACTGATGACAAGTGCAGGGAAACAAAATCTCAACATATTGAGGAACTGCTCCAGAGAATGGCAGTTCTGTGCCTAGTTTTATACATCACAGTCAAAGGGGGAGGCTTAAGGAAGATACCATGAAATTCGCTGGTAATAGATTAGAGAGGCAGGAGAAAGCAAAGTGGGGAAATCCGCGAAAGTAACAAAGAGGTGGGGAGAGGCAGGGCAAAGACAGAAGATCTCTGAGAATGGTCTATGTTGTTTTTTTTTAAATAGGTGGGTATAGGATGGTTAACAGTTAACATTTAACGTGATAATAATGAGGGATCTGTGGTACCTGCTCTGGTGCAGTGAGGGGTCTGGAAAAAAATGAAGTTACCCTGATATTCTAAAGGCATCAAAGGCAGGCTATTGCTGCTGCAAAAAAGACAAACAAGATCAGTTAAGGTAAAGAGTGACTCTTGTTAGGGCAAGTTCTCCCCTAGGAGATGACTGCCCACCATGACCTGCTTTCACTTAAAAAAGTTTTCATTTCAGACCATCCTCTGCTGTTACTTTAGTCTCTGAGTTTGTGAGGCTGCCACGCAGGACTCCCCTGTGCTCGTCAGGTTGATATGTGGCCCCTTTCATTTATAAGGGAATAAATTGATCATTTCAGTTTAGGTCCCTATAATATTTTAATACTTCAAAAAAGGACTGCTTTATTTTGTTTTATATTTACACTAGAAGAAAAAAATAGCATGCTAAAATGTACTCTAGTACCATAGAAGGGATATATTATTTAAGAATAATTACCAAATCCAAGTGAAGAATACAAAAAACAGCTAAATAAATATACATTGTATTGCTTCAATATGAATAAGTAAATTGTATTTGATCTTTCCTTAAAAATTGGGATTATTAATTTCTGATTAGAAAAATGTGCATGTTATAAAAATTATTTAATCTACCAAATGACAACAATTTCCATGTTTGTATCTTTATTTTATTTTTAGGTTAGGACTTACAATAATAATTTCTATATTCAGCAAGCTTTACACCTAATGGCATTTACTATTATTTGATCAGGAGAGTAGTAAACTTTTAATTCTAATGAAGAATTATTTTTTTAAAACTTGTTATAACACTAAAAGTATTTCAATATATCAATTAAATGAAGAAATATACTGAAAGTGAATATGTTTTATAATATCAATTTGTTTGCAAACTCTAAAGCAATGAAAAGTTGATGCAAATGACTCTATTAAGCTTAATCTACATTGAAAAGATAGTATGCTTAAGAATGTAATGAAAATTGAAGCACTTCTTTAATTATATGCATAAATTACTAAACCATCAGTTTAAAAAATGCAGTAATGCTTTTTGGTTAACAATGAAGTACTTAAGAAAGATAACATGACCAAGCTTCTACTAAAGTCTAAAAAAATCACCATATCAAAGTTTGATGAGGCAATTATCCAGAAGATAAATTGCAATGATATTTCACTCTTGATAACCAGTAGATGATGATAGAATATTGAATACCAGTAGGACTTTAATGTTAATATATTTTACTATAAATCCTCAAAAAAAAGCATTTAAAATCCAATGGGAGTACAATTTTCAATGCTCTGAAAGTCTCACATGTAATTGAGTAATTTACAATATTATGCATCTTCTCAGGATGAAATGAATACAAGATCATTCTTATATATTTCATCAGTTCTTTCACTATTATAGAGATTCGAGGATGGTTTAAGTTCATTATGAGTTAAAAGGAAAAACAATAGTTTCAGTGTCTTGATAAAAAAAGGGGTCCACAAACTAAATTTGACAAGCTCCGGGGAGGTCTGCATGGGGATTTACAAACCCAGAGACCTATAGTAAACAAGCGGGTGGTATGAAATGAAAACTTTCCAAATAAAAGCAGTTCATGGCAAGGTCATATTGCAGGCCACTATTTTCTTCAGTAAAGGTCAATCTTTATTTTAACTGAGTCTGTCTGTTGTCTTTTTTCCATCTACAGTAACATAACTGATAGTATACCTTTGGAATATCAGTGGCATTTCTTTTTTTTTATATAATCAAAGTACAATGGCTGTATAGAGCAGAAACCACAAACCCCTTCTTTATTGTTATCATGTTAAGTATTAACTATCCTATATCCACCTATGTAATAAAAAAGTTGCTATTTATTTTCCTTTTTATCCATTCTCAGAGATTTTCCTGCTTTGCTTTCTCCTGCCTCTCTAGTCATCATTGGGTTTCCTGCAACCCTCTCATGCCTCATCCGTTGATTGTAAGTATAACATGAGGTGGGAAACTGCTACATGGCAGAACATTTTCTCAATTCATTGAGATTTTACTTCCTGGCAATTGTCAGTTTGGCTGAAATAAACTAAAAAAATTCTTACAGGTTTATATTTTCTTACGTTCACACTGTACTAAGCCATAGTAAAGAGTGCAGCTCCCAGAGTTTTTATAAGATGTAGTATGCAATGAATTTCTCCAGATTTTTTTTTCAGGAAAAGGCTCTTGGAAACAGACTGACAGTCTAGTCACAGGTGATCAATAACTTCCTTCTAATTTGTTTGAAAATAAATTTCGTAATCTGTTGTATATAGTCTTCTGCTCCATTCTCATTATACTAAGGATCTTCGCCCCCTCGTACTTTGCTTTCTCTGTTAGATAAACTAATAATGTAATCGTTTCTGGGCACTCATTCCTTGGCTTCTTGACTTCATCTCCAGGAGTGTTACCAGACCAAAGTGGGTTTTGGCTGCCTTCTACCACTGGTAGGTATGTTCCGGAGGCTGAATTTGGTCATAAAAGACAGAAGTTTTATTAAAATGCTGCACGGTTTGGGAGGACTGGGGACTCCCCATCTCGAGGCTCATCAGGCTCACCTCCTCTGCAAAACACAAGCAAAACCCAGCTACTTCCAAGCTGTGGCTTGTGTGGCTCAGTTGGATGAGTGCTGGCCTGTGAACCAAAGAGTCACTGCTTAGATTCCCAGTTAGGGCACATGTCTGGGTTTTGGCCCTTGTTTGCAGTTGGGGGCACACAAGAGGCAACCACATATTGATGTTTCTCTCTCTCTCTTTCTCTAAAAATAAATAAATAAAATCTTTGAAAAAAAAAAACCAGCCACTTACAACAGGACCAAACCCCCCCAACCCAAGGCAGTGCCCAAGTTTCCAGTTCATCCTTATCCATCCTTCGGAGCCTGAGGCAGCTAAGAGGGAGGATCTCCAACTCCAGGCTCCTTCCTGGAGTCTGAGTGTGTTGCTGATGCCTCCATTGGCTGTGGGGTGACTTTTCCCGCACGTTCTCCCCAACCACCACGGATGAAAGTAAACAAGACAAGATGTGATCTGCTTGGGGAGGAGAGGTGGCCAGTTTCCCAGAGGAAAAAGTCTGTTAGCAGTGGCCAGTTTCTCAAGGGAAAAAGGCCTTGAGACCCTTCCTCCAAAGGCTTTTCTTGGGTTGTAATACACAGGAATACGGGGCAGCAAGGATCAAACAGTAGATAACATTTCAAAGAAATCCGAGGGCTTAGTCCCAGTCAGAGTCTGTGAGGAAGAATTTTAGGGTTTCCTTCTAGAACCCTTAACATATGAATGAAAGCACTCTTAGCAGAGCAGATTTCACAGGTTTATCAGGAAGTCTTTGTGATGCCATATTTTTCCCCAGGACACACTCTAGCAAGGCAAGGAGCTGCACCCCTCCCCAACAGGTATCTAGGCTTAAGGGGATTAGAGCCAGGAAGTGCTTCTCCCAGAGAACATGGGGACTCGGGCCATGTCACAGCCGGGGTGTGTGGGGGGGCGGGCAAGAGTCCATTGCTCCCTCTTTGTTGTCGCCCCCTGAGTCCTTCCATGATGGCCTTCCGAGTGGTCATGTCTAGCCTAGGTTGCCCCTCCTCTGAGGAGTCTTACTAGTCAAGGACTTCTGACCATGCTTTGGGGGCAGGGAGAGGAAACTGAGGCAGCGTTTGCTACCAGAGACAGGCTTGGTCTCCTGTGGCTCCCATTCCAAAGGTCATCCCTTGCCCTTAGCCAGAGGGGATCAAGTTATAATTCCTAGAACCAGGCAGAGCGGTCCACAATTGGCCACTTAGCTTCCAGGGATATATGGTCCTGCAAATGCACAGGCCAAGTGCACAGGCCATTGTGACCACCTGGTGGGTAAAAAGTGTCTCTTCCTTCCCCTGGGTTTATATATTTTACCTGTGTTGGTCCAGCCAGGTGCTGTTTCTCAGCCCAAATATTCATGCACTCCATGGAGGGTCCTGCTCAACCAGTCCTATCTTCCCTAAGTTAGACTGACAGGTCTTCTCTGACACTGCACCTCCCCCTGCTACCATATTGACCTCTGAGGTACTTGTGGCTGCCTTCCCTGGTCCCACCCACCAGGGACTGGAAGGGAAGTAGGAGGGCTTTTCCTTTAGCCACTTTCTCTAGACTTACACATGCTCTGTACAAAGTTTCCTCCTGCTTTGTCTTGCCCAAGGTTGAAAGGAAAAGTCATCAGGAGGAGGTGCATCAGGGGGCAGAACGCTCACAAGGCACTAGCTTAGTTACCTGGCCAACCACACACCACCCACACACCTGAGTGGTTCTGGTCCCTCCTTTGGCCCAGTGGTTTGGCCAGACAGTCCAGCCAGACTATGTGTATAAGGGGCAATAGGTTTTATAAAGAAAGGGGTCATCAGTGTGGCCTGCTATTTAATATACAAGGTAAGTTTTACTTAACAGATTCTTTGTTAAATAAATAGAGAAAATAATTTAATTTAATATAATCATTACAATACATGAGAAAGTATTTGTGTCAGGTGACATTCTTAAGAATAGATACAGATCTTGCCCTTATGAAAGTTTTCATCAATTACCAGGGATTAGCACAGTCTTCTGGGTGTAAATCACCAGAAGTTTCCCCGGTTTAAATTACATTGTAAAAAGCATTTGTCTGTTAAAATATTATAGAATAAGAGAATCCTTACAAATTATTCTCAAAATGGTTTTCAAATTATTCTAAATTCATCTAGATATGAATATACATGACATGAGTAAGATTAATTATTCTGTATTCATAATTAGTTCTATAATTTTATAGGTATTTTAGGAAAGTTTAATAAATCTAATGTGCTATTCTTAGATAGTCTATAAAAATCTTAGAGATATAATAGAAATATAAAAATCTGATATAGTATAAATGAAATACAATATCACAGTAAACATATAATCACAAAGAAATTTTCTAAACACCTGAAAGACATAGAGATTTCCTGCACATGCTAGTTTTTGCTAAATATTTACATATATTCCAAGTATTTCATGGTCATTTAAATTTAAGTATTGATTAAGTCAAATTATGACTATTAACATTTATTCATTCATTTATTCATATTTTAGTATGCCTTCTTAGTATTGTGAATAAAACCAATTTACTTAGAAAATGTTTCATACTGTGTTAGAGTAAAATTAAGTCATTATGATACACTTAGTCATTACATCACAAAAGTTATTTTTGAAATATTCATTTTATATTTTTATAACTACACAATATGAATTTTTGAAAGACAGTGATTTGGAATGAGATCATAAAAAGAGTGAAATGAGATCATCAGAAAGTAATATCAATAGTTTTGAGGTTACTTGTAATGACTGTGTTCTTTACAAATTGTCTTTCTCTGCAATTTCAACATCGTCTCGTATCATGTTTGATGTATTCCAATGCAGTTCAGTTGGTTCCAACAGAAAGATAAGGTGTCAGCTGTGATCTTGAGCCCTCATTGGGGGGGGGTGGGAAGGAAATAACCCATGTTACAAATGCACATATTACTAAATTTTAGTACGTGTTAGTGATTTCCTCCTTGTTTAACTCTTTCAGGGTGGGTGTCAAGAGTCCAGACTGAGCTTTCAATAACCTGGAGAGGGCGAGGGGTGGAGTCAGCCCGCTCCGTGGGCCTGTTACACAGAGATGACTTAGCACTGCAGGGGAGGTGCTGTCTTTTCTGATGTGTTTAGGCTTTATTTTCTGAATATCAAGAATGTATTTATGATACTGATCTTCATTAATCTCTTTGGCTTATGGTCATGTGCTGATCAGGTCTCACAATTTGTGACGGGGACCACACCATGATTTCATCATGGCTCAGTTCCAGTCAAGAAATCATTGCATTTTATCAGATTTTTTAAGGCACAAGTCAGCTAAGTATTAACTGAATATCCTTTTAAAAGATAAAAGGTTTAGGGGAAGCCATATATCCTTTATATTAACAATCATATGTTATTAAAATGTGCTTTTACAACACTGGTGGTTAAAACCTCAGGGTTTCCGAGTTCCATGTCTTGCTCCAACACTTCATAGTCTGAAACCCTTCAATGACACTTTTGCAAGTTTCCATGTTATTCCCAACTTAAGAGCATTAAGAAAGTATGTTTATATCACACAGAAATCTCATTTCTTTTATTCACCCACACAATTATGAAAAAATATTGTGATGTTGAGATAGTTGAGATATTGCTGGAAATCTTCCTGGTTTTTTCCTCATACTGTTATAGATGCTGTGGCTAGCCAGCGTGGGGAGAATGACAATGCTCACTTAGGGGAGGTGTTCTATTGTCAGTCACCTGGAACCATCATTTGTTCCTTGAGGATTGGACTTCATTCTTTACAAGACTGATTGAAAGAAGGATATTCATGAGGATGAGGGCATGCACACTCCTTTCCTGTTTGCTTTATTTCATCCCCTTCCTGCTCAGTAAAAAAACATGCTAAGCCACTATAAAGTAAAGAATAAAGGGAAACTATGACAAAATTTTGTAGACAAATCTAATTCATGCCACTCTTTGTATTCTTGTCTGTATAACACAAGGTAACAACTAGACATAAGAACAAAGAGATGGGAAGGTTGCTGGTGAGAACATATAGGATTTGGTCACTGTCAGGGAAAAAATAAATATATTTAATGGTAGTTTAATATAAAACATACATGGGAAAAAAATGAAGTGGTTTTTATCAGGGTTTGTCATTTATTTGCCATAGTGCTACATGTTTCTGAGTCTTAAAAAAGATCTAAAACACTATTCAATTATTGTATATATTTTATTCCTTTTTATTTTATTTCATTAAGATTACTTAAAATTAGGTCTACTTATAAAATTATTGAAAGTGTGCAGTACATTACTCTGGACTGTAGGTAGAAGAAAAGGTGATTAAATATTAAATAGTAATATGTTATAATAAGACAATAACAATATAATATAATAACATGAATCATGTGCATGAGTGCCATTGGAAAGAGAGTAAGAAATGGAAACAGTGTTTAAAATAAAGTAAATCTCTAAAAGTAGTTCCATGCTGATCCATGTCAGACAGTTATCACTTACATTCTTCTGTATGTCAAGTTTTAGAAAATGAAACTATATTTGACATATGGAAATAACATAATATTTTGCTTACATGAAAGTAGTTCTGCGTGAATTTTTAATTATTAATATCACCTTACAGATGGAGTTGGCATTAATGTGTGATTTTCAGGGTAGGTAATAGTCCAAATAGTATATTCTTCCACCACCTCCAACTACCACATAAACAAATCCTTTGCTATAAAATAACCATTACTTAAATAAAATTAAAAAGGTTTTTAGTAAATATAACCTTTAAGCATGCATCATACTATTTGAGTATCAGCAAAATGCAAAGGTTTCTGGCAGTGATTTCCACACACTATTAACTGGGTTGATCAGTAGGTATTAAAATTATTCAATTAAATTGACACTGGTGAAAAAATCTCTGACCGTTTAAGTCTTCATTTGTCTACAACTGTTTTTACTTGAGCCATATGTTTCTACTTAATTTGTGTTTTGAAAAATTTTAATTGACTTCTAATTAAACAGTGAAATGGCTTATTTGACACTGTTTCCTTCTGCAGTTGGGAATCAAATAATGTGTAACAAAATAAACATAAATATATCACATTTTCCCTCATCACTTATTTACCTGGTGGATATACATGATGTGCAAGTAGGCTAATTTTTATCTACTAACATCTTGTGATGTATGGTATCAATTAAAAAATGACTTTTAATTATGGTACATTGTTGGACTCTGGTAGAGTCTTTTATACATTTTTTTCAGTGAGTTTTGTAAAATCTAAAAGCTTGCTGTGCCTGATAGGCTAGCCTAAATGACTCAGTGACCCTGCTGAGGCTATGTTTGATGAAGTTAAGGAAAGAAAAAGCTTATTTAAATATAAGTGCAAGGCAGATCATTAGTGTTCATAATTTATCAGCTTTTCTTATTTTTGAGAAGCAGAAGGTAACTTAATACAGAGAGTTTGATCAAAACATATCCAAGAAAGAGCATAGCATAATATTTTAACCATAAATGAATTAATCAAGTGCAGAGCACTTGATTTTTCCCTTTTAGCAAGATTACAATAAAGAAAGCAGAAAAGTAATGGGAATGTCTGAGTTTTCAATCAATAATTTGCAACAATTTTCTAGTCTCTGTCTATAAGATATATTTGAATATTTCAAATGCCTTTGGAGAAAGATGATTGATGTTGAGACATTGTAGTCCTTGTCTACTTTCTTTTTTATAAATGATAGCTACAGGATCAATTAACCATCAACATACTGAAATTAACCCAGCAAGCACATGCTACTTTACATGTGAGGCACTTGCAGTAATACTACATTCATTTCTTGAGGAGTTGAAGGAAACTATCTTTGCTCGAGTGGTATTTCAACTTCCTTTAAAGGCTGTGAAGCTCCAGCAAGTTTCTCTTTAAGTCTCTGGAATTTACAGATAATATTATACAGCAAGTAATTAATGATAGTAAATTATATGGATAAAAAAGTACTTAGTATCTAAAAATTTTAAACTAAAAATGACCACTCCAAAGTAGATTGGAAAGTCTATTATCATAGCAGTAGTAAACTAATAGATCTATTTTTTAATTAGGCAGAATATGTTATTGTCTTATAGACTATCATATGCTATTCTATCCCAAATTGAAAGACTTCTAGTCAAAACGTATGCTGAAGTATTCACCAAAGGGAGGATAAACCACGTTTTCACTAAAATACCCCTTTTGTATAAAAGTTATTTATATTTTATTTTAAGTTAAAATGCGGTTAACTTTTCAAAGTGTGCATTCTTTTTATAAATAGAAGCAGTGTGTGAAAAGAGCCTAGTACAAACTCTATAAATTTGGGCCATTTCCAATTTCTGTGTTTATTTTGCATTTTATCAATGTTACACATTGTTACTAAAATAGGTAGTATAATATAGAGATAATATATCGCATGATGTCTTGAATATTTAGACATTGTGATAGTGTTTGGAAGTAAGGCTTCAGGTGGTAACTGGGTGGTGGACCTGGAGCCCTCAGGAATGAATGGGCTAAGGCGATATAGGGACCAGGGCTCCCTCGTGAGATGCACTAGGGGAAGCAAGCAGTCTGCAATCTGGAAGAGGCTCCTCACAAGAAACGGACTTTTGCACAATGATCTAAGAATCTCAGCCTCCAGAACGGCAAGAAATAAATTGCATTGTTTAGCCAACTGGAATATTGCTTTTTACTATAGCAGCCTGAGTTAAGACAGTAATGCAATCTACAACAAAATGGCATATTGAGTACATAAGATGTTGTCATGTGTCAGAAATTATACATATGTAGACAGATGTCATGTATACATGCAGCTGTCATTTAATGGGGTAAATTCTAGTTTAACTATTCAAAAATTCTCATATCTTAACTTCTTATATAGTTCTCATGATTACTGGGTTTAAATGTAAGCACTGTATTTCTGTTCACCATGTGCCTCTATTTGTCTGGACCAAACTTTAGTCTGGCTTTTCTCTTCCTCAGAGGCCCCCGAACTTTATCACTAAGCTTCATCAAGAAAACATGCTTTCTTTTCTTTTTTAATGGCTCATTTTGATTGTAGAAATAAATACATCCTGTTAAACCGCCTTGGCCATGTCTGCTCAATCCCACAACTCTCCCCGTACAAACAAAAGTTCCTGTTAGCCATGCTCATCACTCATTATTAAAAACAGAAAGGGGGGGCTTATTTTTTTACTTAATGTGACTTTATTTGGCCCTGTCGTTTTGCCTTCACATTTAATCTTAACATACTAGGTAGAGAGAATTTCCCACATCTGCTTAAGAATTAAAGACCAAAGTTACAAAGTGTTTAATGAGCTGAGCATGTATCATCCTGATCAAAAATACATTTATTTGATATGTAAATAAGATAGTCAGAGAAAGAAAAATACCATATTACTATAGATTTCTCTTATATGTAGACTCTAATGAATGAAATAAACTGACAAACAAAAAAGAGAAAGAATGAAAGAAATGCAACACGGCACATAGCAGAATGAATAGGAATGTTTTGCTTCTAATCAATGAAGAATGACCCCTACTTAGGGTTTTATGTATAATTCTCTGTTCTGAAATTGTGGAGAATTTGACTTCAGTTGATAGAAATGGCTGTAATAAAAAAAACCTCAGTGGAAAACAGTATGGAATTTGCTCAGAAAACTAAAAATGGAACTGCTTTTTTTGACCTAGCAATTTCGCTGCTGGGACCATACCCTAAGAATCCTAAAACACCAGTTTAAAAGAACTATCCACTCCAATGTTCATAGCAGCACAGTTTACAAATAGCCAAGTGCTGGAAGCAACCTAAGTGCCCATCAGGAAATGAGTGCATCAAAAAACTGTGGTGTGTTTACACAAGGGAATACTAGGCAGCAGAAAGAAAGAAGGTGCTCTTACTCTTTGCAACAGCATGAATGGATCTGGAGAGCATTATGCTCATTGAAATAAGCCAGGTGGTGAAAGACAGATACCATACCCTCTCACCTATAAGTGGAACCTAATCAACAAAACAAGCAAGCAAATTATATCCAGAGACATTGAATAAAGAACAAGCTCACAGCAACCAAAAGAGGGGATCATGGGGGAAAATGGGGGAAAAGTCATCAAGGAACACGTACAAAAGACACATGGAAAAAGACAAAGGGGGTAGGATCAAGAGTGGGAGGTAGGGATGCTCAGGGCGAGGGAAGTGCAAGGGGGAAATGGAGACAATTGTATCTGAAATACAATTAAAACGAGAAAAAGAAAACAAAAAAAAATGAAGAGCCAAATGAAATGTTAGCTGAGCAAACTTTAATCACAGCACTCTGGGTCACAAAGGTCATCAAGAGCTCTGCATTTACTAAGGAAAAACAAGAGGAAATTGCAGTGATCTGAGTCTAGAAAGATACAAACGCTACACCCAGATGGAATGTAGCTAAAGCATGATAAATATCTTGATTAGAAATACTTCTTGGTTAGGAATGCTGTAAGACAAACTTTTTTTCTGATGCATCAGTGTTGATACTGCTTTTAGGTTAAGAACAATGCAATTCAATAGCTTTTTCAAAGCAATGATTCCAAAACTTCTGAAGTGGGATACTGCTTTTTAAAATTACTTTATTGTTGTTCAATTACAATTGTCTGCATTTTCTCCCCACCATTCCCCCCACCCCAGCCAAACCCACCCTTGCTTCCACCCTCCTCCTTGGATTTGTCCATGTGTCCTTTATAGTAGTTCCTGAAAACCCTTCTCCCCATTGTCTTCTCTCTTCTCCCCTTTGGCTATCGTTAGATTGTTCTTAATTTCAATGTCCCTGATTATATTTTGTTTGCTTTTTTCTTTTGTTGAGTATGTTCCAGTTAAAGGTGAGATCATATGTTATTTGTCCCTCACCATCTGGCTTATTTCACTCAGCATAATGCTCCCCAGTTCTATCCATGTGGTTGCAAAGTGCAGGAGCTGCTTCTTTCTTTCTGCTGCATAGAAGCCCATTGTGTAAATGCTCCACAGTTTTTTGATCCAGTAATTTCCTGATGGGCACTTAGGTTGCTTCCAGTACTTGGCTATTGTAAATTGTGCTATGAACATTGGGGTGCATAGGTTCTTTTGGATTGGTAATTCAGGCCTCTTAGGGTATAATCCCAGCAGTGGAATTGCTGGGTCAAAAGGCAGTTCCATTTTTAGTTTTCTGAGGAAATTCCATACTGTTTCCCACAGTGGCTGAGCCAGTCTGTATTTCCACCAACAGTGCACTAGGGTCCCCTTTTCTCCACATTCTCTCCAGCACTTGTTTGTTGATTGGTTTATGATGGCCATTCTGCCCAGTATGAGGTGGTATTTCATTGTGGTTTTAATTTGCATCTCTCTGATGGCTAATGTTGCTGGGCATCTTTTCATACGTCTCTGGGCCCTCTGTATGTCCTCCTTGGAGAAGTGTCTATTCAAGTCTTTTGCCCATTTTAAATTTTTTTTGCCTTCCTGGATTGGAGTCCTGTGAGTTCTTTATATATTTGGGGGATCAAAACCTTGTCCGAGGTATTATTGGCAAATATGTTTTCTCATATAGTTGGTTCTCTTTTCTTTTTAATACTGTTTTCATTAGCCATGCAGAAGCTTTTTATCTTGATGAGGTCGCATTTGTTTATTCTTTCCTTTATGTCCCTTGCTCTCGGGGACATATTGGTGAAGATGTTGCTTTTTGAGAGAAACTATCTTCATCTTTAAGATGACAATGGGAACATTTCTATTAATAAGGAAATGTAGTTATTATTGAGGAGGTTATTAAGTTTCATTTTACTTTTAAGAAAGTAATTATATCTGAATGAAATATACTGCCACTATTTATGTTCTTCAGACAGAGCTAGTATTCATTTATTTTGATTTATTGCACTTCTATTGCCCATTCACATTTCATTGTTTCTGCCTTGAACAATAATAGTGTCATTATCATGAATGAGTTTCTCACATCAAAAATGCTTACCTGCTGTATTCCATCTGCTTTCTTGCTCTTTCACCTTGGTGAAACACCTTAGATAGATAATAGATCTGGCAAAAACTCCTAGTATAAGGTATATCTCATTGTTACATACAGGACTTACAAAGAAATCACGTTCATTTGTAAGGTGTGAAACAAAGTTTAAATTTTTCTTATTCATGGAGAATCTACTGCTAACATTTTCTTTTGTTATTTGCATGGTACTGTAACACATAAAAATAAAAAATCAAGTGTATGTAATGATAAATTTTTACAAATTTTATGATGAATTTATGTAAGAATAAAAAATATTATATATTTAACTCAGGTTGTAAGCCTGAAAGGAGTCGTAAAGTATCTGTCTTCTAAGATTTCACACACTGAGTTTACTTACACTTTTTTATTGAAAATTCTATGAGATATATTGTACTTCATTTCAAGTGTCCCTAAAGCTTAATCAAAAGTATGTCTGTCTTCACAAGAGCTCTGTTTTTTAATATAAAATGCAAAAAGAAAATTTGTAAATGATACTTCATTTGGTTTGGATGGACTATTTATCCTTGTAGGTTTTATTGCTCTGGGAATAAAAGTGAAGAATTACACAGAATATATGCATACTTTCAAAATATTTTATTAATGCAACTAGGAAATACTCTATCTTTTTTGCTTTTAAATTTAGAAAGAAGTGAGTAGTGATCATATAACATAATTAGCATAGGCAGTTCAATCAAGTGAGTTCTGCCCTCTAGATTATTCTGTCAGGCATGTATATAGATACACAATGTATTCTAAATCATTGTATTTAAAAACGCATTTCTCTTCTAATGCATATGCGATTTTTGATCAGGGAAAAGTTTCACCTACATAAAGAAAACCTATTCTCTCCATTTACTCACTCTTATTATCCCTCATTTGTTCAAGCAAACTTCCGATAGAGTTCCAACAGACTTCCTTTTCTTTATTTTTCTCCAAGTAAAGCATTCAAAGTGTAAAATGTTGGCCCCCAGAACAATTTGTTGATAAAGTGAAGGGGAGTTTATTGCTTAACATAATAATGGAGATCAATTCTGGACAGAAATTTAGCAGCATCTTGCAGAAGATGGGCATAGGTGAAATATTAAAGGTTGGTTGGGAGTCTGATTTAAAGCAAGTCTTTCAATTTGAGGTTTTAATTAGGGTTGGAAATATTCATGACATAATAATTTAAGTTTGATGCACACAGAGGATAAACAGTCAAGGTCAGGGTTTAGAGGCAAGTCTTAGAGAGTCATTAGCTTACTGGAGCTATTCATTTTTAATAGTTGAATACTTCCTGAGAGTTTTTGAAATCATCAGTAAAAGTTATGTACAAGTTTAGTCTCCTGAACACATGTTTTTGGAATTGTATAGCCATGCCAATGTGAATAATAGAATATTAGGTTATGTTGACTAAGACTTTTAGTTGAGTGGGTATAGGTGGATTTGATTTTCAGTACCAACTTCTATTGTTATTCTTCAGCTTAAACAAAAAGATAAGACATTGGCATCGGGAGAAGTGTCCAGTCCATTTCTCTATTTCTTATGACGTGTTGTGATTATTATGTAATAACTATGTGCAGGTATTTATTTCAACCTCTGTGAAAGTCACATTTTCCTATTTTTTTACTTTGAGGGTCACATGTTGAGTCATATGAGAGGATATCAGCCCCATGGCAGTATTTAAAATTTTGGAGATCACACACTTCAACACTATAAAGTAGAAAATAGTAAGACAAAGGTTGTGATCAGAGTCTGTGAATAGATCTTTAAGTCAAGGCTCAGCAGTGCCTACATAAGCCAAGAGAGCAGATCTTCACTCCAACCTGAAGAACCCATGGAAGTATATGGCATGTGGTTGGAGGGGGAAGAGGGTATGGGGTAGAATAGATGACAGAAAAAATAAAATGTATACATTTATTACTTTTCTGTGCTTCTTAGATATTTTTGGAATATTGTGTTTTCATCCATATAGACCAAAGAGCTTCTTGAGAAGTCAATGTTCTATCTATCTATGCCAAACTAAGTAATGCTCAATTTAATGAATGCTTTAGGCAAGGATTTCCATAGCCTTGGCAGCTTTACCTATTCCTCTTACTATTTTCTGAACTATGGCAGGTGGTAGCCTTCCTACTGTGTGAACTTCTTATAGGGCATAACTTATACAGTCTTTAAGAAATGTAGAATGTGCCTTGAATTATTAGTATTTTAGATTCCTGGATGTCTTATTGTGGTGTTTACCATATAAAAAACAACTTACTGGTTGAGCCAAATCATACAGGAAATCAACTGACTATTGAAAGAAACTGGTATCAGAGGAGGCTGGGTGGTTCCCAAAGGAAAATGTGCATGGACCTAACAAGTGAGCATCATCATTCTCTTGGATTAAGTCACGAAGAACTTGCACCTAGTTATTGACTCATGCCAGGAAGTAAATAAGAAAGCAGAAAGAAAATTTTAAAGCAAAAATAAAAGGAACTAGGGGAAAATACATAAACGTGCATATTAAAGTGTGGCCGTGTGGGGCTTAGCCCGTCTGGATCTTGTTCTCTGTGTTTTGGGTGGAGCCTAACTACCTCCTGAAGACTATTTGCTTCTAGAAGATTTCTAAGAGTCTTCTGCTTGAAGTTCATAATCGTGACAATCTTCAAGTGATTTGAGAATTATTTATGTCTTTACCTGATAAACATTGGCACAATAGATTGTTAAAGTTCTACTGGATTTGATGTTATTATCAGTATCTGCTAAAATACTTTCATGTCAAGTTCTAATCATTTCTTTTTCTAATATTGCTTCAGTGAACAATTCTCCAGATTTCATTCATGCAGAGGATGTTTGGGAAGATGATGAGAAATGACTGTCCACACTTACTGGCAATACTGGGTGTATTGCATGAATCCCTTGCAACATCTGTTTGCATCTGCTTGCCAGAGTGTAAAAATTGGAAGTGGCATAGCTATTCTCAGAAACATAGGGTTGCCTCTTAGTAATTTTTAAAAGGAGCTGTAAACCCAGAAGGTGTTGATCTCACTGTCATTGAAAGCAATAGCAATACCTTAGTTAGTGAAGGTTCAAGAGACTCTGAAAATTTTGTCAATTTTAGTTTCAGAATCCAATGTACTTACTACCCTTCCGAAGATTGGAGTTGATATAGAGAGTTAAATTTCTTATTAACTGCCAAGGTTATACAAAGATATCTACAATAGCACCAGTAATATGGATGTCACTGTTCATAGAGCTATTTTAGAATTTCCCAGTACGTGAACATGAATCAAACAATGCTTTGTTATATGAAAAGTAAAGTTGCAGCCCAGCTTAACTGTAAGCCCACAGTTAAGACATTTAAAACATATTGCAGGTTAGCTGCATGAATCCAGTAGAGAGTCAAAGAGACCCCTGTTTTTTGCACTCCTGTCAGTGTCTTCCCCTTACAATTGTACCCAAATTATAACAATGGCAGATTAAACATGCACATTTGAAAATTTTAGTAAAGTTTTCACAAAAGTCCTGATTAGAAACAGTGGTCAAATTCTACTTATTGTAGTAAAAGGCTACAGAGCACTGGGCAATCCAATCTGTCCATGATCCTTAGCAAAAAACAAAGATAGTAAAGTTCTCAATAAGGTTGTAAAATGTAACGTGTAAATATGCATTTAGGTATATTCCTTGGATCAAAAATAATATTGATAAGTGTGAGAGAATTGCCTCTTAACATAATATATCTTCAGAAAATAGCCACAAGAACTCACGATATTTTTCTTGAGTGATGAGTCTGTTGATAAGGAATGGATGAATAAATGGATACATGAATGGACAGATGGATGAATCGATTCATCAATAGATAGATGTAACTAATTATTGTACCAGTCTTGGTGATTGATCTCAAGTACGTTTATTACTAAAACTGAAAATTACAAAGTTATTACAGTATATTTATTTTAATTTAACACATTCAATTTAAAGAAGACTGATTTTCCCTTTGGTTTTAAGTGTGATAAACAACACAGCTCTTAAAATAGTTTTGAATTAGTCTTTGGAGAATGTTATGACAAACCTAATTATTTCTGTTATCCCTCTTTTCAGAACATAAAATGACATTTTATGTCATCTTTATAAAAGTTAGCATGCCAAAAATATAAATAACACCATTTCCAAAAACATTTGGACATTTTGTTATTCTATAGCTATATTATAATGTTAAAGAATAAGAGTGAATTAAAATTATTGTCTCAATATTTTTGTTTTTCTCTTTTAAATACATTCAAGTACTTAAAGACTACTTATTAATTACTCAGTCTTATACTTTGTTAGAATATTTGCATTGACTACAAAATTGTATTTACCTTTAATACAATAATGATCACATATACATCAGTAGTAATCTAAAGTTGGCAGAAAGTTGCAGAAAGATGTTGATAAAATACTTAGCCACCTGGAAAAACAACTTTGGATTCTTATTTCACTCCAGTTGATGTCTACAAGCTAAAGACCCTTGGGATACACACTGTCTGCCCCCTTCTGCCTCTGCAGTAACTGCTGAGGTTCCAGGGATACTTTTGTTTAGCAAAACACTCATCATCTGACTGTCCTCCGAACATTATCCTTGACTGAATGAAACCTGTAATTTTGATGGGGATGTTTTATAAATCGTCAACAATATCGCATCTTCCCTATGACTCTCTGTAAATTCCTTTAATTGTTCATCTTTACTTAGTGCATTTGGTTTAAATAGGTAAATTATTACTAGGTAATCATACCCTCAGAATTCTGCCATCTCTAATTATTTATACAATTATTGTAGATAGATTTGAAATTCAAAAATAAGCTGAGGATTTAGATTTTATCTAATTCTCTTTCCTCGTACCTGTCATTTACTAATGACATAATCCTCAGAAAACTGCAAATTGCCTATTAAAATAACAATCTATATTTTTGTGCTAACTATATTTTATACAGAAATTATTATTTTATAACCATTAAGTTTGTGAGGTTTTACAGTCTGTTTTAATGCTAAATCCCAAATTTAATACATTTTTCTTGTTTTATTCAAATGCTGTAAACTATAAATGCTAGTTGAACATTTGAATAGAAGAGATTAAGTAAATCTTTTTTTAAAGAGGTTTCCAATAAATCCTGATGACCAGAGTGGAATCTGTAGCTCAAAGTTTTAAGCAGTTCTTGTGTGTTTTAAATGGTGTTAGAATTCAGCATATGTAGTATTTGATATTTTAATCATGAGACTGAGGTATTAATTAAAGTAAACTTTTTACTTTAGGCAAAAGAAAGACATATTGCTCTACTTATTTATAGTAACAAATTATATCTTAGCAACATTTCTTCTGCAGATAAATATTTTTTTCTAAAAGATATGGTCATAATCAATCTGGTATTAAGACATAATATTCCAGTTTTCCACATTCACAACTCTAGCTCAAAAATATGCTGCAAATTTTAATATTTGTCAGGACATTTTTGTACCCACAAGTTATTGTCTATACACTAAATGAGAATAATTGTCTTCAACCTAACCTTAAGTGTTCAGTGCTCATTAAATGTAGGATCTTCTCTTGCAGTGAATATGAAGTATGTTTAGGAGGGCATATCTGGAATTATGTTAATGTAGATGGAGTCAGTGATTGCTCTGCCAACTGTTTTTCAAGGATAAGTAATTTTAACATTTATTTTCAATTGCCTATATTTCAGTATGATAGTGCATCTTTAGACTGCCAAGTTTGACATCTGCTGCATTGCTCATTCATAGAAGAAATGTTCAATGCTTTTTTCACTTAAGGAAAGAGATGACTCAGGTAAAGTCAGGTTAGTCACCTATCTCTGTAATGCGTGTGTAAAAGGAGAGAAGCAATAAGATATATATAATTAAGTGAAGGGGGATAATTAAAGTGAGTAAGGACTCACTTTAATTTGCTTAACAATTTTATATGTATGCTAAAAAATTGATAGAAATTCAAAGTAAAAATACATAGCAAAGATGAGTTATGAGATAATCTTTATGTAAATAATTTAAATGTAATACATAAAAATGAAAAAGATGTTTGAAACTATTTTCTCTTATTATTTTATAGTTATTTAATTTTTCTATACTTAATAAAAAACATAATCTGAAATTAATTTCAGTGCCTGCTTAGGCTGTAATATTAAACAATGATTTCTTAGTCAAATTTGCACATTTATTTAAATGTGACACAAATAATTCTGTTAATTTTTGGACCTCAGTTATCATAATTGATTGCACTGTGTATATTAAGTTGAGTTTAAGAGATTATGGTGTCTATTATAAATGGTTACTACTTACTAAGTAGATAAGTATTACACATGTTTCAAGAATACTGTCTAAATACTTTAGAACATACCCTGCTTTTAAAATTTTTGTTTCCACATATTTAAACAAAGATCTTAAGTTTATATTGGAAATGAGATACCTATCATTTGTTTTTATCAGCTATAACTTTGTATCACATCAGAGAACATAATGACAGAAATGATGTGAATATTTAATTTCAAACCTTCCAAACTATATGACTAAACATCTGGCAAATTTACAAGAGAAAACCATTAGATTTTTTTATGACACATAGTCTTCATTCATTCACTGTAACTAATGTTTATGAGCTACAATATCCAAACGTGTTCAGGTTTTGTATTTCCCTGCCTTCAACATGGATAACATTACTGGAACAGAAGTTTTGTATATCAATTACTGAATAAATAGATGTAGACAAAATACATGCATACACAACACAACATAACACTTTCATAGTTTATACAGCTGTTAAAAAGGTTTTCTGCATATTGTTTAAGGAACCAGACTGTTTGCATTAACTTGAACAATAAATAAGCTTAAAATAAATTTTGAATAGTAAAACATGGATGAAAAAGTTGTTGAATACATACTGCTCAAAAGGGGGAATGATTGTTCAATGTGACCTTTATATCTAAAATTTAACTATTTATTACATAATTGAAAGATTATATACCTTATAAAAGCAAAAAAGTATTACAGAGAGTAATTTTAATAAATTTTCTTCTATGAATTTGTATATGTACTCACATATGCAGCATTTTCAAAATAAGAATATTTAAAAAATTATCATATGTACCAAGGAGTCATTTGGCTTAGAAATTATCAAAAAACAAAATGTAGGAAATTATTTTACTCAATTAATGTAACCTATCTATATATGTGTGAATCTTCTTTTTTTTTCCCTGCAGATGAACATCCTTTGTTGATATTACGAAGATGTATTTATAGAAATTTGTTTCTTCACTTCAATTAGTTTTACCAGTAAAATGGTAAAACTAATGAGTAAAACTAAAATGAGATCATTTCATTGAAAAGTAAGCTTCTTGGACTTCCGCCAAGATGGAGATGTAGGTGGAAGCACTGTGCCTCCTCACACAACCAAGTTTAAAAACAACAAAGTTTTAGCAACAAAAAGGCAGCCAAACCACAGAAAATTGAACTATATGGAAGTCTGACAATAACGAACCCTTCAGCCAAACCGGTAAGAGGTGCAGAGCCAGCAGCAGAGCAGGGTTGGGCAGGAAAGATCCACCAGACCGGCCAGGCCATGTGACCCAGTGCTCTGGCAGTGGGCGGATCCCAGGTGTGGAGTAGCAGCGGGCGGACCCACTGAGGGCAGACCAAGGTCACACATTCCCGCGCAGATAAACTGGTGAAGGAGTGAGCGGTGAGACAGACCTAGCAGGCCCCAGTGGCGGGAAGCTGCACAGGGGACCACCATTGTCCCTCTCTGACCCTGCCCCCACCTACAGCATCACAAACCAGTGACCTGGGTGGCCCCGCCCCGGTGAACACTTAAGGCTCCACTCCTCATACATAACAGGCATGAACAGATCTAAACATGGCTCAAGAACAACTCAGAGCCCCAGAGCCAATAAATCTAAGCAATGGAGAAATAGCCAAACTTTCAGATGCACAGTTCAAAACACTGGTGATCAAGATGCTCACAGAACCGGTTGATTTTAGTCACAAATTAGAGGAACATATGAAGGCTAAAGTAAGTGAAATGAAGGTAAATACACAGGAAATCAATAGTAATGGAAAGGAAACTGGGACTCAAATCAAAGGAGTGGACCAGAAGTGGGGAAAAAATGACCAAACAGAAAAATATGAAGAAACAAGAATTCAAAAAAATGAAGAGAGGCTTAGGAACCTTCAGGACATCTTTGAATGTTCCAACATCCAAATTATAGGGGCACCAGAAGGGGAGGAGGAACAGCCATGAGTGGAAAACTTATTTGAACAAATAATAAAGGAGAATTTCCCCAATCTGGCAAAGGAAATAGACTTCCAGGAAATCCAGGAAGCTCAGAGAATACCAAAGAAGTTGGGACCAAGAAGGAACACACCAAGGCACATCATAATTATTTTAGCCAAAATTAAAATGAAGGAGAGAATTCTAGAAGCAGCAAGAGATAAGGGGACAGTCACCTACAAAGGAGTTCCCATCAGACTGTCAGCGGATTTCTCAAAAGAGACCTTACAGGCAAGAAGGGGCTGGAAAGAAGTATTACGAGTCATCAAATCCAAAGACCTACATCCAAGATTGATCTATCCAGCAAAGTTTTCATTTAGAATGGAAGGACAGATAAAGTGCTTCTCAGATAAGATCAAATTCAAGGAGTTCATCATCACCAAGCCCTTATTATATGAAATGTTAAAGGGACTTACCTAAGAAAAAGAAGATAAAAAAGATGAACAGTGTAAGGACAGCAAACTCACAGTTATTAAGAACCACACCTAAAACAAAAGCAAACTAAGAGGACAGCTAGATCAGGAGCAGAACCATAGAAATGAAGATCTCATGGAGGGTTAGCAACAGGGGAGTGGGAGAAGGAGAAGAGGGGAAAAGGTACAGAAAATAAGTAGCATAGACAGTAGGTAGAAAATAGATAGGGGAGGGCAAGAATAGTATGGGATATACAGAATCTATAGAACTTGTGACACATGGACATAAACAAAAGGGGGGAATGGTGGGGGAGGGGTGTGCAGGGTGGAGGGGAATGAAGGGGGCAAAATAGAACAACTGTAATGGCATGATCAATAAAATATATTCTTAAAAAAAGAAAAAAAAAGAAAAGTAAGCCTCTTTCTCCCCGTCTCAAATATGTGAAGGTCAACAGTGGAGTTATTCTGATCATCAACCAGTCATATGACAATGACAGTTGAAGGGACCAACACAGCAAAACAAACATGCTTGCTTATTAAAAACTAGATAGGCAAAAACCTGAAGATTATGCTGTATAATTATTTTACCTTTCAGCACTTACAACCATCAGAAGCCTTTCTTTTTTCTTGAGCAGTATTTATTTCTCACAAAACATTTAAGGCAAGTATCATGACATCTGGTGATTTCCATCACCTGTCAAATATTTCAACAATATTTTAAGTTGAATTTCCCTGTTGCAAGTCTGTTTCTGGAGACCCATCTCTAAACTCATAAATATTCAATCCAGGAGGAAGAAATGCATGCAATACCAAATCGTTTTCTTAAATTAATTTTCTGTGTCAATTTACATAATTATATATTGTAGATAACAAATGTGCTCCAAAGCTATTGTAATTTTGGAGGATTTTTAAAATATTAAGATTCATACTATATCAAAATAATAAATAAAATGTCACTTGTTTTTAATTTTATATATTTAATATAGTGCTTATTAACATAGCTAGATTACATTGACATTTAAAATATTACACTAAAATTTTATAGTACTTGTGGTTTTATTTGACATTTTATCTGTGAAAAGTTATAATTGCGAAATGTAATAGCAATAGTTATTTACACACAGTTAGAAAGATGCATAAATAGATAAAAAGAAAGATGCACATTGGAAATGTACTTATACTTTAAAGTAAGATATAACTTGTTAATATTTAGATAATAAATTATGATCTTTGATTTCTGTACAAAAAGGTGTTGTACTGAGCATAACTTATTTGTCTTACTTTAAAGAATCATATTATTGTTGTACAAGTTGAGAATATTCAAAATCTATGTCCATAGGTTGAATAAAACACATTTCTTTAATATTCATCAAATAGGACTATATTTTCACATTGAAGAAAAGAAAACTCAGAATTAGATGAGCACCATTTTTATTATTTTAGAGCATTATAAAACAGTTGATGTAATGTTGGTATTTTTCTCACTGCCTCATTCTGTATCACTGCAGGATTTAAGAAACAATAAGACATTTCTTACTACACAAAACTATTAATGTAATAGTGATCATTAAGTAACAATATGTATGAGCCGTTATAAAAACTGTAATAGAAAGCAAAGTGAAATTTCTGTGTCAGTTGGAATTTAAAATGTGGGTCACGTGAAAATATCTTAACTGCAGTGCTCCTTTTTAATATTTTAGAATTCTTAATATTGTGTCAGTTTGCATATGCAGTATTTTTAAGTTCCTCTTCTAAAAATTACATATATTGACAAAAACATGTCCACTTTGTGAAAAAGCATATCTATAAAATATAAAGAGCCACATGCCGCTTTTATTTTGCAACTCTTTGTGCTTCTTTTACAGAATCTTTTTAAACCCAGTAGACTCTCATTTTAATATTAATTGTAACATTTTCCACTTTGATAGTGCTTTTACTCTGAAGAAAGGCAATGCACTTAGCAATGAAAAATCTCAGCCATCAGCCAAGACACATCTGCAAGGCAGGATTCCATAAATGAAAAGCCAATTTAAACTAAGAGTTGATTTGAATCCATAGCCCTTTCAATCAGGCAAATGAAAAAGAACCAATTTTTCACCAACCCAAAGGGTTTGCAGCAGAAGAGAAAGGTAAATTCCACTACTGGGGACTTTGTGGTTCAAAAGACATATGAGAAAGAGGGAAGAACAGGAATTCCACCCTAAACGAGTCCACATGAAGCTGCAAATGCAAATACATGAAGCTGTAAAGTGCATTGTAGCATGCTAGGCATGGCTTGATTCATTCTAGGGAGCAGAACTTTGCAAGTGGTACATTTCTGGGTAATGTGCACCAGTCAAGAAACCTGGAACACAGCAGAAAACACCCACACACATGCACACCCACACATTACCTTTTCTATTCTGTTTATCAGTCATCATTAAGTCCACAGTCCTTAGTGTAAAAAGGACATTTTTAGAATTCTCATTCAATCCATCGTTGGCTTAAAGGCTCAAGCCTTCATGCCTTCATCTGTAGAGTCAATGACACATTTTTGACAAATTGTGAAATTATAATGAAATAGATTATAGGTAGGGATATGTATATTATTTAAATTATGTTTCATACATTAGAAGTATACAGTCAGTGATAAATATTATTATTATAGTGACATAACCTATCAAATGACAGAAGCAATAGAATTCATTAACAAGTTTGGTGGCTCTTACTCAAGGGAAAATAATCTATGGATGGAGGAGCACAGTCCCTCGGTGGAGCCCAAACCCCAAGGGTTTGGGGCCAGTAGGAGTTTTACAATTAAAAGAGGCAAAGCAGAAACAGGTGGAGGCCAGGGATTTCCTTACCAGGCTAACCGTCCTGTTTTCTAAGGCGGGGTAAGCTACCTAAACCTGAGTTGGAGAATATGGAGAACAGTGATCGGTGTTAGGTTTTCTTGACAGAAAAGTATCTTCTGAAAGTGCAAGGTGACCTGGGTTTAGATTTGTCACATGAGCCCAACCTCCAGGGGAAGCCTTGGTTTTATAGGTCCTGTTACATGACTTAACTTGATCAACCTAAACTACTGAAACTGAATGTGTTTTATAGTTATTGCAATTGAATATACTTGGTTGAAACATGTAGCTTATTACATATTTTAAAGTAATATTTATCTCTATTTTCATTAGCAAATGAAGGTTAGTTGAAATAATAGTATTAGCTCCTTCCTGTTCTTGATTTGTTTTTGTAGGTTTATTCTTGGAATTCTTAAATGCCTTTCTTAAAATTCAAAACTCAGAATTCATCTCACTGCATGCAATTTTCCTTCCCTGATAAAAAGTTTAAATATGAACTTTATTTTATATTAAATATAAACCTTTCTATATGCAGTCACTTATTTTATGATAGCTTAAATTAAACATTTCTCTGTAATATCCTCAATAAAATACCTACTCTCAGCTTTTCCAAGAAAAAATTAATACCAAAATACACTTATGAGTTGTAAGGAAAAAGGCTCGAATAGAATTATCTCTGTCAATCAAACATGGCTTAATGTTAAGAGAAGATTTTATTTGATACTTTAAGTAAAAATTATCCAAAAACCCCTACGTTTCACACATATATTCTTCAGGAAAAAAAAAATCCCTCTACTCTTGATGTTCCTTTTAATCTGTAATGTAGCCTGAGGGTAATTTCACCCTCTGAGTCTTCATTTCAAATTCTGTTTATTCTTACAGAGACCACTGACTGGATCGCCTTCACTAATCTAACAATTTCTTGCAGCAATTGCATTAAAATCCATGATACCAGGCTTGACCATCACCTGTGTCATCCAGCATTTATATGCCCATCTTTCCAATTGGCCTGTCCACTCTGGTAGAAATACCTATTACCTATTTATTCCATCATCCCATTTTCATCATATTACCATCCTATCTTACTCCTCCACATATCCTTTTATTTACACATCATCTAGCTGCCCTTAAATAACTAAACACCGCTGACATTCAACACAGCACTCAGGCTTTGTGGGAACTGCTATTCTGAATCACAAAGTGTAAGTTGTCTTTATCATAGAAATCAGTGACAACTCTTACTTAACTTGGAAGCAACATTTATCCTTTATTTCTCTTTATTTCAAAACTCACTTCTAACACCGCAGTGATGCAGCAGAACTTTTTGGTAACTGCAGAAAGTATACAGACTGTGATCAAAGCAGAAGCTTAGATTTATGCTGCTACACTTGACATATTAGATCTTCCTTCACTGTTGAATCAACCAGCTCTCTCACTCAATTCTCCATCATGAGTACCTATTTAACAACTAAAGTAGTAGAAGAGAAACAATATCAAGAGGCCTGCTCCAGCCCCCATGTCTGTGCTAAGTCATGGTATGTGTGCTGGAGAACCCTGCAAAAATATAATCTGGAATGAACCCCTGAATCTTGAGGCAAATGCAGCTGACTCATGTCAAATGACTTTTGTCATAATACCAGCCTACATTACAGTTATATGTCATACTCTCACTGTCACACAAACTCTCACTTATCTCTTTTCACTCTCTTCCTGTCCAAAACATGACAAGACTCATTTCCAGTTAATTAATTTGAGAGATGCTGGAGAACAGAGCTCGTTCCTTCTTTGGTTTAGGTGCCGGATTGTGTCGACACTGAGCCCTGTCCCTTTGGATTTCCGCAGGGAGTCAGAGGACATTGGGCCCATTAACTCTTTTCATTCCACATCATCCTAGAACCATACTTCTTAAAACCCATCCTGTTTAAAAGTGTCTGCCTGCGTTGTCCACTTGTGTGCCCTCATGAGGGGCGGGAGGCTTTGGGGTTGACCCTGAGTCAAGGTCCCTGGATTGAAGGCACATTGGTGACTTCTGTTTAAAAAGCGCCTACCTCATAGAAGCTGTCACCCCGTCACTGGGATTGCAGAAGTAGTTTGGGGAGCGGGAATTCATATGACCTAGACTGACTGTGTATCTTAGTCTTTCTGTGCCTACACTCACATTGGAAGTGGAACGGGACTGGGGAGTCCAGGCCATTAACGCCACCCAGACCTCTTCGGGGTTCGTGCTGTGAATGCCCAACGCAGCTGATCTCAACCAGCCAGGTTAGGCACTGACATCCTGGAGGTTTTGCAAAATACGCGTTGAACCTTCAACATAAAAACAGAAAAGAGCCAATCAGACGTTTTCCAAAAATACTGGGTGTCCAAAGTAAAGTGCTTCTAAGTGTTTTGTGGCCATCCTGAAATTGCTCTGTACAAATGACCCAAGCATGTTAAGACTGAAATAAAAGTGACCCTTCCACTGTGCAAAAAAAAGTCATAAGTATTATGACTTTTGTCATAATACCAGCCTACATTAAAATTTGCCTTTCTTCCTTGAGACTATCTGGTCATCTGTTACTACTAAGTCTTCATCTTCCACTAAAAGGAAAGGATAATTTAGCCATAATATCTGAAAATTGATCAGATATTGGTTCTTAAAATTAGATGAAAGATTATTCAACGTTAGGTGATTTTCTTCTGGGATATAAGTGATTAGATAAATATACGACAAATAGGTACCATATGAATGAATCTGTTTAATCAAGGAAAATTCTGATTCAGCTTAAAAAATCAAGATTCTTACTTTCTGCTAATACTTTGTAATTATAAAATATAATTTTAACCATAAGGGACATTGCAAAATATATTTAATAATGCAAATTAGAAAATGGGTCAAATAACAATCACCTTAAATTCAAATATTTAAAAGTAGACAATATCTCACTATTATTATTGGATATCAATTTTATATATATAATAGGCTTTACTCAGTGAACAAGTGCCACAAGATCATTACTTTTATGGCATACATGCTTCAGTGGCTATGAGAATAAAGGCTTTTTTGTTGGAGAGTAGAATAGAAACAGCATTTCTTGAAAAACACTTAAATCATATTCTATATCTGCATTTCTACTTTAACAGCTATATATGATCTACTTAAACTGAAACTTTCAAGAGAATTTTGTTACTGTCTAGCAAGGTTATTAAAGCAGATAAGATCCACTGTCTTTTTTTTTATTTGTTTGTTTGAGAATATTTAAGTTTATAATAATAAACTTCTCTGTTCAACATCAAAATGGAGGTGTTCCCAATATTAATGTTTGTTACTAAGCTTTTAAGCTGTCTGGTTGTTCAAGTAGCCTTTAGTTGAATACACTCTAATGCCAGATGGAATATCAGAAAATGTGTATGAGGCTTTAATTATCTGAAAACTAGAAATGAACTGTTACTCATGATACCTGGGGATTTTAATGAAGAGCATGCATATGTTCTTCTTGCTAATTGAAGATGAGCTTCATTTTAGCAGATTTAATCTCCTGAGAATTTAAAACATAAAAAAGAGAATGATTGAAAGGAATTAAAAAAACCCAAAGTAAACTTTTCTAAAACTACGCTTATTGAATAGAAAATTATTGGAGGATTTTTTATTTTTGTATGGCAAATAATTGTGTTGAATATGTGAATAATCTATAATATTCAGGGAATATAATATAAAGTTCAGGGAAGTGTAGGTATTCATTTTCTCACTGTTATCGAACAAGTGACATTCAACCAAAACTTTAGTGAATTATCTGAAAAGAGCATTACATATGCAGACTTAAAGAAGAGTATTAAATGCATTTTAAAAAATGGACTGTAAATAATACATTAACAATAGCTAGTAGTTTGCATTAAAAATTTCTCAGATGTAGAGTTTAGAATAGTTGAAGATTGATCATGTCAATAGCCTTTATATTATAACAACTTTAAAAGAAGAAAAAAGTGAGTGTTATAAGAAAGTGAAAATGGTGCATCAAATTTAAGAAGACAAAAATCAAGTGCACTTTAAATGTAATGAAATGTAAGCTTTATTTCTAAAAGTAGCCATGTTTACTGAGAGATCTTAAAAGTTAGCTACAAGCAATGTGATTTGTTCATGAACAACCCCTGAGAAGTCCTTCATCGTCTCAATAATTTCTCACAGAATATAAGTATCTTAGCTCACTAAATGGGAATACATATATAGTTATTTGAATAAAGATCTAGACAGTAAAATGGATAGGAGCTGTTTCTCCATGGGTATAAATTTTCAGTTATGCAAAAATAAGTTCTAAAGATCTGTTGTACAACATACCGCACATAGTTAACAATATGATTGTTCACTTAAACTCATTCAGGGGGTACAAAGGGACACAAGGAGACTCTGGGAGGTGTTGTATGTATCTATTACCTTGATCGTAATGATGACATTACAGGCATATACATACATCCAAACTCATAGAATTGCATACATTAAGCAGGTGCATTGCTTGAGTATATAATTAGATCTCCATAAAGCTGTTAAAAAATAGAAAGTGCCATTTGCAGGATGCTTTGTAGGATGGATTGTTTCTGTATGTTTGGGTATATTATATAAAATATTAACATTAAACATTATAATTGATAAAACATTTGCAAAATTTAGTAAAACTATACAGTAGGAAATGCCTCCTAAATCTGACCCTTCTCTGGAAAGTATGCATTTACAGAATTTATAATAATTGTTCATTTTTATCAAGAATTTATTATTGATACTTCAATCTTAACTAAATTTCATAAATTTCATTGACTGCACATAAAAATATTTTGAGAACTAACCAATATATACAGAGACTGAGGATTAAAGAAAAAATCTTCAGGCTAGAAAGTGTTAGAATCATACACGCACACACACACACACATACACACATACACACACTCACACAACAGTTTTTTAAAGATTAGGCGTTACTGGAGAATTTCTTTGTTCCATGGATTATTCATTCAATCCACCATGGAATCCTTTCTACATAACATTTCCAATGACACATGAATCATTTTTGCTGTTTTTAAAATTTATGTTGTTTTGCTTTCTTTATATGAAATGATACAAGTGTTTTGCAAAACTGTTAAACATTTTAATTTAGTTTACTTTTCCTTGAGGGATAATGTCCTTAAGCATAAGTAATTCAATCTCTAATGTGGCTATTTAAATACTTCATACATGTAGGTTCCCTTCATGAGTCTTTTAGGTAAAAATTGTAACTCAGCTACATACTGCATTTTAGATCTAGATACAGATGGTTTTTTTAATTAAAATTTGGAGTTTGTGTTGTCTTATTTTATTTCTGCAATAAGACTTCATTAGCTTTGATCAGATGACTACACAAATAACCTATTCGAAACTCTCAAAGAAAATAGAAAAACAAGCTTATAAAGCAAAGATAATAAAACACTTCTGAAGAGGAAAAAGTTCAAGGTTGGTAGAAAGAAAATTGCTTTGTGAAATAGTTAAATAGTATGAATATTCCTTTTTTATTAAGAAATCACAGAGTTCACAAATTAAAACAAACAAACAAACAAACAAACAAAAAAGCTTAACATGTGAATATATGTTGAGCCAGGAAAAGACCACGGCCACTGGTGATATGAAATTTTAACAGAATTGGGGCTGCTGGGCTTGAGAAGTTGCACAGATTCGCCAGGGCCTTAATAAAGACAGACTCCTGGCTTCAAGTTTTGTGCCTTGAAGAAAAAAGTGCTTTCTTTTAAAAACAGAAAATGACCATTTACCTGACAAGAATGCTAGGAAAAAAACCAAACTTATGCAGATATAAAAAATACTGCCTGCTTTTTGTACTGTTATGATATTTACAAGTGATATGTATTTTATGCTTTGTTGCTATTTTTCAGTACTCTTGGGGGAGTATAAAGGCAGCAATATACAGTGTCTGCAGGAATAGATGTGGCTGTGTGTCAACAATACATTTATGAACACTTAATCTCGAATTTCACCTGGTTTTAATTGCTTTCAGAAAAATTTAATTACTTCCAACCATTAAAAATACACAAAAGCTATTCTTAGCTTATGATCCTTATAAAGGCTGTGGTTGTCTGGATTTGGCTCACAGGCCTTGGGTTGCAGACCCTCCCTCTAAATCCTCCTAAATGAAAGAAATACAACCCCATCACCTCCAGTAAGAGGAATGAGTTTAGGTTGCTGTTGTTTTGTCAAGCGTTTACATAAATATTTTATTTAAACATATACAGATACATTATTTGAACAGGTATTTAAGATCTGAAAGTGCATACTATGTTCTTAAGCTGGAAAGAAAATCAAATAATTTCAGGAGATTTTGCATTGCATCCTTCATATTGAAATTGTTTTGTATTTAAAATATTGCTGACCCTTGTTTCAGACCAATTAACATAAGTAATTATATCTAATGTCCCCTGGCTTATGAATTTTCTGAAATTAGACAACCAGTTTTTGTCAAATCCTGAAGCATCTCAGTATCTGTATCTTGCCACTTTAAAGTGTGGTTCTAAGAACGACCTTAGCACCACTGGGTTTCCTATTAAAAAATGCAGAATTTCAATTTTCAACCTAGATGTGCTTAATCAGAATCTGAATTTTAACAAGTGATCCCTACACTTCATAGCTGAGAAGCTCTGTTCTGGCATACAGTGAGTACTTAGATATTAATAATAAGCTACTAAAAATATCCCCTACTGATCTAATTTCTTTAGAAGGTGGGCAAATAAGTTTACTTAAAAATACTGTAATCTTATCACTATAATATGTAAATATCTAACCCTCCTTTATTCCATCATCACCTAGATAATAACATTGGTATGGACATGCATTCCTTGTGGACATTGCGGATACAGAAAAATGTTTAGTCTACGCAAATACTCTCATGGGAATTCATGGAAATAATGTTAACACAGATTTTAAATAATTTAGATCATTAAAAATGTTGAGAGACACTTTCCTGGGTTGCAACGTAATTGATTCCTTGCAATTTCCTCTGGATATATATCACCAAGAATAACCTTGAGGACGGTGAGAGCTGTAGACAAACAATACAGGGCATTGATAGGTTAATATATTTCCTTAGAAAACATTCTAACCAGAATTAGACAAAATTTCATGCAAAATAGAATGCTATATGGTCTGAATTTAGACTATATTTTGAATAAACATAAAATAGATCTTGCTATTCCCTTTACGTATAAACCAAACTGAGCATTTTTCACTCAGTGGGACATATTTACCGAGTGAAATATACATAGAGGAAATAATGGCCTTTTTCATGAAATTCTCTAATGTCCTCCATACTTCCCCTCAATTAGACCTTAATCTCTGCAGAACTCTCAACATCTACAAACATCTACAAAAAGATTGTAAAACAAATCTTTTTTTTTTATAAAAGATTGTAAAACAAAAATATTATATAGGTAGTATATAGGTAGTATGCGGTAAATTAATCTAATAAGAATGTGAGAATAACAGATGATTACAGAATTTGGTAGGTTTGTCGACTGATAATATGTTTCTGTGGCGTTTCAGGTGGAGGATTCTGCCTGTAGACCTCATGTGGGTACTGAGCTCCGGGGGCCAGAATACAAGGTGCCAAAGGGTAATGACAAGCCCTCTTCCTTTCATCAGCTGCTTCTGTTTTTCCAAAAATTTGCCTGTTTGTGCAATCACAAGCACATTAAGTTTTGAAAGCTTAGATCCTTGTTCCATAAAAAACAAACATTTAAGAACTAAAAGAGATATTGTGTAACTAAAATAAATTTTGCTATTTTCCTCTATATTTTTATTTGCTCATACAATCGATGAGTACATATGTGGTATCTATTACGTGTGAGCCGTTATCTAGGTGTTGGAGATATAGCAGCGAAGACATACAAAAAAAATCCAGTTATCATGAAGTCTATATTGTATTGCTTAAGTTTAGTGAATATACACTATATGCCTCTCTTTTTATATCCCCACTCTCTGTAGATTATGACTGTATTTTCCTACTACAGAGGAGATAAATAGGACAAAGACCAGTTAAGTAATTACCTAAGAGGACACAGTATGGTTAGTCATGGAGAGAACAATACAATCAAGAATACAATATTATTAGTAAATTAGAGTCTTCAGAAGACAAACCTGGGAAAGACAGATAGTAAGATCAAACAGCTATGGACAACAGTTGGCAGAATCAATGCAATGTGTTCTAGAAAAAAATTATGGATTTTAACATCTTAGTATTTACTAATACTCTTCTTAAAGTAAATAATACTCATTTATATACAATGATGCAAACATAGAGGCAGATACTCAGCAATGTCAGGAATTCAATTGTTTGGGAACAATTTAGTTCATGTATTTGGTGGTACTCATATTAGTTACATATCATATAATCATTAACACCTAAGATGAGTGTGTGAAATATTTTAAATATATTAGCATTTATAAATATACACAGATTTTGTTTACAAAACACAAATTTCTTCCAATGCAATTTTAATCAGTAAATATAGCACACGTTAGATACTTTTGCCCATGGTGGGAAGAAATTATTTTGGAAAAATTTAAAAATACTTAGTAAAAATATTTTCTATTTAGTTTCTTAGAGAATTCTCTATTTAAAACATTATAAATATCTTCTTGGGAGAAGTGTCTGCTCAGGTTCTCTGCCCATTTTTTAAATTGGATTGCTGGTTTGGTGTTGAGTTATATGAGTTCTTTATGTATTTTGGATATTAACCCCCTTGTCATGGCTCTTGGTTGCCAATATTTCCTTCCATTTGATTGTTGTTGGTTTTTGTTTGATTTTTTAATGGTTTCTTTCATTATGCAGAAACTTTTTAGTTTGGTATAGTCATATTCATACATTTTTGCCTTTACTTCCTTTTCCTTGAGGTCAAATTCATAAAATCTTGAGAATATCATGCTAAGTGAACTAAATCAAGCAGAAAAACTTGGAAACATAAAATCTCACTCTTATGTTGGATATAAAAACAAAAGCAGCAAGTGAACAAACAAGAAAAACAAACAAGCAAAAAGTCACAGACACAGGCAACAGTCTGGTAGTTATCAGAGGGAAAGGGGTAGGGGCGTAATAAAGGATAAAGGGGGTCAAGTACATGGTGACTGTGGGTGGTGGGCACACAGCGCAATGTACAGATTATGTATTACAGGAAAGTACACTTGACGCCTATATAATCCTATTAACCAATGTCACCCTAATAAACACAATAAAAAATACTACTAATGATTTGAAGATTAGCCTAAAAGGGGCACCCCAATAGGTCATTTTCCACTGTCAGTAGCTTTCTGGTCAGTGAATGGCTTAACTTCTTTTGTGTATGTTCATTTACTAATCACCACTTATAAAAATCTAAAATTATTTTATTTTCATATTGTTTATAACTGCCTTCAAGTTGTAGCTTCACAGGTATATACTTGGATTACTTTTATATAGAGTCTTAGATGTTTGGGCAAAATGGTGTGTGGAATGACCAAGTCAAAGGTGGTCAAAGCTGACGAGCTCAGGGGTAGAAGCTGACACTCAGAGAGTCCATCTGCAGGGAATAGTGATCACCTGAGGCAACCAGTTTGGGGAAATTCGCCTATAATCCAGAAAGAAAGTGAGTCAGTCATAGGAGTGGACCCACAGAAAAATGCTTGTAAAGAGAACAGCAGACCACACTAAGGTAAAAGACACAGGAACACTACTTTGGAGCCTCCTGAGGCCTAAAAGAACTTAAGAACCCCATCCTGAGGGTCTCCCCCTGAGGGTCACCATGAGGCTTGGCTGAGCAATTTTGCCTGAGTGAGACTGACAACAGGATAGAGATTTTCGTTTTTGCTAAATTCCTCAAATATCCTCACCTTGAGTTATGAGTAAGGCTATTCTTCAAAATGAGAAGTGCCCCCCACACACATCTGGAAAACACAGACAAAAAAGAAGAGAGTGACTGTACTTTCTTTTGGCTGTAGCCTTAATAAAACCCATGTACCCGATTGTACAGGAAGGGGAGGTGGTGTTCCCTGATATCCACCTCTCTCAGCTGGTAGGAGCTCAGGCATTAGCTTAAGGGTTGCAGTAGGTGATGGACTTCAGCATAGCTAAGGATCTTCAGATAGTGTAGGTAAGGATTTTTTTGCCTGTGTTATTTTTCTAGGGTGAGATATTATTTATAACTTTCTTTAGACCTTCAAAGATGTCTGTAACTAAAAAATAGTTATATATAGGAAAGAAAATCTAGGCCTCTTTGTTTGGATCAATGAGCGTTTTCTATAGATCTAGTATCTTGACTTTGCGTTAAATTTTTAGGATTTCTCTGAATTTCTCTTAGTCTATTCTGTAAATTAGCTTTGTGTTGCTCAGATCCCTCCCAGCTTAACATCACTACTTTCATCTTAAAGGAAAAGTAGGATTGTCTCTGTCTGATGCAATAAATATATAGTGTTGAAAAAATGTGGAAAATAAAAACAAAACTTTCAAATTCTTATTGTACCTATGCTGTTCCTTGGAAGATTATGAATGATCTTTTTGGTTAGTTTTCTTTATTTACAAAATACTGGCAATTCAGCATAGGTGTGAAGTGTTGCAGGACTCACAGAGAAGGGCATGTGTGTCATCTTTCAATAAATGTGCATTGTTCAGACTAGTGAGACATATTTCTGCAGGAGAAAAAATATACTTGCTCTTTGTAGCTAAGAGTTCATTCACACTACAACTTAGATATACAAAAGAAAAAACATAAGTTCTTTGTTTTCATAAGTGATATAATAAAATAATTTTTCAAGACCTCAATCCTTCTGATGGCACAGAAAATAAATGCTTACACACACAAACAAAAATGAACATCAATTACCAATAATAACAGCTTGGTCATCTTTGGTTAAATTCAAATCATCCGTGGCACACTGATTAGTCACTGCAACTGCAAAGCCACTCGGAAGTGCCAGTTTTTGCCTGCCACACATGTGCGTGTGTCTCATGGACTACTTTGGCAGTGTGGATAATCTTGTGAATCCCTTCTCAGAATAGCACTTTGTGAAATAAATAAAACAAAGTATAAGGGATTATGGAATAAAATTGTTATGCTGAAAATGGTTAACAAAACATTAATACTTGGTATAGTAATAGTTGGTTTTATTAATGAAGTAAATAACAGAAACTTGCAGAAAATATAATTACTCTACCTTTGAAGTATTAACAACCATAAAAGAGAATTTTAGATATTTGCAAAAATTGATAGGAAAATATCTGTGATTTCTATTGCAGAGAGTGACAAATGCAAATATACTACTGTATTTTATTGCTTAACATTACAAATGGGTGAAAAGGCTACATTTCAGATAAAAGTGATTGAAAATTCTTATTTATTTTTTTATATTCAAGTTAATGGATCTCCTAACATGCTCACATTAAGATCCCCTATGTAAGGTCTGTTTGCCATGCTTTTAGTTTTATTCCAATGATAGTTTTCTAGAAGGCAATATTTAATATCCTAAAATGAAGATGTTAAACTTGTCTTCTTGTCCATCTTTGCTCCAAAGTAGCAATCTTGAAGCTAGGTAGGAGCTGTTGTAAATTTCTGCATTGCAGTTGGTTTGCTCTTCTCTTACCATCTCCTGGTGAAGGCAGTGACCCCAGAAGTCAGGGTCTCCACTTTCGACAATTCCTGGACTTTCCATACTGCCCCTACCTTGGCTCTCTAGAGTTACCTGCGCTGGCTGCAGCTTTCACTTGTTTTGATCCAGGCAAAATGCCCAGAATTCCTTCTGTAACAGAACCATTTAACCCCCTACAATGGCCATGTATAGAGTTCTCCCAATGAAACACAGAGCTTGTTTGTCTGTGCCCTGGCCTCCGGGAATGTGGAAACTGGGTTTTTCCCACCTGGGAAGGCAACAGAAGTGCTAGTCAGAATTCCAACTCACTGTCCCATCCTCTGTCATGGCACAATGTCTCAGAGCCATCCTCTCCTTTGTGGCAGTGTTCTGGGGCTCCAAAGGAAATGTGGCAAAGCCCTTCTGCTTTTAGAGCCTCACTTAGCACTTTACCTTAATCATTACAACATTTTGATTCAGGATAAGGTGTCCAGGACACACGGCGTATCCTGCAGAAAGCCTTCTCAGCTTCTTCCAGCATATAATTCTTTGAACTGGAAGAAATAGGTTTTCCATTTTGTCTTCCTCTTTGACAAAAATATGACCTTCACATTCTATCCTATGTTCTCTCTGGCCTAAGGTCTAATAAAATATGATCATATTGTCAGTTCTCCAAGCCTGTCCTCCGTATGTTAACAAAAGTTACACTTATTTTAAAAATATTTTTGTTTTGTTACCAAATTGAATTCTCAAAAGAACAGTTTCATTATAGAGTTAACAGAATATTTTCTATTTGATCTTAAACAGTATATATTTTCTGTATAACATGAGAAATGGCATTAATTACATATCAGGAAGCCAAGATGACAGGATTTTGAGGAATGAAAACAAATACAGCAGAAAATATAAATGCTTATTTCATGGCATATTAGAGCATTCTAAAAGTTAAACTAAAACGAAGATTTAAGGAAGGCAATTAAGTTTTCAGAACTTTGATTTCCAGTTGCTTAGTTTATAATAAAAGTTAAACTTTTGGAATCGAAGCAGATGGAAGTATGTTTGATAGACTCTTCTCATTCTACCATTGCACAGTCATTTGCACAGATTTTGATGGGGTTGCAGAGCTGTATGAAGCAACATATATTATGATGTAAATGCCATCATTATGACATATGCTTAAACTTCTGCTGAGAAATAAATAAAATATCTCCAAATGCCTGCTGTTTATCCCAGCTGTTTATTTCTCACAGCCCATAAATGGAAAAGTCACACAGTTTAGCATTTACATGCTAGAGAGGCATTTGGAAATAATTAAAACTCTTCCAGAGAGTGCTTCCTTTTTGTTCTGAATTACAATTAACTCATATTTTTTTTTAAAAAAAAAAAGGAGGGCAAGGCCATTAAATGAGAATTAAAGTGTATATTTTTTTCCCAGAAAAGTGAAAACTATCAAGAGTTGCTTTTTTCCCCTTTCCAAATTTACAATAGTGGAGTAAATAAGGAGACAAATATGGAAACGAGGAAAGGCCGCCCTGTCTGCATGCCTGGCTGCAGTTCTAGTGGTGATGGAATGACCGGTGGCAAACCTGCTCCTGTTGTGGGTTGACCTCAGTGATTCTGACTTGTGAACGTTGGGGAGGATGGATAGCAAACCAAGGCAGGGAGGAGGAGGCAGATGTGTCCTGAGCCTGGTCCGACAATATTGCCAGGAGGTGTTCCAGCACCACAAGAAACACCGTGCCGGCTCGGTAGGAGGGCAGTCCTTGAAGTTCTGTGTACCGTCTCCACTACCTGGGATGGAAGGCCTTTGAAACTGTGCTTTCATCCCAAGGTCCGCAAGGCAGGAAAGGACCCATAGTGCCCTAAGGAAGAAGCCCATAAACACCTTTGGGTGTTCACATCCGTTTCTCCCCCTCAGAAAAGCTGGCACTACTTTTACCTGTCAATCCATAATTAACTTCTTCACCACCATCCCATCAACTCTGTAAATCCTCTGAACAAAGGAGTCACTCCCTTGGTCTCTGGCCACCTGGGTGCTGGCCACCCTTGCTCTAGCCATCCCTACGCTTGCCACTCCTGACCTTGTGAGCCCTGACCTTGCCATCCCTGCTCTTGCCTTTCCACCCCACCTCGGCAAGGCCATTCTCTTCCATGAGAACATATCACCACCAAACCCTGCTTGCACGCTCACAGACTTGCTAATCTGTAATTCTTTACTGCGTTGTCAGGAAGAGCTGAGTTTCTTCTGTAACATGCTGACCCTAATACGTACAGGGGAGAGCCAAAGGAGTTGCATTTCCTTTTAAAAATGGTTCAGAATCTTGTAAAATTTAAAAAAAGAAGCAAATAAGTTGAAATGTTATAAAATTATAAACTAAATATATATATATATTTATAAATATTTTAATAACCACTGTTTTTCATAAATGTGCTACCACCCTAAGTCCATTATGTAAATATTCAATTTTATTTCATAAAATATGTAAGTTGTTTATTTTTTTAAGAACAATGTGGCAGGCCCTGGCTGGTGTAGCTCAGTGGATTGAGCACGGGCCTGCGAACCAGACAATTGCGGTTCGATTCCCAGTCAGGGCACATTCCTGGGTTGCAGACTGGTTCCCTGCAGGCCAGTTCCCAGCAGGGGATGCGCAAAAAGCAACCATACATTGATGTTTCTCTCCCTCTCTCCTTCGCTTTCCCTCTAAAAGATAAATAAATAAAATCTAAAATTTCTGGAAAAAAAAAGAACAATGTGGCAGTGTGTTACAAATTTGTTGTAATGTCAGTGCTTAATGGGCCAATAGATTTTCTGTATTTTTTCACTCTAATTAAGTATTTATCACTAGATTAAATAAAATTATATCATAATGGCAGTACATGCTATTTTAGAGAAGGCTCACATTTTAAAACATGGTATGTAGCAGATCTGTCTTTTTTATATTTAACATTGCTAAAACAAAAATGATATGAAGAACTCAAATTTTGCATTCATAATTGACTGGTATCACCTAGCAATCAAAACCATCCTTATTACTATACAAAATAATTGCAGAAAAAAGGAACTTGAAATATTTGGCTGTTGAATCAATCCATTGATTACATTCCAAGATTTCTATTTAAAACAATTTTAATCAACCAAATGTTCAAATGTCATATATATATATTTCTTTAAGACATAATATGTTTTATAGATTCTGTGCTTCAATCAAAGTTACATATTTTCTTATAGGGTAACAGGTTAAATAAATCTGATCTTTTGATGTGAAAAGTAAACATTTTACTAAGAGTAGGTTTAGTGTATGTGTGTGTGTATGTATTTTGGTGATTTTTGTCTAAGTGCAAAAGTAAAATGATTAAGTTTTTAGCATAAACATGCACTGATTTTTACAATATTATTAAGGTAGTAAGTGAACCTTGGTTAAATTTTGGCCCCATTCTTCATATGAGAGAAATCAGCCCTATTCGTTTATTCATATGCTTTTCAAAGTGTTCAGAGAAAATATGCTGAGTGAAAGTCCTTTTTAAAGTTCAATAGTTATGTGGGCTCAGAGTTTGAAACTTTGAAAAAGAGTCTGGTCTACTGGTTTTTGTTAAGCTTCCCATTTTTAATGTTTAAAAAAGTTTAGTCTTGCAATATTTTATTCAATAATTTATTCTGTCCCTTCTATGTGGATGATCTAAAACAGCAATATTAGGATAAAACTTCACCTCTAGGGGAATATATTATATAATACAATTCCAAGTAGACATCACTCCATTCATTTTGATAGATTTCAAAATTTTTAATGTGTGGTATTTAAGTTTGCTCTCCTAACAATCAGGGATAAAGATCATTTATAAACAAAATACAAAGGCTTAAATTTATAAACACTGCCATGAAAATAGTGTCTCTGTGTTTCTCATTATTTTGTCCTTAGAAGACCTTGGTGAGTAAATTCATATCTTCACTAAAGCTAGAGAAAATTGAGACTGAATCACTTATTATCGTAAATATGCTAAAAATATCACTAGAATTTATAGTGTAATCATGAATGTATTCATTTTCAAGCACTTAAGATAGTCAGTAAAATTTTCCAAAAATTTAGTTATTTAATATTTATTCAGATCACTGGAGAAATAACATTATATTAATCTAATTCAAGAATAATTCAATTTAATAAGTTTATATTTTTCTCTTAGACTATATGTTTAATTTTAATGCTTATTTTTAAATCATTGGATTATTTCTGTTTTTCTAATATTAATGTATTTTAAGAAGTCTACATTTAAGAATTGACTAAGATAAAAGAAAAAATTAAGTAATAAATTGTGTTAATATAGTCTGGCTATTTCAATTTGAAACCAGAAGAGCTGGCACTGATGCTACCTGTCACCTACCAAACCTGATGAGCAGAGTCAGGAATTGCATCCTTATGGGCCCTTTATTCAGATGGTCTGGGATCTGAGAAGACAGCAGGTTTGTATTTTAACAGACCCTCTTAAATTCCACCTTAAACCAGAGCTTTTTATAAGAAGACAAGTGTAAGTAAGGGGACTGGAATTCAGAGGAAAGTTAATCAGCTGCAGCATTCTTTCATCTGTGTCCTGGGTGGTGGGGTCTCACCCTAAAGCACAATGGTTCAGATACCATCTGGGTTGCTTGAGTCCTCCGGAGATGCAAAAGCAGAACTGCTTATGGCCTCCTGCAGTCAAGGTGGGTCATACCTTCAGTTCCTGCCACAAAAGGTTTTTTTAATGCATTGTTCACTTACCTTTTTAACTGTTATCTGAAACTAAAAATTTTCCAACATTTGAGTCCTCCATCAAATTAAGCTGGATTGATTTTGTCAAGATATCAACTGTATCAATCAAAGGAATATTCTTGTTATCTAATTTTTTTCAAACTTTAGTGAAATTATATGAATATATATTGTCTCAACATTTCAATATTTCTAGAATCTTGACTTTTTTGTATCTAATATTTCAGTTTAAACTTCCATTAGCTTTCACCAGTCTAATATAAAGACATTTTTTAAACCTATAAGCTTTAGTTTGTTTTAAGCATTACTTTCACAAAATTTGTTTTTTTCGTAAAACTTATATGGTGCTTCACTTTTAATTTAAAACTCTTTTACACTTTCCCATTGCTCTTAGGCTTTACAAAGCTTTTTTAAATTTATTTTATTTATTTAATTATTGTTCAAGTACAGTTTTCTGTCTTTTACTCCCATCCCAGCCCACCCTCCCAGTGCTCCCCACCTCCCTCCCATTTCCACCTCCCTTAGCTGTTGTCCATGTGTCCTTTATACTAGTTCCTATGAATCCCTCCCCTTTTCCCCTTAAATTCCCTCCCCTCTCCCCTCTGGTCACTATCCCCTTGTTCTCTATTTCAGTGTCTTTGGTTATATTTTGCTTGCTTGTTTGTTTTGTTGTTTAGGTTCCTGTTAAAGGTGAAATCATATGGTATTTGTCTTTCAACACCTGGCTTACTTCACTCAGCATAATGCTTTCCAGTTACATCCATGTTGTTGCAAAGGGTAGGAGCTCCTTCTTTCTTTCTGCTGGATAGAATTCCATTGTGTATATGTACCAGAATTTTTGATCCATTCATTTACTGACGGGCACCTAGGTTGCTTCCAGCTCTTAGCTATTGTAAATTGTGCTGCTATGAACATTGGGGTGCATATGTTCTTTTGGATTGGTATTTTAGGGTTCTTAGGATACAATCCCAGCAGTGGAATTTAACACATCCCTGAATGTCATTGTGACTGGACTCCACACACCCTATCCCTTTCTATACCAGGTAATCCCTTATTTTTTTAGTTCTAGCCATAGGCGTCATCTTTCAGATTCCAGAATCCAGTTACCCCTTGGCCTTTTTACATGATGCATCCTTTTTTTTTTTTAATAATCCTTTCCTCTCCTTTCTACCAGGATCAGTTTAAACCATTAACCAAAGGGTTATATTCTTTAAAAACTACAACAAAAAACCTTCCTGATACCCATAATCAGGTTCAATCTCCTTATTATGTGGTTTTATAACACCAGAATTCATTATTTTATTTTTATTACTTTATCTTACACAATAGAGAAGTCGTTTAATTCTTAAACATCAGGAGGTTAAAAAGAATTCAGCCCTGTTAGAGGAGACCCACAATTCTCATGACAAGGTTATAGTGAAGAGAAATGGACTTCAGCTCCAGAGTGGGGTGGCAAAGAATCGGGGACCATCTTTAGTTCAGAATGTCATCTGGCTAGCGTTATTTACATAATTTCTATACACACATTATAACCTAGACCTCAAAACTTTTCTCATCCAGCCATGACACAAGTTCAGGCTCCAGGTACAAAATCGAATCATCTGAAGCAAGCCTTCAGACTGAATCTTTACATGCAGATCCTCCTCGGCAGACATCGTGACCTAAAAAAAAAAAGTTATCTGAAACCATTCATCCCCTGCAATATACAATGTGAGACAGCAAATCAGTTTCCTGTGGCTGCTGTAACAAACTGCACACTGAAAACAATAGAAATTTACATCCCTGTCACAGTGAGAGGGATGGGAGTCTGAATGGCAAGGCTATGATCCAGTCAATGTCTCCTAGGAAGAATGTATTCTTTGTCTCTTCCAGGCTTTGGTGGCTACTGACATTCCTTGATTTGGTCTGCATTTGTTTGTTTGTTGCCTGACTATTGCTTTCTCTCCTGTGTGTTTCTTCATCTCTTCATCTCTCTCTGATGGAAATACGTATGATGGCATTCACATCATATAACCCAGGAGAAACTTCCCTTCTCCAGATCCTTAACTTAGATGATTGATTTGCCATAGAAAGCAAATACTACCTTTTGCTGTATAAGATCATATTTACAGTTTTGGGTTAAGAAGTAGACTCCCCCTTCGGGGGGGGGGTCACCATTCAGTCTACTACAGATTTTTTAAAAAGGATAACTGCAATAGATGCTCTTATTTTGAAAATGCAAATCAGAAGGCCCACAACAGACATTGTTTCACAGTAATTTTGAAATTGAGCCAGGCAAACGTTACCAACCCTCCAGCTCTGAAGGAAAGTGATGAATATCGATTAAGGCATCATTCTAATTCTTGAAAGAGTTGTTTCATGTACTTTGCTCCAACTCTGCTCTGAGCTCTTCTTTCTTCTGTATTATTATTATTTCCTCACAAAGAAAAGGCTCATGCTTCAGACTGCGTAGTTTTCTCATCCTTCAGAGGCCCTAAGACTTTTTATTTTAAAATATCTTTATGCCTTTTAATTCAAACTGTTGGTACTTCTGTCTTATTGTTGTAAAAATTTTGTTAATTTCCTATATATCTTATTGTCAGTCTCCCCATTGGACAAAAGAGATTACTAACAAATCTTTTTGACACAGGTCACTGTCCACTTTGGGCTGTGTGTTGGATACTGTGTTACATGTTATTTATAATCTTCGAAGTCATTCTGAATAACTTAGTGCATTTCTAATGCAATCTTTTAATTTCATTTTTTCAGTACAATGCTTAATGAAAGCTCTGCAGTCTATACCTTTGAAGTTTACCTTGATATTTTGCTGGCTGTGTCCTGAATTTGACCTTTTATTTTCCTGAGGCTTTCCTTTACTTTGAGAAATGTTTTCCTGTACCTGCTAGAAAGAGTGAATATGAGAAAGAGTTTTATTTTCCAAAGTCACAAGTACTGGGTTAGATATATTTTTCCATCATCCACTTTAAACAGACAATATTGCAAACGTTCCTGTATAAATACTGGGTTGGTCAAATAGTTCATTTAGTTTATTTCTGTAAAATAAAAGACATATTTTTAGCCCTGGCTGGTGTAGCTCAGTGGATTGAGCACGGGCCTGTGAACCAGACAATCGCGGTTCAATTCCCAGTCAGGGCACATTCCTGGGTTGCAGGCCAGTTCCCTGCAGGCCAATTCCCAGCAGGGGACGCACGAAAAGCAATCATACATTGATGTTTCTCTGCCTTTCTCCTTCCCTTTCCCTCTAAAAGATAAATAAATAAAATCTTTTAAAAAAAGACATATATTTTTTTTAACTTTTACCAGTAACTTTATCGATTTGGATATTTTCCGTATGTCGGCTATCTCCCACATGGTAAAAAGCTTATTGTTCTCAATCAGTGTCTCGATTTGATCACTACCAACTTCTACTATCCTACATAATGGTAGAGAATCATCCAGTGAGAAATCCCCAGCATGAACATTTGCAAACCACTTTTGACTTGTTTGGTCAGTCATAACAACTTCTCCGAACACTGCACAAACTTTTTTTTGTATTGAAGTTGAGTTTTTACCTTTCTTGAAATAATAAAGCATAATACGTCAAAAATGTTGCCTAATTTCTTCCATCTGCACTATTAAAATGACTGCACAGAAATTCACCACTTTGGATAAATTTTTAAGTGCACGCTGATATTACAGCTGACAATTCTGTGACAGATCACAATCTAACAAAATTGTCTCAAATAAAGTTAAAGACAAGTAAATAATACTACAGCCATCTTTTGGGGAAAAAAACAAACTAACTTTTGGGCCAATTCAATAATAAGATTCACTTTATTGCAGCCTCCAAAAATAGTATATTTAATGTCTTTCCAACACCCTCTGATGGTTTATTCATAAACAAAACAATGTGAAATATCTGAGACTCTTGTACACCAAAACCACAATGATAGTAATAACTTTATCAGATAGGGTTCATACAAAGAATTAGAACCAGTATGAGTGTAATGAAATAAATAATTTAGTATATAAAAACTTATAGAACTGTGTCACAAGATGGAAAACCTACAGAGGAGTTCCCATAAGATACTCAGCTGACTTCCTGAAAATAATTTACAAGTTAGAAGGGATTGGCAAGAAATATGCAAAGTCATGAAGGCAAGGAACCACGGACAAGACTGCTCTACCCAGAAAAGCTATCATTTAGAATTGAAAGGCAGATAAAAAGACTTACCAGACAAAAGAAAACTAAAGGAGTTTATCATTCCCCAAACCATTATTATATGAAATATTAAAGAGACTTATTTAAGAAAACAAAGGAGAAGGAGATCAAAACTATGAACAATAAAATGGTAATACATACGTATCTATCAACTATTAAATGTAAAAAAATAAACTAAGCAAATAAGAACAGAGTCTGAATCATGGATGCAAAGAGCGTTTTGATGGTTGTCAGGTATGAGAAGGGTGTGAGGGAATGGGTGAAGAGGTGAGGGGATTAAAAAGTAGAAATAGGTAGTTAGAGAACAGCCGTGGGGATATTAAAGTACAGTGTAGGAAACAGAGCAGCCAAAGAACTTACAAGCATGACCTTAAAGACATGAACAATGGTGTGGGGGTTGCCTGAGGGAGTTTGGGTGCCGGGAGGAGGGGGATAAAGGGAGAAAATTGGGACAACTGTAATGGCATAATCAGTAAAATATAATTAAAAGAATAAACCTTATATCAACCCTGTTGAGTAGTAATAACACTGTGAGGGATGACTGAAAAATGCCAACACAAAGTTTGCCATGTTGACATAGGACTATTTTCAGCTGAAGTTAAGAGAGAGAGAGAGAGACAGAGACAGAGAGAGAGAGAATAGTAGCATTTAGAGGTAAATTTTAAATTCTTTTTATTAAAACAATTTATTAAAAGATTTATTTTCAGATAAACAGTCTGAAAAAAATGATTACCTAAAAATATTTCCAAGAAGAAATATAGTCAGAGGATTGAAAATATTTGATTGATTTTTTTTTAGTCTGAGTGGTACACTAGAAAGGGGAAGCAAGCCTGTAATTATTTGACGATGGAAAAGGGTTGACAATGAATATAGCCTGTGAGAGATATAATCAGAACCAAAATATGGAATCAAATTTCCCTAAATATAACGATAAAGGCAAATGTTACTCTGAGCTCAGCTAATTGACCAAGGCTGCGCTTTACAACTTAATTTTATAAGCTGCCTATGAATAATTTTTAGATAGCACGTTCTCTTGTAAGTAATGACTGATTTTTTTATTGTCCTTGAATCAACTGGATCATCATGACATATCTCTCTATTTAACTCAGCATAGAGTTTATTACAAGCCTGGAACTTCTTGCTCATTCTCCCCCACCCCAATAAATGACTTCCGCTGAAGACAGAGTTTAAGTCCATCATGTTTGTATCTTTGAAGATAACACAGCACTCAAAACAAAGCTCATGAACAATGATGCCGTCTAGTTTAAAGAATAATAGGCTTAAATTAATATGTCTAAAGGAAATTTCTAGAACTATCCATTCAGGCATAAGAGATTTTTCTCCTGGGGCTCAGGAGAAGGAGAGAAAGAATTAAGAATGCTAATGAAAAGGTCAAGTAAATTATTCACCACATACATAAAACACTTAGAGCAGGAAACAAAATCTGCTGTTGCTACTCTTGGACTCTCTGTCGGAGCCAGCTCAGAGACTAGTGAGGATACAATGCAACCGAAGGGCTTGCAGCTATAGTTATATTAATAAAAATTCTGGAAGAGATTCATGGTCATCAAGAGTTCTGCTGAAGTTTACAAAAGGTTATTGGAATAGATATAAAAGAAACCAAGAACTACAAGACTAGGGCAGCAATTTTCAACTGGTATTTCACAAATTTTTTTAAAACAGGCAATACCTGACCTCCTTTCCCTTAGATTGTCAAACAAAAAATAAATGACAACAGCCAACACAATAGCCACAGAGGTGTAAAAAAATCAAAGTTATACCTATTGTTTTTTTTTCAGATTGGCAATAAATATATATTTATTGCTGCAGAATTTTAGTAATCAGTTTATGTGTGCCATGAAATGACAAATGTTGAAAATCTCTGGTCTAGAGCGTAATTGTCATACACAGAGATATTAAATTCTCCAAAAGCCTAGAGGACTTTTAAAACCCAGTCTCCTAGTTTTCCAGAGCTGGATATGTAGATTTAAATAGTTTTTAGATGATGAGATTAAAATCACTGAAAATATTTATTGCATTTAGTATACCACTTATTTTACGCATATAATCCTTTGTCCAGTATTCATGAACTATTTTCTATTAATAGACTTTAGCTCTTTATTTATAAGGCAAAAAAAAATTTTTTTAAACTTTTTTGACCAAGGTCATGCGGTTCTGTGAGAGTTTATGTAAAATGTAAAGTTAGAAGAAATACAGTACTCAACAAAACACGACAGTCTTTCCTTCTGATGTTCACTGCAAGTCCAGGGTAGTGGCTAGAGGGATTCGGAACTCACTATAGGCTGGTTGTGGCTTATTACAGGGAATGGACACAAACTAAAATTAACCAAGGGAAGAAGCACATAGGTGGAGTCGGAGGAGCACTAAATTTAGCAGTTCCATTGCCCTTCCCCTGGGGAGTCAGGAGGTGTCACTTCCCTGATATCAAAGTGCAGCTATACCCTAAAGCTTCAAAATTGCCCAGTGGCTTAGTTTAGCCCAGTATTCAGCTTCACTATTCAATTGTTAATAGGATTCCACTTGCCTGCTCAGGTTCCTTTTCAAATGACACTGTGTAACTCAAAGCCCTGCACTCTATCCCATCCCTGGTCTTCCAGTCCTGGTCAGCTCCCTCCCTAATCCGATGTGGTTCTGGTTCAGCCCCTAAACAAAGCCGCTGTTGTCAGGAATAACATTCTGAAAGAGATTGTCTCTCTGGAACCAAAGGTAAAGCCAAGACCTCTTTCAGGGTCAAGTTAACTCCCTTATACCACAAGTACATACCACAGGTCACATCATGTTATCATTTTAAGGGTTTGCAGTCCCGATGCCTAAAGTTTCAGACAATATTGTTTGTAAAATTTCTTGCTCCTTTATTATGCTTCAATAGGAACAGAGGGTTAGTAGAAATATGGAAAAAGACACAGCCCCAAAGGGAAAGCTCTGCAATGGGTCTCACCTATTCACTGTCCTTGGCTTATTATAGAGCACGAAAAGCATAATTACATGTTATGCTTTTCTTATATAATCATTTATGCACCTTTCATGATTAACTATCTAGTCAATTTTCTGCAATAATTAAAGATTTTCATGTATTTAGCTGATTTTTTATTGTATGTATTTTGTGATATCAATGTAACTTAATTTGTAAAACTTAAATCTAAATATTTTCATTATCCATAAATCTTATATTTATTTAGGAGAGGCCTTGCTATCTTGGGATGTTTTTCCATTAGAAACTTTGACAAATGTGTTGTAACCATAGAAAAGATTTGTGAGACAGCAGGAGTAGCCAAAATAGATTAAATTAATGTGTTAGGTTGTGTGTTCACACAGCATGCCTTACTTTAATTGATTACTCTCTGGCCAAACTTAAATTACTAATATCAGTGCTGATAGAAGAAAATGAATATTTAATAAAACATCCTTTGTATCATAGTAGTAGATTAATGTAAGTGAAAAAGCTATCATTTGTAATAGGCTTTCAAGGCTACTTTGATATCTTGAATACATGCAAGGTTAAAGAGCTTATAAATACAAAGAGCAGGATGAGTTGAAATAATTTAAGAAAAAGTCTCTACAATTAACTTTGAATTACGGTGCATTTAGATTTTTAAATTAAGTAACACACTTAAACTGAGAAGAAGTGATAATAAATTGTTTCTAGCCTTGAAATTGCAAAAGACACATTTATCAATGGCTTACTTAGAATGAAATTATATCAACAAAAATAATAGAATGAGTAAATGAGTAAATGGAAACATAATTAATTTATGAACTCTTATAACTTTGAGTTTATTGATTCTTACATGTAGATAATCTTAATACAAATAATTCATGAATAATGTATATCTATGCCCTTAATCATCAATCATCATGGTTATCATCATCAACACGATTCAAATAAATAACATTAAGGAATTTCACAACATTCCTAAAATAAAAAAGACACTAATTCTATAGCTAACAAAAATGTAAGATGAATTGAAAGTAAAAATGAAATAATACTACAGATAAGAAAAGAAAGGTGAATTTTATGCATTCTTAAACAGTACTGTTTTTGACACCCAAACACAACAATTTTGCCATTCTTAATGTGATTAAATTCCATCATCTGGAGATATAACACAAAAAAGGAACCTGGAGTGCACTATAAAAGCAAACTGTGTAAAATCCCGGTGGCTTATTATGACCGTTGTCCTTTAGCTGTGTCTTTGGTTCCATGGACTTTATTCCAACGGTTGTTAAAATTAAAAAATGAATGATTGGGGAAAAAATTCCCCTTCTTTCTCCATGTTGTCCTGAAGGAACTTGGTTAGAAGATAGAAACATGACCACTGAGAACCAGAAGGTACCAGCAGAGCCGGCATCATGGGTGGCCACGTCTGCAGCCACCCGGGGCCCTAGATGCAGGACTAGACACTTGGTTTAATGCTCTGCTGTTGCCACATTAAGATTCTGAAGAATTTTTAAACAGAGGCACTGCATTTTTCTTATGTACTGTGCCTCGTAAATTCTAGAACCAGGCCTGAGTACACGCAGTCATCGGTAGCGGCAAATGTGCTTGTGACACTGGCGTGGGAAACTGTCGTGTTGAGTCAAGGAGAGACTGGCAGCATAACTGCTGGCCATGTGACTTCAGTGACCCTTTCACTCCAGGAATCCGGGCAGAGATCAGGACTGCTCCCTGAAACACGGAGTAAGCCTGTGACCTCAGTGTCTATTCCTTTCCAAAATATCCTTGGTTCTGCTGAGCATATTCTCATGGCCAAGTGCAAAGAGATCCTTATAGATTTTATGAAAGCAAATATATGAATAATGACAATAACCAAAAAAGGAGGAGTGATATCCATATTAAATTAGATAAAGTCAAGGGTATATTACATTGGGTACATAGAAAATTGTTTTTGAATGGCACATACCTTATTCACAAAGAATACATAATAGTGTGATTATCAAACACTTTCAGAATAATGAGAACATGATGAACACAGATCTTATGATGTAAGTGGGTATCTTGAACTACTCCCTCAAATGGCACCAAGTAAATCCCTAGAAAAGTCAGATATGATGCATAGTTTGAAAATCATTATTAACAGGTCTGAATGATTAGGTTTATGTGAAAATCTAAAGTTAAACCATATAGACATGCCTGGGGAATATTCAAAATTTATGTTCTCAAGTGAATAAATACACTGTAATCAATTATTAAAAGTAAAAGAAGATCACAGTTTCTGACCTCAGTGCAATAACTTGAGAAATTAATCAGCTTAATACCACAATAACCAGTAAATTATAATATAGAACTGATCCAAAAAACTCTAAGTTCTCCTAAAATAAAATCAAAATTCAAAAAACTATTTGGAAATTAAGGACTGGGAGAACCCAACATAACAAAGTATATAAAGTACATTTAAAGGTGTATTGAAAGACAACAGAAAAAGCTATAAAATCTTTCCTTACTAATGAAAGAGTGAATATACACCATGTTAATTATTCAATTTTAATTCATTTCTTGGAAATACAGACAGAAAAGTATATAAAGCTGGAAATAAATAACATTTTAAAGAGACCTTATTATATACCACTGCCGCTCTACAAATATTGTATGAATTATCAATTACGGACTTGAATAATACTAGTGTTGGCCCTATTTTAGGTCCAAAGAAACTCAGACACAGAATAGTAAGTAACTTGCCCAAATCACACAGCTGTGTCAATGAAAGAGCTAGTTTATGAATGAAGTCAGTGTAGGTCCACGACCTAGGCTCTTAATCCCTATGCTTCCTGCTGAAACATAATAAAATAGCTCATACTGACAGCATGATTATTACTCATCATGCCCTCCTCTGAGTAGTTTGCAGGTTTTAATGCATAGAAAGCCACTTGAAATTCAAGCACAAAAGGACCGTTATGTCCACATGGAAGGGAATTGCATTCTTTTGCTTTTTTTTTTTTTTAGATTCTATTTATTTATCTTTAGAGAGGAAGGAAGGGAGAGAAATATCAATGTATGGTTGCGTCTTGTGTGTCCCCAGCTGGGAACCGGCCTGCAACTCAAGCATGTGCCGTGACTGGGAATCGAACCCTCATCCTTTGTTTCGCAGGCCCACGTTCAATCCACTGAGCTATGCCAGCCAGGGCAGGAATTGCATTCTTTTAATCATAATTTCACACTTTTGGGACAAAAACTATTGACTAATAAATTTACTTTAGGCTTTGATTGTTCTAGCTGATCTTTCTGACCCTAACTTCCTCCACCTTTCCCCTGCCTTGAGGGAGGTGGATATTGGAAGTAGACATAAAAAAAATCTTTATAGTATTAATGGGAGAAAGCAATCCTGGAATTATAACAAGGTACATGTCAGTGGACACCAGAAAGCAAAAAGTAGGGATAAGGACACACAAGATCTCAGGATGGCCCCAGCAGTGCCTCTGCCAGGGCCACCATCATAGCTACTGTTACAGAACAGAGGTTGGGGGGGGGAGGCAATATTCGGCCCATCCAGGGATGCCAAAAACTGTTACAGAAAACAGGGGCCCCTCCCAAGGACAGTGTACTACTACCTACTGGGCTCGTCTGTCCGCTGCCAGAGGAAAGACATCCCTCAATGCCAGAGACTTGTGAAAAGGAAATGAAAGGTTTATTTAAAGCTATACAGACTTAAAGCAGTGACCCAATGCCCCCATTAATATATCAGAGTCCTTTAGGATGACCACAGATACCCACAGCACTCCCTTCTCCCCCTGACCTAATTCGGGGTACAGTATCTCAGGAAAAGAAGTACACGTCTGTGTTGCAGGCCGCTGGCACCGTCAGTTGTGTCGCTGTCCAGGCAGGATCTCTAATTACTCCAGAGCCATGTGGCACCTTCTCACAGTCTACCAGCAAAGAGTTCTTTCACTCTTCTTCCAGGCAAAGTCTCTCCTGCTTCCTAGGCCACGCAACCAAAGGGAACACCCCAAAGCTGAGTGGCCCTCTTCTGCTAGAGCTGCAGGGGTCTGCACTCTGGCCAAAACTGCGTGGTACTCCTCTCCACCAGAGCTGTGGAGAGGGTAGGTCGCCACTCTGGCAAAGCTGAGTGGTTCTCCTTCTCACATGGCTGCAGAGGTCCTCACTCTGCCAGAATTGCATGGCTCCCTCCTTCACCTGGGCAAGAAGGGATTTGCACTCCACCAAAACCGCATGGCTCTCTCCCCATTGACTGCCAGGTCTGGGTTTAAATCCCCAAGACAGTCCTCCTTTGCAGCCCCACTTCCGACTCCTCCCACAATCGGTTACACCTGCCAGGACTCCCATATCCTCCCAGCTTTACTGGGCTGCCATAGTGAATCTGGGCAGGTGTGGGCCCCAAGGCATGGAGCCAATTGTCTCCAAGCTGTCATGCAGGCGCTGTAACTCGGGGGGACCAGCCCCCAGTTACATCATGGGTGAAAGTCACTTTCATCCCCCTGGCTCAGAGCATGGCCACAACTATTTAACATATCTATGCAACCAGTTAAAGGTTACAGATATGTTAAATGACCATTCCAGAGGTTAGCTGCCAAACTGTTGCTATGCAAAACAGCTCTTAATGGCCCTGCTCCATTTGTCCCTTCCCCCAACTGACACCTGTGAGGGGAGGTGAGGACATCTTAATATTTCCTGGACACCTTGCATTCTGGACCCTATTCCAAATCCCTTTTTGGGGCCCCCCTCCTGGCTGTGCCCTGTTACAGTACCACTGCTGGAGCTATCACGGCAATTATGAGTGTCATCACCGCCAAGACCCAACAACCCCAAATTCTCTCAATTCTTCAGCCAAATATCTCACTTTAAATGTGCTCTTGATTACGCTTGAGTGGTGTCTGGCCATAACCCCTGATGGAGAACCTGCCCTCTCTACCTCTGTTACAGGTAAAGGTGAGAAATATACAATGGGCGTGGGAGTCCTCCTCTGTCGCTGCTCCATGCACAGCCATGCTTGCTTGCTATACACTCTTGCTGAACAGAAGAGTATTTAGCTAGCAAGCACCTAGGTAGCACAGGCATGAACAAACAACAAAAACCCACAATTAAAAACACATGGTTGCTTGTTTGTTTTTCTTGAATTTCCAGGATATTTCACAAGAGCAGAAACTATTCAGCAGTTTCTATAGTTTGTTACCAAACTGACTTTTTTCTTGAAGTTATTAGGCTTCAAGCATGTGGCAGAAGCAGAGCATGGTGGTGAAAGCATGTTGGCAGCATCGGTGAGTATTTAAATGAACGGATGAATGGTTAAAAAGTATGTTTCTTTCTAGAAGTGTATAGATTTCATTTCCATCAAACAAGCAAGGTACATCAATTAGAGATATCACAGGGTGACAGCATCACATCCAGCTGAATGCATATGTCCTTTTTATGCAGTTCTTCACTTACCAGAACATTATATAGCTTGCCTTCACTGTCATAGATATTAAAAGGAAAAATTGATTTATATTGAAGCACAGCAAAAATGTCGTATGTTGTTATGTGTTGTTGACATCATGTATAATTTCCTGCAAAATAAAGGGTGAAAAATTGCAAATTGCATGACCTATGAAATACACTATCACTTACGGTAAGCCTTCATTGGAGAATTTTATATAGTAGAATAAATAGGCTATCAAAAATATAAAAAAGAAGAAATTACTTATAAAACTGTCACCTACTTGACTGGCAACTTTTTCCATGAACACTTTTTAAAAAATAAGAATGTTGAAAAAATACACACACACACGCACAAATGTGGGGGATTCCCCCCAAAACAAACTTATCTTCTGAAGGCTAGACCCCATGTAGTACAGGTTTCCCCCACTAGGTGAGTGTTCTAGGAACACACCTGTATCAGTGTATCAGCTGGCATCGTCGTGAGAGGCTGCAATTGGCTTCTGTGAATTTTTCTGAAGACTCTTTCAATGTCTGCTCATTTCATGATGGGTGATGTATGAACACACCTGCCCATGTAACACGGATTGTGTATCAGTTTTTGACTGAAAAATGGCATGACACCTGTGCTCCCGCCCTCCCCACTCACCTGCTCTCTTCCTAAGAGATATTTTTGTTTGCTTGTTTCCCTGGATGAAAAACAGCAGAAGCATGAAAAGGCATCAAAACCCAACAGGCTCAAAAACGATTCCTCGATAGACATGTTGCATCAAATGGAAAGTTCCTTGAAGGTGACTGAAATTTAAACATGTAAGAATAAATTCACAGTTTTTATAAATAAATTCTCATTTTCAACCTTGCAGAGAAAATGAATGGAGAAAGGAATATCTGTTCTGAAAATGTGAACTTAGTTCATATCTTAGTTTTTGTTGGAAATACGGGCTTAAATTTGCACAGGGAGTAGATTTGAAAGGAAAATTTCAAAATTATTATTCTGCTTCATACGTCAAATAAAGGGAAAAATAAACTTTCTTTGCACAATTGGAAGTAGGAGATGCATGAATGCATTCATTCTAAATTTTTGAAAAAATAATTCAACATAATTTATGTAACATTCAAAATTTCACATTCTATTCAGTAAGAAAAAAATGAAGCTGCATGAAAAGACAAAATAACAAAAAATAAATATGGAAGCCAGAATTTCAAATTTCTTTTGTGAGGTTGTATAAAAAAATGCATACAACCAAAACACGTATAATGCATTGCACTAGCATGTAGGTCTAAAAGTGTTTTAACTGAAAAGACTTCTTTGTTTCATAAACATCCATAAAATTTTTACATCTGAGTTCTTCTTTAAGGAATTTACAATGGAAACATTTGAAATTCTCTAAAGAAATTGCTTTAAAGGAATTAAATTAGTCATGTCAATATTCTGAGGAAGCAATTTCACAAGTGAAAGGTTAAATTTGTTTATTTTACTGACTCAGAAGGGCACACAAGAATTTTAAAAAGTTGAATTATAGATAAAATTGCTTCTTTGAACACTCGCTTGCCTTCTTCTTTTTTGAATCCTTTTAGACCTCAAAATATATCAGACATTTTTGACCATAAATTCCACCTTTTGATAGATTAGTGACAGTGGCTTCCAAATCAGATAACTAATTTGTATTATTAAAATTTTGCATGTGATGAAGTGATTTTGACTCCCTGCAGGACAGTAGATTGGTTGTCTCTTTGACTCAAGGATAAGTGGAGGCAAGGCGTGGGGCACTGCCTGGTGAGGACCTCGGGGAGATTGTCCATCAAAGCTCTTGGGTTCTGTGGGTTGTCGAGAAAATGCACACTTGGTCTTGGTACCAGAACATCAAGCATGTTGGTGATTCATGTTTCCTGGAATCGGAGCTGGAGTTTTAAGCATTTTATTCTAAGCTCATATTAATTTATTTTTGCTTCTGTTAGTTTCATTCCTGTGGCATTCTTTTTTTTTTTAATGTAGGGCCAATTTGTCAAGTATGGAATATAGTTCACAAAACTGCCTTTATGTGTACTGTTGCAATGATTTCTAAAATAAATTTGGTAAAATAATTTTGTTCCTTCCTTTTCAGAAGATTAATCTTTAGATCTGCAGTTACATTTGCCCCTGCTTTTTTCTTAAGTGAGAAAGGTTTTATTTGTAAACAATATTTCTTTGTGTCTTATATTTGACCTAAATATTGCCCTTGCATTTTGTCAGTTGGTTTCTTTCAAACTGTCTTTGTCTCTAAATAATGTGGATTTTTCTGGCAGGGTCCAGTCAGGAGATAAACCATGAAGTAATTTTAATGGGGAAGTTGCTTAAAAGAATGAATACCGAGTAGCATGTGAGTGGAGTAAAGAATGGAGTAATGACAAATATAGAAAACAGCCACTACTCCTAGGGTTGATTTATGGCACAGAATATCCTTTCCACTCCTACCCACTCAGCAACCTCTTCACCTTTAGCTGAGGCTCAGACCCACCCAGGGTGGGTGTGGCTGTGGCCCACGGGGAGTAATACAAGTTCACTGAGGCTCCACAGGAGGCACTGGCGAGCAGGAAACCATTGCCTTGTGTGGAAAGGAAACACGTAAGAAAGCTACATTTCGGGTGGGGGGTGGGTGTTGAAGTGACAGGGAAGCTGGCTGGGGATAAACTGAGGTCCCACAGCGCTTGCTAGGAAACTGCAGGCGGGATGCACTGAGGCTCACTTGGTCTCAATGCCCTGAACATGGACTGAGCATCTCAGCTGCAAGGGGAGAATTGAGGAGGAAATCAAGAAGTCCCTTTCTCCAGCAACGTTCCTCCAGTGCCCTTTATTGGCAAGCCTTAATATCTTGCCTGCTGCAAAGGAGGAACTATTTGTAAAATGTTTTCAAGTTGGGATTCATATAAAATGAGCATTTAGGATTTAGTACTCCATCCTAAGTGCAGTAGCCCTTCCTTAACCCAGGCTCTGTTTTCCGCTCTTTCACTTGCCTGTAGTCAGTGGCAGGTCCAAAAGTATTAAGTGGGACATTCCTGAAATAAACAATTCACAAGTTTTCAATTGCATTCCATTCTGAACCATGATGGAATCTCAAAAATTCAGCTTCATCCCTCCCAGGAATATGGGTCATCCTTTTGTCCAGCATTTCTACACTATATACATTACCTGTCTGTTAGTTAGTGATCATCACAGTTATCAGATAGACAACCACGCTGTCTCAGTGCTGCCGTTCAACTAAGCTGTATTTTACTTGACTTTCATTAGAGTATATTGTTCTATTTCATTATTAGTTATTGTTAATCTCTGACTATGCCTAATTTATAAATTAAACTTTATCATAGGTATGAAAGTAGGAGGAAATCATATTATATGTGCAATATGGTATTACCCATGGTTCAGGCATCCGCTGGGGTCTTAGAATGTATCTCCTGTGAAGTATGTATACTCCTTGGGGACTACTGTAGTTTGAAATTTTGTATATTATCATGAAGATGATGGAGAGAAATTAATGATCTCAAACACATAAACAGGTTAAAACCTTTAGCCAAAATATTAGTTTCAAAATATGAAAATATCAAAAAATTGAAGTCAAAGTGAATAACTGGTAGCAGTAAGGCCAACATTAATAACAAGAAAATAAAGATGCTGGTGAGAAAATTAACAAAGCCATTTTTTAAATGCGAAACTGCAGAGCAAAGAGGAAAGAAATATGTTTAAAATGTCTATCATTGGGCAAATTAATTTTCTGACCTTATTTTAAACAATGTTTTATTCAATGGGACACTTAAAGCATAAGGCAAAAAATATTGGTAAATTAGTCTATATTTCAATTAAGAAATTTTGTTATTCAAAATATACTACTAAGAGATTTAATAGGCAAGCCACAGAATGGAAGAAGATATTTAGATAGGTGCTCTCTGGTCACTTAATATTACGACATATTTGATGGCCTTTGTTTTTTACACATTACATATACATATGTATATATAATTTTAATAGTATTAAATTATTAATACAGTCTGTGATATAAGAAACAATTCCAATAGAGTTTGTGATATAAGAAAATTGATGATTTCCCAGCTGGAAATTCTCTTTCCTAGTTCTCGTTTTGTGGAACCACGGTGAACAGCTCTGTGCAGGAAGGCGATGTGAATCCCTTTTCGAATTTTTCAGTGCCCTGTCTGTAAAGTGAACAGGCATGCCAAAGCACACGCATTACTAAAGCTCTAGGAAAGTCGCTGTCTTGTTCATCATTTAAAAATATTTTCCATTTTAACCACATGTGCATACAGCATAGACTATTATTAGGAGAGTATGTCATAGGATAGAATTTCTTGTTTCAAAACATCATTTAAGTAAATATTATCTTTCTGACTTCAGAACGCTGCTGTGCGTGTACGTGCACTGTGCTTGTGAGCAAGGGAGAGCAAGAGACTGGGGAGACACCACAGACGGTGAGGTCGGCGCTGGGAGAGGCTGCTGGCAGGAAGCCAGGCCTTGCTGAACCGCCCCTAGTGCCTTCCCCCCTCCTCCTTAGTCCAAACAGCCAATCAACAACCAGCCTGCAGTAACACTGTTGACTTTGAGATGTATTTCAGGGGACTTAGGTTCTTCCCTTTGGACCAAGCATGTGCGCTAGCGAGAGAGACTGCTCTTTTGATGAGCTCTTCTCTTTTAAATGATAAAAAAAAAGCCATCTCCTAGTTGGAGACTTAACATGCTAATCAGACATGTGACCCATGAAGAAGCATGTAGTCACACTGTGCAGGTACTAAAAAACCTCTGCTTCTACATGCCTAGACATAACTTTCTCCCCACTTAACTCCCTGTATAAATCCTGCCTTAACTTCCCTCCATGGGGGGGCCACGTGTTTTTTTTTTTTTCTTTTGATGGTGTTGGTTTCTTAGTGAAAGATAGTTATCTCTGTTCGTGAAGTTGGCAACAGTCATCTGGCAATGTCTCCTGATTTTCATCCTTGGAGAGCACAAGAGTCCAAGGCACCAGTGACAGCAAGACTGTATTGGGGGTAGGTTGGACCAGACATTCCTGAAAAACAGGGGAGACCCCAAGAAAGCAAGAGAGTCCCCCAATCCAGCAAAAAGGCAGGGGGTGAGAAGGGTGCCAGTGGAACAGAAGGCACGGTACTTAGAGCGCATGCATAAAAAGGCAGATTAACATGGCCGTGCCTTTGGGAAGGAAAAGGCTGGGGAAGGAGGACGCTGCCCGGGGCGATCTGTAAACAAAGACAGAGTGGCTACGGGAACGTGAGCTGGCAGAGTCACCCCGGACAAAGCCCGGCCAAGGATGGGGAGCTCATACAGGCCTGCACGGACTTCAGGGGCTGTATGCCCAGGACAAACAGATGCGAGTGTGCCTGTGCATGGTTGGGAAAATTTTGCCCTGATTAAAGATGACTGCCAAAAGAGGGTCAAGTTCAATGGGGAACAGGCAAAAATAGTGGACACTGAAACATCATAGGGAAAGCCGGACACTCCCATTGGCTTCCCGGGCACATGGGATTTCAGGAGGGTCTTTTCAAAGTAAAGGTTGGAAAGGCTCTTTCTCTCATGCGTGTGCTCTTGGTACAGGTGCTTGGTATGGAAGTCACTCTATTGCTTTAAAGCTGGGGGTATGCTCTCTCTCTCTGGGCCTTGGCATTTGGATGTTCTGGGCCCCTGGCCTGGATGGAAGAGTTTGGGGGACCAGGCAGATACTGGACCCACCAGGGGCTTAGATCCCTCAAGAATGGGAGCCCACTCCTGGAGGCAGGGTCCCATGCTGGGACATGTGGCTCCTGGGCTCCAGCCTCTGGGACAGTGTGATCCAGTGGAACATGGCACATGGCCCCTGGACTGATATGGGAGACCCAGAGCAGTGCACCCCAGATGCTGAAGGAGAGAGCTGCTGCGAGAAGGTGGTGACTCTGAAACCCACAAATGCACATTCCAGGGAGAATGGAGATCTGTTTGTGTGACCAGCTTAAGGACAAATACGGACATGGGGAACTTCTGGGCATGGTAGTCTTTTAGGAAGCAAGAGGAGTTCTGGGTCTCCTTGGACAGAAAGTCTCAGAGCTGGACTGCTCTAGATACCCCCCAGGGTTGGAGCCCTGTTAATAAAAATGTGTTTGCTTCAACACAGTGCTTAGTCATACAAATGGATGACTAGTGGCCAAAGCACAGTTTCACAGTTACAAGACTACTATATCTAATTTTTATATTTTAGCTATGCGAAACATCAAAATACTAGTTATTTTCTGGAAAATCTAAATGATGTCCTAAATGATACATATTATAATTGTATAAATTTATTAAAATGTATTGTTTAATTATCATCAATTACCTTGGATTAATCCACAATTATAGAGTTAACATACAAGGTTCTTTTCAGAACTGCGTGGACCAGGTTACGATATAGGAACTAATTGTAACGCAATAGTTCAGGAAGTTTTTCTGAAAGCCTGAATTTGAGTATATTAAAATAGTTTCCAATTTTCTTTTTTCTTGGATGAAAGCTTCTTTTATAGTGCAAATGTACTTTAATTAGATATCTACATTTAAAAACCATATTAAAGGGAAGCTTTTTACTGGTAGATGCCAGGGGGTAAATGATATTCATGCTAAATACATATCTGTTATGGAAAGAATACAATGAACTGTGATATGTCTGTGTTTAAGCACAAAGTTCCAGTACTCAGCAATTGTTCTTTGATTGAAAGTTGAATCCCTTTTTCTTTATTCAAACATCAAATCTGTGCATTTCAAGAGGTAAACAGTGATCCTTTGATAATTGACTTGAAAGCATATGAGGAACTTAATCAAATTAATCCATCCTTCTCCCTACTGGCAAGAAAACTTACTCACTGATTTGGATACAGGGCATTTCACAGGACTCTAATGAGTTTTGGGAAGGGGACAAAGTACTAAACTGTAGTGTTAAAGAGAATATGGCAAACTACTCCATTTTTTTATTTTTATGCCAGATTGAAAATGTAAATGAGTGACTCAGACCCCCCAGGTGGCTTGGAAACAGTGCAAAGCCTGTGGTCTGCGGAAAGGCGGCAGCTGCTACCCAGCAACCATGGATCCTCGCCACCTTGGAACCAGACCCAGATTTGGCAGATAATCAAATGTTTGTGGAAAAGACAGAAATTCATAATTTAACGTGAACTCTTTCAGTTTTTGAATGTTGATGTTAAAAATAAAGTCCTCGTGAGCTGAACAAAATGAGCTGAGAAGCTTCTCCTTATTAAGGAAACAGTAATAGCGTTACTTGACCTTGGACCTGCTCCATCCCTAGCCATTTTACTCAAAGCCCTTAAAAGTATTTTAAAAATATGCATGCCAGTGTTTCCTTGGGAAGCTTCAAGGAAAAAAATTATTTTATGCCAAAAATGATTCATTAAAGTTGAAGCAAGTTTATCATACAGTTAATATAAGTAAGGTTGTTTATATATTTCTTAACAATCAAGTTATCATATCTTATTTAAAAAGAAGAAAGAATTGAAAGGATTAGTTACAAAAGTCATTGTAGTGCATCCCTGAGAGGTATGGCTCAGTAGGTTGGGTGTTGTCCCACAAACTGAAAGGTCTCCAGCTCAATTCCTGGTCGGGGCACATGCCAAAGATGCAGGCCTGGTCTCCAGGTTAGCCAATTAATGTTTCTCTTTCACATAGTTGTTTCTCTCCCTCTCTTTCTCCCTCCTTTCCCCTCTCCCTAAAAATAACTAAATAAAGTCTTCAAAAGTTATTGTAGTACATTTGTTTTCTGAAAAATTGCCCTCAGTGCACTATTCGCTCTATATATGTTTTCTTTTCATATCTTCCAAATCTCTAAAGAAATCCTCATACTTTTCCCCCCAAATTGTAGCTGTAGGCATGACACAATTATATCAGCTCCAAAGTCAGACTCTCAGCTTCTGAATCCATCCTAGTGCTTACTAGATATTTCTCCTTATCTTTGTTACCAAAATCCCCAAATTCCAAGTTTCTCATCTGAAAAATCATAGTCATTATGGAACTTGGTTCGTAGGCTTGTTATGAGACTTTTGTAAGGAAATCTTTAAAGCCATCAACTTAACATCAGGAAAAGAGAAAGTATTCCATATATTTTAGTTATTATTATGTCCTTTGAAGTCACTCTATGTTTTATGTATATGTTAATACTGCTGTGTCTTGTGATATGTATATGTTAATATGTATATGTATATGTTAATATGTATTATGTATACATATACATAATATCTTTGGCATGTGCCCCGACCAGGAATTGAGCTGGAGACCTTTCAGTTTGTGGGACAACACCCAACCTACTGAGCCATACCTCTCAGGGATGCACTACAATGACTTTTGTAACTAATCCTTTCAATTCTTTCTTCTTTTTAAATAAGATATGATAACTTGATTGTTAAGAAATATATAAACAACCTTATTTATATTAACTGTATGATAAACTTGCTTCAACTTTAATGAATCAACTTATATGTTAACTTATATGTTAATACATATCACAAGACACGTTTTCCTCCCAATTGAAACTTCACACATTTATGGTAGTCACCTTTTTTGGAGAAAACAATAGTATTTTTATTTACTGTGGCACATATCTAGTGCATGTTTGAGATTACCCTGCTCCCTCTCTGATCTTTTTAAAATTACCATAAAAGTAAAAATGGCTTTGACAATTATGTATTTATTAGACACGAAGGGATATATAAGAACTCTGGGAGATTAAGTAATCTAGGACAAAAAATATGAGGGGCAGAGCTGAGATTAAAACAAGTTTGTTTTGTTTTGCTTTAAATACATATTTCTATTTGAATGCATTTCAGCAGATAACATAGATGTGAAAAAATTGAATAGCTTAATTAATAGGTTTTATCCATCAAGTTTCAAGAAATTACTCCAATAGCAAAAGACAGCCATTATTTTTATAGAGAAACACATTTTGTTAGTTCAGTTATAAATAGCAAACATCTGGGTACCTGTCAACCAATTCTGTGTGATTGACATAGCTTGCATTCATATCCAGATGTTTCTACACTTTGAGATCTAGTTTCACACATTGGCAGTTGATGTAAATAATCAATAGAAAACCACATTTCATCGGTATTATGAAAAAAGACTCCCTACATTTATTTTGGTGTCCTCTAAATAAATAATTCTTAAATGTCACATTTGCACAGCATTAAAAGTTTGCAGCAAACACTCATGAAGGGTGCCCCTGTGACGATGATAATAAAATATTTCTTTGTCTCTTTCTAATGTAGAAAGCAGTATGGTGGCCCACTTTATTTGACCTAAGGACAGCTCTCGGCCACTTGGGAAATCCAAAATAGATTTCATTTTGAAGGATGATATTAGGCTAAAGTAATATGAGATTTATCTTTATTATCCACTAAAAACGAGGAAAATGCAATGCAGTGGAAATGGTTATTTTAATGCTGGGTTTAAAAGAATACATTTCATATATAGAACTTTGAATTGCTTTCCTCTTTTCTCTTCAGCTAGTAGTATGTATTAGTATTCTGGAGATTGGGAAATTCAACTTCACACAATACAGCCAACTAATGAGATTGCAGAAACATTGTGCTCTCCATCACTCCCTTATCAGTGACAGTCCATTAAAGAAAGCTCTAACCCCAAGAAGTGAATTTCAGTTTAAACTTTTGTATTCAGAAAACAGTCTCCCCCGGACTGTTCACAGATAAGATAGATACCACATTTGGTGTCAGCTCAAGACACCCTCTGAGAACTGTTTTGAAATCAACAACAAACCTATTATCTTCTTTTACAAAGACATTTGAGAGCACTATTTAGTGAGTTGTGAAATTGTGAAGGAGGTTTTATTTACCTGTGTTTTGTTTTCTTAGACAACGCACCATAAATATATACAATACCTGTTTGTGGTTTATATTTTAATAGCATGTTTTCAGAAAAAGCAAGATCTCCAATAACCAATCTTTTTGATAGGGGCACTATTTCTTTTCTTAGAACAGAAAGGTGATGATCTATTTCTGAATCTTTAAAACTTTTGGCCACAGCAAGTTAAACATACTCACACTCGAGCGTCACAATTGTAGAATAATCAAAACAGCCTTTCCAAACGTATGCCTCTTAAGAGGAGAGATTTAAGAAACTCAAGCAGAAAGGTATGACCTCACCTCTTGACAAGGAAAGAGGAGGAGAATTCTGTCCAGGCCGAGTCCCAAGGTAAAAAACCATAACTGTAGGTTGTGGCTGGCATACAGGGGGAGTTCATATCTTACTATTTCAGATGAGTTTATACATCTGAAGGTTTCTAAGTTCCCTTCTATATAGTCATAGCAAATCACAATAAGAACTGAATTCAATGACAAGATTCAGTCTCAGAGGTTTCAAACAGCAGTGGGAGACATCTGAGGGACAGAGCTTTTAGGAGGAATCCATACAGGCCACTGCTCTACATGTTCCCCAGTGGGGGTGGGTGATACGGACCCCAATCTAGTTTCCGGAGCTGGTTCATTAATAATGAATATCTTCGACAGGCAAAATAATCAAAGAAATAATAAGTTTAAAATTAAGATGATTTGGTAATACTTATGGTGTAGGAGTAAATATCTCTAGAAATCGTGATACAGAAATTGATGAACAGCAGACAGAAAATGGGTCACACTGAGCACTGTTGTGAGTTGAGTGACCAGAGCCTGGTGTGCTGGAGAGATCAACCACGTTGTCCTATCGGATACTGAGTTTGAGATCTGTTCACACAATGTGGCACAAAGAGGTTTGTTCCTCTTACAGAACTCCATGTACATCAAAAGATGGAAAACAGAAACCAAGATCAAAGACATATTTGAATAAAGTATTCTATATTTGACATTACTTCCTACCTTTAGTGAGAATATTTCTCATACTAGCCCAGAAGCTAGGGGGGCTATAGAGAGACCAGTAGGGTAGAAATCAAATAAATTTCCTTCCATGAAAATTAGTATCACCAGTAGTCAACACATTGTAATCATTTATTCTATGTACAGAAGGATGCTGTGTGTGAAGTGTTTTATATCATCTTTGCAATTTATCTATGAGGAAAAACTGTATCTACGCCCACTTCAAAAATGTGTAGAGACTAATGGAAGCTAGGTAACTTTCACAGGACTATAAAGCTAAGTGATTGAATGAGAGTTTACAGCACGACAATATAATTCATAACCCATGTGACTAAGAAATACATTATCCCCTTTAAGAATAGAGGTAATAATAAATACATTTTTACAGACAAAGTCTTGTGAAAAATAAGTTTTAAAGTAATCTACTCTGAATACAGTTTTACTTTTTACCTTCACACTATACAAGTAAGAGTTTCAAATTATTTTTTATAATTCAAAATAATTTGCATGCATTTATATAGCATGTGTTCATTAAAACAGCAGGGATACATGGATGAAAAATTAGGGTCAATTGGTAATTTAAATTTCCTGTGTCTAATGCAGATTGTAAATCCTGGTGAATGAGACAAATATATTGCCACACCCATTTGAACACTAGCAGTTTGCTATTAAAAACACCATGTCACATGTAACTATCCATAGACCTAAATGTAAAACATTTGCTTATTACAGCTGCCCTTTTATTCCTCTTTTGAATACCAAATGAGGAAATAGTCAAATTCAGACTCATGGACTATGGCAAAGCTTTTTCTGTGTGTTATTAGAATAAGAGGCATCTAAGTATTTGTCAACTCTGTTCTGTATTTTTACAATGAAGTATAATGATTAAACTAATCATTATACTTCATCGTATAATGAAATATACAATGGAATCTCACAAGAACATTTGTCCATTTTTTTTATTCCAGGGGGTCAGATTAGAAATCCTTCATGAGTCATGATTTGTTTCAATCACAGTTAAAATGAAGGCTATATTAAAAAACCTGTTTCTGATTATTTTCAACTCTTACATGAATGTGGCTTTCCAAACCCTGTAGCTTTCTGTGAGTTGTTCTTACTCATTCCTCTGCTTATCTCTCAGGCTAGACATTTTCAGAAAGTGTCCTTGTTTCAAAGGGTTCTATCTGAATTTTGGTACTATGGTCGTGTCACTTCATTTCCCACTTAAACTTTAATAAACTGCTATTCCTCACACTTGTGCCTTGTTACAGAGCCCCCTTTGAGAATTGCAGCTATGTTTTATGTGATCTGACCCTGATGAGGCTAAGTATGACTTCAAATATAGTATGTACATGATTAATTCAATTACCCCAAGTACCCATGGGCAGAGAAAAATCTTTTTAAGTAAAACAGACGCTTGTGAGAAAAACTAGAACAACATTCAGTGCTTAGCATATATCTTTTCACATACTCTGAATAATATGGATATTAGAGTCTATATTGTCACTTCCATATTACCAAACATAAAACAGTTAATAACATAGTAGATTAAAATTGATAAGTTCTGAAAAAAAGTCTCACAGCTCAAGGAACATTTAGTAGAATTGAAAGAGTAAGTCACATTAGTATAAAACTACATCTGCTTATCTTTGGAAAAATGTTGCTTTTACATACATCTGTACCTTAGTACTGTTAAAATATCATTCTTTAGTCTAATACAGTCATTGTTCCACTAATCACAAATGAGTGTAGAAATGTATTATCTCCTCTTTGGAAAAATGTAATCTCACAATCCATCAGAAAATGTTAAATTATACTGTGAACTAAAATTTGTTAATTTAAGACTTAAAGAGCTAGTTAAAATAATTTAGTTGGTTTTTATCATTAATTTAGAATCACCCTGTATGCCCCCAGTTAATTTAAATATTGCCAGTCAAAAGAATGGGCATTTAAGAAGCATTTGATCTTCAGAAAATCTTTGCCAGGTCATTAAAAGCTTTAATTTAAAGAAAATATTTATTGATGAGAGAGAGAGAACCATAGATTTGCTATTCCATTATTTATCGGTGCCTTCCTGTAGGTGCCCTGACTGGGATGGAACCTGCAAACTTGGTGTGTACGGAGAAGACACTCTAACTGAGCTACGCAACCAGGGCCCATTATAAGCTTTAAAATCACTCTCTTTTGAAAAGAAAAGCATGGGTTTCTTTGTGTAATCTAACAAAGTTTTTCATTCATTCTGTGCAAAAAGCATTTGCTCATTTTTTAGAAAGTAAATATTCCCAAATGCAGTCATTTAACAGAAGACTAGAATTTGAAAGTATTAGGCAGAAAACTAAAAACTTGCTACAGCATTTAATTTTCCTAAAGAGTCATTGGATGCAATGTATTATTATTATTATTATTATTTTAAGTATATTTTATTGATTATGCTATTACAGTTGTCCTATTTTTTCTCCCCTTTTCCCCCTCTGGTTTGCACTCACCTCATTCCAACATTGTCCTCCCTGGCTTAGTTCATGTCCATGGGTTGTACATGTAAGTTCTTTGGCTTCTCCATTTCCTATACTATTTTTAACCTCCCCCTATTTTGCACCTACCATTTATGATTCTTATCCCCTGTAACTTTTCCTCCATTCTCCCTCTCCCCATGGTTAATCCCCCATGTGATCTCCATTTTGGTGGTTCTGTCCCTGTTCTAGTTGTCTGCTCAGTTTGTTTTTGTTTTTTTTATTGTTGTTTTAGGTTCAGTTGTTTATAGTTGTGAGTTTGTTGTCAATTTACTATTTATAGTTTTGGACTTTTCCTTCTAAGCATCTATGCAAGTCTTTAGGCCATTTTTAATAGGGTCAATTTTTATAATAAAATATGAGTTTCTTATGCTTTTGACAGTATCCCTTCATCAAATATACAGTCTGCACATATTTTCTCCTAATTCATAGGTTGGCTTTTACTCTGCTGATTGCTGTCTTTGCCCAGTAGAATCTTTATTTTGAGGTAATCCCACTTGTCTATTTTCACTTTGATCCCTGTCCTTTTGCTGTTATATCCCGCCACCCCCCAAAAAAATTATTACCAAAACTAGCATCAAAATTTTTTTGCCATTTTCTTTAAGGCATTTTAGTTTCAGGTCTTATGTTTAAGTCTTTAGTCCACTGAGTTGATTTTTGTATATGGTATGATATAAAAGTGTCAGTTTCATTCTTTTGCATGTGGATATTCAGTTTTTCCCATATTGTCTGTTCAAAAGTCGCTTTTTCACTATTGTAAATTATTGGCACCCTATTGAAGATCAGTTGACCGTGTATGCATGAATTTATTTCTGGGTTCTCTATCATTTAATTGGTTTATATGTCTGTCTTTATGCCAGACCATAATCCTGTGATTGCTGTAACTGCACTATATTGAGAAATCAGGGAGTGCAGTACTCCAACATTATTCTTCTTCTGAAGACTGTTTAATTTTCACATATTTAAATTTTTTTTCCATTTTCTATATACCATTGATTTCTACTTTCATTCTCTTGTGGTCAGAGAACATACTCAATTTGATTTCAGTTGTCTTAAATTTGTTAAAACTTGTTTTGTAACATGAGATCTATCCTGGAGGATAATGTGTGCAGTTGAGGGGTGTGTATTCTGGTGACATTGGGTACCGTGTTCTACATGTATGTGCTAGGTGTCATTGATCTGTAGTGTCGTTCACGTTGTATTTCCACATGGTGCTTCTCTCTGTATTTCTATTACTAGTGGGGTATTGAACTGGCCTAGCACAACTGCACTGCTCTCTATTTTTTCCTGTCAGTTCTGTCAGTGTTTGCTTTGTATACATTGCTTTATTATAACTGTAATGTTGATGCATATAGATTTATATTTGTTATATATTCCTGATGAATGGGCCCATTTATTGCTATATAATGTTCTTCTTGTTTCTTGTGATCATTTCTAATTCAAAATGCCAGTAAATGATAAGTATAATTATTATTAATAGACATGAAATATAGCTACTCCTCTATTTTTCTCATTTTTGAAAACTTTTATTTATAATTATAATTACAGAATTAAATCCAAATCTTTATAAAAATTTGGCATTAGTAAATAAATGGAAATGTAACATTCAATTTTTGTTTCTTGGCAATGGAGAATTTAAGTGAAGCTAATCTGATTTTAAATTCATAAATATGATACTGAAGTTGAATATAATATTTAATTATTGAATAAGTATAATCAAAGAATAAAAGAAATATCATATGAATACTTCATTATTATATAATAAGTTATCCTGATCCCTGATTTTAATCAAACATATTTAAAATACATTATACATATATTTGCATTATAAATTTATAGCTAAGACTTGTGAATAGTAATAGAACTGATTATCCTATGGAAAATTAAACATATCCTCTCATTCAGTTAGTGAATTTTCATGATCCTTGTGGGATAAGAAAGTTAATTAACTATTTGAAAAAAATTGTTTGTTTATATTTTTATAAAAACAAAAAAGGTATATTCTGTTATAGCTTGAAGTTCTAAATTCATAAGAAAAAATACTTCAAGTCTTTTATCATATTGATCATTTTTATTTTTTATTTTAAAAATATGTTTTAAGAAAATATTCTTATGAAGAAATAGTAATTTCTGCAAATTAAAACAAATGATCAATGATTATTTTTAATTATATTTATTATTAGAAAAAAGTAATGGTAGATAAATAGTAAAACAGAGGAAGGAAATGATAACTTTTAAATTGCAATAAATTTAATTGTAATGCGTGTGATATGATGTCAAGCTATACAAATGAGTAATATCACAAGTAAATATTAAACCTGTGGGGTGAACTAAAATAAAAAAAAAAACCTGGATAATTGTATCAGACTTTATAATTGTGGGTTTCTGGGGCAGGAGTGGTTGTACCAGCCACTCTCTATTGGGAAGACAGCTAGAGTGACTTATTCTCTACTGCCAGAAGAAAGGGGGATTTAAGTATAGAAGTTAAATAACTGGATAATTGATTCTACCAGCATACATTTTTAAATATTGATAAATTTTCCTAGAAGTAAAGCCAAAAAAGATTAAGATGCTTTAGTTAGAATTCAACATCGTCACACTTTGCAAGCTAAATTTATTTAAACCTTACTCTTAATTGTATATTCCTAATGAAAGGTAATTCTTATTTTTTACAGTAGCTATTTTAATGATATATTTTATGTAATGCAACATTTTTCTTACTGAAAGGTATAAATAATTAAGTCAAGGGCACATTTGGGTTGTGAGGGTGACTACCTAGTCTGTAAAGGCATGATCAAAGCATGCCAGTCCACTTGGTAAAAACTGGGGCTAATTGAAGGCCAGCTATATAGTTTACTAATAATTCGCATAATATATACCTGCAAGTAGAAAAAACTGTTAAGCAAGTAAGAAGAAACAAATGAACTTAGGTGAGTGATATTTCAAACTTAGCAGTATAAAGCAAGAAAAAAAACATAATTTCATACAGAAAATATCCTGGAAAAATGTTTATATACATGATTCCAGTTTGTTTAATTATTTCTATTCATATTATTTCAATAATGAGCATTCTCATATAACAAATCACTATACCTCATAAGTAAATAGAGTTATAGTTTTAAAATATTTTATCAAGTAATATATGCACATTAAAAATGATATTATTGCCCTGGCTGGTGTAGCTCAGTGGACTGAGCATGGGCCTGCGAGGCAGACAATCGAGGTTCAATTCCCAGTCAGGGCACATGCCTGGGTTGCAGGCCAGTTCCCAGCAGGGGACGCACGAAAGGCAACCATACATTGATGTTTCTCTCCCTCTCTCCTTCCCTTCCCCTCTAAAGACAAATAAATAAAATCTTTTTAAAAATCATATTATTAGTTTTTTGAGGAAATTCCATACTATTTTCTGCAATGGCTATACCAGTCTGCATTCCTACCAACAATGCACTAGGGTTCTCTCTTCTCCACAATCTTGTCAGCACTTATTGTTTGCTGATTTGGTTATGATGGCCATTCTGACCAGTGTGAAGTGATATCTCATCGCGGTTTTAATTTGCATCTCTCTGATGGCTAGTGATGTTGAACATCCCTTCATATGTCTCTGGGCTCTCCATATGTCCTCCTTGGAGAAGTGTCTGTTTAGGTCTTTTGCCCATTTTTTAATTGGATTGTTTGTCTTTCTGGTGTGGAGTCATTTGAGTTCTTTATATATTTTTGGAGATCAAACTGTTGTCAGAGGTATTATCGGCAAATATATTTTCCCATACAGTTGGTTCCATTTCATTTTGCTAATGTTTTCTTTAGCCATGCAGAAGCTTTTAAAAACATGGAACTACGGACACTGAAATAGAGAACAGGCTGACAGTGACCAGAGGAAGGAGGGGAGGGAATTTCAGGGGAAAAGAGGAAGGGTTTACAGGAACAAGTATAAAGGACACGTTGACAAAAGCTTGTGGGTAGAAATGGGAGGGAGGTGGGGAGGGCTCAGTGTGTGGGCTGGGATAAGAGTAAAAGACAGAAAACTGTACTTAAAAACCAATCAAAATAAAATAAAATAAAACAAAACAAAATATGACCATGGAACTACCTTTTGACTTGGGAATTCCACTGCTCAGATTATACCCCAAGAGTCCTGAAATACCAGTTCAAAAAAACTATGCACCCCAATGTTCATAGCAGTGCTATTTATAATAGCTAAGTGTTGAAAACAGCCTCAGTGCTCATCAGTAAATGAGTGGATCAAAAAACTGTGCTACATTTACCCAATGGAATACTACATAGCAGAAAGAAAGAAGGAATTCCTACCCTTTGTGACAGCATGGATGGAACTGGTAAGCATTATGCTAAGTGAAATAAGCCAGGCAGTGAAAGACAAATATCATATGGTCTCACTGGTAAGTGGAACATAATCAACAAGATAAACAAACTAGCAAAATAGAACCAGAGACATGGAAATAAAGGACAAACTGGCAGTAACCAGATAGTGGGGGTTAATGGGGGAAAGAAGGGGTGAGATCAAGTCGAGGAATAGCATTAAGGATCCAAGGACAAAGACCAAAGGGGTGGAGGGAGGATTGAATGTGGGAGAGGGGGGATGGGTAGGGCAGGAGAGAGATGGGGGAAAATGGGGACAATTGTAATTGAACAATAGCAAATTACACAAAAACAAAATTATATTTTTTATTTTTGTTGATATAAAGAAGAATATATTAATATTATGCATTAAAGCTTTTATTTTAGCTAAAAAATCTCATTAAGGAATGTCTTACAAAAAAATTAATAGGCCCATGCTATACCTTCACTTCTAGATCTATTTTCCAGAGGACTTCTTAAAAAATTGTTTATACTTTGGTTATTATCCTTTCAAAATAACATAATATATGTTATTTTCTATATTTATTAATATTAGGTAACATTATTTTCCCAGTATCAACTATAAATATTTATTTGTTCAAGTCCTCTCTTCCATCTTTGTGCTTGACAATTGTTTTTTTCTCTCAATTTTCATTCACATAAGTATAATTAACCTCTATTTATTTTTTTATTATTTCTTATTCAGTTTTCATTGCTTATATGGCAATACTTTCTTCTCTATCACATTTTCTCCAGAATTTGCTGCGCATTAGTTACACCATCATATCTTTACAGCTTAGATTGTCATGCCAACCTTTAAAAATAATATCTTTTCTTTGCCTAAAGATCGTTTTATTTTAATTGTTGTTAAAGTACAGTTTGCTGTCTTTTACTCCCATCCTAGCCCACCCACCCAGCCCTCCCCCTAAAGATCAGTTCTTGAAGTTTAAAGCTAATATACAATATTTGAATTATTATGGTTGTAAACATTTTAAGTAATGAAATACCAGCTAGCTTTCCATTTCTAAGCGTTCACAGTCACAATCTAATCACCACTTAAGGGAAAATGTTAGGCTAAATGGATTTCCTGGGTTGGTGAAAAATCATTTTAAATCATGTATGGACAATCATTTTTTATCTTCACTTCCTGTCATTTCTAGAGTTCATAGTGGCCATTTAAAATTGCATGGACTGCTTGTATCCTGACCACTTGTTAGTTTTAAATCATGTTTATTATTGTGTTCTAATACACCTTTTCCTAAAAATACCTGCAATGGTCTGCACTGAAATTTCATTACCTGCTCTAATGTTTTGTTCTATTTCCTTTTTATCTATCTCTTTTCTATTCTCTTGTCACAGTTAATTTACACATTAGCTTTCTTTCTTAACTTAAGCTCACAATGAAAGATCTTTGAAATTATGAAATTTACATTAACACTTCTAAATCCTAATTCTCATATATGTAATATATGTTACATATGTATGTTTACATATAGTTAGGTGCAAGCATGTAATATTGCCTGATGGGGGAAGCACGGAATCACCTTTTTCTGTTACCTGGTCTCAGCAGTCTGCCCACCTGCTCCCTCGTAAACACTACACTTACAAAGGCTTCCAGGGTGTCCAGCCTGCAACCCATGGGCCTCATGTGGCCCAGGACAGCTATGAATGCCACACAACACAAATCATAAATTTACTCAAAGCCTTTTATTTTTTTCTTGCTCATCAGTTTGCATTAGTGTTTGTGTATTTAATGTGTGGCCCAAGACATTTCTTCTTCTTCTAGTGGGGCCCAGAGACCACAAAAGGTTGGGCATCCCTGTATGACCTCAACATTCAGACTACTATTCTCTTTAGGATTTAAATATAATTATTTAATTTTCCATCAAATATTTATTGGGAAGTCATTGTAAATTCACTAGCAGCTGTAAGAAAAAAATAAGAAGGGATTTCAGATACTCATTACTCAGTTTCTCTCAGTGGTGACATGTTAAAGACTACCACACAGTATCAGAGCCAGGATGTTGGCATCGTTACTGTCAGGGCCGAGAAGAACTGCATTGCTCCAAGGATCCCTTATGCTGTTCTTTTATAAACATACATACCTCTCCGTTAATCTTTGGCAAACATGAATCTGTTCTCCATTTGTGTAATTTTGTCATTTCAAAATGTCGTAAAAAGGAATCCCATAGTGTAGGATTTACTGTATTTTTTGGACTATAAGATGCACATTTCCTCCCCAAATCTGGGAGGAATAATGGTTGTTAATGCTATGTTTGAGTTCTGTTTACATTTACATTGGTGGAATATTATGTTAGCTATATGTTATTAAATATTTTACTACATTTTTTGCTTCAATTTTTTTTGTTTTCCTCCTCTAAAACTTAGGTGTGTCTTATGGTCCGAAATATAAGGTACATATAGTAGGATTTTTTCACTTAGTTTTGTCACATTGCTTTTGTTCCCCTCAGCATGATTCCCTGGAGATCCGTCTCAGTTGTTGTGTTTATCAATAGTCCCTTCAAAAAGGTGAAGGGATTAAGAAGTATAAATTGGTAGTTACAGAATAGTCACAGGGATGTAAAGTCCAGCATAAGGAATGTGGTCAACAATACTGTAATAACTACATATGGTGCCAGGTCAGTGTTAAATACATCAGGGGGGCCACTTTGTAACGTATATAATTGTCTAACCACTATGGTGTACACTGAAACTAACATGAAATAATATTGAATGTAAACTATAATTGAACAATACAATTAAAAAATAACTCTAATAAAGTGTCTAAAACTAAAAAAACAAAATAGTCTCTTCTGTCTTTCGCTGAGTGATATTCCATGAATCAACCATTCAGTCCTTAAAGAACACCTACATCATTTTGAATTACAAGTAAAACATACAAAAATTTTATATGGGTTTTTGTGTGAATAAAAAATTTAATTTCTTTGGGATAAATGCTTAGAAATACAGTTGCTGAATCATATTATAATTTCTTATCTTTTTTCTTAAGTTACTTTTAAACTAATTTCCATAGTGGCTGTACCAATTTGAACTTCAATTAGCAATATATTGAGATTCAGTTGCTCCAAATTTTTGCAAGCATCTGGTGTTGTCACTATAGTAACATTATTTTGCCCGTATCTTATTTTAGTTTTAATTAGCATTGTGTTAATGTCTCATGTTGTTGAACATTGTTTCATGTGCTGATTGGCCATCTGTATATCTTCTTAAATGAAACTTTTTTCTTTTGTATCACTAAGAAATGGTCTGTCATTACTTAAATAGTTTTGGTTTTAATATACAGAATTAGCAATGAAGATGATAAAGAGGAATTAATCTAGTTTCTTTTTGCGCTTTTGGTATAATTTCTAACTGTGCTTTTAATTAATTAATTAATTCTTATTGAGTTTTTTCTTTTTTTGTTTTTTTTTATTTAATTACTTTTCAAGTACAGTTTTCTGTCTATTACTCCCATCCTAGCCCACCACGCCCTGTGCTCCCCACCTCCCTCTCATTTCCACCCCCTTAGTTCTTGTCCTTGTGTCCTTCATACTTGTTCCTCCAAATCCCTCCCCTACATCTCCTTAAATTGTCTCCCCTCTCCCCTCTGGTCACTGTCCCCCTGTTCTCTACTTCACTGTCTGTTTTTATTTTGCTTGCTTGTTTGTTTTATTGTTTAGCTTCCTGTTAAAGGTGAGATCATATCTTATTGAGTTTTGAGAGTTTTTATATAATGTACATACTTGTTCTTTGTTGCAGATGTAGTTTACAAATATTGATCCCACACTGCAGCTTGTCTTACACTATTAACAAAAGATCTTCTATAGAGCAAAGATTTTACTTACTATGAAGGTGTATTTAATTATTTTTCTTTGTATGAAGTGTGCCTTGATGTCAACATTTAAAGAGACTTAGGAGTCCAAAGACCTCCAAAATTTTGGCTAGAAGTTTTATATTTTACATTTTATATCTATCTAACTCTATTAACCATTTTGAGTTAATTTTTGTATGAATCTTGTGGCCGAAATCAAAGATCAATTTTCTATGCTGTTAAATTTCTCTAAATCCAGTGGCTGAAGAGGTTATCTTTCCTCCACTGAATTATTTTTACTCACTTTTGCAAAAAGTTATATGGGAATATTTATAGATTGGTTTCTGAATTTTCTATTCTTTTCCATTGACCCATGTGCTTATTCCTCCCCCAATATAACATAGTCTTGATTGCTATATGTAGCAAGTCTTATAACTAGTAGGCTGGTTTTTCCAACTGTGTTCTTTATTTTCAACATTCTTTTGGCTCTTCTACTTCCTTTATTGTTTTCCATATATATTTTTAAATAATTCTGTCTGCAAAAGATTCTTGCTGGTGTTTTAATGTAAACAGTTTTAAACTCACATACAACTTCTGGCAAAACTGACATTTGTACTGTTATGAGCAAATATTATGACTCCCCAAATTCATGTGTTGAAATCTTTCTTAATCCCAAGACTTAACATTTTGGGAATGTGACTATATTTGGAGATAGGTCTTTACAAAAGTAATTAAGTTAAAATGAGGTAATTAGTGTGGGCTCTAATCCAATATGACTGGCAATTAGGACACAGAAACACACAGAGACCTTGGGGAAGGCATAGAGATAAGCCAGTCCTCTACAAATCAAGGAGAAAGGCCCTAGCAAAAAATACAGCCCTGCTGACGTTTTATTCTTGGGCTTAGCCTCCAGAATTGTGAGAAAATATATTTCTGTTATTTAAACTACCTAGTCTATGATACTTCATACAGCAAACTAAACAAACACTAAGCAACTTTAATCTTTACATCTAAAACACTGTGTCTTTCTTTCCATTTGTTTAGATCTACTTTGAATAAAATTGTTAGATCTACTGATTAAAATTCATTCATCATTATTTTATAATTTTCTAATGAAACTCTTGTAAATATTTGGTTATTTTACATGTATTTCATTTAATAAGTGATTATAAGTGGCATTAATTTTTAAATTTTAGTGTACATTTGTTAATTTCTAGAATATTCAAATACACAATATTTTATGTTTATCTTATAAGTTTTAGTTTTGTTTTAAAGATTTTATTTATTTATTTTTAGATACAAAAGAAAGGAGGGAAGGAGAGGGAGAGAAACATCCATGCGTGGTTGCCTCTTATACGCCCTGCACACAGGATTTGGTCCACAACTCAGGCATGTGCCCCTGCGGGGAATTAAAAAGACAACCCTTTGGTTCGCAGGCCAGCACTCAGTCCACTGAGCCACGACAACCAGGGCAAAAGAATAGCTCTTTAGATATTATTAAAGAATTCAAACTTAAGAATCCAACATTCCCAATCATCTCTTCCCAATGTTAACAGGAATAAAGTAAGATACTTGAAGGATTTAAATAATCTATTTACTTGGGTATACCTGGATAGAGGTTTAGTCTCGCAGAAGTCAGTGGGCCTTGCAGATAGAACTGTCCACATCACTGGGGAAGAGCAAAGGCCAAAGACAAGAGGATGATAGAAAAAACAGCAACAACTTACGAGCAAAACCAGTCTATGATGAGACCGAGATCAGTACCTTGTGAGTAAAAGGCACAGACTCCTGCCAGATCATCGCAGAGGATCAGGGTACAAAATCTCTCCATAAAGTATAAGAATGAGGATGATGCTTTGCTTTTTGTTGATCGTTGCCAAGGAAAAGCAATCAAGATGTTTTAAGAAAAGACTACAGAATGCACTGTCGTTGAGTGCCAAGGAGGCCCCGGGGTTAGCCCTGGTAGTCCCAGGAACAGGGACTAGTGTTTCAGCTTATGCCTAACCTACAAGTTGCTTGGCTTTCTTTCAAAGGCTTTAAATTCTGCCACTGTGTCGAGTGATTCCTAGATACCCAATTGTCTGGAAGATCACTGATGCCTCAGGAACATGGAACATTTCCCCTCATCAGCGACCTCGCCCCTGCCCCCCACGTCTAGCCTGGCACCAGCTTCTCACCCAGCCCACCTGAGAGTTCCTTTCACATCCAAGACTACAAATGAGCGTTAGACTGAAAAATAGTGGCTTCCTGGAGTGGAGCATGTATTGAACAATTTTCTATCTTGCTAGGCTGCTCTTTCTCCGTTTTTTGGCTCAAGAGAGGAGGAGTTTTTTTGGCATGGTTCATATTGTCTGGGCCAGTTGGCATTTTCAGGTTTCCAGCTTCTTCAGCTCTAATTCTGAGATATATTAAGCAAAAATCAAATGCAAGGAACTCAACACTGTGTCATTCCTCGGCACTGAATTCCTGACATGGATTCTTTGCCTCATCTTCCACAGTCTATTTTGTGTTTGTTTTTGTATACACCCAGAAATTTTAGGTATACTTAGTGAGAGGAATCAGAAAAAGTACATGCACACCATCTTCCTAAAAGCTCTAATTTTAAATGTAAGTTAATTAAAATTGATTAAAATTAAATGGTGTTAGATATACATTTAAGTACACTAAAAAAATCAAATGCATAGCCACATTAGCTCTACTTAAAGCAAAGAATGCAACCAGCGGCTTACCTATTAGAACAGGCAACAAAACTTTTACATCAGCTCTAAAAAAACCGACAGCACTGCTTTCTAATAAGCATTCTCATGTTTTGCTTTGGGAAAAATGCCTGATGCTTCCATAAAAAGTCTTTAATACAGTCTTCTGTGTTCATCCATCCTTCCTCCCTCCCCTCTCTTCTTCCCAACACACAGCACAGGGTCCCGGAGGTGCGCTCCCACTCACTCTACCTTTGAGGATTAGGCTGGCACTTTTCTTCCTTGTCTATTAATCACTGTAAAAAAAGTACAACTTTTGGATGACTTATTCTTATCTGTAATTTATATAAAACACTTATATTTTAAAATGCTTTTTAGAAACAGAGGAGAAAAACGTATACACAGTGAGACTTCTTCAGTTAGAAGCATAAAGATTTTATTTCTCTTCTAAACCCTAGGCAGTAGATTCAACTTTCTTTAATGCTACCTAAAATAAATATACATTGTAAATACAATTATATTCACTTTATAAGAACATAATATTTTATTCCATTAAAAGGGAAAAGAAAAAGCAACCTAAAATCCACAAAATAGAAATTCATTATTGAATAAGTATGTCCCATACATAATTTCCATGCATTTTTACTTTTATTTGTTGTAACATACTACTTCAATAGAACTAAAATGAGATGGATGATTTAAGAGCATTTATTCAGAAAATATATAATTTTACTAATCTGATATTTTATGCTTTTACCATAGTTATTTATCTTACTTTAATAACTCCATTTATGACAGTAAAAATAGGATAAAAATGTAAGAACACTATTTAGCATTAGACTGAAAAAAAGAATTATAATGAAAATAAATTACCATAGATGTGAAGTATAAATTTAAATATGGAAAGATTTGTTTTCTATAACAACAATTTCCATGGATGTAATATGTTAAATGCTACATTTAGATTCTTGAATAAAATTACCATTACTAACAAGCTCATGAATATATTTTCCAGTTTCCTTCACATTGTTCTTGCTGTTTTTTTTATTCTCCATACCTTTCCACTCTCTTACAAATGAAATTATAAGACCTTCTGAATTGAATAACATAGTTGTGTATATGTTAGGAATTTTAGTATGTATTTGGAAGTTATTAGTTATCTAAATAACTACAATTATATATACCTAATATGACACAATAAGAAGCTAATCCCAGATAATCTCATGTATGGAGGATTCATTCCTTTTCTACTATACATATATTAAGTGTTCACTATGATTGGGTTCTATATTCGTGATGGCACATATCTATCATGTAGACTCTTTTTTGAAATGTTTATTTCTTCCATGACTACCCAAGTCACCCCAGTAACTCAACGACAAAGGGGTAGATATGCTCCTCCCACTTCTTTCTGTAAGGAGCACTGTGCACCTCGACCTCGCTATCACATGCGATGCCATCATTATTTCAGCCAGGGAGCCTCAGAGTATGAATGTGGGCACACTAAACAATGAAACATCTCTGGAACTGCAAGCTTTTTGAGAAATGAATGTCCTTTTCATAGTGTTTTACAGTGAAATCAAGTACAAATTGGTAGACTGTCATTTTACAAATACCAAGACTTTCTTGTGGAGCCTAGTAATCAGGTTTATTTCCATGGTAGACGTTTTGAGAGTATTGACATGAAGTTTTGGCTCCTCCACAAATTTCCTTTTACTCCACACACACATGTAAATATACATATATGTATATACACATACATGCACATATACATGCATATGCACACACAGCCTTTACAGAAGGGACGTTTTTATTTTCATGTCACTGATATCTGGAGTTTATTATATTACTTAATGATTTTTTATAGTTATTTTATGGATTACTATTGCTTATCTCACTTATAACTACTCGATTAGTCTATAGTATGTAGTTATGAAATATCATACTTGCACTATAATTTTCTACAAGTCTTAAAAATATATTATTTCTCAAAATTCATTCAATAATAATAACTCAAATAAATAGTTAAATCAGTTTTTCAATTTTAATAATGAATGTATTTATAGTAAATATAGGAGAACAAATCAACTTCCCAAAACACAATTATCTATATTTTAACTCTTTATTATTATAATGTCATTATTTTTCCCTGGCAATTATGAATAAGTCACATGTGAGCTCTGCGTACCCTTACCTTAGTGAGCATTAGCAAAGTTTGTGAACCCCTGGACTACATAAGTGAATATTTATTAGAGATCATGGAATTATTTTATCATTTCCCTTTACTGCTGAGGCATATAATTTTCTGAAAAGTAGTTTTTCCAAGTTATCATACTATATATGAGATTGGGCCAAGGAACACTGATGTTTTTATGAGTTATTTTTATGTAGGGCACCATGTAAATACAGCAATAGACATAAAAACCTCCAAAAGGCTAGTTTTTTTACTTATTAAATTGTGATTTCTGTCATTAAAGATATGGAGGTAAGAACCTATGGAAACCACATTTAAATGTTAACACATGGAGCTTATTCTCTAAAATCCTACCATCATTACCATATTGTCAATAAGCACATTTGCAACTATCTACAGTAAATAGTGATGGGGAAGCATAGGGAGATTTCATTCTAATATCATCTACAATTCTAAATTTCTGCACAACTTAAAACAAATGTGCCCTGGCTGGTGAGCTGGAGAATCCAGGATGTGTTTCTCTCCCTCTCTCCTTCCCTTCCCCTCTAAAGATAAATAAATACAATCTTAAAAAACAAAAAAACAAATGTGCTTAACATCATAGAGCCAAGGTTTCTATGTCTGTACAATGGGAATCATGGTACAATATTGATAGCATTTGGAAAATCAAATAAAATAACATGAGTAACACATCTTACAAAAAATAGATTTATTAGCTGGATGTGGGCTGTGGTTAAATAGGATTCCCATCCAGCAATGTGCCCTTAGAAGGGAATATTGATGTGTTCAACTGGATAACCAGAATGCAAGTTGTTATAAATAGTTTATAGGAAAGATGTAGTTACTTCTTAAGTTCATGGATTCCTAACACATTGTATCTTTATTGAAAAATATCTGTGTGTAAGTGGACCCATAGTTCAAAACCTTGTTGTTCAGGGTCAACTGCATTCATCTGCTTATTTCATTTTATAATGAAAATAAACACACAAAGGATGATTTGTATGTGTGTGTGTATGCTATATGTATCTACATAGATTTTATGTTCAGAACTTTTCAAAACACTGTTATATAACTGCATCCTGGAATTTAGACTGGAAAGAGAGCAAGGCTCAATGTTGAGCAAGTAAAATAACACTCATCCATTTTCATAATTAACTTAGCTCAATCAGTGACTTTTTAAAAAGTGAAATATAGGTGCCACATGACACTGTGTAAGTCTCAGGTGTACAATGTGCTGATATGTTGCATTTATGTAGTGCAACATGATTACCTCCCTGTGCCAGCTAACAGCTCCAAGACATCACATAATTATTTCCCCACAGTTAAGGTCTGGTTGCTTAGCAGCGTTGGAGTTTATAATGCCCACTTTGTACGATGAGAGCTAGAACTACTGGAGAAGTACAGGGTCCGGTGGAAGGAAGGCCTGTTTGAATGTGGTTGGAAGGGTACGTGGGCATCTCACACTAGATGGACAACGATTTGAACATGTCACCTAAAACATCACATGGCGTGCTTGAGTGTGGTATTGTTATGTCACTGCATTACTTGCTTTTGATTTTGTAATAAAGAGGGGGCATCACTTGTGCCAGACTCTGTACTGTATATCACTATTTCTGTTTACCACTTCAGATGTTCTCTATTTTACTCCCTTATACCACTGCCACTGAAGTGACCTTCAATGTAGAAGATTCTCATCTCAAGTTCATCACATCAATGCCTCTTGCCTCCACTCTGTCTCTTCTCTGTTGACACTAAGGCACAAGCTGGAATATAAATAAGGAGACCAGACCAACTCATTCTGCTTTGTTAGGGTATCTTATTTTTAACACCAAACGTCTCTCCAGAACATCCCTTCAGTCCCAGAAATACCAGGGCAGATAATCACTGTGAATATAATCTGTCTGCCTCTCACATGTAACCCTAAGTGAAGGAGAATCAGTGTGTTATGGAATAAACCTTTGAAAAATATGGCATTGGGGTTGATGGATCAATGCATTTTCCTTTAGCTCCCCAGTCCTAAGATACACTTTCCACTGCTTTTCAGATAGGCCCTTGGAATCATGTCACTGATAACCCGCAGTGGTGGAAATATATTACTCATACCTCTTCATTTTGCCCCTCCCTCTAGTTCTGTTTCTCTCCTCCTATTCTTCACCATCATCCCCTGAGATAACCTCTCCAGTGAAATATTCACATACACCTTTATTTAAATTGGTATCAAATGCATACTGTATTAAGAAGATACACTTTTACTTGGATTTGAAATACTAAAACAGGTGGAAATAAGACCAAAAGACATGGTAAATTTCAGGTACAAATCTATATTAATTGCATACAAGAGTCTTCTTAAACATTCCACTAAAGTTAGAAGTAAAATAGGAAGAAAATTAAGCATTTGAAGCATTATCTTTTTTAATACAAAAAGGTACATAATTTGAATTGGGATTGAATCCTTCTTTGAAAGATCAGGGAATTAGCTCGCTTAAACTTCCTCCCACATCTCCACCTATTATCTCCCAATTTTCATAATTTCTGTTACTTAAATGTTCCTGCTATAGCCTTAAATTCTACAGCTGTTTAATATTAATTATATTTTTAAATAGATGAAAGTAATTTCACCATATAAGACCAGATTGAGACTGCCTCAAGCTCCCCATTAGAATTTTATTCAGACCTGGTTTGAAGATTATTCCAACATTTATGTAATGACATATATTAAAAAGGAAAATTTTTTCTATGTTTAACTACTACATTAATAGCCATTTAAATGTATAAAAGTCTTCATGTTTCTTAGTCTTTCTTAGTAATGCCCATGCCTGGACTTTTATAGTAATTTACCGTGGCTGCAGTCTCTTTGCTAAACCTTCTCTAATCACAAATTAGTTTGCCACATCCATCTTTAATTTGTTTAATTTAATTACGTAGTGTATTTGCTGTTTTTCCGTGTTTGGTTTTAATGTCTGTGGCATGGGTTGGCCGGTGCCCTACTTTCTGCGTGTTTGTGAATGCCTATTTCCGTTCCTTTGTTCAGTTAAACAATGGCTGGGTACAAAATTTTAACTTCGCACCTTTTCTCAGAACTTTTCAGACATAACCCCCTTGTCTTCTGTGAAGAAATACCACAGTAGTTGTCTGTTTGCTTCTTTGTGAGTCTTTTTATCTATTTTTTTTACTGGTTTTCGTCTTCAGGAAAGACCACTGGGTGTTTGATTTCTTTAACATTTCTGGTTTGACAATGTGTCTAAGCGTGTGGTTTTTTTTTTTAATAGTTGAACAACACCTGAGTTCGGTGTAAGTATAGGGTCTTTTATTTACCCAAGAGATGCAGCGACTGCTCCTTCATCTCCTGGCGCTGCCTGCCACTCACAAGAGATCTGGGCTCAGCTTGAATTTCAGCCCATGAAAGTCAATTGATTCTTTCTGCCTGGTTGCTTAAGTTCATTTTTTTTATTCTTGAATTTCTGCAACTTAACACGGATATGTCTCAGTGTCAATTATCTGTATCACTTCCCAGTTTGCCTGTGGCTTCAAATTCTGTTATTCCTTTTATAAATTTCCCTTCAGAAAGACATGTTATTTTAAAATCTTTTTTCCTCTTACTTGTTAAGGTGTCTAGAAATACCAGTTACATTTAAATTGGATGATTTCTACCATCCTCATTATGTGTTACCCTTTTCCAAATTTCTTTAAATCTTATTATTTGGTAAGTTTTCACTTTTCTTGTCTCAGGGATTTTATTTCCAGTTTTATCTGTTCCCTTCCTCCCCATGTCTCATTATTAATTAGTTCTGTGTGAGGTTTTCTTTGTGCTCAATGAGCTTCTGTAATTATCCATTTCAATTTTGAGTTTTTGTTTGTTGAATTTATTTTATCATTAAATCTCAATGGAAAATTTCTTCCACACCCCGAATTAGTTTTTCTCTAATATTTGGCTCTTGTCTGTGTTTTCCATGCTAGTTTTCTCAAAAAGAAAAACATGCCCTGGCTGGTGTAGCTCAGTGGATTGAGTGTGGGCCTGCAAACCAGAGGATAGCGGTTCGATTCCTAGTCAGGGCACATGCCTGGGTTGCAGGCCAGTTCCCAGCAGGGCATGCATGAGAAGCAACCATACATTGATATTTCTCTTCCTCTTTCCTTCCCTTCTCTTCTAAAGATAAATAAATAAAATTTAAAAATAAATAAAATAAAAAAAGAAAAACACATGACTTTTTCTTACTGCTTTCCGGCAATTTACTTTTTTCTTGGCTCAGCTCATAGAGCATTTGGTCCACACGTTCTAGTTGGTGTCATATTACCATTGGTTTTCCTTGATCCTTCTTTCCATCTTGGTTGAGACCTGTTACGTGTTCCATTTTGCTTCATTCTGAAACGTAGGCATGCTTTAGCACTGGAAGTGAATCTATTTTGTTTTGGTAAATCTGTTTTGTGAGTGCATGGAGCCCCAATGCTCACACCTTTGAGACAGTTCCTTTCAGTTGCTCAGTGAAACTCTCCTTCTCCCTGTTCACTGCATCCTCTTCCTCTGCCTTCCTCCTCACCCACCGTGGGTGACGCAACTGTTAAGTAACTAAGAGTCTGGAAAACCTTCCTAATCACAGAAAAAAAAGCACATTTCAGAGCTCTCATCAATGCCTCTATTCCCGCACAATGTTTTTTTCCCTTTTTGTGCTTTGAGGCACCCTTTAGATTAGAAATTGTCTGTGTGCCTCCACCATTTTTTCCCAGTAAAGAAATATCACCCATACTACTGGGGTTCAAGAAAGGCTGCCCCAAATACCTCACAATGGCATATTGATTTCTTTCAAGTTACTTGACGAGCAGCTGGTCTAAGAAGGGCACATTGATCCTTTCTTGTCTCCTTGAATGCAGAATATAAATCTCTCCAGTGAAAGATGCCCTCTCTCTGCTTTACAGAAGGGTCAATAACTGAGATACACCCTTTATTGATAGAGTTAAGATATCCAGTCCTGAAAATCTTACATAAACGAATATTACTCCTTTACTGATTTGCCGCACAAACCCAAACTTGGTTTCATTTCCTCACTGGTGAGGACCCAACCTGAGTGTCTTTTTCCTATTATTCTTAAAGTTATTTATTATTTAGTTATTCATTTATTTATTTGTCTGGCATCTGTAAAAAGCTGGCTGGTTCAACAGTTCTCAAAGCATCCTGATGGTCTCCCAAGCACAGATATTAAACTGGTTTTCTACTGTTAATCGAGTGTGTGCCAAATTTTCTTATGAGTCCAATTGTAAGAACTCAAGTAGGGTAGATAGGAATTTTCCTCCTTCCCTGACAATAGTGTACCCTGGGGACTTTTTAATGGTAGAGGCTAACATTTGTTAGTATTCCCAAATTGCTTATACTTTTCTTAACCTTGAGAAATAATTAATGCTAAGCCTAGCTTTATAATGAGTTTAATCTTGGAATATTTGAGTAACACTAAACACAAAATGACTAACATGAAAATTTGAAATATGCAATGTGGCATGTCTGTAAATGTTGAAACAAAGTTCAGTGGAATCAAATGAACTTCAGAATTGGAAACTCTTAATAGGACGTTTAATTTATCATGATACAGAAAGGTAAGCATTGATAATAACAAGGGGCAGAAATGGTCACTTGAGTTCTTGCCAAAGGGCACTTGTTTTAAATATTAATTGAAGCACAGCTTGAGCAAGTATCCATTATTTGAATAATAAAAGTACCTATGAATAATTGATGCAATGAAATAATAACAGACTATATTTTTTGACCCAGAGAGGGGACAAGTACTGGCATTTCTCATGTCATTTGTGCCTGTATCACATCTCAGGCACATTTTACAAATAAAGAAACTTAGAGAGAGAAGTAAGCCATTTGGTCAAGGGCACCCAGGGAATTTAGTGAAGTTGAGTTTCCCAGCAGACAGGTTAACTCCACCTGGTCCCACACCCCCACCTTTGGAGTGGATGGGATTAAGCCGCAGCCACAGCTCCATGTCTTACTTATTATTCTTTTTCTCACACATCAATATAATTCTGTGGAATCATCACCATATGCATTGTCCTTTATAAACCAGTGGGCCAGTGCTTCATATTTTGACTTTCAGAATGTATTTATCCTATTAATTTGTACTCACATTCTTTATGCAGTTTAAGTATACACTCCTTGAAACTCAAGGGGAGACAAATACATTCATTTGAAATTCCCTAGCATAGCTTAGTAAAAATTTGTATCTTAGCATTTATCTTTTCTAACACAAAACCATTTGTTTATGTGTAAGTAGCCATCACTTAACTCTCATTTTTTTGAAGATACGGGTTTCTTAATCCTTGCTGTATTCCAAACTCAGCATGTCACTTGTCACTTAGAAAGAACTTAGTTTATCTTCACTGGATTTAATTGAATAATGATGAGAAGGTTCTACACAACAAATAAATAACATTATGTGACAGATGAACACTTTAATACGAAGGACACTAGCATGAAATGGGCCTAACAGTTGCAATTGAAGAGGAAAGTCAACTCATTTCTTCAGCAGCTGCTTGAAGCTTTATATTCTTTCTATACACTGACTGCCCCCCTTTCTAGTTGGCTACACACCAGGGACTTTAAGTTACTTTTCCCAAAGTTACTGGGTTGTGGTAGTGACTCCTAATAACAGATTTGCTTTTCCTAAGCAAAGGCTAAAACCAACCTCACAAATAATGCCATTACCTCTAGCTATTCAATGAAGTAGATAAAATAAGAGATCAAAATACAAAGTTCACCAGAACTCACTATAAAATTGAGAAATTGGTCCCACATTCACCCTGAATTTGAGTTACTTTTGATAACGTGATAAAATATATTATTATTTTCTAAAAATAGCAATATACATAGAAGTAGGATATGCCCTAAATCTATATTCATCTTAAAATATAGAGAGCAAAGGGTACTAAAGTACCTGATAAGAGTGCCTTGAATTTGACTATCTTCTAATTGCCGTTTTTTCATTCTGATGGCAGTCATGCAAATTAGTGGATAATGTATATGGACAAATATCTTATTTTTAATCCAGTTAGATGGTATTGATTGCACATTTACATAGTAAACTCTTTTAGAGTTAACTATATCCTTTTATTTTTTATTTTACATCACAAACTAGGCTTTGAAATATTCAAACAGTTGAAAAGTATCCTGAAGGAAATAGTCTGCAATTAATATTTCTCATGGTATCTACACCATGATTACATGCAAAGTAAAATGACTAATTTTAAGTGCTTGGAAAGAAAATAGAAATGAGCCTAGTTTATAGGTAAACTTCATTAAGAAATGTTCAGGTTAATTCTGAAAATCTAAGTGTAAATAAATTTTCTTTCATCTTAATTCATAGTTACTACAAGTAAGTGTGATGAGTTGTTTCAACAGTAAATTGGGGGGTGGTTCTCGCGTCTCCTTTTGACTGTTCCTTCCCGTCCATTTCAAATCTATCAGAAAGTCTTAAGTCTTTGTCATATATCGTTCTCAAAGCCCTCTCCACCACCCTATTTTCTCTGGCTCAGTGAGAAAACGTTCGTTCTCACCATCTCCTCACTTGGGTTCCCATTTTCTGAACTCCCTTGTGACTGTCCCCACGTAGCTGCCCGTGTGGGATTGTTGGGAAGGGAAATATGGTCGTGCCTGTGACTATCACAACTTACATCTGCCACAGTCTTCCTATAGCTCCTTTAGAAGTATAGTGCTTTCAGACCTCTTGTGATCTTGAGCCTGTCTGTTTGTCACTACTGTCTACAGACACTTTCTGCTCTGGCTTTACTGAGCCACCCATGGTTGTTGCCTGGATTTTCAGAGCCTTGTGAGCTTCGTCTACTGGTGCCACTGCCACCAACATCTCCCCCTTAACTCAATGCCAAAAAATCCACTCCTTCCTCTTTTTCCACTTGAATTTTTCCACAGTTTATACTTCACATGGATATATTTTCATTAAAAAAGGCTCAATGCAAAAACACTTAGTTTGTTCACCAGAAATGAATGTATCCATATTAAAGCTTCTTTTCCTTCCCGTTTCAGAACAATTAAAACACTAATATCAGGTGACACTTGCTCTTATCCAGAGTCACTGATTGTCTCCCAGAAAACAGATAAAAAATGAAGGACTTGAACTTGAATTAAGCACTTTCTCTCTGCTGTTTTCTAGATGCTGAATAAAGGGCTAACGGGAGTCTGCAGGTATTGTGTTTGGGAATCACTGTGTCCAGGAGATTCTTAAAGTTGAAGGTACTGTTTGTTCATTTCCATGCCCTAAATGTCTTGAACTGCACTGGTTAGGTGCTGGTGCTCATATAATATGTGATTACAGAATGAAATGTGCCAAATAATTAAGAATAAAACTTAATTTTTCTCAAAATGACAAAATGTAATTATTCAGTTTAACAATCACCCCTAGTCATATTCCTGCTTAAATTTTATAAGTATTAATATACAATTCACTCTAACAGCAATTTTATGTGCCCGTGTGTGAGGTACTTTGTCAGTTGTTGGGGGAACGTAGATGAATGAAACACTGACTTTATTTAATGTGTTTTCATAAAATGAGTGGGTGACAAAGCAATAGGTGGTACTATTAACTGTACTCTGTGTTAACTACTATTTAATCATCCAATAAAATATTTATAGGTAAAATTTAATAATTGTGCCTTCATCTTATTTAATGTGTGAAATAATTTAATATACTCAAATATGCCTGTGTTGGGGCAATACAGACAAGTTTTTGTATAAAAATCAGTGGACATAGTGGTTGTTTAGTTAATACTTTCAGTTTGATTATTAGTAATATTGATCATATTACTAATATGAATGGTTTATAACACTATAATCCTTTCTGTCAGTTGCATTTTAGATTTTTTAAGAGGACAACACCACATCAGCCAAACAGATAAATAAATCAGATTACATAGTTATTTTCAACCTACTTGTTATATGCAAAAAACAGAAATACATAATTATAAATTTCTTATATTGTCATTCTAATAAAACTCTGAGTTGCAACAAAACAAAATGTTAATAAAATGAATGATTTGTCAAAATTATACTACGTTATATGAGGTTTTTCAAGAAATTTACATTATTGAAAATCTCGAGATGTTGTAGATTTACAGATTTATTTTTCATACTTCAGAGGAGGCATGGAGCTTCAGGTGAGCTCCGGAGGAGGGTACGCTTCCAATGGTGTGCAAGTTGTGGCTAAAGTTCACTTTTTGTGGTGGTAGGGTTAAGGAAGGTCCCAGTTTCCTTGCTGGCTGTTAGCCAAAGGTCTGGATCCTTCTTAGCTTCTAGATTCTGCTAGCCTTTCTTGACTCTGCTAGCCTTTCTGGACTTATTTCTCCCTCCCGAAACCAGCAAGATATCCAGCCCCTTTCATCTCTCAAATCTCCCTGGCCTCCTATCTCTAACTAACTACTCGCAGTCTTCCTCTTTGTTTTGTAAGGGCTCGTTTAACTACATGAGGCCCACTCAGACTGAATCACTAGGGAACAGAAAAACTTGGGCAGACTTTTTGACGATTGTCAGCCACATTGCACAATGGTTTCTTCTTCTTCTTCTTATAGAAAACATACTGAATAAATTACCTGTAAATATTGAGCATTTTAATTTCATTATTATATGATGGTGTCTCTCTCAAAGAAAGAATGCAAACACAGGAAGAAAACAAAAACAACTTCCTTACAGTCTCCTTCTTTCATCCTCCCTACTCTCTCAGGCATTTTGTTATTGCTTTCAGTTGCTGTTGAACATATAGGTTCTGACTAATGCCATGATAACAAAAAAAAATAAAATAGTATATCTTTCTTAAAAATTACAATTAAGCTAAATTTGAGCAAACACAGTTGAACATGTATAATATTTATATACCTAAATTTAGTAGCATTTTGTATCTCCCATTCAAAAACAATAATTCCATAGCAGAGACTATCTAACAACAAAGTTAAGGCATGCTATTTTCTATTTTTAGTGATCTTAGTTCATGAACTTAAAAAATTCCACCTATGTTGATGACTTTGGGAAGTCATCTTGTAATGTAACCAGAAAATCAAAAATGCTTTTTTTATGTCTCTGTTCTCTGGTCTGGATGGCATAGTGTAGATGATGAGTAATAAAAATAAATGAGATTCAAAGCAATTATTGTCCAAACTGCTTGGCATTGGAAGTCATTTGGGAACATTTAGGACTCTGAATCAAATAAACTTACTATTATATAAAATATGACAGTCCAATGCATAACAGTAATCCCTGAATTTCAAGGGTAAATCACTTGGCTATAATAATTTAAAATCCATGAGCATTTATTATAGAGTATACTGCACAATGTAAATGTAAAACTGGCTATATATCCCCCAATAACACATTGATTTTCATCTATTTCAGTACTGGAATAGAGGTAATCATTCTTAGTGAGGTACGAGTTTAAGGATATGTCAAGTTGTGAAGAACTTACTGAGTACCTCTATTTAAGTACACTTCCATGTTTAAAATATTCAAACTGTGTTTACAGTATTCCAGGGGCATTTTATTATAAAATATTTTCAATGTAACATTTATTATGATGTGAGAATTCTAGCAGTTAATACATACTTATGAATTTCAATTTGTCAGAGTCAGATGCAAAGTTGTCTGTATTTGCAAGTGCGATCTAAGAGACAGAGTAATGTTTCAAATAATACAATAGTACTGGTATATACTGATAACACATATTCTTAAAGCAGCACAAGACAAAAACTAAATGAAATTGATAGACACAGAAGGACACTGGTAAAAAGAGTTTAGCTCTACCAGCCAACAAATTGAAGAAACACTACTGCTAGCTGGAAATACCATATAAAATGTCTAGGTACTAAAGAAATTGTGAAAATCTGCATGATCTGGAAGGTTCTGCAACAACCTCCATGGCCCCTCACATTGAAGGTCTCAAATGTCACTAAGCGTTCACTGTGATGCAGGTGGTGAAGGGAGCACCACCAGATGAGAGGGTCTCGTATCTCCGCCCAGATTCTGCCTGATATCTTCACCAAAACCCAAAAGACTTAGTCTGCAGTAAGTCTGTCCTTAGAGCATTTTAAGGCCAGTTTTAAGGTCCTTATTAAATGACAAGTGAAAAAATAATTTCATTTGAAGATAGAACTTGATTAAACGTAGGTGTCTATTGTAAATCCTAAGGTTATCACTAAAATTATAAAAAAAATGTAAAAGTAATGTCATTAGAGAAGATAAGTGGTATACTGGATAATGGCTATTTAACATAAAATACAGCAGTGCAAGAGTACACAAAGGAGAGATGAAATGAATAGAGAAGAGCTAGCAATCTTGTATATTATTTATTATTTATTTATTTATTTTTATTTTAAGCATGTATTTATTTATTTATTGTTTTTTTGTTTTTTAATTTTATTTAGTTATTTTTCAAGTACAGTTTCTTGTCTATTTCTCCTATCCCAGCCCCCCGCCCCATCTCCCCACCTCCCTCCCATTTCCTCCCCCCCAGTCCTCATCCCTGTGTCTTTCATACTTGTTCCTCAAAATCCCTCCCCTTTTTCCCCCTTAAATTCCCTTCCCTCTCCCGACTAGCTAAACAACAAAACAAACAAGCAAACAGAATAAAAACAAAGACACAAATAGAGAACAATCTTGTATATTTTTAATTCAGATCTATCCATAATCACATTCAAATGAACCGCTTTAATATAACCTTTTAAAGACTGCAATTGTTACCTGGATCAAATAGCAAAATCAAATTGTATACTGTCTATAAGAAATAAAATTTGCATATAATAAAAATAGGTTAAGATTAAAAAAAATAAAGCCATACCACACAATAACTGCCTCTCAAAAAGAGCTGGAACAGCCCTGGCTGGTGTAGCTCAGTGGATTGAGCGTGGGACTGCAAGTCAGAAGATCATCTGTTTGATTCTCAATGGAGGGCACATGCCTGGATTGCAGGCCAGGTCCCCAGTAAGGGGAAACATGAGAGGCAACCACACATTGATGTTTCTATCCCTCTCTTTCTCCTTCCTTCCTGCCTCTTGTATAATGCCTCTTGTATATGTTAATTGAATAAGTATATAGTAATCAAGAATTGTGTCAGGTTACAATATGTTGAAAGCTAGAACAACAAAAAATAATAAACTTGCCTTGTGAAGCTTTTGCAATTAAAATGGAAATCTCAGGTATTTGTAAAATAATCATACAAAAATTTAATTCCAAACTAGGTTTCATTGATATGCTGAACTGAGAGATATAAACTCTTTTCTTGAATATTGTTACATATATCCAGTGCATAGGTTCAAAGTCATGATCAGGTTGAATGTTATGGCTTAACATTTGTCACATACAAATGCGTATGTGCCCAATATACATAACAATATTTAAGAAAAGCGTTTGTATCTCTCAGATCAGCTGCAACCTCCATCAGCTTAAGAAAATACATTAGGAGTTTTAACAACTTATTGCAAGAGACGTGATTAACAGTTTGATTTTAGAAAAGTATAGTTAACTAGAAGTATCAGAAAACAGCATTTTACACAAGCTGGCATTATTTGAAAGCTCCAGACATAAAGAAAACAATGCATACAGGAGAACCTAGGGCTCTGTGCCTGTCGCACAGCCCAGGAAGGGGAATGATGTGTGAGTGTATTATGTAATGGTGTGTAAAAACCACCCCCAGTATTGATGGCCTCTAATGATACCTATGTATTTTCTAATAGTTTCTAGGAGTCAAGAATCAGAGTGTGACTTAGTTGAGTGCCTCTGTCTTAAGGTTGATCCTGATATTTTGTCATCAAGCCATTGGCCAGTTAGGGCTATGGTCACACTAAGGACTCAAGGGGAGGAGAGGCCATAAATGCACTAACAAGCCCATCATATAGTTGCTGGCAGGCTTAGTCCCTTGACACAGGAGCACCTCATAGGATTGCCACACCACAAGGCACAACATTTAGTGAACAAATCCAAGAGAGTGTTAGCATCCAAGATGGAAGCCAGTCTCTTTACAGCCTAATCTTGGAAGTGGCAACTGTAAGAAAAGCAATTCATTTGTGTTTGGTTTTGTTCTTGTTATTGCTATTATTGTTATTAAATTTATGCTGCTGCAGCTTTATCAAATCTGATCACCTATTTCCACTGAACCTTTACACTGAGTGGTAAAATGAGGACATGCTGTCTTTGAATAGTAATCTCTCATTGGAATCCCTTGGGGACTCTTGTTAAGAATTTAGGTGTTTGTGCATTACATTAGCACAAAATGGGGACCTGGAATGCGCATTTATAAAGAAACCCAAGTGATTTTTCACTCACACTCATGTTACATACTGCAAAAATCACAGCTTGTGAATTAAAGTTACATCCCCAATGGTATTGCTATTCTGCACTTAATTTAAATTCTAGGAAATATCTAGTTCTAATTTACTTGAAGCCAATTGACTTTCCTTATTTATTAATAAAATTTACATTTACTTGTTAGTATATTTGTTCTTGCTTAATTTCTTAAGAGGACTTTTAATGTGGATACATTAATCATCCCTTTCATTTTAATTAATGATAAACTAGATTCTAAAAACTGGTATGTAATTTTATTAAAATTAAGCATAATACGGTTAAAATAATCACATTTAGGGATGTGCAATTCCTTCTACTGTGGATGAAATTTCAATTGCTATTTACATAATTCAAAATATAATTCAGAGAATTATAATTATATACCAAACCCTGGCTGCTGTTAACTGTTTCTTCTGCTCCAACACTGTGGTAATATTACATTTTACATCTACATATAAGGAATATGAGATTCGAGGGTTCAAAATAACTGACAATGGACACATATAAACCACTTCTTTCTAAAATCACATGGAAATTACAGAATAATCACTGAGTAAAGTAAATAAATCAATAAAGACACAGACATACTGAAAACTCAGGAAGATTCTTTTGTAAGGATAAATTTTTGAGGTATTCCTGCAGAATATAGACTCAACAAGATCAGGTTATAGAGAACAAACTTAATCTGAGACTGCCACCACCCAATGTAGGCAAAAACCAAAAAATAAAAAACACAACCACTTCGAAATAGTGACATTTCAATTCTCCCCAAATGCGTCACCAATCAAGAAAGACAATCTAGGGAACTAAATGAGCTTGTCGCATAGTCAAGTATGAAATTCGTGAATGATGTGTTAGTCATCTCTTATCCTTTTCTGTGTCTGTAGTACTTGTTGCAGAATCATTTTGCAAGGATACCTCTCAAAATATACAGAGTAAGTCGGTTCTTAGAAAGGGTATTGTAGCTGAAGAGACGCTGGAAGGTGCTCAGGACAACTACTGGTCATTATAATAGGAAGGTCCTTTCAGTCCTAGTTTACAGAGAAGCTGGACCAGACTCAAATTTATAATTACAACCAAAGCTGGAAATCATGTAAATTAGAACTGCATCCACTATTTGGGAAAGAAAAATACTTATTGTGCTCAGTGATTGAAAAGAAGCCCTTTAAATTGTTAATCTTTATCAATGTTAACTAGTATTATAAATTAATACTTTCATTATGAGAAGGTAGATATGAATGAACTTTATCACTGTGGAAATAATGGATGTTTCTAAGGATATGTTTCTAACAGATTTGAAACTTTTACATGTATGGTTATTGTAAAATTATGATAAATTAACAGAGTTGGAAGATAAATATTGAGTGCATATTAATAGTAAAGAAAGAATAATAACTTCTTGTTTCTCAGAATTAACTATTGTATTAAGATAAATAAAACCCAGTATTGTTAGAGCTGAATGTTGGGAAAACTAGAAAAAATAAAATTTTACTGGTCATAGTTTGAACTCTACAGGTCACCCTGTGTCTAGACTGAGGGTAGATTTCACTGGTTAGAACATAGGTCCCCATGGATAGAGGCAAACACATACACGCACACGTAGTTATTATCTTTTTTCAAATTATAAACTAAGCCTTCAGGCTATCCATTAATCTTACTAAACCAGCACCTGATCCTCAGAAAAATAGTCTCACTCTCATTAAGTTGAAGCAGATGTCCTTCCAAAGAAAATAAGCAGAGAGGAAGACAGTGTTCTATTTCCAGGAGGTTTAGAAAGAATGTCCATCAGGAGCTCTGTGGTTGAACACATCCAAACTGTATATCTATTCCCTTTAACTGGAATGTTGCAGAGTGAATCAGTTTTCCTGATCTGAAATGTGAAGGGGCAGGTATTTTATTTCATTTCTTCCTGGTTCTTCTACATGAAAAAATGGCTCTATTTTTGACAGGCTGCCAATATAGACGGCCTTATCACAGTGCATGGCTGCTCTGGCAAATGACTTTGATTACTCTATGTCCTGATGCTGTGAAAATCAAGTAAAAAAAATATATATATACATATTTATGAGCAGTCTTTTTACCAGAAGAGAGAAATGCCAGAAACTTTTCTCTCCAAAGAACAAAATCCCTTCCTCTGGAAGTGAGATAAAAAAGCCCGGGCATCCTTATTTTATTGTGGTAAAGGATTTAGCAAGTAACTAATAATCTTGTGTCTGAGATTTAAAGCTACCTTCTGTCTCTGTTTTCCTTAATTTAACCTAAATTTCACATAAAATACATCATTTATTTTCAGTTTTTGAAACTGACTCTTTTAAAAACAATAATGACCAATAAAAAGATTTTACAAAAAGCTTTTTAAAAGGATTAAGTTTTATAAGACTTTGCATTTCATGAGTTTAAGATTGCTTTTTTAAATAAATTTATATAAATTCCAAAGCCCAGAAGAGAACCAGCCCCTAAGGCAGTGCTTAATAAACCATTGTGAATGAATGCATGGTAACTCATGTTTAGTTAGACTGGGTGTATATGACCCTTACATAAAAGAAAATTACTAAAATGATTTGTTTTGTCTTACAGTGATTATTAAACAACATATTCTGCAACTCTGTCGATCCATTTCTAGGTGGTATTCTATTTCCCAATAAAGGATGTCCTCTGGTTAGTGGTTCTCACTGCTTAAAACAACTAAACCCTAGAATAGTCACTGTGAAAATGATTGCTATTGAATTACTCAGTTCATGGTATACTCATAAAAAGCATTCAAAAATATGCTAAATTTCATACACTAAAAACCTAGTATGGAAAAAAATAAGGTTAGATTGTTTTGGGAAATGTACCAGGACTAATATTTGTTTGATGAAGGGAAATTCTTTTTCAAGGTTGCATTCCTGGCAGCACTCTGAACTTTCAGGTACTCATTTAATAAAAGGCACCATATGTGTTGTATTTTGTTTATTAACAAAATCCACACTAAAACATTTCCCAAAAAACCTAATTACTTATTAGCAATATTTTATTGTGATCGTATCTAAAGTATTAATTTTTAATTATGATATTTGAATATGTGTGTAACCCAGTAACTTTCAAGTCTTAACAATTTATGTAAAAATAGGCTCCATTTCACAGTTATACAACAATATGCCCTAAAACACTTAAAGTAATCTCAATGACCTTAATTCTTGTATTGAGTTTGAAGTTTACAAGACTCCAAAGAATGAGGCCCCAAATAATCTCTAATATGGATATCTCAACACAAAAGATTTCTCCATATAAAAGCTAATCTCAACATAAAGATTTCTTTAAACAAAGGCCAAAATTTTAAAAAAAGACTTGAATACACAAATAAGGGTAAGGTGGAATGAAATAATCTCTTAAAGCAACAAATTATGAGTCTATAATTATTTTATTACAATTTTCTTTTAAGTAAAGAAAATTCACTTTGGACTTGTAGCCTTCACATTTGCACATAAAGCATTGCCAAATTTTGGAAAAGAGACTCATACACAGAGACAACAGTGTGGTGATTGTGGGGGACAAATGGTAATGGAAAATACAATGAAAACAAATTTAAAAGACATGATTCTGGGTATGCTGGAAAAGGTGTAATAAATATAGGGGACTGTTCCATAGTTATTGATTTTAATTTTTTTTAGATTTTATTAATTTATTTTTAGAGATAGGAGAAAGCAGGGAGAAAGGGAGAGAAACTTCAGTGTGTGGTTGCCTGTCACGTGGCCCCTACTGGGGACCTGGCCTGCAACAGAGGCATGTGCCCTGACTGGGAATCGAACTGGCAACTCCCTGGTTCGCAGACTGTGCTCAATCCACTGAGCCACACCAGCCATCAAGAATTTCTTTTTGATTTTCTCTTTTCTTGAACATATTCTTATTTCTGACTTCTTATATTTCATAATTGTAGTTATATTAATTTTCTTCTTAAAACATTGTTAGAAATAAATATGTATATTTTAAGTGAAAAATTTATATAAGTAAACAAGGAAGTTTTTATGATAGGAGAAAGCAATGAACTGTAAAAAAAGTGCTAGGGAATAGAAAGACCTAGATTATTTCTCTTTTTATTCTAACTATGAGTTTTGATATTTAACAGTAACTTTCCATGAACGATCTTTACACTCAAAATAACTCCATGATTATAAGATAAATCATTGAAGATAAAGACATTGGAAACATCTGCGGGCCAGAGACTCCTCTCCTGAACATTAGAACACATGACAAGCTCATTGTGGAGCATTTATTTTGAAAAACCAGAAGGAAAGCAACGTCTTAAAAACAAAACAAAGAGCATAAAAACACATTTTCATACCAAAAGTAATATTTGTTGACAAAAACATCAAACAGAAGGAAAAGAACAAGGAAATATTCACATGTTGTAACACTAGAAATGGCCAGTGTTAAACTATTTTTAAAATTTTATTTAGTGATATATATACATATATGAAAAAAAACACATAGATTTGTTGTTCCACATACTTATACATTTATTGATTGATTCTTCTATGTCTTGACAGGGGATTGAACCTGAAACTTTGGTGTATTGGGACAACGTGCTAATCAGCTGAGCTATCTGGCCAAGGTAGTCAGTGTTAAATGTTTTCATTTTAAAGATTTCACTTATTTATTTTTAGAGAGCGGGGAAGGGTGGGAGAAAGAGAGGGAGAGAAACATCAATGTGTGGTTGCCTCTGGTGCACCCCCTACTGGGGACCTGGCCTTCAACCCAGGCATGTGCCCTGACTGGAATTCGAACCAGTGTCCCTTTGGTTCTCAGGCCTGTGCTCAATCTGCTGAGCCTCACCAGCTCGGGTGGTGTTAAACTTTTCATGTATAATATATATTTCATATATATGTATATACACATATATATTTATATGTATATATACGTGTGTATGTATATATAAAATAAATACATATAAATTTATTGTAGTGTGTGAAAAATAGTAAGAACTATATGAATGTTTCTACTTGTTATTGTTTTTGCTATTACACATTTTATTTAAACCATAAACATTTTAGATTTATCTTATGCTTAAAGTTCCTAGGATAAAGAATATATCATATAATTACTAATTCACATAATATTTTTGTTATTCACTATTAGACATTAAAGAAAGTATAAAGTAAAATTTCTATAAATTAGTCACATGGAAACTAATTGACAGTATCCTTCTTAAAATAATTTTTGTTAATAAACAAAATAAGTTATAGCAACTTAGTAATACTTATACAATGTAATATTGTAGCTGGATACTATATGGGAAAATAAATTTTAAAATATTATAAAATCGTTTGTAAATAGAGAAAAATTAATACCTTTTCTTAAAGTTAAAATTAGAAAATAAAGTAAGAGCATATGTGTATTTAAATATTCACAAATAAAAATATTTGGAAGACAATTAAATCTGAATTCTAATAATACATTATATAAGTAAATGCTCCTATTTATAAAGTGTTATTAAGGTACATTAAATGTTTCAAAACCATTTTTAAAAGATTTTATTTATTTATCTTAAGAGGGGAAGGGAAGGAGAGAGGGAGAGAGATATCAATGTGTGGTTGCCTCTCATGTGTCCCCTGCTGGAAACTGGCCTGCAACCCAGGCATGTGCCCTGACTGGGAACCAAACCGCGATCCTCTGTATTGCAGGCCCGCACTCAGTCCACTGAGCTACACCAGCCAGGGATCAAAACCATTATTTTTATAATTTAGAAATTACCTGTGAAGTAACAGAAAACTCTCACGTGTGAGGGAGAGGGAGCTAACTCAAAGCTCAAGAATAGAAAATGAGTAATTTAAAATCTACATGAGGATGAAGAAATGTCAAGCAGAATGTAATCTTTGCTACAACAGAGGTGATAATTATTATGGGACTAAAGGCAAAAAATAATTTATGTTGGGGGATTTAGTAAGGCTTTAGAATGAAGGTGGGGCCATTGGAAATGACATTGGAGAAGATGACAGGAGAGGCAGATATTTGAGTGAAGTAGGTTAACCAGCCGTAAAATGCAGAACACTGAAGGAAGAAATGCGTACACCCAGAAAGGATGTTGGGGAAGTGACAGTAATTGTGTTTAGAACTTTTTGGTGCTTTTTATTATGGTTTCTAGTTGTTATAAAATGCCCTTAATTGCTGAAATAATTTTTCACACTGAATAGGAGCACAGACTAATTATAATCATTAGTACAGAATGCATTAATGTGGATCTGGCCACATTTTAAGTGTTCTTTATGCATTAATTTATTTAACCCTAACAGCAGATGTGAAAGTATAATCATTTTACAGATGAGGAACAAAGACCAGAGAGGGCAAACAACTTGCTCAAGGAAACACAGCCAGTGTTAGGCAGTACTATTAATTTAACCTAAATACACTGGCCCCAAGTCTGTGTTCTTAACAATTACACTATATATACTGCTTCTCCAAATTTTAAGGGTGAAGTCCTAGAAAAAATATAACAGCACTTGAAATTCTCATGATTTTTCTACAGAAGAGTAAGAATTCAAGGTATGTCATCCTTATAAAAATTTATTTTCCAAGGATATCAAGCTTAATAGAAATTTTATAAATATTCGTACATATTTGTTCTCAATATGTTTTCTCTGTTATGTTCTTGAAATTGAATATGTAATGTGAGTTGAAAACGACAAACTGCTTTTCCGAAGAGTAGGTGTTACCTGGCTGCAGTTGCCCTGCTCTCCTGAAGAGGGCGCCATTGGTGCTGCGTGAAAGGTTGTGTGGGTTTTCCAGCCTCTCTGCTTCGGCCTTGGTTCTGTCGCTCTTTGCCAGTGGGCCCCAAGTGTAGGCAGCCCGCTACATGCAGGGATTAGGGCATGGGAGAGCACGGAGTTGATGAAGCACCCAGGGAGTTACCCACATCAGCCAGGAATGTGGCAGGGGTAGGTTCTTATGCTGCGTCCACACAAAGATAGCAAGATGATCGGATGGGGGAAAAGCCCCCCTCCCCTCTTCTGGTACCAGATTGGGGGTGGGACCAGGGGAAGGCAGGCCTGTGCCACATCAATCAAAAGAGCAGTGGAGGAGGTAAGGGACGAAGGAGGAACATCAGTCTGGCCTGGGGAAAGAAGGGACACAAGTTAGGAACAAACTAAGCTACCTGGATGACTGCTTAGTAGCTGCCTGTGATTTCAAAGTGCTGTTCTTTACATTGGGGCAGGAACACTGGACACTGCCATTTCGTCCTGGTCTTGCTGAGGAGATGGGCTTTGAGATGAGAGTCTGCCATTCTCCCAGATCACACAACCACTGAATAATCCCTCTTTCCCTTCCCACCAGCTTTTGCCTCAGTAGTTCGTTTTTTGTGGTGACTGGCAGCCAAACCCCCCTTTTTATTTGGTAACATATACACAAGTAAGATTGGTTCAAATAATTCCTCTTTCCTTCCCCAGCTACATGGAAAGTATTTATTGATAAAGAAGGTAGTTTCTTCCAGAATTTTCTTTGATTTACTCTCTACTGTATTTTTTCCATTGCCATTTATTCACCTTATACTCCACTCCCCACAGCTACCAATGCACTGGTGTCCATGTCCATGGGTCCTTTTTCCTCAAGCCATCCCCATAACCTCTGCCCATTAGCTGTCATTCTGCTCTCTATCTATGAGTCTGTCCCTATTTTCCTTGTCGATTCAGTTTGTTAATTAGATTCCTAATATGAGTGAAATCATATGGTATTTTTCTTTCTCTGACTGGCTTATTTCACTTAACACAACGTTCTCCAGGTCCATCCATGGTGTTACAAATGATTGTTCATTGCAGTGCGATTTACAATTGTGAAGGTATGGAAGCTGCCCAAGTGCTCATCAGTAGACAAGTGGATAAAACAGCTATGCTATCCCTTTGTACAATGGAATACTCCTTGGCCGTGAAAAATAAGAACATCTTCCAGAATTCAATGAAATAAAATCAAACAAAAACTATGAATAAGCAATCTGAAATATATATAGTATGCATGCCATATACTAAATAATATATAAACTTGGTTCAAATCATACTTTCTTTTTTCTTTTTTTTGATCTTGGATTAAAATATTTTTGTTCATTTATATTCACATTTACTTTAGAAACATATATCATTGCATGAAAAAACTGCATAAGTCTATTCTGCTGTCAAATTCAAAAAAACTTGGCAAAACCTGTCAACACTGATTTTAAAAGTATCACCCAAGAGTTTTTCCAAATGAGTCGCAATAAATGTTAGGGTTTTGAGCCAGTCTTTGAGACCACTAACTTTATCTTCTGAGATCTAGAGACCGAATATTTCTCAGCTGCCCAATTTGTTCTGAACCCTTTAGCTCTCAGGTGAAATCTTTGTCTTTCAGATGTGCCCCTTTCTCGCATCAGAGTCTGGCTGTCTGCCACCGTGTGTGTGCTCCTACCAGAGGACGCAACGATGACAAAGTGCACCTCCTAAAAGGTGAGTACGTAGGAGACAGACAGTTAGTCTCCTAATTAGATAGAAGGGAATATCAGAGATAGTCTTATTTTCTCAGTCACACACAAAAGACACACGTGTGTGCCTGCGTCCACTGATACGGAGTTTCTAGTTAGTAAAATGTGGATCTGTGTACTATTTGCAACATTGTTTATCTGGTTTATTCCTAAACTGGGAAAAGAATCATTCCCAGGCAAACTTGTGAAGTAACAGCGCTGTGCCCTCAGTGTCTGTGATCCGACAGAGTACTCTTCCTTTCTGAAATGCAGCTTGTCCCCACTCTCCAGTCACCCATGTCCTGGGGTTGCTCCCTCTGGCAGCAGCGTGGTCACCTGCAGAAGAATCTGCAAAGCTCACTCACACCAGTTATCTGCTGACACCACATGACTTTTACAGTAGGGGCTATTTTATGTGTGTTTTTTCATCTAAGCAGAGAAAAAAATTTAAAAACATTGATAAGATTTTCATTTTAAGAATAAAATTATGCTATACATATATGAGCATACTCCTCAAATCTATGGCGATTAAATTAATTATTAAGTAATGCTAAGCTAAAGTTGTTATATCTTTCAAAGTGCTTTGATATAAATTAATACATGTTAGTCTACTAGTCTTTAAGTTGGTTCTTATTATTCGACAAAGAGAATGTTCAGCTCATTTTTGAAGGTGAATTGTTCAAAGTTACTTCAAATATTAGTGATATAAATGTATTTTATATTAAATGTTTTTCTTCTATATAGCAATGAGGTAACTAAATGCTAGGACACCTTAAACTATCTTTGTCACTTTTTTAAAAAATATTTTTATTTATTTATTTATTTATTTGGAGAGAGAAGGGAAGGAGAAAGAGAGGGAGAGAAACGTCAATGTGTGGTTGCCTCCATTCTGGGGACCCGGCCCGCAACCCAGGCATGCGCCCCATCTGGGAATTGAACCAGCAATGCCTTGGCTGACAGGCCCACGCTCAATCCACTGAGTTACAACAGCTAGGGCTCTTTGTCACTTTTGGGTGATTTTTTTCTTAAAATGCTCTGTTTTAATATATTGAACATTTGATATTTAAGTATTTGTGTTTTTATGTCAATCAGTTGGTATTTTATAATAGAAGGGTTTTTCCTCTTAATTTGTACAAAATTGTTAAGTGTTTTAACTGAGAGTTTACATTTTAGGGAACTACTTTTTAAAAGTATTGTTAGGTTTTTATTATTTCCTTGGAAAATGTTAGTTAATATTTGCTTTCTATATTTGGCTTTATATTCATGTTTTTTCCAATTTACTTAAGAATCTCTTTTTTAAAAATATCAAAGTACACAACCATTTACAATCTTTTGTTAATTTTATCTTAAGTAATTACAGCAGCCTACAGAGTTGTTCTAAACATTTAATAAATTACAGTAAGACTATTTTTTGAAATAGTCCATATTTTAATTTTTTCAATTACTATTGACATTCACTACTATTTTATATTAGTTTCAGGTATACAGAATAGTGGTTAGATGTTTTTATAATTTACAAAGTTATATTTCTAGTATGTCTAGTACCCACCCAGCACCATGAGTAGTTATTCCAATGTTATCGGCTGTATTCCCTATGCTTTGTTTTATGTCCCTGTGACTGTTCTCTGACTGTCAATTTGTATTTATTAACTCCCCTTTCTCTTTTCTCCTTTCCCTCAACTCCCTTTCCATCTGGCAATCATCAGTTTGCTCTTTGTATGTATGAGTCAGCTTCTGTTTGGATTATTCATTTCTTTCTTTCTTTAGATTCCACATACAAGTGAAATATATGGAATTTGTCTTTCCCTGTCTGACTTACTTAATTTAACATAATGGCCTTTAAGTTCATTCATGTTGTCACAAATAGTAAAGTCTTCATTTTTAATGGCCAAGTAATATTCCACGTGTACCACTTCTTCTTTATCCACTCATCTACTGACAGACACTTAGTTTGCTTCCATTTATCGACTTTTTAATGTAAGCGTATAATTCATTATGAAGAGTCTTACTGGTCTGTTGTTTCCCACCAGCATAGTGCTGTTCAGTATTGACGGAGGAAATGGCACACCCTCCAATAGAATCAGTGTCTGTGATGCTGAAGTTATGTCTGTTGTAAGGGTAGAAATGTTTTCCCTCTTCCCTTCTATGCTCTTTGGCAGGTCTAATAATTAAATTGACGTAAAACAGATGGACAGGACAGAAACTTTAATTACTTACATACAGAAGCCCCATAAAATGAGACTCAAAGAAATGACCTAAAGAGAAAGCTTTTATACGTTTATGCCTTTTATACAAAGAAACAATAAGGCTGTGAAGCAGTGACAGGACACAGACGTTTGGGTTTGGGGTAGTAAATTAGGGATGAAGTAACATGGCTTGTTTATGTAGCCTTCCTGGCTTTAAATTCCCTAGCTCTGGTGATAAGGATGTATCTCCACCGTCTTGTACAGGGAGGAATTCTTTCACGTGGGAGATTTATGTCCTGCTTTCAGGGGAAATAGAAGGTCGCGCTATTGTTCTTGCGCTGTTTCTCAAATAACTTTAATTCAACAACAAAAGGGAAGAAAGGAACCATGGACATGGACAACAGTGTTGCAATTGCTGGGGATAGGAGACTTTCAGGAGCCTAAATGGTAATAGAAAAAAATACAATAAAGATTAAATAAAAACATACAAAAAAACCCAAAAGATGCCAAGTTGGTATATTTTAGCATAGCATAGTCAGCATTCCCTTCACTGCCAAGAGGAACTAATAATTTGGAATTTGGGGCTGAAAAGGCAAGCAATACTGTAGTGTAATTGTTGCTTAATTCACTCGTTTCTGTCATATCCGAGATAATTGGAGATCCTGATGAACATTTTCCATAGACCTGTATTAGAAATCTATTTTCATGGATCATATGACTTTGTTTTTCATTTGTTCACATAGGAAAGACACAATTACTCACGTGCACTTTTTTTTTGTAAATTAACTCTCAGAATCCTAAAAGATAAATTTAGAAGATATTTTTCTAAACAGTTGTATTAAGTAGATAATACCAAAACCAAAATAAACTAGTAACTTGAAGATCTTTTTCAAACGTTCTGTTTATCAAGTACACTTTCTAAAAGTTAGTGTAATCAATAGACCCAATAAAGTTAATATGAACTCTGAAAAATGTGAAAATTTTACATATTGACTCTACTCTACCTGATGCACATACACTATCATTGGGATGTTTGCCATATTTCTATCGCCTGAACAAACCTTGTTTAAGGGTTAGAGGCCAATGTTCTGCTGCAACTCTTGGCTTTGCTTCTTCTAGTTCTGTGGGCTTGGACAATTTACTTGAATATTCTGGGCCTCATTTATAATATGGAAATAATGGTAAAACAGACTATGCTATTTAATGTAAAACACTTAGTCTCTCAGAATCAGATATCCTGAATTAAATAAAATATATCTATCTTATCCTTATTTTATTCCAAGTGCTGGTTTCAGTGACTGGATAGGGAGCAGGTGGTCTTATAATTTTGCTACAGTATGATTTCTTAAATAAAGGGAAATTGTGAGTTCCATCATCCTATGTGGTACAACACCAGTTTTTGCTCCACTGAATCACGTGTCCCCTTCGTCCATATGTTTTGTTTATCTCTATACTCCCTACTCTGTTTCACTGATCTATTTGTTTATCCTGATGCTCATACTACACTATGGCTTTGTATTATATGTTAAATTAGGTAGAATACATTCTCTGTCATTATTCTCTTCAAAAATTGTTTTAGCTGTCTTAGATCTTTTTATTTATATATAAATTTTAGAATTGGCTTATTGATTTCACCAAAAAAAAAGACTACGGTAGGTATATAGAAAAATTTAGCCATAATTTTATAATACTGTTTCTCTCAATCAATGACGATTTTATATTTCTCCACTTATAGTTTGTTGCAAGTTATTCTGGAAATTTTACAATTTTTAGTCCTCACCATCTTACATTTATTTTATCAAATTTACCACGAGGTATTCATGCTTGTTCATGCTACTGTAAACAGTACTTAATTTTTTTTCAGTTTTTAATTTTTATTTGCTAGTATACAGAAATACAATTTACTGTTAAAAATAATATGTATACTTTTATGCCCTGGCTGGTGTAGCTCAGTTGATTGAGTGCAGGCCTGCAAACCAGAGGATCGCAGTTCGATTCCCAGTCAGGGCACATGCCTAGATTGCAGGCCGGTTCCCTGCAGGCCAGTTCCCAGCAGGGGATGCACTAGAGGCACCCATACATTGATGTTTCTTTCTCATCTCTTTCCTTTCTGAAGATAAATAAATAAAATCTTAAAAAAATAATAATATGTATATTTTTAAATCCTCTCTTTTAAAACCTCTTTGAAGGAGGACTGGAGTTGCCTTCGCTTCCTCTTCTATAGTGTCCCAAAAATACACTTTTGGTTCTTTGTTTTTTGAAGAATTTATTGATAACTTTTTATAAAACTGATGAATTGTAAGTAACAAACATAGGGGCATTATAAAGAATCTAGAATCTCATACATTAAAACAGGAATCCCAGTTCTTTAGTTTTTGATAATTAGTTTTGACCTTTTTTGACTTTATATGTGTATATATACATATATTTTTGTTATGATTGACTTTTCTATATTAGGATTATATACTGTTTCCTTGCCATACTTACTTGGAATTTCTAGTAGTTTTTCACAGATTCCTAAGACATTTTTTAGGTATAACATGCCAACCATGAAAACGTTATTCCTTTTTATCAATCTATATAATTTTAATTTATTTCCTTTGCCCAGGTCTACTAAGTAAACTAGTACTAATAAACTAGTACTTCTACTTTATTTTAAAATAGAATTATTGAGAAGAAAAAATTCTTTTATGCCTAACCATGAGTCAATTGTAAAGTTTCACCATTAAATAAAATTTTGTCACCTGGTCAAATTTAGAAAGTTATTTTTTTATGAGGGGGTACCCTCAAAAAGCTGGAATCATCTTCTGGAGGGCCATATGTATTATAGTACAGGGTCCTTGTATTATGGGCTTCTCTCACAGACTGACTTTGCTAGAAACACACCTGTATCATTGTACCTGCTGGTGCTGTTTGGAGAGGCAGCATTTGGCTTCAGTGATTTTTTTAAAAACTCTTTCAGTGAGTTTGCCCATTTCATGGTGGGCACTTTAGGAAATCACCTTCCCACACTGCTTTGAGTGTTCAGCAGATTTTGACCAAAAAAATGGCATTTCACCTGATCGTGTTCCTGGTGACTTTTTTATTCTGTTTTCCAGGGTAAAAAGGGTCCTCAAAGGGAAACGTTTTGCCGATGTGGAAGTGGTGAAACCAAAAATGCCAAAAGCACTAAAAAGCATAAAAACTGAAAAGTTCAAAAATTGTTTTGAGCAGTAGAAAAATACCAAAATAGGTATATGGGTCAAATAGTGAGTACTTCAAAGGCGACTGAAGTTTAAACATGTAAGAATAAATACACATTTTTTATAAACAAATTCTGTTTGGGGGCCCCACCCTCATAATCCTAGTTTTTACTGCTTAGGTCCGTGATCCATACTGAGTTAATTTTTTGTTTGGATAAAGTAAGAGCTAAAGTTATTTAATCTTTTTCTTACATGATATGCACTTATTCCAAAAACATTTTCCTTCTAAAAAAAATGTCTCTTTCTCCACTGTATTTGTTTCCCACTTTTGCTGAAAATTAATTAACTATGTGTGGGTATAATATATCTATTTACTGATTTTTCTATTTTATTCTATATTTCTATATATATACTCTATTATAATATCAATGTGATTAAAGTGGGGTTATGGCAAATCTTGAAGTCAGGCAGTGCATATATTCCAAATTTGTTTTCTCTATGGGCTTTCTTAGGTCCATTGCATTTTCATAAAGGATTTGATTCACTTGATTATTTTAATAATAATATTCCTTTGCAGTATTAATTGAGATTGCATTCAGCCTATAAATTAATTCATGAATGACATTTTGAAAAGTCTATTTAATAAAGAAAGTCTCATGCCTTCTTTTAATCATACTTTAATCATACCGTCATACTTTAAACAACATATATAAGAAATGGTTGGTGGGACTGCAGACTGGTATGACCATTATGAAAAACAGTATGGAATTTTCTCAGAAAAATAAAAATTGACCTGCCTTTTGACCCAGCAATTTCACTGCTAGGATTATATCCTAAGAATCTTAAAACATCAGTTTCAAAGAACCTATGCACCACAATGTTCATAGCAGCACAATTTACAATAGCCAAGAGTTGGAAGCAACCTAGGTGCCTGTCAGTAAATGAATGGATCAAAAAATTGTGGTACATATACACAATGGAATTCTATGCAGCAGAGAGAAAGAAGGAGCTACTACCCTTTGCAACAACATGGATGAAACTGGAAAGCATTATGCTGAGTGAAATAAGCCAGGTGTTGAAAGACAAATACCATATGATCTCACCTTTAAGAGGAAGCTAAACAACAAAACAAACAAGCAAGCAGAATAAAAACAAAGACACTGAAATGGAGAACAAGGGGACAGTGACCAGAGGAGAGAGGGAAGGGAATTTAAGGGGGACAAAGGGGAGGGATTTGGAGGAACAAATATGAAGGACACAGGGATGAGGACTAGGCGGGGAGGAAATGGGAGGGAGGTGGAGAGCACGGGACGGGGGGGCTGGGATGGGAGAAGTAGACAGAAAACTGTACTTGAAAAATAACTAAATAAAAATATATTAAAAACATATATAAGAAATGAAATAGATATATTAAAACAACCAAAAGTCTTCAGTATTAAAATATTATGATGCAGCAATGACAATGAGGTATTTTTGGAAGTTCGGTCACATGACCCAAGGGTTTGTTTGTTGTCCTTGGAAAGTATGAGAATAACTGAGGGTACACACACACACACAACTTCAATAATACATCATCAAATATCTTTTTAAAGCTATTTGGTAAAATAAAGAAAGTTACACTTATATGCAATTAAACGAATTAAAGTGTTAGACCCGCAGAAGTTATTGGTTTCTTAGGGAAAAAGCATGTATAGATTAAAAGGAGAAATGAAGAGGAATACTACAATTCGGAGTAGTTCTCACGGTAGTGTGGTAGATATAGGCAAGAAATACTTCAGAGAAGCAAGGAGCTTCTTGCATTACATAGTCTCAGTTAAACTGTGTCCTAACACACCAGTTTAAAAATCCTGATTCTAACTCATGATCTCTAAATATTGTTGATCATTTATTCAGTGTGGATTTGGATAAATTAACTTTCATTAATAAAATCACTATAGCACTTCTTTCATAAATACACAAGGCATTCACATGCCTTATAGCATTTTTGCCTATTTGGTACTGCCAGATGTTTTACATTTATCCATTATGGGTGAATGGAAAGCACGAGTTGGGTGGCACTCATACTCCTTTAAATTAGAGTTTATGTGCAGAGATATTACTCCAAGTTTTGTTCTAGGGGTAGGTTTGAAACATTGCTTTTGGGGTTCTCTTTTGTTTTGTAATTGTAATTGGACTTATTACATTAAGGAAATGTTTTCAACTTTGCTGCAGTTGCTATTTTTTTCTTTGGTGTTTATTATCTTAGAAATCACAGTGAAGGTTCAATTTTAAATAATAAAATATACCATTTATCTTTGGTAGGCATATTTGTGAACTAAGATGCTCGTGCAGATTGGCTCATCTTTTCTCTTAGCAGCTGATACAAGAATAGGGTTCAGCATGATTTTGCAGCTTGAAACTGGGATGCGTGTTTGACAGAGAAGAGGTAGGTGCTAGCAAAGAGTGTTAATATGTCTAACACCATATTTTGTTCAGGTGAAAGTTGGCCCAGATTATAGTTTCTCATTCTTATAAGCATTTAGAAGTCATGGAGCCTTTGTCTCTGTTGACAGAAACTTGAAGGAAACAGGTTGGAGCCTTATCCTAGAAACATAGGCATCAAACTGGAATTACTGATTATACAGTACACATGTGTTTTATTGAGGGAAAGATTATTGTCATGATCATCTTCTAAAGCATTAACAAGAAAGATTCTCTAATATGAATCTTTTTTTAAATTTGGCATAAAAAGGCTCCTTTTATTACCCTTGTTTATTAGTACTGGTATATAAACTTCAATGTAATATAAGATTGCCTTTAAATAGAAAAAACCTCCTACTGTTTCATTTATTTCTCATTACAATCCTATTCTTTTCTTTAAACTCATTCAAACAGTAGGGTAAATTGAGTTCAGTTGTTGGTGAACAAGGTGTAAAAATCCTAGTTATATGTCTCACATAAGCAAGATAAGCAAGATGCTCGTAAACACATTTTTTTTCCTGGATGTAAAAAATAATCAATTATCCCATAAAAACTCTTATACTCCCTGTATGTGACTGCACCGAACAATCTTGCATTTTTCTGCTTCTGGTTTTACCCATGTTTGTGGGAGACTTTTGAAATACAATTTATGTGCAGCCACACTTTATTGCATTTTCATCGTTATGAGATGGAAAGGCCAATATCATTTTAAAGGTCATAACTGACAGGTTATTTGCAATATTTTTATAGCCTTGTAAGGAAAAAAATTAATTTGTTGCATCTGTTCACATTGAAAAAATTATCTTTGGAAAACATAACTGTAAAAGCCGTTCTTATCATAAGGAGTCATAATTCTGCTTTGGGGGAGTACTACCTATAATCTCAATAATATTGTGAGAGTTAGAATGTAAGTGTAATTATCTGAAGGCATAAATTCTGTGCTTCGATTATTCATAGGACCATAAAATGCTATCATCATCTACTCTGCCCTCAATCTTATCATTTCTACCTTGCCTCATGGACCTTGTGTCTTAGCCTTGCTTTCCTGGAAAGCAGAGCATGAGGAATTATGTGTTCAGTCTTTACTGGAGGGGGTGGAAGTGAAATGATAACAGGAGTGTGAGAAAGAAGGAAAGAAAATAAAATGTGGTGTTTATCAATCTGAACATACTTTCAAAGAAAACATACAGGATTGCTCAGCTATGGGGTATCTTATCTCCATGAGACTGGATAACACTACAAATATCAGTTCCTTGAAGGAAGAAAGGAAAGGCATTTCTATACTAGTTACTTCCCATCTCTTCTCTCTTATCTATTAAAATTTTTGTAAAGCAATAGTCTACTTGGTTTTTCATAGGCCACTAGAAAGGCAGAAGTTTCTGGCTGGACCTGAGTCCAGCTCAGTAGGACTGGATGCTGGAGATGCATCAGCTCATGCTGTAGAGACAAGAGTAGCCATGGCTAATACCCACCCCTGGTCCCATGCCTACCCCCAGGCAAATTGTGGGCATTGGAGATGAGATGCAGTCACTGCATTCAGGGCTTTACAGTCATTCTCTCCACCCCTAAAACAAGGGGAACGAATGAGACCCAAGCAACTATGAACTGTGTATTAACTCAATCTGTAGCAGTTTAACCTGCATGCAAATTATATCACACTTCCACACTTTTATGGCACACACATTTATTATTAGAAAAAGAGGCCCTTAATACTTTTTGAAAAAAGAAGGTACAAGTACAATCCTTGCAAATGTATATCAGCTTCAGTATTCTCAGATACAGTCCCTGAGGATTCAGGAGATCCCAGAATCAAAATGATATTTATCTTCTATTTCCTACACCATTCTTTTTAGATTTCATTCCCCTTTGGCCATCACTTTGGTTCTCATCGGCTGGTGTGACAGAATTACAAGAACCTCAGCTTCCACATTAAATGTGTCATGTGGCTCATAAGTAGTGGCTTTGGTTTTTATTTCTCATTCAATCTTCCAAATTGAATTCAAGGGGTGTTTCCAAAACCAAAATGTTTGTATCTATATTATCAAAGCACTTTCAAGTATTTTAGTTTATAGGTCCAATTTCTTACTAAAACCAAAAATTAACTAAGCTTTATTTTTTAATACAACCCTCATCCATATCATATTCTTTCTCTGACCCCTAATAGCCCATGCCTCTGTTTGTTTAATTACCTTTCTGCCTAAAATGATGTTACTATTGCAAGTATACATCCATGCATCATTTAAGCTCATACTCCTTTTTTCTTATACCAAGTTTCTACCTATTTTCCTCATAGACGAATTTTAGTTTTTTAAACATCTCACTATCTCTATGAGTGTTCATAAAAGGAAACATTTTAATATGCATGGCATTAAATAGAAAGCTTTTAACTGTTAGTAGTTATATTATTCTTAACACTTAGTAGGTGGTTGTATGTCATCATTTTCCCCTTATTTTATTTTAGTTACTGTGCGTATTGTCAATCTCAGCACAGACTCCTCATTCTATGTTCTCCCATTCATATGCTGGAATATTTTCTGTTTTGTTTCTTGCTGTGTACCTAGTGCTTAGCCTGACACACAGTAGGTACTCAAAATATGTGTTAAGGAATAAATAAGTAAATTAATAAAGGTGAAACCACATTAATCATGTGACTTTAGTGGCCATCAAACCACTAATATGCTCTATAAGAATCTCCAGAACATTTTCTTTATTCCAGACCCTTTTTTTTTGTTTATCTTGGCATATGAAATTTTGGGCCTTGATAAATTTATATATCCATCTGTTGTTCACTTTATATATTTCCATTTACAATTCATTAACAACAACATATCAATATTGAACGTTCTCTCTCCTGATTACTAGAAATCCCTTCACTCTGACACGAGACAGATCCTCTTTAAGTGCAAATCTTGTTACCAAGTTACATTAGGGTTTTAGTAATGCCCTCTTGCTTTAAATAAAGTTCACTGGATTAGTGATGGTAAGGTCTTTTACTATTTGTATCAACTAAATTAATTATATCATGAATCATTAACATTCTCAAATACATGCAAATTTGAAGAGTTATTACTTCCGAGTATTTGTCTGAAGAAAATGAAAACATTTACTCAAAAAGATATAACCATCCTTCTGTTCATCACAGCATTATTTACAATAACCAAGATATAGAAACAACTTAATGTCCATTGATAGATAAATGAATACAGAGATTGTAATATATGTATATGTTAGAATATTAATATTAAGCCATAAAAATGAAATCTTGCCATTTGTGACAACATGGATGGAGCTTGAGGACATCATTCTAAGTGAATAAAAATAAGTCAGAGAAAGATGATAGACGAATAGCACATGCACTTTTCTGTATGTGGAATCTAAAAAAAATACCATGCTCATAGATACAGAGAACATATCAGTGCTTATATAGATGGGGGTTGGGAGAAATAGGTGAATGTGGTCCAAAAGTAAAATATAAACTGATTTATTTTTTTTAATTTGAAGAAAAATTAAGAAAACATTTCTAATTAACTAACAAGGAAACAAACAGATGAAAATAAAGCACTCTACAGTACATGACTTCAGTGCAAACCATAGAAGACAAAAGGAATACACAGCTGAGGCGTAGGTCCAGTGCTGATGTGGTGGGAACGTGCTTCCTTCAACACTCCTACATTCCTGCAACCTGTTTGCCAACCCGACTGTCCTAAACCTCCTGTATAAAAATTATCAGCAAATAGCTATCTTAGAAAAAACACTCCTACAATGATTGAAAACATGTTCATAGATATTTGTGAAATATAATTAAAACAAACTAAAAAGAATGAAGTGAAGGCTATACAGAAAGGATACAGAAAATAAATGCACACCAGAAATGTTGAACCAGAAATTAAAACAATCCAATACTTATCCATGTTTTTATGTTATAGAAGAGCTACAAAGAGTACTAGAGATTAAAAGTAGGAAATTTTCTCAAACTGTTTGTTAATGAAGAGAAGGAAAGAAATTATACAATAATTGATGTGAGGTTTGCTATTGAGAATATGTTTAGTTAAATTGACAGAGATGAAATCTAACCAAGTACTGATAAGAGTCTCTTTTGAAAGATAGTCTCTGAAATACTGTAGAATTCATGGTAGGAAGCTGTAGGTGGGGACATTTTATGAGAACTTTTATCTATATATGTGTCACAAGATTGAGCCATTGTAAACAGTTTTTGTTTTAAGGTTGACATGTGATCAATATAACTCATATTGGGCAACACTGATGTATAACACACATGGACCGTTGACCAAACATATCGTGACAACATTCAACACAAACTTCTCTTACTCTTACCTCTTCATAGAGATCATCTTGCTCATGACCACCATTCCACTGAAGCAAGGCATTGCCAATCATTGCATAGTTAAAGGATGACTTGACCACATGTCTCTTTTCTAGACTACGGGTCAATTCTCCTACACCCAAAACTATGCTTTCTTTTAAAAAATAGCAAAATTAATTTGATCATACATGACCCAAGTTTTCCTCAATAGTTTGACAAAATTGTTAGCTGCTTCTCTTTTTTCTATTATTTTGTTCTTTTTTAGTCTCCAAAAACATCTGTATAGGTAAAAGTTTCAGTAACACTAACCATCTTTCACTCATGCATAGCTATCTACCTTTCAAAGACTTCATGCCTAAGCCATGAGAATTTCACATTTATGTTTTATTTAATTTGCTTGGCAATTGTATTCAGTATATCCTTGTTGTTAAATACAGTGGACAATTTTTGGCCCTCATTTTTGTTAGACTAAACTTTATTTTCAAATCTATGGCATAACATTTTGATAGTTACACCTCTGCTTCCATAGCTGTCCATGTTCTTTACTCTTACGTTCTGGATTTTCCTTCTCTAACTGGCTCTTTGATGCTGAGGTTGCTTCTCTAATCTTGAGAAATTTTCTTTTCTTCCTAAGAGATTAATACATCTTCAGATTTTAAATAATGATGTTGGTGATTGCAATAACATCTAATATTTGTGAATATGTATAAACCCCTAGATATATGCTAAGTGACTTACATAGACTATCTCATTGAATTTCTACACTATTCCCCTGAAACAGATGCCAAGAGGTGCCATTCTAATTCCTTTTTGATAGGTGAAAAAACTGATATAAAATCATTTGATTAGGAAAACTGTAAATGGTCAAGGAAGGTTTCAAACCCAATGTATCTGAAATCTCTTCTGGTCTATAAGTCCATTTTATGTACCTGCTTGCTCTTTAGACTAGACCCCTTTTCTTTCTTTTTTTTTTTTACTTTATATAATTAACAGATTGGAGAGTTCCACTTTAATTTTACACATCCCAAACTTAACCCATGAAATCAGTCCTTCAAAATTTTGCCTTCAGAAATATTCTCTTAGTAAATATAATTTGTATTCCATTCATACAGTTATCATGGACGTCTATGTCCACCTCTCACAAATGACCAAGAGTTCTTGATTCTGCTTCCTTCCTACTTCATTTATAATTTCTGTCTTCCACCATCACTTTCCAACTGCCACCATCTCTGTTTAACTGCAAAAGAAACAATTTGCTCAAACACAAACTAATCCTGTTATTTCATGTAAAATATGTCCACAGTTCTTCTTTTCTATTTAATAAAATCTAAAATAATAATTTTAGGCATTTTTGACACATTCTCTTCCACCTATTTTAAGCGCATTCCACCATAATATTGTATCCTCTTACTGTACATACGATTCATGTTGAACTTTTATTTTCAGGGGCTCTGTAAACACTTCAGGCTTTAACTAAGTGGAACTTCATCCATCTGTTAGGAAAGTCTCCTTTGGTTGCTTCCAAATGTCCCTCACTCCATGTTCTGCAGTTCTTCCCTATGACATAGCTACATGACACGCTTTGGCTTGGCTTAGAGAGAGTGGGGAACTCATGACATGGGGAGCTCAAGACATACACTTGTTTCAGTCTGATCCTAGGAAATCTGGGAAGTTTTAGTGAGTTTGCATGCATATAATTATGCCTAAGGTAAACAAGACCAAATGACAAGAGAGTAGATTGCCAGAAGCCGATCTCTCCTGTGCTCTGCACATAGAGGGTGTTTTTCTCTGGATTATTTGTGTTTTGTTAATGTAGTGATGCATTTCCCATTGCCCCTCTCCTCTTCCTCCACCTCCTTTCTCTTCTCTAGCTTTTCTTATTTTTTTATTTGAATTAACCTATTTATAAATTCATGATGTTTCTCTGATATATACATAGAGAATTTAAATGCATTGATGAAGGATTTACAAATGTTTAAGCAACAACCACCACACACATTAAAGGTCTATATGAAAATAACTTATCTGATATCAATTGATTTTAATGTTCTGTGTGAAAATTGAAAAAAACCCTTTCCATGTCCTTCTCTGTTTTCTAGAGATGAGTAAATCAGTGAAGATGCTTTGTTAGTCTCTGATAATACTTTTCAGTTCATTTAGCATGCTTTATTATGCTTGACACTCCACAAATTAATTATTTAAACTTTATTTTATATAAAATAATATAAGAAAATGATGTCTTTTATTTGTTTTACTTTATTTTGTTATCACTTTCCACCTCCCCTCCCCATAACATTTTGAGATTCTCCCCCATTTACTGATGATACTGAAAATATGTTCTTCAAAAGTCTCAATAGAGAAATGCATCATTAAAATGAATTTATTAATGTTAAGCTGAAGATGTTATATAGCAAGCTATTATTGTACAAATACTGAATTCAGCTACATTTTGACTAACTGAAAAAAAAAGAATCATCTCCAGACACAGAGAAATGCTGTCATTCTTCAAACCTGCTCTGTCCGTAGCAGCTATCCTTGGGAAAGCATCCACAACTACTCTTCAACATAGACTTTGAAACTCCTCCTACACCATCTTTAGAGTTCAGAGAGTATCAGCAGAGGCTTGGGGAAGTAAGTTTATGGGTGGGAAATACATTTATATGCAAACCTATCTTTTCCCCCTTTTACATGACATGAATGAAAATCACAGTGAAAGGGGCTTTTTGGCAAACAGTAAGCAAATATCTGTTCTTTGAACATTAAATTTAAAATATTAGAATCTATATTTGAAAAGATGGTTTAAATGATTCAAAATGTGCATACTTTTATACATGATATCTACCCTCACCCCACCTCTGGCACTCCAAGTGACAGTTAAGAATAGGAGCAGGAAGTAAGTGCTTGGAATGCAATTAAATGCAGCATAAATGGATCCTTTCAAAGTATAACAGTTTTAATGGTTACTTAACCTACATCTGACTCCATTTCTTTTACAGAAAATAGGGGTAATATTTATCATTCATAAAACTTTTTAATATGCCACTCCATTAATCTCCTATCCTTTGGTGTGACCCTGAGAGAGAAAAGCTCTGGATAAAATACAGTGTCTATACGGCCGGCACTCAATTTTAGATGTGATACACCCGAAGGCTTGAACTATTGCTTTTTAAAGCTGCTGCAGAAGTCACAATCTTTTAAAGGCAGGAACTAAATAACTTGGATTTTTGCCTCACTAAGTTACTTAAAAATATAATAAGTTAGCATAGAAGATCACGCCAAAGCAATCGATATTTTATAATGTGGCTTGACAGCAGTATGGATTTTGAATGGTAATAGTGTTAAAAGCATTGACTTTAATGAAGAACTGAGAAATGGTCTCTTAATAAACTTATTGGGATATGACTACTTTTAAATGGCTTTTACTGTGTCCTTGGAATTCATATGATGCATGTGACAGAAGCTTGTTCAGTGTTAACAGAGGATTAGATGACGGAAATTAATTAAAGCTTCCTTGTAACATTTTCCCCTTGAGCTGCTCAGTATGCTGAAGAGGTGTGATAGAACACAGTCCTTTCTCTAACTCATAAAATAACTCCATTGGGTCTAAACCAACATTCTTCTAAAAAAATCAGACCATCAGTTTTGTACTCATCTCTCTGACCTGACAACCTCAAGGCTCCGCCACGTCTGTGATTCGTAATTACCTTTTTGCTTCTGGTAATCGGACAACCACTAGGTGTGTTCACGTAATTCAGAGGCCACCAAGTCACTTTTTTGCCTGTCTTCAACTGAGAGGACAGATTTAAGTAAGTTAGGGATATTTGTTTAACAAATCTCCTGGATAAATAAGTATATAAAATGATTTCCTAGAAAAGAAACCATGGCTATGGTTATATTCTGAGATATTAGATGGGACACAGGTCTATGAACCTTTTAAACACTCTTCATAATATATTTTACCGATTATAATAGTCATGACTTTTCAATTTTATATTTTATTTAAAAAGAGAATGTTGTATTTAAATTCTTACAGATTGTGACTTTGTTCTTTTTTTGAGACATTGTTATAAATCTATTCATTCTTAGATGTTAAACCAATTAGTTATAATAAAATATAAAATAAGTAATATTCACAAAGAAAAATTTCCTTACTTACAAAACAGAACATTTGACTAAGGCATAGGCATGTCAAAAGTAAATTAAGATACAATACAATAGATTTTAAAAGTTATACCAAATTTGATATTTTGGGATAAACAAATATAAAATTCAGTTTGTTACTAATTGCAATCAAATAAAAATCTCAAGCTTTAAAATCTCATGATGTTGTCATTTTACTGTTGGGACGAAGATGTAAATTGACCTTCTAAGAGTATGGTTAGACTGTGGAATCTTTCTCCTTGTTTTTAAAATATTTAACTATATATGACATTGATGAGAAAAATCAACCTGAAAAGAAGGAACATGGCTTCTGTTGAAAATAATTATCTAGAAAATAAGAAATAGATGATCAGTAATGTGGCTGAATTAATCATACTCAGTGATCAAAATAGAAGTAAGAACTTGTTTACCCAGACAAATTTAACTACATTGAAAATACTGATATTCTAACTTAAACGTGTATGTGTGTGTACATGAACATACATGTGCTACCTCACACAAACCCTGCTTGTCCAAATTGTTAGTATGATTTACTGATTGCATTGTACTAACAACTTCATGAGAAAGCCAGTGTTATTTTTATTTTTCAAATCGGACTATATTTTCTGAAATTAAAAAATGAAACTAATCACATCGGCAATTTTTACATCTATATAAAAATTACTCTTTACAAAATCAACTTTTATTTATCCATTATTTTAATCACTATAAGATTGAGGATTTCATTCTTCTGCAAGTCAGACACATTTAAATTTTGAACCAATCCTGCTAATAAATCTGATGGGTAAGATTAAGTGCTGAAAATAACCCAGAGTGCAAATTCAACTAAATGAAATATGTTTTTCAGGTTCATGACAATTAAGATGATAGCTACAGTTTTAAAATAAAATCCTACAAATGCAATATTTATGAGATTTGGAAATACTATAATGCATTCATGCAAAATTTTCTCAAATCATTAGTGAGAAGCATAGTTATTCAACTGTCCTAAAACATATGCATAATATTTAATTATGAAAAGGGTAAAAAACATTTTAATTCTCACACAAATTTAAATTCTCTACCGTGTTGTGTATAGTAATGAAAATTGTATTTTACCAATTAAAAATCTAAATTGCAAGGTTTTTTGTAGGAAAAAACATAATCTCAGTTATTTTGTGGAGTTTCTGATGCATAGGTAAATAGCATAATTACATTGTGAAATTTTATTTTTTTGCTTGGACATTAAAGTAAAAAAGTTACCTCAGTCACAAAATAAAAGTTTTCTTTGAATTAAATCACAAGAAATTCTGCCCTTCAGATATTTTTTCCCAATGGAATGAACTTCAAAATCAAGCAGTTAATAAAAAGAGTGTCCTATAATTTTTAACTACATAATTCATGATAAAATTCAGATAGGTTGACAGCGGATAGGAAGCCCCAAATGCAGAGGTATTTCCACAGTGTTTGCCTAGATTTACGTGGGAATTCTAGTAAGAGGTGGTTCCCAGCAGTTACTGCGATATTAATTTATCACTTCTTTACAGTGGAGTTTCTCAATATATAGTCCTTACAGCACTTTTATTAGAACCAGCAAGGGTTCTGCCTATTTCAAATGTGAATGTCTATGGTGAATGTCTATGTCCTACCAGAGACCAGATGAATCTGAATCTAGATTGTGATAGAGTATGAGTTTGTATTTTAATGACTTGTACAAGTAATCCTTACCCACATTAAGTTTGAGAATGCATGTATATTCTTATATCCAAATAAAGAATATGTGAAAGATATATATCAAATAGTTCCCACAGCTGTGAGTCACATCTAGGATCAGAAGATCAAGTGTTCATAACATATTTATGTAACAATTATAACCTGCTTCACAAACTTTGAGTATATGAGGCAAATTAGAGGACTTAGAATTGCAAGGTCATGGACTCCTCTTAGCCTTGGTGATTTTCAAGCTTCCCTGATGAGTTTTGTGTGGTGCTTAGTAAACAACAGATAACTATGTTTCAACACCATCTATGACATGAGGACTTCTTGGGGCAGAGGTCAGGTAATCGGTACATTTAACTTGTGTGGTGACATTCATCATCAAAAAAGTTTGAAATATACTTTCTAGAGTATTCCCAGGCTGACACTACAAAGTAACTATAATAAATTTTGCCCTAATTGTTAAGATTTCTGAATGGCTAGTATAATAGTATGTCCTTAGCACAACCACTTGAATATTTATGACTATAGACCTGGTATCTATTAACACCCTCTATGTGCTTATTTCTACCTTCAAAGGATTGACTTAAATATGACTTCCCATTACTGTACTTGTATTTTCCAAGGATTCTGTTCAATAAATAATCATTAATGTATTCAATATCTGTACAATGTAATCGGTGAGTTGTCAAATAATTTTCCTACATGAATTCCCAAAAGCTTCTTTGCATATATAAATGCATTAATAGCAGTTAATGTGGTTACACATATTTTCCAGAAATTCAGAATCTTGAAATATCTGTTTACATTATGGCATGAGCTAGACATAGAAATGATAACTCTTATTAATTCTCATATGAATATGTTTGATTCAAAGCTTATATTGAATAACTGAAACATATTTCAGTGAAAACAGAATTCTCTCTGTTTAGGAAACAATTATACAACTGTTTAAAAATAACTTTAAAATTCCATTGTATGCCATCTTAATTTGTTACACCCCATGTAAAACAACCACAACAAAAATCAGTTCCTTAGAAGATTCTCTTCTGAGAACTGTCTGTGGTTTAGAGTGGATTCGAAGTACAGCTACTTTGCCCAGCCTTTGCCAGTGACTTCTGTGCTGAGTAACAGAGAATGCAAAAGGCACAGCTGCATCCTGGTCTTGCAAGAGAAATAGATGAAAACATTGGGAGATACATGCTGTACAAATCACGTCATAAAGATCAAATATGTCACTATGTTGACAACAGATTTAAAAACAAACGAATGTTTAAATCAGGGCACAGCCACTTGAAGAACAGTAGTGATTATTCCCCCAATATTATTATTTTACAACAGTAGAATCTATTTACTATCTTTGATGATTCTATTGTGTTTAAGACCTTACACAAAATACTTCTTCAGTTTATTGCAAACATACATATTTTTAAAAAGAGGTAGCCCTGTAAATGCAAAAGTGAATGAATGGAACTATATTAAATTCAAAAGCTTTTGCACAGCAAAAGAAACCATCAATAAAACAAAAAGCTAGCCAACTTAATGGCAGAAGATATGTGAAAAGATACATCTCATAAGAGGCTAAGATCCAACATATATAAAGAAGTCATATAGCTCAACAAAAAGGGCAGATAATTCCATTTAAAATGGTCCTCAACAGATATTTATTCTAATAAGACATAAGAATAGCCATCTGATGTATGAAAAATGCTCAATTTCACTAGCTATAAAGGAAATGCAAATCAAAACTGCAATGAGTTATCACCTCACACATGTTAGAATTGTTGTTATCGGTAAAATGAGAACTAAAAAGTGTTAGAGGGGCTGTAGAAAAAGAGAATCCTCATAGACTGCTGATGAGAATGTGAACTGGTACGTACTGTGGAAAACAGTATGGAAGTTCCTCAGAAAATAAAAATCGAGATACCATATCACCTAACAATATTTCATCTGACATTGTACTTGAGAACTTTGAAAATGTTTATTTGAAAAGATATATGTGCCACTGTGTTTGTTGCTGTGTTATTTACAAAAGCGAAGACATGGACACAACTTAAGTGTTCTTCAATAGGTGATTAGATAAAGATGTGGAACACAACCACAGTGGAATACTATGCAGCCACAAAAGGATGAAATATTCCCATATGTGAGGACACAGATGGATCTTTATAGTATCACACTAATTTCAATAAGTTGAATGGAAAAGGACAAGAATCATGTGATTTCACTCATATGTGGGATATATAAAACTGGAAGCAACAAACCAACAAATAAAACAAACTCATAGACACGGACAACAGTACTTAAGGGGAGATGGGTGGGTAGAGGATGAAGAGAGTAAAGGGGGTCGAATATAGATTGAGGGAAGGAGACTGGGTTGGGTAGTGAGCACATTGCAATATATAAGTGATATATTATAGAACTGTACACTTGAAACTTATGTTGTGAATCAATGTTACCCGAAAAAAATAATTTGAAGAGTTAGCTCTAACATTAAAGCTATAATAAATAATTTTATTATTGACACTACCCTATAAAGCACAAGGAATATCATTTTTTTAAATACCCAATAAACATTTAATTTTATTTAGTTATTTTTCAAGTACAGTTTTTTGTCTATTTCTCCCATCCCAGCCCCCCCGCCCCGTCTCCCCACCTCCCTCCCATTTCCCCCCCCCAGTCCTCATCCCTGTGTCTTTCATACTTGTTCCTCAATATCCCTCCCCATTTTTCCCCTTAAATTCCCTTCCCTCTCCCCTCTGGTCGCTGCCCACTTGTTCTCTATTTCATCAAAATGTCCATACTACCCAAAGCAATAAACAGATTCAGTGCAATACCTATTAAATTACCAATGGCATATTTCACAGACATAGAACAAACACTTCAAAAATTTATATGGAATCATAAACAAGCCCGAATAGCAGCTGCTCTTTTGAGAAAGAAGAACAAAGTAGGAGGGATCACAATACCTGATATCAAACTGTATTACAAAGCCACTATAATCAAAACAGCCTGGTACTGGCATAAAAACAGGCACATAGACCAATGGAACAGAACAGAGAGCCCAGAAATCAACCCAACTCTCTACAGTCAATTAATATTCGACAAAGGGGGCAGTAACATAAAATGGAGTAAAGATAGCCTCTTCAACAAATGGTATTGGGAGAACTGGACAGCTACGTGCAAAAAAATGAAACTTGAGCACAGACTTACACCATACACCAAAATAAATTCAAGGTGGATTAAAAGACTTAAATGTAAGCCGTGACACCATTAAAGTCCTAGAGGAGAACATTGGCAAGAAAATCTCAGATATTCCACGCAGCAACATTTTTACCGATATGTCCCCTAGAGCAAGGAATATAAAGGAAAGAATAAATAAATGGGATCTCATCAAAATAAAAAGCTTCTGCATGGCTAAAGAAAACAGTATTAAATTAGCAAGACAACCAACTGTATGGGAAAACATATTTGCCAATGATACCTCAGACAAAGGTTTAATCTCCAAAATATACAGGGAATATCAAATTTTTAATAAAAAGGGCAAAATTGGTAGCTATAAATCCAAAATTTTTCCTGTTTTTCCTATGCATCCAGTGGTGGTATTTATAAGCTAATTCTAAACAGATGCAGATTTTAAAAATAATGAAAGCCATGTTTCAGAATTCTTAGGGTATAGTTCTAGCAGTGGTATTGCTAGGTCAAAAGGCAGTTCCACTTTTAGTTTTCTAAGGAAGTTCCATCCCGTTTCCCACAGTGGCTGCACCAGCCTGCATTCCCTCCAACAGTGCTCTACTGTTTCCTTTTCTCTGCATCCTCTCCAACACTTCTTGTTTGTTGATTTATTAATGATGGCCATACTGAACGATGTGAAGTGATACCTCCTTGTGGTTTTAATTGGCATCTCTCTGATGGCTAGTGATGTTGAGCATCCTTTCATATGTCTCTGGGTCCTCTATATGTCCAGATTGGACAACTGTCTGTTCAGGTCCCTTGCTCATTTTTTAATTGTGAGCTGGGTTGGAGTCCTGTGAGTTCTTTATATATTTTGGAGATCAAACCCTTGTCCGAGGAGGCATCATTTGAAAATATATTTTTCCCATAGGACTGCTTCTCTTTTCATTTTAGTGCAGTTTTCTTAGCCATGCAGAAGCTTTTTATTCTGATGAGGTCCCATTTGTTTATTCCTTTCTTTATGTCCCTTGCACTAGGGGACATATTGGTGAAAATATTGCTGTACGGAATATCTGAGATTTTCCTATGTTCTCCTCTAAAATTTTTATGGTACTGCAACTTATATTTAAGTCTTTCATCCACCTTGAATATGTTTTTGTGTATTGTGTAAGTTGGTGGTCAAATTTCTTTTTTTTTGCCTGTAGCTGTCCAGATCTCCCAACACCATTTGGGGAAGAGGCCATTTTTACTCCATTGTATGCTTCTGCTTCCTTTGTTAAACATTAATTGACCATAGAGACTTGGGTTTATTTCTGGGTTCTCTATAATGTTTCATTGGTCTATGTGTCTGTTCTTATGCCAGTACCATACTGTTTTGATTACATGGCCTTGTAATACAGTTTGATATCAGTTATTGTGATCCCTCCTACTTTGTTCTTCTTTCTCAGAAGAACCTATGTACCCCAATATTCATAGCAGCACAACTTACAATAGCCAAGTGCTGGAAGTAACCTAAGTACCCATCAGTAAATGAGTGGATCAAAACACTATGGTACATTTACACAATGGAATACTATGCAGCAGAAAGAAAGAAGGAGCTCCTACCCTTGCTCACAGCGTGGATGGAACTAGAAAGCATTATGTTAAGTGAAATAAGCCAGGCAGTGAAATACAAATACCATGTGATGTCACCTATAAGTGCAACCCAATCAACAAAACAAACAAGTGAGGAAAATTAACCAGAGACAATGAAATAAAGAATAAACTAACAGTAACCAGAGGAAAGAGGAAGAGGGATAATAGAGGAAAATAGGGGAAAGTCTGTCAAGGAACATGTATAAAGAACACATAGACAAAGCCAAAGGGGGTAGAGTTGGAGGGTCAGGTGGGTGGGGCAGGGGGCATAGCGGGGTGAAAATGGATACAACTGTACTTGATCAATAAAAAAATAAATAAATGAATAAATAACTGGAAAGTCATGTTTTGCTCAAGAATGCTATTGTAAACATACTGTATAGATTGTTTTATAGCAGATATTATTTTGCCAAGCTTCAGAAGTCAAATGTTAAATTTTGGGTTTCATTTTCTCAGATAGTTGTTTCTCCTCATCCTGGAGTATTTGGTAGCTCAATTTTTGAGACACCACCATGTCACCACTACTGTTCTCACTGTGATAGAACATTCATGTCCTTAAGATGCAAAGCTAAATGGAAGCACACACTCTGTCTATGGATTGGAAGAATGAACATCGTTAAAATGTCTATGCTACCAAAAGGAATCTACAGATTCAACACAATCATTATTAAAATACCAATGGCATATGTCACAAATCTAGAATAAATAATTTTAAAAATTATATGGAACCTACAAAGAACCCAAATTATCAGCGATCTTGAGAAAGAGGAACAAAGTAGGAATAATCACAATACCCAATAACCAGCTACCCAATAACAATACTACAAGGCCACTGTAATCAAAATGGTAGTATTGGTATAAGAATAGGCATTTAAATCAATGGATCAGAAAAAAGAAACCAGAAATAAACCCAAATGTCTATGGTCAATTGATATTTGACAAAAAGGACATGAACTTTCAGTGGAGTAAAGATAGCCTCTTCAATAAATGGTATTTTGAGAATAGGACTGGTACATGCAAAAAAAGAAAGTGAAAAAGAAAAAGAAGGCCAACAACTTACATCATATATGAGAATAAATGCAAAATAGATAAAAGACTTATAAGTTGTGACACCATAATAGTTCCAGAGGAAAAAATAGGCAGGATATTTTCAGATATCACATGTAGCAATATTGTTGCCAATGTATCTCCTAGGGCAAGGGAAATAAAGGAAAAAAATGAATAAATGGGACTACATCAAACTAAAAAGCTTCTGCACAGCTATAGAATCTATCATCAAAATGAAAAGGGAACTAAGTGTATGGGAGAATATATTTGCCAATAATACCTCAGACAACAATTTGATATGTATCTACAAAATATGTAAAGAACTCACAACACTCAATGCAAAGAAAATAATTCAATTAAAAATGAGCTAAGGGCCTGAATAGACACTTCTCCAAGGAGGACTTACAGATGTCTCATAGACCTATGAAAAGATGTTCAGCATCACTAACCATCAGAGAGATGCAAATTAAAACCACCATAAGGCATCATTTCACACCTGTCAGAATGTCTATCATTAATAAATCAACAACAAATGCTGGAGAAGATGCAGAGGAAAAGGAACCCTAGTGCACTGCTGGAGGGAATGCAGACTGGTGCGGCCACTGTGGAAAACAGTGTGGGATTTCCTCAACAAACTAAAAATGGAACAGCTTTTTGACCCAGCACAGCTGGGAATCTACCCTGAAGATCCTGAACCACCTGTTCCATAGAACTTATGCACCCTTATCCAAAGCAGCACTATTTACAATAGCCAAGTGATGGCAACAGACTAAGAGCCCATCAGCAAAGGAGTGGGTCAAAACATTGTGGTACATTTACCAAATGGAATACCATGCATCAGGCAAAAAGAAGGGATGCCTACATTTTTCAACAGCATGGATGAAACTGGAGAATGTTATGCAAAATGAAATAAATTAGTAGATCAAAGACAAATACCATATGATCTCACTTATAAGAGGAAGCCAATGAACAAAATAAGCAAACAAAATAGAACCATAAGTGTGTAAACATGGAACAAACTGATAATGACCCAGGGGAGCATGGAGGATTGTAATGGTGGAAAGAAAGAGAAGGGTGTAGTCAAAGAACATGTAGGAAGGACCCACAGGCATGGATAACAGTGTGGGGACGGGCTGTGGGAGAGGGGAGGTGGGATGGGTGGAAGAGGGCAAAGGGGGGAAATTAGAACAACAGTAACTGAATAACAATAAAATTATTTAAAATAATAATAAAGGAGAAAAGAAAGTGAAAAGAAAAGACAGATGCAAGGCTAGATCATAACCTCCCACAGACCCACTGGTATCACATGGTTAAGTTGGATAAATTCTGTGGCTTCTTCAGTTAGATTGTTGATTTCAAGTGCTGCTTTACTTGCTTATTTTAACATGGCTTGTGTTGTTTGTATCTTTTTCAGCTCATTCTCTGTTGATCTGCACATAGTAACTATGACTACAAAATATGGAAAAAAGCTGCCACCTACTGTAGTTGCTGTGAGTTTCCCAAATTTCTGAAACAAAAATCCCACACACCAGCCAGTCAGTCCACCCATTATAATCTGGATGACTACCGAGTGTTTTTCTACTCTGGCTTGTGAACTGGAGAAACATTAGATTCTACCAGTTGTGTGTCTTCTTAGTAAGTTAAAGCACCACTTTGTAAGAGTTATTATTACTTTCATATCCAAATGAGATAAGTCCCATCTAGACTTCTGACTAATCCTTGAACTCCAGATCCAAGTGGGGAGGCAGCCACAAAAACTATTGGGTTGGCCAAAAAAATCCATTTAATTATTTCCCATAAAATGGAAAACACACGTTTTCATTTTCACCCATAACTTTATTAATTTGGATGTTTTGAGTATATCAGATATCTACCACTATTGGCTTGTACTGGCCAGAGGCCAGAGGTGCTGCTAGACATCTCCCAACGCACCAGACAGCCCCACAGCAAGGGATTATGGGGCCAAAATGTCAATAGCACCAAGAAACTTCACAAACCACTTCTGATAGATTCTGTCAGTCAGAGCACCTTCACCACACACTGCATGAATCTTTTCTTTCACATTTCAGTTGCATTTTTACCTTTCTTTAAATAATAAAGTATAATACACTGAAACTGTGTTTTTCTTTCATCTTCAATATTAAAACAGCCTTACAGAAATTCACCAATTTTGATGTTTTATTTTTTTAAAATGAGCACTGATATGACAGCTGTCACAATACAATCTAACAAAATTGTTCTGAGAAGTTAAAGAAAACTAAGCACTACTAAAGCCATAGTATGGGGAAAATAACAAGCTTTTTGGCCAACCCAGTAATAAATAGAACTTTACTGCTCTCTGTCTTCAAGCTCCCTCAGCCTCTGGAATTAAGAGCCTGCCTTGTTTCCCCCCTTATTTCTAAAATTAAATAATCTGTAAAATGAACAGCATTTATTTATCAGAAAATTTTAAGCTCAGCAGGGTACATTTGAAGGCAGTTTCCGTAGTTAGCTCCCCAGAAAACAATTCCACATGGATGGATCGGAGTGGAACGAGTCATACTGACAGCAGTTATGCCGGGGACAAAAGTATGCACACATGAGCACTCATGGACCTTTACCTGGTCTTTGATTTAGAGTGTAGATTCTGAGTCTGACCAATGCCCACCTTTTGCAATTTCATTTCTAAAATGAGATTCAGAAAGTGCTGAATGCTAAAATTATCCTAGAAAACCTCTAAAATATGTGGAAGGATAAAAAATCAAGAACATGCATGCACCTATCAATCAGTCTGGGTTGTAGAACTCATACTTTTAGGGGTTGGGAGGATAGAAACTCTGAGACAGACGTCTCCTGTGGTAGTTCAGAGAGATCTATAAGAGAGAAATGGCGTTAAGTATGTTTGTTTGGTATGGGAAACAGGAACTTTTTACTGCCCCTTGAGAGCCTGCTGTCAAGAGATTTAATTTGATGTTTAATTAATTTCCTTTCTATTGATTTTTGTTTCTCTTGGTACCATTTATTTTCCTAGACAGACAACTGTAAATTATTTGTGTTCATTGATAATGGGCATTGTGGTAGTAATAACCAGAATAGTGATGGTCCCCTTATATATTATTGTTTATTCTATTATAGTGGTCCCCACTTTTTCCTGCTTTGCCCACCTCCACCTGGCCTACCTTAGCCCCTCATCACATCCTTTTCTGTGTCCATGGGCCTTGCATATACGTTCTTTGGCTAATCCCTTCCCCTTCTTTTATCAAGTCTCTCCTTCCCCCTCCCCTCTGACAGCTGTCACTCTGCTCCATGTATCTACACTTCTTTTTCTATTTTATTTGTGAATTTATTTTGGTCATTAGATTCCACATCTAAGTGAGATCATATGGTATTTGTCTTTCACTGCCTGGCTTATTTCAGTTAGCATAACAGCCCTACCACTGTTATTATACCATAATTTCTATAGAAATACCTATGTTCTGCAAGCTGTATTACCTGGCTTAAAGAGATCTGTGTTGTTTATCATAAGTAAATGCACTCAGTAATAGATGTTAGTTACTGTTTTCCTTTTTTAAAGCAAAACATTGTCTTTGTTGTTTTCACTATTTTATTTCTTAGGGGTCTGATATTGGTTTCATTTGTCTTATCTGCAGCTGAGTTACCAGTTTGTGGCTGAATGATGCCTACTATAATATTCAGACATGACATGCCTGACAAAATTTAGTTAGGGTGAGAAACGTTCTTCCAAGATGTGAAAGTAAGTCCTCTTATGCAGGAACTAAGGGAGGAGGACTTTGTATGAAGAGGAAGTGGAGATTGTAGGGGTTAATTGATTAGCAGAGAGAGAAGATCAGTCTGAAAACAGAAGCTGCCATCCCCAATCTTTTGGAGCTCAGAGTAAAAGAGCATCTGAATATTTGGCACTAAGCAAATGAATATGAATAAATACATGTACATCTTAATCTGAATCTATAATACCAGTGACACTGAAACACCAAGGTAACACCATTGGTGATGACAGCAGCATTATTTGTAAGAAGGGCTGCTGGTATAGGTTTTGACAGCATCTTTTATTTAAAAATACTTTATTTGTGTAAGTAGTGAAGGTTTAGAAGTTATTAAATATGGAATCAAGCTCTCTTCATATATATACATATAAGGAGCACCTATTATGCCTTAAAAAGCCTGAATTATATGTCACTTTAAAAGTAAAGGATGTTTTTGATCCTATTAGATCTCCTATTTTATTGATAATGTTTATTTTCATCAGAAGTTTTACAAAATATTTTATTTATTTACATTTTAGAAAGAAGGGGAGGGAGGGAGAATGAAAGGGAAACCCCTGGATGTGTAAGAGAAACACTTAGTTGCCTCTCACGTGCCCCCAACTGGGTACCTGGCCTGCAACCCAGGCATGTGCACTGACTGGTAATTAAACTAGTAACCTTTCGGCTGGCAAGCCAATACTCAGTCCACTGAGCCATACCAGCCAGAGATTCATTGGGAGGTTTTAAGTGGTTCTTTTTAAGTGATAAGATCCCAGATACCATAACAAGTCATCTTAAAAACATAAGAAAAATGTTTTCATCAGAAGGTACTAGAACCACATAAAATCACTGCTTAATTTGTACAAAGACTAAATACCATATGAATAAGAAAAAAATAATTGCGTAAAAGGCAAGCTTCATCAAAGTATTTCTTAGAATATAAATACCCAGAGTCTGTATGACAAATTTTCATTTTATTTTAATTGATGACACATTTTTTCTATATTTAAAGAGTTGTAGAGTTCATATTAACAACATTTATTTGACATGTCTTACAAAGTGTTCTTTTTTAATTTATTAGTTACTTATTTTTTTAAATTTAATTGTTGTTCAAGTACAGTTTTCTGTCTTTTACTCCCATCCCAGCCCACCCCCCAGCATAGTATTCTTATACATGCTTCCATAGTAGTTTCTCATTAGCTGCTACATAACCTCTAACTTGGATTAATAAAGCACACAAACATTCTCATTATATCCTTACTGCTCTAAAGTTTTAGGAAATCTAAAATTAATATTTAAGTGATTATTTAATTCATAAAAGTAAATTTATCATTTTATAAGACTCATTGTAAAAGCTATTAGCTATCACCTTCTAATTAAGCCTTTTCCCCATTCTTTCTATTTTATTTTTCTCTCCTTTTGAAAACTACCTTCATAATTCTGTCATCCATTTACTCACAAGAAAAAAATGTGGCATTTTTAAATATCAAGTAATGTGTTTATAGCTTTGCTAAACATCTCATCACCGGTTTGTTGCGGGAGATTTATAAATCACATTTTCATTAAAACCAGAAAGAATCAACACCATATGTTGTGCTAAATCCTATGCAGCTGCTGCTACAGCAGCTTAATAATGTGTAAACTGGAAGGCATTCAGTTCGTTGTATGATATACAGGACTGTAACTTCTTTCAAATGTTGTGATTTTTAATATTAAGATTAAAATCTAAGAAAGCATGGTAAAATAAAACAACTTAGAAGTGTTAACATTAATTTCCTACAAAAGACAGTTCTCTGTGAATCAAAAGCTAAATAAGTATCTATAAGCGAAATGATAATACCCATGTACTCCTGAATTGAAATAGAAAAGCGGCCCAAAGAGGAATGTTGTGCATTAATGCAGCTCCTCTAGTAATCTTAACTTTATTGCAATGCACTGTTTGCCTAAATATCAATCTAGTTGGCATTTTTATTACAATTCTGCAAATGGAAAGAGAGTAAATGAACCATTTACTGCCTTTCTTTTCTAAGTATAATCATGTTTTTGTTTTCCATTCAATGATAGTCAACTTTTTTTCCCTCCAACATAAAGCATTCTGGGGTGTTAATGACCAGTTATGGTAAAAGCTTAGTATTGTACCCCATGCTCATTTATAGTACAACGCACAGAGTGCCAGAACCAGTTATTCATAAACTTAGGTTGAGAGGCTCAGAAATAATCCATTATTGTAAAACTTTACATATTTTAAATAATGTTTATGGACCGACTATGCATGAGACATAAACACTAGCTTACACCTACATCTTTAATTTATTGGGTTTAAAATAGCAAAACTGAAGGAGGAAAATCTTTTTAAAAGCACTATAAAACAAGACTTAGTAATTTTCTTTTTAAGTGTGCATCCTCCCTGAGAAATTACATGCTTCTCTTCCATTCAAAAGAAACACCTCCTGGTGATGACTAATGTTCCTGTATTAATATAAAATAGCATTATTTCTGCTTGTATCTTGATAAAAACAAAATGAGTTCATGAGTTAATGTGAAAATGCATTATTTCCTTGCCACAGAAATATGCCAGGTGGCTATTTTCCTTCTAGTACAATATTATAAGAACAATTTGTAGATCAATATTTCTAATGACTATAGACACAGAATCTTCAAATATACTAGCAAAATGAATCCAACAACATATCAAAATAATTACATATGACCAAATGGGTTTCAGCCAAAGAATGCATTAAGAATTTAATGTGTAAGAACTATCAGTGTAACACACTTTAATATTTCAATAGACACATAAAAAGCATTTCACAAAACTCAACACCTCATATAATAAAAGCACTCAAAAGGCTAGGAATAGAAGTGAAGTTCCTCAACTTGTTCAAGAATACATACGATACAAAAAACTGTACTTGAAAAATAACTAAATAAAATTTAAAAAAAAAGAATACATACGAAAACCAGCTCTATCCAAATTCATGGTGAAAGACCAAATGCTTCTGCTCTCAGTTATGCATAATATGCATTTTTAAATAGACTAAAAAGAAATACAATTCTTCAGGAAAATATTTTTTAAATGCAAGACGTATGGACAGAAAACTGCAAAATATTGTTAAAATAAGGAAAATGTAGATCAATGAAAGATATAAAAAAATTCATAGGCATCCTTGTTATATTGGAAAACTCAAACAGATCTATAGATTCAATGCAAATCCTACCAAAATTCAAGCCTTTTTTGGGGTTCAGAAAATGACAAGATAATTTTAAAATTCAAGCGAAATGCAAGAGGAACAGAATAAACAAATGATCTTTTAAGAAAGTATCAATGCTGGAAGATGTACATTCTTTCACTTCCAAACTTAAACCAAACCTACAGTAACCTGGACTTCTGGTGCCAAAATAAGTATATAAATATGGATCAATGGAATATGACTTAAACCTCAGAAATAAACATTTGCATTTATAGTCAATCCATGTTTGACAAAATGCCAAAGTGATTCAATGGGGAAATATTCTTGTTATAAAACATAATGATAAACAGGATACTCTCATACAATAAAAGACATTGGACCACTTCCTCACACCATTCACTGATGTTAATTCAAAATTGATCATTGGTCTAACTTAAGAATTAAAGTATAAAGCTTTAAGGAAAAAAACATGCAAATAAATCTTCATGGGTTTGAATGAGGCAATGGTCTCTTAGACATGCCACCAGAAGCACAAACAACCACAGAAACAGAAGATATATTTTACTTCACAAAAATTTAACAATTGTTCTAGAAAGGATGCCATCAAGAGAGTGACAATACAGTGTGTAATACTTCACAAATCATATATCTGATTAGAGATACATACAAGGATATATAGAGAAGTATCACAACTCAACTGTAAAAGACGACCAAACTTAAAATTGGACAAAGAATCATGAAAAGATGCTCACCATCATAAACTTTTGTAGAAATACAAATAAAAATCATAGTGAGATACTACTTAATGCCCAGAAGGATGGCCAAAATGAAAAGGACAGATTATAACAACACATTAGGAAGAATTTTGAGAAATTGGTGGTAGGAATAAAAAATGGTTTGACTTTCTCAAAATATTAAACACAGAGTTACCTATAACCCATAAATTTAAGTCGTAGGTATTTTTTCATAGGTTGATGCCTTTGGATAATAAAAATAGTATGTATACCCAAATTTACACTCACATATTCATAGGAACATGATTTATAACTACTATGAAATATTATTAATTAATAAAGTAGTATTCAGTACTGACACATGCTAGTATAGAGAACTGTGAAAAACTTATGCTAGATTAAGAGACACAATATCACATTTATGTGATATAGTTACACTACTGATCCACAAAAAGTCACATATTAAAATATTCAAATGTGTAGAAATGAAAATAATTCACCTCTAAACAACATTTGAAACAAAAACTTAAGAAAATAGATAATATTATAATTGAGTAAAAGTGAAAACACAAAATATACAAATTTGATCAGTACAATAAAAGTTGTCTTGAGAAGTATGACTTTAAATGTTTATGTTGGGGGAAAAAAAGAGGCATGAAGACAATGATTTAATCTTTTTTTCTTAAGATTCTAGGAAAATGAAAACAAAATTAAACCCAAATAAAGTAGAAGAAATAATAAAAGAGTTGAAATTAAACTAATTGGGTTTTATTTATAATAATAAAAATAGAAAATTTAGTAATACAAACATCTGTGGATTCTGATAGGTCTTATTAAGTTGATTTCTATAATAGATGATTCACACAATTCATAAACTCTGTTTTTGGTCCTCCACCTTTGATGCTTCACCTCCTTTGAAAGTCTTATGTAGGTAGGTCAGCCCCATTGGAGATTCTTTCCATTAACTCACAGTTTAGTGGTAAAGTAATCACAACGGTGGCATCCCGTTATATTTATGGATTGCTCTCACACTCGAGGGAAGGAGACTATGTAAATCAGCTACCCCAGGGACAGGGAACTTGGGGGATGTCTTAGAATCCTCCCTACCATAAGGTTCAAATACAGCATTGATTAGCATGATTAGTTTTTTTTTAAATTTTTGTGCTGTCTCCATAATACGTATCAATCATTTTAAAAGTTATTGCAAATATGCTTAAAGTTTTAAAAATGTGTTATTGTTTGGGGGCTATGCCAATTTTCTTAAATATTTTAGTCTATAAACCTATCCATCCTTGCTTCTAGTTACAACTCCCAAAGGAAATCACTAATCCGATTTTTGACCACATAACTTATTTCACTGAGACAATTTTGAAAATAACTTTCATTCCTCCAAAATTGACATTTTATTATCCTCTCACAAGTCATAATAACGATAGTAGAAATAAGTGTCCTTTATTCTGGAGCGATTTCATTTACCAGTTGTGTTTCCACGATCTGTTCCAGCACCACATCTCACCCCAGTGTGTGTTTCAGTGTTTTCTGTGTAAAATAAATGAACCAGTGGCGTGAGTACAGATAAGATGTGGAACACCGTTGCTGTTGCTTGTGTTCCTACGTTGGTCGGCAACCGCTTTCTGCCGATTTAGAAAAAAAAATGGCAGATCTAGTTTCTAATACCATTTTCATGTTTACAAAGTTGGTTCTCTTATCTTGTAATAGATACTATTTGTTCTTGAGTTTCCATCTTTTTACCACTTAGCAAGTTTTGGCCTTTGGTTCATATTTTTAGAAGGTCAGTATTATTAATTTACCAGTTGTTAATATGTTCATTCGAGGCCCGTAAATCTATCTTGGATAATAAATATAAGAAAGATCACTCTTTCAGAGGAAAGGGAATAAGAGAGAGAATACATTTGTAAATTTGAAGAACAGCAAGAAGTTGGAAAATAGGGAATATTAGAAGGGAAAAAAGTCTATACTTCCTGAAATATTCAGTTATGATTGGGATTTATTAATGGCATACTATTTTATGCATTGGCATGATTTTTTATCCTCTTAAATACCCTGGTGACTCACTGGTTTTATCAGAACTCAACATTTATATTAGTATTCCTAAATCAAAGCTTCAAAATTATGTTATTTATATTAAAATTCAGTCTTTTTGTTTTGTTGATGGTTATGTAAAAGGTGTTACAACATAAAAATATAAAATGTGTACTAGTATGAAAATAAATTTTATCATATGAAGATGCCCAAAGTTATTCTACTGTACAGTTATATCACATATAAAAGTGCCAAGATTTATAGCTTATACATTTTATTTTTATGATTTTATTCATTTCTTTACTTTTCCATTAGTTTATGATATTTCACTATTCTCTTCCTAACTTTTCTTTCTTTTTCAATATTTTCAGACAATGTCTTCATTGCGAATGTTCACTTAGGTCTTGAAGTCTGTTTGGCCATCAAACTTTACAATTTCTCAAAGACTGAATGAAGCTTCCATTTCAACTTTATCAAGGGTCAAACTCTCCCTGTTTTTTTCAGTCCTTCATGGAGTTGTCTGTAAGAGCACCGTCCAACAGGTCCCTCAAGCATATCTGTTTTAGACTTGATTTCCCGACCCCCAACCAAATGTAGCTTCTAATCCATCTGCTCCCCTCCTCTTACCCAACTCGTCTTGCACTTTCTACTTTGCATTTCACCAGTACTCACTGACAATCATAGAAAAATAAAAAAATAAGTGCAAGGAGATCCTGGTTTTGTGACAAGAATGGAACCTACCTCCACCAGATGACAGATGAGCCACTTGGAGCAGAAGAGGGCCCCAGAGGGCAGTCGAGTTCTTGCGAGACCACTCTCTCTTCATATATTGATTATGTGAGGGCTCTCTAATTGTTCACTTAAATCTAAGGCCATGGAGGCAAAATTGTCTAAGAAGTAATAACTGTACCCTGCCCATGTCTCAAAAATATATTGGTTAAACACAAATTGGAATGAATAATGCATTCACAAATTGAAAACATCAGAAGTGGAAAGAGGTTCACTTTAAACCATGTGTGTATCATTTTGAAGCAGAGTAAAAGTCTACTAAGTATTATATTTAAATTACCAGAATTCCAACAGAATTTGCCTACATAGTTCCTCTTCTGAACTATATCTTGCCTCTGGTCCCTACAGAAATTCTGGAACTTAGATAATTTTGCCACAATTGGATTTTATAACCTCCACTGTCATATCTAACTGATTATAGAAACAAATTTTTAAACAAGTATCATTGTGTTAAAATGGATACTATCAATGTGAAATTTCCCTTAAATTCCAGGTCACCGTGCATAATACAATAATAAATATTGTAAAGAAAATGATTACTCTTTGATATTGATGTTTTAGGATTCTTAGGATATAATCCTAGTAGTGCAATTGCTGGGTCAAAAGGCAGGTCGATTTTTATTTTTCTGAGAAAATTCCATACTGTTTTCCATAATGGTTGCGCCAGTCTGCAATCCCATCGACAGTGAACTAAGGATCCCTTTTCCCCACACCCTCTCCAACATTTGTTATTTGTTGCTTTGTTTATGATAGCCATCCTGACCAGTGTAAAGTGGTATCTCACTGTGGTTTTAATTTGCATCTCTCTGATAGCTAACGATATTGAGCATTTCTTCATGTGTCTCTGGATATCCTGTATGTCCTCCTTGGAGAAGTGTCTGTTCCAGTCCTTTTCCCATTTTTTAATTGGGTTACATGTCTTTTTAGAAGCAACCTAGGTGCCCATCAGTAAATGAATGGATCAAAAAATTGTGGTACATATACACAATGGAATTCTATGCAGCAGAAAGAAAGAAGGAGCTACTACCCTTTGCAACAACATGAATGGAACTGGAAAGTTATGCTGAGTGAAATAGGCCAGGTGTTGAAAGACAAATACCATGTGATCTCACCTTTAAGAGGAAGCTAAACAATAAAACAAACAAGCAAGCAGAATAAAAACAAAGACACTGAAATAGAGAACAAGGGGACAGTGACCATAGGGGAGAAGGAAGGGAATTTAAGGGGGAAAAAGGGGGAGAGATTTTGAGGAACAAATATGAAGGACACAGGGATGAGAACTGGGGGGGGAGGAAATGGGAGGGAGGTGGGGAGCACGGGGCAGGGGGGCTGGGATGGGACAAATAGACAAAAATTTTCTGTACTTGAAAAATCCCTTAACTAAATAAATTATTAAATCTTTTTTTTTTTTTTTTGTTTTTTCCTTTTTTTTGGTTTTTGTTTTTTGTTGGTTTTTCTAAAATACAAACAAAGAGAAAATGATTACTAGACTTATTATGGGGTTATTTTGTAATATATCCAAATATTTAATCATTATATTGCACATCTGAAACTAATATAATGTTGTATGTCAAGTATACCTCACTAATAAAGAGGCATTAATAACATTTTTCACAAAAAAAGGTTGTAAAGAGAGAGTATCAAAATGTGGGATTATTTAAGCATAAGAAATCTGAAATTTGTAAGAAAATTCTGAGGTGGTTTAGAGTAAAATATATGACTTGAGCTAGTTGAGCATTTCTGAGAGGTGCCCATGTCAGGCATAAAATGAAGAAAGACACAGTTGCCAATATAAGTAAAGTGTATCTGTGTGCTTTTGTGTATTTTTGTGTAGAGAGAGGTACAAAGGGGAGAGGTAGCAAAAACGACTTAACTAGAGGTGTTGGTTTGCATAGTTAAGAAATAAGCATGATCCTTAAAAAATATTCCTTCTGCCAGTTACAGAAAAGTCTTAGATGCCTAGGGAATTTAATTCAATACCCAAGCTGCTGCAAAGTAATAGTATTTTGTAAAATGAACTAATGCAGGGACAGGGCTCAGAGCAGAACCGATTGAAGCTACTGGGAGTAGGAGAACATGGCAGAAGGAATCAAACCCTTCAAGTGTGGGGAGAGGATGCACTGGGCCGGATATACAGACATGAAATAAATAAATGGGGAGAGCAGCGGCTCCAGAACAGTAGAAAGAGAACCGTTATGAAGATTATATATCAGGTTGGAAGAAAATTCACATGTAAATATTTTGAATATAGTGAAGGTAGCTTTAAATGTATACCAAGCAAAGGAAAAAGGGCCCCGATTGTAAATATGAGGGTTATTGTCTCCAAGGTAGTAGTTGAAGGCCTACAAGTAGATGAGTAATATGGGAGAAGAATTCAGTGAGAAGAATGGACCCCTGAGCTTACACTATTCTTTGGACTATACGCTCAGAAAAAAAGACATACTACTCAACAAAAAACTTGCTTACTAGTGAGAAACCTGTGCCCTGAGAGTCTGCACAAAAGAAAATAAATGGTTAGAACACTTTTACGACTTGCCCACCATCTGTTATTAATTGCACTGACTGAGTGAGTGACTGTGCAGCTGCTATAAAGTGAACGAAATTTCAGGAATTAAAAATATATGGCAATCACTGAGACAAAAGCAAAGTTGGCAATGAAATGAAATCCATAGAAAAGCATTCATTTGAAATTTGACTTTTACTTCTTCAGTTGAAATTATATTTCTTAGAGCAAATTCATTCAACTGTATTTATAATGCAAGAGGACAAAACTGGAAAGACATAAATCAAATCAGTGCAGAGTCTGGAAACTCTGTTTTGTAAGTTTCTGGAACTGATTAAGGCTATCTGTCAGAATCTAGAAATTATAGTAATTTTATTTTTGTTCTCATTTAATAAAAATATTAGTGTCTTTTTAAGTGAAAAAAATTTAGAGGATTCACTAATCATTAAAAAGTATTTATTTAGTGGCCGCCAACTATTAAATCTATAGTCATAGCTAATTCAAGTTAGATAATCTATTAATAAGCTTAGCTCTATGGATTAAATCATATACGAGATAAATAAGGAAAACAACAAACTTGATCAATCTGTTATTTCTGTAAGAACTATATTAGTAACTTCTCTTAATATTAATGCAAAAATGTGTATTGTATAAAATTTTGAAAACATTCTCATAAGTGCACATGAAAATTCACTTTGTTACTACTTCAAATAGGCAAATACAAAAATGGCAAAGAATCATTTACATAATGGACAAATGCAAATTCATTTCTAGTTGTAGAGAGAAGCTTCCTGCTGTCTTGATTATATTATGCTTTCCTGCTGCTACATGAACTCACACAAAAGTGAAAAAATTAACATTGTGCAATTATGGGTTTGGAGCAAAAGAACAGCAGTGTGATGTTCCATCGATTTCTTCACCCTTCAAATCTCAGCCATGAATTATCCCTGCTACAGATATTTGACACATAAAATCATCTGCTTGAAAGATAAACTCTATGGAACCACATATATAAGAATCCAGCTTTAACTGCTAACTTTAAAGAATTTGAGATAAAGGAAATTACATTTTATTGTGGTTGCTCATGATTGTTTGTTCAATGAGTTGTCACAGAATCCAATTTCCACATTACCCATTTTCTGTGTAACAAATTGATTCTTTCCACATTATCCATTTTCTGTGTAACAAATTGATTCTTTTGTTTCATTTATGGTGAAATGATATTTCTACTGTCTTCTTAACTTATTATGAAAAGTATTTCCTAAATCGCCATTCTTGGGAAGGATGAAACTTGTCTGTTTACATAAATAGTACTTGTTCAGTTTTAATTGTGCCTTTGCAAGTTGACAGTATGAGAAATATATTTCTAGTGATATTTATTTATGACATTATTGTGTCTCATATGAATGAAATGCAAAATGATATTAATAAAAGTTAAGAGATAAATACAAATACAGTATGATAGTGACACTCTAAAGAAACTTAGTGTTGTAGACTTACTTTGTCCATGAATATATAAATAAAATAGTAACTTCCTTCACCCCCTGTTTGTGAATGGAAAGTATACCTGTGTAGTGGTTATGACCTATGTTTACCCACTCTGACATCTTTTGACATACATATAAGAAATTTGATATCTGATAAGTTTCTTAATCTTTTGGTGACTCAAATTTCTCACTGAACAGAGGGAACAATGGTTCTTAACACATTTATTATAGTGATAATTCAGCAAAAGCACTGACACACTATGTGGAATAAGATGAAGTGTCCATTCACACTGAGAATCGCCATCATGGTTTATACTATCACAACTGCCAGTATTATTGTTGGTTTTATTATTGTAACTATGTATTTTTAATTTCCAAGAGAATTCTTTTATTGCTGAGAAATTGTGTTTATAGATCAATCTGAAACTTCCCAAATCGAGACTTATTCTTTGCAACTGCTGACATCCTAACACAAACACTGAAAAATATCATTTTGCATTACTTCAAAATTGTCAATAACAACTTCAGTTGAACACGGTAAACAATTAGTTAAGATTTCAGGATAGAGAAAGAAATCACAATAAAAAACGCAACAACAAATTACCAAATTGTGCAATCTCTGGCATCATTATCTTCCTCAGTTTATCCACATAACCCAATCGCCTGTAAATCCAACAGAGCCTTTAGCTTCTGATACAGACAGACCTGATCAGATCACTGGGGAGAGGAAGGCGGGGCTGTAGGAGGCAGGTTGCCTGGGGCGATGGTAAACAGCTGGCTGAGAAGATGAACGCTATACTCCAAAGCCTATGGGATTATGGGCCAGGCCATTGAACATAAAAGGAGGTCAGAGACTGGCTCTCTGGTTCTCTTCCTCCGGTAGGTGCCTAGATGGTAGTGCTGGAGCTGCTTGTATTCCCAGGGGATGGCACTTGGATGGCAGAAGAAACTGCAGGCACAGCCTAGGATTGGGCTGGTCCGGCAGCGGGTGGCAGGGTTATGCTTTGGGTGCTCCAGAGGGGATGAGCTCTGAGGCAGAAGCCCACCATTCCTCCAAAATTCTGTAGCTTTTGTACCTTTAATTTATATACGTTAATTTATATACCATTTCTATAGAAATAAGATAACTAAAGACTACCGGGGAATGATAGAGGAACTTAGGAGTTAAAGATTTTAGCCTTAATTGATAGCTTAAGGGATTAAAGATATAACTAAAGAGCTAATGAGTTTAGCCTTAATTGTTAGGCTTAAGTGACAAATGTGTGTGGAAAGTTGTTATTTCAAAACTGTTGTAGCTTTGAATGGAGATTCCTTTCCTTTATCATCAAACTTTCACCTCCAGAATTTCGACTAAGGGGTGGCAGCCAGCAGCAGGCCCCTGCCTGCTGTTCAGTAACACATCTACCTCTTTTTTAATCCTTATTTTAATTTACCCTGACTTCTAGAGTTCTAGGCTTACAGAGACAAGAGCACAGATAAAAATCCCTTTTGATGAAGGTGAATTTAATATTTCAATTTAAATCATTTGCCATTTGTCCATTTACTTTAAAAAAAATGGGAATCAGCCCTAACTGGTGTGGTTCAGTGGATTGAGTGCTGGCCTGCAAAACAAAGGGTCCCCTGTTCAATTCCCAGTCAGGGCACATGCCTGGGTTGTGGGCCAGGTCCCCAGTAAGAGGTGTGTGAGAGGCAACCACACATTGACGTTTTTCTACCTCTCTTTCTTTCTCTATTCCCCTCTCTCTAAAAATAAATAAAATCTTTCAGAAAATGGAAATCAAAGCCAATGAACTAAAGACTCTATATGTATGGAGGTTTGTGTATGTTGGGGGGTGGGCGGTGGCCAGGGAACAGGCTTTATAAGGGAAGGAAAGCTGAGTGCCCTGGAGAAGGAGGCTGCCAACATTTTGTTCCCACCTCCTTCATCTTTGTATCCCCTCCTTGAAGTACTTGTCCTACTCCAAAAACATTTTTACTCCAAGAGAAATTCTACAAATTGCCTGACTTGCTTGCATTAATTTTAATATGCTTCTCTTTAATATATTTAAAGTATTCTTTGCATAATTCAACGTCTATTATGCATAGGTGTTTGCAAATTTCGATTTTTGTGTTCAAGTGCTTTATTAGTAGCAACTAGTTGCTTTAAGATCAACTCAGTTCATGATGGACATCTCAGGCTTCATAACTGATTGCCCTATGTTAAAGTACTCAATCTCTACTAAGGTATGACAGCAAAATTTAGTGATTTCTCAAGAGAAAGATCATATGTGGAAACTATTACAGCTTTGCTCCAATATCCCAAAGTTCTGTTCTATAAATCATCTATACCAACCTGCAACATGTTCCATACCACAGTCCTGCCTACCATAGACACTGTAAGCAAAATTGGATCTCTTGGGTCACATAGTCCAAGTAGTAGAGTAGCTCGCATGGCAGATGGCCTTTTTGCAGAGACTTATTCTCAGTCCCATTTAAAATTGGCATTTTTTCAGGATACTCCATAAATAGACAAGATTGCCAGAGTCAAATGAGATATATGTGGTGTCCCAAATCTAAAAAGGCCCATAGAGTGTTATAATCTTTCTCGATAGTAGAAAGTGCCAGAGACAGCAACTTGACCTTTAACTTGGAAGGGATATTTCAACATACCCCATAAGGTGGACTCCCTAGAAGTTTCACGAAGACATCAGGCCTATGAATTTTGTGGGTGCATTTGCCAAACTCTGGCATGCATGGGTTTTACCTAAAATTGCTAGAGTGGCTGATACTTCCTGTTCACCAAATTCAAATCATTATATCCTAAATATAATGAATAGATATGACATCCATTTTGAATTGAGAGGTATTTCAGGTCTTTACAGATTAGACTATGACAGAACACTTAACAGTTGACATGACCTTGTGCTAGAACAGTACAGATTATTTGTGGTCCTGCCTGTTGAAAGCTAACTACTCTCTGTTAACTAAAATAGATAAGAAGAGCATTCCCCACATCTATCACTGCCTATGAGGTACCAGGTGGGGTGATGCTTTGCTCTAGTACTGAAACTGCATCTGGATTAGCAGCTGGGATCAGGGTCATTGCAAATTTATATTTTTAACAATCTAGTTGTACAATTGTTATTCATATCCATCCTCTGTACAAGCAAAATAGGCAAGTTTTATTTGCCGTGGTAGGAATTCACTCCATTTATTTCTTGTCATTCAGAAAAATTTTATTAAGCATTTATTAAGCATTCACTAAGTAGAACATTTTATTTGTTCAAGACTAGCTCTAAAATCAAGACTAGCTCTTCACTCATAACATCTCTTCATGGAGTAGTCCTATCACAACACTATTCCAGTAGATTTTCATTTTTTTTAATTTAATTTGTTTTTTCTTGAGATGTAATTGACACATGACATTGCATTAGTTTCAGGTATAGAACATGATGTGCCAATATTTGTATACATTGTACAATGATCACCACAATAAGTCTAGTTAACACTTCACATAGTTATACATTTTGTTAGGGGGGATGAGAACTTTAAAGCCCTATTATCTTAGCAATGTTCAAATGTACAATCAAGGATTATTAACTGAAGTCACCAAGCTGCACATTACATTACAAGGACTTATTTATGTTACAACTGGAGGTTTGTACATTTTAATCAAGACTATTTTCAAGTGCTTGATGGTAGCATTAATCTGACACGTTTCCTCTGCTCTCCCCACTGACACAGCCAGTGTTTGTTTTTGAATAAGGGCAATAAAAGAGTGAGTTGGCATTGTAACATCTCTAAGTGCTGTGTCTACATTCTAGAAGCTATAGCTTTTCTACATCGACATTGGAGTTTTTGTCAGTAAGATAAAATTTTACTAGGAACAATTTTCTTTGTTTTAATATGTGATGTTCAAGATATGTTGATGTCTTAGAAATACTATGTGAGCACTTCTGTCTACCTTTGAATATTTAGAAGGATCCAATACATACCCACTTTTGAGGATGGTTATTGGCCTATGATTTAGATTGGAGTGATTTTGGCACCTGAATCTCTTTAGAAGTTTAAGTGAATCTTGTCCTAGCATGATTTTTCTCCAGAAATAATATTCTACACAAGTTGTAAAATGGTGGTTAAGTGATAAAAAGTAAGGAAATTGTTGACTCTTAAAGAACAGATTGTTGAGCACGGGCCTGTGAACCAGACAATCGCCGTTCGATTTCCAGTCAGGGCACATGCGGGGGTTGCAGGCTGGTTCCCTGCAGGCCAGTTCCCAGCAGGGGATGCACGAAAGGCAACCACACATTGATGTTTCTCTCCCTCTCTCCTTCCCTTCCCCTCTAAAGATAAATAAATAAAAAATCTTAAAAAAAAAAAAGAACAGATTGTATGTGTCCTTGTTTCTTCTTACTTAACAAAAATATGTTTATGGGGTGGGCTTTTTTCTGATTCCTGCTTTAATTTGAGCATGTACCTGGTGATGGATTTAGGAAGGAGGGGACCTCAGCTCTCATCCAACTCTCAGAGGTAACACAGTCTACCACAAAGAACCCTGTTCTTTCACCTGGTGTAAGTCCTTGTGCCGTAGGTAGAAAGGAAGGTAGGATTTGAAAAAAGGAAGCTACGAGATCATAAAATGAAATCAAATGTTATGTTTATATTAAAAAAGATACACTAACTTATATTTCTCTACTGTGAAAGCAATGGAAATAAATCATCTATATTTAGATTATTCAATAGACTGAGGAATTCTGAAATAGTTCACAGGGAAGTTGGATTTAAGTTGGGCCTTGAAATTTCTTTTTTGTTTGTTTGTTTGTTTGTTCATGGTTGCAGACAGCCAGGAAGAACAGGCCAGGGTTAAAGGACAAGTGGTGAGAATATATGACAGCACCCAATGTTCTTATTATGGTTGATTTCATAGGTGCAAGCACCCAATTATTTCTTTTAGTAAAGACTCAAAGTCAATTTAAATCACACATATTTAACAGTAAAATATTAAATGAAATATTCAGCTTTTACAAAAAAGGAAGCCTTGCCATATGTGACAACATGGGGGCGTCTGGAGGACATTATTGTAAGCAAAATAAGCCTGTCACAGAGGATCAACCTGTACGAGGTATCCAAAACAGACCAGCTCAGAGAAGTGGAGAGCAGACCCCTGATTGCCAAGGGCTTGGGGAGGGGAAATCAGAAATTGTTCAACCAGTCTCTCTTGGTCATGGAACTCCTGATCTTCCTCACTCTTTGGCATGTGTTCTATTTAATTTCTTTCTTAGCATTTATAGCTATGTGAAATCATTGTGTTTATTTTTGCCCGTATTTTTCACAGCTTGTTTCTTTAACCACATAATATAAAATTAAAAATGCTTTTGAATTCCCAATATTTGAGAATTTTATTTTTATAATCTTTATTCAAAATAAAATATGCAACTTATTTTTTTAAGTTATATAGCAGACAATTTATAATGAAAGCCATAATCTCCTACTCCACCATTCCCTGCATGCAGGCAATTTCCCGGAGGCAAATGCTTTGAATAGTTTTTATTTTTATTTCTTCTAGTGGTTACTTAAATAATGTTCTATATTTTAAAAAGTAAAATCTGTATAGAACTACTGTGAACTATGTGAGTTTTGAGCAACTTTATGGGGAAGTTAACTAAATTTTTAAAATATGAAGGAAAAGAAAATATTATATTAGGTACTTTATTATGTATCCTCTTCTTGCTAACTCAATATAAAATTTATTTATAATGTTTTTTCCAAAGTAATAAAAGACAATTTAATATCATGTAGCAAATATTTAAGCAGGAGATGAAATATTATCAGACTTCAGCCCTAATGCCCAGGTAAATCATGTTATGTGACAAGAAAAGTAGCTCTTGGGTGGAGATAAATTGAATTTAAGGAGATAAATCCAATTAACAAAGGATTCTTGTAACAGATTGAAATGTCAAAACCTAAGATGATGCATTAAGAGACTAGTTTTGCAACTATAACATAATAATCTCCTTCTAAAGTGTTTAGTTCCTTGAAATTTTACTCCAGCAGTGAACTTAATGCCTAAATGATGTTAAGATCCAGTAAATGATATTATATATTTATTTTTTAAATGTTGTAAAACAAACAATCTTATTATAAATATAGCATATTAATGTCAATATGTTTATACTTTAGTATCAATAAAATAAAATGTGTCTGAAGAGTATGTATATTAACAGCAACTATGATATGTTTCTGCTCTTTATTTCATTTGGGAAGAGCACTGTTTTTCATTATTGTTACAAATTTTTGAATAAGTTGTGTGACTTCATGGTTAAAGTCAAGGTAGCCCAGTTGATATTTTATACAGTCCAGTCGCTCTAATTCAATTTAGGAGGGGCACAAAGCACCTTGGAACACAGAAGCAAAATTTTCATCTTGATTTTAATTCTCAATGCAGTGAATTTTCAAACTTTTTTATTCTTTAGCTAAGAAGACAAACTTTTTTAATCTAATTAATATGCACGTGTGTTACTCATCATTATTATTTATAACCATAAGCAAAATGTAAAATGTAATACCACAAAATTTATTTTAATGAAGATTATTTATTAATTTCAGTAGCATCAGTCATGTTTCAAATTAGAGCAAAACTGAGATCTTTAATTTCAAAAGTATAAGAATATGTAGATGATATATTTATTTTTTACAACATCTGAATTCAGATTTGTAATAAAAGAGCATAAAAAACAATCATTTTACTTCCCAAATTGTCAATGTCAGTAAATACCATTTTCAGAAAATGACTCATTAGTATGTATGTTATTAGTTAATAGTTATTAGTTATTAGTTAATAACCTATTAACTAATGGTAATTTCAGTTCTAATTTTTAGATTAACTTGTACATTCGTGTATTTCCATTTTAGTGCTTTTAGTACATTTTTAATCTTTATTTGAGATCTGTAAAATACGCCACCAGCATTTGAATAGCTGTTTTCAAACGACAGATGACTTTGGGTACTATGGACGTGTTATTGATGTTAATGCTCCCATCCATGAACACTGAATTGCTTCTTCTTGTTTGTGTCTTCTTCTACTTCTTTCTCCAGTGTCTTATTGTTCTCTGACTTCTTTGGTAAAGTTTATTCCTTTGTACCTTATTATTATTTTTTGTTGTTGTTATTATAAAGTCTCAGCAAAATGAGAGTAAAGAGATCATATCTCAACACAATAATGGCGATATAAAAAAACCTACAAACATCATTCTCAATGGGTGAAATATAAAGGTCGTTTCCCTTAAGAGTAGGGACAGGACAGCCATGTCTATTTTCACTATTCCTAAACACAGCAACCAGATAAGGAGATGATATAAAAATTATCCGAATTGGAAAGGGGGGTTAAACTGTCGCTATTCGCGGATGCCATCATATTGTGCTTAAAAAACCCAAAAGAGTCCACCAAAAATCTACTAGATTTAATAAGTGAATTTGGGAAAGTAGCAGGATAAGAAATTAATATCCAGGAATTGGTGGCACTTTTAAACACAAGTCATGAACTCTCAGAAAGAGAAAGTAAAAAGAAGAAGAAAAGAAGAAAACAAACACATTCATTTATTTATTATGTAACAAATAATTATTCACCATATTCTATTACCTTATCAATAATTTACTAAGTGCCTACTCATTGTCAGCACTGTTCTATCCACATAATGGAATTACAGTGATCAAAAAGTAAGACTGACCTGAGATCCCACTTTACCTGGATAAAATAGGGATACAACTTCAAAGGTAAGTAAATACAGTGGGGAATGAGTGTTAAGCAGGTTAAATAGTTCATGCTATAAAAAACCAGTTACCAATGAAATATTTCCCTTCAGAGGTACTTCTTACATTTTCTTCTTTTTTAGATTTCTAAATTATTTTTACATTTTAAACCTTGCTTCACAGTTGTTAAGAATAAGCCTATAAAACACAAAGTCACCCCAATAAAATGCTTAGATTAAATTTTAAAAATACATATACAAAGGTACACTAAATTTTTTAGTCAAGGTTAGTTTTCAAGTGTTTGGTTATATTTTTGGAAGGGAAGGTTAAGAGTCTGTTATATGTTTGAAAGAGAAAGAGGGAGGGAGAGAGAGAAAGAGACAGAGAAGGGGAGAGAGAAAGGATGAGGTATAAATGCTCCCAGCAGTAGTGTGGGATGATGTCTGTCATTCAAGTCCGTTGACACATGTTTTTACCTGTCCATTGTCACTTTAATAGACTTGATCACATAACAATGAATAATGGATGAGGAAAATATAAATGTATAGTGAAAGGAAGTGTCTAAAGATCCAACTTGTTTTCAATATTCTTCAAGATAAAAAAGATAAATGTAACACAACTGAAGGCAAAATTCACACTGAGAAAAATTTTTGAATAAAATTTTTTAAAATGTGTATGTGTGTATGTATGTATTTATTGTTGTTCAAGTACAATGGTCTTCACTTTTAAAAATAAATTTTCTCTTTTTAAGAATTTATTTATTTTAATTGTTGTTCAAGTACAGTTTTCTGTCTTTTACTCTCATCCCAGCCCACCCCCCACTGCTCCCCACCTCCTTCCCATTTCCACCCCCTTAGTTGTTGTCCATGTGTCCTTTATGCAAGTTCCTGTAAATCTTTTCCCTTTTTCCCCTGAAATTCTCTCCCCTCTTTCCTCTGGACACTGTCAGCCTGTTCTCTATTTCAGTGTCTTGACAATATTTTGTTTGCTTGTTTGTTTTCTTGTTTAGGTTCCTATTAAAGGTGAGATCATATGTATATTTGTCTTTCACTGCCTGGCTTATTTCACTCAGCATAATGCTTTCCAATTCCATCCATGCTGTTGCAAAGGGTAGAAGCTCCTTTTTTCTTTCTGCTGCATAGAATTCCATTGTGTAAAACAGTATGGAATTTCCTCAAAAAACTAAAAATGGATCTTCCTGTTGACCCAGCAATTCCACGGCTAAGATTATATTCTAAGAACCCTGAAACACCAATCCAAAAGAACCTATGCACCCCAATTGTCATAGCAGCACAATTTACAATAGCCAAGTGTTGGAAGCAACCTAGGTGCCCATCGGTAAATGAATAAATCTAAAAACTATGGTACATTTACACAATAAAAATGAATTTTCTTAAGAAAATAATGTGATTAAATTTGTGTTTTTCTTTTTTTTTCAAAAGCCTATTCAGACAGGCAGCAGGAATACATATTTAAGTAATTAATCATGTTCTTGACTTGCAAATAAAGGAATAAATGGTTACAACCATATATTGTAATGGACAAGAGTAGGTTTACAGTTCTGACAACACAAAATACAGTTTATTTTTGTACTGTTATTTATTATTTATGCTATTATTTATTTGTATTATAACTATAAATTTACCTTTGCCTATGCACTGTATAACAAAGCTGCATAAACTTGTTTTATGTTTAATTTTTATGATTAAATTAAAAATTGAAAGGAAACATCTTAATTTAATTTTGTATTTCTGGAAATAAAAAACAGTAAAATCAAATCAATAAAAGTTATTATTAAGGTTTAATAGTATACAGTGTCTTGTATTTGCATCAGACTTGGATTATCGTTTTAAAATTGTATTTTGATTTGCATAAATGTCAAATGATTATCTTATGCTCAGGTAATAAAAATATAAATATGGAAAATAGGATATACACTGTTTTTTAACATAATCTATGTGTTTTACTTGATATTGACATACTGTTAAAATTATTATTATTACAGTTATTATTTGCTTTTTATCACTAACAAATTTTTATTTTGGTAACAAAAATTTTTGTTAAAGTGTATGCTTAGATACTTAGTGCAATTACGTTGTTTTGGAGTAGTGAGAGAAGACCTACAATATTTTAAATTTAATTTTTTTAAACACCTCAATTACCGTACTCAAAATATCACTGCATTTCCCCTTTTCACATTTCATATTTATTATCATTAGACTATGCTTTTTTACTAGTGTATGTACAAGATAGTAAATTCCCTGTATCTCAGGATAACATCTAATGTGGTTAAGTCAAGTGCTCAGAAAAGAGTAATTGTTAAATTTCATTTGCAAACTGTATGATTTATACTCCGTTTCTTGAATGATGTAGGTTGAAACTATATGTAAGATCCTTCACAGTAAAGGTGCCTTTATTCTCTTGTTACATTTAAAGTATCACTTATGCCTTTAATGAATATTAAAATACTGGCTTAAATGTATAACAGCTTCCAGAAGGTATTATTTGTACTCAAGAACAAATTTGATATTGTTCAGGATGGATGATCACAATAAAGAACTCCAATTTAAAAAGTACATCTCATTCAACCTGTGACTTTTGACCTGAAATCACTTTTTTTTTCTCAGCAGGGTACAAGCCACTGCACAGATTTATGTTGGAAATTTGATCTATACAGCCATACATTAGAATTCCACAATGATTTTGGAGGAAACTAGAAATAATGTTTTCTTATTCCCATAACATTCAGCTTCCGGAGACAACCTAAATCACGTCAAGTCTTACTTCTACTTCCTGTTAACTGTGTAATCCTGAAAATGACTGTTGATCTCTGTGAGTCTCGGTTTCCACTTTTACTTTTTTATTTTTATTTTTAGTGATGTTATTCAGTTACAGTTGTCCCACCTTTTCCCCTGTTGCTCTCCCCTTTTTGAAAAGTTTATAGTGTAATTATCATTTGGGTTTCTTTGAGATTAGTAAATTATGAAAAAATAAATTTAGACAAGAATATCTCTAAAGGATAGGATAGGTACCAGTAATACACAGGCAAGTTTTTATTACAGGGAGGAGTATCTTTAATAAAGCCTGAAACTTTGTAGACATACAGGTCAATTAGTATACAAATAACATATTAGTAAGCTTATACTATACTCACTAATAGCCAACACATCTCTAATGAATAATTAAAAGACATATTTTCAACCATGTCCATCATGGGCTATTTTAAATTCCATATCAAAGTTGGCTTATTTGTTTGTGATTATAATCCTCTTTTTATTAAAAATATCTCACATTGGACTAAAAATTTTGAGAGCACTCTAATAATGACCAATAGTCTCAAAACATGGAACAAAAATGTGTGAAACAGCAGGCTATCTCTGAAAAGACAGCTGGTTTTTTTTAATAATTACCTCGACTTGCTTTAATTGTGTGTTTTTTCTGTGAACATGACTTTGAAATTCGATGACGCAAAGTTCTAGATTATCTGCCTACTTAATATGCTTTTGATAGTGTACTTGGTAATTATTGATGACATTTAAACCAACAATATTTTATTCTTTCCAAGGAATCTTTCCCATTATTTTAGTTTTTTTCTTATTAACTTGTGGAAGTTCTTCATAGTTCCAGATATAAGTATTTATATATTTTCTTTCACTGTCTGTGCATTTAGTTTCTTCATAAACTAGTATGAGGTAGAGAAATCTTCACTGTTATGAAAGGCAAAATTTTTTTTCTGTTATAGTTCTTTAGTGTTTTCATTTCTACATTACATTTCTTCTGGCATTTATGTAACATTCTTTATGAAACTACATATATGATACCTATTATATAGCATTGCCTTCAAATAAATTATTAACAAGTTGAATAAAGAGTTTCTTTTATTTTTAATGATTAGGAGCAAGAATAAGGATTTCTTTTTCTGATAACGCAAAAAGTAAACTACTTTCTCTTTTTGAATAATACATTCCTTAGGGAGAAAATGTTGACTATAAGCAGTTTCCTGAGACACACTTTCTACAAATGCAGGTATTTACTTCTAGTTTTAAAATCAAGGTGGAAGGGACACATTTAATAAAGCTCAGTGAACCAAGTCTACAAATAGAGCATGATGAAGTCTCCATGTGTATTCCCCATGCCATTACCACCTAAACTTCTGTCATACTTACTGACCCTTAAAATATCTTCTACCTTAAAATTCTTTTCAAGGAATCTTTCACATTATTTTAGGTTTTTTCCCTTATTCATTTGTGGAAATACTTTATATGTTCCAGAAAGGAGCATTTACATATTTTCTCCCACTGTTTGTTTGTTCACTTTCTTCATGAGGTCTATTGATGTAGAAAAATATTAAATATTCTGAAAGACAATATTTAATTTTTTTCTGTTATAATTAACACTTTAGTGTTTGGGTTTCTGTATTAAAAAACCTTTGCCTATTGCAAGGTCATGTGGATATCCCTCTCAGTGATTCATAAGGTCATGTTTTTTCTCAGTGATTTTTAGATTATTTTTCTTTTCTTCATTATACCTATGAAATAATTTATATCAATATTATTTGTCTAAGAAAAGTGTCAAATTTCATTTTTGTCATTATAAAATTATTCAGTTTTACCAAATTATTGCTTCAACATCATTTCCTTGTTTGACCTTTGATATATATCAAGTGACCAAATATAAAAATTTGTTTTAGAACTAACTACACATGTCAATTCTTATGCCAATATTATATGGTGCTAATAATTGTGGCTTTTTTAGTAATTCTTGATATCTTGAATGTATACACTTCATTTTTATTATTCCTCAAGAATATATTGGCTATTCTAGATTATTTGCATTTTAAACTAATATAATCATCTCACTGCCAAATTTAAAATAAATTTAAGACTCTTTAAAATTGAGACTTTATCAACCACAAATATCAATGTGAGGAAAATTTATATGTCGATATAAGTTTTTTGAAATATGGTACCTATTTAATTTTTTAAGTTTTAAATGTTTTTACAGCAATAATTTGCACTTTTTATTGTAGATGCATTAGAAGTCATCCTGTACTTAAATAACAATAAGAAAAAAAGTCACTCATTAAATGTGTTTCTCTTATTTTATGTTTTTGATGCTATGATGTATCAAATTTTTATGTTAAATTGTTTGATGTTGCTCTACAGAAATATATTTAGTTTATTCATATTGACTATGTATCCAAGAGCTTTGGTAAATACATTTATTACACAAAATATCATGTTTAGCAATATAAAACTATGCTTATTCATTTATAATTCAATGTAATATTACACATTAGTGACAATTAACTAAAGAATTATTATTCATTTTAATAAAACCAATGAGAAGTATTGATTCCCCAAGTACTAACCATATTAAAAACACAAGATACATATCAGAGAGCAAAAAGGTCATAGAAAAAATAAAAGTCAAGGCAAGCAAAAATATTCACTGCATATGTCTCTTAAAATTAAAAGAAATCTATTAGAGGTTTTTGACATTATATTCTATATTTTGTATAGATACAACTAGGCTATATTTTCACAGACAGATTCTGACTGACATCTGGAGAAATATACCCATATACTGACTTGTTATATGTAGATAGGTATGATTAGCCTCTGACAGTGGTTTTGTTTTATATTCTAATAATTTCTCTTATATAAAAAATTCAGAAGTTTAAAGCAAGTAGCCTAATAACAGGATGGTTTTTAAAATCCTACAATTCATTTATTATTTTTAATTTATTTAAAAAAATATTTATTTATTTTTCAGACAGAGGGAAAGGGAGAGAGGAAGAGAAGGAAAGAAAGTTCGATGTGTGGTTGCCTTTCAAGCACCGCCCACTGGGGATCTAGCCCATAACCCAGGCATGTTCCCTGACTGGGCATCGAACCAGCAACCCTTTGGTTTGCAGGCCAAGGCTCAATCCACTGAGCCACACCAGCCAGGGTAAAAAATAAACAAACAATAACAACAAAAACCCTTGCTATTTAAAAGAAAAGAAATAAAAGAGACTAATGTTAAGTCTATTATTTCTTTCTTGTATACCCACTCATTATTCATAATTCACTTTAAATGTTCAGTGAACTCATCTTGTGACTATAATAATATGAATGCTTAAGTAAAAGTGAGAGAAAACCTATTTAGACTGACAATGCACAACACTATAATGATAACAAAAAATGTTTTTCTAAGTTATTTTAATCTGAGGTGTCTTTTTATGCAGCATTAGATGAAATAAATAGTCACCATTCCATGTAAACTCCTTTTTGATATCAGCAAATAGAAAATGATTTTTGTTTATTTTATGAAGTGGTACTTATCATACAAATGAGATCCAAAATTATAAAAGTGGAAAAACATATAAATACAGATTATAACAGCTCAAGTGAAACTCAATGACTACACACATTTACATCCACGGCAGGAAGAAAATGGGCAATCTAGAATAAAACCTGAGAGTACACGAAGTGACAGAAATCATTGGCTAAAAATTTCAGTTCCTTTGTTTAGCTTTAAAAAGGTGTAAACCTCGCATGGGCAAGAGACAAAATAACAAATTGTGTAAAATTGTTTCATCCTTACCTTCCCAGACATCTTCCCCATTCTACAGACATTATCACTGTCTAACTTCCCAAGTTTATTACTGTCTGTCCATTTCTTTAGGGTGTGATGTTATGGATTTAATCGTGTTCCCTCAGAAGTTGCATAATGAAGCTACAATCTCCACTACTTTATAATGTGACTATATTTGGAGATAGGCTCCTAACAGAGGCAATTAAGGTTAAAAAGTTCATAAGGGTGGGTCCTTAATCTAATCGGATTGTGACATTATAAGAGGAGGAAGAATGCCCACAGGTGTGCACAGACAAAGGAAAGGCCATGTGAGAACACAGCAAGAAGGGGCCCATCTTGCGGCCAAAGAGAGAGGAACATGCTGCCAGCACCTGGATCTTTCAGCCTTCTGAGCTGTGTCAAGTTAGAGTTCACTGTGTAAGCCACTCAGTCTGTGATATTTTCTTATGGCATTCCTAGCAAAAGGAAGGAAGGAAGGGAAGATTTTCTTTCTATCTCCTGCCTCAATGGCTGGGTCTAAGAAATGAATTAACCACAGGCAGATTGACAGAATAAAATATATATGCATTTATTATTTTTTAATATTACTTGTGCAGAGTCATCACGGAATAAAAAAAAGGGTATCCCCTAAAGGTGGAGAGATTTGAGAGCTTATATACTATCATAATCGGGGAGAGGGAATGTAACTAAGTTAGGAGACACTAAATCACTTTGAGGAAAGATAAATGGACTCTGAGAAGAATAAATGGGAGATTTGATAATTTGTGACAAAGTTTGCCGAAGTGTGGTGTCCACTTCCAGTCTCTTGTCCCTTTCTGACTGATAATCCTGGAGAGGGGATTTATGACAATTTGGTCCCTTTGGAGGGACTGTCTTTAGGCAGAGAAGAGGAGTTCACAGAAAGTCTTTTCTTGCATTTTTTGTTTTTCTAGTGTTTTCAGCTCAAAAAAAATCTATATACCAAAGTGGCATATTTTGCGGTGGCCTATCTTAAAACTCACAGATTAATGCATGTATCTTCTACATATTTTCCATCACTTATTTCCAAAAATTCTTTTAAAGTCATATGCCATTTTTGTGTGTAAAGAATTTGCTGAATCTAGTCTTGTCTTTGTTGGTGTTACTCTTGACTTCCTGTTTCACTGAAGTGTAACACTTTCTTATTTTCTTTTCAAGAGTTAGTACTGGATATAAATATTCATATATACATTCAAATATATTATATATATAATATATATTCACATATATACACACAAATAAAGGTAAATACATATATTTATATATATACATAAATATATGTTTACATTGTATATTTATATACATATATAAATACATAAAGGTAATATATATTTATAATATTAATTTTATTAAATATTTATATGTTTTCAATGTATAAATATATATTTATTAAATATCTATTGTATGTTTATATGTACATAAAATCTCCTAGCTCCGCTGCCACCAAAACACAATTGAATCTGAATTATCACTACTTGAAGGTAAAATATTATTCTAATTATAGTTGAATTTGGTTTAAACAAACAAAATACTTCCCTCAATAAATGCATATGACTGCAATTGGGGTATATATGCTGCTTTTAGGGAATGTAGAGTTATATGCAAGTAAAAAATGACCATTTAATGGTTACTCTATGCCTTATGTTTATAATGCACTTAAAACCTATTTTGTTTTGTAAATTCAAGCTTTATCAAACATTTAACATACCTATTGTCAAAATATTACAGACAGAAAAATAAGCATGTTGTATGTCTTTTGAAACAACTTAAAACATTTCTTTTGATGTCTCAGACTCAACAGGCTTACCCCAGGGTCAAACTTAATATTTTTATATTATTTTTAAAATTCTAGCTGCAAGCATATGCTTGAGTTCATTTTGTGTTATACTGATGTGATATGTCATGAAGAATTATTAATGATTAGAAGTCATATTAGATTTACATAAATCTAATGTTTTACTTCAGAAGAATGGCGAGGAAAAACTGAAATATTTGTTTATCAAAGTTCTTTAGGTGTTCTATTATAAAATGACAAGATCACCTGCATGTTTTTTCAAGGATTTAAAATATTCTCTTTGATGCCCAGACTATTCATTTCTTACATAAGTTAAATGTGAGAGCAAAGTAACAAAATGTTACTAGAGCTTCATAAAATATCATAGGCAAAGTGACATATACCATGCTACTTTCAACATTTAAAAATAAATGCATTGACTTATCCTTGATAAGGTTAAACATTTATTACAGAGCAATTCACGGAGAAGTCATTGAGCTACTGCCCTTCACAGTGACTGGATTCCACTGCAAGGAAAAGAGCACGTGAGAAAAATTAACTGCTCAGTGCCAGCTTGTGTCTGGATCTGTTTAGCATCATGACTGAACCTGATAAAAGGCAGATTAATATGCTTGTGTTAAATTAGTTGGTCCTTGGGAACTAGAAAGGCCAGAAGAAATTTCCTGACATGATCAAATGTATTATAATTGAGCTGGAAAGTCTGAAATCAGAGCAAATGAGGCATCACCAAGAATCAAGAATGGAACGTGAGAATAAGAAATAACCAGTGAAGTAGTTAAGGTGGAAATCTTGCTGTCTCTTCCACTCCCCCCCTCCGCTCCTTACACAACATAGAAAACTCAGTAAACAAGTGGAAGAAGATTTAGAATAAGGCAATGCTCTGGAGTCCTGTTTTATTAAGGGGAATATTTAAATTAAGTAGACAATCATACAAAACTAAGCCCCGTGGCCATTTCACATGATATGTGCATGACTTTTATAATCGGTCTGCATGGGGGTGGAATCTATGAACCTGGGTGGAACCTATGAATATGATGGACATACCCCCATGATTGTATTTTGCTATATGGCAAAGGTAAATAGATTTCTGAAGATCTAATGAAAGTCACTAAACTGTTGAGTTTGTTTTGATCAAAGTGAAAATTGTCCTGGGTGGGCTTTACCTCATCAGATGAGTTATTTAGAGATACTGTAAACAGGGAGAAAATTGGGGCAGTAGAAAATTAATACATAATACTACCTTGACTATAATAACAAAATCCAGACATGAAGATGGTTTAATTAATAAATAACAGATAATGTCTTTGTGGAGCACTTATTTTCACACTTTTATCACTAGAAAAAGTGATTAGAAAAAGGGATATTAAAAAATATAACTTACATCACCATATAAAATAGCATAGAATAAGTACCTCCGGATGAAAAGTATGCATGCCTCAGAGTAAATACTAAAAGCAAACAATTACATATCACATATAATATGTCGGACAAAACTTCACATACATTAATTCATTACAGACTGTTTATTATACGGTATAAAGTAATGAAAACAATACTTATTGAAACATATTTGAATAGTAAGCTAATTGGAAGTGGAAAGATTTTCTTACGTGTCTTTCATCAGATTAATTCTTAGAGAAAAGAATTTTATAATGAATACATGTAAGCATTTTCCCAAGCACATTTTTGCATATTTGAGATTATCATGTGTTTTTTCTCCTTTATGTTATTAACATGAAAAATACTCTGATTCATAATGTTGAGTGCGCTTTGCATTCCTAGGATAAGCCTTACTTGCTCCAACATGAATTATTTGGAGAGGGAGGGAATTTCAGAGGAAAAGGAGAAGGGTTTACAGGAACAAGTATAAAGAACACATGGACAACAACAAGGGGGGGGGTGGAAATGGGAGGGAGGTGGGGAGGGTTGGGGGGTGGGCTGGGATGGGAGTAAAAGACAGAAAACTGTACTTGAACAACAATTAAAACAAATAAATTTTAAGAGAATACTTTTAAATTAACTTTTTAATACTGTGTTAAAAATGTCTATGCCTTGGGTTTATGAGAAATACTACTCTGTAATTCCATTTTATTATAATATGATCGTCAGGTGTTGGTATTAGGTGAAAGTATGTATGGCCTCAAAAAGAAGTTGGAAAAGATTCTCTTCTCTCTTTGGTGAAAGCAATTGGGTAACATTTGCATTTTTTCCTTTTTTGGGGGTTTATAGAGGTGAAAACATTCAGTATAGGTGACAGATATTGTAAGCATGAATAAACTAAGTGAACTGGTAAATAAACTTTAGTAACTAAAGTTTGACCTTGCAGGACATTGGGTTAGTGGACATGTGGTCCTGTTCAAACATTCAGGGAAAACTTGGGTCCGTGCTGATAAGTCCTTGAAGTGTGAAATCACAAACATCAAAGCCATAGGCCAGTTATTGCCCAGGTTCTTGGTTATTAAACCATCAACCTTACAACAATACTGACAGAAACACATTAGTATCACCAAACCATTCATAGAATGAATAGAAAGTCAAAAATCAGGTTAAAATATACTTAAGAGCAATTACTCAATTTCAGAGTAATCTTTCTTAACTTTATGAGGAGGAACCACAATAAATGTGATATCTGTGATTGCACATAAATTATGAAAAAATTACTATTTGTACAGTGTTTGTATTCTGTATCAAATCATGGATCAGCTGTTTCCATGGATGTTGTTGGGTGGGACCAAATAACAAGTAACAAATGTCTCCATGGGTATTTTGAATGGGACTAAATATCTTGAAGTGGTATGTACTTGTTTATTACGTTTCAGTGTATATTTACTGATGGGTCTAACTCCCAAGGTCACATTAGTGAATAAGTCGAGCATAGGTAACTTCACCACCATTATCTTCATACTACACACATTCTAGACTGTATTCCCTTATAAATACAAAAAATAGACATATGCACACTCAAGGACCTGTGGAACAAAACAGACAAGCAAAGAGTGATGAAATATTTCACGAATTTTTTTCAATTGGTGATCTTTATTATTTGATTCAAGCTGCAATATAACAATTTTCAGTTCTATTAGTCTCTTTTTAAACCTTTGCTCTTGTTGTTCAAGTGCAGTTGTCTCTATTTTTCCTCCACCCCCCACCCTCTATCCTACCCCCATCTGGCTTTGTCCATGTGTCCTTTATACATGTTTCTTGACAACCCTTCCCCTATTCATCCATTATTCCCTCCTACCTCCCCTCTGATTGCTGTTCGTTTGTTCTTAATTTCAATGTATCTTTTGAGGTATTATTTTCACAGTTTATTATGTCCTTTCTTTTATCTGAGAGACAAAACCACCAATTTTCTAATCCCTATTTTAGCTTTCATTTAGAATTACTTTTACATGACTTTTCTTTGACTTTTATGTCCAAGTATCGACTTGGTCATGGTAAAATAATCTGTCTTGAAACCTTATTATTACTAGCTTAAGTCCCAAGGTAAAAATCCAACAATGTAATTCACCAAGATCTTATAATAACAATGTTTGTCTTCTGCGTAAAAGCAAATAGAAGGTTTGTGAGAACACATTTACTGATTTGACCAAATGCAATGTGATATTTCTATTGGGAACCAGACACACATTTCTCAAATATGCATATTACTGAGTGAAAGAAACCAATTTCTAAAGGCTATATACTGTATGGCTCCAACTATATGCCATTCTGAAGAAAAGAAAAAATGTGGAGACAGTACAAATATTGATAGTTTCAAGGGACTGCGAGGGTAAGGAGGGATGAATAAATTGAACATGGAGGATTTTTAGGTCAGTGAAATACTTTTTTTTTAATTTTATCATGGTGATGGATACATGTTACCAAAAACCCACAGAAGTATAACACCAAGAGGGAACCACCATGTAAATCACAGACTTTGGGTGATTATGATGTGTCAAAGGTAGGTTCATTAGTTGAAACAGCTGTTCTACTCTGTTCGGGGTATTGATAATGGGTCAGTGTATATAGGGAGGTAGGCAGTACACAGGAAATCTCTGTACCTTCCTGTCAATATTGATATAAACCTAAGACTGCTCTAAAGAAATAATGTCTTATAAAAGAGGATACATATCCATTTCAAGATGCAAAAATATTAAAACCCCAACAAACTTGAAGTATGAGGAAAGAAGCAAAATAAGAGGAAAGATCTGAAAGCAAAAAAAGAAAGAATTTAGCAGATAATAGTGGAAATTTAAAAAATAACATAAGTAAGTTAGCAATGAGATAATAAAACAAAGTGCTCAGAATATGCACAATTAGAATACAAGAGAGGTCAGAGGACTTAAATTGTGAATAAAGTACCAGAAAACTAGAACACTGATGTAATAGTTAAGATTTTGTACAATTAAAGAGAGGTATGTATTTCTATACTGAAAATTGCACTCAGTTACTAACAGGTAAATTCACAACCACCGACCAACCAACCAACCAAAAAAAACAAGCAAAGGCAAAAAAGTAGAGCTATTGGATTCTTTTACACCATTGCTTCTTAAACTGTACTGCTTCATTCTGGTTTTATCTTCTTTCATATTCAATGTGTAAAGAGAAAAATTATTAGTAATATACTCTCATTACATGTGAATGTATTTATTTTGTCTTCTCTCTAATTGACAGTCTACTTGGGGATGGAGTTTTCGATTTACAATTGTGTTCTTTAAAACTTTAAATAGATTATCCCATTGTGTTTGTGTTTCTATTATTGTGTGTAGGAAGTTGCTGTCAGCACAACTGCCATTCAGTTGTATGGAATCTGTCCATTCTCTTTAGTGCTTTGCCAGATGTTTCCTTTATTAGTCCATGTGAAAATAAAGATATAATTTAATGCAAGGGAAAATGATACTTGACTATAACAGTGAGATGCAAGAGATGATGATGAAAAATGACAAAATGTTACTACACTTCTGTGATTATCAATAGGAAATTTTAATAGCAATTTATATATTTCTAAATATGCACGAATTAAATAGCAAAAATAATACAGTACAAAATGATAAAATGACATAAGGGAAGTTCAAGCTTCCTGAAATTTTGCCATGGCTAAAAAATAAGATAAAGGTATGAATTAACATTAAATATTAAAGGACAGTTAAATTAAAGCATATACTTACTATATTTCTGTTTAAAATGCAAATCATAAATACAGACAATAAATCTATTAGTATAACTCAAATAAATTTTCAAATAAGAATGTATGTGAAATTGTTGACTATTTTACCATAAATATTAGCTACTATGCATGTGTATACATCTTACAATGCATAGTAAAATACCATTTTACATTGGTGAATTTGTTAATAATTAAGTTTGACCTTTGGCACTACTGACATCTTGGGCTGGAGAGTCTTTGCTCTGGGACCTGTCATGTGTCCTGCAGGGTTTTTAGCAACATCCCCAAACTCGACACACTAAATGTCAGTGATACCCCTCTGACTGTGACAATCAAAAGTCTTCATATAATTATGAGTAGAATTTTTTTTTGACTAACATAACAAGTGTTAGGATGTGAAGGAATTAGAATACATGTGCATTGCTAGTGTGATGTAAAATGGTTCAGCTATTTTGAAAAAAAAATGGCAGTTCCTAAAAATTAAAGATTGAATTACCATATCATCCAGTGATTATATTTCTCAAGGAACCTCAAAAAATAAAAGTAGGAACTTGCATAGATATTTAAACACCCATATTCATGAAACCATTATTCACAAGATCCAAAAAGTAGAAACAACCTAAGTCCACTAACAGGTAAATGGATAAACAAAATGTGGTAAATTCAGACAAAAATATTATTCAGCTGTAAAAAGAAAAGAAATGCAGATATGTTATACCTTCAAAGTACCTGGACACATTCTGCTAAGTGAAGTAAGTCAGGAAGGACAATTACAGTTTGATTCCAAGTATATGAGGTACTTAGAGTGGTCAAATTCATAGACGCAGGGAGTAGAGGGTGATTTCCAGGAGCTTGGGACAGAGGACATTGGGGAGTCAGTGTTTAATGAGTATAGCTTTTGAGTTTGAGAAGATAAAAATGTTTGGATATGAATAATTGTCATAGTTCTACAATAACCTGAATACTCTTATTACCACATAACTATGCATTTCAAACAGCTAAGATGTTAAATTTTATACTTCAAATATTTTGTTGTAAGTAAAAAAAACAACAAACATTCTTTTAGGGACCTCACTAGAAAAAAATGGCCAGACATAGTCAGTACTCCAGCGGTGTGACTATGCTCTGTTGAGGACCACTGAAGTATGATGATATCAGGGATTGTCAAATATGCAAAGATAAAGGAAAACACTTATGCACTAATATTTCAGCTGAAAATTGTTTCAACTTTTGGATTGTGATTTGACAGTAGCTGACTATTTAAAAATACACTATTCTATAAAACAGCAATTATTTTCCTAGGCTATATATACCTTAGAGAGGTTACCACACCTGTGTCCTAGGGAAGAGTCACAGAAATGTTCCCATCAGTGTTGTTTGTAGAAAGAAATCAATAGCAACAACTGAAATGTTAATCAATGTAACATTTTAATACATCCTCATGTATTTATGACATGGAATAAACTATATTCCTGAATACAAATCAGAATGTTATAGATAATGAAACACTAGAAAGATTTGAAATATGCAGAATAATATGATATACTTATTTACAAACATACATAGAGAGGACCTGTGAAAATTTAGGGGAATGGGAAATACGCATTATGGAGCATGTTTGCATACCTGCATGGGCTGGGATGGAGAGATGAGCTAAGGTGGAGATCAGGAGGCATTGCACAGGAAATTCAGAAACTTTTAAACTATTTTTTAAATTTAAATTTCAATATTGAGCACACTGACACTTGTTATATCATTCTTTACACATGACTGAACTTTTGTAATACTGCATAATGAATTTTAAAATAACAAAATTAAAACCATCTGAGCAAATTGTTTCATCATTCCATCAACTTACTGGCTCCAGTACAGTTTTACATAGACATCCACTAACCTTATGAGACATTGCATAGAGCGTTGTGTTTAAGCAAGTGTCATTTTATGACTCATCCCTTCTATTTTTAAAATAATACAAAAATAAAGCTTTTTAATGAAATAACCTTTTAATATAGAAATTATGATTTTATGCTCATGCCAGCTTTGACAAATACTGATTAACCTTAGAGACTTGGATTTGTTTCTGGGTTCTCCATTCTGTTTCATTGGTCTATGTGTCTGTACTTATGCCAGTACCAGACTGTTTTGTTTACAGTGGCCATGTAGTATAGTTTGATATCAGGTATTGTGATATCTCCTACAATGTTCTTCTGTCTCAAGATTGCTCGGGTTATTTGGGGGTTCCATATAAAATTTTGAAATATTTGTTCTGTATTTCTGAAATATGCCATTGGTATTTTGATGGGAATTGCATTAAATCTATAGATTGCTTTGGGTGGTATGGAAATTTAGTAAAGATAGCCTCTTCAATAAAGGCTGTTAGGGAAATGGACTAGTACATGAAATAAAATGAAACTAGACCACCAACTTATACCGTACACCAGAATAAACTCAAAATGAATAAAAGACTTAAGTATAAGTCATGACACCATAAAAGTACTAGAGGAAAACATAGGCAGGATAACTTCAGATATACTACATAGCAATCATTTTGCCAATATATCTGCTAGAGCAAGAGAAATAAAGGAAAAAAATAAACAAATGGGACTGCATCAAACTAAAAAAATCTGCACAGTTAAAGAAACCATCATCAAAATAAAGAGGGAAATGACAGAATGGGCGAACAACTTTGCCTATGATACATCAGATGAGGGTTTGTTCTCAAAAACGTATAGGGAACTCATCCAATTCAACATCAGAAAGACAAACAATGCAATTAAAAATGGGCAAAGAACCTGAGTAGACCATTTTCCAAGAAGGACATAGATGGCCCATAGACATATGAACAGACAACAACACCAGCCATTAGAGAAATGCAGATTAAAAGCATAAAGATATCACCCCACACAGGTCAGAATGGCCATCATTAACAAATCAACAAACATGTGGTGGTGAGGTTGTGGAGAAATGGGAACTCTAGTGCATTGTTGGGAATGAAGACTGATGCAGCCACTGTGGAAAACAGTGTGGAATTTCCTCAAAAGACCGAAAATGGAATGAGATATTCACTCAGAGGTTCCACTGCTGGGAGTTTACCCTAAGAATTCAGAAACACCAATTCAAAATAGCGCATGCACCCCTATGTTCAGAGCAGTGCTATTTATAACAGCCAGGTGCTGGAAACAGCCTAAGTGCCAATCAGTAAATGAATGAATCAAAAAACTGTGGTATATTTACATGATGGAATATTACACAGCAATGAAAGACAAGCCAGTCAATGAAAGACAACTACCATACGATCTAACTGGTAAGAGGAATATAACAAGCAAAATGAACCAAGGGAAAAAAATGGAACCACAGGCATGGGAACAGGAACCAGACTGAACGTGATAAAGGGAAGGAGGCAGGGGGATAATGGTGTGTGAACAAGTTCTTTTCAAAGAACTTGTATGAAGGACCCAGCAAAATGGACAACAATGTGGGAATTGGCTATTGGAATGAGGGTGTCAGATGGGTATTGGAATGAGGGTATCAGATGGGTTGAGAAAAACTGGGACAACTGTAATTGAATAACAGTAAAAATGATTTGTATGAAAAATTGTATTTTTAAATATCTCTCTTAAGTTGCATTTGTCAAGGACTTTGTATATTCCTATATAGTCTCCTGGTTTAGCAAATAATATGCAACTTAACTTATAGTTATTAAACCTTAGTTAACCAAAATAAATTGAAATAGTTTGGGGGATTTACCTCCCTTTGCATTCATGTAATACAAGTAGCAATATGTCTGTATGTACAGGAAGCATGGAAGCTATAATATTAGAGTGGAAACTAAGGTTGGGTAGTCATGACCAAAGTGCATTTGACTCATAAACAAAAAGAAAATATTCTAAAGGTGTTTTTTCCTCTACTGTGTGTTTTGAAAACTGGTATGTAACACTTCAAGAATATATTTGATGGTAAGAATAGGATACAAAAATAGTAAAAAGGACCTTTGTCCAAGTTCAGAGCTGATAAGAAATTCAGAGTGATTGCTTGTGACGTGCATGACAGTTCACTGTACAATAAGTTGAATGGATAGAGTGAACTTAAACTTTAGTGTCTTGCCACATTCCCCTATGTTGATAAACATCAATTTTTTTATTTGTCAAATGAGGAGATGTTTTGTGCATTTGATAGAAAAGATATCCATTTATTTTTTTAAATTTTCTTGCTCTAATATTAGATAATAAATTACTGGACAGTTGAAGATGGCAATGCATTTTGTTGATGGAGTTCCTCACCAGATTTTTAAAAAATTGTGGAGTTTTACAATTTGAAATACTAAAAAAGAGGTCAAAGTTCTGAAACACAGCCATTGTCAGAGTGAAGAGTCTGTCATGACCTTTACATTATCTGCCAAGAATATTTAACTTTCACTCAGTTCTCAGCTTTCATTTTTGATTTTTAAACATTGGTTACCTTATTAATTAATACTAACCAGCACTAAATAAGATAACATAACCAAATAATTAACTAGGTAATGAGCCACTCCATAAACTTGGTTAAAAGGCAAAGCAATTTCTTTGAAATATGAAAATGTGTGCCTTTCAAATAAGCACATTTCCTCTTATTAATTTTTCATTGGGTTAATACAAGAAGATAAAATGATTCATTTTTGTCTGTCATAGGTTTAAAAATATCTGGATCTCAGCCACAAAGGCAGAAAGAATAATCAGAGATAATATATATAGGTTTAAAAATTAATAGATGAAACATTACTGTGGAAGTATGTACTGATACAAAGACTTAACTATTTTATACCATTTTATTGAAAGTATTTTTTGTAACAAAAAATTCCACTAGTTATACACTTCCCTACTGTAACTCAATCTACATGTTATCTGGCTTAAGCTTTAGAACAGGGGTGTCAAATTCATTTTCACCAAGAGCCACATCAGCTTCGAGGTCACCTTCAACGGTCTGAATGAAATTTTAAGACCGTATAAACGTAACCTGTCCTTAATTAGGGGCAAGGAGCTCAGCACTGTCATCAGGCAGAAACAAGGTGCTGGGCCGGATAAAATAAGGTGGAGGCCAGACTGGGCCCGTGGGCCTCGTGTTTGCCAGCTGTGCTTTAGAGTTCAGTCCATCCCATCTAATGATTTTTTTAAACTTTATTTTTATTGTCAGTTACAGATGGGGACTATTACAGATGTCCCCATTTTCCCCACTTTGTGGGATCCACCGAGCCCCATCCCCTCTTCCCTCTGGCCATCACCACCCTATTGTCCATGTCTATGAATTATGCACATATGTTGTTTGACTAATCCTTCCACCTTTAACCCATTCCCCAGATCCACTCCCCTGTGACAGCTGTTGGTCTGTTCCATGCATTCATGCCTCTGTTTCTATAATTTTCTAATCAATTAACGAGTTTACATTTCTTTAACTATATTCAAAGCATAAAAGTTACCTCCTTCCATATGTTGTCCTTGCAGGAATTTACCTTTTTGCCATCATTAAGATGATTCTATTTAATGTAAAGAAAAAAACATAGACTATTTAAATACCGGCTGAGAAAAAATATGTCTCTAGATATATGAATGTGGAATCATATTGTATGCCTGAAGCTAATATAATGGTGTGTGTCAGTTATACCTCAATTAACAACAAACAACTAAAAAACACCTCCACCTATGACCCTTACAGACTGCTTAACTTTGGAGAGACCTCCACAGGTTATGTGCGGGCCTTGAGCCACCAAGGGCTCCCAGGGCACCCAGGCCACCCAGGGCCTGCTGTGGGTCAGAGTCGATGGGCATAGAGATCCAGCCTGCCTGTGCGGGCAGCAAGAGTGCCGCAGCACGCCTAACGTAAGGTATCCTCACGCCTGGGCCCTGGTCAGAGAGTTCATGGCAGGCAGAGAAGAAAGTCCACATATAACAGGAGGCACAGAGGAGAGAGTCAAGGGCTCCTCACTTAATACTACTCTGTTACTTGATGAACATGTCTTTAGTTGGTGCTTCGCTTTACTGTAACAACACACATGCACACCTCACCTTCTTTTTCTTTTTAATATTATTTTCTTTCTTTCTTTTTGCTTTCTTTTGAAATTTGGACATAAATGATGAGTTTTTTAAAGAAACCAACACATAAACAAAAAATGGCATGTTAGTCATTTGATAAGAAGGCATTAACTTATTTTATCAGACTTAATATACATGGATGGTAGCTGAGTCATATGTTGATATAAAGTCATTGAAATGATGCATTAGAAAAGAAATAAGAATAAATTTTCCTTCCTGTCGTGTTTACTTTTAATATTATATTATAACTCTGGTTGAGGAAATACCCAAGGCTATAATAATTCTTTATTCTCTGACACAAATATCTTTACTCAGTTGAATGGTGTTTGTTGACATTTGTTTCTTTCAAGTTATTTTTTTCTCAAGATCTGAACATATCTCAATATAAATAAATATTTCTTTTTAATTTTAATGATAACACAAATTTTATAGTATAGTCAATCACATATTTTTAAATTTGGAAGAATAAACCCTTGAGGTTTCCTTTCTATATAAACTTTATCAGATGCTAGTCATATAGCCAATATTTGGTGTCTAAAATGTACCACCTCACATTATAAAAGGAGGGATGATGGAAATAAATTGATATTTTTAGTTTGTGCCATATGGATTACATTAACTCAGTTTTGTAAGCCTCCCTGTTTTTTGTGGATATCCAAAGTGAGAAGTGTCTCAAATCAAATAAAAAAGACAAGATCATTTTTTCCTAGGCTGATTTTATATAGAATAAATAGATCATTCTTTTCCAGGCAGGTTTTATATAAGTTAAATATTGTTTAGGCTGTTTTTCAGTGATTTTAGCCACCTTTTTTGATGTGTAATGACAAATAAATATGTATGTATAAGGCTGACTTAGTAATTAGCAACAAAATCATTTATGAGAGATATAATTTCTACTCTGAATATCTGCCTTTGTGTGGTGATTTATTCTCAGACCTTTTGAAACACCAGAGATCTGTTCATTCTTTCAAGTCTATAACAAATATATCAAAACCCTGTCTTCAAAAATATGGATGTGTCCATATATTTACTCTTAATAGAGGATTCCACTCTATGTCATTCAGATATTATCCTTTATCATAATAAAATAACACAACTGAAGCATTATTTCATCTGCAGGTAATTTCTGTTCTCCCCTTACCTTGCCTACAGGATCATGCAATACACTGGGGACCAATTACTCATTCCTCTGAGAGAAGCATCCAATGAATACAGCCTTGGAACTTCAAAACAGAGACCCGTGCCAAGGCCTCTGAGAACCAGGATCTGTGGCACTGCGTCTGCACAAAGGGCAGAGGAATTCTTGAATGACAGACAGCAACCCCAAAGCAGTAAAATGAGCAGATGACATTGGGTGGCAGCTTGCTGACTTTGAGCCATCAGACCAGAATTAAGGAGACAAAACTGAGTCAGAGGTATTGGAAATGTTTATTTTCATTGTTTTCCCTGGATTGTTCTAGACACTTTTCATGTCCTAAATCTTTTGCACCATGGAGTCATATTTTTATCCAGTTTATAACTCAACTTTACAAGATAGATAAAATGGCTTAGTTTTTAATGATCCTTTTTCTACTTACATGATCTTTTTTACTGCTTCACTCTACAAATGTGATGAAAAAAATCTACTCACAGAGATGATACCAACAATATCAGCTGTACCAATTTCAAATTATAAAGAACAGAGGATGCAAACGCAAAAAGTAACAAAGTATGTAGGGTTTATAAGTAACAAAAAATAAAATGTATCAAATTTTGGAAATGCCAGCAAAATTTGACAAATTTTCCAAAATTATTCATCTAGTATCACTAGATGCCATATTTACTGTGCTACTGATAAGCCAGAGAATCCCCACAGATCACAAAGTCATAAGGTAGATATCATGAATGACAAATGTGAATGGCTCTAAAATCAGCCTTTTGGGGGGTTTTATTTCAGTGAAATGAGCCACAGATGGGTGCTGTAGGTTATGAATGATGACACCATTGTCCTCCTGCCTCTCCAGATTTTATGAATAAAGGTGGAAAAGAGGAATTTGAAACTTACAATTTACAAGAAGCAGAAGTGTGAATGAAACTGTTTCTTGAGGCTTTCAGGTGGACTTGGGAAGCTGAAATCTACCTAGAGGTGTTACTCTTTGCAGAATCATCCCACATGTGAGGAAACAGAGATAACAATGAGTCCATTCTCATAATTTGAGCAGGTGCTCTCCAAGGCCAGCTAAAGAGCTGGGGGGTGGAATGTGTGACATTCCTTCTAATGTAGCAGAGCAAACCGAAAGTGAGACCACTGTAGGCGTTCTACCATACAATCCCTGCATTTTCAAGAACGCAGAAGAGGAAAAAACTTAGCATTTGAAAAATAGAAGGTGATTCAACCCTTGCTTCAGATGTCATTGCAATTTTAGAACAACAAAAGTATTTATCTTGAAAGGAAAGGAAATCACATGCAAATTCTATTGGTTCCGTAATAAACAACTCTTCCTCAGATGAATGTTTTATAAGAAGGAAAAATTACAACCTCAATAAGTATAATACATCCCTGAAGACAATGTGGAGAATTTTATGACTTTTTGAGCAATATACAGCATTGCTCAAAAGTAGGTTTACAGTTGTGAGTCTATGAAATAAAGTTTATTCTTTTATTATCATTTATTAATTATTGTATTACTGTCCATATGAACAACTGTAAACCTACTTTTGCTTCACCCTGTATAAATGTAAAACCTACAGAACATCTTGTGACTGAAAATGCATCCTGTTAAAAATAATAAAACAGCCTTCAAAAACTAGTGTAAGGAATCCTTACAGATCAATTATATCTAAGTGTAAATCAAATGAATTAAATTCCTTCAAAAGCAAACTTATTCCGTTTAAAAGTATATTATTTAATTAATTTTACTGTAGTATGTGAGATGTGATGTGGGATAAGATCCAAAAAAATAAGTTCCTGGAGCTTAAAACTTATGTCACCCGCACACAGGGTTAGTTTGTAATTGGAGGGCATGGATAGGTAGAATAATTTAGTGCTGATCTGTAGGCACTGACCTTTGGAAAATGTGGCAGGACTGGGGTTATTAAAGCCAAGGGTTACCATCTTTCTCTTCACATTCTTCTAAAGGAGATCTGGTTTTCCCTAAAGGTTTTCTTTCCTTGCTCTTAAGGAGTAGTTATTCTATACCTGAGAAATTTTTGCAAACCACACAGGCAAGAAGGGGGGGAAATACATGTAGAGCCTTCCTGGAGGGCATATACTGTTCAGGAATTTGGGAGGCACGTTGGGAGGCATGTATAATATAAAACTACAAGGTGATATTATAAGGGATTTCTGAGTATGTGTATGTGACCTAAGTAAAATAAGAAAAGTAAAAATAAGCTAAGCTTATTTTTATTTTGGTTCCTGAGTTATGTTATTTTAACCTCAGTATAAGTTTAACCTTAGACTAAAAGTTAATATGTCTATCTGTGTTTTTTCTATAGGTCAAAATAAATACAGTATTATATAGACATACAAAGAAAAAGTTCAGCCATTGTTAACAAATGAGAATGGTTTGGGCAACATCGATATAACCTGACAACTAAGGAGAGTGGACTGGAATGTGAATGAGTGAACAATGATAACTTCACTGTACTAGTCAGTGGGGACAGTAGGCATCACTGAGTGAGCATGTATACTGTGTGGCCATCACATTCAAAATGACTAAGGGAATGAAGCAACAAAACTGCCTCTAATTTTGCATGAAGTTTGAATATTCTTCCTTGGAAACTATTCAGAGGATTCAGGAGGCTTGTAGGGATAATGCAATTAGTGCAACATAAATAAAAGTGTGGCACAAATGTTTCAAAGAGGGTCAAGAATCTGTCAAAAAGGATCCACATTCTGGAAGGCCTGCAACAAGCAGAACGCCTGATAATACTGAATGTGTGTAGGCTGCAATCAGCGAAGATCAGTGACTGACAGTGTGAGAACTAGGCTGACCTAGAGATTCCAAAAACTAGTGTGTGCAAGATTTTGATGCAGGATTTTGGCATGAAACATGTTCTGGCAAATTTGTTGTGCTGCTTCTACCAACATAGCAGGAGGAACATCAAGTTGTGGTTGCTAATGACTTGATTCAAACAGCTACCAATGAACCCGATTTCCTTAAGAAGGTCATCAATAGAGATGAATCATTGGTCTATGGTTATGATCCAGAAATGAAGACCAAATTGCCCCAAAGGAAGTCATCTGGCCCTCTTTCTGAAGAAGGTGCAGCAAAGTTGCAGCAAGATCAAGACCATGTTAATTCTTTTCTGATTGGGAGGGTGTTGCCTATCATGAGTATGCTTTTTCAGGACAAACAGTTAAGGAGTACTACCTCGATGTTCTTCATTGGTTCAAAGATGCAATATGACAAAAAATCTCACAGCTGTGGGCAACTGGTGATTGGCAGCTTCATCACAATAATGCACCCAGTCGTGCATAATGTCTCATGAAGGGATTTTTGGTGAAACATCAAATCACCCAAGTGACTCAGCCTCACTACAGCCCAGATATGGGCCCTGGGACTTCTGGATTTACCCAAAACTAAAGTTACCTTGGAAAGGGAAGAGATTTCAGACCATCTATGATATTAAGGAAAATATGATGGGCTAGCTGATGGGGATTTTAGCAAAGGATTTTGCAAGGTTTTGAAGAGCAGAAGAAATGTAGGGAGATCTATGTGAGGTCCCAAGTTGCCTACTTTGAAGGAAATTGTGATGTCAGTGGCCTATGTACAATATTTCTTGTATTGTCTTCAGTGAATGTCTCTATTTTTCATATAACATGGCTGGATATTTTCTGTCAGATTTGGGGTTTATTTGTTCATGTTCCAAATGATAATATTAAATTTAAAAAGTTAAATATATAATTTAGATCGTCTTCACCTAATAGAAAGCATAATTCTAAAATATTGATAATAAAGTTAGTAACTTTATCCATAATCTTTGAGGGTGTATTAAAATTCCAATTTTTTCCTGAGATAGTTAGCAAGTAATCTCATGCATGCATCACTCACAGTCATCACCTCCCCTTTGGTGCAGCCATTTCTGAAGTGCTACTGAGTCAGGTGCTGCAGGAAGAAATACATGAGATACTGCTTTTACTGATGTGGAGGTACATGTCATTGAAGCAGAAATCATTCTCCTGAGACACGTTCTGGTTTAGAGAGGACTACTATATTGAATGTGGGTCCTCAGATATAATGCAGAGAAAGAGGGTATAAATTAGGCAGTCAATAAAGTAAGAACTAACTCTAGGCTCTACTTTTACTCATAAATTACCTTTCAGTTTATTTATACTGAAAATGTAAGAATTAAATCAGCTGGCCTGTGATTTATTTCTCTCAACATTGTAGGAGGATATTACAGCAGAAAATGAGCAAGCTATAGATGTCACCTAATCTCTTTGTAAATGTACTGATACCAGATATTTTAGTAAATACATTAATAGTATTTGCTAGGAAGAGAGTACTAACTATGGAGTTCCATCAGCAGAATGATCTCAGTTTAGCATTGCTTGGTAAACAAACCTGGAATCTGGGTATAAGGCACGTCTCTGTGGAGAATACCATATAAGTGTGCAGCTTTTTGGAATGTAAAATTGAGTTCTCAAAATGCAAATGTGCTCTGCAGTGTGAGATTATTCAGACAGCTCATCTAGAGACTTTATCTGCTGAATCAGAAAGCAGGTGTCTGATGTGAAGCAAAGAATCTTGGAGCTGCCCTGGATTTCCCAAGCTTCTCTTTGTTTGACTATGACCCCTTATTCTTTGTATGCTGAATTTTATTAACAAGAGCAGATTATAGGCAAGGTGTCTGATTCGGGGGAGTCTCATCTGCCAGTTCAATTATTTGTGTTAGCACAGAGACACTATTTTAAGTTGCTTGGAGCCTATTGATATAACTGCATGTTGTAAATCATTTGAGTTCTATCATCAGTTCCTACCAAAGCGCAATAAACTTTTTTTGGAACTTTCACTTGAATTAATTTTCAATTTGGAGAGAGATGATGGCTGTAGGGTTATATAGTGGAACACCGAAAAGATATGCATTGAAAAAATAAAGAAAAAAAGGAAGTATGCCTGATACAGGGCAGGGTTTGGGCATGAAGAACTAAAAACCTGTGCTCAAAACCAAATGCTATCACGATAATTAGAAAGAAATAACCTCTAACTATTTCTGAAACCTAAAAATACCTAAATTAATAAAAACGGTAGAGCTTGACTAGTCAATGGGATAAATTATTAATTTAAGGGTAGAATTTTGTTAATTTTAGAGAAAAATTGTTCTTTGTCATTTTCAACAAGCTATAAAGTGAATGTTCCTGTGTGTGTGTGTGTGTGCTTTTGTGCATGAACCAGTATATGAGCTTACCCCATTATTAAATCAAATGAGACAATTTAAACTTGAAGTTGGTAGCACCTGCTATCTGCTAGTCTTTGAAATGAGGATTATATTAATCTTTCATCTTATTCAAAAGTATTCATCTGATTAAGAAATGCTCAGTGGTAATGAACATGTTGTCCTAAGATATTTGAGGAAGTAAAGATCACAGAGTAAATTGTCATTATACTATGATTTGTATTCTATAAAACTTAGAAGTTGTCAAAAGTAATCAATATACTTAGAGAAGGGAATCTCCAAATTTATGAGATTTTAGTTCCAATGTTTTGCTTTAGGCAGTGCATTAAATATATATATTATATTATATATATATATATATATATATATATATATATATATATATATGAACAACAACTAGGGAAGGTTTTTAATTCATCACTCAAATAATAGAAATTTTATTTAAAGAAAAGTAAGACTTCTCACTTTTCCCAATCTACCAACAATTAAAAACTACAGTAAAAGTAAAGTAGATAAGTTAGCTAACTTTGCTAACTTAAAATATGCCCTTGCTTAACTACTTCTAAGTGTGTCTTAAGTTTCTGTAAAGTGTTTTTGAGGATTTATGTGAAAATGTATTGTAAGCAATATTTAAAGTATCTGTACTACCTACTTGGCATTAAAGTTCTATTTAAGAAATTATTTCATAAATTACTTGAAAAAATAAGAATTTAAAATTGTACATGCATATGAATTACAAGGACCTTTTCAATAAATCTAACAAAAGATTTATTTTATTTTTTATTTTTTTTAAAGATTTTATTTATTTATCTTTAGAGGGGAAGGGAAGGAGAGAGGGAGAGAAACATCAATGTATGGTTGCCTTTCATGTGTCCCCGGCTGGAAACTAGCCTGCAGGGAACCGGCCTGCAACCCCGGTATGTGCCCTGACTGGGAATCAAACCACGACTGTCTGGTTTGCAGGCCTGCGGTCAATCCACTGAGCTACACCAGCCAGGGCAAATCTAACAAAAGATTTAAAAATAAAAAAATAGTTTAAATCTTCCTGCTTCCTATTAACAAACTGATTAAGTATCCCACCATATAATAAAATAACTACACAGATGTTCTGAGATAATTAAAAAATTTAAAAAGCTATTAAAAATAAAGTGCCTATTCAGTTCTGAGTAAATATTAACAACAGAAGAGTAATCAATTTTAGACATCAAAATAAATTATTCTGTTTGAAACAACAGTTTATTATAATGAGATTTATATAGGTTTTTAAATATCATCTTTAATAAATTACATTCTTATAGACTTCTGACAACTTTCCTCCAATTAAAAATAATTACAATCTCATTGAGCACACAATAATAATAAAAGGGATAATAGTAAAAGTCATAAAAATGTACTGTTATGCCATATACCCCACACTTGGCAAAATATTTGCCTTATATTATCTTGCAATCATTGCCTCTTTTAGCAATAATTTTCTAATATCAATAGCAAAAAGCCTAAGTATATACATAATAATATTTAGTCTAAGATCCTCTGTTTGTTAGGCAGTTTTATTTTGCTCATTTCCGAATGAGGAAATTTTTTCTATGAGAAAGAAGGGAGATTGTCCAAGGACACACAGCTTACAATGATGGAACCTCGACACAAACCCACATCGTCTGAAATGAATGTGTTTTACCGTACATTTATGCTACCTTGAAGGAAGAAAACAATACACATTCAAAACAAAAAAAGAGCTCTAAAGAGCTTTTTTTAATAAACAGAGTGCCAAAGATATAAGGTATTCCATTTTTTCCTTTCAAAATTGTTTCTGCCAAATAATTGACATTTTTATAAAATAAATAACACTGATGTTATTGATGAAGTTACTCATTAAGTATAAAGATGTATTCCCAAAGGGACTCTGAAATGTTTCACTTGCATATCCATCTGAGAGATTAAAGGTGACAGGATCAGAGTTTTCCTTGTTTCTTTTCTTTTAAAGATTTTATTTTTATTTATATTGAGAGAGAGAGGAAGGGAAGGAGAGAAACATCAATGTGTGGTTGCTTCAATGTGTGGTGTGCCCCAAGTGGGACTTGGCCTGCAACCCAGGCATGTGCCCTGACTGGGAATTGAACCAGTGACACTTTGGTTCGCAGCCCACACTCAATCCACTGAGCTATGCCAGCCAGGGCTTGTTTTAATATTATAATCAGTATTTACAAAGGTCAGCAATGGCAGAGTTGGATTTAATCCTGTTGTATCAGTTTTCTAGGGCTGCTGTAAGGAGGGCTATAACTGAATGGTTTAAGAAAACAGAAATGTGTTCTATTTGTAGGTCAGAGACCACATCAAGGTGTCATCAGGGCAACACTCACTTCAAAGACACCGGGGAAGGTCAGCTCCGTACCTGTTCTAGCTCAATGGCTCCAGGTGTTCTTAGGGTTCCTGAGTGACTTCAGTCTTTTCCTGCATCTTCTCATGGTCTTCTCTTCTGTGTCTCTTATAATGACAATCGCTAGTGAGTCGGGAGCCCAGTCAAAATCCAGGATGATGCCATTTTGTGAACCTAAGCACGTCTGCAAAGCCCCTTTTCCAAATAAGATCACGTTCACAGATTCTGGGAGTTAGGATTTTGGATATAGATTTTTGAAGGGTTACAATTCAATCCACTTCTATTTCCACAAGAAAGTCTGCTTTACTAATGGCTGATTTATCTTTTATTTAAAACCATAGCCACAAGATATTCAAATTAAACTATTTTTCTGAAAATTCTAAAACAGCCGAAGTCTTATTCAGTCCTAAAGAAAAAAACGTTGAAAAAAAATTTTTTTCTAATTTTGCTTAAACCTTTGAGTCTGGGAAATACCAGTAGTGCTTCCAGAGATCGCTGCTTGTTTAGAGAGACTGTGCACTTACCGACTGCGAACCGGCAATGCATCTGCCTTGAAGGAAGAATAGAGTGGTCTCCCTCATGCCCAGCTCTACTGATACTCTGTGGAATACAGACACTTGGGTAAGGCTCGGGAGGGTTCCAGAGTCAGGCTAATAGGGCTCCAATTCTTCTCTGCCGTGTTCTCGCTATGTGATCTTAGACAGCTTACTTAGTTAAAGTACCTAGAAAAGCTTTTCTCAACAGACAATGCTAGAGCCCCTGAGGTCATTGTGGAAGTGTCGCAGATTAAGCCCAGTCTTGCCATCTTCCCATGGCTTTTGTGGGATAATATTTTGTTTTTGTCCTGCACCTTACCTGGTGCCAAATTAAAAATCAAGAGGTAAGGGGACTGTATTTCCACACCCATGTTACTCCAAATCTCCACGCCTCCTCAGTATCATCTGGCTCTGTACACACTGCATAGGAGCGTTCAGTTGTCTGTATTGAACCACAAAAAATGGATCTGCTTGTTTTTCCCTTCTCAGTGAACTTCCTAGTCACTTGCATTTGCATGACTAAGAGGAGTGACTCAAGTTGTACTTTCCAGCATCAATTTTCGACCTACATGCCATGGCAGGCACACTGTGTACCACAAGAAATTTTAAAATGTGCAATACCTGAGAAATTTAACCAGGGACACTGATCTCTTTTCCTTTAGATTGTCAAAAAAAATGACAACAGTGAGCACAACAATAGTTGTCCAGTGTGAATCAATCACGGTGATATTCACTTTTAGTTACATTGGCGAAAATATATTTTTGGTGCGACACAGATTTTTTTATTTTATGTATTTATTTTTAGAGAAGGGGAAGGAAAGGAGAAAGAGAGGGAGAGAAGCATGGATAAGCTTCCTACTGAACAGCCCCAAGTGGGACCCTGGCCTGCAACCCAGGCAAGTTCTCTAACCCAGAATTGAACCTTTTGCTTTGCAGCCTGTCACTCAATCCACTGAGCCACACCAACCAGGGCCAGAATTTTAATAATTAGTTTATGTGTCCCTAGATGAAAAATATTGAAAATTGTTGATTTACAGTATACAAAAAAAATTTTGTTTTAATTTTCTGTTTCCAACAATGTACTTTAAAATACTAAAACTAGCGTATTTCAGTGCAATTTACATAAAACTACTGGTTTCTTTTGTAAACATAGATATTTGAAAACAGAAAAAGATGCATGAGTAAAAAAATTCCTGTGAGTGAGTATATATATATATATATATATATATATATATATATATATATATATATATATGCACTCTAGGGTTTAGATTGAATTCGCTTGTAATTATGAAAGTGAGGAATGATTATTTAATTTGATTATACAGACTTAACAAACTAGCATTGATAATTTTTTCTATTTTTTCTTTTTCTCCTCCAATTTATTTTTTGACATGCTACACACTTAAATTTACATTTATATTCCATTAAAAAATTGCAGTGGCCCAAATATATCCTTCGATCTAGAGAATAAAGTTGTCTAAATTCTTTATCTTAAACTTCAAGTTTCTTCCTGTTACCAAACAGAGGTCCAAGGGGGGGGCAATATTTGGCCCACCCAGGGTTGCCAAAAAAACTGCTACAGAACAACAGGGGCCCCTCCTAAGGACAGTATACTAATACCTACTGGGCTCATCTGTCCACCGCCAATTGGAAAGACATCTCTCAATGTCAGAGATTTGTGAAAAGGAAACAAAATATTTACTTACTGATATTTAGGCCTAACGCCTCCATTAAAATATCAAAGTCCTTTAGGGTATACACCTACACCCACACAGCGCTCCCTTCTCCAACTGTCCCAACTCTGGGTACCATAAATCAGAAAAAGAGCACGCGTCCGTTTTTCTAGGCCGCTGGTATCTTCAGCTGTGTCGACTGTCCAGGCAGGATCTCTCTCCAGTTAATCCAAAGTCATGTGGTACCTTCTCATGGTCCACTGGCAAGAGTTCTTTGTACTCATTTCCAGTCAAAGTCTTTCCTGCTTCCCAGGCCACTCGACCAAAGGGGACAGCCCAAAGCCATGTGGGCCTCTTCTACCAAAGCTGCAGGGGTTCTCACTCCACCAAAAGCATGTGGCTTTCTTCTTCACCTGGCTGCAGGGATCTCCATTCTGGCAAAGCTTCATGGTTTTCCCTTTTACCTGGGAAAGAGGGGGTCTGCACTCTGCCAAAACTATGTGGCTCCCTCTTTCACCTGGTGAAGAGGGGACCCTTACTTTGCTGAAACCACGTGGCTCCCCTCCTCCTGGCTGCAGGGGTCTACATTCTTCCAAAATCGTGTGGCTCTCTCTCCCTTTCACCTCACCAAGAGGGGATCCTTACTCTGCTGAATCCGCGTGGCTCTCTCTTACATGACTGCAGGGGTCCTCATTCTGCCCCAAACTGTGTGGCTCGCCCTCTCCTGGTTGCAGGGGTCTGCACTCTGGCCAAAACCATATGGTTCTCCCCTCACCTCGCCAAGAAGGGATCTGCACTCTGCTGAAACCCCGTGGCTCTCTTCTTCACCTGGGCAAGAGGGGGTCTGGACTCTGCCAAAACCACATGGCTCTTCCTCTCAGGGCTGCTGCATCTGGGTTTAAATCTCAGCACCCATCCTCCTTTGCAGCCCCATTTCCGACTCCTCCAACAGTCAGTTACACCTGCCAGTATTTCTCTATTATTAAAAGTTTACTGGGCTGCCATCATTAGTCTGGGCAGGTATGGCTCCATGGTGTGGAGCCAATCAACTCCAAGCTCTCACACAGGCGCTGTAACTCAGGAGACCAGCCCCCAGTTACATCCTGGGTAGAAGTCACTCCCTTCTGCCTGGCTCAGAGCATGGCCACAGCCATTTAACATATCTATGAAACCAGTTAAAGGTTATAGATATGTTAAATGACCATTCCAGAGGTTAGCTGCAAAACTGTTGCTATACAAAACAGCTCTCAATGGCCCTGCTCCATTTGTCCCTTCCCCAATTGACACCTGGGGGTGGGGGGGTGAGGATATCTTAATATTTCCTGGACATCCTGAGCTCTGGACCCCATCCCAAATCCTTTCCTGGGGCCGCCCTCTTGGCTGCCCCCTGTTACATTCCCACTTTGTTTCTTATGTAAATTATGCAAACAACATGCATTACATATACACTTAAAGATGTATATGTTTTGATCCAGCAATTCCACTGCTGGGATTATATCCTAAGAACCCTAAAACACCAATTCAAAAGAACCTATGCACCCCAATGTTCAGAGCAGCACAATTTACAATAGCCAAGAGCTGGAAGCAACCAAGGTGCGCGTCAGTAAATGAATGAATCCAAAAACTATGGTACATTTACACAATGGAATGCTATGCAGCAGAGAGAAAGAAGGAGCTCCTACCCTTTGCAACAACATGGATGGAACTGGAAAGCATTATGCTGAGTGAAATAAGCCAGGTGATTAAAGACAAATACCATATGATCTCACCTTTAACAAGAACCTAAAGAACAAAACAATCGAACAATCAAAATATAACCAAAGACTCTGAAATAGAGAACAGGTTGACAGTGACCAGAGGGGAGAGAGGAGGAAATTTCAGGGGAAAAGGGGAGGGATTCACAGGAATGAGTATGGAGGACACATGGGCAAAAACTGGGGGGGGGGTGGAAATGGGAGGGAGGTGGGGAGCACTGAGGGGGGTGGGCTGGGGTGAGAGTAAAAAACAGAAAACTGTACTTGAACAATAATTAAATAAATTTAAATAAAAATGGAAAAAATAAATAAAATAAAATAGATGGATTTCTAGTCTTTGAAACAAATAAATAAATAAATATTTCACTCCTGTAAAAAAGGATGTATATGTTAAAATGTGTATAAATATAATATAAAAATTTAGTTTATTAATGGCTTGCTTACTCTGAAATTTCAAGTTTTAATTAACCTCTCTATGTATCTTCTGCTGATTAAAATTGCCCCTTTTCTATTATTTTTATTGCCAATTATTTAATATAATCATTTTTCAAAGTTAATTCATGTCCTAATTACAATTATCTGTTGATTATAACAACCAACAATAAATTATGTATTATCTTAATATTAACATTTTGGATAACAATAATATAAATATCTCAATATTATTACCACAAATATTCTTTATTCCAAGTATAAACATGTGCTTTTAAGCATTAATCTCCCAAATAAATTGGATTTTTTTGAAAAAAAAGCCATAATTTATAAGCCATCAAATACCTTTGAGAGTCTAGTTCAAAATCTCACTAGATATTTTGGTTCGATTTGACATTTATTTGAAATGTAAATGAAAATATTAAGCTTCATGTATGAAGTGGGACCCCCCAAATGGAATCATCTTCTGAATGGTAGGCAGCTTTTATTATAGGCTTCTCCCATTAGGTGAGTGTTCTAGGAACCCAACCATATCCAGGTACCAGCTGGCATTGTTGTGAGAGGCTGAGTTTGGCTACAGTAAATTTTTGTTGAAGATTCTCTCAAAGCATTTGCCAATTTCATGATGGGTGAATTACAAGCACCTGTACAAACCATGCTAAGTGTTCCGCAGTTTTTGACCAAAAATAGCACGACCCTCATGCCCCACCCTCCCTATCCACCCATTCTTGCCTGAGTAACTTTCTGTGTCCCTGGATGAAAAAAGGCCTCAAAGGGAAATGTTTTGCTGATATGGAAGAGGTGAAAAAAAAGGCTGAAGTACTTTATAAAAGACATCAAAATTGATGAGCTCAAAAATTGTTCTGAGCAGTGGAAAAATTATTTTGATAGGAGTATTGCATCAGATGGAGAGTATTTTAAGGTGACTAAAGTTTAAATATGTAAGAATAAGCACACATTTTTTAAAGAAATTCTTGATTTGGGGTTATATGCCTTATTTTATAACTTTATGTTTTCTTTTTAAATATTTTATTCATTTATTTTAGAGAGAAGAGAAGGGAAGGAGAAAGAGTGAGAGAGAAACATCAATGTGTGGTTGCCTCTCATGTATCCCCTACTAGGGACTTGGTCTGCACCCCAGGCATATGCCCTGACTGGGAATCAAACCAGTGACCCTTTGCTTCACATGCCCATGCTCAATCCACTGAGCTAGACCAGCCAGGGCCCTAGGCAACTTTTTATCTAAATTTTTCAGTAATTTGTGAAAATTCAGCAAGCTGTATACTCACAATATATGCACTTTTAATATCAATCCTGTGCATATTATGCTTCAATAAATTAAAGAGAAACTTGAGTTATAAGATCTTCAGGTGGTCTTCAGATCATCTCCCATTTTCTCCATTGACTCTGTTTATGAAACCATAGCTCCAGGAACAAACCTGTCTCGTAACCATGAAGGCACTACAATGGCAAAGGCACCCAGCGAAGCTGCACCTGGGTCCTTGAGACTGTCTCACAGAAACAGTGGCATAGCAAAGATATTCTGGTAATTTTTATGTAATAATAAAAATTATTACACACTTTGATACCAATAGGTAGCCGTAGAAAACACCTACAATATGGAAGCAGCTTTGTGACTGGGCAATGAACTTGCAAGAAAGTATTTGCAAAGAAGTGAAATGTCTGGAACACACCATGGAATTTTAGACTTGAAGAAGTTTCTGTTGAGAGCTTCAAGAGCAGTGACATATATTTTACTGGGATGGTAGAAAGGGGATTCTTGCTATGCAGTGGCGTAACGTGTCAGTGGAGGATAAGAAATACACTCAATGAATTCGGCGTATCTCACTACTATTTTAGCACAAGTCCTGAACAGGTCACCTGAATTCTTGCTTCTTATGGTAAAATGTAAGAGGAGATAGAAAATAAAGGAAGAACGATTAAATAAAAAGAAGTCAGACTCAATAGTTTTGAAAGTCCTCAGCCTCTTCAGATTATACTGATACTAAAATAAAAACATGAGTTCCGAATGAAGATCAAATACAGAGTTCTGCAAAAAAAGAAAAAAAAAAGTATGGGGGGCATGGTTTAAAGGCAAAGACAAAGACAAAAATCCTCTGAAGATGTTAAAGGTATAGATCATAGATCCTCTCAAATAAGTGTTTTTAAGAAGAATAAGGACCTTTTTCTCTCAGCAGAAGGCCAAGGTAGAGAAAGCTTTATCATGAAAGGTCTTTTCAAGTTAAGGCCTTTGTCTAATTCAGTACTCCCAACAAAATCTGCAGAACATCCACAAATTTCTAAAAAAAGTTACACATGCAGAAATATCACTAGCATTTACTGAGGGAGACAGACAGTACAGAGTAGAGTCCTTTTTGGACCTTCTGAATTATACCATCAGTAATTAGGCTGAAATTACAGGAAATATAAGCTGAAGGAAACACAGACATGGAAGACAATTCAGAGCACAGAACTGAGATTGCAAAGGATGACACAAAATCAATGGAGATTGACCCAGAGACTTGCAACCCTTTTAAGAACTTTCCACCATTTACCTCACAACAGAGCAGAACTGGTAGGAAGCATCCTGAATTTCACAGGTAGAGATGAAGTAGATTAGGATTCAGGAAGAAGTATTTCAGGAACCAAGGAACTGCACTCACATTAGGACCTGGTATAGAAAACAGGATTCTGAATTTTAAGTAGGTGATGTTTGAAAACCTCTGAAATGGGTGAGTGTATTTTTCATTTGAGAAGGATATGAATCATGGAGGCCTTGGGGCAGACGACCATAGGCAACCTTGAACATGGCCCTCAGTTCTCCCATATCCTGGCTTTAATAGCCATGTATAGTTTCAACCCCTTTATCTGGACACTAACTATTGACATGTTATAATTTTAGTAATACATGAGTCTGATCTGTGTTGACATATTTGAGACATGGGAATAATAAGTAAAGGAAAAATAAAAAGGAAAGCTATTCATTAATCTACCACTTAAACCAACCACTCTTTAAATGTTTCATGCACTTCCTGCCATTTGGTTATGTATTATTGTTGTTTTTTTCCCCTATATGTCCATAAGATACTGGCCAAATAGTGATAAACATTTTGTAGTTGATTAAATTGGTGCCAACTGTGCACAATTACCAGTAATTCCATAGATAGCATCCTAATGCATGATGCTGTCTTTTCTGGAGTTAAGATTTTGCTTCTTTGTAGATAGAATATGTAAACTCAAAATGGAATTACTTGGTTTACTGCTATTAATATATTAGGACTCTTGATTCAAATCAATCCCTTATCACTAGATGCATGATTATGTAGTAAATTATTATTATTATTGCTGCAGTACAAACATAAAATGCCATGATATATTTTTCAAATATATTCTAAATGTCGTGTTTTCAAAATAATTACCTAGAGCCCATGAGCTTCTATTGATAACCCTACCATTATTAAAAGTATTTAAGGACCATTCCCTTCAAAAATGTCTCCAAATTAGTTTTAAAAATGCCTTCCATATTTATATAGTTTTGTAATTAGAAGATAAATTCATTTCTAGAAATATGCAAAGGCACTATGAGAAAAGTGTGGGTTATCAAACAAGGTAATATTTTGTTAGTATTATTTGCCTATAAATATATGTTATTGATACACCTTGAAAACTTCTTTGAACTAAATTCAAAATTAGAAGAAAAATAAGTTCTCAACAAGAGAATGTTCATTAAAATATGGTCTGTTCTTTCAAAGTTAATAGTGTAAAGTTAAATATCCATTTGAGTCTGTACAATTGGCATGCTTATGAAAATAATCTTCCACATTATAATCATATCTAATACATTGTATTAATTGTGCCTTTATGGCTTAATAGAGTTATTTTTCCCCAAAGCATTCAACTTAGACAACATTAATGAGATCAGACTTAATTTGCAATAGACTCAGTGAAATGAAAAATTAAGTGAGTTTGATTTACCACAGTTGGCCAAAAGGCCAAACTAAATTCTTTTTTAGGTGAATTCAACGTCTCTATCCTGTTCTCTCAAAACCCGATCCACTTGCAGTTTGTCCAAACAATTAAGTTTCTGGTTACTATAGCTTTGTATGTATCTCCCATGACATTAGCTAGCTATGACCTTGGACAAGTTGCTTCAATTCTCTGTGACTCAGTTTCTCGTTTTCCACAATGAAATTAATATTTACTTTATATTACTTTTGAGAAGATTAAAATAAGAGACTTCATTACAATGCTTAACAGAGTACCTCCTACACGATAAGCATTTAATAATATTTAGGTATCATTATAATACTATTTCCATTTAATTATTTACTTCATTATTCTACTCCTCCTCCATTTCTATCTCTCCTCTTTTTAGGTTTCACTTCTTATAATATCATTTGTTAATGTTTTCTTTCATGGATGTCCGTGTCCATTTTCCAATGTTGGCCTATTTTTTTCTTTAGATATTTTTTTAATGAACTTAATTTCACTTCACAGACAGTCACACTTCACAGGCAGAGAACAAGTCTGTCTTTTTCAAATAATCTTTTATACCTAAAGCAGAGTTATTGAATGAGCTGGGATACTAAGCCAGTAGAAGTCAAGTTTTATTGTTTTCACTCATGTATTATGTTGCTCTATCAAATAGCCTTACCTTGACTCAAAAGCTCAGTCATATCCTTTAGTCTTACCCCTGGTCACTTTCATATATTAATATGCCATAGTATTTTCATATTAAAGAGCAAAGTCAAGTCTAATATTAAAGCTCCAGTTGACCCTCCAGTTTAAGCTTTTCACTCCCCTCACAAAACCCCCCCTAGACTCAGTTTTACACCTGAACTAAGGACAGGGTGGAGGATATCAAGATTGTCATATTTATCCCATTTTCACTTTTATTCTTGCTCCTCACTTACTTTTAGATTCCAGGTCCCAGATGGAAGGGAACAGAGGAGAGGAGGGGAAAGGAAACTGGTTAAAATCTGATCCTGAAAATTTTTTTAGTGCTTCGCTTCCTGAGACTATCCTGTGAATTTTTGAAAGTCTTTGTGAGAAACTTCCACTGCATTTCTTTCTGGCACAAATGATTCACTTTATTATTGATCACCTCTCCCAGACTTTCCCCAGAAGTCTTTTTTTTTGTATGGTGACTCATACTGGCACTTGCTTTACTTGAATTGCAGTGTTTTTAAGGTAAATCTAAAACAGTTACCTTGCATGCCGTCCACCTGAATGAGGTCCACCAGAATTCCTGCCAAAATATAGACGGTCAGGCTGCTCTCTGTGCTGTTGTCATGGGTGACTATTGCAAGTCCCTTTTATGTAGACGGATCCAGGAAGGGGTTCAGGCCTTAATCTCTATACCCAATAGTCTCTAGTGGGCACAGGTCATAAAGTCAAATCGTTTCTCCTTAAATCATTTATCCGCTATTTGCTAAGAGATCTGCTATCTCCTCTTAGTTGAAGGAGTAGAAGAAGGAAGCAGGCACTCACATGTCCCAATACAAGGAAAGAAAGAAAAGTCCTTAGCGTTCAACAAATACCTCCCAAATAAATGTTTATCATTTGAAATTTTTTAATCAATAATACTTCCTTTCCTATACTCTCAAATTGAATGATAAACTTATGACCATCATCTGATCTCAATTCACCATTTTTTCTCAAATTTTAAGGATCTCAACCAAAATTCTGAAGCAACAGGAACATTTCACTTAATATACTGCTATTTTTCATGCTCTCATTCACCATATACCGAATTTATAATTCTAGTCTGAGCACCAAATCTTGATCCCATTATATTCAAGTACTTGGGAGAGAACATTTTATTCTATACTCCTACTACTAAAAGGTGCTAACAATTTTTATTTAGCATTCAGTCACTAATTAACTGAATTAATTGAGGAAAGTGAATAACAGAGAAATATTAAAGCTGAAGTGTTCTGAACCTGGCCATATTTGTACATGCAACTAAATTTGCTGAGTTTGCATTATTACTCCGTTTATAACTTGTGTGGCCTTAAAGTATTTACTCTCTCTACACTTCAGTTTCTGTACTTTGAGAAGAGTAAAACCACACAGATTGTGATTATTATCTCAGAATATGCATGTTCATCTTTTTGCTCAGCAGTGCAACACAAACACTTGGCAAATCGTGGGCTTCTGCAGTTTCTCTGAATTACCCCTCCCAGCTGTGTTACCCCTCCTCAAATCCCTTTTGTAGAACCCCCACTGTGTGTAGTAATGATGGGAGTGAGGCAGTGCTGCCTTCAGGACCACAGAAGGCCGGTGTTTCCAGCTCCCCCTCAGAGCACAGTCCCGGATGCGTTGTCTTGTGGAGTGGGCAGCAAGTCCTTCCACTGGTACTTGTTAGACCTGCAGGGGGAAGGGCAGGAGGAAGGGCCATTGCAGAGGCAAACCCTGTGCAGGGCACTACAGGACCCTTGTCATTTGCTCTTCTTGACCACTAGGTCATTCTCCTGGCAACTGGCCTTCAGTCTCACCTTTTGTCTTTCTTTTGAACTTCTGGTTCTTCCTCTGTTTCTTTATTTTTGAATTAAATGTACTGGGGTGATATTAGTTAATAAAATAGCATAGATGTCATGTGTCCATTTCTAGGATGTATTATCTGCATTTTGCATGGTGGTCCCACCCCCCAAAGTCACCGTGTGACAGATCCTCTGTACCCTCTACTACCCTCCACCCCTTCCCTGCGTAACCACCGTACTGTTGTCTGTGTCTATGAGTTTTCATTCATTTGTTTTTCTGGTTTGCTCACTTCTTGTGTCTTTTCTTACAACATCTAGTGTAATTTTCTGAGGCAGGCAATGAAGAACCCTGACAGATTTAAACATTATTATTGCTTTCTTTTGTGTTTTCAATTTTCTTGTGAGAAAAAGGTCTGAATTAGCAGAGAATTCAAAATGCATTATTGTATGTAGACAAATTGTTCCTATCGCTGCCATGTCTTCCCCGTGTCTTTTTAGCGCCGTATGCCCTGTTAGTCTTTCTAATGAAGATTTCCTCAAACCTCACGTTTTGCTTTCCCTGTCATTTATTCATTCTTTTTTGTCAGTGACTTCCAGCAATTACTTATCCAGAAAATACTTTTTAAAATATCTCTCTTTCTAACCTGAGTTCCATACTTATATTGATCTCTCCAGTGATTATGGAATGTTCATGATAGGATATTTAGAAAATACTTAAAATAAATATTGTTCAATTTGATGGTACCTCTTTCTTCCACAAATATCTTCTTTTCAGTGCATTCTCTGTCTTGTTCAGCAACCCTATGTTCTGTTAGAGACCCAATCAAGGAATTTAGATATATTTTCTTCAAATTTCCACAGCCAATTACTTGCAGATCCTAGTAATGCAACTTGACTAGGTTTTTACTTTATGCTTTTTTTTTTTTTTGCAACAACATTGTTGCCTTAATTGGGAGCTCGTTATTTTTTCCTGAATTGTTGGGTTTGGTTTTTTACCAATGTTTGTGTCTCCAATGGCTACTCTCTCAAAATATGTGGTGAATTATATACTCAGTCACCAGAATAAGCCTTCTAAGCAGAAACCTAGACTTGGCTATTTTTTCTGTTTTCCTTAAACAACTTCAATGACATCAAGCTGCATGTTTTAAGAGCTTACTTAGTCCAGCAACGCCATTAGTGCTTTGACTAAATTGTAACTGGGAAAATATGATTTTTGCTGTTATATCATCATGTGGAATTCCCTTCCACCATCACAGTTTGAAAGTCCATTCTTTCCTTTTGATTTTTTCTCCTCTGGTCTTCTTTCTCCTTTTCATTTCAGCCATCTCCATAGTCCTTTTTACTTTTCAGACATCTTTCTAGAGCAGTGCCTTTTGTGCCTTGGACATCATGCTTTGGTTTTATTTTGGTGGGACAAAAGCAATGTATTACTTGTTACAGAATCATGGTTTCCTATACAAATCACTGTATCAACCCTGGACTTCTACCTTCAGAATATATTTTACATGGTAGAGAAAAGGACTTGTATTCTTTTCAAATGGTGTTTTATATACCTGATCCCAAACCTGAGTATGATATCTTTCCACTCTCCATCTACTTCCTCTCTATTCTTATTACATATGCATGCAGACACTGAAAACACAGTGTTATGCATGCATAACTGAAAACACAGTGGTAAGCTGGAGCCAGTTAAAAGACAGACAGTGGGTGTATCTTACTCTAACTTTATATTCAGTGACACCACACTGATACCTTGAAATTAGTCTTGGTTGGCATTTATACTAGAAAACTTAGCAAACACAATTTATCAAGTTTTTTATTCATATGTTTTTTTTAAATCTAGACCACAGTTGTTAAACTCAACACTGCTACAATAATTAGTCATTCTTGGTTTGCAATAGATAATTTCCATTTTTTCCCTCATTATACATCTTTCTTCAGAAGACTGTGAATCTGTCCTATGTCTGTGTCCCCATGCATGGTAAATATCAACTTACTTTTCAAGACTCTGTACAAGAACGATCACAATATATCTTCCCATTTAACCATTCATTTCAGAATTATATTCAACCACCTTGTTCTTCCATTGCATTTTCTTTGTGCCACTATGCTGCCATTAGAGATTTCTTTGTATTATTGTCCTCCTACCCATCTGCCAGTAAGTTGAGATCTCCTGAAGGGAAGAGCAAGTATAGTATTCCATTTCACATTAGTCAAAGAGCCTGACAAAATTTACCGTCCTCAGCTGAAACTGAACAGAACATTGATGAGCTGAACTGGCTTTATTAGTAGTTTGGAAGCATCTGTCTATAAAGAATATTTTGTTATTTTTCCTAAGGCTCTTTAATATACTGCTGGCTTTACATAAAAGTATATATTTTTGGCTTTGGTTATTATTATTATTATCATTATTATTACTACTATTTTACTTAAGTGGTTCAAATAAGTTAATATTTCACAGCATAAAATCTTAACAAATATATTGGTCTCTGTACTCAGTTTCCCTTTTTAAAAATTATTTATTTGTTTGTTTGTTTATTCATTCATTCAGTCTTTTATTTTAGGGAGAGGTGAAGAGAGGGAGAAAAAAAGGAGAGAAACATCAATGTGATAGAGAAACATTTATCAGTTGTCCCTCATATGCAACCCAACTGGGAATCAGACACACAACCCAGGAATATGCCCTGACTTAGTATCAAACCAGTGACCTTTTGCTTTGTGGGATGGTACCCAACCAACTGAGCCACACAGGTCAGGATAATTTTTCTGAGTTTTTGAAATCAGAACTTTTCTCATGCTCTAATTCATTAATATAATTTAAGTTTACATAGGAATGGTGTAATGATAAAATAGAAGGTGATAATATCAGAAACTGTTTATTTGCACTCTTGATTTCATATTATATTTACTAAGCACTTACTTGAAAACCTTAAAATAATTTCAGTAAATGTTAGCCATCTTTGTACTTTTGTATTAATTCTGCATTATATTTTATTACATTTTTATGTTTCCTATTTATTCCGCTTTCAAGTAGAGAGAGAAGGAGAGAGATTATAAGAAATCGATTCACATGCTAATGGAGCCTGACAAGTCCGGAGATGAACAGTTGGCAAGCTGGAGGCCCAGGAATGCTGATGATACAGTTCTAGTCCAAGTCCAAAGATCTGAGAACCAGAAGAGGAGAAGGTGTAGTTCCGGTCTGAAGGCTGTCCCTCTTAAGACCCACTAAGAACCAACAATTCAGTCAGAAAGCAGGAAACAAATGATGAAATGAGGTACCACTCCAAAGGAATCAGGAAAGAGTAATTCCTTGTTACGTTACAGAAGAGTCCATATATTTTGTTCTATTCAGGCTCTCAATTGATCGCAGGAGGCCTAGCAACCCTATGGCAGGCAGTCTGCTTTCCTCAGTGTATTGATGTAAATATTCATCTCATCTCTAGGAGACTGCTCTGTGTGGCATGGGCCCAGCTCCCACTTGGAGATACACAGGACCCAAGCCCATGGATAGGTTCTCCCATAGGGCATCAGGCTTGCATTGTACCTAGACTGCTGTGAGACTTGCTTTTGCTAAAACTCCCCCATCCTGAATTGAGACAGCAAACATTTACTGCATATCTTTAAAGCAACTTCCTAAAATCCATGCTAAACCTGCCAAGGACAAGTGTAACCAGTTCAAACACTTCTCCCTTTGCATTTGCAAACGTCCTTCTTCTGTGATGTGATTAGCAGCATCCTCTTCTTTCTTTTCTGTAAAAGGTAACCACTTAAAATCGAACATGTGCATAGTAAATGAGGATCATCGTGTAATGTGCGCAGAAAAGTAATAAAAGCTTGTTACGGCAGGGGCCGAGGCATTTTTCCTCTTGAGAGACAAGCTGTGCTGTCCCTTTTCCTCCACAGGACTCGGTATGTGAATTTGTCTTGTGTCTCATCCATAATGCTGCAGACCTCCACGTCACTCATCAGTGACATCCTCACAGACATACCCAGAATAATGTTTAACCAAATGTCTGGTCACTCAGTGATTTAGTCAAGATGACCTGTAACATCATGATTCTCTACCTCTGACCAGTCATTGATAGACTTCTCTTTCTATGACTGTTCTTTAAGTGCCCCCAGGCTTTATACTAAACCTTTTTTGATGATATAATGCAAATACATAACCAAAGGGGTTACATAGTTAAGTCAGAGAAAAATTTATTATAACTCTTACTCAGCATCTTTTTATAGAGTATTAACCAGATAAAAACACAAGGAACAAGTGATCAATTATTTTATTGAGGAGATCTTCAATAAAAAGATCTCTTCAGTGTGTTGGGATCTGCAACACAGATTCAGTGCCCAGTCGCCCCACTTCTTCCATGTGTGAACCAGCTTAGTTTAGGATTGAACAGGTGAGGTCAATCCTAGGCAATATGTAATGAGAAAATGATTAGGCAAATGAGCCATTTCAGAACCATATTTTCATAAATCCACAAATTGTTTTCTTTTAAATTAAGTAACTGACCCAAGGAATATGCTGCTATAATATTTTATAACTAAGGGGTCTTAACTTTTTTTCTGATGGTAAATAAGATGAGTATCTTTTCCCAAAAGGGTGATCTTTAATATCTTCACAAGAAGTTTATTTTGAGATTGTTCCTCTTCCCAGCAGGTCCTGAAAGGTAAGAAATGAGCTAAAAGTTTACACTTGACCTTAAAATAGGATGATGATCTTAGATTATCAAACTAGGTCCAAGGTAATAACATGAGTCTGTAATGGGAGATGAATTTGCTCTACTACCTTTATTACTCTGACTAGCCATAGAATAGAACTAGAAGGAGAATATACTAACAAAGTAATCTTATAAAAAATCTATATAAAGCTACCCATGTTAATCTGTGTACATGTGGAACCCAGCTTGTTAGTTTAATTTGATTTTTCTCTCAAAACTAAAACTTGAATTTTAAAAGTTTTTGAAATACATTTTGCAGTTTAGGAGTTTTTATAAACCTAGGAGGCAGCCTGGCCTCCAGGCCTGGCTTACACTGACTGCTTCGTCAACAGGAATTCAGCTGTCAAGAAGCCCAGATGGCCAGCTCAAGAATGGTGACCATAAATATCCATTTAAAGCCAATGGGAAGACGTCCTGCATAACTTATATATCCTGCATATCCCACACAAAATTTTATGCTAACCAGCTAAATAACTTTCTGGTTAACTAACAAATAATGAACAATATTTTCCCTCGGGTCAGAAAACAGAATGTATGCCTTAAACGCAAAGCCAGGCTAGTCATGTCTGCCATAAATTGCTAACACCCTTTTCTGAGCACATTGCAGAAACCAGCTGTCCTGGGTCCTGCCTGGGCCTGGGGCAGCTTGAACACCAACCAGTCTTTGACTGACATTGAAGATCTATACTGTGAGCAGCAAGAACACTGCCTGAATGTCTACAGCCCTCTCCCCCTGATTCCTTTGTTTTGCTTTCTCTCTCTCTCCTGATAAAACTCTTGCCTGAACTGAGGTATTAAGATGGGCTTTGGGACAGGAGCCTCCCATCTTCTCAGGTGGTGGGCACATGAATAAACCTTTTTACGTCTCACAAGCACCTGTCTCACAAGTTTGGTTTTCATTGCAGCAGGGAGTTGAACCTGCATTTGGTTTCAAGTTCTGTAAAGAGGAAGGGAAGAGGAAGAAAGTAGTAAGAGAAATGTCACTGCAGAAGTTGTTGAGATACTAGAGGAGTGAGAGACATCCGACCAACCATTGCTATAGCCATTGCCACTTGAAAAGCATGAAAAAGAACACAGGCAACTTCTGGAAGCCCTGACTGGCCCCTAGCTGACAGCCACTGAGGAAATGAGGACTTCAGTCATTCAAACACAAGGACCAGACTTGGGCCTTTGAAATGAATGAGCTTGGAGACAGATTTTTCCCAACACTTCCCCATAAGGGACTAACCAACTGACATCTTCATGATTTTGTCACATGTGGAACAAATAAACACTGTCCAGCCAACCAGGCCTTGTGGTATACAGAACTATGAGATAATAAATGTATCTCATTTTATTTTTTTCACTGAGTCAATACAAATTTAACAGTTATCCCTAATTGACTTTTATTTTTTTATTTATTTTTATGATCTTTTTTAAATTACTTTTATTTAGTTATTTTTCAAGTACAGTTTTTTGTCTATTTTTCCCATCCCAGCCTCCCCCGCCCCTTGCTCCCCACCTCCCTCCCATTTCCACCCCCCTTAGTTCTCGTCCCTGTGTCCTTCCTATTTGTTCCTCCAAATCCCTCCCCCTTTTTCCCCTTAACTTCCCTTCCTTCTCCCCTCTGGTCGCTATCCCCTTGTTCTCTATTTCAGTGTCTTTGTTTTTTTTTTCTGCTTGCTTGTTTGTTTTGTTGTTTAGCTTCCTGTTAAAGGTGAGATCATATGGTATTTGTCTTTCAGCACCTGGCCTATTTCACTCAGCATAATGCTTTCCAGTTCCATCCATGTTGTTGCAAAAGGTAGTAGCTCCTTCTTTCTCTCTGCAGCATAGAATTCCATTGTGTATATGTACCACAATTTTTTGATCCATTCATTTACTGATGGACACCTAGGTTGCTTTAGAGATCTCAAAAGTATGTAGTTGGTTTGGCCTGTCATTAAGCTATACAGTATAAGATATCCATGAAATTTACAGAATATAATAGGCCATATAAAACAAAAATTACAATAATTGATATGAATGAATATGTTAATTCTGGCAGGTGAGCCCTATAATCCCTTAATGGTGCACCCCCCTCCCCACTTCCAAAAGGAAGCTTTTTCTCTGATCCTTAATAATCAATGCTACAGTGAATTACTCATATCTTGCTGTAGTGACTGGCTTAATGGGAAGGTATTGCTAGGGCTTACATAAAAGTCTAAAGTGAACAACCATCCATTATATAGATGTACTGGTTGGGACATGGAGACACTGTAAAAGACATGGGCCTGGACAATATTATGCTAATTAAAATAAGCCAGGCAGTGAAAGACAAATACCACAGTATCCCACCTCTATGGGGATACAAGGAACACACCAAACTAACAAACAAAACAGAAACAGAAGTGTGGATAGAGGGAACAAAATGACAACTGCTGGGAGTTGTGGGGAAGACTGCATGAAAGACAGTGAAGGGATTAGCCAAACAACATGTATGTATGACACCTGGACCCGGACGATGATATGAAGATTCACTGAGGGGAGGAGAAAGGGTGGGGCTGGGTGAAGGTTGGAAAAGGGAGAAAACGCAGGGACAATTAAAATCCCTCAATTTATGGTAATTTGCTATGCAGTCATGGAAAAGTAATTCAGTGTCCAACACTGAGCTTATTTTATTTCTACTCTTTTCACCCGGTTCTCAACTCATCTTTCTTTTTCCTTTTATAATCTCATATTCCTAGTTCATAGAGACAGAACAAACTCATTGTAATCTGGTTCATTAGACACTTTTATCAACTGTGAAACCCAATCAGTAACACACTTGACACATTTTTTTCTTCCATTTTAATGAAAAAACCCTTGTTTTATTCTTTGGCCTCCCCCTTTTTCCTTCCAGTTAACCTCTCTGGTCCTTCCTATTTCTAATCACATAAAGGAATTCTGGCTCTGTTCCCCATGCCCTGTTGGTAGCAGCCAGACAGAAAGTGGAGCTGATGGTGGCTGCTTTGTTGTTTTTGTTTTGGTTTGTTTATTTCCTGCTGCTTTTCCCGTGCCCCTCTTAGGTTTCCTGCTCTTCCATCTAGAGTGCCTGCACTCACTAGCTCCGCCTTTACCCGGTGATCCTGCACCTGTGTTTTGGAGCCTCCTCAGCCCCCAGGGGTGGGCCTGTGACACCCAGCCAGGTTCGCCCAGTGCAGGAAGCCACCCAGGGGAGTGGGAGACTGGGACCGGGGCTGTTTTGGGAGTGTGGGAAAATGCATTGCTCTAGCAGGTTAATGGGCCCAGAGCTGATGGTCATTGTCCTTCTACCCAGTAATGATGCCCACAAATGCACAGAGAATCAGGCTTGAGAGCTACTCAAGGAAAAGGGGTAAAGACCCCATCCCACCAGATACCAAAAATTATCTAAACCGCCTATGAAATGTTGCATGCAGCTGTTGTGAAAAAGATTAAGATTCTCTCAACCCCACTGCTTCCTGTTCGCTCTCTTGGGGCCTCTGTAAAGAGGCAGCAGAGGACAACAGCCCACAAAGTGGCAACAGGGAGGCAGCTTAGTCCCTGCCCCTCTGCCCTGTGAACTGGGCAAGCCACCCGCCCGAGGCTTGCTGCTGCTTCGTTCGCTGTTGTGTCCACCTCTGCCTTTGGCGTCATTTCCCAATTGAAACATGTCTTAGACTCCCTCTTGTCTTCATTCTACCCACTCTGCTGATTTATTCACCGACTTCCCTTTTCCTAATATCTAAAGTACTCGTATATGCTATCTTAATTCACTGTCTCTGTGTTCAGTATCTGATAACTTAGGCTCTCAGTCACTCCAGGAGCTATAAAAAAAAAAGAACAGTTCCAGGAACACTTCTAATGAAAGAGAGAGAGAGAGAAAGGGAGAGAAGGGGATACCCTACTAAAAGACATGCCAGAAGGATCTAGAATCTTTTTTACAGAATAAGTGCAATCTGAAACCAAGGGAATGATTTTTTGATGTTTCTATGATCAACACTAATAGAAAATGTGAAATTACAGCCACTTCATCATCAAAAGAAAAAAGCGCTTATGACCTCAGAACTCTCTGGGGCTAAGTTCTAGGTTATATCGAAATGCGAACAATACAGCCAGCCAGAATGTCACACAACTATGAGAAAAATAGGCAGTGGGTAACAAAGATGAGGGGTGAATATTAATTACATACTCAGTTTAAGCGACTGCAGCAAAGACTGCAATTTATTTCACTAAATATCTTTCAAGATATTGAAACCGCCAATTCTAATGTGCATCAGATATAGATTGGATTTCACGGAGGGCAGAACATGAATAGTGCAGGTGTAGATTATATCTGACATCACTTTGGCACTGCTGTGATTTGCTCAGATGCACCTGTCTGTTTTTTGCATCCATCTGCAACATCGAATTTTACATGGGTCACAATCAGCTCCACGTTGATGCAATATGACAGCACCCTCTCACAGACCATGCAATGCAGAAGTACAAGCGAGTGAATTATTCTTGGAGGCGAACTTTTGACCCACTTGAAAGGAATGCCTACGAATAAGTGCCGCCATTTTTCTTCCCAAGATGGAGGGCCCTGGGAATATTTAATACATCTGCACAAATGGGCCATGAGATAAGAGAAAAGCTACTTAATGCTGGATTTTTGCATGGTTTTTCTCTCTCCTTAATATGCTCTTTTTAATTCCCAATAAGTTGGGAGTTATATTCCCCAGTGAAGTGGTTTTAGAAGTTTGAGTTCTATATTCTTCCTACTCTGTAAAAGTAAGTTTAGACCCTTGAGATAATTGTAGACTACCCTTAGAGTACCTTTTAGTTTTTTTCTTTGTTCGTTTGGAAGCAAAACTTAGTAAAACAAAGTGAGATAAAATAATAAAATAAAATAAAAAAGCCTCTACTCCTTCAGAGTACAATGTGTGGAATGAATCAAAGACATAAGGAAAATATAAATAGAAACAGTCTTTAGTGCTTTGAAAGCTAAACTGAAGCTATTATCTCATTAGTGGCTAGAGACTCATTGATAATTTTTGAGTTTGGAAGTCACATTTTCAAAGCTGTTATTTAGAGAAATCAAATACTCATTTAGGAAGGAATGAGGCAGAAAATGATTTGTGTTTGGTTGCCAGAAGAGAAGCTATTTCAGTAACCCAGGTGTGAGATGATGAGCTCCAGACTGAAGGTGGTGGAAGTTAGCAAGTGAATAAAATGACACATTTAAAGCCATTTGGAAGGAGGGATTGGCAAGATTTGATTGCTTATTAAAAATAAGTTGTAAAAGAAAGAATTATACCAAAAATAACTTCAAAAATATCAAATGGAATGCAAATAATTTACTTTCTGAAAATCATTTCTTCTATGTTATAAAGCAGATGACCATATTTAAAGTGGCTCTATGTAATAGACAGAATGCACATTTAAGAATTCATAAACTTATTCAACAATATATGTTAATTGAGAGTATATGTTAGACCAGGTCCTAGGCATTAGAGTAGGAGTAATGAATAATGAGTAACAGTGAATAGCATAAGCATAAAATACCTGCCTTAACTGGCATTTCTTCCCGTGTGTGTGGGTGGGGGAGACAAATCAAGATAACTAATTAATTGTCAAAATACTTAGATAATTGTAAGTATAATGGAAAAAATAGAATTTGCAAAGAAGGATTACAAGTGCTGGGATGAAGAAAATTTTAAACAGGGTAATTAGATGATCCTCACTGAGAAGGAGGAGCATGGAACCAGGCCGGTGCGGCAGTGGGTGACCTGAGAAAGGGCACTTGGAGCAGAATGAAGAGCCAGTGGGAAGATCCTGAGGACTTAGGAAGGGAACAGCAGCCAGCTCGCAGAAGCTCCAGGCATAATTTAGATAATTCTAACAGGATTTTTGGTAACGCCCATTTGGTTTGGATCGTATACTTGATTTCACACACACACACACACACACACACACACACACACAAATTGTTAAAGGCTTAGTTTGTATTTTTTATTCTCCAAACTTAAAATCACTTATTTACCAAAGAAGTTTTCAAATATTTTACAAAATAGCCTGGAGTCTAGTCAAGCTCACTGTTAGAGTGGCCATGTGGGTTTCAGGCCTTGTTTGTGGCCTGTGTCGTCTACATGTCTGTCTTTCTCTCTACAAGTTCATACTGCTTTCCATTCCAATTCTCCCTCCATCAAAACTGGGTGTTCTTGGCTCTGGTCCAGCCAGTAACTCAGTTGGTTAGAGTGTTGTCCTGATATATCAAGATTACAGATTCAATTCCTGGTCAGGGCACTTATAAAAATCAACTTCTGAAGGCATAAATAAGTAGAAAAACAAATCTATCTCTCTCTCTGAAATCAATAAATTTAAAAAATATATAAAAAATGAGTGTTCTCACCTTACCCATATTGGTATTTGAGCTTCCTTTTCTCATACAGGACATCTGCATTCTCAACAATATCAAGGTGTTTTATTTTCTTGTACAATGTGTACAAATTATATTACATTTCTTTACCAGTACTACTACTACTGGCAAACCTCTGAAGTTCACCATTCATCTTCTTTTTTTGTCTTTAAAACTATATTTTACAAAAAATTTACAATCAATGTAAAGTCTTCAAATTTAATTGAAATGATTGTGTTGGAGCGTGTATGCATTCACTGCATTTAATGAATTTGATGTATGCGTGTTCTTATGTTTGAGTTTTAGTTTTTTTTCACTTCTAGTTGATATGATTTAAATTTAATTGTATTGCTTGACTCTGTTAATTAACAGAGGTTAAATATTAAAGTCTTACTCCATTTTCTGTCCCTACCTGCCCACTGCTATAAATGGTTTAATTAGTTTTGTGTTTATAGTCTGAATTTCCTCTTTTTTTCAAAAATAATATCTCATACATAATTACATGTTTCATTTTCATTTTCTCACAAATGTTGGCATTTATGTACATACATAATAGATACATAAATCTGTCTATTTATCAATCTGCACAATCCTTTTTTCTGAAATGCACTTTGGGAAATGACTTCATATCATAAAATTTTTCTGTTCTATTTACAGCTTTATGATATTTATTGCTCTATATACTATATTCTTCAGCTAGTCTTCTGGGAAAAGTTTATAGGCTGCTTCTTATATTTTATTATTTTAAATAATACCACAATGGATAACTTTTCATATGTTTGTATTGTTAAAAGTAGAACTTCAAAGTAAACTTCTTTAAGTGGAAATGTTAGGTTTTTAGATGTAAATGCAAATGTCATTTTTTTAAACATTGTCACATTCCATATGTGGTAGATATACAAGTTACAAGCCCACTAGCTATGCATGAAGGTGCCTGCTAATCCGAATCTTACAATAAAGTGTATTATTAGGTTTTTAAACTGCATCATTATGAGATATGAAATGGTATCTTAGTATAATTTTAATGTTTGTGTCTCATGATGAGTGTTGAGCGTTCTTTCAAAACCAAGAGCCACTTTTAAGTCTGTTTATGTGTACTACTGCCCTTATGCATGTGAATCTGTGGCTTTTGCATATTTTTATCTACTGTTTAGCCTCTTTTCTCAATATGCAAGAAATATGATACATATGAACAATGGAATATTATTCAGCCATAAAAAGAAGAAAATTCTGTCACTTGCAGCAACATAAATGAATTTGGAAGACATTAGGCTCAGTGAAATATACTAGACACAGAAGTATAGATACTATATAATGCCACTTATATATACAACTGGATGCATTTAGAAAAAGCATTTATGAAATCATCATCATAATATATGCTTTATCACCTAAAAAAGTTTTCTCCTGTTTTTATTTATTATTTTTATGACATTACACACTTACTATAAGACAGACCCTCTTAGCACATATTTAAGTATGCAATACACTATTATTAAGTGTAGGCTCTATTCTGTATAGTCTACCTGCAAGACTTAGCCATCTTGCAAAAATGAAATTTTGTACATTTTTACTGATATTTCTCAACCAAGCACCGGCCTGTGAATCAAAGGGTCACTAGTTTGATTCTCAGTCAGGGCACACATTTGGTTTGTGAGCCAGGTCCCCAATAGGTGGTATGTAAGAGGCAACCACACAATGTTGTTTCTCTCCCTCTCTTTCTCCTTCCCTTCCCCTCTCTCTAAAAATAAATGAATACCTGGCTGGCATAGCTCAGTGGATTGAGCCCAGGCCTGCTCGAGGTTCAATTCCCAGTCAGGGCACATGCCTGGGTTGCAGGCCGGTTCCCAGCAGGGAACACACGAAAGGCAACCATACATTGATATTTCTCTCCCTCTCTCCTTCCCCTCTAAAGATAAATAAATAAAATCTTTAAAATTTTTTTAAATAAATAAAAATAAATGAATAAAATATTTACAAATTTTCTACCTACATCCATCCACTCTCTACTCTCTGCTTCTGTTAACTATGTGGATGAAGAATGTGTTTTCTCTAAAATATTGTAAACATTTATAGTTATTTTTGATTAACATGCTTTATTTAAATTATTTTCTATAATAATAAACTGCCGGTGGCATACATGATAGAATAAAGAAATGATAGAGTTAGAACTGGGCAGCAAATTTTAGCACACGCAGAGAAGTGTAGTCACTAGTTGAAATAATGGCACGAAATTTTGTTTCCAAACACCTGCAATTACTAGCAACCAAATGGAAATAAATAAATGGTTTCTGAAATATAAGAGAATGTGATACATGTTTAAAATTTCAATACATAATCATAATTGCCAAAACACTCTAAAATTATAAAGTACTTTTGAATAAAGAGGTAGCTCTAAACTTTTGGAAGGTTAAGCTAGTATAAATAGAGCAGAACTCTATTGGACTCACAGCGGAATTACAGATAAACCGTATGTCTAATTAAAAACCAGTAGTATGTTTTAGTAAGAATTCACCATATATCTTTTACTTGAAAAAATACACACAGATATTTTACTCTTTTAAAAGGATTCTGTTTAATAACTAATTTAGAATAAAGGTCAGTTTCTTGGAATTCTAAAATATGTGGTTAAGTCTGAACTTTCTGTACATGACTCATTTAACATATCCTCATTAGATTAGCGGAGTAGAGTGACTTAGGCAACCCAATTGCGTTAGTCTGTTAGGACTACCACAATGAAATACCACAGACTGGATGGCTTAAACAGTAGTCATTTTATTTTTGCTAGCTCTGGAGGCTGGAAGTCCAAGATTAAGGTCCCAGCAGAATTGGCTTCAGTGATGCCTGTCTTCCTGGCTTGTGTGTGGGTAGTCATCTCCTCACCGTGCCTCTGCACGGCCATGGCCTTTGTGGTGTGCATGAAGAGAAAGGCGGTGGTGAAGAGAGCAAGATCTAGTGTTTTTTCCTCTTTTTACAGGGACAAGGTTGGATTAGGGCCCAATCCTCATGACTTTATTTAACCTTATTTATTTCTGTAAATGCCTTATCTCCAAATACAGACAAAATAGAGGGTTAAAGTTTCAATATATACATTTTTGGGAGACACATTTCAGCCCATTATACTCATAAAATTAAAGACCAAATAACAAATGTCGAAGGTTTTTAAAAATACCCAAATTCCATGGTTTCTTTTCACTTTGTAGTCTTTCTATAGAATGGGTATTAAAAAACAAATAAATGGTAGTTTTATAATTATCAATTATGCTACTGTGTAATATTAATCCAGGAAGCTTTTGAAAATCCTTCATTAAGGTTTCTTTTGTACCACTTTTTCAAAACTGTAGTGTCTAAATTTTTGAGAGTTATAAATTATTTTATTGCTAATATGTTCATTTGTAAAGTAGTTGGCATTTTAAAAGAGGTTAGTCACTTTAAAAAAAGTCAGTCATTATTTTATAATATGTCAATTTTATTAATAGCAAATTTACATAATCAGAATTTAATTTAACCACCCACATTATATAAATAATCAGATTTTAATGGATGATAACAGGACCATTTGAGGTTCAAATATATACATAAAGTATAATGAAATACTAGAGATACAGATAAGATACTCCACTCATCACTTCCACTTTCCTCCCTGAACAGAGTTAAAAATTAGACTAAATTTGGTAAACATTTTGTCATAAAAATTGTTGTTTTCTTTTTGCTGAATTTCAGGCACCCATACAAACATACAGGCATGCTTTCTGTTCAAAAATCATGTATTTGGGATAACACTGTATGTCACATTTTTTACCTGGATGCAATAATTTATTATTTTTAAATGTATTTGCACCAATGTATATAAAAGGAATTCATTCATTCAACTACTATTAAGAAGTTAATGGCATTATATATCCAATTCTCTAATCTAATCTCCGAAGCTAAAGCTCTTTGTAAATGATGTTCTCTGGTTTCATTTTAAAAGTGTTTTCCAGTCTATTTACATAATTTACATAGCTCATTTAAAGACAAATACAAATTATTTTCCTGAAAGAAATTAAGAAGTGCATGTGTGTGTGTCATTACATTTTATGATCTGGCATGGTATTTTTTTCTTTTTGTTTCTACATAAAATTAATTCAGAGTGGAATCAAAGGCATGAAGTGCTGGCTTGTCTACCCAATGTTAAAGTTTCCCCAGACCACTCAAAATCTCACCTCACTCTGCTCATGCAAGTAATGAAGCCCAAAGAGATCCAAAATTTATTTTAATTTATTTATTTATGTTTAATTGGGCAAATTGAGTATTTCTTTGTACATTTTCAGGAACAGGATATTTAAAGAATGAATGAGTGAAGAATTTTAGAGAGTTTATTAATTATGCTGAATATTAAGCATCCCGTCTTATCCAGTGTTGGTATTTAAGATTCATATTCTTTGTTTGAGTACATTTTCAATTTGGATTATATCTGTATGAAAGAAAAGTCACATGCAATAATATTTCTTATTGTATTATATTTCTCTATTTCTCTTAACAGTACAGACAATTTTGAGCAACTTAAAGGGGAAAAAGTATTTAAAGTTTACCTTGATCTGTCAATAAACCTCAGTCTCTGAGCAGTGAGTGTAGCAGATGTAAAACTTACATAAATGTCCAGTAGACATGAAGATGTGGTCCCATGGAGCCATGTGGCATCGTTCTGGGAAATGATCAAATATCTGAGATTCAGAGAACTATAACAGTCTGGCCGTGCTTGACTCTATCAAAGACCAAAATAAAATATTTACTAATTAGATAATACATAATTCTCTTTTGTTCTGATTGTTATTGCCAAATTAGTTTTAGCCCAATCAAACCGGTCCTAAAATTTGAAGAAGAAGAAGGGAAAAAAACCAACCCAAAGTTAGAATCATAGAATCATACTCTTTTAGAAGTTTTTTTGCAGAGATGCTCAAATTCTTATCTATAGTTTTCCTCTGCTTTTTTTTCTCAGTCTTCTCACACACACACACAGACTGATTCTGTATAGATATGTTTAAAAAACAATGTCTTCTGCTTTATTAAAATACCACATTACAAAGTTTAATTTAATGTGAATAATTATGAAACAGTGATTTATAATATTTGCTACACAAACTAAATATATTTATCCAATAGTAATCAAATATGAATATTTTAGTGTTAGAATTCTTCCAAGAATGATATGAAGTGTGATTTATGGCAGCTTTATCTCCTACAACCTTCAATTTGAGGTTTAGTAATTCCTATTCATTTTTGAACTCTAGGTCAGTTGCCTCACACAAACACACACAACTGGAATATCCTTGTAGTTACTTCATATAAATAATTCAAAATTATTTCATTAGATGTTTCATAACAATAATCCTAAATATTTTAGTGTTAAGAGAGAGTAGCTTATATAATGCAACCTCAAGTTATGTATGACTTCATCTCTTAATATTTATCTGAAGAGTTAATAACTGGTTTATGCTCTTGACTTTAGAATGGCTATTTTTGATGTAACTTTTTATTTTTCACGCCCTGCTCTGTTTCTTTCTTGTCAACAGGGCAATGGGCTTTGTTTTGAGTAATCGTGAGACCTGGGAGAAGAAAATAATGAGTAATCATGAGACCTGGGAGAAGAAAATAAATATAGGCCCACATACCATATACAACAATATTTCAAAATGTGTTATGAAAAATGTTAAAATATTTTCTATCTTCTAACCTCAAAAATTATATATTTCCAACAACAAATTGAAAAAATTGATATAAAACTATATTTTACCTTCTAGTACCTTTCTATATTCTTAAAAATAGAGCTCCAGTGAGAGGGGCTTCTGTTCCCAGAGTCTATTAAGTCTCTGTGATTGTTACTTGTTATTTAGCTTTGTGTTGCATTTAGTAGCATTTTCTGCACTCATTACATTTTCAACTAAGGGTCCCCAATACACTTTACATGTATTTCTAATATAACACAAAGAATAAATACTTAATATTTTGAAACAATAATAGACTAGCTGCCGACTTAAGGTTGTGAAGGAGTTCTTAAGAAAAGAAGTAAAACATAGCTGCAGCCAGTGGTGCTAGAGTACTGATAACATAAAAGGGTTTAAAGAAAATCCATTCACAAGAGACATCATAAATAAAGGTTGATTGTTTGTCTTTTTTTTTTTTTTAAGAAAGAACCTTTTAATGAAAATACTGTACAGTATCTGTGGGATAAAGCCCAGGCGGCCTTGTCTAGGAAGGAATGGGGGGGGGGACCCAAGAGGCTTCCTGTCCCCATGGGGACAGCAGAGCCAAATGCTACCAAAACAAACAAAAAAAATGCCTGGAAGGGTAGCCCAGGCGGAAGCTGCCCGCACTGCGGCCCCTGGGGGGCCGGGCCACGCCCCTAGAAGGGGCTCCCGCAACCAGGGGCCAGGCAGGGGAAGCACCTCTTCCCACACCATGGAATTTTATGCAGCAGAGAGAAAGAAGGAACTACTACCTTTTGCAACAACATGGATGGAACTGGAAAGCATTATGCTGAGTGAAATAGGCCAGGCATTGAAGGACAAATACCATATGATCTCACCTTTGACAGGAAGCTAAAGAATAAAACAAACAAGCAAACAGAAGAAAAACAAAGACGCTGAAATAGAGAACAAGTGGGCAGCGACCAGAGGGGAGAGGGAAGGGAACTTAAGGGGAAAAAGGGGGAGGGATTTTGAGGAACAAGTATGAAAGACACAGAGATGAGGACTGGGGGGGGGGGGGAATGGGAGGGAGGGGGGAGACCGGGCGGGGGGGGGGAAGAGAAAAAAAAATGTACTTGAAAAGTAACTAAATAAAAATTTAAAAAATAATAAATAAATAAATAAATAAATAAATAAAGGTTGAAAAATCATGTTAAGAAAATATACCTAATGTGTATATGGGATTAAGAGGGTAATGTTTACTTTATGTTTCTTATATTTCCATAAGATAGAGAACATTCCCACCATTCCCCCTAAAAGGGAATTTAGTTGGAAGGAAGATTGGTCTCAATTCCATATATGGCAAGGAGAAGCGGAAATTTGTAGCCAAGGAACAGGATGAAAAATGACCAAGATGATCAGAAGTAAAAAGGGGATTCAGGCTAAACCTCTCCAACAGGGTTCTGGCTGAGGCCAGGCCACACACCACCTGCAGAATGGAGGAGGTTGAGGAACCAGATTAGATACCAAGCATTCTGGCTAAACTGACTCAGCACAATCCTTGCTAAAACTGAACAAACTGGACAATGCAGTTATCCAGAGGTGACACAGAAGCCGGAAGTCAGGGCCTAGTTGAGAAGAGAGTGCAGGGGAGCCTCAGTAGGGTTGCGCCAAGGACAGAATCTCTGTCCCCACAACTCCTTGAAACCCATTGCCAGCTTTGTTTCTCTACAGCCCTTATCATCTTCTGATGCAGCATGCAGTTAATTCATTTAGTTGGTCACTGTCCATTTTCTATGCCAAAATGTGAATTTTAAGAGAACATGGATTTCTCTATCCAATCTTTTTTTTTGCTATTGATCCATCAACTAAAACATCGCCTGCCCACAGAAGGTGCTGAATAAACATTTATTGATTTATTATTTATTGCACAGTTTCTGTTGAGCCTTTGGAATGGAGTCATTCATGAAAATGTCTTTTAATAATACTTAGGATAAATCTTCAATGAACAATAGCAGTAGTCATTTTGTTGTTGTTTTAGTTAAAAAATTAGATTAAGAGTTAGTTAATATAATACTGTATGTAGAAAGTGAAAATTGACCATTTAGCTGGCAATCCAGAATAAAAGGTGTTATTCGCACACTGTTTGCCTCTTAGATAGAGTTGATTACATTGTTGCCAGGAATAGTAAGTGAAAGAATTCACTGATTTTATTCCTGTGGATGTTTCTCCTCTCTTCCACTCACGGCACCTGAATTGCTACTGATAAGGAGGCATAAAATTTGATGAATATTCTCTAATTTATTTCTGCTTTTTAAGTGTGCAGAACACAGGCAAAAGAGAAAAAAATCAGAAAGCCAGAAACCTCGCCATAAGGTCAAAATAAGAAAAAAATCAGGCCCAACCTCAAAGAGAGTTTTAGTTGAAATATACATTTATATGTAAACATAAAAACATTATACACCTTAGCAACAAATTAATGGATTTCAGGTACTCTTGGAAGAAGAACTGGGATACATTAGTCAATGATTTGCCTAAATGTGACTTATAGACTTCTTTTTTTAAAAAACTTTATTTTTATTGTTTATACTTTTACTGTTTTTCCCACTTTTCCCCCATCTCCAGCCTTCCTCATCTTCTCCTTCCCCATGAACGTTTGATGTATATCATCAACATTTCTATTTAAACACACTCACACTTTACAAAATAAAACTAGATTAGTTAACTGTTAGTGTTATTCTAATGCCTCTGTTATATCCCAATAGGATGAAGACATAAATTCACTTTAAATGGAGAAATATATTAATACATCCTGATCACTTTTATTCCATGAATAATCTCTTTTGCACTGTAAAAAAATTAATGTCTCTCTACACCCTGAATAATTAATATGCTCTCTTCAGTCTTAGCAGCAGCATAATAAACGCACTGCACTCCTGGCAAGCCGAAGACTCTGTTCACAAAGTGTGGTAGATTTTTTAACAGACTTACCGTGTCCTTCAAGTTATCTGCCTGCTAATTAACAACTGGGCTGCCATTCAATCTCTGCACTCTAAATCTTTCTCAGTTTTCTGATTGATCTGCAAGAACCAGATTCTCCATCAAAGTTAGCCATGCAAATGTAATATTTTATTTTAAAACTTATTTCTCCAAGCAAGAGAACTTCTGTTTAATACAGAGTTAAGACTGTTGACTTCTGAAGTTCTTATCTGTGCTGCAACTTTAATAGCTTTATGAACCTGGGAAAGTAGTTTTCTTATCTGTATGATGGCAGTGGTAAAAATTTTTAATCTTATGGATAAGATACTTGGATTAAATAATGCCAAATTCATGAACTGATTAGGACAGTAACTAGCACATAGAAATTCCTTTATAAATTTTGTTATTGCTAATAAGTGAAATTTACAGTCCTCAGTTTAAAAATAAATATTACATTTTTATTAATTTCAGATGTATGTGAATATCATTTCATAGAATTGATAGTTTTTAATGAGATGAATACTATTTACATTTGATTATTATAGAAAATTAAGCCATAAGAAAAGTATTACATGGTACATGTTCATGCATCTCACCAACACAGATAAAATTGGGCCACACATGTAATTTCACCTCATCTCTTAATGAAGCAAGAGGACTTCTATTTAAATTCTCCTGAAGAAACAAGACTCATATTCAGTGTAATTAAATATTATTAATAAAACCAAAACAATTAAAGCTTAGTGGTGGGAACAATTCTTACAGGGACATATATGTAATTCTTATAATCCGGAATCACTTTCACTAGAAAAAGTACTATAACTGTAACATTGTGGAGATAGCAAACATTTGCTTTGCTGTGAGCATTAAAATAGTCAAGGAAAGATGCTGTTTGGTGGTGTTGGGTAGAGGTCTTCCCTGCAAAATAACAGGTTTGTAGTGCACCAATTTCAAATGTACAAAAACCACAGACAAAAAGTTCCCTGGCAGAGAGCATAGAAAACAAACAACTTTGTCCCCTCAGAGGAAGGCCAGCAACTGTGGAACAGTGTTAAAGCAACTGAGCACAGAGAACTTCAGCACTAAAACCTGAAAAGGCAGCTGTATATATAGTACAGCAAGAAAAGTAAGAGTGATGGGAAGACCTACTAAAGCAAGACTTCAACAGAGATATTATAGGAGAAACTAATCAGAAAAATAAAGAAAATATATGAATATTTACACTATGCCAAAGAAGAATGGAATTTTTTAGTAATAAACACTGGTAATGTTATCACTGATTTACTACAGAGGTCAGTTGGCATCAACAGTGAAGCATCAATGTAAGAAGAGAGCCATTTTGGGAAGTAAGTCATGACAGATGTTAACTCAGCATCCACTTTGTGTCCACTTCTTAATAAAGTTAGTCCTGAGAAAAATCCTATTACCCATTTATACATCCCTCGCCCATCCTTCAATCCATCCATTAATGGTCAATTCATCGGTCTAGGAATCTTTCATTAAGTACTTGTGTTTCTTTTTATATGTGGCAATGTTTATTTAAAATACGTATTTATATTTTGAAAATCTGGTTATATGAACCTATTCGTAATGTGAAACTCTAATGCTACCTCAGTCATTTATTCTTTGAAGTTGAATTCTGAACTTTCTGACAGCAAAAACCCTTCACATGGGTAGAACCCCTCATGCACAGGTCAACATCTCGTTGCCTATCTACTAATACACAGAACTCCTCATTACTTAGTAGAACATTATGGAGAGGCTGCTTTGAATAAGGATATTCCATTTCCATGGTTATAATAAAATAATTTTAATCTTAGTCTGGTAATAAACTCTTTATTAAAGTGTTTATTAAAATATAATTTTGTGCAAATTACTATAATTTTATATACATTAAATATATATATATTTTACTTTTTAATTTAATTTTTTAATTTTTAGACAGAGGGGAAGGGAGGGAGAAAGGGAGAGAAACATCAATGTGTGGTTGTGTCTTGTGCATCCTGTACTGGGGACCTGGCTTGCAACGTAGGCATGTGCGCTGACTGGGAATCAAACCACTGACCCTCTCATTCACAGTCCAGCACTCAGTCTAGTGAGCCACACCAGTCAGTGCATGAAATGTACATATTTAATTAGAAACAATTCTAGGTTTGTAAAAATGAAAAACTATAAGTTGTCTCCCTAGTCAAATTATTGTCATTTTTAAGTTGATATTCATAAAAAGTAGGTGGAAGCCAATAGGATTACAAAACCCTTTGGACCTAATTAATATACAATGCCATTATTTAACCATAGTGTCAAATACCATCAAAGGTATGTCTTCCTTACTTTATTTTTGAATCAGTCATTCAAAATCTATGTGAGGGAGATATTAGTTTAATGTATAATCATCATACATAATCTTACTTAAAAATTATAGCTATGAACTCTCTTAGAAATAAAAATACTAAGCAATGTAAACAACTACAATATTTATAGCAAATGTTATTTGTTTAAATGCCTATTTTCATGTATTCCACTGATGATCAACAAATATTTGTGATGATGATGATGATTTTTTAAAGATTTTATTTATTTAATTTTTAGAGGGGAAGGGAGGGAGAAGAAGATGGAGAAACATCAATACGTGATTGCTTCTTGTGCACCCCCTGCTGGGAACCTAGCCTGCAACCTGAGCACCTGCCCCAGGCTGGGAATGAAACCTATGACCCTTTGATTTGCAGGCTGGCACTCAACCACTGAGCCACACCAGCCAGGGCTTGACAGTATTACCTATGCTTTCTCATAACAATAGTAGATTAAACACAAGTAAATAATTACCTAAGAAAATACGTCATAAAGTATTTATAGAATCAATATTAGCTCTTTGATACTATTGGTTAATTTAAAATATTTTAAAAATCCCTTATGCAGTTTATTTGTTACTTTTATCTGTCTCTCAGTTGAGTAACCATCAAAAACAAAGGTGACACCATTTTTAGCAAATATAAAAAAACCCCGTTTGAGTCAGAGATTGTGATGATCAACTTTATGCATCAACATCTCTAGATATTTGAGTAAATGCCAATCAGGATGTTTCAGTGAAGGTATTTTTTAGATGAGATTAACTTAAATTACTATGCTTTGGGTAAAAAAACAGATTACTCTCTATAATGTGGGTAGGTCTCATACAATCAGTAGAAAGCCTTAAAACATAAAGACAGATTGAAGTTCCCCAAGGAAGAGGAAATTCTGTTTCCACACTGTCTTCAAACTACAGCTGCAATAGTAACTTTTCCCCAGGTTTCCAGCCTGCAGCCTTCTCTGCAGAATTTGGACTTCATTGTCTCTACAATCATTCAAGCCACTTCCTTATAATAAATTTACCTTCCTCATTTATATATGTATGCATATATATGAGAGAGGTATATATACACATACGCACACAAAATAGTACTTTTTTATTTATCTACTCATATATATTACTCTCTAATATACCTCCTGGAGAACATTAACTAATATAATATTAATAAACAAATTGGTATTTATTAATATGTCAGGTAATAAATTATATAATAAAATATTTCTTTGAAATTTTGAGTATTCCTTATACATTATGAGTATTACTATGAGGGCAAAGTGATGTCTATTTTTATTCACTTGCTGGTGACCATAAGAAAAAATAAGCACTGAGCATGTTTTATCATCTAGGTTAATTTTATTTGGAGGTACTTTAGTTGGGTTTCTTTTCAGAATTCTGAATTCTTTGCTCTAAGAGATGTTATAACCACATTGTAAAGCAGCCGCACCAATTTACTGAAGGAGTCAACCCAATTTCTGCAAGTTCATTGCTGCCATACCTAGTCTCTTGCACCTGCATTGATTGAACTAACAGTTTTAAAAGTTTCCTTGAATGTCCGACTTTACTGCATTAGCAACTGAAATCTGTTATCTGCCTAGAGAGTGATTTGCTTTTCTATATCTTTTAGATGTGAGTGCATTCATGGATATATTCCAATGATAAATATAAACTTATCAGTGTTGGGAATATGTGTAAATGTACGTATATATTTTAAAGTGCACATCAATTAAGTAATTCTAAGAGCTTTTAAAAACGTTTTATTGTTGTTCAATTATAGTTATCCCCATTTCCCCATTTCTAAACCTCTATAGTATTATGCATATATTTACTATTATCATTATGATTACCAAAATGTTATTCCTTTAATAATTTATTCAATGCCTGGGGGTCAGCAAAAGTAGATCTGCAGTTGTAATACAAGTAAATAGTTAATAATACAAGAATAAGAAGTTTCACCTACTCGCAACAGTAAATCTACTTTGCCCAACCCTGCACATAAACTGATTAAATGGGTGTCTGGCTCCTATTGTGAAAATAAAGTTTAAGAGTAATACTTGGCTTCATATGTATCCCTTTTGGTAAATAGCCTCACAGCAGCTCTAGTAACAAGAAACAGTCTTAGCCAGTCTGCCGTGCTTATCATGGAGCATCTCAATTGTTCCTCTGAACTTTGAAATCATCTGATTGAGGAGATAATTACGGTAATATATTTAATAGTCTTGCTAAAGTAATTTTAAAACAATGAGTATGCTAAAACAAATAGCTAGAAATTGAAGTAAAGAAGATATCTCCGAAATACTGAATTATTAGTCACTTGAAAATATATAGAAATATTTTAACATGTCTCTTCTTTATTCTCTATTATGCCAATTTTTATTCAATTTAGATAATCCTTCTTTCCTCTATTACACATGTAACCATCATTTATTCATCAGCAACTATAATTCAGAAACATCAGTATATCATCTTGTGGTTCCAGACTCATTTCAAAAATTTATATTTAAGTCAAACGTGACGGCTATAATAAAGATTCAAGTGTCTTGAAAATGCTCACGTTACAAAACTCAATGTTTCAATCAGATGTGTTGTCTTTGTTCTTCTACTGCTACCTCACTTCTTCCCAGTGTTGATAGATGGTAATTAATATTCCATTATTTTGGGTGCTGACATAGAAAATGTCCAGTGGCAAGTACATGCGCAGTGATTCATTGTACTAAAATCTTAGCTGCTGAGTCATTACTGAAACTCTTCTTCCTCTACTTCCTTTAAAAGAAACACTTTTCAATATTTCTCTTCTGTAAAATAAAATTACTTGTAAGATGATTGTATAAATAATTATTATATTTAACTCATTTGTGTTTTTCATTTTTAAAACATTTCTCATGACAACTACGATTCTGGTTAATTCAAGATATTATTTGGAGTCAAGTAATGACCAAGAAATCAAGGTCAAAATTACTTTAGTAAGAGTTTCATGGTAACAACTCATATCTGCGTTCTGCACAATATTTTTAAAATTTCATTTGACATCATGTAGTTTTCAAAGAAAAAACAATGGAGTGTACTGAATAACTTGTACTTTTCTGCTGATAATTGAAGTGATACATGGTGCTTTCCCCACAAATTGAGCCTACAAATATTCCTGCTTGCTCCTATTGTCTAGATAGATGTTTTCTGTTTTCTTAAAGATGAATTTGTTGAGGCCGTGGCTGGTGTGGCTCCGTGGATTGAGTGCCGGCCTTCGAAGTAAGGGGTTGCTGGTTGATTCCCAATCACTGCACATGCCCAGGGTTGTGACCAGGTTCCCAGTAGGGGGCATGAGAGAGGCAACCACACACTGATGTCTCTCTTCCTCTCTTTCTCCCTCCCTTCCACTATAAAAATAAATAAATAAAATCTTTAACAATAAAAAAAAGGATGAATTTGTTGCAATCCTGACACTTTCAGTATCCTCTGGGAACCTGATCTATCCATTATTCCATGTGCTTTGAGTGTCTTCATTTGTCTAATTTTTATTGGCTACCTAATAGTCACACACAAACATCATGCTTTTGTCATTTTAAAGTTTTAAAAAAAAGTGAATAAAAGTGGCATTCAGTTTGGCCCTGAGCCTCTTTAAATTTTATGGTGTATGTCTCTTTTCTTCCACAGAAAATTTCCTAAAAATATAGACTTCTATACGACTTCCTAATAATTTTCCAAAACTTTATTCTGGCTTCTATGTTTATTATATTGTATGAACTGTTTTTCTTAAAGCTGTTAATACCTTCCTCATTTCTAAATAAAGGAGGAAATTTTTAGTCTTTATTTTTTTGGCTTATTAACATACACATTAGTCTCTTATCTTAATTCTCGTCCCCAGAGCATATACATCTTTGCTATCAGTCATGGGAGTGTGGGTAAGTTTTCACCATCAGAATGTAAGAAAATGTGATGTATGTCACTCTTGAGCTATCCCATAAAATCTCTTTTAAATTATTACTCTAAACTTTTTCTATTTGGTCAGTCATAGAGGTTATAGAAGAAGACTCACAAATAGTAAAAATAGATAAATTAATTTAAAAATATCAGAATTGAAGAAAAACCTTCATTTCAGCATATTTAGATAACATTAGAGTGATCCCCTGTTGTCCTGATTTGCCTGGAACTTCTCTCGTTTTAGAAGTGAGAGTCTAAAACTGCACTTTGAAAACCTTTCCGTTCTGTGAAAAGCAGGAAGCCCAGTCATTGCAGGTAGAATACTGGCTTCTGAACACCGGCCTGTTGAACCAGCAGTAACTGTGCTGTTGTGCTGAGACACAGGATTTGAAGTTTTTCTAAAACAGCCTACTTGAAAAATAAAAGAGAATTATGAAAACTGTACTTGAACAATAATTAAATAAATTTAAAAAGAGAGAGAATTATGTCCTTCTTTTGTTTCAGCATCTTCTTTTACTTCTTACATTAGCAATCCCTACTATTTGTTATTACTGAGTCCAGAATCTGGAAATTATTTGATGCTCCATATCTTTTACACACACACACACACACACACACACACACACACACACACACACACACACAATTAAACCCTAAATTTGGTGACTCAACTCTATAGTCTCTAAATCTTTTCCTTTTGTCTATTTTCCCTTTCAGACATGAGTCCATATTCTTCTACTTCTTCACTTGGAGCACCGATAATCAAATTTAGGGGCATAATATAATTATTCAGTGATGTTGATAAAGATCTTCTGGAAACACTTGGACACTTCTGATCATAGGTCTGGGATTAGGAGGACTTATTATTTAAGTTACGCCCATGACTCTAATAATAAGTATGACAATTTAGATGCACAGACCTGGACTGTTACTAAATTCACCTCCGTATTAAGTATTTGGTGATAATAATTGTCTAAAGGAAGAAATGTCTTGTTTGTGGTAAAATAATAATTTTTTAAAGTATTTTTTCTAAAATAATCTTTCCCAAACTCCATGAGAAAAATACTCTTGCCCCTTGACTAGGGCTTGATGGTAAGTGTTTATGATTTATAGGAGTTATATTTAAACCTTTGTTTTAATCAATATCAAAACAATACAACAATCACAGGTGGCTCAGTGCACACTCTTCAAGAAATTACTGAACTTTGATCATGACCATTAAACCCCTGGCATAGCAGTTTTCACATAATAAATTAATTTTGTTTGGCTCATCTGAAATTTCTTGGGAAATATGAAGTCTTGAGAATTTATTTTCTTGATGTTTTCCTGTGCTATGCAAAACTTTTTAATTTGATGTAGTCTGATTCATTTATTTATTTTGCTTCCTTTACCTGGGGAGATATATCTGATAAAATACTGCTATTAGCCTTGTCTATGATTTTGCTGCCTATGTTTTCTTGTATAATTTTTAAGGTTTTGGGTCTAACATTTAAATCTTTAATCTGCCTTGAATTTATTCTTGTGTGTGGTATATGAAGGTGACCTAGTTTCATTTTTCTGCACGTATCTGTCCAATTTTGCCAACACCGTTTATTGAATGCACTGTCTTTAGCTTATTCTATGCGCTTGCTCCCTCTGATGAATATTAATTGACCATAAAGGCATGGGTTTATTTCTGGGCTCTCTATTCTGTTTCATTGATCTATGTGCCTATTTTTATGCCAGTACCATGTTGTTTTGATTGCTATGACCTCGTAATATTGTTTGACATTACATAATCTGATTTTCTGTGAAATACATCAGAACCTTAATAAGAATTGTGTTGAATCTATAGATAGCTTTGGGTAGTATGAACATTTTAATGATGCTAATTCTTCCAATCCATGAACATAGCATTAGTTGGTGAGTAAATAAAACAACTATGGGACATTTACACAATAGAATACTATTTGGCTGTAAAAAAGGAGAAAATTGTACCCTTTGTGACAGTATAAGTAGACTCGGAGAACATTATGCCAGGTGAAGTAAGCCAGTCAGAGAAAGACAACTATCCAAAGATTTTACTCACATGTGGAGTCTAATAAACAAACTGAAGGAATAAGCAAAATAGGGACAGACTCCTAGACAGAGAGCAGAGTGACAGCTAAGGCAGAGGAGGTTAGGGCTTAGAAGGATTGATTTTAAAAAGGAAAGAGGACTCATGGACGAGAGTGTGGTGCTTGTGGGGTTGGGGAGGAGGGTATAAGGGATCTAAATGGTAGTGGCAATATCACAATAAAACATTGTTAAAGATTATGTTTATTTATTTTTAGAGAAAGAGGAAGGGAAAGAGAAAAAGAGGGAGAGAAAGATCAAGGTATGGTTGCTTCTTGCACGACCTCTACTGGGGACCTGGCCTGCAACCTAGGTATGTGGCCTGACTGGGAATTGAACCAGTAACCCTTTGGTCCACAGGCCAGAGCTCAGTCCACTGAGCCACACCAACCAGGGCAAAATTACAATAGCTTTTTACAAAAGAATTTATGAGGTTACTTTTGAAATGAACATTATAATTTGAGATAAAAATATAATGCAGACAGAAAATGTGCCATTTCTGTTGAGGTTGTTTAAGTAGGTCTTTTATGTTCATTTCCACACACTGAATATACAGGGATCAGCACAAATATCACCCTTTTTTATCACATAAAGTCTTTTATTGCAAAATCAGAAGCATATGCAATTTTGTAACATAACAATATCACTCTCAAGAGCACTATATGACATTTTCGGTGTAATGTTAAATTGTTGTCCATCTAGTGCAAGGCATACAGGTCCCCTACTAGCCACACTCAATGGTGTTACTTCTCTGGACTCTGTATTTGTCTCATTCAGTGTAAAATCCATCTTTACAACAGCCTACAAGGCTGGACAGTGCCCCGTGTTACCTCACGGACTGCATCCTCTAATCTCTCCCTTACTTCTCTCCAGATATCATTTTCTTTGTTGGTTCTCGAACACATCAGCATTCACGATAAGAATGATGAAAGGTTGCTGGTCTGCCATACAAAATTAAGACACATATTGTAGGCAATAGAAACTAACTCCAAGTAGGGAAGTTGTTTTTCCCCACTTCCAAGATTGGGACTGATGCTCTGCTTTCAGTACAGACTCTGCATAAGAATTTAAAATGTTGTCAAGACTATCCCGGGCTTTGAGAGAACAGGGACACCCTTTACTGCTCACAATTTTCACCTTATTCTGGTACTTTTTCTGGATCCCACCTCTAAACTCCTGAGAAAAACTACCTCATTATCCCAGTTGGGAGCAGTCAAACTTTCTTTATTTTTTCTGTCTTTAAAAAAAAAAATCACAGCCAGGAGTCTTGATGATACAATGGGGACATAGAAAACCTTATGTATAAGATTGGTGTTTTTAAAAGAAATATAACTAGTAGGTCTCTTCTAAAGAGAGAATATGATAGGGTTTAGTGACTGCCCATCTTAATATTTATACATTATCTTTTAATGAGCTTGTAAGTATTTGGATCTTCATGGAATTGCAAAGTTATGTCAACCACACTAACATTTCCAGCAAATAAGAGAAAATCTGTCATGCAGGAATTCTTAGCAGCGTTTTGACTATTTGTTTACCCTTTAGTTTGTGTAGCTATTTTTTAGTTTCATGTACTTATTTATTTTTATTTTTGTCTGTGATATAACTGTAACAACTTTCCAACACAATTAGATCAAAATTAAAATGCATCAAGAATAACTTATTAACAATGTATGACAATGTGACAAGTTTACAGTGTTAAAATACCCACACAATAGATAATTATGCTGCAGTCATTCGCTTCCTTTTGGGATCTTAAAGAATCAGAGGAAGGGAAAGAGTTACTGTTCGTAATCTAGCAATTACACATGTAAGAGAAATTACATGATATACCTTCCAATGTGTTAGCAATCCCAGATTTTTCTACAACTTCTTATGTATTAAAAGATATTTTGTATTCAGCCCCTTGCTCCATTGCAGGATTGAATGAGACAAATAATTATTTGGAAAATTATTTCATGTCCATGGGTCATATATATAAGTTCTTTAGCTTCTCCATGTCTATATTATCCTTAACCTCCCCCTGTCTATTTTGTACCTACCATGTGTGCTTCTTATTCCCTGTACTTTTCCACCATTTCGCCCCTCCCCCTTCGTGCTGATACCCTGCACGTGATCTCTATTTCTGTGACTGCATTCCTGTTTGGGTGGTTTGCGTGGTTTGTTATTTTGTTTTTGTTAGGCTCTGTTGTTGGTAGTTGCTTGTTGTCATTTTACTGTACATATTTTTGTTCATCTTCTGTTTCTTAGATAAATTCCTTTAACATTTCAGGACAACTCTAATAGCATAGTAAAAAATATATTAAACATAAAGTCAGAGAGAGCAAAAACTATTATTTGAAAATTATAAGATTCTAAACTAACGATTCGACTTACTATACTGAGGGTAGAACACTACTATAAGGTAAAAAGACACAATGCACAGAGAAGCCTGTTGCTAGTCTTGTTAGGTACAGCTGGCTGCGGGATGAAAATGGGGGGTGGTGGGTAGGAGACTTTGAGGGAGAAAAAGGAGAACCAAGGACAATAGAACGATTAACTGCTGCTGCAAAGAATTTGGGTTGATCATTTACTAAAGAGTGTTCAGAAAAATTTCCCACGTGTTATTTCAAGGCTTTCGCTCTGTGTGATATCTGAGATAATAGCATACTAAGGCTGCTCTCAGAATAGTTTATTTTTACCTGTTTTTAACATGTCTTGGTAATTGCATAGAATGTGAATGCCATCCATAATGCTGCTGAACTCTACACACCAACCTACACAGTGTTCTAAATCTAAACATCCCATGAAATTATTAATTATGCACAAAAAAGATGGGTCAATATCAAATAATTTATTTTTGACAACCACAGAGCATAGATTTGAGGTCAAGTTATATCTACTAGAATGTATAATTAATTACTTCCTTGGAGTAGAAAATTATTCAGTGTTATCAAAAGTAATCAGATATTCCTAAATTTGCATATTTCTAAATATGGTGAACATCCCACTTTTCTAATTTCTTTATTACCCTAAGTTTAATGGTCTTCTCTATAGTGAACATGGTTTCCCCTAGACCACCTAAAAATTTAACAAAAAATAGATTACTTATATATTTTAAAACAATCCTCCCTAAAACCTAAAAGATGGTTGATTGCTGTCAAAGAGGAACGGTAGGTCGGTAACATTGGTATTGTACACACGTCTCTCTCTGGTCTCTCTCTCATACCTAACAAGGGGGAACATAAAGTCTTAGAAAAAAATAATAAATAATAAATGTTTTGACAAGTCTGATATGGAAGAGTTCAAACTAAAATCTAAGCTCCATTCTGATCATGTCAGAGCTTATGTGGCTGCAATTAATACACACTGTAATCAATATGGTTTATCTTCCATCCTCTTAGCTGAAGCATGAGGTGTGCCAGAGCCTATAATGTAAGAGTGTCCCTAAGCTAGCAACAGTGAGCAAAAATAAACTACAAAAACCAAAAAACAGTAATAGCAAACGGATAGTGGGGATTAGCTTTCTAATCTAAGAACCCCAGATCCACCTTTCATCTACAGAAGATGATAATGATTGAAAACTATTTGTATGGTGAATTATTCATTGTCCTATAGACAACTGTTGTAAGACTCATTGGATTTAAACATCAATTTATTTTGCTCATGACTTTACAATTTAGATTGTACTCTATGGGTGGTTCTTCCTCTTGGTTTACCTGACAGCATTCATGTCACGGCAGTTACCTGACAAATCACCTGAGCTTGAATGGGCCAAGATGCCATCTTTTCCTTGTCTTGCAGTGAGCTGGGACTGTCGGCTGGGGTATCTTGGTTCTTGTTGTCTCACAACAGCTTACTTCCTTCTCTTGAAACCCCCCTAGGGAAATTCTTATCCTATTTTTGAACTTCATAAGAGTATAATGTAGTGCATATTATTTTACCTCTGTCTTCTTCTGAAGAACAGTCATACATTCCAGATTCATGCAGGGGGTTACATGGAGCTGCACATCACTGATTTAATGGATGGATAATATTTAAGTTTATAAATACAACATGTTTTCTTTATTCATTCTATTACTGCTAGACATTTCCATTTCTAGCTTAGATTTATTTTACCTTATTATATGCATGCATATAAATTTGCAGTTCTAATACACACACACATATTCAAAAATATATTCATAACCTCTGAGTAGAATTATTTCTGGATCATAAGATGTGTGTTCAAATTTGAAAATAAAGGTGAATAAACATTTTAACAGTATGTACTTAATTTTAGTAAGTGTTCATATTTACTTGATGAGTATGAATTTCATGATCTTGTAATTCTGTCATTTAACAATTCTGTTAAAATTGTATTTTCATTTTAAATTCTATGTCTAAATGTAATTAATGAATAATAAAGATTTCTTTTCCTTAATTAATTTTCCTTCTTAAATATACAAAGATTTTTGGTTCAATTATGGGTAGGAGTGGTGATAACAATGAAATATTTTTACATAAAATGAATATATTTGCCATTCAAGCACCACAAAGGATGCATTTTTGCTTCCTCTATATGAAATTCTCATCTCAATTCTATACACATATATTATATATTTTCTTACACCTATTAAGTTTAATTAGTTCATTTTTACTGGAACTTACTATTGTTCTATATTAAGCTTCTTAATGAGTTTTGGAAGAATGTTTTGAGGGCTATTTTTATTACATGTTATTACATTCATTATTTAAGAAATAACATAGAAGACTCTTTTGAAATCCAATGCCTCAATATTCAGTTCATATTTTAGATATTTAAATCATCATTTAAGAAGTGTCTTTGTCCATTTGAACTGCCATAGAAGAATGTGATAGACTGAACATTTAAACAATAGATCTTTATTTTCTCATAGTTTGGAGCTTGCAAACCTGAGGTTGGGTCAGGCAAGCCAGATATCTCCCTGACTTGAGAAATGCTGTCTCAGGAGAGAGGAAGGGAGAGACAGCGATGATAGAAATAGAGATGATTTGTGGATCCAGTGACTCATTTCATAAAGGCACTAACTCCATCATGTGGGACCCGTGACTGTGACCTCATCTAAACATCGTTATCTCCCAAAGGCTCTGTCTCCAAATACTGTCACACCAGGTTAGGGCTTCAACGCCGGAATTTGAGGACATGAAATTTAGTCCATAGTAAGAAACGGGCCCCACCCTTGTTGTATATTTCCTCACTCTTTTCCTCCACCCCTTTCTGTGTCTCTTTCTCTTTCCTCTTCTTCCTTCCAATCTTCCTTTATTTTTTAATATTGAAAAAAATTTTGAATAATAATAATTGCACAGTACCCTAATTTTACATCAGTAATCAATTCATGATGATTTTTGAATTATTTATATCTCTTTGGCACTTTCAAGTTGTCAGATCTTTTCTTTAAACCTGTAATTAGTTATTTTGGTAAGGTTAGAAAAAGGGTAGTTTATATAATCTAAAGACTTCATAGCAATAGAAGATGCCTTACACAATAAAGTTGTCATCAAAATCTAGTGGAATATATATATATACATATATACATATATATGTATGTTTATGTATATACATACTTACCTTTTAATAAAATATTCATACATATTTTAGTTAAATTGACTTTTAATTATGCACACAGTTTTATACTTGTTTAATGCTATATAAAAAACTTCAGTCTGGAGACACTATGAGTTATCCCTTTTAACTTTACAACATAGTGCTGTATTGTCATTCTTTGTGTATTGGCATAGATACACCGTTGGTATAGCTTTATTTTTCAATGGTTAGAGAATGTTAGTAAAGCATTCTTGTCACTTATCTTTAACATGGAGGACCTGGGTCTAAGATATAGTTGTTCTATATTTTGGCTGATATACTTGCTCTGGAAAATTATCCAATATATTGTTATTTTGTTAAACTGTTACAAATCAGCCCTGGCCAGTGTTGCTGAGTTGGTTGAGTGTTGTCCTGTAAAGTGAAAGGTCACTGGTTCGATTCCCTGTCAGAGCACAAGCGTGACTTGTGGGCCCAGTCCCAGGGCAGAGTGTGTGCCAGAGGTAAGCAATCAGTGTTTCCCTCACACATGCTGTCTGTCTCCTCTCCTGCCCCTCTTCCTAAAACTAATAAATAAAATATTTTAAAATATACTATAGATCAGTTGGGTAAAGAGGACTTTACCACTTCTCATGTACTTCAGATTTATTAATTAAAGACAAAAACTTAAAAAAATCTATTGTGGCTCTTGTTTCTAAAGCATCATTTATTTAGTTATTCATAGGGAGGAATTTTGGCCAATCTGAGTTGTGATCATTTAATAACTTTCAGTAGGTTACATTTCACTAGTGAATGAGGATTTTGTAACTTACAGTATTAATTCTGTGGGCATCATCTCTGTTCTCTTTTTCATTTTCATGTATTAAAACTTATCTGATTAGGATTTCTGTCTTTTGGCCCGACTAAGGCAGAAACTTTTCTTTTCCATTCTCTTCCCTATAGCCGGATGGATAAATGAAGAGTTGAAAGGAGCAGAATGAAAAACCAGCTTTGGGATTTCCACACTTAAAATGAATTCTTTATTTCATCTTTTTTAAAAACAATACAGCCTTATAGTTCTTGTCAGTTTTTGTTATATTTGTAAAGTATAAATTAGTTTCTCATTTACACATTACTCTATGTGCTTATTTTTTTTACTAGAGTTAATGAGATAAATCCTTCTTCACATTAGTCCTGAATGTCTTAAGATATTTTAAAGGAATAATATGTAAATTATAATTAAAAAGTAAAATATTCACTATAGTATTATATATATCATAATAAATATTAAATGGCTTCTTAGACTATGCCAAAAGTAATCATAGGCACGCAGAAAAATTTAGATAAAAAGTTGCCTAGGGCCCTGGCTGGTTTAGCTCAGAGGATTGAGCATGGGCCTATGAAGCAAAGGGTCGCTGGTTCGATTCCCAGTCAGGGCACATGCCTGGGTTGCAGGCCAGGTTCCCAGTATGGGACACATGAGAGGCAACCACACATTGACGTTTCTCTCCCACTCTTTCTCCTTCCCTTACCCTCTCTCTAAAAATACATAAATAAAATATTTTTTAAAAAGTTGACTAGGTGTATGACCATGGTTAAGAATATTAGAGCATGACAATAACATTAAAAGTATATTTAAAATTTTGTATTTTTAATCTAATTAAAGCATGGAAAATTATTTTATGGAATATTAGGGGGAAAATCTAAATAAAGGCCCTGGCTGGTGTGGTTTAGTGGATTGAGCACCAGCCTATGAACCAAAGGGTCGCTGGGCCTATTCCCAGTGAGGGCACGTAGTACATGCATTGCAGCCCAGGTCCCCAGTAGGGGCCATGTGAGAGGCAACCACACACTGATGTTTCTCTCCCTCTGTTTCTCCATCTCTTCTCCTTTTTAAATTAAAAAGAAAATCTTTTAAAAAATCTAAATAAAGTATTAGTTGTTAATACAATAATACGAAAATAAGCTTACACTCACAAAAAGAGCAGAATTAAGAAGCAAAAGTATACACATACTGGGGTTTATTTTGTTAATGAATCGTAATGTAACTGAACAAAAAATGGAAGCCCAGCTGCCTGTTGCCACAGAAGCCAACCTTGTGAGGCAGATGCTGGTGAGAAAGGAAAGAGGTTTTATTCAGGTATTATGCAATCTGGGAGAATGGCTGACTCCTATCTTAAAGCCTGTCTTCTTCCTCTGCCTTGAAAAAAGTCCAGCCATCCTCAGCAAGGCCAAGACAAAAGCCAATGTCCGGAGTTCCCACTCCATTTTAAAGTACAGTCCTTTGGAGTCTGCAGGCCGATGCTGAGTGGTTTTAGTCCTGTGCAACTTAGCTTGCTGCCAGCCGCTGTTTATTTCAGGCTCTTTTCTGAGGCCTGCACGTGGAACCCACATGACCATGGGCCATACAGCTGCCAGGGCCACACGGTGCCATGTTCCCCATCTGTCAGTGCCTCTCCAGGGGGGCAAGAGAGTCAGAGACGCTCCTTCCTGTAGGCCATGGGCCAAGGGGCTGCTCAGACCACGTGGCCCACAGAGAGAACAGGCGAGTGAGAATATAGGACACAAGTGAGAGTGAAAGCTTCTTTGCTCCCCCGAGATTGTATTAGCTGGGTTGTGGGATGGACCAGGTGCTTTCTGAAAATAACCAATCAACTTCTGAGTTTCACACACTTCAAGTGGGTCCACTGCCCAACCAATCCCTTCTTTTCTCAGGCCACACTGACAGGACTCTTTGGCCCGGAATCCGTGTGAGCCATTTTGACCTCTGTGGTACATTGGCCTCTTTTCCCCTGGTCCAACCCCCCTCCCCGCCCCCAATCTGGTACTGGGTGGGAAAGGACTATTTTTTTTCTATGCAATTATCTTGGTAGATTTCTCTGAACTAAGATTAAGAACCTTGACCTTTCTCCATCTTGACTAGTCAGGGAGACTACCCAGCATTCCAATGGACTGTTTTATGGTAACAATTTATTTTTGTCTCCTTTACTTTTTAAATTCACGTAAAAGCTCACATTACTATTCTAATGAACATATACAAAAATCAATATAAGGAAAAATCAAATCATAAACATTCTTTTTGTAGAACTTAATATATCTCTCAGTGTTTCTCATTTTCAATGTTTTCTGTATTTTTAATCCCTCTTTCAACGTTTCACCTCATCATAACATAATTTCTTTCATTATCTGTACCTCACAGGAATGACAAATAAAAACACTAATTTATGAATCTATGTACATATACATATGTACACATATTTATTTATATTTATATTTATATTTTGATATCAGGTTCTTTCAGTTTTATTTTCAATACACTTCTTTCCTAGTGACTTTAATGAGTAGTACTTGTTAAAGACACAATAGGGTTAAACCCAGCTTAGAAACATTCACAGTTTTAAAGGCATTTCATGTATTCTTCATTCAAATTGCTGTTATCATTTGCATTAACTGACATTTTGAATACAATATACAAATATTTGTGCCCTTAAAGTTTCACCATTCAACTGGTATGCTTAAATTTTGTTAAATGTCTCTCTATTCAATTTTGGAGTTTCCTAAGACTATCCACAGCAAATTTACCAATATTCATATATTTGTGTTTATTTTATTCTCTTGACCTTTATGGATAAGTGTGGGCTTAAGAAATTATTATCAACTATGTGCAATTCCTGGGCCAAAGTTAAAGACAAAATTTATGTTATTACTAAGAATGAATTTATCTAATTATGGTACATAATTAGTATGGTAGTTATTGACTAAATAACAATAATCACAATGCACTTTACTTCATATTCTTCCCAATAAAATTTTGTCCCCAGTGATTGTTCCAATTTTTCAAATTTTACTGTATATATTAACAAATGTTGCATGTTCCTTGCCTTTATGTTTTGTCACCAAATCGTAATAAAATACAATAAATAAAATACACTATTTTAAACAGCATAGGATTCCATGCACTAGCCTGCAACAATGCTCCACTGATGGAAACAAAAAAAGAGCAAATTTTTTTATTCCTTTTATAAAATCTGAACTGAGATTATTCTGAAGAATAATTTGTGCTGAACCAAAGACAAAAGTAGCTATGCTGCAGTGGACTTTTCTTGTTCTATTATTCAGGGTGAAGTGATTTGTCTCCAACACCTCCCCAGGTTTCCAAATCCTCACATAACATTCCTTCATGTTAGAGTCACTGGGTATCGGTGACTCTAACATGGATAACCATTATCCATGTTAGCTGGATAACCATGGATGGGTTTTTATTTACACAGGTCTCAAGGATCAGATCGTGGGAGTGGGTGTTTTTCACACTGCCTCCTTCGTGTAGCATCTTTAATATCCACAGAACATGGTCCACAAGAGGTGTTTTGTTTTGTTTAGTTTTTTTCTTTGTTCTAGTGATTTCCTCTTGGATTCCATAAATAATCACAAAGATTTCTATAACATTAATTCTCATACATGGTATGCTATAGATCTATAAGGGGAAAATAATAATATTTTCTAGCTTCTTACGATGTTTTTATTTGAGTTACCCAGAAGATGAATGCCATTGCATATTGGTAGAGTTGCTTATTTTTTGTATGTCATGGAGATAAAATTCTCATGCAATCCTCAAAGGAACAAATAATGCTTGATAAGCACTCTTGTGTGTCTTACAATTCAAACTATTGACTAAAAATAATACTAATGAAATAATGCCATTCATTATTCTATTTTTTATTTAAAATGCATTTATTTCTCAAAAGAACTCAATGAGGTTGTTAGCACTATTGCTCCTCTTTTACATATGAGGGAACTGCGGTACAAGAGAATTAAACACTTGCAGAAGGTCACACAGTTCAGTGTGGTAGATGACCATTGCATAGCCTCTGAGTATTGGAAATGCCCAGATATATGCTTCAAAAGCTGTGTGTGTCTCGCACATTCCCTCTTGAGTTTGACGAAGGAGTTGGTGGCAGAAGGCAAGACAACCTCTCTCTCTCTCTCCCCTCTTGGTGGCGAGACTAATTATAATGTTGAATTTCTGGGGCAGTAGACACAGTGACACAAATGTAGTCCCCAGTCTTTATTTCTTAGCTGTGACCAGTTTTGCATCAGGGACCCTGTTGTCATTCTTGGAAACCAGCTACTGAGCTAGGTTCTCCAGCTGTCCTGAGGTTTTGTGTCTTAAAATCCTTTAACAAATGTAATAAATCATCTGAATTATCAGCTAGTTTTATTTACTGCTTTTAACTAAGAATATTAACTAAATGTGACTCATAATTTTCAAGGCAATTGCCTCAGAAGTAAGAACCTCATGCTCAGAGTTGGACACTTTCCTTCAAGTTCTTGTCCTAAATTGTGACTCTTCATTTGTAGCAGGATAGAAAATAAATTGCACATACTTTTCACATCCAACTTCTTATTACCAGGAACTGACCTTTCATTGTTGGAGAGTCGATTACAACAAGAAGCAAAAATTAAAGTAACAGTCAAGCCTATAATTTCTCAATGCAATAGTATAAGCAAGAGGCTAAACTAACAACAAAGGTTGGCTGCCATACTTTTCCAGTTTTTAAAATAGTCACCAAAAGAGGACTTCTGCCAAGATGGAGGCATAGGTGGAAACACTGTACCTTCTCGCACAACCAAGTTTAAAGACAACAAAATTTTAGTAACAAAAAAACGCAGCTAAAGCACAGAAAACTGAACTATACCGAAGTCCGACAACAACGAGCCCTTCAGCCAGATCAATAAACCAGCGAAGGAGCAAGCATTGAGACAGACTGAGCAGGCCCCAGTGACAGGAAGCAGCAGAGGGGACCGCTATTGCCCCTCTCTGACCCCGCCCCCACATACAGAGTCACAAACCAGCGACCTGGGTAGCCCCGCCCTGGTGAACACCTAAGGCTCCTTTCCTCATACTTAATGAGCAGGAACATAGCAAAACATGGCTCAAGAAGAACTCAGAGCCCCAGAGCCCATAAATCTAAGCAAACAAGAAATTGCCAACCTATCAGATGCACAGTACAAAACACTGGTGATCAGGATGCTCACAGAACTGGTTGATTTTAGTCACAAATTAGAGGAGCATATGAAAGCTAAACTAAGTGAAATGAAGGGAAATGGACAGGAAACCAATAGTGATGGAAAGAAAACTAAGACTCAAATCAAAGGAGTGGACCAGAAGAAAGAAAAAAATGACCAAACAGAAAAGAATGAAGAAACAAGAATTCAAAAAAATGAGGAGAGACTTAGGAACTTCCAGGACATCTTTAAATGCTCCAACATCTGAATTATAGGTGTACTAGAAGGGAAAGAGGAACAGCCATGACTGGAAAACTTATTTGAACAAATAATAAAGGAGAACTTTCCCAACCTGGCAAAGAAAATAGACTTCCAGGAAATCCAGGAAGCTCAGAGAATCCCAAAGAAGTTGGACCCAAGAAGGAACACACCAAGGTACATCATGATTACATTAGCCAAGATTAAAAGGAAGAAGAGAATCCTAGAAGCAGCAAGAGATAAGGGGACAGTCACCTACAAAGGAGTTCCAATCAGACTGTCAGCAGATTTCTCAAAAGAGACCTTACAGGCAAGAAGGGGCTGGAAAGAAGTATTCTAAGTCATGAAATCCAAAGACCTACATCCAAGATTGCTCTATTTAGCAAAGCTTTTATTTAGAATGGAAGGGCGGATAAAGTGCTTCTCAGATAAGATCAAATTCAAGGAGTTCATTATCACCAAGCCCTTACTGTGTGAAATGTTAAAGGGACTTATCTAAGAAAAAGAAGATAAAAATATGAACAGTGAAAGGACAGCAAACTCACAGTTATTAACAACCACACCTAAAACAAAAGCAAACTAAAAGGACAGCTAGATCAGGAGTGGAAATATAGCAATGAAGATCTCATGGAAGGTTAGCAACAGGGGAGTGGGAGGAGGAGAAGGGGGGAGAAGGTACAGAAAATAAGTAGCATAGACAGTAGATAGAAAATAGATGGGGGGGCAAGAATAGTATGGGAAATATAGAATCTAAAGAACTTGAGACACATGGTCATAAACTAAAGGGGGGCTAATGGTGGGGATGAGGGGTAGGGTGGAGGGGAATGAAAGGGGGAATAGAACAACTGTAACAGCATAATCAATAAAAAATAAATTAAAAACACACTGGAGAGCAATAAAAACAGTTATTATTCTCATTTTGTGAATGAAAAATATAGTTACAACAATAGTAAAAAAATTCTATGAAGTAATCATACCTGTATAAATGCACAAAGATAAGAAAATGTAGACCAAAAAAGTTGAACTATCAAGTAGAGAACTTAAAATTTAAGTATTGCATGATATCAACATTTATTCTTTGAACTACTACTTTGTAATGACTTGGAAGAATAATGCATCAAGACATAAATTCCTTGATAGGAATTATCTAAATATCTCAAGGACTTTGCACAATGCTTATATATTTATAATTATAATAGTGAAAATATAGCAATTTAATAGTAAAGTAATAACAATAGCAGGCACTAAAATTTATAGAATGCTTATCAACTTTTTACAAAGGATTTTATATTCATTAGCATGTCTGATCCGAAGAAATGCCCGGTGTGTTGCATTGTATCCCATTTTGCAGATGAGACAAATGAGAATCAAAGATGAAAATGACGCTGTCTAAGAGCAAGCGGGCGAGGCCAAGATTTGGACATGTCTTGCTTCAAATTTCATTTTTTTCCATATTTTTTTACCCAAAAATAGGGAAAAACTCAGTAAAACCCTTTCTGAATTGTGAGGTTTTCAAAATGAAGTAAGAAACTTTTATTGGAAAAATTCATCAAATGTGTTTTGTTTGGTGTTGGCGAAGTTATAGTAAGAGACTGATTTTGTCTTTCTCAGCCATTTATTTACCACAGGTTCACTGTGGGAATTACAATAATTTTACAAGCCAATAGCATGCAAGAGAACACAGCATATTTCAAACAAATGACAGATTAATCTTACTGCTGTTTTAGGTAAGGGGAGATAAAAAGAATAATGTCCAAATGCAAACAGATGTACCTTTTTATGTGTGTTTGGTTTCTCAGGAGAGATGGCTTAACCTAACGTGGGCTGACTTTCAGCTGCCAGCACAGAAAAGAAAATCCCGTGTAGAAAGAGCAGTTTTTTAAAGAACAAAAGCTTCCATCCTGGCAAGCAGGCAAGTCTGCTCACAGGGTTATCACACCAGGGACCTTTGATAAGTTGAGCACCACAGCTAACCAAAGAGTTGCCTTGGTCAGGACAGGAGCAAGGATCTCCAGTTCTTCAGAGAGCTACTTAAGTCAGCAGAGTGTGCCTCTCCCAGACCAAAGCTCTGGGATTCTCCTCATAAACTTTGAGTATCAAGCACCTACATAACCCCTTTGCATAGCGGCTTCCGCACGTGCTTTTTTACTGATAAGCCCCTAGCAGTGTTCTTCATTGACTGAGACGCATGAGCGCCTGTGAATCAACAGCAGATGCGGGTGCTGACACTCTGACACAGCTTCCTTCACACTTATACCAAAATGACTTACTTATGGAAGCATTATATTTATTTGTCCTAAACAAGTGCATTAAAGCAACCTCACTGAGGTCATAAAAAAGTAGACTTGAGATTGTATTAATGCAGTACACAACAAAATGGTATATTTTCATGATTTTATTGTATGAATCCATGTTACAAATGCTTGAAAAAATAAAAAATACATAATGCAATATTTTTTTAAAACCCAGATCATGTCCAGATACTCAGCCCTGCTGCTTAGTGAGAAGCACTTCAATGATTTTTAAGGTAAACTGTTACTATAAAATGTTTGCTTTGAAAAGGGCATATTTTATTTTTACCAAGTCGGAAATTTTTGTCATCGTGTAGATTTTTATGTCATTCACTCTGTAGGAATGAAGTCAGGTTTATAGTTAAATCTATATATTTTTTTATATCTGTATGGTTTGGTATTGTAAATAGCAGAGAAGTTTGAAAGAACAATAAATTGACACCAAGTCAGAATCTAAACACTTGGTGGTTAGTGGTATCTATTTTAAAGTCCAAATCTACTTCTTTGCCAGCTAATAGCTTTCCCTGAGCAGCCCTGGGAAATGAAGCCAACTGGGTGTTTGCGTGCATTTAAGGGTTGTTACAGTCACCAGCTCTGCAGGTGTTTTCCCTCAAGATACTTTCTTGTTAACAAAAATCTTTTTTTTTTGCAAGGGGATATTTTAAACATGAGGGTAAGGGGATAATAATCCTAGAAGAGGCAGACTAAGTTAACTATAATGTACTCAACTCTGTAGTTAATCTGATGTTCAAAATGTCAATTTTAGTGATATGACATCAGCCTGGAGTAAACTTTGGAAAGAGAAAGAATGAATTTTTTTGGTTTCAAAATAGACTGAAGTTATAACGTTTAGATGCATGTGTGGTAAATGTGAGAATTAGCTTGGCACTGGTATATACAGCATTGGGTTTAATAAAGGTATTTAGAAATTCTGCATTTGGCCCTATTTTCTACATTTTAACTTCACTTGGTGATTATCCATCAGTCCAAGGAACATTTCTTTATTCTCCTATAACAGAAAGAGTATTTAATTATGGAGGATAATATCATAAAATGACTGGCTGTCACCATGTTGAGAACCACTCTGCCTGGTTTCAGGAATTGTAACTGCCCCCCATGGCCAAGGATGAATGAGCAACCTCCGGAATGCGAGCCACTAAGGAGACAAAGTTTGTCTCTGCTTCATCCCCTGCCCACAATGCTTGGTCAGTTAGTCTATGATGGGTACGACCCCAGAGGGGGGCATCCTGAGCCAGACATGATCACTTGGGAGGCCGTCATGGAAGGACTCAGGGGGCTGCGACAAAGAGGAGTGATAGACCCCCACCCCCCGGCTCTTATGGCATAGAATGAGTCCCCATTTCCGTCTGGGAGAATCACTGCTTGGCTCTAATCCACTTAAACCTAAAAACCTATGATGGGGAAGGCAGTGCAGCCCTGTGCTGGAAAGGGTGGGTTCTCCAGGGTGATCAGGCTTAAGAAAGAATATGTAAAAATCCTGTGAAACTTGCTTTGTTTAGAATGCTTTAATTTAAATATAAGGGTCCAAGTAAGATGTTTTTTCCTCAAAGTTTTATGGCTCATTAGCTATCTGACCCTGACTGAGAATAAGCCCTCAAAGTTCTTTGAATGCTGTCTATTGTTTGATCCTTACCTGTTTCTTGTGCAAATGAACACAATAAAAGCTTGAGGAAGGGGCTCCTGGCCCTTCCCCTCTGAGGGATTGGCCACCTCTCCTCCCCAAGCAAATCATGTCTTGGTAGTGTTTACTTTCGTCCGTGGTGGATGGGGATACTTTGTAGGCAAAGTTGCCCCTACATGACCATAAATTGAGTTATTCCTATATAATGTCTTTGGATCTCATGAATTCATAAGAGGGCCTGAAAATTCTCTGACCCAGTAGGAACAGAGCCAAACAAGACAGCAGATGTGAGCCTGTTGACCTTAAACAAAGAACAAAATATTTCTCCAGCAAAATGGTTATATTCCATAACCACAAAAAATTGCAATTTCAGGCATTCATTCTAATGGTGAACCACACTCAAGTCCACAGAAACAAAATATAAAAACACTCTATTATGGACTTGGGAAAGGATGCTGTAAACAAAGAGTCAATGGAGAAAAATGAAAGTTTGAATATAGTGACTTCATTGTCTAAGTCATGGTAGTCTCCCATTGGCTGAGCTGTTCCCAGGCAAAGAGGAGCCTTTGCATCCTCCTGCTGAGGTTGAAAAGTGGCATCATCCTGTGGGAGATGCAGATGCGTTGGTGTCCGTAGTGTGTGTTAAGTGATGAGTGCATGACAGTTTTCTCTTATAGCCCCAGACTCCATTTCATTTTATATATATAATTTTTTAAATCTTATTGAATTTATTGGGGTGACTGGTTAATAAAATTGTATAGCTTTCGGGCATACAATTCTGTCCTAACTATGGAGACTCATACTACATAGAGTATTCAGTATGAAAATGACCTTAAATATTTTAGGTATAGCTGAAAGTAAGCATTTTAAGCATAAGTTCTAAAAAGATCATACTCCATTTATTTTCATCTCTGTAATTCCATGATCATTTCTCTCCCTTTTTCTCTTTCCTATTTAGTGAACATTTATATTGTTTTGCATTATTCCAGATGCTTTGCTAAATTCAGGGAATGCAATTAATTCAAACACACCTACTCAAAGAATTGCTTATGACAATGCATGACAACAAAAACAATGTATAACATTCTATGCAAACAAGTACAGTATGATATTGTGATTTATAATAAGAACAATATAATTTTTTTTGTCCACATTTCTGGCACAGAACCATTAAATCTCTTGGGATGGGGCTTTTGGTCCTACTGCCTGACCTCCATAGTGGGGAGAGGAATTAGAAGTCAAATTAGACACCAGTGGCTAGTGATTCAATCAATCATGGTCCTGTAATGAAGGTCCTCTATAAAATCCGAGAATGTTGGGGCTCAAAGAGCTTCTAGGTCCTGAACAAATGAAGGCTGGTGGAGAATGATGTGTCTAGAGGAGGAACAAGTGTCCCCTTCCTCATGCCTTGCACTGGGTATATTTTCCATCTGGCTGTTACTGAGTTATATCCTTTTATAATAAACTGGTAATCTAGTAAATAAAATGTTTCTCTGAGTTCTGCGAGCCACTCTAGCAAATGAAGCAGGATGAATGACAGGGTTGTAGAAACTCGTGATTTATAACCAGTCCATCCAAACAGGTGGTAACCTGAGCTTGCTTAGTTATCAGGAGGCGTACTCCTGGATTGTGTTATGAATCATCAGCCTGTGGAATCAGTCTATCTTCAGGTAAATAGGGTCGGAATTGAGTTCAATTTTCAGACACCCCACTGGTTTCCCAGAATTGCTTAGTGGTACTTGGGGAAGCCGTCCCCCAAACCAAAACATATCAGAGTTGAGTTCGTATACACTATCATCTGCATAGAAGTAACCACCTTAGTGAGAAATGTTTATGAAATCCTTAGTTTGCTAAGAAAGGGAGTCATATAACAGAGAGATGGAAGTAAATGTAAAAAGGAGGCATAAAAGTTTATAGAAAATGGGAAAATATTTCCCACCAATATTACAAAGGTGGGAAATATACAATTTAAAAGATTCCAATAAAATGCGAATCATATGTAATTAAAATTTAAGACAAATTAGGAATGATAGATTTGTAATGTCTATCTGAAGAGCCTAACAATGATTGGCTGCAAACAGAAATACCAAAGTCCTTTAAGGAGAGAGTAAGCTCAAAGTAACTTATTCTGGGAGATATAAAACATAAAGAATTTAGCACCACGTTTCCATAATATAAACTTGCAGATAATAAGGATATCATTTGTTAGGCATAATTTATTTATTTTTATTTTACTTTGTTATTAAACAAATCAGCAACTCTTTCTTTTTAAATAACACCCTCTTTCAGAATATTCCAGAAAAAAATAACTCTGATGTGAGAATGAATAGCTAATGTGAGAATGAAGCTGCAGTGGACATAGTAGTTTATATTCTGAAAGTATAAATTGTGATTGTGTATTTCAAAAATCAGGTTAGGTTCTTAATAAAATGGAATACCATGTACTCATCACCTGTTAAGTTTTGCATTTTATATCATCAATTCTATGTTCTGATATTATAAAAGTTAATTTTCTAAATAAAAGCTTTGAATTGTTATTGGCCTTCTGTGAAATAAAACTAACGAGAACTTTTATGTGACTCCAAATGAGTGTTCTAGTTTGGGCATATGGAAGAAGTGCTCAAACAGGATTTGGTCAGCTGAGGTTATGTAAGTTTTGGAGACGAGTTGGTCAAGGTAGTGTTTGGAAGTAGAAGGGTCTGGTCTTATGTATTGGTGGTCACTGTTTGGGCAACTGAATATTACCCAGAGGAGTGGAATAATAGTTAAGGATAATAATTATGCACCCAAGGTGATGAAGGAAAAGGCTATAGGGAAAAAGGACCTGCAGAGGACACAGTGAAAAACTCTTGGTCCTACTATATCTTTCTCTTAAGCATAATATTTTAGTATAGGTGTCACAAATGTAATGTTTGCCTAGATACTCCATGCTTATTATTATGAATCCAAGCCTAAAAGAAATTCATAACCCTAATGCTAAACCTCCCTCAAGGTTTCCTTGTACATGCTGTGGTTAAAAATAGAAAGGAAACAAAACTGAAGTTTTACACAAAGCTATTAAACTGAATTGTGTTGGAGAACCTGTATTCTTCTAGTGGAATATGTTGAATATCTCAACATATATCTCCATTATATTGGAGATATGTAGATATCTCTAATACCTCCATTGTCACCCTGGGTCTCAACACTCCCTACCCTGTTACTTAAATCCAGATTGTCTAGGACTGTTCATTTTGCTCTGACTCTCAATGTCTAGTTTAAGGCAGATTTGGTTAGTTAAGATTGGTTGGTCTCAAAGTCAAAAGGCTACACCCAATGATCTGGAGTTACAACTGAACTATGTTCCCTCAACGATCGTATATGGAAACTATAATCCTTAAAACCTCAGAGTATGAATGTATTTGGAGGTTGAGCTTTTAAAGAGGTGATAAAGGTAAAATTAGGTAATATGGGTGGTTCCTCATCTGGTACTACTGGTATCTTTATTACAAGAGGAATTTAAAATACAGACGACACACAGACATGGAGACAGTCACGTGAAGACACGGAGTATGATGGGTTATTTATGGAGAAAGACCTCCAGAGCCAAGGTACAAGGAAGAAGTTGGAGACAGTGTTTGACTATATGGTTTCTGATAATATTATTAATAAATGGTAGTTTTTTTAATACAAGGATATAAACAGGTTGCTGTCATTTTATTTCTTTCATCTAGTATGGGCATTTCAGTGGTAGGATTTATACCACTCTCAAGAGCAACGAAAAGCCCCACAAGTGTTCGTGGCCAATGATTATCAGAGCTCTCTCTGCATGAGTGCATATTTGCAACCAAAAAGATAACTTCAGAGACAGTCACTGAATATTAAAATTAATCTAAATCATAGCAAATTTATCCAAGGCAACAAGGGCAATTATCAGACAAAACTTTTAACACATACTTACATTCCTAAAATAAAATTTAAACATTGGCTTTGTTTGCAAAAAATATAGAAAGAAAATAGTGTGTACATTCAGATTCAAATTTATAATGGATGATGTGACAAAACCATTTCCCAGCTGCTACCTTACGCTTCCACAGTTATTATAAATATCAGGGCAGAAATTTGATATTTTGGTCAGCATCTGAAAATTTCTACCTCTGTAACATTTATGATTCAATAAAAAATCAAAATCTCAATAGATCAATAGATAAAGGCTTTTATATAGATATTTCATAGATTTAAATCCAAAACAGCTATAAAATGTGCTCAAACTTGTTTTTATAGCAGAAATATAAAATATAATCATCCCTAATTAATTGATAAAATTAAAACTCTCAATCATACATGATATTAATGATAGTGTTGAATAACATACATTGTAAACATTCTTTGAAGAGTTCAAAGCAATGCAGGCATTTTTGGAAACAATTTGTTAACATCTTTTCTTCTTAGCTGATATGCAATACTTTCTACATTTTCTTAACTGTTTTATCCTTATCTCTTAACATTGCAGTCACCAGAGATCATTTCTTCCACTTCTTCCTTTTATTCGCTTATTTTCTTGGTATTGTTCTCAAGTAATATGGCTTCAAATAACACATACGGGCTGAGAACTCTCCTCTGAACCTCACACTCTACATGAAAATAAAACTTCTACCTCAACATCACTACTTTAATTTCTAATTGGTTTCTTCAATTCAATGTGTCTACAACTGAACTCCTATTCTACTGCATGTCTCTATTGTCCAAACACTTTTTTTTAAACAGTTAGTAGCAATTACATTGCTTTCATTGATTAGGCCAAACTACTCAGGTCATTGTGTCCTCTCTCTCTTTTTTTTTCCTATCATGTTTAATGCATCCAGAAATCTTATAGGCTCTACCTTTAGAAAATGTACAAAATCCGATATCTCACCACTACCATTTCATTACTCTAGTTGAAGCCACCATTAATTATTTCTTTGCTAGATCATTAGAATACTATTATAACCGGTGTCTCATTTCTTCTTTTGTCTGGGTACAGCCTATTTTCAAACTTGTAGCCAGAGTGAACCTGCAAAATGGGCTTGAGATGATGTCAATTTTTCACTCAAAACTTGTAATGGATCCCTTTATCAATTGTAGTAATCGTTCATACTAACAATGCCCTGCTAACTGTTCTCCGCATCTCCCAGGCTCTCTGACTTCCCTTTGTTTGCTCCCTGGCCTCCCTGCCATCTTGCAAAGATGCTGAAACATATTCCTATATTCCTAGCACAGGACCTTACATTTACTATTTCTTATTCTTGATTTACTGCTCCAAGTTATATCTGTATGGTTTATTTCCCATTTAAGTCTTTCCTCAAGTACCACATTCTTGTAAGCCAAACTGATCACATCATTGAAAATTTCAAGAGTTCAAAGTAGCAATCCCTGTCTCATTTTCCTTTCATGCTTTATCTTCCCCATAGCATGCATTCCCATCCAAATACTATGTTACATATTACTCATTCTCATCTATTTCTCTTCATCATAGCTTAGTTCAATTTGGATTTATGTCTGTGTTTTTACAGTTGTAGCACTTGAACCAAGAACTGTGCCCAATACTTAGTAGGCAATCACAGAATATTTTAAGTAATGGTATCCACGTATAAGGTGCTGTAAGTCGGGAAAAACAGAAGTCATAAGCCATAATCTTCTCATATTCAGAAAATGATTCCATTTTTAATTTTGAACTTTGAGTAGCATTAAGCATAAAAATAGAAACTCTATTTTTAATATCTAAACTTTAAAGTAAAAAACAACCAGGCTGATATGAACCAGAATGAATCTAAAACAACACTTGAGATGACTCTGGAGAGAAAAATGATTTTAAAAAATCAAGTTAAAATCAGTTTTTACACACATGCTTTCAAGATTCTAGAAAGAGAAAATGTGATAAGAGAAGGAACATTAAGTGTTTACCACTGCCTAGCTAGAGATTTAGCTGCCTGTACAGATGGGGAAGAAATGTTTTATCCATTTTGCTTTGCCTGTATTTTTCTAACCACAGGGCTGTTTGTATGCCAGTATTTTTGGCACAATATTTTGTTTAGAAAACAAAACTTTATATTTATGAAAAAAATAGAACAAAAATGTAAAATTAAAAATCTTCCCCATTGTTAATTTTTTAAATGAAAAACTTTTTCCATCATGAAACTTCTATTACCCAGTTAACTTAGTATTACATTTCTATATGGATAACAAATATATTTCTCATATATTATCATGTAGTGCAATTTAAAATAATATTGGTTTAGTTAATGTCCATATAAACCTTATCATTATTTTCCAAAAATATTGCAAAAATATCAAAATAATATTTTTGAATTATGCTTCAAATTCATTTTTCTTAGTCAGTTTAGCCAATTTAAATTAGAAAATTAAGATTTGATTATTTCTTTAACATTTAATGAATAACAAATTTTATTGGATGACATTTTAGTCACTAAAAGTATTTCTGGAATTTATACTAGCAATATTTATTATCATTATGGTGCTGCTTTATACTGATTTATAATAAAATTGTGAGAAAACTTCTTGAGCTATAAGCAGACTATTATTTTTATTATGTAAATGTATGATCCCATTTATATCATTTATCACCAGCTACAATTTTTTTTAGTAGAAATAGCAGGAGAAAAACTGACACAGAAGGACCAAAATATGTCATGAGCAAAATTCAGAATCCAAGTGAGTGATTCAATATTGGAGGGACAAAATAATATTTAAAAATATAATTACATTTTCAATGCAATGAGAATATTATAGAAACATTAAGTGTTGGGATTAAATCATAGTGCAACATATTTTTCTATTGATGCTAGAACAGTTAGTGGGCTAATTTTAACTCATCACAGATAGCTTTTCTGATTTTTTTCTCCTTAAATCATGTTAAATTGGCCAAATAATCTCATTTCAGTAAAATGAAATATCTAGTTCTTTATAAAGTCTGAATGTTTGGTTTAATCTTTCCTTCTTTTTAGAAAGGGCTCAGGGGCTCAGGGTGATGTAATCCCCAAACATGGGAAGGGGAACAAGGGCTTTTTCCCGCTTTTAACCACAGACTTTCTCCCTAATGAGCCAGCTCCTATTTCTAACACCTCAGATTAGTGGCACAAAGATGAAGGAAGGTGAAGAAATAGCAGTAAGTGCTTACTTGACTAAAACAGTTTAGAATTGGCTTTTCAAACTCTCATCTAGATGAAATATAGAACTGATTATTTTTTTAATTCCAGGCAACATTTTTGTCTTCTTTGGAAGCATCTTGCACTGGGAATATTTCATTTGTTGGTGTCAGTAAGGCATTATCTTCCAGTTTGTCCTTCACCTTTCTGATGCTCCCACAATTGCAACAGTACTTTCAGCTTCTCTACCGAATTCATTTGCCTCTCCACGTACCTCTTTAGCAAGACCTCATATGATCTCCTATGGGCTGTCTCTCACATATATCTCATTATGTCCCCAGGGGACCACATTTCCTCTGGTTTTCTTCAGGAGGTGAACAAACTTTCATTTTATTCTTAATTTCATTCATTTCATTATCATTCTTAAAGTTTAAGATCAGGTTTCAATGGTTAAATAATAGCCATTTGGATCTCTTAATACCAACTGCAGTAATCTGTCCTGTTTTATAGGTCGGCTGTCTTAACCTTCTATCTCTAGTTTTGACTTTGGAGGGAAATTTTCTCCTTCCCAACTTTTGGAGAGTGGAGTTCATAGAAAATCAGCATCTCTCTAAGTTCTCCCTTACTTTCATTTGTATCTTTAATATGAGTTACAGTTTTAAGAGTGGTATAGCTGGTTCACAGTATGTTGCTTTAAGACTTTCAATTTTGCCTTGGCAAATGACCATGGTATATCCTGGTCATAATGGTATAACATTATCTGCTGCCTTTCTCTAAACTTCCATTGAAAAACCCCACCACTTTGTGTGTGTGTGTGTGTGTGTGTGTGTGTGTGTGTAAATATAATATATAATACATATAATATTAAAGATGTATCTGCACTGTCAGGTTTATTGCAACATTACCCACAATAGCCAAGATATGGAAACAACCTAACAGAACATTATACAGCCTTGAGACAGAAGTAAACCCTGCCAAAATCCTAGGATGAATTTTGAGGGCATTATGCTGAATGAGATAAGTCAAAAGAGAAAGACAAATATTGTATAATATCCTCATATGTGGCATTTTAAAAACAGAGAGTAGAATGATGATTACCAGGGCCTGGGGCAATGCAATTTAAGGGTTAATATAAGTTCTGGAGATTTAATGCACAACACATATATTTTAACAGTAAAAAATACTGTACTATAAACTTAAAAGTTGCTAAAAGACTAGATCTTAAATTTCTCCCCCCCCAAAAAATATTTATGTGACAAGATAGAGGTGTTAGCTAACCATATGGTGGCAATCATACTGCAACATACAAATATGTGAAATCAAAATTCTGCACACCTTACATTTGCTCAATGTTATATGTCAATTATATTTCAATGAAAAATTAAAAACTAAATAAGAATTATCTTGCCAATATTTCTGAAAATCCTTACAGTGAGAATTATATTTTCCTCTTTTACAAAGATAAAAAGACAAGTCAGATAAATTAATTAGTTCTCTTAAACTCCATAGTTAACAGGAGTCACAGCAACTATTTGAAGCCAGAATTTCTACCTATTTTTATGGTGCATATGCCATGTTTTTTGTAAAACAAGGCACTGCAATAGAGTTAAGTTCATTTGGTCTTGATATAATGTGCATGTGTGTGTCTGTAAGCAAACACACGCATGCTTCCTCATTCTATATGTTTCATTCCCAACTAATCCTTGTGAGATTTTCAAACTGACATAGCTAATATACTGCATTCGATAATTAAAGGCAGAATTAGCAGATCACTCTCATTTGCAGTGTTCATCAGCATGTTACTCTTTCTCTAACCAGATAAGCAATGTGTTTATATGTTACAGCCTTTGGGGTATGTGCCATTAATTACACATGCCCAGCAGCTGACATGTGATTAATTAAAAGTAGGAGAGCTATTCTTCAGGTGACCAGAAAACTCCTTCCACTTGTCAGTGTTTATCTCTTTCTCAAAATTGTGCTATCCCAGAAGATACAGTAAACAGTATTAAAAAAGAAAGCTTATCCAGAAAATTTGACAATCAAGATTTTAAATATTTTTAGAGGAACAATTCCAAAGCTATTTGAGTAAACAAATAAAGAATGTACTGAAAAAGAAAATTACAGGCTAATTTTTCTCATAAATATTAAATAAACAAAGTAAGAGTTTAAGAATTTTTTATAGTTTGGTTTAATTTAAATGATCATCAAAAAAGTCTTTATAATAAGGCCTATAGACTAGAAATTAAAGCATTATTTTCATGCCCAGTCAACTTTCAAAAATGAAATTTAAAGTCCATTTTTAATTCCATCACTATAAGACTTTCAGATTTTTCTCTATTTTGAGCCTCAGGGTTTTTATCAAATGAAAAGGAATCTTTGCTTCAGATTAAACTCAAGTGCAACTTTTTCTTTAAACTTAGACTTGTAATCTTTGTATTTTATTCTATATAATATACCTCAGTTATTGTATTACTATTGTGAGCTCTTCACTACTTCTTTTGCCCACAAATAAGATCAAGTTAAATTATTTTTTACTAGAATAAAGAAAAAAATTTACCTAAAATTAAAAATGATATTTTTTTTCAAATTAGAGAATGTGACCCAGAAGCAGAAAATACTATGATAGAAGAACATCTCAAGTTCAATAAGAAAGATTTTCAGGTTCAGAAGCCCCACCAAAATATTTTATTATGTTTCTAAAGTGCTTAAGGTACTTATATTGAGACAGCTAGAGCAATGTTGAGCCATGTAATTAAAATAGATGTAGAAATATTGCTATAGATAATAAGGTGGAAAAAAGACTTAGTTGATGAGACACCTATGTTACCTTTCTTTGAATTGTCATTGTTTGAAATACCATAAAGTTGTATTGTTAAAAGAAACGAGAAACCTGTGGCCCCAGGTAGACTGTGAGAGAAGCTGTGCCCAGTTCCCAGGGCCAGCAGCTTCAGCTACATGCTCCAGCCATTACTGCTCCAAAGCAGCAGTCAGAAATTCTATCCTGACTTTTTCTGTTCTGTACTTTGGGCATATGTTCCTGTAACACTTGCCCTACTCAAGAAACTCCAAATCCTTGTGATAAATTGAATTTCTGTACACATCTTTCAAATATGGTTTTTGTTGCTTGCAACTGGGAATCTTGATTCATACATGTGTATATCTAATCTCATTTTCTGTATGAGGAACTTACAGAATTTAACATATTATCCAATTTGATGGAGCCGGTCAGAAGCAGAATCTAAATCCAAATCCAAGTCCACCTGACCCCCATCCATTCTCATTAGTATACTAAGGTATATCACACAGCAGAGTTAAACAAACAAACTGAGAGATGCATCCACCTATTTGTTATGTGCATTAAATAACTATAGCTGCTTTGAAGCCCCAGGAGTTAAACTTAGAGTGTGTGTACATTTTAAAAAATGATACCACATCCTTTTTTTGTGATTTGGTTATGATTATGCTTGTTCTGCTGCTATCTTCTAGCTTTAAGCATGAATTTTGTAGTCATTACTTATATACAACTAAGCCCCTCAGTGGTATCTCTGATCACAAGTGTTTGCTCCCCAAGCTGCTGTTACTGTTGAAATTCAGTGCAATCCTTTCTTATTTAAAAGCCATCTATTTCTTATAACAAATAAGACAGACTTTGTAACATGTACATGTTGTATAGACCCATAACCTAGTCTTTAGGTTGTTTCAAAATAGGCGCACCACAGAGAATCTGAGTTACCGAGGGACCGGCCTGTGCATGAAGATGAAACTCGGGTCCTGAGCTTCAGAAAGTGTAGAGACCATACAGCAGGAGCACTGGGTGCAGAAGTAGATCTTGACACAACATAGACAATCCAAACTAGAAGAATGAAAACCTGGCATGCAGTGATTCATTGGTTCATTAAGCGGTAAGAAAACAACATTGACTGATGATATCTCTAGGACAATATCTTTGAGCCTAAAGCTAAGAAACTGGGAAAGTGAGCATCTAAGGAATGAAGAAGTAATGCAGAATGTCAAGGCAAAAGGGGGACAGGAGATTAAGAGAAATAGCTAAGGGGACAATGGACAGCAGACGCTGTGCTCTGGTAGCTGCATCAGAATGGTAGCTGCATTGCAGGACAGGGTGGTTACAGGAAGCCATGACAAATCACTTTCAAAAACGGAACAGCCCCATTCTGAATCAAATCCACAGGGTGAAGCTACCACATGGAAGTCCAAAGAGGTTTCCAGGGTTGCCTCCAACTTTTCTTCTCCATGCCTCATCTTCCTCCTCCTCGCCTTATTGAGGTACAATTGACAAACAAAATTGTAAGATATTTGAAGTGCGTCATGGGATGCTTTGCTGTATGTACTGTGAAAGGGTTTTCCCCATTGAGTTAATTAACACATCCATCATGCTTTAACGATCTCTCCCACGCCCTCTTTTCATTCATTGAGTTTGTTTCCATTGTGTTTTAAATTTGGCATCTCATTTCATAAGCCTTTGCTCACTGTTTTGTCTTCATCTCAGACTTTATTTTCTACATCAGGATTATTTCAAACCTTACTGTAATGAAACTGTCTAGGCTTGGTAAATTACTTCTCAAGTTTTTTTCAGGTAGTGTCCTGGGGCTTTATTCCCTGTTGGCATGGCTACAAGGCTTACCTAGGCATGCTGGAGAGGAATGGAAGAAAAAGTGCTTGTTTTCTATTCCTCTGCCTTATGAAGCTATAAATGGTACAGGGTGCAGCCAAGGGGGGGGGCCAAAAAAAAGATTTGGAATGGTGTCCAGAATTCAAAGTGTATAGGAATATTGGAGAGACATATAAGATGTCCTCACCACCACCCCCCAGGGGGAAGAAACAAATGGAGCCAGACCATTGAGAACTGTTTTGCATAGCGATAGTTTTGCAGCTAACCTCTGAAATGATTATTTAACATATCTATAACCTTTAACTGGTTTCATAGATATGTTAAATAGCAGTGGCCAAGTTTGGACCCAGGGAGAAGGGAGTGGCTTGAACTCAGAAGAAAAACGAGGGGTGGCATTCCTGAGTGAGAAGGCCACTGTGTGAGAGCTTGGAAAAGACTGGCTCCGGGACATGAGGGGAGAACTGCCCAGGTGAGGAGAGGACCATGCAGCTTTGCCAGAGTGGAGATCCCTGCAGCCAGGTGAAGAAGAAAGCCACATGCTTTTAGTGGAGTGAGAACCCCTGCAGCTTTGGTAGAAGAGGCCCATGCGGCTTTGGGGTGCCCCCTTTGGCCGTGTGGCCTGGAAAGCAAGAGAGACTTTGACTGGAACTGGGTACAAAGGATTCTTGCCAGTGGACCATGAGAGGGTACCACAGTACTTTGGATTAACTCAAGATCCTGCACAGTGACACAGCTGACGGTGCCAGCGGCCTGAAACACAGACCTGTGCTCTTTCCCTGATTTACGGTACCCGGAGTTGGGACAGTGGGAGAAGGGAGCGCTGTGTGGGTGTAAGTGTACAACCTAAAGGACTTTGATATTTTAGTGGAGGCATTAGGCCTGAATAGCATTAAATAAGCATTTTGTTTCCTTTTCACAAATCTCTGGCATTGAGAGATGTCTTTCCAATTGGCGGCGGACAGAAGAGCCCAATAGATACTAGTATTTTGTTTTTTTGGGAGGGGCCCCTGTTGTACAGCAGTTTTGGGCATCCCTAGATGGGCCAAATATTGTATTGCCCCTCCCTCAAACCTCTTGTTCGGTAACATAAATCCATGCCAACAAATTCAGTTAGTAGTGTACAAGGAACAGGGCTCATTAATTTTATATGTATAAAACAATGACAACTTCATGTAATAATTTGCCTTAAAATTATAATCTTATGAGAGCAATTGTATATCTTATAGCTCATCAATGTATAAGGTAAAAAAATCAGCTGTCAGTTTTCACAAAGGTAGCCAAATCCCAAATGAATGTTGCCAAAGGTGAAAATTTCAGTTGTCATGACATTTAAAAGAGAAAGACTAGTGTTGAAGAAATAGTTTGCCAAAATTTGGAACCGCTTAGAAAATACTGGGTATTGTACATGTCCAGTATCACTTAGTATTTCTGCAGAAGATTCTATTCACCAAGGATGGACTGCTCAAAAGATCTCTGACCTTGTTCTAAGTATTAATACTTAAACTATAATCCATTCCACTTTCTACAGTTGCACTTGCATAAAAAAATTATTATACAGCCTTACCTGGTATAGCTCAGTGGATTGAGTGCAGGCTGGGAACCAAAAAGGGTCACCAGTTCAATTCCCAGTCAGAGTGATAGGGGACTCAAGAGTTGGAAAATTTTAGTTTAAGATAAAAGGTTATAAGCCTAACAAGTAATGTACATGTTAAAGCTTTTGTTTCAGAAACTACAGATAGATAAGGCCTGTTTTAGCTCCAAGGGAAAAAACTGACCTCCTGGGGCACTGCTAAAGATTATCGCCTGAGGACAACTGGAGGCATCTGGGCCTTTGTGTTCCAGGGACAGACAGTATCACCTGCCCTTGGGAACAGCTAACTGCCTGGGACAGGAGTACTGCAGCTCCTTTCACCTAATCCTCCCTGAATCTCAAAGCCCCTCACCACTGTACCTTGTTTATTCCCTGGAATAAAAACATTGGCCTGAAAAGAAAAGACAAGATGGTCTGTCATATAGGGTATGAACCTATAACAGGGTGCAGCCAGGAGAAGCCCCCCCCACCCCAAATAATTTGGAATGGGGTCCAGAACTCAGGGTGTCCAGGAAATATTAAGATGTCCTCACCCCCCCCCCCAGGGGGAAGGAACAAATGGAGCAGGGCCATTGAGAGCTGTTTTGCATAGCAACAGTTTCACAGCCAACCTCTGGAATGGTCATTTAACATATCTATAACCTTTAACTGGTTTCATAGATATGTTAAATAGCTGTGGCCATGCTCTGAGCCAAGGGATAGAAGTGACTTCCACCCAAGATATAACTAGGGGACAGGTCCCCCAAGTTATAGCGCCTGCGTGACAGCTTGGAATTGATTGGCTCCACACCACAGGGCCATACCTGCCCAGAATATTGATGACATCCCAGTAAACTTGTAATAATAAGGGAGTTCTGGCAGATCTAACCAATTGTGGGAGGAGTCAGAAATGGAGCTGCAAAGGAGGATTGGCACAGGGATTTAAACCCGGACATGGCAGCCACTAGGGAGGGAGAAGAGCTATGTGGTTTTGGAAGAGTGCAGACCTCCGCAGCCAGGTGAAAGGGAAAACCATGTGACTTTGCTAGAATGGGGGACCCTGCAGCCAAGTGAAGAAGAAAGCCACACACTTTTGATCAGAGTGCTGATCCCTACAGCTTTGGTAGAAGAGGCCCACGTGGCTTTGGGGTGCTCCCTTTGGCCGCGGGGCCTGGAAAGCAGGAGAGACTTTGACTAGAACTTGGTACAAAGAACTCTTGTCAGTGGAAGGTGCCGCGTGACTTTGGATTAATTGGAGATCCTGCCTGGATGTCAACACAGCTGACAGTGCCAGATGTGTGCTTCTTTTCCTGAGACACGGTACCCCGAATTAGGGCAGGGGGGAAGGAAGCACTGTGGGCATCTGTGGTTATCCTGAAGGACTTTGATATTCTAATGGGGATATTGGGTCACTACTTTTAGTCTGTATAGCTTTAAATAAAACTTTCCTTTTCACAAATATCTGGCATTGAGAGATGTCTTTCCAATTGGCAGGGGACAGATGAGCCCAGTAGGTATTAGTATACCATCCTTGGGAGGGGCCCCTGTTGTTCTGTAGCAGTTTTTGGCATCCCTGGGTAGGCCAAATATTGCCCCCCCTTGGACTTCTGCTCTGTAACAAACCCACCATCTTCTCAGATCGCTATCCATCTGAATAAAGTGCCCATAAAGGATCCAATCGCTGTCATTGCTTATTGGGTTTGGTAGTGACAGGCAGCCCGACCCCAGTGTCTTTTCCGGTTTCAGGGGCATAGGCCTGGGTATTGGGCCACATCCCCAGTGGGGGCCACATGAGAGGCAGCCACACATTGATGTTTTTGTCCCTCTCTTTCTCCCTCCCTTACCCTCTCTCTAAAAAATAAATAAATAAAAATCTTTTAAAATTATCATACAAATTTAATTCCTTTGGATGATATGGTTAAGCATAACTTTAAAATAAGTGAATGAACAAAGCCAAAGTGGGTAGGTTCATGGTTGAGAGATGGGGACATGGTGGGACAAAAACTGAGAGACAACTGCACTTGAACAACAATAACAAAACTTTCTAAAAGTGAATGAAAATATTGTACAGTAAGCGACATCACTTCCATTACCTATTAGCCATTTTTGAGAATAGATTATAGATCATAATAGTAATTAGTAGTAAAAAGCCCTGCCCTGACCAGTATAGCTCACTTGGTTGGAGACTTGCAGGTTTGATTTCTGATCAGGGCATGTACCTGGATTGTGGGTTTGATCCCCAGTCAGGGTGTACATGGGAGGCAAGCAATCAGTGTTTCTCTCTCAAATAGGTCTCTCTCTCTCTCTCTCTAAAAGTCAGTAAATGTATATTTTAGAAAGAGCCTTGTAAGGCACTCATGCTCATGTTAATATTGCATTGCTTCTGAGATAAATTCTACTCTATCAAATATTAATTTGTTGCAGGGGTAATCAGCTTCTGTTCAATTAATTGAGTTCATTAGAAAACTATTGAAATTTTCATGAATGTTTCATATTTATAGAGTTCTGAGATCTCATAAATATCACATTATGCTATGTTCAGAGGTACTTTCTTGTCACTAAATATAGAAAAGTAGTAAAAAGCCCTAAAATTCTGTGTTAATCATAAAGAAAGATAACTGTAAGGACTGAATGCCATATAGTTGTTATAATTTGTGAAATAAAAATATTGCCTATTCTGCCCTGGCTGGGGTAGCTCAGCAGATTGAGCAGGAGCCTGTGAAGCAAAGGGTCACCAGTTTGGTTCCCAGTCAGAGCATGTGCCAGGTTTGCAGGCCAAGTCCCCAGAAGGGGACACATGAAAGGCAACCACACACTGATGTTTCTCTCCCTCTATATCTCACTCGCTTCCCTTCTCCCTAAAAATAAATAAAGTCTTTAAAAAATTAAAATTAAAATTAAAAAATATATTGCCTATTCTTCAGTTTTAGTTATTAACATGGCAAAATAAGGTATGACTAACATGCAGAAACTTACCCTAACCCCTGGGGACTAAAGGTTTACTAGAATATTATGAAAAAAAGTATCATTAAACTTGGAAAGACAGCTAATAAGATCATGATTTTTCTAAAATAGAATTATCTTTAAACAACTTTAAAGGTAAAATATAAAGAACAATTTAAAATGTTTTGGCCGTGGCCAAGTCACTCAATTGGTTACAGTGTCATCCTGATATGGCAAGTTTGCAGGTTCTATCCCTGGTCTAGGGCACATATGAGAAGCATGAATGAAGGCAAAAATAAGTAATACAACAAATTTTTTGCTCTTTCTCTGTTTCTCTCTCCCCCTTCCTCCCTATCTAAACATGAATTAAAAGAAAAATATATAAAGCAAGCAATAAATTTTTTAAAGAAATTTTATGGTAATATTAATATAGTACATATGTTAAAATTTTCGCTCAAAGACACAGGGAGGTAAAATAAATGTAAACTAATAGTTTATTAAAGCTAAATTCTATACTTTAGTATAATTATTTAAATATCAAATAACTTGAACATATTAAAATAGAAATTACTTCTCTAAGCCTTTAATATTATTGCCATACACTTTTTAATAATGTCACATATTACATAATGTCTTCTCAATTACAGCTAAATATCAAAAATTAGATCTTAATTTGAAATAAATATTAACATAAAATGAAATTTATTCAGAAAATATTTCTAATGATCTTTGAATCACAGTAAGAAAATTATACAACTAGTTGTATCTTATAATATATTCTAAGTGATACAGGTCCCCTATGTCTCCTCTATTGCTAGAAAAAATGTTTTGGAAAATAATTAAATATTGCCATGTTTTAAATACTGTGTTATATTAAATAATAAGCTAGTGATAAGCTCAAATTCTCTGAAATTTAATTGGTGTAGTAGGGAAAGAAGAGATTTGTACTATATGGTATCTACATTTAAAAATCATTGAGAGTCAATGTAACACTTCAGTAATTTGATTTTCTATGTAATTTCTTTTTTCCTACCTAATTTCTAAATATGTCAATATATATTCAATTTTAATAAACGTTTTCAGTTTTTTAGAATTAATATTTATATTTAATTTAATATTGTTTATATACTCTGAAGAGCTATTATGAAATTGATGATGTGTTTAAAAGTCAATAGTATTAAAATAGAAAAATAGAGAACTTCTATGTCTCTTTGCTGAGTATGTCTTCAGATTAAAAAAAGTAAATGTGAAAAACACATATATTGTGTAATTTTGTGTAAAATATGTAAAAACTAAAGTCTGATTAAAATTAATATACAATTATAGAATGTTGTGCTCTAATCTGGGCTCTCTACTTTGTGACTATAAGAACTCGGGCAACTCATTGTTCTCTTCTCAGTAATCATATCTAATAAAGTGGGGCTTTAATATTAATATTAGTCTTTTACATGCCCTTGTAAATTTTTCTCCTCTATATCTATATATAATTATTAGACCTGCCATTAAAAGTTAAATCAACTAGTTGTCATTATTGAGTGGAAAAGGAAGGTTACCATATTTTTCAGACTATTAGATACACTCTTGCCCCCCAAATTGGTAAGAAATAATGGTTGTCAATGCTGCTGTTGAGTTCTGTTCATATTTACATTAGTGAAATATGTTATTTATGTTATTAAATATTTTACCACATTTTTTGCTTCAATTTTTTTTCTATTTTTCTCCTCTAACATCTAGGTGTGTCTTATGGTCTGAGAAATACAGTATATAATTAAGAAGCAGCCTGAGGACTATTTGGTCCAAAGTTATTCCAAGGTTGCTTCAAAATTCAAGCTGCTGCAGATTAGCGAATTGTTTCAGAAAATCAAGTTGTGAAATAAAACTAAACAAATACATTCTAGAATGTGAAGAACTACATTCTCTAGATAGACACATACACACACACATACATACCACACAGCACATTACTATGTTCGAAAGACTATTGATAGTCATGCATAAGAATTTGTGCATGGCAAGTCAGTTATATTTCTTAAAAACAGCTTAGAGATTCAGCACTTGTATGCCTGGATAATGGTGGTTACTACTAATCTACCTGGACGAAATGTGTATTTACAGAATAATACTGTACCAAACATAAAAAGAAGTCATGTTCTTCTCAAGAATACATGGAACATTAACCAGGATTGGTAATCCAGTAGGCCATGAAACAAACTTTATTATTGGAAATAAAATTTATATCTTACAAAGTAAATTATTCATCCACCATGGAACAAAATTTAAATAATAGCAGGATGAAATTAGGGTATTTCAAAAATAAGTGGAAATTAAACATCACACTCTGGAATAACCAATAGGTAAAAAAAGAAATCAAATGAAAATTTAAAAATATTTTGAGGTGAATGAAAATAAGAATCATACAAAAGTTATAAGATTCCTTCAAAGTAATGATTAAAGGAAAATGTATAGCTTTAAATTCTAATAATAATGATAAAGTAAATGATCTAAAAACAATAACCTAAGCTTTCATCTGATGACACTGAAAAAATAAGAACAAATAAAACCTAAAAAAAGCAGAAGGAAGGAAATGATAATCTTTAGAGTGATAATGAATCAAAGAGAACATAGAAAAGCTGTAGATTAGCTACCTAGGTGCCCATCAGTAAATGAGTGGATCAAAAAATTGTGGTACATATACACAATGGAATTCTATGCAGCAGAGAGAAAGAAGGAGCTACTATCCTTTGCAACAACATGGATGGAACTGGAAAGCATTATGCTGAGTGAAATAGGCCAGGTGTTGAAATACAAATACCATATGATCTCACCTTTAACAGGAAGCTAAACAACAAAACAAACAAGCAAGCAGAAAAAAAAAACAAAGACACTGAAATAGAGAACAAGGGGACAGTGACCAGAGGGGAAAGAGAAGGGAAGTTAAGGGGGAAAAGGGGGAGGGATTTGGAGGAACAAATAGGAAGGACACAGGGATGAGAACTAAGGGGGGTAGAAATGGGAGGGAGGTGGGGAGCACGGGGCGGGGGAGGCTGGGATGGGAGAAATAGACAAAAAACTGTACTTGAAAAATAACTAAATAAAAATTATTAAAAAAAAAACAAAAGCTGTAGAAAAAAATCAGTGTAAACAAAAATGATTTTTTTGAAATGAGCAACAATACTCATAGATCTTTGGCTACACTAAGATAAAACAAGAGCAGAGAATTAAATTACTAAAATCAGAATTTTTATTTTTAAGATATTTCAGAGGGATATTTGTACTGAATTTAGAGAAATAAAAATATTATAAAGGTATAATATTTAATGTATGTGAGTATAACAGGTACATTAAAGATAACAGAAATACAAAGTTGCAAACTCCAGAAATTACCTCAAGAAATAGAAATTTTAAACAGATCAAAAGTCAATCAATATATTGAATTGGTAATTCAAAAAATTCCCCAGTGAAAACTCCAGGCTCAGATGTTCTCATGGTAAATCAAAATATATAAAAAAATAATTAATTCCAATTCTTCATAAATTCTCTAAAAAATAGAGGAGGAAGAACATTTTTCAATTTATTCAAAGTTCAGTATCACTCTGGTATCAAGCCATTGAAACATATTACAAGAAAAGAAAATGACAGACACTTTTGCTAATAGGGACAAAAAAAATTCCTTGAGTTTGCTGAAATATTAGCAAACTGAATCAGCAACATTCATACCGATGACCAAACAGTATTCATCCCAGGTTTGTCAAATATCTGAAAATTAACTAATGCTATATATCAGATCAATATAAGGCAAAAACCACATGATCATCTCCATAGGCATGGAACGTATAAAAGTAGCTTCCTCAGCTTGATAATGAGCACTTATAAAATACCTAGTTATGCCCTGGCTGGCACAGCTCAGTGGATTGAGGGCGGGCCTGTGAACCAAGGATCGTGGTTTGATTCCCAGTCAGGCACATGCCTGGGTTGCAGGCCAGTTCCCAGCATGGGATGCATGAGAGGCAACCGTACATTGATATTTCTCTCCCTCTCTCCTTCCCTTCCCCTCTAAAAGATAGATAAATAAAATCTTTAAAAAAATAAAAATAAAATACCCAGTTATTACCATTTTAAAAACACTTTATTTATTTATTTATTTATTTATTTATTTATTTATTTATTTATTTAGAAAGGGGAAGGGAGAGAGAAAGAGAGGGAGAGAAACATCAGTTTGTGGTTGCCTTTTGCTCGCCCCCTACTGGGGACCTACCTGGCCTGCACCCCAGGCATGTGCCCTGACTGGGAATTAAACTGGTGACCCTTTGCTTCACAGCCCCAGTGCTCAATCCACTGAGCCACACCATCCAGGGCTATTACTATTCTTAATGATGACGGACCAAATGTATCCTTCCTAAAGCCTAAAAAAGAAAGAAATGTTGCTCTTACTAGTTTTATTTAACCATTTACTGGAGATTCTAACTAAGGCACTGATAAAATAAAATTAAGTAACATGCAACCTGATTGGTTGGAAAGGTAGAATTAAAACCATTTTTATATCAAGATAACATGGTCCTACAATTAAAATTCCAAATAATCTACTAAAAGAAGATGTTAGAATTAGTGTAGAAATTAAACAAGATTACAGAGTATGATAAAAATATAAAAATTAATTCCTCATATAAATTTTCTGAAAACAAAACTTTATAATTTCAATTCTAAGAATATTAAAATATTACAGTTAGAATGGTATTTAACAAAAATTGCAAAATGTATATCATGAAAACTACAAAAAAAGTACTGAAACAACTTAAGACTTAGACAAATGGAAACACATCCTTGTCTATGGAACAGAAGACAATATAAGACAGAACTAAAACTATAAAACCCTGAAAAGAAAATACAGTATAAAAGTAATTCTATGTCCTCAGGTCTGTTGGGTTAATGAGAAGTGATTCATGGTGGTGTATAGATTATTGTTAACATAAATAAATAACCTAAAATTGATTGTGGTAATTGTTACACAAGCCTGAATATTGAATCGTAAGGCATGTGAATATCTCAGTGACACTGAGAATTTTCCTAATTTGTTCCAAGGTATTGCTGGTGTCATAAATCTAAAAGCATTGCAAAAATAAAAAAAGAAATCAATAGTTTTGGTTTTTGTTATATTCCATTTATATTTGGTCTTAAGTAGTTTTCTACTTCTATCATTATAGTAAAGTTTGTTGCTATAGAGCAGGGTTGTCAAATTCATTCTCACCAGGCTGCCGTATTGGCCTTGCTGTAGCCTTCAAAGGGCTGAATGTAATTTCTTTTTTTTTTTTTTTTTTAGGGGGGGGAGGTCTTTGGCTGGTATTGGCTAGCCAGCAGGCTGTAATTTCAACTCCTTAACAATTAACGAGTAGTTCCATTTGTATGGTCCTAAAATTATTTCGGCTCTTTGAAGTCAACTGCAAGGCTGACGTGTCCCCTGGTGGAAATGAGTTTGACACCCCTGCTATAGAGACTAGAATTTGGTACATTATTTAGATCAAAAGATTATATACAAGTTCCAGCACAAATAATGTCCCTTGTTATTACAAAATCTTTTATTACAGAGTCATAAGCATGTAATTCTGTAACATAATGATATCACACTCAAGCACAGCATAAGTCATTTTAGGTGAAATGTTCAGAATAAACCTATAAATTATTACACCCATATTACACTCTACCAACCACATTCAAGCAGGCATTTCTGCTGCCAGACCCTGTCGTTTAGCATTTGTCAGTTCGGCTGTGAAGATCACAAGGTCCACTCTGAAGACACCTTAAGATCTAGGAAGATATGTAGAGTGATGAGAAAAGGGAGTTAAATAGCCCTCTGTTCCTACTTCATTCTGAATATTTAATTGCAGGCTCCACTTGGTGTGATGGGCAGAGAAGGGCAAAGGGAGAACTACTGAGACAACTGTAATAAAATAACACTAAAAATGATTTTAAAAAAAGAAGTGAATAAACTCAACCTCCAGTAAACTTAAACACTTTATTTGGCTGGCCAAGCAAACTAGTAAAAAATTGAAACAAGATTTCTAATTTCATAATTCTCTATTCAGTGAATCTGTATTTCAGCCTGCTATGTTTAAGGATATTTAATGGTGCATATGACAATATTGTGCAAATACAAATTATATCTATATAACAAAGGTGAACTATTTCTAAATTTATTTTTAATGTTTATTTTTAATTCGTCATTCTCCCACTATTATCTCACTAATATTTGTTGAATAATTTTCATAGTTTGACTAGTTCTTCTTTGGGGAATCTGGCTATCTCTCCCACTTCAGTTCTGACTTTCAGGGAGGCCGTCAAATGCAGTATCATGCTTTCTGGCTGCTGGAGTAAGGGAACAGTGATAGCACAGAAGGGGGTAGACACACAGGCGAAGATAAAGTATCTTTGGGTACACACCCATCAGGAGAGTGTCTCCCTTTCTTAGGAAGAGCTTTAAGCAAGTCAGCCTTGATGTGTATATAACTTCGCATTGAGAAATTGATACAAGAGTAGTGCACTCACATGTAAATAAAAGTCATGATATAAGGTAGAAAGTGACTTCTGTGCTGTTTAGATACCTAAGCCCAGTTATATTTGAGTTCCATCTCATCATTTTGGTCCCAGTTCCAAAACCACTTAAAATTATTTATAATTTTATTATTTAAAAAACTTTTTATTGTTGTTCAAGTACAGTTGTCTCCATTCCCCCCCCACCCCCCACCCCAGCCATCCCCACTTCTCACCCTTGGTCCCATCCTTTGGTTTTGTCCATGTGTTTTTATACATGTCCCTGAAACCTCTGCCCCTCTCTCCCCATTATCTCCTCCCACTACCTCTCTGGTTACTGTCAATTTGTTCTTAACTTCACTGTCTCATTTATATTTTGCTTACTTGTTTTGTTGATTAGGTTCCATCCACTTATAGGTGAGATCATATGATATTTCTCTTTCACTGCCTGGCTTATTTCACTTAGCGTTATGCTCTCCAGATCCATCCATGCTGTCACTTAAAGTAGAGCTCCTTCTTTCTTTCTGCTGCATCACATTCCATCATGTAAAAGTACCATAGTTTTTTAATACATTCATTTACTGGTGGGCACTTAAGTTGCTTCTAACACTTGACTATTGTAAATTGTGCTGCTATGAGCATTGGGGTGCATAGGTTCTTTTGGATTGGTGTTTCAGGGTTCTTAGGATATAATCCCAGCAGTGGAATTACTGGGTCAAAAGGCAGTTCCATCTTTAGTTTTCTGAGGAGATTCCATACTGTTTTTCACAGTGGCTGCACCAGACTGCATTCCCATTAATGGTGCACTAGAGTTCCCTTTTCTCCACATCCTCTTTAACAGTTGTTTGTTGCTTTATTTATGATGACCATTCTCATAGGTGTGAAGTGGTATTTCACTGTGGTTTTAATTTGCATCTCTCTGATACCTAGTGATGCTGAGCATCTTTTCATATGGCTCTGGGCCTTTTGTTGGTCCTCCTTAGAGATGTGTCTATTCAAGTCTTTGCCCATTTTTTAATTGGGTTGAAAATTCTATAGACTCTACCAAAAAACCGCTGGACCTAATAAATGAATTTGGCAAAACAGCAGGATACAAAGTCAATATTAAGAAATCAAAGGCATTTTTTAAAATTTTATTTATTTATCTTTAGAAGGGAAGGGAAGGAGAGAGGGAGAGAAATATCAATGTATGGTTGCTTCTGGTGCATCCCCTGCTGGGAACTGGCCCCTGCTGGGAACTGGCCTGCAGCCCAGGCATGTGCCCTGACAGGGAATCAAACCACGATCTTTTGGTTCGCAGGCCTGTGCTTAATCCACTGAGCTACACCGGCCAGGGCTTCAAAGGCATTTTTTACACTAACAATGAAATATCAGAAACGGAAATCAGGAAAAGAAATCCCATTTGATATAGCAACAAGAAAAATAAAGTAACTAGGAATAAACCTAACCAAGGATGTAAAAGACCTGTACTCAGAAAACTACACAACACTGAAGAAAAAAGTTAAGGAAGACACAAACAAATGGAAGCATGTACCACGCTACAGGATTGGAAGAATTAACATCATCAAAATGTCCATACTACCCAAAGCAATTTATAGATTCAACACAATCCCTATTAAAGCACCAATGGCATATTCCACATATATAAAACAAACATTTCAAAAATTTATATGGAACCAAAAACGACCCCAAATAACTGCAGCAATTTTGAGAAAGAACAAAGTAAGAGGGATCACAATAACTTATATCAAACTGTATTAGAAGGCCACTGTAATCAAAACAGCCTGGTACTGGCATAAGAACAGACATATAGACCAATGGAACAGAATAGAGAGCCCAGAAATAAACCCAAGTCTCTTAATATTTGACAAAATAATAAGTTAATATTTGACAAAGAGGGCAATAGCATAAAATTGAGTAAAAAAATAGCCTATTCAACAAATGGTGTTGGGAGATCTGGTCAACTACATGGAAAAAAATGAAACCTGACCATCAACATACACAATACACAGAAGTAAATTCAAGGTTAATAAAAGACTTACGTATAAGTCATGACACTATAAAAGTCCTGGAGGAGAACATAGGTGAGAAAATCTCAGATATTCCATGCAGCAATATTTTCATTGATATGTCCCCTAGAGCAAGGGACATAAAAGAAAGAATAAACAAATAGGATCTCATCAAAATTAAAAGCTTCTGCATGGCTAAAGAAAATAGCATTAACACAAAAGAAAACCAATGGTATGGGAAAACATATTCCTCAGACAAGTGTTTGATCTTCAAAATACAAAAAGAACTCACATGACTCCACTCCAGGAAGACAATTTTGCTATTTTCAATTGCTGTTTTACTTTTATTTAACAGTAATATGCCTCCTACCATTTCCAGTGAAAATCATGCTTGAAAAATGTACTAAATTAATGGCAGTCTCTTTTAGACTGTCCTTTGTGGCAGTAGCCATCTTTTCCCTAGGGGATTTTCCCATATAATTAGTTTGCTTCACTCAAAGTCAGTGTTTCAATACCATTCTGTCAGCCCGTGAAAGAACTTATGATACCACGGACATTTTGCAGAGGACACAGGATGCGATCCTCTTACCAAACCATTCACCTCAAGCTGGGGTCTGGTCACCGGCCCTGACCATCACAGTGATACATGTCTTGAAGGCCTTCAGGGAGTCTGATTCAACCCATGATCAGTAGTCCTGGCAGGAGCAGGGTTAGAAAAGTACTGAGAAAGAGAAATGAAGTCCATGGCTGATGGCCCTGGAAGAACCTCAGCACTGGGGGGAAACTTGAAAGTTTCAAAGTCATTCAAAGAGCAGGGCTGGCTGAGGGCTAGAACCCAGGGAAGAGGTGTGCCTGCTTCTACGTGAGGTACTGAGTAACAGATGATATGAAAGCACAGTCAATGAAATCCATCTCAGAATATTCACCACATGTCGGTGTGATTCCATGCATCGTTCTGTATATATAATCCTACCTTTGAGATGTGAACATATTAATTCAATGCATTTTGTCTTTCTCATGTAGGACACTTGAATATAACTTGTTCTATTGAACACATTCAGTGTTGTGTTTCCTGGCTTTTTATAAACACAATTTTGTTCATGTTACTGACAAAGTCTCTAAGAAAGAAAATTAGATGTAACTGCTTTCATTAAATATCCCATGATAGAAGGGAAGAGGTGACTGTCACTCAGAAGGCCAAGGGAGAAATGTCAATGAAAAATCTTTGAAAAATATGCATTTGGCTCTTAGCCAGACCCACACTTTTGGTGCTTTGGCTACAAATTAAAGTTTTTGTGAATTTATAAAAGTGCTTAAAATTCAGGGTTTGGCACACATAACACCCCCTTTATTACAAAATAATTTATTATAGTATCATCAGAATGTAATTCTATAACATAAAAATATCACACTCAAGCACACAGAATTTTAGGTGAAAAGCTCAGATGAAAACTATAAATTATTACACCCATATACTTACCTTACCAACCACACTCAAGCAGGAGTTCTTCTGCTAGACCCTGTATTGACACATCTTTTAATGACCTAAATTCTCTATGCCCAGACTGGAAAAATTCGTATGAAATACTTATAAGTTGGAAGGTATCCTGGAGGGAAGTAGCAACGTCAATGGATTGATTACAATTCAAAAGTACAGAAAAATGATAATGTGTCTAATATTCTTGTCAATTTTTTAAAAAAGGATTTATGCATAGGTTGTTACTGTTTTCTTTAACATGCCCTTCTTTCTAGTTGCTAGGTAGCCATACTTGAGTGTAAAAAAAAAGGGGGGGAACATTAAGTAGTAGAAATAGTCTCCTCCTTGAAATATAAAACCCTATGATCAAAATGTAAATATCAGCAATACATTGAATAAGGAATTATCAGTCACATTTTCATATCCTCATTTCTTATTTAACTGTATTTCAGAATCTACAGTATGTTTTCACTTTTTCAAAACACCCAAAATGTTATTTTAAATATGTACTACATGATAGTTATTTTGTAAAAAGCTCAGTAATATAGGTTATTTTAATAACAAAAAGAATCATGCTTTATAATAGTTACTTTACAAAATTTTTCACAAACTTTTAACAGTAATGAAATGATCACAAGTTTATTGCAATTAAAATATAATTAATGACACAAGTTTGTATACTTAATTAACATTAATAAAAATTCAGAAGATACTTTGTTATGTGTAAAATTAATTTGACAATCGTATCTTACATATCTATTATCTATGTGTCAGAAAATAGATTCATTAAATATATTTTCACTATATGCTTCAGAAAGTCATGGATGAGTTGGCCAACTTTTATTATAATTAATGTGTGCTAGTTCCTTAGCAATCGCTTATATAAAATATTCTATTAGGTTCTGTTTTTTTTAAATTTTTCATATATATACATATAATTAGAGACTATATTTTATTAACATTATGATAGTGTTCTAGCATTCCATCTTGTAACTGTAGACCCAGGAAATATAAAGGGACCATTTGATTAGCATAACATTTGAATAAAATTTGGGTAGGTCTGTATCCCTAACTATCAGTTAGCTGTTGCTGCTCGTAAAATCTACCCAGATCTAGTTTCTTAAAATGACACTCACTTAAGTCACAGGTCTATGGCTTGACTAGGGATCTCTATGCACCTCTTGTCAGCTGTGTTCATCTTAGTCTGTGTCTTTCCCAGTTTTGGGGCCTCATGAGTTTTGAGTTCTGAGCTGGAGTGACCTGACTCAGCCCCTGGGGTCCTCTCCGTCAGGGCAGCTCAGACTGTTGACCGGAGATGGCAGGTGCCCCATGAGAGAGCACGTGTGCACAGCCTGTTAAATGCTAGACTTGGAAGTGGCACCGTGTAATTCCGATCACATTCTATTGGCCTGAAATTGTCCCAAGACCCGTCTGGATACAAGGGTCCAAGAATAAAATGAGAGATGCAGGGTCACATGAAACGTGCAGAGACAGAAAGGGTTGGAGAAATGACACAACTTTTGTCCTCAGTCTACCAACTTTTGAAGCCTGACTCTGAATGAGACTTTAAAGTTTTATAAGCTTCCAAATTACAATAACTACCAAAATATTCTACCCCTGAACTTAGCCTCTGCCCTCTCAAAATAACTCCTGCAACAAAAGCACATACGTTGGCCCTGGTCAGTAGGGCTCAGTTGCTTGGAGCAACATCCTGTAAACCGAAAAGTCACTAGTTAAATTCCTGGTTAGAACAGATGCCTAGGGTTGGGGTTTGGTCCCCACTCAGGACGCCTGTGAGAGGTAACTGATTAATGTTTCTCTCTCACATTGATGTTTCTCTCCCTTTCTTTCTCCCTCATTTCCTCTCTCTCTGAAAATCAGTAAGTATGTCCTCAGGCGAGGATTAAAAAAAAAAAACATAAGCTGCTTGATGGAGGAATTTAGAGGCCAAAATCCTCCAAAACTGATGATATCTTTGACTGAAATCTTTATCTTGAGAGATCTGTGTTAGTAATTTGTCTTATGAACATCTGATAATATGGCCTTTAGCACATGCCTATAAATACTGTTAATATAAAGTATTAACTGTGACAGTTGTGCCCTAGGTTAAAGATCTGAGAGAAGGTTTCATTTCTTCCCACCCTATACAATCACCACTATATTTAAAGGGAACTATGCATTCTCATACGTATACCAAATGTATTAAAAATGCCCACGCGTGGAAAAACACAGTGACTCCCCTCCCTGTATCCACACTTCCTTGTATTTCCTTTGCAATTCCTTCTATCAAGAGAAGATCACTTTTCCTGTTCCTTGAATATGCCCTGGGCTTGTGACTTCCTTTGATGAACATACAGTATAGACAAAATGGCAGTGTGCCAACTACAGACCCAGGCACTAAAAGAACTTACACACTTTTGCTAAGCACCTTGGAACCATCCTGTGGTGTGAGCTCAAGTCCAGGCTAGTCTGCTAATATCTTTAATAAGAAATGCCACACCCAGCTACTTCATCACACTGGATAACAGCTAAAAACTCTCCAGATATGTAAGTGAATCACATAGGGACAAGCCAGTCCTAACTAACTTATCAGCTTATCACTGACACATACATTCAACCAACTGTGACCACTCAAACCTAAGTCTAATTGTCAACAGTGCCTAGTAACTAACAGATACACCTTAAAAAGTAGTTCTAAGTATCACTATATATAAGCTATCATTTTTATAACTAAAATTGACAAACCTCATGTGTAAATGTGCCAAAAATAATAAAAATGAAGATAATTATTCAATACACAGGTCACACATCCCTCCTAACATTGACTAGAAAGTGGTTTTGAGAATTTAGCATCATTCGAGTAGATTTTAATTATGTGCATTTTTATTCTTTCTATAATTTTAATGTTATTTCTCAGTGATTCATTCCACAAATTTGACCAAATGGCTTGACCAGTATGAAAAAATAAATACAAACTGATGAACTAATTCCTATAGGACATTTGTATTTTAAATCCTAGCCTAACATATGCATTGCCACAATATTTAATTAACTAGTTTGAATTCTTTCTTCCCAGACATATACTTTGCTTTATTTAGATAAACTATGAATTTGAATTAGACCACCCTTGTTTTCCTTTTTCACCTGTCAAACTCTATCCTAATGACAGCAAAAGCTTAATTGTTTTCCTTGACCTAATTTTTACTCAAGTGGCTAGATAAAAGGGAGGGAAAAATAAATTATGAAACCATCAGATACAGCACAAGAATGTAAATATGAAAGAGGTTAATGAGAGGACAAAGAGCAAACAAGCTAAACCAAAATAGCAAGCTTACTCTTTTTAATGACGGCAAAGATTCACAAGACTTTCACTTTTATCTCCTGAAATAAAACATCTTAAAACACAACGAATTACATTGAAATGTGGATGAACGTCTCTCCCTGGCCAGGGTCCATTGCCCTGATGTTTATATCAGAAGCTGGTTTCTCACAAGTCCCTCTACAGCAGAGCTTTCTATCAGATCACAGTGCTTATTTTTTGTTTAGTCATTTATTGGAAAGATGTGTTCAGTAGGACTGCAGAGCAATTATCACCTTCTTATACACGCTCTATGTCAGGACTGTGTGAGCTCACAATTGATTACCTAAGCAAAACTGAGAGAGAAACATCAAATGACCTCGAGACTCAGGAAGCCACCTTAATTTCAATGATCAATCCCTGTGGCCACTACGCATATTTCATAAAGAAAGTTGCATTTCAATATTATGAAAGTTGCATTTCAATATTGGACTGTACCATTCATTTTTGACGCCTAAATAATTTAAAAAACAGCAATCATAAATGTGCATTTTAAGAAATCCAGCTATTAACTTTCAAACAAGATGGGGTGAATTTTATAAACCACATTTTCTGAAACTCGAATATTTCTGTAGCGTATTATAGCTCAGTCTCATGTATATACAAACACCAAGAACATCTTGGAAACTTGTTTCTTAAAAGGGCTTTATATATTAAAAAATTATATACAGGAGTGTAGCATAAATAACCCCCCTTTTTATTATAAAATTTTAACTACAAAATCATAAGCATGTAATTCTGTGACATAAAAATATCACATAAAAGCATACATATGACATCTTAGGTGAAATGTTCAAATTAAAACTATAAATTATTAAACCCATGTTATTACCCTTCCAGTCACACTCAAGCAGGCCTTACTTCTGCTGGACTCTATAGGTACAAAAATATGTATTTATAAATTTTTAAATTCAAGCAACTTGAAGATATAATGATTGATGTATATTAAGCTTTATTTTTGTGTATAGTGGCAATTTCACAAATACGATAAATTTTTAAACCAGTAAGTAATTTTTCTGTGATGCGCTTTCATTTTTTTTGCATGGAGTTTCTAGGTTGTATATCTCCAGTTTATCTTCCCATATCTGTTACTTTCCCCCCCTTCTCATAAAGGTTTAGGTGAGTTTATTGCACAGCTAAAGACAGGAAAGCTTTTTTAACACCTGTATTGTAAGATTGAAAGTTCTGTTCCAGCAAAGTTGTGATCTTCTGGATACATAACAATTATTTGCTGAATTCATTAAAATTAAATTATTTCCTGGCTGGTGTAGCTCAGTGGATCAAGTGCAGGCCTACAAATCAAAGGGCCGCTGATTCCATTCCCAGTCGGGGCAAATGCCTGGATTGCAGGCCAGGTCCCCGATAAGGGGCACATGAGAGGCAACCACACATTAATGTTTCTCTCCTTCTCTTTCTCCCTCCCCTCCTCTCTCTCTAAAAATAAATAAATAAATAAATTTAATTATTTTGCTTTACAATAGAAAATCAATATTGTTAGTTTGAAAGAGGGTCAAGAAATTCAAATGTTTAGTTTGTAATGTACACCGCTCTTTGAGTGAATTTTAAGTCTGTAGCTTTTGAAAATGTTACAGAATCGTAATTTTCCCTATGCAGTCCCTCAGAGGCTGGGAGTGTTGGTGCTCTGTCTCTCTAGGTTCCGCATGCTGTAGGTCATGTCCATACCCCCTGCTATGCTGCATTCAGCTCAATGAATGTGAAATGTTGAGTAAACATGTCCATTCTGACACAGTATGACTCCTGTCAATATTATCGGCTTACCTTCCATATTTCTAAACTAGAGAAAGATGGGAAGTTGGAAAATTCTTCAGTTCTCTTTCCCAGACATTAATGATGTTCTGTGAGAGACTCTGAGCATGTTTTTCAGTTCATTTATACTCAAATAAATGAAGACGCGCTCCAGATTCTGTTGTGTTCTGTCTCACTTCTAAACCGTTCCTGTGTGTGATCTCCACAGAACGATATGAAGAGTGATAGTCTTCTAACCGTATTATATGAGGTGTGTCCAGAAGTCATCCAGTCATGTAACATGAAAAAATAGAGACATTTATTGAAGATGCAAGATACAAGAAACATTGTACATAGGACAATGACATCTCAGTTTCCTCAAAGTAGGTACCTTGAGACCTCACACAGTTCTCCCAACTGACATCAGCTTTCCTATCGTATTTTCCTGAACGTCACTGATGATCTGAAATCTCTCTTTTCAAAGGTGATTTTAGTTTTGGGAAAAGTCAGAAGTAGAAAGGTACCAAATCTGGGCTGTAGAAGGGGGCCACTGAGTCACCTGGGTGATTTGATGTTTTGCCAAAAAACTATGCCTGAAACATGATGCATGAGGAGATGAGGTGTCCTGATGGAGCTGCCAATCACCAGTTTCCCACATCTGTGGAATTTCTGAATCTTTGAAATAGTTTACATAGAGGAATGCTCAAGCTTAATGCAAAATTTGAAGAAGATTCATTGCTTTACTCTCTCAGTCATTTTGAATGTGATGGCCACACAGTACACATGCTCACTCAATGACGTCTACTGCCCCCACTGACTAGTACATTGAAGTTGTCATTGTTCACACATGCCTATTCCAGGCCACTTTCTTTGGCTACCAAGTTACATTGATATCATGCAAACCTTTCTTGTTATATTAATAATGGCTGTATTATCTCCTGACATACCTTATTTAATCAGAGTGCTCTTTACCAGCAAATACACTCTGCAATAATTTGTAAAGACATATATAGATATAAAGACTTTGACTATACTTGCATTCAGAGGTTGACTTTTTTGTCTTTTTAAAATTTTTGTTGTATTTTTTCATTACCACCTATCTCCCTTATACCCTTTTCCATTTGTCCCTACCTTCCCCACCCAGTTGACTTTTATTTTTTAATACATTTTGATTAAGCTATTACAGGTGTCCTATTTTTCCCCTTTATTCCCCTCTGCCCTGAATCTCATCTCCCAAGGGCATTCCCCCTATTAGTTCATGTCCATGGCTCATACATACAAGTTCTTTGGCTTCTCCATTTTCCATACTATTCTGAACCTCCCTGTGTCTATTTTGTACCTACCATTCATGCTTCTTATTCCCTGCACCTTTACCTCCATTTTAACCATCTCCCTCCCTGCTGATAACCCTCCACTTGATCTCCATTTCTGTGATTCTGTTCCTGTTCTAGTTGTTTGCTTAGTTTGTTTTTGTTCTTTTTTTTAGATTCAGATGTTGCTAGTTGTGAGTTTATTGCCATTTTATTGTTCGTCTTTTTGATCATCTTCTTTTTCTTAGGTAAGTCCCTTTAGCATGTCATATAATAAGGTCTTGGTGACTTTTAAATGTGATATAAACTTATACTCATGTACTCTCAATACTGCTTATATTGCAGATCTCAGTTACCTCTAGTTTTTCTTTTTCTTTTAAAAAATATTTAACCAAGAACAAAATCTCATCATTTTATAATTACATATGAGTATAAAGCATGATTTAATATAAAGTCTTAATTCAACATTATTTGTGCCAGAAAAAATAAAAAAAGAAAACTACATGAATAGATATTGTTATGTCTCAAACTGCAAACAAACATCAAATTCAACTTTTACACTAATGGCTAATGAGTTGGTTTTTTATTTATTTTGATCTGTATTTCATAGTATTATATATATATGTATATATGAATATATATATAACAAATTGAAAGGGTATATGTGTGTGTGTGTATTTATATATATGCTGCATGTTCATCCTTGTGAGCTCTGCTTCCTCTCTGAATTCTAGGGCCCAGCATGGGAGAATAGTCACTGTCCAGAAAACTGCCGGTGACAGGGGCACAGGGAACGAGGACAACACATTCCACATGCTATGTATTGCCTATCTGAACTTCTATCCACACTCACAGCCCTTCTCAAATGTCACTGACCTAAACAAGTTACATGACCCACACCAATCAATCATTAGAGGCCAGAATCATGGAACTCTACTAGATTTCCAGGACGAAGTTGAAAGATTTTAAACAGATTATGACTACCATGCTGATTTCATGTTATCATGGCAAAATGCACATCTGCTTTTAAACATATTAATAACATTACAAGAGGCTACATAATCCAGAAAATTTTATATTGGAATTAATCTCTTAGTGTTGTGTTTGTTGAATACCTTGGGTCTTTTTAAGGCTTGATATAATATTTTAATTGTGTTATTTTCTCATATTTTACTCTATACCTGCCAAATATTCTTTGAGTTTGTACCGTTTTGTATGCTGCTACAAAATGTTATAATTTCACCTTTCTTAGAAGAACTTTAATGAACATTGGTGACTGTTCTAGTCTATTTTTTTTTTGGTGGGAAGTTTATCTAACTGCTGCCTAATGAAGCATACATCCCCTTATGGCGATGCTGCTGCTTTGCCATGTGAGGCAATAATAGAGAATTCTATTGTGGATTTTAATTTAGTCCCCATGGTGAGTGTTTCAGTGTTATAAATGCCCGATTTCTCCTGGAAAAAAAGTGTTTGACTTGGAGTTCAAAGGCCAATACTTTATTTTGTGTACCATTGGTTTAACCTTTATTTGATTTTTCTTTTGATGTCATCCCCTGGAAGATTAGTTATACAAAATAGGCCTTATTTCTTCTTTTCTTATCAATGATAATATGTCAAAGACAAGAGACAATTAGACAGTTTGACAATTTGATTGGAGTGTGCTTGATGGTGTAAGACTTTTCTCTCCAGAATCCTTTATCCTTTATCTGAAGTCTGAAGGAGAAACATCCAACTCTACAGCTAAGAGCAGACCAAAAGGTTTATTTATTTATTTATTTATTTATGTATTTATTTATTTTATTTTAATAAAGTCCACAATTGTTTGGGTCTTTAGTGGATTTCTGCAGTAACATGTCTGGCACTTTTTTCACTTCGCCAAGACATTGAAAATGTACTGTTTTCTTTGGCTTTTAATTGTGATCTAAAAAAAAAAGTCAGTGAAATATATCCCGAATCACCCAAATGACCGTTATAATGACAAAGTAAAATAAATGAATTCAGTGCCCACAGGTTTGTTTGCTCTTGAATCAGTGATGATTTTTGAGCATAGCAAAGATCAAATGAGGTAAAGAGTGGTAGCACAAAAGACATTTTTATAACAATTTAAGGACAGATGTTTGTCGAGAATGTTTGCCATTGGTCCGGTCAAGATGGCATGGTTTAGAAAAAAAAATGGAATCACTCATGTTAACCAACATGGCTGCCAGTCAGCCATGACACTTTGGTTCAAGAGGGAAACTAAGTTACACTAGACCTATTTGGCAAGGAGACACACCTAAGACATCTGCACACATGACCAGAACCGATGTATCTGCATAGTGGGATCACCCACAGATAGGCTTGAGAGGAAGTTCCCCACTTGCCATGAGGGGTGTCAAGACACTTATCAAGAGACTCAGAAGGGTGGGGTATACCATTCTCAAGGGTATAACTGAGGAAGGCTCCAGACCACTGCTCAGCTAGCCCAGTTCCACACACCAGAGTGCTGCTCATGCCACAATGATCTCCCTTGGCATTGGCCACTAGAGGCTCTGCCCTCCTGGACTGAGGACTTTGCCCACCCTGCTTCCCACCTGGCTGCAGAGATCCTTCCTTGCAAGACGCTGTCAACTCCCTTGCCCACGGTGCTGTCTCCAAGACCTACAGGCTGAGACTTTGGGACTCAGGTTCATTATTCCCTGTTGATTGCTCTGTGTGTGTGTTATATTTCTCTTAGATTGTTGGAGTGTGCGTAGAATATTGATATATGTTGATGTTCTACTTTGAGTGACCTTGCATTCAATAAAAATGTAGTGAATAGCATAGTTACATCATGTGACCCTTGTCAATTCCTTGGTTCCAGGTGCTCAGCAGGCAGCTGATCTAGCAGTTGCCCTGGTGACTCATATGAAAGAATGTATCACAAACATATGATTGTGACAATATTTCAAAAATTAAGCCATCCTAAGTCATTTTGTGGCAGTATATTTAGGACAAAGCTAAAAGTACTTAAACGGTAATGACAGAGAAACAAGAAAAGCATAAGCATTGCTCAGAATCTGGTTTTGTATATTTGAACTTGATTCTTTTCTTTATTATTAAAGCTAGTCATAAATAATCATTGTAAAAACATGTCAGTAGTACTTTAAACATTCCATATCACGTTGTACAATACTTTGTCAAATGTATTAACTCATCCAAATGAATCACATATGGTGAAAATGACTTCACCATTTAAAAAAAAAAAGCAATGGCCAAAGAATGATAGTGCAAATATTTTTCATCATATTCAGAGATTAATATAAATGAAACATTTTGATTCTTTCAATAGAAAAATCATTTTACTACATTATATAACCTTTAATTTTAGCAAAAAGTTTTCCCATTGAGTTAGTATTTGAATTGTGAAATTTTAATACTGCCTGTATCTTACTTATAAACTTTTTTGAGTTTCTGATTTTAATAGTTATAAGATAAATCAATATAAACCTACTTTACTACTTTATATTTTTAAGGTTTATTGGAATATCAATGTGTAAAAAATTGAAGTCCATAAAAATACTTGCTTGCCATACCAATATATGAGTTTAATTAAAACACATATTTCCTTCCTACTAATTTTCTCACCTCATATCTTACTTTATACCAAAAATCCACTCTACCACAGTACAAATAGCTTACATTTTTCAGAGAAAAAATAGGAAAATTATAAAATCACAGGGTCTTTGCATGTGCTCATCCTTTTATCTAGAATAATTCTCTCCTGGAAATGTCTTGGCTCTTCTTAAGGATCATACACTTGGGGAAGACTTTCTATGTAACTCAGTGTAAAACTGGACTCACCTCAAGTTCCTAATTCCTATCTCTCTGTCACATTTACTTTTTATAAAATGTCTCTTCTTCTAGCTTTCCATATCTTTTACATATTCATGTTGTTTACTCTTTATTCTCACTAGAATATAAGTCTGATAAAATAGAGATGTTTGCCTATTTTGTTACCCATATACCTGGTGCACAGGTTATACAGATTTTTTTATTAGTTTTCTTTCTACCATACTCACTTAAAATGAATATCTTTATATGGAGTAATTAAATAACTTTGGAGTGATATTGGAAAGTTATCTATCTTTTTCAAAGTTATTAAGAGGAGGTAGATCCTAATTAGTCATTGATATGTAATTCTATTCAGTTCAAGGCAGATGACATAGATAGACACACTGATGTTTAAGTCAGTGTTCAAATGCTAGAGAAATAATTTGAGATATTCCTAATGTCAAATCAAATATTATGAGTATATCAGCTCCACTCAGATAGAAATCAAAGTTAGTAGTAATTCCAAATTTCCAAACTTCTGTATTATTCCTTTCTTATTACTATTAATTTATTTTGTATATATTTCAAATGTCTAATATTTTAGTTTTAAACTGTCTGATTAAATTCTAAATAACTACAAGAAAAAATATACATGAGCTTGGAAATAATTTTATTCAATAAACATTTGGGGAAACAAATTTAAATAAGTGAATTCAGTGGTAAAGTCTACTTTTCTTTCAGACTGATTTGTGGACAGAGTCTGAGGTGCAGAAAAAATCCTTCTTCAAGGGGACATGGTTGACAAATGAAAGATTCTCCTTTCATGACCTTAAAATAATCTAATATTTCTCTGTTACTGCACTAAGGAATTGCTGCAGTTTTATTTTTGGTCCTGACTGAATAAGGGCTCACCTTTTGATGGTTGCCATTTTCCTCTTTGTGTGGATAATAACTGACTTGACATTTGTGGTGCTCCAATGTGTCTTTCTTAATGTGAAAGACTCATCTGCGCATTAATGAACTGGCTTGATGTATCTGCCAAACCTTTCAAAGAAGCAATTAAGTCCCTAAGAACTTGTATGAATGGCACAATTTATTGTAATCTAAGCAGCAGAAGAAGAATAAACAAAGAGCAATTAATTTTTAAAGGTGGCAATCCAGGAGTACAACACAAGAAGCGCATATATTAAACCTATTTACACAGAACATAATAACAACATGCTAGTTTTTAAATGTCTCCTCAAATTTCAAAGACTCCTTTTGGAAAAATGGTCAATGTTATTACTGCTCAAAAATATTTGAATTAATATATGGAATATCATTTTCATCCAGCAAACCAGACAACTTAAAACAGACCAAAAAGACATGAATATTCAGTGTTATTAGAGGTGTGATGAAGTGAATGCTACTTCACATATACAGTGGCATGATAAGCTCCAATTATAACTTTGTTGATAAAGTTCAGTACGGATGACAAATATAAGAATGTCATCTACTCTAATCCATGAACGACTTTGAATAAATTAGCATAAATACAATCAAGAAAACAGTGGTGCTTGGGGATCACTATGGTGTTTATTTATTTATTTTCACTCACCATGAAAGCAAGTACCTGAAATGTCAACAGGACAGAAATGATAAATTAAACTATCTTAATGCACCAGAGAAATTGTGCATATGACTTTAGGTGATGTTTACTCATCCAAAATACACTTTCCATTTTGTACGTATTGAACACTTTTGTGCTAGGCACCATGTTAACCAATATACATTTCATTCTTACCAGGCTTATTTAAGTTGTAAGATCAAACATTTGTCTCAATTTGCCGACAAAGATCGTTTTGATGAAAGTAATTTTCTCAGGGTCACGCTGCTCATATGTGATTCAGCAAAGGCCAGAAATATGTCTGGTTAGAAAAATCCATGTTTATAGCTCATGAACCAAACTGACTATTCACTGATGTTATAAAATTACTCAGTAATAAAGAAAACCCAAATACATTATTTTTGTGTTAAATAAATGTTTAAACTGGATTTTTATAGTCTAATAACCTTTTTGTAATTCTTTTTGCTCTTATCATTGCTTGCTATGTTAGCAATATGTATAATTAGTTGACTAGGTGAAGGAGTTATTTGCACGATTTTATTTTTCTCCTAAGGGTTAAAACAGGATTTTGGCTTTTCAACTTCCTTGATTTATTCTTAGAGAATTGACATTACATGAACTTGGACAATTTGGAGGCTGCCTTCTCAATTAGGAATTTGCATCTGTGTAGGGCTGGTTAGAGGTACTGTAGGCAGATTTCCATACCACACTTTTGGGGGAGTCAGAAACATAGGCAGTGGTCCGGAATGAGACTTGTGAAAAATGATAATATAAATCCTTAACTTTTTATATAATCCGACTGAAAAATAAACTGAAAATGCTATTATTCAGAAAATATTTAAAAATAATCTTATGAAACAAGATATATATTTGTGTAAATGAAGTTACTTTTTAAAATAAACTTTTGGTTTAATTTTTAAAGATCTTATTTATTTTTTAGATAAAGGGATATGCAGGGAGAAATATAAAGAGAGAAACAGTAATATGTTTGCCTCTTGCTTGCCCCATACTAGGGACCTAGCCCACGATGAAGACATGTGCCCTGGCTGGGAATTGAACTGACGACTCTCTGGTTTGCAGGCTGACACTCACTCAGTCCACTGAGCCAAACCAGCCAGGGCTGGAGTTACTTATTTTACAGTTCATTCTTTTTCCTCTTCCTTGAGACATATTTTTTTAACTTCCTAGGTCACTCTTAGTGTCAATTTGTCAATAATACCTTTACTAATTTCTTATATATGCCATGTTATCACATACCTTGTATTTTGTTTAGAAACATTTCATAGAATTGGACTGAATATTTAGTTAAGAAAACTAAATATTTTCTTAATGCTATTTTCATCTTCCATAACGCTGAATTTTGTCAAGGCAGGGTGGAAAAGACACTGTTATGATCTTTACTATATCACAAAGATATATGTGTGTGTGTGTGTGTATAGTGATGATCATATAACCAGCTTTTTCATATGTATCATTCAATGAATAAATGACTGAATAGGGACATGGTGGTCTCATATATGTTTATAACAAACGTGAGTTTATTTTGTTGTTACTTATTCAATATAATACATAAACAGGTATCCTCACTTTTCAATAATTGGTGTTAGGCCATGTCTCTTTTACAAGAGACCTACGTTAGCACCTGTTTTCATTAACCTATAGAAGGACAAAAAGAAATTTTCACTTTTATTGAAAAAAGCAAAAGCAAAAATAGCGTTCAGCATTTGTTTTGCAGCAGCCGTTAAAGACCGGGTGGGAGGGTGGGGTGGGATGGGAGAAATAGATTAAAAAAAAGTGTACTTGAAAAGTAACTAAATAAAATTTAATATTAAAAAAAAAAGAGGCAGCATGCACCCCCAGCAGCTAGAGCGGCCCCGCCAAGCTGGTTTACTGGGAACTATACTCAGCATCTCCGCATCAAGCTGCCGTAGCTTTGAACTGCATCTGTAATCAGTTATGCTTTATTTCGATTTATTTTGTGTAGTCATTAGTAAGATGTATCTTAAGATATCAGAGTAGCCTGAGACAGCTCATGAGGGTATTACACTTCACATAAAACTGGACATAATGAAGTGTTTTGATTGTGGTGAATAAAATAACGATATTATGCATGCACTTAATTTGGGGTCTAGAAATACCAAAATAATACTCCATATAACTAATGGTAATTGTTTTTCATTAATGTCCTTTCGGCTTATGAAAGTTTCATAGGAACATTTTACTTAGGAATAGTGGGGGAAACAGTATGACAAAAAATGGAAAGATTGATAATATGTTCATGAAATCGCATTGATTTTTTCAACCTGACTAAAGCCCACTTGGTGGGTGACATGAAATGTTTGTTTTTTCCAATGAGAGGTAGAAGAATACTTTCAGAAAGAAGTATCTGTAGTATGCTATTTTTCATAAAGATTGATTTGAACTTTACATTTATTTTTGACTTTTATTATATCTTCCTAATCATTCAAGGTGAGCATAGTGTAAGACAAAAGTAGGAATATTTTATTTAAAAAATATCAAGTGTATATATTGACCAGTGGTAGCTCCTAATGACTTAATAACATATAGACATTCGAAGAGGCAGGTACTGATTTTTCCATGATTTCTAATAATATAATTAGTAATATAAAGACAGTTGCCACAATTTCTTAGGCTTTTCTCCCAGAATGTTGGTATTTTAGCTACAATCAGAAGTAAAACGTCACACATATTGAAACTAATTGCCAATCTTTTTGTTTAATTTTCTTCCCCCTTTTATACCTTAGAATTTCAATAATCTTGGAGAAATTATGAAGCACGTTACCTATATTTTCACTAGATATTGATGGATGGGGAAAAAGTGAATTGACACTATGATTTGCCGCATATTTCACAAATCTTCATAACTATTTGATGGCTTTTTATTTTAAAAATTTTAAAAAATGATATAAAAGTAATTGAATCTTATAGGTAAGACTAGGCATTAACTTCTGCTGTTTACATCTAGCATTTTCAAATGGATAGAAAATTTGACCAGGTGATTTGAACTTCCAGTGTTTTTATTTCTCACTCAGGGTTGGTAAATAAAATAACCTATTTTGCTTTATTTTTATTTATAAAAGCAACATGCCTTGAAAATGTATAATGATGAAAAATCTACTAACAAATAATGTGATAAAGCATATATATGCATGGATTAAATACATTAATATCAGTTGCTTTGAGGAACATACAAATCCCTTTAATCTCTTCCAAAGATTAAAAGTGCTTTGAAGTACTTTGTAATTTACTGAGGATAGTTGTATAATTTATTTTGCTTATTAGTCTTTGTGGTAAAATTGTGTTTTTTAACATACTAGCAAAAGAAGGGAATGATGTATAAATAAAATATTTTTCTTTATTTGTAAACATGACTGTCATATTGAGCTGACTATTGAAAAAACACACCCTGGCTGGTGTAGCTCAGTGGATTGAGCGCAGGCCTGCAAACCAAAGGATTGTGTTTTGGTTCCCAGTCAGGGCACATGCCTGAGTTGCAGGCCAGTTCCCAGCAGGGAAGCAGGAGAGGCAACCATACATTGATATTTATCTCCGACTCTCCTTCCCTTCTCCTCTAAAGATAAATAAATAAAATCTTTAAAATTAATTAAAAACAATAAAACAGCCCAGTTTGTTTCATAGAAATTGAATACAGAGTTGAATGCTATTTCAAAACAACATGTTGATTTTTAGTATCTCATAGTCATGAACAGAATAGGAGTTTCAACAAAAATAAAAGTGTACATGATGTGGTCTACTTAAGCCCTTGACAAATTATGGAACTAAGTAACAGTAAAAAAAAAAAAACAGCTTCTGAAACTTCAGTTCTCTTCAATAGGTTATTATGGCATTTGTTTTAATTCCAAAAGTCATCCATTAAGGGGAAAATATTGTTAATTCATAGTACATCCAGTCATGACTACAGATTAGTAAAGTAAACATAGCAACATACAATATGTTGACAAAAATAATATTATAGTGAAAAGAAAAATATCCAAAAATATGTGCCTAAATTGGTAACATATTTTGGACATATAAGAAAGTATCATCAAAGTAAAATCTTAAGAGTCAAAACAAAATTTTTAATTGCAATAATAAATTCTTATATACATCTAACTATAGTTGATGGCAATAAGAAGAACTAATTAGTTAAAAATATGTTTTTAAATACTTATAAGTATATACTTTCAAGTATGTTCAATAGCATAATTTAAAAGAAAATATAGTGTCCACATGTGACAAAATTATATATTCATATGTAGGTAATAAATTATATGAACATAAAAGTCTAATAAAGTATGTGCATGTTTTAAAAAGTCAATGCTGGTTATAGTATGGCTTTAAAATTATGATTATTTTAATTTTCATTTTTATGCATATATATATATATATAATAGCTACAAAGAAAATTCATTGCTTTTGAAACTTGGAATTAAAGCAGTATTACATAAATACAGCAGAGGAAATCTTATCAAATCTACTTAAAATTGCAGATGTAGTGTATAGATTCAGTGAAATCCTGATCAAAATCCCAGCAAATTATTTCTTGGATATTGACAAACTGATTCTAAATCTTCTATGGAGAGACAAAAGACTCAGAATAGCCAATTCAGTATTGAAAGGCGTGAACAAATACAGAGAATTGACAGTGACTGACTTCAAGACTTACCAAAAAGCTGATGTAATCCATATGGTATGGTATTTGTGAAAGAACAGACAAATGGACCAGTGAAATGAGCTAGAGAGCCCCAAAATAGACCTCATTCATGTAATGAACTGATCTTTGACAAAGAGCAAAGGCATATAATGGACCAAAATAATCTTAACAATAAATGGTAGTAAAATAACGGGACATTCATATGCAAAAATAATAATAATCTAGACACAGGCCTTGCACAATTCACAAAAATTAGATTAAAACAAATCATAATTCTAATTATAAAGTGAAAAATTATAAAACGCCTAAAAGATAGTATAACATAAATTCTAGATGACCTTGAGCATGTTAATGAATTTTTAAATGCAACAAAGACATTATCTTTGAAATAAATAAATGGTAAGTGGGAACTGGTAACTTAATTTAAATGAAAAACTTCTGCTTTGTGCAAGACATCACCAAGACAACAAGAAACAAGCTACAACCTAGGAAATAACATATGCTAAGACACAGCTGATAAAGAACTCTTATCTAAAATATACAGAAACTCTAAACCTCCACAAAAGGAAAATGAATAACCTAGTTTAAAAATGGGCCAACAATCTGAACAGAAACTTCAACAAAGATAAATACATGGAAAATAATCATGTGACAAGATAGTTTTGCCTTATTACGGAAACGCAAATCAAAACAATTAGACACCACTTCATTCCCATTTAAATGCCCATCATTCATAACCTGATATTACTAAAGGCTGTCAAGCATGTGGGAGACCAGGAACCCTCTGAGCAGATATACACATGGTAGAGCCACCCTGGAAGACAGCTGGCAGTTTCTTACAAAACTAAACGTTCTCTTAATAACAATTGTACTTGGAATACATTCACCCAAAGAAATGGAAAACTTACATCCACATAAAAAGGTGTACACAAATATTTATAGCATTATTTGTAATTATGTATATGGATATCTAGTGATTTATTTATCTGTTTTTATTATGTATATATATATATCCATCTCTACCTTTATTCATAATTGCCAAAATTTGGAAGGAACCAAAATATCCTTTAGTAGGTGTATAGAAAAATAAATGGTGGCAAATGCATTTAGTAGAACACTATGCAGCACTAAAAAGATGTGTTACTAACCATGAAAAGATATATTATTAAGTGAAAAAATACCATTTGAAAAGGCTACACTTGTTTTAACTCCAACTGTACAACATTCTAAGATGGCAAAACTTGGAAATAGTAAAGATATCCGTGGTCGTCAGGGCCTGGGGCAAGAGAGGGATGAACAGGGTGCAGAGAATTTCAGGGCAGTGACGCTATACTGTAAAATTCTGCAATGGCAGATACGTGTCATTATGCATTTTTCAAACTATACTGTAAAATTCTGCAATGGTAGATACATGTCATTACACATATACAGCACCAAGAGTGCATCTTTATGTAAGCTATGGATCCCTGTAACAGTGAGATGTCAATATTGGCTAATCAATCCTAACAAGGTACAACCCTGGTACAGGGTGCAGACAATGTGGATAACAAATGTCTATACTGCATAAAAGTAAAATAAATAGCGATTCGAATTATATCCAAAATAATGGAAACATGCATCCTTTTAAAATGACTATTGGTTACTACGTTCCAAATCCCCAAACCCATTAAGAAAATGTAGAAGGAGAAAGATTACCCTTGGGTGCAGATTTTAGGATTTGAGAAGTGAAATGAAGAGGAAGTTTCTTCTTCTAACTAGTGAAAGAATACCTGGGCTGACTAAAGAGGAGACAGAAGCCCCGAGGGCCAGTGACATGAGCCAGACCTTAGCATCCTGGAAGCACAACTGAAGCTCAGCTGAGCCCTACGAGTTACTGGCAGTGTGATGACAGTCTCATGTATGGCCATTCACTTTTTTAAGCAATATTTGTGAGTTCATCCGTATGCCAAGTGTTATTTTAAATATTGGTAACAGAGTCCTAGACCAAAACAGCATCCAAATCCTCCCTCTCATGGATCTTACATACCATGGTGTGAAGGGGAGATTGTGGGAAGCATGCAAATGGACTGTCAGTGAGGGCTATGGTAATGAGGGCTATGGAAAATGACTTTAAAAGAAAGACAAAAGGGCTACAGAGGGTACCCCGAGGTGCTGGAAAACACAAAATCTTTATACAGTGACATGGGTAGTTCTCAATAAGAAAGTGATTTTGGAGCAAATTCCAGAAGGATCTAAGAAAAGAGACCAGGTAAACTTGTGGGGAACAGTATACACCCACAATTCTCATATGACTGCATATTAGTAACAAAAAGCTCAACCTGTCATTCTAATGTGTATTCAGTGTAGAGAAAATTTAGCTTGCATTAAGGAGGTAAGAGAAAAGGATGCAGAAACATCAACCTGGCTATTGGCTTTGAAGTTAGTGTTGTTTAATCCCATAGTCTCAACAAATTGAATCAATATGCTTTGGAGATGCACTGTAAAATTAGCTCCCTGAAATGAGGAGTGGGGGAGAGGTTCATGATTGATGAGGAAACGTGTCTACGTGCAACTGGTTCTCAATACCTGGCAATACAAAACCCTTTCCTCCACGTGTTAAGTCAAGACAGTTCCCTCCAGGGTGTTAAGACCTCGTACAAAAGGGAAACTTCCTTTTGGCTAGAGGTTAGAAGGAACATGTAGAAAGAACATTTTGGGAAAGAAGGAAAGAAAGCCACAGCAGACAATTAGGATCCTCAGTGATCCTAGAACTGCTCAGACCAATAAAGAAGTAACAAAATAAGACCAATTAAACTGGTAGCTAGTGTGTTTCTTAGGAGCCAAAAACCTGTGTGTTTCATGGTGTCTCCTAGTTAACCATCACAATCTTCACCAGGCTTACCATAAGGCAATGCAGCTGCACTGTAAGAATTTTTAAGTGTGAAGCTATTACTTCTAGTAGCCTATAAAATAATAACACAGGTCGAGAATCATTATGTGTGGAAAAGCCAAAGAACCAGAGTTAGACAGAATGCTACAGCTGTGTGGAGTTCAACACAATGCTGGGATGTCCAAATGGAGGCAACCAGTCAATAAATGGAACTTTGGGATCTAGGGCTCAAAAGGAAAATTAGGGAAGGGGGTAGCATTTGGGAATTATCAACACGTAGAAAAGTAAAATTAGGAAAATGGATTATGTTGTCCATGTATGGCATACATACATTGAAAAGAGAAATGGGCAGAATAAAATCTCAGAACAACACTAAATTTTAAGAACTAGGCAAAGGAAAGTGTTCATGCAGGAGAGTGACAAGGAACATTGGTGGCTAGAGAGTTACAAGAAACAATGCACAGCTTTTAATGTGACCTGCAAAGTAGGTTAGCTGCACTCCAAGTACCCGTCAAGAAATATAAGTGCCGATTCCTTGGTGCTCGGCTAAAAATACCAACTTTCTGATATAACCTTAGGGGTATGCAGTTTATCCATGTTTCATGATCTATCCTTGGATCTCGCCAGAACTGCTGAGGTTGAAAATATAAAGTATAGTATTTCAGTCTGCTTAGAATGATTGTATTGAAATACTTTTGACAGCAGTAATTATTTGATGCTGTGAGATGTTGCTTTATTATACTTCTCCTGCATTTTTGGTAACATTGCAGAGTTCAATAAATGAGTTTTCTGTGTGAAGACCCGCACTAGGGTTGTCTCCTTGCCCACTGTCCTGGTAATAGTAATGATATCTCTCAGTAAATTTCCTGTTCTTTTATGCTACTATCACTCATTTAACTGACCAAAAAGTTGATCTGCAGAACCTGTGGAACCTATCATACTCCTCTGACCATTGGCTGCAGAATTCTCTAGCTTCTGGTTACAAAATCCTCATTTTTTCTTCATCTCAAACCTGGGTGTGTCATTGGCTTCTTGCTATTGGTGTTAACCTGCTGTTGAATCATTTTTGCTTGTTTGTCTATCCAAATTTTTTTAAAAAGTTACTACGATATGTGTTCTATTAATGCTTTCAATGCATCTTGTTTCCTGCTGAGATAGTGACTGATGAAATCTTCATACCTTCCTTAATTTTTTCTATATTTTACCATATGTATGCCTATGCATGTGTTTGCACATGTATGTATAAGTGAACTATTTCTTTAGGAGCCAAGATTCTGAAACTCAGGGTGAAAAAAACAATCGAAATTTTTAAAAACATCATTAACTAGTCTTATTTCTCTCTCTGAAGGTCACTTAAAGAAATGAAGGTTAACTTTTCATATTCAGCTTCCGCACTGGTCCCCACTCCCCCCTGCTTCCTGGTTTTCACTCTCTTGAGTGGCCTTATAACATGGCATCAGGATTAGTTTGTGGGACCAGAAGCATATGGCAAAGTATATAACATACAGAAAAAAATAAGCCCATACTTTTAGGGCAGACTGATTTCTGACAAGGGTGCCAAGCACATTCTGTGTTGAAATAAAATTCACTTCTACAAATTTTGCCGAGACAACTAGATATCCACATGCAAACGAAATGGGTTGGACTTCCAACTTACCACATACACAAAATCTAACTCAAAATGGATCAATGACCTAAATACAAGGGCTAACCATAAACTCTTCAGAGAAAATATAGGTGCAAATATTCATGATTTGGATTTGGAGTACATTTGTAGATATGACACCAAAAGCATGAACACAAAAGAAAAATAGATGCCTTGGAATTCATAAAAATATGACATTACAAAGAAAGTGAAAAGACAACTTATATGACGTAGACTATATAATGAACTCTTAAAGTTCAACATCACCACCACCACCAAAACTACCCAATTTAAAAATTGGTAAAGGGCTTGAATACACCAATCTCCAAAGAAGGTATACAAATGCTTAATAATCACACAGAAAGGTGTTCAATATTAATAGTTATTATGGAAACACATAAAAAACACAATGAGACACCACATAATATCTATTATGGGTGTGGTTGTAAAAATGGAGAATAGTGTTTTGGTGAGGATGTGATGCAATCAGAACTTTCTTTCACTGCTAATGAGAACATGAGAGAGGGTAGCGACTGTGGAAAGCATTTTGGCAGCTCCTCAGAGAAGTAAACATAGAAATACTATGTGACCCAGTAATTCCACCTGCAGCTATATATTAAAAACAATTGACACTAGGAACTCACATACTTGTGTGCTTATTTTATTATATATAGCATTATTCAAAACAAAACCAAAACAAAAGATGAAAACAATCTAAGTTCCCCATCAGCACATGAGTGGATAAACAAAATACGGTATAGTCTTACAAATGAAATACTATTCGGTAAGAAGAAGAATAAAGTTCTGGTATAGGTGACAATATGAATTTTGGAAAACATGCATTCTCCTTCTTCAGTCATGTTTTACAGGCATGTGAATCTAATGGAAATGGGAGACACTGTGGTGGGCTTCTAGCACCTGCTGGGTTGGTGTAAAGATCTGTAAAGAAATAGTAAAAATTGGTCAAAGTGATCATGCAGAATATTGACAGGTAAGACTTGTAATCTCCATCTATTAACAGGTTTTTTTCACTGGATTGAAAAGTACTATCCCAGTTGAAGAGTAATTTATGATGATGATTTACAGTTTATGGAAAAAAACTTTCTTTACTTCAGAATCAAATTAATAGTTTAAATTTCAGTGAAACAAAAGCTATTAATATAAAACTTAAGGGAAATTAGATTACCTCACAAACAGAACCAACTGTGGGGAAATATATTTCCAGGTGATATAATAATAATGTTTAATTAAATAATTGAAGCAATTACAAGGTCAAAGTGAAAATGCAATTATAAAATCCAAAAGATAAAATTAACCTGCCCTTGGGGATTAGCAATAAAGGTAGTTAATGTACTTTGCATCTGTAAAAAAGATAATATTATATACATCATATTAAACTTTAATTATGTGGAAACAATTAGAGTGTACAAATGTTTACGAAACTTTTCAATTAATCGTTAATTGGTTTTCTGGTCCACAAAACAAAACTTGCTGGAGGATAAGTAAAAATCCTATTCCTTTAAACAATGTTAAATGGCAATCTAATAAAATTAAAAGTAACAAAAGGAAAGTATTACCCCTCTAGCTAAGAGCACATAGCCGGAGCTCTGCTTCGCTCTCATGATAACCTAGTCTTGATTCATTCGCATGTGCCCTGTGTACTGAGATCCACCTGTGCCCCACGAACATGGTGGTTACAATGCAAGTCAGTGCTACACTTAAAAAAATTTTTTTAAAGCATAAATCACCACCTCTTTGTCGAAGCCTTCTTGACAAAGAAGAGTAGGAATGATATACAAACTAACCAGTGAGCAAGGAAACATATAGCAAGAGGGTAAGAAATATGTCTGGAAAATAAAAGCAGATGAGAGATTTTAGGGGTGACTGTTCTGGAAGGCAGTGAAGAGTCCTGGTTAAGGTGGGGCCCGTGAATGGTGGTAACTGAGACACAAAGAGGTAGGTGGGTGCACTGAGTGGGTGGTGAGTGGGAAGTGGCCTTGGGAAGTAGGAAAGTTAGGTCACTGGTGGCTGAGGTGACCAGTGAGGGGGTTTCCACAATAACAGTGCTCCTTTTATTTGTTCTGGGAAGGAGACGAGACTTTGGGGAATGAGAGACACAATTTTGTAACCTCCAGGATTGGAAAAGATACCATTGTAATGAAAAAAACAGAATTTTGTTTTTCTAGGTTAAACTATTTTAAACTATGTTATTGGAAAAATTACCCTCAAATCCTGTCTAAAACAAGAAACAAAATGTTTTCTTGTCTTTAATTGTGCTACCCTGGAAAAAAGAGAAAGATTTGAGAGGAAATTCATTTTGAGGGGATTTTAGAAACTGCTTCAGGAAGCCAGAGAAGAAGCCGATACTTCGGTAAGTTAAAGCAGGGAAGGGCTGTGGGACCCTGGAAATCAACCCAGAGGAAATGTTTGAGAAACCACATAAAACGTTTCTCATTGTTACCTTACCCAGGAGGTGAGGAAGCTTGTTTATTTATCCATCAACTCCATTCATCAGTGGCAGAGGGCTGCCTCAGGGGCACTAAAACCTTATCACTTCCACCAAGAGCCCTCAGGCAGGTGGGCAGGTGTTCCCAGTAGGAGTCAGTTGAACAGAAACTGTGAAGGTTGAAAATGTGTATGAAACTGAATCCTGCCATTCCCAGAGGCTCCTTTGGTCTCAACCTCCATCCCTGATCTCATTCTATGCCTAACACTTATCACACGTATTCCAACATGCTGTCACATTAGGTAAAATCTCACTTAAATTCGTTGTCAACTGACATTTTAAGGGGACCTGGTCCCATGTTGGGAAGAGCTTAGTGAGTATCCTCCAGCCGCTGTGCTGTTTGGAGGTGAAAAGGAGGCGAATCAGTGATGAGAAGCAGAACACATTTCAAGTGGGTAGTGTACGCATCTAGACATTATTTCATGGCCCAAGGAAAAGGGAATTATTTTAAGGACATCTTTCTCCCTTTTCTCCAACCTCCCTTCTCCAAATGCATGATGATAACCTGGTTTGGATTGTTAATGTTATTCTGAATGTATTATGTTAACAATCTCCATATAACTGCATCTCACATTTTGATATGCATAACTATCATCTATGATTTTTATTAAAAAAGATATCATCAGACATAACATCTAGGGAGTTTAATTCCAGTGTTCCTGTGTGAGTTCCAGGGCACCCAGTTCTAATAAGTGCCTCTAAACAATTTCAATACATATGGTCCCCAAGTTATTTTTCAGGAACATTGTATAGTACATTTTAGGGATATTTACATTTTAATTGAGAATACTAAAAAATAAACATTTTTTCTCTGTACCATTACCAATGAAAATTTATGAATAAAAGATCCAGAGAGAGTCAGATTCTGAAAACTCAAAGATGGGAAGAAATAAAAATGTTAATATTTTAACTCTGTTCTTCACTCTGATTTCACCTCCACCTCATCCTCACCTGCATGGGAAAATTATAGTGGGTCTGCGATGTGCAGTGACCACCTGGGGAGGAATCAGAAGAGGCTATTTTTGATAAGACATTTAAAATTTGGCAGGAGGAGGGCAGGTGGACTGATCAGTGTCCTTTAAGCGCTCTACAAATGTCATTTGTGGGCTGAAATTTATAGTAGTGAGTGATGAATAAAATTGACTTCTCAGATCTCAATAAGGAAAATGGAATCTCAGACGCCAAATTCCAGGGCTCCATCAGAGAAAGGGAGGGAGGGGGGCAGAATGTCATCTATAATGGTGGCCAACCAAGCATGGTCCCCTACAATGTCAGAGGTGGGCAGTCTGTTGAGGTGCTGCTTGATACGTACGGGAAGGGAAAGTCTAGGACTGAGAGGAACAGCCCTCACTCAGGTGAAAACTGTGAGGATGGTTAGCATCTTACTAATCCATGTGTTGGTTATAGGGATGGAGCACTTTGCAGGGAAAGAAAATACCTGAAGGGAATCCTACACATGACCACAGGTTTATACTGTGGCTCCTCCCCCAAGCGCTCCCAGGAGGGACCTGAACATGTTTATTGGAGTTCATGTGTGTGACTAGAAATTGATAATTACCTAGAACTTTCTGAAAATATCAGATGTTGGTTCTAAATGAGGAATTTATGCCAATGAGGATATTTATGGAGGTCAGGTAATAGATAATAGAAAGATTTGGTCCAGACCATTTTAATAAATTATCCAATGGAACTGATAAACAATCATGTGTTATTTTACAAATCACAGCATATAAACTACAATCTACCTTGGCTTCATTATCCATGGAGTGAAGTGTATGACATCAGAAAGAAGTACTCAGAACTCCTGGGAGCTACTTACTCCTGCGAAGATCACAGTACTTGCTGCATCCCAAAGGACTGGAAGAGATGATTTCCATCTTCAAGGACCTGAGGGATGCGGTGTACTGACTCCTACACCTCCTGTTGAAATCGCTTCATTGTCCGACACTCAGACCAACTGAATAAGGCATAACAGTACTAGATGGTGGCAGATTTATGTCAATCAGAGCTTTGATTCCACAATGGGATCTTTTTAAAGCAAACAACACAGCCAACTAAGCATAAGTATATGATTATTTTACATTTTTGTCAGTTTACATTTACAAAACAGTGCTAAACAAAGAGGAAATGTCTTTATATTATTCCAAGGCTAAACCGATATATTGTTGTCTGTACAATACTGTCCAATCTGGGAAGAAATTCATCACGTTCAAGTCTCACAAAACATTACATCTCATTGGCTGCAATCTCAATGACATTATGCTAATTAGCCACTGGATATAAAGTAGTAAATATACTATTTGTCATAGTAGCACATAAGTGTGTGTAATGAAGAGGGAGAGACAAACCTGGATAAATTTCAAGGAATTTGTCTGAGTCATTGAGGGATATTCCTTCTAAAGGATGATCTGGTGGTCCATTTTGATGCACCAGTGAAAGGTACAATGCTCGGTGTATACCTTTAAATTAGGAAGAACTTGTATCATGTCTAGCCATGCTTTTCCTGTCCATTTATTGCATAAACTATGAAGCTGAGTAGGACCTTGAATAAGAGGAGGCACAATTATTATGATTTAGGTGTTTTTTAATTCATTGAATCATAAAATTGGTCATGTAGGGCAGTACTGCATGATAAATTTGAGGTAATATATAGACTCCTATGATCAAGAAGGTCCAGAATCCAAAGTAAACTTCCTAAGAAACTGACTTTTAACTCAGTAGCTTAATTTGCAAGATTTCTCCCGATCTCCTAAGGCCTCTAGTTAACACAACAAGAAGAAATGCAGCCAAGGTTATTGCATAAACTTTCATGGGATTGCAGAACCACTTGGAAGCTGGTCAGGCATCTAAATACAGCAACATCGGAAAACTGGTAATGAGGATGGACTTCCTGGGATAAACACTGAGTGGGAAGATATCTGGATTACAAGTGAACGCAAACAGTGAGCATCTGAAATGGGCGAGGTTCTCAGTAATAAAGAAAGCAAAGTGGCCCATCCTGTAGATGACAGTCAGCCTCTTTTCCTGGCCATTATGTAATGAGGGGCTAAAAGCCCCTCATTAGATAAATATAGTGACGAGGGATGAAGCTATTATCAGTTTCACTAATATCACAGTTAATAACAATGGTGCTATTTGTGCATAATTTTTTCTGACCTTATGGTAAAAATATTGTTTTGTGAAAAATTTCCCAGTATTACTCTCATGAAAATATAACATTAAAAATTGCAAAATACAAGTATTGAAAATTTACAAAACAGATACAACTATTTAGGAAATATGTTTGAACTACTTCTTTCCTCATCCTCCAAATATGTAGAAACTTTGTTATATCATGTAAATAAACTTGTTAATATTTGATACAGACTGGCCAGTGGTGTCCACAGTGTTGTGGATGCAACAAATAAATTCAAATGGACTGCAGAAGTCCAGTGGAGAAAAGGGAAAGCATGACCACTCTCTGAATGAGAGAGGGCCCCAGGCCTTGCCTAGACAGGCTTTTATTGATTTCTGGGAGCATTACATCAAGGGAGGTCCTCATTCATCATTCACTATTGCCTCATCAGGCAGTAATGATCAAACAACAGATAACATTCAAAGAGCTATGAGGACTTATTCTGAGTCAGGGTCAGTCAGCTAAAGAGCCATAAAACTGCGAAACAAACTCATTGCATGCTTGGATCAGAAAATTGAGGACATTCTTAGCAAAGCAGGTTTCACAAGATTTTACGTATTCTTGCTTAGGCCTGATCGCCCCGGGGAACTGTCTATTTCTGCCTAGAGCTGTACCACTGTTCAGTATTTCGTCAGGCTTAAGTCAGATGGGGGAAGTAAGTCAGCCAAGAGATTAGGAGACTTCTGACAGACAGAATGAGGACACAGGCCATGTCAAAGCTGAGGGCTGAATGTCCATCACCCCCTTTTTCTATAGCCCCCTAAGTCCTTCCCCAAGGGCCCCTTTGCAACCATGTCTGTCTTAGGTCATCCCTCCCTTGAGGAATCTTACCGGTCATCGGATAACCAATTATCCTCCCAGGGCCAAGCAGGCTGAAGTAAAAGGGGGTAGAGGCAGTGCCCCTGCGAGCAATGTAAACTTTGTCTCCTTAGTGGTTTATGGTCCCAAGTTCTTTTTACTCTGCCTTAGCCATGGGGGGGGGGGGGCTACAGGTTCTGAAACCAGGCAAGGAGGTTCCCAACAAATATTTGATGAAAAAAAATGAGAAATACAATTTCATTGAAATAAAAAAACAGAATGTTTTATTGTTTCATAAAGTTGTTCTTTACAAAAATGTGCCTCATGTCACAGTCACTAGTTTTTTGTTGTTTTTTTTTCACTAGTATGTTTTCATTGTTGGCCCAGATTTCAGAACTACTGTTGTTTTATGGTGCAGTTTCATCTCACTTAGAATCACTTTGGAAAGTAATTCTATTATAAGTTTATTTGCTTTTTCTTTGGTAAAACACCTTAGTAAAACTGTAAACAGAAGTAAAAAGTACATTCCTTTTTGCTGATTGTGGAGACTTATCTCTTCCCAAAGATCCTTTTACTGTATAAAGGAACTTATGACTTCAAACCTCAGTTTTTTTTAATAAAGTTTTGGTTGACGTTATGATTTAGGTTCTAAAAAAAGCTTAGAAAAATAAATTAACACTCAAGCACTCATGTTCCAACATGTTATGCAAAGGAAATGCTTTATTTTTACAGAGACTGAGAAAAAGTTACTTCTACTTTTGGTCATTGAATAATTACAGCTTATCAATTAATCAGTCAATCATGCTAGACACACCTTTGAGAGATATACCTAAAATAGCATTTAATTTTTTTTTCATTTGGCAAAGACAGCTTCATTTTTCAATATTAAAGTCAGTCTTAATTTAACTATGTCGACCATGAATTATACATATTCACATGCCAAAATGAATCAGAAAAAATAAAATAGATAAAATAACTCTCAGGTGTTTAGCCTGAAATTTCAATTAAAATATTTATTAATTTTGATATCTGAGCCACATAAACATTTATATTTATTTATATATTAATGTATATAATTACAATAGTGCATTTGTTTAGAATATCAGATAAAATAGCAGTAAGTTAACTTATAAAGCTAATAGAAGCCAAAATAAGTGTCACCAAATCTGATAAAGCTTACATACTAAATTTGAGGTTTAGTTGTAACTCAATAGTAATAATTTCTTGACACTTCACTGAGGCTTCCCTGTTGCATCTCAGCCACCAGCATGCCACCCAGACTGAGGAGGACCTGGGAAGGTCAGGGCCCCGTCGGCCATGACCAGGGCTGCAAGAGCAAGCACAGAAGACCCGGGGGGGGAGACCAAGGTAATGGGTGGCTTGCATCATCACAAGATCAACTTCAAGTATCACTCAGTTTACGTTGGGGAAGTTGCTATGAGGCATCACCTCTTAAAGAGGAACCAGAGCTCTGTCCCACTGTCAAGCTTGATAAACTGTGGGCCTTGATGTGGAGAACAGAACCAACAAAATGGCATTGGTCTGACTAAGACAGCATAAAGTACATAAAACAAAGTGCAATCACTTATGTCAACTAAAATGGCTGTCAGTCAGCCATGATTTTGGTTCAAAATGAAAATTACCTATGTCAGAGCAGATACATCTGTCAAGGGGACATACTTAAGATATCTGCACAGAGTAGTTGTGTCTGCAAAATTGGACCACCCATAGATAGGCTCCTGGGGAAGTTCCCCACTTGGCATCAGGGGTGCCAAGACATTTATCAAAAAGACTCAGAAGGGTGGAGTCCACCACTTTCAAAGTATAAATGAGGCAGGCTCCAGGTCACTGCTGAGACAGCTGAGTTTCCCACACAAGTACTGCTCATACCACACTGATCTTCCTTGGCATCAGCCACTACGGAGGCCCTTCCCTGCTGGAGTGAGGACTTTGCCTGCCCTCCTTCCCACCTGGCTCCAGAGATCCTTCCTTGCAAGATGCTGACAACTCCCTTGCCCACCATGCTGTCTCCTGGACCTGCAGACTCTGGGACAGGTTTGCTGTCCCCCAATGATTGTTGTGTGTGTGTGTGTGTGTGTGTGTGTGTGTGTGTGTGTGTGATATCGCACTTAGATTGTTAGTGTGAGCAGGATATTAATGTATATTAATGTTCTACTTTGAGTGAACCTGCATTCAATAAAAACTGAGTGAATAGCATAGACGCTGTGTGTGACTCTTGTCTATTCCTTGGTACTGGGCTGCTCATCAGGCAGCTAGATGAACACATGCCTGGTGTACTTACAGGAAAGACTGTATCATGAGCAGATGCTTGTGCCCTTCCGTCAATGAGTAGACACAGGTAAATGCTGCCAAAAACAAAACTGGAGCTGCTCCCATCTTTGATGTGGTGTTGGGAACCTTACACCTGGCTTCTAGCTAAAAACATTGCGCCGATTACAGGAACCTGTGCACTCCACAATCCAATCAGCTACAGGCACATGAGGTGTCCACTAGTACCAGTTGCACCCAAGTAACCAATAAGCGGGCCCTTCTTTGTCTCAAGCTAGCCAATAGCAAGCAACCTAATCTCTCCCTCCTCCCATATATATATACCCAGTTCAGAAAAATAAAGTTTGCAGCTTGATCAGAATCTTTTGTCTTGCTGCCATTCTTCGCGCCTCTTGTCCCCCCAACCCATTTGTTCCAGGAAGGTGGTCGAGCTCCAGTTGACTGCTCTGCGGGCCGGAGCAATGTGGTGCAATCAGGTTACAAAGTTCTGGGGGAGGGAAGGCTCCCGAAGCAGCCTGTTGCTGTGATGGCCAAATTCTTCACCAGAAGAGCTGAGGAGAAGACCAGGAGTGTGTTGGTGGGGCCAGTGTCCTGGTAGCTTGATATCACACAGAGGGGAATTCATTCAATTCTCACAAGGGCTTTGACAAGAAAGAAAAAAGAAATAGTTGCCTAAGAACTCTTTTTTGTTGTTTGTTTTTGGTTTTGTTTTATTGTTGTTCAAGTACAGTTGTCTGCCTTTTTCCCCTGACCCCAGCCACCCCCACCTGCCTCCCCAGATTCCATCCCTCCTTGGTTTTATCCATGTGTCCTTTATAGTTGTTCCTGCAAACCATTCACCCTTTTCCCTCCATTATCCCCTCCCACCTTCCATCTGGTTACTGTCAGTTTGTTCTTAATTTCAATATCTCTGCTTATAGTTTGCTTGCTTATTTATTTTGTTGATTAGGTTCCACTTAAAGGTGAGATCATATGGTATTTGTCTTTCACCACCTGGCTTATTTCACTTAGCATAATGCTCTCTAGTTCCATCCATGCTGTCACAAAGGGTAGGAGCTCCCTTCTTTCCGCTGCGTAGTACTATTTTGTGCTTTATTACCATGTTTATCAACTACTTATTATAATGTCAATTCATTATGTATTTTGGAGATTAAACCCGTGTCTGATGTATCATTGGCAAACATGTTCTCTCATGTGGTTGATTCCTTTTTCATTTTAATAATGTATCCTTTAGACATGTAGAAAGTTCTTAATTTCATGTTGTCTAATTAGTTCATTTTTTCCTTTACTTCCCTTGCCCTAGGAGATATATTAGCAACAATATTGCTACGTAGGATGTCTGAAATTTTACTGCCTATTTTATGCTAGGACTTTTATGTTATCACAACTTTTATCTAAATCCTTTATCCATTTTAGTTTATTCTGGTGCATGATGTAATTTCCAAAATATATAAAGAACTCATACAACTCAATACAAGGAAGACAAACAACTCAATTAATAAATGTTCAAAGGACTGAATAGACATTTCTCCAAGGAAGACATACAGAGGACCTATAGACCTATGAAAAATGTTCAACATCACTAGTCATCAGAAAGATACAAATAAAAACCACAGTGAGCCCTGTCTGGTGTAGCTCAGTGGATTGAGCATGGGCCTGTGAACTAAGGGATTGTGGTTCAATTCCCAGTCAGGGCACATGCCTGGGTTGCAGGCCAGTTCCCAGCGGGGGACACACGAAAGGCAACCATACATTGATATTTCTCTCCCTCTCTCCTTCCCTTCCCCTCTAAAGATAAATAAATAAAATCTTTAAAAAATAAAAATAAATAAAAAAGCCACAATGAGATACCACTTCACACCTGTCAGAATTGCTGTCATTCATAAATCAACAAACAACTAGTGTTGATGAGGATGTGAAGAAAAGAGAACTGTAGTGCACTATTTGTGGGAATGCAGACTGGTGCAGCCACTGTGGAAAAAAGCATGAAATTTACTCAAAAAATTAAAAATGGAACTGCCTTATGATACAGTGAGCCCACTGCTGGAAATGTACCCCAATAATCCTGAAACACTAATTTAAAAGAATGTGCACAACCCTATGTTTATAGCAGCACTATTTACAATAGGAAAGTTTTGAAAACACCCAAGTGCCCATCAGTAGATGAGTGGATTAAAAAACTGGGGTATATTTACTCAATGGAATACTATGTAGCAGCAAGAAAAAAGTCCTACTTTTTTGTGACAGTGTGGATGGAACTGTAGGCTATTATGTTAACAGGGAAAGACAAATACTGTAAGATCTCACTTCTAAAAGGAATCTAATGAACAAAGTAAACTAATGAGAAAAGTAGAACCATAGACACAGAAACAAGGAAGAGACTGATAGCTGTGGGAGGGGAGGAGTGAGAGGAGGGATCGTGGAAGGAAGTGGAAGGGACTAGTCAAAGACCATGAATGATGCATGGACATGGGCAATGTAGAGGAGCTCGAGGGTGGGCTAGGGGGGTGGGCTGGGTGGAGTGGAGAAAAACTGAGACAACTGTAATAGAACAAGCAATACAAAACAAAAATGAAATAATAGCTATCCTACAAAATGTCAAGTCATTGATATAGTTATAATAATAGCTATAATAATTTTTAAAAAATATCTGACCTGTCCACTAGAGCATTGTAATTATTCTATGAAGTAAGAAATTAATTGACCTGTTAAAAAGTTGTTTTCTTTTCTTATTTATGGAACTTTAAGAAAGAATAAATTAATAACAGATATATTTTTTATAATTTAAATGTTTTGATTAGATGGAAAAAAAGCAAGCTTCTTTTAATAAGTTACATAAAGATATGTCTCCCCTCTGGTAAGAAAATGATTGCATTTTATTTATAATATATGTCATAGATATCCAAACAAGTTAATATGAATGAAAAAGTCATATTTTTGATGCTCTATAATATCTTGTAGTAATGATGAGTTATATTTTTACCCAATGTTTTCTCTACTGAGTTAAACTTGATATATTCCAACATTTTTATTATTCATAATAATAACACAACAGGCATCCTATTGTTACAGGCTGAATTGCATCTTACAAAAATGCATATGGTAAAGTCAGAATTCAAGCAAATCAGAATTAAATGCATTTGAATGTAACTTTGAAAGGGTTAATTAAGTTAAAATGAGGTGATTGGGGTAAGCCCTCACCCACCAGGACTGGTGTCCTTATAAGCAGAGATTGGGACATGCGTGTACACAGGGAACGCCTTGTGAAGACAGGGGAACATGGCCATCCATTAGCCAGCAGAAGAAGCCTCAGAAGTAACCATATGCCTCCATTTGTTTCAGACTCGTAGACCCCTGAATTAGGACAAAGTTTTAGTTACGTCACCCAGTCAGTGGTACTTTGTTCTGGCAGCCATGACAAGGTAATACAAAAGTATAAACTTTTCAAGAAATACGCATTCATGCCTTGGCTGGTTGGGCTCAGTGAACTGAGAGCTGGCCTGTGAATCAAAGGATCACTAGTTCGACTCCCAGTCAGGGTATATGTCTGGATTGAAGACCCAGTCCCCAGCTGTGGAAGTAGGAGAGGCAACCAATTGATGCATCTCTCACGTATTTGTTTCTCTTTCTCCCTCCTTCCCCCTCTAAAAATAAATACATAAAATCTTTAAAAAAGAGAAATTTACATTCATTATTTTAATATATTTATTTTTATATAAAGAAAACTTTCAACAGTGGAGTATTTGAGTCAGAATTGAGACACACATATATAAGCATATATATATGTGTGTGTGTGTGTGTACATACTTAATTTCAACAGGCATTTCTAAACATTTCTAAAATGCTTGTGATAATATATATGACATGTCAACTTGTCAACGTTTTGTTTCTTTTGTAATTTCTATCACTTTAATGATTAAACATTGATGTATGTTTACATATTTCATATCTACACAATGCATATATAATACACATATGTTAATAAGTATTAATATAATTACACATATACTAAGATTTTATTTTTCAAGTACTACTGATTACATTGAACCATTTACACATTTGCTAGTTACTTGAATTTTCTTATTATTTTGTTTGATTGCTGGTTTTGAGCCATTTGCACAATTCCTTTTGGTTAGTATTGGCTTGCCTGTTTTTTATTGTTTTCCCTTCTTGAAAAAGAAACAAAGAGGAAATTAGGAACAAAAATTGTAAAACAAGAGCCCAGGACATATCAATAGAGAGCACAGCACCAGGGCAGACAGTGATTTTTTTTATTTGTTCCATATAGAAACAAAAGTAATTACTAAACTTTCAATGTAAATAAGTGTGATGGTATGTATTATAATCACACCTGTTTTGTTGATCTTAGATTCTATATTTATAAAATACACCAAAGAATGTCTTTAAAAGTACTATTGCCTTTAAATTTCATGAATCATAGAGTTGAGTAAATTGTATGGTAGAGGATTAGGTTTCTGCAGTAATCATAAGTAAATAATTTACTATTAAATCTATTCAGTGGTAACATATGATTTTTAGAGCAATAACTATGACATTATTTATGTAGGTTTAATATGCAAAATGGTAATTTGTGCTTTGAATTATCACCTAGAAAAATTAAGCTACAATCTAATGGTTTGCACTGACATTTAATTCCACAATAACTGATTACAGCATTATATTCCATTATATTTTGGAACCCATTACAGCTTTATAGTATTATAAATAATTTATCTTCTTCCCACTGGTTTTTATACTATATAAATATATGATAGCACGCTTATGTTGCACCTATTCTTTTCATGTTAACATAATTTATCTCATTCTATATATTAAGTACCTTATATCTTTAAAAATTCAACTGCTATATTATTTTAACACTATTGGTAAAATGTCTGTACATACTTCTTTTAATTTGTAGAAGGGGGAACATTTCATATATTTGTATTACATACAAATTAATATGTGCTCACTGAAAATTAATAAATAGAAAATGAACCCCTGAAAATTATTATGGCATTAATTGAATTGCATCATGATTTATAACTAGAGCTTTAAAAATAATACTATACTGACATTTCAATGCTTTGAAACCAATTTTTATTAAACTCCGATCTAATTTAATTACATTAAAGAGCCGAAAAAAGAACAGCTCTTATGTTTTGAAACAATTTATTTATAGATTTTTTAGAAAATTTCTATGCAAATTATATATCTAAGTTTTAGAGTAAGAATGGAATTTCTAAGGTTAAAATATAATTTGGTTACTTTTACATTAAAGCCATACACTATTCAATGATCCCAAAGTACAATAACATATGTAACATATTTTAAGTTGTCGTTAACTATTATTTAAATGAATACTATTTCTAAATATACAAATTCAGAATATACAAGTTCAATTATTTGGTTGTTACCAAAAGTATATTTAATAATACATAATAGAAAGAAAGTTAATACATATTCAATATACACTTCACTTTGGAAAAACTGAACATCAATCTTATATGAGTACTTTTAAGATATTTGTAATTGTGATATAATATTATCCATTTATGAGTAATAAATGTATGCCTCAAATGAAGATAATATATTAATAATTTGATATTATGAAATAAAATAGTTTTTCAGTTATCAATGGAATATCCCAAAAGTTTTTCAGAAATAATTATTTCAAATAATCTGATGTCATTGCATTAAAGCTCATCAAATATATGCAAATAAACAATCATAACCACTTTAGAAGAATGTTAGCAAATAATCGTGCCTTGACAGAGGGAAAGGGGGTTGGGGCAGTGAAGTGTAAAGGAAGTCAAGTCTATGATGACAGAGAACTTTTGACGTTGGACGGTAGGAACACAACAAATACAATTGTGCACTTGAAACCTATAGACTTTTCTTAGCCAATGTAATTCCATAAATTTAATAAAATATAAAGTCAAATAAGCCAAAAATATAGATTTTTGGATTTGAAGAGGAAAAAAATCAAAATAAAAAAGGTATCTTAAAAAAATTATGAAAATTTTTATTAAAATTTGATAATTGAGCAATAGTGCAAAAGTGGATAATTACTCTCATAAAATATTGTCATTTTAACAACAATAAAAATGTACATATTAACTTTTTTATATTTTTGAGAAAATAAACATAACAATATAGTATTTTTATTAATATGGCCAATAAATGTAAACAAAAACAAAAGACAAAATTTAAAAAAATGAAATTGCTAAAACCTAAAGAATTTCTTATAATTACTTGGCAAAAATCCATAGATAAATTTGGACTCAAATAAAAATAGAACACAAAAAGTCCATATATGTTTGAAATGTTATGAAAATAAATTTAATAAGTAAAAGTATGTTGATGACTCTCCATCCACAGATACTATACTTATAGTAAGAGCATGGTTAAGTACCACATTTCACCAGATCTCGAAGATAGTAAGTTAATTACTTAATATTTTTTACACATAGTCATTTAAGTACACGAAAAATTATTATACATAATATATAGATACATATATATCTATATATAACAAGCTGAAAACAACATATACTTTACAGACAAGATAATTCTGTTTTTTTTAAGATTTTATTTATCTTTAGAGGGGAGGGGAAGGAGAAAGGGAGAGGAATATCAATGTATGGTTGCCTTTTGTGCGTCCCCTGCTGGGAACTGGCCTGCAACCCAGGCATGTGCTCTGACCAAACAAAATAGTTCTCATAAAAAGGTTTCCATAGTTTAAATCTCATTTTATTTCCAATGCCTAAATCTGCCTGACACACAGTAGGTACTCAATACTTTTTTTGCCAAATGAATGAATAAATTATGAGGAAAAAATCTGAATTGCTGACATTATTTTTCTTCCTTCTGGAGAAATATGTAAAAACTATACCTAGTATTTTCAAGACTGGGGGGGGGAAACAGTCATTTTAAATTACCATTATTAAGCAATTTGTCAATTATTTCCAAAGTTCAAGATGTGCTTTCTTGGGGAATCTAGAAACATGTAAACCAGGGCTTTTCTTAACAGCATGATGTGAAAAGAATTGGAACAATAAATATTTTCCCACGAATGTGAAGGTGCACAAAAAGCCCCCTTGATGAATCGGGAGCCTGGGTAAATGTCTAGAAAGACATTAATTTAAACACACAGCCAAAGTAAAATAAATAATACAAAAAGGTATTCTAATGACTCAAGCAAGATTCTTTATGTATATCAGACATTTAGCAAAACTCATTAAGTCTTTCAGGGCAGAAGGTACATTTAGAATGCATTTGTCATTGTTTACTTTCTAGGCCAAAGAATAATTAGGCTGAATGTAATTTATAGTTTAATAGTTATTTTGGGAATTTTAATAACTGTAATTGAAAAGCCATAAATCTTATGTTGTTATAATTATCTCTATGTATTAACACAGTATTTAAAATATTCAGAACTCAAAGTTAAGAAAGATTTACTAATACAAGAATATGCAATTTTCAGTAAAAACTCTAGTGGCATTTTTCCTAGAAAAATGATAAGTATCTTTAGGTTATTAATAATATTCATGTATCTTGCATCTAATTTTGACCAAGTCAACTTAAATTTTCCTCTCATTAATCCTTTTAAGTTACCCTCAAGTCAGTTTTATTCATGAGGTTGTAAAGTACAGGAGTAGCTCAAAATAATTAATTGAATATCTATAAGAATTTCAAAATTACAAAAATTATAATGTGTTTGCAAATTCTCTGTTTCTGCATGCAAAAAAATGACAGCATTATCAGGACTATAAATCATAAAATTAAAAACAATGCATTTTTATTTGACAAAAATTAAATCACTATCATACTATAAAAGTTCTTCGAAAGAACAGCATCTTAATTGTTTGACGACAGTCACCTCGCACCAGGGTATCTCTATATTTGTAATAGTTCCACCTACCCAGTTTGACTCATGCAATGTACTTCCTAATGGAAATCATCACTTCATATACAGTGGGCTGTATCTATTGCAGGAAAATTGTTCCTCTCACTAGCATTTACTAAGAACCTATTTACATGAGGCATTAGTTCTTGACGTTACCAAACTGCTTAATGATATAATAGAAGGTTTCAAATATTGCTGTCTTCCTCTGTGCAGTTAGTGAAGGTAATTAGTATTTTAGCTAGACTGAACTGAGCCTTGAAGCAAAGGATAAAAGCATTTTTAATTTTTGCTTTACTCCCTAAAAAAATAATACATGTTATTTTGGAGGAGAAGACACAGGAAATATCCATACATATAAAGAATAAAATTCACCATAATCCTGGGACTCAGTAAAATCCATAGTTAAAAACTCCAGGGTTTTCTCCTGTAAATTTTAATATATGGAATTATATAAGTGCTTTCCATGTAATTAATATTAATAATACAACTTTATGTAAGATAAATTTCTGGAAGTGAATATATAGTGTTAAATTCATGAAGCTGTGTGGCATGGAGGTGAAATTCAAGTTGAGGAGCCAATCAGCAGGGTGTGACTCACGCTCTGTCTCCCAGCTGAGTGGGTGAGCTCAAACAAATTGCTCAATCTCTCCGTATCTTCATTTTGTTATCTACAAAATGGGAATAAAATTGTTTCTATCTCATAGACTTATGACAAGGATGAAACCAGCTAATTCAAAGCAAAACTTATGTATAAGTAAAATCAAGATGTTTAGTTAATCTTTTCAGGTTCTTACATATTTCCAAACGGCTTTTCAGAAACAGCAGACAGAGAGTTTAGAAGTCAGCTCACTAGTAAACAAGTGGATTCACACACACACACACACACACACACACACACACACACACACACACACTCTGTATTGAGTGTGTGTGATTCTGTGTGTAATAAGCTAGAATAATGGCCGAGAATGCTTAAATCAAACCATAGCCTTTTTAACATCATGAAAATAGTCCTAAAACAGAGAAAGAAACGAAAAAAGATAACCAAATATGAGACCAGTAGAAGGCTCCCTGCAAACAAGTACTGTGGACCTGAATGTCTCTCCTTTAGTCTCTCTATATTCTTGGTTGAATCATAATTAGATTTATAGGATTTGAAGTCAAGAATCCTAATTCATCCTCCGAGGTGTGTACCCATTCACCCTTATCAGCTTAAATTTATACTGTCCAAGTCGTTACAGGAGCTAGCATTTCCAGTGTGTACTGCCCTGAAATTGTCTGAACCGTATGCCTTAAGCATGAGCTTCTTTCTGCATTCTGCCCTTTGGACTTTATATGTGAAGTAGCCTGGCCTTATTTCTTGCTGTCAAAGATTTGGATTCCATTGTCTGATAGATAGAACCATGTTTTGACACAAATGTTTTCACAAAGAACTTCGCACAAAAAAGCTACTCAAACCACTCTCCCATTTCCTGTCACTTGTAAGTGTCACTTTTTAATTGCCCGTCACAAAGGTTTTGTCCTCTCTTGGCCTGAGATTCAGTCTTTCACATCGCCATTTGGAACTCCCAGCAAGTTCGAACACAATGCCAAGTTCATCTGCACAAGACCAGACAAAGTTTGGAAATGCCTCAGTTGAACAACCATTGGAGCCAAACACGATGGGGCTACTTGAGGGTGTTTATTATGACTGAAAAGATTCCACTGAAACACATCCACACATACCATCTGGCTTCACAATTTATAATATTTTAATGCACTACATTATGTGTGACACTTAAATGACATTATTTAAACAAATGTGAAAATTTTCAATAACCATTGCAGGTAATTCATCCACTGCTCACAATATTCACTGATAAACCATTAAAGTTGTTTGAGGTTTCTTTCTGTTCAGCACACCTGGCCATAACCTATCATAACACTCATTTGTTTTTCTATAAAGAAATTACTGCTATATTAATAAGTCTACTAGATTCATTAGCCCATAAACACTATTTTGTTCTAGCATTGATGAGCACCTTTAGGTTATGGTATCATAGAGTGGGTTCCATTTGGGGCTCATAGAATAGGCTTTTTCCTGGCTAGAATTAATGGAAGGATGTACATTATATCAAATGTATATTGTATTAAAATATTCGTTCTGTCAGCAAAACTGTTTATACTGTTCATTAGCCCAACACACAAGTGGATAAAAAATTGTGTGTGGGCATGTGTGTGTGTACATACACACACAAAAATGGAATATTACCTGACCATAAAAATAATGAAATCTCACCATTTGTGACAGCATGAATTGATCTACAAGGTATTATGCTAAGTAAAATAAGTCAGAGAAAGACAAATAACATATGGTTTCACTTACATGTGGAATTTAAGAACAATATAAATATAAATGAACAAACAAAACAGAAACTGATTCACAGATACAGAGAATGAACTCATGGGTGCCAGAGAGCAGGAGCAGTTGAAGGAATGGGTAAAAAAGGTGAAGGGATCGAGAAGTACTGGTTGGTAATTAATAGTCGTGGGTATATGTACAGCACAGGAAATATACTGATGAGTACTGGAATAGCTATGCATGGTGCCAGGTAGGTACTGGAAATATCAGCCTGGACATTTTGTGAAGTGTATGAGAGTAACCCAAAATAATATTGAATGTAAACTGTAATTTAAAACATAAAAATAGCAATACACAGCAAAATATTTTTAAAGAAGCATTTACAACAGCATCGAGAACATCAAATACTTAGACATAAATCTAAAAAAAAATTATTTTTTAAATGTTTGAAAAAATTCTGGGATCATGAGAGAAAGAGGCTGATTTTTAAGAATCCCTTCCAAAGCTGGGCTTGTGGAAAGCATTGGAATAGGTGACAGGAAAGGCGGGCTCAGGTACACAATGTTCCGACTCCTGCTCAGCCACATAAAGATGGGGCTTGAGTCTCCAACACTTTCTTACATAGACATAAAGGCCTCATTGCTTACACTGGGCTCCTAGCCTTGTGCTGGAATATCTACACTACTTCAGTCTCAGTGGACACACCTTTGTTCTGCTGAAGCATGTGAGCTGCGTGGCACCCGGTCAGCCCCACTGCTGTAGCTGTCCCTGGCAGGGAGAGAGTGAATTCCTTTGCTTATGGCATGCTAGAACAGCATGCAGACTGTGGCCTTGTCTTGGTCATGGGATGAGGCCCACTGGCCATGGGGACCAATGCCGACCACTGAAACTGATCTTGCTCTGTCTCTTTCCACATGAGCAGCGTTCTCCATCCAGTGCCTGGGTAAATGGTTTGACATCTGGGACCACCGCCCTTGGGGGAGTGGGACTCTTCCTCTAGAGGTTACACTACGTCACCAGCTAGACAACAGATCGCATCTTTTAAGACTGTGAACCACTTTCAAGAGGACCATCTGCATATAACTTCTTAAAACATAACCCTGTATGTTTCTATTTCTATTCTGATTATTTTTGTAAATTATTGTCATACTGTTATTATGTTGTATCCTATATTTAGGCCATATGTCCTGAAAAAGAGGGGGTCATAAAATAAACTGATCAAAGTTCTGCTTGCTGGGAATATTTTCTGCCTTTAATCTCTTTCGAGGCCAGCACTTAGTGGGATAAAACTCCTTAAAAGTCCATTTGCAGGTCACAGAATCCTATTAGGAAAGTTAACAGTAACATAGTCTGATCCTTATTAATCCTCAAAGGAAAATAGTTCCTCACTTTGAGATACCTGCATAAATTTCCTAGTAACAACTCTTATAGATGCAAATTTATATTTAGTTATATGCTCGTTTTATGTGTTACTTGGTTTTCCAATAGTCTAAGATTCCTTTGGGCAAGGATGAGTTTGCTTCATTTTACTATTGACTCTCTTACACAAAATACTTAGTAGGGATCAACACGCATCTTATAAGCCTATGAAAAATCGTGAATGCACTTAATATTGTAAGAAAGTAAATGATCAGAATATATGAAAAAATCCCCATTTTTCTTAACACTTCTTTAATATATAGAGTAGTAAAATTGAAATATCGAAATCATCTTATTTTAAAAAAATCATTTTCACAAGGTGTTCAGGTACCATACCCATCTTTGCCCTTCCTGTACTCATGCACACTTGCATCAGTAGAATCTTAATCTTGTATAATAGCTTTTCACAAGAGATTGTCTTTAATGAATGGGTTTTGTTTTATCTTTATATTTCAATTTTATTTATTTCATTTACTATATTTTTCCATTAGCATTTATCCCATTCTACCTCCATCCCAAACCCTCGCAACCCCAATCACCACACTGTGGTCCATATTCATGAGTTCTTTCTTTTTGTTTTTGTCACAGTGAGTTTACAACAGAAAACCCCAACACAGGGGTGAGAAAACACAGCGTTAGAGGTGTCAGATGGCCAGTTGCCACATTCTTCTAGCTGCACCACATTCTTTCTAAGCTGCAGAGGCTTGATCTGCCCCAGAAACAGAGGACAATATTCAGGTGAATGTCATCCCTTCCAAATTTGAAGAAAGTGCACAAAAAAAGGAACACATTATGAGAATCCGCTTGATTTCAAATAAAGACACTATTTTTTCTTCTTTTATATTAAAAAAAACTTTAGTATACTTTTATTTATTTATTTTGTTGTTCTTTTTTTCTTTCTTTTTTTGTTGCTGTTCTGGTAAAGTGGTCTCTATTTTCTCACCACCATGGCCCCCTGCCCCACCCACCCCCACCTCCCACCCTCAATCCTACCCCACTTCCGCTTTGTCCATGGGTCCTTTATACATGTGCCTTGGTGACCCTTCCCTTTCTTTCCTCAGTTATCCTCTAGTCCCCGCCCCTCTGGTTACTGTCAGTTTGTTCTTTATTTCAATGTCTCCGGTTAGATTGACATTAAAATGATAAATTTTAATAAAATCTCCATAAATCCTGTACCCAGCTTTCCCAATTATAAATATTTTACTCTACTATGGCCTAGTAGAGTGCTTATTTTTAATATTTGAAAGTTAGTTTTATAGACCTAGGATATGAATAAATTTAGTCACTCTTTTTCTGGAGGGTGTCTCTCCATATATCTCAGGTTTACTCATCATAAACTGAAATCTAAAAACAAACAGAACAATATTTATCTCGCTAATATCTTTGGATAATCAACATTCTCTATTTTAATAATTTGATTTAACTAAAGGCAAAACCAAGGATTTAAAAACAATTACTGTTAGAAAATGATAGTGGCTTTTAGTTAAAAGAAACTTACAAATTAAAAATGGAGAGTGAAGAAGATAATTAAGAAGTGATCTTCTGTATCTCTATGATTCTTCAGAAATGGTTTGCTCTGAGAGTAGAGATGAAAAAAATATAAAATAAGATCAGCAGGACAGTGATTATAAACAGGCAGGCAACAGCTAACAGCATTTCTACTTACTCAGTACAATTTTTAATGTTACTTTTATAAGCAAGATTATTCAAGGTCTATTACTCTTAATCTGAATGGGGTGATCCACAAATTCTCAAAATTGGATGATATTTATGAACATTTTTGAAGAATAAACGTACTCCCATATATTTATTTAAATATGTTTGTTTTTATAAAAATGACTGACTCTCTAAAGTCAAGCTTGCAAAGAGGAAAAGATTAAGATACCATATTGTGTTATTGGTCTATATATATGATTTTAAAAATGTATGATTTTAGGCTTTACACTTTAATTTTAAAATGAAGTTAAAAATAGAACATGTTTAAACTAAGCACACTGGCTCGTAATTACATTTCTAAAAAAACAGTAAACAATCACACACTAATTGAGGATGTGGGAGCTTAGCTTTCTGTATATTAACTTGTAATTCACTCCCTTGTTTTAAGGTGGACCAAAATACTCACACAAGTTTGGTGTAAAATAGAAAGAAAACACCTTGCTTCTCTAACTTTTAGCTGAGCACATTTTCACTTTTCATGGATATATTACGTATTAATAAAACTTAAAGTTAGTGAATTTGAAATGCTATATTAAAAGGTAGAAATATTTTCTCAAAAAATTTAAAGATAAAATGTTGTGTCAGTATGCTTAGCTCAAAACTGGAAATGAGTAATGGAAAGGATTACTTTTTAAATAAATGGATGTTCTTTTAAGAGAAATGGGATATCACCATCAAATTGCTTTCTGCTACTAAAGTTGTATAAATTAGAATTTTATAGCTACATGAGTAGAGGAATGTTGCCTTTGATAAATGAAAGTGAAGTATTTTTGGATATCCTTAAAAGGACACAGAAATTAGTGTTATTTCTAAAGGATATACATTGGACTATGCTAAGATTGAGATACTGGCCAAGGGTTACAAAGTAACAGCTACAGAAGAGTATGTTTTGAAGATCCATTGCAAAGAATGGTGTCTGCAGGTAAGAACACCGTGCTGTATACTTGAAATTTGCCAAGAGGGGATCCTAAGTGTTCTCAGCATACAGGAAACAAAAGCTAACAATGGAAGGTGATTGGCATGTCAATTAGCTTGATTGTGATGATGTTTTTTACAATGTATACATATATTAAATCACCACGTGGTACACCTTAAAAACATACAGTTAAAAAGCCAGAATTCTGTGCATTAAATAGCACTATTAAAAGCCAGATGATTGCACATGCATTTGATAAAGCATCCATATGTAAGATATGCAAAGAACTTTTACAATTCAAGTAACAAAATTCAGAAAACATAAGAATTATCAAAAGACTTAGAATGACATTTTAAAGAAAAGGCTTTCAAAATGTCAGTAGATACGTGAAAAGGTATTTAATATCATTAGTCACCAAGGGAAACTAAGTTAAACTCTCAGTGCAGTACCTACCATAATGCATGTTCTATTAATAACAAATCATACAATAATACTAAGAGCTGGTGAGAGTGTATTACGACTATAACTCTTGTGCTTTTCTGATGGGAGTATAAATTTTTACAATCATGAAGTCTCTTTGGCAGTTATCTACTATTAGCTTGCAGTCTTATGTATGCTTAACTCATATGTACATTAGTTAAATTTAATATTATATTTATTTGTTTTATTAATTTTAACATGGTATATTTGATACATTAATAAATATGTTAAATTGATATATTTATATATTCAGCAAAAATGTGACAAAAATGATTCTGACTTATTAGAGTAGAACAAGATATTTAAGCCTATTTAGGTTGGAAAGGAAGACTTACAGCATTTCTTCAAATTTTAGGAAGAAGCTTGTATGAAAAAATAGATAGAATTATAGCCACAAAATTAAATTATAGGAACCATGTATGTTACAATAAGTAAAGGCATTTTCATTGTAAATGCTCTCTAGACATCAATTGGAGTGTTACTTAAAGTCATTACCCCGCCATCACCAAATTTACTGAAATAAAATTTTCACTCTTAAGGGTTACTTATCCAGTCATTCATTTAGTTTTGTTCTTCCTCAATAATTACTTACTGAGAAGTTTTGGTGTTATACATTATCCTAGGACTATCCTGTAGGCTTCTTTTTACTGGCACAGATGTAGATTAAATAATACCTTTAAATATTCATGTTAACTCATGAATGGATGATAGGTAAACTAAAGTGTGATATATCACAGTAGTTAAAATGTGCAGGCTGTGAATTCCAACTTCCAGGGTTTGAAAACTCTTTCCACTGTTTACTGGCTCAGTGACCTAGGTGAAATTATTTAAACCTTCAATTTTTCAGTTTCCTCAACTGTAAAATGTGGATAAAATGGTTTCTACTGCATAGAACTTTTCCAATGTTTAAACAAATTTCGTAAGTAAAACAATTAGAGCTATGTCTGACCACTCTGAAAGCTTGAGATATGTGAATAGTTTAAGTGTTGTTTTAAATGTTATTCTTTCAATTCAGGTCAACGTGAATGTAAAGATAAACCTCCATATTTAAAACTCAGAAGGATGATTATTTCCATATTTATGAAACTCCCCACAGACCTATACATTTGTTTACGTATAGACAGATGATAAGTAGATCATTCAACTGATGATAGGTAAGTGTGTGTGTAAAAATTTTTCAAAAATATATGAAAAATAAATTATTTTGATCAGAATCTTAGTGATATTTTAACTAGATTCACTGTATATGAAAATTACACCATATTTCCCAGCCAGTTCCTGCATTTTGGCTTCCTCTCTCCCTCAATGCACCACTGTTTTCATGTGTTCCAAACTTTATACTCAGTCAACAACTTTTCTTCTTTCGCCACCAGAAGTTATTCAATTGCATTTCTCATTTCATGGGTCACTTACCTTCTTTGTTCTCATCCATGAAGAATAAACCCAACCTTTGTTATTGGATTAGAAGCAGGTAGTGTGAGTCTTAACGCTGTTATGGATGTTGGTTTGTCACAAATGAATAGCCTTTCTCTGATACAACTTGAGCAATCTATCTACTCTGTTCAAAAACATGCTGCCTCTGTGGAAAAAGAAACACAATTCAGACCAGAGATACTTCTCTTATTTCAAATGAATGGTGGCCACTGGTGAATGACAAATCCACAGTCCCTTTAAAGCTGCTAGTCAACTGTCTGCTGAAGGATAGCCACAGATTAGAATATAGAGAGAGGTGGGTTGTTTTACCAAAGGGTGATTTCTCTTGGAATGAGTTAAACTGCTAACTGAATAATCAAAGGCAGAAAACTTTACTTTTTTCCCTGCTGTAAATGAAGTAAGAAAGAAATACAAATTTTATGATTTTCTAATGTGCAAAAAAGAAAGTTTAGGTGCTCAGACTTACAAGAATCTTTGAGATAAGCTAAGGTGGAGGTAGCTGAGATGAGATGCCTCTCTATTTATCAACCTGTCTCCCTCTTTCCTCTACCCTTCCTTCCATCTTCCACATTCTTCTTTTGGAGGGAAAAAAGCCAGCTTTATTTTATTGATATTATGCTATGATGAAATTGCAGAGATCATTTTTGGTGGATAAATTCAGAAAGAGTATCTATTGAGATTTGGGTAAAAATTTCTTTATGAGTAAATAAGTATTTAATAAAACAATGACTAGGTTTGTGGTTAAAAAGTTATTTAAGGAAGAGTTTGTGATTTCCAGAATTTTAAAATTTGATCTGAATAAAAGTTTATATTATCATTAAACAGATTTCTTTAAAAATCAGTAAGATATTAACATAACTATGTGTTTCACTAGGTATCTGAAGACTTCATTTGACTTCAAGGAATTAACATACATATGAACTGCCCTCTGACTTAAGAGCTACTTGAAGTATTAAAATAATATCAGGTAAATCACAGCTTTGCATCAATGGAATTTTTTAGAACCAAAATGAAGTAAATTGATTTCAAATAAATAAATACACTTAAATTTTTTTTCTTAAAAAATAGCATGATTATTTTTGATGTAATGAAATAAATTAAGGCCAGTGAACAAATATATCCCCAAATTATAAAAATTAAAAAGTATTGTATAAGCAATTCATAAATAATCACAATTACAATGATGGTGATATGTTATAGAATTAAATTCAACTCTGCATTTAGTAGGTTTATTTTTTTAATTCTGTGTCAAATACAAAAGTTAAATGATGTAAGTGGTGACCTTTGAAAAAATAAGCTTAAACTAAGCATTTATACACACACACACATACACACACATATATATATAAATATATAGTAAGTATTGGTCTGTGATATGTAAAGTCTATTACCCAACATTTGTGTGCATGCCATCTTAGAGGAAGAATCCTGAAGAGATTATACACAACAACTTAACGTTTTTGTTTTTCTTTAACAGCTTCATAATATTTTGTGGTGTATTAAATACTATACTAACTAATCTAATATTTCTGAACTTTTTAAAACTACACCTTGATATTTTTCTTACTATAAGTTTTATCACATTATATGATTAGTTACTTGATATATATCTTGTCTACAAAACTGTTATGTATACTTTCTTTTTCTCTATTAATAAACACTTCAGATATTTTGTTCTTTTTTTATTTCCCTTCTTTCCTTCTTCCTTCCATCCTTCATTCATTCCTTCTTTTTATTATTCTTCCTGCCTGCCTGCTCCCCTCCTTCCTCCCTCCTTCCTTTATTTTTTTCTTTAACGTAGAAACATTTCAATGTAGACATTGGCAGGAGCTACAAAAATCCCAAAGTGTCTTTACTACTATCAGAAGACTAGAATAAATCACATTACAAACATTCTTAAATGGGAGCTGACAATCTAGGCTAAGGAAAAAGACTGATCGATAACCTTTTCACATTGTCTCAATGTCACAGGACCATGATTTTTCCATAGAGGGTACTGCCCAGAGAAGTGAAAAAGAAAAATCTGAAGAGAAAGAAGAGGAAGGTGTATCTTATTTAAGATACTCTTACATTTAGCATGATCGATCATGATTCTAGAACATGTTTAGTTAAAAGTCATCTTACTAAACTGAGGACAGGCAAAGAACATGAAATAGGCAAAGGGAAAGTAAAATGAACATCTTTCAAGGACCGTGGCCAAGAAGAAGTAATATTAAGTGAAAAATAATATTATATACATTTCCATTCTTTCTTTCTCACTGGTTTTCTAACTACCTGTCAATGGTTTTTCTGGGGCATCTTGCTGATCAAGAAAAAAATCCCTCACTCATATTTTTCTTTAGCTCATTATTTTTTGTATGTATAATCATCATCTTCACGTATTTTTAAAATATTTCTCTAAGCTCTTTATTATGTTTTAATACATGATTAAATGCTATACATTCTCTACTTGTAGTACATTCTGTTTTAATTTTTGTATATATCGATTTTGACCACTCCTTTGGTCTATGAATTACTTAGTAGAGTGCAAATTTCCGAAAGCTTTATATTTATTTATCCTTTCTGTTTTTTTTATTTCTAAATCATTTATCTCTCTTTAGCTACAATTTCTTTGAAATTTGATGATACTTGTTCTATGAATTATTACGTAGATCAAGAATACACAGAATAATTTCTTTGTGAAATTTTTATGAGTTAGTTGAATTTATGAAAGAGTTTTAGCAAAGTACGTCATGACTGTTTTGCCTAAACATGTATGTATCAATTTTAAAATAAGGGCAGATAATAAGTGTTCTAGTTTGTGCCAAAGCCTAAGAAGTGGGAGGGCCAATAAACAAGTTCAGGAGAAAATGGATGTCTCAGATCAAGGGGAAGGGGAGAATTCTCACTCCCTTCCTCTTTTTGTTCTATTCAGGCCTTAAATCAGATGGATGATGCCCACATGCATTCATTAATATGATCTTCTTTACTCATCTATTAATTCAAGTACTCACACTAGAAGATGAAAAAAAACATTGTGAAGACACAGAGTAAACATCAGACCCAGACTCTGACATATCAGGGATGTTAGAATTACCAGACTGTGAATATAAAACAACTATGATTAGTATGGTAAAAGCTCTGTTGGGTAAAGTAGACAGCATGCAAATATATATGGATGATGTGAGCAGAGAGAAGGAAATTCTGGGAAAAATTAGCTAAAATGCTACAGATCAAAAGCATTGTACCAGATATGAACAATATTTAAGGGTCCATTATTTAAGTAGATAAGCAAAGGATATCTGTGTTTGAAGATATGTCAATAGAAACTTTCAAAATGTAAAAGTGAGGAGATAAAAGACTAAAACTGTAAGGAAAGAAACAAAATATCCATGAACTGTGGGACAACTGCAAATTATAACTTATACATAATGGAATTCAAAAAAGAGGAGTAAGAGAGGAAAAATAGAATAAATACTTGAAAAGTGACTGATTTTTTTTCCGAATTACTATCAGGCAATAAATCACAGATCCATGAATCTCAGACAACATCAGGAAGAAAAAATAAAATGAATAATAAAGAATAAATCATGAAAGAAGACTAAAGAAAAAAAGCCTACCTATAGAGCAGCAAAGATCAGAATTACATTAGACTTCTCCTCTGAAACCATTTAAACAATAAGAAAGTAGTGTGAAATATTAATGTGTTGAGAGAATAAAACCATCATAGAATTTTGTATTGGGGGAAGTATTCTTTAAATCTAAAGGAGAAATAAAGGCTTTCTCAGAAAAGCAATTGTGCAAATTTATTGCCAGTAGACCTGCCTTAGAGGAAATGTTAAAATAAATTCTTTGGAGAGAAGGATATTGCTATACAAAGTTTGTTGGGAACCTTCCTGCCTGGTTTCAGAAGCTGTAACCCACCTCTCTCCCCCATGGCTAAGGCTGAGTAAGCAACCTTGGGACCATAAGCCACTAAGGACACAAAGTTTATCTCCTTGGCAGGGGCATTGCTTCTGCTCCTTTTTCTTCACCCTGCCTGGTCCCCAATGTTTGATCGGTTAGCCAATGACAGGTAAGATTCCCCAAGGGGTGAATGACCTAAGACAGGCACAGTCACGTGGAGGGCCCAGGGAAAACCTTGGGGGGCTCTAGCAAAAGGGGGTGATGGACCCTCGCCCCTCAGCTATGACATAGCCTGAGTGTTCATTCTATCTGCAAGAAGTCTCCTGATCTCTTGGCTGCCTTACTTCCCCTGCCTGAAACAATGCTGATGGTGGGTGCAGCCCTGTGCTGGAAAGGATGGGTTCCCTAGGGCAATCAGACCTAAAAAAGAATATGTAAAAATCTGTGTAACCTGCTTTGTTCAGAATGCTCTCAATTAAATAAGGGTCTAAGCCAGAAGTGAGTTTGTTCTTCAGAGTTTTATGGTTCTTCAACTTTCTGACCCTGGCTCAAAATAGGCCCTTAGAGTTCTTTGTATGTTTGATTCTCACTGCCTAATAATGACTAATGAGCTTTACCTGTATTCTTGTGCAAAACGAACCCAATAAAAAAGCCTGTCAAGGCAAGGGTCGGGGTGGTCTCCTCTTGAGAGTGGCCAGGCCGATCTGAGGTGCTCTCCCCTTGGTGGAGTAGCCGTGTTGTCCCTTCTCCTCCACAGGACTCGGTAGTTTGTGTGAATTTGTCTCATGTGTCATCCATGATGCTGCTGGTACTGCGAGCCAGAGTCTGTGTCAGAAGTCTGTCCAGAAGTTTTCCATCCATGAAATATGAAAATAGAGACATTTATGAAAAAGATAGAATATATAAGAAACATTGTTCATAGGACAATAACCCCTCGATCTCCTTTAAAATAGGACCTTTGGACCTCACATAGTTTTCCCAATTATCATCAGTTTCCCCAACATATTTTCCTGAGTCTCACTGAGGGTCCAAAATCTCTTTTCTTTCTAAGGTGATTTTAATTTGGGAAAAGCCAGAAGTCACAGGGCACCAAATCTGGGCTGAAGGTGGCTGAGTCACCTGGGTGATTTAGTGTTTTGCCAAAAAACTGCATGAGATATGATGTATGAGTGGGTGTGTTTTTGTGATGAAGCTGCCAATCATCAGATGCCCAGAGTTGTGGCCTTCTGAGTAATTCAAATTTTCCTGCAGGGGAATATTCAATCTTAATGCAAAAGCTGATGCAGATTCTTTGCTTTACTTGCTCAGTCATTTTGATTGCAGATTTACAGACACACAGTATATACACATGCTTGCTCACTCAACAGCATCTACCGCCCCCACTGATAAGTAAAATGAAGTCATCACTGTTCACACATGCGCATTCCAGTCCAGTCTTCTTGGCTGCCAGATTACATTGATGTCTTGCAATCCATCTGTTACATTAACAATGGCTGGGCTTTTTCTGGACAACCCTCATAGATTAAAAACATGTATCTACATAAAGAAAGATAAAGCACTAGGTAAGGAATAAATGAAGGTAAAAAAAGTATTGATTTTTTCTTTTTTTAAATTTATCTAACAAATAATGACAATGCATTTGATTTTGTGTGTTTATATGTATATGTAAAACACAAAGGTACAAGGGTTATGGGAAAGGAATTAACAATATTTAGTTATTACAAAGTAGTCATACTATCCATGATGTGGTATAGCATTATTTGAAGACAGACAAATCAATTGTAAACATATTTTGCAAAATCTATAGTAATCACTAAATAACTTTAAAAAGAAATAATTGATATGCTAAAAATAAGAAAAATAATCATATGTATAATTCTTGATTAAAACAATAAATGGTAGAAAAAGAGTGTAAGAAAATATAGGAACAAAGAACAATGGTAAAAATAGAAAATAATAACAAATATAGTAGATAGAAATCCTGTTATTAGTCTAAACACAACAATTAAAAGATAGATATTCTCAGAGTTGTTACAAAAAACCTCATAATACGAGGTCTATAAAAATTTACATTAAATATAAAAACATATTTAAAAAATAAAGGGATGGGAAAAGCTATACCATATTAACACTAATCAAAAGTAAGCTGGCCCTGGCTGTTGTGGCTCAGTGGATTGAGCACTGGCCTGTGAACCAAAGGCCACCAGTTCAATTCCTGACCAGGGCACATAACTCCACTGTGGGCCTGGTACCTGTATGGGAGTGTACAAGAGACAACCAGTCAGTGCTTGTGGGACAGGTTCTTGGATGAAAGGCAACTGATCAGTGTTTCTCCCTCACATCATTGTTTCTCTCCCTCTCAGTCTGCCTCCCTTCCCTTCTCTCTAAAAAGTAACACCAAATCTTTCAAATAAATAAGCTGGAATTAGCTTTATAACCCTTATTGCTTGAAGGCAGAGCAGCTAGAAGAGCAAGGAAAATTACCAGTAATGAAACAGAGAAAATATATAATGATTGAAAAGGGTTAATTTTCTAGGGATCCATAAGGATTGGTAATTTGTATTTGCCTGGCAACAGAGCTCCTGAATAGATGGGGCTGAAGGAGTAAAGGAAAAATAGATGAATCCACAATTTTGGTTGAAGACTTCAATGCACCTTCTGCAGAAATGGCCAGATTCACAGGCAGAAAGTCCGTAAGGACATAGTGGAACTCAAGAGCATCATTAAGCAAATAGACATACAGTCATCTAAGACAACTTCGTTTAACAACAGCAGAGTGCACATTCTTCTCAAGGTCACATGGAACATGCACCAAAATAGACCCCATTCTGGTCCATAAAAGACACCTTAACAAATTTAAAAGTATAAAAGTCATACAATGAATACTTTCAGACCACAATGGCATTAAGCTAGAAATCCATAAGAGAAAGAAAGCTGGGAAAGTCCCAAAATACTTACAGATGAAACAATACACTTCTAAATAACATATAAGTCAAAGAAAAAAATTCAGGAGAAACTGAAATTATTTTGAACTAAATTAAAATAAAAACACAATTAACCAAAATTGTGGGATGGGCAGAAGACCCTAACAGACAGCTCACCAAAGAAGATACACGGATGGCAAATGGACACATGAAACCATGCTCCACATTGTGTGTTGTTAGGGAAGTGCTAATTGAAACAATGTTATCCTGTCACAAGCCTATTTGGAATAGTTCAAATCCAGGACACTGACAACAAAGAATGCTTGTATTGTCCAACTGTCTGCACTTGAAACTCTGCTGTTGAGGCTGAACTGCTTTAGGACAACTTTACTTTTGTTTCTGTTGGTTGGCTCTCTATCAATGAGGCTAGGTTGGCCATGCGCCTCTCTCCATTCAGCAAGCTAACCCAAGAACAGCAAAAGAAAGCTATACCTATGTGCAGTGCCTTTCAAATCTCTGTGTACATCACGTTTGCTTTGGAGTCATTGGTCAAATCCAGTTATCTAACCAAGCTGTGACTCAAGAGTCGAGAAAATAGGTCCCACCTAGTTGTGGGAAGAGCTGCAAAATCACCTTTAAAGGGCATTAGGACAAGAATGAAGAGAATTTGGTCATTCTTGCTATTTATCATAATTACAAATTTACTTTGCAATTTTAATAGATCTGTCAGATTTCTTGCTTTACATTTTAATAATTTTGTAATGCATTCTGTTTTATTTGTTCTTATATAATAATGACCTATATAAATAATAATACAGACACTTCTCTCTGCTGGAATGAAGTCATATTTATTTTTGTTCTCTTAATCCTTTTTGTCTTAAGAAGACTAAGTAATAGGGGTGATACCAGAAATTAAAGACTTCATAAAATATACTATATTTGAAATTATCAAGTTACTTTACCGGAAATATTTTCATTTCATAAAAATTGATTCATTTTGTATTTGTATTTTTCATCTATCAAAAGGTGAAATTATTGAAAAAAAATAAAATTCTTACAAACTAGAAAAAGACACTCATATGGGCAAATGCAATCACTTTGTTAGTTTCCATTCTCTTTTTAAAATGCTTATAATTTTAATAAATTGTTTATGTTTGATTTTCCTATCAGATATTGATAAATCCCATGTCACCATGAAAAATAAATACATTCTCTAAATAATGGACTTTTTAATTACATTGTGCCATTATTCCATTATGTTTTACTATCTTAAAAGCTAGTAAAATATTACCTTGGAAATAAACAACTAAAATAAAATCTTTGTTGATTTTCTTTGAAAAATATATGTTGATGTTGGATTTTCCACACTTAGCTTAAGAAATTTTTATCATAATAGTGTCCCCCTTTCAGCACAATTTGTCTTAATAAAAATGAATATGCTAATATATCATGTGAAGAATTCATAATATCTGTAAAGTGTCATAATTTGAATAAATAGAAAGGGATGCCAGAATGAAATATTAACAGTGAAATTGATTGTTTTGTTCATCATTCATTTCATTAAGATGATGAGAAAATATAAATATAGTCACAAAATATTTTAGATTGATTTATTAGGATGTTTTCAAATTATTAATTAAAGAAGATGCTTAAATTGCTTTATCAGCTGAGCAACAACTGTAAAAATTCACTTTTTAAATATTGAAATGTCATGACCAGGCTGTGCTTGGATACTTAGAAGATTATCCCCTCAAGGACTCAGTGTGCACCCCAACTGAACTTGGTTATGACATCTAGAATCCTGGGGCAACACCTATATGAAATCACAAGAGCCAGGAGCTTTAGCAGTTCAAACCTTCAGACTATCTTATTTAAAGTACCTACTATGAATTGGGTATCGGACATTGTCCAAGCCATGACTCTTCAACACACAAATATGAAGGGTAATGAATTCCAGAACAGGTCATATCTAGCTCTTGAATTTTGCCTACAGCATTGTTTCCATTGAAAGCTCTAAGTAAGCCTGAAGTCTGGAAACATGTTTATTGAAATTTTACTTAAGTCAGTTAAGAAGAAAGTAAACAAAGGCTATGAGGCAAGGCAAACCTTCCTCCTTTGCTTGATGATAAATGAGGAGAGCTGTGCATCAATTTTCAGACATAATAGTTGATGTAAATAAACTTCTACCTTATGGAATTACAGCATGTGACCCAGAAGAAGGGAAAGGAAGAAACCATCCCTAGTGCCATAAGGATGGTAACATATACAGTCTCCTTAATATTAAGGATACATTTTAATTGTTTCTGTTAGTATAGCCCCACATATTTTTGCTTTAATGTTGTAGCCCAAACCAATCTGAAACTACACTGGGCTTGTTCATCTTCATGAATTCAAAGGATTAGACCATGTGTCCTGGAGGAGGAAAGCTGGAGATATGTGGATGGGCAAAAAAAAAAATTAAGGCAGGAAATACTCAGAGGATGAGTGTTCGGCAGGGTCGAGGGCTGAACACAAGTCGGGTTTTCATATGTTGAAGTCCTAACTCCCCAATACATCACAAGGTGTATTTGAACACTGGGTTTTTAAATACATAATTAAGTTAAAATAAGGTCACAGGAGTGGACCCCGAACCAATAATACAAATAAATAGCCGAGTATAGAGTGTTATATTTTGTTTCAGGTATTTGTCTTACATTTATGAGATGCTTAGAAAAAACATTTTATAATTCCCTTTAAATTTTAATGCTTGAGGAAAATATAATTACTTTCAAACTAAATTGACTGTCACATTATTATACTTTATTTCTGCAAAATGTGTTTTTATATTTACTGGTGTAAAGATGCTACAATTCTTTAATTGAAAAATAAGCCACTGGGTCCATACATTTGTCTTTTTTTATATTCAAATATGTCCCTTTCCTTACTGACATCTATTAAAATCATACCTGTACTACTCATCTTTTTTCAGTGAAACTACTTTTAATTCACAACTTCTTTCTTCTCTTTTAGTTTTATGTTTTATCATTTTCTACTTTGATTTATTTCATTGATCATATTGTCTTGTCTTGAGTTAAAGATCTTTTATTCTTTTAGATATTTCATATTTTCATATAAATGTGATTTATTCCCTTTATATTTTCTTCATTCAGCTAAATCTGACGTTGTCAATACTTCATTCATTTACAGATTGCTTACTCTGTGGAAATTATGTAAATCATATGTAAATGTAAATCAAATTTCATATTCTGTGCAATTTTTCTACATAAATAAACATGTAACATCTAAGAACATTATAGGAATATATTTTTTAAGATTTTATTTATTTATCTTTAGAGGGTGAGAGAGGGAGAGAGATATCAATGTGTGGTTGCCTCTCCTGAATTCCTTGGTGGGAACTGGCCTGCAACCCAGGCATGTGCCCTGACTGGGAATTGAACCACAATCCTTTGGTTTACAGGCCTGCACTCAATCCACTGAGCTACACCAGCCAGGGAATATTTTTATCTATAGATCAAAGGTATTAAAGGAAAATTCTAAAAATATACAAAATACCCAAAGCAAAATAAAAGCCAAACAATGATCCTGTCTGAAAGGACATTTTGTAAAACTAATGATACCCAAGAATGATGTGAAAAATCAAAGCATAAAATGTAAGTGAATAATGAACAAGCCAAGTACACGCTATTTAATGAATTAAGTTAATAGAATTGCAATTCTTTTTTCCTGGGGGTAAGGAATCATTTGTTTAAAATAGATTAGAATGGTTTCTATCCCATCTTTTTTTATGTACTTAAAGACTTTCCATTGCTCTTGGAAAAAACTATAATCTCTACCAGGTTCTGTGTATCCTGTCATTATGTACTTTTCTAAGTACATCAAAGACCACTACTCCTTTGCTCATTAATTTCTGGACAAGCTGACTGCTGAGCACAATAGTGTTTTTAGGAATGAAAGCACACTGGTCCATCTACTTGGAACTCATTGCTCATAAGTCTGTTTATGTTTTCTGCCTTTGTATCTTCCGTCGCTTAGATTAAGTTTTTCACTGGATTTCTTTTTATCTGAAATGACTTTTTAATATCTATTTCAGAATTATTTTAAGAAATCCACAGCACATTATTTAATGTGTAATTACACATTTATCAATTGTTTCCTGTACTGTGGAAATGTTTACCTTCATATTGTCTGAACTACCAAATGCTAAATTTCCTAACACCTGGGACCTTGCATGCTCAACTTATCGGCACATACTTAGGTGTAAAACAGGACATTGAACAGGTGAGATTTTCAGAAATAAATTGGAGTATCAGCAAAGATGACATATAGCTGAGTAATTTGGCCTCTATCTAAATTTAAAAATAATAACAGCCTGAAATAAGAGACAAATGATGAAAATAAAAAGAAAATAATTGAATCAAATGTATTTTGGAGTTAATCCAGAGATATACTGACAGATATAGTATCAAAAGAAAGAAACAATTTATTTTTACATCTCATTTTGAGTACAAGGTAAAGGTATGTTATTGTAACTAATTTCAAAAATATGGATAAACCATAAAAATTTAACCGTTTATAATCTAAACTCAAAGAGAAATCACATGCACGACTGTGTGTGTGTCTGTGATAAAACACAATAAAGTAAATGAAGCAAAAGACCAAAGTTTATAGCTCACCTAGATTATTTAACATACATTACCAACGGTTTCATTTTAATCACTTTTATTTTTATATACTTTTTTTAGCAATATAAAATAGTATCTATCTCCTGAAAATTATTTATTTAAAATTTATTATTTATTCAGTAATTATAACTATTATGACTTCCAAAAGTTAAATCTGTATCTTGTTGGGAAATTTGTATTTCATTCAGAAATGAATAATGTAAGTTCTATTTGTTGTTCATTTTTTCTGAAGCATCTCCTGATACCTGTTAAATTTATCTCAATTTATAAGGCTCAGCCATAGCAAGGTTAGTGTCTATTTGCTGCTAACATTTTAACCAAATGTAATTTTTACTTATTTTTTTCTAGACGGTTTTGAGAGAATGTAAAAATAGGACAATTTATTTTATTTTTAACAATTTTCTAATGTTATATCACGGTCCCCAAAATTAAAAAAAATTGTTACCACTAAAGCTTCTAGGATTTCATTTTACATCTTGCTTTAAATGTGTATAATTTTTAATTCTCATATGCGTATCAAATAATTTATATTTTTAAATGATTTATTTCATACTGTGTTATGCTACAGTTTTCCTTTCATGAAAAGGCAATTATTTTCAGTATTTATTTTACACTTAATTATTTTCATGAATGATATTTTTAAAATAATATTACAGCCTGGCTGGTGTAGCTCAGTGGATTGAGCGCAGGCCTATGAACCAAAGGATCGAGGTTCCATTCCCAGTCAGGGCACATGCCTGGGTTGCAGGCCAGTTCCAGGCAGGGGATGCATGAGAGACAACCATACATTGATATTTCTCTCCTTTTCTCCTTCCCTTCCCCTCTAAAGATAAATAAATAAAATCTTTTAAAAAGAAAATAAAATAATATTACAGTTAATTTGATCTAAGAATAATTTTTAAGTGTGTGTTTTAATTTCTTTTTTTTTTATTATCAAAAAGTTATCACAAGTGATTTTATTTGATCCAAAGTCTTCAACAAAGAAGTTAGGTAGACTTTCCCTCTCCCTTTACCTATATATTTTTCTTTTTTTTTAATATTAAATTTTATTTAGTTACTTTTCAAGTACATTTTTTTTAATCTATTTCTCCCATCCTACCCCCCCCCCCCCCGGTCTCCCCCCTCCCTCCCATTCCCCCCCCCCCAGTCCTCATCTCTGTGTCTTTCATACTTGTTCCTCAAAATCCCTCCCCCTTTTTCCCCTTAAGTTCCCTTCCCTCTCCCCTCTGGTCGCTGCCCACTTGTTCTCTATTTCAGCGTCTTTGTTTTTATTCTGTTTGCTTGTTTGTTTTATTCTTTAGCTTCCTGTCAAAGATGAGATCATATGGTATTTGTCCTTCAATGCCTGGCCTATTTCACTCAGCATAATGCTTTCCAGTTCCATCCATGTTGTTGCAAAAGGTAGTAGCTCCTTCTTTCTCTCTGCTGCATAGAATTCCATGGTGTATATGTACCACAATTTTTTGATCCATTCATTTACTGATGGGCACCTAGGTTGCTTCCAACTCTTGGCTATTGTAAATTGTGCTGCTATGTCTATATATTTTATCTCTGAAGTAGACCCTGTGTCAAATATTCTGGTGGATGACAGTGGTAATGGTGTGAAATCTTATCCTGTATTTGTTCATTTCTGTACTGACTATGAAGGGAATTCTTGCGTTTTGCTATTGTGATGTTATCAGACTGCCACGGGGTGCTGTTCTTTACTATGTTTACAGTTTCTCCCCCTGGCTAGATTAAATATGGCAACCCTCACGAAGGAATAAGATACAGGGTACAATAAAAATCATCATAATGCATAGGACCCCCCAAATTAATTCAGAACTATATTAAATGAAAAAACAAAGCCTAAAAGATCTCTATTTTTTTAATTAAGTACGTTAAGTTTAATGTAAAGAGAATATTAATTCAAGCTAAAGAAACTGAAATTGAGAAAAGGCTGACAGTGATCAAAAATCAAATACCGACTAACATTCACACTTTTTAGATATCTTATTACCTTACTTCCCACTGGGACAACATAATTTCATCTCCACACTTATGTCACTATTCCATCTTTAGGAATTCATATACAGTGGGTATTTGTGCTTAGTTTTGGAATTTTTGCAGGGCCAATCCAATATGCAATATTTAGATATGTCCCATAATTACACTGAGTTAGACAAAGATTTGTTGATTTGCTGGCATGTAAATTTTAGAAATTATTTGAAAAAATAACTCATTGATACAGTTTACAGTTATTTCCCCCTAAGAAGTTTTTATTTTAACATGTAATGAATTATACCACATTCATGGGATGGAAATTTAAAACAAATGTACATTCATTTCAAAGTATATGGTCTTCTACTATTAAAATTTTAATTTATTCTCTAAAGAATTTGTTTATTTAAAAACATGCAGAAAGGCTAAAGTATACATTCTGTTGGTAGCTAGAGAAAAATTGCTGTATCAGTATAAAGAGTTGATAACCACACTAAATCTCCTCTCACATCAAAAAGTACTTTTTGCTTTATGTGCTTTTTTCTGAGTCTCTTACTGGGTATGTTGTTGTAAAATTGTCCAAGATCTAAAAAAGGCCTTGAATTTATTTTGCTTTAGTTGCAAATCTATTAATAGGGTGGGCAGAGGATTGTAATGCTTCATTGCTTTCAGCTGAAGGAGGGGACGCAGAGTCCTCCTACTTTCAAAGTGGCATTGAAGCAAAATTACCCGACACATCCAAATATGGAGTAAAGTGAAAACAGGCTTCACTCTTTTCCACAAGACCTTTGAAGGATGCACATCTCTTTAAAAATATGCAAATCTTTCTGAAGTTTAAAACTTTGAACAATTGCAGTTGCTTCAAATAAAGGAAAAATGATGTGACTCTGCAGTTAACATCTATAATTCATGAACTATGGTGAGAATATAAAAGCGCAATTGTTACATTGTGGTCCAATAATGTTCCCTACAGTATAAATTCTAAATTTCATAAGCTGCCATAAGCTTTCTTACCATATCTCTATTATATAGTGGCATTCAAAATAATTTTATAGAAATTAAAAATGTCCAGATAATATTTTTACTTGACTAAGTATTATATTGTCGGGGCCAATTCACACATTATGAATAATTTTGGGTACAAAATATGGTAAAGAGCCACTACGAAAATAATGCCAAATTGCAAAGCCTGTCTCCAAAAAGTAGCCTTATACCTATGTTGTAAGAAAATGTTATAAATAGAGTGAATTAACATACTCTTTACACACAACTCCATATATATGCAATTGATTTAGTTTATTTTATAAAGATAGAATTTTTGTTATCTTCTTACTTTAATGACTTTGATCAGCAAATATTATGCTCAGGGCAAAGAATAGTATATGTTTGCAAAATAATGAACTAGGAAATTTACCTTAGCCACACAGAGGAAATTATCTGTGAAAATAGAGTAGGTCACACTGGAAACAAGAAAAGGTGATAAAATTACCTGAATCATGTCACCTCCTACCCGGTGACCCTGGTTATTTTTCAAACAATGAAGATGCACGCATAACACATAACTGCACATGTAGAATAGACTTGATTCTGTGTATTAAGAAGTATATTAAAAATAATACAATTGCAAGAATTTAAAAGATGCCAGGTAAGTTTTCATTTTTCCCTGAGTGACCTTGGTGTCATTTTGTAGCAACAGAGTGACTGAGAAGGACTGTACTGTGTAGTGGACTTAAACCAATCACAGGTCTCACTAAGTGTGAAATCCTACTGCTGCTGCCACAAATGACCACCGAATCAGGGTCTTAACACAAAGCAAATGTATTGTCTTACAGCCCAGCATTTAGGAGTCTCAGAGGTTTAGTGGGGATAAAACCAAGCTACCCGAGTTCTGTTGCTTCTGGAGCCTCCAGAGAACCCCTTCTTACCCTGTCCAGCACCTAGGGGCTGTCTGCTTCTCCACTTCTGTCTGCACTATGCTACCTCTGCTTCCATCACATCTTTCTTCACTTCTACCCACCTGCCTTTCTTTTACAAGCAGCCTTCTGATTACATTGAATCGGCCTGGATTCTCTACAATCTCCCCATCCTGTTTATCTTTCTTTATGTTAACCTCACATCAACATTGTTACTTTTCATCTATGTCTCTGATTTTTTAATGTACCTTTGCTTTTCTGATTATTTTTGTTCTTCACTGTCAGAGACTTATCTATGTCACTTGAAAACAACAGAGTTGAGTTAGATTATGTGTCTTTATAGAATCTCATTTTTTCTGATGCAGCTGATACACACAGTGAAGCTGATAATTAGGTCTAATCCTCTTCTTTATCTGCATTTCTTCTGCTTTCTTGTTTTAGGTTTCTACTACTGTAGATTGAAGTTATTGGTTGGGCGGTCCTTTTCCTCCTCCTCCTCTCATTCTATTTCTCCCTACACCAGTATAATCCCTCCAAGCTTTAGATTTCAATGAAATACAAGTCATTCCCAAATCTCTCTCTCCATAGACCTTTCTGAGAGTCTTCCTAAACTCTCATTTCTTCAATATTCATATCTAAATCAAGCTTAAGTCTTAACAAATTTAATTCAGAAATGTAACCCACATCTCCATTTCTACCACAGTCTGGGCTGTTCAACTTATAAACGCATCCCTCCCGTATGGCAGTATTTTTTATCCAATTAACTCTGTATTCAAACTTTCTCCTCCACATTATGGTCCAAGTGATCTTTCCAAGGAGAATATATGACCTAGTCTCTTCCTCTGTCTTAAACACTTATAACTGACTCCAAGTGCTATCAGGACTAAAACAAAATATTTTTATTCTCGCCAACCATACCTTGCCCATTTCTGTAGGCTACTTTGCAAGACTCTGTCTCTAAGAGGCCAGTCCCATAAACCTTTTTGTTTTTACAGTGCCCTACTTCTCTCTCCCATGTGAGTTTCCTCACATTTTCTCCTAATCTCTATAAACGTTGCACTGTTTTTATGCACTCTAATTCTTATTCATTCTTTAATATTAATTCCTTAGTTACCATTCTCTGATTTCCTGCCATCAATAACTAGGGTAAATCTTTGAGTTAAATTCATTCGCTAACATTTATATCCCATTTGTGCTACCATTTTTAAGCCTTGCTACATTCAAATTTTAGGAGCAACACTCCAATCTTCACTACTATATCTAGGATTTAACAAAGTATGTGACATGAAGTTGTATATTCTCTGACTAATGAATATATGTATTCATATATTTATGTATATACATTTATATGTGACCACAGTTGTTAAATCTCAATTTTCTATCTCTTGATCTACATCTCCCCATATGTCTATTCATATTAGCTTGACATGTTGGATTGCCCTTATCATTCTTGCCATATTTTAATTTAAGTACTACTTAGTCTCTAAATTAGGGTAATGAGGGTTTACAGATTTTAGAGTTTAACTGTAAGGTATTGTCTCAGAATCAATGCTCCAAAATTATAGGTAATAAAATACATAATCTTGGTCAACATGAATACCTCAAAGCACAGCAGGGTGTCTCAAAGCCCTGGCTCTAATTCATCACCACTATTGACTACTTGGTATTTCATGGAAGATGTACAACACATTTTATGCAGTTGAATCTTCATTGAGTTATTCACTGTAATGTGGTTTATTTTTCTATCATTCTTATTATTCCTATTTAGTTTTTTAATGCAAATTAATTTTATGTGAATTATATATTAATTACACTTAACATATAGCTTTATGCATAAACTTATGAATACATATACATGTATATGATTCTGTAGAAGAAATAAAAAGTGAGGCAGCTAACATGAGGCTATGTGTATTTTAACCATAATTTATATTGCTAGATTTCTCTAGAATACTAATAGAGCATTTAGGCAAAGTGCATTTCCTTGTACCTGAGTCCCCGACAAGACTAGGTGTTAAGACTTTGTAAAATTGTTATAAGTCATGTAAGAACTTACCAATCCAATGTATGTATAATGACATTTCTTTCTAAATGTTCTTGCATTTTTGACTGCATGATAATTTTCTTTTTAACTTAAATAGCAAATATACTCCCTGTATATCATGTCTGAAATTATACCCCCTTGACCTCCCATCATTTTCACATTAGATTTTTTTCTTTTCACTTACAAATAATAAAATGCTATATATTTTACTCATTATCTTGTTTATTATCATCGTTCTAGAACATAAACTTTGAAAATAGAAGTTTCCCTCACTTTGCTTATCACTACACCCCAGCATTAGCAGGTTGCTCAAGAAATATTTTCAAATCAATTAATAAATGAAATCATTTTAACATAAGAAAAAAATTTCTATATTTTTAAAAAATCACTTCAAAACATATTTTCAATGGTGCTCCGGAAATGATAGAATCTGCCTGAGGAGTTATCACCAACTGAAAAACTTTATAGGGTATTTGAAATCTTAGGAGTGTGCAGGCAGCTACCACATCTGTGACATCATTATTCATAAGTCAGATGGTGAAAACAAAGTCATGAATATAATGTCTATAGGCAGTGATTACATTAGATCATAACTGGTTTTGGGCATAACTTTTCATCTTAAAGGGTGGGAGACTTTAAATTACTAATAACTACCCCCATTATTTTTCTCATTATTTTCAATAAAATTAGTTGTGATTTCCAAATATGGGACCAATTGGCTTATGTGGAACCTAAGGTTGAGTAGGGAAGTAACATCACTTCTTGGAAGATGCCAAATTGGTCCTGGGATAAAAGGAAGCCTCAAAGGTAGAGATTCAAGCAAAAATAAAGCAGCAAGCAGTTTGTTTTATGGCACTCACAGCCTTCGCTCTCTGTGATTTAACATGCACCACTTGACCTCATTACTCCAGACACTCAGTACAAAACTCTGCTCAGAGAAAATGTTTTTATGAAGAACAGGTGTTACAGCAGTAGTATATGAGTGTAAAACAGTTAAGAGATCCAGTCCCACTTCATCAAAAATTGTTTTGGCTGCAACTTAAAGATGCAAGTGGCATTATTAAAGAATAGTTGAGGAAATTCCATAATTAGTCATGTCAAATGAGAATGATTATTGTTAGAACTCACTAAAATTACTTTGACTGGAATCTAGTAGATTACATATTTAATAAGGACCCTTTTTTGGCATATATAGTAACTAGCCTTCATGTTAGAAATATTGTAAATGGTTGCCCGGGGATTTAAATGAGCCTTTTACCATAATAAAGTGTAAGTGTAAGTTTTATTATAAACTTATTTGTAAAAGTAATGTCATAGTCCATGTTAAGATTAACATGGGAAGTTAAGATAGAGTGAAACCTTGGAAACTCTCCAATATTGCTTTGATTGGCGTTGTAATATATATATTTATTGATTTGTTAATAAAAACATAACAGAACATTGTGATATATGTTATAAAAACAGGCCTCAAGAAAACAATAAGGCGTGGTGCATGCTTTTACAGAAACTAATTAATATTTTAATTGGTTACTTATCAGAATGTGGTTGTAGATGAGTACAACATGGGGTGGAGTTTATGCCTGCAATAAAGGAGTAATGGAATTGTACCCTCACAGAGCAGGGAAAGCACACACGCACATAAATGAAAGTACACATGCACACATAATCATTCAGACCATAGGTGTAGTAATCCAAGATTGAGTATACTTCCTATAGGTAAATACAAGCCTAATCCCTTCAGACTGGTGAGTGACTGCAAGCCAAAGGTAAAGCAGGATAATCCAAGCATGAATCAGTGAGATTTCTCCTTGGTTGGGTGTAATCCAATGGTAGTCAATGGGTTCTAAAAGCCAAAAATAAAGTCCGTCAGTCTGGGCCTTTCTGCTTCCATTCTTGTTGATTATACTTAGATTAAATTACATCATTGAGCTGTCATTTCAAATTATACTTTTAAATTATGTGTGTCATTTAGAATTCTGTTTTATGGAATTATATTTGCAACGCTATTCTAATCGTCAAAATTCACTCATATATTTAGAGACTTCATCTGAGTTCCTAGGTCTGCTAAAAGAATTGGATGGCTTTCAGAGGATGTAAGGTTATTTTCTAGCAAAGAGGAAGATCTGAGAAAAACTCGACTATAAAAATTAAAGATGGCGATATCACATTCCCAATATTTCATATTTTATGGCATTACTGTTTGTGTTTGGGACAGACCGAAAATCTATTTTTATTATGCTTTCTGAGTGGTACTTTGAATTTAAGTCCCATTTTCCATGGCTTATAGCTTTTCCACTGAGCAGCTGTGGGGATAAGCTTCATCTTCCTGGTTCTTAATGTAAAATGAAATAATTCGAGATCTTTAAAGGAAATGTCATTTTGTCATTTTGACTTAAGTAATGACAAAAAATTTATTTATGGTAGTTCAAGAACAGTATACAATTTCTATTATTGAATAATTCATAAGAAATTTTGATCCTAAATACAAATACTTATAATTATAATCTACAAAAGAAACATATATTTCAAATTACTACACAAAATAATAAATGAAACACAGTGCATATTTACCATATTCTTCAACCCATGTAATACAATTTTTTATGATCTGTCAGGTCCACAAGAAGCTCTGAAATGCAGGCTTTGTGCGGGAAGGGCTGCTGTATTGAATCAGAATGAAAAATTTCATTTGCAGGAACGACTAACCACTTATTAAAAAGTCAGGATTTCAGTGGTTATTTAAATGTAGTCTTAGTGGTTTATGGAAGCTGTCAAATTTCCCCATTTTTCCATTCCACATGTGTATACATAAGGCTGTCTTTTGATATCCATTCATATAAAATCAAATTTAAAAGAATAATAGCATGAAAAATCATAAAGCATAAAAATGGCTGAGACTCATGCATGGCTCCCTCAGCTTAACCTTTGGAATTCTCCGAGGAAAAGGGGACCACTTATCCTTCCCAACACAGCAATTAGTTCAGGGAAAATGCCTACATTACTAAGGCAACTTGCTAATCATTAACAGTCAACACCGATCAATTGTAGGCATTATCCATTTAAGAAACAAGGAGAAAAATTGGGTGGGAAAGGACACTCTGGCTATACAGAAATGTGTAATTAGTAATATCGTTCCAGGGCTACCAATTGGCTTATACTCGGATTTTAACTTGTTTCTTTTTTTCTTTAACCCAGTAGCAAAATGCAATTAAGTACTTTAATCATGTTTTTCCTACTTAAGGGATTTACATTCAATACTCCAATTTTACTTTGAAACACTGTGTTGAGTGGTTTCCCTTAAAACTTTATAAAATTATATTTGAGAAGATTGAACAATTGGTGCCTGTCTGCATAATTATTTCTCTTTTCCGCTCAATATAATTTTACAAAGGGCATCATTATTACAATTATAACTATGGTCATACATCAGTTTTAGGAAACTTTTAGTTATTCTGAAAACTGACATTCATTATCAATTTATTTATGTATAGGTTTTGCTTAGTATGAACTCTCCAAAATGTTACTGATCTGGGTAAAGTAACTGGAGCTGCCAATAATCAGTATATATCAGATCATTTGGCCGTATATCCACCTATTTAAAGAGGCAAAAGAGATATACTACTGGAATTTGGGAGTTTAAGTGACTGTTACTATGCCTCACAGTGGTGAAAGTGAGGAGGGCTGGTGACTGCTGTTTCCAATGCCTGTAAAGTAATCAGAGTAAATTGAAATTTAGCCTCAGCTAAAGGAATGGGCAAAGAACCAATGATGTCCTGAGCATTTCTTTTTCTCAAAGTTAACTTATTTTGGTTAATAAGATCATAAAGGTTTCAAGTACACATTTCTATGACATGTGATCCGTATATTTCATTGTACACCCACCACTGAACGTCAGATCATCTATCGCCACACATTGGACCTCCTCTACCCTTTACTACCCGCCACGCTTCTTTCCTCTGGTTACCACCATGCTGTTGACTGTTTCTATCAGTTTGTGTCTGCTTTTCTCGTTTGGGCTTTTGTTCCTTTCAGTTTTATATCCCACATATGAGTGAAATCATATGGTTCTTAACCTTTTCTGATTTATTTCACTTAGCATGATATTCTCAAGGTCCATTGATGTTGTTCCAGCTGGCAGAATTTCACCTTTTCTTATGGCTGAGTAGCATTCCGAGATAGATGATTGGATAAAGAAGATATGGTACATATACACAATGACCCTAAATATTTCTTTAATGTCGGTAACCACAGGGTTAGCAGAATTAAAAATCAGTTAACATTATGGCTCCTAAAGTATGTAAGAAGAATGTTATGAGGCTTATCAGGAAGCAATGGGTCCCTGTGAAATGGAATGAAAAATGTTCATTTTTCAGCTAAAGAATATCTGTTAATCACTATCTCAGACATGACCCTGGGTGTTTCTTGCTTGGGGAAGTAAGTAGTTACATTGACTTCATGAGAAAAAAGTCTCTTTCACACATAAAATAAATTTCTGTAATGACTTGAAAGCATGTATACACCCTTGACCATTTAGGATATCTTATATTAATCTTATCTAATATAGTTATATTTTTTTCTTCATTACTTGGTTAAACATTCCTTTGCTTTATTATTTTATAAACAAAAAATAATTTACTTCAGCCCTGGCTGGTGTAGCTCAGTGGATTGAGCATGAGCCTGTGAAGCAAAGGGTCACCGGTTCAATTCCCAGTCAGGGCACATACCTGGGTTGCAGGCCAGGTCCCCAGTAGGGGACATATGAGAGGCAACCACACATTGATGTTTCTCTCCCTTTCTTTCTACTTCCCTTCCCTCTCTCTAAAAATAATTAAATAAAATATTAAAAAATGTAATTTATTTCTATTTCCAGAAACTGTGTAGCTATATTTGTATACTGTAAATAAAATATTATCCATAATAAAAATTGTCTTAAAGTGCAATTATATTTTATGTGTTGTTTCTGAATATATTTATTTTCATTAGAAAAACCGTTAAACAAACAAATTTATCTTAGATGCCTATAATTGCTTGTTTATTTTCCCCGTATTAAACTATCCCTTAAATACGATAGATGCCATTTTGATTTTGAAACAAATTTTTAAGCCAACCCAAGATCTCAACATTTGTCATATCCTTTTCTGAAAGGCCTATGTTACCTCTGCACATTGTGTTTTATGTCAGCTCAGAGAGTGTATTCATCTCATGTCATGGGACATTAAATTGCTTTAGTAATATAATTTTTATTTCTTTTCAAAGGTTATTAATGAGGTACAACACACCCATAGGATATAGATTTATCTATATTAACTCTGTCAATGAAAAAAATATTTGAAGGTATGATATCATATGCACACATATTTAAAATTGTGAAATATTTCTGCTGAGTTGAATTATATACTACCTCTGTTTGTATGGTGTGATGTTTTTAACACTGAAGGCAACTATATCAAATATCAGCATATCTTCACCAGCCTTCTTTGGGTTAGTGTTTGCACAAGGCAGCTTTTCCCATCCTTTCATCTCCAGCTTTCCTTTCATGCATCCAGTGTGCAGTAGACACACGGTTCTTCTATTTTATTCACTCTGATAAGATAATTTGTATATTGCTTATATACTTCAATTTCTGTCAACTCTGAAATTATTTATTTCATAATTGACTGGTCATTTCATATTGAATAATCTCTTATTCTTGGCCCTTTGAATTAAACTCTTCTGCATTATTTATTTGGGCCTATTGACTAGTAATTTATTATTTTTAAAATAATTTTTAGAGGGATGCCTAGAATAACAAATGAAAAAATTAACATTACATTTCAGCAGAAGTAATTATATATCATCTTATTTTGCATATGCTAGAGACTTAATTCACTTGAATTTCATTTACCTCATTATTGTCATTGGTATTACTGTTCTCATGAATTTTAATTCTGCATTATTTACTTTTTATAGAATAGACATTCATTATTCACTTGTATATTTATACTGTTACTTTTAATTTTATAATATAGTTTTATTTTATTCTCTCAATTTTTCTGTTAGAAATATGATTATAATTTTCTTAGGTTCATAGATAAGTACTGTTCAATTTAGTCACCTGAATAAATGTTTTCTTTTTGCCCTCATTTTGGAAGAAAAGCCTTGGAGAAATCCATAGTAGTATGTCTATTTGATATTATTTTTAGCTCTATTAAAAATGCCCTACTATTGTCTTCTGCTTTTCATCATTTCTGTTCAGAAGCCAGCTTTCAGGCTCACTATTGTTCTTCTGAAGATATAATGTGCCTATTTTTTCACCTCTGACCACTTTTTATGTTTTTCTCATCATGTATTCAAGTATAGTGTGCTATATATTCATCTTGTCTGGTCTTTCCAGAATTTTTTGAAGCCTTAGGTCGATTTATTTTCATCAGCTTTTATCTATTGAATCAATGATTTTTACCACATTTTCTTTTTCTTCTTTATGTTGAATTTAAATTACATGTAGTGACCTTTTTGCTTTGGTCCATGTGTCTTACACTCTTTAGATGCTTTTCATCATTTTGGTTAAATTGCTTCAATATGTATAATTACTGTTATCCTGTCTTCCATTGTACCAAACCTGTCATTGTGTCTAATGTATTTTTAAACTCATTTGTTGAAGATCTACAGAAGCAATGTGGACTGAAGCTCCAGTAAGCAGAATCCTCAGATGAAGTACCAATGAGATATTTTGCCTTTCTTTGAGAGGTGGGGGCATAAATGATAATTCTTGTTTTTTGCTAAAAGCTCATGATCCCTGCTTTGCCCAATCTTGATGTTCATATTGAAGAAGAGAGATAGTATGTTATCAATTTATTTTCCTCCTAACTCACAGACTTCTGCAATATGTTTCATTTAACTTAACAGCTCTTTCTTAGTCAGAAATAGTGTAATAATTTGTGAAATCAGTACTGACTTAGCTCAGAATGTGTTGGCCACTAAAATATCTCTAATATATTGTACACGTTAAAGAAAAAACATAATCAAACTTTAAAATACTTATTCTATATTACTCTTCTGTACTGATAATTTTTGAGAAAGAGGGAGAGCATGGACTTGTTGCTTCACTTATTTGAGCATTTTTTTGGTTGATTCTTGCATGTTCCCTGGCTGGGGTAGGAACCATAACCTTGGCCTACAGGGACAACACTCTAACCAACTGAGCTACCAGGCCAAGACCTATCTTGTATTACTCATAGGTCCAACATTCTAAAATCAAAACATCATGAATAAGCCTTAAAATACTTTATTCACAGTATAATTTGCTTTTCTGTCATTACTGAACATGCTGGAAAAATATACATAAAAATGTAAAGTTTTCTATATGAAAATTTCAATCTTTTGGGAGAATTGGCAACACATAAATTATTATATAGTTTAAATACTTAAAAACAGTTCCAAAATAACCTGAAACCTAGAAATAAGTGCAAGAAAGCAATGATTTTCCTTGAATGAAAACATCTTGAACAGAATTTTTTTACTTATGGGTGACTTTACAGATGCTGTCTATGAGGCTTTTAAATTGGTTAAGATTTGCCTGTATTGTTAAGGATTATGGAGAAGCAATGAGCCTAAAATATCCAACAAAACAATGTAGAATTGCAGCAAAATGTAAATGAAGGAGAGCTATATCACTCAATAATGGGTCCAAAGATACTCCTCATGGAGTGAAAAATATATCATATATTGGTTGAAAGAATGAATATCTTGGTATTTATCCAGTGTTATTTACTTACATGGATGACTTGCTAGTGGAAGTGAATGTCAGAATATAAACAAAATGCTGGGATTATTTTTTGAGAGTGTAATTCTGGATGAAGTGACTTCTTCAAATCTTTTCACGGAGTGATATTTTAGTAAATCATTTGACTTTCCTGATAACTTAATATTGAGAAATGAATGTGCTATACCAAAGCTGTTTAACCTCACATAAAATAAGGATTACACTTTAATGTCAGTAGTTCTACTATATTATCCTGTTTGCATCAAGCATTGAGAAGGTACATGATAACAAAAGGTGACCATACAATTTGAAATTGTATTTGTTTTATTATTTGTGATATTTTATATGGCATAACATTGTCTGTGGTTTACATATAAGCATTGGTAGAACACAGTCAGTACAGAAGAGATGTATATGCATATTAATTGAATGGGATAAGTAATCAATAAAGTGCATTAGGTATTTATTGCCTAGAGAATGCACTAAATCATAGAATTAGGTTTAGTTCCATACATCCCTAAACTGTATATATAAATAGTAAGTACAGATGGTAAGATAATAGATAATTTTTTAAATTATAAATAAGAAACTTACATAAGGGTTAAAATCAAAACATTTTAGAAATGTGTATTAGAACATCAGGAGGAAATTTATTTTTCAACTAGATATAAAGCTTAAAGATATAATTTTAATGTACAGTGAGTTAGTTTGGTCTTTTGTAATTGAATTGTAATGGATATAAATATCTTTCATGCCAGAATAAAAATAATAGACAGTGCATAACTTAGATAAAGACTAGAACAAAACTTTTCATAAATAGGGTTGTTCATAGGATATTTTCTCTGTCATTTTTTAATGTTTTTCTATTTACTTGTTTTCTTTTCTTTGACCACTTAAAATAATTTTTTACTGTATTCTGTTACAGTTGCTCTAATTTTTCACCCTTTACCCTCCTGTGCCCATCACCACCCCCATTCCCAATGTCAATTTCCACATGTATTATCTTTGTCATGGGTCATTCATACATGTTCTTTGTCTAGTCCATTCTTCTTCTTCACACTATTATCCCCCTCCCCCTCTCTTCTGGTCACTTTCAGTCTGTTCCATTTATATGCCTGTGATTCTATTTGTTCAGTAGTTAATTTTCTTCTTTGATTCTACTTATAGGTAAGATCATATGTTATTTGTCTTTCATTGACTGGCTTATTTCACTTAGCATAATATTGTCCAATTCCATCATGCTGTCACAAAAGATAGGTTGTTCTGATGGGCACTTAGGCTGTTTCCAGCACTTGGCTATTGTAATATCATTGCTACGAACAGAGGTATGTCTAAGGTCTTTTGAATTGGAGATTTGGGTTCTTCAGGGTATGTTCCCAGCAGTGGAATCAGTGGATAAAAAGGCAATTCCATTTCTAGATTTTTAAGGAAATTCTATTCTGTTTTCCACAGTGGTTGTACCAGTCTATATTCCCACCAAAAGTGCACTAAGATTCCCTTTTCTCCACAATCTGGCCAGCACTCGTTTGTTGATTTAACGATGGCCATTCTAACAAGTGTGAGGTGATATCTTATTGTGGTTTTAATTTGCATCCCTCTGATGGCTAGCGATGCTGAACATCTTTTCAAATGTCTGTGAAACATCTGTCTGTCCTCCTTGGATAAGTGTCTATTCAGATCCTTTGCCCATTTGGTCGTATTCCTGGTGTTAAGTTACATAAGCTCTTCACATATTTTTGAGATCAAACCCTCTCCAAAGTATCATTAGCAAACATGTTCTTCCACATAGTCAAGTCCCAAAGGGGAAAAAGAAGACCACTGTATAATACTGAAAGGAGGATATGAACCATGTAAACATGCATGTACCCAACATAGGAGCACCTAAATACATCAGGAAAATATTGGAGGAATTCAAGAAAGATATTGACAACACAAGTCATAGTATGGGGATTTTAACACCATGCTATAAATAATGGATAGATCTTCTAAAGAATCAGCAAAGATATTGTGGTACTGAATAATACTCTAATTGAAATGGACTTAATTGATATACAGAGAACCTTTTTATCCCAAAGAAGAAAAACATGCATTATTTTCAAATGCACATGGAATATTTTAAAAGATAGACCAGATGATAGGACACAAAACGAGCCTCAACACACTCAAGAAAATTGATATTACATCAAACATTTTTCTCCAACCACAAGAGCCTGAAACTAGAAACCAACTGCAAGGAAAACACTCAAATGCCTTCAAATTCATGGAGATTGAATACAGTGCTATTAAACAAAGAATGGGTTAATAATGAGATCAAGGAAGAAATTTTAAAAAGTCTGGAAGCAAATGAAGATGAAAAGACAACAAAAAAACCCTATGGTCCACAGTGCAGGCAATATTGACAGGGAAGTTCATAGCAGTACAGACTGACCTAAACATAGAAAAACCTCAAACAAATAACCTAACCCTACCTCTGAAAGAACAAGAGCAGCAACAACAAACAATGCTCAGAGCAAGTAAGAGGAAGGAAATAATCAAAATCAGGGTAGAATTAAATGGCATAGAAACTAATAGAACAATTTAAAGGATCGATAAGTCCAGGAGCTTGTTCTTTTAAAAGATAAACAAAATTGACAAACCTTTAACTGGATTCATCAAGGAAAAAAGACAGGACCCAAATAAATAAAACCAGGAACAAAAGAGGAGAAGTTACAACCAATACCGCAGAAATACATAGGACCGTAAGAAATTCCTATGAACAGCTGCATGCTGAGGAATTGGACAACCTGGGAAAAGTGGAAAAATTTCTAAAACATACAATGTGCCAAAGCTGAATCAAGAAGAAGCAGAAAGCCTGAACAGACTGATAACAGCTAGTGAAATTGAAGCAGTAATCAAAAACTTCCCAGCACACTAAAGCCCTGGACCAGATGGTTTCACAGGAGATCTTTACAAAACTTTCAAGGAAGAGCTAACCCCTATTCTTATCAGACTATTCTGAAGATCCAAGAAGAGGGAAGACTCCCAAACTCTTTTATGAGGCTATATCATTCTAATTACAAAACCAGATAAAGACACGACACGACAACGAAAAAAACCAATATCACTATAGAATATAGATGCTGGAATCCTTAACAAAATATCAGTAAACTGCATCCAGCAGTAAAAAGCTCACAATCCACGATTAAATGGGATCATCCCAGAAACACAAGGTTGGTATAATATTCACAAATCAATGTGTGATATATCACATAAATACAAAGAAAGACGAAGATCACTTTATCATATCAATAGATGCAGAAAAAGCATTTGATAAGGTACAGCACCCACTTACAATAAAATCACTCAGCAAAGTAGAGGGAGCATAACTCAGCATAATGAAGCCCATATATATGAGAAACCCACAGCCAACATCATAATTATTGGGCAAAAACTGAAAGCTTTCCCCACTAAGACCAGGAACAAGACAAGAATGTTTGCTTTTACCACTTCTATTCAACAAAATATTGGATCAGACAATATTTTGTTAGATAATATCTAACCACAGGACCAGACAAGAAAAAAAAGTCACTCAAATTGAAAAGGAGAAAGTAAAACTGTCATTATTTGCATATGACATGGTACTGTACATAAGAAACCCTGTAGACTCCACCATAAAAACTACTCTACCTAATAAGTGAATTTGGCAAAACAGCAGGATACAAAGTCAATATCTAGAAATCAAAAATATTTTTGTACGCCAACAATAAAATATCAAAAACAGAAATCAGGAAAAAAAACACTTGTTATAGCAGGAAGAAAAATAAAGTACCTAGGAATAAACCTAACCAAGGAGGTAAAAACCTGTACCCAGAAAACTATGCAATGTTGAAGAAAGAAATTAAGGAAGACTCAAATAAATGGAAGCATTTACTGTGTTCATGAATTGGAAGAATTAACATCATCCAAATGTCCATACTACCCAAAGCAATTTATAGATTCAATGCCGTCCCTTTAAAATACCAATGGCATATTTCACAGATATTGAAAATCATATACAAAATTTATACGGAACCCTAAATGACTCCAAATACCTGCTGCAATTCTGAGAAAGAAATACAAAGCAGGAGGGATCAAAATAACTGGTATTAACTATATTACAAGGCCACAGTAATCAAAACAGTCTGGTGCTGTCATAAAAACAGATGCATAGATCAATGGGACAGAATATAAAGCTCAGAAATAAATCCATGCCTCTAAGTTCAATTAATATTCAACAAAGGGGGCAGAAGAATGAAATGGAGTAAAAGTAACCTCTTTAACAAATGGTGTTAGGAGAACTGGACAGCTACATGAAAAAAAATAAAACTTGACCACCAACTTACACAATAAAGAAAAATAAACCCAAGATGAATAAAAGATTTAAATACAAGTTGTGACACCATAAAAGGTCCTAGAGAAAAACATAGGTAGGAAAATCTTAGATATTTCATGAAGCAGTGTTTTCACAGATATGTTCCCTAGAGCAAGAGACATAAAGGGAGGAATAAACAAACTTCATAAAAATAAAAAGCTTCTGCATGACTAAAGAAAACATCAGCAACATGAAAAGGGAAGCAAACTTATGAGAAATTATATTTGTCAGTGATATTTGGACAGGGTCTGATCTCCAAAATATAGAAAGAACTTACACAACCCCACTCTAGGGAGACAAACAATCCAACTAAAAAATAGGCAAAAGACCTGAACACACACTTCTCCAAGGAAGACATACAGAGGATCCAGAGACACATGAAAGGATGCTCAGCATTGCTAGCCATCAGAGAGATTAAATAAAACCACGATGAGATACCACTTTACACCTGTCTGAACGGCCATCATAAACAAATCAAGAAACAACAAGTGTTGGTGAGGTTGTGGAGAAAAGGGAACCATAGTACACCATTGATGGGAATGAAGATTGGTGCAGCTACTGTGGAAAACAGTATGGAATTTCCTCAGAAAACTAAAAATTAAACTGCCTTTTGACCTGGCAATTCCACTGCTGAGAATATACCCTCAGAACCTTGAAACACCAATTCAAAAGAATCTATGCACCCCAATGTCCAGAGCAGCACAATTTACAACAGCCAAGTGCTGGAACCAACCAAAGTGACCATCAGTAAATGAGTGGATCAAAAAACTGTGGTGTGTTTACACAATGGAACACCATGTAGCAGAAAGAAAGAAAAAGCTGCTACCTTTCCCTACAGCATGGATGGAACTAGAGAGAATGACACCAAGTGAAATAAACTGGCAGTGAAAGACAAATACCATATGATCTCACCTAAAACTGGAAACTAATCAACAAAACAAACAAACAAATATAATACAACCAGAGACGTAAAAACAAACTGACAGTAACCAGAGGGGTGTGGTGAGGGGGAGAAGGGGGGAAAGAAGGGGAAGGATCATCAAGGAACATGTTGTTAAGGACCCGTGGACAAAGCCAAAGGGTTGTAGCATTGAGAGTGGTAGGTGGGGGGGTTGTGGGGAGGGGGAGAGTGGTGGTGGGAAAGTGGATACAACTCTACTTGAACAATAATTTTTCAAAATCCCTTTAAAAAGTATATTTTTTCAGAGGTGTGTACAGTTCAATAACTAGTAATATAGATAGATGAAAAGTCTGCTTAGCTTTCATCAGTAATTCTTTATTAGCAATTTTATATTATAAATGTGTCTTAGTCTTGGATTAATTTATTTGACTGGTTTTGCAATATGCCCATTCTAAACTTTAAGCAAGTATCATCAATTTTACCTTGAAACCTGTAAAAATGTAATTTAACTTAATTTAACTTACTATGGCATTGTAATTGCTGACTGGGAAGCAAAACAAACAGACTGTGCTAATGCATACATCTTCTATTCTAGAAAGGAACTTATGGTAATTCATTATTATAAAAACCATACAATAAAATGAGCTGTAACTAAGGAGATGAAGGGAAGTTGATCAACCAAAGTTTAGGAAAATCTAAAATAAGCATTCATTACAATCCTGTTATTTCTTAATTGGAAGACAAATAGGAAGTTATGAATGATATTGTATAAATATCTAGTAAATCACACAAAGTGATTAGTTAGAACCACAGGGGAATGCAATATAACAAGACCACTACATAAGTATATGGTATATTCTTTTAAATAATGTGTTTTAAAATCAACTTGTATATTTAATATATCTAAAATATATATATCATATTCAAGCACAAACACAGGTTGGGTGCATGTGTTTAATAACAATTTATGTTATGGAAACTTTATTGCTGAAATGTTTTAAAATGTATTTTCTAAAGTATAAAACTTTGAAAACAATCAGTGCAAGTTTATGTAATATTTACGTGATATATATTTATATAACATTCTCTGAACACTGTACTAGGGAGGTAAAAGGTGTAGAGTTTAGTACATTTATAAAAATACAGGAATAGAAAGGAGTATTAAGTTGCTTATATAAAATAATGTTTGGTTTATAATTAAATTTCATATTAAAATATGAATCAAACTATTGCCTTAAAATAAAAACATGAATAGAATTTTAAGAATGAGCTATGTTTGTTAAGCATCTACTTTGATTTCAAAGTATTGCATATATATGTACAAAATTTTTTTAGGTAGGCTGATATTATTTTTCCACTATACAATAAGAGGAACCTGAGGTTCAGAGAAGTTAAATGGCATCATAAATTTGATGTAGTGACTGATATAACCAGAAAATGTATTTTTTAAGTTCTATATCAGGTTTTTTTTTGCTGAAGTACAACAGACATACAACATTATAGTAGTTTCTGGTATATGCCATAATGATTTGGTATGTGTAGATAGACAAGTGGGCAAAACTAGGATTATAGTTTTGAGTATGCAACACATAGAGTTTATTTTTGTATTATTATTTATAAATCATTATATTATTTATTTTTATTACAATTGTAAACCTACTTTTGCCCACCCCTGTATTGCAAAAAGATCAGTAAGTTTAGGTAATATCTGTTACCACACATAGTTATGGCATTTTTTTCTTGTGATGAGAACTTTTAAGATGTGCATGCAGCTTTCAGATATGAAAAATGGTCTAATTAAAAACCACTATGATATACAATACAATCTAATAACTAGTTTATTTTATAATTGGGAGATTATACCTTTGACCATCTTCACCTATGCTTTTTGTCTTTAGCAGGGTTTTTGTGCTACCTTGTCCTCCATCAAAGTTCTTTCTGTTTTCTTCACTTCATTTCTACTATGTACTGAAATGTATTGGGAAACAGGAAAATTGAGAAAAAATGCATAATTGTTTGGAATAATGGACACTGTCAGTATCCATGTTCCAATAGTCCTTGAACAAATAGACTGATTGATTGAAGCAGTGCACTCTCTGAACTCTTCCTGTTTCCTAATATAAAAATATGACCAATATATTGACAGAAAATATGTCTGCATGGGATATCTGAAATTTTCCTGTCTGTTTTCCTCAAGGCCTTTTATGGTATCATGACTTATATTTAGTCTTTAAACCATTTTGAGTTTATTCTGGTGTATGATATAAGTTGATGCTCTAGTTTCATTTATTTGCATGTACCAGTCCAGTTCTCCCAACACCATTTATTTAAGAGCCTTTTTTTAACTCCATTGTATGCTCATGACTCCTTTGTCAAATATTAATTGACCATAGATACTTGAGTTTATTTGGGGTTTTCTATTCTATTCCATTGATAAGGATGTGTCTGCTCTTATGCCAGTACCAAACTGTTTTAATTCTAGTGGCCCTGTAGTTTAGTTTAATATTGGGTATTGTGATCCTGCTTACTTTGCTCTTCTTTCTTAAGATTGCTGAGGCTATTTTTGGCTCTGTTTAAATTTTGAAACATTTGTTCTAGATATGTAAAATATGCTATTGGTATTTTAGTAGGAATTACACTGAATCTATAGATTGCTTTGGGAGTATGGGCATTTTAATAATGTTATGTTTTACAATACATGAGCACAGTATATGCTTCCATTTATTTGTATCTTTCTTAATATCTTTCCTTGATGTTATATAGTTCTCTGAGTACAGTTCTTTTACCTCCTTGTGTTAAATATATTCTGAAGTACTTTATTTTTCTTGTTGATATAGTAAATGTGACTTTTTTCTAGTTTATATTTTAGATATTTCATTGTTGGTATATACAAATGCCACTGATTTCTGAATATTGGTATTGTATCTCAGTATTTTGCCAAATTCACTAATAAGGTCAAGTAGTTTTTCATGGAGAATATAGAGTTTTCTATGTACACTATCATGTCATTTGCAAATAATGACATTTTACTTCTTTCTTACCAATTTGGATGTCTTTTATTTCTTTTTATTGTCTGGTCTCTGTGGCTAGAACTTCCAATACTCTGCTGAATAAGAGTATTCATAGTTGTGTCTTTATCTGATTTCCTGATTAGGATGATATGGTCTCATAGAAGAGTTTGGGAGTCTTCCCTCTTCTTGGATCTTCAGAATAGTCTGATAAGAATAGGGGTTAGCTCTTCCTTGAAAGTTTTGTAAAGATCTCCTGTGAAACCATCTGGTCCAGGGCTTTAGTGTGCTGGGAAGTTTTTGATTATTGCTTCAATTTCACTAGCTGTTATCAGTCTGTTCAGGCTTTCTGCTTCTTCTTGATTCAGCTTTGGCACATTGTATGTTTTAGAAATTTTTCCACTTTTCCTAGGTTGTCTGATTCCTCAGCATGCAGCTGTTCATAGGAATTTCTTACGGTCCTATGTATTTCTGTGGTATTGGTTGTAACTTCTCTTTTGTTCCTGGTTTTATTTATTTGGGTCCTGTCTTTTTTCCTTGATGAATCCAGTTAAAGGTTTGTCAATTTTGTTTATCTTTTCAGAGAACCAGTTCCTAGGCTTATTGATCTTTTGAATTGTTCTTTTAGTTTCCATGTCATTTAATTCTACCCTGATTCTGATTACTTCCTTCCTCTCATTGGCTCTGAGCCTTCTTTGTTGTTGCTGCTCTAGTTCTTTTAGAGGTAGGGTTAGGTTGTTTATTTGAGGTTTTTCTATGTTTAGGTCAGGCTGTATTGCTATGAACTTCCCTGTCAATACTGTCTGCACTGTGTCCCATAGGTTTTATTATTGTTGTTGTTGTGTTTTCATTTTTATTTGTTTCCAGATTTTTAAAAATTTCTTCCTTGATCTCATTATTAACCCATTCTTTGTTTAATAGCATTGAATGTCTTTTGATTGGAACATTTAAGCCATTTACATTTAAGGTTATTATTGATAGGTACATATTCATTTCTCCTCCTTTGTACTTGTGTTCCTCTCTCTCACTGTTTTTCTTTCTCTTCTTAAAAAAATCTCTTTAGCATCTCTTGCTGTGCTGGTTTGTAAGAGGTATATTTTTCTGCCTTCTTTTGTCTGAGAAGCTCCTTATTTCACCTTCCATTTTAATTGAGAGCCTTGCTGGGTAGAATAGTCTTGGTTGCAGGCCTTTGCTTTTCAACACTGGGAATGTTTCTTGCCATTCCTTTCTGGCTTATATTGTTTCTGTTGAGAAATTACTGTTACCTTATCAGAACTCCTGGAATGCTACTTCCTGTTCCTCCCTTGCTGCCTTTAAGATTCTCTTTTTGTCTTTAAAAATTGGCATTTTAATTATGATGTATCTCTGAGTAGGCATCTTTGGGTTCATTTTGATTGGGACCTTCTGTACTTCCTGGACTTACATGGGTTTTCTCCTCTCCAGGTTATAGAAGTTTTCAAACAGGGTTTCTATTCCTTGCTCCTTTTCTTTTCCATCTGGTGTTCCCTTGATTCAAGGGTGATTGTGTTTCATGTCGTCCTGCAGTTCTCTTAAGCTATAGTCATATTTTTGAGTATTGTTTCATGTAGCATCTCTACCTGGATATTTCTGCCTACCTTGTCTTCTAGCTCACTAGCTTGGTCCCTAGCTTCTTCCAGCCTGTTTATCATTCTAGTGTATTTTAAATTTCAGATATTGTATTCTTTTTTTATTCCTGGTTTTTGTTTATACTTTCTTTTTAATACAGTTATAGTTTTCACTCAATTCCTTGTAGTTCTCAATGAATTCCCTGAGCAACCTTATAACCATTCTTTTGAATTCTATACCTGACAGTTTGCTTGCCTCCATTTCATTTAGCTCTTTTACTTGGGATTCTTTCATTACTTTCTATGATGGGTTCTTTCTTTGGCTTGCCATTTTAAGTGACTCTTTTTGTTTGTTTCTGAGATTACCAATGCTCTGCTTTGCCATCTGTCCTTGTACAGTGAACTTCTGTAGTAGGGGTTCTATCACACTCAGTGGTACAATCCCTTTGATCTCCATGTCTGGATGCTTCAGGGTTGCCTTTTCTTCCATTCATGTGAACTCTCTGATTGCATTTGGACTTTACCCATCGTTGGCTCCTTTGTTGATGGGTTCTCCCCTCCAGCAGGTTTATGCTATTCACAACTCCCACCTTGTCTTGTATGCTTTGGTACATGTGTTGACTAACAAAGCAATATTACCAGACAACCCAACCTTCGCCAGCAAAAAAAAACCTCTCTTCCACATTAGTAGACACTATTGCAATTGAACTAAGATTAATAAAGGTGAAGAGAGATTGCAGGTATTATAGGATGACAAAGGGAGTACAAGATGACTAAAAGAGGAGAAAATGTTATTGTGTGGTACGAGGGAGGAGAATTAATAAAGAGTTGGGATAGAACCAAGGCAACAAAAGAGAGAGAGCAAAATTTACAATGTAAGAAAAACATGAAGGAGCAATGGGAACTATGGGGTAAGAAGAGGAAAGTGTGTACTATGAGGTTGGAAATAAAATTGAAAAGTACTGGGCCATTGGGAGCAAAACTGCAGAAAAACCACAACAGGGCTAAGAGTAACAGCTGCTAAATGAAGTTTAATAAAGATGGAAAAGGAGCTAAAAAACTGTAGAAAAGCAAAAAGAGAGTATGAAAAGTCTATAGTAAAGAAAAAATGATTTTGAGAGGTTGGAGGAAGCATACTGATAAGATTAAGGAGTAAGGCTCAGGTTGAGAGAGGGGGAATAAAGAAAGAAGAGAAAAAAGGAAAGGAAAGGAAGGCAAAGGAAAGAAAAGGAAAGGAAGGGAAAGGATAGGGAAGGGAAGGGAAGGGAAGAGAAGGGAAGGGAAGGGAAGGGAAGGGAAGGGAAGGGAAGGGAAGGGAAGGGAAGGGAAGGGAAGGGAGGGAAGGGAAGGGAAGGGAAGGGAAGGAAAGGAAAGGAAAGGAAAGGAAAGGAAAGGAAAGGAAAGGAAGGGAAAGGAAAGGAAAGGAAAGGAAAGGAAAGGAAAGGAAAACGGGAAGAAAAGAGCGGGAGAGAAAAAAATGAAATAAAATTCCTTATTCAACTGATCATGGGCAGGGTGAAGGCAAATTGGAGTAAGAGAGTGGAAGAGTATTCTATGGAATTTAAAGTATAGCCAGTTTATAAAAGGTGAAAAAGAAATAAGACTCTTATTAGAGGGGAAAAAGAATGTGAGCTAACTTAAGATAGAAGAGTGATTATTCCAGGTTTGATGGAGGAGAAATGGTGAGAGTAAGGGACAGAAACTAGGCAGAGTGTGAGAGAAAATAAAGTTAACCACAACATAATGAAACTCGGGAAGATGATGTAATGGATTAAGACCAGGGAAGAGTGCCGTGTGGAATTTGGAATAACAATATTATGATAAGAAATATCTAATCTTGATAAAAAGAATAAAAAGTAAAAGACTGAGATAAGTGTGTTATTTTGAATATCACTGAAGCGAATGAATAAAAATTAAAATGCAATATAAAAGTGTTACCGAACAAGAGGAGGTCCGAGGGAGGGGCAATACAATATTTGGCCCACCTAGGGATGCCCAAAACTGCTATACAACAGGGGCCCCTCCCGAAAACCAAAATACTAAAATCTACTGGGCCCTTCTGTCCGCCGCCAATTGGAAACACATCTCTTAAAGCCAGAGATTTGTGAAAAGGAAACAAAATATTTATTTAATGCTATTCAGGCCTAATGCCACCACTAAAATATCAAAGTCCTTTATGTATACACCTACACCCACACAGTGCTCCCTTCCCTCTTGTCCCAACTCCGGGTACCGTAAATCAGGAAAAGAGCACACGTCTGTGTTGCAGGCCGCTGGCACCATCAGCTGTGTCACTGTGCAGGCAGGATCTCGAGTTAATCCAAAGTACTGTGGTACCCTCTCATAGTCCACTGGCAAGAGTCCTTTGTACCCAGTTCCAGTCAAAGTCTCTGTTGCTTTTCAGGCCCCGCAGCCAAAGGGGCACCCCAAAGCCGCGTGGGCCTCTTCTACCAAAGCTGCAGGAGTCCGCACTCCACCAAAAGCATGTGGCTTTCTTCTTCACCTGGCTGCAGGGATCTCCATTCTGGCAAAGCTGCGTGGTTTTTCCCTTTCAACTGGGAAAGAGGGGGTCCACACCCCGCCAAAACCACGTGGCTCCCTCTTTCACCTCACCTAGAGGGGGGTCCTCACTCTGCTGAAACCGCGTGGCTCCCTCCCATCTGGCCAAGCGGGGACCCTTCATGTCTTGGAGCCAGTCTTTTCCAAGCTCCCACACAGCAGCACCCTCCCTCAGGGGCGCAGCCCCTCATTACCTCCTGAGCTCCCTTCTCACTCAGGTGTGCAGCTCCTTAGTTACATTCTGAGTTTCTGCTAGTTCCTTCTCCCTCAGGAGAACAGCTCATAGATCCCATCTTGAGTCCCAGCCACTCAGGAGGGCAGCTCCTAGTTCCATCTTGAGACCTCCCAGTTCCATCCTGAGTCCCCTTCTCACTCAGGAGAGCAGCTCATAGATCCCATCTTGAGTCCCAGCTACTCCCTTCTCCCTTCTGCCTGGCTCCAAACTTGGCCACTGCTATTTAACATATCTATGAAACCAGTTAAAGGTTATAGATGTTAAATAACCATTCCTCCAGAGGTTAGCTCCAAAACTGTTGCTATGCAAAATAGCTCTCAATGGCCTGGCTCTATTCATTCCTTTCCCCTGTGGGGGGGGGGGGTGAGGACATCTTATATGTCTCTCCAATATTCCCATACACTTCGAATTCCGGACACTCTTCCAAATCTTTTCGGGGGGCCCCTCTGTCTGCACCCTGTATCAAAAGGAGAATAAAAAACAAACAATAAAAACCACCCCCCCACCACAAAAAAACCTAAATAAATGGAAAGAAGAGAAATAAAAAGAAAACATGAAAGTTCTTAAAGATAGCAAAGTGACATTTGTCTCAGCTGTTGGTATTCACCTCTTTTTTCCTTTCTGGATCTGTTTGTTTTCTCAGAGCTGAGGTCTTACTGCATTACTCTTTTTTTTTTTTTTTTAATTTTATTTGGTTACTTTTCAAGTACATTTTTTTTTTTCCCCCCCCGCTTCCTCTTCCCCCCTTTCTTTTCCTCAAAACCCCCCCTTTTTCCCCTATTTTCCCTCTCTGCTTATCTGAGAAAACACAAACCCCTCCTGCTGATTTTACCCCTGCCCAAAGGGTCTTTCAGGATATCGCTGGCAGGGGGAGGCTGGGTTCCCTTTTTTGCTTCCCTGTGGCACCTGGAGGGTGGGGATTCAGACAGGGCTGTGATTATCACAGGTGCCCAGCTTTCAGCCCGCATCCTCAAAACACTGTGTGGCTGGCACCATCCACTCTGCATTTGCACCAGGCCAGAACCAACAATCCACCTTATTTTGCCACCCTTTATTCAATCCATGAGATGCACTGAGTAGGAACAAATCACACCTCCTACCTCCTCCCTCTTTGTTGGCCTGGGGCCTGCGTGCAGGGCAAGGTGTCTGCATGGTGGCTCAGTTCCAGTATTGGAAGACAGGTCTCTGGGTGCTTCTGCCTCTCTGAGGCCCTGCTGACCCATATTGATCAATCCCTGATGTTGTAGATGATCGGCGGGTAAATACACACTCTCGGAGTCCAGAACCGAATTGATAAAAATTTTAATGGCCAAAGATTTTCCTGCGTAGGGGCGAACTTCCCCAACTGTGATCGGAGTCACGTAGCTACTCAGAGCTGCAAAATGGAAGTCACGCCTGGCTTACAGACTACTGGGTATTTATATTTTCTAGCAAGCAAGCAAAGGCATACAGAAGCAGAGGTGGCGGTTAGCTATTGGCTTATTTAAAAACGGCGAGGGTCCCTGATTGGTGGGTGCTGCTGCTGGCGGGCACTTTCTGGCGGGCCTGGGTTAGTTACCTTATTTAGCTAATATTTTAAACCCAATTGTTCCCTGATGTTTGTTCATTACCCTGTTCCAGGAACTGCGGATTTAGGGTTGGGTAATGCCCTAGCTGTAATTTTCCTAGCTGGGTATAACACCTGAGATGCCCTGACAGGGAGCAAATCGGGACCTCACTCCTCCCTCTTTGGAACCTGGCTGCTGAGTGTACGAGGTTCCTGCTCCTCTGTTTAGTTACTCTTTTTTTTAGAAAAGTCCCCTTCAATGGTGCCACCTGGCATTCTTAACAAGCATCCAGCTTCCCACACAGTCCAACTTTCTGACCAGCCCAGAGTCTGTCTGGGTCACAGCCAGTCACTGCCCATCTCTTTTCCCAACTCCAAGTGTCACCTGACTCCGCAATTTCTCTGGCATTGACCCAGCTGAGGACCAGCACCCCAGCCCCAGGATACCACTGACTGCATGTCATTTACTGCCTTTTTATCCCCCAGTGACTTTATGCATCCAGGCATCTGCTGGTGTGGGTCTGAGATCCCCGGCTTGGGGAGAGGAGGGGGCCGCTTGGATCCTCCCTGGAAAAAACACACTCTTAACATTTAAATTTCCTTTGCACGACTTTTTTTTCTGCTGAAGGAATGAGGTTTTATGGTCGTTTTAGTAACATTTTTATATGGTAGTCATATGAATTCTTTCAACCCTCCTACAACTTTCAATGACTAAATTAATGAGTGAACACATGATTTCCTTCCTGTCACGATCTTTTAACTAGTCAATGGGTTCTACCGCTTTCAAATTCATGCTAATGTAATATTTCAAAGAAGAGAATAAAATAATCAACTGGAAGCATGCAGTATAAATAATATGTTATCCCCCCTTTATGGAAATTTCCCTCGGCAAATGCACCATTTCTAATGTGCCTGAGTGAGTGTGCTTTAAAATGGATGGCCATCACTTATTTTTTGTGATGTTATTAATTTTAAAATAGACACTAATTTTAAATTTGTTTTTGTAGTGTAGAATAAAATAAAAATAATATGTATGTATGATTAACATTTTTTATCTGAAATCTGCCTTCCTTTAAAAATATTTTATTGAGTTTTAGAGATATAAGAAGGGAGAGAGACATTAATTTATTCTTCCACTTATTATGCATCCATTGATTGGTTCCTTGTTAAATATTTTATTTATTTTATTTTTAGAGAGAAGGGAAAGGAGGGAGAAATTGAGAGAGAGAGACCTCAGTGTGCTATAGAAACATCAACTGGCTAATTCTTGTATGTGATGGGGGATTGAACCAGCAAACTTGCTGTGTCAGAACAATACTGTAACCAACTGAGCTACTCAGCCAGAGCTAAAATGTGTTTTCTTTTGAAAGAAGAGAACATAGTAGTCATTTATCTTAGTTAGCCATGTTTTATTTTAACCTTTATGATGTGTTCTCAGTTTTTGCCTATAAAGAGTATTAGATACCCTACAAATTATTTAGCGTAGTGTTAGTATTTGAGAAATCGAATTACAGGCTGCGTTTATCATCCAATAGTTCCTGTCAGGGTAGCGGTTAATATATCTCACAGTTGGATACCCAAAATTAAGTCATTTAATGGATTTGTAGTTCAGCTGATTGAGGTCCACAGGTCTCAGTGCACTTCTCGAAGCCATTTGATTTCCTCTGTAATTGTCAGTCACTGTCATTTTCACTTGGCTGCTGTTCTGTGACTAGTCAGAATTCAAGGCACTTAACATGGTATCACAGCAAAATTGTGTTTAAAGGTACCTATACACACACACGTACACACATAGTAGAGAAGGTTCTCTATATTATTTGGAAAGTCAACATTTTTTCCTGATGAAACTGGGATGAATCTGCTTATACTAAATACATGACTTAATGTAGCTTTCTTTTAATACACAAATGTTTAATAGAACATCCTAGATGGGAAAATCATAATAGAGACTAAATTTAGTAGTATCAGAATTACAATGTAGAAATCAAAATGTTACAACAGTGAAGTTAACTCTATGAAGTAAAACCATTTGCTACTTTTATATGTTGTTATCTTAAAGTGGTAATGGTCATTTTGAAAAAAAATTACATTGGCTTTCATTCTTTAAAAATGCACTTGTACATACATTTTTTGACAAACCACATCATTTGATTTAAAATGATTTAGCGTTAATAGTTCAGGGCTGTTCGGAGCTTGCCAGAATACAGGATTTGTTCTTCATTTCACATGCCATCAGCGTTCTGATTCAAAATCACAAACACAGCATTTTTTGTACTGACTCTGTGAGGACATTAGCAAATGTCAAATAAATAGCAGCTCTACATTCTGGAGAAGTTCTGAAAAGCAGGCTAAATTCCAGGTGGATCTCTCAACCTGGACCCTGAAATAAAGTTTTAACAAGGGCCATAAAGTAAGCGTGAAGTCTTACCAGATATCAATAATGCTCAGCATCTTTTTCTGTGAAAATGTCTGTGTTAAAAATGAAATACATGTATAAATGTGTTATATATATATATATCATATATAAATGTATTATATATTATATATCTCATATATAAAAATGTATTTCATATATATTTTATATATCATATATCAAAAATAAAATACATGTAGAAATATGTTACATACATTACATACATATTTCAGGTATCATATGCCATCTATGAAATGCATGCATGAAAGCATCACCTATGCCTCATATATGTAAACCTATGTGTCTACACACATATGTTTTCAACACTAGGTTTAAATATTTGTTCATATTTTGCAATGACAAATTTCACAACAAAATAAGCACAAGATCAAAAAACCACATTTTTGTAGTCATGAATCATTTTAAAAAGTAAAATATCAAGTATATTTTATAGATCAATAATTTTTTAAACAAGTGATTTATTCCTAGTAATGAAAAGAAGTGTCCTTTAAAATATTACACAGAGCAATAAATAAGAGTAAAGTCATGGGTGACACATACAAGGTCTGTGCAGAAGGTACCCAGCCATGTAATATGAAAACTAGAGACATTTATTGAAGAAGAAGCAAGAAACATTGTACACAGGACAATGACGCCTCAGTCCCCTTCAATTTAGGCACCTGGGGACCTCACACAGTTCTCCCATTCACCATCTGCAGCCCTGTTTTATTTTCTTGAATCTCATCAATAGTTTGAAATCTCTTCCCTTTCAAATGTGATTTTAATTTTTGGAAAAAATTAAAATCTGGGCTGGACTTCTACAGCCCAGAAGTCACAGGGCGCCAAATCTGGGCTGTAGTTGGGCTAAGTCACCTGGGTGATTTGATGTTTTGCCAAAAAACTCTGCAGGAGATGGGATACATGAGCAGATGCATTGTCTTGATGAAGCTGCCAGTCACCAGTTGCCCATAGACGCGGCCTTCTGAATCATCCGAATAGTATCCACAGAGGACCGTTGAAGCTTAACACGAAATTCAATGCAGATTTGTTGTTCTATTTGCTCAGTCATGTTGAATGTGATGGCCACATGGTATGCATGCTTATTCAACAGTATCTACTGCCCCCAGTGGTTAGCACAGTAAGTAAAGTCATCGTTGTTCACACATGTGCATTCCAGACCACTGTCCTTGGCTTCCAGGTTACATACAACAAATTTATGCAGACTGTTGCCATTATGTTAACAATGACTGGACTTTTTCCAGACAGACCTTGATAAAACTAAATGTAAAGTCAGTACATTTTTTAGAATTTAGAACTAGTTTGCCATAAATTCACATATGGAAAGTGAGTAGGGAATGAGGTAAGCTGCTTTATTTTAAAAATTTAATTGTTCAATCATAATTGGCAGTCAATAATATATTAATTTCAGCATATTATACAATTTACAAATGAATTAGGTAAGCTTGTGTGGTCTTCAAGTGCAGACATTTGCACAATGGTAGAGTAATATGTCATAAGGTGGGTCAGTATAGTCTTCAGTTCTGAAGGCTTATTGTTTGGCTTATTAAATATGGCCAGTTCTCCTTGTGGTGGTTCTACATTACTCAAAGTTGTCATATGATGATTCCCTAAGAAAACATTTATCTTTAGCAGTAAACCAAAATCTAATGGTCACAGAGTTACCAACAAGAAATATTTACTTGAGCTAGACATTTGTTGAAAAATGGAACAAAACAAGCATGTAAGATTCTCCTAAATGAGAATCTGATATAGTATATGGTCAGGAAACAAATGCACATGACATGCATTGGTAGAATAAAACAATCCACTGTCTGTAATGAAAGAGCAAACCGACATTGCACATAATGAAAGCAAGCAAAAATAATTGTAGGAAACAAGCATCAATGAGAATTGGTATTGGGTAGCAATGTTCAATTATACTAACAAAATTTTAAAAAAGATATCTGAGTAGTAAGACTAATAAAAGCTGCATTCTTTGACAAAGTTTGGTACAAGATTAAAGCAAATACTTGAACTCAGAGTGTTGATTCCTTAATCCAGTTATGATAAGTAATGCCTACAGTGGAATTAGAATGGGTTGTAATAATCAGGTGGGGATTTAACAGCATGTAAAATCTATGCATCCAAAGTATGTGAGGTGTGAATAAATTATTTGCTGAGGTGATCAGATATTTAAAACAGTATTTTTGGAAAGGAGCTATTAAGGGTGAAATAAATAGTGTTTTGGTTTTTTTTTTTGCTTTTTATCATCTGTCTAATCCAAGGTATGGAAGAAAATATTTGAATTACATTTAAACAGGTAATTTTGTCAAGGGACTGGTGCTGAACATACTTTGAAGTTTTAAATAATATTTGATCAAAACTGAGATTTCGCATGGGTGAATCAGACTTGAGCCACAGTAAACAATTAGGGATATGATATTCTCTAAGTATGGAAATTCTTATCCTTGAAAAAATCTTTCAGACTCAAAAATATCTGACAATTTTCTATGCATTTAAACTATTGTAATTTTAACCGAAAAATTTTAGTGTTTTTGAAGCTTAAGTCAAATCATTTTGACAGAATAATATATGCATTTTGAAATAAATTTAAATAGATTTTATTTTAAATCATTTAACCTGTTTTTTAATTAAATGTATTGGTGTGACATTGGTTAATAAGGCCATATAGATTTCAAGTGTCCATTTTGATGATACATGATCATTAAATTGCATATATTTTTAATGAAAGGTAATTTAAATTAAATGTGATGGTTTGAATTGACTCCTGAAAGTCACTCTCTATTGATCACAGAATATCTTCATTTGCTGTTAACTCTTAAAGCTCAGCTTTATACTCGCCATTTGTATTGTATTCTTTCATTTTTCTTCTTCTACAGTACACTTGCCAAAGTCAGTCAAATGATCCTTGTTCATATAATTTTATTTGTAATTTTTGTATGACTTTGAGCAATAGAAACAATGCTCATTCTAATGTTTAAAAGTCCTTAATTTCTATTGTACAATTGCTTATATTTACATTATATTTTTTGTTATAGTAAAATTAAACAAATAGGTTTAAATTAAATGTAACTCCACGAAAAATAATGGAAATGATCTCTTAAACCACATAAAATTGAAGAAATTGAACACCTGAAATTCTGAGGGTCAATAGTATGCATAAAATTCTGAAAAGAACAGAAACATATAACCATATATACATTCTGTAGAATAAATAAGAATATAAACATACACATATAGAAACACAATGGCTACTAGTTCCTAGAATGCCAAGTACTTTCTAAAACATGCACACTTTCACTTACACAAAAAATTTTTTTATGCTTCCATCTTGCTACCTGACATATGAGGGTGCACCCTTCAAAAACAAAAAAATAAAAGAAAATAGAGTTATCTTCTGATGGACAGGCCCCTTGTAGTAGAGGCTTCCCCTACTGCGTGAGTGTTCTAGGAACCCATCTGCATCAGTGTACCAGCTGGCATTGTTGTGAGAGGCTGCATTCAGCTTCGATGAAATTTTTTTAAAGACTCTTTCCATGTGTTTTCCCATTTCATGATGAGTGATTGACAAGCACGCCTGCCCATACCACACTGAGTGTTCAACATGTTTGACCAGAAATAGCACGACTCCTATGCCCCACCCTCACTGTTCACCTGATCTCACCCCAACTGATTGTTTTTTGTTTCCCTGGACAAAGACAATGCTCAAAGGAAAATGTTTTGTCATGCAGAATAGGTGAAAAAAAACAACAGCAAAAGCACTGAAAGGCATCAAAATTGATGAGTTCAAAAATTTGTTTCAGTGGTGAAAAAAAATGTCTGAATATGTGTATTGTATCACATGGTGAGTGCTTTGAAGGAGACTGAAGTGTAAACATTTAAGAATAATTACACAATATTTTATAAATACATTCTGTTTTGGTGGTCTTCATCTGAGTATTTATTCTATTTAGTTGATTTTTAAAAATGAGATTGAGATAAAATTTAAAAGACAGGTTTTGTTGATTTATTCATTTTACTCTTTGCTGATGGATCACATAATAAATAGTTCAAATATGCGCAGAACTTAAAACTAGTATTTCAAGAAAAACAAGTTGTTATAAATATATTATTTACAGTTTACTAAAGTCATTTATATATTTATCCCAGGGTTGTTTTTTAGAGTCTCAGTAGTATTACAACAAAAACAAAAATGCAGAAAAAAATTGCTACTAAGAGAATAGTTTATGGATAAATGGTAACACACCAAATAATTAAAAAATTAGAACTTCACTATAGGGATCTACTAAGTTTTCAATATATTATATAAAATGATTTACTGTATTTTTAAAGAATTTTGACATGTTTAAAATGTGCTAATAAAATAAACTTAAATAACGTTTGCTTTTTTTTTTAAAGATTTTATTTATTTATCTTTAGAGGGGAAGGGAAGGAGAGAAGGAGAGAAATATTAGTGTATGGTTGCCTCTTGTGATCCCCTGCTGGGAACTGGCCTGCAACCCAGGCATGTGCCCTGACAGGGAATTGAACCGCGATCTAAAATAAACTTTTGAATACAATTTATTAGGCTGACATTGGTTAATAATATTATATAAGTTTCAAGCACACATTCTTATAATACATGATCTGCATATTGCATTGTGTGTCCACTACCCAGAGTTATATCTTCTATAATCATATTTTTGACCCCCTTTACCCTTTACTACCCACAATCCCCCTTCCCTTTAGTAACTGCCATACTCTTATCTGTGTCTATGCATTTTTTCTTGTCTGTTTATTTGTATACCCCACATATGAGTAAAATCATGTGGTTCTTAGCTTTTTCTCTCCAACTTATTTCACTCAACATATTTTCAAGGTCCATTTGTGTAGTTGCAAATGGAAGTATTTCATCTTTTCAATGGCTGAATAGTATTGCTTTGTGAATATGTACCACATCTTCTTTATCCGATTATCCATGGAATGACACCTTGGTTGTTTCACTGCCCATATTACCCAAAGCAATATACAGATTTAATGCAATCCCCATCAAAATCCCAATTACATTTTTAAAAAAGAAACACAACAAAAAATATTAGATTTACGTGAACATATTAAAAACCTGTAACAGCCAAAGCAATCCTCAGGAAAAAGAATGAAGACAGAGGTATCACACTTCCTGACTTCAAATTATACTACAAAGTAACAGTATTCAAAACAGCATGGTACTAGCAGAAAAACAGACACACACACTAATGAAAGAGAATTGAGTGCCCCGAAATAAATCTACATGTATATGGGCAAATGATTTTCAACAAAAGTGCCAAAAATATATAATGGAGTAAAGAAATCCTCTTCAAAAAATGGTGCTGGGAAAATTGGAAAGCCATGTGCAAAAGAATGAAACTGGACTACTCTTTGTCTCCAAATACAAAAATTAAGTCAAAATAAATAAAAAACGTAAATATAAGACCTGAAGCAATAAATTGGCAGAAGAAAATATAAGTACTAAATTTACGGACCTGGTTGAATATCTTTTATAAAAAGAGAAGATCTCAGTGTACATCAATTAGGTATTTTCAGTTTTTGTGAGGCATATACTCATATGTTAAGAGGCCCAGCTAAATTTTTCTGAAAGACTATCAGGACCAACATATGTTTAGATGACAATATTTTTAAAAATGTTTTCTTTTCATTTTTTAACCAATTCTGTACTTTATTGGTAGGAAACCAATAATATATGAAGCCATGAAAGGAAATAAATCACAATATATGCATATTTTTGTCATTATTTCAGAAGAAAATAATAATCTAAGTAAGATTAAGGACAAAGTAAATGTAATGTTGCATTTATAACATATTTAGTTCAGTACAGCATAGACACCTTCAAAATTTCACATTTAAATTATTTTTATCATTGCACAGATGTTGACATTAAGAAGTTTGATGCTGTCTGCTTATTTAATCATTTCTTAAATACTTGGTGGTAGAAATCTGGCATGTTTAAATGTGTTAATAATGATTAGTATGTAATATTGTCACACTATCCCATTATTTAGTTGAAAACCACAAAGATAAATTTGAAACTTTGAGTGCCATTCCACCTTATATTCTTTACATATAGTATTTGTGTATCAGCTCATTTCATGTTAAAAATTTTCATTTATTTTCTCATTCATATTGATGTTGTCATACATTTGTAGCATGTGCTCAAAACTATGGATTTCACTCAGATTTAAAGGACAAGTATTTATTGTGATTAAAAAACTATGATTTTTACTTTTTGAGTATTGTTCAGGAATGCTATATTACTTCACATTTTTGGTTATTTATTTTGCTTTCTTATTTTACCTATAGTTTGTTTTATATAATTATATGAAATGCAGAATTAATTTAATTTATTCCCATAGAAGTAGCCAATTTTTATAATGATATTAATAGTTATGTCTCATCTTGCTGAGTGGTCAAGAAGGCTCTATTGTACATCAAGCTTCCATAAATCCATACATGGATTTTTTATCTCCTTCATTCGCTTGCCTCTTTCTGTGCCTTTATTGCAAGTTTCAAATCACATCAGTTGTAAAATATATGCTATTGTTGAGGGACCACTTTTCTTCTTTACTAAGCTTTGCCAGATTTCTCAATATTCCTTCATAGACATTTCAGAACACGTTCATTAATTTCCTTGTATTTTGATGAAAACTACAGTCACACTATTGATAGCTTAGTAAACTCTCATATGCTAAGTGATATTTTTGTTTTAGCCATGGATATAAAAGAAATTTGTTGAGGATGCTGTTTTTAATATGCAATTTGTGATGCATTTTCTCAGTTTTCTATAACAGCATCCATAAGTTAGAGATTTTATATTCTTAGCACATTATGATTATTACTAACAACACTATGCTATGTACTTGCAATTTGATTTTAGAAAATTGGAGCAGAAAGGGAAAAGGATTCACAGATGTGGGCAACCCAGTGGTGATTGTGGGGAGAAGTAGAGTGTCAGGGGACTAAATGGTAATGGAAAAATACAATAAACATTAAATAAAAAATTGAAAAATAGATCATAAGTGTACCCACCACATGAAAAGTGGTAATTATGTGACCTGATGGAGATTTTAGCTCATGCTATGTGGATCATTTGACAGCATATAAATATATCAAATGTACAATTTATACACCTTAAACTTACACAATATTATATGTCAATCGTACCCCAATAAAGCTGAAAAAAAGTTTGGTATGTTTTATACCAAATTTGAGTCTTACTTTTTTTTTCTCTTTTTTTAAATAAAAGTTTCTGTCTTGTCATCTGGTTTATGAAAGATACAGCCAAAACAAGGCTACATAAACATAAACTCTAAGAACAATTCCCTTTTTTAGTATACCTTCAGCAATCTAAGGTATACTAAATTATGTCATTTCTTGAGTATGTGGCAGATATGATTAAAATAATATTGATCTATGCATAAAATTCTCAAAATTTGAATAAAATTCTTAATTTGATAAGAAATTTCAGGTTTCCAATTTCTTCTTGAATTCCTTTTACATAGATGTATAAGAACACTTATGCAGAAATACAACAATTTAATCTAAATTTTACCAGAAAATAATTAATAACTTTCCTCATTATTTAAACACAACCATTCATAATATCTTTCATTTTTGGTCTCTATATTTGATTTTTCAAAGTTTATAGAAGCTTTCGATTTTGTTAATATTACTCTCATACCCTGATTTATATTTAAAAATACTTCTATTTCTTTATTATATCATTCCTACTTGCCTTTGGTGGATGTTTTGATATTCTTGATCTTATTGATCATTGTGAAATAAATCTTTCCAACTGAGAGAGAAAGAGAAGAAAAAAAGAGGAAGGGGAGGAAGAGGGAGAGGAACAGGGAGAGCGGCCAAGAGAATGAACCAGGAGAAAAGGGAAACCGAAGCTACTCTCAATCACTGAAGTTCTCTCTCTATTCTGATCCCTGTTCCTCCCTTTCCAATGCCCAACTTTAATGGAAATCCCCTCTGTGTGTTATCACTTCTTACTGACATAGCTTAATTACCCCAATGTAGTAATACTGGAATGCAAGAACCAGAGACTGACCTTCGCATGCATGTTATTTATAATTCCAGATTAGAATGTTAATTATGTAGGCTTAAATTATCGGGCCACTATACGCTAATACCCATAGCTGGATAAAATTAAAGAACTATAATTTAGTATTTTACTAAATCTCCTTTTATTCTCACAGCACCTCTTCTCCGTGTCTTTCGTTTTAATAGACTTTTAGCTAGCGACATCAACACCAAAAATAAATATTAACTAAATGTGGCTGTGTGTCTGGATTCTGCCTATTGAGATATAAATTGAAGTTTTGTATAGTAATTCCCAAGAACTTTCCTAATGAGCTAGTACGTGCCTTTGATGTTTCTTTCCTCCCTCCCTCTGTCTTTCTTTATTTTCCCCAATCTGTGCTGCTTTCTGTAATGAAAATGTTATCCTAGATTATGAAGATAAAGGAAACATATTAAATTACCAAGTGGTGAGCTGTAAACAACCAGGGTTCCTTAGAACTTTGAAAAGATTAGTCTTTAGCTCATTCATGAAGTTTACCTGAGAAAGAAATAAGCTTATATATTTTAAGCCACCGTTACTTTGCCTCTCATTACTTCAGCAAATTAGAGGCAATATTTTAAGAAAAATTCACTTTAATCTTTTCTTTATCTTCTCATCAAATCTACAAACCAGATCTGCCAATTCTACCCCCAAATATACCATTTTTTTCTACATTTAACACAATAGTTCCATAAGCCAATAATCATATATTGCTTGAATTATCGCAATTACGTTTATTATTTTCCTGGATATCCCATAACCTAAACTATAATGCAAAGTTGATATTAATTACTATGATAGAAAGTCAATATTCAGGGGCCTACAGAAGTAAGGTTTGCCTGAGTGTGGTTGGTGGGGTAAGTGAATGGGATGGACAGCAATTTGAACATTTTACTTAATATGTCACATGGTGTGCTTGAGTTCACAGTTTTATGTCACAGAGCTATGTGCTTATGATTTCCTAATAAAAAGGGGCATTATTTGTGCCAGACCATGTATTTATGTTAAATGATAAAGGAGTAAGATAGGGGAAAAAACATTGATCATATCCATCATCTTACTCCACAGATCCTTTACTCATCATAAACAACCATGCTAGCAATTTGGGAGAGAACTGCTCCTGCCCGAGAGCCTGCAGACTGGGGTATTATATTTCTTCTTTTCCTTGCCTTCAGACTTGAACTAACAGCTCGGGTTTTCCTGCCCGTCTTTGGACCACAGCCACATCAGCTTTCTTCGGTCCACACTTTCAGACTTCCAGGTAACTGCACCATCCACTCTCCTGGGTCTCCAGTTTGCTGACTCACCCTGCAGATTTCGGGACTTATCAGCCTTTTGATTCTTGTGAGCCATTGCCTTATAATAAATATCTTTATGTATGAATCTCTCTGTGTAATAATAATAATTTCTTATCATATCTCTATCATCTATCTCCTGTTCTATTTTTCCAGGTAACTTTGACTCATACATACAATAAAATATCTATCTTATTTCTATTAAAAGAAGAGATAAAGAAAAGGTGGTATTGCATGTCTTCTATTCTCCCTTAAGGACTTAAATTAATCATGAAGACTCTGTCTCTAAGTAAAAGACCATGATCTTCACGAGAAAAAATAATCATGTCTCTCCCATGTCATCACAAGATCTACAAATAATTTTCAAAGATGAAAAATATATCATGAAACAATAAAGTCTACATAAATAATAAAAATAAATTTTAAAGTGAATACAATTTGTTTATAAAAGTTAAATGAACAGATGTGTATTTATTTGAAGAAAGAAAAGAGGTACCTTGATAGTTGGTGATTGGTAGCATGTGGTAAAAGCAGGTGTGAAGTGATCATCATTCAGAAAATCATGGTGTCAAAAGACGAATTTTCATATAGAAATGCAGTACCCAAAACAGGGAACCTTCATGACAAAATTATTTTCTTTGAGATTTTGACAAATGTAGTTCATTCATGTGGAATTGCGATATGCTTTTGAAAATAGGATTGTAGGCTAAAAAATTCATTTTAAAAATACACTGAAGCAGCCCATACACATCAACTATTGCATAGTTATAGAAGATGCTACCCTGTTATTACATATATACACGTTGATAATACAATATAATTTTTAAAAACTATTTAGGTTGCTTTTAACATAAAAATTATATTTTAACAAAACAATACGAAAACCCATTCACATCTAAACTTTTGTAATGTAACAGAGGCAGTAATAAGAGAGAAGTTTATATAAATAATCACAAGTCTACCTCAAGAAACAAGAAAAATCCCAAGTGAATAATATGACATTACAACATAATGAATTAGGAAAAGAAAAACAAAAATAGCCCAGGGTAGCAGAAGAATGGAAATAATAAAATAAGAGCAGAATTACATGAAATAGAGGACAAAAAAACTATACAAAAAATAATGCAACATCAGGCTGGTTCTTTAAAAATGGGAGTAAAATTGGCAAACCTCTGGGTAGCCTCAATAAGGAAAAAAAGAGAAATGATTCAAATAAAGAAAATAAGAAATGAAAGAAAAATTATCATAGACACCACAGAAATACAAATGATCACCCAATAGTAAGAAAAACTATATGCCATCAAATTTAATAACCTAGAAAAAATGGATACACTCTCAGAAATATATAACCTTCCTAAACTGAATCACGGAGAACTGGAGAATCTAAATAGATTAACACTGAGGAAATGGAAAATACTACCAAAAACATCCCCAAAAGTAAAATTGCAGAACCAGACGTCTTCACTAGTGAATTCTACCAAACATTTGAAGATTTGGTACCTGTCCTTCTAAAACTCTTCCAAAAAATTGAAGAGACAATACTTCCAAACCTATTTCATAAGGCCAACATAACCCTGATGCCAAAATCTGGCAAGGATAACACATACACAGAAATAGAAGTAGAGACTGGCATTTCTGATGAATATACATGCAAAAATCTTAAAATACTAGTAAATAAAATACAATAATACATTAAAAATAATGCATCATGACTGAGTGAGTATGGCTCTCTGGGGAAATAAAGATGGTTTAATATTCTCATACTGACCAAGGTAACACACTGCATTAACAAAATAAAGCTTAAAATCATGTGGTTATATCAGTAAATGCAGAAGAAGCATGATACTGATAAAACAAAACAAAACATGCATTCATGATAAAACATTCAATAAAATAGGTACAGAAGGAAAGTCTACCTCAACATAATGAAGGCTGTATGTGACAAACCCCAGGTTAATATCATACTCAAGGGCGAAAAACTGAAAGTTTTCTTCTAAGATCAGGGACAGGATAAGGAAGTCCACTGTCACGGTTTAATGCAATGCTGGGAGCCCTAGCCACAGCAGCCAGGCAATAGAAAGAAATCTAAGACATTCAAATTGGGAACGAAGAAGTAAAATGATCACTTTTTGCAGATGACGTGATTATTTTTGTTTGTTTTTTATTTAATATTTATTGTATTTTCCATTATCATTTAGCCCCCTTAGGCCCCCTCCACCCAGCAATCACCACACTGTTGTCCATGTCCATGAGTCCTTTTTTCTTTTTTGCTCAATCCATCCACCGGCTCACCTCCCCCCATCACTCACTAGCTGTCTTCTTGCTCTCTACCTATGAGCCTGTCCCCATTTTCCTTGTTACTTCAGTTTGCTCATTAGATTCCACATGTGAGTGAAATCATATGGTGTTTGTCTTTCTCTGACTGGCTTATTGCAATTAGCATAATGTTCTCCAGGTTCATCCATGCTGTCATGAAGGGTAAAATTTTCTGTTTTTCTGTTTTTACAGGCAAGTAGTATTCCATTTTGCAAATGTCCCTTTGTTGTTTTATTCACTCATCTACTGATGGACACTTAGGCTGCTTCCATGTCTTAGTGATTATAACTAATGCTGCAACAAACAAAAGGGTACTTATGTTCTCTTGAATTAGTGTTTTGGGTTCTTTCGGATATATTCCCAGAGGTGAGGTTATTGGGTCAAAAGGAAGATCCATTTTCTTATCTTTTGACGTATCTCCAAACTGCTTTCCACAGTGAGTGCTCCAGTCTGCATCCCCACCAGCAGCGCAAAAATGTTCCTTTTTCTCTACACCTTCATTAGCACTTCTTGTTTGTTGATTTATTGATGATAACCAATCTGGCAGGTGTGAAGATATTCCTTCACCAAAGATTCCACCAAAAAAGCCTACTAAGAGCAATAAACAAATAGAGGGAAGTTGCAAGATAAAAAATCAATGTAAAAAAATCCACTGCTTTCTTATATACTACATTTCAGAAAAATAAATAGAAAAAATCATTTTTTAATTGCCACTAAAAGAATAAAATACCTAGGAATAAACTTAACAAAGGATGTGAAGGGTTTTAAAAGCCATAAAATGAAATTATTTCAAAAGGTTATTAAATAAGTGTTATGTGGGATCTCTCTCTGTCGCTATATATATGTAAGTGTGTATGTGTGTATGTGCACTTCTTTATAAATATAAGTATATATACATATTTAATGACTTACATTTTCCATTATTAAAATATGGACTAAGGAAAGCTAATACAATGTCAAATTCTATTATAGAAAATTATTAAAAAGATGTCTGTAACAGAAGAAAATTTGTATAGGCCAGCTTGGGTCTCAGTTCTAACAATTTTTTTCTATGGTCTTTTACAACCTGATGACTATTTCTAGTAATATGTAGGGTATTTTTCTCAAATTAATTCTGTATATGCTCTTGAATCATCAGCACTTAAAAGTCTTACCTCTCTTCACTTTTGTTTCCTGTGTCTTTACCTTGTAATGTTTTCCGTGTATCTGCTTTAACTTTGGCACTAGGGTTCTTTAGAGAAACAGAGCCAGACATTACCCAGCCAAAGAGACCATTCACTACCAGGAATTTGTCCTGGGCTGCTTAGGAACTTAGTGGCAATCTTGAATCTCCCTTCAGACTAATGTCCATAATAATATACATTATTGTACACTCTTGGGCATAGCACAAAATTACAACATGTTTATATCAAAGTCTGTTTAAAAATCAAAGGATTCTGAAAGTTTCCTGGGCTTGTTATGGCTGAGGTCTCTGTGGGGAAAAATGACGGGTATAGTGAAAGGTACTTACAGAAAAAAGAAAAAAAGAAATTGTCGTGTGTCTCAACACAGTAAGTAGGACACACATTTTGTAACCAGTACAAAGTAACCATTGCATACTCTTCCTTCTCAGCATCTTTGTCCACGACTGTCCTTTTAAAAAACTCAAACCTTACCTGCAAACAGTCGCGTAGAGGTTCTAATACGGCAAGGTTTAGGAGGGCGTACATAGCATGATGTTCTCAATGCCTCAATATTAAAAATAATAACCTTTCTACTAATTAGACTTAGGTGACATTTTTATGAGTGACATTAGGTGGTCCTGTCTAAAGTTTAAACACCCTATTGTATCCTATATACATGCAGAGCCTCATATGGAGGAAAAAAATTAAAGGGAAAAATAGATATCCCTTGTAGACATAGTCCTGCCGGGTTGTAATTAATAGAACGGCTTGCTCTGTTTCTTATTCTTTATGCTCTTATTGGCCAGGCTACAGCAGGACACTCAGCTGCTTTTAATGACTTTCATCACTCCCTCTTACTTTCTAGATTAATGTCACATTGAAAGTGTTAATGACATAAAATTTTTAAATAGCTCATGTGCTAGTCACGAAAAAGGTAGTATATTATACTTTATATGCATATAATTTTCCCCCAGTGGATTAGCTGCAACATACCGATGCTTTGCAGTTCCTCATTATAGTTGAGGAAGTTAAAAAGGTGGGGAGGGAAACGCACCCTCTCTTGGTGTGAAATTATAGTTACAAAAGCGGTCGTTTTCCACCTGCCCCACCTCCAATAACTGTAAAAGGTATTATCCAGGCTTGGGAAGGGGGTGTGGTGAATCATAGCTTCTGATCCACCACTGCCAACTTGCTTCTTTAAAATCTGTGATGCACTTTTCAAGTTATGCGGACCCACAGATTCCAGTGCATGCCAGCCCATGAACTGTCTAGGATTCGATTCTTAACCAGCCTCAGATTTTCCTACCCCGAGTTTCACAAGTCATTTCTCCAAACACAAATTATAGAAGAAATATTCAATTAAATAATGTTCTAAAATGTTTCAAAATGGCAGCTTTACTTTTTTAAATAAAGCACTATTTATGAACAAGAAGTAATACCAGCGGTGAATATTCTTTTTTTCATTCCTATATTCTGTACCTTAGTCTCTCTCATGGTACAAGGGACATTGATATATTTGGCATATTTTAGATAATAAAGAATTTTTTAAAGAAGTGCGATAAATTAAAGAAGGTGGCAATGTAGAATCTACAAAGTCAAGTCTTAAAGAACAACACGGATGGCCCCTCGAGCAGACTCTAGAGCACTATCTGTCAGCGTGGTTGTAACTACAGCTCAGCCTTAGGAGCCCATTATCTCAGTGTTTCTTTAGCAGCAGTTGAATGTTACACCAGTGTGTAAGTCACTTTCCCTGGAAGCAGGGCCTGAGCTGGTACTTTCTGTGAGTTCCATAGCACAGAGGTTCTCTCAGGAGAAGAGGATGCAGGGTAGTCGAACAGGGCAGGAAAAGAGACTAAGCAAGGATATGGTCATTGCCAGAGACCCGCTTAGCCTCAGCCGCAGAGCACCGTGCAGCATGGTTTTCATTAAGGAGGCAAGGTGCTAGACTTTTGCACACAAACCTCCCAAACCTCCCACAAACGTTTCTAGCCTTGAACCTGGGTGGCATCAGGCCATTCCCCTTGAAGGAAGCTAAGGAGGTCCATATTCCACAGAAAAGGTCAATTTTTCCATAGAAGAGAATTTGGCAGCCGTGCCTCACAGCAGCTGAAGGATAAGTGCACTGTCCCAGGGAAAGAAATACAATTAGTTTAAATAGCCTCCACTCCAGAGAGGTCAGCTAGGTTACAAAGTGTATCCTCCATAGACTAGTTCACTGGCCGGGGCCAGTGTACTGATTGATGTAGCGAATGATTGCCTTTGGGTCAAGAGTTCACCTTTGATATCTAGTAGACAGGTGAAATTCAGCATGCCCCAAAGAGAATTTGGATAGCAATGCTCCAAATATTCTTGCCTTCCTAGCTATGTAATCTGAGAAAATGACATATTCTTGCAGATGCACGGAGCAAAAACATACATTTCTCAACTAATACCTTATTTAGAACATCAGTTAAGCCTTGCCTAGTTTTGTTCATTTTATCGTGAAGTCATTGCATCTAACCTTCTCCCAAACCACAGTGTTTAACGTCTTAGAAAAAATGGCCTTGATAATCTTGTGTATCTCACTATAATAAAAGTTAAACATGTCTGACACATGGTAAACATTTATTTAATTAACATGTAGTTTGGGGAACCTCTCAAAGATTAATCCCTATATTTCATTTTTATAAGGATGCTCAAAAATGTGTGTTTGTATGACAGTCTAAAGGGAATAACAGCAGAAGTCAAATGCTGCTTTACATTTCCTCTACCCTCTTTATAACGAGTTTTGTTTCATCACACACAAAATAGTAGTGTAAATATTCCCACTAGTGCTTAACTCTTGGTCTGTGATCATTTAATTATACAGTTTCTGAAAGCTCTTTGTAGTGTTTAGCTTAGCTTCCTTCACTAATCGGGGAGCAATTTTCAATTTGAGACATCCCACAGGACTGGAAGAAAATAAGCAAAGGAGAATTCATGAACAATCTATAACGTTATGCTATGAAAACAAAAAGCGGGTTTTTATGTCTCTGTGGAAAGTACATTAACAATTCAATTTAAGTTTTGCATTTGGTCTCTAAGCAAGAAATATGATTCACACAGGGCTCTCTCTTTCAGAAAACATATTCTAATCTTCATACCAGGAAGTCATCCCTCATCTTAATGTTGACACTTTTGATGCATTAACACATAGAACATGGAGCTTAGATTTCCTGCCAATCTCCTATTATGTCACTTAGTCTTCTCAGGAGATACCTGTCTGGAAAATATAGGCAAAGAAGAAAAATGACAACTTCAAAGAGAGATGCGTGTTTGTTGTATTTTCAGCCTAAGACAGATACTGGATATATTGACAATAAGTGAATAACATAAAGCATACTTCCTCCCAATGAACAGCACAAAGAAAATCAACAGAAAATTAAGAAAGGAAAATGGTTTTGAGCATTCATATTTTAATTACAAACTTATAAAGGTAAAACCACCTTTGCAATACTTTCTGTGAAGTCATAGTGTTAAAAATGTTATCCACGAAATGAAGTTGCTTGAGCAGCAGGAAATTCAATTTTAGACAGAAACTGTCGGGCTGATCCCATCCATCTTCCTACAAGGACATCAATCACCGTTCCTTCCCTGCCTTCAGTATTACTTTCTTTATTTCTAGTTGTTTGTGCTGGCATTGTTAGCTAAATTCCGTTGCTTCTGCTTTACTTCTGTGTTACTCTACAGTATTTTGAAAGCTTCTGTAAGGCCAGAAAAAATATACCGTGTTGTGCATATTTGTGCAATAAACAGTCTTGGGATGGTTGAAATAAAAGTTCTATAACACTCAGAGGGCAAATCTCACTTGTCCTTGAGTGTGAGATGCTTATTAACAGGTATAAAAATTGATAATATAAATATATCATATTATATTTATACTCTCTTTTATAAAAATCAATTGTACTTTTTCTCATGAGTTTAATTTATAAACTTAACACTGTATATATATATATATATACTCATATCTCCATTCACCATTATGTAATTTTAACCCCAAATTTAATTTTTAATATAAAAATAACCAAGAATAACTTAACCACTAGTGATTTTAATTATTACTTTTCCAATAATTTCTATTTTAGTTTCCTAAATAAAACAAATTTATTCACATAATCCTATTCCTAAAATACCAATGCAAAATCTATTTTTAATGAAATGTTTATCTACATTTGTTTTGTCACATCAAGTCTGTCAGCACAGTGATAACTACTCCAGCTCTCTGTGCTATACCTAATCCATTTTTGGATTTCATAATAATAGTGATTGTAAAGTATGCCTGGGTTTTTAATGACTTAAAATAAAGCACCTTGGACTTTTGGTATTCTCATATACTGGAATGATTTTTCATTATAAAAAACACACATATATTAAACAGCAAATAATAAGAAATCAAAGAAAAACAATGAATACAGATAATTAGATTTATTCATTAAGAATCTCCACCAGAATAAAAAGGGCAAAAATTTAAAATAGTGTCCTTAATAATAATAAATTTATGGGTTATAGTACTTTATTTTTTATCTGACTCCTGTAAATTATACAACACTCAGATTTTCATTTTTCTGAATAAGTGGGATAGACAGAAAATAATCATTTTAATGTGCTGTCATTAACACCATTAGAAGAGAGATTTAAGTAGTAGTGTTTCTATAGGTAGTTAGCTAAACATCAATAAGAAAGAAAGTAAAAGTTCATAGCAGCACAATTTACAATAGCCAAGAATTGGAAGCAACCTAGGTGCCCATTAGTAAACGAATGGATCAAAAAATTGTGGTACATATACACAATGGAATTCTATGCAGCAGAGAGAAAGAAGGAGCTCCTACCTTTTGCAACAACATGGATGGAACTGGAAAGCATTATGCTGAGTGAAATAGGCCAGGCATTGAAGGACAAATACCATATGATCTCACCTTTGACAGGAAGCTAAAGAATAAAACAAACAAGCAAACAGAATAAGAACAAAGACACTGAAATAGAGAACAAGTGGGCAGCGACCAGAGGGGAGAGGGAAGGGAACTTAAGGGGGAAAAAGGGGGGAGGGATTTTGAGGAACAAGTATGAAAGACACAGGGATGAGGACTGGGGGGAGACCCGGCGGGGGGGTGGGGTGGGATGGGAGAAATAGATAAAAAAAAATGTACTTGAAAAGTAAATAAAATTTAATATTAAAAAAAAAGAAAGAAAGTAAAAGGAATTGGACATGGAGCCTAATAAACCGGGGACCATGAACCTGTTTGCCTCACCGGCAAACAGCCCACAGGCAAAGGGCATCACACCCCAGAGGACCACAGCACTGCTCTGCAAGGGGGATGAACACTGCTCCCTTCCCCTCCTGGTGCTGGATTGGTAGGGGGTGGGACTAGGGAATTAGCTCGACAAGAGAGGCCTGTCAGTCTAAGTACGGGTTGGAGCCATTAAAAAGCTCCTGGGAGCTTGGGAAGTTGATTCCGAAAAACCTTTTGGTCTTTTCCAAGCCTGAGATATTTAACGCATGAAGAACAAAGAAGCCCCGCCCTCTGTCCCTCACTGACCTGAACGCACCTGTTCATTTGTACTTCCTGTCTCACCTGAGACCCGTGGTCACGTGGGTCTAGCAGCTACCGGTGCTTTCAGAAAATGGAGGGAGATCAAAAGGACTAGGCCTTAATATGCAGCAGAAACTCTGGACACTAGCTTTCGTTTTGGCCTCCCTGAACTCAAGGTTGGACTTTTTCCATGGAAAATAAAGGGGTGCAGGAAATTGGAAACCCAGGGGCAGATTTCCAATTCAGTAAACATTGTCACATCATACTCTCTCATGTGTGCATCCTTGAAATGCTTTCCTTATGATTCCATGGAAGACCCTGGTTTCTACTGACTACATCATTGCTTAAGTCAAAGACTATGAAGTTATCAGCTAAGAAATACCTAGAATGCTGATTTCTGTGGTTTACTTCTAGGTTCTCTTTCTTTTAATTCTGTATATTTGCTACAATATCTCTACATCTGTTGAGGTTTCATTTCCCCGGGCACGTGATAAAATGCCTTAATATTGGTCTTTAGATATGCTATTTTTAGTCACATTTGAATTGTGCAAAGCCTAAGTTCATTTAAACATAATCACTTATATGTTCTGCCAGGGTGAGTGTCTGCTAAAAATATCTGAGTACTTTGGTTTAATTATATTTTACAATTCTTAGATTTATCATTTCCAACTTTTTTAACTTCCATTCTTCATAAACTGCATAGCTGGTATTACTTCTCAATCTCTGCAAATAAATGAAACAATTTGCTACTGATTTTGCTTACCTGGGTTCAGTGTTCTTTAACGTGGCATGCACGAGACAGCCAATATTTCTGTCTCCCCCAAAATTGGTTTGCGTTTCTGTTTCTCACCCCATAGAATTATTTTTTATTCATTGAGATGCCTGAGCCAATAACTTCAAAGACGTCCTTAATTCCTCTACTGTGATAAGCCACATTCAATTAAATCAAAATCCAGATAATTTTACTCTCCAAATATCCGTGTAACATCTACTTTATTCCATCCTTATTGCCTCTGTAATATCAAACCATTATTACTTTCTTACATTATTAGCGTATACTCTTAAACAGCTTCCTGCCTCTCTTTTGTGTTCACCCACCCTTGTTTTACACTGTAGTCAGGATGGTCCTTCTTAGATGCATTTATAACTCCTAATTTCTCTTAATTTTATTGTAAACTCCATTACAGAATTTTTAATGTCTTAAAACATGGTTCTTTTCTATCAGTACTTTTGTCTGGACACATCCTTATTCAAACCCCATGGTCAAGATGTAATAAGCATCTTCCAGATTTTTAATTATACCAAATTTTGATTGTTACCTCTGAGATTTTATGCATACTTGTATTTATGTAGTGTGCTCTCCTATCTCCTTTTGCACATCGAACACCTGCCATCTCCTTGTTATTCCAGCCCCAGATTCCTTTGTAAAGTTTCCTAACTCTTGTGTGTTCATGCGCACAAAACACTGTATTTATCACACAAAATATCCTACAGATGCCCTGTTGTTTTCTGGCTACTTCTCCACTTATCTCCTTTCTCTTTAATTGATCAGGTGACAGTGGTTCTGTGTGGCCTGGCTAGCAGTATGAATGCAGTATCTAGCTTAAATCCAGATGTACTTCAGAGAGAGTTAAAATGAATTATTTAAAAGTGAATATGTTCTAAAAATATTTAAAATTAAATATATCATAAACAATCTATATTGAATATATATATATACCTACATGCATATACATATAAAAAACTGCTTGATTATAGTCTAAAAATAAAAGCATTTTTTTCTATCCTAGAAATCAATAAAGAGAAAAGCAATTTATTTTGCTACAAATTGTCTAAAATAACTTCCATTTTTGTTCACCGAAAATATTGCATAGTGGCCACCAATCAAGACATTACAATAAAAATCATAGTAATCACTAAAATATTTAAAATAGCACCCACAAAATTTATTGCTAGTACTGCTTAATCATCTTAGAAATGCAATTTCAAAGTTTTACTTTTGTTTATATATATATATTTTCCCACTTAGCATGTATCATTCATGCCAGATGAGAAAAGTCATTATGCACAAGAGTTAAATTTAATGTGTTGTCTACCTGCATGCATCCTTCAGTGACAGCTGTAGAAATTGTTTCTGTATTAGTTTTTGGAAAATGAAATAGGTGATAAAATAACAACTTTAAAACAATGTGAATAATTGCATTTTGATAGAATCACACCAACCATTTTTTCTGAAGTTAAATCATTTTTACCTATACAATATTACTTTAAGAATAATAAAAAAATTTTATGCTTCTGGTCAGCTATTTAATTAAAATAGTTTTGTTAAAGCCATTATGTTCCCTGAAGCTTACAATACACTGCAGTTGATTTAAAATAAAAGTGTAAGTTTACTTTGACATTGAAAGTTCAAATCTTATGTACACAATCAGGTTTAAGATTAATAAAATCAGTAAATGGAAGTGGGCTATAGTCTGTAATTGAGAAAAAATCTCATATATATTGCTATTTCAATATAGCAGTTTTTTTACTAGTTAAAATAGCATAGCTCTACTCTAATAAAAGTACCTTGAAAGTGTATCCACACAAAACCCAGAAAACTTTATTTTTCTATTAGTGTTTGAATAACAAACATTATTGTTTAATTATTGAATGTATGACTTCTTATAGATGAAAAAGCAGGACACCCTTTTGCATCTGTTGCCATTGCTGTTAAAGGAGAGAAAATAACATTTAAATAGGCACATCTTTCCCAGTTCTCATCCTAAAAGAGACATAATCTATTCAGATAGCCAAGAAAATAATAAACGAGTGCATTTATATTCATTATATAAACATGTATACAATGAAATGCATCACTAATGACATATTATTTTGTCAATTAATTTTTTTCTATAGTTTGGTGACTATTGTGAAGTTCACTCAGGTCTTAGGGTGGTGGAGAATTAAATTTTGTTACAACGAGTCACCTTTTTAAAAAATTAGAATGCAGGTCTGGAAGAGTGTTGTGGGGGGAAAAATGTCTTGGGCATGAAGTAAGCCAACCAGAGAAAGTGTAAAGTTTTGCTATCCATCCTTCATTCAACAGATACTCTTGATTACCTTCAGTAGAGCAAATAGTCGGGGTACCGGAACCAATCGGTGACCAAGGCACAACCCTGTTCATAAGCCACCGTAGAAAAGTGATTGCACATGCAAATCAATACTGAATGCAAAACCCAAGGGAGGCAAACTCCCTGTAAGACCAGAGAGCAACCACAGCAAATGAGATGTGGCTGACATCAGAGGTTTTGATGGAGCACAGATGTAGAGGGTAAGTAAATACCGGGAGGTAGATTAAGGAATCAAGGGATTCATACAATAATAGAGAGCAGATTAATTATACTGAGCTTAGTGAATTTCAAAGGTCAAGTTATAGCAGTTGATACATGCTTACAATTCCAATATGTTTACCAGATTATGTTTAAAAGTAATAATCTAATGTTGAAACACATTCATATAGAAAAAGCTCTTGAATTTTTTTTATAGACACAATTTCAAATGATCAGAAAGGGCCAAGTGTAAGTCACATTTTTTCAACAATGATATGTTTATTGATTTTTAAGATCCATACTGTGATACGTTTCTCAAGATTTCATGTAGCTTTACGGATATGCACAAGACAACACTTGAAGTTTCAAGAAACATAAGAAACATGGAAGTCAAACTCAACAATATCAACTTAAAAAGTAGTAGTACACACAGCTAATATTGATTTAGTGCTCGCAATGTGCTAAGTTCTAAGTGAAATGTTCTCTAAAGGGTTAGCTCATTCAATTCTCATCACATTCTTGTTTAGTAATTATAATTATCCACATTTACAAACACAAGGGTGAGAGACTTGTTCTAACAGAGTGTGCTTGCTGTACCATGTCTATAACAGATTCTTATCACTACTTCAGGTGTTTGAGGTAGACAGAAGGGAGAGAATCATATAGAGAAGATTCATTCTGAGACAATGGAAAGTATGCCTCAGTGCAGCAAAAGAGAACTTAATAATTTTCTACAAGTTTATCCTATACATATAAATAAATCCAAATTATAGTTTGCATATTTCTTCACTCACAAAACTGAATCAATTCTGCTGAAATGGAGAGGAACAATGGGTGGGCTAATCCAAATTATTCACAGCATGTTCAGAGGAGACTTTTTAGGGCCCTGGAGAATACTGGGAAAAGACATAGATATTGAAGTCCATAGACTATTGATGTTGTGATAAAAGATACAAAGATACCACAGGAAAGCAACTGTAACTGACATTCTAGAATTAGCAAAATGGTGTTAAGAAAAAAGATTCTGATAAAAGGTATTTCACTTATAACCTGCAATTTAAACCTTATAAATCAGACATGCTGAGTCTACATATTGATTTATAATAGAATTACCTCTTGCATTGTCAACTCTTGGTAACATGTTCTAAGGTGAGTAGCATGATTTATTATTTTTTAAATTAATATAAAGATTGTTCATTGTTCCTCTCCACAATTAGGTAATACAATAAAAGACAGTTTTGTATAAACTGAAATATATTTAGTTGGTAAATATTGTTATTTGGAGTGAAATTCTGTGTTGCAAAAATGCTGTCTTATATATTTATAGTAATTATTGTTTTGTTTAGAAACAACATAAAATGACAAAAATGTAAAGAAAATAGCTTTAATAAAGCATGAAGTCACTACCCCGAAAACATACATATTTCTTTTTATTCTGAAATATGTTTGACATCCACTTTAAATTTTTAGTGTAAAATCAGGAGATATTCTTTAATGATTATAAGCATTAGCTTACTGTAAAAATGTGCTGTATGTTTGCTTCAGTTCTCCAGGAATCTTCACTGTTTATCAACTTTATTTCTGATTAATTGTTTTAAAGTTATATCAGTGTGAGTGACAAATTATAGGTTTGCATTAATACTTTCTTAAAAATGTTTCAGACACTGACAGTTTTTGAGGAAGTAGCAACATGTGTGTGAATTTCATGTGACACTGTCAGAGTCACTTAATGCCAAAGCTTCTTAAGATGATTGCAGACTTCCAGCCAAAATGGAGGTTTAGGTGGAAACACTGTGCCTCCTCACACAACCAAAATTAAGGACAACAAAGATTTAGAAACAAAAACACAACCAGAACAGACAGAAAATTGAACTCTATGGATGTCCCACAAAGAACCATTCATCCAGACTGGTAAGAGGGGCCAAGTCAGCGGCCGGCAGAGAGGGGCCCCAGCAGGTAAAGGCAGTGGTTGGCAGACCCTGGGCATGGGGAAGAAATGAGCAAATCCAGTGAGGCACTCAAGGAAGCTGGCTGACCGCAGAAACACATTCATGTGCAGATAAACCCGACAGAAACGGGCAGCAAGACAAACCTCACAACCCAGGGCCCCAGCAATGGGAAATAAAAAGTTGTGGGGCTTGAGGTGCCAGGAGAGACTTGCAGGCTCACAGGAGAGTTTGTTGGAGAGGACCACAGAATCCTAGAATGAACACAAGCCCACCAACCCGGGAACCAGCACCAGAAGGGCCCAGGTTGCTTGTGGGAAACAATGAAAGGGACTGAACCAGTGGAGCAAGTGCCATTGTTCCCTCTCTGGCCCCTCCCCTATATACAGCATCACAACCCAGCAACTGGGTGGCCTTGCCCTGGTGAACACCTAAGGCTCTGCCCCTCACACATAACAGGCATAACCAGACCAAAAATTATGGCTCAAACAGAAGAACAGATCAAAGCCCCAGAGCCAATACTTTTAAGTGACCAAGAGATAGCCAACCTATCAGATGCACAGTCCAAAACACTGGTGATAGGGATGCTCACAGAACTGCTTGATTTTAGTTGCAAATTAGTGAAAAAATGAAGGCTACACTAACAGAAATGAAGAAAATTGCACAGGGAACCAATAGTGATGAGAAGAAAACTGGGACTCAAATCAATGGAGTGGACCAGAGGGAAGAAAAAAACAACCAAACAGAAAAGAAGGAAGAAACACAAATTTTAAAAAATGAGGAGAGGCTTGGGAACCTCCAGGACATCTTTAAATGTTCCAACATCTGAATTATAGGGGTACCAGAAGGGGAAGAGGAACAGCAACAAGTAGAAACATTATTTGAACAAATAATAAAGGAGAACTTTCCCAAAGGAAATAGACTTCCAGGAAATCCAGGAAGCTCAGAGTCCCAAAGAAGTTGGACCCAAGAAGGAACACACTGAGGCATATTATAATTATTTTAGCCAAGATTAAAATGAAGGCAAGAATTCTAGAAGCAGCAAGAGATAAGTGGACAGTCACTACAAAGGAGTTACCATCAGACTGTCAACTAATTTTCCAAAAGAGACCTTGCAGGCAAGAAGGGGCTGGAAAGAAATATTCCAAGTCATGAAATCCAAAGACCAAAATCCCAGATTGCTCTATTCAGCAAAGCTTTCATTTAGAATGGAAGGACAGATAAAGTGCTTCTCAGAAAAGGTCAAGTTCAAGGAGTTCATCATCACCAAGTCCTTATTATATGAAATGTTAAAGGGACTTATCTAACAAAAAGAAGATAAAAAATGTGAACAATGAAAGGACAGCAAACTCACAGCTATTAACAACCACACCCAAAACAAAAGCAAACTAAGTGGACAGCTAAAACAGGAGCAGAGTCACAGAAATGGAGATCGTATGGAGGGTTAGCAACAGGGGAATGGGAGGAGGAGAGGAGGGGAGAAGGTACAGAGAATAAGTAGCATAGATGGTGGGGAGAAAATAGACAGGGGGAGGGCAAGAGTAGTGTGGGAAATGTAGAAGTTAAAGAACTTATGACACATGAACATGAACTAAAGGGGGGAATGCGGGTGGGAGGGGATGTGCAGGGTGGTGGGGAATGAAGCGGGGGAAACGGGACAACTGTAATGGCATAATCAATAAAACATATTATTTAAAAAGATGATTGCAAAACAGCAAGTTCCCACAGCGTGAAAATCTGAGGTTGGTGTTAATTGCCCACATTCCAATCATCTTCGTGCCATAGCATTAATGTCCATATTTTAAAAGACCATGGAGTGCTATGCAATGAATAGGCAGATGGGGCATTGTTTTCTCTCTAAACTGAAAAACAGAGAGAGGGAGAGTGGGGTGGGGGAGACAGAGACACAGAGAGAGAAAGAGCACTAAAATATTTCAGATTGGATGCAATTTATTTCCAATAGTATTACCTTCTTGGTAGGAATCTAAATTTTAAAGAAAAATTATTTTGCAAAACATACTACAGAGCAATTGCTTTACTTTAAAAATGAAAAACTATTATAATTTATATTTTTGTTATACAGACATTGAATTGGCATTTACACATCCTTACAGAAGACTAAATTTGGTACTTAAGTATGTTTTTAGGAATTTTTATTTTAAAAGTGTGCTAATTTCTTCACAAACTTTCATATATTTTTATTTTCTCTTTCTCCACCTTTATTCCCAAAGAGATCTCATAATAAATAACTATTTAGCGCAGAACACATGAACAGCCTACAGTTATTTTTCATATAGAAGAAAAACTGCTCCTGAACTTGTAGTTCCAAAGCAATGCTTTCTTCAAAGCATTCTGTGTGTGACTTTTATTTACCCAATTGTTTTAAATATCCAATCTTCGCATTCTTTTTCAGTTGTGAACAAAAGCCCCAGGCTCCATCTGTGTTCAAGATATGAGGCTATTTCATTTCTTTACAGCAATGTCTTACTGCTTTGTTTTTCTTAAACTTTTTTATTATTCTGCAAAATGAAGTGTTTTTTGTTAAAGTTCTTCAAATTTAAGAAATGGTAAAAGCATTTGGGAAAGAGCTTTTTTACTGAACTTGTTTATCAATTTGGTAGAGGTGCTACCTTGACCATAAGTAATTGCCGGCAATAATCTTGGAAGTCAAATTGCTTTTACTTTGAGTTTTTAGTCACATCAGAGCACCTAGAAAATAAACACCTGTTGCTCATTGAAATGTCTATGTTTTTTTTTAACTTGAAGAGCGTATTTGAAACATTTAATTCCCCATAGAAACAAAAGAATATATTGATGAGTAACTACAGTTTATATTTGACGAACATAAAGGAAGCCTAAGTTTGTTTCTTTGTATATAGTTAATACTCAGAAGGACATTTATGAGAAGAGATTGGTAAGACACAATGCCATCCTCATTTGCTTTTATTTAAAAGTGTTTTTTTTAAATTTTGCTATATAACTTTAGTAATTGTTCTTCAAAACAAAAAACACAGCTTTATAGTTTGCCAGTTAGTTGATTTCCAATGTTTCTGTCCTCATCTTCAATGAGAATAGAGTTTGTAATTTAATAGCCAGATTGGCTTGTTTTCAACTACTTATAAAGACAAAAAATAAGTAAAAAGATGTTACAATAACAATAAGGCAACTTATTGCAGAGGAGTGTGATGGACGAAAATTGCACAGTGGTAGAGAGTGAGAAAAGGGAACAGGAGTTTGAGGAGATAGAGGATTCTTTTGTCTCTATTCTTTGTTCCCATGTCATAAGCTTGTATCTGAAGTCTGGAAATCTGAGTTCTATTTTGGGTTTATCAGTTTGCTAATATTTTTGTTTGATAACTTACTAAACTATTGCAGCTCCATTTTCTATATGAATAAAAAAAATAGCCGTGTCTATCTAAAACAATCTTCAAAGGGCTAAAACTTGATTGCAAATGTGAAAGTAATTACATAATAATTTGTTCTGCACAAGTTCAGCCTATAATTAACATGGATTTTTATGTAATGCCATGAATAGTCCCAATACTCACTGTCCAGAGAAGTGTCTATAAAATTACCTGAAACACAACTGAGACATTAAAATGGATTAATTAAGAGGTGATTTAGCATGTAGCCACATATATTTCCTTAACAATGTCTAAGTATTATGCCCCACATTCTGCTCTTTATAACAGTAATATTTTTTACCTATCCACTGAGAATTCACAGAAACAGAGGTGGCTTATTTATTTGGCTTTGTATTTCAGTGATTATTAAATTTCCTGGCATGGAGTGAATTCTGGATGCCTGCTTATTATATGCTTGAAACACGAACAGCTTTTCTCCAAATAAGCTGTAAGCAGATTTCTCATGTCAAAATGGTGAAATGAATAAAACACTAGAAGAACTTTTGAACTTTTTAGTAGTAAAATTTATGCAAGTATGCTAAGCAACATGGGCTAATAAAATAACTCTACTATGATCTAAGTCTCAGCAGTTATTAATAGAAATATAATTTTCCAATAAAAACTGTTACAAATCAATCAGCCAGTAACAAGTGTGAATTTTTCTGGGACAGAACATACATATGAAAAATGTGAAAAGAAGTTACTAATGTTATACTCTTAAATTTTGTTAATAGTAAAGGAAATCTCAATAGACAGGGCATAAAAGTTAATAGAATGGAAATATTTTATGGAGATATATAAGTGTAAATTGTTTAGTATAAATGATGATACACAGAAACATTAGTTTAGTATAAAGAAGGCCCTTCAAATACCTTTAAGCAACACAAGTTCAAATAAGAAGACACATCTGAGTTACTGTGAACAGCCTGGTATGGCAGTCAATATTAAGGGGGGCATATGGAGAAGGTAACAATGAGTATTGATTAGCAGCATAATAAAGATAGAGAGTAGAAGCCTTCAGAATTATCAGGACTGATACTATAATGAGTGAGGGGCTCTCAGTGTTTCAGAAAAAAAAGAGAGAAAGCCAAGAAGAGTAAAAAACACTCAGCTATTTTAATAAGTTGGTTTTAGACCTTAATTGATTTAAAAGTGTGGAGAAGGAAACATCCCTCCGTGATACAATTAGTTCATTATAAATTTGTGCCCATTCAGTTCTGAGTTTTAATGTCTTTTGCAGCAGGGACAGAGTTTTGAACATACAGGCTAGCAAGAGAATGGAAGATGAGAACAGACTTTTGGAAATCACGTATACAAATGTGGCATACATACACACAAACATACATACATACATACATACATAAACCCATGAAGAAAGTACAGTTAAAATCATTTAAAAAACTGTAAAATGTAGACACTACCATAGAAGCCAAGGTAGAAATTTTAAGACTGATGAGAGAGCAGAACTTATCATTTTAAATGGGAGGTGGAACCGACACAGGGTGCTGAGCATGGGGATAAGTAGTAAAAGGAGCAGTGGACAACAGGTGAATGGGGAGTGAGGAAGTGGTGTTGCTGGATGGAGACTTTTTTGGTAAATTTTGTGGGGAACGTGAGGTTATTAGTTGAGTGTAAGCCAGAGTTTCAAAGACTAGAACAGAAAAGAATTTCACCGTACAAATGTTAAATACGATAGCGTCTAAGGAAAATAAGCAGCTCAAAGATGCAAAATTGAAGACACACAGAAAGGGATAAGTGAGGAAATATGTGATCAAAGCTGAAATGGTAAGTTGTACATAGTGTGACTTGGTAATACAAAGAAGAGCTTAGCACAAGTAACTAGTCCAGCAACAAATATTTGTAGAATTGTGCTTCATTTTAAATAGTATTTGCTTTGTAATGTTATGCAAAATATAGATGATAGACACACATGACTCCCCTCCATGGCAGTGTGTGAAAATATAAGGGAAAATAAATATCCTTCATTAGTTGAAACATATAGAAATGATTGAGCTTACTCTTTCTTTAAAACAGAACTTTGGAAACCTAAAATGAGGGGAGCAGCAGAGTGTTTCATGACTCATACTATGCAATAATTCAATGTGTCTGGATAACTTAATAAGTTAAATTTGCATAGAATACTTATTTGTTTTTTTTTAATTATGACTTGCACAAGTTACTGATAGTTAGCATACTACATAATACCCCATTAAAGTAATTCTCAGTTGAGACATTTAATTTAAATCACATCTGTAGATGTCCTCTTGCCAACTCTAAAACAAATGTCCTAGGAACATACCCAAAGTCATGAAAAAAAGAACTCTCTTAATGGGTCTTATACATTTGTATAACCTGAACAGTGTGTAAGTAGCAATAAAAGTTGCAGTAGCCCTCAGGACTAGCACATGACAGACAACCTGTGGTCAGAAATAAAGGTTCAAGGATAACAATGTGAGTCAAATTTCTAAGTGTACTGCTCACAGCAAGAGAGCAATAGCATAGAACCTACTTTTACTGGTATGTGCAGAAATAGTTTCTGATAATAAAAATGTCACCATATGATACTGCAAGAAATACTTCAACTTGCTGCTCCTCGAGGAATTCCTAGCAATCTAACTAGCAGCTTTGTTCTCTGTGGATTTCAAAATGCAAATTGATATGTTCACTTTTCTGGTTTAGAGAAACATAATATGTCCCGACTGCCCCATGAGATTCCTTAGATTTCCTTGACTGAAGGCAAAGTACTTATTAATACTTATGAATAAATGTCCCCAGGATCATACTGAAAGCCTAAAAGCTCACTAGGATTCTTTGACTCACTTCAAATGATCCCAATTAAATATTTAAAAATATGTTTTAAACTAACCAAAATTATGATTATGCTTTACTTTTTATATATTATAAAACCAAGAAACAAAAGTTATACCATAAGCACTTAATTTAAAAGTCCTTATATTAAAACTATATCACTATCCAAAGCAATACATAGCATGCACTGTTTAAGATACAGGTAGAAAATGTTTTATAGATGCAGGAAGTCAATAAAACTATTTTTGTATCACAGTCAAACCGACAAGCTGTCAACCAGAATGACACTATCCGACATATACACATTGTGCAATAACTGTAGGTCATACACCAGGCAAGGATGCTACAAATAGTAGCTATAAATATCACTTTTTTCCCTCCAAGGAGGCAGATTGGCGAGAGAATAATAGTACAGTAAAATACAATAAGTTCTACAATGTTAATAAGCCCAGTAGGGCGGTGGTGATAAACACAGGGCCTGAAGTTGGTTGGACAGAGGAGAATTTAGTAATGGACAGATATCCACAAGGCTTCTGCGGAAGACACAGGTTTGCTCTACTAGACATTTGTCAGGACTTTCCCTGGGGACAAATGAGAAGGATGAAGGCATGAGTGAACACAGCGCAATGAGAAAACTACAGTTAGTTACAGTTATAGTTAGTTTGCCTGAAGATGGAGATGAGGGGAATGACAGGTGAATTCATAACATGAATTCTTTTTGTAACGTACTGAGAAGTTAGAGCTATTTTGTTCCCTCGTAAGTGATGAGAAGCCATTCTAATGCTTAAGGTAATTTCAAGGTATTCCTCTTAGAGAGCCAATTCTGACAGGTGAGTTTAACGCAGTCAGAGACAAGAAGACCAGCAGAGTGGGGAGGGGAAAATGTGTGGAGGAACCGGGAGATGAGGGGGCTGGAAACAGAACTGGCTACAGGGTAAATGTGCCTTCCTGTGGTTACTCATTTGATGTGATAGTTAAAAGACAGAAATGTATGTGTGCTCTCCAGTTTCAGACTTTGGTAAGTGGGTGGCTAGCGTGAAAATTAAAAAGTGTAAGAGTAAAAGAAGGCAGATGCCCTTGTGGAAGGAGATGGGCTATTTAATGAGTTTTTAAAGTTGTATTGGTGTTAAGGTATTGTCAAGAAATTAAAGATTTTGATATCCATCTAGTCCTTGAATAGCCATACATTCTAATCATAGTAAAGAATTTCAGGATTATGCAGCTTGTGGTTCTCAGAATGGTTGGTATAGGGGTACAATGGTAGTTGAATCAAACAACTTTAATATTAGAAGGAAAAGAAATAGAAATCATTACAGACCCTTCAGAACTACATTATTAGACAAGTGAAGATAACTCTAGTTGCACCAAAACCTAGAAAATCACAAGAGAAAACTAGTGAGGCAGAGTCAGCTAGCTGCCTCTGCTGCAATATCTGGTCACCTCTCCTGCAACAAAGAACACTCTGGTTGAGGGCATGGCAATCTGGGCACAACAAATTTTCCCAGGATCCCCCACAGCTGGATGTGGCCTTGAAACTCGGTCCCCAAGGATGGAACATGGGCAGAAATGACGTAGACGCTTTCCAGGTCAAGCTGAATGGGATGTGGACTTTGAACTGGGAGTCAAAGTGGTCATTTTAAACACTAGACCTCCCTGGCAATTTGATGATTACACAGCACCCATTTGCACCTTCGGTTCTTAACGGCATAGAGATGTCAAACATTAACTGCTGTCACCCACACACTGAATGAGAGTGAAATGCGCTTCTAGTTTGATTATGACATTGTTGTTTTGTCTTATAATCACAACAAGTGCCTAAGAAAGTATGCTGAGGTCAGTCTAAATATGTATAGTAAAGATAATGCCTAATTATTGTTATTCACTTGAAAATTTAAAAGAAACTAAGAGGAGCATGTTGAATTCGATTTTAGCAAATACCCAATACCAGTGTTTCTAATGAGGAAGATAAATGAAGCTAGGACTCTTAGCAAAGCCATTGGATATGTGCACACAGCAAAGGAGGCTTCAGTTATGCAAACAAAGAGCAAACAGTGTGTAGAGAGATAAGCCACCCTACATGTATCTTATAATATTTAAACCTGTAATATTTAATTAGGCTGATTAAATATGAGAGAATGGAAGCTCAGAAAATTCAATGCACCGCTTATATGCACAGTAAGGACACCAGGTTCTTTAACTGCAACATCTACTCCTAACATCACTCTGCTGGTCTCCTTTGCCTTTGCAAATATAATATGGGTTGATCATTCACTGAGTACCAGTGGCTATGTTGTATCCTTTACACATTTCAACTCATTTAATACTTCCCTTGATTTGGAAAAACTGAGGGTTAGTGAGGTCTGAGACTGTCTGTTTCATATGCTGTAAAATCTTTACTTAAACCCTGGTCTTTGTGAAATAAAACTTTGTGTGTTGAATCAACATTTTGCATCATTTACACAGGTACATACAAAAAATTACCAAATGCAGAGAATGCATGCTTTATAATGACATATCTGCAGATATTAGCTATTAGGTATTAATTAGTAAAATGATCAAGGGAAGCCTCATTCATTAAGAAAAATCAAGGCTGGATAATTAGAGAGTGCTTTGGGATAGTCAATAATAAGATGGTAGTCTGAGAGCCTGTGCGGAGATTAGGTATTTAGAGTGGTTGTGAGGGCAAAACCTATTCCCTTAACTTAAAACTAGCCTCCCTATGCAATGCTACCACACTAAATAAAAGCTCCAATTAATCTGTTGACATGAGACAATGGTAATTCCTGTTATTGAAATATTATCTGGAGAATAGGATACATGATAATCATTTTAAGCGTTACAACTTTTTGAAATTGATTTGAGTAATTTTTTGCCTAGGAGACTCCTGAGCAAATGGACTGTGTTAATAGGAGTCATATGTTGCCTGATGATAAAATGAAGGCTGTAGACAGGTCTAGAGTCGGGAAAAAAGAAAAAAGCCCATTGTCCTAGTTTCTCCGGTGCACAAACAGCCCAGGGTAATGCATTACCTTTGTCTATATGGGAGTTAACAGAAATGGTTTCTTTTTTATTTATCAATATTTAACTAAAATATAGTTTCAATGTTATTTATATAGGTAACACGCACGTACAAATCATGCTATATTTTTTCAATGAAGACCAGTATTTTTGTTTAAAACTGCTACACCATGCAAGCTTTGTTTAGTGTAAACAAAAAATGAAGTCCAAGTTGAGACTTCATGAAGTCCAAGTTGAGACACTTTGTTTTCTTCATGATTTCTCTCCTCTGGGAAGAGGTAGTTAACTCCATGTTGCTTTACTTGTGCTTCCTCCACCAGTGTTCTTTGTTGCTTTTGATATCACCTATGTACCAGCACTATTACAAGACACAGTGGAAGAAATGCAAAGCCCATCCTCTGGGGCATATTTTTTCATTCAGTCTATCTAGCAGTTCAGAGCATCTGAGTGTGATTTCCAAGATAAATACTCTCATAAAGTGACCAGAAGTTCAACTTCATGATTTGTACTTGTACCGGTGCTAGAAAGGTGATAGGTTTGGTTCTAAAAATAGAGTTCTAATACAGAGCTTCAGACTTCAGACAGCCCACGTTTCTGAGAAGGTATGTGTTACCTTCACTCATTTCCAAAGTCTCTTCCATGGCTTCCAGTTTCGATATTTATTTAACATCTTTGTTTTGTTTTTCTTGTAGATACCTCCCAGACCAATGCAAGGTCATCATTAGATTTAGAGGTCAACATTAAATAGATCAGACAACAAAGCTCTGTTTAATATGACATTAATGCAGTGCTTTTAATGTTAACTACAGGAACAAGTGTAATATTGGAAATCAAAGAGTGGAAAACTAACCAAGGCTCATTTTCTTGGCTCATTAATTTTGAAGTGCAGTTGTACTTGGATTGTTCATAAAGATGCTGAAGTAAAGCATATGATACTAGTTCAGACCATGTGGCAGAGATTTTTCATCTTCCATACATTTTTATCAAGAAAAAGAGTGATACTGATATAGTGCACATACTGTAAGTGGCATTATTTTGTTAATAAACATACGGAACTGAGAGAGAATAATAAAAGTGTCACTATATACATGGATCATGCACATTGCCTCCAGAGTAACCCCAAATTAAAATCAACAAGTCACTGAGAATTTTAAGATTAGTGGCATTTACAAATTTTTCAGGAAGATGATATGATAACAGGTTAAAAAAAGTCAAATACACTTCAGCAATACACTTCAGCAATAACCTAATGTAACTTGGAAAATCCCAAAGAATGTATGTATACATATGAATGTCTACATGTATGTGCACACGTAAATGGGTCAGTTCATACAAGATATAGTCTAATCAAAATATATACTTTAAATAAAAAGGAGGCAAGAGTATTTTCTTTATAGCTAAAATATATTACACTTTTACATTGGGCAAGTTACTGTGGCAAATTCTGGTAGAAAAAATATTTGATAAAATTATATGCCCACCCTTAGGAATTTTGATACTACATTGGATGAGGATACACAGGAAGCAGAGATAAAAGCACACATTCTGAAGTCAACCAGGAGAGGATGGGGGCGGGTAGGGCAGGGGAGAGTGATAGGGGCAAATTAGGACAACTGTAATTGAACAGCAATACAAATTAAGTAAAAAAGAAAAGTAGTAAATTTTGCAAAAAAACAAAAGCTTTTTATTGCCACTTATTCCAGTCAAGACATTGAACTTACAACCATTCATTCTAGACCAGCAAAATCTCCATGGGAATATCATAAAATGCAGGGTTTGAAATCTTCAATCTGTACCCCATGTTTATAATTAAGGTACGCATTGGAGAAGCTCATGGAGCTTCTTAAAAAATGCTACAGTATATATGGCCATTAAGTTCATTAACTGACCATTGAGCTCCCCAGGGGTACTGAATCGATGAAAAGTAGACTTAAATTATGTAAAGGAGATAATCACTTTCAGATTGAAGAAGATAAAGTAGTGTCGGTGGCCAGTGTTCTTGATGCAGCCAAGTTAAGGCTTAGTCATAAAAACGTGAAGAAATTTAAATTAAAAACAGAAACAGAACCTGAGCTCACTAAGCCAGTTACCTTCCCACCAGGGATATTAAGGGCAGACTGGTAATTAGTGCAAGAAAAATGTCTAGTCAGATGTACTCTGCTCCTGCTGAAGAGACCTCAGTTTGGTTCCCTGGATTCCCAAAAGTTGTCTTCAATAAGGTCACTCAAAATGAGGGCGGATTTTGAGTTCTGCAAATGAATGCCTTACCATTCAATTCCCAAATACCCCCAAGCACAGAGGTACTGAGTTTGAATATGTGTTAACCTGCAGATAGGCTATTATTATTGCAAGTAGGCATGACTGGAGCAGACAAGAAGTTAAACCACCTGTCTTCATGGTCAGCCCAGAGTTTGACCCAGAAAGTAACAGAAGACATAGGTATTGAAAGGAGGAACAAACTTCACTGAGCAAGATGGATTTTCTCACACCTTGAGACCATGTCAATATTGCACAGGAAGCTCAAGCACTGTCTGACTGGGGCTTTCCCAGAAACTGAGACCTTTCTATTTTCTCTGTGTGGGAGGTTGTATATTTGGTTGTCAATAAAAAATAATTTAGTTAGATAAGTGTTCTCCCATTAACTAGCATTAGTTTTCTAAATACAAGACAAAATAAAAAATATACATACATCTAAAATCTTAACAGTAACAGTTAGTTCTCTTTCTCTTTGTGCCTTTAATACTTTGAGATATGTTTTCTTAATGGCTCATTTGTCATTCAAAATGTCAACTGCCCTCCATTTGATGTTTTCTTTAATTTTCTCTTTAACTAGATTATACACCATCTGGGTAGGTGAGAAGCTGGTGTGCCTTCATCATGTATCTAGTATTTTTCACTGTATTTGACACAAGTAGGCAATCAGATAAAAGTTTGACTAACATAAATAGTGTGCTCAAGTTTTCAGAAACCCTCTGCAGTTTTATGGATGCTATGACATACTGGGTCTTCCCATAGATAAATAGAATGGCTTACTTCAAGTGACAGCCATTTACATTTAGATTATATTAGTTTTTAAACAATGCAAATAGAACTGTTTGAAACCTATTAGTTGTGTACTAGTGTTATGGAATTCTGCAACTTCGCCATCATATTTATGAAATTCTTTAAGGTACTTTATAATATTTAACACTTTACCATATTACCCAAATATATTTTAATTAGCCTGTGAATATTTATTATGCATGATGATTTAATTTTAGAGAAAAGCTCATTTACCCATTTCATGGTGCAGAGATCAAAACATATGCTCTGCTTCAACTAGACTGCCTTGCAATATTAACCACATAACCTGACCAGAGATTTAAATATGCACTAATACAAACTGACAATATTAATTCCAAATGCATGTGGCTTTTATAATTAGACATAAACTTTACTTGAATAAGCTACTGAAGCATACAGTAGAAGAAGGGAAGTAGTTCTTGGTAGAAAATAGAGTTTATTACTTTAATTTACTAAAAAAACAGTGCATAATGTAAATCATGAGACCAATATAAAAAGAAAAACATTTGGAATATTATTTTATGAGCCCTTAGCTGGTACTTGTTAGAAGTGTGGAAGTATAAAACTAAAATAATATATAAAGTTCTGTAGATTATTTTAACCTAAATATCACTGTTTAGCTGCCAGATTGACTTCTAAAAGTGTTATTGGAATTACTGTCAAGACTTTTCATGTGTGGGCACTTGCCTTACTATAATAATGCATGAAATGGAAGATACTTACTTGTGACTGTATGATAAAATATTAAACAATTATTCACCAACTGTTAGTAAAACAAGGCTGAACCCATAAGGTATATAGCCAAATGCCAATAAAAGCTAAAGTTCTATAAAAATGTATATAAATATCTACTCCCACACTCATGTGATCACCACACTGTTACATGGCACAGATTACATGCAATGAACTTGATTATTTCTGAGGCTCTTGCATTAGGCTTCTGTTAGCTCATAAAGCTGGTTAGTCCTTAGACAGAAAGTGAATGAATGAATGAATGGATGAATGAATGAATTCCCTGATGGTGTGTGTGCCTTTCACCCTCACTGCTGATTCAGCTCTAGATTTCACTGGTGTTGCTAAATGAGTTGTGTTTCCCTGGGATGCAGTCTCCATCTGTGCTAACAATATCCAGATCTCTACTGTTCATTCTTATTGGATTTTTCTCTCCTTTTATGTCACAATAACAGCACATTTTTTCTCACTTTGATTGAGAGAAGGAGTGTCATATTGGTATTAGCCAATAGAATTTGATTCTATATAATGTGCTTCATACCCAGGCCAAAACACTGAATTGCTCATGCCGGACCCTTCACCGCCCTTTCTCATGGCCCCACTGTGTTTTCACACACATAGTTCACAAAATGAACACAGCCTCCACCAACCTTTCCCATCCGTCGATGGCTTCATACACATTTACAGCTAATAGCTTCAGACACAAGAGCTCTCACTGATGTACACTGAGCAAGTACCATGAAATAATTTTCTTTTGTTTTTAGTTTAGTCACAGGTATTTTAAAGTGAATGTATTATTCAAATATTACACTATAATCTGTTCTTGTTTAATAACTGCCCTTAACACTACGCCTATAGAAGTTAAATGCCTCTGACATTCTCTATACCAGAGACCCTGACTAATATCTCAGGCATGTTAGACTGATGTCCCTCCACCTTCTTTTTTCCTATTCATTCTCATATCCACCACTCAAAGTCAAGATTGGAGATAATCCCATTTATAGGGTTGTTTGCTTAGAGACTGATGCATTTTCCAGATTCAGCCTAGCTGCTTAATTTGTGCTATTGCTTCCTTTTATTTGCACTAATTATTTGTTTATTATTATTATTTTTATGACACATATTTTTATGTGGATATTTAAGAATATTTTACCCCTGGCTAGTGTGGCTCAGTGGATTGAGAGCTGACCTGCAAACCAAAGAATCACCTGTTCGATTCCCATTCAGGGCACTTGACTAGGTTGTGAGGCAGGTCTCCTGTAGGGGGCTTGTAAGAGGCAACCACACATTGATATTCTCTTTTGCTCTTTCTCTCTCCCTTCCTCTCTCTCTGAAAATAAATAAATAAAATCTTTAAAAAAGAATACTTTTATTTACACTTCCTTTTTTCAAACTCTGTTGATAATATAATTAACATGTAATGTTGTATAAGTTTGAGATGCACCTGTTGATTTAATAGACTTACATATTGCAAAATCATTGCCACTAGAGCCTTAGCTAACAGCTCCATCACATCACAAAATTATCTTTTTTGTATCTGGTGAGAACATTTAAGTTCTACTCTCTCAACATCATTCAAGCGTATCATACAGTATCATTAACTATCATCACCATACCATGTATTAGGTCCCTGTAATTTCTTGATCTTATAATTGGAAATTGTACCTTTTAACTAACATCCAGACTCCTCTAGAATATCACCTCAAACATCCCAGTGGCAAATCCTTCATGGATTTGTTGCCTGTGTACATGCCTTAGCTTCTATGGTCCTCACTACCTATTTTTTTTTAAAGAATCCCTAAAGCAAGAGAAATAAAGGAAATAATAAACAAATAGGACTTAATCTAAATAAAAATCTTCTGCATGGCTAATGAAAACATTAGCAAATTGAAAAAGAAACCAACCATATAGAAAAATATACTTGCCAGTGATATCTCAGACAAGGGTTTGATCTCAAAAATATATTAAGAACTCACAGTGCTCCACTCCAGGAAGACATGTATTCACATTAAAAAAGGAGTTCATCATTACCAATTCCTTATTATATGAAATGTTAAAGGGACTTATCTAAGAAAAAGAAGATAAAAAAGATGAACAGTGAAAGGACAGCAAACTCACAATTATTAACAACCACACCTAAAACAAAAGCAAACTAAGCAGAGAGCTAGAACAGGAGCGGAGCCACGGAAATGGAGATCACATGGAGAGTTAGCACCAGGGGAGTGGGAGGAGGAGAAGGAGGGAGAAAGTACAGAAAATAAGTAGCATAGATGGTAGATAGGAAATAGATGGGGGGAGGGCAAGAGTAGCGTGGGAAATTTAGAAGCTAAAGAACTTATGACGCATGGACATGAACTAAAGGAGAGAATGTGGGAAGAGGGGTGTGCAGGGTGGAGGGGAATGAAGAAGGGAAATAGGACAACTGTAATGGCATAATCAATACAATGTATTATTTAAAAAAATTAAAAACCAAAAAATTAAACTCCTGGTGGATCCCAGGAGTTTTATAGGTGGATCCCACCAAAAAAAAAAAAAAAAAAAAAAAGAACAAAGGACCAGAGTAGACCCTTCTTCAATGAGGACATACAAAGGGCCCAGAGACATATGAGAGGGTACTCAGCATCACTAGCCATTAGAGAGATGCAAATTAAAACCACAATGAGCCCTGGCTGGTGTAGCTCAGAGTATTGAGCATGGGCCTGGGAAGCAAAGGGTCGCCGGTTCGATTCCCAGTCAGGGCACAGGCCTGGGTTGCAGGCCAGGTCGCCTGTAGGGGACACAGGAGAGGCAACCACACATTGATGTTTCTCTCTCTCTCTTTCTCCTTCCCTTCCCCTTTCTCTAAAAATAAATAAATAAAATATTTAAAAGAACACAATGAGATACCACTTCACACTAATTAGATTGGCCATCATAACCAAATTAACAAACAACAAGTGCTGGCAAGATTGTAGAAAAAAGGGAGCCCTGGTATACTGTTGGTAGGAATACAGACTGGTGCAGCCACTGTGGAAAAAAGTGTGGAATTTCCTCGAAAACTAAAATTGGACCTGCCTTTTTTTTTTTATTTTTTTTTAAGATTTTATTTATTTATCTTTAGAGGGGAAGGGAAGGAGAGAGGGAGAGAAACATCAATGTATGGTTGCCTTTCGTGCGTCCCCTGCTGGGAACTGGCCTGCAGGGAACCTGCCTGCAACCCTGGCATGTGCCCTGACTGGGAATCGAACCGCGATTGTCTGGTTCGCAGGCCCGTGCTCAATCCACTGAGCTACACCAGCCAGGGCTGGACCTGCCTTTTGACCCTGAAATTCCATTGCTGGGATTATACCTTAAGAACCCTGAAACACCAATTCAAAAGAACCTATCCACCCCAATGTTCATAGCAGCACAATTTACAACAGCCAAGTGCTGGAAGCAACCTAGGTGCCCATCAGTGAATGAGTGGATCAAAACACTATGATACATTTACATGACAGAATACTGTGCAGCAGAAAGAAAGAGCTCTTACCCTTCACGACAGCATGGGTGGAACTGGAGAACATTATGCTGAGTGAAATAAGCCGGGTGGTGAAAGACAAATACATATGATCTCACCTATAAGTGAAACCTAATCAACAAAACAAACAAGCAAGCAACATATAACCAGAGACATGGGGAAAAAGACAAAACTCACAGTAACCAGAGGATAGGGGAGAAGGGGAAAATGGGAAAGAAGAGAAAGGGCCATCAAGGAGCATGTGTAAGAGATGCATGGACAAAGCCAAAAAGTAGTAGGATTGAGGGTTGAAAGTGGGTGTGGTGATGGAGATATGGTGGAAGAAAAATGGAGACAACTGTACATGACCAACAGTAAAAAATTGTTTAAATAATTTTAAACAAGAATTTCCACAGCTGAGTCTGCTTCTCCCATGTTCATTTTACTCTAAGCTCTGAACCTCAGTACATCCTGTAACAAAAAATTTGAGTTTACCAAGGTACCAAACAGAATTTGTTTTCATGAGTAGAGTTTTCCCCAAGTAACTTGAATGATTTGATATGCACACACAGATACAGAGGAGTGAGCGAAAGTAGGTTAATGAGTTAATAATAATAAATAATATAATAATTAGTGAATAATAATGCCAGAACTGTGCTTCCTGTAAACCTATTTTTGCTCACCATTTTTTCCTATTATCTAAAAATTAACACAAATCATTGGAATGAACTTATCAAACATTTAAAAGTAATTTTAGAAGAAAGAGATTAGTAAAACCTAGACTCTCAAGGCTATTGCCATCTCACAAGAAATTAGCAGAGTGTTCTGCCACAATACTCACTTTGTAAATGTGACTTTTTTCCAAAACAACTATATTGGGGGATGATGCAAACATAATGTGACTTTCAGGTTTGCTTATATAGTTTTGTCTACAAGAAATATCAGGTGAACAAAGAAAGTTCCCCCCACTTAAAAAAGTGACATAAGAAAACATAAAACACACACACATTCACATAACTCGAACAGGTCACTGCACGTGTTATGAGCTCATCAATCCACATCTGGTCTTATATATCTTGGTCCAAATCAGATAACCTTCCTTCTGCTATAATTCACAAACTACAACCCCTCTTATGCTCATTGCTAGAAGCCAACTTTAGATCTTTTTCAAGGTCATGTGCAGTGTTTATTGTAATATAGTTGTAAGCCTTGGCCATTTAATATGTAAAAATATGCTGCTGTGTGTATTTTTGTGTTATATATCACTGAGAAAGTTTTGAGTACTGTACGTCTTAACCCTTTCTCCTCATGAGCCTTGTTCTTCAGTGTGCAATTTTGCATAGCATGGTGATTTTTTAAAACCCTGCAATGTCATGCTACAGTAAAAATACAGTCATTGAATTAGAAACAAACTAGCAGGATCTGTGAAAAATGGACGCTACCTGCCTACCCCTTCACTTAGTCTGCAGTGAATGTCGAAGTAGGGAGACCGCTCTCAGGGAAGAGGGAGGGTGAGGAGTCACTGCAGGGAGATACAAAATGATGTGAGTGGCCTGGGCAGCCCTGCAGGCAGGTAGTCCCAGTGCACAGCATCAGACAGAAGTTGACTCCATTCAGAATTACAGGAAAGAGACATTGAAGAAACCATTGGACATGATAACAGGGTCCTTATACCTTTCTGATAATCTCCAAGTGAAAAATAACATTCACATACATCATCCAGGTACATTCAGTGACCTTATATCTCTTTCAGCTACACTGCAAACACTAGAAAAAAATAACATGATTTAATATATATATATTCTTATTAGAAATAATAGAGAAAACTTATCAGTGTACCTTTTGCAAAAATGTGCTAAAACATTTGTGAATAACAATTATAATTAATATTTGTGCATATATAAATATATATTTAGTCATAGCACAGGGCTAGATGCCAATTAATATAAATTTTAAAATCTTGAAGTTTTAACACATGCCAGGTGAAAACAGATCTATAGTTTAGCAGCATACATATTAGCATCATAACTTTTACTTGTTTCTCCATGTTTTGTGTCATTTCTCTAGTTTTTTGGTATATATTTTGGCTTGTGCATTTTACATACATTTCTGAATACATTTCACCATTGTATTATCTATCTTTAAAAAATTATTCTTAGTCTCACCAAGAAAAATATGCTTCAGTAATGAAGCTGTCTTGCTGTATAAGTTTCACTATGAAAATATTTTTTGTAATACATGAATCAGCTCTTACACATTGATAGAGTACCATGTGGGTTATATGTAGTTACATGTATAGTTGAATTTGATCTAACATATTCAACCTAGGTATTGTAAATTATTTCCTGTAAAAATTTCAATCCAAAGACTCAGTCAAAACATTGATAGAACACATGCAGAGAAATAAATTATGCAATATTATTGGATATGTTATTAAAAAGAAAAGGGAAAATAGTCGGTACTTAAGTTTCAGTTTTTTGCACATAGCTATCCAGTTCTCCCAACACTGTTTGTTGAAGAGGCTCTTTTTACTCCATTTTATGTTGCTGCCCCCTTTGTCGAATATTAATTGACTATAGAGACTTGAGTTTATTTCTTGACTCTCTGTTCTGTTTCATTGGTCTATGTGCCTGTTTTTATGCCAGTACCAGGCTGTTTTGATTACAGTGAACTTGTAATACAGTTTGGTATCTGGTATTGTGCTCCCTCCTACCTTGCTTTTCTTTCTCAAAATTGCAGCAGCTATTCGGGGTCATTTATGGTTCCATATAAATTTTTTAAGTGTTTGTTCTATGTCTGTGAAATATAATGAGTGGATAAAAAAAACACAGTACATTTACACAATGGAATTCAATGCAGCAGAAAGAAAGGAGCTCCTACCCTTTGTGACAGCATGGATGGAACTAGAAAGCATTATGCTAAGTAAAATAAGTCAGGCAATGAAAGACAAATACCATATGATTTCACCTTTAACAGGAACCTAAAAAAACAACCAAACAAGCAAGCAAAATATAACCAAAGACACTGAAATTGAGAACAGGCTGACAGTGACCAAAGGGGAGAGGGGAGGGAATTTCAGGGGAAAAGGAGGGGGTTTACAGGAACAAGTATAAGGGACACATGGATAAAGACAAGGGTGGGTGGAAATGGGAGGGAGGTGGGGAGGGTTGGAGAGGTGGGCTGGGATGGGAGTAAAAGGCAGAAAACTGTACTTGAACAACAATTAAAATAAAAATATAAAAAAGGGAAATACATGTAAAATACTGTTTCAGTAATATTCATGTTCAACTATATAATGTCTTGGTTTGCTGTACTGATACAGACTACTCTTCAAAATAACCTTTTAACATCCATTTATGTAACAATTAGTCAACAACATATTTAAGGAATGCCTATCAGAAGCCAATAACTTTTTTAGGGCATAAAACAGAATAAATGGCCTATATCTATATTTATATCTATATCAATATAAATATGTATTTACATGAACGTGTAGAGATATATAACAAATATTTCTTGCCAATTGTGGCAGATGCTATTTATATAAATAATATGAAGAATAAAAAAGACTAGGAAAGGCATCATTAAAAGGATTACATTTGAGCTAAGGACTTGAAAAGATCTCATAAGCCATGAAAATACTTAGGATTCAAGGTTTAAAGCAGAAAATAAAAAATCAATAGCGAAAGCCTTCATGTTGGAAAAGGCAATCTTTGCAGAAAGCTTTGCAGAAAGCTTTGCAGAAAGGAAGCTTGGGACAAACAAGAAAAATTAATAGCAGATGATACCAAAGGGTTAATGAGTTACTATAATTTGTCTTGTAAGACCTTGGGGATTTCAATTGTTTCTGTGTGTTTGTTTGTTTTGGGCTTTTGATATATGTTGGCTTTTATCACTATAATTCTGAGAGCAAGATGGAAAGCCATTGGAAAATTTTGAACCTAAGATTCAAAGGATCTTTCTCCATTATTAAAATGATCACTCAGTGTTTCTTGACTTCTGTCTGACTCATTTATCTCAGCAGGATATTATCAAAATCCATCTATGTGGTCACACAAGGCAGGGGTTCATCTTTTCCTTTGACTGAGTAGCGTTCCACTGTCGATGTGCCTGTCTTCTTCACCCAATCCTCTATCAAAGGGCACTTTGGTTGTTTCCAGGTCTTGGCCACCACCATGTGTAAGTCTGCAACAAATATGAGAGGGCACATATCTATGAAATAAATGTTTTCAAAAATTTCAGGAGGATACCTGGAGGGGTCAAATGGTAATTCTATTTTTAATTTTTGAAGAACCTCAGTATTGTTTACTCATATGTGAAATATAAAATGTAAGGCAACACATGAAAAAATATGAAAAACAAACAGAGACTCAGACATACACAGCAATACGACAGCCACCAGAGAGAAGGGGGTGAGGGGATAGTAACAGGTAAAGGGGCCAAATACGTGGTGGCAGAAGGAGACCTGAAACTGGGTGGTGGGCACACAGTGCAATATACATACCACGTATCATGGCATTATGCACTTAAAACCTACATCATTTTGTTAACCAATGTCACCCTAATAAATTGAATGGAAAAATGATTACTCTATAATGTTGGTAATACCCATATTGTTGGTCAAGATGTTTAATTGAATTTCTGTGATGATAACCCAGGTGATTGATTGTAGTAGCATTTAGATTAAGTTTGTATTGGCATAGATTGTGAAGTGTTGCCAAAAACTTAATATTTTTAAGGTAAATATGGGATGACAGGTAAAAAGAGGAGTCAGAAATAATTCCAAAGGCTTATGACCTGAGCCACTCCAATAATGGAATAGCCACATATTAAGTGGGTGAATAACCAGGAATTAGAAGTTTTGAAGAAGAAATCACACGATTTCCATTTTGGACATTCCATGAATGATACAGCTATTACATATTTATGTGGCAATTTACAAAGAATATTGGCTATCTGATTCTGGACATTAGGTGAGTTCTAGTCTAAAGAAATATTCTACAATCCATTAGCATTTAACAAACATTTAGAGAATTAGTTAACTAAAGAAGTGGGAAGAAAAATGCAAGCCATAAATTGCAGGGAACTCTAAGTTTAAGAATAAGGAGATGATGACAATTATATAGACCAAGAAGAAGTAGTAAGTGAAATTAAAAGAAAATGAAGAAAATTAAATATAATTAAAGTAAAATGAAAAAGGTACTTTATGAAAGAAGATTAGACTTACTCTGTTGAATTTTGCTGCTGAATAAAGTAAGAGTGATTAGATATTAAATGATGAAAAAATACATCTTCAGCAGAGTGGTGGGGAAACACCTAAATAGAGTGTATTGAAAAGAGAGAGTAGGTACAAAAAATTGAAAGAATAAATGAAGATTACACTCTTATCAGTATTGATAATAATTATCTTTCTGGAGAGAAAAACAGAGAAAGGTTATTGAGAAAGAGATGGTTGACCAGGATATCTTTAGTAAAGTAAATAATACCATGTGTACTGAATGACAGTGATACCATGAACAAAAAAGACAGAGGAAAATAGCTGGAACAATATCCATGGGCAATAAGACATGAACAATATGAATGTGAATATATCCTAGAATAAATTAGAAAAAAATTAAATCTTACATACCTAATATAACAGGTGACTATAGATAGACCATAAAGTTTATCTATAGTTACAGAAAGGAAAAAATCTGTAGGATAAGATACCAAAAATAGTGTTTGAAAACACAGATAGGAAATTGTGGAAAGTTTCTTAATAGCTTTGATATTCTCTAGCAAGGGGAGAAGTATAGTTAACAGTAGTGGAGTAGTTGTTATAGAATTTATGAGTGAGGATGAGGTTTAAAACAATCATTTAAAAATTCAGGAGAGTGAATGGAGTAAGGAAGTAGATGAGGATTGGTGAGAGAAAAACCAAATTTTCCAAAGTAGTGATCATGATCATGAAATGGGAGCGCCACCATTGTGGTTGAGCATTCCCTCACCTATATCCAGGTGCATACAGGTAAGGAAGACAATAAGAGCGGTGCTTGCTAGGGTTGAAATTTTGCCAGGTGATTATGAAGACTTCGGAGAGGCAAACACTAGATTGACTTTACTGCTGAGGCTGGGGAATTAAAGTGAGTAGGCAGAGACATTAGGACAAGGAAAAGGTGAGTGACACATCAATATACCCAGAGATCTGTGCATCACCGCAAGGACAAAGGAGAGTAGAGTCAGTAATGCAAGCAATATGTGACAAAATAAGTTTGTGGTGGTTGGGGCATAGGATTCTCAAAATTGGGATTCTGTTGAAATATCGTTAAGGGAAACTTAATTATGGCCACTGCTTTAATGAGAAACATTTTTATGAAATACAATAAATAATTTTATTACATTTACTACATACCAGACAATGCTAGTGTAATATATATATATATATATATATATATATATATATATATATATAAAATTTCCACAAAAACACTGTGAGTTAGATGAATCTATTAGGCAGATGAGCAACTGAAACATGGAGGGATTAAGTAACCTGCCCAAGCACACATGACTGTGTCATAACAGAGGTGGATTTTGGACCTAGGAAACCTCATTCCACATTCTAAACTTGTAGTTGACTATACGAGGGAAGAGTGGAAGTACAGGAGTTGGCTGGTCAGTGTTTCAGAAATGTCATCTATGTGGCTTTAGAAATTCCTAAGACTTATGTCAGGATGTTGGAGGTGCACAGATGGTAAAGTTAAGGGGGCAGTTGTGATTTGGGGATCAGGTGACAATTACCTAAGGAAGGCAGTTCTAGGAATACAGGAAGGAGACCAGACTGAAAGCAGTTAGGAGAACAATAGTCCCATCTGCAGACCTGATGATAGAAGAGATTTCAGATTTTTCAGCAGGGAGTGCCATTGAGGAAGGGTTGGGTTGTAATGAAGGAGCCTTAAGCAAAGAGGTTGAAGGTATTAGTATGTTGCAATTATGTTTAAAGGACACAGTTGAAAGGTTTGAATGTGGGAAAGGTGGGAGATAGGATCAGAAAAAAGAAATTTACTGATTTAAATATACAATTATGGTTTAGAGATTGTGAGATATATTGCATGAATGTGACCATCATCAAAGATAGAAAAAATTGCAATTGGATTCTTCTGCTATTGTGTAAAGGAATTAGAGTAAATATTAATATTGTAATATAACTATGTACTTGGAAACAATTTGATTTTTGAAATGGGATTGGCAACCTGAACCATGATATATCCATATACAGAAATATATGAAAAAATTACAATCATTATTTAAAAACATTATCATACAAGGAGATGGTCATGATTCAATTGTAATATTCAGCATGTAAATTTTAGTATACAGAGTATAGTTCTGATATATACTAATAAAATATATTTATGTAATATACAAGTATATCTATTCATAAGTATTAATAAATATATCATTTATATAAAAGTAATAACAAAGCCAATATATGCACACATGTAATGTGTAAACGAGTTCATTATGGGTTCCTACATTTAGCACTGCGAAGTTGGATATGGTAATTCCTATTCTATTTTCCCACCTTTAGGTACAAAGATAATTCTCACTCAGCCAGCCAAAGCTCTAAATGTAATGGAGAATAATGCATGTAGGGACACCTCTCTAGAAGCATACACTAAAACATGATGGGGTACTGTATGTGACACCTCAAAATAATGGATCACTTTAGCAAGGAATCTCCTCCATGTACTTGAATTAGATGAGCAATTAAAATAAGGTGTGTGCCTGTAGCAATAAAATGTTGTTTACTGTGATATAAGGAATCAGTGCTAGCACCTACAGACCTGAGAACCCTTGCATTATACTTAACTGACTGAGTCGATGTGCTCTGCACATTTTAAAACAATCTTCCTGTGCTGCTAGAAAGAAAAAAAGAAAAGAAAGGAAGGAAGGAAGGAAGGAAGGAAGGAAGGAAGGAAGGAAGGAAGGAAGGAAGGAAGGAAGGAAGGAAGGAAGGAAGAAAAGAATGCTGCATAGACCACATTCGGCTTCCCCGGTCCCATAACCCTGAAATAAAATCACCCCAGCAAACTGCTTCACAGACAGGAAGTTCCTACACTAATATCAAGAATTTAAGAGTTTAACAGCAGGATGAGGATGGAGAAGGATGATTCTCTGTCGGATCAGATATTTGCTTGATGTATGTAGAGTAGAAAGGACTAGTGCGGAGGGAGGATTTTTCCTTCACAGAGTTTAAAAGAGGAAGCGATGTGGTAAAAAAAAAAAAACTGTTTTCTGTAGGAATAAAACATCGCCTCCTGCATTTCACAAGAATAATAGCCTATGAGTAGTTATGACCCTCAGAATTTCAAACAATGTCAGTCTGTAAGTTCTTGAGTCAGTGCATGTTATTTTTTGTCTAAATGATGAAAAGTGTGTTTCAATAATGTGAGCATTTTATAGTTGAGGTCTACATTACACTGGTATTTAATGCTGTGATAGCTGTGGGGTGGGGTAGTGAATTAATAATTCACGTCACAGTTAAAACATCACTCATGTTACACACTCTGTAGATGCGGGCTTCGCCCAGTTTCTAATTTAAAGGACCAAAATTACTTGTATCCCCATAGTGGAAGCGTTTCCGTTTCTAGGTCTAAAATCAATTACTCTTGGCACAGAGTAATTAAATGAATTAATTAGATGTTGGTTCGAATTAGACCACACTTCCTTCAGAATATTCTTGCACCAAAATTTAGCTATCAGCCCTCTTTGTAGATGTCTTTCCTGCTTTTCCAGTTGTTTATGGAAAAACAACACTTGCTATATGAGAAAATAATTATTGAATATTTCATTGTTTTCCCCTCCTAGAAGCTGAGAGGTTTTGTACAAATTTGAATTCAGAAGAAATACACTGCCCGTCTGTGTCGGCTGGCAATTCCAGTAGGCAGGTTAATTCCATTTCAATTATTTTAGCACATACTGTAAATTGATTTAAATTTCTCTTGATATAGTTCTGAATTACTTTGCTGTTCTCCAGTTTACTGTATAAGATAATTTTTGCCTAATACTTTTGCATTAGTTTATGATTTTCTTAAATCCTTATTCGAACTGATAATGCAGTTATGGCCTTTGAAGATTTTGAAGTCTTATGCCGTGAGGTAGAAAAACCAGAATCAAATCAAATCACCATAAAGAACAAGGCTGCGGCCATTTCCCGGGAGTAAATATGCACTGGTGTATATGACTAAAGGGATTTCAGGGGTTTATTATGTTTCGCTATTTCATTATATTTAAGTGCCTATGGACATACTCATATCCTAAAGTAAATTTATTTCTCCTTTCCAAAGTATATATATATATATATATATATATATATATATATATATATTTGTCATCTAAGAGCAGAGTTGATGAAGGCAAAGTCATACAGCTTGGCACTCACCTCCTAGCACCATTCAAGTCAAATGAGATGCACACCGGCCACCGTCAGTCGAAACTGCTCCAAGCTGAACTAAGGGGATGTTGCTCCCCAATCTCACCTGTGTGGGCATTTGCAGGCGTGCATGTGTTGCAAAGGTTGGAGTCCGTGATCATAATGTTCTAGAAACATAATGTGGGCACAAGTTACCCCACTACTCAGTGCAGCATCCCTCAAAGAAAACCTTTGGGGCTTGTATCCATTTGTGGATAATTCAGTAGCTTTGGAATATGCTCTGGATTATGTACACACTAAGCAAGCTCTTGACTCGTGTCCACTTCAGTGTGTTAGACACCACCCCTCACACGGTCAGGCATGGGCCATCATTAAATCTCTGAGTCAGTCTTGCTCAGCTTCTGAACCCTTTTCTTCCTTCATCTTCAAGTGCGCTTATTTCACCTAGATTACGAATTGTGTAGAAAAAAAATCTTATGTTCATTCTCAACCTGTATACATGACATTAACTAAACGACAGAAATCAAAACTTAAGAAAAGAGAAGTCAGAGGTACGATCAGCGCACCAGGGATCCAGAGTCACTTGGATCAGGGCAGTGAGAGACCTCAAACAGTCCAAGTTCAATTCACAGTGCTCTTGTTTGCACTTGTCAGCCGCAGGGTATTTCCAGAGCATGGTCTCACTGCACCCGATTTTAGACACTGAGGAGAAAGAAACTGCCCAGGTTCAATCAAGTGTTTCCTCCTGGATCAGTCAGTCACAGTTAGGAATGCCCTGGTCACAAATGTGACCCCAGGTCTGCCACAAGAGACACTACGGTTAATGTGAGACACACTCTCTAAGAAATGCCTTTTTCTTCAACTGCATAGATAAGTGCTAGTAGCTCTTAGCAGCCACCATTTAAGGGGTTAATGATATACTAAAGCATAGTTAGAGGTAAGTACAGAATGAGGCAAAAGTAGATTTACAGTTCTTCATATGGAAAATAATACAGTAACTAAGAAATAATAATACAAGAATAAACTCTGTTTTGTGTACTCACAACTGTAAACCTACTCTTGTCCCACGCTGTGTAATGAGAGTAGCTATATGGAGAGAAAAATACAGTTTATTTATTTTAATTGAGAACCTTTACAATACATCTCATGAAACCAGTCCTCACTGATAATTTTTCTAATCAAAATATCAGTGAAAACCTCAGAACAACAGAGGTCCCTTCTTGCCCCAATTCCCACCCACTTTGACATAAAACCCAGTAAAAAAGTCTCAATTGCCTTTCTAGTGCTCCTTACTTAAACGTTTATTTGTTGAGACATTCCTCCTAATCTCTAATAAATAAACATTCTTTAGTCCAGACAGAATGTTGTTTTCAACCCAGTTAAGGAGTGAGTGGAACATTCCCTGGCTGGTGTGGCTCAATGGATTGAGCACCAATCTTCAAACCACAGGGTCTCTAGTTTGATTCCCAGTCAGGACACATGCCTGGGTTGTGGGCCAGGTCCCCAGTGGGGGGACATGTGAGAGGCAACCACATATTGATGTTTCTCTCCCTCTCCCTCTCTTTTTGCCTCCCTTCCACTCTCTAAAAATAAATGAATGAAATCTAAAAAGGAGAAGGAGGAGGAGGAGGAAGAGAAGGAGGAGGAGGAGTGAGTGCAACAAACACAGTGTCCAAATATTGAAGAAACAGCATATAAGAGATTCCTAGGCCAACCAGAATGTACCTAATTTCACTGGGTCAAACTGAACTTAAATACTTTCAATGACTAAAGCAGAGATTCCATTGGTGCAGCTGGAAGTAGAACATGCAGTTCAGAGGGAAAAACAAAACAAAACAAGGGGGACAGAGGTGTTTTGTTTTGTTTTTCCTCGATAACAAGCAGGATAAATCTGTGTGGTGAGCCTATGTCTATAAACATTGGTGGATTTGGCATAAGATTCTGCATCTTGAACAAAAGATTTGAGACTAGTTTGTGTGTGTGTGTGTGTGTGTGTGTGTGTGTGTGTGTGTGTGTGTGTGTAAAGAAAAGAAATAGAATACCAATTTTTAGAAAGGTGTTTTTTAGTGATGTAGGGAGGCCTATTTTTGGTAGCCTGTGGGGTTCTTTTGCTGGCTGACTCATGTCTTGTATTATTCACTGCTTCTGGAAGCCTGTGTTTCTTCCTGTTCCTTTTTGGTGTGATATTCACTGAATAGCCAAGGGCAAACTATCATTTTAACAAGGCTTGTCACATACCAAGATGCTTACATTACAATTTAGTGTGTATGCAAAAGATATGTTGACTTTATACATGTGTATATTTGTTCTACATGATTATAGATAGCTTAGTTTTCTTAACAGATCACCTATTTATAGGTAAGGGTAAGGTTTTAAGGATGCCTCATGATGCACTGGGAAAGATAAACAGTGTTATGTCCTAAAAGACAGACTAATTTTTACTAAATAAAGTTTTTTTATAATGATGCCATACCGTGTCTATGTAAGATGCATTATAAGGATACAATACAACCTCACATGCTAATTTAATGAACTTAACCAATCTAAAAATTTAAGTGTGACTGAGTTTCTTAACAGAATTTTTAAAATGCCTTACCCACTTTAACAGCCAGCCTTTCCCACTTAACCACTTGCAGGACCAGGTTACCAGAGCCCCCTTGCCTCAGTAAATGAAATCACACTGATTGGTGTCCCAGGTACACCAAAGGCCTGTAGCAGGTCAGCTCCCTCCTGCATGGCCATGAACCTCTGCTTCCACTGCTTGACTTTTATGCTTATGAATAACAAGATATCTTTATCTCAAAGCTAATGTTAACACTTGCTCTTAACACTACATCAATGCCATTTAAACATTATGAAAACAAATGAAGATACATCTGAAGTAGAAGTGGTTTATTATCTTAATGTAAACCATTTTTTGTCATTTTGTAAGGCAACAAAAAACAAGGGAAAATATTAGGTGTGGGCAAGATAACTGTGAAAAATTGGAATGTAAAAATATAATAGATTTTTATTTGTTATATATACACGGGTGTTTTCAAATTTTCTTTGCAGAGTAGAGAAACTAAGCTCAGAAATAATAAGGATGTATAATGGGTGCATTTCACGCAATGGTGATAACATCAAATGCCATTTGGCCGTCCTGTACTGGAAGAAAGAAAAAAACGGCCTTCATCACAAAAAAGTTGGGTAATAAATTACATAAATTCATATGCACAGATGTGTGCAAGTGCACACACTTATGCACAGCATGCTTGCTTAGCTAAATAAATTTTTTATTTACTTCATTATTTAAAAAACTGAACAAATAGGAATTTACTCTATTTGACTCAAATATTTACTTCTATTTGACTTAGTCTTTGCAGACACAGAAAGAAAAAAAAAAACACCCTGCATCCTGACTTCACTCACCAATTACTTTTTTAGGAGGCCAAGTTAAGAGCTGTCAAGTTGCTACCTCAGGTAAGAAATATATAAAAGCTATACTGGTTGTTTTTAAAAATTGAAAAGTGAATTGTGTTATCTCTGGTTTATATCTCTTATCACTAATGTTATATTGAAAAGTGAAGTGTAAAATTGTAGCTCAAAGAACAATAGCTCCCATTACACTTAAGTCACTATGTCATGAAATCTTGTACATTCGAAGGTAGTGGCTTTTTATTTTTGCTAGGCATGGGTACTCTCACAAAGAACATGAAAGCACATAGGAACAGAAGACATTTTTTTCTTGAGAATTCAAGAGAGACTGTGTTCCAACATCTGTCAGTTTTTAACAGCACATTTTTTCCTTTATCCATCCTTCATATGGAACACCACTGTGCACTGCTACATTGTACTTTAATGGTGTCAGAGCAAAACTTGCAACCGACAATGTTAAACAGGCAGGGGAGGCTTCATTCAAAAGGAGGGAGACCAGAACAGAGTCCGAACTCAACTCGACTGGGAAGATGAGCGAGGGCTTGAAGAGCTGGAGTGAGGAAGAGATCATAAACCATCTGTGTTCAGTTTCTCAGGAAGAAACACTACACTTTGTCAAATCTTTGTTATAGGGGTGACGTGCCCGGTAAAGTAAGGCTCCTACCTTTCCCATCGCTGAGAGGTAGGGGCGCTATCTTCCTTGATCTTTATGTTTCAAAAGGATGACTTCCAGGTGCTTGAGAAAGATGTGCCTGACTTTTAGAATTGACAAGGGGCTTTCAGGTATATTTACATATGTCTCCAAAAGACAGAGACAAAAATTTACAGTTGCATGTATTCAAATTTTTTTAAATTTTATTTAGTTATTTTTCAAGTACAGTTTTTTGTCTATTTTTCCCATCCCAGCCTCCCCCGCCCCTTGCTCCCCACCTCCCTCCCATTTCCACCCCCCAAAATTTTTTTTAAAAATGCTCTCAGAAAAGACAGGTGAAGACTTGCAGTCAGGAAGCAGCCTATATGAAGTCAAGTTGAAGGGAACATCCAGGCTGCCTCAGTGAATCTTACAATGTGGCTATTATGAACTAAATTATTGGATATTTAACTGTATTTTAGTTCAGGTAAATTTAAATTTAATTAGCCACATGTGGTTTCCTTATGGTTACTTGCTCACATTTTTAGTGTGTGGACATATTTATGACTTAAAGACCATCTGCATTCCTAGAGTCTTCTTTCAATAAACATAATCAGAAAAGAAACAAAAATGAACCTAATCTTACAGATATTGCAGTTAAATTATTTTTATAAAGAAACAAAAAATGGCAAAAAGAAAAATAGAATGGGATGAAGAAAGGGGAGGAAGGGAGAGAGAAGGAGAAGGGAGGAAGGAAGGAAGGAAGGAAGGAAGGAAGGAAGGAAGGAAGGAAGGAAGGAAGGAAGGAAGAAAAGGAACCATGAATATAATAAAATGCCGAAAATTGTGAACACACTACACCCAAGTGGATTTATTAAAAAATGCATGAATGTTTCATCACTTGGTCACTTGTCAATATAATATCATTTTACTATATCAAAGAAGGATAATATGTGAGAGGTGGGATAAAACTCCTTCTTAAAAGACATTAAATTCTAGGGAAGAAAAGCTCAAGGTAGAGAGTCAGGAGATTCAGGTTCAGGCCATGGCTTGGCTGCCCCCTTGCTATGTGTGTGACCTTGAACAATCCGAGTTATATCTCTGTTCCTAAATCCTTATCTTTAACATTGAAGTGGCAATAGTGACTGCTTCACTGAGGTCTTTAGAGGTTCAAAGTTCTAATGCATTTAATGCACTTTACTGAGTATCTGACAAATGTATATATATATATATATATATATATAATATTATATATAATAAGCATATATATATCTCATCACATCGTATTATACTATTATAATACATTAATTGCTTCCTACTTCAGTGTGAGCTTTCCCCAAGGACATTTTGTGTTTTCCTCTCTTCTTCGATCATGGGCAACCACATTCATTACCAACACATTCCTTTTCAAATTTGTCTGGCAAATCTCAGTTGCAGCTTACATCTCTAAAAAGTCTCAGCTTCATTTGCGCCCTGTGTTACCTATCTACTAGGTTGTACTTAGAGAGATCACTCCATCAAATGTAATAAAACTTCCACCATGATCCCCCTCACCAGTAAGATGTACATTTACTCATGTATGTTCTTTGTCACCTTCTCTTCTTTTGCCCTCCCTCTATTTGAATTCGATATTTCATCTTGTCTTTCCCAGACTACAGAATTTACCTCTGACTTTCCAGTTTCCCAATTCACCATTCATTCTTCAACATATCTGCTGAGCTCTTTGAGATGTTCAACCCTTCAGAATCATCATCTTGCATCTCTTCATTTTGATGGCCTCCCTGTCGTCTCTGGCCACAGCCCAAACTACTATATTTCCCAAACAACCCAGGTTTTTTTTCTCAGATTATTGTCTTTATATGCACCAGTCTCTTTTCCTTGAATCACCTTTGATCCTTTCCATCTGGAAAAATACTGATTTTTACCTTCCTTCAGACCCAACTGAACTGTTTTCTCCCGTATGAAAATGTCTCTGTCTACCCCAAACCATTGTAGCTCACTTCCCCCATGATACTCACAAAGGCTAACTGCAATGTCTTTTAAAATTATAGATGTTTCATGTTTTTTTCCCCCGAGTACAGTGTGAGCTCCCAGTAGTTACTGATTCCTTAACATCTGCACATTCCTACAATGGCTTTCCTCAACTGACCTGTATATACGTGGCTAGTATCTTGAAATATGTATATTATTTAGGAAACCATGCTTCTAAAGTTCATTTCATTTGGATAATATATAGCTTATTAAAAAAGGCTTTTAAAAATATGTTACCTTCAATTATGAAAATAAGATCAACTAAGTTATGTAATAACTTAGTATAGATACTTGTTTAATAACTAAAATTGAATCCAACACATTAAGTTTTTAAACAGCTTAATTTAAATATGAAATAACTTGTATTTGATTATTTTAACATTTCAGACATTCTTTAAAGAATTGAATGTTCACATTCACTTTGTCTAACATGCTCTAGCATTTTAGAGGATAGATCGCCCTCTGGTGGAAATTTTGAGTCCCAACTAAAAATTCTAACGATGTTCAGCTTGTCTATGTTGCTATGAGCAACTTAGTAAGAATACTGGTTGCACAGCAGAATATATATTAAGTTAATGAGCTGAAATATAATGGAAAATAAAAGCAAATAAGTTTTAAAAATAGACAAATGTGTTCTTGCTTGCCATAACCATTCACTTGTGTAACAATAAATTTAATACTGTGAATCTTATGAAGACCATAAAAACTCAACAAATAGAGCAATAATCTATTGGTGACTGACTTCTTTAAAGCACTTTTATCATAAATCATACACCAAAATTTGTTTTTGCTGATATCACACTATTTTAAAAGTCTTTAAAGTTCAATAATTTTTTTCTTTTATTAAGGCTCATTTACAAACATTTTAAAGCCGATCGTACCCATTGCTTCTAAAGGGGTAAATTATTGAGAATAACTCTAGAGATTGGAGATTTTCTATGATTCATGGCTGCTGATCATATCCTCAGAGCAATTATTGATGCCACCTCAAAAGGCAGAGCATTTTTTACCCAGTAAGAGTGGTGTATTTGGTGCATACTTTATATTTTTAGAAAATTAAAATTTAAAACTATCATAATAGGAAGTTTTATAAGACATTCTCCACTTGGCAGAGATGATATATGAGTCCAAATATACAACTAAATTGCACAGAGCCCTTGAGGACACCAAAAAGCAGAATGTGTAGGGGAACAAGGGTTACCTTGTGAGGTAGAAGAGATCAAGAACCCCCCACCAGTTCAGTGGCTTATTAACTGTATGGTCTAACAATAGCAACACATATCATAGTGTTAGATTAATATAAATATTAGTACTTATAAGCCATCATGCATAGCAGTTTCATATCACATATTCTTAAATACTTACAACACTCATATGATCTAGGTTCCCTTATCATCTGAATTGTATAAATTCAAAACTAGGTCAGAGATACAAAACAACTTTTCCAAGTTCGAAGAGCTGGTATGTGCCACAGGTAGAAAATTAAAGCAGAATGCCTGAGGTTGGATTTGCCAACTGAAAAACATCATCATAATCATAATTTTTAAATTCAAGATTTTTATTTCTTGTGCAGTTAAACTGTAATTAATAAGTTTATTTATTGTAAGATCAATTAAAGAGTTATGAAATTATTTTCTGGATATTTGTTTTAGTAGACTTCTATGAGACATAGATAACATAAGCTAGAACTGTACTGTAAAGAAGAATCCAGAAAAATGCTTATTTCAAATAAATTGAAACAAGCCTTAGCCATTTTTATGGTTAGCACTGTAGAAACCTCCAGGTATTAAGTTATATTTATAATAGCTTTCTGTAGCTGAGGTGGGAGTAAGCCTTCTCCCAAAATAGTGATCATGATCTCTTTAACTTCTTTGAATTATATCACCTAAGAATCCATATGTAAACATAATCTGGTTGTGCCTGTTTTTCTTATTTACTACATTGTATATTCCTTGATGTCTTGTTTGTTTTAGTCAATGTTTGTGAAAATTATCTACCATTATATAAATGTTCAGTTTATTTTCATTGCTCTGTGGTAATTCATTGTATTCATTTGAAATAGTTTAATTGTTTTTATTATTATTGATAGTTTCAGGTTTTCCTCCAATTTATTTCTTAGACCTGTTATAAAACAAGGCAGTGGGATTTCTGAGCCATAAGTTATGCACATTTCCAATGTTGCTCTATATTTTTTAATCCAATTTTTGAAATGACTACTCCAATTTACTCTTAGCCAGAGAGTGACATCTATTGTTTTGCTTTTATTTATTTATTTATTTATTTATTTATTTTTTACATCAAGTAAATTTTTTTTTTTTAATTTGGTTACTTTTCAAGTACATTTTTTTTCCCTCTTCCCCCCCCCGCCCGGTCTCCCCCCTCCCTCCCGTTCCCCCCCAGTCCTCATCTCTGTGTCATTCATACTTGTTCCTCAAACTCCCTCCCCCTTTTTCCCCTTAAGTTCCCTTCCCTCTCCCCTCTGGTCGCTGCCCACTTGTTCTCTATTTCAGCGTCTTTGTTTTTATTCTGTTTGCTTGTTTGTTTTATTCTTTAGCTTCCTGTCACAGGTGAGATCATATGGTATTTGTCCTTCAATGCCTGGCCTATTTCACTCAGCATAATGCTTTCCAGTTCCATCCATGTTGTTGCAAAAGGTAGTAGCTCCTTCTTTCTCTCTGCTGCATAAAATTCCATGGTGTATATGTACCACAATTTTTGTATCCATTCATTTACTGATGGGCACCTAGGTTGCTTCCAACTCTTGGCTATTGTAAATTGTGCTGCTATGAACATTGTGGTGCATAGGTTCTTTGAAATTGATGTTTTAGGATTCTTGGGGTATAATCCTAGCAGTGGAATTGCTGGGTCAAAAGGCAGGTCAATTTTTATTTTTCTGAGAAAATTCCATACTGTTTTCCATAATGGTTGTACCAGTCTACAATCCTACCAACAGTGAACTAAGGTCCCCTTTTCCCCACACCCTCTCCAACATTTGTTGTTTGTTGCTTTGTCTATTATAGCCATCCTGACTGGTGTAAAGTGGTATCTCATTGTGGTTTTAATTTGCATCTCTCTGATAGCTAACGATATTGAGCATCTCTTCATGTGTCTCTGGATGTTCTGTATGTCCTCTTTAGAGAAGTGTCTGTTCAAGTCCTTTTCCCATTTTTTAATTGGGTTCGATGTCTTCCTAGAGTGGAGTCGAGTAAGTTCTTTGTATATTTTGGAGATTAAACCTTTGTCTGAGGTATCATTGGCAAATATGTTTTCCCATACAGTTGGTTGTCTTTTTAATTTAATACTGTTTTCTTTAGCCATGCAGAAGCTTTTTATTTTTGCTTTTTGACGTTGTGGTGACTGTGTTAATTTGCCTTTCTTTGAGGTCAATGAGGTTGACACTTTTTCACTGCATTTGTTGCAGCTCTAATAGACAGGTATAGATAGATAGAAAGATAGATAGACTCGATCTCAAGAAATGACCATGAAGAAATGGTTAGAAATGGATTGCATTCTATTCAATGTCTGATTACCCAGTGGCACATCTGTTTCTGAATTAATCTCTTCTTGTAACGCATTGCCTAACCCAGTAAAACCTTGCTGCCACTCATATTGCACTTAGCAAAGTACTGGAAGGAGATCAACTTGGAAACAAATGTGCCGTTGAGTACCTGGAAATGAAATAGAAAAGAGCAAAAAGGTTTAGAGACTTCAGCGCTTTTTTTTTCACAAAAAAACATATAAAATAATACTAAGAAAAACTTAGGTTACTTAGAATGAAAAACTTTGGCTACTAAAATAATATTGCAAAATACTTTGGCTACCAAGAATGATTAAGAAAGACTTTGGTTACAACCATTCTATGAAGATCAAATTAAGGATATTAATAATTAATATCCTGTAATTAATTATTCATAATAATTTTGTGTTTATTAACATAAAATAAGTATGGTCAATAAATTTACTCAACTGTGAATGACTGTGAATTCACTCAACTGGGAAAACTGTGACATTAGGGAAAATATTCAAGAATTGTCTGTACTTTTTCCTCCAAAATCTGATAGAATCAAGGACTCTGAAAGTAAGTGAAGAAAGAAAGACACATGGACACAAAAGAAGCAGAAAAATAATGAAGACTAAGGCATTTGTCTAGAAAAGAACTATGAGTGTTAATTGGTGCATAAACTTGCATACAACTGAATAAAATCTTAATATAAAGGGTGGGGCAAAGGTAGGTTCACATTTGTGAGTACATGAAACACAGAGTTTATTCTTATGTTATTTTCCATCCTGTAGGCCCACTTTTGTCCCACCCTGTATTTTTAAGAGAAGTGAACTACCATGAAAACCAGGAATCTGGATATAGCTTGTCTCTGTATCTGGGTATCTGTAACTACCTGTGATCTAATGCTTTATAAGCACGAGTTAGGTGGCTGAAACTTCTTACCTACTATGGAGGCCACTCTGTATACTTTACATGTGATTAGAGCAACCTTGGTGGGGAGGGAATAACCCTGTTAGAACGTGGAAAACACCATTCACTATAGGATAGAGTTATAGTTCCCAGGTTATATTACAGAATCACTCTGGGTAACAAACTCTTTGATTTTTTCTTTAACTGTAACACTTTAAAAATTAGTAAAACATACGTAAAATTGACCATTTCCACCATTTTTAAGTTTATAATTCAGTGGCATAAGTTCTTTTAAAATGTCATGTAGTAAAAATAAGTAGCATAGATGGTAGGTAGAAAATAGATAGGGGGAGGGCAAGAATGGTAGGGGAAATATAGAATCCAAAGAACTTGAGACACATGGTCATAAACTAAAGGGGGGAATGGTGGGGGGGTGCAGGGTCGAGGGGAATGAAGGGGGGAATAGAACAACTGTAATGGCGTAATCAATAAAATATATTTAAAAAATAAAATAAAATGTTGTGTTGCCATCACTATTTTCAAAAAATACTTTATCTCCTTTTAGTTCTCTATGAATCCATTAATTCTTTTGTTCTTCTATTGTTCCTCTTCCAAGATGGTAGTATTCATTTTTGTTTTATTGTCTCAGTTACCTTGAGTCCAATCAATGTGTGTGTGGGGGGGGAAATAACTTTTCCTTACTATTTATTAGTCTTTGGATCCAGGGTGAGCTCCCATCATTGGGTGAAAAATTTGGATTATGTTCCTTGAGAAAGGAGTGAGTGCATTTTGCCTGGGTGAGGAATAGCAAGCTGAACATCTAGGGAGTAGGCAGGTTGACTGTGGTAAACTTCGATGTTGTTCGCAAAATCTTTTCAACATTTTTCTTTGCAGCATGATAGAATCACACACCCTTAGCCTTTTTTTTGAAATTTGCTGTGGCCATGTGACTTGTTTCGGCCAATGGAATATATACATGGGTGACACATGCCTTGTAGGATAAGAATCTTTAAGAGCCGATTTGTAATTTACCGCATTTACTGCCTACTACTATGGTGTTCCTGTTCAAAATACATGTTAACGGATGGAGTCCCTGTTAGCTTGAATCCCTGAGTGCCTCTGTGTAAGATGTACAATGCATTTAAAATGTATATTTTTGCTGTTAAGCAAAATTTTGGATATATGTGTTATCACATTATTTTTTCTACTTTGATTGTTACTACACAATTTTTTAAATCAGTTTCTATAGTGTTGTTCCCCTGGCTAATTGTCTTAGATTAAAGAATCAGTAAATATCAGGACTCCTTGTTCCTACTTCCCGCTGCTGTTGTATCCCTTCCGTATTTTAACTGTGTCCATTTTAAAGGTACTGCATGTTATTTTAAATAGTTCAGGCTTGTTAAAATGTATCCATGTATGTACCGCTTTCAGCATTCTTTACTTCTTAACCTCCCGGGGCATTTTCATCAGAAGTTCCACTCCTGGTGACCGAAGTGCAGTCTTACTGAGTAATCAGTTCTGATGCGGACCTGCTAGGAGCGGTGTAGATTACCCATTCTTTGCTTGAAGTGAAATTACAGCTAAACTAATTTTTCATAATGCATTCAAGCTGCTTCTATCAAACATCAAAAATAATGGTAGGATTCTGTTATTAAAGACAAAGGAACTTGATTTGTTACTTATTCTTTATAAAAAAATTAGGGTAAAATTGACGTAGTTTAGCAGAAAGATTGGGAAGAATTTGAGAGTAATTTTTAGTTGCGTCTTTCACAAGGTATGCAAGACCACTTTGAATAAATTAAGAAAATGCATTCTGAAGGTTAGGCCATGCATGCTGAGAAGGACATTTTTACTTAAGAATTACAGTTGGATGATTCTAGATCAAAGATTTAAAAGAATGACTTGGAAGAAGTTCTCCAGGGCTAATTAATTCCTGTGTGTTATGAGGAAATAAATGAAGTTGCAGCTTAATGATCTTTTTCCTCCAATAACCTCATCTGTGCTGCAAGCTATCTACCTGCTTGATAATAGCTACATGCGTGCTGGTAGTTACAACTGAACACTTTTACCTCTTCTGGGTTTTGTTTTAACTGAAGGGGATAGAATCCAATGATCTTGGTAAAATGTGTGCCCAGTAGTTAAAGCCCAGATACACAGATGTCTACTTACACAGTTAACCGTAGAAAGTAAATGAAATGAGATTCACTTTTTTCCTAAGGATGTATTGTAAAGAAGATAATTCTAATGGTAAGGACAAAGTTTAGCATGCAAGTAAGAGTTTTTTTGTTTTTTGTTGTTATTTATTTTCTTATTAATTTCCCCCCTCTGGAAATAAAGCTCTATTTTCATTATTTTTCAAAATGATCTGGTTTGCATTCCCAGAATAAATGCCAAGTCTTTTGTGTTCTAATATTATCTCTAAACTTTCCATTATATTTAAAATTTCATTTCTCATCATATTATTTAGAACAATTTTGCCTTGCCCAGTTCATCAAGTGTAATATCATATAACAATTATAAATCATTGTGCTGTAATACTAATGCACCACTTAATGTACAGAAGAAAATGAAAGTGTGTTATTTTTAACTTGCCAGCAGTTGACTATTTTTCGGTGAAAAAATTAAAATTCATTTGTGAAGATGGATTACACTTTCTTTTTTATAAGGAGTCAAATCTATTAAGCCAAAAAGTACCAAATGAGTCCCATGATGCTGTAAGCGCTATTGCAACCCCCTGGCCTTAACTGTAGTGAAGAATTTCAGCACAATGAGGAGCTACTCTGCTCAGCATACTTATGTGAAAATTTGTCCTGGGTATTAATTGTATTTTTACAGATTAGTGAGTTGAGCCGATAAGCAGAAATAGGAGGGAAATCTCACTTCTTTTCCTTGGTCCAATTCCTGTCATCGGAAAGGCTAGGTTACAGATTAAGGAGAGCCGTCAGTGGGTCAGGGGAACTGTTGGTGGGAAGGCCAGGTGGTCCATGACAAAAAGGTGGCCAGTGAGACTATAAGCAGAGGTGATCAGGTCCAGAGCATCTCTAGTTGGTGTCAGTGAAGAACTTCAGGGACCAATGTTGTCTAATATCCAATATAAAGGTTTCAGTTTTTGAATTGTATTTTGCATCTGTTGACCAGAAACCTTTAGGTAAGGTTTTGTTAAAACTCATGACACTAACATTTGAGCGAAATTACCTATACCTATACTTGGGTTGAAATGGCATTCTTTATCACCAAAGAGGGAGGAGCTAGTTAATAAATGTCCAGTGGACATTTGTGGAATCTCAAGAGTTATTTGAGGATTAACAAAAATTTTGAAAGGCTAGAAATTTTGGAAATGCTTTATTATGTCATCAGTGATCTATTTCTAAACTCTAATATCATGATCAATCTGAAATACATTATTCAAAATCCTCCCTTGCTTGCCATCACTATTGTTCTATTTGTCATATATAGACACACATATATATGTGCATACATATATGTTATACTTATGCTACATTTATATATGCACACATCATACTCTGTTATTATACTATAGTGAGAAAAATCTATTCTATCTTCCAGTAATTTTTCTATTTTAGTCTCAAAAATCTGTGCTCACTTAATTATTTTCATTATTTTTGTCATATTGGCGCTTTGCCATTTATTTTAGCTCTAAATAATTTGATTTAACTGGAATCTCTCACTCTCATTTTTTAAAATTTGACATCACACTTTATCATTGCTACAACATTCTTATTTGTTTATATAAAATTCATTGATTCTATATTAATTCCACTAAGATCCCTTTGTTATTTGACCAGTCGGAATAGGTTAGGTTGGCTTCAGGAACAAGGGACATGCAGAAGTTCTTCCCCAAATCTCCCCTTCAGTGGAGGAAATTTTCTGCAACCCAGAGTTACTACTGATCTCAGCATCAGAGAGCCTCATTTCCAAGGTTGTGTCCACAGCTGTCTGGACAAAGAAAGATAATCTGTACGATCTTACCCCAGACATGATCCAGACTGGAGATTACACCAGAAAGTTAATCCGTACAATCTTACACCAGAAATGGCATGATCCAGACTGGAGATTTCTCATACTGCTTTCACTTGGAATTCATAGCCCACATCCAACTGAAATGGGTCCAGAAGTCCAGTCTTCCACATGAGCCCAAAGGAGAGAAGTCTTGCATATTGAGAAGGAGCACTAAAGACTCCCCCAGTCAGTACCCTGAAAACCTGACACAGGAAACTGAAGAAAGAAGAGATGGTGATTGATTTATTATAGCTATTCTGGGAGTACCAAGGAGGTTACAAGAGAACAGCTACAAAAATACACGAAGGAATACTCAAAGTATTCCTTGAAATATTTAAGAAACAAATAATAATGAGGCTTAATTCATGTTTTATGATACGATGCAGCTGAAGTTGGGGTAATAGGAAGATATCCATGGACTCCTTATGTAAATATAAATATGAATGCAGGAGTTAATGAGTTTGAGATTTATAATGAAGAAAATGGGAAGACAATTAACTTCAAAGTATAAAAAAGGTTCAGTTTCTCTGACGGAAATATTGTTTGATAGCACTATAAATAGTGATGACTGCAGATATAATGGAAGCAAAACACTGAAGAGGTTGCTAAAATTATTCTGGTGACAAATGCTATTGACTTTAAGTAAGAAATTGACAGAATTAATAGAGAACTAGGAGTCAAGAGAAATTTAATAGGCAAAATGAACAAAACGAAAGTGCCGTAATAAATACTGTAAGACGTTTTTCCTTTCTCTATCCTTCGCTATCCGGAGTCCCTATTTAATTCGCTCTGTTCTCATGATTTTGCATACACTCTATTCATAATTCATTGTGAAACAAATTTCTGACGTAGACTTTGTTCTGATTTCCAGGAACGACAACAAAAAATTACCACGATATTTATCACACATTTGAATTTGAAATTGAATAAGTCTGCATTCATATTTTATATTGTCCAAACTCTCCATTGTGCCCGAGCTCTGTAAGTGGTTCCGCTAACCACATAATTTGTCATGCCATTACTTCGCCAGCATCACCCTCACATTTATCTCCAAGGGTGTATCTAGTTTTTCAATATCCTTGTGTACATTACATATTAAAGGTTCCTCAAATACACTCCATTCTCTTCATCAATACAGCCACTTCCTTAAAGAAGACAACATCGGATCTTACCTGCACAAATGTACGATCTTTCTAGAGAGGCTTTCCACAATTACTCTAACTCTAAGCCAGGTGAATTTCTACACAGACCTATAACCATTTCAAAAGCTGCCTCAATAATGTAACTTCTAAACTTAAAACCCTGCAGCCCCTTCTCATTTTTTTTAGAGCCAAGTCTCCCATTATTAACCTGGCCTATAAGGCTCTAACTCCCTCGTATCTATATTGCAGGCTTTTCTGTCTCAATCACAAGATTCTGAAATAAAGTCACTGTCACTTTGGCACATTTCCATTCTCTCCAAAGCACCTGGCTCCTTCCTTTGACTTCAGGGTCTTCAGGCAAGGCCTTCCCTTTGCCAGGGGCAATTTTAATTCGTAGTCTGGTTCAAATCCTACTTGCTCTTTTTCAGCCAACACCTCCTTAGTCTGTATCCACAGCAGTATTTACTTCTTTACAGAAAATGTCAGAATCATATAACTTCCTAATTTTATATGTTGTCGATCTCCCTGATTCAATGGCAGGGTCATAAAATTGGTGGCCATTTATGACTTGTTTGCCACACTAATACTTGGTAGAGTGTTTTGCAGGGAGTTGATTTAAAACTCACAGTTCATTGAGAGAATTAACTCATGAGGATTCAAACAAAATCATGCATGTTAGGCAGATAGGTAAGTGTTGAACTTCATATCGGTTGGTGTTCATGCTGAGAATAGGAATAATGCTAATGATAATAACAACATGACATTCATTGTGTAGTCTTTAAGAGTCAGGCAATCGGCTAATAACTTCACATATTTCAGATGACTGATTTTTATGGCCAACTTTCTAGCTCAGTCTCTCTAGCTGGCATCACGTACCTTCACCATTTTTAGTCTCAGTGTAAAAACTCTCATTTTTCTCTTACCTCTATAAGACATGCTTTGTCATTTTCTCAGTAAGTATCATCTAACAAGTCCATAAACAAAAGGTGTTACAGCTCCATTTCCTCTGTCACCAAAGAGAACAGTGACTACATCTTTAGTTAATATTTTATCATTCTATGTGCATGTGATCGTGCCCTGAGTGCAGCAGACTATCAATAAACTTTGGGTAGGTGAAAATAATGAGGAGATATGCTTATTAAAATGACTAGAATTCAATCAGGCTGTTTCAACAGCCTCTGGAATTTCTGTCTTTGAAAATTGAAATAAGAATCTTTAAAAAAGGGTATAACTGATAAAAAAAACCAAGCATATGATTTCAATTATATGCACTATTCATTGGTGAGTAGTTAAGTTTGATACAAGAAATAAAAGAAAGTGGCTACTAAACAAAAGCTGTGGTTCAGATAATTCTAATGGAAACAGACATGGCGTGGGGTGACTTTTATTCCCAGGCATCCGTGAATGTTTTTAGCAAACCCAGACATAAGACTGAAGCGATTTTTGGAAGTATTTACAAAAATATGCATAGTCTGGAAACTTCGTGTTCTGAGACAAATGTCTGATGGAGGTTTGGGCACATTTTCTTGATTCCGTGTTGTGGACAATTTATGACAAATTAATGATCAAGGGCCTGATTGCGTAGCAGGTAAAATATTGGTATGAGAAAAGAAAGCTTTAATGAAGCAATACTGATGGATAAAGTACAGAGAAGTTCAATATTTCAGCCTCCTTTTGGTAATAGAATGTATAGCATAATTCCAAGTACATTGTTTCTAGACTTAATTGCACAGAAACACTCAGATCAAAGACACAGGTAACATTCTTGGAAACATGAGCAAGGTTATGACTCAAATAGTTTAGCTGATTATACTCTGTGTTGCATGAATGAAGTCATAAAAATTCCACTTTAAATGTAATTATGATGAAAAATTATTTTCTTAATATAGTTTAGCTGATTGCTTAATGAGGTACATTCATTTTAGATCAAAATGCATGCTAAGCATAGAAATGTCCTCTGTCTGGAGAATGACTTTTTTTTGGACAGAAAGAATCCAGACAGGAGCAATCAAAAAACGACATAATGTATTGACATAAATATGTGAAAATTGAAGTACATAGTCCTATGTACTTTTGGAAGCATTGTGAAGCATTATCAAAATTGAATACTTTAGCTTTCACGTCTCCTTAGGTAAACTTCCTTATATTATCCTTAGGCCTAACTTTTATAGATTCTTAAAAGTGGTCCACATTTAATTGGAAGTGAACTCCATTTAATACTTGCCCATTTTATTCCCTATTGCACTAAATAATATTTTCAACATGCATATTCACCAGCGTAGGGAAGGTTAAAACATATGTGATTATTTAAATTATTAATTTGCAATTTAACTTATCAAATTGTTATTTGTTGTATATAGAGGACAAAAAGGACATTTCCATGCTTATGTTGGCTTTAAAAGCTGAAGAAAATTGAAACAACTACATTTTTAACATTCTAGTATCTGGTCTAAATAAAAACAACACCAACAGCCATAACTGATGTGGCGCAGTTGGTCAGAGCATCCTCACTGAGGCCAAAAGGTCACAGGGCACATACCCAGGTTGCAGGTTCGATCCCCAGTCAGGGTCTGTATGAGAAGGCAACCAACTGAGTTTCTTTCTCTCTCCTTTCCTCTCTAAAAGCAGTGAAAAAATGCCCTCAGCTAAGGGAAAAAAAAACAAAACATGAACAAAATCCCCTTGTGTTATTTAAAGTAGCTGTAAAAAAGGCCAAGTTATTTAGAGCATGGCCAAATTCTAAAGGCTGTCAATCTTTATAACATTGAGTATATAAACCAGAAAGCTTTAAATTATCTTGGGTTCCCATGAAGTGAATTTGCTTTCTATAAACAACGTGTCACAAATTTAGTGGCTGAAGTTAAGTGTTACAAGTCAGGTTTCCAGGGGGGTTCACCTGTGTTCTCTCTTAAGGTTACACAAGCCCAAAATCAAGATGTTGGACGAGTTGGGCTCTTATCTTGATGCTCTAAGAAATAACCAACTTTTAAGTTCATTTAAATTGGGTATAATTGAGTTCCCTGTGGTTTAAAAACTGAGGTCCTCACTCATAGTTGTCTGACTGCTAGGCATCTCTCTCAGCTCTTAAATATAATGCATTGCTTCTTCCATGTCATACAAGAAAAATTGCACCCAATTACTTAGACATACAATTTTTTTCTCCAACACTATGGCAAAAAGAGAAAGCAACCATCACAACCTAGAAGAGAGATCCAGTTCAAATTTGCCTTAACAAAAGGCATGAAGATTTTTAAATGCTGTGATGAGCTAAAGCAAAAGTACTGGATAATGTTGGGGGGCGGGTACTGGGCAGTGTGATTAGGTCATCTGTGCCTGCAAGCTTTGCTTACTGAAGTCAGGCTCCTACCCTCCGGTGGACACTGGGAAGTGGAAGTGCTGTCTTTTTTGCTGATTGCATTTTAAAGGGATGACTCCCAGGTCTTTGAGAAAATCACTTTTGGGTTGTAGAAGATTTACATCTCTAAAGGGGCAGAAGAAAGAATTTAAAATCACAAGGTTTCTAAAATAAGTGCTGTCAGAAAAGGGAGGTCAGGGCCTGTAGTCAGCAAGACACCCGCCCGAAGTTAAATCGAGCTGAAGGGTAGTGGCAATGCCTTCTAAATCACTGCAGTCCCCTTCCTATTTGAAACCAGTAGCATTGTTTTGAATCATTTTCATACTCTCTTGGCTCCCTTTTTCTGTCCATCCAAAACTCTGCTTACGAAGCCTCGTATGATTAGGTTTAGTGCCCCCAGATCGTTTCTCAATGCCTCATAATATACCATAAGCATCGGAATGAAATTCACCCTGTTCCCAGGTTCCGTCCACAGTCAGTGAGGACGGAATTACACAAGGGTCACTGAGAGGCATTCGCAGAATTCTGCCGACGGAATGAGGTGTGTGGTTTCTTTTTCCATTCTGACTTCTGGAAACCAAATTTAATTTTCTCTGCCTTGACTTCAAGTATCATCTTGATTCTTGATCCCAAACCAACTCTGTAATAGTAGCCAGTTCTGCCCTTCTATTGAATCGGGTTGGTAATACATTTTATAGTGATGATCCTTCACAGGCCAAGATGTAACTGCACTGGCTTCTTACTTCACCTGCTCATTCAAATGAAAACTGGGTGCTTAAGTAAAGTTTCAAATTTCCATTGGAAAATTTGATCACAATCTCCCTGTTCACGTGAGTAGGTGAAGAAATATTTGTTTTTGCAATCCCGAATTCTAATTTGTGCTATTCCAAGAATGGGACTATAATCTGACACTTCTTTTTGATGCCTGAGGTTATCAAAAAGTCACCCCACCTGCATGAACTCCCAGGGATCTTTTCCCTAGTAGTTATGATGTTGTATCTCTGATTGAATTGATTAGAAGAGGCGGTGAATTGAGCAGGGTAAGTGTATGTGAATGAGCTTATCCATTTAAAAGTACATGGCATAAAAAATGCATATTCAGAATGCGTAATTCATTTAGCCTATTTATTATTTTTCAGAACTTTCTGTTGTTTTCCTAATGCGCTGCCATTGAAAGCATGATTTGTTCTAAAGTCAAAGTTACCAGTGTGAGTGAGCGTGTGTGTATTTCTGAGCAGTATTGGAAGGGACCTTCGCTCAGTATTGTCAGGTGTGAGTGAAAGTGAGGAGCCTTTGGCAAGGCCGTTTCTGCAATGATGTGCTTTGAGCAGGAGGCTGCAGTATTAGATCATACTGAACGTCTCCAGAGATTGCATTTAGCTCCATTGAGCTAGCAATTAGCCGAACACTTTAATACACCTACTCACTTCGAACATTTCTTGGTTGAATTTGTGGCTTTTTTCCTTTAAATCTGAGATTCTTTTGAGATTTATATGTTCTAACAACAACAACAACAAAAGCAGTGAGAATAGTAGCTTAGGCGGTTCACAGCACAGGAGAACAAATGCAAAAATCATCTGTTCTAATGATATATTATGCCTGTATCAGGATTGGCAAACTCCTCCATGCCCCATGGTACAATTGAACACTATCTCACATGCACCATTGTGAAATATAAATTGTAGAAATATCAATCATCTGAAAGGTTAACAGATCTATAAGAAAGGATAGTAAACAAAAATTCTACATAATGGATGTGGTCTATGTTACTCAGTGCAATCATGTTTGAATCACACGCTCTTTTTAAAAAATGATGGTTTTGAGTAGAAATTTCATATCTGTCTTGAAGCAGTTAGAATCACTTTATTAGGTCACATCAGAAATTTGTAAAAGATATACCCAATGGTAATCATCTCATTTTACAAGCATTTTTCTCAATATTAAAAATAATATCTTGCCTTTATTTTCTTAATAAACCAGTGACCATAACAATTTCAGAGAATCAGTGAATTACAGACTTAGAATGCAGGTCTTCTTTCTTTATTTTATTCTCTTCTTAGTATATTTTTCATGAAAATGTATGATGATACAGTTTAGTTAAATAGATATCACAAGAAAATATGTACTACTTTGTCATACCCATCTTATATCGTCTTGTGTTTAAGTAACAGAAATTTTAGGTAACTTGAGGGTTCATTAATAGTTGTAGTGAGAGGGCAAACCTTTACAGAGAAGGCAGGATAAAAGTCTATGCTAAATACTTTATCACAGAAATCTGTTGTTTTGTATATTATTATTTCTAACACTATAGTGACATTTGACCCAAGAGGTTTGAAGAAAGAAAGAATGGCTATAAATGTGTAAAAATGGAGGTCTTTTTAGGCTCCTAAAAAGTGGTTTAATAATTGGAATGTCATTGCTGAAGAGGGAACAGGCGTTACTGACCTCAGGTTGCTCTCATTTCTCCACTGCAATTACCATCTCTGATTCTTGACGCCAAAGCAACTTGATTATTGTAGCCACGTTTTTTCATTCTATTGAACAGGGTTGGTGATACAGTTCATGGTGGTAACCCTCCATGGGCCATGAGCTAACTGCACTGGGCTTCTTATTTTCACTCGCTGATTCAAATGAAAACCAGGTGGTCCTGTTTCAAAGTTTCATTTGAAAATTGGATCACGATCTCCCTCCCTTCCCCTATGTAGGTCAAGACTCAATTTCAAGTGATAAAATGTTAAACTCAAGTCAGCTTAAAGGGGAACACAAACTTTTTTAGTTTGCAGAAAATAAAGGAATTAAAGACAAAGTCAAATTTTAGTAACGTTTTGTATTTGGAAATACAGCCTTTGAGATGTAATTAGGTAATGATTATAAATATTAGAGAGGACATAAATGAAATGGAGAATAAGAAAATAATAAAGTCAACAACCAATTTTTAAATATCAGTGATATTGTCAAACCTCAGGTACACTGCTAAGAAAAAAGTTCTTGGTACTACTGACATTTTGGCCAAATAATTTTGTGCTGTCGGGCTGTCTTATGCATTGGAAGATGTTTAGCAGCACCCCTGGCCTCTACCCAGCAGAAGACAATAGTGAGTGATAGCCAACATACTCAAAATATCCAAATCAATAAAGTTATTGGTGAAAATGAAAAAAATGTGTCTTCATTTTATGGAACAAAACTGAACCAACTAAAAACATTTTGGCCAATTCAATATAATGCCAAAAAGCACAACTGTTCAAATTGAAAATAAAGTGGTTGCTGTGAAAACTCAAAACTATTTTGCTGCACATAGTATATCATCCCAGAAGTAAAGAAACATCCCCACAAATAAAGAAGATATACATAATGACTTCTAGACATACACATGTTGGAGTTTCATATTCGTATTAATCAAAATAGATAAACAATTATTAAACACAGTCATCAAAGGACAAATGACTTTATTTAAAGATTGGGGAAAGGATGTGCAGAAACTGTGCCCTACTGAAGATGTGCAAATGGCCACTAACCACATGCAAAGATATCTGACATCACTAGTCATTAAGAAAACGCAACTACAATTTGGAGATACAACTCTATACCCACTAGGACGGCTGTAATCCAAAAGGCATCAATATCAAGTGTCGGCAAGGTTGCAAATAATTTGCATTTTCATGCTTTTCTGGTGAGAATGTAAAATTGTGTACTTTGGAAAATTGGTATTTCCTTGAAATTTAAGCATAAAGTTACTATATGTTCATGTTTTCCACTTCTGGTTATATATATACTTAAAATAAAGGAAAATACATATCCACGCAAAATGTTTATAGTAGCATTTTTTAATTTTAGCTAAAATATGGGTGGAAAAATGAATGTATACTAAAGTGATAAATGGATAAATCAAATAAAATGTACCCATACAGTGGAATTGTTATCCATATAATGTGAATGAAACACTGATGCATTCTGAAGATTGTATTTGTATAATTCAATTACTATGAAATGTCCAGAACAGGCAAATCTATAGACAGAAAATAGGTTGGAATTTTCCTGGTTCTGGGGAATGTGTGGTGAAAGGGATTCACTGCTCATGGACATAGTTTATTTTTTGAACAATGCAAATGTTACAAATTTTATTCTGTCAGTGGCTGCACAACTCTGTCTATATACTAGGAAAAAAACATTGAATTGTACACTTTAAAGGGGTGTATTTTATGACTTGTAAATTTTGATGACTAAATCTACTAAACAATTTAATTGAATTTGCTTTATTGATTTGTCAGCCTTTTCTTTAGACATGAGTTGTGATCATTTTTGTTTCTACATATTGATCTCAGTTTGATTTATATACTTTGTAAAATCAGATCAGGCATATTATACTCTCAGGGCAAATATTTTGATAGGGACTAGAAAAAACACTAGAAACCAAAAGTTTAGCAGTTATGGCAGCAGAGTTTAGATTATGTGAACATTGTTATTTTAAAAAATTGTTATAAATACTGAAGATTATATTCAGGGTAAAAAAAGTCAGCAAACATGTCTCTTTTGAGCAAAAAATTGTATGTCTTTATCAGGGAGATGCAATTGGATGAAAGACTTTGCCAACCACATTGGTTTGTGCTAAGAGTTTTTGCTTCACAGTTGTCCACCCAGGCATCTGTGCTGTCATTCAGCAGACTGAACGTCTCCGCAGAAAGGTAAGGGTGACCTCATGAGCTTCAGGGAAAGGTCTGGATTGAAATACAACTTGTCCACTTACAAGATTGCACAAGCTATTTACCCAATAAATCTTGGAGCCCTCATTTGTTAAATGGGTGGAAGAGCACATGCATTGCAGTATTTTTGTGAAGATGAAATTAAATGACAAGTGCTTAGTAATAGCTCCATGTTAGATCTTTGGCATTTTTATGAAGTTTGGGGGTTGTGAGTCTAGCTGTGATTGTGTAGGACCGTGTTTATAGAGTATATAAAGTACCTATGTATTTTAACTATATTTTAATCATATCACTTAACTCGAGATATCTGTTCATAAAACTTTAGTTACTTCTGAAATTTGTTTAATTCTTGAAATTTAGATATTAAAGAGAATATTTACTATATTATTTGTGTTGGTTTTGTTACTCTTGCTTTTGACTATTCAGTGTTTTGCCTTAGTTAAAGAATAAAGGTTAGGGAATTTACCACCACTTTATCAAATAATAATGAGCTTATTTATTTTACTATCACAATTTTGCTGAGGATAAAATAATTTATATCTACCTTAAATAGTAAACTATATGATGCCAACAGTTATCTTAACTGAATAAAATAATTTGGTTTAATTTTAGTTGATACCTGAAACTTAAAAAACTTGAAGCCTAAAATATCCATCAAAAATCATTTTATCTTGAATTTTTAAAAATAATATTTATTAGGCCAAAAGAAATCTTTTCAGAAGTAGTTAAAGCAAGTTTACTTCCCAAGAGACACCACTTCACACGCTTTTGAAACAAACACACACCAAAAAACTGACAGTGTACTTGCATTTGCCTCAGGGGAACTGGCATTTCTGAATTTTGTGACAAAATCTAATACTTTGAAGGAAATTTGATCTTTCTGAAAGTTATACCAAGTTATGATCCAAAAAGCAGAAAGAATTGTACCACTTTCAGGAAGCCAAGACAACTTTTTTATTAGGCAATAAAAAAGGTGGTTGTTTTTTTTTTTTTGTTTCATGACATTCGTGAAATAAAATCATTTAATATGTAGTCTTTGGGGACTGGCTTCTCTCAGAAGCCTTCAAGAACTTCCCATGTCTTTTTGGGCTCCTTGACCTGATTCTGTGTGTGTTAGGAGGGGTGCTTCCCCACACAAATAAACAATTCTGGAACAACAGCAGAATCTTTCATAATGTCACTCGGTTTTGACAATGTCTACTAGGAGATAGCATCAGATCCCACAAGTTAAGGGATGTGTCCTACAAGACTGCCAGTTTCAACCCCAGGTTGTTACCTGGACTTCTATAACTGACTGATGATAGAGAAGAGGTTGCCATAATTCTCTTCTCCGGTTAAATTAATTGATAGATCAGCTCACAGAATGTAGAAAAGCACTTTAATTTCTAGATCACTAATTTAGCATGAAAGAACATCACTCAGAAATAGCCAGATAAAAGAGATGCGCAGTGCAAGAAGTAAGGAAAGAGCATGGAACTTCCATGCCTTCTCCGGGGGTACCACTCTGCCCAAATCTGCAAGTGATCACCAACCAAAGAGCTTTTGAACCCTGTCCTTTGGGATTTATATGGAGACCTCATTACATGGGCAAATTGGTTGAGTCATTAATTGTTGGTGATCAATTCAACCATCAGCTCCTTTCTTCTTTCCCAAATCAGGGGGATGTGAGCAGCAAGTTGCAATCCTCTAATCACATGGTTGATTTCTGGGACAATCGGCCCCCACCCTTCACTATAGTCTAAAAGTCACTCCATTAACATAGTAAAAGACACCTTTACTATTTTCATCACTTAGTAAATTCTATAGGGTTTAGAAGCTCTGTGCCAGATACATAAGATCAAATATATGTTTCTTATTACATACCACAATATCATACACCATAAGCTTGTGTGTATTACATCAGTTCATTTTTAATGTTGATTTGGATTCTATTATATGGGTGTACACCAACTTACCAAAATTTCAGATACTACGAAAAAAGATGCTATTAATTTCTGAATTCTGTCTTTAAGATGCTTTTCTTGGCTTTAATATGATTTGGTAAATACATAGGAATGAAATTTCTGATTCTATCGTAATAGAGTCAACTTTATAGGAAATTGTCAAATAGCTTTTTTAAATGGCTAGCCCATTTTGCATTACAATGCATGGGAATTCTTTACCCAATATTTGGTAATAGTCAGTCTTTAAAATTTGAATTATTCTGCCCTTGCTGGTGTGGCTCAGTGGATTGAGCGACCACCTGTGAACCAGAGGGTCTCCAGTTCAATTGCCAGCCAGGACACCTGCCTAGGTTGTGGGCCAGGTCCCCAGTAGGGGGCACATGAGAGGCAACCACACATTAATGTTTCCCTCTCTTTCTTCCTCCCTTCCCCTCTCTAAAAATAAATAAATACAATCTTTAAAAAATGTTTAATCATTATAGTAGGGTTGCAGATATCTCATCATGTTATTAAAATGCATTTTTTAATGACTGATAATACTGAGTACATTGTGGTGTTCTTCATTATCATTCCAGTATCTTTTTTGGTAAGGTGTATCTTTCAAATCCTTTTAGCATCTTTCGCTGAATTATTTTTTTATTTTTTATTAATAAGTTGTAAGAGGTCTTTATATTTTCTGCATACAAATTCTTTATCAGACATATGTTGTTTAAATATTTCACCATTATGTATAATATTAGCTGCATTTAGTTATATGATGCCTTTATAAACATGAGAAAGTTTCTATCCCTATTTTGCTGAGACTTTTAACATATGTCAATGAAGAATTTATCAAATTCATGAAATTTTACTAATACTAAAAATTGATTACAAGGAAACAATTGAACATATATCCTGTATCACCATATAGGACTACATAACCAAATAATATATAGGAAATAATATTTTAAAAAATTCTTCTAATCACGAAATAAGATAAATGTTTAAAATTAGAACATAATAATTTTACAAACCCCACATAATGAAAAAGAAAATTAAAATAGTAAATTTAATTTTTATTTATTTTTCTAATTCCTTTTGTTAGTTAGAAAAAATTTCATATTTATTTTTCTTTTCTCTGAAGACCTTATTTTGACATTTGTTGCAAGGCAGTCTTACTGGTCGAAATGTCCCTCAATATTTATTTATCTGAGGTATGTTTTCCTCCTTTACTTTTATTCTTTTAATTTTATGTATTTATCTTTAGAAGGGAAGGGAAGGAGAGAGGGAGAGAAACATCAATGTATGGTTGCCTCTCATGTGTCCCCTGCTGGGAACTGGCCTGCAACCCAGGCATGTGCCCTGACTGGGAATCAAACCTTGATCTTTTGGTTTGCAGGCTCGCACTCAATCCACTGAGCTACACTAGCCAGCGCCTCCTTTACTTTTAATGGATAACTTTACCAGTTACGGAATTCTAGGTTGGTAATAGATTTCTTTCCTTATGTGAAATATTTCACTGTATAGTAATCTTGCTTCTATAGTTTCTGAAGAGCATTTCGATATAATTTTTATCCTTGTTCTTTTGTAGGTAAGATTTTTTTTCCCTTTGTGGCTTACTTGGAATTTTAAATCTCAGTCCAGTCTATAGGAAGATTCAACAATCTGTCAATTGCAGTCTAAAGCATCCCTCTCTCTACTGGGTCTAACTATGGGCTCTGGCTCCTAGGCTCCTGTTCCCCACGAGCTGTGATCCTCTGCATCTGTCTATTTGTTTTTCTGGTTTTTAGGGCAGCACTTTTCCCATTGTTTCAGTTCTTTGATGAATCTAATGAGCATTGTTTATTTGCAGTTTGTTAATCTTTGGTCTTGTTATGAGAACAAGAGTGCATCTCTCCCAGGTCTCTACCTGTCAGAGTGAAAAATAGAAACAAATTAAAATACAAAATTATGAAACTTACAGAAAGTAACATGGGAGAAAACCTAGGTGACTGAGGTATGATCATGAGTTTTTAAATGCACCATCAAAAACAGATTTACTTTCACTCTGAGTTTTACAGTCAAAATTAAAAGCAAGATGCATGATAGAAAAAATTTATTAGACTATATTAAAATTTAAAAATCTGCTCTATTAAAGGTAACATTAAGATACTGTAATAAAAAAAGCTACTAACTGGGAACTAGTTTTTACAAAGACAGTTAATAAAAAAGGTCTTATTCTTAAAAAATGAAAATAATTCTTAAATGTCAATGATAAGTAAATAATCCAAAGAAATACTGAGAGATCTAAATAAACATACATTTTATCAAATAAGATATACAGATGGCAAATACGTATATAAAGCATACTAAACATTACATGTCATTAGGGAATTTTAGGTTAAAATAAGATACTACTTGACATCCAGTATTATGGCTAAAACCGAAATCTGCATGCTACAGAGGATGTGGAGCAAAAAGAAATGTAAGGAAATGGAAGATGGTACATTCCCTTTGAAAGACAATTTGGTATTTTCTTACAAAATTGAATAAATTCTTACCTTATGGTCTAGCAATTACAATTTTAGATATTAACAAAAAATGTCAAAAACTTATCTCCAAAAAGAAGCATGCACAGAGGCACTTACAACAATTTAATGGTCAAAAGTTGGAAACAACCAAGATATCCTTTAACAAATAAATGGCTAAACAAACTGGATTATCCATAGAATGGAATACTGTTAACCAATACAGATAAACGAGCTATCAAGTTATGAATGGACATGGAGTACCCTTAAATGAATATTGCTAGGGAAAGAAGGCAGTTGGAAAAGGCTACACACCTTACGATTCCAACTACACAGTGCAGTGGAAAAACCATAAAGACGAAAGGATTAGCTGTTGCCTGGCATGAGGGAGAGGCAAGGAAAGATGGACAGGTTGAAAACAGAGAATTTTTAAGACAATAAAACTATTTGGTATAATATGGAATGTTTAATACGTGACATTATGTAATTAGAAAAACCCAGTAACGGTATAGTACAAAGTGTAAACCTTAGTGGAGATTATAGATTTCAGTTAATCAGAATGTAGCAATAGTGGCTCATCAATTGTAACAAATGTCCTTTGCTGATTCAAACTGTTCATAATAGGAAAACCGTGGTTGAGAAAAGGAGTATATGGAAACTCTCTGTACATGCACTCAAAAAAATGTGTAAATCTCAAACTGCTCTAAGTAATAAAGCCTATTAACTAGAAGAAAAATAGAAATGCCCTGAGAACATATAAATATTGAGAAGACAATTCTCATGTTTCTCAACCTTGCATCTATTGACAAGAGGAAATGTTTTATAGATGCAATTTAGGATATTGACAACACTTCTGTATCTTTCTGAAAACTTTCTGTCCTTGTAATTTAATTTTGGCATGGAATGCTCATTATAGATCTTGACCCATAATTTTAAAACACTTTAAAAGAAAGATGTTAACATGAATGTTAAATAGGTCTATGATTATTTTCTTACCTATTCACAACTGCTTCTTAAGAAAGTATATTCATGTTTAAAACATTTTGTTCACAAGTAATTCATTTTTCTAACTCTTGACATGATAATTCAGTTACAGAGATTATCTATAAAACATTAAGTAATTAAGGCATTAAAAAACTCTTAGCCAAATTTTGTAGTTTCATATAGTTATCCACGTCTCCTGTATTTATAATTGTTTCCCTTTTTAAATTTTTTAAAATTTTAATTATTGTTCAAGTACAGTTTTCTGCCTTTTCCTCCCATCCCAGCCCAACACCCCAGTTTTCCCCACCTCCCTCCTGTTTCCACCCCCCCTTATTATTGTCCATGTGTCCTTTACACTTGCTCCTGCAAACCCTTCCCCTTTCCCCCTGAAATTCCCTCCCTTGTTCCCTCTGGACACTGTCAGCCTGTTCTCTATTTCAGTGTCTTTGGTTATATTTTATTTGTTTTGTTGTTTAGGTTCTTGTTAAAGGTGAGATCATAGGGTATTCATCCTTCACCTTTTTAACAACACGGCAAGCTTACACAGCAGTTTTGAATTCTTCAGCATTTTTTTTCCTTGTCTCAGTTTAGGAACACTGACATATCCTGAGTGATTTTGGCAGATATATTTTCATCTAAGCTTTGGTTCATGCCTTGAAGAACCCTGGCAGTGAAATCATTTTGATTTAAATAATCACCTAGTTTTTATGCCAGTTGGATGCACAGAAATCTTGACTTCACATTTGCTCTGACTCTGCTGCAATGAAGAGGGATCATTCAAACTATTCCGATTAAGAGTTCCGATCAGAGCTGCATAATTATTTGGCCACTGTAAATGTGAAATAGGCTATATGAATTAAAGCACATAAACTTAATCAACTTTATCTTGTTTGTATCTAGGCTCCTGTCCAACTCATCAAGGTCATTTTGAGTTTTAATCCAGTGTTTAAATGTGCTAATTGTCCTATCAAATTGGAGCCATCAGCAAATTTAATAAAAAATACACTCTGGTTCACCACCCCAATTATTAATTTTAAAAATGTTTAATAGTAGCAGACTAAGTAATGACCCTTGCAAAATACACTTAGCACTTAAAATTTCAAAAGATGATATTGTATAATCAATTTTCTGAAACTTATCTTTGGTTGGTTGAAGAAATATAAGGAACCAAATGCACAGAGTGTTTTCGCACTTCAAAACTGTGTGTGTGTGTATATACAAACACACACATAAATTCATTTGTGTTTGTTTGTGTGTAAATGCTAGTGTCAGACTTTTTGACTTTAGATTTTGAAAGCAGGAACTGTGTCTATATCTTTCCTTGATGATACTTTGAAACAATATGACTTCTCTTTGCAGTGTCCACAATCAAATTATGCCACCCACCGCCTCTGTCTTGTGCGGCCTCACCTCTACAGTTCTCCATACTCACAGAGACATTTAGCAGCCGTATTTCATCACTGTATCTGGTTCGATTGCTCCATCATCTCATTTTTCTGAACTTCCAGAAACCTATGATTTTTCACTCCATCTTTTCCAAAGAAAAAGTCATATTGTCCTATCTAGAAAATTGTCATTAGTTATTGATTAATAAACAGTTTGGAAATACAATATTTTTTAAAGAAATTAAAAAGGATATATATCATTTTAGATGAGCCAGATCATAAATGGAAACAGACTCATATATTTCAATAAATTTGAAAATATACAAATATGTAAAAATACATATTATTAAAGCTAACTCAAAAGAATAGTTCAATACATTTAATTTTTGACATTGAATCAGTTGAAAGCTTCCTCCAAATAAAAATAAAGAACACAGTAACAAAAACACATACACAAAGAAAGTCTGATTATTTTACAGCTATAATTTTTATAGTATTCAAGAAAAATTCAAATCTCATTAAATTTTTCAAAGAATATTTTAAAAGTCTTGCTTTGAAAATTATGAGGCTTTTGTAGCTGAAAAAGTACTGAAAGTACTGAAGGACTATAGAAGAGATGAAAAATTATAGGCTAATGTGATTTCTTAAATATTTTTTGCAAAAATCCTAAACAAAATATTATCAACACAATGTAAAATAGGTTTTCAATAAAGTTGTAAAACATTCAAGTTGAGGTTATTGTGGGCATAGGTTGGTTCATAATTTAAAATATACATTGTTATAATTTACCACATTATTGATTGAAGGAGAATTACCATTTTCTCAACAAAACAGAAGTCTTTATATGATTTGACAATAAATATTTAGAGTTACAAGGGACCACAGATTTCTCACTGCAGAATGACCATAATTTGAATGACTGGAGGCCCCAAATAATTATTTAAGAGTACATCAAATGCCCCTGACTGGTTTGGCTCAGTGGGTTAGGTATCTTTCCACAAACCAGAAGGGCCCAGTTTTGATTCCCTGTCAGGGCACATGCCTGGGTTGCAGGCCAGGTCCCCAACTGGAGGCATGCAGTTGTGATTTACACATTGATGTTTCTCTCCCTCCCTTCATCTCTATCTAAAAATAAATAAATACAATGTATTTTAAAAAAAGAATATATCAAATGCCATGGACAGTACAAAACTTTGAGTTCTACTTTTGAAGCCAGAGTGGAAGAACTCATGGTTAGGACAGGCTTACGCACGTGTATGAACAGCTGTTGACTAGCACACTGATTATCTCACCTGGATTGGCATATGGCTTTTATGTCACCTCCAGATTGGTCCTCAATCATGTCAGTAATGAGCTGAGAAAAATACAAATGCAAACACTCTACCTCTCCTCTGCCTCTTTTTTTAATGTTTTTTTTGTTTTATTTCTATTGTATATTTTCCATTTCCATGATTCCCCCCATGCCCGCCTCCACCCACCCCCTCCCCACTCACACTCTCCACACTGTTGTCCCTGTCTGTGACCCTCTACCTCTTTTTTAAGTCCCCTCTACCAGTCCAAGTGGACAATCCACAAACACAAGTATAAAGAATTACCTCTAAGTCTAATACATGGTTCGGCTTTCTGGAACTGTGCAAATAAGAAGTTCTTAAAAACAGTCCGTAGAGAATCTGCCTCATAACCCTAAAGGAGAGGCTGTGTTAAATGTTACTTAAGAAAATGTATAAAATTCCAAAGTGAAATATTAGCAAATATCCATAATACGATGACTGTATGTATTTATTTTGGTCAAGGTTCTATCTAAAAACAAATCAAATATTCCAGTAAGATACATTGAGGAAAATTTAATAAAATGGTTACTTATAAAGACATGAGTTGGATATAAAAACCCGACAAAAAGAATGCAATGCTTTGCATATTAATTTCTAAATGTTCACAGCTATGAATTATATCTAATATTAAGCCTGAGGGGTAAAATGATGGAGCAATTTCCCAGAACAATTGCCCTGAAACTAGTGACAGAGAGGACTGAGAAAGGAATGATCCCTCCTTAGGGAAAGGGGTGTGTCCACATTTCATCGCCATCCTATGATCTTTGTCATAGTTCACATGGGCAGCCTGACTCAGGGCACAGACCACCATGGAGAGGAGACCTGGAACAGACAGCAAAGGGTATGCTCTGCTGCTGAGAACCCTGTTCGGTAAAATGAAATATATTGCATATATTCACATATATTCATATGCATACACATACATACATATACATACACTTGGAGAAATAGAAATTGATGAGCATTTCCTTAATTGTGTATGTGCATGTGAGGCTGTGCGTGGATCTGTGTGTGCGAGTGCCTATGGCTGTGAGTATGTAAGAGGGTATGAGCATTTCACAGTTTTTTCTATGACAATTTAAGTTCTACGTCACCTTTAATTTTAGTTTTTGTAGTAAATTAGAAATATTAAAGCTATTCTAGAAGTAAAGATACTCCTGCCATGGTTATTCTTGTTCTGCCACACATCTTAATATGAATTTAAAATATTTCCCCACACCAATTTTGTATGTTTGAAGACTGACTTCATTTATTGCATGAAGAATATTTTTAAAAAAGTTATTTGAGCTGAAAATCAAAGGAATGTCTGTGTAGATGAGGCACAATGAGAAAAAGAGGTGGTTGTAAGAGCCAATGACAAGTAGGGAAAGGTGAAGCTTACACATGGCTTTGTAGGACTGATGATGAATTTCGGACTTTACATCTGAAATCAGCCACGAGGTGATACTGAGTTGAGAAGTGAGCAAATCTGATGCATTTAAATGTGCTCCCTTGGGTAATGTGTGGAAAGTAGATTCTAGGGACAGAGCAAAATTAGAAGCATGGAGATGAGTTCATGGCCTTGTCAATATTCTAGAAAAAAGATGCTAGTGGCTGTTTTCCCATTTTCTGACCAGAGTGGTTGTCATGGACGTGGTGAGCAGAGGTCAGATTTGGTCGCAGCATAATATGGAATCGGAAATATCAAAACATTTACTAATAGATGTATTATATTTGAACTATTAAATGTTCATATGAAAGTTGAGTTTGGAAGTGATAATTGTGTCTGGATTTTCTGCTGCAGGTTCTGGAAACCTACAAGCTTGTAAGTCATCGGCCTGTATGTGCTGATGGAAGAAGTCAGGGAGAGATCTTTGGCAGAGAACTGGAGCTAGGGTTGTGCCCAGGGACTAAACAAAATTTAAAATTCAGGAAGTTAACAGGAGACTGCATAAAATTTTGAGAAGTATAAACCAGTAAAATAAGTTAAACATTAAAAAAGGAAAGGTTGTCATGAAAATTAGGGAAAAGGCAGGTTTTCAGAAAGGATGAAGTTATCCACTTGGTCAAGTATTGGCAACAGGTTGAATAAATTGCAGTCTTAGAATTGAACCTGGGATTTTGTGTGATAAACAGCATGGGTAATTTTCCAAGAGATGCTTTGGAGGAGTGCAAGGACAAAAGCTGGACTGCAAAATATTTGAGAAGGCATGAGAGAGAAGCACAGGTCAAGATGGCATATGCTACCATGGTGACACACAGAAAATCACAAGGTAACAGTTTCAAAAGGACGGGTCCAATAAATAATGTTGTAGTTAGAAGAGCTTCAACTGGAATTGTAAACAATGATAAAAAGAGCAAAATAAAAAGGAAGTATCCAAAATTGCAGTTAATTTTATTCTTCTTAAGAATAATGTGAAATACAGCCCCACTATAAAGAGATCCATTCTTGAAAACCAATCAGTGCTATCCTTTTAGCTGACATGTGCATGCTTGTGTTTTTCAGCCAAATTAGTAGCACAAATTAAATTAATATTCAATAGGAATTTTTTCATTATTTTCTCTAGAGTTGAGAAAAATATCTTTACTTCCACACATTTCTTCAGTAAAGGTTTTTTTTTAAATTAAAACTTAGTTTCTATTGAAATTGATGTATTAAATATATTTAACATTTAACTACAAGTGAGTTAATTTTAATGTGTTATAATATTAGAAAAACAAACATAATTGCATATAATATGATTATACAATTAGATTTCAGTTCACTTATAACAAAAGTCTGATTTGGAAGAACTGAGAAAATAGTAAAATAGCCAGATATACAGACCAAGAGCGACATTAAAAATATTATACCTAAATATCTTTAAACCTCATAGTACTTTACATTATAGATGATAATTTTATAATGGTAGTTCATTGTGTATAACTATCTTTTTGATAGAGAATTACTGAAAATCATTAAAAGTCAAGATTATTTGATGATAATTGGTATCATTGTTATTTTAGTATTTTCCTATAATAAACCATAAGTTAACAAATTTAAAAATTGCATTGCGTATGAATTATACACACTATTTTTATTATGCATAGTATTAAAACTACTAGTTTATTAAACTTAATATGCGATAGTTCCAGATTTATTTTTCCCATTAATCTCCAGCTAAGAAACACAGAAGGGTGGTTTCTATACATAGTTTGCCACACTCTATTTGCTCACATTGTGTGGAGAGGTGGGCAAATGTGCACACTAGTGTCCATGGCATTTCTGGAAGGACCAGTTTTCTCATTAGTTCACTGAAGGACTCTTCACCTAGCAACCACTCTCTGAACATACACACACAACTGCCTTGTTTTATATTTAATTGTACTCATGGGAACTTATTAATGACTCTAACTTTAATAAGAAACGTCTGATGCCCAGTAGGTGATATTTCCCCCTATTTTCCTTACTTAATTTCTTAATGGTCTATTATTTTTCTTAATCACATTCAGCAGATATAACTTAATAAAATTCTTCTATATATGTCCTAAAGCCCAAAAGAAAGAAATAATATTCTTACATGGGTAATGTTATTCATTAAAACATTTTCACTTTTAAATGAAATGTATGGTTTTATACATTTTACCCATTTAATTTTTCTTTGTGTTTGGCCATGTAAATTAGTGTATTTTAATATCAGCACAATAATGTAAGTCCAATCTAGGGAAAAACTGCACACATACACACTCACTCACACACACAATCCCGTAGCTGAGAAATCCTGAAGGAATCACTCAACTCTATGACATTTTCTTTTTTGAATTAAAGGATAGAATAACTGCATATGTATATATTTTTATGATGACACAATAAACTATATAAAAAGTTTCTATTAGGTATAAAAAACTGAAAATAATTGTTTATATTACATTCTTAATTTTGTAGAAAACAGTAGTTAAAGTCTCTCTTAGATGAAGTTGCAGGATAATATACATGGCACACAAAAGGTAAGAATTTGAAAACCTATATTGAAGTAAGAAGATAAAGTATATCCAGGAAATTGGGGGCATGCAGTCCTTTTATAGTACCTAAGTTACACAAAAAGCTTGCTTTCTTTCATGCTCCTTAATTAAAAATTAATATTGATATCATCCAGAGAGAGAACAGGAAGATACAATTTCAAAAAATGATTTTTTTCTAATGTTCAATTCCAGGTGAGTTTAAGCCATTAGAGAAGGCACAGTTCCAGGTATCTCAGTACTGAAACGGCATTGCCCTCTTCCGAGGAGAGACAGTGATGCTGAAGAAGCTTGGGTAAAGGACCAAGCTAAAAATTGTTACCCTATTTTTTGTGAAACTTGTAGGTGATGAGTTAACATAGCTTCTACGTCTGAGAAAATAAGTTTTCTTAAATTCAGCAAGGGAATGAATTGCTATCACATTTTATGCATTAAATAAACAACAAGTTTGAAAGCTCACCTCCACGATTCTATTGAGGTGAAAAATAACAACTACGTTTGTTCGTCAAGATTTTAAATTACATAACATAGACAGACTATCTGCTAAAAATAAATTATTACATGCAGATGAGGTGTTTTGAATATGAAGAAAACTCAAGATCATTGGGAGAAAAATACTGACAATGTAAACTAACAACATTGTGCATTCAGACTGTTCTCCAATTCCATACTGCAACGCATTTAAAATATTAACATGAATGTATTCCATATTACAGTGCCTGACATTAAACTTTTTGATTACAATGTAAGTGCCTGACATTTTAATTGCACAGGCTTTCATTTCAAAGACATCCATCTTGCATAAACACCTCGCCAGCTGCAGGCCACAGCTCGCAGTAAAATAACAAGATAAGGAGCTCGGCCACCCCTCCCCTCGAGGTTCCCCTGTAGAAAGGTCTGGGTAACCTAAATAATTGCTTGCGTGACCCTGCTTTTCCTTTCCCTTGCCCTAATGTTGGCTCTATGCTTTAAATTTATCTACTGTGAAGGAACTCTTGAAATCCTAGGCACCCCATCCTCTGACCCTAATTAGGGTATCCTTGGGCAAGATCACTATCATAGACGAGGGCTAACACATACACATAAGGATCCTGCACAAATAACGCCCCTTTTTATCATTAAATTGTTCATTACAAAATCATAAACATTTAATTCTGTAACATAACAATATCACACTCAAGCACACCATACGATATTCTAGGTGACATGTTGAAAGGAAAACCACAAATTATCACACCCATCTTATTACCCCAGGAGCCACACTCAAGCTGGCATTGCTTCTACCAGACCCTGTACATGCACATAAACTTCAAATTCATCTGTGAGATCAAAAGCAGGAGCAAGACGCTTCCAGGTGTAAGAGATGCATAGAGACAAACAAGTTGATGAAAGGTGTTCAACACCACTAATCCTTAGGGAAATGTACATCAAAACCAAATGAGCTATCATCTCATACCCATTAGGATGGCTACTATAAAAAAAATCCCAGAAAATAGTAAGTGTTGATAAGTACATGGAGAAATTGCAACCTTTGTGCCTGTTGGTGAAAATATAAAATGGTGTTGATGCTATGGAAAACATATGGCAATGCCTCAAAAATTAAAAATAGAAGTACTATATATTTTGCACTTCTGGCTGTATGTCAAAATGAATTAAAAGTGGATCTGAAAGAAGAATTTGCACACCTGTGTCCATTACAGCAAATTCACAATAGCCAAAATGTGAAGGCAAATGAAATGTTCTTCACTGGGTGAATAAATAAGCAAAATGTGGCACATACACAATAGAATATCATTTAGCCTTTAAAAAGAAGGCATTCTGTCTGATGCATGCTGCAACATGGGTGAATCTTAAGGAAATTATTCTACATTAAATAAGAGAGTCCAAAAAGGACAAATATTATATGACTCCACTTCTATGAGATACCTTAGTGATCAAGTTCATAAAGACAGAAAGTAGAATGGTGGTTTCCAGGAGATGGAAAAAAGGGAAAAATGGGCAATTGTTTAATTTGTATGAAGTTGTAGTTTTTCAAGATGAGAAAGTTCTGGGAGATTGATAGCATAACAATGTGAAAATATGTAACACTATTAAACCGTGCAATTAAAAATAAAGTATTAAAATATTAAAATAATCAATAAAAATTAAAAGAATAACAATGGTTAGGAGGATATATTTTATGTTGTGTTCGTTCTGCCAAAATTAAAAGAAGTGATACTGATAGATGCCTGTTCAGACAGGGCCAGCAAAGAAGGACCACTTGGGAGATAAAGGTCAGAGTTCTGCACCTAGCCATGCTCCTTGGGGCACTGGGGCATGAAGTGCAGCTAAATACTACCTTTCGAACTTCCTGGAACCATGAAAAAGACATTGAATTTTGCAGAGCTTCCTGGGACCATGAGGCCAGGTTGCTACATTTTGAAGATGCTCTGGTTCAATTCCCTGTCAGGGTATATGCCACCTTCCATGTGTAGGTCCTTCCCAGATAACCCGCCCCTCCTGCGAAGGCCACCCTCAACACTGCCTGAGAGGCAGGGTTTTCAGGGACCCTTTACCATGTTGGTGGGCCCTGAGTATGTGCAACTTCCTGCATGTGGGACAGGGTGTGAGGGGGCAGAGTCAATGCAGTGCCACAGGACACAGAAGTTGCCCCCGACCCCAGGGAGATGGCAGCAGGAGGACATATTTCACTGAGTGTGCAAAGCTAACAAGATAATTGAATAGGAAGAAAGCTCTCTTACCCCTCCCAGTATGATTGGTTTTGGGACCAGGGGAAGGCAGGCACATGTACCATGGAGGTCAGAATAGCAGCAGGGAAGGTGTACCAACCTGGAACCTGTGGAAGTTTGGGAAGTTAAATGGACACTTTGAGAAAGTACCAGGTCAGCCTCACACCCAAGACTAATACAAACCCGGGAGAAGGAACAGATGCTCTCTTGCCACTTGGTCAAACACACTGGTCAGTGCATTCACAGGACCTTGTGGCTCTAGAAGCCACATGGCCAATTGCAATGCCAGCCCCACATGCAGGTTCCAAGAAGGAGCATGAAGCCAAACTGCAACCGTGAACAAGGTAAGCTACCTGGATGATTACTGAGCAACCTCCTACATTCCCAGAGGATGGTCCGTTAAATGTGAGCAGAATCTATAGGTACTGTGTATGCCTTGGCCTAGCCAAGAGCTTGTTTTCCTTGGGTTTTTCCTCTAATTTCCTGGAGTGAATGGGCTTTAAGACAAGACTCTGCCATTCTCCCAGATCATGCAGTATCAAAAAAAAAAACAAACTCCAAAATTCTTTTCCTTTCTCACCCCCTTCTGCCTCTAGAGTATGCATATTGGTGGTGATGGACAGTTGACCCCCCACTTTGGTTCTGTAACAGGAAGGAAAGAAGGAAGAAAGTAATGAAGGGTAAGGGAAGGAAGTTGGCAACCTATTGTATGAATAGTTAAAAAACTGTTAGTATTGATTTTAGGGGTTGAATTCCTAAACGGCATGAGAACTATATGTCAGAACATTTTGACACACTGAACTATGCTTCCTATATAATGACAGTAGTTTAAAAAAGGAAGTCCCTTTAGGAAAAAAATAAAGCAAACCAAAATTCAATTCAATTCAATTTTAAAAAGTACTGTATGATTTTCAGGTATTCATAAGCAAACATTTTCAACCAAAAGATTGTAAAATAGTTAAATAATCTAAATTCATATTTCTTTATAATTTTATAGAGAATTAATAGAGTGTGAATATTGTAACTTTATACAGAGTATCAAATTTGTAAGTATTTATATAACATATGAGTATCTTTTGTATGATAAAGTACTCTGTTAAAATGTTGAATTTTACATAGATATTAGTTATTAGTATACTTTTAATATTTTTATAAATCTAACCAATAGAAAAAAACAACTACATTTATATTGTCTTTAGTTATTATATACAATAGAGATAATCCATTTAAAAATATAGCTACTAACAAAGATATCACAGAAAATTTCTTGTGTTGGCACATGAACTATTTCCATTGTTACTAATCTGTTATTTTTTTTTATTTTATGATAATAGATATGTTCTGAGGAAATTTATATAAATAATAAAATATAGATTTTTAAAATAATATAAAATTAAATTATGGATTATAATGGGTCTGCCCAGATAATGCAGGTTAATCTAACCCCTACATATTCTTAATTTAATCCCATCTTCAATGTCCCATTAGACATATAAGGTCTAAATATATTCTCAGGTTTAGAAATTAGAGTGTGGACCACTTGAGGGGGGAGGGAAATACTCTCGTTGGTCAAAATACCACATTACGGGTTTGGGTCCTCAGATGAACCATCTATGGTGCAGTTGGTTCTAAATATCTGTGCATTATCTGACTATGGTGTATCTCGTGTCTTTGTGCTGTGATCTTTACACATACATGCAGAAATTGAAAGAAGTCCTATAAAGTCATTTTTTAAAAATGGTAAAGTTTATCACCTGCCTTAGACTTCCTCAGTTATTTTTTATGAAAATGTTATTTTTAAAATTATTCTTCCGAGGCCCTGGCTGGTGTAGCTCAGTGGATTGAGCACGGGCCTGTGAACCAGACAACCGTGGTTGGATTCCCAGTCAGGGCACATTCCTGGGTTGCAGGCCAGTTCACTGCAGGCCAATTCCCAGCAGGGGACGCACGAAAGGCAACCATACATTGATGTTTCTCTCCCTCTCTCCTTCCCTTCCCCTCTAAAGATAAATAAATAAAATATTAAAAAAATTATTCTTCCAGGGAAAATAGAGACAATTGTACTTGAACAACAATAAAAATTAAAAAATAAAAAATTGTCCTTCCATTGTTATTGAGATATAATTCTTATATAGCATTGGGTAAATTCAAGGTATGCAACGCGTGTATTATTGCATGATGAGTACTGTAGCTTCTTCCCCTTTAAAAGTACTTCTCCAAGTTACATATAGTTCCATAGGGGCTTTCCCATTTATGAACTTCTTCTCTTTGTTATGACTTGAGACATTCCACACTTCAGTGCCTGAAGAATATTTATTGCAAAATGATCACTGCCATCGCGTTCATTAACACTTGCATCACATCACATAATTAGCACTTTTCTTTTGTGGTGAGAACACTTACCTCTATTCGAAACTTTCAAATATATAATACAGTTTTATTAACTATAATCACTATGCTGTACATTTAATTCTCAGAGAAAATGACAATTTTAATCATGTTAATATTTAAAATAAAAATGGTGTGTGATACACAATTTAAAGACATAACTTAAACATAGAAATAACAATTTTTCTGAGTCTAAGGCATTTCTTTAACTGTATTTTAAAAGACAATTCCATTATCTAGGAAAAAATAAAATATGTTCTTTGTGGTGTCCTTAAAAAATTAATATTTTTAGAGAGAGATAATACTTTGGAATATTAGCTTTCGATGTTTGTTTACTATTCTGATTTTATTATAAAAAGATTATGCAATCAATAACTTATGAAGTTAAGAAGAATTTTTATAACTTTTGATATCTTTTTCTTTTAAAAAATCTTGCCCTGGCTGGTGTAGCTCAGTGCATTGAGCGCGGGCCTGTGAACCAGACAATCGCGGTTCGATTCCCAGTCAGGGCACATACCAGGTTGCAGGCCAGTTCCCTGCAGGCCAGTTCCCAGCAGGGGACCCACGAAGGCAACCATACATTGATGTTTCTCTCCCTCTCTCCTTCCCTTCCCCTCTACGGATAAATAAATAAAATCTTAAAAAAAAAATCTTGAGGTGTTTAGAAATAAAAATTAAATTTTAATGTCATACAAACATTTTATGTTATGTTATTTTAAAATGTTATTAGATTTTTAAAAGTTTGAGTTTCTCTAGTCTAGTCAGATTAATAGTTACCAATACTACTACAGGTTAAGCTAAGATGAAACTGAACTAAACTGTCTGTGATGTGTTAATAAAAGTTACATCAGTAGAGTGGAGTAAGCCCTCCAAATGTGATTCCTTCCAAACGCTACAGTGCTTGGTAGGAGAGTGCCTTGCCAAATCTTTAAGTGTGAACAATGATTTCCTGATTTAGAGATTCATAAAGTGAGTCTCAATCTGATGGTTAGTCAAGTATAAAAAATAAAAGATATTGAAAGGTGAATATGTAGAATTTTCAAAGAGTCAAGTTATTTTAACATAATGAAAATTGAATGAGTGAAGATATCACATGTTGGGGGAATAATAAAACATAAAGCAGGAAAGAAAAATGGTTAAGAAAGCATTAAAAACCTTGCAAGCTATATCAGTTCATTATCATATAATGTAATAACTCGAAAGGTCGCTTTTCTTCCACTAAAAGTGAAAGGCTTGAATAAATATATCCATTGTCCCTGTCTAGTAATAGCCCAAGACAACACAAACTGAGAGGGATGAAGGGCCGACTTCCAAGTTAAAAATAAAGGATATTACTTCATTCATAATATTATTCTTAAGATGTGGTCTATAAACCACATCAATCAATAATCATACAGATTCTTTGCCCTGACTGTGTGGCTTGGCTGGTTAGCTGATGTCCCTCAAGGCATAAGGTCGTTGGTTCAATTCCAGGTCAGCTTGTATGCCTGGGTTTCAGTGCTATCCGGGGTCGGGGAACATATAAGAAGCAACCAATCACTCTTCTTTTCTCACAGTAGTGTTTTTATCCTCTGTCTCCCTCTCCCTCCTATGACTTTAAAAATAAATAAATAAAATATTTTAAAAAGAACAATAATCAAGTGGACCATTATATAAAAATTCTGATTTGGGGATAACTCTTTTGAACCTACGGTACAATATTTCTAAAGGTGAAACTCAAAATATCCATCTTTAAAAGAAATGTTAAGTGTTTATTAAGCATACAAATATGGAAGCTTAATTTTATAACTACTAATTTCAGCTCTGTGGCATATTAGTCTTGTTAATCCCAGTAGTAGGAGTAGAGGTCATGGTCATATTATACAACACTTCCTCTTGGAAATAAAAAAAAAAGTGATGGGTAGTAAGTTATAGTGGAATTTCAGTTTATTGTAAATGAATAGAAATATCCATACATTAAAGAATACATATGATTTTTTAGAATTAATAAATGAATAACTGAACAATTTAATATTTTGAAATATTTATATATAGATTAGGACTGTGCTTACCTGCTGCCAAAGTGTCTATCATCAGACTAGTCTGTGTTTGCACTATTCTTCTTCTTTCTCCTCTGTAGAGAGGAGTAGACAATTATCTCCTACAAGGTTGTTGCTAGAAAGTATCAAGGTTGGCCGAGTTCCTGGCACATCATAATCACCCGGTCAGTTCACGTTGTATATTATCTAGTACATGATACATATAGACATTAGCTAGAATGGTGAGAAAATGGACCATTACAATACACCTTAGCTTTAAATATTTGTTGACGGGCAAAAAAAATGTACTATTAATAGCCACAGAATCTTAACTGCAAATTGATAACAAAAATACTAAACAAATCAGGTTACCTATTTTGTTCCATATGTGTATATGTACTGAATATTAATAGTAACATTATAGAAACTAAATTATATATTTTGTAGTAAAGGTTTACCTGCAATTATCATTATTTATAAAATTGATGTTATAAAATTTTAATAAAATATATTTATGCAATGAAGATATTTTATTATTTAAAACAGTAACAAAATTATTACTAGATAATAAATGCACAAATTTTAGGTTTTGAAAATCATAATTCTCACTAAGTAAATAAAGAAATTATCTCAAGATAATTTATTGGAATTATATGATATGTATAATTTATAAATATGTATGTATGTACCAATACAATCCCCAGTGACTGACATCATATTTCAATTGCAAAACTGCTTATTCATACAAATGATATTTCTCTATAAAACAAAACAATTTGACTTATGGTAAACAAACTTTAGGAGCAACAGTAGCTTACACATAACAATAAAAATTAGAACTAGACAACGCTACCCCAATAAATAATTTATTTTGGCTTTTTGAGAACGTTTCCAGTAATACTAATTTATAAATGGGATATCTGTTGCAGTTGGTTCCCAGAGCATATTTAACATCGAATAGGTTAGTCAGGCATAGATTGTGGTACTTCGATTTGATTTACCAGTACTAAAAAAACAAGTATGGAAATTGGCTTCCCCAAGTGCTGAAATGAGAATCTCACAAAAGATCGAATAGCTCTGTATTTCTTACAGATTAATTCAGTGATGCATCCCAATTATGTGATGTAATAGAAAGAACCATTACCATTAGTTCAACTAGTATTAGAATCTAATCCATGCATATTAATTCCCTGCCAAACCACTCACACGTGGCTCTCTACCATGTCTGTCTTTCTACCATGTCTGTCTTTCACAGGGGAAATGGAGGCAAGCGATACCTACCTAACCCTACCGCTCTGACTGGAAATCGGAGACTAAGTGCCTGCATTATACCAAAAGCCAGTGCTAGAACGTAGTTTGCAGGTCACCAGAATATTGTTTTACACTTTGAGTTCCATTCGAAAACAAATACAAAAACTCTTTTAAGATACTCAATATACTCATCAAGGCATGTGAGTTCCTTTGAAGTTTCCTTTCAGGTGACGCATTGTCGAAATCTTTAGTGCTACATTCAAAAGTTACTTCAAGCAGCCTTGCTGTTTCTTAAACACGCAGTGCTTATTTATTAACATGACTAGTCATTGTCTTTATCTGTTGGGGTTGCTATAACAAAATACCAGAGATTGGAAGGCTTATGAACAGCAGAAATGTGTTTCTCACACGTCTGGAGGCTGAAAATCCAAAATCCGAGTAGAGCATGATCAGCTATGGCCCTGTGTTTGCTTCAATGACTTCAGCGTGTAGCCTCAAATCAGAGAAGGTGCCAGGGATGTCTGTGCAGCATGTTTTGTAAGAACACCGATCCCATTCCTGAAATCTCCATCTCTGTAAACGAAGCTCCCCCCAAACATTCACCCCTAGGGCCATCACTCTGGGCATTAGGATTTCGACCTATGAATTGGGGAGAGGGCCAAAAAACATTCAGACCAGAGCAGGCTCTTTTGTTTTTGTACTGCCATATGTTTAAAGAACTTGAAATTATACACACACACACCCACACTCACACACACATATAATGTAGTTATTGGAGAAGACGGTAGAAAAATCATTTGAAACACTAAATCACTGCCCTAAGAGATATCCACACCTATGTGTCCATTGTCGCATTAGCTAAGGTGTGAAAACAACGTACGTGTTGGACAGATAAATGACTCAAGAAAAGGTGATTTACATATAATATTATATAGAGACAATGAAATGCTGTTACATATGACATAGAAATACAATGTGATTCTACTTAGCCGTAAAAACGAAAGAAATCCTGCCATTTTCGACAGCATGGATAGACCCTGAGGGCATTATGTTCCGTGAAATAAGTCAGAGAAAAACAAATGCAAATACTGTCTGATCTCACTTACATGTGGAATCTAAAAAAAAAGAAAAATGAACTGATAGAAACAGATCAGATCTGTGGTTGCCAGAGGAAGGGAGAGGGAAGGTGGGGAGATGGGTAAAGATGATCAAAAGATGGAAACTTCCTGTTACAAATAAGTTCTGGATGTAATGTACAACATGATGATGGTGGTTAATACTAGATTGGTTTTTTGACAGTTGCTGAAGTAAATCTTAAAAGTTTTCATCACAAGAAAAAAAACTGTAGCTGTGGAATGTTGACTATTAACTGAAGTTGTTGTGAAGATCATTTTGCAATATAAAGTGTACATCTTATACAATGTTATATATTAATTATATCTGAATAAAACTTGGGGAAAAGGAGATTTCCCATCAATATAAATTAAATGGCACATGGTATAGTAATATATTCCTATTGTACTGAATATTTTAAATATTAATAATATACAACATTTACTATGTGGAAGGTTCTGTTTTTAAATTTATATGTGTGTGTGTGTATTTAAAAAAACACTGCAAAGGAATTCTGGGGATATGTTGAATTTATGTCTTCTTGATTGATTGATCCTGGTTTTCATCTGCTCTTTATGCTACTTTTTGTTTTTGTCGTTATTAATTTTCCAAAAATATCCTCCTTGAAATTCTGTTTTTCTTTTGTTTTTGAATTATTACCTCATGTCTTCTGCGTATACTCCATAGAAAGAATCCCCATGTCACAGACTCAGCATCCTCTATCTATTGACTCTTTGTCCTTCTACCACACATGGCGATTCAGATCAACCCCTCATCAGGAGAACAGAAACAGAACGTCCCCCCCACCCTGCATAACTAACTGATTGGGGTTTGTGAAGATACAGGAAGAAAGCACAGTGTCACTGTGGTGGAGCTCAGATGAAATGTGCATGCCAGCGACTCACATTTTTTACCAGTCGGTGCATGTCCACCAATGACCATGAAGCACCGTGAGCACTGATTTTATTTACAAAAATAGATTTAGCAAGTAAGCACATGCTCATACAGAAAATCTGAAAATAATGCAGGTAGACTTATATATTAATTACCATCTGAGAGTTGGTTTTGTAAGTATGTGTGGTCTTTAACTTAAAAGAACACCAGATGGAAATCAGGGAGTTGGAACCCCAAGTTTCTTGTCTTATCTACTCTGCCTCTCAAGATTAACCAGAAAACTTTTTATTTACTTTAATGTAATGAACAATTGCATATATTTTATCCATAATTTAAATACCAGGAAAAAGCAGGGAATGAATTTTGTTAAAACTTTGTTAATAAATTTGAAAATGTGTTTGCAAATAAAGATCTTAGAAGCAAAATTTAGGATTTTATAATCAGCTCTTACAAACTTTTATCATCATTGTATAGTTAACACAAGTTAAACAGAACATTTAAATTAACTGAAAAATGAACGGTAAGTATTTCATTAGAATTTTTGCAAATTTCACTGCAACTGTACCAATAATTAAACACACTTTAGGAGTGTTTGTTGAACTGTCTGCTTTTGCTGTACTTTGAGATCTGATGTGACTTTTTTGTCTATGTGACCTTTATTAAATACTTTGGATGGCATAGCTAAGAAAACAAACAGCTTGTATCTGAAGACAGCATCCTCTCTGGTTCAGAGCAGGTGTTGTCATTGCTTCTCTACTCCTCCTGTGGGTGAGTTCTTCCAGCCCCTGAGGTGGCGGTAATGCACTTCACTTTCACCAATAAACAGCTTCAGGCCAAGGAATGTCACTCTTAAAATAGCAGTGAATATAAACTATCTGCATTTAAGTACTTGACATTTTGCTAAAATACGACAGCTATACCAAAAACTCCAAGTGTTTGACTGGAATCTGTTTGATCTTTTTTTTTTCCTTTCTATTTTTGTGGGGTAAAGGTTCAAAAAAAGAGCAGTTACTGTTTAATGAAAACAGCAGGCAGTGCATTTCACAAACAGAGAACTGCTCTCCTATTCCCATCTGAGAGACCTGCATTTTAAAATCGCAATTCTTCCTTGGAAGTCATTCTACTTTTTATTCAAATTACAAACATTCAGGTAACCAACTGTTTGAAGAATTGAAAGAGATTTTCAATTTAAAATTGACATAAGAGTCCCTTTTGTTCCAACAGGGAGAAGAAATTTAGTTTGGTGTTTATGAATTCTATATGTAATACCTTTCCAAGAAAGATACAATACATTTCATAATGCAAATTTCAAGTCTTCCTTTCTTCTTTCTCTTCCTTCCTTCTTTCCCTCACTCTTTTGCTGCCTAGACCCTGCTTTCTTTTGCTCTTTTTTTCTATCTTCTTTTCTTTCCAGCAATATTCAGTAGCATCTATGAGGCATAAGTAGCTGATTCTCTCATTTGCCCTCTACATATTCATTTACTATATATAGGCATTGAGCACCTAATGTATACTTTTCATCATTCTATGTGTTGTGGACAATGCCTCAGCATCCTTGTCCTTAAGCAGCTTATACTTAAAGAGGGGGCTTTTTAAAATATTGAAGATAGCATTGCATGCTACACACTGCCATTCATATTACTACTTTCTTTTTTAACTTCATTTAGTTTTATTTGAACTAATTAAAATATTGTCATAAATAATGCAAATATCTTAATAAAACATTTGACAATATATATTTTCATTATTGCAGCCTGGTTATTATTTTGAATAAAATAAATGTTCTTATTTTTATTACTTGGAAAAATGATAAATATTCTTAAATACAACATACATTTAAGGAAATCTTACCTTTTGTGACCATATGGAAGGACCTGGAGAGTATTATGCTAAATGAAATAAGCCAGTCAGAGAAAAACAAGTACCATTTGATTTCACTCATATATAGAACCCAGTAAACAAAATAAACTAACAAACAAAATTAAAAATTTAAAAAATAAATAAACATATTTGAAAGGTGTTAACCTCACCACAACCAAAGTGTGGGATGTTTTCTAAGAGATTCAAGCAGGTCATGGGAATTCAACAGAAATAAAGCTGATAAAGACATTTTTGGAAATCTACAAAGCAGCGGTTTTCTGACCAAACACCGGACTTATAGAGCCAGAATATGAGCCAATATTTACACCGAGTATATTAATCATTAGCTTAGTATAGAGGTACGTTTCCTCCTTCTCTCTCTTTCCCTATTTCTCTTCCTCTGAACAGATGAGCATGTGTATGTAATATAAATGCATTTTTCTCCTCAACAGAAAGCCTGATGATCTTCCTGTCATTTTATTTAAATATAAAATAAAATTGACATAGAATTGCATTTTATCTATCTAAATATACAGATATGCTGTATTCGCGGTATTTTGTTCTTATACTTTTCTCATTTGTATGCTCACTCCTTTGTTAAATAAATGTAAAACCAATACAATAAAAATAACATTTATGCATTTTAAATGATTGAAACAATACAGCAGGAACAAATCTAAAAGTATAGCACATAAAATTAATATAAATTAGAAAGAATAAACCAGAAAACCTAAGAGCAGAAAACAAATACAGACATTACAAGTCAAAGGCAACTTGATTAAATAATTATAAAGGTAAAGTTTCTTATTTTAAAAGAAGACAATTTTTTACATGGAGTGCAAAATACTAAGATAACATTGTTAGTGATAATAAGCAATTAACCACTGGTGATATTCAAAACATTTGATAATAATAGAGTGTGGCTCAGTTAATTGGGTAATTCTCCCACAGACCGAAAGGTCACCAGTTCAATTCCTGGTCAGAGAACATGCCTGGGTTGTGGTTTTGGTCCCGGATCAGGGTGCATATTACAAGCAACTGATTGATGTTTCTCTCCCACTCTCTCTCCCTCCCTTCCCTTCTCCCTAAAAATAAATAAATAAAAATTTTAATAATAATAATAATATATCATGGATACCAACCAGTCGTAACTGAGAATGAACTGATAAGTACTAGCTGAATTTCAGCTCTGTGTGTAACAGGGACAGCCATCCCTCTTTAAATCATGCTAAGACAGAATAAAGAGAAGTAGTGTTAGCTACTGTATGTCTGTAAGCTCGTGGACTGTCACCAGGCCTGTGCAATGCAGGCAGGTAGACTGCCCTCTGGGTGCCGGTCATCCCCACTCCTCTGGGCCAGCTGGGCCTCTTCAGCTCATGCTCAGATTGGTGTTTTCTTTCTCTATTCTCTCCAGACAACTTGGTCATCTCCAGGACATCTTCAGACTTTTGACCCTTGGAATCTGTTCTGAAAGAGGTACAAGGAGCATCTAAAAGCTACAGCTTTAACTCAGTAACTGAAAGCCTCCGTAGGTTAGAGATTCTCTGCAGACACTATTTATATAACAGGTTGATCAGCTGCAAGCAAGTTGGGATTCCAGAATCAAATGAATACATTTTGTGAAACTGAGAAAGCACTCACCCAAATGTTACTATTCCCACTCTAAAAATATACACTCCTTCCCCAATACAATCTGCTTTGGAGACCTCACATGAAATTTTCTATATCCATATATTAGTCAAATGTGTATGTTTTCATGACATCTTAAATCATATGTTTTGTAAAAACAATATTGACATATTTAAAATAATGAAAACCATGAAAGTCATTATCATATATCTTGGGTACTATAATTTATACATATGTACTAAATATATGTATTTGATATGTATATGTACACTTACTATATTATAATGGTATTTAAATTATGTATAGGAAGAGGTGTAAAAGTAATATAAATTGTGTGCACATTTCAGACTCTTAGTAATATACCATAGTTTCCAGACTATAAGATGCACTTTTTGCCTTGGCTGGTGTAGCTTAGTGGATTGAGCACAGGCCCATGAACCAAGGGATGGCAGTTCGATTCCCACTCATGGCACATGCCTGGGTTGCAGGCCAGTTCCCAGCAGGAAATGTACAAGAGGCAACCATACATTAATGTTTCTCTCCCTCTCTCCTTCCCTTCCTCCTTTGAAGATGAATAAATAAAATCTTTTAAAAGAAGATGCACTTTTTCCTCCCTAAATTTTGGAGGGGTAATGGTTGTTATTGCTGCTGTTGAGTTCTGTTTACATTTACATTGGTGAAAATTATGTTATTTATGTTACTAAATATTTTACCACATTTTTTGCTTCAAAAATTTTTTTCTATTTTCCTCCTCTAAAACCTATGTGCATCCTATGCTCTGAAAAATATGGTATTCCAAATAAATTATTTAAACAGTTATGTAAAAAGCTTTCATTTATCTTTCAAATCAGCTATATTGCACTTTACACATAGGTTTAATACTCCGCTCTAGTGTGTTAACTATTTTGCCATTATTTTAATAGATAATATTAAATGGACACAAAATAAGTACAAACTAGATTCAAAGCTTATGATTCTCACTTGTATTTGAGTGCAGTCTTAGTAACCTCCTTTTTGATTGAAAGTTAGTTTCATGGATTCCTTTTTGGGAAAAGTTGGGTCTTTAGTTGAAACCAAGAATTATCTTCATTTAGTGACAAAGTACAATGAAAAGAATATCAGAGACATATTTAAAGAGATTTTTATGAACATTCATCAAGAGCCTATTACAGTCCATTTGAGGAAAATGACATGTAGCACAGTACTGCAATTTACCTTTGTGCATGAGAGAGTGAAATTCAGCTTCCAAAACCTATTGAAGAAATGGGGGGAAATTAACTCAGATACAAATCAAGAGCCAGACAATACAAAGAAACCAGGTATCCCTGGTCTGACAATGATGTGGGGGGAATTATTTATGAATGACAAAAGGATAGAGGTGTGATAAACTCTTGTAACAACTGCATCTTCAGCAGCTATAACTCGAAGGTTCTCACAACCACATCATAATAACTGAAGTAAATAGTATTTTTGAGATTTTTAATTCAATTTTAATATAATACACTTCTCATCATGGCATTTTTACATTAGACATATTTTAACAGAAATCATATATGTACAGGAATAAGTCTGTTTTCAAAAACCTCCAAATTTAAATATGGTTCTCCACAGAAAGAACATATTGCTAGTTTAGATAATCTAACCAACTCATCTTCAATGAAATGCAATTGAAGGTAGGAAGACTTGGGTACTTGAACTTGAGTTTATCTGGCATGTTAAAGCCGGGTATCTTTGCGTGTCACCCTTGCGCAGAGGTCATGCTGATTTTCTCTGTATTGTTCCAATTTTAGTATATGTACTGCCAAAATGAGCACAAAGCCAGGTATCTTTGAAGAAGTTGCATTTATTTTCTCAACTGAAACTTAAGAATGTAAGTTCCATGAGAATAAATAAAATGATGGTTGTGAAATACTGTTTCTAGAACATGGCAGTCAACAATCCCCTCTCTTGCTCCCTCCATTTCCCACATCTCTCTTTCCCCCCTTCTCTTTCTCACACACACACAAATACTCATACTAATATAATTCATAAAAATAAATATTTTTCATATATTTAAGAATATTATAATTTTCATAACAATTCACACCAAATTAAATGACTGCAATATATTTCCATCATCACATCAGGGGGAAAAGCAAATACTAGAAGCAAAAGTTAGATGAAGATCTAGTAGATAAATAAATTCTTCTCTCTCTACTGCATACTATTCGTTCTCATATTTTTACAAATAGTTTGAATAATTTTTGTTGGCCAGTTACAATGGTGTCTTATCATAGGTAGTGGTTGTTAAAAGAGTTTCAAATAACTTTCTTTAAGCTACATTTTCCTAAGCATGATTCCCCATCTTGTACCACCAACCCCTCATTTCTTCCTCTTGTTTTCTTGTTACAGAAAACAACTCAGCCACTTTCGGGTGTACAGAGTGGAAGTTTATTTCATGTGCATGGACCCAGAGCAGTCAGTCTCCAAATTCTGGGCACTGAGCAGTGGGGGAGAAGTTATTTTTATGGAGCAAGGGAGGGTCCATCCTTTGGACCATTACTTCTGGTGTGAAAGCAGGAGGCAGCTCACAGAAGCAGAAAGCAGAGCATTATATCTCTGGTATGTAGACGATAAATAGTCCAGAGAAGCCAAAAGAGGCTTTTGGCCTCTTTGGGCTAAAACAAGCCACCGGGCTGCAAAAACAACAGGGCTGCAAAAACAAATCACTCTCTAGTCACTGTGTTGTGTCTTAAAATAGCTATCAATTTCCCCCAACATTCTCACCACTTCATTTCATGTCTATGTTCACTATTTGTGGCATAACTGCCATATCCTCAATCACGATGTACAGACAGGAACACTGGACAGTGGAAAAGGCTTATAGGCTTATAAACGGTCCGTGTGAACTATGGTGTTGGGTTAGCTCTGCAGACAGCCCGGACCACCTGAAAGATGAACTAGTGGCTGCCAGAGCAAATTAAGCCTGAAACTTCTCTGCAGGCAAAAAAACAAAACTGAAGATTTCCTACTTGTGACATATCAGGCAGGGTTTTGGGAAAAGATAATAATGCTGGAAAAAAGAGAGAAGCTATGAGGAACAGAGAAAGAGCAAACATGAGATGGATTCGCTGCATAAAAAATCCGTAGGCGTGAGTCTACAGGAGCTGGACAGAACTGTTGAGGCCAAGCCATGCAGACGTCACTCATTCATTGGCTCTCCAGGAGTCAGGGCCCATTGGATGGCATGTTAGCATATACAGCATAAGGTGGGTGGTTGGGCTACAGAGATAGAGATACAAGAGTAGGTATCTTGTCCGTTTATCATGACCTGAACAGCGTGTTGAACCAAAGGGAGCTTCTTGCACAACTTGCTACTGTGAGCTGAGAGCCTTGGGACTCACATATCCTCACCTATCCTAGTGTTTGTGATAGAAAGAAACTGATGCCATAGGGACCTACAAGACCTACTATTTATTTACATTTTTAAACAATGGAAAAACAGATAGACCATAAACACTCCTTGTTTACTTTGGAAAACAGCAGGAAATTCACATAGTGAATATGCTAGTTACCATAGTGCCCATTACCATGTGGACGAGAATTTCTGAAAAACAACAAAAAATAAATAAAAAGTGGTGATATAACAGATCCATCCTCTTGGTCTTTCCCCTTGAAATTTCAGCAAGTTGATCAGCTGTAACTCCACAAATGATGGATGCCCTGCTCAACAAACAGGCACACCTGGGAGACCTGGGTATTGAAGCATCTCATCTAAAGGTGGGGAAACGACGACAATCAGGGGAGGCGAAGGGAGGAGAGCTCAAGAGGCCAGGGTTGCAACCCTACTGCCCAGAGTTTGTGGCAGGCTTGCCAACAAACAGGGAGGAGTGCTGTATAACGCTTCCTTTGAAGGGCGGGAGTGGAGACCCTGGAGGGCACTTCTGTACCAGTGAAAGGTTCCAACTGCGGGGAAGCCAGCAGAGAGGCCTGGGCAAAGACCCAGCGCAGGGTTCTGCCTTCATGTCGGAAGCCCAGAGGTCAGCGTGCCGAACAAGCAAATGAAGCCACCTGACACTGACGCTTTTCCACTCCCCAAACTTGCCTCCAGTGGTCCTTGGTATCGAGTTTTGGAAGGCATTATTTTCAAACCTGAAAATTTTTAGGTCGGAATTGCAATTTCCCTGTGACTGATCCCCAGGTGTGGTGCAAGGCAGGGGAACCTGCAGAGGTCGGAGGTCGCTGTAGTCAAGACAGTGAAACAAACCCCACTCCCAAGCAGTGCAGCTATATGCAACTATATTGACTGAAGGCAGAGGTCAGTTTGGAGATTTCACAAGATCTCAAAAACTTGCAATGTAGCGCCACCTGCTGGAAAATAGTGGAAAGACCGCTTCATAGAAAAGTGCCAGGGAAGTGCACGTTAATGCAATATCCTCTAGTCAAAGGAGCAGCCCATGAATAACCAATGTAGCAAGGAAGCTCAGAAAGAAAATGAAAAAAATCTCCAAAAAGAAAACTGGAACATGAGGAAATAAGTGATATAAGTGATGGAGACTTCAAAATTGCAGCTCTGAAAATACTCAAAAAGATGCAAGAAAATACAAACAGATAATTTGATGTACTCAGAAAACAAACTGATGAACAAAATGCGCACTTTACCAAAAAGTTTGAAACTCTAAAAAAGACTCGAGCAGACATACTGGAGATGTCTCAGTAAAGGAGATCAGGAATGTCCTGCTGAGTATAGGAAGCAGAGGCGACCAGATAGAGGGAAAAATTAGTGATATTGAAGACAGGAATATAGGAAAAATGCAGACAGACCAAAAGAGTGCCATGAGCATAAAAAAATAAGAGAGCTCTGTGAGAACCATCTGGATCCATCAGAAAAAGCAATACAAGAATTAAATGTATTCTAGAAGAAGAAGAGAAGCTGAAGGGAGTGGAGAACCTACTCAAATAGTGGATGAGAATTTCTCAAACCTATGGAAAGAACTAGATCTTAAAATCCAATAAGCGAACAGAACACCCAGTTATCTTAATCCAAAGAAGTCCTCTCCAAGGCACATTGCAATAAAACTGTGAAAAATCAGTGACAAAAAAAATTTCTCAAAGTAGCCAGAGGGAAAAAAGCAGCGAAGCTACAATGGATACCTCATCAGATTAGTGTCAGATTTCTCAGCGGAAACTCTACAAGCAAAATAGAGTGAAATCAAGCATTCAAAATACTGAGAGATATTACCAGCCAAGAATAATATATTCAGCAAAGTTATCCTTTAAGTATTAAGGAGAAATAAAGACTTTTTTGAGACACACAGAAGCTGATGGAATTTACCGCCAGATGACCAATCTTGCATGAAATATTCAACGTGTTTATTCTACTTAAAACAAAGTGCAAAGGTCACAACCTGATGAGTAAGATCAGCAAAAAAATATTGTAACATAAATGGGGATAGTTTGTGACAACAAAATCATAAAAAGGGGAGGGGGCAAAGATTTGCACCAGCAAAGGAAGATGGAGATCAGATGGCCGCAAAAGAAAAACAAAAGAACACTATTATACATATGCAACTATCTTTTTCATAAACTCAATGGCTATGACAACAACAAAAAAACTTCAAACTGAGACACATAACTTAGAAAAAGAGGAATCGGAGGAAAGAAACATGGAATACCACCGAACAAAATCAACAGACAGAAACCCAAAGGAAAAGAACCGATGGGGGCAGAGAAGTACAAGAAAACAATGGACAAAATGACCATCAGAAACCCTCATATATCAATGCTCACCATAAATGTAAAGTGACTAAATTTACCAATAACAAGGCACAAAATAGTGGATTGGATCAAAAAACAAAACCCAGCTATATGCTGCCTTCAAGAGACACATCTGTGTTCCAAAGATAAAGGTAGATTCAAGGTGAAAAAAATTCCCCAAAGAAATAGCATCCACAGAAAAGCAGGTATAACCATACTTATATTTGACAAAATAGATTTCAAGATAAAAGAGACAAAAGGGACATTTTATAATGATAAATGGACCCTATATCAAGAAGATAGAATACTCCTTAATATACTTGTATGTGCAACCAATCAGGGAGCACAAAAATATATAGCATTATTCACAAAACTAAAGGGAGAAACAGACCAGAACAAAATTATAGTTGGGGACCTAAGTACTCCATCAAAAGCTCTAGTTAGATCATCCAAAATAAAATCAATAAAGAAATGTCAGCTTTAAACGACATATTAGACCAAAAGGAGACACATGAGAATGACAAAACAATATTGTTGTGGATGGCTCTGCCTGATTTCAGGAATTGTAACTCTCTACCCCCGTGGCTAAGAAATGGGAGCCACAGGAGACAAAGCTTGTCTCTGGTAGCAAATGCTGCCTCAGTTTCCTCTCTGCCCCCAAAGCTTGGTCAGAAGTCATTGATGGGTAAGACCCCCACAGTGGGGGGCAAACTAAGCCAGACACGATAACTTGGGAGGCCATCATGGAAGGACTCCGGGGGCTGTGACAAAGAGGGTGTGATGGACTCTCGCCCCCCAGATCTGACAAAGCCCAGGTCCCCATGTTCTCTGGGAGAAGTGCTTCCTGGCACTAATCCCTTTAAACCTGTTGGGGAGGGGGAGGGGTGCAGCTCCTTGCCTTGCCGGAGCATGTCCTGGGGGAAAATCTGGCATCACAAAGACTTCCTGATAAACCTGTGAAATCTGCTCTGCTAAGAGTGCTTTCATTCATATGTTAAGGGTTTGAGCAAGAAACCCTAAAACTCTCTTTCTGACAGAGTCCGACTCAGACTAAGCCCTCAGATTTCTTTGAAATGTTATCTATTGTTTGATCCTTGCTGCCCTGTATTCCTGTGTATTACAACCCAATAAAACGCTTTGGAGGAAGGGCTTAACACCTTTTTTTCCCTGAGAAACTGGCCACTGCTCACGGCCTTTTTCCTTTGGGAAACTTGCCATCTCTCCTCCCCAAGCAGATCACATCATGTCTCAGTCATGTTTACTCTCATCCTTGGCACACGGGGGGACTTGCAAGGAAAGTTGCCCCCATACAACACACCAACATTTCTGGGATGCAGCAATGCCATATTAAGAGAGAAGTTTATATCATTTCTGGCTTATTTCAAAAAAAACAAGAGAAATCTCAAGTAAACAACCTAACCTAACATTTTAAAGAACTAAAGGAACCCAAAATCTGAAGAAGAAAGTAAATAATGCAAATTAAAATAGAATTGAATGAAAAAAGGGACAAAAAGACTATGCAAAACATTAATACAATGAAGAGATGGTTCTTTGAAAAGATTAATAAAATGGAAAACCCTCTGCTAGCCTACTAACTAAGCAAAAGGAGACAAGGCCCATTGAAACAAAAGCAGGAATGAAAGAGGTTTACCACAAACACCCCAGAGACACAAAGGATCATACTAGAATACTATGAAAGATTATATTTCACAAGATTCAATAACCTAGAAGAAATGGATAAGGTTTTGGAAATATATCACCTTCCTAGTCTAAATCATGAAGAATTGGATAAATCTAAATAGACCCATTGGTTGAGAGGAAATTGAAATAACCATCAAAACCCTTTCAAAAAATAAAAGTCCAGAACCAGATGGCTTTACCAGTGAATTCTCCAAAACATTCAAAGAAGATTTCAAATGAATCCTTCTCAAAATTTTCCAAAATATTAAAGAAGAAGCAATATTTCCTAACATATTTTGTGAGGCCAACATAACCCCGATATTAAAACTTGGCAAAGATAACACACAAAGAAGAAAACTAGAGACCAAAAGAAATACTTCTGATGAGTACAGATGAAAACATCCTAAACAAAATACTAGCAAATCAACTACAACAATGCCTAAAAAAATCACCACACATCACAATCCAGTGGGGTTTATTTCAGAGGCAGAAGAATGGTTCAACGTACACACGTCTATCAATGTAATACACCACATTAACAATAGAAAGGATAAAAATTGCAAGATATTATCAATAGATGCAGAAAAGCATTTGATAAGATATAACACCCATTTGAGATTAAAACACTCAGTCAAATAGGAATAGAGAGAAACTACCTCAAACCCTCAGGCAACATCATATTCAATAGAGAAAAACTGAAAGTGTTTCCTCTAAGATCAGGAACAAGACAAGATGCCCAATCTCATCACTCTCACTCTACATAGTTCTGGAAGCTCCAGCAAGATCAATAGGACGATAGAAAGAAAGAAAACGCATCCAAATTGGGAAGAAAGGAGTGAAAATGTCACTTTTTTTCAGATGACATGATTTTGTACATAGAAAACCATAAAGACTCCATTAAACAACTATTAGAATCAATAAATAAACAGTGAAGTTGCAGGATACAAAGCTAATGTACAGAAATTAACTGGTTTCCTGCATGCTAACAATGAAACTTCCCAATAAAAAAAAATTCCTCTTGCAGTTGTGATAAAAAAAGAATAAAACATCTAGGGATAAACTTAACAAAGGATGTGAAAGACCTATATACTGAAAACTGCAAAGCACTATTAAAAGAGATAAAAAAAGATACAATGAAATGGAAGGATATTGCGGGTTCATGGATTGGAGGAATCAACACAGTTAAAATGCTCATGTTACCCAAAGTGATATACAGATTTAGTACACCCCCTATCAAAATCTCAATGGAATTTTTTAATGTAATAGAATAAAATTTCATCAGATTTATATGGAACCACAAAAAACCCCAAAGAGACAGAGTAATTATGAAAAAAAGGAACAAAGTTGAAGGTATCACACTACCTGACTTCAAATTATGCTACAGAGCTTTATCAAAACAACATGGTATTAACAGGAAAACACATACAGTTCAATGGACCAGAACTGAGAGACCAGATATAAAACATGTATATAGGCAAATCATTTTTGGCAATGGATCCAGAAACACACAATACTGAAAAGAAAGCCTCTTCAATAAATGCTGCCTGGAAAATTGGGAAGCCAAATGTCAAAGAATGAAGCCAAAGAAACTAATTTATAGTTTGTCCCCAAGTAGAAAAGTTTACTCAAAGTGGATTAAAGGCTTAAATGTAAGATCTGAAACAATAAATTATGTAGAAGCAAACATAGGTACTAAACTAAGGGACCTTGATTTTGGATAACATTTTATGAACTTGACCCTAAAGGCAATGGAAGTAAAGGCAAAAATAAATGAATAGTACTATAATAAACTAAAAAAAACCCTTCTGTACAACAAAAGAAATTAACAACAAAACAATTAGACAGCCAACTGAATGAGAGATATTTGCAAACAACAGCTCCAACAAAGGTTTAATATCCAAAATATATAAAGAACTCTTAAAACTCAACACCAAACAAACAGCCTGAATGAAAAAAGTTTGAATGGTCAGGGGACCTGAATAGATACCTCTCCTGAGAAGATATACAAATGGGAACAGATATATGAAAGGATGTTCAATCACACTAGCTATCAGGGAAATGCAAATCAAAACTACCATGAGACACCACCTCACACCTGTTAGAAGGACTATTATCAGCAAGTGATAAGTGTTGGAGAGGTTGTAGAGAAAAGGGAACCCTTATTCACTGCTGGTGTGAATGTAGACTGGTGCAGCCACTATTCAAAAACAGTCTGGAGGTTCTTTAAAAATTTAGGACAGAGTTACCATATAATCCAGCAAGCCCTCTCCTGGGTATCTACCTGAAAAAAAATCTTAAATAGTTGAATTTTCAAAGATATATGCACCTCTATATTCCTTGCAGCCCTAGTCACGGTGGCCAGCATATGGAGACAATCAAAGTGTCTTTTGGTGGAGGACTGAATAAAGGAGATGTGCTAGATACACACAATTGAATACTACTAAGATGTGAGAAGAGATGGAATAATTGACATTTGCAGCAACATGGATGGACCTTGAAAATATTCTTCTTTTTCCTGTGTCCATGAGTTTCAGTTTTTTATGCCACATATGAGAAAAACCTGGAGACAGACAGCAATGTGGTGTTTGCCAAAGGGTGAGGGTGGGGGATGGAGGCCTAATGTATGGTGATGGAAGATGGTTTAAATTTAGGGTGGGCACACAGTGCAATATACAGATCTAGTGTAATAGAAATGTACACCTGACACCTATGTGGTTTTATTAAACAGTGCCACCCCAATAAATATAATATTAAACAAAAAATGTTTTGATCTTTATGTAGACTACACACATACACTCACAGACATACACCCAAGGCTTATAAAAGAATTACTAAAGCGTACACTCTTTTTTTCAGTGAGGTAGAATTTACTATTTCTATTTCATATATAACAAAAGGAGGCATAAGATTCATTATTCAGATGTCATATCATTATACAACATATGTGTGTACTTAATATTAGAAAGCTATTATGGAATATTATTTTATATTTTATTGGGTCTATTAAATGATGGCATGACCTGTGTTCTGTTTTTATTTTTCTTTTCCTGTTTAAAATGGATGATCCATAAAGCTTCCTTATATAACTTCTCCAATAACCTTTTGTGACCTTTTCCAGTGAGTCATTAGAAAGAGTAGGAATAAAATCCATAGTTAATGCAGACCACTTAGAAGAGACAAACTGTCCTGCTTTGACAGAGTTCAATGTTCTTTATATATTGAATTAAGTATGGGATGCTTTCCAATTCTTGCATATAAAGATATAGTTTCCTTGTTCAATTTTTTATTAATAAAACTTTTCTCTTATGCATTTTTGCATTGGTATGAGAACTCTTACTTCGTGTAACAATGACTATTTTCTGTGCATTTAATATGATTTTACATTTATTATAAAGATATTTCAAAGACAATGCTATATAATAATAATCTATAACATCCATGATATGAATCCCAGGTATATGTTTAACAGCATAGAATCTTGGTTTGAGTTTTGCTGAATTTACAACTCCATTTGACAGCCATAAGCCCTTTATGATGACCTTATAGGTCTTCACTAATACTGTGACATATTGAGCTGTGTGAATTCTGCTGCAGTAATATGGAGAATAATAAATACATTAATGAAGGTTGATTTTTAAATAAGGAAGATGCAAATAAGTAGAAGTGTATACTGTGTTCATGTATTGGAAGAATAAACATCATTAAAATGTCCACTGATTCCCAGTCAGGGCACATACCTGGGTTGCAGGCCAGTTCCCAGCAGGGGCCAGTTCCCAGCAGGGAATGCACCAAAAAAGCAACCATACATTGATGTTTCTCTCCTTCTCTCCTTCCCTTCCCCTCTAAAAATAAATGAATAAAATCTGTAAAAAATAAAATGTCTGTACTACCCAAAACAATACATACATTCAATGGAACTCCTGTTAAAATACCAATGGCATATTTCACAGGTCTAGAACAAATATTTCAAAAATTTATATAAAACCAAAAACCCCACCAAAAACAAAAGCCCTGAATAATCTCAGCAATCTTCAGAAAGAAGAACAAAGTAGGAGGAATCACAATACCCAATATCAAACTATACCACAAGTCCACTCTAATCAAAACAGTCTGGTACTGGCAAGAGAAGAGACACACAGATCAATGGAACAGAATAGAGAAACTGGAAATAAACTCAAGTCTCTATGGTCGATTAATATTCAACAAAGGGAACATGATCATACAATTGAGTAACAATAGCCTCTTCAATAAATAATGTTGGGAGAACTGGACTAGTAGATGCAAATAAATGAAACTAGAACATCAACCTCCATCATACGCAAGAATAAACTCAAAATGTATTTAAATGTATTAAAAATATTTAAATATAAGTCATAACACCATAAAATTCCTAGAGGAAAACATATGCAAGAAAATTTCAGATACCCACATGTGGGGGCGACTTCTCCATGAGTGCCCCCGGTGCCACAGACACGAATGAATGAGTAACTACCAAGACACGCTGGATCTGTTTGGGGAGGAGGAGTGGACTGCAGCGAGTTTCTCAGGGAGACAAAGGCCAGCAGTGGCCAGTTTCTCCGAGTAGAAAAAGGCCTCAAGCCCCCTCCTCCAGGGACTTTTATTGGGTTGTAATACACAGAAATACAGGGCGACAAGGATCGAACAGTAGATAACATTTCAAAGAAATCTGAGGGCTTACTATGAGTCAGAGTCTGTCAGGAACAGAGTTTTAGGGTTTCCTGCTCAAACCCTTAACATATGAATGAAAGCACTCTTCTTAGCGGAGCAGATTTCACAAGTTTATCAGGAATTCTTTGTGATGCCAGATTTTTCCTTAGGACGTACTCTAGCAAGGCAAGGAGCTGCACCTCTCCCCATCAGGTATTCAGGCTTAAGGGGATTAGAGCCAGGAAGCACTTCCCCCAGAGAACATGGGGACTCGGGCTTTGTCAAAGCGGGGGGGGGGGGGGGGGGGAGGGGGGGGGTAGGGGCGGAGAGTTCATTGCTCTTTGTTGCAGCCCCTACCTCCGAGTCCTTCCATGAAGGCCTCCCAAGTGATCGAGTCTGGCTTAGGTTGCCCCCCACTGTGAGTGGTCTTACCCGTCAAGGACTTCTGACCATGCTTTGGGGGCAGAGAGGAAACTGAGGCAGCATTGGCTACCAGAGACAAGCTTTGTCTCTTGCAGCTGGCATTCCAAAGGTCGTCTCTTGCCCTTAGCCACAAGGGATAGAGGTACAATTCCTAAAACTAGGCAGAGCGGTCTACAACACCCACATAACAATATTTTCAAAAATATATCTCCTAAGGCAAGGGAAATAAAAAAAATAAACAAATGGGACTACATCAAACTAAAAAGCTTCTGCACAGCTATAGAATATATCATCTAAATGAAAACAGAACTGACTATGGGAGAATACATTTGTCAATGATATATTGGACAAAGATTTGATCTCCAAAATATATCAGAAACTCATGTGATTTAACATGAGGAAGACAAACAATCCAGTTAAAAAATGAACAAGGGATCTGAATAGGCACTTCTCCAAGAAGGACACAGACATGGCCCATAGACATAGGAAAAGATGACCAACATCAGAAGCCATCAGAGATGTAAATTAAAACCACAATGAGATACCACTTCACACTGGGCAGAATGGCCATCATCAATCAACAAACAACAAGTGAGGTTGTGGAGAAAAGAGAAGTCTAGTGCACTACTGGTGAGAATGCAGACTGGTGCAGCCGCTCTGGAAAACAGTATGAAATTTCCTTTAAAAAATCTAAAAATGGAACTGCTTTTGGCCCAGTTATTTCCCTGCTGGAAATATACCCTAATAATCCCGAACCACCAGTTCAAAAGAACCTATGCACCCCTATGTTCATAGAGATTCTATTTACAATAGCCAAATCCTGGAAATAGCCTGAGTGTCCATCAGTAAATGAATAGATGGAAAAGACTGCGGTGTGTTTACACAGTGTAATACTAGTATCAGAAAGAAAGAAGGAACTCCTACTTTTTGCAACAGCATGAATGGAACTGGAGAATCATGCTAGGTGAAATAAGCCAGGTGGTGAAAGACAAATACCACACGATCTCACTCATAAGAGGAATACAATGAACAAAATAAGCTAATGAACAAATTAGAACCACAGGCATGGAAACATGGAAAAGACTGAAAGGGACCAGAAGGGAGGGGGGAGGGGAATGATGGTGGAAAGAAGAGGAAGGAGCTAGAGAAAGAACATGTATGAGTGACTCATGGACATGGACAACAGTGTGGGAATTGACTCTGGGAGTAGGGGTAGGATGGGCAGAGGAGGGCAAAGGAGGAAAAACCGGGACAACTGTAATAGAATAACAATTTAAAATGGTTTAATAAAAAAAATTGGTGAGACATATTACTAATTTTTTCACTTTATGTTCTTTACATTTTAATAATGTACAATGTAGCAGAAAATATACTTACAAATTATGTCTTAAAATTATTATGTAAGTAATGGGAACATGTTTGTGATATTTTGCTAACAGTAAAAATATTTTCAGAACCATGAACTCATTGTGTATAAAAATATGTGTATAGATCAAAATGGTAAAAAGTTGGTGAAAAATAATAAAGATAGGATACAATTTTAGTACTGAAATATTTTTTTCAAGTGTAATATATAAAAAGCCTGTTATTTCACAGCTCACTTATGTAAAAGATTATGGTATATTAGGAATTTAAGTATGAGTTGATCAACTCTTTTGGCAAGTAACTCAAAATTATTGGAGTGAAATTACAGCATTTCTTTTAAAATATCATGCAGCTATATTTTTAAAATAAAAGGGATAAATAATCATGTGTTCTATATTATTTTTAAAATATAAGTTTATATTCTAAAAGAGTATGTCTATGACCAATTAAATCAATATTTTTTAGGGTTTTGGTTGAAATTCATGCCTCAATCTAGTGAGTATGAATCAATATACAAGTGTTTCTTAGACATAAGTATTTTTGTTATTTTTATAATTGAAAATGTCATCAGTAATAAAAATACTATTTTTAAATCTATTCTTTGGATTTTGGTCACTGAATAATGTTACACTTACCTAATAAATTAATCTCTCCCTCTTACACACACATATATACAAATAAATACACAAAAATGAATCCAAAGTGAATATACATATATTTGAAGTTTTCATTGCTTTTTCCTTTAAACAAGTCAAGCCAGTTTTGTTTGATTCTAGTAGCATAAAATTTAATATACATACATATACATACATAATATGTATGTATATATATGTGACATAAAATTGAGTTGGACATTATATAAATAATTGATTATTTGGTGTTTGGAGCAATGTAAAAAATACAATAAAAAAATCCTACCTATGTCATTCTTCTGATTAGAGATTTATCTGTTTAAGCTTTGTCTCAAACCTGAAACCCATGGCTGTTCCTTCTTGGTGCCTTTCAGTGTGTGGACTCATCTTTTTGCTTTGCCATAGAAGTCCAATGCCATAACCTTCATAGACCTTTTTCCTCATGGAAATGGTCGTACTTGTATTCTACACACAATAAACATTCTCTGATCAAAATGTAACGAGGCACTGTCAAAGATATTCTTAAGCTCAACAATCTAACTAATGTTCCTTTCTTAAATATATGCAAAATGTATGTAACTAGCTGTTATAAATAACAATGGAAATAACAACTATTGTACTAATATTTATTGGATACTATATAATATTACATGTATTATCTTATTATATACAAACTAAGACTCTAAGAAGCAGGCACAATCACTATCCTCATTATATAGAAGAAGTTGAATCCCAGAGACATTAAGTAATATACCTAAGTTCCACTGCTAGTCCATATTAACTAAATTTGTACCTGAGCACTTGGGCTCCAAAATCCTTGCTCCAATATTGTACTACAAGTGCTGTGATTTCTATTACATCTCATTTGATACTCTTGGTCAACCAACAGACAAAGACAGATTGGATCTGGGGCAATGACAACACGCTTACTTAAGCTTAATGAAGTTAAGATTCCATTTGCAGCCGTGGTCTCCTTAATGGTGAAATCAATACATCTCTGGCTCCTGTAAGCAGCTATTGACATAGTGAATCTATTGTATCCATTCTATTAAATAGAAAACACACAAGTAGTACCCTTTAACCCAGAATACTATTACCACCCTGCAAAGAAAAGAGACGCTCATTTTTCTAAGTCCAGGAGGGAAAAATATCATATTATGTTTCTCTTATAAGAAATCTATCTATGGGGAAAGCCTAATTCTTCCTTTTCTATGTGTCCTGGCTAATAGTCATGGAAGAAAAAAAAAGTACATGCATGTGTGCAAATAAGCATGTGTGCATGAGCACAGTTCATATCATGTATAATAGTGAATTCATAGGATATACTTGCAGAATAGGCAAAATAAATCTCTTAAAATATTATTTAATATATAATGATACATTCAGTTTATTGCACCTTGCTTACTATGTATAAGAATGACAATTCTAATGATAAAGTTTTAAATAATAGTGTTTGAATCTCTAATGACTCAAAGCTTTAACATGTAATGAGAAAGATTTTAATTTCGGTTTCAGACTGAAAATTTTCTCAGCAGGAAACCGTTGCCAACTTGGTGCTTTGAGAAGACAAAGCTGAGCAAACTATGAGTCACAGCAATAAAATCCCATCTTCACAAGGAGAACAGTAAAGAGTGTCTGAAAGCCAAGACAGTATTTTAAGGGTAAAATGTTGTAATAATAAAAAATACTGAGTTTGATGGCTCTAAACATTATGTGACACTGTAATGGGAAAAGCTGTGGGAGAGTTTCCAAGGGTTATACTGAGGTGACAGCATAAAACACATAGCGTGGGTTTACAAATGTACTTTTGAAAGACTTGTATTTCTTAAGAAAGAGTCCAGGAAGCCAGACTTTTCTGGGAAACACATGGATCACCATGAAAGCAGTCAAAGTATTTTCTGATCTTTCTTATTTACAGACATAAAATTGACTGCCGTCCAAATGCCAGAAGGTAGACAGGCACAAAATTCTGACCTAAGTTAAAAAAAATGTTACTGTGTAGGCACTGCCTGCCTGTGTATCCACCGGTTTGGGACTGGAGTTAGGTCACACCTTTACAACAACAAGGGCAATTTATTTGTTCATTTTATTCACATGGCATTTCAGAAAGAGTTGCTGTTTCTCACTGGGAATGTTTTCTAACGGCTAATGGGGATTGTGATATATTCTTCAATGTGATCAATATTAAACGTTCCCTAAGCTGATACAGATTCTTTACATTTTTTTGTCAAAGTGCTAGTGCCTTGCTTGCAGAAATTGGTAAGATTGTCTTCAAATTAATTTGGAAATAGAAAAGACCAAGAGTAGCCAAACTGTTCTTTAGAAATACCAAATTTGGAAAACTCACACTTTTCCATTTAAAAACTTACCACAAAGATGATATAATCAATAGTGCAGTCCTGGCATAAGGATAGTCATTTATTAATGGGATGGAATGAAGAGCCCAGAAATAAAAACTATAATCAATTGACTTGCAATGAAGTGTCCTTTTTTATTCAATTGGGAAAGCAGTCTTTTCAACAGAAGTTTGAGGTAATTGGATAACCACATGTAAAAAAAAAAATTAAGATGAGCCTCTACCACAAACTAGATGCAAAAATTTATTAACTCTGCATGAATCATAGATCTCAGTGAAATAACTAAAACTATTAAACTCCTAGAAAAATCAATGATTAAGCCCTGGCTGGTGTGGCTCAGTGGACTGAGTGTGTGCCTGTGGTTGCGGGTACGATTCCCAGTCAGGGCGCATGCCTGAGTTGTGGATGAGGTCCCCACTAGGGGGCGTGCAAGAAGCAACCACACATTGATGTTTTTCTCCCTCTCTTTCTCCCTCCTTTCCCCTCTAAAACTGAATAAAAATCTTTTTTTAAAAAAGAAAAATATAGGATTAACTCTTTATGCCCTTGAGTCTGGAAAAGCATTTTTAGAAATGATTAAAAAAATTACAAGTGACTAAAGAAACAGACCAATTCGATTTTATCAAAATTAAAAACTTTTGTGCTTCAAAGCACTATATTCTCAGACCAGCTAGAATGGCATGGAACTGGGAATATTACATTTTTTCAAAGAATGCAACCTTCCTGAGGGACCCCCACTTTTTTTCACGTTTTGTCACTTGCAAGAAGAATTTTCAAAGCCTGTAACAGCTGTTTTACTCATGGTTATGGTGGATTATAGTGAAAGGATCCAGATTACAATTAGCAAAGGACAAAGGAACACTGGGCAGATTTCAGGAGAACCCAGGCAAAAGATTCCAGTTGCTTTCCTCATTAGAATCGCATGGACACATTTTACTCCTCGGCAATGTCGTGTCATAACGTACAACGTGTTGTCCACCAGAGAAGATTTCTTGAACCTTGGTTTCCAGGATTTTTCCTGGGGGTCATCACATAGGTATGCAGTGCTTATGTACCTGACCTTAGCTTCTCAGTCTTCAATGCCCCCAGAAGCCAAATTAATACAGCATGGCCGAAAGCTCCAAATGAACAAAAACAACCATCCATCATATACCATAGTGTTAGCATAAGCTATCTGATGCGGTCTAAGACCCCAGGTATAAAGTTCACTATTTTCAGGGGAGTCTTTTATTGTATTTCCCAGCATCTGGTCAAGGGCCAGTCCTAAGACCCTTGGAATTTCAGCGTTTAAACAACTCAGTCCTGTAGATTTAATCCTTTACCACACAACAGATGTCCAACTCCATCTTGAAATATATCCAATCTTTCATTTCTTGATATAGTTATTATTATATAGCTATAGGAATTTAAAATATATAAAATCATGACATTTTCTTAGATTTGCTTTGACATCCCCGACTATGTACCCTTTTGTTGCCACATAATAGTTTTGTACCAAAATACAATGTAATTGTTAAATATTAGAGGAATGGACTATATATAGTACAATAGACCATTGGCCAATAACATATTAAAGCAGAGAAAGAAAGGAGAAAGTAAATATTTAGCATATGTCAAACACTTTCAATTTTTTTATCCCATTTTTATAATAATTTCAGGTAGTCATTATCATTATTCCAGTTGTAATGATTAAGAAAACTTAGTATCATATACTTGAAGTATAGTGATTCAGTATTCTAGATTAAAGAAAGAATTTTGTGCAAAGGAGGACACTCTGTTTTCTGGTATGTGGTAGTGGTAATTCTCTAATACTATATATTTCTCTATGCTAGTTTAATTGAGAATTTGGGTAAAAATCCTAGCACTTGTATCTTAGGTAAAGAACTTGAACATACTCTGCTCAGTAGATGCAGTGTGGGATGATCAAATAGGCTACAGGCCCTTTGAGTAAAGTGGATTTAGTGATTCTCAGAGTAAAACAATGTGGAAATAACAATGGCAGCAGCACCAAAAATAATAGATACTATCTACCAAAAACTGCCCCAAGTATAGGGTATGAATTAGTACATCTAATCCATATGATGACTTGATAGGTATTATTCTATTGGTGCCCCCATTTACAGATGAGGAAATGAGGGGTAGACATGTATAACTTACTAAAGATCACCTGCAATGTAAATGTAAGGCCATGATTTAAATCCAGAACTGAGCTTTGAAAGCTAGGAAAGTGACTCAATTCATACATTGTGCCTATTACTTTATACATTAGAGTCAAGATTCCATATGAAATATTGTTATTTTCTCCCTAAAATTTTGAAGGTAAATGATAATAAGAATTAAATATTTATGCGTGTGTAAGACAATTATCTTTTAGTATCATAAATTAGTATTTCACCTGTTGTTTGAAACATGTAATCATCTTGGTGCCCACTCACTGTGAGCAGAAGAGCTACATCTATGCCTTTAAACTTAGAATATATTGGAGCACAAGTGTTATTTCTGGGGCATACAATTGGATAGTGGTGTTCAGTGATATAAAGGCTTCATATATATTTCAATGAATAACACATGTCCTTTCCAGAGAAAAAAGACCATAATTTAGTTGTCTGATCACTCTCGTAGTATTAGCTTATTCTTCTTATTAATTTTGTTGCATTTAAAATAATATATAAAATATATTAACTTCTCTAGAAATTGTTTCTTAATTGCCTGTGATTAGTACCTTTTCTCTGAATTGTGAATGCCATATGACTTAAGACTTGTTAAAGATAACTTAGGCTTACCATTTTCCTCTAGCAATTGTAATTGTTTTAAGTAATAGTTAATTTCAAACAAAGCTTTTATTCTATTTAAGACATTTTAGTCAAAATTCAAGGACATATTAAAGCTAAATTACATATTTTAGCCTTTGTTTCTTGCCCTTTTTGCTCCCACTTTGTCGCTGTACTTTGTAATTTTATGAGACTGAATTCCCTGATGTTCTAATCTGCTTATTAAAACACATGTAAGTAGGGGTAAAAGCAGTTCTTAGGAATGTATGTACTCCTGTTCTGTCACTTCTGTACACAACGGCATGTCACTTTGTCTTTCTATAATGCTTATTTCATGCTTGCTATTTGCTATACACTATAGCAGGCACTAAGAATTCTGTCATTAAGAGACTTAGACTAATAAAAGGTGGCATTTTATTTTAATACACTCAACTATTTATAATGTAATATCTTGTAATGAGTGTTATGAAAAATTGAAACATTAAGAATATTCAATTTAACCTCTAGATGGGCAATAAAGACAGGTTTTGGGGAAAATTGATTTAAATTGTACTTTGAAAGAGATAATAAATAAAGGAAAAGACAGAGGGAAGGAAAATAGATAAATGGATAATTTAGTAAATGTGTGATCTTTCTAAAGAAGCTACTGCCATTGTGACTGACCACATACAATTTACTTTAACACAGTCTCATTCCCTAAAGAGTAAGTTGTACCATTGGAAGTGCCAGTGAGTTCATTCTCTGGCAATGGAATATGACCTCAGGTTTTATACTTCAACTGTGTTCCTAGAGCATTGAATTTGAGATTATTTATCCTGAGTGTCCTGAAAAAGCTTTCTGCATAGGTTCTAGTCTCATATCGACATGCACATTTGGCAAAGAACAAGCAGAGATCCTCATAATTTTTAATTTATATTCACAAAAAATTATTAAAATTATAATATTAGCTTAACACATTTCTTGGTTTGATTTATTCTGACTTTACATTAGTTCATTTAACTAAAATCATAATATTTTATAAAGGAAAACCATAACTTTTGTTTATCTTTTTATTTATTACAGATATAGATTATTTAAGATAAATTTTCTATTAAAAAGATATTTTAAAGATATTTAAATGGGCCATTGTCCCTCTCTGACCCCGCCCTCACATACAGCATCACAAACCAGCAACCTGGGTAGCCCCGCCCAGGTGAACACCTAAGGCTCATCTCCTCATATGTAATAGGCTCGAACAGACTAAAACTTGGCTCAAGAAGAACTCAAAGCCCCAGAGCTGATAAATCTAAGCGAACAAGAAATTGCCAACCTATCAGCTGCACAGTTCAAAACACTGGTGATCAGGATGCTCACAGAACTGGTTAATTTTAGTCATAAATTAGAGGAACAAATGAAGGCTAAACTAATTGAAATGAAGGGAAATGCACAGGAAACCAATTGTGATGGAAAGGAAACTGGAACTCATATCAAGGGAGTGGACCAGAAGGGAGAAAAAAATGACCAAACAGAAAAATATGAAGAAATAAGAAGTCAAAAAAATGAGGAGAGGCTTAGGAACATCCAGGACATTTTTAAACGCTCCAACATCCTAATTATAGGGGTACCAGAAGGGGAAGAGAAAGAGAAAGTGAAAAACTTATTTGAACAAATAATAAAAGAGAACTTCCCCAATCTGACAAAGGCAGTAGACTTCCAGGAAATCCAGGAAGCTCAGAAAGTCCTGAAGAAGTTGGACCCAAGAAGAAACACATCAAGGCACATCATAATTATATTAGCCAAGATTAAAATGAAGTAGAGAATCCTAGAAGCAGCAAGAGATAAGGGGACTGTCACCTACAAAGGAGTTCTCATCAGACAGTCTCAATCAGACTAGATTTCTCAAAAGAGACCTTACAGGCAAGAAGGACTGGAAAGAAGTATTCCAAGTTATGAAATCTAAAGACCTAAATCCAAGATTGCTCTATCCAGCAAAGCTCTCATTTAGAGTGGAAAGGCAGATAAAGTGCTTCTCAGATGAGATCAAATTCAAAGAGTCCATCATCACCAAGCCCTTATTATATAAAATGTTAAAGGGACTTATCTAAGAAAAGAAGATAAAAAAGATGAACAGTGAAAGGACAGCACACTCACAATTATTAACAACCACACCTAAAACAAAAGCAAACTAAGAGGACAGCTAGATCAGGAGCAGAACCATAGAAATGATCACATGGAAGGTTAGCAACAGGGGAGTGGGAAAAGGAGAAGGGGGGAGAAGGTACAGAAAATAAGTAGCATAGATGGTAGGTAGAAAATAGATAGGGGGGAGGGCAAGAATAGTATGGGAAATATAGAATCTAAAGAACTTGAGACACATGGTCATAAACTAAAGGGGGGAATGGTGGGGGGGGGGGTGTGCAGGGTGGAGGGGAATGAAGGGAGGAATAGAGGAACTGTGATGGCATAGTCAATAGAATATATATTAAAAAAGATATTTAATAGGTAATTTAAATTTCATAAAAACACCTGGATATGTTTTTTATAACGGTTGACGAGCCTAAAATATAGTGATTATCTCACAGTGCTATTGAGGGTTTGTCCCAGAAGCCACTGAAAGATCCGTCCTAAAGGCCCTTGTGATGTGCAAAGTTTGAGTGACGGGTCCTACAACAGATGGTGGTAACTGAGTGAATACTCTACACTGATTTAGCATCCACACCAGTGCTTCTCTGAGTAACACTGTTCACAGTTTTAAATATTTTTGAGACTAAAACAAACCAATAAAAAATAGCCCAAGCATCTACAAGAAAATACAAGATGGTTGTTTTTCATGAAAAAAAATGATTTTAGTCAAATTAGCTAATTTAAGGGCAGGAGATATTAAAAATTCGGATTATGTTGTGCTGCATTTCTTTCACTTATTTTTTTAATTTTATTGATTGTGCCATCACAGTTGTTCTATTTCCCCCCTTCATTTCCCTCCACCCTGCACACCCCCACCCCCACCATTCCCCCCTTTAGTTTATGACCATGTGTCTCAAGTTCTTTAGATTCTATATTTCCCATACTATTCTTGCCCTCCCCCCATCTATTTTCTATCTACTGTCTATGCTACTTATTTTCTGTACCTGCTCCCCCCTTCTCCTCCTCCCACTCCCCTATTGCTAACCCTTCATTTCTATATTTCTGCTCCTGATCTAGCTGTCCTTTTAGTTTGCTTTTGTTTTAGGTGTGGTTGTTAATAACTGTGAGTGTGCTGTCCTTTCACTGTTCATCTTTTTTATCTTCTTTCACTTATTTTGGCTAAAGAACCTACAGGGCTACTTGCTCTTTCCAGACACTTGAGAAGGCAAGCAACTGAAAATTCTCAGTGAATGTCTTTTCAGTTTAAGTAGACTCCAAGTTGATGGCTGCTGTACAACAATTTTAACTAAATAAATACTTAAACAACCCTTCCCTTCTAATAAAAAATAAATCTATGTAGAAAGAACATATATAATTGTTTATACCTTTTTAAAATTACAAATTATAAGCTTCAAGATTATGTAACTAGTTTTCATGTTATTTCATGTATAGTGTCTTTTGTTATTGCATGTCCATTAAGTTGTGATTCAGACCAATGGTTTGGATTCAGTTTGGGTTTGTAGTTTTTTTAAGAAAGATTATTATATTTATTTCATATGAAATAAAAGTAAACCACATTAGATTTAAATTTCTACTTTTTTGAGTTACTACGTTTTTAATATGATTGGCACATAATTCTAAAAGTGGCATAGTTTCCTAGAATCTGTGAAAACAGAGACTTCCTGGAATTAGAACCAGATACATTGATTTCACTGCTGAAGGGAAGTGCTGATGAAGCAGCAGTGATTCATGCACATCAGTCTGGTGACCCATATTCAGCCAGGAATGGAGCAAGTGAGCCATATTCTGTAACGTTAGAGCAAGACATTCTGTATCGCCCTGTTTAAAGGCACACTGACATTCCCTTCTATTCAAACACCCAGCACCTTCTAATGCAAATATTATGCATGCCATTTCAATCAGAAATAACATTAATCTTTGCTTCACATTCATGAATATGATTGTCATTTATATTCACAGATGACAGCTTTGAAGGCTTCACTCCCAAGTGATGTGCACAAAGAAATCAGTGCTTTCCATATCTTCTGCAATGATTATCTCAAGAAGTGAATCTTTGTTGAAAGTTATTTTGTCAGAATGGAGAAGCAGATCTATAATTGCCCAGCAGTCATTGCCAATAAAATGTTTGTGTAGTATTTTTGTATTTGTTTAGTTGTTAATACTCAGAAACTTTAATTGTACGCTGAACCACTTCTAAACACATTGCATTGTTCTACGAGTGTGCTAACACCTACTGAAAAATATATAAACCATGTGAGTACATGTTTGTGAGGGCTATTTTTAAGTTGTGTTGAAAAAATTGTTTTCAAAATCATTCTCTTTTTCATGTAGGTCAGTTACAGGATGCTTTAATGTTCTAATTTGAAATAGAGAAATGATCTTTCAGGACACTCTTTTATACAAACACTGCTCATTATCTTCCAATATGAGGAATTAAAATGTTTAATCACAAAAAGACAAAAATAGCCCTGGCTGGTGTGGCTCAGTGGAATGAGCACTGGACTGCGAAGCAAAGGGTCACTAGTTTGATTCCCGGTCAGGGCACATGCCTGGGCTGCAGGCCAGTTCCCTGGTGGGGGCACCAGTTCCCTGGTGGGAGAAGCAACCACACGTTGATCTTTCTCTGCTCTTTCTCCCTCCCTTTCTGTCTCTCTAAAAATAAATAAATAAAGTATTTTAAAAAGACAAAAATACATTTATATTCCCTTTAATTTTATCCATTTTCAATATAGTTCATAATTTTCCCAAGGAATGTATTTTTGCTCATCATGCTCAGAGTGACTAAGTTATTATAGGGTAGTTATAATCATGAGCAGAGTTTGGAATGTTGTTAATTTTGTGAAGGCAGAGTGTGTGTGTGTGGAGGGGGGTAAAGTACCGGCGCATTGGCCCCTACTCCTGGGAACCCTATGAATGAGTGATGTCCACAGCGGTCTAGTCCTCACCAACCCTGCTCAGCTCCTGTGAACTCACGCCTATGGCTTCAATTGTGGAGTTGATCCATCTCGTGTTTGGTCTTCCTCTTTCCTTTTCTGGCTGTCTTCTCTTCCCAGCGTTTACTGTTTTATCTAAAGAACCCAGCCTCTCACAATGTGCCTGAAGGAGGGCAGCTTCAGCTTTGTCATTTTTACCTCCAGCAATGTCTCAGGCTTCATTTGCTCTTGGACCCACTCATCTCCTTGGTGGTCCTATAGCATAGTGTAAATGAATCACTTATTTTCTACCAACCATTTTTGCTGTCCAGCCTTTTCAGTCATACATAGTAACTGGTCATGTGAGAGTGTGGATGATGTTAGCCTTGGTCTCTAATGATGCAGGTATTCATAGTGTTAAAAATGGAATAGAGTAGTAGGGATTATAATGAGAAAGAACCTTTGCTTCACATGTCTCCCTCATGCCCATCACTTCCATAATCAACCTCTTTCAATTATTTTATGTTTATTTTGTTTAGTCCTTTCATGGTTATTGTGGTTATTGCTATACTTCTAGATAACATTTAATACATTATTAATTTCTTAACTTTATAACCACATAAACATTTAGCTCACCTTGTATAATATCTTTTCTCATTTCTCTAGTTTCTTCTTTTTTCTCATTGCTATTTATCTTTGTGCATTTAAATAATTTATTTAAAAGTCATCTTTGGATCCATTAGCTTTGATAGTATCTCTTGATTTTCAGCTGTTAACAGAAACAGCTGCACCCTGCCTCTGCTTCTTCCTCTATTTCCCACAGTGGTCACCTCTGTCCTGCTTTTCCCATTGACAAAACCCTGATTCTATCTTGTGACTCTACTTGTCTTTTATTTTTTCCATATGTTGACTTATGCTTAGAAATCCTGTAACAATTGGTGTGCTCAGTTTAATATCTTGAACTGGAAGAGTCATAACTCTTTATTCATTTTCACTTCTCATTTTAACAATACCTATAAAATAAACTATGAGACCATTTTTTTTTTTTACTTAAAGAGTATAAGTCAATTAACTGTTTTGGTTACTGAGGCTACATAAGTTGATAGGCTATTGTGTAAGATGGAATTATATATTATAGTTGGAATTTTATGTCTGGTTTATGTACTCAATATTGCATTATATTTTTCATCAGTGAAACTAGGTCAAATTTTCTAGATTCAGTTGAACTCTGGAAATTTCATGTGCCATAAAATCCTATTTTTTTTTGCCTCTACACATATCCAGAGTAATTTCATATGTGTAAACTCAAGAAGGTAATAACTAAAATCTCTTGGACTTCTATAATGTCCAAGAGACATTACTTTGTGTTAATCTGATATAACAAAGTATGTACTCAAATCCATGTGACATAGTGTTCCTACATATTTCATTATAAATAATATGGTTTAAAATAAATGTGCACTTAATCGTACTTGAAGAATCTGCAACTCATTATGAATTGGGGAGGTAAAAAAAGAGACAAGCTATTTATGGGAGAGCTTAATGAAAATTTTATCTTTAATCATCCATTACATACAAGGTAATATAAAGTAGGCTCTTTCTACAGATGGAGGGATCTTTATTCACGCCCTACGGCTTTTCCTGTTTTCAGATTTAAAGAGTTAGTGAGGGATTTTTACCAGGAAGTAAATTGGATGAATGGCTGTGTTTCCAGCTGATCCTGTTGCCTATAATTGGTAATAGGCCTTCAAAGTATTATTAATATTATGAATTTTGAGAAGCCCAGTTTTTGAAAAAGCCCAGTTTTTGAGAAGTCAGTTTTTGAAAAAATATTTATTGAAAGTAAATGCAAATCAATATACTTTGAAATATTAGGTGTTGTGCTTCAAGAAATCACTCTTTTCTATAGTTAAGGGTCCATCAGACTCTCTTAACTTTGCTGACAGCTCCTTGAATATTGCAATACACATGACAATCACTGCCTCTCAGGTCAAAGAGGCTCCATGCAAATCTGATGGGATGAATTAATGTTATGATAGGATGCTTATGTGTTGCCTTCTTTCATTACATGTCTGCAAAGACAAAATCTTCAGTATATGGCACATTGTGCAAATACTAAAACTTTATTTCCACATTCCTACAGTTACTAAAAATATACATAATCAAGGAAATTCAAATAATTGTAAGTTTTTAATTATTTTAATTTTTCACAATTGTCAGGAACTGGGTGGGAGGGATGATTTGTTGAAGAAATTTCATGAAGTAATAGTAAATTTTCAACATGGTATGTTGGAAAAACTCCATGGTCAGCTTAACATTAAAACAGGTAATTTTTGTAGATAATATGTTAAGGTATTATACATCTAAGATATAATTAAATATTTTTAGAAATATTTTCTTTAGGGTGCATTTAAAGTATAGTAAGTGAAATACGAAACAATTATAAGAGTCAAATTTATATAAAATAAACACAAAAACTACCTGTGCTTACTTTCTAGTGTATAACAAATGTTAAAGTAAATCTTCCTTTAATTTGTGGATTATTTTCCCAAATAATCTATAGATTTAAATAAACAACCTATGTGTAACACATTATTTATTAGTGGAAAAATAAATCTGCTTAATTATGCTTTTAAAAATTGTCAAAAATTAGAAATATTAAAGCAAAGCTTAATATCTCTATTTGTATTTAAACATTCCAAGATTATAATGCTTTATGTATCTCATAGTATTTACATATTAGTGATCATTTAATATTCAGCACATTTAAATCATTTTACTTAGTGAGTTCTATTATAATGAGCTATTACCAGTGGCTCAGGATTTGGCTTAAAATTCCTCCCTGTGTTTTAGCTGATGCATTTTTTTATTATTATTCAGAGAATTCAATTAAGTTAGATCTACATTTCTTGCTCTGACAAACTGCTTCAGTTCACTTCTCTTTCCCGGTAATTACCTTAATGGTTTAGCTGCTGGATGTTTTCCCTGGAAACCTGAGAATCTAGCTAAGTTTCTCCTGTAAAGCTTCTCACTGTAAAAGCTTGTTAACTCAATGTCAGTCCTCATTGAAAACTTGTATTAGGACACTAATAAACTGAAAAATAAAATGTGCTATCTTGTAAATATCTCTAATTACTAAATGTAAGTAACATTTGGTGGTGAATATGAGTTTACCAGTGAAAAAGGAGGGAATAGACATGTTTGTGACTAGCAGAACATCAGAAAAGAGTGACAAGCTCCTTTGTCTCGGTTATTGCTAAGTGTCAAAATGTTGGATATATCTAATCAGAGGCGTGACATCAACACACGACACAATGTGCCACTAGGCCCAAATATCTGTGCCTCTTTGATCAACTTCTACAGTGAGCCACAGTCTTCAGATCTTTTACAGAATCCAATTGTTTGGAACCAGAAAGTAGAGGGAAAGATGAAGTCAGCTTCTGCCTTGATGGTCACCAAAATAAATCCAAAAGTGCAGATACAGGTAGCTCAAAAGCAGAGCGCTATTTCACATTATGATTTTATGATTTGAAATTGAACTGAGGGAATTTGGTCCTTCTGATCATGGGAACAGGAAAGAATATTTTGAGCCTTGACAATAACTCTGCAGTATAAAATTATAGCAATTGATTTTTATAATTGTAACACTGGCTAGATTGAAACAATAACTGCTGTCTGGTCCATCTGCCCAGCCTTCCAAATTATTACTAAACTCTTTCAGATTAATAGCTTCAGGTAAATAGCATACACAGGATACAATACCTTGAAGTGATAAGCACAGTATGAAGATAACTAGGGTAGGGCAAAAGCCATGACTGGTAACTACTGCAGGTAGATTTGTGAGTGAAAATCTCCTTGTGAAGTACCGTATAGATAGACATAAGAATAAAATGAGGATGGAGCTGTATAAATGTTGACTGTGATACAGTGTTCAGCTGAAGGGAACTGCAAATTCAGAGGCATTTTCTGCCTTTTGCTGCAGAGGACAGAAGTGAAATTAACATCTCCATACATCAGTGTCCACATTTACCATATGACCATTTGAGTTTCAAGTTCTCACTTATTTGTTCTATTAGAACTCTCGTAGTTATGGCCAAGTCTATACAATACAAAGGATTACTTATTATTGTTCTCTCTTTTGCTCACCCTGCCCCACCAAAACCTTCATTCCAAAACCTTGATTCAGATTGATGACATTACTGTGTACTGCTTACACCCAACAAGAAAATGTTGTTTGCATAGTTATTGACTCAAACATACTCTTCTTCATATTCTGTGGCCATATTTCTTTTCCTCTGATGGCTGGACCCTTCTGCCACTCTTTCAGTCCATGAAGATGTCCACCATATTAACCAGGGCAAACCATGACTCGTTAAAAAGGCTACTCCTTCAACCTCAACCAACTACATTGTTGTGCAGTAGTAACTCATGAAGTCTCTCTATTTCTGTGCCAGCACCGCAGTCCAGCCTGGATACCACACGCCATGGCATCTCAAAGTCATTTTATTGGCATATTTATTCTTTTTGAACTCCCATAAAACTGCTGGGCCCAGAGTCACCGTGAAGAGCCGTGGGCTACACTGTGTTAGAGAACTGTTTATCCTGATGGTTGATTACTCAGATAGACTATTAATGTCTGAGCCTGATTTTTTTCATTTTACTCTGGAACATAATCTCCGTGCTCCAACCTTAGAAATAGGACTTCCATTCCTGTTTTGTTTCTCTCCTACCTTAGTCTACCTTTGCATCATTGGTGGCACCACACACATTAGATAAAAATATGAGTATTGACTGAATAAATAAAAACATACTCCCCTAGTTGAATGAATACATTTGTAAAATAATGGTAATTTTACTTCTCTGTATCCTATACACAAGCAAACTTATAGTGTTTCTAAAATAACTCCTCTCCTATACTTTTTAAATTTTCTTAGTGGTATCTATGCTTTGCTTTCTGCTTTGAGTAACTTTCTCTCCCTAACATACTTTACTTCTCCCAATATCCTACTCATTCTTGAGGCTGCATATCAGTTAGTATATATTCCAGAAATCTTTCTCTGGTTCTTAACCAAATATGATCTTCCCTTTAATGTGCAATAGAACTTTGCCTCTCACTTATTCTAATTATATTCTAGCTTTAAAATATTGACTAGATATGAATAATTTTCTCTAACATTTTAATTTTCAATGACATCTTTCCCTAGTAGTCCCAAAGTGTGGCACATTCAATATCTTAAAAGCAGCACTTATTACTCCAATCCTTCCATCCTGTTTCACGAATAACTGCTTCTTCTGTGATATTTTTATCTAGGCTAATGGCATTGTTATAGAACAACCTGTCTGTACCAAGAAACCACTGCATATGCTCTTGACTTCTTCCCGCCCACAGACATTTCTTTTACCTACAAAATAGGTTCCTTCCTCTCCCCCAACATAGCAAGTTCGCTAGCGGAATGTGAGATCTATCAAAAGGGTTATATTTTTTCACTTCTGCATATCCAGTGTCAGGATATAAATTAGTAGGTGATTTATAAAGGTGTCTCCTAATATCCTTTCCCTCTTTAATTTCTGTATATTAACTTTGACCTCTTTATTGTGTTTAAAATTTAATTTCAGACATTAATTTTAATAAATATTAATTTTAATGCTTTGGAAATTTTAGTTCCCTCTTCTTGGAACACAGTATCATGGTGTGTGTATGTCTTCTCAGGAGAAGAAGAGCTTTGTAAATCTTTTGATTTTTTTTCTTTTACAAATTGCAATCTAATGTTTAAAAGCATGCCTAACATTGTGGAGGAGTTTAATTCATTTGTTCAATGAATAAGTAAATGATCTTTGAACTTACTGGTTAGTTATGAATTTTCTATACCTACCTTTGCTTGCCCTCTTCACCGTCTGGTTCTGAATCTTCATTAATGTTTTATCAGGTATATTGGAAAGGACTCTTCACTGGTACTTCTATGACCCAAAGTCTGCTTTCTTTTCAAGCCCATGTTATCTTCAAAAATGGCCAGAATTTTGATCTTTATAAATGTTAAATCAAATAATAGCAAGCCTCTCTTTTAACATTTGAAAAAGTTTTCTAAAACTGATTGGATCACCCAGGCATTTTCTCTCGGGACTAAGTTGTCCTTAAAACCTATTCTGTCTCGCCCTGCAGCTAGAGTGACCACGCACACTTTCTCCAACACAGAAGCATTTAACATCTTGATAGTGCCCCAAGAAAACACACTTAAAAATATTTTATGGCTAGGGTCTTTCTCACCAGTTGTATCATGAATATATTTATTGATTTTAAGAATTAAGCTTTTCCTCCAGTTTTATTTAAGTATAATCAGTATACAAAAACACTGCTCACAATGCGTATAACTAATTAATAATGTATACAATTTGCTAAATTTAGACACATGTTTACACTTGTGTTACCATCGGCATTATATATTTTAAAGTATAACCAGTGCCTGGGATCATAACAATATATCAGAAAATAAAATATTCAAAATGAAAACAAATATTATTCAAGCAGAGATTAAGGGCATTTAAATAGTAACAGGAAAATTTTGATGTAAGCTGATTCCAAAGTAATTATGTTTCAATTCTGTTTTTTTTCCAGTTTCTTTGTTTGTTTTTAGTAATTCTAAATGTCTCATGATTCCAAACATGGCCCAAAACTGAATTCTCTTTAGAAATAAACCCACCGGGTTGTTGTGTGCCCCTTGATATTCATTGAATACATAAAAGATCAGGGGATTTCAGGGAAATCCTTAGACAAACATTTAAATTAGAGAAAATAATTGCCTACATTTAAGAAAAATATGTAGTATATCTTAAAGCAAAACAAAAGGGATTCTTTATTGAAAAATAATGTTTGATTTAGAGTTCCAATGATCAATTTACATCCAAAACATGCATATTTATATTATTTTATTAAAAACTGTAAAAAGTCAACATGTATACAAAAGGAAAATAGTCTTAGTGCTGAAAAATATTGGTTTAGTGGCCTTAATCTGCCACCTTGTGGTATGATAGCCTCATCATGAATTTTCACACACATTCATTTGGCATTTTACACTATTTTCTAAGATATATAAAATAACTAGTAGTTCTGGCTCTACTTTTGTAACTTTTTCTAAAACAGAACTTTTTGGAGGTACAGTTTTAAATTTATTGTTATATAGATTTCTTTGTCTTAACAACAGTGTTAAAATGTGCTAAATTCAGTTCATCTTTGTTTATGAGTATTGAGCGTTAAGTAGAAAAATGAATAAAAGCTAATGTTTTAGATTGTCTAATCACACTAAAATCATAGAAAGAATAAGTAGTTCACATCACACAGCCAGGTGTTCATTTACATTTTGAACATTTTATTTGATAAGACAATTTTATCAATAAGACACACTAATTTTCATTCTGTAAGCCCAGGCCAAAAAAATGGATTTTATGTAGAAACAAATGTATTTTGGCTTCAAGTCAGGACCTCAATAATACAAAACACATAATTATACAATAATACCATGTTTCACTGGGGTCACTGAGTTGAGCCTTTAAGTAATTGTTGTGTAGAACTAAACTTGCTCATTTAATTTCCCCCAATCTGTGAACCTATTATTATAATTCATTACCCAATCATATGATTACAATCTGAACATCAATGCAACTCTCCTACGATTCTGAAGCTATGCTGAGAACACTTTAGCAATGGCGTATACCTGTGAGCAAATAAAAGGCCGAGTACCATTTCTGGGAGGGAAAATTGACTGCGTGTGTTTAGCATGGCTGCTTGGGAGAGTGATACCAGCAAACTAATGGAGTAGGCAGCTCTCTACTCCAGTCTATTCATAGAAACATTAAAGAAAAAAAAAAAGAAACTATCTGAACATTGGTCAGAATTCTGGAAAACAATCAAAGTCTTACAGCAACAAAGTGAATGCTGAATCAATGAAAGGCAACTTAAAAGATGTTCTTGTAATACAAGAAAATTTCAGCCAGAACACTGGTTGAACACCAGCTAACCCTTCAACAGCCGAGAACAACAGTAAGTCCTAGAGAAGGAGAGAATCCAGTTGCTAGAGCCGCCGTTTTATAATAAAGCAGCTGGTGCCCTTGAAAACTCAAGGCATCTTGGAAGCACAGGCGTTGCCTCTTTTTTAGTGGTGGATTCCAACTGGGGTTTGTTCTGGCCGCACCGCCAGAATAAAATGTGAGGCCTGTGTCCAGACAACCGGGGGTGCAGGGCAGGGCTGGCGCAGGAAGATGTGGCCGAGCAGAGTCAGGAGTAGGAGGAAACCAAAATCACAAACCGGGCCAGAGGGAAGGGCTAACGAATTGTCACTGGAGACCTCACACTGTCTCTTATTTAGAAATAATCAAGTCGATGCCCTCGGGAACTCAAGGGAACTCCATTGCTGTCCACCCATGGAGAGCTTCTTCGACTCAAGTGCTGATATTCGGTGTTAAGGCAAGTGTGGTCTCCACCATCAGCTGGGCTGCCCTGTGGGCAGACATCTACTTTCTGCTTCTATCGCAATTACCAATCACACGTCAGCGACCCCTCCTATGCGAGACCCTAGACCAGGTCACCCTCCTGTGACCCTCAGTATGATTATTATTATTCTTGTTTGATGGGAAAAAACACAGAGAGAGAGTGAGAGAGAGAGAGAGAGATTTAAAAAGTGACTCTGGCCCAGGCCTTGCAGCCACCTGGGCCCTTAGCCTGTGAAGGCTTCTTAGGACCCGGAACCCCTAGCTGCAGACCTTGTAGGCTGCCTTGCCCGTGACGGGTTAGATGTGCACACGGGCATGGTGCACGTTAATACCATAAACTTGTACATGGGTGAGGCACTACCTGTGAACGAAAGGTGAGGCAGGAGGCCGGCCACAGTGTCCAGGCAGAAAATGACAAATTCAGTAACTGCCTCTTAAAAACATTTTTTGTAAAGCAGGAGGCCTCGTCCAGCTGCTTTTCGACAAAGCTGACAAACCTGTGAGCTGCAGGAAGACCGCGTCCCTGCCAGGAGCGGCGTGACGCTGCAGAGAGGCTGCCCCCAGTCCACGGTGAGTGCGGAGACTCCTGCAGGGCCCCAGGAGGGCCAGGCGGAGTTGACAAACAACCCTGCCTAGTAAGAAGGGAATAAAAGCAATAAATAACCAGATCATGGGCAGCAGGAAATATTTGCAGAACAGAGGCCCTGGCAGATTGAGTGCACCATTTTGTTTGTTCATTTGTTTGTTCTTTAGTTTCCCACTGAGGAATAGCGGTCTTTTAAAATATTTTTTTGCAATTTTTAACATGAAATTGTTCATCCTTACTGAGTCTTAGTGTTTAAATTTGGTAAGTTCTGCCCCCAAACAGGTCAGCTCCACTAGTTATAATCAGCATTCAGCATCACCCTTGCTTTTAGAATGGCACACACAATCTCTGACATGCACACACTCATGTATGGATTCTCACACACCTGCACACTCTCACTCACACTCAGATACACATTCGCCCACAGCAAATAAACATACTCTGAGAGCAGCTTACAAGGGAGGACACCCCCCAAAAAACAGAATTATCTTCTAGGGGGTGGGCCCCTTGTAGTACAGGTTTCCTCCTCTAGGTGAGTGTATTAGAAACCCATCTGCATCAGTGTGCCAGCTGGTGTTGTTGTGAGAGGATACGTTCTGCTTCAGTGAATTTTTTGAGATGCTTTCATTGCATTTTTTACCTAAAATGGGATGACCCGCACGTTCCACCCTCTCTATTCCCCCGATGAGTTCAAAAACCTTTGAGCAGCGGAAAAAAACACCCCAATAAGTAAATTCCAAGATTTTTGATCCCCAATTGTATTTTGAAGATAAGCAGCTTGATTTCTATCAATATATACAATTACCAAGTAAATTAATGTAAGTATTCCAGAACCACTTGAAAAAATAAAGACTAGGGGACATGAAATGCTTACATGAGAGAGAAGGATGCCACGGCAGGAGGAGCCCTGAACTTGGCCTCTGCACACTGGGGCTCACGTCCTGGTCCCACCAGTTCTGGCCCTATGAGGCTGGGCCTATCAGTCTTCTTCCCAAACCTCCTCCTCTCTCTTCTCTCTTTGGAGAGAGGTAACTTAAATATTAAATAACTTTCTTTGATAAGTTAGGTAAACTCCACCCTGCTCTCCTCACAGGACCAAGTAAGCCAGAGTGAAATCACTTGGTAAGCTTAGAAGTATTAAAAGGATGAAGTATCATTCATTAACATGTCAAGTAGAAAACATTAGGGATGCCTGCTGTATACTGGGTCCAGTGCTATGCACCTGCTGTATCCTGACATCACTTACTTCTTGAAGAAAAATTGGAGAGCAAATAAGATTCCATTTTTACAATTATATAAATTACTCAAACGTTCACCGCAAGTAACAGTTCTTTGCTGAGACTGGATCCCAGATGGGTGTTACCCAGAAAGGGTTGCTTCCCAACTCCAGGCTGTATTTAACAGCACAGGTGCTGAGTGGCTGAACTTACCCTACACACTGATAAGCAAAGGATTTGCATGAGCTTTTGTACTGGAAGGAGAAGAACTATTGTCCTGCTCTTCGATTAAACCATGCTATGCTCTTGCCCACAAAATGCAAGGTTGTTGTGGCCACTGCTTCTGACAGTGTCTATAATGCATGGGAGAAGGACCAGAGGGGATGGTCAAAATGCCAAAGGGGATGGGGGTGGACACATGTTATTCCACTGACCTCCTGTGTGCCAGACTCCTGGCCAAGTGCTGTTCATACAAACACGTGTATGCTGAAAAGACTGCGGGAGCTACCTGACATTATGACCAGCAGCGCAGGGTGCAAAGAGGAGATGTAGGTGCAGAGAGGCCAGGGCATTTACTCACTGCTAGAGAGTTGTGTGTGGTCCATCTTGAGATGCTTGGGCACAGGCTTCTGATTTCGGGTACTGTGCCTGTCCCCGATGATCCATGTTCCCTTACAGGGGGCTCAGTGGCCTGGGATGTCCATCACAAAGTGCCACAAAGTGGGTGGCTTCCAAGAATAGAAAGGAATTCTCTTACAATCCCAGAGGCCAGGTGTCCAAAATTAGTGTGTCCCCCATCCCATGTCCCCTCTGAAGCCTGTGGGAGAGGATCCCTCCTCACCGCCAGGATTCTGGTGGTGGTGGCCATCCTGGGCTTCCTTGGCTTGCAGCCAGTTCCTCTAAGTGCTGCCCTTGTCTTCACATGGCCTTTCCTCCGTGTCTCTCACTTCACAGGGCCACTTTCCTACAAGGACACCAGTCATATTAGATTATGAATGACCCTAACCCACCCTACACCAGTATGACACAATCTTAGTGAGTAAACCAGCAAAGACTCTATTTCCAGATCAGGTCACATTCTAAGGTACTGAGGGTTAGGACTTCAACACATCATCTTTTGTAGGACAAAATTCAGCCCATAACAACAGGTTATACTCAGTAGTTACTGGTGGTCCTCAGGCCTGCAGAGCTGATACAAGCTGAGGAAAAACAAAACAACAACTAACATATATATTTTTTAAAGTATGTATATTTCATTTGCAATATGTATATTTCATTTGAAGTATGTGCATTTCAATCTAGAAATTTAGGTCCATTTTCTGCATAAGTTATTTTAAGTAGAGGAAAACTGAGCTATGTAGTGTTTTATTCTCATTCAGTATTGGGCAGAAAATAACAAATTAGTATTTGATTATAAGTCCCTGAAAATGAACATGGTATCCAGAGGGATTTTTCTAATTCTTTATCATCCTTCTCCACTGACTCTTCTTTCTCTCTCTCCTGGGCTGTCATTCTTTAAAGGGGAGGATTATTTCTCCTTAGTTTTGTGTGCAAACTCTTACCTCAGTCCCCAGTGTGTGCTGGGCACCCAGTAAACACAGAGTTTAGAAAAGGCCCGTTTTAAGGTGCCAAACACAAGTGTGAATGCTGATGCTCTTAGAAAGATTTTTTTTATTGAAGGATACTACCTCAAAAGTTTCCCCCTAGTAATGCCCAGCTGCAAACCTATTTTGCTAAAGTGAACCTTCTTTTAATTCCTTCAGAGAGCCATAACTATTGCTCCCTAACTTGGGGGTCTGGGCTGGCTCAGGCACATTGGACAGATGCTATGTCCTTGGACTCACTCGGGGCAGGAGATGAAGTGGAGAATCATATGATATTTTTGGCCTGGGTGCAAATGATCAATTATGACACTTTCCTTCTGGATATTGGCTGATATTCATTTCCACAGGAGTGGTTAGGTCTGAAGTTCATCCAAAGTGTCCCTCTGCTTAATGATGTTATTAAATCTTAAGGTATAATTTGGCAATACAATTGGCATGTACCTCAGGATTTGGAACCTGCTTTAAAATGGTGCTGTCAGGGTAGGGACCTTGGCTGTTGCTATCTGGGGCTTCAGAGCAGACAATCAGAAGGCAGCTTTCATGAATGTCTTGGCAGGATTCAAGGATTTGAGAGATGCCCTTATCTCCTTTCTCCATAACTACACATGAAAGATGCATCAATTTTCACCGTATTTAATAAATACCAGGTACCACTTTCTATGTGGGCGGTGGGCACTATTCCAAACACTTCATTCATTGGGTGAGCACACCTTGCTGGATCTGCCCCTGGCCTGGAGAAAGTTCCAGAGATCTAAGCTATTCATTGGTCCCAGTTCAACTTAGCTTTGACATAAAAATCAAACATGTATAGATACAGCTCTTTCACCCAGAGAGAGGAAACTTCTGCCCCCCTCCACGTTACATGTACCGGTCTTGCATCCAGTTGCTATGTCAATGGGACGAACCTCCCTAACACCTCACTCACAGTTTCATTTTCCTCATGAATCTACAACATGGGCAGGGGTCTGCAGGGACAGCTGGATGCTGTTCCACATGGCATCGGCTGGAGACATTCATGTGCCCACTGACCGCCCACAGTAGATGTTGACTTTGGCTGACCCTTTACCTGGGTCTCAGGCTAGAACACTTTCCTGTGGCTTCACTGTGTGGTCTGAGCTTCCTCACGGGGTGAACAGAACATCCCAGGGCCACTGTGCTGGCAGACAGTCACTGGACTTGCACTGACATCTGTCCCCTAGCCTCAGTGGGCAGGAGGTGTGGCCGCCACAGGTTTCATTTGTTGAAGTTGCCACAGAGGCCTGCCAATGTCTGTGGGAGAGGAAACAAAACCCAGTTCTCAGTGGGCACCTCAAGGTCCCGGAAACACAAGACTGGAAGCACCTTCTTGCTCCTTTCAGGGATTTGCATCTGCCTTGCACCTGAAGTTCAAGGCAATGCTACCTATGCTATTGGTTCCAATCACATTCAGACACAAGCCAAACATTCTGTTTTGTGATTTGATTTTTATTTACATTCTCCTTCAGCATGCAAACATGTTTCTTTCTTGTATTTATCAAACTTTGCTGTCCTACTGTGATCTTTAATTTCACCTCCCTTGGAAAATCCGTTGTACATGAACAACACTTTCTGAACTTCTGCTTCTTTCCCACTTTTCTCCATCTTCTTTCCCCCAAACCCTAGATATTGCCTCATGGTTTTAGGGCAGGAAAGTGCAGCGGTCACCTCATTGACCAGTGGTGCTTACAGAGAGAAAGCCCAGGCCCTGAGAGAAAGACACACTGGGAGTCAGAAAGAAAAGGACTCAGAACTTGTATTTCTTGACACTTACATCAGGGCTTATCGGCAACACCCTTAACCACCAGCTTCCTTATTGTGAAAAGATGGTGACCCTAATATTTCTAAAGCTCCTCCAATCTATCTATCTATCATCATTTATCTATCATCTATCTGTCAGCTCTTTTATCATCTGTCATTCACTTGTTGATTATCTATTGATTTTAGATCTATCATTTATCCATCTACCTATCATTGATCTATTATCTATCTACTTGTCTATCATCTACCTATCTATTCATTACCTATTATCTATCATTTATCTTTCTGTCCATCCATCTATCATCTGTCTATCCATCTATCTATCTATCCGTCACCTATGTATCAGCTAATGATTTATCTCAACTAGGAGTCACACTGTAGTTTTTGGTACAGAGCTTGCATCCATTTGTTGGGGAGCAGCATTCTTTTGGTTATCCAGGAAGTATTTTATAAATACTTTAAAAACCTATCTGTGGCGTGCACACACGCCACCTACATTGTTAGGCAGGAAGCAAGAGTTATTTTCCAAAACACAGCATCCTATAACACTCTGAACACCAACCAGCAGATGCCATATCTAGGTTCCCACACCGTCATTGCCATGCTGTGGTCCTATCACTCCTTTCCCTGCAGAGTCTCCCCCCTGCCCTGACCTGTGCAGGGATGGGAGGGTGGAGGTGATGCCCAGATGGGGACGTAAACTGGGACAAGTTCTCTAAGTAGACGCATTTGATCTTGAGGGTGAGAGAATGGGGGCCACAAAAGGTGTGAAGGGGAAAAAACAGCCTCTCCAAAATGAGACAGGAAGGTGCTGTCCAAGTTGCGGCCGTTGACCCAACCAGGGACCCCAGAGGGAACGGAGTGAGTCTGAGCGCTGTCTGCAGTGCACGGCATCGTGGTGGCAAGTGTTGGTATTTCCTTTTTCAATAGGAAAAGGCAATTAGAAATTGTAGGAAAACACTGTGGAATAAATATGTGACCCAATATGTTCAGTGAAAACAAGGGTTGGTTTGAATACTTGGTAAGTGTAAGAAAAAAAAATTCTGGAATTTGGTACCCGGAACCTCTCCTGTGAGTGGAAGAAGTCGACCCCGAGGTAGGACAGGAACACAGCCCCTTAGTGCAGGGTGTGAGTGTGACAAACTGCAGGGGGTAGGCCAGCCCAGGGCACTGCCCACCTGGGCATGGGCATCTCTGACCCTGAGTGAACCCCCCGCTAGTCCTCTGGGCTGTAGCTGGGTTGAGATGACGAAAGATGGCCATGGAAGTCATGAGGTCAGGGTGGCAGACCCTTGAACCTGGGCTCCCGAGTGGCTGCTCATGCACCTGTTTACCTTCACGAGCAACTACCCCAAATACAAATGTTTGTGTTTGTGCTACTATTTATTTGGGGTTTATCTGCTACAGTGATTAGCTGTGCTAACTAATTCAGGTTAATTGGTTTCCAGCTTTCTAGACTCTGTAGGCAAAGCACAAGAGACTTAATTATGAGTAAAAATAGGCTGAAAATGTTGTCAGCTTTCACAAGAAAAAGTGTCTGTCAACAGCAGAGGAGAGGATAAGGAGAGGAGGGTGACCATGTGGCCACCACCATGTGCACAGCACGGCATCAAGGGCGCCTCCTCGGTAAGGGAAACGCACTAGGAGTCGTGATTGCTGCAGACACAACTGTGGATACGCTGCAGACTCTGATGCTACTGGACTGGGAGCTGGGGCGATGGTAAAGGAGCCGCGTCTCACGGGTCAGCAGGAAAAGCATGGAAGCCGATCAGAAAGGTGTGTTAGGTTTGTCACAAGGTGTAGGAGTGACTCCCAGGGGCTGACCTCAGAGCCAGTTGCAGTTGTTCCTCCGGAGGAGCAGGTCTGAAGGTGGGGAGGTTGGCTCGAAGGCTCCTCACCTCCTCCCTCGGTCTTTCCCCCCCTCCCCTGCTCCATCCCTTGCTCCCTCCTTCTCTCTCTCTCCCCCTTCGTTTCTCCCTCCATTAGAATCTCTCCCTGTCTAATCGGCCTTTTGCACTACTTTATATGTTTAACATGTACATTTATCACTTTCATTAAAGTTTAAAGTATTTAAAGTTTTGCAAAGTAAGTAAACATTGGAAATTAGGTTACTGGAGAGAACAAGAGGTTTTTTGACCACTTGAGAGGCTCTGAATTATTAATATGTAACCTACACACCATTCTTACCTGTTTATTAAAGCAGGCCATGCTCCTGGCCTTGGGACATCCTTAGTGTTACTCATCGGAGGACACTGTCTGACATTGAAATACTGCAATCACAGTCCTCTGAGGAAAGTCCCAACTTAGAGAAAAATGAAAAGATGTATTCATGCCCTTTCCTCTACCTTAAATCACCCATCACCTGTCTGTCCATCTTTGCGTCTGTCCATTCAGCCAGGGATAGAGGTACTGAGGGCTGGGCCTCCCACCCTGGGCCAGGGACATAGGTCAGCAGCAGCTCCTGGTCCTGGGTGGCAGCGAAACAGGAGGAAAGTCCCTTGATTGTGCATCAGTGAGGGAATGGTAGCCTGGATTACTGGTGACAGTGTGTGTGAGCTTGGGCACTGGTAGATTCCCACATTCCCTGGTGGCATGAAACCAGGCAGCCTGGCTGCAGCGAGGGTCACTGCCTGCTCCGTTCATTCATAATCTCTCTCCCAGAAGCTCAGCTGCCCCCTTGGGGTGATTGATTCCATCCCTGCCACATCCCAGACTCCCCTTGGTCCTTCCCAAACACTTGCAGGAGCTGAAGCACAGAGGAGGAGGTCAGGCCCCAACCTCTGTGTTTGACCTTGAATGCAACTTTACCAACTTGACCAACTTGAGAAGGATATTTAACCCTCAATTTCTGCATTTGCAAATGAGGTCATGATCATTGCAATATAGATCATTTTGAGGTTAACATGAAATGTAGTCAGTTTGCAGAAAGCCCTAACTGCTACATGGGACACTTAGAAAAAAATGTCAGTGACTATTCCACTTTCCTTGCTATTGTCACTGATGCTTAGTCAGTGTTTGCTGTAGTGAAGGAAGCAGAGAGGGAGGCTGCTGGGGTGGCCTTGACTCTCACCACTGTGTCTCCAAGGAGGGAGCAGGCTGCATCGTTTCCCTCGAATCTGCCACTGGCAGGGTGTGGGCTCTTTTTCCTCTTCTCTCATAAAAGATGCATTTCACATGACTGGTAGAAAGGAAAGGAAGAAAATTGCCCGTGAAGAAGAGAGAGGTGGGGACCGGAAGATTCTGCGGAGCTCAGCATTTTTTAAAAGCTCTTAATTATACTATGAAATGTGGGTTTCATGACTAGCTCTCTGTTCTTTTCTCTTACTTCCCCCCCCCTGCAGCTGTCACACTGCTTGTTATCTGACAGAGTGGCCTGACAGGCTGGGGGAGAGGCACTCAGATGTGCTGTGCTGGAGCCGGAAAGCCTGCACTGGGGGCAGTTTAAGGCAGCTCAAGGAAGCTGTTACTGATGTTTCACAAGTAGATCACCTTGACCTTGGCCCAGATCTGAGGGGTGAGCAAGACAAACACATGCCCTAGGACCAACCCTAAGTGCAGGCACATCAGGGGCAGCGGTGATGGGCATCTGCCCCAGCCCCTCACAGCACGTGGGGGAGTGTGTGTGTGTATGTATGTGAATGAATGTGACTGTGTGTGAATGTGTGACTGTGTGTGATTGAATGTGGATGCATGGAACTATGTGTGTGTAAGCATGCAAGAAGGCGAGTGTGTGTGTGGCTCTGTGAATGTTAATGTTTATGAATGATTGTGAATGTGTGTGTATCAATGTGTATGTGTGTGTGTGCCCTGGGAAAGGTGTTCTTTCATTGTCACCTCAAGGCCTAACATTTAGACCCTTGGTCTCATCTTCAGATGAAGTTACAGAGACACTGACAACCTTGCACAGGGATGCCATCCGCTTTCAACCTGTGTCCCCTAGTGAACACATCACCAACAGAGCCCTGTGAGTCATCACGTTAGAAAGCAGATTTCATAATATCTTAGATAGTACAGTTATCATATGGAATCAGTTGCTCAGGGTTAAAATGTTTATTAATACAAACGTTTAAATGGACCACCAACTTAAGCCGCCTTTGGCACTTCTCAGCTGGCTCCTTCACCGGTGGCTTTGCAGTGTGCTGGTGGGTGGAGTTGCCATTTGGTGTTCCATCTGTCGGCTACAGGTGACTCGGCAGGGGGCCGAGGGGCTTGGCCGGCTGTCCTCCGACTGTGAGAAGGCAGCAGGTGTCCTGACTGGGCACCTCGGCACCTGCACGCACAATGACAACTCCCCACACATGGCCTCCTGTGGTTCTCTTCACAGGCCGGTGAGGTAGAGTGAGAGGTCCGAGGCATGCACAAGGCTGCTCATTGGGCCTCAGAGCCCAGGCTCTGCTCATCACTGTGTCTCCAGAGGACTCGTGCGAGCAGGAGTTCAGGAAGCCTGAGCACACCCAACCTGGTTCTGTTTGTAAGACCCGCCCTTTTTCTTTCTGGGGTAGGTTTACTGCAGGAACATATACACAAAGAAATTGAACATTTTACCTATTTTTCAATGCACAGCTCATGGTGTTGAGTACATTTATACTGTTGTGCAGCATCCCCACCATCATCTCCATCACCGCTCCCGTTTTCTCCCACTGAAGCTCTGTCTCTATGAAGCACCAATTCCCAATCCCTCTCCCCTGCTCCTGGTAATGTCCATCTTACCTGCGTCCCTATGACTCTGATGACTCTAGGGACCTCATGTGTGTGGAATCACACAATATTCGTCTCTTGTGACTGGCTCATTTTCCTGAGCATAATGTCTTCAAGGTCCATACAGATTGCAGCAGGTGTCATAACACTCTTCCTTTTTTAAATTGAATCTATTGGGGTGACATGGGTTAATACAATTATATAGGTTCCAGGTGTACAGTTCTATAACACGTCATCTGTATATTATACTGTGTGTTCTCCACCACAAGTGAAGCCTCCTTCCACACCATTTACCCCACATTTACCCTCTTCTATGTCCCTCCGCCCACCTTTCTCTCTGTTAAACACCCCTCTGCTGTCTGTCTCTATGAGTTTTTTTTCCTTTGCTTAATACCCTCACCTTTTTCACCCAGTCCCCAACTCCCCTCCCCTCCCCTCTGAAAGCTGTCAGTCTGTTCTCTGATCTGAGTCTGTTTCTGCTTTGCCTTTTAGTTTATTTTTTTCATTAGATTCCACATATAAATTAAATCATATGGTACCTGTCTTTCTCTGACTGGCTTATTTTACTTAGCATGATACTCCATGCTGTTGCAAAAGTGAAGATTCCCCTCTTTTTACAGCTGCATAGTGTTCCGTTGTATAAATGTATGACAGCTTTTATATCCACTCATCTACTGAAGGACACTGGGGCCTTTTCCAGACCTTGTAAATCATGATTCAATAACATAAGGGAGCATATATCCTTTCAAATCAGCATTTCAGATTTCTTCAGATATATTCCCAGAAGTGGAATTGCTGGGTCATAAGGCAGTCCCATTTTTACCTTTTGAGGTAATGCCATACTGCTTTCCATACTGGCTGCATTCCACCAACAGTGCACAAAGGTTTCCTTTTCTCCACATCCTTGCAACACTTATTTGTTGATTTGTTAATGATGGCCATTCTGACAGGTGTGAGGTGTTATCTCACTGTGGTTTTAATTTACATCTTTCTGATGATGAGCGACACTGAGCATCTTTTCATATGTCTATTGGATAGCTGTACACCCTCTTTGGAGATGTATCTGTTCAGGTCTTTTGCACATTTTTTCATTGTGTGTGTGTGTTGAGCTTTATAAGTTCTTTATACATTTGGGATATTAACCCCTTCTCAGATGTTTCATTGACAAATATGTTCTCCCATTCAGTGGGTTGTCTTTTTATTTTGCTAATGATTTCCTTTGCTATGTAAAACTTTTTAGTTTGATGCTGTTCCATTTCTTCATGTGTATTTCTTTTGCTTGCCCAAGGAGATACTACAGGAAAAAAATTGCTACAAAAAATCTCTGAGATTTCACTGCCTATATTTTCTTCCAGAATTTTTACGGTTTCAAGTCTTACATTTAAATCTCTAATCCATTTTGACTTTATTTATCATGGATGGTCTAAGAAGGTGGTTTAGTTTTACATTTTTGTATATACATCTCTCTACTTTTCCTAACACCATTTAGTGAGTAGAGTTTTTTATGCCATTGTATGTGCTTGCCTCCATTGTTGAATATTAATAGACCATAAAGGCATGAGTTTATTAATTGGCTCCCTATTTTGTTCCATTGGTATATGTCTGTTTTTATTTGAGTATCATTCTGTTTTATTACTATGATCTTGAAGCACAATTTGATTACAGCAAAAACTTCAACTTGTTTCTTCTTTCTCAAAATTACTGTGGCTATTTGAGGTCTTTCATGGTTTCATATACATTTTTGAAACATTTGGTCTTGTTCTGTGAAATATGTCATTGGTACCTTAATATAATTGCATCAAATCTATAGACTGCTTTGGGTAGTATGAGCATTTTGTTTTATTTATTTTTTATTGAATTTATTAGAGTGACATTGGTTTATAAAATGACATAAGAAACTTTCTGTGTTTCCTGGAATGGTACATCTTTTTCCTTCACCAGATTAAGAAAATTTTTAGTTATTATTCATTTCAGTAGGTTCTTGATCTCATTCTTTCTTGTCTCCTAGTACCGCATATAATGAGGATGTTGTTATGCCTCATGTTGATTCAAAGGACCCATAAACTGTCCTCATTTTTTAAATTATTTTTTTTCTTTTTGCTGCTCTGATTGGGTATTTTCTGCTACCTTATTTTCCAGATTGCTGATCTGATGCTCTGCTTCGTCTAACTGACTGTTTATTCCTTTTAGTGTATTTTTATTTCAGATATTTTATTCTGCATTTCTGACTTATTTATGGCTATTTGTCCTTTTTCATGCATACTATCTCTTCATTGAGGTTCTTACTGACTTCACTCATTCTTTCTCTAAGTTCTTTGAGTATCCTTATAACCGTTGTTTTGAAGTATATATCTGATAGATTGCTTGCCTCCACTTCATTTAGCTATTTTTTTCTGAAGATTTCTCTTATTCTTTCATTTGGAGCATGTTTTTTGTCTCCCCATTTCGGTTCCCTCTTTGTGTTTGTTTCTACATATTAGGTGGATCTGCTATGACACCCTGTGTTGCTAAAGTTGCTTTATGTAGTATCTATCCTGTGGGACGCAGTGATAGAGTCTCCTCGATCACCTGAGCCTGGTGCTCCCGGAACATCCTTGGGGCGGGTTATATGGGCCTTATGTTTTAATCAAGACTTGATTGCTGTTGGCCCATTTGTGCATATGGTTGACCCTTAGGCTGGTTGACTGTATCAACCCTAACCACGGTGCCGTGCTGGGGCTGCCCATGAGGAATGGAATTCACCTTAGCAGGCTCTGATGCCTGCTTAGACCTCCCTTTGGATATACTGTGTGTGAAGATAACTGGCCCCTGCTCTTATGTTGTCTGAAACTTGCCACTAGGTGCATTGGTTTTGGATCTCTTGCGAGGAACCATAATGCAAACCAATGTCAAATGCTGCCTGTGACTTGCCCTGGTAAGCCCATTTGGAACTACAAAGTCATCCACACTTTGTGGTTACCTCTGCTGGGCCTGGGTGAACACAGAAACGTTTGTGCTGCATACCAAGGCTGGCTTTTTCCAGCACCAAGTTCCAGGGCAGCAAAAGTTCCAAGGTCTTCCATGATCCACCTCCAACTGCCTCCATTTGCTGGGGGCCCATTGGGCTCAGTTCCTTGAAACAAATAAACAAGCAAACAAACTCTCTAGTTCTACTCAAGTTGCATGATGTAGATTCTATTCTCAGTGAGCCACCAGGTAGGGGCAAGTGGTGCTCACCAGATTGATACAGGTTCAAACTTGATGTGAACCTGTGAGTACAGGGGCCACAGTACTCTCAGTGTCCATGCATGTTGTCACAGATGGCAGTAGTTTACTTTTTTATGGCTTGTGATGTATCCTGAAAGCACAGGTAGGATTTAGACAGGTGAAAAGGGTGAGGTGCAGGTACCTCTGTACTTCAGGTACAGAGAGTGGGTGGGTGGCCTACAGGTAGGAGAGGCAAAGATTGGACACTGAAGCTCATGCTCCTCAGAGGGCTGTGAGTGAAAGGACAGAGGAGAGAAAAAGAAGACCTTCTGTGGAAGGTACAGGGCAGAGGGGACAGGGGACACTGGGAGGGGGCTGCACACAGGGGAGAGAGGACTCTCTATGCAGAGAGCAGGGAAGCCTGTAGGGGGCAGTAGTAGAGGCAGTAGTGAAGGGGGAACAGGGGTCCTCTGGAGAAAGATGGGCGGGGAGACAGGGGACCCTGAGAGGGGGCAGGGCAAGAAAAACGTAAGATTACTCCTTGAAGTGCTAGGGCAGGGATGTGAGAAAAAAAAAAAGAAACCACATACCAAACCTGATAAGCTCAGAGAAGACCTGGCTGGTGGGCTTTACAGATTCACAGGCCAAATGTAGCCACATACAATGGTCTGAAATTAAAACTTCTTAACTAAACATGAGTTATGGCCTGTGGTCATGTCTTAGGCCAGTATCATCCTTGACAAAGGTTAATCTTTACCTTAATTGAGCCTGTCTTGTCTTTTTGCATCTAAGATAACATACCTTTGGAATATCAGTGTATTTTTTTCTGGACCCATCACTGTACCAAAGAAGAGACCCCAAAACCCTGAGTTATTGCTATTGTGTTAATTATTAACTGTTCATTATGATGCTGTCTAATCCGAGAGATTCCCCCACTTTACTTTCTCCTGCTTCCCTAATGTATCACCAGTGGATTTTGTATAACCTCTTGTGCCTTCTCCTTTAATTGTGATGTATAAAATAACATACAACATGGCCATTCTCTGGAGCGTTTCCTCAATCTATTGAGATTTTGCTTCCCCACAAGTGTCAGCAGTTTGGCTCGGATAAAGTCATAAAAATTCTTACAGGTTTGGACTTTTTCTACATCAACATTTACTTGGTGCAGGGCAGCAGGATTCAAAGAGGCCCATCCAGCACCCTCTTGAAGACCCAGGTCTATACCAGGTATCAACAGGGTCCCCTGTGCCTCACTGACTGCTAGCGTTGCATCAGGTGCAGTTGGGTGAGATTCTCTTCAAATTCCAGACCTCTCTGTTTTAAGGTAAGACAACTTTATCTGAGTTTTCTTTGTAATCCTCAAGGTGGAGCTAAATGTTAAGGGTTGAAAGAACCTAGCCTGATGTTAAGAGTGGAGATAACTTAGAACAGGAGAAAAAAATGGGTTGGCTGTTTTTGTTTGTTTGTTTTGGCTTCTCAATTGGAATTGTTGTCTGGGTATCTGAGTAAAATATTGTACCTCATAGATGGGAGCCTGAACTCATGTGGCTCCAAAAATAAGGGGCACCTTCTCCCTCCAGCCTGAATCTTGGATATTCTTAGGTGACTAAGAATCTTTGTGCAGGTGTCAGAAGAGATCCCTCTTGATATGCAGGAGCTTTATAGGAAATTTCAACTCAACTGTAATTAAATAATTGACTTGTCTCAGAACATGCAAATAGAGGTTGGTTAGCAAGCACCCCAAGTCCTCTGAGATGTTAGACAGCCAGGGAGAAACACTGAGAAACATAATACTTGAATGTGACCCCGGAGGTGACAGCCCCTTGGAGCTCCATCAATAAGCAGCACAATCCAGATCACAATGCAAAACCCCTAAAAACTTGTTCAGACTCTGCAGATCTCGAAATGAAACTAAAATTAACATGGGAAATTATGCCTCCAAAGCTGAAAATCCCAGTCCCCATTAATATTTTTGCAGGCATACAGTAAATAGGAAGCCTTAACTTGCAAATACTTACAGAAATGGGAAATTTGAACTAGAAACCAAATCAAATTAAGATGACCAAAATGAAGTGGGGGGCTTTGGAGCCTGAATTTGTAACCAAACTTCAAGTGGGGTTTGCTGCCAGATGTCACCGTCTAGGCAAAATTCTGGGGGCACGGGTTTGGTGAAAAAGGAAAGGAGTTTTCAGTCAAAAGCTATGCAGTTGTGGAATACCAGTTTCCACATGAGCTAATCACTTAAGTCTATCAATTACTGTTGAATTTTTTTGTGCAGAATGTTGTAGTTATAAATAAAAGTTATTCCCAAACACCCTGTGCATCCAAATCTATATAACCCGTTATGAGCTATTCCTGTGGACTATATTGTCAATATATTTCAGTGATAGATTTATGTAGTGCCTTTTTAAGCATTTCTATAAAAAATAGAAGCAGGAATATCTCCTTTTTTTAACCTGGAAAGATCAGGAATTTACTTGGATTCTGCTCTTATTCAACATGGAGATGCTTTACTTTCTTGCTCTAGAATGTATTAACTCCCAAGATGACACATTTTATCTATTACAACAGCTAGCCACAAAGAACAAGGATCTCAAAGAACAAGTTTCAATTCTGTTTGACCCAGGTAAAGTACTTTGTTTATCTAATATATAAAGATGGGTTACTAATTAATCCTGAAGAACTTGGAGGAGCAATATCATTTCATCTTCAAAAATGTAAAACTGAGACAAAATAGTAAGAAGTTAGGAGAACTCCTTGGCAGGTGGATTAGGGAGACTGAGACGGACAGCTGAACGCAATGACCAAGCCATTCACAGCCCAATAGAAAACATCACCTCCCTAGAGATAACATCTAGACTTCAGCTGTGTTTTAGTTCTAGGTCCAGAAAAAACAGCAAAACTAGGTGGACAATGCTGGAACCAACTGCAGTGACCAAAGAATCCCTACTTGTCACTGACCAATCAGAAAAAGCCACGACCCTAAAAGAATGTGCACACCTGAAGAACTGATACATAAGCTTCCGAAAACCCTCTTCTGAGAGCACCCCTAAGATTCCCCCCTGCAAGAAAGAGATAGAAATCTCAAGATAAAGGACCCCCAGAGTGTGAGCTCTTCCTCTGGGGAGCATCCAGTGCCATTCCCTTTCTCTTCTTCCCTCCCAGCGCCTTTCTTCACAGGCACACATGTCCTAAACTCTAAGGCAATGAGCACCTGGCAGCTTGTCCCAGGCTAATGTCCTGAACCTGTCCCTAAGGCCCCTTTTATTTGACTTCCCAGCCAAGTCTGGGCTCTCCTCTTGCTTCTTCTATGCTAAGCCTTTCTCGTCATTCTGAGCAGACCCGTCCTCTCCTTTGAGGACATACTAATAAAACTCTTACTCATCTGCTTTTGTCTGGCTGATCTATAATTTTTCATTGTGCTGGTGAGAAGAGCTGAGCTTCCAGTAATAAAACAAACAAACACATGGCTTGGAGGGTTTCCGCCTATGACTGGATACTCTCAGAATGAGATTCCATTTTTTTTATTAATGGCCCAGCCTGCATATGTCTCATTAAAATAACATTGACCTGAACCAATTCAGTAGAACCCAGAAGAAACACATGCTGCGACCTCTCTGCAGAATTATCTAAAACTCCCATTTGAAGACACCTTAATCATAAACTTTCTAATTTTTTACACACGAAAACAAGGGAAATACTTAGAAGTTTTAACTAAAAAAACAAGGGGATTATCATAGATCTGTAGGACGTTATTGTCAGCGATTGGACCCAGCAGTAGCCGGAGGGCTTCCACCCTGCCTGACAGCCACCTCTGCTGCAGCCATTCTGTGTAAACAAACGGAAAAGAGAGTTAGGAGCTGTCCTTTGTTTAAGTTCCTCATTCTTCTTTTCAAATTCTGTGACTTTGTTATACCAAGGAAAAAAATAATTATGTCTCTTACAAAAGATTCATGTGTCTACATTTTTTTCTTTTTTTTTTATCAACAAAGCCTCATTTTATTTATTTATTTTTTTAATTTTTTATTTAATTGTTGTTCAAGTACAGTTTTCTGCCTTTTACTCCCATCCTAGCCCACCCCCCAGTACTCCCCACCTCCCTCCCATTTCCACCCCCCTTAGTTGTTGTCCATGTGTCCTTTATACTAGTTCCTGTAAACCCTTCTCTTTGTTCCCCTGAAATTCCCTCCCCTCTCCCCTCTGATCACTGTCCCCCTGTTTTCTATTTCAGTGTCTTTGTTTTTATTTTGCTTTCTTGTTTGTTTTGTTGTTTAGTTCCTCATTCTGTTGAATCTCCACTCAAGTCTCATCACACTCAGCACTTACATCAGTCAACCACTGGCTCTTGCCTTCTGCACCTAATATTACTTCAACTTCATGTCATGGTCTTAACCCAGAAACTTCAATACCTTCTTCACAGGATGAAGATATCCACAAGTGTGTTCTGCTTACTGACCACCTTCTTCTTCCTACAAATGGTTTACAGGAAACTCTTATTGATAATGCTGGCTTAATTTGGTTTACAGAGGGATCTTTCAAAGGTGGAAGATAAACAGAGTAGGTACCGAGCTGGACATGCATTAACTTCCCTGGTGGACATAATTCAAAGTTCTTATCTACCTGAAATAAGATCTGCCCAGCAAACTGAATTAATTGTTCTGACTCAGGATTGTCAATTGGCCAGCAGTCCAATAACCAATATTTACACTGATAGTAGCTATGCCATTAGTGTAACTCAAAACTCTGGAATGTTGTGGAAGCAGCAAATCTTTCTAACTTTCTCAGAGCAGCCATAAAGAATAGAAAATAGATTTCAGAATATTGGGTGTCACTCAGAAATTGAAACAATTGACAATTATCAACATTCTAGAACATTCTAAACCTGCCACGATGAAAGCAATGGAAAACCCTTTAGCTGATATGGCAGCTAGACAGGCAGCACTAACCAGCTAAAGCCATGTCTATACCTAAGAATGCTCCTGGCTTTCTATTAAATCAACAAAAGACTCCATTTCTAAATTTCCAATGGACAAAGAAAAGAGGTTATGACAATAAAAAGGGGGAAGCTCTGACCCAGACAAAAAGATATGGCTTGGGCCCAATCAGAAATAAATCTTACCGACAGGGACCCGACTCCCTACACTTCTACATGTGCATGAGCTAACACACTGGACTCCTAAAAAGATGATCTCATGGAGTAAACAATATTACTGAAAACATTCTATTGTACCTCTTAAAATGCATACCAATTGTTCCCTCTATCTAAATATATCCTGGAAAATAATTCCACAGGTCCCATGGACATTTAGCACTTCTTTTAGATCCATTTGAGGTATGGTAATTCGATTTTACCTAAATGCCACCATCTTGAGAATACAACTATGTTTTAGTTATGATTTGTATATTTTCTCACTGGCTTGAGACATTCCTTTTGCAGGAGAGCAACAGCCTTAACAGTAAGTAAATTATTATTGAAAAAAATCAATTCCCAATGAGAGTTACAGTGACTGAGGGACTTGTTTCACTGGGCAAATAATACAATTTATTTGCAATATTTGACCTAGTCTACAGTGTTTTTATTGTGCCTATTACCCCAGTTTTATGGATTGGTGGAACATGTAAGTGGTAAAATTAAAAATCAACTAGGGGAATTTTCAGAAGCTTTTAATTTCCCTCGGCCAAAAGCTCTCGCTATAGTGCTCCTCAACCTGAAATCTTCTCTTTTTAGTAAATATAGACTCTCTCCTTATAAAATAGTCAATGAATGCCCTATGAATCTGGACTAAGGGACGTATGAACAAATCTTTCTGTAATGAGACATCTTACATTATTGTCAAGAGCTTATTAACCAGCTTAAAGAGATTGGTAAACTAGTAACCAATTCATTTCACAGTATTTGCTTGGAAGAAGAAGACCACAGCTTACAACCAGAAGATTTTGTCCATTGAGAAAGACTCTCTCCAACGTGGTTGGAAGGGACCTTCTCCATTTCCTAACTGTGAATGGACATCTATTTGTCCCAGTCTCCGACACTGGCCTGCACTTACGGTGAATGAGCATCTGCCCATTATTAGTTGAAGACATTCTGCAACATTGCTAATCAAAAGACTCTCTCCAAATTTGTTGCAGAAGGATCTTACCAGTTACCTAACTGCTAATGGACCTCTGCCATGTCTCCAATATCTGCCTCCACCTACAGTGGAGCTCAAAGACTCCTTAAGAATGAGAAGCTGTGAAATCAGAGATAGACAGCCTTCCCAAGACACTGACAAGACCTGTACGGCTTACAAATTACTATTGATCTTTATTCGTTTGATTGTCTGCATCTGTCTGCTAATATTAATTATAATAATTATACCCCTTCTTTGGAGTTTGCTCAAACCTTATGTATAGAGCACAGCTGTTAATAATTGATGAATGTGTGTAAGATAACCTTTTTATTATCAATGATACTCTTTATAGTTTCTCTTTTAAATTTTAGACAAGATATTAGTGCAAAAGGAAGCAAGACGATGAGTGTGTTTTTAAGAGATGTTAAAAGGAATTAGCTTTTCCTAGTGTGTTGGTTATTTCTGAATGAATAATGAAAAAACTAAGGAGAACAAGGGAAATTATACAAGATTAGTAAAAATGAATATTGAAAAAATGATTTTATGTATAAATACTAGAAACCAACTATGCAAATGTACTTACACCCTAATACATTAGGGTAATGTATTAGATAATGTATTATTACCTGTTTAACCACTACTAACCATATGTATATATTAACACAGATGGAAGGCTTTAAATCAAGTGTCTTAAATATGCTCAAAGAGCTAAAGGTAACCATGGAAAAGAACTAAAGGAAACTGGAAAACAATTAATAAACTAAATGCAAATATCAGTAAGAGAATTTAAATAAATAAATCAGATAGAAATGCTGGAGCTGATAAGTACAATATTTAAAATGAAAAGTTCACCAGAGGGGTTGAACAAGTGATTTGAGCAGACACAAGAAAGAATCAGTGTACGCGATCCAAGAAAATTGTAATTAATCTGGGGAGCAGAAAGAAATAAAAGGAATTTAAAAGTCAACAAGGCATAAAGAATTTATGAAATATAATTAAGCATGCCACTATATTTATTATTGAAATTCTAAAAGAAGCTGTGATAGAAATGAGAGCAGAATGAATACTTGGACAAAGAAAGGAAGAAAGTTTCCCAAATATGACAAAGGACAGGAATTTATACATGCAAGATGCTTAACAGACTCCAAACATAGGCATAACAAACAATTAGGTTGTTTCTATTAAAATTTGAAAAAAAAATATGCATTAAAGGACACTCTAAACGTATTGAACAACCCACAGAATGGGACAAAATACTTGCAAATGGCATGTATGAAAAGTGATTAGTACTCAGAATATACAAAGAAATCCTTTGACTCAACAAAATAAATGACAATGCAATTTGAAGATATAAAAGGAACTTGTATAGATGTTTCTTTAAAGAAGATTGAAAAATGGCTACTAAGCACAGAAAAAAACACTAAGGCAATTAGTTTTTAGGGCACTGCAAATCAAAACCACAATGAAGTACCACTAGGTACCATGCCTACTAGAATGAACATTATTTTTAAAAAAGGCAATAAATGTTGGAAAAGATGTGGAGAAATTGCAACTCTTGTATCTTGTGGGTAAAAATGTAAAATTGTGCTACTGCTCTGGAGAAAAATTTGTTGATTCCTCCAAAGTTAAACATAGAATTACTGTATGACTCACAGTACTACATTTACTTATATACACAAAAGAATCAAAGTCTGGGAACTCAAAAAAATAGATGCATCACAAAATTCATAGCAGCATCATTTACTATAGACATAAGGTGTTGATAACACAAGTGCCCTTAACATACAGTGGAATACTCTACAGCCATAAAAAGAAATCAAGTTCAGATGTATGCTACAACGTGAATACACCTTGAAAGAAATACGCTAAGTTAAATAAGCCAGATGTAAAAGGAAAATATTGTATAACTGTATTTATAATAAATACCTAAAATAGGAAAAATTGTAGAAACAATCTAGACTGGAGGTTTTAGTGGCTGGGAGTAATAAATTATTGCCTGATGGGTATAAAGCTTCTATCTGGGATGATAAAGAGTTTAGAACTGGATAGTGGTGATGGTTGCCCAGCATCATGTATGTGATTAATGACAGTAAATTGTTCACAGAAAAATGGCTAAATAAAAATTTTATTGTATGTTATTCATATTTTATGATTAAATACAGTAAAAAATAAAATGGCCTTCTTTGTGATCAGTTTAATGATGACTAACGTTAAGAAGCATCCTCCATGTACGAAAAGCTTGCCATTGATTTGTTACACTTCTCTTCCACAATATATTGGCTTCTCTTTAAATCTTTATTAGGAAAAACAGCAGTTATGACCCCAACTTAGCCCTTGGTCTACATAACTCCTTTTTTCTTTCTTTTCATAGTGAAGCGAATTTGTTGCATAGGTGCCAATTCCTCAGTATTTGTCTTCTTTGATTATCCTTCTAGATTCTAGGTGTATGTTTCTAATCGTTGGGTAGATGATTCCACCCTTTTTATTAAATGGGATTTCTAACTTGTCATCTCCAAACTTTATTCTGAATTTCTTCTAACGATACTCTATAATTTGTCTGTTAATCCTTCCATTATCTGAATCACTGCCAGCCACCAGATTAGAAATCTAAAAAAGTCACACCGAACTTCTTCATTACTGACAACATAGAATTGTAACCACTTATCAAAATTCTTAATGAACTGGAGAGCACTGTGCTAAGTGAAATGAGCCAGGCATTGAGAAAAAAATACCATATGATCTTACCTATTAGTGGAACCTAATCAATGAAATGAACAAGCAAGCAAACACTAACCAGAGATTTTGGAAGAAGGGGCTGGAAAGAAGTATTCCAAATCATGAAATCCAAAGACCTACAACCAAGATTGCTCTATCCAGCAAAGCTTTCATTTAGAATGGAAGGACAGATAAAGTGCTTCTCAGATAAGATCAAATTCAAGGAGTCCATCATCACCAAGCCCTTATTATATGAAATGTTAAAGGGACTTATCTAAGAGAAAGAAGGTAAAAAAGATGAACAGTGAGAGGACAGAAAACTCACAGCTATTAACAACCACACCTAAAACAAAAGCAAACTAAGAGGACAGCTAGATGAGGAGCAGAACCATAGAAATGAAGATCACCTGGAGGGTTAGCAACAGGGGAGTGGGAGAAGGAGAAGGGGGGAGAAGGTACAGAGACTAAGTAGCATAGACAGTAGGTAGAAAATAGATATGGGGGAGGGCAAGAATAGTAGGGGAAGTATAGAATCTAGAGAACTTGAGACACATGGTCATAAACTAAAAGGGGGAATGGTGGGGGAGACGGTGTGCAGGGTGGAGGGGAATGAAGGGAAAATGGGACAACTGTAATGGCATAATCAATACAACATATTTTAAAAAAGAACAATCTGACAGTAAGCAGAGAGGAGGTGGGAGGGGACACTAGGGGAGAGGAAGTGGGGAAGGGTTTTCAGGAACAACTATAAAGGACACATGGACCAAGCCAAGGGGGGGGTGGCATCAGGGGAGGGAGCTGGGGATGGCTGAGGTCGGGGGCAAGTGTTGGGGGGGATACAGACAACTGTACTTGAACAACAATATAATAAAATTATGAAATAAAATTATAAAAATTCTTAATGATTTTTATATTGTTCTTAAATGAGCATTGTCAATACCTCAGTTCTTATCTTCAGCAGTGTTTTGCTGGGACCAATAGTGCAACCTATAATACCATTTCAAATACTATTAATGCCCACCTCTCCTTACCATACAAGCTCATGTACAAACATTGAATTTCTCTGGCTTCAAGTTCTCCAATGACAACATGAGGCTGTCTCTTTATTTTTAATTCCCACTTGGACCTTAACGAAACCTGCTCCAGCCATAGCAAAGCTCACATGATCTTGCTGAATTTGATCATCTGCTCCTCAGATCTTTTTGCTTTGGGGAACTCTGGTAGATTCACCTCTTTTTATTAAATTTGATTTTTATTAATTTATATTAAAGTTTAATTCATGCTCAATTGCCCTTTATAAATGTAACACTCTTAGTTTAGTTTTCCACGGAATTCCCAATATAAGGTAATTTTTATTTTCTTTTCTAATTATTTCATTATTCCATTAATTGTAGTTGTGGTTTTATTTTTATTGTTATTTTTGTTTTTAATGTATGAATCTCAACTATTTGATTCAGATTCAGGTAGAAATGAAAAACTATATCAAAGTAGGTAAAATATTCCACTTTTCTTTGAGCCTTTCTATGTTATTCTTATAAAATTTATCTTGATTAGAATCAGATCTAAAAGACAAAAGAGGTAAAAAGAACTATGGGCTGAGGTGAATCCTTTTAGTATTTCTAGGGAGCAAGATTTTATGACATTAGTAATGTTTTGTCACAACAAAAAGATATAGTTTTAAATGGACTTCATCCTCAGTTTACCAACATCTACATAGTACAATATCCTTGAATTCTTTTGATGTATTTCTTGTTTCCACAGTGATTTGCATTGTCAATAAGTTGTCGTCTCTATTTCTTCTGATCATTTACTGTGACAGCAGTTTTAAATGTCACCAGCAGGTGCCATCGTACAACACAAAATGAAAAAGAACTGAAATATGTCATAATTTAAGGTATTAAAAGATGGTAGATGATAGATAAATAGACACATAGAGAGACAGATAAATAGATAGATGGTGGATAATTATAGGAATTGTTATATAATCACGCACAAAAGATAAGTAGCTCCAGAAAGTAAGCCCTATACTGTTAGAACACATTTAATCTCTTAAACTTATTTCCATATGATTACATGTTGCCCTTAACAACTGAAAAGACACTTTCTGACACATGTAACACTAAGCAAACCTGGCTTTCATGGAACATTATGAATGTATTAGAATATGAAAAATTCTATACCCCACTTGTACCTTTCTGTTTCTTAAATACAATGAAAAAAACCTCAAGGATTTTATTTTTTCTCCCTATGTTTCCCCCCACACATCTATATGCCTATTTCCTCCTCCTCCTTCAGATTTTTGTTTTAACTGTTGGCACATCAATGATATATTTTCTTATCACCCCATTGAAAACAAGTCCTCCATATCTTTCTGTTTCATTTTTCCATGATTTAAATTTTTGTGTAGCTTATCATAATATGATAGGCTATATGTTTTTTTTAATTTTATTATAGGTCTTATCCCCAATGGTATAAATTAATCAACAGCAGGAATTTAATTTAATGCACAGTTGTACCTACACATTTCAAGTGATGCCTATCTCTTAAGTAAGTCATTAAAGAAATGTGTTTGATAAATGAGTAATTTAATGAATGACATTAGGTGTTGACCAATTAGAAAGAAACTGGAGAATTAAGACAGAAGAACCGGAGAGCATTAGGCTATGTGAAATAAGCCAGTTGGAGAAACACAGGTACCACTTGAGTTCACTCACAGATGGAATCGAAGGAACAAAATAAACTAACAAAGTAGAGACAGACTCATAGATAGAGAGCACACTGAGAGTTATCAGAGGGGGGTTGGGCGCCTGGGTGATGGAGGTGGAGGCATTGAGCATAAAAGGAAAATATAACAATCTCATAGACATGGACAAGAGTGTGGTGACTGCTGGGGTGGGGAAGGAGAGGTGGAGGAGGTTACGGGGGGACGATTGGAGACAGGAGGACACTTGACTGGGCATGGCAAACACACAATACCGTGTACGGATGATGTGTTGTAGAACAGTGCATCAGAACCCATATAATTTAATTAATCAGTGTCATGCCAATACATTCAATGCAAAGACAATTCAATGCAAAAACAGTAGGAAAACAGTCAGGAAATAAGGCAAAAATGAAAATGAAACAAGCAAAAACAAATGATCTTTGAGAATTAATAGTTGGACTGGATAGTGTTGCAAAAACTCCAGAATACCATCTACTACCACATAAATTTACTGTCATGGGTGACTTTGAAGAGACTGTTCATCTTTGTACCACTCACACACATTTCTCAGTTGCAGCCAGCTAAGTCTTTCTGGAACCTGTTCTAGTATTTGGGACAGTTTTCAGAGCAAATGGGAGGAAGAGTGTTAGTTTGTGCACTCCTCTGGTGAATTCTTCCCAAATGAGAAGAGGGTTTAAAGAGAGGTGATGAGGATCAAATGAGAAAAATGAGTTATTTGAGAATTACCTAATACTAGCTAGAGATTTGGAACTCTTTTTTCAAAATTATATTGCATATTTATATTATTCTGTTTGCAAATGGTAATAATATTCATTTGTATTCTGTCACTAGATAGATACCACTATGTTTCTACTGTAGTTTTACTGATTTCAATATTAATTTATTTTTATTTTACACATAGAGATGACTATTCTAATCCAAGTTATGTATTTAAAGAACATGTATAGTTATAAGCATTATAACACTTTGTAGAAGAATAAAATTTTGATTTATTATTTTACCCCATTGGATCACTGAGTTGTTAAAGATCAGTGTTAAAATGTTGATTTCTAGGAGCTGAATTAGTTAAGAATGATGTTTATATGGCTTAACATGGGTTCTATTGTGTGTATATATATATGTGTATATATATATTCACACTATTGTGTATATGTATACACACACACACACAATAAAACCATATATAGAGATGGTTTATTTTGTAGGCAGTCTCCAGGTAGGTAACCTGGAAGTGTCACCTCAGGAATTTCATTTTGAGTAGCAGCAGTGAATACTTGTCATTGTTTCTATAAACTGCTTCAACATCTATTCTCTTAGGCAAATGCAAGTTGTCTTTATGAACTTATATATAGTACCTCGGAGACTTCTAGAGAAGTGGGATACTATTGTGATATGTGTATATTTCTATTAGTATGTAATAAGGCATAATGTCATATTCTTCTTATTTGTTTTTTCCTAAGTTTTTAATTACACTGATATAGAACCTCTGGTATAATTCATAAGTCAGCAGTTCTGCTCTGCTTTTTTTTTTTTGAAAACAGCTTAAGGATTTACTTGAACTATAATGCCAATGTCAATTGTTCTTTAATTAAAAAAGGAACCAACCCTTGGAGGATGCTTTTGGAGTTCAGTTATTAATAATTTTGCCTTAATAATATAATATGGGTTATATATTAACACTATTAAATAATAAATAGTAAAATTTTTGAAAAATATTAATAGATGAAAGACTTTATTCACTTTTACTCTTCATTGTCAGGACTGAGCAAAGATTACTGCATAAAATAGAGAAAATGAGACAAGAAGCAAAGTGGGCCTTTACTGAGAAGAGTCCAAGAGACTATCTTTGTAAACAGGTGGATGTTTATCTGTGACTTCGTATTGGACACCAAGTTGGTAGGGGAACTGTGAAAAGTGCAAAATTAAGTACCTAATGATCTAGAAAAGTCATGTTCAGATACAAATGTCCTGAACTCCACTAAGTTACTCAAACTCAAACTTTATCATATATAGATCAATGAAAAACTCTTCCATAGCTGTAAAAGGCCACTTTTTCTAACAATCTACAAGTGCCAGGGACTTCCTCATATCAAAAATGGGTATTGGAAATACCATGCCAACTTTTGTATGAAAACACTCATTCACATGCAGATGTTTTAAAGTATTTCTTAAATGGATTTTATGGTCAAACTCTAATCCTAAGGAAGTTAAGGAAGCATAATCTATCAAGCTATACCAGTTTTACTGGGATAAGTTTTATGTAATTTTGTTTGGCTGAAATACATACTGACATGGTGGTATCATTTCAGTCAATGAACTTTCTGTGGATCACAGTGGCTCACATAAATCAACTTTTGTGTGTCTAGAGATGTCTTATTTTTGTCTAAATTTTGTTTTATATTTTTGTTATTGTTCAAGTGCAGTTGTCTCCATTTCCCCCCATTACTCTCCCCTGTCCCTCCCACCCAACCACTCCCATTCAATCTTCCTCCTTCCCCATTTTCCTTATCCACAGGCTTTTCATACATGTTTCTTGATGATCCTTCCCTTTCTTTCCCCCCTTATCCCCTCCCCCTTCTACTCTGGTTACTGTCAGTTTGTTCTTTATTTCCATGTTTCTGGTTATACTTTGCTCACTTATTCACTCTGATGATTAGGTTCAATTTATAGATAAGATCATATGGTGTCTTTCACCACCAGGCTTTTTTCACTTAGCATAATACTCTCTAGTTCTATCCAGGCTTTCCTCAAAGGTAGGAGTTCCGTCTTGCTTTCTGCTATGTAGTATTTGATTGTGTAAATGTACCATAATTTTTTGATCCACTCATTTACTGATGAGCGCTTAGGATGTTTCCAGTACTTGGTTATTGTAAATCTTACTGCTGTGAACACTGGGGTGCATAGGTTCTTTTGAATTGGTGTTTCAGGGTTCTTTGGTTTTAATCTTAGCAGTGGAATTGCCAGGTCAGATATAGAACAAACAATGCAAAAATTTATATGGAACCATAAATGACTCCAAATAACCTCAGTAATTTTGAGAAAGAAGAACAAAGTAGGAGGGATCATGATACTTGATATCAAACTGTAATACAAGACCACTATAATCAAAACAGTCTGGTAGTGGCATAAGAATAGACACATAGATCAGTGGAACAGAATAGAGAGCCCAGAAATAAACCCACATCTCTATGGTCAATTAATATTTGACAAAGGGGACAGGAACATAAGATGGAGTAAAAATAACCTTTTCAACAGATGTTAGGCGATCTGGACAGATAAATGCAAAAAATATGAAAGTTCACCACCAACTTACATCATACACAAAAATGGACTCAGGATAGATAAAAGACTTAAATGTAAGTCATGACACTATAAATGTCCTAGAGGAAAACATGGGCAGGAAAATCTCAGATATTCCACAAAGCAGTAAATTCACCGATATGTCCCCTAGAGCAAGAGATATAAAGGATAGCATAAACAAATGTGACTTCATCAAATTTAAAAACTTCTGCACAGTTGAAGAAAATATCAGCAAAATGAAAAGGGAACCAACCGTATGGAGAAATATATTTTCTAGTGATACCTTGATCAAAGGTTTGATCTCCAAAATATTTAAAGAACTCTTGCAACTCCACACCAGGAAGACAAACAATCCTGAGCAAAGGATCTGAACAGACACTTCTCCAGGAAGGACATACAGAGAGACAAGAAACATGAAAGGATGCTCAGCATCGCTACCCTCAGAGAGATGCAAATTAAAGCCGCAGTGAGGTCCAACTTCACACCAGTCAGAATGGCCACTATAAACAAAGCAACAAACACGTGCTGGAGAGGCTGTGGAGGAAAAAGAGCCCTAGTCCACTGTTGGTGAGACTACAGACTGGCACAGCCACTGTGGAAAATAGTACTGAATTTCCTAAAAAAAAACAAAAACCTAAAAATGGAACTGACTTCTTTGTGTAAATCTTAACTTTTTAATGTATATTACATAATTGTTTTCAATACTGTCTCCACCTCAACATCTTAAAATTTTGTTCTTTGATATTGCAGTTCACTTATCAATTCTGTGTGATCCCATTTGAACGTTAGCTTAGCTTTGAGCATAGAACCTGACACTAGATACATTCCAGACACATTTTTATCACCAATAAGTAAATAATGGAGATTTGTACATTTACAAAAATCATTGTCTCAGTGTTTTAATGTCCTGGAAATTTATACCATTAGAGTTATATATCATATTTTATAAACTTAGAAGTATCACGTCATGAGTGGACAACAAAATACATTTTAAAGATACCACTTAAAAAGATGTAAAAACCTAGTGTAAGTAACACAAAATGTCATTTTAATGTTGGGATGGAGAAATGCTATGCATCTCACCTGCTAATATGTTAATGGGCAACACTTTCAGTATTTCATGACAAATGAGCCCCTACCCTAAGGTTTGGGTCTTGCTGAATATAACTATTCATACTACCCTCTACTACCCATTAAATTAGTCTGTGTAATGGTTAATTTCTGTGTTAATTTACTTAAGATATGGTGACCTGTTGTTTGATAAAACACCAGTAAAAATGTTACTGTGAAGATATTTCTTAGATGTGGTTAACATTTAAATCAGTAGACTCTGAATAAAGCAGATTGCTCCCCTTACTGAGGATGACCTTCATGAATTAAATTGAAAACTGTAAAAGCAAAGACTGATGTATTCTCAAAAGATGGAATTCTCAAGACTGCAGTATACAAACCCTGACTCCATTTCTTTTTTTCCTCTTAGATGTACTCTTTTAAAAAAAATTTTGTGGACAAGCAAGAAAGTTACAGAGGGAACTGGAGTAGATGGCTGTTTCTTTCAGGTCCTTGATGACGTCTGACCCCTCTTGATTCTGAGTCATTTGTGTCTGGCTTGGATTATATAGGAAGTGGTGATACCTCAGAAAAGCTGACTCTGTGGAAGTCATCATTCAGTCCCATTCCTTAGGCCTTTAGGGTAAAGTATAGGGTCTCTTCCAAGGGACTGTTGCGGAGGTGGTGGGGAGGTGCCAATGGTGAGGTGGAGCTAGTGAGGACAAGGGGGGCATGGAGAGAATGCCATCAATCTTTGGTTCCAGCTTGGCTTCTTTATGTTGTCCTTTATTCTCAATATCTCATACTTCTCAGTGTTATGCAATGAGCCCCTGCTGGAGTTCATAGACCTTTGCTTCTGTAGACTGTCAGTGCCCAAAATTGTGACCCTGAGCACAGTGCTGACCATTGCCATGCTGACGACCATGGCTTCTGTACTCAAGGACCAAGACCCTGAGGCTATTTGGAGTGGTGGTGATGGTGCTGGTGATGGTGACGGTGCATCCATGGGTTTCTAGGTGGCTGAGAAGACGTGAGAAATAGCAAACTGTCCCTTGGAGGGCTGGAGGTATCTCCCTGGCTACATTTCTCTGTGTTCAACATGTCTAGCCTGCCCTGTTATTTTTGACTGAAGATTGCAACATCTGTTCTTACCTGAATTTCCAACCTGCTGGCTTGCCCTACAGAACTCAGAATTGCCAGCCAGTTCCTTCAAACCCCCCAAAAACTCCCTCTCTTTTTCTCATAATTTCATTGTGAGATATATGTGAGGGGAATATAGATACACATACATATATATGTATATATATTCCACACACATATGTGTATATGTGTATATATGTGTGTATATATACACATATATGTGTATATATGTGGAATATATATATATACTCCACACAAATATATATAAATATACATGTAAAAAGAGCATATGCATATCAATGTATACATATATTGTCATCTATATACTGTTACATTTGTAATGTGATAACACTGAGCCAATGTTTAAGAAGCCTCTTGACACACGCAGCACCTTTTATCAAAGCAAGGGTGTTCTCATCCACTACCAATTGCTTTGTGCTAAAACTATTTTCCAAGCTGAGGAGATTTTTCATCACTAAATTTCCACTGACACCTACTCTTGCTTGTCAGATGCTATCTTCACAGGAGCATTATGTCACATGGTATGTGCCATGTTCTTAGAATTTCAGGCCCATGAACGTTTTAACATATTTTTGTATCCTTGCTCCAATTATGCCAAATCTTTGCATACTCTCACTTCATTTCCATGTCTATTGTGTCTTTTCCCATCCTTATGTGCTTAAATATAAAACAGTAAGATTATAAAAGCCATCAGGTTGAAAATTTTATGTAAATCAAATATTAAAATACTCAAAATGAAGATGTCACATTTGAATAAGCATGATGATTTCATGCAAACAGACTTCTAAAATTGACTAGACTTTTAACTAATTTTTACTGAGGTGATATATTTATTCAAAAAAAGTTATTGAATACCTACAAATGCTATATTATATTAGCAATCAGGTATATATTACCTCTATTTTTCACTTTTTACTAAATATATTGTTTTGAGTATCTTGAGCTTCTTTAGGTTCCTAAACTCTGACCCTGTCTTCTTAGCTGTGCTTGCACGGCTTGACCACAGACTATCCAACACAAATGTATGTAAGTCAAGTTTAACTTCTTTCTTTCCCACAGTTCCAAATTGTTCCCAATTAAATTAATTGTAAACTAACTCATGCCAGAAAAGCAACCAGAAATGCAACTTCTTTAGCACTAAGAGTATCACATTTGATATTAAATATTTACATTCACCCAAATTTCAGTATTCTGTTTTCTTCACCTTATAAGGATAGAATGAGAGTTCCTATTTGTTTACTGCTACTTACCTTCATTCAGAAAACATGTGTTGAGAGAAAAAATGTGAATTTATAATCTTTTGTAGACAATGTCTATGTCAACAGGATAGAAAGTGAAAATCAGTAAACTTGGGTCTCCCCCATAATTCTCATAGGGTTAAGTCTACTCTTGTGGAATACATATATAGCCAAAAAAAATAAAAGCAAGGACTGTTTATATGATATTTGATGGCATCTATTAAGTAATTTTGGTTATTTTGCCTCCAGATGTGTGCAAGTAACTTTTCTCTCCTCAATTTTCTTTCCTTTTTTCTGGTCAGCTCAAAATCAACTTCCTCCAGACCTTTCTGTGGTTCTCAGGTTTCACCTCATTGCATTTGCTGAGGCACATGGTACTGTATGGCATTGCCTAAGATGCTGTAGCATTTGTGTCTCACTATTTAAACTGTGCTGGCAGTATGCCCATTCTGCAGCACTGTGCAAAGGAGAGTTCATCCATAGTCACAGCATGCCCTGTCTAACCTGGGGCCTTGGTGCCCTTTCACACCCTTCTTAGAAGAAGAGTAGTGATTTCCTTTTACTCTCAACTTCCCACACCAGTCTGTCTTTCCAGTCATTCCTCATATATCATCTGTCTATCTATCCTCTCTGCTTATCGTCTATCATCTATCTATTATCTATCTATCTATCTATCGTCTATCTATCTACCTACCTATATATAATCTATCTATGCAATCAACCATCATCTCTGTAGCCCCCGAGTTTCTTATTAAGGACTCACGGGATGTTGCTTATCTTCATGCTTACTCCTGAGTGGCACTACGAAAGGCCTATTGTGTAATCCGAAGTTTGCTAGTTTATCCTCACTTCTTCATGTTTTACTCATACTATAAAATCTTTGTCAGAGCTTCACCTGTTCCCTTAGAACTTAAACTTTCCAACTCCAGACTGTGCCAGTTTTCTGTTCTCTCCAGTCTGTTGCAGTAACCCTCTCCTGGAATAAATGAAGGAGGCTCTAGCTGTTAAACAGAGAGAAAATTCAAAAGTAATATGAAATTGAGTGTGAGACAGAATTGTTTAATATTTCAAAAGTAGAATCTTACTGAAATATAAATTGTATTCCTAGCGTTTCATTTATTACCAAGCTTAGACTGATGAATCACCAGAAATATAATTAAGGGGAAAATCTCTCAAGTGCATCTCAAATGTAATGTTTATGTTTACATCTAAAGTCACTTTTTTGTTGGGTTTTAAAACTATTCTGATTGTTTACATTTATAATTTTGGAATTGAAGAAAATTCTATGACATTATTAAGCCATCCACCATTACTTTCCAGTCATGTAGAAGTTCTCTATTATTTAAACATATTCAGGTCTAAGTGTTTTTTATTTGATTCAGTAACCTACTTACACTTTTAGGTAGGTTTAATAATCGACCTAACAAATTGACAAAGTCCATTTTGAGGCCCTTAAGTACAATATTAATTTGGGAATTCAAAAGTCTGGAATATGCTGGCCCTGTGCTAAGCATGGCATTTTTGTTTTATAAACTGATTAAAATATTCTCAACAACTTAGATACATTAGATTCCTTCTTTCTTTTTGCTTCTACTTCTTTTGATTTTTAAAAGTAGATTTCTCAAAAAATGATCAAAGAAGGATTAGAGAAGAGTGATACTCATATACATAATTATATGATCTTGCAAATAATTTTATAGTACATTCAATTATTTACAGAATAGAACCTTCAGGTGAGAAATACTCAACATAGAAATATGATAGTGGTACCAGTTATAATAAAATGCGTCATGATCTTCTCATTCTTTTTTGCACCAAACATATTCTTTAATTTCCAGGCTTTTTCTAGAAGAAATCATTTGAAATGCTCATGTAAAAACTGTAAAAACAGAAATTTCTCTGGTCATTGAAAATTTCAGATTCTGTTTAATATAACAAAACCTTGTATATGAAAATAAACTAGACACATGTACAGCAAAAAATTACTTCAAGCAGAGTACTCCAGAAACCTACTGTGTTAACAGATTCTTTCCTTGTATGAGTAGTGACATAAATCCTCTCACCGTGAGGATTTATCAAATAATTATAACTTGAATCTTTATTGACAGAATATAACCAAACAATAGAAAATAGCGAAGAAACATATTACCTAAGAGAGAAGCATTCTCACCTGATTTGTGAATTCAAAACATCACTTTTTCTTTTGTTCATTATAAGCTCTTAAGAAAATTGCTTTTTTTAGCTTTAATAAAAATGTTTAATCTTGCCTCAATGTGTGTATTTACAAGTACTAAATCTGAAAAACAGTAAAATAGGGAATAGCCATGCATTTATGCAATCTTTGGACTAAGGACCCCATCAAGAAAATTGCTCTTCATATAAAAGCAACGGTTCTGCAAATGAAAATGAAATATGTTTTCATTTTCCCAGAAGTATGTTCAATATAATGATTCCCCCTAAGCCTTCCAAATTCCCCAGTTTTATAAATACCTGGTCTTAATACATTATTAATTATATTAATTACATGTGTATATAATATAACTACTACTATTGATATATAAAAGTTTTATTATTGAAAAATTAACAGTTTATCCCATTTATGGTTGCATCTGATAGTGCCTTGTGTATTTAAAAATGTTTTGTGAAAAAGATAATATAAATTTATAAAATACAGGACCACTAGTATACATATTTAAATAGTATTCAATGCAGTTTTATACAGAAATACTGTTCTCAGTCTGGCAAAAAAAAAAAAAGCTTCGAATGTCACATTTACATACATCCTTAAAATCTATATTGGCAAACAGAGCAAGAGAACCAATATTTACTTTGAGAAGTCTGTCTGCTCCACAAATTTATTTCACAATAATTTATGGATTATATTAAGAAGTAGAAAACTTTGTATCACAATTTAATTCAAAAGTTTCCATAAAAACAATTTCTTAGGGCATGAAAAAGACTCTCCCTGTGTATTCCAACTTCATCCATGGTCTTCCAAAGCAAGGTACTGATGCCCCAGAGAGAATACAATAACGTCAGACCTAACTGGCCACCAGTGTAGACACAATGCTCCACATCAATACTGTTGATTATTGTCATTGTACCTTTGTAGTTCCTGCTCATCCAGAATTACTCAAACAGTGAAAAAGTCTCAGAATTGTATCATCTCTTGTTTTTACCATAGGAAGCATTTTGATATCAGCAGATTTGATGTAAAAATGAGTTCTGTGTATATTTGTTTAATTTTAATTCTATGACTTCTGTGTTCCCCTTTTATAAATTATATTATAAAAATCACCTTAGGGAACTACCGAGTGTTTTCTATCTCCTAAATATTTCTCTTTATAAATTTTATTTCATAGATTAGCTTTTTATTAAAACTAAATTTATCATTTTAAGCAATGCACTTCACATTTTCTTACAACTTTACATACACTAGCATTAAAAATGAATGCAGTGTTTTAAAACAGGAAATTTAGATCCAGACAAATTCAGTTTGGTTTGGCTATGTAACTTCTCGAGACACGATTTCCTATGTTTCACCTTCTTGCACAGGAGATAGTTCTGCCTCTTAGGATGAATGTGAGGATGAAATTGCACAGTGAAGGCCGAGCACTTAGCAGAGTGCCTTCACGTAAAACAGTTAATGTAAACTATTTTTATCCTTTACTATAAATAGCAATATCTTTAAAATGTTACATAAGAGAAATGGCTCCAAAACTACCTTTGGCTTTCTATTTATTTCAGATCTAAAAATATGACCCTAACAATGAAGCTCAACTGTGGATACATTTAAAGTCGAAGCATGCAAACATTATTTTTTAACAGAATGCAACATACTATATTTATTGTGAGTGCTTCTTAATGAGTTTTATCTTAGATGACTTTAAAAAAATGTTCGAACTGTTTCAGTTGTCTAGCACCAAACGTGATAAGAATGCATAAATGTGATGCTGTTCTGAGGTCATGAAATTATGCTCTAAGAAAAGCTTATGATCTGGTTGTTCAAGGGCAGAGTTTGTAGTAATATTTTCGGAAAACTGTTGAGTGTCTTTGTTGACTTATGTCACCATAGGATTGGGTGCTATGGTAGACTGGACTGCTTGTTCACAGGTGTTGGCTCCTTCTCCTGCTTCTCCTGAGGGTGATGAGTGAGTCCTCACCTCCTGGAGGGAAAACTCCGTGCAGTGCCTCCTTTTGTATTCCAAATTGCTCCCCTAACATGTTATTTGCAGTTTGCTTGTCAAATCAAAAGACTAATTATACCCATGATCATACTTATATTCTTGAGCACTATTGAAATGTTTAATAAGCAGAGTTAATTGGCCATTTGGGAATTTTCCTTATATTGTCTATTTATATTTATGATAAAGTAAATACTATGTGATTTTTGTTCTATATTAAAGCCTTTCTTTCTTTCTTCCTTTTTTCCCTTTATTCCTTTCTCTTTCCTTCCTTCCTTCCTTCCTTCCTTCCTTCCTTCCTTCCTTCCTTCCTTCCTTCCTTCCTTCCTTCCTTCCTTCCTTCCATCCTTCATTTCCTTCTTTCTTTCTTTACCTTTGTTTCTTCTTTCCTAACCTTGTTTCTTGCTTCCTGCCTTTTTTAACCAGTAACTTGCTCCCTGTAATAGTGGGTGTCCAGCATGCCTCATTCTATATCAGTGATTGTCTGTTTAGCACCATAAATTGAACCTGCTCAACCCATCTGTCTTGCCACTTCCTGACAGCTTGAATGACACAAATACATGCTAGAGATTTTCCAGAGCTTTCTTAAATAAACTCCAGCAATTGTTTCCTTCTGAAAATTTACAACCAGGAGATGTTTAGCCTTGTTTTCACTTTCTCCCAAGAGAAAGTAGGCAGAAACTCAAAGAACCATGAGTTGAGTCTCCCTAAGTACACCTCAGTGTTCCCAAGCTAATCCTGAATTCTAAGGATCCGGAGAAATCAAGCCTGCATTGCAAATCATTGTGTCGATATTTCCCAATATGCCATCACTTGGTGGTAATAACAATATAACTTGTCTCCAAATGGGAAAGTTCTCTGGGTCTCTGCAGGGTATAATGTACACAGTGTTCTTAGGACATTAGTTACATTTGAAACAGAGAATATTTTTTCCACACATTTGTAAAACATGCAAACTCTTATTTTTCCCTCTATAAATCCAGAACAATTTCTGTCCATTCCAATCATCTCTTTAAGTTTTTAATTATATTTTCTTGCTTTTGAGATAGAGAAATTATGCAGATAAATACCCTGTGTAACCAAATGTTAATTTTGTTGTAGCTATGAGCTAGATAACTTTGGTCATGAAAAGAGCCAGTAAACTAGATTTGGCAGAAATTAGAGGAGTCCCGATTCAGCAGTAACCTTACACAAAACTTAAATCCTGTTGTAATCAAATCAGGCAAATGAGATTTGGGAATAATTCGATGAGCATAATTAAATTCTCCATCTCTTAGGGAATATCAAGATGCACATATGTCGGATTCATTATTTTTTCCCTTTGCCCCCAGTTGTAGTCATGGAACTCTATACCCAAAAAACAGTCGGATGGGTCTGCCACGTAACCAGAGACGTTCTTGTCCACTGAGAGTTCTCAAAATTAACTGACAGAAATACTAATAGTAGTTTTTAGAAAGACACAGCTGCAAGGTTTTCTAAGTTCTATCATTTATCCACAGTTTTAAAGAATAAAGTTCTTTATAAAACTTTTTTTAATAAGAGAGAGGAATGAACACTTATGAATTAAGTACAAATGCATTCTCTTTTGTCATGTGCCGGATTGGTCAATTCAAACCAAACCAGCAGGGGGTTGATGAGTTACTGGAGGTATGTCTGAGGGGCACTGAAGGGATGCTTCATGGGACGCGAAGGGATGCTTCCCACAGGGCCTTTGGGGAAGGCCTGTCAGAAACTTACATTTGCCTGTGGTTGCGAGGGATGTTTATCCAGGGCATAAGGAGGCTAATGTCAGTTCAAGGACCATATGTATACCTTGCTTAGCCAAACAAGATGTATGCCAAGGCAGAAACACCGTGGAGCAACATATCTAAATTTACAACAGTTATTTATTTTTTAAATGATTATTTACACACATGCAATAGGGGTTAATATCTAAAACTTATGAATAACTGAAAAAACTCAACACCCCCAAAAATTCAATTAAAAATGGGCTAAGGATCTGAATAGAAACTTCTCCAATAGACATGAAAAAATGCTCAACATCGCTAATCATCAGAGAAATGCAAATTAAAATCACAATGAGAAATCATCTCACACCTGCCAGAATGGCTGTTGTTAATAAGTCAACAAACAAGTGCTGGCAAAGATGTGGAGAAAGGGGAACTCTTGCACTGTGGATGGGAATACAGACTGATACAGCCACCATGGAAAGCACTACAGAGATAAGATAAATCAAAACATTAAAAATGGGTCTGCCTTTTGACCCAGTGATCTCACTTCTGGTAATATACCCCACAAAAAAAACCCCAAAACATCAATTTGAAGAACATAAGCACCCTATGTTCATTGCAGCATTACTTACAATCTCTAAGATAAGGAAGCGGTTCAAATGTCCATCAGTAGATGAGTGGATGAAACAACTATGGAGCATTTACACAGTGAAATAGTACTGGGCCACAAAAAACGGAAAATGTTTTACCCTTTGTGACAGTATGGATGGATCTGGAAAACAGTAGCTAAATAAAATGATTCAGTCAGAAATGGGAAAATACCATACGATTTCACTCATATGTGGAATCTAATGAACAAACAACTAACAGACAAAATAGAGACAGTCATAGACAGAGAGCAGGATGACAGCTACTGGGGGCTTAGAGGGTGGAACAATTGAGCAAAAAAGGAAAAAAAAGACTCAAGGACATGGACAACAGGGTGATAATTGTAAAGGTAGGGGAATATAAGAAGAAAATGGTAATGGAAAATATAATAAAAATGAAAAGTATAATTCTGGCTAATGGATAATGAATTACAGAGAGACGAGAAAATATGCAGTTAGACTGGTTGGGGTAACATTAGCCTCACCCTCTCATTTAATAGACCAGATGAGAGATGATGATGGTTGGGGCAGAAATGAAGGCAGTAGAGATGGAGACAACATAATGTTTTCATATACGCTAGTGACGTGTATACCACCACTTCACAATGAACAGTGTAGAAGAATAAAACAGGGCAACTGATAATAATATGGTAATTTTTCATCTTTATGAACTAATTACATGATGGTACAATGCTTTTTACTCAGATTGGTATACCTGAAGCAGGAAAATAAGATCATAATGTTTAGTATTTTACACCGAAGAGTGAAATTTTGTGCTTTTTTAATTTCCTTCACTACATGTTCAGTTACATCTTGGCTGGCTGAAAAACAAAACAAAAGAAACAAAAGAGAAATTCAGATGCAAGTTAGTTATGTAACTGTGACACAGAAAGTAACTTCTTTATATTTATAAGGTAATATCAGAATGCACGTATGGACTTCTTACCAGCTTAAAATGGCATAAAGGCCTGAAATTCAGGGCTGGCCTACCTTCCAGAGAGGTACTTGATAACATGCATTGGTGAGGATGTGCAGAAAAGGGAACCCTTGTGCATGCTGGTATAAGTGTAAATCGGTGTAGTCACTATGGAAATCGATATGGAGATTTCTCAAAAAACTGAAAATAAATATGCCATATCATCCAGGAATTCCACTTTTGTGTGTTTATCCTAGGAAAAAACCACTAATGCAAAAAAATTATGTATCCTTCTTCACACTGCAACATTATTAACAATAGGCAAGAAATAGAAGAAACCCAAGTGCCCATCAATAGATGGATAGATGAGGAAGGTGTGAATATATATATATATATATATATATATATATATATATATATATATAAACAATAGGGTATTATAAAATATTAAGCAGCAATAGAAAGAATGAAACTCGCCATTTGCACAAACATGGATATATTTGCAGGATATTATGCTAACTGAAATAAGTTAAAGACTGATGCTACGTGGTTTCACGTATATGTGAAATACAAAACAACAACAAATGAACAAACATAACAAAACAAAATAGTCTCATATAAACAGAGATCAGAGGGCATGGGACATAGGGATAGGCGAAATAGTGCAGCAAATCTAATCAGTAATGTTGCGACAAGTTTGCACAGTGAGTGACGATTCCTAGAACAAGTGGAGTGATCACATTGTAGGGTATGGAGTTACTGAATCACTACACTGAGCACCTGAAAGTATTATAACAAATATGACATGGTGTACCAACTATACGCAAATAAAGAAAGAGAGCTACCCAAAAACCATATATCTCCCCAAATAATGAGGGAGTCCTTGATCTCCAATAGACCTTTCCTTTCTTTTTTTAAAATAGTTTATGCTATTGCAGTTGTGCTTTTTTTTTCATGTTTTTCCACCTGCACCCAGTCCCACCTTTTCGTCCCACCTTTTCCCTTTCCTGGGTTATTCCCCATAACATTGTCAGTGACTTAAGGCCATGCAGAAACATGCTTTGGTTAATCCCTTCACCATCTTTTATTCAGTATTCCCTCCTCTGGCAGCTGTGAGCTTTTCCTTGTATCCATGCTTCTGTTTCTATTTTGTTTGTTAGTTTTTTTTAATTTATTTTTTTTTATCTATCTTTAGAGAACAAGGAGAGAGGGAGAGAAACATCAATGTATGGTTGCCTTTCATGCATCTCCTGCTGGGAACTGGCCTGCAGGGAACTGGCCTGCAACCCAAACATGTGCCCTGACTGGGAATTGAACCACGATCCTCTGGTTTGTAGGCCTGTGCTCAATCCACTGAGCTACACCAGCCAGGTCCTGTTTGTTAGTTTATTCTGTTCTTTATATTCCACATATGAGTGAAACCATATGGCATTTGTCTTCCACTGACTGGCTTATTTCACTTAGCATAATATCCTCCACGTCCATCCATGCTGTCACAAAGGGTAAAAAACTCTCTTTTTTTCCTTTCTTTCTTTTTCTTCTTTTTTCATCCCTGCTGTATGAGTATTCCACTGTGTAAGTGTACCGGAGCTTTTTTAATCCACTCTTCTACTGATGGGCACTTAAGTTGTTTCCAGATCTTGGCTATTGTAAATAGCCCTGCTCTGAACATAGGGGTACATGTACATTTTGTATTGGTGTTTTGGGATTCTTAGGATATATTTCTAGAAGTGGAATTGCTGGTTCAAAAAGCGATTCCATTTTTAGTTTTCTGAGAAAATTCCATACTGTTTTCCACAGCAGTTGCACCAGTCTGCATTCCCACCAAGAGTTCACTAAGGTTCCCTTTTCTCCGCATCCTTGCCAGAACTCGTTGTTTGTTGATTTACTAATGATGGCCATTCTGACAGGTGTGAGGTGATATTTCATTGTGGTTTTGATTTGCATCTCTCTAATGATTGGTGACGATGAGCCTTTATTCATGTGTCTAGGGACCATCTGCATTGTCTTAGATTTGATAGCAAATTTATGAGGAGAGGAATATCTATTTTAAATTTTTGCTTAGGCATTTCACAGTGTGACCCAAGGTTAGGATTCCTGTGACAAGTTCCCACTTTGCTTTCCTTTAGGAACCTTTTAAAATAACCACTTAGAGCTGAGCCAGAGAAAAGTTAGTGCCCACCCCCCTTGAACACCTGCCTTACAAATGACAGATGATTTCTATACTGCTATTTTGTGCTTGCTCACAGCCTGGGACTGAGGATCACCCTTAAATGGTTCATTGTGCCCCCTCCCACACTGTCTCTGGGATCTGCAATTAATATCTCTTGTGACTTAATTTTTTGTGAGCATACTGAAATTGTGCCTTCAATTAAAGTGACCCTTGGGTTTTCATTTCTTCAAAGTGGAGGCTTGGATGCTGAGAGAGATACTCATTGAAGTCTTGAGATAGAGCTGGCTTGTGTCTCTTCATTCAGTGGGTCATAATCCATATGTTGTTCATTCAATACACCATCTACAGGTCTCCCAGCACAATAGCCAAGAGGGTACATCTCAGTACCCATACTCTCAGTCTCCCCACCGAAAGTCTAGAATATATATGATATTATCATCACCTTGCTGAGCCAAACACAGTACCTACCATGTCAAATGTGGAACTTACAAAAACAAAAAACATTACCCACTCATGTACTGTTGCTAAAGGAAAAATGATTTACTTTTATATAGTGCTATCCTAGTAGGTAAGTTTGCTGATGCTTTGTATGATCTTTCAATTAAGCAACTGAGAGATTTAAAGTTTGAATTAAATTTTCTGGTTTTTGTAGAGAAACCATCAGAGAGGCGATGCCCCAAATCACAAAGCATAGCTAAAAACTGGCTGAGTCAGGGCTAAAATAGACACTTGTAGGACCCACGTGCATCGATCTCTCCACTAAATCCTCCCACTTAGGAGAATAAACTAGTTGTGTAGGATTGTGTGGCCTAACCCCTGATTAAGGCAAGAAACTTTCTGATGAACGTTCTACTCCAGGGGTTACATTTCTGTAGGCTGATAAGTGCTGGATCAGCTCACACCAAAATTCAATCATTAAAAAAAAACTTTGGACCTCAAAATATCAGGGACTTCACTGTCTTTCACAGAAGTGATAGAAATATTATTTTTCTTATAAATTGTTACTCAACACTGGAAGAGTAAGGACATAAATAACATCATCAGGACCATTATCATAATCAGGCTTATATCTTCAAATGTCATTTATAGGACATAAGACTGCTTCTTTTTTAAAGTAATACATGTTTTCTGAATTTTGGAAAATTTGCAATAGTTCAGTTCTAGTTAAAATCTTACTAACACAATTATTTTTTGTAGAATTGGCTTGGCTTTTTCCCATTTGCAAGTGTGAAGCAAATTGCTATAAAATGCCCGCAGGACCCCTCTAAGGTTAAAATTGTAATAGAAATTGGAAGATTACAAAAATAACATTCCAAAATGTTCTAGGCTTAGATAACTAGATGAAAAAATAGAGTGAAAATGTAATGAAACCATTCCATCCTTGACAATCATGTGAATACTTTTTTTTCAATTTCCTGACTCTAGGATTCCGAGGCAAACCGTGGATGTCAGTGTGATGGTTCTCAGTAAGCAACAGGAAGAGGTGAGACAGGATGTGAAGTGGGAACAAGCCAAACCATGAGTCCTGCTTGGTTCTAATGAGAGCTTAGATTTTACTTTAGGATGGAGGAGGCCAGTCAGAAAAGGGTTTTACATAGCAGATTGAGTCAACCTGATTGCAAATTGAAAGGAAACTATTCTTTGGAGGTCTTTTGTGACATAGGGATTGTTTGAAGTGAGTGACCTGGAAAGAATGAAATTTGCATCAAAATGGGTTGATCCAGTGACTGTTCGGCACACTCCTCAGGTGTTTATGTGTGAAGAAGCTCAAAAAGTGATTAGTGGCTATGAATGATATTAATCAAGAAAAAATAAAAACTTTGCTTATGTATTTGTATATGTTTGTGTGTTTTTGTATGTATATGTACTAATGTTAAAATGAGAGCTACGAAAGCATTTTGGGAGGAATTATCAGGTATAAAGTATTGATCATAAAACTCAATGTAGTTTATGAAATATAAGAAGGCCTGAGTTTGAAAGCACAAAAGCCATCAGCAAAAATAAGTACAGATACAAGTGAATAAGCTTTTAGATATATTTACTAAAGGATATATTTTATAATTTTCACCAGATATTTAATAATACCTATTTTGCATCTAAAATCTTACCTATTTAAAGTCAGGTAAGCCAAATTTCATAATTAATTCTTCAGGCAGTAGGTACTTAATTTTTTACAAATTGCTCTGTAGGGGATTTCTTTTTCTTTCCTCCTCATTCTGTACTGTTTTTGATACAGGGTGCAGCCAAGGGGGCCCCCCAAGAAAAAAGATTTGCAATGGTGTCCAGAATTCAAAGTGTATAGGAATATTGGAGAGACATACAAGATGTCCTCACCCCTTCCCCCCCACAGGTGTGAGTTGGGGGAAAGGACACATGGGGCAGGAACATGCAGGGCTGTTTTGTACAGCCACAGTCTTGCAGCTAATTCATGCCATGGTCACTTAACATATCTATAGCCTTTGGCGGGTCACTTAGATATGTTAAATGGCTGTGGCCAGGCTTGGAGCCAGAGGGATGAAGTCACTTCCCCCAAGATGTAACTGGGGGCAGGTCCCCCAAGTTACAGCACCTGCATGGGAGCTTGGAGAAGATTGGCTCGAGGACATGGGATGATTACTGCCCAGACTAACGATGGCAGCCCAGTAAACTTGTAATATTACAAAAATACTGGGAGGTGTAACTGATCTTGGGAGGAGTCAGAAATAGGGGTACAGAGAAAGATGGGTGAAAGGATTTAAAGGCCAGACACAGCAACCATTAGGGGAGAGAGCCACGTGGTTTTGGCAGAGTGCGGACCCCCCTCTTTTCCAGGTGAGAGGGAAAACCACGCAGCTTTGCCAGAATGGAGATCCCTGCAGCCAGGTGAAGAAGAAAGACATGCACTTTTGGTGAGTGCGGACCCCCGCAGCTTTGGTAGAAGAGGCCCACACGGCTTTGGGGTGCCCCCTTTGGCCATGTGGCCTGGAAAGTAGGAGAGACTTTGACTGGAACTGGGTACAAAGAACTCTTGCCAGTGGACCATGAGAGGGTATCGCAGTACTTTGGACTAACTAGAGATCCTGCCTGACACAGCTGATGATTCCAGCGGCCTGAAACACAGACGTGTGCTCTTTTCCTGATTTATGGTACCCAGAGTTGGGACAGTGGGAGAAGGGAGTGCTGTGTGGGTGTAGGAGTATACCCTAAAGGACTTTGATATTTTAGTGGAGGCATTAAGCCTAAATAACATTAAATAAACATTTTGTTCCCTTTTCACAAATCTCTGGCATTGAGAGATGTCTTTCCAATTGGCGGCGGACAGAAGAGCCCAGTAGATATTAGTATATCATCCTTGGGAGGGGCCCTCTGTTCTGTACCAGTTTTTGGCATCCCTAGGTGGGCCAAATATTGCCCCTCCCTCAGACCTCTTGTTCTGTAACATTTTCAATAAGAGTTCGATATTTTAACTCCCAAATCCTTTCTCTGGCTCTAGTAAGGCTTATCTCAGAGAAGGTCCTCAGCCTCTCAACTTTTCCAAGTCCCTTCTTTAATCATTTCACTTGTTTAAGAATAGGTTAGAAGATATCACTCAACTTAATTACTGTTATAACAGATTCTTATGGGTTGATATACTGCCCATCTAATGTTGTAAGAGATATCTACTGATGAAGGTAAGTGTTTCTAAATAAACTAAAATTAGGAGGTTTAATTAAGAAAAATTTTTACTTTCCTGAGATAAAAAAATGATGATGTATTTCTAAAGTTCACTTATATTTAAATTCAACACTTAAGTATACTTTGAAAAATAGTGTCTCTGGAGTGACATAGTAAATGCACTTTGTTAAGGATATATAACAAGGTCTTTCCAGAAAAACTCCAGCCATTATTACTATAACGAGAATGGTTTTCAGGCCATCAATGTAACCTGGCACCCAAGGACAGTGGACTGGAATGCAGATGCATGAACAATGACAACTTCATTGTAATACTCGGGGGGGGGCAGCAAACACTGTTGAGTGAGCATGTGTACTGTGCAGCTGTCACACTCAAAATTACTGAGCAAGTACAGCAGTAAATCTGCTTCAGATTTTGAGTGAAGTTTTAATCTTCTACCATGGGAACTATTTGGATGATTCAGAAGACCACAGCTATGGGCAACTGGTCATTGGCAGCTTCATCATAACAATGTGCCTGCTCATTTATCACACCTCGTGAAGAATTTTTGGTGAAATATCAAATCATCTAGGTGATTCAACTCCACTAGAGCCCAGATTTGATGCCCTGAGCTTCTGCTTTTCCTAAAACTAAAATCACCTCTGAAAAGGAAGAGATTTCAGACAATGGATCAGGGTCAGGAAAATACAAAGGGGCAACAGATGGCGATTGGGAGAACTGCGTGAGGTCCCAAGGTGCCTACTTTGACCAGGACTGAGGTGTCATTATCCAATCTACAATACTTCTTGTATCTTGAATCTTCTTCAATAAACGTCTCTATTTTTCATGGTACATGGCTGCATACCTTCTAGATAGACCTTGTATACTGCATATGTAAATTAGAAGAACAGTAATGCATCTATTGAAAATTATTTATAAAATGTGAAAATATGATCTGATACTTTACTAAAGGACTTGAAAAATAAAGAGATGTACTTTATAGATATAGTCAATAAAATATTTGAAAGAAAACAAGAACAATCATAAAATAAGTTGGATGTACAGGGGAAACAAAAGTTTATTAGTGCTAATACAATTTTTTAATTTTGTAATTAAATTTTGTAGGATTGATGGCAATGTCTGAAGAAATGTTTAAAATATATTTTTTAATTTGTTCATAGTTAATAAATTTAGATGTTCAGGTAGATATTTTAACATTCTTTTAACAGAAATACATATGTGTTGTCATGGGTAGTTATACTTGTTATTACTAAGAAAGATAACAAAGATAATTAGACATTGGATTTAATAAATTGGTCATACGTCAGGGAGTTATAGCATTTCTCCACCAAGGGAATTAACACTACTTCCTTCCCACATCTGGTAACAGATTGTGGGGGGTTGCAGGAGGAGGTGTTTGACCATCGATATCTGTATGTTTAACTAGAAGGTGGGCCTATTAAAAGTCTACAAAACTTGGGAATTTTATTGTTTATTTTGAAAAAGCATCCAATCTATCCAAAACCCAAGCTATTATAATTCCAGGGGAACAAAGAAGTGCATACTCTCTCTCTCTTCCTCACTTGTGACAGACACTCGCCCCATGCACTCATGATCCTCTCTCCATAAGCATATGGCCTTAGTAGCCGCATGGCTGATAACTGCACAGAATCTACACTCAGGTTCTGGGAGGGAGCCTGAATATCTCAGCACAAGAATGGAATGCAGCTGGGAGCACAAGCTAAATTACCTGCTGGACTGGACTGGACTAAGCTTTAATATGGCCAGATCTCCGAACATTCACTCTGTATCTGACCCTGATTGCCCATGGCAAGACACACAAAGATGGGGCATTGGAGGGGCATCCTTTATACTGTGCTTCCCAAATAAATCTTGCTACCTGACCTTATACTCTTGTGTGAGTCCCTGAAAATGCTTTTTCTCCTGCAACTGCAAGGACCCAACTTCTACCAGCAACATATGTATGTTTTACACGTGTATTTATAATTATATACGCACACCTATATATGCTTATTTGTGCCATATGTGTGTGTGTATACATAGACATGTATACATGCACAACACAAATATATACATATAGAGATCACAAATAAGTTTATGTAATATTTAAAAAATAAATACATAGATCACTGTATTTCATGGTAAATTTAGTATGTATTTGTATCAATTTGTCAAGGATTTTCATTATAGTGTACACTTTGTAAAATCTTCATGTCGTAGAACACAACTAATTAATTTTGAGAAGATCTAAAAAATTAGCAACTTTTTCAACAAAAGTGTAACAGATATTAAGAAAACACAGCCATTTCCTGGAGCAGGTATGGGAAATTAAGACCCTTGGGATAGAAAAACTGTGCCAATTACTTGTTGATCTTATTCATCTTTAGCTTTGGGCTCTACTAGAGAACTTCTCTCTATTGCCATCAATATTTTATTGCAATTGCCCTTAAAGTTTGTTCCTATCTATAATAACATGCATAGATGTGCCATCAATATTATACAATAAAGATTATTGATCCATAATGCCCCATTGTCTCAGATAAAAATTTTCAGTTATACCTTATATATCATGAATTATAGAGAGAACAGAATCATGAATTAACTTTCTCTTCAGTTTCCTGCCAACCACAGAATACAATCTAAGAAGAGTCTTCAATTGTTTTAGGACTGTCGGGCAATGCATGTTGAATTCTCTTAAAGTACAACAGCCACATTTTAATTATTAAATTTAAATACCTGATTTTAAATGTATATATACATATATTATATATTATATATCTTTACAAATTTTATGCAGGTGTCATATTAATGTAAATTTTATACATTTGTCATATGCATGTCCCTTTATAAACTTTATACATGTATTATATATGCATACAAAGTTTATGTTAGTCTGTGTTTTCAAATTTGAACACTTAAGAAAAAGGAGTTACTTCATATTAGGGGAGAGAGAAAAATATTGAGTAGTAAAAGGTAAGAGGCTATTTGAGTATAATAGAAATGTTAGACCATCGGTGAGAGTCAGGAAAATACGATGGGGCAGCTGATGGCAATTGGAAAAACTGTGTGAGGTCGCAAGGGGCCTACTTTTAAGGGGACTGAGGCATCATTGTCCTATACACAGTATTTCTTGTATCTTCTTTGATAAACATCTCTATTTTTCATAGTACAAGGCTGAATATCTTCTGGATGGACCTCATATATCAGTAAAACTTGACTGATTGAACTTCAGGATAGATAGTTAAAAGGAAAGTTAGAATAATATAGTTTAATAAAAGTGAAATATGAATTTGTAAAAAAATCTGGTACAAAAATGCCTTAGGCAATGCAGAGATGTAAAAAATGTAATTTGTATTTACATGTTTTCGATTTCAAAATGTACCTACTGAGAGCTACTTGCCTTATCTCTGTGCAACTTTTTTCAAAAAAAAGATTTTAAGTCCAAAGTAGAGACAGCTTTGAGTTAATCTGACTTTTCTCCTTATAACATGTTACTGTGTGTGTGTGTGTGTGTGTGTGTGTGTGTGTGTGTGTGTGTGTGTGTCCTCTCAGGGAAAATCCACTCCTTAGTATCTCATTCTAACTTTATAATGACATTGTTATTTACCTACCTGGTTTTTAAACAGAATTCTTGGTAAGAAGTTTATAGGATCCCATTCACCATGCAAGCAGACTTTTAAAATATCCTTGCAATAAAGTGCAAATTATTTTACTTCTTAGGAGATGCTTTCTCTTCAGATGCTGTGGATATATGGATTCAAAATATACATAAGAATTCTAGATATAAGTTCTTATTCTACCCATCTTTGCAGAGATTTTTATCTAGAGAAAGTTATTTAATCCCTTTTACTATAGTATCTTTAACTGAAAACTAAGTATGAGCACAGAAAACAATAGATAAAAAATAATAAGGTAAGAGCGTTTTGGGTTCCCGCCTGATAAATAGTATTATTCATATTCATATTTAGATGGATAGATAGATAAATAGATAGGTAGATGATAGATAGATACAGATATAGATATTAGATACGAGTTCTATCTGTTTGCCTATTTACATGGATGCAATCATTACAAATTGATGGGCCTACAGCTATTGTAACTTAGATTTTGGTACATACCCTCATTCAGCTAGCTGGTTAAATGGTTGCAGGTGGGATTAAATGCATTCATGCAACTACACCATGAGATACTGAATTTCTTCCATATCGAGAATGACACTAAGCAAGCCAAAATGTGTGTGCAGAAAGACGATATTGAAGACAAAAGATAGAAGGCTCAAAATCAAGACCTAGGGAAATTTCAAATAGTTAGTGTGTTTTTAAAATCCTTGCTGATTTTATGCTTTCTTCTCCAAGTGTTTACTCTAACATCACTGTCATCATTCAAAAATATATAATAAACTGGTTCTTGGTAAATGGAAATTGGTTTCAGGTTGTTTTCCCACTAGAGATATTTACAGTTTAATACATTATTGTAAAATATTGATAGAACTTCACAATTCTGATAGTGGTATTTCAGACATGACAGATGAAGGCATATTCTAGTGCAGAGGAGAAAGCTTATTTGTACTTCTCAATTAAGTGATCTTTGTCATGTACAACAAACTTGCAACAATTTATGAATGTAAGAAAACTATTTTGCTCTATGACAAAATTTCAGAAACACTGGAATAATTAACAGCTATAAAAGCATGGCAATTTCTTGAGGTAGTATCCTTTATGCCAAATAATAGAAGTCCTACCACTATTCTCTGAGCTGGAATGTGCTTTCATAGTGCATGGTATAATCTTATCAATCCATATTCAATTTTTTTTTCTATAAGAGACCTTTCTGCATGGCCTGGGCCCAGAAAGGACCCACGCCCACAGATAGGTTCTCCGGTGGGGAATCAGGCCTGCATTGTACCTAGGCCACTTTGAGACTTGCTTTTTGTTAAAACTCCCTCACTCTTAATTGAGGCAGCAAGCGTTTACTTTATCTTTTAAAGTAACTTCCTAAAATCCATGCTAAACCTTCCAAGAAGGAGAATAATCCGTTCAACCACTTTTCCCTTTGCATTTGCAAATATCCTTCTGTGATGTGATTAGGGGCATCCTATCCTTTGTTTTCTGTAAAAGGTAACCACCTAAAGGGAACCTGTGCATAGTAAATGAGGACCGTCCTCAGTGTAATGTGGCCAGAAAAGCAATAAAAGCTTGTCAAGGCAGGGGCTGAGGCTTTTTTCCTCTTGAGAGAGTGGGTGAGGTGCTCCAAGGCTCTTCTCCTGTTGAGAGAAAAGCTGTGCGGTCCCTTTTCCTCCACCGGACTCGGTAGTCCATGTGAATTTGTTGTGCCTCATCTACGATGCAGGGGACACTGCTTGCCGGTGACCGTGCCATTTTTCTAAATTTAAAAAACAACATAGGTAATCAGTTACTTTATCATAGATATGTATTATAACATTAAACCTTCCTGTCCAACCCATTGCTCTTGACATTGTCAGGTTTTCATTATCTTTTGTCTAGGCCATTATTAGAACCTTTAAAAGTTATATTAAAAAAATAATATGTGTCTTCACTATATTTTTCTAATTATAGTATCAGTTTTTATATTGTGTTCCTATATCCAGTGATTCATCTTCCGTCTGGTGCTTCCAAAGCTAATTTTAAGAGTATATTAAGTCATGTATTCATATTGCTAACACATTTCAATTTATCTCTGTTTGCCTGTAGGAGAGATGGGATTTCTTTGCACACCATCAAAGGCTTTCTGACAAGAACTATGTTAATCTTCCAGAAGAAGCACTTAGCCACTTCCACACCTTCCATGCTACTAACATACTACTTCCATGAACTAACATAAGCTTTCTACCTATGGTTCCCTCCACATTGATACATATGTTTCATGTCTTCTGTCTGATTCACTGCCCTTCTCTTTTACTGCTTAGGAAATTCATATTCTTAAAGTTAAGTATCACCACTGCTATAAAGTCTCCCTCAAATCTCTGAGTTTCCTTGGCATATTGAGTATGAATTTTAGAAATTTTTCATAAAAACGCATTATCTTTCTTAAATACCTAGATTCTTTTATTTAGATTTTATGAATACAGTATCTAAAAAAAAAACAATTCATTTACCCCTGATACAATAGGTTTCAGGTAAACGGCAAAAACTTAACAGCAAACCATCCTCCTTTTTGCAAAGAAAGTTGCTATCTGTTCCAGCGCCCTTCTAAAAGATCGCTGACAGGTCTCTGTTTCCTCATAAGTGCCATGATATGCTGTTGATGGGTTATTATTTCCCCCTTTTATCGAGATAGCCTCTTCTCAATAAATTTGTTAATCACTGACAATTGGCAGTTGTACAGTCTGTCACTGATGGTGTTTTATGTGATGCATTGATCAATTCTGAGACCATTTCTTCTCCTTTCCTGCTCAGGAGAACCACTTCAACCAACTTTTTAGCCACAATTCATAAGTATTGCTGCTCCCTTCTTTGAAATATGGTTCATCTAGAAGTGCTAAATAGTGGCGTTTGGGGTTTCTGTGTTAGAGAAATAGCTGTTCTTTGTGCTGTATTGATGAGAATTTTTTTCCCATTGGCTGTTACTCATTGACGAAGCACTGATAATGCTGAAGGAGCAGAAGTGGGAGATATCCGAATAATTCACGTCTGACATCGGTAAGCAGAATAGGCTTGGTTTTAATAGACACCTTATAGAATCCGGGATTACAGACATGGTGGTTATAACTTTTTAGAATTCTTTCTTAAAATGTGAGGAACAGCTATTACTTATCGTCTAGCTTAAAAACAATTCTTTATGCAAATTCTAAGCCAGTCTTTGCTTTGTAACATATCTCAGGTTGTGCCCACTTTCTCTCTACCATGTGTAAGTGATCATGTTTCATTTAGTATGTTTATTTCCAGGCATCATTTTTTAAAGATTTTATTTAGAGAGAGGGGAAGGACAAGACAAAGAGAGGGAGGGACACATCAATGTGTGGTTGCCCCTCACGTGTCCCCAACTGGGGACCTGGCCCACAATCCAGGCATGTGCCCTGACTGGAAATCGAACTGGCAACCCTTTGGTTCAATCCACACTCAATCCACTGAGCTACACCAGCCAGCTCTCCAGGCATCATTTTTAAATGCTATATAAAAATGTCTTCAAATAATGTATGCTATGGTATCACATGTTTTATTCGTTCTTGTCCTGCAACTAAAATTTCTAAAACATGCTTTGTTTGCTCAGATATGTGTTCATGAGCTTCACTGGTATGTTTTGTACAGCTCCTTATTTAATGCTGTATAATAATTAATTGCACAAATATAGTGCAATTCTGAAATTTAGGTTATTCCCAATCCCTGCTATTGTAAATATTATTGTGATAAATAATCCAGTCTGAATCTTCTGGGTATTATAATCATTTTCTTTAAAATATATGCAAATAATGTAAATTAGTGTGCATAGGTAATGTGACTGTTCAACGTAAATAAACTTTATAAAACCTTCCTCTTATACTAGTTTATTATAAGATAGCATATACCTACTCATACGGAAATTGTAAGAAATTCTCAAGAGACATTCCTAGATCTAATGAGTTTATTTATCAAGAGCATTTGAAATAAGAACAATACACAAAAATAAATCATGATTCTAAACAATATGAAAATAAAGTAGATGTTAATATGGATATATAAAGATAAGTATATAATTAAAAGTATTTATCAAATAAATAATACTTACCTATAAGTCAAAAGAAACCTTTACATGACATATATACTACAGATAAAAATATTTAAGGTTATTCAAAATAAATAGTGAGATGTAGTATATGCGTGGATCAGAAAGCTCAATATTACTGATATAAATTCTCCACAAATTATCTATTGATTTAGGTAATTTCAATTAAAATCTTAGCAGAATTTATTGTAAAAATATACAAGGATATACCAAAATATAGTAATATTTTTGGCTCCGTGGAAGACAGTGTCAAGAGAATAAAAAGATAAGTTACATATTCAGAGAAAACTAGAAAGGGGCATGTATGCAGAATTTGTAAAGACCTCTCAAAGTAAAAAATAAAAACATATAAAATCAATTTTAAAAGATTTTATTTATTAATTTTAGAGAGAAGGGAAGGGAGGGACAAAGAGGGGGAGAGACATTAATGTGAGAGAGAAACTTCAATTTCTTGCCTCTCGTACTCTCATGTGTCCCCACTGGTGACTGAACCCGTAACCCTGGCATGTGCCCTGACCTGGAATCAAACTGGTGAACTTTTGCTTTGCAGAAAGATGCCCAGCCAGCTGAGCCACACTGGTCAAGGCCACTATCCAATTTTTAAATGAGCAAAGTACTTGGGCATATACTCCACTAAGGAGTATACAGCTGCCAAAAAGAACATTTAAAAAATGCTCAATTATCAACCATTGAAGAAATTCCAACTAAGACCACTACTGGAATGGATAAAATTTTTAAAGAAAAGGAGCAGACAATACCAAAGATTGACAAAGATGCGGAGCAACAAGAATTATTCTATATTTTCATCAAGAATCCAGAAATGATATGGTCCCTCTGAAGAGCAGTTTGGCAGTTCCTTATAAAGTTAAGCTGTCACTTAACATATAACCCAGCAATCTCATCTTAGGTCTTATCCCTGGAGAAATTAAAACTCATGTTCAAACTAAAATGTGCACACAAATGTTTACAGCACTTTTATTCATAATGGCCAAATGATGGAAATAACTTGGATGTCCTTTAATGAATGTATTTTACTTAAGCCAGTTGATTAGGGCAAATCCACAGAACAGAAAGCTTCTCAGCAATAAGAAATAATCAACCAATGCCCATGCAAGGCCTTGAATAAACTTCAAAATTATTTTGTTGGGTGAAAGAAGTCAATCTTATCAAGGTTATGTGATGCACAAATGTATTCATGAGACATTTTGGGAAATTATAAAAATATAGGGTTAGAGAACATTCAAAAATTCATAAAAGTAGAAACAAAAAATGAACTTCACTGCATGTAAACTTAAGGTTAAATTTAAGTGTACACAAGGCAATCAGTGGATATTTCTCACATGTATGTTTCTCTCTCTACCTTCTCTATCCATTCTTCTTTCTATAAAGCAATGAAAAATGGTCTCCCAGTGAAGATATTTAAAAAGATTAAATTTAAATGAAAGCAAGTTAAATATAAAAATTAAGTAATATGGCATGACTAATTCCATGGTTATAGGAGAACACACTTATGTAGGTTAGTACTTCTTAAAAGTAAAAATGTAAAACTAAAGGGAAAAGCTCAGTTTGTCAAAAACAGGAGGAAGAAAAGAAAATTTAAAAAAAGATCAAAGATATAATCAAATTAATATTGTAGAAATTGTCAAAAATAAAAAGGAAACAGTAAGCTATATTATTTAATATACCAGATGTACTAAGAATATAGAGGAACTCTAAGCAGCAGAATTTTGAAATGCATAAAACAAAAGTGATAGAAAACAACAGAAATGGAAATATCTCTTTAATATTTTGGGACATTACACATTGCCCAAGAAGCTCATATCAAAAACACACAAGAATAGTATAAGTGCTTTTAATAATAGCATTATGAAATTAATTATAATGTATTTTCAAAGCAACAAGTTAAAACAATTATACTTTTTAATCATGTAAGTAAATGATTTTTCATAAACAGAAATCACACACTGCATCATCTGTCCACAGTCAAATGAAATACAGAGACTGACACACACTCAAAAAAGGACAAAACAACCCAAACTATTCTTCTTATGGAGAAATCAAAGTATGTTAAGATATAAATAAAAGTTAATGAGATCACTACCTAATAAAACATGTGGAAATCAATCAAAGTGGTGCTTGAAGAAAAGTTAGTTATAAATGCATTCATTAGGAAAGCAAAAAAGAATAAATTTAACGTTAAAATACATTATCTAATAAAAGGAAAAAAACAGAAAAATAATTATCAATATAAAAGGAGTCCTTAGTAAATTATTCTTAGATAATGGGATTAATCAAAAGGACCAAAAAGTTATTTTTAAAGGTCTTTGAAATATCTATTCTTCAACAAGTCTGATGTCAAGACCCATAAAGAAGACACATAAACAATCAGAATTTTTATTTAAAAATTGAGTGATTAAAAAAATTTACCATTATGAAAAAATTCAACATACAATTTTACAACAATGGACTTAAATATCTTGATGAAATTAGATACTTTACAAATATAAATATATATTTTAAATGACTCAAGAAAGTATTAAAAACTGGACTGAAACAATGACGGTAGAATAAATTTAAATCGTATTTAAAGTTCTATTCTGAGAAAGTCTTATGCTGTTTTGGAGCACTTACCTCAAAACCTTCAAGCATAGTGTTTACACATTTAAACTATTGCCAAGAACATAGAAATATGGGAAGTGTCCAAGCAGAATACTTGTCTGAAGCAAGCAGAATATTGAGAGAAAATCCATGAAATGTTAACAAATACACAGCCACTCAAAATTTGGTAATCTCACTTTTGAAAATGTATAAAGGCCTAAAATACACTTATTTGAGTTCTAGAAATATACTAAAAGAAAATTAGGGTTTAGTTAAAGGGTAAAAATAAGTGGGTGTTTTGAGTAGGTTCTTTATTATATGTTTAAATGTATATAAAAATATCATTTTTTATGTTTAACTTTCTACTTAGAATTTAATTTAGAAATTTTATATTCTCAAACTTAAATATTTTAGTATATACACCTTAAAATTTATCCTCATATTGAAGAAACATTTTCACCTTTTAATAAACTTATGCTATACCCTCACCAAATACTTGGAATATCTATCTAATGAAATGACTTCAACCGAGAGCATTACTCAAAGAGGATTTATGAAGAGACCAGTATCTTTTACTATAAAAAGCAAAAATATGAAAACTTACTGTCATGATATTGTCACACCTTTTTGGTACAATTTGAGTTTGGTGTTTAAATAGGTTTCTTTATGGCACAGGTCTTAAGTTTGGCTTGAAGATTATACTAGATTAATGAATTATTTCTACTATAGAGTAATGTCAAAATTATGTTAATGTAAAATCTACAAATAAAGTCGCAAGTAGTCAAAAATTTAAAAAATTATTTCAGTAAACTTTCGTGTGCATTTACAGAGACAAACATTTCATTTATTTCATTTAACATATGTGAAATATATATAAATAGTGTTACTATACTATGTGATCTAAACCTTGACAGACATCGTTCTTTAAACTGTTTTAGATTTTATTGGAAACACATATAAGGCTTAAAAATCACAAAAAAATAAGAATTAAACATAAAAGTATAGGGTTATGTCATGAGCTGCATGCATAACATTGCAAATCAAATTGGCAATTTCTTGCGGAAGTGGATATTTAGATGTGCAGGGTTCAGTTCCTAGGAATCACTGGGAAAGGGAAATAAGGTGAAAGAAGGTGTTTACTCAGGAGGATCCCTGGAGGGGTCAGAGCTCTGAGCCTATTTCCTGGATGAAGACCAAGGCTGATCACTGAATGAAAGAAGGTGGCGTGGCCGTTCAACAGAAATCAGTGCTGTAGATGAGTAAGGCGGATTGGATGGCTCAGATCTTAAGGGAGCAAGTACTCCCTACAAGATGCACCTTTTTGTCTGAGTGGGTTAGATCTTTTTTTCACACAATTTCTAAAGACATTCTGGTTGTGGAGAATGTCTTGTTTCTGTTTGCTGTTTCTTGATTTAAAAAAAACATTTAATTGTACTTTTCCATTACTATTTATACCCCTTACCCCCGTTACCCCCACTATTATCACACTGTTGTCCTTGTCCTTGAGTCCTTTTTCTTTTTGCTGGATCTCTCCACCACCCAACCTCTGCCCGCCATAGCTGTCATCCTGCTTTCTATGTATGTCTGTCTCTCCTTTGCTTGTTAGTTCAGTTCATTAGATTCCACATATGAATGGAATCATATAGTATTTGTCTTCCTCTAACTGGCTTATTTCACTTAGTACAAATGTTCTCCAGACCCATCGATGCTGTTGCAAAGGGTGAAACATTCTTCTTTTTTTTAAGCCAGGTATAATTACACTGTGTAAATGTCCCATAGTTGCTTTATTCATTCATCTACTGATGGACACTTGAGCTGCTTCCATATCTTGGTGATTGTAAATAACACTGCAATGAACATAGGGGTGCTTATGTTCTTTACAATTCATGTTTTGAGTTCCTTCAGCTATATTTCCGGAAGTGGGATCACTGGGTCAAAAGGCACACCATGTTTAATTTTTTGAGGTATCTCATGGCCATTATCAGTTGGTGGAATCATTTGTCTGGCTAATTTTGATAACAATGAGACTCTAGCATGCTTACTATTTACATGACTCCAGAAAATGTTCTGTTTTGTCTGGCAACCAACCAAAAATGGAATTTTTGACTGGGTTTAAATTTATGACTGTGTTATATTATCAAGGAAACTCTGAGATAACATTATGCCTTGAACACAATGATTTGGTTAAATGCTATCCCCACTACACCACTGATCTCTGTGAAAGGTTTACTAAAAATGTCCCTCAAGGAAAATACCCATTTTATTTCTGTTGCCTACTAGGGTTCCAAGGGGAAATATATATGTGTGTAAATATATATTTGCTACCATTTTGTGTACTTCAATGGGTGAAACTGGAGAGTATCAAATAAGCTAGGGGGTGAAAGACAAATACCATATGATCTCACCTATAAATGAAATCTAACAAACAAAACAAAGAAAAGAGCAAAATAGAACCAGAGATAGAAATAAGGAACAAACTGACAGTGACCAGAGAAGAGGGAAAGGGGGATAATGAAGGAAAGAAAGGGAAGGTCTAGTCAAAGAGCCTATTAAAGGGCCCATGGCAATGGACAATGGAGTGGGGATTTTTTTTAAACAATGTATTGCAACTTCATTAGATTTTTCTATTTGGCTATTTGGACTCAACAGAGGCCTTAGTATCCTATGACTTTAACATCTTCGAGGTATCACAGTACATTGACATGAAATCTAACTAGGTGGCATGGGACTAGTCAAGCTGTCAACACAGAGCAATGCTTTAACATCACAGATGCGGTCATTTCCTGCTTCTCTGATAATCCGATCACCCATGTGAAGATACTCAGCATTATGTGAGGGTTCTCTGCTGCTGTTGTGCAAGTTATTATTCAAGAAAAATGCTGGGCCTTTTCTAATTAATGACAGGCACCAGCTGATGTCATTTAGCCTGTTAAGTCAAAGCTCTGCCTTACATTCAGAATGAGAAAGGTAGTGCTAGTCTATGAAAAATTATCTCTCCTTTTTGGTCCCCATTACTACATTGCCACACATAGTCTCTCCTCAATGTGTCCCATTATCCAGATATTAACTGTTATTGAATTTAATTTGTGAGTCTTTAGGAAAATAATTTTATTTAATGTAATATTACATCATCAATAGGTCAGTGAAAATTTCTTTTAAATTAGAAGTTCCCTAGCTATATTAATAACCATTATTTAGGCTTTCAGTGTTTATTGTAGTTTAATATACTTTAAATATAAAGTATGAGCTAGACTTTTTATACACTTTAAATATAGCCTGTCTTAGCTAGAGTGGGGATTGATTGAGGGAGTGTGTGTGGGTGGGGCAAGGCAGGGGAGAACAATGGGGGATATTGGGACAATTGTAGTTGAACAACAGTAAAAAACAAATAAATAATAACATATTTGATTAATTTTGTTGTACTTCTTATCCATCTTTGTATTACTCATTGTGCACTATTAAACTGTAGCTATGACAGTTAAATTGAGTATTATGTGGAATAAATACAGAATGATGAATGAATGAAAAGTAGATCAAATATTTAAAGTATTTAAATACATGAAAGCAACATGCTTTCATGTTCTTTATAATGTATAAGATATCATTAAGCATTCTCATACATTGATTATATTAAAATGAATCACTTAATGGTTGCATTATATTTCATTATAGAATTATAAAATGATTTAATTGGACACAGACTTTTTAATTTTTTCTATGATAAATTGTTTTATGACTTCTGCAATATAGTAGATTCTAAATGTTTCTTTATTTGGCACTAGCTTTTATGGGGTTTATATAAAAATAAACTTGGCCACCATTAGATATGTTATGATTTTTTTTGTTTTTGATAAACAAAAATATTCATGCCTCCCATTTAATCATAATTCTGATTAACTACTAAAACCATTTTCTTTTGACATATTTAGAAAGTCAAACTAATTGTATTTAGATTCAAATTCATGTGGCTGAAGTTATAAGTAATTTGATTTTTAAGAATAAAACCTTTGTTATTAAATCATGAGTTATATTAGTATATAAAAGATGAAAATTCTCTGAATATATAGATAAATTGACAGATATACATACCTGTTCTCCCCATCTCATCTCTGTTCATTAATCCTTCCTTTTACTGCCCTGCCCAGGTTGGGCATTCTAAAGCTTTCTGGACCCGTTTTTATGCCAAACTGCCAGTAATACTGAATAACTGAGTCAAGATCCAGCCCCTTTTACAAATTATTTGACTCAAGGTAAAAAAACTTCACACTTTCACAGGCATTTTGGGCTCAGAATGTGATAAAACAATTACAGATAATTTAAGATAAATATTTAGAGATTTTAAACTATCAAAACAGAAACAATCTTCCAAATTTAATTTTTCTATGGCAATAATATGATAAAAAGAATTCTGTCAGTATTCTTTACAGGACATTGGTGGAAGCTCTGTTTTGCATGGGCATTGAAGAGATACAATGCATGAGGTAGGCTTTTGCTTCCAGTTAAAATCTTAAAAGAAAAAAGTCTGTAAAAAAATTACCTAAAACAAACAAAAAAACCCATTTAATGCACTGTACTGGCAGCCACTGACATAAAAGTTGAGAATTGGAGAGATTTGAATAAGTGGTTTCATCCTTCCAAGAAGTAATTTGAAAAGCTTAATGTATATGTAATCATCCCAAATTGTTATATAACAAATGAATATTTATAGAATATATATAAGTAAATATTATATTTTCTAGTTCTTTCTATTTTTATTTTAATTTAACAGTGATTAGATATTCCTAAAGAATATATGATGTTTACATTATAACATATCATAATAAAATAAATATATATTTTCAATTTTTAAAAATTTTGTTTTAGATAAAGCACATAAAATTCACTTAGTTATGAAGTAAATCTTTATTTTTTGCTCTTTAACTAATGATAGTGGCTTTGTTCACTTATTTACTATGTTTTCTAAACCAAGCACATTATATATATTTTCTCCATAGAATTTCTTTTGATTAAAGATACTCAGTCTGAGATCATATAATTGACAGTCAAGAGTTTGTTAGGTTGCTAAAGCAACATTTAATTCAACTTCTGTAACTCTGAATCTTTTCCTTCAAAATGATGCTTTTGTTATTCCACACACATTCATTTGTGTGTGTGTGTGTGAGAAACTACTTCATTACTTTAGGGCTACTATATGCCTTTCATGTATTAATCCTAGCTGTATTATTTCAAATGATGCCAGATAGGATTATCAATCATAGTACAGAGGTTAACTGAAACTCACCAATCACTTTGTGTCTTGGAGAAGTCACTTGACTGTGGATAAGATCTTTTGAGTAATAAGACTTAGTGTGCTGTTATATAGATAGATGATGCTCCACATTTTCATGCAGAAAAAGGCAGGTGGCAGATGTTCCCTGTTATGCATGATGATATCAACATGACAAAATCCACACCAGCACAACTCATCTAAAATTCCCTTGCCTTATTATTGAATGTTTCGATTTTATATTTACTTGAGATGAACTTGACTTATATGTGTAGTTTGTATATTTATTTCAGAATGTTCTGCCTGTCAAAATGAAGGAACCTGATCATGTTCTTTCAATAAGAAGAATATTTATATTTGTACATTTGATATTGATAATAGCACATAAAGAGTTGTCTTATTCATCCTAAAAATCATACATATTCAGGTGACAATTCTGCATGTAATTGTTTTCCCATAACTAAAATAATAGCACTACTTTAAATTCCATAAAGGTGTTTAGTCCCTTTATTGTATTTTCTCTTATATTTATTTAATTTTTAGTTTAAACTAAAAATTATAAGAAGTAAAAAGCACTGTGCCTTAAACTTTGTAAGCATTTCAAAAATCCCTCAAGAAAAATATAAAAACACTTGTAAGTTATTTTGCAACAGTACTGACATGGCATAGTAATGGTCATTTGACTTTTTGGTTTTTGCCTTAAAAGGATATAACTATACACTTTTCTGTGATTCCACAGTCGTAAGATTGATCCGTGTAAATTCTAAGTGTCCTGCATTGTATTGGACATACATCTATTGATGTATTTCTCAGTAAATTTTAGGTTATTTTCTTAACTTATAAAGTTCTAAGTGATTGAAAAATTCTACTGGGCACTTATTTATCAAAAATATCCTTTTTTGAAGGATGAAGATGGGTTCAAGAGCAATAAAAATTTTAATATACTTTAAAGACATATATTAATGAGGAAGTTAAACATGAGGAACTAGAATGTCTCAGCAAGGTGAATTACTCATTTAAAGTGTGATGCTCAGAAAGGATGAAAAAGCATCTTCAAAGGAAGACATATGATCCAGTGTTACTGAAGAAGAGAATTTCACTTGGTATGAGTGGGCATGCCACACAGACTGAGAAAGTAAAATAGTAACTTAGGTTAGCGTCTATGGAAAGAAAATAACCCATTCAAGCAATATTTATTATGTGCTCACTTTGCTCAATACATTTCTAATTTTTTAATATGTTAGTTAATTTAACCCTATAAAGATCAAATGAACTAGGAGTCCCATCACCCCATTTCACAAAGGAGGAAGGAGAGACAACCACCATTACTGGTCCTACCCCCACTGACTGCCTTTCCTTATTCTACCACCCCCACCACTCTCACTGTGACTGTGAACACACACATGACCACACCGTCCAATACTGCTACCACTGTGACTTCCAGCACCACCCTGGCCCACTGGCATCACTGCTCCCCTCCCAACCGAGCCGTCATCAACTTTTCATTCAGCTACAACCACTTCATCATGGTCTGTCCCCCAATGGTACTGACACACCCCAACAGGTTAATTTTCTGTACAATAGCCAGAGTTTTTTATGTACACATAAATTTGACCATGTGATTTCCTTATTTAAAAATCTAATGTCTTCCCATTCTATTTAACAACAGAGACAAATTCCTTACCATGCCATATTATACCTTATATGCTCTTTTTAAAAATAGGTCCCTCAATGATCTCCTTCCATTACTTGATCAAGTGATTTAGCTTTTCTCCTTTTTTTTTCCAGTACACAAATCTCACCTTACCTCAGCAACGTTTTAATCAGTACTACTTCTTCCTATAATAATTTCTTCCCAAATTTTTTATGACTCATTTCCTCACTTTGTACAGAGGAATGCTAAAGATTTATTTATGACAAAATTCTTCTCTAAATAAATACTAAAATAAATACTGTGATTCAAACAACTAAGTTGTGAGTTATTAGTGTGCAAAGGGGAGTGTCCTAGACTCTGGGAACACAACAATCAGCAAGTGAAAGAAAAAACAAAGGAAAAAGGGTACAAAATTCAACCTCCAAGAAACATATATTCCAGTCTTCAGAAATAAGACAATAAACAGAAAAAATTTTAATTTACATTATGTAAGAAATAAAATATTATTATTTTGATCTACATGTGTCATTCAAATACAAGCATCATGAAAGTGTTTATATACTACATTGTCTTGGTGATGGAAACATTAAGTATTGTTGGACTTGCTGGGTCACTGGGCCAAGGTCACAGAACTATTAAAATTGTGTAAAAATGGAGTTTCTTGAATTAACTTATCTTTTGCTTGGGGCCCAATCATACGTAGACAAACTCCTGACCGAATTCCTCAAAATACAAACCAAAGCAGCCCATCCCAATGTGGTTTGTGTTGTTTTGAGTTTCCAAAGATGTTCATCAAGCAATGGACTTAAAAAATTTTTTATTCTTTCAATTGAGGTGTAATTGGCATGCCACAAAGTTCATACCCATTTAAGGCACACATCTTCATGAGTTTGAAGGTAGGTACCCACCTGTGAAAATGTCATTATATATAATGCCCTGAGCTTACCCATCACCTCTAAAAGTTTCCCGTTTTTCTTGGTGTAAGAACATATAACATAATATCCACTCTCAACAAACTCTAGGTATATAATACAGTAGTGTAATATGTACAAAGTGACATGCACTATGCCATACAGTAGACCACTAGGACTTACTCAGCCTGTGTAAGTGAAACTGCACACTCAGACCACAACCTCCCTGATTCTCCCTTATCCCAGTTCCCTGTCACCACCATCTCCACTCTGTTTCTACAGTTTTGACTGTATTAGATTCCTGATATAAGTGACATCAAGTACCATTGCTTCTGTGTCTGGCTTATTTCTCTTAGCATAATGTCTTCCAAGTTCAGTCAATGGTTTAGAAAATAGCAGAACAGCTCTATTTTGTTAGTGTCAGAGGTTATAAAAAGCAAGGAGTTGCCTTTATTTGCAGAGGATGCCCTAAAACAGCAATTTTCAATCTTTGCAATCTCATGGCACACATAAACAAATTACTAAAATTCTGTGGCACACTAAAAAATATATATATATATTTTGAAATCTTATGAAAAAATAAGTACAATTTTGATTCATTCACACCAGACAGATAGCAGCTATTGTGTTGGTTGTTGTCATTTTTTAAATTGACAATCTAAGGGAAAAGTGGTCAGTATTACATCTTTTACAAATTGCTGCATTACACCTGTTGAAAATCGCTGACCTAAAATATTCCAGAACCTGGATACTGAGAAGTTTGACCGTGTGTAAAGTGTCTGTCATGTTCTGTCATGCATGAACTTTACCAAAACATATAATGTAACTGCTAATTCTCACTCTCATATTCTTCTTAGAAAAATGCAATTATGGTAATCATAGTAATAAAAATACACATTTAACTCCTTACAGACAAAGTTGGCACAGTGCCTTCAAATCTATGTATTTTATTGATTAGATGGCAAAAAAATGAATCAAAGCCCTTGCCATACAAAAGCAAATTATTTTTAGAATGTTTTATTATTTCAATTTAAAAAAACAAATTGTCAGGTCAATGGTTGTTTACAGGTGCCAGTTATATTTGCTCAAATTAAACACACACAAACACATATGGAAGAGCAGATGAATGTGTTTATGCAAATCCACTGAAATTATGTAAAAGTACTTGTCTTAGTCAAAGGCAAAGGAAAAGTAATAGCAAATTGCATACCTTTTCTCATATATCTCATCTGGTGGTGGAACTAAGGTTCACAACTTTCTGTGAAACAGAAATTTTGATTTATTATTTTGATAGAAAAAGAAAGATCCCAGGTCTTCCACTTGACTCCCTTGAACCAGGAACTGTGAAGAGAATGTGGAATTTCAGCTACTTGGTGTGCACAATAATTATAGCTCTACAATCAGGAACTGGGTACATAATTACGGACAATGTTCAGGATACACCTTGAGTTGGACCCCATTAAAAGTTACATTAAATGCCTGGACCCTAGTACACTTTTATGCTGACAGATTGAAAGTGCCATGCTTGGTTCTCACATATTTGTGTTAACTAGAGAGAGTTTCTAATAATGACTGATTTTTCTAAATACTCCCAAGTCTCCTGATATAATTATTCTGACAATTTGCCATAAATCTCTTTAAAGAAGGATAGAAGGAAGATTTGCAGCATGTATTTCTGGTGTTCTCACAGAATTAATTGTTTCTATAGATAATAGCCTTACATACATTCAAGAAGCTTTAAGACTGCATAATAATTTATACCTTAGAACTGGGCAATTACCATGATGATAATTCAAGTGCAGACTATCTTCACTGTTTTTACAACATATGAAGCCCCTTTATCAATTTTCTATTCAGCACACAGTAGGGACTTGGTAGGTAGCTTGGCAGTTTTGGAGAATCTGTGATATATTCCTCTCTAACCAAGTCTGTAATTTTCTTCTTTCATCATTTGAAGTTCATTTATCTTTTGTTTACTCTGGAGGAGAGATTTCAGTCAACCACATGAAAAAAATTTTTAAATCACTGATAACACATAAGCTAGCACAAGGATTGGCAAGCTATTGATCATACATCAAACCCAGCCCACTGCTAGTTTCTATAAATATACTTGTATTGGAACCCAGTTGCTCCCATCCATTTACACACTATCCATGGCTATCTTCATGCAGTGGCAAAGTTGAGTAGCCATGACAGAAATGGTGTTTGTAAAGCTTAAAATATTTATTATCCTAGATTCTGGCCAAGATGGAAGAGTAGGTAGATATGCTTCACTTCCTTACACAACCAAAAGAAGGATACCAACCAATTTAAAAACAAAAAAGAACCAGAACTGCCAGAGAATCAAACTGTATGGAAGTCTGATAACCAAAGAGTTAAAGAAGAAACATTCATCCATACTGGTAGGAGAAATAGAGATGGGCAGCCAGGGTAGAATGGACACATGGCAAGCAGTGTCTTGTGGACAAGGCAGGTAAGGTGGTGGCTGGACGGCTGGGTAGGGTTCACATTTGCCTGTGGATAAATCATGAAGAACAACTCGGGGGAAAGACAGACCATGGAACCCAGGGTTCCAGCATGGGGAAATAAAGCCTCAAAACCTCTGGCTATAAAAGTCTGTGGGTGTTACAGTGGTGGGAGAAACTCCCAGAATCACAGGCGAGTCCACTGGAGGGGCCCACAGTGTCCTAAATTGTGTATAAACACACCCACCTGGGAATGAGCACCAGAGCAGCACCTGAAAGTGCACAATTTGCTTGTCGAAAGTGGGCAAAGTGTCTGTAAGTGGGATGAAAGCTGAGCAACAGGCATTGTTCCCTCTCAGAACCCTCTCCTACATATAGTGTCACAACGCAGAGAAGTAGCTTGCCCTGTACTGCCAAATACCAAAGGCTCTACCCCTTACAATGTAACAGGTATTCTGAGACAAAGAAATGTGGCCCAAATGAAGGAACAGATCAAAACTTCAGAAAGAGAACTAAGCAACGAGGAGATAGCCAACATATCAGATATAAAGTTCAAAGCACTGGTAACCAGGATGCTCACAGAAATGACTGAGTATGGCCTCACTCAGGAAGAATTGAAGGTTATACAAAGTGAAATGAAGGAACATGTACAGGGAACCAACAAAGACAGGAAGGAAACCAGGACTCCAATCAACAATTTGGAACAAAAAGAAGAAATAAACACTCAACTGGAACAGAATGAAGAAATAAGAATTCAAGAAAATGAGGTGAGGCTTAGGAACCTCTGGGACAATTTTAAACATTCCAACATTTCAGTCATAAGTATGCCAGAAGGAGAAGACGAAGACCAAGAAATTGAAAATTTATTCAAAAAAAATTATTTAAAAATACTTCCCCATTCTGGTGAAGGAAATAAACATACAACTCCAGGAAGCTCAGAGAATCCCAAATAAGTTGTACCCAAAGAGGACCACACCAAGACATTTCATAATTAAATGATTAAAGATAAGGTGAGAATCGTAAAAGTAGCAAGAGAAGAGGAGACAGATACCTACAAAGGAGTTCCCATAAGACTATCAGCTGACTTCTCAAAGGAAACTGTAGACAAGAAGGGACAGGAAAGAAATAATCAAACTCATGAAACTCAAGGACCTACATCCAAGATTGCTCTATGCAGCAAAGCTTTCATTTAGAAAGGAAGGGCAGATAAAGTGCCTCCCAGATGAAGTCAAGTTAAAGAGTTTACTATCACCAAAACCTTACTATATGAAATGTTAAAAAGGACTTAGCTAAGAAAAAGAAGATAAAAAACGATGAACATTAAAATGACAACAAACTCACAAGTATCAACAACTGAACCTAAACAAAAACAAAAACAAACTAACCAAACCACTAGGACCACAGAAATGGAGATGGGAAGGAGGGTTATCAGTGGGAAAAGGGAGGGGGCACAGTGGGCGAAATAACACAGGGAACAGACAAGAAGAGGTTAGGAATAGTATAGGAAATAGAGAAGCCAAAGAACTTATATGTATGACCCAATGACATAAATAAACTAAAGGGAGGGAAATGCTGGAGGGAATGGGGGTGCCAGGTAGAGGGGAAAGAAAGGTGGGACAACTATAACAGCATAATCAATAAAATTTACTTAAAATATTTACTATCTTGCCTTTTACAGAAAAATAGTTTGTCCATCTCCTTTAACTAGTGCATGAATTCAGACTCTCTGGAATATAAATGCTTACTAGTTCTCATTTTATGCTATGCTCTCAAAACACTAAAATAGTCCGAATTCATTCCCACATGTATTGTGTACATTTTGGTGATATCGTCTGGTAAAAATGTTTAAATTATGTTGCTATGAAAAGTTTATTCCTGGCTTCCCCAACCTCATCCACTCTCAAGCTTGCCCAACCTCATCAACTTTCAACCACACAGGTTTTGACTTCATCATAAAGCTGGAGGCATTACATTAAGACCATAGGCGAGGGCTGAAGAATGTCTACATTTTCCAACAAGGCACCTGTTTGAAACAGGTTATTTCAGGGCGTTTAAGCAAAATAGAAACACACACATGGAAGAGAAGAAGAGGAAATACTGCTGACCATGGGAATTCAGTGCATCCACACTGCCTGGCAACACAACCAGCCCAGATAACTAGGCCTGGTTTTTATTTCCTTAAGGTTTCATTGCCTATTACCATGTTGGCTATAAACTTTTGATATAATGAAAACTCAAATTAAAAAAAAAGAAAAGAGAAAGAAAAAAAAAAGAAATGGATGGGAGAAACAAACCAGCCAATTGAAGTGTAAATAGAATTTACTGAAAGACCTTTGCATCTTTGTGTAGGTTATCAAGTCAGGCATTGAGATTACAATATGGAAATGTTCTAAGTTTTTTCTAAACTTAGAATCAGCAGGGCTGGACAGAGTCTCCATATCTTACACTGGACACTGACTGCTGGAGACCACTTTCAATTCTGGCTCCACAATAATCAAGGTGATGTGGAGGTTTTTCTCACCAGGCATGAGTAATATCTGGGCTCGGTTGTCTACATTGCTCTTTTCAGGATCGGGAGTCTTATATTTACGATTGAGAGGGTGGAAGCACCGTGAACTCTTGCATCTGTACAAGAGGCTGGAAAAGAAAAATTCTGGTGATACCTTGGTGAGAAATAAGTAATGGTATGCAAATTTACTTAAACCTAAATAAGATGCATTCAGAACTTCCTGTGTGGTGAAAAACATGACAAATTATCACTGTATCTATTGAAAAAAAGAAGCAATGAAACATAATTTTGATATCTTTATCACCATTCCAGAGTGTGCACTCCAGAAACGATAATGTACTTACTACTCTTGAGTGAACCATAAAACCTGCACATCTGTTACTTAAAGAACTTGACAGGATCTGGCTCAGTAGTTTCTGCACAGTGATTGTTGTTGCTTTTTAAAACATCGGTGAACATATTGTCATGCAAAAGGTACTGAATGTCTGTGTCTGTGTTATGTGGCCACTTAATTCGATTTCACATTGATTACAGACAGAAGCTGCGCTTCTAATTTTAGTAACAGACACTACATCCATATGGCGTAAGGACTAATTAAAAAGCTTTTTTTGTAAATCTTATGCAAATTTTTTACACTCACAACTACTTCTCTAATAGTCTCTCTCTGTATGTGTGTGTGTATTTCTATCTTTAAATCTTATGGCTTGCTGAACTGTGTGTTAATAAATATTTTTTAACATTCAATTTCAAATTTAATTAATTACAATAAAGAATACAAATGTAACACAGACGAATTGGCAATGTGGGTGAGGAAACTGGTTAATTCAGAAGAAACACGTTTTCTTTTCAAGAAATGTTCCTACAATGGGCTTATTGGGTAATGGAATGTAAATAGAGGAGGTTGCCTTCAATTAATTTTTACATTATTATCTCTTTCTCTTTTTTAAATTTAGTGTACACTTTAGTGTCTCATGGATTATAACTGTCAACATACAGCGATGTTTTGTTAGCAAAGTAATGTGATATGTTTTAGAAAGAAAAACTAAAGCTTTAGTTGCAATTTTAGATGTTTATTTTTTATTAAGTACTAGCTATGAACTCAGCTTAGAATTTCAGTTTTGATTATAAATGGAAAAGAACAAGGATACAGGGCTTTTCTTCTAAGTAAGTATTTCTGTGTAGAATACATTTTCTTATCTCATGCCTCTATTTTTTTTACCTGACAAAGAAACTACAATTGCCCAAATAAGTATAGGACGAGTGTAACTGGCTAAACTTAAAAATCAAATGTCAACATTTTTTAGCATTACCACACGTTTTATCGGATCATTATATTTAAAGTGCCTTTGTATTTAAAGTGCCATTAAAAGTGCCCTTCAGCTGATTTATAACCAATGTTGTGGCCAGGTGGGCCCTTGTGGCTCTTTCTATGATTGAAAGGTGCCCTTCAGCAATAACCCGCAGAAAACATTGAAATAATAATGTTTATTACTACAAGTCCTGACCCTACATGACAAGTCTGGGGGCACACTGTCAGGCCCTGGGTGGGGGAGACGGAGAGCTCAGGGGCCTGAGGTGCTACTTTTATTTGGTTCAAAGTTAAAGGCCAAGGGTGTTGCTAGCATAGTCTTTATTGGTTAATTTAAAACACAAGAGTGGGGATTTAAAGCATGAGATGAGAAAAAACAAGGGGACCATATGGTCAATTAGAAAAATCAACCAAGTTTTCCCACCTGGAGAAGCCATCCGTGGTGGTGGGTGATGGTGGTGGAAGGGGCAGTCTCCTGGCTCTCCTTCACGTAGTCCACCATCTTTGATGTGGATGCCTCTTGCAATCAAACCTGAAACCAGCCATTTGCATTACAAAAGAAACGTCAGCTGCTGGGGATTATACTGTTTTATGATCAAGGTAGTGGTTGAGCTGGACAAAAGAGAGTCCTCATCCTAAAAGTAAATAATAAAGTCACTGTCATCTACCTCTGTTCCCTACATATGCCTGCACCTGAGTCATTGAATGAAAGTTCTTTACACTGAACTTTTGAAATGGCTGACTTTTCATGTGTTTTAACATAAATACATGTTGATATAATATGGTTCAATTTAATACATCTAAAATTATGATTTCCCCATAGCAATATGATAATAATTATATCAAAGTAGAAGCTATCTTCTTACTGAAACTTTGGCTACAGTAAGTAATAACAATTAAAAGGCATGTTATATAGAATAAGACATGTCACATCAACAATTTCTGTTTTAAAAGTTTTTTCACCTGTTTAATGTATCATGCATTTATTCATTCTACAAAGAAAACAACATGTCTATCATTCTTGTGGTCATGCTTCTTCCATTTGCTCTCAGTAAATAAAATTTACCGAGAATGTCATTTCTGCTGGAGTAATCCACAAAACAAATAATATCTCTGATGGTGTAATTTTAGGAGAAATGTGCTTACAAAGGGAAAGAAACTAAGGCAAAGGAAGTGTAAAATTGAGATTAGTCTAACTTTGATGCATTTTATAACATGAAACATCAGAAAAGATATTTAAGGATAAGTCACAACAACTTATACTTTATTCAATGTGGGAACAATCTGTGTATGACTACATTTCAAATATTATATTTTTAAATAATTGGCTTAATCATGTCAAAATAATGTTTTCTAATATTTTACTGTATTTTTCTTTTCCCCACAAGGGGAAAAATGAGATGCTATGCATAATATGCTGGCTATAAACGTGGAAATAGTTGTTTGAGAACAGCTGTCATTATCAGTAACCTTCTGCGCTCTGCTCTGCCCTCCTTCATCCCCCTCTTCTGTCACCAACTGAATTTCATTTTTTGTCTCTATATTCAGTGTTCGTGATCACCTATATCTGGCTTTCACTGAACATTTTCTTGCAGTCTTGCATGAATTGGCCTCCTCGGTCTGGTCAGGTGAGTTAGAGTTACTGATTATAGAGCACCCCATAGTAAAAGTGTTTCTCTCATGTGGGGCCTGCCTTATGACTGCTAGCCAATGTGAATAATTCTTCTTTGTCTTATATCATCCAAGTTCCTATGGCTTCATTAAAGATAATCACCTGATAAAAGTATGGACAAGAAACTTATCAGAAAGTGCTCATTAGCATGACTAACTCATACAATCTAAACAATTTGTGTAATTTCCTCTGCATACAGAATAATGCCATTGACAGATTATAATCATTTTCATAATTATCCATGTAATTTGGCTTTGAAGCAACAGTGAAAAATCTGAGACTCCAGTTCAAGTGTACCTTCCAGCGTGGACACTGTGCACTGTGCGAGAGTTACCTACCTCTTTTATAATCTCGGGAAGGTGCCACATTTCAAAATGCCTGATGTTCTACTAAGAAACTACTTCAAAATAAAAGAGGTTTTCCCACTATCTTCATGTTCCTTGAGGTTTATTTTGTACTATGGGGGAAAACTAGCTACTTACAAGTGCATTGTAATAATTGAAATTATCTGTTTGTTTTACTTTAGAGGAACAATCACATAGAAAAAAGGGAGATTCATGAAGGCCAGAAGCTATGAATTAAAACTCTTATTAATATAACCCTGAAAAACAAAGTAAAGCCATTTCATCAAATTGGCAGAATTTATCACAATGTAATTAAGAAAAATATATACTTTCACAACACATTCAAATATAGTATATTGCAGTTGTCAATTTGGTTACTTTAGGTTCTTTCTGAAAAAAAGAGTCCAGTTTAATTTAATTGTTCTCTCTTTACCTTTTGAATTGGAAACTGTACTTGGTTTTATCCTGCGTTTTTCTACCTGCTTCTTTGATTTTTCTACCCCAATGTTATAGCTGGATCTTCCAAGGCAAAGGATTAAAGCTAGTGGCATCAGATAAGACACTAATTCTCAAGTAACTGGGCCTGAGAGGTCCAGCCATCAGCACCAGTTTTTATGGTAGACATAAAAATGCTGTGACTCTTTCTCTGTCTCATTCACTGGGTTGAACTCAACGGCTACCATGCATGTCAATCTCCCCTACATAGTGCATCTGCAGCTTTTTTCCTTTTAAATTTCCTCCACAAAAACAGAGACTCCCTGGGCAAAATATTTTCCAGATAACTTTCCATTTATAAATCTCAGTTTCCACACGTGGCTCAACAGTAGAATCATGAGCCTTTGCCAACATATGGGATAGAAGTGAAAGTTAACTAATTTCTTCCCTGAAGCCACAATTAATTCTAATTAGCCTGTCACCTTTAGACTTTTCTATCCAAAAAGCAAAAGCAAAAAAAAAAGTACAGTGCTCTTGGACTTCTCACTAGTTCCCCTCCCATAAAAACACAGTGTGAGGTGTTAGCTTCTCTCTCATTCCTATTTTTTTTCTGTAGAATATCCTTTGACCATTTTGCAGCTTAAAATTGAGGGGAACATTTCTCTTCCCCATGGAAGAAGGATGATAAAGCAGTCCCCTCTTTGCTGTGATAAATCCCTTCATGTAATCTCAACTAGTGTTTTGAAGATTCTCCTTTTACAAAAGCAATTCTTAAGCCTCACGAGTCTGAGTTTGCTGTTTGCATAAGTCTTGCATAGATTGTCTAACTCTCTTTTAAAGATAGATCTTATCACACATTTTCACCAGGTTTTATAAACTTTACAAAATACATAAAGTCCTCTTCTATATCCTCTTATTCAAAACTCACTCCTAGGTGGGCTGATTAAAAATATGAGCACAGAAAGAAAACTGAGGGCTTCAAGTATTCCGAGGAGTGGGTTTCCTTGAAAAGTGAGAACAAAACAGCAGCCCACCTGGAGCAGGGTCAGACCTCTGGGGAACCTGGACACGTGAGGACAATGTCCCCCGACAGCACTAGCTCCACAGGTGACTCGTCTCCACATAGTCAACCTGCCTTTCTGCTCACTGAACAACTTGGTGATTTTAATTTGGCTTTCTATGAAGATTAGTTGACATGAGAGTGCTGATCGCAGCCCATGAGTATGCAGTCTGCATGAAAGTTATATTTTTTATTTTAAAAGGTAAATTTTAATTTTATACTGCAGTTACTGTGCTTTGATTTTGGTGAAAGCCCCTTTGAGCACATTGGACTATTCCAAGTGATATCTGATGTTGCCAAACATGTTTTATTCTTCAAAGGCAACTAGTTTAATAATGGATATAGTTCATTGTTGTAAAGATAATTCAGATTCCAGGGTCTACATATGTATACTGCTTGATACTCTCAGTGATTAAAGAAGAACATATTTGTATCCTCATAAGTTTGACTCATATATGTACCAAAGGAAAACTAAAAGAAGGAATCCATATTAAGTATAATTCAGGGAAAGATTCCTAAGATATTTTATCCTTGAATTGTATTTGGGAAATATACATATTTACCAGACTAAAAAGCTAGAAATAGTAAATATAAGAAATAGTAAATATACATAAAGAAAATATCCTGAGTGGTAAATATTCTAGAAATTCCAAGTTATTTTTAAATTTCATTGACTTAATTGTCTAAATTCTTCACAGTCAAAATCATTGTAATGTCTATTCAGGCTTCATTTTTTGTACATGATAAGCAATTACTACCTTAAACCATCTGACCTTCTAAACACTTACCACTGCTGCCACTTTATTCTAAAGAAAAATGGTAATTAATCTATGTATTAAGTATAAATCGCAAATTTGTGTATCAGTATCATTTATATTTATCTTTAAAGGGCTGGAACAACCAATCCAGTTTGAAATTCTTCCACATGGAGTTTTATAATACTGCTTTCAAGTTGATTTCAAACTTTTTCTTTCCCATAAGAGCATCAGTACGATACTTAAAACTTAGCTTTTAATTGCAAGTTAGGTAAGCTCTTACAAAAGATTCAGAAGATGTATTATATATCTTAATAAGTGATTCATATCTTAATTAGGTCCCAAAATAAAAGTTATCTTTGTATCTATGAATCATTCTATTTCTGACAGATGCATGTATATAACATGAATCCAGTGTTCACTCAGTTAAAGAGAAACATTTTTTTCATATGGTTTCTTCACCATTATTAGAATTTTTAAACTATTAAATTTTAAGGTAATTTGGCTACATCTTAGCATGTCATTCATACAACATTGTGTATGATAAATATATAATTTGCCACATTACTATAATATCAAGTTATCATTAACCCATGAAAAGATAAAAAAGTCCTGAATTATAAGTATTTAATAAGTCACATTTTCTTAGAACAATTATATTAAAAATAAACATTCATTTACATACATAGTCTCTTTAAGCAAAATTTGTCCATGTACTTTGAATGACACTATTGAAAATAAATTTGTTTGAAAACAGATTGTTTCATGCATTAAATTTTAGCAATAATCTTTTTCCTTGAGTTGTCTAATTTATTAAAAAATAATATCTTTCAGATCTCATAAAGAAAACAGATCTCAAACAGCAATTTGTAATCTTACAAAGTACCAACAAAATTATTTAGTCCACAAAAAATTGTTATGAAAAATTAATTTCAGTTAATCATTTGAAACATTCTATGTGAATAAAATTATAGATCAGGAAAATGTCTACATTTGTACTTTTTGGTTATAATGTACTTTGTACTTATTAATGTTTGGTTCTAATATAAAGCACTAACTATGTGTATAGTATAGCTTATGGACTATATAAAAATTATTTTATTCATCCAGGTCCAGGCCCTGAAATCCAGTCATTTTGATAAATGTTTCCTTTAATCTGAGCTGTTTTCAAAATGATACACTACCCATATTCCTCGAACCACTAGTTTGCAGAGCAGTTTGGTTTGCTAATTAATTGTGCTTAACAATAAAAAGTAATAATAGCCCATTAGATTAAGACAAAAGAAGAGCACCTGATACATTTTCTCTGAATTATTTTTTCCAAAAGAATCTAATTTATTAATGCTAAAAATATAAATACTGTCTTTTATTTTTCAGAATTTCAACTATAAATGCAACTAGAAAATCAAAACTGGCAGCATACCATAGTTCTCTGTTCACATCATCTCAAACTAAAAAAAAATCAATATGCGTCTTGCATTTTTACAGAATAACATATAAATCTTTACTATGTTTTCAATTGTAGATAGTTTTTTTTCTAGGCATTTTAGCTTTAAAGAAAATAAATGCCTTTATGGTAAAAGAAGACATCAGTTGTGAGAATTTCCTTTTTCCCAAAAATACATAAATACATGAACATAAATATGCTTTGTATGTGAGTATACAGGCATGCATGTAGATATAGGATTCAATATTTAACATACCTTCCTGTTAGAAATTCCATGATATATATTAAACTATTATTGTGAAATAAATATTGATTGTTTTCTGTCCATGAATTTTTTTGCATAAGTGTTTTCATATTATTGGATGATTAATAAAAGCACATTGAAAAATGTCTTCCAATAAGAAATTCAATATGTTTAAATGTTATCATATACTGTAAGTATCACCTAGGATTCATTTGTGAGAAAAATGGTCTCATGAAATACAATAGTCATCCCTTCTCCAGGGTTTCATTCTCCGTGGTTTGAGTTGCCCATGATCAACAGTGCCTCACAACATTAAGTGGAAAATTCCAGAAATAAACAATTGAGAAATTATAAATTGCACACTCTTCTTAGTAGCCAAATAAAGTCTATTGCTGCCCTGCTCTTTCCTGCCCAGGACAGAAACAGTTCCTTTTGTCTGTTGTCCTCACACTGCAGACGCTCCTCCTGCTCGGGCACTTGTAGCCCTGGCTCATCAAAGCTGGTGATGCAAAGTAGCACTGATCGTACCTGGCAATGGCCCTAAAGCACAAGAATAGTGATGCTGACAACTTAGATATGCCATAGAAGCCACAACGGTCTTCCTTTAAGTAAAAAGGTAGAAGTTCTGGATTCAATGAGGCATTTTGTTATCTCCTATTATCACAGGAAGAAAAAAGGTGAGTACAGTACAATAAGATATTTTGAGACACAAACTATATTCACATAGCTTTTGTTATTTTATATTGTTATAATTATTCTATTTTATTATTAGTTATTGTTGTCAATCTCTTACTGTGCCTAATTTATAAATTAAATTTTATCGTAGGTGTATATGCATAAGAAAAGAACATAGTGTACACAGGGTTCGATACATTATGTACACAGTGTATGCAGTTTCGGCCTCGCACTGGGGTCTTAAAACCTGCCCTGTAGGTGCACATATAGTAGCTACAGTTGCTGCTGTAGTAACTACTGGCAACTTTAATCTGGAGAGGAGATTAAGTCATGTTTTATAAAACGTATTTTATTCTCACTTTACAGACTCTATCGAATTTGGTTCAGTTTTCCTTATATTTCTCTAATTAATTCATTTATTTGACATTTCTTTTCATCATATTTGCAGAAATGTGATAGAATGAAATATGTTGAAAAAGATGTTTTCATGCATACAATGAAATGAGGCTATTCTGTTTCTTTTTTCATCCTAACAATAACATACTAGTATTTTAATTCTTCAAAAAATTAAGAATGCAGGCATTCTTTTGACTTCACTTTGAACAATACTATATCTGATATGTGAAGTATACAGAAATTTATGGCAAGAAATATTACAGTTTATTTAGTTCAGGAAAGCTACAGAATTACAATTTAAATGTACCTAATAAATCTTAATATAATAACTGTACCTTAATTTAATATCTGTTTCAGACTACCTTTAATAAAAATCCAATTGAAACTATACTAGGAATGATTTTTTGTTATGTTATTTTATATAAATAATTTGAGATAGCACATCAATATTCCTGAATAACTTATATTAGTAAACATAGATTGGATATAAAATTGAAATATGAACTTTCATTACTAAATAAAATTATAAAGCCATTTACTTTAAGTTACTGACTATAATACACTAAGAATACATTAGACAGCATTGAGGAAAGTCATTTTTAAAGTAATTAGATCTCAATTCATGTATTCCTGTTATTTATGAATTTTTGAATATTGTACATCATAAATAAACATGCCATTTGAATAATACATTATTTGAATAGATTAAATGGTAACACTGACCACGTGAGACATGGTGCTACTAATGAAGTAAATTAGTGGAACCAGATGCTTTGCTGTCCAGATAGCTTCACGTGACATATACATTTTTAAATACATCTCTGTGGGACTCACTTTCTTCTATTATTTTTTCTTTTTCTTATTGGCATTTTGTCTATTATAATTTGCGTCTATTTTTTGTTCTGTTTCAGCATGTGACCTCTCTGGAGAGTGAAAAAATTAGAAACTTGCAATAATACTTAAAATCATTTTTGACTCTTTTAATTACACCGATTAGTTAATAAATCTTGTCAAATCATTTTTGTCAAATTTGTACATATGGCAGTTATTTATTGATATTCTGAACATAACAACAGAAACCTTAATCAGAATATAATTGTATCGTTACAGTAATAATGTAACTGGCCACTTGTTTTTCATGCCTGCATGTTAAATAGGTGTGCACACAAACCATTCACAAGAAAATGCTGAAAGCCTTTTAACATGGTGTTCTAGGCATTTTAAATGTGCCGTCCAAATTTATGTTTGGTTATTCTTTCACATAAATGCTCAACTATTATGAGAACCTCATCATTCCTCACTGCAAAACTTTGCTTATAATTTTCCCCTTTGCATAAATTCAGACATCTTTGTCCCTGTATATATAAATAGCATGCGGCCATCTAAGGTCCTACTTCCATTTCCATTATAATAGCTACTTTTATCCCAAAAGATCAGGATTCCAGACAACAGCCCTTTTACTGCAGCTAATTAGGCTGGATGAGTTTAACATCCTAGAAATAATTTCTTACTGAAGAAAGCCCTTTCTTCAAACTTCAGTAAGTTTGAAATGTCCTTTGTCTCTTTTTAGTCTGACAAATGCACTCAGCCTATCAGAGTTAGTTCCAATGGCCACCTCAGAGGAGAGCATCGTTTCAAACTAATAAGCCCCTTCTCTGTATTCTCAAGGCACATATTTGTATCTATTAGAGCAATTTTAAGTGACTGTTATTAAGGAATATTCTCGTTAGAAATTAAGCCTTAGTGGAAGTTCCAATAACGCTTTGGAGGCAGTTTACAAATTTGGACCTCCGACTAAAGCAGACACACATATGCGCACAGGGCAGTTTACCCCTAAGCTGTCCTGATGCTTCCTGACAGCACCGCTGTGTTTTATTTGTCTGGGCTTTAATGATCCAAAATGGGGGGCAGGGTTATAACTGACTTTGTTCTACCAGCACCTATGACAGTTACTGTAATATAAATTTTATTGTTGGTTAAAGAATGAATGAATGCACACATTCCTGGCATTTGCCCAACAAGTATTATTTTGAATGACTAAAATACAGGTATTTACCGAGTTAAATGTGTTAATACATAAATGATCAAGTGAAGGGAATGAAACCAGTGAAATAATTTAATTGGACTTGTCTCTCATCCGGTATTTCACAGTATTTATAGTCTGTCGTTGAGCTCTGGCTAATGCTTTGTATGCTTGTTTAGGTACTCCACCCAGGTAAATGTTTATGCCTAATTAAATTATATTCTCAATGAAGACAGAAACAGAGACTGTACAACACTTTCCACAACATTTAAAATACGCAAGTACATAAAACTTACTGAATTACTAATGTAAAACCAAATGCCTTATATATTTTAATTTTAGCTGTGTTATAAACTTTTGTAATTAGTTATGTTATACACAATGTAAAAACTAGAATTTTATAATCCCCTTGGAGGGGAAAAATGCCATTAACACAATAAATAACCAAACATGAACCAGAAGAGATGTAAAGTATAACTTCATTCTTACTCTAAGGTTTACATATTCACTTGCTGAGTTCTACTACCTTTATTTTCTTCTGGAGGGTAAAATGTACCAGTAACATTTATTAAAGTAGTCAAATAATCTTAATATGCCCTCAATGTAGTTGATGCATCATACATGGGTGATACTTTAAATAGCATCAGGGAGTTAGATGTCTCAGATTTATAAATGGAGAAATTAGGAAGATAATGAACTGATAAATCAGTAATAGACTTCTTATAAAGACTGAGACATTTTTGACTCTCTTCATTAAGATTTGTATCTCTTTAAAAGACCAGTATTTCTTGCAGTGAAATCCTCTTGAACTTTATAGTACCTATTTCTCAAAACAAAATTTTAAATGACAAATAAGTGATTCAAAATAAAGGTATTATAAAAAGATATTACAATATTTTTTCTTAGTAGATATTTTAAAAGTAAACAAAATATGTTATTGATTAATATCTGTATATTTTCCAAGCTAACATTTCAGAAATGAATTAAAATCATGAAAATTTAAGATAAATATTGTATTTGCTAAAGCCATAGCACATACATGTACAAAATAAAACGACTTCTTTGTATTAAAAATAAATAGAAATAGTTCCAGATTTATTCCTCACATGTCATGCTGAAGTGGTTTCAGTTACCTTCCTGATGTTTAATTGTGCTGGAATTAGTGCATTCTGTGCATTGCCGTTGTCCTGACATTACCGCTGTGCAGATGTGGCGGCATACACAGCAAAAAGCATGAGGCGGAAGACTTTTTATGTAGATTTTGATTTGATTAACAAGGCATGTCTCAAAGATGATCCAGAATGAGCAAAATTATAACTAGCCAGAAAAAAGAAGTGTTTAAAATAATCAGATTCATACCCTATAGTTTAAGAAAAGTAAATTTCAAAAATTATTTACAAGTATTCCTGGCTGTTGTAGCTCAGTGGATTGAGCACGGGCCTGCGAACCACATGACCGCGGTTTGATTCCCAGTCAGGGCACATGCCTGGGTTGTGGGCCAGTTCCCAGTAGGGGACTCACCAGAAGCAACCATACACTGATGTTTCTCTCCTTCTCTCCTTTCCTTCCTCTCTAAAGATAAATAAATAAAATCTTTTTAAAAAATTTAAAAAATATTTTAAAAAATGTTTACAAGTATTGATTAAAAATGTTCATGTGGCTATTGACTTAAAGGAAAGGGAAATATTTTAATATAAACTAAATTTGGCAAGTGAATAAACTCTAGTGAAAAAAATTTTAAAAGTAAAAGATCAATAAAGGGGTTCCATAGATGACTTCAAATTAACTAAATATTTAAAAGAAAATATAATGAAAATTTTGTAATTACCCGTGAGTGTTAAGAGACTATAAATCTGGCACCACAAAGTTTAGAATTTGTTAATGGATTAGGTCAGTGGAAAATTGATGAAAACAACACAAATTACCATTTGCTTTGTTCAGAGCAAAGATATGAGGAAGAATGACTTAAACTATTATTTGGGAAAATGTTAAAATACTGAGTTAGCAGGTATAGCTACTACTCCTATTATTTAGTTACATGTTCTATGAAAAGGAGAAGAGAATGGCAACCTTCCCTGGGGCTTATAATTAGCATCTCAATTTAAAACTTTCTAAGTTGGATTAAATTCAGCTTAATTTCAATGATATACACAAATGACCTCATTATTACTCCACCTCCATCATGCTATTGTTATAAATTTATACAGTCAGTGGAAATGTATCAAGACAGTTATATTTCTTTATGCTGTTATTTAAAAAATCAAATAGAAGAAAAGTTTCAAAAAGTTACATTTATTCTGTTTTAACTTGCATGTGTAATTACAGTTATGATACTTCTTATTTATGTGAATTTAAGTTCCTCTCTGGGTGTCCTTCCATCCTGGAAACCCCTATTTAATATTTCTTGCAGAGTCGGTGGACTAGTAACAGATTTTCTCTGTGTTGGTTGGTGTAAGATTGTCTTATTTTTTTACTTCCTTTTTGAAATACAGTCTTACTGGCTACAGGCATTTTTCTTATCTAGCATTTTCTTCCATATTTTGAAAAGGAATGACTACTGCTTCTGGCTTTAATTATTTCTTATTAAAATAATAGGAAAGTGTTGGATTACTTTCCTTGAGAATCCGTTTTACACAATGGATCATTTTTTCTCATGTTGCTTTCAAGATCTCTGTCTTTGATTTTTAACAATATGACTATGATGTGTCAAGGTGAGGATATCCTTATGCTTCATAGAAATAGCTGAGCTTCTTGAACATGTAATGTTTTTCATCAAATGTGGTGTTTTCAGTCACTGTTTCTTAATTTTTCTTTCTTCCAGAAATGTATATCCCCTAAAAAATTAGAAATGGCTTTTTAAGCATAAATTTTCTTCCGTTTGCTTGATACTGGCCTGATATTTCCCAGCTGTCTTGTTAACTATGTGATAATAGTTTAATTAATGTTTTGAAGTTGCATCCCATTTCTTTCATTGTCTGTGGTGGTAGGAATGACCCAAGCTAGTTTTAGGGAAAGATCTCTTAGTTGTAAGAAACTGTGGAGTTACTTACTTTGCATATATACTTTGTAAATGTTATGAGATAAATTTTATCTCTCTAAAACTCACAGGTTGAAGCCCACAACCTCAGAACCCCAGAATGAGACTGTATTTAGAGAAAGAGCAATTTAAAGATGTAATTGAGTTCAACTGAAGCTCTTATGCCCTGGCTGGGTGGCTTAGTTGGTTGGGTTGGTTGGAGCATCTTCCCTCCCACCAAGAGGTTCTAGGTTTGATTCCCCATTAGAGCACATACCTCGGTTTCATATTTAATCCACCTCTGGTATGCATACAGGGCACAACCCATCAACCTCTCTCTCTCTGTCTGTCAACCAATAAACATATCCTTGGCCGAAGAATTAAAAAAAAATGAAACTCCTAGGGTAAACTCTAATCCAGTCTGATTAGTGCCCTTATAAGAAGTGGGTGTCATGACAGACAGGCCGACACAGTTGTGCACACACACAGAGGAAAGTCCACGTGAGAACGAAGGACAAGGCGACCATCTCTGTGACAAGGAGAGAGGCCTCAGAAGCAGCCTACACCGTAGGCACCTTGGTTTCAGACTTCAGCCTTCAGAACTGTGAGAAAATAGTCATTTACGCTACTCATTCTGTGGTATTCTGCCGTGGCAGTTTTAACACCTGACTTCTATAAGGGCATCTGTTTTATGTTTTTTGTCGGATAAGCATAGTATTTGCAGTTTTTGTGAGTTTGAATCTATTGTCTCTTGTGTCTGCTGGTTATGTTCATTTCTTTCTCAGACATCTGGTCCTCCTTGACACTGTGATGGCTAAGGTGCTTTAAAAAAATAGGGATAACTTTAAACTTAGGATAAAAGGACCACAGGGAATAAAGGAGTTGCCTTTCCTGTCAAATGCCTGGGGGAAAAAAACAGGAGAGGACCAACTTAGATTAATTTCAATACTTGTATCCTTTAACTACCCAATCACTAATAACAGTACAAATGGCAAATGTGTGGTCTAGATATTTAGAACTTACCCTTTTTAGCTTATTTTAATTAATATATTCTATTAGACTATTGAGCAGCAATGTTTTGCTTTATTTTTCACATTTTCAGTAGTTCAAAATGATAAGAGAAGCAAACCCTTGTGACCGATAGATTTTATATTTTACATGAATTAACTGTAGTATGATAATTCCCTCTATCTATTTAGTTGATCAATGTCTTTAAAATACTGTAAATATTTTATTGAACTATTTTAGTTCTATTTGCTTACAGTGGGAAAATTTAAAATATATATTTTTTTCTCTGCATTGTTTATGCTATTATAATTGTTCCCAATTTTTCTTCCTTTCCCGACCTCCACCCAGGCCCACCCTCTCCCTAAGTCAATCCTCATAGTGTGGTCCGTGCCCATGGGTTGTTCATAGATGTTCTCTAGTCAATCCCTTCACCATCTTTTACCCCATTTCCCTCCACCCCTCGAGCAGTGGTCAGTCTGTTTCATGTATCTAAGCCTCTGCTGCTTTCCTGTTTGTTAGTTTGTTATGCTCATTAGAGCCCAGTGTAAGTGAGATCACATGACATCTGTCTTTCACTGACTGGCTTAATTCACTGACCCTATTATCCTGCAGGTCCCTCCACGCTATTGCAAAATGCAAAAATTTCTTCTTTTTTGCTTCATAGTCTTTTATTGTGTAAATGTACTACATCTTTTGGATATTGGAGCAATCGTTCTATTGCTTTTTTTCTTTCTTAAAATTGATTTTTTCTACTTTTTTTAGTGTGATGACTTTTTGTGTTATTTTATTTTTTGTTTTATTTGTAAGTAATTTTAAAATGTGGCTTTTTTTTGTATTTTTGTTGTTCAAATACAGGTGTCTCCATTTTCCTGCCCCCACTTTCCTCCAGCCCGTCCTCCCGTATCCCCATCTCCTACCCTCAATCCTTCCATGCTTTAGCTTTGTCCATGGATCCTTCATACATGTTCCTTGAAAGCCCTTTTTCTTTTTCCCCCTGTTATCACTCCCCTTCTCGTTCCTGTCAATTTGTTCTTTATTTCAGTGTCTCTGGTTATATTTAGCTTGCTTGTTTGTTATGTTAATTAGGTTCCACATATAGATAAGGTCCTATGGATTTTTCCTTTCACTGCATGGATTATTTCACCACATAGATTATTTCACTTAGTATAATGTCTAGTTTCATCCATACTGTCATTAAGTGTGATAGCTTCTTTTTTCTTCCTGCTGCATAGAATTCTATTGTGTAAATGTACCATAGTTTTTTATCCACTCATTTAATGCTGGGCACTTAGGTTGCTTTCAGCACAACCTGCTCTAAATTGTGCTGCTATGAACATTGGGGTGCATAAATCCTTTGGGATTGGTGAATCAGGAGTTCTAGGGTATAATCCCTGCAGTGGAATTGCTGGATTAGAAGGCAGTTCCATTTTTAGTTTTCTTAGAAAATTCTATACTGTTTTCCACAGTGGCTGCACCAATCTGCATTTCCAACAACAATGGACTAGAATTCCCTTATTCCACAACCTTCCCAGCACTTGTTGTTTGTTGATTTATTTATGATGGCCATTCTGACTGGTGTGAAGTGATATCTCACAGTGGTTTTAGTTTACATCTCTCTGGTGGCTAGTGATCCTGAACATCCTTTCATATGTCTCTGTGCCCTTGTATGTCCTCCTTAGAGAAGGGTCCATTCAGATCCTTGGCCCATTGTTTAACTAGATTGGGTTGGTTTTCCTTCTGAAGTGGGGTCTTGTGAGTTCTTTATATATATTGGAGATCAAACTCTTGTCCAAGGAATCATTTCAAATGTAGTTTCTCATACTACATTTCTTATACCATATGAAAAGGGAAAATGAAGTTCCCTTTTCATGTTGCCGATGTTTTCTTTGGCCACGCAGAAGCTTTTTAATTTGATGAAGTCTCATTTGCTTATTCTTTCCTTTATGTCCCTTGCTCTAGGAGACATATTGGTGAAAATATTACTGCCTGGGATATCCAAAATTGTCCTGTCTGTTTTCTTCTAGGACTTTCATAGTGTTACAACTTATATTTAAGTCTTTTATCCATCCTGAGTTTATTTTTGTGGGTGATGTACATTGGTCTTTCTCTACTTTCTTATAGAATTCTATAACAGTTCTTATAGAATCCTCATAGAATCTTATAGAATCTCTACTTTGTTATAGAATCTCTATAACATAGAGAACATTCATTCTTCTTTACCCTTGACTTAACAGAAATACATGGCACCTTCTTTGCACCATGGCTCTTACTGAACATAGATCAACCACAGATTATATATGCTTGTTTTATGCAATTTCATATAATTATTTCTCAAGGACTTCGATGTTTATCTTAATCCTTTTAATACTAATATTCCTTAGTTTCATTGCTGTCCATCTTCATTGGCACTGACCTCTCAATATTATTGTTCCATACCAGACAGTATTATACCAAGACATTATTTTCCTTTTCACCAAACAAGACATTCTATTTGTTGGGATAATAATGATAAATTCAGACTCTCATGTTTTCACCTAGAAAAATGAAATAAAATAATCATTTAATTTCCTCAATTTTCTAATCTCCAAAGTCAATAAAATTGTACCTTACTTACTCATCTATTATTATCCTCATGCATTGCATGTCTTTATTTGTTTAAATATATCTGTACCAACAAACTGTTCACTTCCTCTTAATTGGAAAATCAGTCTGAATTACCTTGCATTCTCAGTACTTGGAACATTGACATGTAGCAGATGTTGTATTAATAAGTATTGTTATATTGTTGGTTTTCTTCATTCGCTACACATATGATGTATGTCCTAGCTATTGAGCTGATTATATTTGTAAATATTTTAAACTCTGTTTTAAGCTGAGCGAAGTGTTTATAGAAGTTTCCACATTCAAAGAATGTGTGATATGCCAAATCCAGCTTTAGAAATTACAGGGTGCTTTTTTGTAGCAACATCTGTAAGTATCATATCATGCTGACCTTTCAGCATGCATTTTTTGTGTTTTTTATTATGGGGACCAATAATTAAGTCATTTATCAGTTAAAAGTACACTCGGTTTTGAATGAATCAACTACTTAGTGAAGTATTAAAGCATCATAATTTGTCAAAGTGTTAATTTCATATGTAGTATGACATGTTTGAGAAACCACAAGTTGGTTTATACATATAATAGGTAAGAAATTTATTCTGTAATGTACTATACTAATCGTACTGGGTTTTAATTATCCGTTGTCACACAAACTTCTTTTCTTATACCCTGTGATTACCTGTGTCTATGAAGGGTTAAAATTGAGTGCCAATGAAGAAATGTGAGTTTCATAAGAAGGCAAACTACTTTTTACTTTTCTCCCTTTTTGTTTTTCTAGATAATATAAACATACAGATACTGATAGAACATCAAATATTTCAGATATAGCAATCACCTATTTCTCACCAGAAAGGACATCTTTAGAGAACATTATTGTGTGGCCAGGTTTTTGTGTATTGCAATAGTAATGAATCTATTTTTTAATTATATTTATTCATTTTTACAGAGAGGGGAAGAGAAGGAGAAAGAGAGGGAGAGAAATATCAGTGTGTGGTTGCCCCTCTTGCGCCCCCTACTAGGGACCTGGCCCACAACCTAGGTATGAGCCCTGACTGGGAATTGAATTGGCAACCCTTTGGTTCGCAGCCGGCACTCAATCCACAGAGCTACACTTGATGAATGAGAACTGAATCAAAGAATAGAACAAATAAGAGAAACTCAGATCCTTTGAAATTCTAACATTAACAGTAATAATAATTATAGAAAAATTCTAAAATAAATAAATCTACATTGCACAATATCTGAAATAACTTGTAAATGGTACAGAAAATACATTTGTCTAAGTTAGCAGTGTTTATGTACTGAAAAATAATTTATACAGTAACACTAATTAAATCTAATTTTATTAATATATTTATACATGCTCCATTTCTCATATCACAAAAAATTAAGAAAACACTGTTATTTCTGGGCCTATACATTTCTTCCCCTTAAATCACTTTAGAATATTTTATTGTATGAAAGTACTCTATCACATGAGTCTTGCCCTGAATGTCATTTTAAATGTACTGAATAGAAAATTTTTTTCTTAAATATAATATAAAATAATATAAAATATGACAAAAATAATAACTGCCATATATATCCTGGAATCTACAATATACCTAGGTTAGGCCAAGTTATACTCATAGGATATTTGAAGATTTTAAAGTGATTTGGGAACTTCTTCCATTTTATAATTTAACATTATGGAAGAAGATGTGAATTAAGTAACACTACTCCAATGTCCTCTTCTGGGCCACTTTCTAATAACCTAATGCTCCTGGGGGTCTTGGAGCAAGCAGCTCATGACTTTATAAAATCAGTTCCATAAACCATCCTAATTCTGTTTATCCCTAAGTTTATTTCCAATTTAAATTTATTCACTCCACTTGCTGAATTCTACAGTCAGGAACCTTACTAAATCTATATCCATTTTCTTTGCTAGTGAAATATTCATTACCTTTGAAGGTCATATCAATAATCTTTCAGAGGCAGTAGCCATTAGTTTCTGCACAGAATATTATCAGTGACCATTACCAAGCAGCCTTGTTACTGTATGACATGAAAGGGTTGATGGTTCTAGAAAACTTGCTGATTTACCTGGTAAGCCCCACAAGAACTGTTGTTATTTTTGACAAATGAAAATGTGCATAGTTTTTCTCCTCCACTGTCAAAATGTAAACTTTGATGAGAAGTACATTTAAAGAAAATGTAATGGTAATACTGTTTCACTTTCATATCTTCTTCTGTTATCTAATTTCTCATGTTCCTAAAACATCCTCTTCTTCTTATAATCTTGAAATTTGTAAATCAATAAACTAATCCATTTGTTAATCTTGCATAAATTGACATTGTTAATTGACTACAACTAGTTGAAAACAATAAGCACAGGAGTCTGGATGAATCCAGTTACCGGTAATCCAGTGGGCACAGAGGTGAATTCTGATAGCTAGCAAAAACCATTTTTATGTCACATTATTTTTACTTTAGGAAAAACAAATACTGTTCAAGTACACTTGTGGTTTTACAAGTCTTTCTTAATCATGATAGATTAACTCATAGGTATATTATGTGGCAGAGTTTAAAATCTAGAATATAAGGAGGTCTTTTAAAATTTAGAATATGAAGAGAGGTCAGGTATTTGTATAAACTTGTCATGCTTCTTAATATATGAGGTCTGCCCAGAATGTATCCAGCTATGTAATATGGAAAATCGAAACATTTATTGAAAAAGATCCACAATACAGGAAACACTGTACCTAGGACAATGATACCTCAGTCACCTGCTAAGTAGGCACCTCAGGACTTTGCACAGTTCCCCCAGTGTTTTTTCCACTGTTCAAAACACTCTGCAAAACCCTTTGTTAGAATTGCCATCAGCTGCCCCCTCATATTTTCATGAATCTCGTCTACAATCTGAAATCTCTTTCCTTTCAAAGGTGATTTTAGTTTTAAGAAAAGTCAAAAGTTTCAAGGTGCCAAAGTTGGGATGTGAGAGATACTGAGTCACCTGGCTGATCTGATGTTTCACAAAAAAATTTCTGCATGAGGCAGGATACATGTGCAGACACACTGTCATGATGAAGCTGCCAATCACCAGCTACCCATAGCTGCAGCCTTCTGAATCATCCGAATAGCTTCCCCAGAGGAATGTTCAAGCTTAAAGCAAAATTTGATGCAGATTCATGGCTCTACTTGCTCAGTCATTTTGAATGACTTGGCCACACAGTGCACATGCTCACTCAATGGCGTCTACTGCCCCCGCTGACCAGTACAGAGAAGTTGTCGTTGTTCACACATGAACATTTCAGTCCACTCTCCTTGACCGACAGGTTACATCAATGTCACATAAACTGTTCTAATTATATTAATAAATGCTGGACATTTTCCAGACAGAATATATTTTTATATATGCATGTATGTATATTTTATATGTAATATATGTATTTATAGTATATATAGTGAGATATATATATTATATATAGTGAGATATAGTGCTATGTATATCACTATATCTACAGCTATGTACAGACATTTAGAAAAAAGACAATTTTAGTAAAAATGCTATCTAACAGTTGAAATAAAGCTACATAATTTTCCAGACAGAATAGACCCATGATTCCTTGCAGGCTTGTGAAAATTATTCACTGCGTTTTGGAAACCAGAGTTCCCAAATCATGGTTTATTTAAAATTGAAAGTTCATCATTTTTAAAGTCATTAACAAGTCTTATTTTCTTCACACTTTCTTCCTTTCCTGTACGTACTTATTATTATGGTTGTCAATTATCTTCTTAACGGTACGATTTTAATACAGGTAGCTCCACTATTAGCAAATTGCTCAGAAGCTGCTAATAGCTCTCCAGAGAGCACTTGTCTCACCCTGTATCTCCCACCTTATCAAAAGGTCACATTAATTATATCACCCTTACTGAGAGGAAATCAACACGTCAGTCAGAGGGCTTCGCGACTGTGCTTCAGGTAGAAGATGAAGAGTGAACCAGTTATATTTAGTGTCCCGAAGTAGCCCATTTGCATTGAACTCTTGTAAGAGCAATTAATGTTAATGACACAAGAAATCACACTTATACTTATTGGTTTATTTATTTTTTGACAAATGCTAGTTCGACATTATTTCATGTTTATAGTTGTAAAATATCAGATGCCAGTTAAAAATAACTTTAAGGAATCCTTTTAAAATGGTTTCAAAAGAGCAAGGATTTCATTGTGCAAGTAGTGAGCCTTCATTTGTCATTTAAATCTCCAGGTAATTATGCACATAAATTTATTTCTGATTAATCTTCTCTTGCTTTCATGTGCTCTGCATTCTTGGGATCATAGCCTAGGAACTAATTCTGAGAAAAGCCAGGAGAGCAGCAAAGAAAAACTATCAGAATATTGAGTGTTTAATTATTATTAATATACTTTATCTGGGCAACTATATAACTTTTATTTTTTCAAATGAATTCAACATGCCATTTACCAATTTCCTTGATCAATACTCTTCTAACATTAATAAATTATCTCCCATGCAAGAAACAATTATCCATTTGTTCATCAGGATTAGATTATGATTTAAAGACTTATTGATGACTTAAATTGTAGATCAAACCTATTTATAATGATTTTGCATTATTTTGGCCAAATAATAGACTATCTATAAGTTATGGTCCTAGTATAATACAGGAAGCATACACATTTTAAAAACAATTTAAAGATGATTTTTAAAAAGGGACCATTTATAAAATTGGGAAGTTAAGGAAAACAATAAAAGATAATGCAGCCTTGCTGTGGAAATAATAATGTCTGGGCATCTTAGCACAAAAAGATTACAGAACTGGGCAAAGAGCAGTTATTGTGACTACAGTTCTGGAACATAGTCCACTTCAGTGATGGCAGAGAGGAAGCTGTGAGGTAAACACCCTCATGTCACCCTTTTCTTTGCTTCTAATGTTGGGCTGCCTTTTGGCAACAATTTTTTGAAAGCAGAAGTCCAGGGAGAGCACTGATTAGTCCATATGTGTTCGCTGCCTGGGATGGACAGTGGAGTAGAACAGGTTGAGAACTGATTGGAAAAGTCAAAACAAAGATGGCCGTTTTGGAGACTACATTCATCAACTTCTAATTTTCAACCAGAATGCAGCCGGACATGACACCATGCAAATCTGAGAAGTGCAAGGAGTCAACTAAGAGCAGGAGAAAAAGTAGGCTAAGTTGTAATAATTTTTTAAAGAAAAGTAAAAAGATTCAGAGAAAGTCAGCTGGCAAAAATAATTACATGCTTAGGAGGAAACAGGTTAAAAACCCTGAGCTTTAAGAAAGAACGAAACTTGATATCAGGCATATAATCTTAAAGTCAAGGTTGTTGAGGCAAACCTCTTAGGAGTACGAGTTGTAGGCTGTACTACTGGGAAAACTTAAGTGGTTACATATAACTAAGCCCCGTTTTTCTCAGCTGTTTGTATCTAACAGGGTAAAGGCATGTGAGGTAAGAAGTTAGAAATGAGAATCCTGAATTTAAACTGCATTCAGAACAGTTGTCTGTTATACACATTTTTTCTTTTTCTTTTACATTTCAAGCTTACTTTTCTTTTTTATACAACACTCCCTTCCCATCGATAATTTAAAAACCATAATTATCATTTATCTGCAAATCTAATAATTGCAGGGCATAGCTACTCTAATTTTTACTTCCTTGTAATGAACTCTTAATTATATCCTAGATTAAATTATTTACAATTAGTTTTTGATGTATTAGAGACTCTTTGTTATATAATATCTTGAACCCAATTTTAACTGGGATTTTATTCATGATAACATATTGTAATCATGCGTTCATTAATACATCTAGCCATTCAACTTGAAGGACACATTACTCCCCATAGCCACGTGGACACTCATACTTCTCTCTCATCATTCAGATGCAAATCTCGCTACAAGAGAAAACTCAGTGGAAGAGAGAAAGTTCTTATTTCTAGCTCTTCTGTATTTGAAGAGAAGATTAGAGCATCTTAGAGTGATTTCTATAAATACTTGTTGGGTAAAATTTCAATTTACCTACTTGTGAACATCATATCTCATTGTGTACTATTCATTATATTTTCACCTAGTAATATTTTTTGTAAAGGGCTTCATTTAAAAAGTTTTTACAAAAGGCTTTATTGTTCCTAAAATAAACTCAGTGGATAAAATGAGAAAATTTAATTAGATGAATTCCTGTGCTGCATTTAGTAAACATGAGACACCAGGTTAAAGCATTTTACAGAGATACACTTTTGCCATTAAAAATACAATTACATTACATGATTTTGTTTGTATTTAATTAAATCTCTGCTCTGTCTCATTAGCAGACAGTGGTTTTCTTCGTAGATCAGATTTGTCAAGCTGGGACCAAGTAAATATTTGCAACCACCTGCATTTTAAAATTAAATCCTGACATTTAAAAATAGAAATATTTAACACTGATACTAGTGGAATATTGAAATGTTATAGCAGAATGCTTCAATAATGGGAAGTTTCCCAGATTAATTGTGATTATTTTTAAAGTTCATACAGTTATCTATGGAGAAAATATGTCTTAGGACTTTTCACAATCAATTTTATTGATATGATTATTCTTGAAAAAATCAGAAACTAAAATACCTTAAACTTATTATTATACTTTTAATGTTAATTTTTCATAGGATGCCAAATCATTCTGAATTTTAGAATATGCTAATGAAATAATTCACTGGGTTTGGGCCTATAATAGCTAGTAGGTGTTTTTAGTGGGATATACAAATATATACATACATATACCATGAGATACTGCATAAAATAAATGTATAAATCCGGTTGCTAATTAAACATAGAAGAGTGAATACAATGTAATAAAATAATGTATCCACTGTTTCCACTCTAATTTTAGAATTTTAACTATAGTTTCTAAGCCCTGGGGATATTTTTATAATAGCAGTGCTTTGGCAAAAACCCAGTTTGACTGAAGTTATATTTTGCTGATATTTACTTTCACATCATATTAAACATAACATAGCTTCCTATTTTGTTCTCTTTTCATTTGAAATTGCTTCTCAAATAAGATGAATATGAAGTTTCTCATTGATGAAAAAAGCATTAATTAAATTAGTGAATCTTTTAAAAATATTAATTCAGATTAATGAAGAAGAACTCAACATTTCAAGTACAAAAATGGCATGAGATTTTCACATAGTTTTTAAAAAAATGTTTTTTTTCTTAGTCCAGAAGTTAGAGGTCATTTAACTTTGTCAAGGTTTAGAATTTCATTCGTGAACATATTTGAAACTAACTTATAACTTTGAGTGTCCATCAAATTTTTACAAGAGACATGACTTGAAATTACCTGTCATAATAATGAGTATTTATCAAAATGAATTTGGATAGCTTCTTTAATTTTAGATTTATTCTTTGTCTTCAACTTCCAATGTTTTTACTTCACTCCCTATCAAAATCCTCTCCCTTCTATTTTTGAAAGCACATGGTTTTATCATGGTCTAAATGTGAGAGTATTATTAGCTCCCCACGTTTCTTTCTCTAGAAAATTAGGACATTTTTAAAGAAAATCATCAGTATTCAATGTCTCTTCCTGATAGGAATTCTGAAATAGAAACTAGGAGTCAAGACATCCTTTCCTGGTGTGCTGGATATTTTCTGTTCTTCCACATCCCCTCATTACCTTCCATCATCTTTCCAGGGACCTGGGCCACTTCCCTTAATGAAAGACATTATTGAGCTGTTTGCTGTCTGACTCTCACTTGATTCAGTCAGTCAGAAGAACCAGTGTGGAATTAGAAAATAAAGAGTGAAAAAATAAAGGGCTGGGTACCCCAGACCATCCCCTATTTGTCATCATGGATTTCTGTGTCCCTCTCTTGTCAGTTGACTTTTCTGTTCAGCTATCCTCTCCAGCTTCTGGAATCACTCCCTTGACCTCCCTCGGCTCCTTATTTGTTACCAGCCCTTGTTTGTTGCTCTCCTTAACCATCACTTTGGAAGTATCATGCATTTAACTTTCATCAACTGTTCCGTTCCATAATTAATCATTTTTAAAGAAGACTCACTGTTGCAATTACTTAAGAAAAACTGTGATAGATTTATTTTTTTAAGGGATTTGGTTAAACAAATATTCTCAGGAGTGAATTTTCTATGCCAACCAAAAGCACTGGGAGATACATACACAAACTTGATATTTTAGGTTGAAAAATTTGTATAGCTTGTAAAAGCTGAAACAGGAAAATAGAAGCTGCTTTTTTTTAGAACAAGGCACCCTGTGTAGTTTGCATGTTGAATATTCTGTTGTGTCATACAAATAAAATCTCCACTCTTTTCTATCTTTCTCTGTGCCCAGAGGGGCTGACACAATCATAGTGTGCCATCTGGGCTCCTTTGTCTTCTGGCTTTGAGGTGATGTTGGTCAGTGGATGGCCATGGGGAGGGAGAGAAGGAATGAGAAATAGTAGCTTAATGGTATTTAGTCGTGCTGCTCCTTCACTGCTGCTCTGAAGTCCTAAAGACAGAAATGGTCCCCAATATTTCCACATGCCGGGAGCTTTCCCATCTTCTTGGGGTTCCCTTATCCCCACCTGCCCCTTTGAAACTATGCTCTTAATGAACATTTTTCAGTTACCAACATGGGGACTGAAAAATGTCATTTGTTTCCTGCCAGAATTTTGACCACTTCAGCATTCAGCATCTGACTCAGTTAAAAATTTTATATAAAAGTAACATCTGCCTCTGATAATGAAGTAATTATTTTGCTTTCTCATAGTAGTAGAGAATTTTCAACTTAACAAAAATGCACACATTTCCTGTAATTCATTTTTTGAAACAATTTAGAATTTAATATAGTTAATTTTAAAAATAACAAACAACAAAAAAGGGGAACAAAAACAAAAATAGCTGGAGCTGAGAGCCATGTCATATCAAAGGTCTTAACCAGAGTGACCGTATGACTGGTATGCCCACAGGAGTCCCGAGTTATACTTACTGTCAAGGTTAAATTAATGATAGAGTCCCCATTCATTAAAAATCCTGTTTGAACAATCTTCTATATGGCCACTCTAGTCATATCACAATATTATTTAATTTGTCAGTTAATATGAAAAGTGCTTTATAAACTTTAGAGCATTTTCAGACTAAGATAGCTGCTGAAGTCCAGAATGGGATTTGTTCAGGTAAGGAAGCTGCCAGAGAAGCTGTTTTGGATTTCATATAAATTCTTTTTCAACATGTATGAGTCTATAACTCAGAGTGAAATATCTGTCTATAAAGATATATGTAAATAACATTATTCCGTTAATTTCCATTTCTTGAAAAAATTTCTTCATCATTCTGAGTCACACAATAAATTGCGTTTCAAAGTTTGTGAGCCTCTGACTGTTCATTTCATAAAGAGGTAGATTTTAATGGAAATTTTAAATGTCTGCAATAAAATTTCTGAACATCCAGTAGAATTGATATGTGCTTTTAGAGAATATAAAATAATATTGCATTTGGAATATCTTATGTTGAAACATGCTATGATTTATAAGTTCAGATATACTTACAAAATGATCATAAACTTCAATACCACTGTATGTGAACTTTCAATTTACTATATAGAAAAAAACCTTAGCATTCCTCCCTAGAGATGTTTGTCAGAATTCTCTGCCCTTGTGGAGATTGTTCATGGCCACAGACATCATTTGGATTTGCTAGTAATTGGACTTAGTAGCCTTTCGTAATTAACTGAATCCGATTACAGGAGAATCAATGTTCCTGATTTAACTCAGGAATAATTGTGACAAGTACCCTTTGCCACATTATATTTAAGAAATGTCTTAAAATGTTTGAAGTGTGTCAAAATACATCAATCTCTTCAAATACAAAACTTCTGTCAAGGGCTAAAAATGTAATGGTTAAGGAGATGCAATTCTTGAAGTTATATAGAAAATTGCCTTCATTTGTTCAATTTTAAAATTACTGGGAGTATATCTTTAGATGGAATTCATTAATATATCTTAAAATTAAATACTACCATTGTCCTACTTGAAAAAGACATTCCACTTCATTACTGGTAAGTTTATTTTCTCATTTTTGGGGAATAAAATTTGTCAAGACTTTTATAATGCATTATTTTAGTTTTAGTTTTTAGGAAGGATTGTATGATAGATTGTATGATCTATCATATCATAGATCATATTGATCTGTTATATATTAATATATTTCAATATAGATAAAAGCACCTAATACCATTTTTATGTGGATAATTGTGTTGGTTATCAATTTATTGTATCTAAGCTCCAAATTTACTTCTTTTGCCTGCTCTGGTAAAATAGATTTGGCCCTTTAAATATCTTTTCTTTGTCAGCTGACAAAGGAGCTGTGTCAGTGGATGGTGGTATTGGAGTATGGAAGGCTGGAAAACCAGAACTGTGCTTCCTGGTTCTGATGTGCTCACTCAGCAAGTTTGAGCACGGCTTCCACTTGGACCTGATTTCTCCAAGAGATTTCTCAAAGCTTCCCCAGTGCCTGGTCCCTCCAGTGCACGGTGGCCAGCAGTACCCAGTGATGGACAATTACCTCTGGCACCCTTATTTGGGCAGTTTTGTAGCAGAGTGCCTCCAGCCAGCTTCTCCAGGACACCCAGCTTCCCCTGAGCGGCATGGCAACCACCAGAGCCCAATGACTAGCTCTCCCCTGATAACTGAATTTATTCAGTTTTATAGCAGAATATCTTCAGAGACATCTCATGAGTAGCTTTCCATGGTACATTTGAGAGGGGAATCCTGGCACCTAATGACTGCCATATTGGGCAGCATCATTTTATTCACTATAGAAGTAACAAGTGCAAATATTAACCTCGAATTACAATGAGAAATAAAATTTAAAATGTGGAAGCTGATGTCTTTTTAAGTATGAAGACACTTGGGGCACAGAATATACAAGGGTTGATTAATTTAGTTTAGGTTTCATTCTTTTTCTGGTGTTCAGCAAGGTTGAATACTAAAGAAACCCTTAATTGATATTAAATATGGACCATATGTCTATGGATTTTACTTTTATGTTTTGTGGTTGGAAGATCAAGTGGGGTTTGAATTCACAGTAAAACTTAATGTACCTTTGTGAATGGATGTGACTGTTTCTTAATTGAACATGCTAAGATATTGAACTATTTTATTGAAATAATAAAAAGACTAATATTATGTTGGGCAATATGTCATGGTGCTTAGAGAAAGAAAATGAATAATATGACTTAATATGAACACATGTATTACAAGATAAAATGGTCATTATTGCTGATTAAAATAAACTTGTGAGTTTTGCACCTATTATATATATATATATATGAATGTCAAATGCTCATAAACATGATTAGTAGAAAGTTATATATTTATAATGTTTATGTATATTTTAATATAATTTATCCTTTCAGTAAAGTATTATTATATATTTTGTTATAAATGCAACATATCGAGAATTTTTACATTCTAATTCCTATTTGGTAACATTAAATAAATCATTTTAAACACTCCTGAAAAGTGTTTGCAAAATGTGAATTAATTAAATAATACCTAAATTCACTTGAACCTAAAGATTGAAAGGAGATAGAGATTGAATAAAAATGTAATAATATTGATAAAATTCTATGTGATATTTTTGTAGACATTTTCATAAAGACAGATTTTATTTTATGACGACATGAGCTGTGCACATATACTGAGAATATTGCCACCGTGCATCTATTTAGTTTCTTATGTCAGGAGAATGCACCTACTCAGTCCCCTTGCTTTAGTGTAATATTATCTCTTCCAAATAAACTAAATTTCCTTAGGAGTCCTAATAAATAAAAAAGTCACTGGTAATTATGGGTGCTTCATGCAACATTTCAGCAGTAATCTATTTTCCGGGCACTGCTGTCGTAAGTAGTCTGATTTTCATTTTGATGTTTGACAGCTTCTATGTCTTTATCTCACGCTGCATCCCCTTCTGACCCACATCCAGGAAAGCTGAGGACACCTGGATCTTCCTTCCTTTGGTGCTGCTGAGTGGTTGGGCGATGGGACCCTTACCCACACAGAACCCTCACTCTCATCCTGTCCTCGGACAACATATGAACCCCAACTCCATCTTTATTCTTTGCTCTCTCAATCTATTTTTTGAACCTACTTGTAAGTCACCTTATGCTCTCCAAAAAGCTTCCTTCTGTAAGTAACAAATCTTTTTATACCCTCTTGGTGTGTGTGTGTGTGTGGTCATCAGTCTTGATGTATGAACCAATTTTGAATTGAGGTCCACCCTCTATTTTTGTAGTGGCTACAATCACTGAAAGGTGGTCATGGTGTCCAGAGCAGCACTACCTGGGACCTTGCTTCTTCTGTTTGGACTACTAACCGGCTCTGTTGACTTCTCAAAGCATGTACTTTAAGTGGTTTCTTGCTGGTTAATTTGCTCTTTGAGCACTGTTACTGAGTTCCATCCAGCTTCTCTGTTATAGATATATTGTACCTAAGCCAGAAATGTTGATAATTGGCATTTAGGGACAGAACATTAGATTGAGTCCTTCTGTAAAATGGTGCTGGATCACATGTCTTAGCCAAGACCTATCCTTGTGTCTTTAATGAAATCATGTGTTTTAATTCCAGCATATGCCATGGCCAACATTAGACTCAGAGGAATGGCACGTACTCTATGGCTGTTATTTGGGTGCCGGGACCTGGTGTGAACTGTCATTCTGGGGAGCACTCAGGTAAAGACTTTGCCGTGCATGATGCATGGGCCCATCAGATGGTTGTTTCTGAGGACGAAAGCAATCACTAACTGGATTAGTAAGGTCCACACTCCTAAAAACAGATAATTCACAGGATCCTACGCAATAACTTGGCTGTATTTGATACTACCTATGTCTGTTACAAAAATAAACTGATTCCCAGTTTTATAAGAAAAGCACTGATGATACCCTTGTTTTAGAACCAAGGGGCTAATTCAACCATTTCCATCAGAGAGGTATTTAGTTTTGATGATTCTAATTTGAGGCTATCTGGAGGGAACACATAAATATAAGCACTGTAATAGCAATGAGAAAGAGAAAGAAAGAAGAAATCAGATCCAACTGGCAATCCAATATTTACTAAAACAAATGATACAACAAACAGATAAAAAGGCACAAGGCACAGATCAGTTTTTGTACCTCTAAATCATAGATTCTGATTTTCAACTTTAATGCCGGCTGAAATGCACACTTGGCAAGCCTTAGGGGCTCAAGTGTCATTTATACCTATGGAACAGGCTAAATTTAAGCAAGTTGACACTATAATCTTAGGTAAGGTACTAAACGTAAAATAGAGGGCAAATACACCTGTCTCACCTTAACTATTGTCACTATTACCTTAACTAAATTGTCCATAGCTATAGCACCCATTGAACTAAAATACACCATAGTACACATAGACACTCTGTTCTATTGTAAATTGGCCTGACAAAATTAGACCCCTTGGACACTACCTCAGAGCTAAAATAATTAATATGACAATGTAAATTCGATCAGGATTGAAACTCATTTTACAAGAGCTGTTCAAAGGAGTGATTATTTCCATCATTTCTCCATTTATAGCACAATCAGACCTGTTCTTATGTTTAGACAGATTCAATGGCACTTCACAATGATCACCACAGACTTAATGTCCCTTAATGTCTGATCCCATCCATTGAGGTTCTAATAAGCAATGTTACTGAAACTGCCGACCTATCCAATCAGCAACTTGTACATGCTTTGCTGTTACAGTTTGGGCTAATATATTCTCCCTTGGGTACCTATTTCAGCATCTTTTGATGACTAGATACCATATACATTAACGCTTCACACAATCTTTGCAGGCAAGATCTTCACCACATGCTATTCTACCTAAGAGTACAGGTGTAACATGGAACGGATTACATCTTCCTCTGAGAAAATCCGTTTGACATACTCATTCAAGATACAAAAATACTCAACACCATGATTCAGTAAAGGAGGGGAATTGCCCTACACATAGCAAAGACCACCTCATCGATTTCTGAGAACAATATGGTAAACTAAGGGCAACTCTATCCCTGACATTGTCAAGAAAGCTATTAACTCTCCTAGCTTGCCAATTGTTGACAGAAGCATTTTTTAGTATGTTGAGAGTCCTGGAGGCAAAACTATTACTCATGTATGAATTTCACTTGAGACAATTTCTTCTACTAATTGCATATCAGCCCATCTTGAAGGAGACTTTCTTAAACAAAAATTCCAATATATGTACAAGTTGAAAATTTCACAGGCAATTCCATGAGTGCCCACTGAGCCTCCTTCTCCTAGTGACTAAGGACACTTGATCTCATGGATCCTAGAATGTTTAGCCTTTAAAGTTTGTCACCAGAAGTTGCCCATATGTTTCTGATGCAAGAAATTGCTGCCTGTTGACCTTACAATGTACGTCATTAAAGTGACTTTTCCTGATCCTTCATACCAAGTTACCTGCACTGGGTCATGGAAGCAGCAACCTGCCCACTCAGCACAGCCATCAAAGCCTCCTTGCTTCAGAATAAGGTAAACATGAACCTTCTTGTATACCCCATGTGTAAGAGTGTGTGCTCTCTGCTGCCTTTGACAGGTGTCGTGTTGCTAGAAGAGGTCAATCAACTTCCAGACCTCTTGGTTACCTAAGAAACCCCAAGGATCAAATAAGTAAACAGAAAATGAAGTTTATGTAATTTGCAGATGGCATCACCATTGTCACACATGATACAGCACAGTGGGAATTTGCTGTTATCTATCCATTAACCAAGAAATTCTAATAAAAAATGAGACCCAAGAGTCATCACAATTAATTAAACTTCAGGCAGTCGTTTTAGCGCTAGATGCTCTGGCTCACCATCAGCCCTATCTGCACATTTTTACAGACTTTTGGGCCATTGCCAAGGGTAAAGTAATTGGCCAATCAATGCCAATTATAGCAGAATGAAGGACAGATATAAGAATAAAGTGATGAGTAAATATGTGATCAAATAAAGTAGAATATTAATGATATCATATAGGGGGTAATTGTAAGAATATTCACTGTAAAATACTTTTAATATTGCTGTCCATTTAAAAATTACAACAAAATGCTCTAGAGAATGATGTTTTTAAAGTCATAGACAGAGAGAAGGGGGAAATGTAGACTAAAGAAACAAAACAACCTCTTGCAACACTCCCAGTTTGTTAGAATCCTGGTTTATAAATAAGACAACAATATTTTAAAATAATATTGGGGACATTTAAATGTGGAATGATATTTAAATGTTTTTAAATGTTTTACATATAATGACAGCATCACTTTCAGGTAGGAAATATACCTGTAATGAGGAGATGCATGGCTAGAGTGAAGTTTTATGCTGTCTACAACGTACAAAAAATGTGAAACAGTTCTGCAGTGTAATTACAGAATAAAGAATACAGAAAGATAAATGTAAATAGACAGGAGCAAATGTAGTCCCACCAAAATGGCAATGCTTTAACCTATGTAGTAAATTAAAACTTATAATTAGTCCTGGCTGGTGTAGCTCAGTGGATTGAGCATAGGCCTGCAAACCAAAGGAACATGGTTCAATTCCAAGTTGGGACACGTGACTGGGTTGCAGGCCAGCTCCCAGCAGGGGATGCACATGAAGCAACCATACATTGATATTTCTCTCCCTCTCTCCTTCCCTTGCCCTCTACAGATAAATAAATAAAATCTTTTAAAAAGTTATAATCATACTATTTGTTTTAAACTTTTCTAACTACATTTTTTCTTAAAGGAAGGAAATATGAGAGGTGATTAGGTTCAGTGATTTATTAAAAATGAAAATTCAGATAATAAAACAATACATTTGAATAATTTTACATTAACCTTAAAGTGAGTGGGGTATTTTAGGTTAAAAGACTTATTTCCATTTTTTTGTAATTGTGTTATTTTCCCCTCTTTTACATTGTGTAAGTCACTTCTAATAGAAACTTTTATGTGTAATAGTTATGTTGTTTCATTTTCAGTTTTATATCTTCTGTGTGTTATGTTTCTCTTACCTTTATCTTTCTTCTATTATCTTCTACATATAAAATTATCATTTCCTAATATTTCTTAATTTTGTTTAAAGAAATTCACTTGCTGCTTTGACCACAAGATGTCCCCTGTCACCATCTACTTCAGTGAATTGTGATATAGACTGTTATAACACTCTGCTCATTGACATTATATTTAAAGGATCCTATATATTGATTTGACAGAACCTAGAGAGAACTTTTTCTGAAGTGAAATGAAATACCACTATACGAACAAGCAAGCAAACAAAACACAATTTCAATTTACTGTACATAGGTCTCCATAGATCTGCGATGAAAGTCTTACTAGATGTCCATGTCAAGCACACCTATGGGCTGCTAAAAAGAACAAGGGAAGTCCACTTTCAGGGAGAGTGGGTCTGTCCATATGGCATGCAGATTGTCATGTCACCATTCTAAAATGTATCAAACTTCAACTGCCATCTCTTCTTTGCTTTATTTGCATAAAGCAAAGAAATGCATTGATTTGTTATGGACTGAATGCTGATGTTCTCCCCAAATTCATATGTTGAAACAGGAACGTCCATTTGATGATATTGGAAATTGGACCTTTGGGGAGTAATTAGATTTAATTGAGGTCGTGAGTGTGGAAGCCTCATGATGGGATGGATGGCCTTTATAGGAGAAGAAAAAACATCTAAGGTCCCTCTCTCTGTCATGTGAGGACACAGTGAAAAGACCTTCAAGTTACCCAGTTTTTGTTATTTGGCTATAGCACCCCAAGCAGATGAAAACAGTATTCTGTGTCCTCCAAAGGCATTGCTGAAAGGCATTCTCATCAGCTAATATGTTTACCCTAGACTGACAAAGTTTTTTAGTTAAAAATAATAAAATCAGAATCCTTAAGAACAAGTCAAGAACATATTCAAAAGTAGGCTCATTTTAAAGTATTGTCTCTCAAAAGTCACCCTTCTCTTTGCATTTAGTGCTGCTAGCAGGCAGACTCTGCCACCATGTGTCCTCGTGGTCAGCTGGCTGTCAGAGTTTTGCTCTCCCAGCAGCAACATGCAGGGAGAGATTGGCATGTGAGAGAAGGAATAAGCCATGTGCCCCTTTATGTTCTTCTCCTTGACCATGTCAGCACCCTTTCAGTGATGATTCTATCAGTGAATTCCAGTTAGAACTGACTCCACACTGCCATATCCAGTCCCATTAACCCTCCTGAGAGGAGGCAGCGAGAGCAGCTGGTGGGTAACCCAGTCCCAAAGTTTGGATTCCAGCCACTAATAGGTCAAGCTAGTTCTTGTGCCACAGTAGAACATCCTCCATCACATAAACACAGAGACACAGGGACTTGAAAGGGGAAGTTGCCAGTGTGCACAAAAATGTCTCCTGCAGCTTCAGCTGGACTCAGGGGAGCCCAAGAAGGTGAGGCACAGTTCACCCACACTGACTTCTCAGTCCTTCCATTGCATCTTTTGTGCCCTACAGAGTCTCCTCTGTTATGGATGTTTAAGGTCATAGCTAAGCATAGCATCCAAAACTGACGTGACACCAGGAACCAAATGGAACAAGCTACAGTCTTTGATGCAGCAGCTATTCCCAAGGCTGTAGTTAATGCTAACCCCCATTCTGGAGCAGTCTCCAAACTGTGCTAGCACTTCAGCTGCTTTGTTTCCTCATTTGATAGGGTGGTGTAGGCACAGATCCCTGATGGTCCCAGCCATCTCCTTACCTAGCCCTTGGTCCCTGCCACTGTCAGTTACTTGTTGTCCCCAAGTTTGCAAGCTCTCAGAGGTACCTTAGTATAGTCTCTGAGTTCCCTTTTCCAATAATGTAGCACTATCTCTAAGTACCTCATTTTACTCCAGGTGGTTCAGAGACTGGTAGAATAATGCCTTTCTCTCTTTACTGATCTCTCTGCATTAAATACCCCATAAGAACTGATGATACTAATAACATTAGTATGGAAGTATTCCTTTCCTCCACCTCAGAAACACTAGGATCATTACTCCCTCATAGAATAGGAAGGATAAAAAATGCAAATTTTTCAAATGGTCACTGAGAGTGATGATACTAGAAGTTAATCCTACTAACATAGCTTGATGTCTAGATGCAAGTCTTCCACCTACTGACCCTCAACAAGAGATAATGACCAATGGTTCAACATTTATACCTACTCATCTAACATACCGTTCTAACATCACCTGTTCTATACCCTGCCTGGTGATTTAGCTGAACTTTTGAGAGAACCTCCCTGCGCTCCACTGGTCACAGGCAATAGCATCAGTGTGGCAGTGCCTTATCTTCCAGCTCCGAGTCTCAGCTTTCCAAGGTCTTTCATCCTAATTTCACCCACTTGTTCCTGGTAGCTATTTTCTGCAGATACTGATTCTCTGATACAATATCTGCCCACCCCATTTTTCACTTTCAGTCCCCCATTACCTGTTCAAATAACTTTTTACCTGAACTGTGATTTAAAGAAAGAACTGCCGTGGTTTCTGTCTTCCTGACTAGTGCTGAAAGTGGGTAGAAAAAGCTAGGGAAAAAGAAAATATGTCAGAGTAACTGTAAGTACATTAGAGTAGTAGGTTAAACTGGAATCTGCGTAGCCAAGAATTTTCCTCAAGTTCCTGAGAATAGGGTATCTTATAAATGTTGTAATTGAAAGATAGGGCAAAGCTGAAGAAACAGACAAAAAAGCAAGAGAGAAATTAAACTCTTGAAAAGGTCATCATTTCCTTTTTGGTGGACTGAAGAACAATGGAGAAATACCTCGGAAACTCAGCAGTGTTACAAAGGACTCTGCTAGGTGCTGTAGTACAGGATGGATTATATAAAAGTTCAAACAAACTGTCTTTGCCAGGAGTTATGTCAGCAAGAAGCATTTGTAATTGAGTGACATAATTATTGGTACCTCCAATAATCAAAAGTCGCTGCTATAATTTAATGACAAAGGACAGTGATATCGGATGTCTTGGAATGCAGGAATCTCTTCAGGAAAAGGGAACACCGTTTCCCCCTAAAGCCAGGAGCCTTCCAATGAGGAACACCATCTTGGATACTATTTTTAGGGTTTTTTCTACTGATTTTTTTCCTTCAATCACTTTCTTGCATTTTGTCTTATGCACCATATGCTTCAGGTAATACTTTAGTAAATGAAACATTTAACTAATGAATCTAAAAATGTCAGCTGAATAAATCTTAAGCACAAGACTCTTGAATAGTATAATATATATCTTTCAAAATTGTGCAAGTACTTTCTATTAATATTATTCCACTTGGAAAGGCACAGATATTCTCAAGATTTCAAAATTATTTATGTCAAAACAGTACTAAATGTATGCAGATTTCCTGAGTGGAATCAGGCAGTTTTGTAAATGTTTTGCTTTTGAAATAGTGTAAGATTTTGAGTTCATTTCTTCCCAAATTTTCTGCTCATCATACTTTCCTTTGTAAATATTTAGATGAAGTAGTCTGAATATGAGCTTTTTGGTACAAATAACAGCTGACAGACAAAAATGTAGATTAGCTATGGCAGGAAAAATTGGGTGTTGAATTAAAGCTCTATGTGGCAACACCAGAATTAAAATATCTTATGGTTTGCATCTGATCCAGTTGTGAATGTGAGGACTCTGCATATAGATTTGAGACAGTTAAATGGCACACGAGCAGAAGAATCAGAACAAATAATAGCTAATTTAAAAATATGTGCTTTATTAAATGTGATCTAGTGTGTAGGACAAAGTCTCTCATCTCAAACCTGGTCTGGGACTAAACTATGCCTGTCTGATGTAATTTATATATTCTTCTAGAGAGTGAAAAACATTCTTATTAAAATGCTCAACTGTTTTTTTTTATTATTTTAAAGAGATTAAGAATTCATTTTAGAAAATAAGAATTACCCACCTCGCTGACAGACCATCTATCCTTATCATCTGTAAGCAGCTATTTCTTTAATCTACCACATTTGTTGTTGTTATTTGCATTGATTGTTTTTGTATATAAATGCCTCTATGAATAGCAAAAACCTTTGAAATGGCTTTTATAAGCACCTCTTCCCTTTGGCAATTTGCAATAACACTTTGACAAGTATAGTCAAGTTAATGTACACGAAGACAATTATGAGTAGAAACACTACTTTCATGTTGGAATACTAATAAGTTTCAAGAATTGAAGGTTACTGACTTCTGTGTAGCCACACTGAAATTTCTTTACTGGCTATTTTATAAGAGAGGGATTCCTGCCTGGACTCATGGTGATAGCCAAATACATGATGCCTAACACAATGGAGATGAAATTCACAGCAGTTTATTAATCACATACACTCATAAGCTAGGGGAGAATGGCGCAGCAGCCCGCACAAGGCCACAGGGCAATTGTACGTATGAACATAATGAAGAAGCAGGAGCCAGGAGAGGCAGGCTTTGTAGTATGGGGTGGGCAGGAAGGCCCGGCCTCACAGGCAAATGTGATTGCTTCATTGGAACAGTCCCAGGCAATGGCAGGGGAATGAACCCTCTGGCAGACAGTGGTGTTAAAGTTCCAAAATGAAGAAAGGTGAATTTAGAGTGAAAGACATCTAGACTTGAGTTGGCATCACCCCTCCTGGACCTCCCTCCGGGCTTTGGCTGGTTCCCAACACTTGAGGTGAATGCAAAACCTTTTAAGAAAGGATCTTTGAGGCCAGGGACCCACAAGTAGGGGCCTACAGTTAGGGTTTCTGCTTGCCCAAGTGCAGGAGGTCAAGATAGAAAGTGGCTGATGGGCTTCTCATGAACTCTGACTTATATCTACATGGAGTAATGTTCGAAGATTTTCCTTCTAAGTGAAGTCACTGAGTAATAAGCCATTAAAAAATCTCTTAACCTAAAAGAATATTTGGAGATTTAAGTGTGATATCGAAGTTTAACCTAAATGTATTTAAATTTCAAATATGACTGTATCAATAATATAGTAGTTTGTATAATAACAATTTGTTATTAAAAAACAGTTCATTTAAAATTTTCCTTTTATCCCTGGCTGGTGTGGCTCAGTGAACTGAGCTCTGGCCTGTGAACCAAAGGGTCTCTGGTTCAATTCCTAATCTGGCACATGGCTGGGTGGCAGACCAGGTCCCCAGTTGGGGGTGCACGAGAGGCAACCACACAGTGATGTTTCTCTCCCTCCATTTTTCTAAAAATAAATGAATAAAAAACCATAACATTTTATTTTTTAAAGATTTTATTTATTTTTATTTTTAGACAGAGAGAAAAGGAGGGAGAAAGGGAGACAGAAACATCAATGTATGGTTGCCTCTCACGTGGCCCCCACTGGGGACCTGGCCTGCAACACAGGCATGTGCCCTGACTGGAAATCAAACTGGTGACCCTTTGGTTCACAGCCTGTGCTCAATCCACTGACCTACACCGGCCAGGGCAATAACATTTTATTTTTAAATGTAATTATTAATAGCTACTGTTAAATAGATATTACTTGAATTTTAAGTAGCTTAGATAAAAAGTGTGTTCTTAAGAAGAAAGTATTTCTAATTCATCAAAAATAAATTCAAAAAAATGAAAATGAAACCCTGGCTGGGTTGCTCAGTTGATTGGAGCATTATTCTGTACAACAAAAGGTTGCTAGTTTGATTTCAGATCAGGTCACATCTCTAGTTTTGGTGCATAGGGCTGGCAACTGAGCAATGTCTTTCTCTCTTATTTCTTTCTTCTCTCTCTAAAATCAATAAACATATCCTAAGTGAGTATTAAAGAAATGACAGAAGTATAAACTTATAATGTATGCAATTACATAACTCTGAAAAAAGCTCTTTATAGGCATCCATACTCTCAGGACTGCTAAGTGGAGAGATGCCATTATACTGAATAAGTACTTAACCATTACTATGGAAATATAAACCACAGCAAAACATAAAATCTCAAGTGCCTTGAACATAAGATAATAAGTAGAGAAATCAGGAGTATACTTAATATAATTGTCCCTATCCCATCCATTAACTTCAATATTCATTTTTATTAGGTTTCATATATTTTACCTCTCAATATTAATTCTTTTAAAAATCAGATTCTCACATTCAACTTAGTTTACAATTTTATATAACCTATCGTGATCCTGGACTGCCCTCATACCTTGAGACAGATTTGTCTCAATTGTCAAAGTACTGTGTTTACACCCAAATAGAGCATGCTACTTCCACTCAGATTCTGCAGTAAACTCATATCCTTAAAATTCAAAGCTATTTATCAAAGGTAGGTCTGTGGAGATCTGGTACATATTGAATTATCTTGCCTCATTCTATTAATAAGATATATACTATTATAATAGAGAATACAATACTATTAATGATTACATTAATTTATCCATCCTTCCCTCCATCCATTGATCCATTTATATTTATGGACCACTAATATTTGGTTATACACTATTATAAAGTTAGGGATAATGTATCATGAGCAAGCACCATAGTTCTTGGCATCATGCAAATGCCTTTTTAGTGGGAGAGATGCAATAAAATAAAAACAAATTACAAATATAATTTTGGAAAGTGACACAAATCTTTAAAAATAATGCGATGGCACAATTTTTTGGCAATGGAATTTGGTCTCCTTCAACCAAAACAGGATGGTCAAGAGAGATTACTTTAAGAATACTGGTGCTTACCTCCAAATTAATTTCCTAAATTTTTAGGAATAAGAGATTTTTCTGACCTTTCCAGGAGGTATGCTTAGGAGATGAGATACCAGTGCAGCTTGTGAAAAATAGATCCATTTGAATGTTTTCCTCTCCCTGAGACTTCAGATTCCTTTCTCCGCAGCATGCCAAGCTTTTTAGAAATTGCAATCATCTGTTTTTATTTTAAAATATGTCATCCCTACAGTGAGTACCATCACAAGTGTAACCAAAAAACCCACTGGCCTGTCTTAGCAGGAAAAGCATCCTATCTATGATTTGGGATAGGTAGACTGCTATTTTTCACAGTGAAGGAAAAAAGAAAGGATAGCAAAGAACGAATAAGCATTATTCCTATTTTCTGTTCAGAAATCTGAATGATAAAAATGAAGGATATTAATAGTAGGCCACTAGTTAGTCCAGGTTACAATGAACCAAATGCCAGAATAGTAAGTCCAGGCCCAAGTGCCTGAATCACCACAATAATAAAAAATTCTAGATGACATCATCCATATTAAAGAAATTGGCTCTACGAAGCTTAATGTTTCCTTTTACCTGGCTTAACCCTTTTGAAATTGACTCCCACATAAGCTCTTCCAAATCCTAGTAATATAAATTAGTGTGGGCTAGGTTTTTCAGTGTATAGGCTATTTCTTTCTGGAATAAATTGTGAATCTTATGTTTATGATTGTCCTGGAATCAAATTTATTTTGTACTTGCAGACAATGAGATTTCCTGGTTGGGGGAGGAGAGCCTGGAAGGGAATCATTATCCAGTTTCGATAATGAAATTTTTGAAAATATTTTATATAGCATGGGAAGGCAGTTCTCTCGGTGGTGAAGTGGGGCTGTCTCCTCTTGTAATGGAGAAGGACTACACAGTACTACTTATATTAATCTTAGCAGAGGTTGAATCCAGCTTGTTACTTCAACCTGACTTTTTTATTCTCTTAAAATTAAAGTTGCATGTTAGATATTTTTTGGTATGCTATTAAGGGATCTGCAGTTTTAGTTCCCATGTGACTCTAAGAAATGGACTGGCTTCAAAACCTCAGCAATTCTGACCCCCCGCCCCCCAAGAAAAAAAACAAACAAAAAAACAGGTGACCAGCCAAGGGATGCTGATATTAAAGATTCAATCAAGACCTATGGTAAAATGTCCAGCACATCATCCACAAATTAGAAAGCAGAATGTATGCCTTAGGACAAAAGCTTAGTCAGCCATGCCTGGCACAAATCACTAACTACCTTTGGAACATATTGCAGGAACCTGCTGTTGGAACCTGAGTCTGGGGCGGCCTGATCACTGGGACTGCTAATGCCAAAGTCCTTCCTGAAGCTGACCCAAAACCTGACTGCACTTCTACCCCCTTTTTTCCTGCACAACCACAACCACTCCCCCTGACTTCTTTGTTCTGCTTTCCCTCTCCCACCTGATAAAAACCCTTGCCTGCACTGAAATGTTAAAATGATTTTTGAGGACAGGTGTCTGCCATCTTCTCAGGTGGCCAGCACTTGAATAAATGGCTTCCCTTCTCTCCAACACCTGTCTCATGAGTTTGGCTTCCATTTCCGCAGGAAGCCAAACCTGTGTTCAGTTACGCTGTGACAGGTGTTCAGAGAAATTTCAAGATTCAAAATTTTCAGTTTCATTCACAGCTTCCCAAATGACTTTCTTACATGATGAAACATTCCAACCTCTTGTTAAAAGTATCTTGGTACCAAGAAATAAAATATTTCCTTCTCCCCTTTGGCATTAAAAACAGATTGATCTCTCGGTAATATCTATTAAAATTAATTTATACTGTATTTTACTATCTTTGAGTGGAAGATTGGAAGCTATTAAATGGAACATAAAATCATTTTAATGAGTTGAAAAAATATATTTTTAAAAATGAAAAAGTGAGCCAAAAGATAAAATGTCAGAATCTACCACATGTAATAAAATACTGATTTGTTAAACTTAAATATTACACATAAACACACACATACAAATGCAAAAATGATTAGGTTTAGATTTCTCCTAAATATTTATAAAAATGAATTATTTGATTTTTCCATAAGGTTTAAATTTTGAAAATTTAATAACTGTTTTCTATAATGCTAAGATCATTCCTTGTATTTGTGGAAGAATTAATGATCCACTGACTCTGTAGAATACTGTCATATTTAATCAGCATAACAACAAGGCATGCCATTCATATTTACTAATAACATCTGAAACCCTACTTAAATTTAGGTAAGCTTTCTAGAAAAAGGTCTGATATATATTTTGAAGTGCCAAGCACCAATTGCTTATAAATTTTAGATATTGTCAGAAATAAATAATATTAATAATAAATGATTTTAATGTATTTAATTATAAAACCAATTATAAAATAATTTAAAATAGATAAATAGAATAATTTATTTTAGTTTATGTAAATGATTGGGTGTGTTATATAGCTATGACTAATAGGAACAACTATAAGCAATTTATAAGAATTAATGTTACAAACCAAAAAATCAATTATATAGCATCATAATTTTAATTTTATATACTCAATTAGTATAATAGCACTTACAATATTAGCCAAAATAACTAATAACCAAAACTATATTTAACTTTGAGTTTCTAAATGAAATTTATTTAATTTCATTTAGATCATTAGCCTTAAAGAAAATGTAAATCATTTTTTTTTATTTGGAAAATTAAATAAATATTTATTGTCATGCAACCTATGTGGAGGGAAAATTATAAAAATATGTTCGATAACATCCATGAAAATCATTTCCAATATTTATGAAAGATAATCTTCTATCTAGCTCTGTTAAAATTATCAAACCTTATAAGAAGGAAAGAAATACCAATTGAAATATAAGTAAAGCATAATCAAACTTCAAAGAACAGATTTTACAAGATTTCTATATAAAGACATTTAAAATTTTTACTTTATGGAAACTAACATTTTAATAAATTTTTGTCAAAATGACTTCTCAATACTCTCTGTTCCATAAAAGAAAGGAATATGGAGGTAAGCACAAGAAATGTCCCTTTGTCCTTCAAGTTTTCTGTATAACAAGGTCGCCAATGCTCCTCACATGCTCAAATCTAATAGCTGATCCTCAAACTTTTTATCCCACTTATCAAAAACTTTAGTCATAGCAGATTATTCTCCATAAGATACTATCCTGTCTTGAATTCTGAAATTCCCTACACAGAAGTTCTGTCTTTGTTAATGGCCTTACCTTCTGTGTTTCTTTTGTTTAATATTCTCGTGTCTCCCTTTCACTCACACAACATATATAATTCATTGGTAAATTCAAAAACCTTTTAGAGAAATGTCTGGGAAATCTTATATGATCAATTTGTATCAGTCAAGTCAAATCTACCATTATCCTTTCCCCGTGTTGAATAAACCACCGTTAGTATCTCCAGCTCACCTCTCCTCCAGATCATATTGCCCACATGATTCATGTCATTTCTCAGTTAAAAAATTTCTAACAACTTTACCACCCAGCTCTAGATGTGTGCTAATTTAGAACCCCAGGCCTCAGGCAGAAGCTTTTAAAATAAACACATAAACCCATTTCAGGGAAAAACTAGAAGAACGGTATCTGTGGCTCTTCCATCTGTTCTGAGCACTGGGGGCATAGTCACAGCCAGAGCTTGTACATTAGTAACTGCTTCTGTGTTTACAACAATTTTGTGCTTCTGTAGACAAGAGTGTCGTTGACATTTAGAGGTAGGTGTTTCAGGGTCTCATCCCTTGAGAGGCTGTCTTATTGTTACCGAACAAGAGGTCTGAGGGAGGGGCAATACAATATTTGGCCCACCTAGGGATGCCCAAAACTGCTATACAACAGGGGCCCCTCCCAAAAACAAAATACTAATATCTACTGGGCTCTTCTGTCTGCTGCCAATTGGAAAGACATTTCTCAATGCCAGAGATTTGTGAAAAGGAAACAAAATGTTTATTTAATGCTATTCAGGCCTAACAGCTCCACTAAAATAGCAAAGTCCTTTAGGGTATACACCTACACCCACAGAGCGCTCCCTTCTCCCACTGTCCCAACTCCGGGTACCGTAAATCAGGAAAAGAGCACACGTCTGTGTTGCAGGCCGCTGACACCCTCAGCTGTGTCACCATGCAGGCAGGACCTCTCGTTAATCCAGTCATGTGGTACCCTCTCATGGTCCACTGGCAAGAGTCCTTTGTACCCAGTTCCAGTCAAAGTCTCTCTTGCTTTCCAGGCCACGCGGCCAAAGGGGCACCCCAAAGCCGCGTGGGCCTCTTCTACCAAAGCTGCAGGGATTCTCACTCCACCAAAGGCATGTGGCTTTCTTCTTCACCTGGCTGCAGGAATCTCCATTCTGGAAAAGCTGCCTGGTTTTCCCTTTCACATGGGCAGTTCTCCCCTCATGTCCTGGAGCCAGTCTTTTCCAAGCTCCCACACAGGCCTTCCTTACTCAGGAGCGCAGCCCCCTAGTTCCATCCTGAGTCGCAAGCTACTCCTCCCTTCTCCCTCAGGAGCGCAGCCCCTCGTTGCCATTCTGAGTCCAAGCCCTTCTCCCTGGCTCCAAACTTGGCCACTGCTATTTAACATATCTATGAAACCAGTTAAAGGTTATAGATATGTTAAATAACCATTCTAGAGGTTAGCTGCAAAACTGTTGCTGTGCAAAGAGCTCTCAATGGCCCTGCTCCATTCGTTTCTTCCCCCTTGGGGGGTGTGTGAGGACATCTTATATGTCTCTCCAATATTCCTATACACTTTGAATTCTGGACACTATTCCAAATCTTTTTTGGGGGGCCCCCCTGGCTGTACCCTGTATCATTATAAGTTAGTGTGCTAGATGTGGGGTCCAATCCTTTACTTCTTATGGAGAACCTGGGAGTTGGGGCTTCCCTACTTGTGTTATGGCTACTCCAAAGTGCAGGAGTAGGTTAGCTAGTTTCTGAATCTCTTTCAGAAGAAATCACTTCATGTGTAACTGTGTATTTGGCACCTCTGTAGAAGCAGGAATGCTCAGAGCTCCCTATGTTAGTCAATATTCTCCATATTTTTAGTGATATGACAGCCAAATTGATTGCAATAAAAACAAGTCAGATGTTACTTGTCTGTCAAAACCCTCCAATATTGTAAAATGTGTAAGAATAAAAGCAAAATCAACCAAACAAAAGTTTGGTAAAAAATACTACAACATCCTGGAGTTGTAGTAAGAGTTTACTTACACAATATGATTTATTATTTCTTTTGGACCCACACTAAACAATCCTACCACATTATTCTCCCCCAGCGGTAACAGGGCTTCTGTCAATTGCAAGTATGTTTCTGTTCAATAGAAAAAAAACTCTGGTTTTTCTATGTAAAATATTTCCAAATGCACCATCTTTCACTGTGATTTAACTTTTATCTGTTTAATGTTGATTTTCTTGCTCTAGAATGTAAACACATGTCCTTTGTTAAGTTCAGTGTTCTACTCTCTAGCTCCAATGACAGACAGTTTGTGGTACCAAAATGGGGAACAAAGGGTCCTGACTGAGTAGCTTAGTTGGTTAGAGCATCATCCTGACATGCCAAGATCTCAGGTTTGACCCCTGGCTAGGGCGGGCACCCACAAGAATCCACCAATGAATGCACAAATAAGTGGAAAAATAAATCTATATCTCACTTTCCCTCTCTGTCTCTCTCTCTCTCCCCCTCCCTCTCTCACACTTCCTCTCTCTCTCAAATCAGTAAGTAAATTTTATTATTTTTGCTACATAGTATTCAATTGTGTAAATGTTACCGCAGTATTTTGATCCACTCATTTACTGATGGACACTTAGGTCACTTCCAGTATTTGGCTATTGTAAATGGTGCTGCTATGAACACTGGGGTGCATAGGTTCTTTTGGGTTGGTATTTCAGGGTTCTTAGGATGTAATCCCAGCAGTAGAATTTCTGGATCAAAAGGCAGTTCCATTTTTAGTTTTCCGAGGAAATTCTACACAGTTTTCCACAGTGGCTTCACCAGTCTGCATTCCCATCAACAGTGCACTAGGGTCCCCTGTTCTCCACAGCTTTGCCAGGGCTTGTTATTTGTTTATGATGGCCATTCTGACTAGTGTGAAGTGATATCTCATTGTGGTTTTAATTTTCATCTGTCTAATGGCTAGCGATGCTGAGCATCTTTTTGTCTCTAGGTGCTCTGTATGTCCCTCCTGTATGTTGTGACAGCATGAATGGAACTGGAGATCATTATGCTAAGTGAAATAAGCCAGGTGGTGAAAGACAAATACCATGTGATTTCACCTAAAGGTGGAATCTAATCAACAAAACAAACAAGGAAGCAAACTATAATCAGAGACATCAAAATAAAAACTGACAGTAACCAGAAAAAAGGGAGGGGGGTATAACGGGGGAAAGAAGGGAAAAAGTCATCAAGGAACATGTATAAAGAACCTATGGATGAAAACAAAGGAAGAAAAGATGGATGGTGGGAGTTGATGGTAGGGCGGAAGTGGTGGTGGGAAAATGGAGACTGTACATGAACAAATACATACGTACATACATACATACATACATGCATTTTGAATGAGCAGCAATGTCAAAACATTGATGTAACAATTTAATTACAGAAGAGGCACTAAAGTGTTTAAAGCAGGAAGAACACAATAAAATACACATTTTGGCAAGATCTCTCTGAATCCTGAAACTGAACAAGTTTAGAAAAGGAAAGCAATAGAGAATTCTTTACATAAGCAGGTAAAAGAATAAACATTTAAAGTAATTATGGAAATGTCCATGTAAAAAGAGACTGAAAGAAATTATGCTCAACAAACCTTTATAGAAAAATAAAGTCTATCCTAAGTATCTGCAGATTCTGCAACTGCAGATTCAACCAATGGCACATAGAAAAAAAATATTTTTAAATGTTATATTGTTGATGTGCACCGTGTAGTTAGGTCTATAGTGCTTGCATCTGTACTGAAAATGTACAGACTTTGTTTTCTTGTTATTATTTCAAAAACAATATAGTATAATAACTATATACTCAGCAATCACATTGTATTAGGTATTATAAATAATGTAGAGATTATTCAAAATACCTAGGAGGATGTGCATAGGTTATATGCAAATTTTACCATTTTATATGAGGGTTTTTAGCATTGGCAAGGGGTCTTGGAACCAATATCATGCAAATACAAGCAAACAACTTCAATTGCATATAAACTCTTGGGGAAAAGAAGGAAACTGATATAACTCATATTTTTGTTTCATGTAAATGGGTAGGTGATGGTATTAGAGAGGTGTTTCAGAACAATGCGTGATTGTTGAAATAGTTGATGATAGAGATACATGTAACCACAGCAGATTGGAAGAAGGTTTGCAAGTAAGGATGTGAAACAGCAAATAAAGAACCGTCATTTAAGGAATTTGGTAGCAAAATGCAATGGCATACTACTTAATTTATTTTAAAAAAGAAGAGATTTAAAACACATTTACTTTGAGGAAAACTTGCTAATGGAAAAAAAAAGAAAAGTAAGAGATGCAGAAAAAAGACAGCCCAAGAGAGGAGATGAGATAGAAGTTCAAGCACAGATGGTAAAGTTAACCTTCAAGAAAAGCAGGGTGCTCTTCCTCAAGAGACAGAGCAGGAAGATCTTACGTTGTCTTCAAAGAGAAGTAAGACTGAAACTGTTAAGGCACAATGTATATGCAGCCTGTACTTGACCAAAACATCATTATGCAGTCCATAAGTATTTATCCCAATTATCCACATGTCACTTAAACAGCAAGTAATGGGTGGAAACTCATTATTATCAAGACTTTTCTGTATATATTTATTTAAATAAAAGCATAATTATATGCTTTTATTTAGAGTAAAAACTCTAACCTGAAGTAATGTTACATTTTGTATTTCATTATTTTTAGAATGTTATAATTATTCTGACTCCAATAAGATCACTTAGAACTAAGTTTACAGCATGAAAAAATGTTGATATTATAAAGACAATTAAATATATAGAAAGTAGTAATGTCAATGATCACTTTGAATGACAAGGAACATCAAGGTAAATTGTCCAGAAAACCACATGGCTTCTCTACCAGGTGACTGTAGAAGGCAGAGCAGGTTTAGGATCAACGGGGGCAGTGCAGTCTGCAAGAGCCAATTAGAACAAAACACCAAGGAAGCGAAGGTGGAAACTTTGCAGAGGGTAAGATCAAAGCCTTTTAGGTTGCATGATACCAAGAGGTGAAAACGAAGTTGTCAAAACACCTTGTCACTACATCGACAGTTAAAGGCAGCCCTCCATCTTCAAAGAGGATAGCTTCCGCCTTCCGTTCAGCGGTGTAATAAAGGAGTGATGACCAGCGTTTTACCCAACTAGAATAGGCTGCATTGAGGCAGCAGAATTAGCCAAATACATCAAAGTATTCAAACGACAATTTTGTGATTGTTTTCTTGGATGAAGAAAAATTACAGGGTTAGGGTAGATGTAAGTGAAAAAAAGGCACAAGATAAAAACAACTTCTTACAGAAAAATGTGCGCACATGCACAAAACCATACACCATACACAAAACCATACAACCAATCGACCAATCAACGACTGATCAATAAGTCCTGTTATTAGTCAGGCTGACTATTCTCAATAGTTTAACTCTGCTGTTAAATGCCACAATGCCTTAAAAAATCATCATTTTTTAATAATCCACATCCTGAATAGTCTTTTAACCTATTCTATGCCCTTTAAAAACAATTGAGGTACATTCACTTATTCCATGATGTGGCTAAAACAAAAAGTCCTAAGATTTTTTAGTAAGCTTGGATGGCAAGTCAAAGGAATCTTAGTATTTTAAATGCAAAATAGCAAAATTTAATGGTATGTGTTTTAATTAGTCATACTGCTCATGAAATAAACATCTGAAAACATGACATTTTCTATAGGTTATAAGAACACCATCTAAAACATGTATTTAAAAACATAGAATACATTTCAAAGGTTTCACAGTTTATACAATGCATAATTTAAAAAAGACATAAAATATACTATGCAGGTGGGTTGCATATATGAAGCAGAAGTTTACCAGCAACTCAGGGAAACCTGGTAACAAGCACACATTTGAAGAAATGGGTTGAAATCTGTTGAAATAGTAAATCTCACCCAATGACAGCACTGGTGCAGCAATTAATCAGCATCCAAGATGGGTCTGACAGGCTTCCCAACAATGCTCTTTGTTCTCCACACCTAAGTCAGGACAATCCATTCAAACAGCAATGACGAAAACCCACAGGTACTAAGACAATTGTTCACTCTATGTGTGATGCTAACAGGCTTGTGGACACGACTCTAGTTTTATTTATTTTTATTTATTTTTATTTTAATTGTTGTTCAAGTACAGTTTTCTGCCTTTTACCCCCATCCCAGCCCACCCCCAGCCCTCCCAACCTCCCTCCCATTTCCACCTCACCTTGTTCCTGTCCATGTGTTCCTGCAAACGCTTCCCCTTTTCCCCTGAAATTCCCTCCCCTTTCCCCTCTGGTCACTGTCAGCCTGTTCTCAATTTCAGTCTCTTTGGTTATATTTTGCTTGCTTGCTTGTTTTGTTGTTTAGGTTCCTGTTAAAGGTGAGGCCATATGGTATTTGTCTTTCACTGCCTGGTTTATTTTGCTTAGCGTAATGCTTTCCAGTTCCATCTATGCTGTAGGTCTCCAGTTTAGGGCTGAGAGAAGCTCTCTCTGTACTTGTGTGTCTAGACATCTTGAAACATAGAGAGCAAAGGGGATTAGCAGAGAAAAACCACATGAAGGCAAGGTCACTTTAGTCCTAATAATTTTAGGAACAAGACATGGCATTCTAAGTCAGCATAAATAAAAAACAAAACAGCCGAATATTTGTTCTGCCACCAAGACATCAAAAAAGGTATAAACACTAAGCTAAAGATAAGCCAGTGTTCTCTTTTGCTGTTAGACAAAAAAGAATATACGTGACTAGGATGGGTCGCTTTATAAGTATCAGATAGAGGAATAGTAGATAGATAGAAAATAATTTTATTCATCCTGTCTGCATTGTTTCCTAGTTATGTAGTTCTTCAACTTTCATGAATAATTAGATGGATGAGAGACCAAAATTATTTAGCATATTTTATAATATGATTAGTAAAATATTTGTTTTAAGAACGAATTTAAAATGTACCACCCTCATGATATTCTGTAGATCACAATTCTATGTAAATATTTTTATTAGAGAAAAACCTTCTGGAAAATAAAAATATAATGTAAATATAATATAATGAATGTAATATAATATTATTTCAGGCAACATCTTAAACCATATTGTGGCTCTCATAGACACTTTGAAATATGGTATTTCTCTCATCCTCTTTGAGTCAGAAGCATGAAAACCATTCATTCTGACATCTGTCTACACTATGCAATTGATTCACTATATTATTTTAAAACTATTTCTAATTTTGAATATATGAAATAATATATCCTTTGGAATAGCCTTTAGTAATTCTAAATGTCTAATCTATAATTTTCATTCTTTTGCTCATGGTAAAAATTCTTTGTTCACCTCTTTTTGGTACATGCTATGGGAAGAACTGGTAATGTAGAAGTTATTTTCCCTCCCAGGATCAGAAATTAGTCTGGAGATGTGTCATAAGAAATGGTATATCAAAGATAGCAAGGAAAGGATGCTGGATATTTAGGACATCCTTTTTAGTATACGAGAGACAATAAAACCTATTTGGGGTTTCCTGCAAATTGGTAGGACCTCAAACGTAATAGAGAGATGGCCATTAATAAAATAATAGCACATCTCCTACATATAAAAATAGTTTAGACCCAAGAAGTCATGCTCACTGACTTTTTTCTCAGTTTGGTGCTAGTATCCAAGGCAGAAGCTATATTCTCTGTGTTTGTCACAGTCAGCTGTCATGGGTACACAATACTGGATTTTGCCAGTCAAATGTCATCCTGTGCTGAACTACTTTATTTTTAATATCTTATGTATTTCTGATAAATTACCATTAGCTAAATAATATCAGAGATTAACATGGCTATGAGCTAATGTTACAGTGAAAACAAGCCTCCTCACACATAAATGTGTAATTACATAACAGATAACACACAAGTAGGGACAGCGGTGGCCGTTTTCTAACTCTTCCTCCTCTCCCCACACCTTCATGTTATGGGGACGTTCCCCTTTCACCTAAATGCCCTGGCTTCATGTGCGCTGGACACAGTAGTGTTTAGGGAGACAGGGAAATCTTCTCTTATATTAAAGTGATTTTCAGTTCTTGAAGCCAGGACAGTCTGTGTCTAAAGAGAACTTAGTGACTTACAGAATGTTTTCTGAAAAACAACTTGTTGACAGTGAAAGGATGGCTGCTGGTGTCTGGCTCCTTTCAAGTTTACTCACATTCGTAGAGCCCGAAGGAGGCTGTGTAAAGAAGATAAAATAAAAGCTTGGGTGCCACACAAGATTAACTTGGCAATAGAGATAAAAGCAATTAATCAATGGAAATGCGCTTCAAGGAGCAGATCAGATCACAGTGACCGGAGGGCCGTGTGCAAAGCCCATGAATGATTGCTATTTACCTTTTGAAAACAATGACAGTAATATTTTGCATTTTGATAGCTACTTTGATCAAAAGTTTCCAAACTCTTAGCATATTTTAACATATTAAGCCTTCTAAGATTGATATGACTTCAATCAGAATTTTATCAAGGGAGAGGCTGCTTGGATTTCTGTTGGAGAGAATGCAAGTTGAGTGGAGATTACTTCTGAAAACATCCCACAGCTCAGCCCTTCGTGAAGTACAGGCTTATATTTTATATAAAAGCCAGTAGAGTTTCAAGGTAATCAGAATCTTTCACTAGCTGTGAATATTTTCATGTGGACAGAAATACTGAAGCTTTATTGTAAATGGGATGTTGTATTTATCCCTGAAATAAATATATCGTAAGTGTTAAGAGAGCAGACAAATAGCAATAAAACAGTAGTAGAAAAATAGCAAAAACAATAGAAAAATGGAATCAGTTTGTATATAATTTAGGGAGTATGAGATTATATTTTGATGAATTGAGCACCTGTATGTAAGTGATTATATACTAAGAGTTACTGGTTGTGATAAGAAGTTAGCACAGTTATGCTAGTGGAAATTAATTAACATCACCTTCTTTAAATAAAAACATCTTTCACACTATTTGTAATTTCATAGGCATAATTAAAAATAAATAAATTGTACCTCACTATAAACACATGACATATATCAAAACTTTTTAAACTCGTAAGAAACTAATTATCTTTAATGATGCCCAGGTATAAAGAGGGGAAGCATAGTATAGTGGAAAGAGATCTTTCATAGTCCTGTTTTTCTAGTAAATGAATGAATAGATAGATAGAATGATGATGATGGATAGATAGATACATGCACAGATACAGAAAGACAGACTGACAGACATAGGCTAGACATATAATCCCCCCTTTCTTATAACTTCAATTAGGGGAAGATTTTACATATATTACTTTTAATCTTGGGCTATGTATAATTCATGTTTAATTCCTATTAGGTGATCCCTGAGGAAATGGAGCATCCATTTCTTTGATTTCTTGTTTTTAAATATTTTATTTATTTATTTTTAGAGAGAGGGGAAGGGAAGGAGAAAGACTGGGAGAGAAACATCAATGTGTGGTTGCTTCTCATGTGTCCCCTACTGGGGACCTGGCCTGCAACCCAGATATGTGCCCTGACTGGGAATTGACCCAGTGACCTTTTGCTTCACAGGCCCATGCTCAATCCACTGAGCTACACCAGCCAGGGTGATTTCTTTGTCATACAATATTTTTGTGCAAATCTGTATCCAAATATTATGTTATTCATCTTGAGTGATTAGAATATGTGTTTAGAATGTATTAACTAGTTTAAAATGACCTATACTAAGCCCATTATTTTATTAGTATCAACACTCTTATGATGAATGAAATAGATTTTCAGGAATTTCTTTTTTACAATGAGGAGAAACATAACTAAGTTAAATTTTCTACTATGCAATTGAATCCTTGACTTAAATCACATCAATGATTTAATTAAAAGAGCTAACTTAACTTGTTGCCAAATATGGCACCAATCTTTTGAAGGCAATTTATTATGGAACAAAAATAGTTCATCAAGTTTGAGAACATAGTGGAAAGGAAAAGCAGACTGAAGAAGCTGACTCTAACATTATTGAAACAACCTGAAATATTCGGAATGTATTCAAGGTTTAATGGATGTTCAAAGCTTCACAATGATGTGCTGACTCTGCATATTTTCTATTTCAGTATTGCAAGACAAGTTCAGTGACCTTACAGAGAAAAAGTTATTGTGCATTTTGTAATAGGATATTAATAAGGGACTCCAGAAAAATTTCCAAGAGTGCATCAAGCAAAAACACCTATCTATGCAAAAGAGTTCCAAGTATCCTCCTCATATATATTTTAGATACAATCAACACTAATTTGACATCCACATTCCTTTCTCATTTATTAATGAAACCATATATTTATGCATGTTTTAGATTATTGTATGTTTCAGAAACTCCTTCCAGGGTATGTAGAATTGTTATTATTTATGAACCAGTACATCAAGTAGAAATGGAAAAGACTCATGTTTATATGTACCACTAAAACAACTCTGGGAAAATAAATTGCTTTTTACTTTTGGTGTTGGAGACCAGTGCTTGTTTTAAGTCACTGCCAATTAATTGTTAGTCTATCTGAAGTCCAGAGAAAGTGACTAGTGTTATCTTACATCATAAGGAATTAAGATCCATCAGTAATATGAATTTTAAAATAATTCTTAGTACCATGCATTCAATGTACAAGCAAAACTAGTATTTCTAATACATTTATATAGGAAACTTAAGACAGGTCCATTTAACTATAGATCTTTAAAACATAAGGCATGTTAAGTTATTATGTACATAGAATAACATATATGTTACTATATATAATCATATAAGTTATAAATGTTACAATAATTAAGGTATAATATAACAAATTTAAACTATATAATATATTATTGGCATACACTATTTATAATGTTATTAATATTAATATATTGATTAATGATATTAACAACATAGATGCTGTATATGATGTATAATATAGTGTATATTATTGTGATTGTTATGTAATTATATATAATAACTTAAAACTATTATATGTAATAACTTAACATGCTTTATGTTTTAATGATATAATAACATGCCTTCTGTCTTAGTTAACTTATGTTTAACTTATATTATTATATTGTTATTATATATATTTGGGTTCAAGTAGTGATGAAACAAATTATAATGTTTGTTCAGCATTTGCAAAGGTATAGAATTTTTCTTTATCAATTAATATATATGAATGCAGATAAATACAAATTTATTGTGGCCTTTAATTTTATTTTCTCCATTATCTACCTATCTATCCATATACTTTGTGACATAAGTGTATGTGTGTGTATACACATACATATGTATATATAAAGTACACATATATGATTATATGAATGCATAAAATATACTTATATGTTAAAAACTATTCTTTGAGAAGATTGACAGGAGATAGTTAATTTTGATGTATTTTCCAATTTCTTTAAAATAATCTTATGTAAGATTGCCTTTTAAAAAAGAACAGCAAAACATAGTTGGTCCAAAAAACAATGTGAAGATGCTATTAAGTTTCTCAGAATTGGATAGTCTTTATAAAAGCAAAATAAAATAGAATGGATCTCTTTATTCCAAAATATCTATTTTTATTCACATGTTTACCAATTACACATTAGCTTTTTCTGAGTAAAAAACTTCTATATATATTTTAACTGCCTTTTTTAACATGGATAGTCTGGACACAGAGGTGACATTTATCAAGTGTCTTTAGTAACATAAAATCCAGTATCTAGTTTTATTAGGACACTCTAACATTTTTTAAGGGCACAGGAAATGTTAGGGTATGTCATCTGAATCATAGATCTATAAAACTAGGTACTAAAAAATCTTACAAATCAATATTATTAAATTTTTTATTACTAAAAATAGTTTTTACTGGATTCTCAGCCTACTAGTATAAGTAACTAAAGTTAAATTATGTTTCTAAAAATATTTATAGCCACTTGTTAAAAATATATTAAAATAAGAGATTTTATGTTTTGAATAAGATTTAAAGATTAAATAATCTTTTTAAAATAAAAAATCAAAATAAAATAATATTAAAAATAAAATGAAATGCTTCTATTGAAAATTCTACCTTATAATTTTGAGACATTCAGACATATATTGAGATATTCTTAGAGAATGATTTTATATAGATTTTTAGAATTTGGTATATTAAGTAACTATCAATATTACAAAACACAAAGAGAAGTTCATGGATATAATTATATTGCCATATACTTTCTAATTACATATCTCTCATTGATTATTTTAGTAATTTACTCTGATTGAACTCCACCTGCAAAAAGGTTACACTCAAACTTCCAGTACTAACTGTAAGGTTTTTTGAATTACAGAACTGAACAATACATTGATAAAATACATGGGAATTCTTTAAAATATATTTAAATGTCTAAAGTTATGATCATTAATAATTTTTGTACTATAATGCCAATGATAGCACACTCTTGAAAATGAAAGGGGATAATTTAGGACTTTGACGTTGACGTATAAACATCATGTGCTCTTTCCAAATATATTGTGTGTTCCAGGTAAGTAACTCTTTGTTTAGAATGTAATCAGAATGCCTGTTGGTCCAATTTATTTGACCTCCTTAAGAGTAACTACTTGAAAGTGATGTTATTATTATAGTTTTAATCCTACTAATATGCTAATAAGGTCTGGAGAACATTTTTTAACATTTATGTCATATAATGGCATAAAATTATTGAAAATCCTCTTATGACTATTAGAAAAATAATTTCTTAGATTACCTGGCCTTGGCCATATATTCAGTAATGCCACCATGGTATATTTCTAACTTAGGCCTCAACTATTCAACATATTAGTTCAAAAATCTATTATTTGTCTCTAAGACCTTTTAAATTGATGTCTTTTACTTGGCTAACTTTTACTTATTTTCTTGTTCTTTTCCTGGGAAGAGGAAACTGGAGAAGTATTTTTTATATCTTTTTTCTGCCTTAGGTCCCCAAGGCAGTTACCTGTATGATCCAGTAAAGCACTGTATTTTCTTGTATTTTAACTTATGATTTATATTGGTGAACTCTTTGAGAAAAAATATAGTTACCTTGTCTTTTCCTCCCAGAGCCTGTCTTTAACTACTTATATGGCACTTCGGAATTTCCCTATACTCTTGAAAACATGCTTCAGATAATTAAATTCAAATGCCCTCCTTTTATCTAGCATTTCCCCCTAAAAGTTTACCTTTGGTCTAAAGTAATAATTTTCCATTAGAACAGGCTTAAAAATGAAGGAACACATTGGAATATATAAACGTAATTAAATGGAACATTAATGATTTATTTATAAATGTAAATTGCTGACAGGAATCCCAGCTGTTATATTTTAAGGATATGCTTTCATCTTAAGTTGATATTACTTTTAAACCATTATGTATTAACTAGTAGACAAAGCCTGCCAACATTTTAGTTTTTTTATTTTCCAATTATTTTTTTGCATGGGCTTACATGTACCCTTTTACACACTTTAATTTGCTTTCTATATGAAGTTAAGTAGGGCAAATGTACAATTGTTTAAGTTTTGTGATATTGGACTCTTTAAAATTTAACTATATTACTGTTTTATTTACCAGCATAATTTATCATAACATTTGAATATCTATTATTATTTTTTGTCTCCACATCTTTCTACCTAGAGAAGCTATTTCCTAAAAATTATTTTATTGTTGTTCAATCACAGTTGTCTGCATTTAGCCCCCATCACTCCGAGGCCATCATAAACAAATCAGCAAACAAGTGTTGGAGAGGATGCAGAGAAAAGGGAACCCTAGTACGGTTGGTGGGAATGAAGACTGGTGCAGCCAGTGTGGGAAACAGTATGGAGTGTCCTCAGAACTCTAAAAATGAAACTACCTTTCAACCTGGCAATTCTACTACTGGGATTATGTCCTAAGAACCTTGAAACATCAGTCCTGGCTGGTGTAGCTCAGTGGATTGAGCGCGGGCTGTGAACGAAAGGGTCATGGTTTGATTCCCAGTGAGGGCATATACCTGAGTTGCAGACCCGGTCCCTTCTGTTCTCTCTAAAAAAAATTTAAAATAAAATAAATAAAAAAGAACACTGAAACATCAATCCAAAAGAACCTATGCACCCCAATATTCATAGCGGTACAATTTACAATAGCCAAGTGCTAGAAGCCACCTAAGTGCCCACCAGTAAATGAGTGGATCAAAAAACTATGGTACATTTACACAATGGGATACTATGCAGCAGAAAGAAAGAAAGAGCTCCTACCCTCTGTAACACCACGGATGGAACTGGAGACATCAGGCTAGATAAAATAAGCCAAGTGGTAAGGGATAAATACCATATAGTCTCGCCTTTAATGGGAACTTAATCAACAAAACAGACATGCAAGTGAACTATAACCAGAGACATTGAAATTAAGAACGACCATATAGAAGCTATTTTTAAATTAATGGACATTCGTTTATTTTATTTTTCTTTATGAAATTAATATTTCTATTTTACTAATGTTACAGAATGTTTTGTAATATATTTCTATAATATACCTTCATACATAAATGGACTTATATATGAGGTCTGCCCAAAAAGTATCAAGCCACACACTATAAAAAATAAAGACATTTATTGAACAAGATATAAGATACAAAAAACATTGTGCATAGGAAAATGATACCTCAGTCCCCTTCAAATTAGGCACTGTGGGACCTCACACAGTTCTTCCAATTGCTATCAGCTGCCCTGTTGTACTTTCCTGAATCTTATCAATGGTCTGAAATATCTTCCCTTTCAAGGGTAATTTTATTTTGGGGAAAAGCTATAAGTTACAGGGCACTAAATCTGTGCTGTAAAGGGATTGAGTCACCTAGGAGATTTGATGTTTCATCAAAAAATGCCACACAAGATGTGATGTAAGGGTGGATGTGTAGTTGTGATGAAGCTGCCAATCACCAATTGCCCAGAGCTGTGGCCTTCTAAATCATCCAGAGAGTTTCCGAAGAGGAATGCTCAAGCTTAATGAAAAATTTGATGTAGATTTGTTGCCCAGTCATTTTGAATGTGACGGTCACACAATACCCATGCTCGCTCAATGACGTCTACTGCCCCCACTGAGTATTACGGTGCAGTAAACATTGCTCATGCAAGTGCACTCCAGTCCACCCCCCTTGGCTGCCAGGTTATATCCATGCGTCAGAAACCAGTCTGGTTGTATTAATAATGGCTGGGCTTTTTCCTGACAGACCTCATATTTGAAAGTTTCTAATTTATCACTTTTCTTTAACTCTCTGTTCCTTATTCTATCTATACAGATATTGCATTAACCAGGGTTTCCACAGACGTAGAACTAATATTTGTTTGTGTGTAGAGAACTAATAGGTTGTGTGCTTGTGTAGAGAGAGCATGAGACAGAGAGAGGGACAGAGACAGAGACAGAGAGTGTTTATTTTGAGAAATTGGTTCTCCCATTGAGGAGACCAACAAGCCCAAAATCTGCAAGGGAGATCAGCCAGCTGGAGACCAAGATGCAAAGAGTCATGAAACTGGAATCAGAAGAAAACCTGCAAGTGGAATTCACTCTATGTACATGTAGTCCAAATTTCCTCCTCTTATCAGGACACCAGTCATATTAATTATCACATCATCTTAACTTAAGTACCTCTTTAGAGATATTTCTTTATACCGTCATATTATTAAAATACTGGAAATTAGGACTTTGACATAAAGATATTGAGGGAACTTAGCTCATAACAGATAGATAGATAAATGTGGATGGATACTTTCAAACATAGATGTAAATGTGGATCTATGAAGAGCTATAAACTGAAATTTAATTTTATACTTTTATACTTATATAAATATATATTGAGATATATTTAAAAGTCATCTCAAAGAGATGGAAAAAATTCTTAAATATTAACATATTTAAGTGCAGAAATGCTATGTTTTTAGAATTTGAGAGTATTCAGCATGGCTTGCCTTTAGATTATAGAATTCAAAACTAGGAAATCTTAATGTAAATAAGATGGCTGTATGTCAGAGTTCTCCAGAAAAAGTCAATTTTTTGCATATAATCAAATATTCTGATTAATGAGAGCAAACAGATAAAAACATTTTCTATTAGAGCCCTAGCTGGTATAGTTCAGTGGATTGTGAGCAGACCTGCGATTCCTAGTCAGGGCACATGCCTTGGTCACAGGCCAGGTGCCTAGTAGTGGACATATGAGAAGCAATCACACAGTGATGTTTCTCTCCCTTTCTTTCCTCTTCCCTTCCCTTCTCTCTAAAAATAAATAAATAAAATATTTAAAATATATATTTTCTGTTTTAATTTTTGGGAGATACAATATTTAAAATCACTAGCTTCAGAAATGATTTTTATCTAATCACTAGTATAATTCACCTTTTCTGTACAAGCATGATAATTAGAATTGAATTTACTTGGTTGTTTGCAGATGTTTACTTGACTTGCATCACAAGTAAGATCTTGGATGGAAGAGAGAGATGAAAAGTGTGGAAAGAAGAATTGTTATATCACACTGGGCATTTCTCAGAAGAATCAATTTTGAAAAGACTACATATCATCCTTACATATCTGGCATCGATGAACTTAACCTTCCTTGAGCCCTTGTACTCTCATTGTGCATCTATATATAAATAGTATGAAGAGTGCTGTAATAAAGAATAAAATAATTAATGAAATAAAAGCATATATGAATATCCATATATGAATCAACACCAAATAAATGAGTTATCTTGTGCCATGTGTACCAGGCCAGTGAATGGTTTATGAGTTATCTCCATCAGTCTGTTGCCTGTGGCAATTCTCGTTCTTCTACGGGATCATGAAGAACCCATTCCAAGGACGCACAGGTCACAGGAGAGTGTAATGGGGCAAGGTTTATTCAGGTAGAGATCTGTCCTTGGGTTTCCTGATTCCCATTTCCCTTCATCCTGTCATGGAAAAAGGCCAATTGTATCTTCAGCAAGGTCAAAAATACAAGCCAGTGTCCAATGTTTCTGTTTTATATTAAAGCTTAGTCCTATGCAGTCCATGAGTCTGCCACAGGCCCATAAGGCCACTGGACCAACAAGGCTGTGTGTCTGAAGCAAGAGAGAATGTGTGAACAAATGGTGTGTAAGTCACTGGAAGAGAAATGAGACAGAGAGACAGAAAGAGAGGGTACTTCACCCCCTGGGATAATATTAGTTTGTGTTTGGCACAACCAGATGTTTCTTCAAAAGAACCAATCAACTTCCCAAGCTTTCTCAGGCTTTTGATAGGTCCACCCCCTAGCTAGATTGACAGGCCTCTATGGTACTGCACCACACCCCGAGCCCTGAAGCAGTCTGGTACCAGATGGGGAAAGAAGGTGAGTTAATCCCTTCCGCAGAGCAGTGCTATGATTCCCTGGGGTGTGAAGCTGTAGCTTCCTAGTAAAGCAAAAAGCTCTTGCTCCCAAGTTTATTAAGCTCAATGTCTAATTCCATTTGCTCTCTTTCTTATTAATAACTTGTTAACTACCTATGGTAATAAACCCTCAAAACAATCTTGCATACTAGAGAGAAAATAATTTGTCAGATATTGTTTTACTGAACAAATATTGGTTTTTGACTAGTTATTCATAATACATTCACTCAGTATATTAGGTCCTAGAGAATAATGATAAATATGACGTAAAAATTCAAAAATAATTTATTAGTAAAAATAGTAACTATAAAGACATAATATGATGGACATTATATCAATCATTTCATAGGAGAAAATGACAAGCTATTTATACATTTTGTGAAAGCTCCATTCTGAAGCAGGACATATTTGAAATTTCCATGTAGCTTCGTTAAGTTTCCCAGTGGGGGGAAAAAAATGTTTGTTAGGTATTTCAGAACCTAATCCTGACCTATAGGGAGAAAGTAGTCAGAAAAAAATCTAAGTTTTAGGAATTTTTGGAAAAATAGGTTTTTACTTGTCTGGGATTTTGTCTAAGGAAGATAATTCTGAAAGGAGTCAGAGTATTCCACATGTTATAGAAAGAAGGAGTTTTAGTAAATGTAGATTTAAATGGAGATCATGAATCAAGAATGGCCTACCCCTAAAGCTAAATCTATAGTAAAATCAAGAAAGTAAAATTGTTTCTTAGAGATCAGATTTCTTGTATTTTAAAGGTTAAAAAAAGTCTCTATCATATCCTGCTGTTCAAGAAAATGTCAAGGCAGATATCTTCCTGAAGAGAGGGATATTGTTGTGAATGAACTACAAAAATATTATAAGCTAGTGATGATTTATTTCACTGTCACAACACAATTCATAAAACTTAGTTGTTCTTTCTTCCCTCTTACAAGGAAGTCCAAGAAACTTTGTTCTGAAATGGCTATGTCAAGCAATGGGAGTAAGATAGTAGACCATTTACTGGAGAAAAGAAAATCAATAGCAAAAATAGATTCTTGATATTGAGGAGCTATCAGTAAAACTATACACTCCAAGTTTAAGTTGATTTATATATAACCTGAATGTGTATATCACTTACATATTATGATTAACTTCTTTTAATGATAATTTGGTTACGGATTTAGCAAGAATCTTGTTATGTACTCTTCTCTCAACAAAGCTGGAATAGGATAAGAAAAAAACCAGAACACTCCCCTACTTCTCTCTTCATTTGGGGTATTACCATGTCTTGGATTTTTCCTTTTTAAATGTAACTATCCAGCTGTTATCTTAATTAAGTCTGCCACAGGCAAGAATCTGGTTTTCCACACCTGTGGAGAAGATTGTCATGGCATTTAAATGACTTAATCAAGCTTTAGGAAATGGAACCTAGTGGGAACGTGAGTAATGATTTGTTCGACTCAGTGCCAAAGCTGTCAATTTCCAATTAAGAAATGTGTTTGTTCCTCAACAATGTAATACCACAAATTCTGTGTTTTGACACTGTTAATTCATCTTTCGCCACCTGATAGAAATAATTCAAATGGCTCTCAGTAATCTCTTCCATGATAGAGACTTATTGAAGTTAGGGACAGCTGGTTATCGGGTTTAAAACCAAACAAAATAAATTATTGTCAGCAATGGAAATATATGATAATAAAAAGAATAATTATTTTTGGTAATGTGCCAAACATAGTTGAATTGACTGCTATGGATGTCAGAGTATGTGGTTGTTATCATTCAATGCTCTCTTTGGTAGGGAATTCTGATATGGTTTATGTGGGAAGTATAGTGCTTAGTGATAAGAAAGCTTTGGCAATAGAAGATGAAGCATAAAATTCTTCTCCCAAAGAAGCACCAAGTTATTTATTATTTTCTATATATATATTGCTGTAGAAAGTTGGAGGGTTAGAGAAAATATGAGAATCGATGAATAATAAATAAGAAACATTTTCATTTATAATATTTACCCTCAAAGCAGTGTATCTATGCTCAGTTTAGTAATAAGTACCACTTGTTAATTACTACATAGTATTAAAGATGTTTTAAAATATGTAACCAAGAAAACATAGGGAGAATAATTAATATACCTGTGGATGTAAAATCATAAGTAATAGCTATTACTTATTAACTACAATCTATGTGTCAACAATTGGGATAGATTCATCTTCACATACATTTCATTTAATCATAATATCTATGTAAGTTAATTATTAATCTTATTTTTTTATCTACAAATGACAGAAGTGAAAGTAGAAACAATGAAGTGAGTTGACTAAAGTAAAAAAATTAGAAAGGGCAATGTTATAAAAAGAATCCTATCTCCTGATACCAATGTCCATGTGCATTTGTTTCAACTATCTAAGTTCCTTAAGGTGTTAATTTTCTTTCTTAACACACAACGATTAACTTGCAAAGAACATAGTATATATTTACAGTGGTACTATTATTTATTGCCACATAAACTCATCTTAAATTTTAATGGTTTAGGGTCCTGCAAATTATATTGAATTTGGTAGGGATGGTTCATCTCTGCTCCCCTTAGACTTGGCTGGTGCAGCTTGATTTCCTCTGGAAGACAGGATGCACTTTCCGCATAGCTCACTTGCTTTCCCAGGAAGTTGGTACTGGCTGTTTGCTGAGAGCTCAGCTGGAGCCATTGACTAAAAGCCTCAGTTATCTGCACTTAATGTCTTTGTGGAATAGCTTGATCTTCTCTACAACATCTCAGCAGTTAAGTTCTAGGAAAGAACATTGACGAGGATAAGCCCTAATGAGAGAGGATGGTAAGCTTCTTCCATTACACTTGCTAGTCCTCCATCCATCACAGTGAAGGACATGAACTAAGCCACTGTCAAAATGTGAAGTGTCCTCCCAAGAACTAGAAAATAGGGAGCTATAAATAATTCAGAAACTCCCCAAAATAGTCAATCAAGATATAATATTTAAAACTTTGATGTGGAAATGTGAGACCTATCTATATTTTCTTTATTTCTGGATGGACATTAAAAATGGCAAAAATATTTTTGCCTTTCACTACATGCAAAACAGGTATTTAATAATTATACTTAAAACACTCATGACATGGAGGAAACACAGCTATATCATGGCTGTGTTGTCTAAAAGTAATATTTAGAAATTGTGTGAAGAGGGTATGGGGATGAATGGTAATGGAAAAATACAATAAAATAATGTGCAAATGGATTAAAAGTAAAAAAAAATTATCTTTAACAAATTGTGTTATTATAATTTGTAAAACTTGGGAGATTCTATCCAGCAAAGAGCTTGAGTACCTTCAGTGATGATCTTTATGAATTAAGAGAAAAAATATCAAAAATAAAAGATAAAAATGTGTTAAAATTATCTTTAAATAAAAGTAATGAAAAGGAAAAATAGTAAGAAATATCAACTTATCAAAACCAAGTAAAATTGAGAATCCCAAACCTGACATTTTTGCCAAGTGCATTTGCAAGTGGGACGAACTTGAGCATAAGTTTCTTGGCCTTGAGGAACATAGGGGTAGTTGGTGACATCTCATGCCTTCCAAGATGAACGATCCAATGGAGGGCAGTCCATGAAAGGCCGGAAGCCAGTTTTCTAACCGGCCAGTGTGAGCATCAATCCCAACCCTCAAGAATTGAAAGAAAAGTCTCTTGGCAAATATTATCAAGGGAAAGTGTTGATAAAATACTACCTCATCAAGATTTCTTACTGAAATGTTTACAATGCAATATTTATAAGATTAGTTTACATCTAATTTTAATCATTCCCTGTGAAACCATAAAGTGTATTAGTTCCTAACTATTGAAAGTCATGAGGATGAATATGATAACAACTCTGGACTGCCTGAGTTCCATGAAGCAGAAGGAGTCTCCATAGAAATACAGTAACTAACATCAAATTAGTGAAACTATGTTAGAAACAAAAAAGAAAAGTAACAGTGACTCTTCATATACTTGTCTTTGTTAAAAAATATTTGGTTTTGGTAGAGCTTACTTTAGAACTTCCTTACAGTTCTACTAAACATAGTAACCCTTTTATTTAAAATATGAATTTTCAACATATAATATTCAATTCATTGAAGAAAAATGCCTCAAACATTTATTTTTATAAAAGAAATCCATATTATGGGACCTGAGGATACTATCTTCATTTATGGCTTTTTGCGTTTGTATGTGGTATTTTGGGGAAATGGTTTCATTTATTGGTTTATTTTTTATTATTTTTTTACTAAACCTTGGCTTTAATTATGTCTATTACCAGAAACCTCAAATATCAGTCTTAAGGAAAAGGGCATGCAGATGATGATGATGTTTATACTTATAATAACTTCAGTTAGTAAATAATGCACTAAAGGGAAATGTACTTTCCTAGCTGTTATTTCCTTCTATGAAATGTAACTTTTCCTAAGCCTAACAGGAGGCTCCAATGAGCTGCCTTTGGGAATATGTAAACAGAATTTAGTGGTAAATTTGGAAACGTGGGAGTAGGTTTGCATGCAGTCAGCATAGGTTCACATTCGCCCCCTCCATTCTCAGAGATTGTCTACACACAGCAGTGGTCTCTCAGTACAGTATGGCTAGGAAGGGGGGTATCTGCCAATTCTGGAGTTCACTTAGCTCACTCACTCGGTATTTACAGTAAGCTATGCTCTCCAGAAGTGGCATGTGGATTTAACTTACTATCTATTTACTTTATCAGTTATTCAGAAAAGAGGGATAGGGAAAGATTCTATTAATTAGAGGACTACTAGGAGACTGTAATAACATTAATAACATTAAGTGATATTTAAAGGTTGTTAAATTAGTGCTCATAGCTATAAGATTTCCTACTCTTAATAAAGTTTTTATGATTCTGTTACTGTTTTGGTTGATACAAGTGTTGATTTGTTCTTTTATAAAGCATGTGTATGTCCTAAGTCAGAAAATTGATCAGAAAAAATTTTAAATACTTGACATTTCTTCTGTCAACTACACACCACATTTAATATCTGTATCAACAAGTTCTTTGAAAATCAGCATAGCCTATTGAAAAAAGGGTCTTTGTGTTAGAGACATGTAAAAACTCTTACTATATATTTAATTTCTTAATGATTTGCATCAATTACTTTAACTTTATTTCCCCATATTTCCTCATGTGTGAAAAGGGAATAATAATTCTTAACTAATAATTATGCCAAGGGCTGAAGATACAGGACCAAATAGATAGATAATTCGTAGGTAATTCAGAATATGGCATACAGGAAGTGCACTGTGTCTAAGGCAGACAGGAAGAGGCTTCCTGACAGGAAGTAGAAATACATGTGAACAGAAGGAGACACAAATCATCAGATGTCTAAGCTTCTTCCACTTTAACAATAGAAACATGATTCAGTGACCATAATGCAATTAATTAAAGGACTTCAAATTAAAGAACTCACATGATACTTAGTATATTTTTCTGGTAAAGATGCAAATGATTTCTTTCTGTTGAAAAAGATAAAGCCTTAACTTTGTTGCCCCATGAAATATTAACCAGCTTGCATCCAAAAAAGCAATCTTAACAGTTTTTATTAAATTGCTGATTAATACATAGCTCCCCAGATGCTGTAGTACACATTCTTTGATTTGGGAAATAAAGTGTAAAGAGAAAATTTCCATCTAATATATTCCAAAGGACAGAGCAGGGCAACCACATATTCTAAAAACAAACCTTCACTCTATAAAACTACATTAAACTTTATTTGAGACAAATTGATTTAATTTGTGAAAAGAACAAAGGAGAGAACTGATGAAATCAAAAAGATTAAATGTTAATTCACTCGATACTTAAAAGGAAATTCTAAGCACCGCAATTCTCCAGTGGTCTTATTAACACCACTTCAGGCCAAATACTATATACATGTATCATCAAAGAATTTACAAGCATATTCAGTTTTGTCTGGTTTATCAGCCACATTTCCCACTGAATAATCATTTTTTAAATTACTCATATGAATTGGTTGCAAGTTAAAGTTTATTAGTGTTTTATTCCAATTAGTGTCCTGATTATTGCTATGTTGATTGCCGATGGCATATCTGCTCTGAGAAATGGTATATAGCTTAAGGTTTTATATAAAACTGGTGATGTCACTTTCTGCACTGTCTTGTTTGAATTATTATAATTATTTAACTTATCATAGTTCACACCCATGTAAATAAACAACCAGTTTTATAATGTTTGTTAAGAAAAAAGACACTCAACAATCCCTGTTCATTTTCTTTCCTCATTTTCTCTTTCTTAGTTTAGTATTTTCAAATAGGTTAGTTGAATCTTTGTGGTTTATTTTCCTGTCTCCAGGGAATGTGCTTGATTGATCTTTCAACCATTTTCTATTGACTTCCCACCATAAACACTGAAGACTAAACCATCTTTCCCTCACCAAGCCCTAACACATGGACACCCATTTCCCACCTACCATCTTCCAAAAATAAATATATCATTATATTGGTAAGGTCTATATTGACTGTTTACATTATTATTAAATAAGTGAATTTTATTCACAAACAAATCACATAGTAGACATGCTTACTTATTTATAACTGCATACTCTTTATTTTATTTGGAGTTCATATATGCCTTACAGTTACATTGGCTTAATTTGCTATTTATCAATAATTCACACATAAGGTTGTCGTATTGGGGTTTTTTTGTTTGTTTTGTTTTGTTTTTATTGCCAGAAGCTAAATCTTCTCTTTAGGTATCCATTTGCTTCAGTTTACTAATGACATTCTTTTTAAAGAATTCTTTCTTCAGTCCGGCTTGGTTTTCCTCTAGAGTTAGTGTTTGTGGGCACATGTAGAGGTCACCAGTCTCTCTTCCTGAAGACAAGGTGTGCCTCTTTCCTGCTGAGGTTTTTGTTTCTTTCATCAAGTACCATCTTCTCAATATAGTCCCTCTTCCTGAGAATGGATGGCAGGAGTCACAAATCTTTTATATATTTCATGTCTGAAAATATTTTTTATTTTGTTCAGATATGTGATTAATAGTTTTGATGGATGTAACATTTAGGTAGAAATAATTTCTCTTCAAAATGTTAAACACCTTACTCTACTATCTTTATTATCTTTTAGCTTTCTGTTTTGCTGTTCATAAATATGAAGTCATTATGATTCATAATGTTCTCATACGATCCATTGTTGATCCCTCTGTGCTTTTTCTCCCTAGTATTCTGAAACTTCTCCACATCTTGCTTTAGTAGAAGTTTGCGTTTATGCACTGTGCAAAAGCTTCAGTGGACTGTATACATTTGGAAAAAAATCCTTTAGTCCTAATGACTTTTCATTGATTTATTGACTATGTACCCTTTTTTATTTTGGGAAACAACCTATATGTTATTTATGTTCAATCTGTGTGGTTGATGCTTAGTTTTCTTATTCCATTACTCATATGCTTGACCTTCTACATTCAAAAATTAACTTCATATTCAAACATTAAAGTAAGTTTTAATTTTTTAAAAAATTTTATTGTTATGTTTTTAATTTCCATTAAGTTTTTCTCTGAATGTCTTTTTATGGTCTCCCCCGTTTTTATCACAGGATTAATGTCTTTGCTAAACTAAGATCCAGATAACATTTTACAAATACATAAATTTGGGGGGATTCTCTATTTCTTATTATCTTTTAAGTTTAGTCTTTTGTGTCAGGTTTGATAATTTTTTGAAGTAAACTATTTATTTATTTAAGTGTATTTTATTGATTATACTATTACAGTTTTCCCAATTTTTTTCTCCCTTTTATCTGCTCTCCACCCTGCATGCACCCTTCCATCCTCCAGCATCCCCCCCTTTAGTCATGTCCAGGTGTTGTACATGTAAGTTCTTTGGCTTCTTCATTTCCTTTACTGCTCTTAACTTCCCCCACCTGTTTCATGCTGACCAATTATGCTTCTTATTCCCTGTCCTTTCTCCACCGTTCTTCCCCTCCCCACTGAAAATCTTCCAAGTGATTTCTGTTTCATTCTGTTCCTGTTCTACCTGTTTACTTAGCTTTTGTTTTTGTTTTTTAGGTTCAGTTGTTGATAGTTATGAGCTTGTTGCCATTTTACTGTTCATAGTTTTTTATATTCTTCTATTTATTAGATAAGGCCCTTTAACATTTCATATAATAAAGGCTTGGTGATGATGAGGAAATAGATAACCTATCTGATGCAGAATTCAAAACACTGGTGATCAGAATGATCGCAGAACTGATTAAGCTTGGTTGCAAAATGAAGGAAGAAATGAAGACTACCCAAAGAAGTCAAGCTAAATATGTAGGTTTGATCATTTTTCTAATTGACATTTCCTCTCGGGTTGTTCAGTTTTCCAGAAACTACTTCTAGAGAGTATTTGTTGATGACAGACCACGGAAAGAAGTTGGAGATGTGCTATAAGCACACCTTGCATGCATAATTATGATTTCTGCACTTGGTATACAACCTCTGCTTATAACAGTGTCTGAAGTTTCCCCAATTAACAGGCCTTTTGTCATCTGCAGAGAATAAATTGGCATTCTATGGCTAGTTTGAGGGACTGTCCATCATCTGACTGAAAGCAGTAGAAGGATTCCAGAAATCTTATTTTTTAATGAATTTCAAATGACTGTTCCAATTCTGTGACACCAGTCTTATTAATACTTGCAGAAATATCAGATGCTGTCAATTTATGAAGAATTAATGTATTATGTGTTATAAAGTTAATAATTCTCTATCACTACCACCAATTTAAATTTTTTTATGGTCTACTAGTTTAGTTAACACTCATTCATTAGCTTCCCATTGTTCAATATTTGATTGTTACTCTTTTTTTTTCTTCGCCTGTGAGGGTTTTTTCTTAAAGAATAATCTTAATTCTACTCTTGAAAGCATATAGTTTTGAAGATACATGGAAAGATTATGCGGTGTAGTCAAGTTTTCTTTAAGAAAGCTAATATAAAAGCATAAATAAATTTTTAAATAGATATGGGATCTTGGAAGCAGCCTACGGATTTCAGATGCTCTATAGCTGAATGTCAACTAAATTCACGGTAATTCTATTTCTGATCCTAGTGTTAGTATGTTTTTTGGGGGGAGAGACAGACATAGAAAGTAGACATTTCTTTTCAATTTGCCGTCAATACTCAAAAGTCTGATTTGCATCACTTCAAAAGTGCACTCTTTCCTTGTGATACATTTCATGGTAATTCAATTTAAATTTTCTTCATCACAGCAATATAAACTAGAACACCATGTTTTGTAAAGGCCTAGAATATTTATGCAGTGGTATATCTTTTATGCTATACTATTTTACTTTTCATATATGCAAACTAAAATACGGTAAAACTGTTTCACATATCGGTAAATGTTAACTGCATAAAAATGAACTTGTTTTACATAGAAATTACATTCCTATACAGAATTTAATACATGTGGGTTAAAATGTGCAAGGGATTTGTAGAAAAATGTGTTTGTTCATCAAAAAGACATTTAAATCTTGGTGTCTTCCTTTATTATAGTTTATTTATAGTTTTGGAGATTATATTTTAAGTTCAAATTGTTCTGAGTATCAAATAAATAGCACTAAAGAAAACAGTGTTTCTTCCTCTTATGTCAATTACAGTTTATCTAAAGAAAATCGATAAGAATAAATAAGCAAAATATATGGCAGATGCTTATGAGTGCTACAGGAGAAACATGAATGTGGGTAAATAAAAACCTTAAACAAAGAAGCAATTTTTAAAAGGAAGATATATGTCATGTCTTGCAGACCATATTATGAATTTTGCTTTTGAGAAAGGAGGCTAGCTATTTAAGATTTGATAGCTGCTTAAATGTGGAAATTGAGATTTTTCATCAAGGATGGCCACAAGATTTTTTAAAGAGTTTTTACAAAGTAATGGGAGAAAGACAGAGCCTATGTGTACACATGAGAAAATAAATGAAAGTAATTAGAAAAAATGATTAAAGTACATGGTAGATATAAAATGACTACTGAAGAGCCTAGAATTACAATAAGAGTACAAAAATTATACTTATTATGTAAATGAAAATGCACATAAACATGAAAGTGAATCTGGTCTACTGTTATACTGAGCAGCATCCCAAAAAAGAAAGTAACAATTTTAAAGAAGCATCATATCTGTAATGTTGAAATAAATGACAAAATAAGTCTCTAGAAAAAGAGCCATCCTAGATTCACCTACATGTTTCATTTTTTATCTTTATTTAAAATTTAGAAATTCTAATTTCAAAAGCTTTGTTCCTTTATTAAAACAACATTATTTATTTATTGTTAACATTTAAAAATATTTTATTTATTATTTATTTTTAGGGGGGGAAGGGAGGGAGAAAGAGAGGGAAACATCAATGTGTGGTTGCTTCTCATGCGCCCCCTACTGGGGACCTGGCCTGCAACATAGGTGTGTGGCCTGAGTGGGAATCAAACCAGCCACCCTTTGTTTCACAGGCTGGCACTCAATCCACTGAGCCACACCAACCAGGGCATCGAACTATTTTTAAAAATTCATGAGGAGGTAAGTTTCCCAAGCTCATTTAGAAAGTCGGCATTATCTTAGTTTCGAAACCAGATAAAGACAGCACAAAGAAGAAAATTATAGGCCAGTGTCACTGATGAACATAAATGCTAAAATCCTCAACAAAATAATAGCAAAACAAACACAATAATTAATCAAAAAGATCATATGTTCTGATTAAGTGTGATCTTATGATCACATGATCATATCAGTAGATGCAGAAAAGGCATTTGATACAATCCAGTACCTTTTTATAATAAAAACTCTCACCAGAGTGAGAAAATAGGAAACATACCCAAACATAATAAAGGCCATATATAACAAACCCAAACCCACTGCAAGCATCATATTTGATGGGCAAACACCATAAGTGTTTTTCTTAAGGTTGGCAATAAGACAGCGATGTTTGCTTTAAACTTCCTTATTTAACATAGTACTGGAAGTCCTAGCCTCAGCAGTCAGAAAACAGGAAGAAATAAAAGGCATCCAAATTGGAAAGGAAGTAGTAAAACTATCCTTATTTGCAGATGACAAATATTGTACATAGAGAATCCTAGAGATTTCACCAAAAAATTACTAGAACTGTAAGTGAATTCAGCAAAGTAGCATGATACAAAATTAATATCCATAAATCAGTTGTGTTTTTACCCCAAAAATGAACTAACAGAAAAGAAAATTAAGAAAACAATCCCATTCATAATTGCTTCAAAAAGAGTAAATTACACAGGAATAAACCAAAGAATGTAAAAGACCTGTACTCTGAAATTAATAAAACACTAAGGAAAGAAATTGAAGAAGGTACAAGTAAGTGGAAGCATATACCGAGTTCATGAATGGAAAGAATTAACATTATTAAAATGTTCATACTACACAAAACAATGTTTAGGTCAATGCAGTTCTTCTTAAGATTCCAATAGTGTTTTTGCAGAACTAGAAAAAAATTTTCAAAAATTTGTATGGAACCACAAAAGTCCCCCCATAACAACAACCATCCTGAGAAAGAAGAACAAATTGGGGGAATCATACTACCTAATATCAAACTGTACTACAAGGCCATAGTAATCAAAATAGCATGGTACTGGCACAAAAACAGACACACAGATCAAAGGAGGAGAACAGAAATCCCAGAAATAAGCTCACACCTTTATAGCCAATATTTAATGGTGGAAGCAAGCACATAGAATGGGCTAAAGATAGTTCATTCAATAAATGGTGTTGGGAGAATTGAACAGATATGTGCAAGAAAATGAAACCAGACCATCATCTTTTTATACCAAACACAAGAATAAATTCAAAATGGATCAAAGACTTAAGTATTAGACCTGAAACCATAAAAATCATAGAAGAAAGTATTGGCAGTGAAACCTTGGACATTGGTTGTGTCAACATTTTAACAGCTATATCTCCCCAGACAATGGAAACAAAAGAAAAAATAAACACATGGGACTAGATCAAACTGAAATGTTTTTTTCACAGCAAATGAAAACATTAACAAAATAAAACAACCCACAGAATGAAAGAACATATTCTCTGATACACCTGATAAGGGGTTAATATATGAAATTTATAAAGAACTTATAAAACCCAACACCAAAAATAATCAGCAACCCAATTTTAAAAATGGGCAAAAAACCTAGGCACTTCTCTAAATAGGACATACAGATGGACAATATGAAAAGATGCTCAACCTCACTAATCATCAGAGAGATGCAAATTAAACCCACAATGAGATACCATCTCATACCTGTCAGAGTGGCCATGATCAGTAAATCAACAAACAATAAGTGCTCGTGAGGATGTGGAGAAAAGGGAACCTTTTTGCACTGTGGGTGGGAATGCAATCTAGTGCAGCTATGTGGAAGGCAGTAGGGAGTTACCTCAGAAAATTAAAAATGAATTTGGCTTTTAACCCAGCAATTCCACCTCTGGGAATATATCTGATGAAATACACAAAACTAATTGGAAGAACATAAGAACCTCTATGTTTATTGCAGCATTATTTACAATCACCAAGACAGGGAAGCATCGCTGTCCATCAGTAGATGAGTGCATAAAATAACTACGGGGCATTTACACAGTTGAACACTATTCAGCCATTAAAAAAAGAAAGAAAATTTTACCCTTTGTGACAGTATTGATGGACCTGGAGAACATTATGCTAAGTGATATAAGCCAGTCAGAGAGAGACAAATGCCATATGATTTCACTTATAAGTGGAATCTAATGAATAAACTGAACTCATAAGCAAATAGACACAGGCTCATAGATAGAGAGCAGGATGAAAACTAAGGTGGGGTGAGTTTAGGGGTGGAGGGATTGAGCAAAAAGGAAAAGGCACTCATGGTCATGGACAACAGTGTGATGGTTGTGGGGGTGTGGGCTTGTAAGAGGACTAAATCCTAATGGAAAAAAATTTAAAAACTAAATTGAGAAAATATTTACTAGGGGAATGTAAATAACTACTTTTAATGAGTGCAATAAAATACAATATTTGAATACACATATGCATTTTCATAAAACACAAATAATCATTCAGAAAGTTTTATATTAATATATCTGTTGAGCAAAATTGTTTAAACAGTTACTATGGGCTTATTCAGTGAAAAATTTTGTTGTTGTAAGGGAGATGAATTGTGAATAGGTATAGTATAAATACATATTTTCATCAAAGGAAAATAGCAGAAATAAGTTCTTTGTTATACCATGTAAAATTGGGAAAAATAGTAAGTTAGTTTAATGCAAAATGCATTAAATATTAATACTTAAGTGGTTATTATTATGCACTTATTATGCAGATATTATCATTATGTTTATTGACTAATTAAGTATTTCTTATTTATACTTACTGAATCCACTTGGAGTCATAAATCTACACCTTCATCACTAAAATAATTAATATCCTCAAAGTACTTTCAAAAGGACAGAGAAATGAACTTAATAATGTGTGGGGGTTTTTTTGTATGCCAAAATTTCTATCAGATTAAAAAAGAAATAAGATAGTTTGTGATTGTTTTAAAAAATAAGCAGATTTGAGTAAGTGTGATACAGCAAAGAATTGTGAAAAACAGTTTCTAGGAGGAAATGTTTGTGTATTTTCTTGTGTATGTGTGTTTACATTGAAAATGATATTATTTATTTACAGAGTTTCACTGCAATATAGAAAAAAGGAATTAATTGAAACTATCTCTTTCAGAACACGTACTTATTTCCCCCTCTCTTCTTCATATAATGCTTGTCATTGCCATCTCCTTGGCTAAAGGAACTCCTTAGTTTTAGACTCATTATTTACCCCAAAATTGAAGTCTTCCGAAAGGAGCAGTTGGAAAATACAATCATTCATATTGGTAGATATTACTAACTTTTCATTATGGAAACCATATACTTGTCTCTAGGAAATAAGACAGTCAAAAATCATTAAATTCTACTCATATGTGTATATAGATTTTTGGCATGTTATTTATATTTATTATTTATTTCTCTGCCATACATGAGGTCTGTCCAGAAGGTATCTAGCTATGTACTATGAAAATAGAGACATTTATTGAAGTAGATATAAGAAACAAAAACAGTGTACACAGGACAATGGTGCCTCAGTCCCCATCAAAGTAGGCACCTTGGGACCTCACACAGTTCTTCCAATAGCCATCAGTTGTCTTGTCGTATTTTCCTGAATCTCATCAATGGTCTGAAATACCTTCCCTTTCAAAGGTGGTTTTCATGTTGGAAAGAGCCAGAAGTTTCAGGGTGCCAAATCTGAGCTGTAGTGGGACAAAGTCACCTGGGTGATTTGATGTTTCATCAAAAACGCTCACAAGACCTGATGCATGTGTGGGCACATTGTTGTAATGAAGCTACCAGTCACCAGCTGCCCATAGCTGCAGATTTCTGAATCATCAGAAAAGCTTCCATAGAGGAAGGTTCAACCTTCATGCAAAATTTGATGCAGATTCACTGCTCGACTCATTCAGTAATTTGAGTGTGACAGCCACAAAGTATACACACTCATTCAACAATATCTACCACCCCCACTGACTAGTATAATGAAGTCATCATTGTTCACTCATGGGCATTCCAGTGCACCCTCCTAGGCTGCCAGATTACATTAATGTCATGCAAACCATTCTCTTTATATTAACAATGGCTGTACTTTTTCCAGACAGACCTCATATAACATACTAAATACAAATACAAATCAGAATTCAAAGTGACAAAAAAGACAGGCTATATTTTTGGTTATGCTTAGATATTTGTATTATATATAATTATTTGAAGATATATTCTATTTACATTGACACACTGGCATTTAAGTTTTTCAGATAATTGTGCTGGCAAAATGGAGTGAATTTTCAAAGTAAGATAGGTTGAGTATTATTCTGTAATCTAATATTTCATTATATCTTCAAACATTTTCTGCACATAAATATGCATCTATTATAATCAGATGTTGACTTCACATTGATTAAGCATTTAAATTAAAATCATTTCAAACTCTATGTCTCACGTAGAATATATTCTTTTAATGTTTGGGCTGCTGAATCTAATTTATGGTATAACTTGTATTTCTGTATAATATGTTGGTTAAATTTACAATACAAGACTTATATGTAAAATTATTTTGCTTCTATTTTAGCACACAATTACACCAGATTTAAATACTTTATAGACACATATGCAAATATTTAAATATTTGTGAATATATAATCACTAAAAGGTACTTTCCTATATTTAAGTTTCCAAAAGGTTACAAGTCTTAAAAAAGTTAAATATTATCTATTTAAATCAAGAATATTTTTGGTAAAGATACAACAATAATGAAAGTCTGTGAAACCACCTTTTCTGCAACACACCCCAAATTTTTAAAAAATATATTCAAGGACATAGAGATTTAGAATAGCAACAACCTCATACCAAGTAAACAAATGCTATATTTTAGACATAGAATTATTTGAACAAATTGAGATGTCATATGGAAAGTTTATTATTATATTACTTTTCATGTTTAACATGATGTAGAATTTAAAGAAGAGTTTTGAAAGTTTCTATTATTTGCAAGTTGGAAATATTTTGACATATTTTCTGGTCCTGCCAGGTGACACACAAAGTCAGAAAAGTAAAAAGAATACAGAACAATAAAATTTAGCCCTTTATAACATTTGCATTTTAGGAAAGAAATGCAATCAAGATAAAGAGCAAAAAGAGCCAAACAGAAACGCACACATGTTACTGCTTCATGATCATAAACCTGGGTAGGACTGTCTGCAAAAAGAAAAGAGATTAATAGGCCAAGGAGGCAAATCAACCTACAGAGAAGATACATGCTAACATTTGATAGTTGGCCAGAAAAACAGGATAATGGAGAAAGCAGAATTGCATACTTTAAAAGGAGATATTCTGGATTTTTAAAAATTCTTTATACTTTCAAGGAAACTGAAGCAACTACTGGGATGATCCCAGAAGGAACAGGGCTTCCCGTTGTGTTCTAGATTTAGAAAGTGACAGAGCACCTTGAACATGACTCAGTCCCGTTGCAAATGCCAAAGCCGGGAAAAAAAAACCTAACTGTGAATTGTCTCAAATGCTGGAAATTATACCGAGTTTTCACTGTGTGTAACAAAAAGAGTAAGTTTGGAGAAAGCATTTTTAAAAATAACTGTAAATTTGGCTAAATCTGAAATGATTAACAATAGGTGAAACCTGTGAAATGCCATTAATATGTTTATGACTTTCAACTTATATGTTAATATTAATGTAAATATGTTCAGAAATGTAGTATCTATACAAGATATAGATTAACACCTTATATTAGTAAAGATAGACTGTCACAAAAATTCCTTGATGTGATCTAGAGCCCATTGCAATTTTATGCTATAAATGCAGTAAGAGCTCTTGTACTCACAGTAAAGAGAACAGTCACATATAAGGTTCTTGAATCCTATACCTCTTTTTAATTATTTTACATATAAAAATTTTTGTTTAGTTTCCTATAACTTTCTTATCAGCTCAGAGAACAAATTTAAACCTTAATATTTAACGAAGTGAATTAATTTTGGTTCAAAATGAAACTAATAATTTTTAAATAAAAACTCCACCCTATGGATCCAAAAATTGTGGTACATATACACAATGGAATTCTATGCAGCAGAGAGAAAGAAGGAGCTACTACCCTTTGCAACAACATGGATGGAACTGGAAAGCATTATGCTGAGTGAAATAGGACAGGTGTTGAAAGACAAATACCATATGATCTCACCTTTAACAGGAAGCTAAACAACAAAACAAAGAAGCGAGCAGAAAAAAAAAAAAAACAAAGACACTGAAATAGAGAACAAGGGGACAGTGACCAGAGGGGAGAGGGAAGGGAATTTAAGGGGGACAAAGGGGAGGGCTTTGGAGGAACAAACATGAAGGACACAGGAACAAGAACTAAGGGGGGTGGAAATGGGAGGGAGGTGGGGAGCAAGGGGTGGGGGAGGCTGGGATGGGAGAAATAGACAAAAAAACTGTACTTGAAAAATAACTAAATTAAAAAAAACCTCCACCATAAACAAATTATACTTTATTTAAATATAGTGTACTCTTAGATTTGTCCTATTAGTATTTTATTTTCTTACTATGAAACTAGAAATACATATAATGAAAAACATGAATGATGAGAAAAGGAGATAGGCAGAGTTAATTGAGGAATTGAGGATAAAATAAATAATGTACCTGTAGGTTGAATCACTATTAAAAAAATTCTTCAAAAAAATGATCATGAGTCAAGTGTATTTAAGTTTTATCGAATATCAAATATATTGCATTCAAGTAAAGGAAATAAGCTTTCCTTAGCAATTTTAGTCGTCAGGAGACAAAAGAAAATCTTTTTCTTGGATCAAATACACAGCTACTAGAAATAGTAAGTGAATTTAACAAACTTGTATTATTCAGTTTAATAACAAAAATAATTTAATTTTTATATTGTAGCTACAGAAAATTGAATATGTAAATGTGTTCTAAGAAGATTCACAATGACAGTAGCTTTGAGGTAGAAAAAACTATTGTCCCCAAAATATTATAGGTCAACAATCCAGCTTTCACAGGTGAAGTTACATTTGGCTACATTTGACCCATACAACTATTTTAGGTGGTTTTATATCTGAGTAGGATACCAAGACATCCATATCTGACAAGGCTAATTATGACACTGATTTCTCTAGAACAGAGTAAGTCATTGTACTGGTTCATGATTATACTTCCTAACTAGGATGACATCATTTCAAATTAAACAAGTTATCAGCTTTGCCTCATTGCTCTTGACTGTAATAGTTCTGAAATCAAAATCCTGGGGACTCCAGCTGCCAAATTTTAACAGATTTCATGGAATCAGGTAGCATGGACACCCTCACAAAACCATTGCCATTTTTCCACATCCAACTCATCTAAGGTTGCTAGCTAATGTCTCACAATATTGTTGTGCAGATCTCAGGTCTTGGCACAATTCTGCTCTCAGCATATAGCTCATGGATGTCTGTGATTTCTAGATAAAGAAATAATAAAAGCTGGGACATGTGTTGGAAAATCCAGGTTTAAACATCTCCTGGAGTGGGCGCCATTTGTCATGCTTTTGGTCAAGTAACAGAAAAGCAAATATAACTAGCATGTTTTATAATAAGGCAAATTTATTGTATCAATTAACAAAAAGACTGTGAAAGGGAAACGTTAGGGTACTTATGTAAGGAACTCAACAATATCACCAAGGAACGGATCCTGCCAACTCTTCCCCTCTGCCACCCGCAGCCCTGCTGCTCTGGTTCCCGGGCTCAGCCCCTCACATTTAAAAAGTGGAGAAAGCCATTTCAAAAGTTCAGTCTCACACAATAATATCTAAAACCATAGGAGAAAAGAACATGCTCCTTCCGTATGTCCTGTTTTCAGAGAAAATGAAAGTTATTTTGAAGTTGATCACACCCCAAAAGACTATTTCAACTATTAACAATTCCTGTCAAAAATCCACAGAGATATGCAAAACGCCTGTGGGTTATTCATAATATGAGAGCATAAGAGGTATGTATGTAATATACTTTTAAATTAGAATAATAGTATTTTTCAACCACTGAGATATTTTTAAATATGAAAAGATTGAATGTACTCAAAACAATATTTTAAGCCTTTTGTTACATTGACAAGAGCCAAGAAATTCATTCTTTAGAGTTGACATTTCTAACTCCTGTTGTGAATTCTTGTTTCACAATGGTATTTTAAAAGGATGTCACTTTTAAGTTATCCTTTGTTGATTTAATTCTAACCTTCAGACACTTCTTTTTTATATTTGTTTCTCTCTCTTTTTGCACAACGCTTTATGTTGCTGTAGGTAACATGTTTTGTGCATCCAAAATATAAAAAGTTGAATCATTTATTTTAAATATGTAATCTCTCAAAATTAGATTCTGTATATTTGTTTTAGGTAAGCTTATATAACATTGAATTTCATATTCAGTTATATTATTTAATTTTATGAATCACATTGTCTGGCTAAAATCTAAGTAACCGTTTCAATTGAGCATTCCCTAGTGTAAAATTTAAATGGTCAGTTCTATCTACCAAATCACAGCTCATTCTCTCAAAATCTAAGTAGTACTTAAACTAGAGATTTTTAATGATATTAATATACATTATTTAAGAAGAATTGAGGAACATTATAAAATACTAATAGGTAATAGGTAATAAGAATGCACATTATATGCTTAGAATACAACACATGTCCTACTGGCCATATGTATCACCTCAAATAATTTTCAAAAATATTCATGCAATGAGTTCTGATTTTATGCACCTTGCGTGAGGTGGTTGTCATGGGTGTCTTCAGAGTCCTCCAGGTGGGTCCCTTCACCAATGTCCTGCAGGGATGCTCCAAGGCAGCTGCTGTGCTGTAATACGCTCCTCCAGTGGGTGCTGTGTGTCAGACAGAACTACCTGTAAACCAGGGTCGTCTTTCCCCTCAGTCTTCAGGTCATAGGGAATTCTTAATGAATCTATCAGTACAGGCTTGAGCCTGACCTGCCAGTTTGAATCCCTGGGCTCATTGTCTTTCTCCACTTTCTCGAGTTCAGTTAGGGGCAGTCAGTCAATCTCATTACACTCATTATTTTGACAAAAATGTTCGAAGTTATCAAATACATAATTCTCCAGAATTTTAACTCGTACAAGTATTTGGGTACGAGTATCCAATGGCGATATTTTATGTGACTCTATTTTTACATTTTGTCATAGGCACATTATGTAATGGGAAAGTACTCTCATTCCCACTGAACTTAGAACAATCAGGATGTTTAAACAGAATCCAATGAGAAAACCAGTTCTGTTTCTCATAAAACAAACAAAAAAATCAGAAAACTCATCAGTAGGATTCTGTTCCCCTAAAATTATTCTCAGTACCAAACTCTGTATCAATCTACGTTTTCCAGAGAACCAGAGGAGTAAAAGATATACTCATATACTAATGTATTTATTGCAAGACATTGGCTTACACAATTGTGGGAGCTAGGTAAGCAAGTCCAAAATTCATAGGGCAGGCCATTAAGGAGGACATGCTAGAATACTTGGGCATAGGCTGAAACTGCTACTTACGGGCAGAATTTGTTCTTTTTTAAAGATGTCTCAACTCAGTTTTTAGAACTTTCAACTGATTAAATTAGGTTCATAGCATTATCTAGGATAATATTTCTTGCTTAAACTGATTTTGATTAACTGACTGTGAAGTTTAATCACATCTAAAATATACCTATACAGAAAGATGAAGTTAGTGTCTGAGTAACTGGGAATTGTAACCTAGACAAGATGATTCATCAAAATGAACATTTCAAAAGATAATCGCATGTAGCTTATAGACAGTAATCAGAAAAAAATTACTTTTTCTGCTAAAAATTATGAACATTATTCTGTAAAACTTTAAGAGACACTGGAAAATTTTAGGCAAGAAAATTGTCACGACTTGAGTTTATTCTATGTTGATAACCCTGGGCTCATTACAATTAAAGAAATGAAGACTTCTTTAAGAAAAGAACTTATTATAAAAATATGAGAGTCACCAGAAGTCACAGGAGGTGTATCATGGGAGTGAGTAATATCAATCATTAATTAGTTCATGTAAGTAAGATGAAATTAAGAGCTTAAAATGAACTCAAAATCATATTAGAAATTAATAATTCTAAAGATGAAAAGTCCACTCTTGCTCACAGGACCTCACAGTGAGGAAGCACCAAACATATGCAGGGACTACAGGTGCCCGCACCTGAATGTGAAGGAATGGACTTATGCTTGGAGTAATGCAGGGGAAGAGGAGGGATGCCTGAGAACAAGGACAGAAAAAGTTTCAGAAGCAAGTCTAGCGCATTGAAAAAGATAAGAGGGCTTGAGGCAAGAACACTTTTTTTAACAAAACAGACAAAGTCAACAAAATCAAAATTCAATATTTAGCTTGAATGCTCAAAGAAAAGTAGAAAATAGACACGCAAGTCCAGGAAGCACAGAGAGTTTCAAACGAGATGCATGTAAAGAGGCCCTCTGCAAGACACATTGTAATTAAAATGCCAAAGGTTAGAGATAAAGAGAATCCTAAAAGAAGCAGGAGAAAAACAGATAATCACCTATGAAAAGATTCCCATAGGACTGTCAGCTGATTTCTCAAAAGAAACTTTGCAGGCTGGAAAGGATTGGCAAGAAATATTCAAAGTCGTGAAAAGCAGGGACCTATAGCTAACATTGCTCTGACCAGCACAGATATCATTTAAAATTAAAGGGCAGATAAAGAGCTTCCCAGACAAGAAAAAGCTAAAAGCGTTCATCATCACCAAATTATTATTGTATGAAGTGTTAAAGGGGCTTATTTAAGAAAAGAAGATCAAAACTATAAATAATAAAATGGCAATATTTTCCAAAAAATGAATCTAAAAAACTAAACAAACAGGAACAGAGACAGAATATGGATATAGAGAGCATTTTCATGTTTGCCAGATGAGAGAGGGGTGTAGGGAAATGGATAAAAAGTTGAGAGGGTTAAGAAGAACAGATAGGTAGTCACAGAATAGCCATGAGGATATAAAGTACAGTATAGGAAATGATGTAACCAAAGATCTTACACACATGGCCCTTGGACATGAACAATGTTGTGAACATTACCCGAGAGAGCAGAGGTATGCGGAGCAGAGGAGGGCAAGGGGGGAAAATCAGGACAACTGTACCAGCATAATCAGTAAAATATAATAATAAAAGAAAACTTATAGAGAAACTAAGGGCATTTTCAAGAATAAATTAATGGACCACAAGTTAAATAGTGCAGTGAGGTCAAGTGAGACAAGTAGAAAGGATTCATTATGTTTTGAAACTAAGAAATAATTTGTAAACTGGGGAAAATGCAGTTTTATTAAAATGTAGAGGATAGAAGCTCTGTTATATAGTAGGTCAAGGAGTTAATGGGAGGTCAGAAAAATGAAAATAATATTTGCAGACTTGGCACTGAAATAAACCATATTATATTGTGAGAGGAGAAAACACATAGGATGTTTTGTCTTGTTTATGGGTGGTAATTTAGCATATTTTAAGGTAGAAATAAGTAATCCTGTGGTTTGGAAGATTAAAGGAGCAAAGCAGGACACAGCTTCTTGAACATAAATTCCAAAAGGATAAAGACTTTCAGTTTGTTTGGTTTACTGCTGAATGAATGAATGAATTAAACAAATACATAAAAGTTAGGAAGGAAAAAGCTCCTCAGCCCAAAAGTTGCTAATGGGTGACAATTCTAATGATCATCACATAAGAGGATGACTTTCATCCAGGTAAGAGAATGAGAAAAAAACAACGTTTGGAGTACCTTGCCCTTTGGTATATTCCGACACATCTCCTCATCTCATTTGGCCCTTAGAATATCATTTTACTTAAATATTTTATTCCTGTATTCACAAAACCTAAAGCTGAGGTTCAGAGAATTTAACAAACTAGAGAATACAGGTCACTCTGATTTTATGGTCTGTATAATAGATGAATAATATATACTGTATATGTTTTCTACTGTTTCTTTTTATTATTTTAGGTGGGAAAATACAAGACATACTGTTAATAGAGTAAAATTATAATTGTATCCACATTTTTCTTGTTTTAAGTGTATCATATATCATTACTCAGCCATATATGCTAAATATGCATGTTCTATCCTGCTTTAGGTCCTGGTCCATCTCTCATGTCCTGGAAAAGCCTTCCTTGGTCCTCACATTGGGGTAACTCTTACATACGGCAAAGCACTTCATGAAAGGATAGTCTCAGATGGGAAACAAAGTTTATTCCTTGCCTTTGTGCTTCATATCCAGTTTCCTTGAAGACTGAGGCAGGCCAAGGGTTGGGTGCAAATGATTTGCTGGGCGGAGCATTTGCAGAAAGAGTGAGGGACATAGACACCGAGGTGGAGACAGATGAGAAGCAAATGCACCTGACTGGGCTTCACAATTTGTGCAGAGATGTAGCAAGCTGCTGCCCCAGTGATTCTCTACCATACGATGTGCTCCAAGAGGCCAAAGAAAAGTGCCTCTAAACTGACCACCGCAGGAAGTAAAGGAGAAAACTCTGTCTCCTGCTCCTTTCACCTCCTGTCAATGAGTTTCTCCGTGAGGAATTAATCAGCACCACCATACACCACAGACCAGAGGGTGTTACTTCGTCAATGTTGCGGGTTTGGGGGAAGTCCCACGGTCTGAGAAATATTTTAACCAAATTCAAGACCCAGACATTTACCTGGCTGCCCTTGGATGGTGATGCCGTGTGGATTCACAGGGTCCTTTCACTGCTGATCCAGTGAATTGACAGGAAACAGCAGGGAGGCAAGCGAAACTAAGGAATGGAAGAATATAGGTACCACACAATTTGTTTCATGTGTTGCATTCACACTTTTGTGTATTTCTCTCTTCAGAGGAAACATGAGAAAAAGAGATTGATGAGTAGACTTCTATTCTCGCTGCTACAATAGAAAGGTACGGTATGATCTCCACAAAGCAAAGTGACAATTACTAAATAAAGCATTATTTCCATTAAAAGAAGAAGAAGAAGAAATTCGGAGGGAATAGAAATATAGCCTAAGAAATATTTTCTGAATTAATTTCCCTTTGCAAAAAAACAAAATGTATTTTAATAATCTGAATGCTATCAAGAGATAGAGGGTTGATGAGAATTTCCTTTTTGTCGATAATCTGAGATGTGACTTATCTGTGTTAAGGTTCTCTGGATTAAAAGGTGTAAGAAGGAACCTGGTGCACTCAAGTACCAATTCATGAGTGAAAATTAGACATACAATCATCATCACACATATCCATTCTGAGGGTAAGAATCAAAGGCCATGAGAATATTGCCCTGTTAATAAGAAAAAGAATATAGGAATAATGGGAAATGAACAGCACATCCTTATATTTTTAAGATTTCATTTTACTTTTTACAGAATTTTTGTACATTTTATTCTTAAAGTGGTTTATTTTATTTTTTAAAGATTTCATTTATTTACTCTTAGAGAAAAGTTAAGGGAAGAAAAAAGAGAAGGAGAAAAACACAGTGTGTGTCGCCTCTTGTGCACCCCCTACTGGGGAGCAGGCCCACAACCCAGGCATGTGCCCTGACTGGGAATTGAACTGGTGACCCTTTGGTTTACGGTCGAAAATTCAATCCACTGAGCCACACCAGCCAGGACAAGATTTTATTTTTTTTAGAGAGAGGGTAAAGGAAGGAGAAAACAAGGGAAACATCGATGTAAGAGAAACACCAGTGGAGTTGCCAATCTCTGCATGCCCCAATGGAGACCAAAGCCACAACCCAGTCATGTGTCCTGGCTGAGAATCAAACCAGTGACCTTTTGCTTCTTGGGACAATGCTCAACCAAATGAGCCACACCAGTCAGGACCCACATCCTTATTTTTAGTTACATAAATTCATTATATCTTTTTTAAAAATTTGTTTATTTAATTGTTGTTCAAGTACAGTTTTCTGTCTTTTACTCCCATCCCATATTATAACTTTTAAAAGTTTCTGCTCTCATTCAATTTAACGGACCATGTGGCAGAGTAAAATAATGTGTTTTCTCCTACCTCTTGCTAATTTTAGAGTTATCTACTCAAGATGGCTCTCTACACGTTTCTCATGTGGAAGGCTGGTGCTTTCTGATTTGAAGAAATAGTTATGGAAACCCAGAGACATGACAGCTGTCAGGTTCTTTGTCCAAATTTAATCAGGAATCAGACAGAAAAAAAAGTGTTTTAATCTATCAACACCTGCTTGGGATAAGCAGTAAATCCACCAGAAGATCCAAATATAGTGACTTAATTAATTGAAAGACTTTGGCACATATTGACATGTGGTGCTTCCAAGTATTCAACTACTGTAGAACAGAATCTATGTCTTAAGTATCGCTATGCTTTATGTCTAACTTCTTAGATATTTATTTTTTGATGGCAGTTCATTTGAAAAGATTTCAAAGTACCATAAGATACAAAATTGGAACTACTATTTCTTCTAACTCTTATATGGTATAATTTTATACGTATTTGTAGTTTGGTGCAGAGTTATGTTTCTGTGTGAGTGGCATTTTTATATAGCTGGTATGGTGCTGATTAAACTGATGAGTGGGTGTTGTGTGAATTGCTATATTTGTAGCTCTTTCTAAAAATGCATGTGCTATGGACTAATGACAATTTATTTTACAATTTGGTCAGGTAAGTAAGCCATGTAAGTGTCATTGTACAGTATGTGGTTTCTTTGGGGATGACCTCTTTCACTTAGCATGTTGTTTCGAGGTCCATCCATGTTGTGGATTGTATACTGGTATTTTATTCATTTTAACAGCTCAGTCAAAATCTCTATGGTGTTCTAAATTGCTCTTCAATGTGATCTTTTTCATATTCTGTTTTAAATAAAGTCAGGTCTCTGGGGTTATGTCAGAGGTTCCATATGGGTTGGAACCCTGTGCAGCTGCTCCAGACCCGGGCATCAGTGCAGAGGTCTGCTTCTCTTCGAGTGACACCCTTCACTAAGAGTGAGAGGACTCAGCAAGGGCAGTAGCACATGGCCTCGGCTTGCCTCTCTCTGTGTGACCTCAGCCTTGCTACTGAGTGCCACAGGAACAGCATTCTTTCAGCCTGCTGGGCTGACATGGGGCAGGCCTTCTCATCTGTTCTTGTCTGACATAAAGCTTCTGCCGTTAGAAGCAGGGGTAGATATGAAAACTACTGGTGGCCTGGCCCTCCTGAGATTACTATAGTGTTCAACTGGTTGGTTGGAGATAGAAAGCCCTGTGATCTTGTCTTCACATCAAAGGGTACAGATTTTTTTTGTCATGCTGAGCTTGTGGGTAGAAGGAGAGAGTTATGGTTCAAATGCAATCGATTCTCACAGTTCTTACCAACATTGGGTAGATTTACTTGAATAAATGTTTCTGCATTTATTCTACTCCATTCAGAATATGTCTAGAGATTTAAAAATGGGGACATGTATAATGTTCACCAATTATATTTGTTTAGCTAAGAAGTGTGTCTACAGGGAACTTTCTGCCATCATTCCAGAAGTAGTTGTGAAGCTCTCATAAAATTTAAAAATGTGTTGAGACATTTTACATGAATGAAGGATATTCGTTGATTTTCAACCATGTGTAAAACTAGATTTTCACTTTTCTCTATTGCCATATACAAAATTACTGGTGCTCTGTCGATTCTGTACCAGATGGAGTGAGGGTGGTTGGATGACTCACCTAGAAAATTGTATGTAGTTGACTCTTTCAGCTTTGTTTTCAGTATGTTGTAAAAATATGAGTGTAATATTATAGAGTCTTTTATATACCCAGAATGAAGGATATGAATGGTTCCCAATAAGAATATAAAATACTTATATGATAATGTATTAGTTTCTTACAAAAAAACTTATGTTTCATTGAGTTATTTTATTAAAATATTTAAGAATTAACTTTATGGTATTATATCTCATCTTACTAGTATTCCCAAAATAACTTACTTAAATGATGTTTACTTAGTTTATTGAAATCATGTTGCTAAAATGCAATGACTAACTCTTTGAATCTCTAGCACAGCAGAGTGACAAGCTATACTTTTATACTCTCTACAGACCTAGAGGTTATAAATATAGTCACATTATTGCACAGATCGGTAAACTGAGGTTCCCCCAAATGAAATGTTTTGCCCAAAGTAGCACAAGTAGTTAGTAACTGAAATATGAGTCCATGAATCTGGGTTTATGTTCTGTTTCCACTTCATCATCCTGCCTTACCAACATGTAGAATCACTTCTCTTTCCAAAGAACAAAAATAATTCTGTTCATTATTGCCTTTTAGAAAATATATAGGTGACATGTGTTCTAACTCGTTGGCTATAACGAGTTATAGCTAACTCATTGGCTATAAACAGTAATCCGTCATTAAAAGAAAAGAATCATATTGCTTCAGGAGGTTACACATAGAGTGATCAATAGCTGTGGGCTACTTGTTTCTTTCCCTTTTATTGTTTCAAGTATTACTGGAGAAGTAAGAGGAGTGTAATATATTGGAAGCAGAGAAAGGACATAACTTTCTGCATCTCTTGGTATTTTATGATGCTATAGTACATAACTATGATTGGTGAGTATAGGGGGATTTTAGAAGGAACAATTAAGTGCTTTTAAGGTGCTAACTTCCTTTTAAGGGAATCCAGAAGTAAAAACTTGGCTGTAACTATAGTTTCTCAAATATTTATTTATAAAGACAAGACAAAGTGATATAACAAAGACTGTCTTATAAGTTTATTAATATAATTTGTTAAGTAATGTGTTCACATATTTATATATTTCATAAAACTCTACCCTGTTTCCTTCTTTTTCATTCTAAGAGGGAAAATCCTTATTTCTTATTTAAATCGAATGTATGAAAATCTAATTAAAATCATTCAATGTACTTCAGTCTTGCATACTATGTCACTTTAGTCTTTCTCTTATGCATGCTTGGACTTCTATGTTTTCAAAAAAACAACATTCAACATCCCCTCCAATTTTTTTCAGATCAATTAAGTATGTTTTTCTAGCACATCCTGTGTTCAGAATAAATGTCAAAGTTACAAATGGTCTCCATTACTCTACAATACATTAGCTGAGTAAAATTATTTTTGTAATGTATTCAGTACAGTTGGTAGAAGTATTGCTGGAAGGCAGAAATGAATGTGAATGGCATACACATAATACTAACGCCACCCTCAGTGTGTGCTCTGTCATCCCTGTATAAGGACACCAAAAATATCTGTGGCCATTGCAACATTCTCTGACTATGGGGAAAACGGTGACAGAAAGAAATAGCAATGTTAGCTAATTGCAGATAAAATGAGTCATTTTACAAAATTTATCAACAAAAAGCACATGCATGTTAATACATTGTTGACACTCATGGATTCATGAAAAAGGTGATCTTAAAGCTCAATCTTTATTCATTTCCTAGTGAACTTTTTTCTGCTTCTGTTTTCTCCTGACGCATTGAAAGAAACATCTCTGCTCCCATCTAAACTCATTCTATGGAGGATAGAGTCTATCTGCTTTTATCTACTCTGGGGCATTGGCTTCTTCAATTGCCCCTATCTTTATATAAATATCCATTTTATTGTCTATCGAAAAATAGAGAAATAGATATTGATATTATATCACTTTTTGCACTTCACTTTTAATAGCTTCTATTGTTGCTAAAAAGTCTAAAGTCTTCATCAAATTTACAAAGCATAGAAATCATGCATGATTGACCTTTCCTCTCCCTACAACCCAACTTCTATCTCTCATTCTTTATTAACAATTTCATTCACATTAGTATTATTATGGTCCTTGAAAACCTTACACATTTCAATATTTGAGTTTTTTTCTTCTTCCACGCTCCATGAAAAATTTCCCAATTATTCATGAAGCATAATTCTACCTGCAGTATACATATCTGCACCTAAATGCCCTCTTACCCAAGCTTTCTCTGAACACCTTTCCTTCCTTACCTTCTATCCATTTTTTTTCAATGTATGGTTGCCCTTTGCACATCCCCTGCTGGGAACTGGCCTGCAGGGAATGGGCCTGCAACCCAGGCATGTGCCCTGACTGGGAATCGAACCGCTATTGTTTGGTTCACAGGCCCTAGCTCAATCCACTGAGCTATACCAGCCAGGGCCCTATCCATTTATTTTAAACAATGTTTGCATAATTTGAAATTGTTTACTGTGTGCGTGTGTGTGTGTGTGTGTAAGAGAGAGAGGGGAATTGAGAGAGAAAGAGAGAGAATGGTGTTAGCATTATGTTTATATAATTCATATTAATTTCTGGCTGCCAGCAATTCTTTTTTACCCACTGTACTAATATTGTTATAAAAATGCTTTTACTCAACTAATACATTTATATATATGTAAATATATTTAAAATATATATTTGTTGACTTGAAAGAGAGAAAAGAAAAGGGGAGAGAAAGCGAGAGGCATTGATTTGTTTTTATTCCACTTATTTATGCATCCATCGATTGCTTCTTATATGTGACCTGACTAGAAATTGAACTGGCAACCTAGGCATTGAGAAGATTATCTAACCAGCTGAGTTATCCTGCCAGGATGGAAATACATATATATAAAAATGTTTTTTTGGCTGTCAAGGCGAGGCATTTTTGCACTGATGGCCCCTTTTTTTCCCTAATATATGTGCCACTATCTACTCTGTTGGTATGTAGTAGTTGCAACTTGAATAAATAAATAAATTAATGAATTGATATTGATATTTAAGGATAGATAGTTAGAGAGAAGATGTTCCACTTGCAAAAAAAAGTAGGGAAAAGTAGCACAGTTAAGAAGACTAAGTTTTATAAGGCAAAGAGAAGGAAAAAAGGATACTGAAAAGTGTGTTTAAATGTACTTGATTTTTAAAATTATACTTAAATAATTATAGGATTTATTATTTGTATCAGTTTCAAATTGTTCAATGGCATTAAGTATATTCCCACTGTTGTGTAACTTTCTGCATTTCTATGAGTTTGGCTGCTATTGATATCTCTAGGTAGCATCATACAGTATTTACATTTTTGTAAAATATATATTCTGTGTCAATTTATATATTTTTTTCTTCTTTAGGCTCATGATATTGTAACTTAAACATTCATTTCCAATTTAAGCCACACTTACATTCCTGAAATAAACCACACTTGGTTGTGACATATTTGTTTTATATATTATTAGCTTGGATTTATTAATAATTTGTTGAGAACTTAATGTGTATATTCATGGCCTATATTAACTGCTTTTTTCTCCTTTTTACTGTGTTTTTCTTATTTTCTAATGAAAGTAATTCTGCCCTCATTAAATGAGTTGCAACATTTTCTCATTTTTTATTGTATGGGAGGAAATTTTTTAGAATTAAAATTATTTCTTCTTTAAGTGTTTGATATAATTTGCCGGTAAACCCATTTGGGCCTGAAATTCTCTTTTACAAAATATTTTTAATAACAATTTTATTAACTTAGTAGTTTCAGGACTATAAAGATGAACTACTTCATCATAAGTAAGTTTCAGTATTTTGCAGATGTCAAAATATTAGTCCATTTCATTTATGTTACTGAAAGTGTGTGTATAGATTTCTTCATAATATTCCCTTATTCTGTTGATGTTTATGGTATCTAGACTGATATCCCATCTCTCATTCCCAATATTGACAACACTTATATTCTGTTTTTCATTATCAGTCTTACTGAACATTTATCAGTTATGTTGCCCTCTTTCAATCAAAAGTTATTGGCTATGCTGTGCTACTTTATTATAATCATGTTTTCAATTGTATTGATAGTGCATATTTATGTCTTTTATTTGCTTTTTTGGTTTATTTTGCTCCTTTTTAATGTTTTTTAAACAAAGAATACTTAATTTTTGATTTTCAACTGCTTCAAATAAATAGTAATCTGAGGAACTCATAAAACATTTTTTTGTGAGGTCGCTTTCCTGAACTCTTTCCTTTCTTTGATCTCCACAGTAATTTTTGGCTGCCTGTGGTTCCATTTTTCACTCTTCTAACTATGAAGGGAGAGCTTTAGTCATCTGCTCTGTCATTCATCCCAGCAACTAATGCCATACCCAGGGCTAAGTGACGGGGCCAGTGAGACAAGGAAGGAAACAGAGGTCCTGTCCCGCTCTGAAAACCTCGGCTGCGAATATGGGCACCGTTTCCAGTCCCTCCAAATGCGTGGCTCCCTGAAGCTTCCCATTGTCACTGCTTCCATGGACACACGTTTTCTGAAGCCTTAGACAATGGGGAAGATGAAAAACCAACCGACCACCCTCAACAACAATAACAGCAAAAGAATGATTTCTGTACAGTCTCTGAATGTTAGTTCCACCCCTCCCCCCATTCCACAAGAAAGAATGTGGAAAAATCTGGGAAGATCATTTCTGGAAACTAGGAGGTACCTATACAAAAATTTGAACCACACTGAGTATATACCTTTAATGCAAATACAGTACAAATAAGAATGACATTTTAAAACTCAAACGAGAAAAAAAAAGAAAATAAACCCACAATAAAGTGTCTAAATACACATTTCAAAAGTGTTACTTATGTTTTTAAACAGCTAATAGAGTATGTGGCATTTTCTAAAATTAAAAGTTTCCCATCAACTACTGGTTCTTGCACTAAATCCATAAAAGGGAAATGCAATTATAGCATATTATAATTTTTAGCATAGGAAAATGCTGAAAGTCAAGGCAGTGTAAATGTTGTTTTGGGGTTTTCAATGTTACTTTTCTTTGATGAGTAAAGAATAGAAGACTTGGTTGTAAAGCAAAATTGAGCAACTTTGACATTATAACAATAAAAATGGGTAGAAGGAGAGGTATAAAAGGGTGGATAATATGTACATGAACATTGATATAAAGGTGTCATCAAATATAAAGATAGAATAACACCAATAATTGCAGAGACAAATTTAAACTATCATCCACACAGACAAATACAAAATTCAACCAGGAAAAATATATAACTATGACTATGGTGAAACAGCCTTTGACATCTGTGAGTTTTCCTAAATTTAGAGATATGACAATAACTAATACTGAAGATTTTTTTTTAATTAACAGCTGAATAGGACTGAAAATATATAGCACCTGGACATGCAAATAACTTACTCCTAAAGGATAAAAAATACAATAAGTTAAAAAAGACAGTCACTAACAGAAGAACATTTTAGTGATTACTAAGCAAAACATATTCTGAGGTGAGATAAACATGAATTTGCAAATGAATATAGCTCATTTATTATGGGAAAAATGAATGGGAAGATATAATATCTATTCCACTGAAAATGCTGAATTTCAAAAATCAGGATAAAATCCTACAATTATCTTTAGTAGAAAAAGAGAAGATACATATGAGGGAAGTTATAAATGAAAAGGTGTCCTTGGAGTCAATGGTGTCAAGTCAACAATAACAATAATAGAACATACTAACAATAGCAAAAATAGCAGTACCACTAGCCTCCAATAAGAAAAATGTTTACTAGTTCAGAATTTTGAAAAGAAATAAAAGTTGCCCAGATGCTCAACAAGTAGAAAGTTCACTACCCATATTAATTAACTGAAAAATATTATCAAACCATATTGAGACAAATTAGAGGTGAATACAAATAATCACAAACGGGAAATGTAGATTTAAAAAGACAATGAGAAATGATAGCATGTTTCTTAGGCTACAAGAAAAATAAGCTTAGGATTCAGTAGGGGGAAAGTGAAGCCTAGAAATTTAGAAGTTCAAGTTCTGCTATGGTTCAAACACCTGGGCACTCTCTCAAGGCTGGTTCACTCTTGCAGTAACTGGTGTCTTCTGGGCCCTCCACTCCTAAAAATTCTGCAGCTCCTTAACGCAGCAGCTAACTTATAATTCCACCAGACCATTTGTTTAGCTTTCCCAGTATGGTGTATCAGCTCTTCGGCAAGTTACAGGAATCACCGAAGTTGGAAGATAGAAGAGATCAAAGAGAAAATGGGTGCCAGTTCATTCCAGTGGATCCCTGCTCATCTTGGAGGGGTCTAGTGTGTCTGGCTACATTCTTGTCATGTTCATCTTTCCCTCTTGGTAGCCAGACCTGCTGACTTCAGGACCTGCACCAGGTACCAGGGTAACAGACAAACACAAAGAGCCACTCACTCTCACAATTATAAAATAGTATATCAGCACATCCCTTTTATCATTCATAATGTCCCTGCTTCTCTGATGAAATGTGCATAACAGGATGGCAATGTCATTGTTCTTGAAGACAACAAATATAATAATGGTTCATTAATGTTTCATTAAGATAATGGTTCATTATCTTAATTTTTAGAATACATTAACAGAAAGCTTACATGGAAAAGAGTAGAAAGATCTAAAACAAGTTGATTTCCTTAATTAACATGGTGCAAAAGGATAGCATGTAACTAACAATGTTAAAACTAATGTTTTAAACTATCGATCCCATTGAATTTCTGAGAAAGTACAGTTTACTCTGCAGAGAGAACACAAAGCAGTCTTTCTCCTGTTTGGACTACAGTTCAAGTGAGTAGAGAGAACATTTCAGTGAGATGACTCACATAAAAAGTGATTTGGATCAGAGATGATGTTTCGTTTTTAATAATGAAAATAAAGTGCTCTGGTTTACACTAATGGTGTGTTAGCAAATATGTTAGTTGTGATATGACAATGTTTTTCACTGATAACAACTGGCACACATCAGAATGACAAAGAAAATTCAGACTTGCTAGTACATATAATAAGAAACATATCAACACATCAAATAAAATACTTCAAAAATTTAAACATAATTTTTTCTGAAATTTTATAAACTATCCTCACCTCAGTAGAATTGCATTATGTTCAATAGAATGAGAAGAAAGAATCTTACCATTTTATTAGTTTTGCATTTAAAAGCTGTGAAAACTTACATCATGCAAATGACATAATTTTCTGACGATTCCTCAATCCAAGTAAAATTTGAATATCTATTCCCTGAAAATGTACTCTGCTTGCCGTATTTTGCAAACAATATGACATATCTGTTTTAAATTTTCATTTATTTTAGCCTTTGAGTTGAGCATGTGTGCACAGTTCCAATAAAAATGTGGTATGGGAGAGAGAGTTTACTTGGGATAGAGAATACACGACGCCATATACAGTAAATGTGTTATAGAATTGTACACCTAACACCTATATAATGTGATTGGGGTAACCAGCGTGACCCCAATAAACTCATTTAAAATGGTGATGTGGAATGTTTTGGTTCTGGACAGTTTAAAACAAAGCTCAGTCTTTAATCGTTCTCAAAAATGAAGTTGAATATTACAACAGAAGAAAATACATTTGACGATAAATTTCTGTGGGCAATCTAGTTTAAGAGAGAAATGAGCAGGAGAAATTAATTCTAATTAACAGTATAAAGAGTCAAGCCAAAGGGAGGGGATAAAATGAGTTCAGGGTTTGTACACTTGCAATGAGAAATAAAGACACATAAACAAGTGAACTAATAGCCTCTTAAAATGTTTATTGAACTGTATTGAGCGTAGAGTTAAACTGCCTTGAGATCAAAGTAAAGAGTTTCAGAAAATTTAACATTAATTTGCACCATTTTTGTCAGCTGCAACATCATATGTGAATCAAAGCTTATCTAAAAGTATTCTTTTTTTTTTGTTAGTCAGTCACAGAAAGTAACACATTTTTTAACCTCCAATGGCATATTGATTTAACGACTTCAATTATGGTAACTGAATGTATAAAATTCAGGTCAATAATGAAACAAAGGAAATATAAGGGACTAAGCTGTATTTTATACTGTTAAAATATAACTTTTATAAAGTTAAAAGCATGCTTCATACAAATATAAGCATGTGCCAAAGATTTATTCACTCATTAATGAGAAAATCAGTAAAATTAAAAAGCTAATTCAATAGCCATTTTGGGAATTGGAGAGCAATAGTCATTTTGAAAAAACATATTAAAATAATGTAGTAAAAATAGATAAAAAACTAGTAAATGTCCTATAAGTTAATAATATAATTTCTGGGGTTATCTTCTCTATCAGACAGAAATCTGCACACTCCTCACATTGGCTGAGATTTAATCAGATTGAAAATAGCAATTTCAGCACAGGTATATTCTCTCAACGGGAAGAGGGTGTTAATACCTTATATGATATTTAAATTATGCTATATCATCTTTTGCCTTATTTTCAAATTTTGGATACTTTTTTCTTTATAGTTAATTGATCAAAAAAGAAAACATTAAGCCTACCATTTTAATTGTAATAAATCAAATGAAATTGTTTGAACTTATAATTAAAGTTGAAGGTACTTAAACATAATTATTAAATATATATAAATTTTAATTATAACATGACAAATAACTTAAAATATTTGTCTTCATATACAAAATAAAGGTAATGTATATCTGATCCTGATTTATAATGATGGTCATGCAATCTCTATGTAATATTATTTATTTACAGAAACATAGGTAATGGTGTTCAAACATAAGTGTTTTTTTTTAATTTATTTAGCAAGAGAGGAAGAGAAGGAAAGAAATATTGTGTAGCTGCCTCTCACACACCCCATACTAGGGACCTGGCCTGCAACCCAGGCATGTGCCCCAACTGGGAATCAAACTGGTGACCCTTTGGTTCACAAGCCAGCACTCAATTCACTGAGCTACACCAGCCAGGGCTAAAACATAAGTGCTTTTTAATACAAACTTTATTAATAGTCTCAACTTTAATCATTGTTTGCTTTTTATTACTGTGTTAATCCTCAAAGTTAAATATTCATTTGTATTTAAGTTTTTTTTGTTTTTGTCAGTTTTTATATTTTTAAATTATGCTAACATACATATTTTCAAGAAAAACAATAATGATGACTAGAAATAAAAAGTGATAGAGACAGAGGCTAGGGAATGTTCCTCCAGAAGATAAAATTTTAAGTCTAAAATAATTGGTATGGAATAAAGCCAAATGAGTACTAATCTGGGTTTAAACTTGCAGCTACAGTGGTCAATTGCTTTATAAACCAGTTTTAGACATTTGGCATAGCTTCACTTAAAGCCAGTTTTAAAAGTTATTTAACACTACATATAAAGTTGATTTTGAAAGAATTGATGTGAGCAGCTAAATAGTTTCAGCTATAGCATTTGACATCTGCTGCTTAGGAATTAATAACATTAATAAAGACATGAGATTTTCTACAATGAATAGATTTTCCACAATGAGTAGATCTAATAAATCACTAGAAAAATCAGTCATTAATCTTTTCTGCTCAAGGCTGAGACATGGGAAAAAAACAAGAAAGAAAAAGAAAATAGACAAGAAGACCTAGTCAAGAGAATGAAACACTAAGTGAAATAAATGTTAGTTTGGATAGAAGACAAATGTTTCTTTTTTTTTTTTAAGATTTTATTTATTTATCTTTAGAGGGGAAGGGAAGGAGAGAGGGAGAGAAACATCAATGTATGGTTGCCTTTCGTGCATCCCCTGCTAGGAACTGGCCTGCAGGGAACCTGCCTGCAACCCCGGCATGTGCCCTGACTGGGAATCGAACCGCGATTGTCTGGTTCGCAGGCCCGTGCTCAATCCACTGAGCTACACCAGCCAGGGTCTGACAAATGTTTCCAAGTCAGGGGAAACTACTCATGTTTAAACAATGGATTTCAGTCCCTCTTCTAGTTCTCTTCACAGTGGAACACTTTTGATTGTGGCTTTGAAAGCTGATATCCAAGACTAAGTGTAAATGTCTCCATTCCTTTCTTTCTGCTAAATTTTATCTCTTTCCTATTATAGTGGATGGAAGTTACAGCAACATACATGTAAGGGCAAGGAATATGTGAATATCTCTAAGCAACATTAGTTTACCAGGATGGAGACAAAATAATTTAGAGATTATAAGAAAAACAGGACAAAAGAATTTATGGGAGTGAAAAACATCTCCCTGCACCCATAATTCCTATGTAGTAAGGAGTAGAAGAAAATCTTGGGAATTTAAATTTAGAGCCACAGTATTGGGAGATTTTTTTTGTAGCAACCCTTCCATGCAAAACTTCCGTGCTATGAAAGATTGAACTCAGACTGCATTATCGCCATAAATTCTAATGAATACTTTATGTATTAAGTGCTTATGAAGTGGTTTGAAAACAAGGTAGATCAGCAATCATTAAATGTCTATGATAATGTTCATAACTGCCATTGGGATGTAAGTTAAGAATGATAATGTAAGAAATGAAAGTTTAGAGAAGTTTCTTGGTGTCAGTAGATCAGTCTAAGATTTTGGGTTTTAAGTCCTTCCACGAAGATGTTATTCCAGGGAACCAAAGTACTGAGTTCAATAGAAACATGGGAAAGTGATTTATGATGGCATAAAAAGCATTTTCTTACAGTTGGATATTTCTAAATAATATGAACAACATGCTTTTTATATAAATGGTATCTTATTTGATTCCAGAATAAAAGTTGATTGGTTATCATCAAACCAAATATAGAATAGCAACCATTTTGTTCTGCATACATATTTTATGATTGTCCTCTCGGCATCAGTAACACTGTAAAATGCATTACAAAAACAATAATTAATTACTTTGAATTAAAAATTATCTTTGCACTGAGCATGAGGTTTTCAATACGGAGACACAATCTTGGAATGGGTTGTTTGCCCTATTCTTGTGGAGAGAAACCTGAGTCACGAGCCCTGTCCCAGCCTCAGTTCTTGTCTCACTTTCAGGACATGAATTAAAGTAAGAAAGAAACATTCATAGTGGGAATGAGATAGCGAGGTTGTTTATTAAATACATTTGAGCGGAAATCTACAAGCAGGCGCTCCGCTGATCTGAGTGCCCCAACTATTGAGGCCGGGTTACCCCTTATCAGGCTTCCCGAGGTACTGCTCCTTCTCCTTCTTCTAGACCTTAGGATTGATACAAAGGTCTTCCTCCCTAGTTAGCAAAGGCTTTCTGTCTAGTTAGCAAAGGTGTTACAAAGGCTTCCTTTCCCAGCACTAAATCTCAAGGGACCCTCCCCCTTATCCTGTGTTACTCTTGCTTGTGATGTTCAGGACACCTGGCAGTCTTATCAGACAGGGGTCAGAACTGCTGAATAAACTAGGAAGGCCCATCACCCTTTGGCTCCTGGCTTTCTGTATTTAAATTCTTTGTTAGATTGTATGGTGAGGAACCTCCTTTATTTCTATTCTGCTCACTCATCCCTAGCTGCTACCTAACCTTTTCAATCATATACTCTCAGATCTGTTCAAATCACATTTTTCTTTCAAGTAAAACCCATAGACAATTATTTAATATATTTTAAGTAATTAGTGAAGTATATGTTTTTCTCAGCCTTTCCCTTCTTATTTAGAAACAGTACAGTTATGGAGTTCATGGGTGATCCTTGAGAAGCCGCTTACTATATGCACTTGAATCTTCATTCCTTTAATACTTTACACTTTTAACCTTTTTTAACTCACCACTCTGTCAGTCCTCAGCAAACTGAGTTAGCATCCTTATTGGTATATCTGGACCTGCTGCAGAGTGTTCTTACAGCTGCGTATACGTACAATGACCAAGTGGAAAGGCAACGTAGTCGTCATTATAATGATGTACAGTCACCTCAGGACACCTGGCCCTTCCCAAAGCTCATGACTATAAGGGGTCTTCAGATAATTTCCAGATTGTAAGTTCGATTTATGTTCTTCCTTAGAATTGACCTTTATGAGAATTCATCTGTCAATCGTTCTCACCTACATTTTCCTAACTGTCCATTTCATACATCGCTCATACATTTAGTGAACTCTTACTATGGAGCAACATCCTTAGTAAAAGAAAAAAGAAAAAATCCCAAGGCAACAACCAAAGGCACATTTCAATGTACAATAGTCACTGATGAAGTTAGTAAGAGACATGCCAATTCCTGAATGCAAATCCTTTTAAATAAATTTATTTTTCTTTTTCCAAGCATATTGGATGGAAAACAAAATTCAGTTCTCACCTGGTAGGCTATTAAAAGTAAACTTTGCTGACAAATAACTCTAATTTTGTAATATAAGTCAGGAGGAGTGCATGAAGCTTAGTGGCATCACTAAACACAATTTGTCATGCCCATTATTTTTTGTGTGAACACGTTTTCCAAGTCTATAGCTATATAAATGAAGACTGCTAGAAAATGTTTTATTCCAGCAAGTATAAGTATCTATCTATTATTGTAGGTAGTTAACTAGTTATTAATAAAAGAGAGAGAGTCAAAGAGAATTAGACACGGAGCATAACAAACTGGGGGGCATGAACCTGTTTGCTTCACCTGGAAGCTACGGCTTCATACCCCAGGGGATCACAGCACTGTCTGCTAAGAGAACAAAGACTCCACCCTTCTGCCCTCCAGTACAGGAGTGTTGGAAGGCTCAGGGGGAGAGACTTGGACCATAGAGACCTGTTAGTCTAACTAGGGAGTGGGCCTTTTAAAAGATTATTAAAGCTTGGGAAGTTCATTGGTCATTTTGAAAAAGTGCCGTGTCATCCATCCCAAACCCAAGCTAATATAATCCCAATGGAACAAAATCTCTCTTTCTCCCTCTTCTTGCTCATGTGGGAATGAATTCTCTCTCACATGGGACCATGTGAGTCTAGCAGCTACGGGGGCCCACAGAAGACTGTGCACTCCAAAGGGCTAAGCTTTAAGAAGGAGCAAGAACTCTGGAGATGAGCTTTTGTGTTGGCCTTGCTGAAGATAATGGTTGCACTTTCCATGGCAGAGCAAAGGGAAATGGGACAGCAGAAACCCAGGGGCAGATTTCCATCAAATAGCTTCTGCCGTACCACAATATGCCATGCACGGGTCCCTGGGATGCTTTCTTTCCAGTCCTGTAAAAGAGTCTGATTTCCACCAACAGCATATCTATATATATATAATAATTTTAAATAAGTATCTGCCATCAAATTAACATGTATATAGATTGCAAGATTTTATTGTTAATAAAAACTTATTTATCAAAATTTCAAAAATGCACATATGTACATTGTATTGACAATCTTATACTGAGAACACTTTTCTATAAACAAAACTGAGAAGAAATTCTTTAAAACTTTGAAACCTAAGGCCAGAGTATATTTTAAGAAATAAAATTCAAATTATGTTTATATTTTGTTGTGTGAAACTCTGATTAAGGAGAGAAATATAAAATATTTTAAGAATAAAATAAACAGATTCGTTTTAGAAAAATAATTGAATGAAATAGAAAACGAAAATATTTAAACTGTTCACTGAACTTTGCATAAAATCGTAAAACGTAATCCCTTTTTATGTTATGCTTTTACATCACTCAAGAATCAGAAAATTATCAGGCTCCCGAAGCCCTCTTTGTGTCCCTTTCCCATCACGAATCCCACCTACCCCAAGATGAGCACTATTTTGGTTTGTAGCAACAAAGATGAGTTTTTTCCTGGCTTGAACTTGATGGATATAGGAAATATTCTTGGGTCTGGCTCTTTCACCAACACGGTCTGTGAAACTACTCCACGTGTTTGTATGTAGAAGTGTGTTCATTCTAACTACCACGTAATATTCTATGACATAATATAACAACATTCCATTCTCAGTATACTTAGCAGTTGCTAGTGTCCAGTTTTGGGTTGTAACTCATAGTGCCTTCCTGAGCATTCTAGTATCTCTCTTCTTGTAAAAGTATTAGCACATTTCTGTGAGGTTATTTACTTGGCAGTGAAACTGCTTAATAGCATGAATGTATTCACTCTTTCGATTTTTCTACCAATTTTTACCCCCAGTAGCAGATTACAATATTGTATGCAGTTCAAGACCTCCATATCATTTTGTTTTGTCCCTCTTTGGTATGTGGATGAATCTGGTGGGGACATTGTATCATTAGCAAATAACGGCAATTATCATTTCCTTTCCAAACCATATCTCTTTTATTTTTAAAATGTAGCTATCATGTTGTATCATATTATTTGGCATTGCGTTATAGTTTTTGTTCTATTTTTCAGCTTATTTTTCTGGCATGACACACTCCCAGAGAATGCTTTATAGTATTGGCAGCACCAGGCATCCTTGCCTCATTCAGAACCCAGCGTTAAACTTTTCACATTTCACCACTGTTTATCATAGTTGCAGTATATTTCGGGGAGATTATTTATTGTTAAATAAAAAGGTCACCATTCTAGTTTACTAAAAATTTATATCATGAATGAGTTGACTATTTTATCAGCTGAATGTTCTGTTTCTGTAGAAATAATGCAATCTTTCATTCTCTTAATATGAATTATACTGATTGTTTTGTAGACGCTAAATCACTTGTATTTTAGGCATAAGTTATTCGTTACCTACATTTATACCTTTGTTTATGAACAGGTTTATTTTGTTAATGTTTTGTTTATAATTATTAATTTATAATGTGTTTATGAGAAATTAATATGTTGTTTATATCTGTGTTCATAAGAATGATATGTCTGTATTTTCCTTTTCTTGTCATGTATTTGTCTGGTTTTGATATCAGAGTTATTAGGGTTTCATAAAAAGAATTAGAAAGCATTATGCTGAGTGAAATAAGCCAGGCATTGAAAGAAAAATACCATATGACCTCACCTTTAATAGGAACCTAAACGACGAAACAAACAAGCAAGCAAAATATAACCAAAGACACTGAAATAGAGAACAGGCTGAAGGGGACCAGAGGGAAGAGGGAGGTAATTTCAAGGGAAAAGGGGAAGGATTTACAGGAACAAGTATAAAGGACACGTGGACAAAAACTAAGGGGGATAGAAATGGGAGGGAGGTGGGGAGCACAGGGGTGGGTGGGCTGGGATGGGAGTAAAAGGCAGAAAATTGTACTCGAACAATAATTAAATAAAAAATAATAAAATTAAAAAAATAAAATATTACTTAAAAAAAGAATTGCTATGTGTTCTTCTTTTTTCCATTATCCTGAGAATTGCATGTGATATTGCTGTCATTGATTTTTTAAATATTTGAGAAATTCTGAAGAAGCACCATGGGCCTAAATTTGAGGATTATATTATGTAGGGTTTGTAAATAAAAAAAGTTTTGTTTTAATAGCAGATATCAACTTTCAAACTATCTATTGCTTCCTTTGTTTGTTTTGGTACATTGTGTTTTAAAAATTACCATTTTCAGACAAATTGTCAAATTTAATTGGCATAAAGTTGTTCTTAATAGCATCTGTTTATCTTTTAAATACCCACACAGATTTCTTCCAGGCTAATAAGAAATACTGATAGTAAAACTATGATGTGAGATCATAAAAATCATTCTTGGGAGACGAAAACAAAACAATAAAATGCCCATAATATATTTTTAAGTGGAAAAAATTAAAAAGTGTTTTCAAATCTTTACCAATTGCATGATCTGTGTATGGAGATCGGGAGGAAAATAGATTGAGACACACACGTGTGAAACACACACACTTTAATCATCACAAAGTTGCGGCAGGAAAATGGGAAAAAACATGTCTAGCATTTTGTTCTTCAATATTTTTCCCTGCAATTTACAAGTTTACTATTGCTTTCATAATGCAAACAATGTTTTGGATTGAAAGAAGAACTCATAATTTGTTAGAATCGATATAAAAAATAATGTAATGTTTAAAGCATATTTATAATAATCTGCATACACACAATTGTTTTATACATTCCAGGCCTGTTAAGTATACTTTTATTTCAATATTTGTTTTGGGAAGATAGAAGGATTCAGAATGTTAAAAATTTCTAGACTTATGGTTACACTTTATTATAGCACGATTATGTAAATCAAAGTTAACAGAGGAGAGGCAATGAGGTAAAGTCTGGAGAAAACATGGTAGAAGCTTCCGAGAGTTCTCTCCTGGCAGAGCCACAGGACACACTTAATTCCTCCAGCAACAGACTATAACGTACACCAACTATTACCTGTAGGGAACTCATCGGTCCCTGAGACTTTTGTAGGGGCTTGTGGTGTAGGTCCTCTCTGCCTTGTGGTCAATGTGCAGAGCAGGATGGACCCTCACACAATATTTGGCCTGCAAGGCAAGACTGATGGCCCCAAATACACACACTCATACAGAGGCTATCTCTCTCTCACACACACATACACTATCTTTCTCTCCATACATACACACACAGTCACCCCCAGAAGATACAGAAAGGTTTGAACTTGCACAGTGAGAATTTTTAAAGATGGGTCAGGGGAGGGCAGGTCCTGGAAAGGAGACCCATGTAGGGTTTTCGTGGCGTTTCTGGGCTGGGTCTGGCATGAGGGCTGCACAGGTTGAGTATCTTGCCGGAACCAATGAAGGGAGCATAGCACTGGCCTGTTAGCCTACTTGCATGTGGGCCAGCAGTGTGAGAGTGAGGGACAAGGCCTAAGGGGTGTCTGTAGTCAACATCGAATATGGAGTTAGACTTGTTATTACACTTTACTGTGAACACGCCAAAACCTCAGACTCCAAAAATGACAGTGAATGCACGGCATAAATGACAGTTTTAGCACAGCAAGCCAGGCTTTTCATTGAGGAAAGTTGGATGCCAGCTTGAGAATTATTTAAACACCAAACTCCAGACACCAGCCAAGGGTCAGTGTAACAAGAAGAACTTTCTTTGGATCAGAGTCTCAGGTATGCAGTGTTAATTATGTTCTGCACAGGTGTACACTTTAAGTCATATAGACCACCTGACCTTTTCAAGGTCACAACAACTTAGTAAGATTTATTTCTCAGTAAGCTTTGTTTTTGTATAACATGCAGCTAGCTAACAGGACATTCTAGTAGAGATGTTGCAATACAGAGAAAGCAAACAAAATTAACCCTCAGTACTGTGGGTTCTACACAGTATTTTGTCTAAGGTCAGGGCTTTTTTAGCTGTGTCTCCAACTTGTACATTTTCTGCTAACCTTCTCAGTTGCAGGCTGTGCACTCTGGATCAATTGGGCCACACGGGTCCTTGATTGACAAGGCATGTTCAGCACCTTTGATAAGAACCAAGTAATGAATGTGTAAAATAGATTTTCACCCTGTTCTTTCTGTCCCGAGTGGTTGGTATCTGTAGTTGTCCTCACATGGAATCTAATTTTTTTCATGTTCTCTGCCTGAAGAGCTACTATATATATATTTGTAAAATATAATATAATATTATTAATAACAAAACCAGTATACTATATTTTATATAATATTACTCCTCTTGTTCTTTAGTTTATATTTTTGATGAGAAACTAATTAATAGAATTTTAGGGCAGGCACATACAGCAAGAAAATAGAGTTTTGTAAACTTACAGGCACGTATTATGTATGTATGTCAATATGCTTTCAAGGTTGTTAATAGTTTTCCACTTAAATGTTAGTTTTAAAATTCAATTGTCTTCTGATATAGAAGAGTCATTGTTTTTATTGCTGTAGCATAGTTATAATTCTTTTAATGAATGGGAGATTGAAAAAATATTCAAGGTATGGCACATTTATTAAAGTAATTATACTTTGAATGCTTAGCTACAAATTTCATACCTCCTGACTGAGGAGTTAAATTGAAATAGCAAACTGCTATAATACAATTTACAATATAATTAGCTGTTGGTAGCATTATGTATTTCAAGTAACCCCATTACTAAAACATTTACAATTTACATAATCACACAAATAATTTAATGAGGTTGAGATAGAAGACTCATTTCCCCTCTACATATATGGAAAAACACACAGTAGAAATAACGGCCAATTTTAAATACAGGGAATAATTTAAGCACCGCAAATCAGGTCAAGAAATTTAACCCAAATAAAATAAAAAGATACATTTTAGCATTAATGTATATGCTTTTTATTTGCTTTTGTAAAAATTATACCTTTGGTTAACAAAATTAGTAAAATCTTTTTATGGTTTCACTATTTAAACTTTAGTGCATTTGATAGTTATCCTAAAATATTATGGCATTTAATTTACTAATTAGATCAATCTTACAAAAGTTATTTCATTTTTATTTTTGTCCATTGTCAATAATTCAGAATTTTTCAAAAAGTATTTTGATTCACCTGAATCTTCTCTGCTACTAGTGTGAGGGTCTAGACATGCCAAGCATAATAAAAAATAAAGTAGACAGGCTTACCAGCAGTCTCTTTAATGATGCAGTTAGGCCCCTTCTGGAAGGAAATGCATTTGAAGGAAAGATCAGAACAGGCCTTGAGAGTGAGGCTTACCTCAGTAAGACTCTTCTGTTTTGGAAGAGAGGAATGTTGAGTGCAGCCAGTGTCTGGCAGCGGGTATATTTTCTTTAATTTTCTGACATAGTTTGAGGTCAAATTGGGACTGAAATTACTGATCATGTAAAATGTAAGTAAAACATCAACCATGGAAAACTACCCTATCCCATTTTCTAGGGAACCTTATAATTTACTGAAATTTCAGGAAGAGTCCACTCTGCAGTGGCTTTCTGAGGACTTCAGGACTCCGGTTACAGAAGGAAACAGAATTTCCATGAACAGAGATGGTAAAAAATGGGGAGGTATGGATTGGCCTGTCTTTTGTACAAAGTGCAAACAAAATATTTCCAGATTCTCCCAGGAACAACTGTTGAAAGCCTTACAGGACTCTGAGGTTCTCATGACAAAGAGGAGCCACGGGCAGGAGTGCTGTTGTTCGGGCGGGTGTGTGACCACCATCTCGATTCCTGGACTGTGGAGGGCTGCTTTGTCTCTCTCTCCTTGGTGCAGCTACGTTTGATTGCAGTACTGTGCTAGTCCTGGGTGGACATCAGAATACATTTGGACCACCTCTGTCCTTTAGAATGTGTTTATAGAAAAAAAATCAAATTTAAATTAAGGGCTGCTTTAAATGAAAGCAAAGTCTGGAAGCTTTGTGTGTGTTTCTTTTCATCTTTGGTTGTTTGAGTAGCACACAATACTTCGTGCATCTCTTCTTATAAGTATTTGTATCAAAGATGTGTTTTATCTACAGAGGGACTGTCTGGAGGCCAAGTCCAGCTGGCAGCCTGTTTTCATTCTGCACATGAGCTAAGAATTGCTTGTACATTTTTTAGATGTGTTTGAGAAAAAAATACTATGCAACAGAGCCTAAAATATTTACCACAACATAATAGACCACAAAGCCTAAAATATTTATTCCTCGACCATTAACAACTACAGAACATGATGATGGTAGGTGATTTATAACCACCTGTGTCCACTCAGGTCTCTTTTAGCAATAACTGCTAAGCCATCTGTCTCCTCATCATTTGCTTCCCAAAGTTATAAAATCTGAGAGTGGACTGGACCCTAAAGATATTTCTAAAAATGAATCTGTGTGTGTGTGTGTGTGTACATGTGTGTGACAATGGTGTAGGCATTTACTGTTGGAGTCAACAATCACAGCAGACTGTATTATGGGCCATGAACTCCAAAACTAATTAATATAACCTGCATTTGTGGGGGTTGTGGATATTCCAGATAATGAAGCCTTACATAAAAGGTGGCAGTGGAAAACGTGGACTCTACAGCCAAATAATATGTATTTCAATCTAGCTAGTGCCGTACACAAACTTGGTAAGTTTGGTCCTAGCTCAACCTCACTGTGGCTTCTGCATCTTCTCTAAAAGGGAGGAAATGATAGTATATAACCACATGAGGCTTTTCTATGAGGATTAAATGAGTTATTACCGGCAAAGTGCTAAGATTTGTTCTAGTCAATCTGTTTTTGTGGAGAAATAAATATTGAGCTGTAACCTAAGTATGTGAAATTACCCAAGAAAAGTGGTAACAAGAACAGCTGACCTGTGAGAATCTGTTTTTCTTTTTAAGATTTTATGTACTTATTTTTAGAGAGAGGAAAAGGGAGGGAGAAAGAGAGTAAGTGAAACATCAATGTGTGACTGCCTCTCAAGTGCCCCTTTACTGGGGACCTGGTCTACAACCCAGGCATGTGCCTTGATTGGGAATCAAACTGACAACCCTTTGGTTCTCAGGTTGACTGAACCACATCAGCCAGGGGAGAGTCCATGTTTACTACTATAGGCAATATTCATGTATCTGGAATCAAAAATGCTAGAATAATATAAATTGGAAGCAGAAAAATAGTAGAATGTATAGTATTAGATAAGATTATAATATTTCAATTTATGGAATAAAAGTGATTTAAATGTTGTTACTCTTTGATGATTACAGAGATTAAAATGTCTTTTCTATGATCTGTTTGATACTTAGCCTCAAGGATGAAAATTTTAGGGATTAGGTATTTTCTTTTCTCACACCATATTTAGAAGTATATTTTAGAGAGAAATAGTCTTAGATGCTAGGAGTCATGATACATTAAGAGACTCAGTACAAATTTGGAAGACTGTATGATTCCAAATGGTACCTATATAGATTATTACAGATATCTTTTTAAATTTTTTTTGTTGTTGTTCAGGTACATTTTTCTGCCTTTTCCCCACACCCCTCCCCACCACTCCGGCCTCCTTCCCCTGTTTCCACCTCCTCCTTGTTATCGTCCATGTGCCCTCTATAATTGTTCCTGTAAACCTTTCACCCTTCTCCTCCATTATCCCCTCCCATCTCCCCTTTGGTTAACTATCAGATTGGTCTTCATTTCAATGTCTCTGATTATATTTTGCTTGCTTGTTTGTTCTGTTGATTAGGTTCCAGTTAAAGGTGAGATCATATGGTATTTGTCTTTCATCACCTGGTTTATTTCACTTAGCATAATGCTCTCCAGTTACATCCATGAATAAAAGGAACATTACTCAACATAATAAAGGCTATGTATGAGAGACCTACAGCCAACATCATACTCAATGGGCAAAAACTAAAAACTTTCCCACTAAGATCAGGAACAAGACAAGGTTGTCCACTTTTAGCACTTCTATTCAACATAGTATGGAAAGCCCTAGCCACAGCAATCAGATAAGAAAAGGAAATAAAAGGCATCCAAATTGGAAAGGAGGACATAAACTTGTCGTTTTTTGCAGATGTCATGGTAGTGTACATAGAAAATCCTATAGACTCCAACAAAAACTGCTTGACTTAATAAATGAATTTGGCAAAACAGTGAGATACAACGTCAATATTCAGAAATCAAAGGCATTTTTGTATTCCAACAATGAAATATCAGAAATAGAAATCAGAAAAAAATGTGATATAGCAGCAAGAAAAATAAAACACCTAGGAATAAACCTAACCAAGGAAGTAAAAGACCTGTACTCAAAAACTACACAACACTGAAGAAAGAAATTAAAGAATACACAAACAATGCAAACAGATTTCAGATTATACCTTCATTGGTAATTAGCTTTTTCAGTCTAGATTGCATATGAATATCCTCCCTCCCTCCTTTCCTTTCTTCTTAGTAATGGTGTTTAAAGAAGAATTCAGAAAAAAATCTAAAAAAGAGTATGGCCAATGAATACATATTGGGATTCTAACAAACAGTTGAAATGGGCAATTCATAAACAAATAAATCGTTATTTTATTAGAGAAAGAAGTCATGAAAAATTCATGGTAATCATCTTCTATTTTTAGAAACTCTGTCTTGATTTTTTCCTACGAAAATTGGTTTAAAAATATCTATGCAAAATAACTTTCATAATAATTAAATGCCAATTATTATACAAAATTCTTAGGAAAGTGCAAATACATTTTTGTTAAGATGAAGTGGTTGCCCCTGCCCCAAATTTATACTCTTTACTGAATCTAATGAGGAAAAACCTAAATGGCTTGTTTGAAGTGACTTCAACATTAAAGACACACTTGTGTGGGTGAAAACTTTTAGAAGAAAATTTCAGGCTTAGTATAAAAGAACATTTTCTGAAGTTCTATACATACAAAAGTTGAACCAACCTCACTGAGAAATAGCTAATTCCCTGTGCAGATGTTCTGAAACAGGCCAGGGAGCACCTCATTGGCAGTGAAGTTGAGAGTCCCGTGAGCACATGTGATCTCTTAGAATTCTGCTGTTTCAGTGAGCCCGTGGGGGATTCACTGGCTCTGTCTTAATGTTTAAAATGGATTTTCATGAACATAAATATTCACTCAAGGCAAAGCCAATTTGCTTCTTAAAAGAAATTGGGTAAGTTTCTAGGAAAAACAAGTAAAAAATTATTTTCATATAAACTGCCAGAAAGGTCTGCATATAACACTTTGCCTCGATAATACCACCAAATAAAAATGCAGAGTTCCCAAGGTCATCAGCTGTAATATGTTTCACACATGCAACAGTAAAATTCTATTATTCCATTGACTCTTTCCTCTTCAAGTTTTATTTATAATTATGTAAGTACGATATAAAAGAAAAAGAATTATTTTCTTAATACCTCTAAAACTTTGCCATCTTTGTAGCACTTATGCAAAAAAATAAGCGGGAAAGGAATGATCTTTGTTGTTCAGGGCTTTCAAAAGACAAAACACAGTAAAATGGGGAGAATAAACTTTAACATAGCCAACTCCCATAAGAAATGAGAAATATTAAATATCTCTTTGTACAGGATATTTTTAATGGTGTTCAAATTGATATTAATACTATAGCTCAATAGTATGGATGATATGTTGACAGTAAAATTAAAAATGATTATGTAATCAAACTTGCAATGATAGGCATACTTTTATATTAAATTAATACCACTCAAATATCTTAAATCTGGTATTATTATTCTTATATTACAAACTAGAAAACAGGTTTAAATAGGTTGTTATTTATCTGGATCTTCAATAATAACTGCTAGACTTTGTTCTGAAACTTAGATACCTTACTCTAAACTCAGAAGCATCACATGTTGCACAGATTAAAGGTGCTATGAGGAAAGTGAGAAGTGATAAATGAGTGTTGTGAACAATACTGGGACATAGAAGAGACATTACTCTCAATTTGCATGAGCCAGAAAGCTTTCATACACAATGGGATGCATCATTGTCTCTATGAAAAATAAGAATCATTTAAGGAAGCTGAGGGAAAGAGATGGGATGAATTTGTAAGAATTTGTAAAATACTGAAACACAAATATACATTTAAAGCTTCACCTGCCAGTTCAACGACAACATTGTGGCAAACATGAAGAGTAACTACGGAATGTCATCTTCATTAACTCTCAGACAAGAGTGTAAATGTCTTTATTCTCTACATCCAATAAACCACCAACATCTTTCAAACATAGAAATAAGATATCTTTATAATTTTGCCTTTCTCTTTCAGGTCCTTATTTTACCTGGAAATAAGTTTGTGTATGTTAAAAGGTAGGATTATAAATTTGTTTATGTTTGTACATCATGATGATTATCATGTTATTGATGATGAAGGTAATTATGGTGATTAAGGATAATATAATACATGTTATGTTTACTAGTGGTTAATTATTCATTTTAATATTTTGCATGCTTTAATTCAATTAATTTTCACAAGAACTCTTTGAGGCAGGCATGTCATTATTATCCCCACTTTACAGATGAGGAAATTTAGGCACATAGACATTAACTAATTGCTTAAGAATTCAAAGCTGGTAAGTGCACATTTAAGATTCAGATATAGTTATCTGCATCCAGATTTGTGTCCTTAACTACTAAAATCCAGCCTCTTTCACAGGAATAATCATCCAGAACAATTTATTTTCCATGGCTTTTGTTCACTGATCTGCAGTGCAATCTTAGTTAAATATAGTGTTCATATAACATGAGTCTATTTCTGAGCTCTCTTCTCTTTTCCACTGATATATTTTTTTCTGTTCCTACACTGAAGGAATTTTGTTCTAATTATTATAAGTGTGTGACAAATTGTGTGTTTTGGAAACATCTATCAACTCTATTTTTCTTCTTTAATAAAACCTTAATTATTCCTAGCTCTTTGCTTTTTCAAATACATTTCAGAAAAATTTGTCAAGTACACCAACAAAAATTGTTTTAAGTGGGATTTTGACAAATATCCTTAAAATCATAACCCAATTTGGAGATAAACAACATTTGTTCAGTTTTAGGTGTTCTAATCTGTAAACATAGGATGTTTGTTCATCCAACTGACCTTTTTTTTTTACTATGATTTGTTAGTCTCCCTTGAAATTATTTGTGAAGTTATTGCAGAAAATTGCTACAGAGATGATGTGTATGTGTTTGCTTATAGAAGGTATTTAAGAGAACTGTTTTCAGGCTGAAAATGTGATATGATCTTGGATTTAATCCATGGTAAAATTTGCTTCTGATTACAACTTTTCAGAGAAATCCTAACCAGACCTCTTGCTCTATGACAAGCAACTTTTATTTCAGTCTTCTTTAGATGAGGAAGTGAGAAGACATTAGACTTGGTTCTCACCCTCAGAGAAATTATAGCTCTGTGGGGTTGTCATTTTATTAGAGAAGGATCTTGACTTCAATTTGGGCAAACATTGAAATAGTATCCTTGTTCCTTGGTGTACATTGTGTCTTGGAAAAACCAAAGCTTGTCAGGTTCATCGGTTTTTCACATTGTCCCCAAATCAAAAAGGCCTCTCATATTGGATTCCCACCTTCATCCATATATTCTAGCTAACTCTCTAATAATTTTAAGAATATTTTTGTAAATAGTTTAAATACTCCTGCTTCATTTTTAGTTGCTTTCTGAATACTTAGCCACCTTGTTTATTTGTTTGTATTTATTTAAATAATTTGTCTTTCTTAATACCAGCCTTTCTTGAATTTCTTATTACAATGTTCTTTCTATCAAACATATGCTTGTAAGATTGTATGTGTTTATATGTATGTGTGTGTGTTATATGCGTATATTCCATACATACTTTCTAGGCAAACTCTTATAAGTCACCAATACATTTAATATGAAAGGTTATGAGAAAATCAGAAAGATATAAAATAGCTATGGATATGAGTAGATTTATAGTAATAGAAAACCATAAACAGAAACATACTATTCTTTCAACAATTTCACATAAATTGAGAGATACAGTATAAAATATATTTTTATAAAAACAAACAAAATGTAGCCCCTTGTGCTTTTAATATTCTCAAGGCCAAAGATCAGTTAAATTTTCCACAAGTAAAACTTAAATATGAAAACCAAACCATTTAGTGTCTCAGAATTTAGAAATGCATTGTAGAGATTACAGAGTTGAAAATTTTAAGAAAATATTCTGGGTTTTAGAATGTAGGCAAAAGCTACAGATCTTTTAAATATGATGCTAAGGAACTTAATAAAATACATTTTTGCCAGCTGTTTGCAGATTTTCTAAATTACAGCAAATGAGTTTTAAAAGCCATACGCCAGATGGAGAAAGGCTCATATTTCCTAATGTGTCAATGAAGTTTAGTTATAGCAAGTTAGATACAGGAAAAAAATATTGGTATAAGACATAATGATTTTGTCAAGCCAGCAGCTGTCACAGTAAACTACTCATCTGCCCATATTTTGGCATGTTTCCCATATTTGTTACTATATTTATTATATAATAAAATACTCAAAAATGTTCACTTTATATGCAAGTCAGATTTGATGTCTGTGTTCAGTGCCCTCATTTACTTATACAAACAATTTTAATATAATGCGATATTGTAAACCACAGTAATTCCAAGAATATTTGAATGACTTTGTAAACAAATTTTTATTCAAATTGATGACAGAGAATCACCAGTTATTTTTATGATTCCCATGTGTTTAAAAACACTTATATTAATAGTGTTTGAGACATTTGAGAAATGAAAAGTTTTTATTACACGAGTAGAAAATTAGCCACTGATAATAATGATACATCCAGAAGCTTAAACTAATTCTCATTTTAATGTTACAAAATGTTGCCTTCACGAATACAATCTCTCCTTTTCTTAGAAATCAATAAGCAAAAATTTCTCCCAGAAACATGAAATAGTCTCCAGTCACATTTGTAATACATTATAATTTTTAATAAGCTTACACATGTAGTCATTAGCTTTAGCTTTGGAAACATGAAGGAAAGAAAAGTCATTTACATTGAATTGTAGTGTAAAAGTAAGAATTATAGCACATGGAAAAATGCGACTTGTGAGAGTGGCATTTGAATGATGAAGGCAAGGATATATCCTCAAAATGAGCAGAACGAAGAGTGGTTATTTCTTGTTTCAGTGATATTTCAAAGGGGATTTTGATGCTTCCTAATTCCACTATACAATAACAACAGTGGTAAGGTATACATTGATAACGCTTTTGGGGCGGTAGCTAATGGGCTGGCTGTATTGTCAGGGAACGGGCTGTGGATGACTCGGGGATGGGAGCAATCTTCCCCTGGGCACTACATTGTGAAGAAGGAACTTCAAAGTGGGACAAATCAATATTCATCAAAGCAGAGCCCTTACACATTCAGTAGCCGCCAGGAACAGAGAAGTGCACGTCCTCATTGACTACTTGGAGGTGGTCTCTTCGCTCCATTAGAGGAGCAGCCATGGAGGCGGTCAAGCCATACAGTGGAGAACATAGCAGAATGCTTTCCCCTGCCTCCCTTGCATGCACGTGTTCTGTCTCCTTTCTCCTTGGCTGCTGGCTGTGGGATAACTGCTCAACTATCAAAACTTGCACACCGAGGGCATGAACATAGCTTTATTCCTCCCCAACGTGTTGTTTATACAAGCCTTCCACTAAAAACCTCTGTTTCCTTCATTTGAAAAGGCATATTTTCAGATATTGATTGATGAATAAAAATAATCCTACATTGTGGGTGGGAAAATTCTATACTTTAGGTGGAAAAAATTATGCTAAAATTTTGATATGTGTTACTGCTACTACTACTACTATTACATTAGCTCACATTTATTCAGCATTGGCTATGAGTTAAGCATTGTTTAATCACTTTGCATGAACTCTTTTTACTTAACTTTCACATTTTTCTGGGAGAGTATATTAATATCAACATTATCAGTTAATTGACTTGCCCAAAGCACACAACTGGTAAGTAAGTACCTGAGCCAGGCCTGCTGCCTTGAGAAAAGGCAGGCCCAAAGCTCTTTGTTATACTAAAGCCCACTGTATCTGGACATTTCTCTGTCTGGGTCACAGATTATTGCTGGGTCACAACATTATACATTCATGTAAGATGCTCAAGTATCTAAAATGGGATTTTGCTCCTGATTTGTTCTGTAAACATATGTAAAAACCATTTGTTTTAGAATTTACTGGCCCATGGAATCATTCATGAGTGTAATCTTTCTTCCCCCAAACACACACACAGCGTTACCAAATGATTAGGGGGTACCTTTTACAACATCACTGTTTCTTATGCCTGCTATGGTGTGGAATTCCTAGGGGAAAATATCATATTTTTATTTCTCTTCCATGAGCTGCAGTATATTTATAAATATTTCCAGAGCATAATTCTAGCTTACCCCAAGGGAATATTGCAACCAAGATCTCTCGAGTGTTTGCGTAGCTTCCTGTCTGAGTGAAGGCACTGACTTGGTTTCTCAGTCTTTATAACAGAATGTTACCTGCACAGCAGAAATAGTTAAAACTTCATTTTGGTTATGATTAAGCAGTTGTGTAATAACAGATTTGGTTCACCGTTACCCCCAGTTCCTGGAGAGCAAAATCTAAATCCTTGGGACTTCCCTGGTGATGGTGTTTCAGGGTGGGTTCCAGCCACACCTAAGGCTTCTACTGGTAGTGTGGGCACCAGACAGTTTCTGCTAAAGAGATACCTCAGGATGGAGTCTGGCTGTGCCAGAAAGAGCAGCCACTTTCAGACTGGAGCACTAAGCCATGTGATATCAAACCAATCCCTGGAGAAGGGAAGAGAACTGGAAATTGATTATAATACCATGGCCAGCAATTTAATCAACCAAGCCTATGTAACAGAACCCCAACAAAAACTCTGGACGCTACAGCCGGGTGAGCCTTCCTGGTTGGCAGCTCAATTTCCTGTCACAATGAACTCACTGCCTCTGTCTACCTGTCAGTTTTAAGTAGGCAGTGGGCCAGAAAGGGCACCATCAGGCCTGTGGAGCTCAGCTCCCCATGGGCCTTGCTGGTGTGTCAACCTCCACACCTCCCCTCTGCATCACCCTTTCCCTGGTTCCTCCGGAAGAAGCAGATCTCCACCTTCTCTGGGAAAGAATTGAATGGGAAGGTTCTATAGACTGTCCTGGCAGCTCTCAGGGTGAGCTAATACAAAAAAAGGGACAAGAAAACTGTTAAACAAACAAAACAAAAAACAATAACAAAAAAAAGAAACCAAACATTCGACTCAAAGTTTGGTTTAGAGCTAACTGACAGCTGTCACTGTGAATAGATTCACGTATATCCCAAAGAAGAAGGGCTGGGGGTGGCAACCTGTCACTTTGTCAGCCCCTGTGTGCCTGAGATCTTTAAAAACTGGGCTTACATTTGAAGGTGATGCTGAGGGTTAATTGCTGGGAACATATTCAGAGTGATGGTGCTTCAGTTTTCAGGTCTTTGATCAATGTTCCTATAATGTAGTTGCTGATTAAGGTATAAAAATTGTGTTCTGAGCACCCCGTTTTCTGAACACTGACTATGTCCAAGTGCATTTCTACCTAGATCTACATCTGCAGCCACAGAAGGACCAATGATGCCAAGAAATTCATGGGTAGGTTTCACCCACTGAGCCCCACCTCAGGGATTTGCCTGAGCTGGTGTTCTCAGATTCACCCAGTCTTAACCTGGTGGTGGCTTGGACCACAGTTCATTCACACACCTGCACAGCAATGTCCTTCATACTCTCTGACCCACCCTGTGTCCTGCTTGGCATTGCCTCTTCTCCGCTGGCACCTTGAGGTGAGGTCTGTTGCTCGGAAGATTCCTTCTGTTGGTTCATTCTGTTCAAATGTTGTTTATGTCCATGCTGCCTGGTTCTTATAGTAGTTCATGCAGTAAGAGGAACTAGAATAAGTTAAACACTGTATGTTCTATTCAAAATAAAAAGGGTTGCAAAGGGAAGGAAATAAAATGCTATTATTAATATCTATCAAACAAGAGCACTCACTACTTGTCAAAAATGCACTGTTGCTTTCTTCTGTTAGTGAATGGATTATAGTAAAACTTTCAAACAATATGTACAGATCACTAGCCTGGTATTTAAAGGTAAATACATTTTCTTTTGAGCCTCAGTCATATAAAACCTCAGGGTCTAAACTTATGTCTTATATTTCATACAGCATTTTTACAATGGATGGGGTAAGTTAGGCAAGGTTTAAAGCCATCAGATGATTGATTTTATTTTCAAAAATTTTATAAATAGATCAGAAAAGCAAGCAAAACTTAAAACTAATTGGGTCATGTTTTGCTGAAAGAGATGGAGTGTGCGACCACTTGGAATAGAAAGAGCTTTTGTTCTTAACCGCTGTAGGGTGAACAATGAGAAGTTAAACTTTTTTTATTGATTATGCTGTTATAGTTGTTCTATTCCCCCCCTTCATTCCCTTCCACCCTACCCCCCATCCCCACCATTACCCCCCCTTTAGTTTATGACCATGTGTCTCAAGTTCTTTAGATTCTATATTTCCCATACTATTCTTGTCCCCCCATCTATTTTCTATCTACCATCTATGCCACTTATTTTTTGTACCTTCTCCCCCCTTCTCCTCCTCCCACTCCCCTGTTGCTAACCCTCCCTGAGATCTTCATTTTTGTTTCCACTCCTGATCTACCTGTCCTTTTAGCTTGCTTTTGTTTTAGGTGTGGTTGTTAATAACTGTCAGTTTGTTGTCCTTTCACTGTTCATGTTTTTTTTAACTTCTTTTTCTTAGATAAGTCCCTTTAACATTTCATATAATAAGGGCTTGGTGATGATGAACTCCTTGAATTTGATCTTATCTGAGAAGCACTTTATCTGTCCTTCCATTCTAAATGAAAGTTTTGCTGGATAGAGTAATCTTGGTTGTAGGTCTTTGGATTTCATGACTTGGAATACCTCTTTCCAGCCCCTTCTTGCCTGCAAGGTCTCTTTTGAGAAATCCGCTGACAGTCTTATGTGGACTCCTTTTTAGGTGACTGTCCCCTTAGCTCTTGCTGCTTCTAGGATTAAACTTTTAGTGCAAAAGGGAAAGAAGTTTTCTGGTTTCAAAGACAGAACAGATTCTAAAATTCAGAGAAATAAGGAAGTAGTGTTCTTTCTTCCATTCCTAATATAGGCCACTGACAATGCTCAGTTTTGCTAAAGTAATTCTCTGGCAAGTCAAAAAAGCATAAATGATTCAAGGTGTTAAATGCATTTCTTTTTCTAACATTATTTTATATATTTTTATTAGAGCTTTTTTTTGGATTGTGAGTAATAGAACATCAGTGAAGGAAGTCAGTTTAAGCAAAAAAGTCACAGGGCTTCCTCCTAAACTAAAGGCGGGAGAAAGCGGGTGTTCACCAGGCTCCCAGGTAGCCCTGGGGAGCTGATCAGCAATGATCCTCCTTTCACCTCGCTGGTCCCCTGAGGCAGATTCTTTCTCCAGAAAATCGACGGAGTTTATGCAGCAAAAGAACCTCTTCCAATCTTCTGAGTTTAGAAGTTTAACATCTGAGTGCCAAGGGAAAAAAAAAACTTTTTAACATCACCGATTATAAATTCTTTGGGAAGAAATTCTGATTTTTCTCACTCGAGGTGCTTACTCCTTATTCACTTGGATATAACTGAATGGATGGGGTGAAATTTCTGTGTCAGTAAAAGATTCCCTGATCTTATTACAATAGTAGAGTTTGAATCCAAGCTCATACTCACCCTTTAAGATGAATTTCTGGCCATTGTATATGGGACTGTCATCAATAGAATTATATGATGGTTAAATGAATAAAGTCCTGTTATTAAAAGTAGAGTTATACATAATTGAATTTTTCCCATTTTCATAGTTTAGCTACATTGCCTCCAGCCATCAATGAATGATAACAAAAGGGATTTAAAGTTAATTTCATATAATAGTAGATTTCTGTGGGGAAACCAGTGTTCTGTATATTCTTCCTGTAATACAATTTCATTGAACTTTTTTATAGCTCATTCTCTTCACTTAGATCCCATCTGCCTCACCAGCTTGTGTGTTTTCCTTAGGATTAAGGGTTGCATTAATAATTGGCCTCCCACATCCCTGTGGCGATGCAAATGATAAAATTTAAAAAAGATCACACTCACCAGAGGGGGAGTAATCCCTAGAGAAAGAAAACATATTTTCTTTTTTGCCTTATTTATTCCATAATGTGTTGATAAGTTGCATGAGTAAAAATATGCTTGTGTGTATTGGTTTGAGGCAGTTTTCTAAATTTTAACAATCAACCCTGGCTTTTATCCCATCTTTAAATATGCATAACTTATGTGCATGTATTTATATATATGTTAGATTTTATTTGATTGGCCATCATTAGGAGAAGAATATGTAAATATAGCTAACATTCTTTCAAAACTAAGATACTGCAATTAAAGATACTTATGTGTATTCACCCGCTAAATTTGTAAGTGAAATAATCTATCACATAGCATGCAACTTGTAAAATTAAAATAGTATGAAATTAACTTCAAGTTTATTAAAAATTTCTCTCAATAAGTAAGGGTGGGGTGGAGGTAGGTTTACAGTTGTAAGTATCCAAAACACAGAGTTTGTTCTTGTATTATTAATTGCCCATATTTTGCCATGTATAATGAGCACATTTTTGCCCAAATTTGTGAGGGAAAAACAAGGATACACATTATACACAGGTAGTGTTAAAATATGGAAGTGTGTTATACTCAGTAAAAGAAGGTAATAATTGTATTTTTTCCATATGAACAAATGTAAACCTACTTTTTCCCACCTTGTATTATTACCTACACAGTAACATGTGTAATATAGGTAATTCCATGTTGAATTTTGCATGAACAATTTCTATTTTGATTTGATCATGTTGATGCTCTGATATATTACATATGTATTTATATGTTTATTTATATACTTGTTGATATACCTCACCTCATTATTAGTATATCTTATCTTTGCTCTCTCACACCTTACTATCTTTGCTATTGATTGAATTCATTAAATACTACAACTGAGCTGACTTGCATAGAAATACTTTGAGTTAATTGAAACCCACTAGGATTTTGGCTTACAAACTGCAGTATGGAAAACAGTAAATAGACTACTAGGGAGTGACATAGCAAAAACTCATTAAAAATGCTAATTAGCAAGCTGAATCTTTCTGACATACCCACTTCACTAATCCGCTAGCTAAACACATCATAAAAATGTGCCTGCCTTGTAAGTGAGTAAATATCTGGAGGAAGAATGTTTTAATTTCCAGATTACTTTAAATTAACTGAATGCAGAACAGTTCAGAATATGAAAGGCTGTGTTATTGAAATTTTATCTTAAGTCTCTAAATGAACATTAGAGCCTAATCATACTGTTGCCTTAACTTAGGCAGAATTCTTGACTGTTTCTATGTTTATTCTCATTCTTCTCTGTACCCTCTCTTTGCACTGAACAATTTATTCACATATTTATTTTTTACAGATTTTGGTACACTTATTAATTTTTTTTTACATTTTGCATTTTTTATTATACCTACATAATTACAAATATAATCTCTTCTACTAGGTAGAAAGTTCTATAAAGTTAGGGATTCAGTTTTTTCTTCTTACCAAACAATGCCTTGTCTAAGAAAGTGTCCAGTCTAAAAGTAAATATAGGTGCTTCACTAGGCCTTTGCAAACCTGTTCAGGTGTTGGATGAAGGTGTCTGGCGAATGTCCCACTGAACACAATTCTTACTTCTAGCGCATGTGTGAGAGAAAGAGAGACAGAAGAAATATATTCTACTAAAATACATTGTACAAATTTACTTGAATTACTTAAAAAGATGATATAAAAATAGTTTTAACAAATGTGAAGAAGGACTATGGCTCTAATTTCTTTTTATTCATGATACTTAAAATTTATTTTTATGGCAACTAATTTTTGATGTTTTCTAGTTTTTCCTGAAATAAATTTCTGGTTTTTGTTTCTTCATTTCTTTACTATACCTCTTTTTTAAAAAAATCTTTCAACTTTTGCTTGCCTAAAAAATGTATTTATTTTGACTTTATCAATGAAGAATATTTCCATCTATTTATAAAATTTTAAGTTGACCCTTTTTTCTCTCATAACTTTTAATATCAAATAACTGTTTACTGACTTATAAGGTTTATTTGGTACAGTGAGTTGTCATTCTAATTGTTTCTCTTCTTTTTATAATATTTTCCTATCAGATAGCTTTTAATGCATTATATTTTTGTGCAAGTTAGATACACTCTGTATAGGTGTACTTTTCTGTATGAATATTCTGTTTGGGAGGTTCTGAGCTTTATGATTATCTGGGTTGATGTCTTTCAATTAAAAACATTCTAACCTATCATTCTTCAAATATTTGTAATGCTTCATTCACCATGTATCATATTTTTCTGGGATTCCAATGGTAAGAATGATAGACTGTATGATATTTTCTACAAATTTCAGATTATCTGTTCTTTTTCTTCTTTTTAAATTTTATTTTATAAATCAAACAGTGTTTGTACTTAACAACTTATTTTCAACTTCATTGAGCCTTTCCCTGTTGATGACCAAAACATTTATTTTTTTACACAACAATTTTTCTTTTGGTTTATTTATTTATTGATTTTCACTTTTTTCCTATATATCATAACTATTGTTTACTTTATTTACTAGATTACTTAATGTGTTTGTATTCGTCATTTTATGTGAATATTTACAAAATCTATGTTATCTTTCTTGTTCTGTTGACTGTTTTGTTTTTTACTGTGTCATGTGGTCTTGTTTTTTGTGTGTGCTTTGTAATTTTTTTCACTTGAATGCCACACATTCTGGTAGAATAATAGTAGAAATTGAAAAGTACTGATTTTATACAGATAATTATAAGCCCATTCTTCTATCACATGGAATATTTTCAGAGGTAGTCAGATCTGTTTTGAAATAACCTTCTTTTCATCATCATCATCAGCGGCATCTTGCATTTGCTACGTTCTGTTCATTGCACACTTCAAACGATTTGAGTTCAGGACCAGAAGCTTCTATTTTGCTGGGACTTGATTTCAGTTAGCCTTCCCTGCCTTCAGCCTTCAGCTTGCCCTGGGCTATTGCAACTCAGAGGAGATTTTTCTCTTTCCCAATTCCCCTGCCCCTCATCCAGGGCAGATGTCCAGTGTTTGATACTCAGTATATGACACAGAGAGAATTTCTCAATCATTAATGAACCCCAAAAGTGTCTCTGTCACCTCTCCTGCTACTTCCCCAACTGTAGAGGGCTGCTGCCTTGGATCAAGTTAAACCCTGAAGTGCTGTCATATTTATATGCTTTTGACCTTGGCCCATAGTTCTCCAGGTCTGATACATCTCTGCCTCACAAGGGGGTCCCTCCTGGTGGACCTGCTTTGCCTGCCGTTTTTCCATGAGCAGTCAGTGAATACCAGTGGAAAGCACTGTCTGATTGTTAAGTCTGTCTTTAAGTCTATTACTCTAGAGAGTTTATATTCTCATGCTAGCACTCACTTTCACATTTAAAAAGTCATTAACATTCTCATCTGCTTTTCTCCTACCCAGTCTTCTTCCTCTTCCTCCTATTGCTTCATCCAAGATAAAAGCAGCTACAGCCTCTTTGTCCATAAGAGTTTCTCACTTATTATGGAATATGTTTAGTACCAGTTTTCCTATAGAAGCCAGATTTCTAGTCACCATTTCATATGGGACTGAAGCCCTTTTATAAAATGGTATTAGTGTGTTCATTGTTTTTTAAATTGTTGTACATTTTATTGGTTGATAATCATCTTTTTTATGAGCCTGGATTTATGACTTTTACTTTTACATATTATGCATCATTGTAATATATTTGCAGCAAAAATGATTATCGATGGGTAAATTCACAACACCAACCACCTTTTTGTTTTTTAACTACATTTGTTTCCAAGAAAAATGACAGAAATTTTCTTAAACCAATGTGCTATCCTTAGTTTAAAGAGAAAAGAAAAACAGTTATAGATCCTGAACATAACCAAATCCAATGCTAACAGCACCGTGGAAGGATCAAGGCTTATGAAAAAGTAGACTAACCAAATGCTGACCACTCAAAAGGTGGCCCTTCTCTGACTTTCTCTTCACTGTGGTCGTATGCAAAAGCATGTGGACAAAAATGCTAGTCAACCTCTTTCCCTTGCATTAGAAATTTGCACAGTGTCTCTTGGATAATTTGGAAAATCGTTGTTTAGTCATTACAGTGAAATTGGCATTTTAATTTCCCGATGCTTCCATTAAATAAAGGCAGCAATTCAAGAATGTCCATGGACAGCTCATGACACACCTGGGTGCCGGCGTGAGAGAGTGAAACAAAAATCTGAGACAGATGTGTAGATAAGTAACGGTTAAAAAAATAATTTTCATCTACTATTTACATATAAATGTTTCTGTGGGCTGTGGTTGCTTTGATTTGTGCCTGAATCCTACACTGGTCACTGAGTTAAATTTCCAAGTATGTCCATATCTGTGTTCACTAACTGATGAAATAAACCAGAAACTGAGCTAGTAAATTGTATAACAATTTAGATATTTTACAAATATTTAGAAAAGGTGGCATATGTTTGCTATAACAGGAGTTAGAATTTATATCCTACAAATAAGGAAACTGTGCAATACTAAGAAAATAAACAAAGTCACATTACAAAACAACCAAAAAGTACACCAAGTGAAAAAACTGTGAAACATAGACTCCTCATTCACTGTTTTATCTCTATTTTATCATCAGTGGAGAAAAACATAAAATCAACATTTTAGGTTTTATTCTCTAAAACTAACTCAGATGTGCTCATTGTCAGCATTTAACTAAATTGCACACTGAATGGAATCTAAATCATAGGAAAAAATCAGGAAATGCACTCTGGAATTAATTTTATAATTTAAAGCCAAACATTATAGTTCTAAAATAGAGAAGAAAAATACCAAAAATTTGAATTTCCTTTCTTGTTCTTGAGTAATTTTTAAACACAAGATATTCTACTTCCATTAAAATTCAAAATTAATTATAATGATACATTTCTGCAGTAACAACTCCTAATTTTTCATACCCTTTTTTATCTGTGTAGTCTCTCCTATTCTGACTCTAGACTTTTCTATGTGAGTTCTTTTCACCAACAGGACAATAAAAAATCCTTGGGAAGCAGAACTTTAAGTTTGCTATCTTTATACTTAGTTACTGTGGAGGCAACTTTGCCCACAAGTCTGCCATCCACCATGGATGAAAGTAAACATTACCAAGACATGATCTGCTTGGGGAGGAAAGGTGGCCGATCCCTCAAAAAGGAAAGGCCAAGAGCCCCTTCTTCCAGGGGCTTTTATTGGGTTGTAATACACAAGAATGCAGGGTGGCAAGGAGCAAACAGTAGATAACATTTCAAAGAAATCTTAGGGCTTAGTCTGAGTCAGTGTCTATCAGGAAAGGGGGTTGCAGAAACTTTGGGAGACATACTCATTTCCTGCTCTAACCCTTGTCATATGAATGAAAACACTCTTAGCAAAGCAGGTTTCACGGAACTTTTAGGAATTTTTTCTTATGACTGATTACCCCGGGGAACCTGCCATTCCCTGCTCAAGGCTGCACCACCCTCTCTGTCATTTTTTTTAGGCTTAAGTCAGGCAGAGGAGGCAAGTAGCCAAAGAATTCTTAGAGACTTCTCGAAGACAGACTGAGGACTCAGGCTTTGTCAAAGCCAGGGGATGAGGGTCCATCACCCCCTTTCTCCATAGCCCCCCAAGTCCTTCCCTGGGGCTGTCTCGTGATTGTGCCTGTCTTAGGTGATCCCCCCTTGGGAAATCTTACCCGTCATTGGCTAACTGATCAAGCATTGGAGGCCAGTTACTGAAAAAGGTTCAGAAGTGGCGCTCCTGTCAGGTAGATAAGCTTTATCTCTTTAGTGGCTTATGGTCTGAAGGTCACTCACTCAGTCTTAGCCCTGGGGGGTTTCGGCTCCTGAAACCAGGCAGAGCGGTTCCCAAAAAGTTACTATTTCTTCTACTAGGTAAAATCAGCCAGGCTAACTAGGAGCAGAATCAGGTGTCATTTGGAAAAAGACCAAATCTGAGATGAGGTTATACATCAGACAGCAAAGTGACCCCTACTCTGTGAATAAAGATGTATGTGAGCAAGGATGTATGTCAGCCAAGATCAGCCAAGCTACGTGCAGAACAGAAGAACCACCCAGCAAATCCGGCTCAAAACTCCTACCCACATAATCAGGAGCCCAAATAATTGACTGATATTTTAAGCCCCTATGTTTTTGTATGTTTCTTTATGCAGTGCTATTAATTCATACAATCTGATGTAAATATTTTTCTATCCCTATATCTATTAACCTGCTAAATGTTGTGTATATGAAAACTACATACTGATATTAAACAATAGTAGTTGTATTCTAGTTTATATTTTTATTTTCTACTTCCTATATGTCTAGTAATCATCATGAAATCAGAGGATGTTTTTTTGTTTTATTTTTATAAATTAAATATTTTTTAAATTAATGAGTGAGATATATCTGTTGTCTGATAACACTTACTACTAAAAATTACAATTTAAACCATGTAACTCTTCATAGACAAGTCTTTCTCTTTACTCAAAAGCCTCTCTAATCTAATGAAGTGGAACGTTTTATAAATATTTTGTTAAATCAGACTATAAGCAAAAACACATAAAGAAAGACACAGGCATTGACACTGGAATTGTTAAACTGCGTGGAATCACCAAATTATCATTGTCATGTATTTTGTTTAAATAAAATAATATCCATCCATATATGCATATACTACCAACCAGACCTCTTCCTCCATTAGTAGCATATATATTAGATGTATATATGAGACAATCAGTGTGCACCATTCTGTACAACCGTTAACAGAAAGCCATCCCCTGACTCTCAACAGAACAACCACCAAGAACTACTCACAAACAATAGAGCCAACCCATGTGATCTGTTAAGTCAAAGTTAGAAACCCGGCCCTTCACATCGACTCCCCCAGCTCCTTACCACCCATGATGACTTGATTATTGAAGATTTCAAGCTATTATTTGACCCAGCCCTCCCCCTTACAGATATAATTGCATTTGTAGGTCTTTGTTTCCTGACCCTTGAATATTACAAAATCCTCTTGTCTCAAATCTCCAGTATCTTTATACCCCAATACCTCTTTAAATAATGTCATGTATGTTATTTTTAAAGTATACAAGACTGATACTGCTGCTTCTTCAGTAAAAAGCCCTTCTGTTGAGTGTTAGTACTAAATATTAACACTTAAATGCGGAATTCACTTGCCCTCCTCTCACCCATCCCCTTCACTGCTCCAGTCATACTAACCTGTTTGCAATTACATGCAAGTTTGTGGAAATGTGATACTGAACTGGGCATGAACTTGAATCATTAATCCTTCTGTAAATTCAGGTTGATTCTGTGTAACCCATTACTGTGATATCTGTAATATTTAAAAAATCATTTTCTCTGTGAACATTATACCCATCTTCCCTACTTGGTTAGCATTCTTTTCACTTTTTCATTCTTTTTTTCCTATTTTTTAATTTTTTATTTTATTTTATTTAAATTAATTTTATTTAGTTATTTTTTAAGTACAGTTTTTTGTCTATTTTTCCCATCCCAGCCTCCCCCGCCCCTTGCTCCCCACCTCCCTCCCATTTCCACCCCCCTTAGTTCTCGTCCCTGTGTCCTTCCTATTTGTTCCTCCAAATCCCTCCCCCTTTTTCCCCCTTAACTTCCCTTCCTTCTCCCCTCTGGTCACTATCCCCTTGTTCTCTATTTCAGTGTCTTTTTTTTTTTCTGCTTGCTTGTTTGTTTTGTTGTTTAGCTTCCTGTCAAAGGTGAGATCATATGGTATTTGTCTTTCAGCACCTGGCCTATTTCACTCAGCATAATGCTTTCCAGTTCCATCCATGTTGTTGCAAAAGGTAGTAACTCCTTCTTTCTCTCTGCTGCATAGAATTACATTGTGTATATGTTCCACAATTTTTTGATCCATTCATTTACTGACAGGCACCTAGGTTGCTTCCAACTCTTGGCTATTGTAAATTGTGCTGCTATGAACATTGTGGTGCATAGGTTCTTTGATATTGATGTTTTAGGATTCTTAGGATATAATCCCAGCAGTGGAACTGCTGGGTCAAAAGGCAGGTCAATTTTTATTTTTCTGAGAAAATTCCATACTGTTTTCCATAATGGTTTGAACTTGAATCATTGAACTAAGTCATTTATTTACCCTTTGATTGTCATACTGAAATGCAAGAGGCATTTGGAGGCAATAAATCTCATTCCCCTACAAATCTTCAAGGCCTAGGCCCTAGAACCTTACAGAGCCTGCAGCCCAATAGGACTGGTGTTCTTGTTAGAAAAGACACCAGTGCATTCTCTCTCATTCATTCATTCTCTCTCTCTCTGATCATGCACAGAGGAACTGCTGTGACAACAGACAGAAGGTGCCATCTGCAAGGCAAGAATGGACCCTCACCTGCCAGTAATTCCACTGGCACCCTTGTCTTGGACTTGTAGTTTCCAGAATCTGGAAAAATAAGTGTGTGTTATTTCAGGCATGCAGTCTGTGTTTTGATGTGGCAGCCCAAAAACAATTATGAAATCTGTGAATCAGTTGACTACCTAATATCACCTGATGAACTGTATAGATCATGCTACTAAAATGCATCAAAAACTTGCTTTTCCACGAGCAAGCGAAACACATGAAGACTGAGTTCACAGCAAGTATAACATAAGGAAATTTGCACTGCACTTATTATCAAGTTTAGCAGATTGGCAGACTATGGGGTGAGGGTTACTGGATCTGCAAAGTTTAATTCATGGTTATATTCAGAATCTGTATCAAGAAACAATGTGAACTTAGTTTCCAGCCTCAAGGCTCTGTTTTTAAATTTAGTGTTCTCCAAGTGTCTTTCAATGCCAATAACTCAGAAAGACTAAATATGTCAGTAATTCTTGTTTGCAGCCTATAGGCTTTTCTTTTGTGGATTAGAGATTAATAACAGGTTTTATGTAAGTTACTTTTATTTTAAATTTAAGTACAATTAGTCATTACTAAATTATTATTTTGAACACCTGCTAACCTACAGTTAAACTCCATATAAAATGAACCTGGAAATAAGTAAGTTTTTCATTGGTGTTTTCTCTTACTTTATGAGTATAGTGTACTTTAAATAACAAAAACAAAGACACAGTGAATTAAACCAGTTTAAAAACTCCTCAGAAAACCACACACAAGATGAATAAGGGACTTAAGAAGATTCCATTGAGAACAAATTAAGAATTTGCCACACCCCTGTCCATGCCCATGAGTCCTTTTTCCTTTTTGTGCTAACCCTCCGCAGCAACCTCCTGCCTCCTGCCAACTGTCATCCTGCTCTCCATCAGTGAGTCTCTCCCAAGTTTCCTTGTTTGGTGTGTTCACTAGATTCCACATATGAGTGAAATCATATGGTATTTGCTTTTCTCTGACTAGCTTATTTCACTTAGCCTAATGTTCTCCAGGTCCATCAATACTGTCACAAAGGGTAAAATTATCTTCTTTTTATGGCCCAGTAGTATTCCATTGTGTAAATGCCCCATAATTGTTTTATCAACTCACCTACTAACAATTGGACTGCTTCCATATTTTGGCAATTTTAAATAACACTGCAATGAACGTAGAGGTGCTTATGTTCTTTTGAATGCTTTGGGTTCCTTCAGATGTATTCCCAGAAGTGGAATAGCTGGATCAAAAGATAGATTCACTTTTAATTTTTTGAGATATCCCCATACTGCTTCCCACAGCAGCTGCACCAGTAGTAATTCATTCTCACCAACAGTGCACTAGGGATCCCATTTCTCCACATCCTCACCAGCACTTATTGTTTGTTGATTTACTGATGATGGCCACTCTGACAGGTGTGAGATGATATCTCATTGTGGTTTTAATTTTCATCTCTCTGATGATTAGTGACATTACGGGGAGGAAGTGGGCATAAGGGGACTAAATGGTAATGGGAAACATACAATGAAGATTAAATTAAAGAAAATAATTTGCAACATTTTTATCTATGTGGTAAATCGCTTTAGGTAGAGTTTTATGATGATGACTATTATTGTTTTAAACTTTCAAAAACAAAGAATGATGACAGAATAGGTACTGGAATTCTAGTAAGATTCCTGGATTGAATTCAGGCTCTGCTTCTTATTTTTTTATGACATTGGGAAAATTAACCTCTCTGCACTTTAATTTCTCACACGGTTAAAAAGAAACAATCATGGAACTCACTTTCTAGGTTGATGTAAAGAGTGCATGAGTTAATGTATGTTAAATGTTTGGTATACTGCCTAACACCTAATAAATACCCAATGAGAGGTAGCTATTTAATAAAAGTATTAGTAAATTTCACAACTTTATGTTGATATTTAAAATAAACTCAACATATTCTCATTAGGCAAATAGAGAATGTCTACCTGACATATAATGAATTTCAGAGCTATGTTTTGGTTCATTTCACCCCTATGATAATCTAGGATTTTGAATTTTTGACCACAAAGATGTTTAACCTATAAAAATAAGAGTGTGCAACACCTTTTTGTTATACTGTGTAGAGCAAAGAGTTTATCTTTTACTAATATGGCAAATTCTGCCAAGATACACAGTTTCTGTACAATATGAAAAAGTCATTGAAGTAATCAGAAAATCATTAGGCTATTGATATCAATTTATTTTCACACACACACACACACACACACACACACACACACACCCCTGAAACTAAATGTATCCCTGAATAAACAGCCACATGGTGAAGACTCATAGATCAATTTGAAAATTATTTAAAAATGCATGAAGTGGCATTCTCTTAAAGGAAAACTCAAATAAAAATACATTTTATATGCCAATAAAATACTATCTTAATTTCCTTTTTCTTCATATATACAAACACTTTCTAATTTGATCATCTAAAAGATGTTTTGGAGTTAATAACAAAGAATAGTTGCTTTAGGGTATAATATTAATGGAAACTTCTAACTTTTGAAAAATAATCCATGAGCGTCCTAGTCAAGAGATTAAAAAAAGGGCCAGCATAATGGTGGGGAGAAGTTATTATCATTAACGACTTTTCAACAACAGTGGCAGGGTTCCAAGGCTGCCTGCAGATTTGTTAGCTCCTTCATGGCATATGTCACAAGGGAGGCATTTTTGAAGCATAACAGAAGTGTGTGAAAAATCTCCATATGATGCATGAGCATAATCTCCCGTTTGCAGATGTTAATTCCCTGCTTGTTGCAGTGACAGAGCAGGTGCCAACGAGTCTGTGAGTGCACCTTCCCGCTGGACGGCATGCAAGCATCCTGGAGCTCGCTAGATGCCATGGATATGTGATAAATCTTAGTTGTTCAAAGAGCATTTCAAATGCATGGGTAGCTTTTGATGATACTTAGCCCCCCTTTAAATAGAAAAAAAATGAAATGCAGTAATAGAGACTGTGTGTGCGCTCTGAGCTTGGAGGAGAGACTGGTCCTTGTCCTGTTGTCATTGATGAATTCTCGACAAAGGCAATAATCATTGCTATCACATACCTTTGAGACTGTCTATAGTTTCAAAACTGTTGCCCTTTTTTCACAAAACATTTTTAACGAAGACATCATGGTAGTGGTAGAAAAACTGAAGAAAACATTTAACTTTCCAGGTCACATAGGATAACTTTGTAATCTGAAGGTGATAGAAATGAGCAGAAATGATTCTGAAGAACTAACTGTAAAAGCTAGGATCAAAGAAAAGTTCACATTCTCCTTATGAAAAATTAACATAAATGAGTTTTCAAGATCAATATACACTTCAGCACTAACAACTCAAGGTGAAATAAGCAGCGCTCTTTTAATACAGCAGATGACCTTAGCTACCTAATCTAATGATTATTCTATTTGAACAAATACAGAAGAAAATGAGTTTTCTAAATGTTGTCATTGGATTCTAATTGCCTAGTATTAGCTTAAGCACATTTTTCATGTATTGGAAACTTCTATTAATATCCTCTAGAGTTATGAATGCAAAAAATAAAGTAGACTACTATTGATTTTTTATGTGTGCAAGACATAGTTTTATAAACCTTGGACATGTAAAATAATTTAATTTCTACAAAAACTAGAACATGCTCTCTCCCTCCTCTTTTTGACACATGAGAAAACTGAAGCACAGACAAAGTACACAGCATCCCCAGTTAGTTTGTGTGACATCTAGGATGTGAGCCAGTTTTCAATAACATTATTTTTATTTATTTGTATGCATTGTATTTATTATATTTATTATGCTTGTTCATTTTTTTCTCCTCTTTGTTCCTCTCTGCCCTGTGTTCCTCCTCCCACCAGCATTCCCCCACCTCAGTTCATGTCCATGGGTCATACATATAAGTTCTTTGGCTTCTCCATTTCCCATACTGTTCTTAACTCCCCCATCTGTTTTGTACCTACCATTTATGCTTCTTATTCCTTGTACTTTTTCCACTATTCTCCCTCCCTCCTTTCACTACTGATAACCTTTCAAGGGATCTGTCTGCATTTCTGTGAATCTGTTCCTATTCTAGCTGTTTACTTAGGGTTTTTTGTTTGTTTGTTTCAGTTTGGTTTGATTTTTAGGTTCAATTTTTGATAGTTGTGAATTTGTTGTCATTTTACTGTTCATATTTTTGAATATTTTCTTTTTTCTTAGATAAGTCCCTTTAACATTTCATAAAATAAGGACTTGGTAATGATGAATGCCTTGAACTTGACCTTATCTGGGAAGTACTTTATCTGCCCTTCCATTCTAAATAAAAGCTTTGCTGGATAGAGTAATCTTGGATGTAGGTCCTTATGTTTCATTACTTGGAATACTTCTTCCCAGCCCCTTCTTGCCTTCCAGGTTTCTTTTGAGAAATCAGCTGACAGTCTTATGGGCACTCCTTTGTAGGTAACTCTCTCCTTTTCTCTTGCTGCTTTTAAGATTCTCTCCTTATCTTTAATCTTGGGTAATATAATTATGATGTATCTTTATGTGTGCTTCTTTGGATCCAACTTCTTTGGAACTCTCTGAGCTTCTTTTATTTTCTGGAAGTCTATTTCCTTCACCAGTTGGGGAAGTTTTCCATGATTATGTTTTCAAATAAGTTTTCAATTTCTTGTTATCCCTCTTCTCTTTCTGGCACCCCTATGGTTCAGATGTTGGAATATTTAAAATTGTCCCAGAGGTTCCTAAGCCTTTCCCCATTTTTTGAATTCTTATTTCTTTATTCTGTTCTGGTTGAATGCTTATTTCTCCCTTCTGGTCCAAACCGTTCATTTGAATCCCAATTTCCTTCCCATCACTGTTGGTTCCCTGTACATTTGCCTTTATTTCACTTTGCATAGCCTTCACTTCTCCTCTATTTTGTTGTCATACTCAACCATTTCTGTGATCATCCTGATTACCAGAGTTTTAAACTCTGCATGTGATATGTTGGCTATCTCTTCATCACTTAGTTATGTTTTTTTTCTGGAGCTTTGATCTGTTCTTTCATTTGGTCCATATTGTTTTCATCTTGGAGCACCGGTTGCATAGCACCAGTGAGGAGTGGAGTCTTAGGTGTTCACCAGGGTGGGGCATCCCAGGACAAGAAACCCAGGTTGCTGTGTTGCCATGCTGTATGTCAGAGAGGGGTCCAAGACGGAACAATGCCACTTGCTTGGCTCTTGGCCAACTTTCAGTCAATTCCTCCTCTACCCACAAGCAAATCAGCCCCTTCTGGTGCTGGTTCCCACATGAGTGGGCCTGTGTACATTCTGGGACCCTGTGGGTCTCTCCCTCAAACTCTCCTGTGAGACTGGTAGTTTCTTCCATTGCAACAACACTCACAGTTTTTTTCCAGTCAGAGGGTTGAGGCTTTATTTCCCCACATTGGAACCCTGGGTTGGGAGGTCTGTCTCACTCCCCAGTTGTCCCTCCTGGGTTATCTGCACTCAAATGTGGGACTGCCTGGTCCTCCAGCTACTAGTCTCTGCCCCTCCTACTGGTCTGGATGAATATTTCTTCTTTAACTCCGGTTGTTGGACTTCCATACAGTTCTGTTTTCTGACAGTTCTGGATATTTTTTTTTGTTTTTAAATATGTTATTGTCCTTCTTTTGGTTGTGCAAGGAAGCAAAGTGTATCTACCTATGCCTTCATCTTAGCTGGAAGTCTATTAATAACATTATTTTTCTCTAAGTGAGCCTTTTGATTTTTTTTTTCTATTCAGCAGTTAGTTTAGGGTCAGGCCATCTTAATCCAGAGACTGAGAATATTCCAGAGAGATTTTAAACTTTACCCTTGGAAGTCCATGAACTCCATCTACTGTCTCCTCAGCTCCCTGAGTTCCTTAGCCTCCATTTCTTAACCTTTCCCCATTAGCCATTAACAACCTGCAAAATTCTTTAAGACACAAAGCAGTATTGCATGAGTTTTAGCTAACCTTATTAAACTTTCCTTCTTCCTAAGATTATGACCCCTTAAATCATGAATTACTTGGTAGCTTTAACTTATCTTCAAACGTAGCTTTTTTTTTCTAATTGAACTCTACTTTTCCAGTTATTTCTAGTAATTTACAACAGGTAAATTTTATTTTTTCTGCCTCATTCAGTTCCATCAACTCAAATACAAAACCACATATTTCAATAAAACCTCAAATCTGTCTTAATATATTTAATATCAAGAAAAATAAGCAAGCTCAGAAAACAAAGATGTACACAAACAATATACATTTTCATATTTTTGATTTTTTTCTTTTTATACTAATATTTCGGCTTATCTTTCAAGTAGCTAGACTAACATGTCCATATTACACATCATGGTATCTGTAAGTTCTACTTAAAATAAAAATATTTTTTAATTCATAAACAATAATTTATAAAAGTGATAAAGACTTCTTTTAAAAATCATGAGATACACTACCTGTTTTTTCATACTACATCTTCAAAATTTTGTGTGTATATTATACTGAACAGCACATCTCAATCCATGCTAACCACGTTTCAAATTCTCCTTAGTCACTTGTAGCTAACAGCCAGCATATTTGAAAGCACAGGCCTATTCCATTTTAATAATATTTTTGTAAATAATAATATTTCTAGTTCTGTTTTAATAATATTTCTGTAAATAAGTATGGAAATTGATAAGAAAAATCATAAATCAAAGTGGAGAATAGTCTAGTTAATGCAAACATATACTATTATAACTTTTTCATTTTATACTCTTCCATATTACTTATCTTTATTAGAATTAGCATAGATTCATAGTTTCCACCAATGATTACTTATTTCAAATCTAGAAGCATAAAAGTTCAGATTTTTCTGTTGAAAGGTGTTTATTTTATTAAATTAAACAACCTATAAAGGAATAGAGAATTACCATGAATTTGCCTATTAGTGGCTTAAATCAAGTTTCTCATAGATTTTTACCAAGGAAATAAATTCCTACTCCACATAGTTTTATTTATTATTTTATTTTTTTTATTTTTAAAGATTTTATTTATTTATCTTTAGGGGGGAAGGAAAGGAGAAAGGGAGAGAAACATCAATGTATGGTTGCCTTTCGTGCGTCCCCTGCTGGGAACTGGCCTGCAGGGAACCAGCCTGCAACCCTGGTATGTGCCCTGACTGGGAATCAAACCATGATTATCTGGTTCACAGTCCTGTGCTCAATCCACTGAGCTACACCAGCCAGGTCTCTACTCCACATAGTTTTAGAAAATAGAACATTTAGGGGACTGTGGACAGTATTATATTCATCTCCTAAACTCAAAGACACATAGAAGATCAACTAGAGTAGACTATTTGCTTATTTTTTATTAAAATAAAAATAGTTTTCTTCAGTTAATAATATTTCCCATGAAAAAATAATTTTTGACTGGCCCTGGTGGACAATTTCTAATCCGATATGTGCATCTGGAGAGATTCTATAATACACGCATGAATGGTAATAATCTTTTATTATGGGTGGTTTCCAAATGATCAGAAAGCAGTACAATTATAATTTAATTCCAAAATATCATTTGTTTTGGTACATTTGAATTATATAGTCTATGCTTCATTTTATGCAATTCCAGCAACAGCTTCTACTAAAGTATGTAATCATTTTCTCTGAGATATTCACCTTTTGAACTACTAAATTTTATGGGGGGGGGGATTTGAGGAAGATTGGGAGATATGTTAGGAAAAAGGTTAGAAAGATATTAAAGCATAACTTTTATTTATATAGCTATGAATTGATATTCAAAGGTCATAGTACCAGGTTTATTATCTTTGAAACACAAATTCATCATCTGTAACATTAGAAAAATATGTAACATACAAGTCATGGGAATACAAAGCTGAAACTGTTCTTGCTGGCGGATTTCTAGTTTCATTAAATCATAGAAAATGAGTTTTATGAACAATCCTCCAGATGGGCAAATGTTCACATGCCACACAACATTTCACAGATTTATGTGAAAAGCAATCTGTAACCAGATGCATACGAGGGATGAGAAAATGAATCTGTGAATACACACGGATTGCCATTAGGTACACAGCTGTATGGATTTGATGTCTTCCTTCCGGTGGGTTTACCTGCTGCCTCTTTACATTCTGTCAGCTAAGGTGATTAATAGTAATTAACTTTTACAAGAAATTAAACTGCTAAACATAAACAGGTGTTTTTAGGTGGTTAATATTTTTACATTGTTAATATATGAGCATAACTTGTGCATTTATAGTTTTACTCAAAGTAAAATATTAATTTTGCATTTGCCACAATTCTCACACCCAGAAACATAAGGTATTCCAGACTCACATCCAGTTGCATACAGTGTCACACGATTCCTCTGTTTATGCTTTTGCACAGCAATGAAAGTGTAATTAATATGAAAGTGATTATCACAAGTATTTTGGTCAAGATTAAAATGTTTTTATCTCTTACCTAATCAGAGATAATTTATTATTAATGTGTTTTCCAATATCTATTTCTTAATCTTTTAATGATACCATACATACATAACTACAACCTAGGATTTCCCCTTTCTCTCTGCCTTTTTCCTGTCTTGCGTGGGCACACACCCTACCTCCCCTTTCCTTCAGAATTTACTTATCACCTAATTTCCCCATACAAACGGTTAATTGCTGGAATGCAAAAATGTATGAAAGATACCACAGACTTTTTATTCTCTTAGAATAAACCATAGAAATGAAGATCACATGGAGGGTTAGCAACAGGGGAGTGGGAGAAGGAGAAGAGGGGAGAAGGTACAGAAAATAAGTAGCATAGACGGTAGATAGAAAATAGATAGGGGGGAGGGTAAGAATAGTAGGGGAAATATAGAATCTAAAGAACTTGAGACACATGGTCATGAACTAAAGGGGGGAGAATGGTGGGGGAGGGGTGTGCAGGGTGGAGGGGAATGGAGGAGGGGAAATAGAACAAATGTAATGGCATAATCAATAAAAAAAGTTAAAAAAATAAAATAAATAAAATTCTGTTAGGATATATCTACTCTATATACCAATTTCAAAGACTTGACCTTAATTTTCTTAAGAGGAGAAAGTAGCTTGTTTGATCCAGTGTTCACAAGACTTGGAGTTCTGCCTGGCATATCATGAGCTTTCAAAACCTTCTAAAGTAAAAACTGAACCCAATTGAATCTGTCTGGATTCCATTGCAGATCTTTAGAAAATCAATTACCATTAAAGTGTAAAATATATTATTTTCTTAGAGACTGCTTTTCATCTTTTCACCATAGAAAATATATTCAGTGAAGTGCTACGTTCTACACATGAAGTTATATCACAAGAAGTAAAAGTAATAATTTTATAGTAAATCTTGCAATGGACAAATAGTCTATCCCCTTTTAATATAGTTTACATTTTAAATTCTCAGAATCATTCTGAGCTACTCTTGGATTTTCTGAAATTTATTCTATAATCACACAGAAAATCTATTTTTCAAACAAATTAAGTCATTAATGTATTTTCCCTACTTGGTAACCCCTTCAACATATTCTTGAACAGAATGAAATCAGAACAGACTGTTCTCATTGACCTACAAGTTAAATATTGGAAGTTTGAAAGTCAGTATTTGTAACAATGCTACATTCTCAGAAATGGAGGGTTTTTTGGAATAAATATGCAACTTGAATTTGTATAATGAGCTGCTAATTAGGAAACCAAGCAAATTAATTTTGGTGAAAAGAATGGCAGGGTATAAATTATTACAATGATCAGAATGTTGTAACTAGCGACATGCATAATCCTGATGGTTTACTATTAGCGTAAATCTTTATATGGAATTGCTGTTTCTTCCACTGTTGCCTGAGTACAGAGTGGTGTGACAAACGAGGAGCGCTGGAACACATTTCCAGCATGCCTTGATATATTTATTAAAAGTAAAGTAATTACTTAGAACTAGTATTGATTTTAAAGTTCTGGTTCAGTTGTTGTGTTCCCCCAGATCTGAGCTTCATACCTGAGCTCTCGCTCCACTTGTTCTTGCTCCCCCTTCAGAAGTAACTGAAGTTCAATAGTTACCCGTTGCCTTTCCAAGTCCTTAAGTTTTTGTTTTATGCCTGAAATAACTGAACCTGGTAACCATGTCTGGAAACTTTTCCTCCTTGCTTACCTGGAGCTAAAAATACCACACAACAGAAAATGTATACAACTGGGAACTTATGTATAACCCTCATTTTATATTGTAACTTTACCATTTGCTATGACAAACTCATTTAATTTGGCCATGCCTCAGTTACTTGGGTGGTGATGAAATATTTTCAGATTGCTTTAAAAAGTACAGCATTTTTATATAATAGCCAACACAAACATTTGCTGAAAACTCTTTCTTCTTTGAAATCTATTTAGAAATATTCTTTTTATCTTTTTTATTTTTTTCAACCCTTCTGAGAGATCATCCATTCTTTGGCAGAAAGGATCCGACTGTCTATAATCACACGGGCCATTTAACTCTCAACAGATGATTGTGATAACTGAGGAGAATGTTTACACATTTCTAAATCTTGCTTCAATGCCCTGGCTGGCGTAGCTCAGTGGATTGAACTCAGGCCTGTGAACCAAAGGGTCACTGGTTTGGTTCCTAGTCAGGGCACATGCCTGGGTTGCAGGCCAGGGTCCCAGTGTGGGGCATGTGAGAGGCAACCACACGTTGATGTTCCCCTCTCTTTCTCCTTCCCTTCCTCTCTCTCTAAAAATAAATAAAATCTAAATAAAAATCTTGGCTCAAAATAGAGAAGGAAAACATCTTCTATATTTTATAAGCTATTAAGTGCTTTTTGCCAAATTATAATCACATAACAGTCAACCTCTACCAATTCATTCCAACTGAATTATTCTACTTTTTGCTGTCTAATTATAAGTACATATCACCACGAATTACTTCATCATTTCTTGCCAATAAGATCTTTAAAAAAGGGCAAGTAACATGTATTAATAAGCCACTTACATTTGATTTGTTTTTTCACAAAACAATTTTTCTCTGAAGTAAGTTAAGCATCCTTCTTGTAATTCTAGTTAAAAAGTTAATTTATCTATTTTTAATATCTAGAGTAAAACGAGATTTTAGATTTTTTCAAATCCTATTTATTTTAATGGAGTCTCATCTAGGTCAACTATTTTCTGTACTAAATTCAAACATTGCTTATTAGAGTAGGAAGTATAAAATATTATTTTTTTAATTTTCTAAAGTGATATAATTCTTACAAAGTCACAGGTAATCAAGGTAGATGAATTTATCATACTTATTTGTACATAAAGAAATGAATACATTTGCTCAGAGAGACACAGCTGCTTTAGGAGACACATCTGTCCAAAAGCTTATTGACACTTCCCTGAAAAATCTGAAATCCAAACACCTTTAACAGACATGGCTATGCTGGTTCATTATTTGTATACATTGCATCTCCCAATGCAACTTCAACCTCTATTGACAGAGAGAAGAGGGGATTATTATCATTTACCTTGTGTATTCCTACATCCACTCTTAAATGTTAGGAGGTATTTGATATTTAACAAGGATTTTTTTTTTGTCGCTTAGGTTGGATAATTTCTACTGACCTGACTTTAAGATCATCTATCTTTTTCCTCTCACTTATTTGGCTGCTGAGGCAACTCAAGGAAATGTTTTGTTGTTGTTGTTGTTGTTTGTTTTAAAATTTTAATTTTTAAATATTTACCATGTCCCTGTTAAACTTTTTAAAATCTTTCCATTTCTGTATTCCACACAGTTCCCAAGACTTACATGTTCTATAGAAGCATCTTAATATGTTTTATTTTTGTTTTCTGTGACATTGAACCTCATGACCTACACCTATTCTACTTTTTTTCTTCTCCAGTAAGAGAGTAAATCTTTAGTCACAGAGTTTTGTCACAGGGACTCAGGCTAAGCCAGTTCCATTCGTTATCCCTGCCTGCAGTGATTGTTCAGGAAACACCTGTATAATCTTAAGCCAAATCAGTGAGAAACCTTTTTCAGATATTTTGTTCCTATATTTTTTCTGTTTTCTAGGAATATCATATAAAGAAGTTCCCATTATTTTTCTTCTTTTATTTAAAAATGATGTATTTATTTATTTTTAGAGAGAAGAGAAGGAAGGGAGATTGAGAGGGAGAGAAACATCGATGTGTGGTTGCCTTTTGTGGGTGAGCCCCCATCTGGGGACCCAGCCTGCTACCCAGGCATGTGCCCTGACCGGGAATCGAACTGGAGATCCTTTGGTTCAGAGGCCAGCACTCAGTGCACTGACCCACACAAGCCAGGGCTATTTCTTCTTTTTTCATGACACATAATCTCTGATTCTACTCATGGCTCCAGCTTTGTGGAAGGAACTGGCGGGTGAGAATGAAGTAAAAACACAAAAACCAGATAGGCGAATGGAGATCAGAGAAGAGGGATGGTCTCAACTCTATAATTCTGTTTATTTCTTAGGCCAGAAGCATCACCGCTTTGTCTGCTGATCCTTTACCAAGCTACTAAATTCCATGTTTTTCTGTCAAAGCTAGTTGGAATTTACTTGCTAAACAAGTAAATGCTAGTGCTTTGATGCTTAAGTAAAGAAAATATTATGACAAAAAGTAGGGTTATGAGCTTTCAGAATTTTAAGGTGCCCCCAGATTTCATAGGCAGGTTCTGAATTCAGTGAAGAAAAGACAAAAGCAGACAGAGAAATAACCATCTTACTGATATGGCTACTATTGAAAAATATAGGAAAAGCAATGGGGCTTGGATACCACACCCCGGAATTACCATTATTTTCTCAAGATGTGGTAAACAAAAAGGACATACACCAAACCTATTGTAAACTTTAACTCTTCCACTGGATAAAGGGCTTTTTAAAAAACAAATTAAACACTTTATCGTAAGTGAAAATGATTTAAATGTGATTTCAAGGTAACAATTTCATGTCATATGCATTTTAATTACTGTTACCATTTGCAATACCAGGCAACTTAGTCCAGTGATATATATAAAAGAGGGCGTGGAGTGACTTAAAAGGCCTACAGACTGACCTCAAATCAGCACTAGGTAAAGTGAAGACAGTTATGATTTCTGTCCACGTTCACTAATTACTTCTGGCATTCATGTTTACTGAGACTGTCAGTGTTTTGTCACTCAAAACAGTAATATATATTCCTGTTATGACAACTATGGTGAGAAGAAACACTAATTATTCATATATGATAAGAATAATGATAATAGCAATATGTATATGCACATACATATAACATATACATACACATACATAGATACACATATGCATATTTCTGTTTCATCACTAAAAGTTCTATACTTTCACTTAGAAACAGTCATTTCATATTTTAGCTAATACCCTCACTAAAAGTCAGATTAAGTGCTACCCTGATTTGCTCTTTATTATGATATAAATTTATTGCTAAAATAAGTTAAAGGAATGATATTTCTCACCAAGCTTTAAAATATTAGTTTCCATTTTGCCTCAGAATAGATGTTTTATTCATTGGCAAAATTCCCAGTCCAATACTATAAAGGGAATAAATTTTGTGCATTTGGATAGCACTTTAGTGGATTTTTAATTAAGAAATGGTAACCATCATCTAAGGGGACACATTTTATTTAGCAAGTAAAAGAACAAGATCCATTAACCTCCTGGAAGTTCAATGCTTAGCAGTAGGGATGCATTTAAGATTATTGTTAATTTTTTTATTATGTAAAATAATATGAGCTTAGATTATTGATTAAGAATGAAGAATGACTGAAATTTTCTTGCTATGTAGATATAACAAATATTTTGTATATTCAAATATGAAGTGTGAGCATGATCAGTACTTAGCACGTTTTGTGATTAAAGAAATAGTGGATTTGTAGCATTTTAAAGCAATTGAATACATTGTAGTTTATAACAAAAATGGCTAGTGAACATTCAAGAATTTTCTTAAGGACATATTTATCTTTGTAATTTTATGCCAGTTACTTGATTGAGTATTCTCTGATAATAAAGAAGCCCCATAAAACCCGTGGAGTCTATTAAAAAGTTACCCCAAACATTGTTTTAAATGATATGGGTATGGTTTTGAACAGAAAGACAACAAAACAAGAAGATACATTCCTGAATAGGGAAGGCAGGAGTAAGTACAATGTTTTATGTTATGTATCAAGATGGAATTAAAACTAGGGGAAATTTGATATTTTACTAAAAACAGCCACAAATGAAACTACTTATGTGTTAGACACATACATACAAAAGCTTAAAAGTAATGGCAAGAATATCTGGAAATTTTAGAAAAAATATTTTTACAAGTCATATTTTCAAAATGAAAAGTATCTAAAAGTTCAAGCCAGCATTTGAAATATGTATTGATTTGTGGAAATTCTTGTAAAAGTGATTATTTATATTTGTTAGAGTCTATTAGCCTTTCAACATGTTTCCAAAGATGTGATCTCTATTTATTTAATAAATGGATGGTTTTATGACAAGTGGCAAGGGGCATTTAATAAACACCAGCCTGTGATCTATAAGCTGAGATGGCCACTTGCTGATGATCTAATAATAGTAGATCATGTAGATTTAATAACAGTAGATCAATAATAGATCACTAGCTAACACTATCGTGGCAAAAGGTAAGAAAAGGTCAGTAGACTCAATTTCATGTATTTTTATTAACAAAGGATGCATTTACTTATAGAAAAGGAGTAAATGCATTTGTAGTTATATAAACGTATACCTACAGAGGTCTGTTCGGAAAAAGTTGAGCCATTGTTAATATAAAGAAAATAGTTTGCACGACTCCAGTGTAATCTGGCATCCAGAGAGTGGACTGGAACATGTATGCATGAGCCTCGACAGCATCACTGTACTAGTCAGTGTGGGTGGTAGACACCACTGAGTGAGCATGTGCCCTGTGTGACTGTGGCATTCAAATGTTCGAGTGAGTGGAGAGATGAATCTGCATCAAATTTTGCATTAAACTTGAATATTCCTCTGCAGAAACTATTTGGATGACCCAGAAGGCTTTTTGGGAATGATGCAAGAAGTGTAGCACAAATAAAATGTAGCACAAATGCTTCAAAGAGGGTCAAGAATCTGTTGAAAGGGACCCACATTCTGGAAGACCTGCAACAAACAGAACACCTGAGAATGTTGAAGGCGTAACAGGCTGCAATCAGCAAAGATCAGCAACTGACAGTGTGGGAAGTGGAAGCTGACCTGGGGATTCCCAGAACGACTGTGTCCGAGACTTTGGTGCAGCATCTGGACATGAAACGTGTCATGGCAAAATTTGTTCTTCAGCTTCTGCTACCAGAGCAGAAGGATCATCTCACTGTAGTTGCTAGTGACTTGATTCAAACTACTAGCAGTGAGGTTCCAAGGTGCCTACTTAGAAGGGTGCCGAGGTGTCATTTCTCAATGTGCAATGTTTTTTTCTAACCTGTACCTTCAATAAATGCCTGTTTTTCATATTACATGACTAGATACTTTCTGGACAGAGCTGGTCCAGTTGAAAAATATTTATTTAAATTATAGTCAAAGAATTTAAATCACATTTAAACAATTTAGTATATATACAAGTATATGACATACGCATTTGACAATATTGAGTGAGAAGGGGACTGGTTCAAATTAAGCTACTTTGTATTTGCTGCATGATGATTTCTGTATCTCTCTGAAATCATGTTTACTCAAATAGGACCTTGATATACATTTAAAAATATCTTCCCACTTACATTAAAAAGAATATTCTCTTCATCATAAGGTTATATTCTAGAAATAGCTGAAGTAGTTGTTTTATAATGTAGAATTTTTTAAGGTATTATGAAATCCATATCCCCGCTTTTCCTTTGGAAGGTACACCTAAGTCTCTGACCTCGAATACGGAAATTTCCTCTCTCTCCCTCTCCTTTTCCCTCTCCTCTGACTCCCACGATACCCCACTTTAGTTGATTTTGTGATTATGTCACACAAATACAAAGACCCACAATACATCACAGCTCAGGCACCCTTCACAGTCTCTGCCACCCTTCACAGTGTTGGCTTTTGCATATTGCACATCTGCCTGGTTTAGATGCAGTGTCCACTGTGAGGCTGAGGGTACTTCCTCTCAGTGCCCAACTCTACAGTCTTAACATGAACTGCAGTCTCACAGAGGATGCACAGGTAGGACAACCTTGTCTCGTTCCAGGTTTTAGAAGTTTAAAATTTAAGGAACATGTATGAAGGACCCACAGATAAAAACACCAGGGGAGGATTAAATGTGGGAGGTGCGGGGGGTAGGTAGGGCAGGGGAGAATAATGGGGGGAAGTGGAACAACTATAATTGAACAATAATAAAAAAATTTAGAAGAAAAGAAATAACTTCTGTATAAATCTACAGATATAAACCTCTGAATCTTTATATATAAATATTAAATTATTGCAAATTTTTTTATATTTTAAGTTTTTTGTTGCTAGCTAGATTAGTGATGCCCCTTGATTATTTTTCAGATGTGAAATTATCACCCCTTAGTCCACTGTAATCAGCCTGACAATTTTACTTTGAATTTACTGATTTCTAGTTTATAGAGACACTAACCTACCGATTTTAATTGCCTTGTATAGCATGTATCTCTCTTGCTCTGTGTTTGAAATATTATAAAGTGTTAAAAAAAAAGGATGGTTGGAGTCTTCCACATTGCAAGATCACTTTTTCATAAGTATATTTGTTTAAAATATATTTTGTAAATTATATTTGTTCATGTGCTTTGGCACTTAGTGTAGATATTCTACTATTTTTCCTCTATCATTTCATAATCTCTATATTTTTAAGATCTTAAATGTTTCATTTTTGATGTAAATCTTTCTATTTCATTTGGTGCCTCTAATTATTTTAATGTTTATATAGAAAAACAAGTAGATAAAAACATATCATTACCAATTGCATCTTTACCTGATGTATTTTATTGTTAAAACTTTTTAAAGATTTTATTTATTTATTTATAGACAGAAGGGAAGGGAGAGCGAGAAGGAAGAGAAACATCAATGTGTAGTTGCCTCTCGCATGCCCCCCATTAGGGACCTGGCCTGCAACCCAAGCACGAACCTCGACTGGGAATCCTTTGGTTCAGAGGCCCGCGCTCAATCCACTGAGCCGTAACAGCCAGAGCCCTGGTGCATTTTATGTGAGCTCCACATACCCTTATATTTTCTTTTCTTGTTTCCTAAGTATGAATACAGCCGACATTCCCCACACTGTTCACTATCTGGGGGTTTTGGCATTAAGTCCATAGGGTCGGGAACGAGGGAACTATCAAAACTTTGGAACTGGCATAGGAAGTACGACTCATATAAAAATTCCATGATTATTACAATTGTAACCTCCAGATATTTTGGAGTGAAGCAGATCGTATCTTTTACAAACCAAGTTAAAGCAATTTGTAGCATTTCCTTAGAGTCAAGGAGTTTGCACTTAGTTAGGAAATTGATCTATAGCTCCTTTGTTTCTCTGAGGCGGAGAGTCACAGAACTTACTCTCGCCTAAGGGATAGATTTGTGCTCTTTTCTCCTTTCTCCTAAAACACTGTGAGTGATAATGACAGACATTGTTCCCATGGCTCCCGCTAAAGTGTCTTTAAGGTATATTTCAAGAAAAAATACTTTTTTCCCATCTTGATTTAAACTTTCATGTCTCCCAGTGATTTCAAGTCAGTCAGGAAATTTAAGAACTTACTTTTCTCTTCAGTTTAAGGTTAAAATTGCAAGATAATAAAAGTTGTTAAATAAAGGAAACAATAACAACTCTATTCTAACAAAACAATTTTGGCTTTTGTATGTACTCTTCACATATTTGCATATCTGTTAAATGAGTCTGAGTGAAAAGATCACTCCCTATCACAAACTCCCTCCACAATATAACTCTCCTAAGTATCATAGATTCTTAATTTCTATCAAGCATGTTTTATGGAATGGAGACGTTCAGACTTACAGTTCCATAGAAGGTTGCATTTAGCTTTATTTTCATACAAATCACCGGTTCTCATTCAATCTTTCACCACTTCAATATACTCCAAACCCATCCTTTGTTTTTATGAAAAATTAAAGTCAAACACCCATTGCTGACATAAGTACAAATTTAAGAATGCTTTTGTTTCCAACTCACAAAATTCTTCAAATTCCCCCAAGGGAACAAGTAGAATTAATTTAACTTGTCATACTCAGGAAGCACATGTATTTTTTCTACAGAATAAAAGTAAGTATAAATTCTAAGTCTTCAAATATGTAGAATATATATATATATATATATATATATATATATATATATACTTACCTTTATATTTATTAGTTGTCTGAGTTGAACAGGAAGATAGAATTAGTGGTTGACATACCTACTTAGTGTTTAGGTAATTTTTATTGATCTAACATAGTGTTATTTAAAATCTTCAGATTATCTACTTCACACCACAAAGATTCTTGTTAACCATAAAGAAATTTCTTTTTCTAAAGATTTCATTTATTTTTAGAAAGGAGGAAGAAATAGAAGGAAAGAAACATTAATATGAGAAAGAAACACTGATTGGTTGCCTCTCCTCTATGCCCCAACTGGGGACCCAGCCCACAACCCAGGCTTGTCCCCCGACTGGGAATCGAACTCATGCCCTTTCATTTTGCTGGATGATGCCTAACCCATGGAGCAACACGAGTCAGGGTTATAATCAAGTTTCAATTAATTTAAAAAATCACCCATTACTATATATTCTGATGTGTATAATGCAATGAGGTATTATTTTGGTAATTGGATACATACTATTTACTTGTCCAACAGAAAAATAGACATTGTAGGCACTTTGACATTTCCTCCTTTTCTATAGATTAGCAATTCCATGAACAACTTGAAGGTTATTCATTTTGCCGGGTTTGGGGATCTGCTGAGAGATTAGGATGAGGAAGAAATGCTTTAGGGCTGATTGCCTGAAAATCAAAGTACTAGAGTAAACCTGAATTGGAAAAAGCTATTTGAAATTTTAAATTACCCTGGGCAAGAGTAAAAGCTCCTCAAATCAAAAGTGGTTTGAGGGCTTTTAATCTAAACATACTTTAAAAAATTCTTAATCTCTATCAAGGGTGCTTTATGGAATGAAGACATTCGGACTTACAGTTCCATAGAGGGTTCCATTTAGCTGTATTTTCGTACAAATCACTGATACTCAATCAATCTTTTACCACTTCAATAGACTCCAAAACCTTCCTTTGTTTTTGTGAAAAATTAAAGTTAAATACCTATTGTGGAAATAAGTACAAGTGTAATAATGCTTTTGTTTCTAATTCACAAAATTCTGCACATTCTCCAAATGGAAGAGGAACTAGAGTTCTACAAATGCTGCCTTCTGGTCTACTCTCTGAGAAGAAGAAAACTAGTGTCATACAAAGTGCATGTGGAGACTGGGGAGTCCTGAGGTCCTTGATCCCGTTTTGGTAGAGCTGCCCATCCCACAAATGAGCAGGACAGAATGACTGACAGGGCAAAATTAACTGATGAATTTAAAAAAAGGTAAATTCCACTGCTAGTTTTATATCCTAAGAACCCTAAAACACCAATCCAAAAGAACTTATGCACCCCAGTGTTCATAGCAGCACAATTTACAATAGCCAAGCATTGGAAGCAACCTAGGTGCCCATTAGTAAATGAATGAATCAAAAAACTATGGTACATATACACAATGGAATTCTATGCAGCAAAGAGAAAGAAGGAGCTCCTACCCTTTGCAATAGCATGGATGGAACTGGAGAGCATTATGCTGAGTGAAATAAGCCAGGCATTGAAAGAAAAATACCATATGATCTCACCTTTAATAGGAAGCTAAACAACAAAACAAACAAGCAAGCAGAATAAAAACAAAGACACTAAAATAGAGAACAAGGGGACAGTGACCAGAGAGAAGAGGGGAGGGAGTTTCCGGGGGAAAAGGGGAAAGATTTACAGAAACTAGTATGAAGGACACATGGACAACAAATAAGGGGGCTGGAAATGGGAGGGAGGTGGGGAGAACGAGGTGGGGTGGGCGGGGATGGGAGTAAAAGACAGAAAACTGTACTTGAACAACAATTAAATTAAAAAAGAGAGAAGGTAAAGAGGAAATAATAATTTCCCAAGTTTAAGAACAAAGTCTACACAAGTACATTTTACTCTTGAGATAATTAAAGAAGTTATTACCAGTAAAAGTAAGATATAGAAAATGCCGGGCTGAGATAAACAAATACTTCAACTAAATAAGCTCAGGGTAGAAGAAAATCTATTATAGAACAAGCATGAGTAAGAAAAGATATAGTAACAGAATTACCTTATATTGGTACATAAATCAACAGACTCAAAAACAGACTTGGGACAATCACTGAATAATCAGAGGAAAATTAGATAACATTAATTTGAAGGAAGGTAATAAATATGAAGTATTACAAGAATATGCTCTCTCTCAGTGTGTGTGAGGGATTGATCCAAGACCCCTTCAGATCCCCAAATCCTGGATGCTCAAGTCCCTTATATAAACTAGTATTGTATTTGCATGTAACTTACACCCACCCTTTTATACACTTTCATTCATTTTTAGATGACTTATAATTTCTATACAATGTAAATACTATGTAAGTAGTTGTTATCCTGTATCATTTAGATATCAACTTTCTAGATTGTCATTTTTTGAATATTTTTGTTCTGTAGTTGGTTGAATGTGTGTATTTGGAAACTTCAAATAGTAAAAACCATTTGTTAATAATTAATCGATTAAGGTGTAATCAATACTTTATATATATTATATTATGGCTATTTGGAACACCCATGTGTAGTGAGTAAAATTTAAGTTAAAGAGGTGAAATCAATATGGTTTTGAATTACTTCCCAGGGGCATTCAGTGGCAGGAAGCCTTTATGAATAATTTCTGCAGGGCAGTGGTGGAAATCTAGCCAGGCCGTCATAGAACCATATCACTATTACAGTAATCAATGTTCTACTTCACCTGAGTTAACTGCTCACATGGTCTCACTCCAAAGCCTGCCAGCACTAGTAATGCCTTTTTTCTGAGATGCATATGTTAAGGATCCTGTCACTTGAACATCATATATCCCTTCTACCCCAAAGCTCACCTGTTCTAAGTACTGTAATCCAAAGTCCTTTATTCAATCAAGAACTTCAATGCATTGATGCCACAAGGTTTCCACTGTGCATCAATTCAATCACTTATTTGAAGAAACAAATAAGTCAATTATTTGTTTCTTCACTTCCTTTCTTAACTGTATGACTAAGGTTTTATGCTATTCACTGTCTGTCATATGCAACTCAACAAACCTCATCCCAGTTATTGATCTATTCAGGGTTCATACCTAAGTGCTTAAACATCACCAAAAATATATATAACAATTTTATATGATTCTAACTATTTTTGTACATGAATCTGAAATAAGCACTCTACATTTAACTATTAACTTCACATTCCAACTCTCTGATGTAAACCTTTACATCCAATATTTCTGTTTAACACTTCATCCTTTCTACCTGTCCCCCTTTGCTAAGTAGAAAATTTGTTTCTAACATTTTGTTTGAAAGACAGCAATTAGGAAAAAAAAAAAAAAACACCAACTTCAGACTGGTACTCTCTGGTCTAGTAATGGTTCTTTATCCAAATGCTTATGTTCCCATTTGGCTCATATTACAGATTTAAAAATACCCCTACTTCTCTTTAAGGTCTTTCTTTCATTTATGATCCGAACGCCATACCCCTCTATCAACTGGAGGATTTCAATAGCATGGTTTTCCTCTCTCATCATTTACATTTTTCTTCTATATCATATATAGAATTTTATTTTTATAATCATATATTAAAAATTTCCTTCACCCATCATTTCCTCCCAGAAATTTTCTAATTCTTTGCTGCCCATTGCAAAAAAATAGTAACCTATTATAAGTTCATTTTTACTTCCTCATACATTCTTTTCAAGTCATTTCATATGGATTTTTCATATCCACCTCATTAAAAATAATTTTTAAAGGACTATGCATGGATGAATATTAACATTCATTTGCACAACTGATATTTAGATGGTATTTATATATTGCACCATGTCGTGAGGATAATTACAAGTGTTCTACTCTGTATCTGTTAAAGAATTAGGTTAGATTCTTGATAAAATTGAGAAAAAGAAAATTTGTAATTGAATATCACTATTTTTAATTTTCATAGATATAAGTAAAGAGGAATAACACATTCAAAAAGAGTATTAGTTACCCTGGCTAGTGTAGCTCAGTGGATTGAGCGCCGGCCTGTGAACCAGAGTATCGCGGTTTGATTCCCAGTCAGGGCACATGCCTGGGTTGCAGGCCAGTTCCCAGCAGGGGACACATGAGAGGCAACCATACATTGATATTTCTCTCCCTCTCTCCTTCCCTGCCCCACTAAAGATAAATGAATAAGATATTTTTAAAAAAGAGTATTAGTAACCAAGAGCTTATGCATGGAGTTTTCCCATCGGTGTACTTGTGCCTTTCCATTCAAGCAGGTAGAATTCGATCTTCTATTTCCAGTCAAACATCAAAAGAGATAAAATTGAGACTTGTATCCAATCTCCACAGACTTACAGCCAATAAAATGTATATATGTACATCTAGAAGAGATGTATTATAAAGTATTGGCTGACGTATTTATGAAGGCCGAAAAATTGCATAATGTCCTCTGTAAGCCGGAGACCAAAGACTGCCAGGGACCGAGTTCAAAGGCTGTAGAATGAGAGATTAGATGGTACAGATTCTAGTCCCAATGAGAACAAGCATTACCAAGGGCAAGAAAGAAAAAGTCATCACTCCAGGTAAATCAGGTAGAGATAGAGATTGAGCTACGGAGAGAGAGAGAGATGTGAGAATGCAATTTCTCCCTCTCCAAATTGGTGTTCTATTCAGGCCCTTAGGGGACTGAATGACGCCTGTCCACACTGTGGGTGCAATCTGCTTAACTCAGTCTCCCTATTCACATGCTGATCTCTTTCAGAAACAGCCAGAGACACACCCAGAAATATGTTTAACCACGTATCTGGGTAATTCATAATTCAGTCAACTTGCAACATAAAATTAATTATCATAAGGTCTAATGTTCAAAAGACTAAGAAAGCTGAGCAGATATTTAGATAATATTTGAGAAGCCATGCAGATATCAGCTATCATTTGTTTTGGTATAACATGCTTGTATATTCATGCGATATACACTGTAGCACATAAAAGACTATAGTTTAAATCCAGAAACTTCTGATGTCTGTATTTGAAGTTTCACTCTTTTATTCATTAAAAATTAAATGAATGGATAAATCTATTAACTATGGGTTAGCATTAAAGAGTGTTTATCTCCTGATATTTGACCAATAATTGTCCTAAATCTAGAATTTCATATAATCGCCATATAGCATACTGCCAAACCCTTTGAAAATAAATTTCACTAAGCTGTACACCTGAAACCAAGTTAATAAATAAGTAAATAAATCTCAAAGCCAATAATAAATAGTTTATTTCAATTATATATGTATATATGATGTTTAAATATGTATGTGTATATTTGTATGCATATGTATATATGCATATATACATGTGACACCCATGTATAATTTGTTATGTAAGAAGATATACATTAAAAAATAAAATAGATAATAAATGTAGAGTTATACCCCTTACAAAAGAAACCTGGCTCAATAAAGTTCATAGGCATATTTTTCAAATATTTTTAAAGAAGGAATTATTCTAATCTATGTTATAGAACAAAATCAAGACAAACAGAGAGAGAGAGAGAGAGAGAGAAATATTTTTTCTTAGTTTTTAAAATGAGGGGAAAGCTTCTAGTAATTCTCTCTTTTTTACCCTGTATTTCTTGGGGGAAAGGAAGCAGCTAGAGAGAAGAACATTAGGAAACTGAACAACTGAGGTCTACATGGTAGACTTTATCATTGACACTATTTTTTTTCATCCTTACGGATACACATGCTTCTTCTCATGTAATTTTTTGGACTCTTTCACTAACAGCCACTATACAAACCTGAACCTTAACTTTGAGCCTGGCTGACTGGCCTACACTGAGCAGTAATATATGGATGAAAGTGACAATGTTCTGATTTTGACCTGAGACCTAAATGCTACCTCATCTATTCCGGTTGCCCGCCAGCAGCTCTCCCATCTCTGTAAGAGTATGTCCCCTTTGGTCTATGATCCAGCACTAGACAGATCACTTGGCCTCTGGCTGCCTGATAGATTCATGAGCAGGTGTGTCCAAGATTGACAGAAGTTAAGCTTAGCTCAGTGTAGATTAGCTGATACCAAGCTGACCTACAGATGTGCGAGCAATTTTCTGGGGGTTTCTGTGAAGCGATAAAATCGAGGCAGACTTATAATGACTGACTTGAACACCTGCTCCTAGTTTGGGAGATCTAAAGACGCAAGAGATCATTACATGAGAGTAGAGTATACATCTAGTGAAGTGTAGGAAGGATATTCAACAATAACTTGAGAAGATTTATTTTACTGGAGAATGCCAAAGTTGCAGGCATTCCCCTTTGATCTGGACTTGCCTCATTCCTGAACGGATAAAATTAAATACAGAGTTATTTATGTGTGGAATCATCCAGCAGAAGACAAACAATGCTCACATTGTCTGGAAAATACACTAGAAAATTCACCAAGCTCACTGGCTTGATGTTGATTTTCTTATAGATACAATGTCATACTTGGAACATTACTTTTCTTGTACTTGGAACATTCTTAGAGTGATCATTAAGATCCCAGATATGGTTAGAAATTTGAGAACCAACATCATATATTTTCTTGCATCAAAGTTACCAGGCTTGATACAACTTTTTCAGTAACAGGTATTTTACCCTTTGGTCAAGGGGAAGAGAAGACACTGCTTTATTAATTGACAACTGCTCCCTCCAGGGTGTTCTGTTCAAAAAACCTAGCTGTTACAACTTTTATTTCGCAAAACTCACATTGTATATAGGGTGAATTCAGGATGAAGACTGAAAATATTATATTTCCCATACTGAGCTTTGCTAAAAGATGGGTTGAATTCATAAAAGAGGCTCTTGTGAGTCTAGAACTATGGATACTAAAAGTATCCACAAACTATGGTGGAGAAAATCCTTCAAGATACTAACATTACTAAAAATAATTGGCATGCAGACTGGGTGTAGTAGTAAATAAGCAGTATGTATAGAGAAGAGGTGTTTTGCAACTCATACATTCAGGCTTTCTGGAGGTTTACATGTCATATATCACTGGATAAAACATTGTTCTCTCCCAACAACATCTTCTCTGTCTACTAACAACTATTCAACTTGTTGAATTCTGAAATACCACAGTTTTTGCCCACCATTCACCCAACTCCTGAATCACTAGATTGTCATGTTGTCTCTTCTCAGATTTGAAAATTAAGCAAATCAGAGTGATATCACAAATATATTAAACTTATAAAGATGTCTCAATATTTTTAGTTCCAGTTAAATATGTTTGTACACATTAATGTTTTTCTTCTCATATCTCAACTTTCACACAAACTCAAATATTTAATATCCTAACTGTGATCCACATGGGATTTAAAAAAAACTAACTCTGCATATTTCAAAAGCTATCAACACTTGTAATGTAGTGAACAAGGAGAGAAATACATATAAAGACTATTTCCTTTGTTGATCTATTGCTATGTTAACGTGCCAGCAGATTTTCATGGCATGTGATTACTTAAAAATCTTCAATTTATAAAGGAAATAGTCCAGTATTTATAAGGGTTTTTCTCTGAACAGATCAAATGAGTGCCTTTTAAAATTGTAACCCTCAAGTATGTGAAGGAGTATTATAACTAGCTGCTCCTCCTACTGAGGATTAAAAGCATGGAAAGATGTTTCAATTACAGCAGGAATGATTTAAGTTGGACAACAGGAAGGTACACTTGATAGAAAATCATACTTGACCTTAAAAAAGATTACCAAGGGAAATATTTAAACTTCTCTTCCACACAAGACTTTGCAAATAAATTAGATTCTACGACTACTGTGGCGACCATGAATTCTAGCAATGTTGTTCCAATGGAATGGAACAACATTCCATTGTTCATCTTTTAGCACTCTATACTAAATAGGAGTAGAGAAGTTATCTTGTCTCACTCATGGCCTTTCTCACATGACTTCTTTTTTCCTCCCTTACCTAGTATGAATCCACTGCATGTAAGTCAGTATAAATTGGCCATATGTCTGTACCCACCTTGGTGTTTTGTTATTAAAAATAAAAGACCTCTACAATGAACACATTTGCTTATGATACCTCAGACTAGGGTTTGATCTCCAAAATATATAAAGAACTCACACAATTCCATTCTAAGAATACAAGCAACCCAACTGAAAAATGGGCTAAGGACTTCAACAGACACTTCTCCAAGGAGGACATACAGAAGACCCAGAGACATATGAAAAGATGCTCAGTATCACTAGCTATCAGAGAGATGCAAATTAGAACCGCAGTGAGATGCCACTTCACACTGGTCAGAATGGCCATCATAAACAAAGCAGCAAACAACAAATGTTAGAGAGGATGTAGAGAAAAGGGAACCCTAGTGCACCATTGGTGGAGTTGCAGACTGGTGCAACCATTACGGAAAACAGTATGCAATTTCCTCAAAAAACTAAAAATGGAACTGTCTTTTGACCTGACAATTCCACTACTAGGATTATATCCTAAGAACCCTGAAAAACCAGTGCAAAAGAACCTATGCACCCCAATGTTCATAGCAGTACAATTTACAATAGGCAAGTGCTAGAAGCAACGTAAGTACCCATCAGTAAATGAATGGATCCAAAAACTGATACATTTACAAAATAGAATTCTATGCAGCAGAAAGAAAGAATGAGCTCCTATCCTTTGCAACAGCATGGATGGAACTGGAGAGCATTATGCTAAGTGAAATAAGCCAGGCAATGAATGACAAATACCATGTGATCTCACCTTTAATAGGAACCTAATCAACAAAATGAACAAGCAAGCAAAATATATCCAAAGATATTGAAATTAAGAACAGACTGACAGTGACCAGAGGAGAGAGGGGAAGGGATTACAGGGGATAAAGATGAAGGGTTTTCAGGAACAACTGTAAAGGACAGATGGACAATAACAAGGGGGGGTGGAAACAGGGGGGGATGTGGGGAGGTCTGTGATAGTGAGGAGGGTTGAGGGAAAAAGCAGAAAACTGTATACTTGAACAAAAATTTTTTAAAGTTTTAAAAAAGACTTCTACAATAATAGAAGACACAGAAGTTGCCAAAATGGTGTCCCTTTTATGGAATTAATTTATCTCATATTTCTATCTTAATACTAAAAGATACCATATATTTTCTATTCGAAATGTTATATTTTTTATTTTAATTGTTGTTCAAGTACATTTTTCTGTCTGTTACTCCCATCCCAGCCCACCTACCCAGCCCTCCCCACTCCCTCCCATTTCCACCCCCCCTAGTTTTTGTCCATGTGTCCTTTATAATTGTTCCTATAAACCCTTCCCCTTTTCCCCTGAAGTTCCCCCCCCTTCCCTCTTGAAATCATTTATTAATGCCTTAATATTGCTTTCTATCCCTGTATTTGCACTGAGAAAATAATGGAATCAAAAGATCCTTTGAATTTAGAAAATATTTTCCTCTAATTTTACAAATATATTTTAATAAATTGGTAATAAGATGTTATAAAAAGCAAGAACAGTCAAAAGCACACCCTTTGTTTATTGCTATATTATCTCGGTTATGTTTTCCCACCTCATGTATGCTTAATAGAATAAAATAAAATGTTCTCTCTATAGCTAAATTAGCCATCTATATTCTTTTTGTATTAGGAACCAGGATTGAATTTTTAAGTTGCATCAATAATTCCTCCTATCCCTGCATACCTGTCCTTTAGTAATATTGTGGTCATCCTCCTATCAAGAAGATCCATTTAGTTAGCCACTGAATCTGTGCTGGAGATATAACTTCTTGACCAACGGAATGGTCAGAGGTTATTTTGAGTACAATTAACTTCCTTTCTTCTCCTTGTAAGACATTACCATGAGACCACTATGGAAGGCCATGTCACTGGAAGAGGAGAAACCATATACATGAGAACTGAGGAACTACACAGCACACCCAGTGCCCAGTGGCCACAGAAGACATTGGGGACCATTCAACCTCTGTCAAGTCATTTTGTGACTGCAGTCACATGAGCACCCCAAGGGCAAATGCTCACAAAACCCTCTCAGCTAAACCCTGCTTAAATTTCTGACTTATCCTCTCATGAGCAATGAAAACAATGTTATCTGAAGCCACTCTCTTTAGGCATGTTTTGTTCAGGGATGCACACATCCCATGCTCAATTCATAGTTTACAGATGAAATAAATTACAGCATGCAACATGTGAAAATAATATTTATGCCACATACTACATAGTAATAAAACCATTATGGGTCTGTGAAAACTATCATAGCAGAGATAAAAGAAGAAAGACATACTTAAAGAAAAAAAGAAGATGGAAAAGGAAAACAGAACCATGCGATGAATTTTATAAAGATTTCAAAGGGTCATGGAGCATTTAATACATGGAATTTGAATGACTAAGTAGATGACAGTTTTATTTTATTGCTTTAGATATTGTTGACACAAATTGTGTCTCAACGTCTCCTTTTAGTTTTCCAGTATGACACTCTTGCCATGTCCTCACTGTACTACTTTAATTGTCCTTTCCTCGTCTTCCTCGTTGGTTCTTATTTGCTTTCATGTCTTCCTAAAATGAATGTAAATATTATTCAGTGAGGTGCAGTGGGGCCAGGAGAGCAAATTAACTAGAACTTGGACAGTGGAGCTGCCTGGCAGCCAGAGTCTGCAGTGTGGGCCTGAAGAGTGGTTAGCAGTGGAGGCAGCAATGCTGCTCTAAATGACTGTCCCTGTGGAAAGACTCTGCCTGTGCCCTGTTGTTCTTAACTCTTGTCCAGGTCTCATGCTTCTGCATATGTTGCTTCTGCACTGATTCTACAAATTCTTTGATATACTTGCCTACCCTAAGCAAAAGTGGATTTAATCATTTTAATTTGAAATTAAGCACACAAAACATGAAATTTGCTCTCCATTCTGTTATAGTTTCTGTGGTATGGTATGTTCATTCATTCTTTACTTCAATACATTTTAAAATAATTATGCATCTAAGTCAAAAGAGTATTTTAGAATCTTTAGCTGTTGGATTCAAATTTAGGAAACACAAATTAAATTATCAATAGTAAATTTCCAGCTTTATCAGATATAGACAAGAAAGATATTTTCTAATATAAATTCTGCTTTCAGCTACATAAATCTTTGACAGCATGATTGAGTAGTTTTCTTGATGCATCTCCTACCTTGAAAAATAACCTTTATAATCTTGTTGAGTTTTGAGATAACAAGATCTTTCTGCAAAACATATACTGAGGAAATAATCACGGGGCTCACTCTGCCCCCTCCCCCTCCCATTTTATCAGTTCTCTGCTCTTGCTGTCCTTATTGACCTCCAGAGTCGAAGCTGAAGAGCATCTTAAGGCTTTTTTCAGCATTGATTAAAAAATAAGCAAAAGATTAGCACGAAAATTAAATACTGAATGCATACTTTCATTTTCATATATATTTGGAGTATACATATTAATTGAATTTAATAACAAGTATGAATGCAATTATAAGCAATATACTTGACATTTGTGTCCTCACAGCATTTTAAATTAGAAGACAAAAAGTCAACATAAGGAAGGAATGTTATTAAGACATAAGGGTAGCTATGGAGAAGTTCACTTGGTGATTCGTAGAATTTATACATTTTTAGTGCAATAGAAACTAACAGATGTGGTATTTAAGAAATAACAAGCTTATTACATGAGAGGCCTTATCAATTTTGATCTCAAAATATGTTATGTTTATAAATTATTGTTTTAATTCCAAAACTTGGTTATTTTACAATCACTTAATATGTAGGAATAAAGGTCAAAAAGGGGACCTACAAGTCATTTAATCATAAGTCTAAGACCTTAAATTTTAGATATAAATTATTTTAACTGAACATCAGTATTTATTTTGATTTATCAGTAAGTCCTCTCAAGTGAGTACGGCAATTATGAATCTTATAGGCACTCAAAGCAGAATCAAATGCAATAATGCAAATGAATACACATAAAAGCATGTGTACATATTTAATGATGATATGAATATTCCTTTAATAACTACTGAAACTGACTTAAACTGCCAAAAGTCATCTGTAGCATTACTGTTTTATTTTTAAAATAAATTTGAAATATCTGTCAACATTTTTAAATTAAAATAACTTCTAAGATTGTTAATAGTGACAACACAGACAAAGGGTTTTAAAAAGTTATAATTCAGAAACAACATCTGCTATGGAATTACAAGGATGAAGACAGTAATACATGTAAACCTTCTAAGCCAACTCCTTTGCAGTCTTCTTCACCTCGGTCCAGGTCTGTTTCACTCTTCTAATTGCCTAACACAAAGCCTGTTCATGCTCATTCCTCTTTGTATCACACCCCTTACCTACATTTTAAGACATCCTGCCTATTACCCTTTTGAAATCCGACCTTTAATCTCTAACTACTGCCAGTACCGTCACCCTGGCCCAAGAGTTCCTGCAGAGCCAGCTCCATGGAAGAGCAACCTGGGCAGTCGGTCCATGTACATGGAAGGCCCGGCTCTTGGTTTAATGCTCAGTTCTCAGCTTCCTGAAATTCTTAATTATGTTTTAACTGCAGCCCAACTTTTCATTTTTCTCTAGTCCCTCATGATTACATAGTTGGATCTGACTGTAGACATTGTCTGACACGGTTTGCTTGCTTCTGCTCTGGACTTGGCGGAACTGCCAAGGTGATATGCCAGAAACTTATGTTAGATCATACAGGATAGAGCAAAAGAAAGTTTACAGTTGTTTTTATGGAAAATAATAGAATAATTCATAAATAATACAAGAATCAATTGCTTTGTATACTCACAACTGTAAACTTACTTTTGCCCCACCCTATATTACTCCTTTGCTTCCAGTCTTCCATGTCAAAAGTTATGATTTTGACTAATTGTTGTGTATGATTTCTCTGCACTCTTGTCTCTGTTATTCTCTTGCTGTTTTCTCATTATTTTTTTATGACTTAGGAACTAAACTTCTCACTGGTCCCGTACATATACTACTCCTATATAAGGGCTTTTAAGTTTCTGCAGCTCTTGTTTATAAGTCTAAAAACACAGAGTGTTTTATAAGTCTTGTTTTATAAGTCTGATCATTGTTGTCCCCCAAAAAGAAAGATGAATATTTTTTCTTTCTTAACTATTACAAATTAAAATTTGTTCTAATCTGCCAATGTTCAACCCTCTTGGTCAAAATCTTACTTTCAGTACTGAATTTAAGGTAGAGGAGAAATCGAGAAAGTCTAAAAAGCCTCCCAAGTGGGTAGATGATAAGAATATAAAAACATGTTGAGAAACATAAGTCTAGAATATTCTCCCAGCAGATATCTTAAGATGTGTTATCTCACTTTTTAGTCAGGACCACTTCTTCAATGGGGTCTTCCCTGCCCACTCTAGCTCATTACAAAACTTGCTCCCCTCTCTCCCTCCCATCTTCCAAAAACTAAATTTTCTTTCTCTAACATACACAAACACAAACACATCCATCACAATGTGGTCTGCTTTATATTTTACTTACGGTGTTTTGTGTCAGTTTTGTCTGCTATAATAGAAGCTCTATTAGATGAGTATTTTTGTCTGTTTTGGTTACGACTATATTCCAGAGCTTAGAATAGAGTGTTTCACACAGTAGAAACTCAGGACATGTCTATAAATGAATGATTCTAGCAACTTGAGGAAAGTAAATAAACTGTGCAATGTATTTGCTGAAAATAGATAAAATTCAGTAAGTACCAATATATTGTATCTGTCATCCTTTCAGTATCTAAAAATATAAAAATGTATAATAAACAGAAAAAAAGCTTTTGTCTGGTAAAATTCAAGTGGAAGAGCATATTTAGTTTAAGCTCTGGCTTTCAGATAAATGATAGAGAATAAAAATATTTTTGTAAAGAAACAGAGGAAACATCGTTTTGGTAGCACTATCTTTTTTATTAACAATATATGCTATTATCTTCTAGCTCAAATTCCAATGCACACTAATAAAATTTTAATGTTTCATTTCACATGAAAGTGATACTGGATGTCTAACCCTTTCATAATAGACTTGCAGAAACACAATTGGCCCATAGGCATGTTCAGTTTTACTTCTAACATATTTTAAATTTCAGCATATGACATCAAAAATCTATTGGAAAATTAAAATAACAGCAATACTAGCTAGCACTCACACATAGCAGCCATGGTGTGAAGCCGAGTGGCTGCTTTAACATTTAGAAGCATGCATATGCCCCCCTCTTTGCTGCAGAACCCTCTGGAATCTCTTTTGCCTCCGGGCAGCTGTTTAAATTCTGTCACTGTCTCCCTGACTTTTTCATCACCCAGTTTAGTTTCCACCTCTTCTTCCTCACAAGCAGGCCTCTTCCATCACCCTGTTTTTTTTGGTTTTGTTTTGCTACACAATGAAGCACCTATATTAGACCAACTCTTATAGCCTGACCTTCCACTCCTTATGCTTGCTCCTAAAATGTGTCCTGGCTGTGGTTCATAAAAATCCGTGTCAAGCATGGCACTCCCCACGTTTTTAAAAATTTCAGCTAATCATGTTGCATCAACTAAGTCCTATATTAACAAAAATTATGCGGAACTTATTGTCTCAGTCTCTCAATAGCAACATTTATTATTAAAATTTGGAATTTTCATCACCTAGCCAAGAGCAAAAGCAAATTGAAAAATGCCTTGGAGCTTCAGATTTCATGTTGACCTTGACTGTTTCAATTATTTGGATAAATTCAAAAACTTATATTGATAAAATAAATGTATTTACATTTATAATATACAAAAATAAGCAGACAAAAATAGGTCCCTTAAGAACCTATTTACAACATAAAATCTATGAGCTGCTGACAGGATTATTCATATTTCACTGGGAATAACAGTATTCTGAGGTATAAAATAGATTATGTATGTGGGCTCATAAAGCCAATAAGACTTGCTTTAAATTGTTTGAGTTTTGGCTCACTTGGGAATTAGCTAGAGTTCACTGATGCATCTGTTGCTTTCAGCATATCTGGTAAGTGAGACTCCACACATCCCAGTCTTCAAAACTTATAAAATCTGATCTGGTTAGCGGTCACTTCATTCTTGGATATTTTTTGTGTGATACTACACGGTAGTTCATGAGTTCTGTAGGCGCACGTGTGGAGGTGCTGATGAGGCCCTTCTGGCATGTGGCGGCAGAACTATACTCCTCCCCAAAGATGCTGTGTCCTAATCCTCAAAACATATCATTGTTTCTTACATAGGCAAACAGAACTTTGCATCTGTGATTAGGGACTTGGGAAGAAGATATTATCCCAGGTTAATTGATTTCTCTTTTAAAAGTATATTTTATTGATTATGCTATTACAGTTTTCGCCCTTCTGCCCTGCTCCCTGCCCCCACCAGCATTCCCCCTCTTAGTTCATGTCCATGGGTTGTACGTATAAGTTATTTGGCTTCACCATTCCCCGTACGGTTCTTAACCTGCACCTTTCTGTTTTGTACCTACCATTTTTGCTTCTTATTCCCTGTACCTTTTTCCTCATTCTCCCTCCTCCCTGTCCCTGCTAATAATCCTTCATATGATCTCCATTTCTGTGAATCTTCTGCTCCTGTTCTAATTATTTGCTTAGTTCATTTTTGTTTTTGTTTTAGGTTCAGTTGTTGATAATTGTGAGGAGTTTGTTGTCATTTCACAGTTCATGGTTTGATCTTCTTTTTCTTAGATAAACCCCTTTAACATTTCATATAATAAGGGCTTGGTAATGATAAACTCCTTTAACTTGACCTTATCTGAGAAGCACTTTATCTGTCCTTCCATTCTAAATGAAAGCTTTGCTGGATAGAGCAATCTTGGTTGTAGGTGCTTGGATTTTATGACTTGGAATACTTCTTTCTAGCCCCTCCTTGCCTGTAAGGTCTCTTTTGAGAAATCAGCTGACAGTCTTGAAAGGCACTCCTTGGTAGGTAACTGTCTCCTTTTCTCTTGCTGCTTTTAAGATTCTCTCCTTATCTTTAATCTTGGGTAATGTAATTATAATGTGCCTTGGTACGTGCTTCCTTGGGTCCAACTTCTTAAAAATGGAAAATGTTTCCTGACTCGGTCCGAGAGATGAGACAGAAATAGAAGGAATAGAGATTCAAAGTTCGATAGGGACTTGACCTATGGTTGCTGGCTCTGGAGAGGGCAGATGTAGGAATGTGATTGGTCACAGCCAGCAAGGAAACAGAGATGTCAATCCGACAGGTGCAAAGACGAGGCTTCTGCCCGCAACCTGAATGACCAAAGAACCGGGCCCTTCTCTAGAGGCTGCAGAAAGGCAGGCAGCCCTGCCACACCTTGATTTAAACCCAGAGCAGACTAAACTACTGCATCACACCTGAGCCACAGAACTTTATGATGACAGACTGGTGCTGTTTCAAACCACTAGTTTGTTAACAAATTGTTAAAGCAGTACGAGAAAACTAATGCAAGGAGGAAAGGCAAACCCTACACAGATTACGCATTGTTTCTCAGAAAGATCAAGGTATTTCTGTCTACGGGATAATGGAGGCTGCCGGGCACGGTGATGATCTTCCTGAGAAATGCTGTCCTACCGAGGGTTCAACATCGGTCTACACGTCCTTGGAAGCTGGATGGTTTAACAGTGGTAGCAAATTGATTAGAATTGGAGAGGGTGATTTGTGCCCACCCACTGACACCATCACTCTGTTTATGGAATCGCTGGGAAAGCAAACATTGCAATGGCCACAAGGAAGCCTTGCTGACATTCATAAAACAGTATGATGTTTGGAGAGCCTTTTTTAAATTGAATGTAATAGGGCGAAAAAAAAAAAGATAGCCACATCTGGTACTCGCACTTTTAGCCATTTTCATTTATGTCTTGTTTATGTTGACAAATAAGGTGAATGTTAAACAGCAAAGATCTATATCAGTTCTTCATGAATTTGTCAAATTACTTTTTTAGTGAACTGGATAATAATTTTCAAATTTTTGAGGAATAGTTCCTTAGTTGTTTTTGTGCTGTTTACAATAGTGTTTACAATAGTTTACAGAAGTGTCTAACACCTATAGATACTTCTCCAATCTCTATTATTAACATTCTCTTCACCACTTAAATCTAAACAATTAGCAATAATAACAAAGCCAGCCATAATTTCTGCCATTTGCCAATTTTCCCTGCGGTGTCCTCCCGTCCAGGCTGATTTTGAGCTACCAAGGTAACATCACTCACTGATCATGCACTTGGTTTGGGGTTGTGGTGAGGTGAGACTCCTTTAGACAGTCCAGGACTTACAATATTTGAATTTTTTTCTAGTGCAAAAGAAGTGAGCACCCAGATAGTTTGGGGGTATTTTTGTGTTTTAATCAGCTTACCCAGCTGTGGGATAAAGAAAAGTAGTTGGTGAGACTAAAAGCCATCAGCAGTAAAATATCAAAATAATGTCGGGCTTTTGACAGTCAGCTTTTATGGGCCATTATGAGCCAGGTCTGGCCCACCAGTGCCTGCGTATGAGTGGACAAGGTTATGCAGGCGATCCCAGGTCAAATGTGGGCTTTGCAAATGTTCGAATATCTTTAAAGCCTTTGTCCCACAGGCGGAATTTCATGCCACCTTTTCCACTACATAAAATTTACTCCATTACTTAATTTCTTTTTGCAATGAAAATGTCCAGAGCCAGAAGACAGCTGTCTGGGAATGAGGGAGCAAGACCTCACCAGACACTGAGTCTGCCGGTGCCTCCATCTCGGGGTGCTTCTCAGGCTCAGAAGTCATGAGAAATACACAGTGTTGCTTGGGCCGCCCAGTCCATGGCATTTGTATTATAGCAGTCCACACATACTAAGACAATGCATTTCCTAGCCTTTTAAATGGCTTTGAGTTTTATTTTATTTAAGTATTTTAAGAATGTTGCTTGGTTTATGCATCATAATCATAAAATGTAAATTAAACTTGAATCTGCAAATGAAAATTTTGATGTAAGTGATATTTAAATTGTGTTCTTGATCAAGTTTAAAATTACTCCAGTATATTTTCCAGAAGGTATTGATCATGTCCAACCTTTCTTAGCCTGGTTTTTTATGACACATTTAGTTAACTGAAATGTTTTCTAGAGCGCAAACCAGACAAATAATATTTTTAAAGAGCAGTATATGATATTAAATACAATTTGGATTATGGTAATTAAAATTGAAAAACCAACCTAATCATCATCAATATGTCATTTATTATAAAAAATAAAGTAGTGAATATGTGTTAAGCAGGAAGAATTACAATAAAATGTTTTACTGAATAAGTTGTTTTTAAACTAGACATTATTTATTGCAACCCTGAAGAAACATAAAAAAATAAAGTTTAGAGCACTTAACAATATGATAATTTTTTCTAGAGACAAATGTTTTGTCAGAAAGTTTTTGATATCCATCTTTGAAAAGTACTAGTCAGTAAAAGAATTTTCTTTTAAAACATTACTCAGAAAAAAATAGAATCATATGGGAGATAAAACATTTGGGGGCAAGAGTTAGCATAAAAACCTCTCCCAATATTTAATTTAAAAAAAGCTCTCCCCTCCTCTAAAACCTATACCTATTTCACGGTTAGCAGTATTTCTAAAAATGGCAGTATATTCATTGGTTTCTACTAATAATTTATCTTAAGCGTAGCTTTAAGATAATACCTAAGACCTTAGTCAATTTTCTGTTTTTAGGATATTTTTAACAATTATTTTATTTTTTTTTAATTTAATTTTATTTAGTTATTTTTCAAGTACAGTTTTTTTGTCTATTTCTCCCATCCCAGTCTCCCCCACCCCGTGCACCCCACCTCCCTCCCATTTCCACACCCCTTAGTTCTCGTCCCTGTGTCCTTCCTATTTGTTCCTCCAAATCCCTCCCCCTTTTTCCCCTTAACTTCCCTTCCCTCTCCCCTCTGGTCACTCTCCCCTTGTTCTCTATTTCAGTGTCTTTGTTTTTTGTTTTTTCTGCTTGCTTGTTTGTTTTGTTGTTTAGCTTCCTGTTAAAGGTGAGATCATATGGTATTTGTCTTTCAACACCTGGCCTATTTCACTCAGCAAATGTTGAAGAGGTTGTGGGGAAAAGGGGTCCTTAGTTCACTGTTGGTGGGATTGCAGACTGGTACAACCATTATGGAAAACAGTATGGAATTTTCTCAGAAAAATAAAAATTGACCTGCCTTTTGACCCAGCAATTTCACTGCTAGGATTATATCCTAAGAATCCTAAAACATCAATTTCAAAGAACCTATGCACCACAATGTTCATAGCAGCACAATTTACAATAGCCAAGAGTTGGAAGCAACCTAGGTGCCCATCAGTAAATGAATGGATCAAAAAATTGTGGTACATATACACAATGGAATTCTATGCAGCAGAGAGAAAGAAGGAGCTACTACCCTTTGCAACAACATGGATGGAACTGGAAAGCATTAACAATTATTTTTAAATCACTCGGTAATAACAACTGCTTTTCTATTCCCTTTTAAATCATATGTAGATGTATATGCTATTTTTCCTTATCATTATTATTTGTGAATCAATAACTTCCTGAAAGGTAATTTCAGTCATATTGTCACCTGCACATCAGCACAGGCCATGCATTCTCCAGAAGGAGAATATGCACATTTCTTTAAAAACTGCAATGCCATATTATCTTAGTTCACGTTATTGGCAATAACAAGTATGCAGGGCATATCTGCTGATCTTTAATAAGCAAGTTGAGTTTATGGTCATAAAAATCTAATAATCTAATTTTCTTATTTTCAGAATAATGTTGGCAAAAGTCACACAATATTACTTAGATAATATATAAGTATGTCTTGTTTCTCATAAATTCTATGCACACAGAATATAATTAAGATTTAAGCCTTATCACGTTTGGTAGCTATAGTGTATTTGATTTGTTTTTTATCCACAGTTGGGCATTAGGGTTGTTGAATATTGTCGTCTCCTTAAAATGCATGGCAAATATAAAAATATTACTTTGGCGAGTAGGCCCATGAACTGTAACAAATACAACAACTCATGTAACCTAACCAGGCATCTATAAACCAAAAATATTTACTTTGAAATTATTGGAAATTGAAGCAATTTTTTTAAAAGGCTATAAGCAAAAAAATAATAACAAAAAACAAAAGCCTTTACTTTTTTGGAAAATCATCTGTTTTGCTGCCAATTAAAATGACCAAGTGTGAAGAGTAAGAATATTATATTTTAATATACCAAAAATATTCAAACAGAAAAAATAAAATTATAGGACTTTTATATGTGTGTAAGTTATTGTCAAGATTCATTATACAAATACCGAGAACCGAGAAACATGTCTCCTGTGAGAGGAAAAAAAGTCACCTCTTTGAATGGTTGTTTCCTTTCACTTCTGTGCCAGTCTCCTCCTAACTGAGGTTCTGCTTTCTGTGCTTTCAGCTACTTGTGGCCAAACATGGTCTAAAAATATTAAATAGAAAATTCCAGGAATAAACAAGTTACAAGTTTTAATAGTACGTAGCATGATGAAACCTCGCGAGTCCCGTGGTGAACCCCCCCTTTGTCCAGCATCTCCACGCTATCTGTGCACCCACCCGCGGGTCACTTGCTCACCATCCACGCTACCAGATGGACTGGGGGACATCACAATGTCTGTGTTCAAGTAATCCTTTACTTACGGCCCCAAAGTTCAAGGACAGTAATGCTGGTGACTCGGATATGCCAAACGAAGCCATTAAACTAACTGCTTCCTTTAAGAGAAAGTTCTTGACATAATAAAGCATTTTATCCTCTTACATCATCACAAAAGAAGGCTGAGTACACTACAAGATACTTTGAAAGAGAGAAACCACATTTGCCTAACTTCTGTTATAGTACAGGAATGGGCAGAAGTAAGGTTTGTGTAAGTGTAGCTGGAAGGTTAAAAATATGGGTGTAATAATTTATAGTTTTAGTTTGAACATTTTACTTAAGATGTCATTTGGTGTGCTTGAATGTGATATTGTTATGTTCCAGAATTGCATGCTTATGATTTTGTAAGAAAATAGTTTGCAATAAAAATGGCATTATTTGTGCCAGACCCTGTTATTGTTCTATTTTACTCTTGTTATTTTTATCTCTCACTGTGCCAATTTAATATTAAACTTTATCGTATGCATGTGTGTATAATAAAAATCTACTGTACCCAGGATTCAGCAGTATCTGCAGTTTGAGGTATCCACTGGGCATATAGGAACATATTCCCCATGGATAAAGGGAAGAGGGGAAATTACATTAGATGAAAGGACAGTTTCAAACCAAATGTGTATAAATGTGTAACTACATATCTTTTAACTCCCCATGTGCCATGGAATTCCAAATGATTTAATCAGGAATTGGCTAAGTGAAAGGTGTTAGGATCAATGTTGACACCATATGGTGTTTTTTAGTATCTACAAAGAGACAATAGAATAATAAAAATCCTATATGGAGCACCAATCCTTTAAATTCTATATTTATAACCATTGGCTTTCAAAGGCAAATCTTATTTTAAAACTCGCTTTACAAAAGAAAACTCTCTATATAAAAAGTGTGTTTTTAGATAGCATGCTTATTTTAAAACTGGCATTATTAGCAGCCATGATGTAAAGTGTGGGGATTTAATTCGGAAGAGATATAATCATATCAGTAATATAAAATTTAACCCAACCATTTAAAACCATATACCTATGGTTTTACCATACACACACACACACACACACACAAAATACCTTGGTATTTCCTTAACACATTTAAAAAAGACCTTGAATACAATCAACTATATTTAGAACTATAAATGGGACATACAACATATAATATTAGCATTAGTACCTTGGCATGGAGAAAGCAACCCTAAGGATATTATCAGGGCATCAGTAGTTTACGCTCTCACTTATCATTCCTGCTACAACAGTAATTACTGGGCTCCAAACAGGAAAATATTTTTGGAAAAGATTTCCTCACGTACGTGACCTAACTTACAAGTACGGATGGTTCAATAAAGGACAGTAAGTCATTTATTTTCCCCCTCAAGCAAAATGTCCCTTAAATTTTTTATAGATTTTAAATTTCCACAAATATAAGCCTATGTCTTAGACCACAATCAGCCTCCTAAACGATGCCACAAATCAAATTTAATAAATCGTATTTTCTTTTCCCACCAAAGTGAAAGAAATTGGAGACATGAATAACTTGATTTTCTTTCCAGTGATCTTTGAAAGTAAAGTGAGGTAAACAAAATGTTCTATGCTCTTTTTCCAGAACTGAAATTTTTTCTACGTGAAGCTTATACTCACTCCATTTTTCCATATGGGTTTTAGTAACCATACAAACCCTTTGTTTGAAAGATACTTTACAACAACTATATGTTTTTGGCTCTGATGCATTGTAATACTTCTTGGGTATTTAAAGACCTGTGGGGGTTATTGAAGAAAGTAATCAACAACCAAAAATATATAAAATTTTCAGCTGAGGAAATAGCAAAAAGCATGACAGAAATTGACATTCTAAACTCATGAGCAAGAATGAAATGGGGGTCAAAGCAGTGGGATTAAATTAAAATCCATACGTACATCAACTGTAATCATTGTCCCAAATATTCTCCCTCAACCACCCCTTCCACTGTTACTCGAATTAAGATATACAACTCTCACTCTCCCAATTAAATAATAAAATTAAATAAAAGCTATTTAAAGTAAAAGAAATAAAATAAAATAATAAAATAAAGTACTGTTAGAGATTTGGGGACTTTAGTGTACATTTTTTAAACAGTGTGTTCTTTCCTGTAATTTCAAATAAATGGGTTTACTTGCAATGGTCATTCTTGAAGATTATAAGCTCTTTCAAAATACATATTTATAATTCAAAATTATTTTTTCAAGCTCCGAAAATCATCTTCTACCTTTCCTTAAATCCAGTTTCTGTTCATTTTTCTAATGTATATACAGTCATACCTCAAAGATATCGCAGGTTAAGTTCAAGGCTACCACAGTATAAGTGAACATTGCAATAAAGCAAGTCACAAAGTTTTGATTTCCCAGGACATATGAAAGTAATGTTCACAATATACTGCAGTCTATTAAGTATGCTATAGAATTATGTCTAAAAGTTAATGTACATATCTTAATTAAAAGTCCTTTATTGCTAAATATGCTAACCATTATTTGAGCCTAGGGCAAATCATAATTTATTTTGCTGGTGGAGGGAGCTGACTCATCAGGGTGGTTGTAAAGGTTGCAGTAGATGCATCAGCTTCTTATAATAAGAAAGCAGTGAAGTTCACTGCACTGGTTGGATCTTCCTTTCACGAATGGTTTCTCTGTAGCATGTAATGTTGTTTGACAACATTTTGCTCACAGAAGAACTCCATTCAGAATTGGAGTCAGTCCTCTCAAACCCTGCAGCTGCTTTATCAATTAAGTTTATAGAGTATTCTAAATACTTTCTTGTCATTTCAACAGTCTGCCCAGAATCTTCATTAGGAGTAGATTCCAGCTAGAGAAACCATTTTCCTAGCTCATGCATAAAAAGCAATTCCTCGTCCTTTCAAGTTTTATCATGAGATTATAACGACTCAGTCACATCTTCAAGCTCCGCTTTTAATTCTAGTTATCTCGCTGCTTCCACCACATCTGCAGTCACTTCATCCATTGAAGTCTTGAACCCCTTAAAGTCATCTTTGAGGGTTGGAATCAACTTCTTCCAAACTCTTGTTCATGTCGGTATTTTAACCTCTTTCCATGAATCACAAATGCTCATTTTTTTTCCAGAAGGTTTTCAATTTTCTTTGCCCAGATCCATCTTAGAAATTTCTATTTATGGCAGCCACGGACAGACAAAATGTGTTTCTGAAATAACGAGACTTGAAAGTCAAAACTACTTCTTGGTTGCAGAATAGATGTCGTGTTAGCAGGCATGAAACCACATCAGTCTCACACATCTCCATCAGAGCTGTTGGGTGACCAGGTGCATTGTTGTTGAGCAGTAACATTTTGAAAGGGATATTTTTTTCCTGAGCAGTAGGTCTCAACGGTATTCTTAAGGCATGCAATAAATCATGTTTTAAACAGATGTACCATCATCCGAGCCTTGTCATTCCTATAGGACAGAAGCAGAGTGGATTTAGCAGAAGTCTTAAAGTCTCTAAGGTTTTCAGAATGGTTCATGAGCATTGGATTCAACCTGAAGTCACTAGCTATATTAGCCATAACAAGAGGGTCAGCCTGTCCTTTTGTAAAGCTGGGAAGCAAGGCATTGAATTCTTCTACTAAAGTCCTAGATGGGATCTGTTGCCAATATAAGGCTTTTTCATCTACATTGAAAATTTGTGGTTTACTATAGTCACCTGCATTAATTATATTAGCTAGATCTTCTGCATAACTTACTGCCATTTCTACACCAGCACTTGCGGTTTCACCTGGCACTTTTATGCTACTTAAACGGCTTCTTTTCTTAAGCCTCCTGAACCGACCTCTCTTAGTTTCAAGGTTTTCTTCTGCAGCTTCCTCACCTCTCTCAGACTCCATATAATTGAGAAGAGTTAGAGCCTTGCTCTGGACTAGTCTTTGGTTTAAAGGAATGTTGTGGCTGTTTGATCTTCTATCCGACTACTAAAACCTTCTCCTTATAAGCAATAAGGCTATATTGCTTTCTTATCATTTGTGTGTTCACTGGAGTAGCACTTTTAATTTCCTTCAGGAACTTTCCCTTTGCATTCGCAACTTGACTATCTGTTTGGCTCTTGGCCTATCTAGGTTTTCAATGTGCCTTCCTCCCTGAGCTTAATCATTTCCAGCTTTTGCTTAAAGTGAGAGAGGAGCAATTCTCCCTTTCACTTGATATCTAGAGGCTACTGTAGGGACATTAATAGGCCTAATTTAAATATTGTTGTTTCTCCAGGAATAGGAAGGCCTGAGGAGGAGGAGAGAGATGGGGAATGGCCAGTCTATGGAGCAGTCAGAACACATTCATTTATTAAATTCAATGTCTTACAAGGGTGCAGTTCTTGGTGCCCCAGCAAAATTGCAATAGTAACATCAAAGGTCACTGATCACAGTCCACCATAACAAATATAATAATGCTAAGAAAAGGTTTTAAATATTATGAAAATTACCAAAATGTGACTCAGAAACATGAAGTGAACAAATGCTGCTGGAAAAATGGCACCAATAGATTTGCTCATCACAGAGATCGATAGACCTACCATTTATAAGAAAGGCAGTTCCTGCAAAGCACAATAGAGCAAAGCGTAATACAGCAAGGTGTGCCTATATTAAGGGCACATTATCGTGTGTGGCATCTATATCATATACTCTAGTTTATGTCTATTCACTTTCTCAAATCGAAGATGGCTTCCCATATTTGCTATGTACATTACTACATTTTTGCATTATATTTAAACTATCTTCTTTATTGTTTATAATATTATTTTATTTTTGCTCTTTTTATGCAATGCTTTTGAAACTACTCACTTCTAATGATTTTTTTCATGTCATTTATTTTGTGTTCACTAATTTTTACTTGTGTATCACAGAAGTCTTCCTTACAAAAATTTTTCCTTAGGTTATGTAGTGCATTTTGGGGACTAAGGTATCCTGAATCTTCAAGTTGCTACTTTATTTGTACTTATGCACAATATTTTTATGTTCCTTCCTCTCTCTGAATCCTTCCAACCACTCCTTCCTTCCTTCCTTCCTTCCTTCCTTCCTTCCTTCCTTCCTTCCTTCCTTCACTTTTACTTCTACCTTTTCTTCTTTCCCTTCTTCATTTCTTCTTCATTCCAAAATTTGTCTGAATTAGTGTGTTAATGGACATTGGCATTCAAGTTATTCTTGGTCCTTAGGAATAAGTCAATTTTTTCCTCAATACCTGTAGCTGGAGGGCAGTGTGAATGTAGCACTTTTTGCACAATTTTGGTGTGTAACACTTTGGTGTGCTGAGCCTCAAAGGATATCAGATAAAATTCCATTCTGTTCAGGTGAAACACATGAACACTGGTCCCACAATGCCCTCTGCTAATGGGAATGTTAAGTCCCTGCCTCAGAGCCTGTGGGCCTCACACATCTTACAGTGAAGACTCAACTGTAAAAATATATATATTTTTTGCCCCTTGATTTCAGAAAATTTCAATAATAGCATTAGGTTTTTAGTTGGTAAAGATTCTTATGGGACTAGAAAACAGTCAATCATAATGAAAGACAAGTAGACTTCCTCTCCCTCGGCAAACGACCTAGAATAGGTCTGGGAGTTTATCAATTCAATTTCATCAGCTTGTGCGGGTCTCGGGACATCATCTTAGCTTCTCTATTAGATGGGTGAATGTTTTGAAAGTTAACATGAGTATTTTCATATAAGATGTATAAACTAGCCTCTGCAAGAAGTTGTTTTCAAATCTCATAAAACAGAATATTTGAATACTGATTTAGTAATATAATTTAGAAATGAATCTGCCAAAATATTTAAATTATTTGGCTAACACATAATCTTCCCTGGGTAATATGCATTGGAATCTAAGTAAAAATAAGATAATTAGTCATGAGGAATACAGAATTCTTGGAACATTAAGAGTCTATTCAAACCCCTGCACTGACACTTGACTATACTTCAGCATGGTTTTCACTAGTTTAAAGCTATATCTTAAAACAATCTAGCCTTGATAAAGTGTTTACCTGAGAAACAGCAGGGGAATTGACTTTTCAGCCAAGTCATGGTGATAACAGAGAGGCAGTTATCCCTCCGAGATATCCCTCTAAATTCCCTCTGAGAGCAGTTACTTTAGATAGTTTGCAATTACAAATAATTTTGTCACTGTATATAGTCAGCTAATTTTAACTAGGAAGGAAGCAAAGGGAATAAGATGCTGTTGAGCATAATCAGCCAGGGAGCCTAAGCCTGTTTGTTTCACTGGGAAGCTAGAGCTTCACACACTCCAAGGTATCAGAGCATTGCCCTGCCAAGGGTTAACACACTTCCTTTCCCTCCCTTGGCACTGGATTATTGGGGGGAACAGAGGGAGGTAAGCACAGGCACAACAAAACTCAAAATGGCCCCTGGGTTGGTGCTTGACTGGAGAGGCCTGTCAGTCTGACCTGGGAAAGGGATCAATTGGCTAGTTTGTGGGTCCATCAGAAACCCTCAGAAGCTTGGAAAGTCCACTGGTTATTTTGAAAAGTTCCTGGCCCTTTCCAAGCCCAAAATAATATAATTCCAGGGAACAAAGAAGAGGTCTTTCTCTCTCTCCCTCCCTCCCTCTCTCTCTCCCTCTCTCTCCCCCCATACCACACTTGCCCTGTGTGCTTGCGTGTTCTCTCTTCATAACCAGGTGGTCCTAGCAGCTGTGTGGCCAGTGGCCCCGCAGACTTCAAACACAGGCTTCAGGTAGGAGCCTGAATATCACAGCACAGCAACAGATTGCAGCGGGGAACAAAAGCTAAGCTAGCTGTATGTCGAGAGAGGCTGGACTAGACCAAGTTTTAATATGACATAGAACCTCGGGACAGTGGCCTGTGATTTGACCCTGCAGAAGATATGGTTGTACTTTTTCCGCAGCTGGACTGATGCAGATGGACACAGAGGTAACCTTCTGCTTTAATAAAACTTGCCACACTACAGTCTCCCTGTGGGGTCAGTGAAATGCTTCTCTCTTGATCCTCTGAAAGAGCCCCTCTTCCACCAGCAACCCTTGCACCTCTGAGATGTAAATCTATTGTCCAGAACCCTGTCCTCAATTATTTGTGAGCCATCTTTTTTTAAATGCAAATATTCAGGTAGGTAATTTTTATTCCACTGGCCCTGTGGGAGGCCCAGGGCCTAACTGGCGGATGCTGCGCTCCAATGTACACACCCGCAAGGTTCTTCCTCCTCCAGATAAGTGCTCATTAGCAAACCCAGATGACCTGGCCACCTGAACCAAACCCCTCTGTTCACCCTAATGCATTTCTCCTGGCACACCCAACCTTTAGTATTTTTGCTTGATGATTTTATTTTAATTTATTTTATATGTTAATTAAATGTTTAGGTTGATACAGGAGTTTCAAGTGTACAACTCATCTGCACAAGGCACCTGCTCCCACTGCCCAAAGCATTGGTCTCTTTTCATCCCCCTTGCCCCACCTGTCTCCCCACACTTTCTCTCTGGCTATCACCACACGTGTCCAGGTTTATGTGTTATGTTTCTTGCCTTCCATTTGGTGAAGTTTGCATTCCATTCTCTGGTCTGTCTTTCCTGTTGCAGTGGTTATTAACTGAATAAAATCTGACCCAACGCTTTCGCTGTTTATTTTTGACAGTGAACATAAATTTAATTATAAGAACATAAGTAATATTAGTAAAGTTATAGGCATTTACCCAAAATTAACCATTATAAAGAATGGTCAAGAGATACAGTGACTACACATTTTATCTGCTTCCCTTTTACTAAGAACTACAGCCAACAATGTAGCCACATCTTTTTCTTCAATATGTTAACAAGAGTGCTGTCACAGTTATAGATATGTTCATAAAACTTTATTTCTATATTGGTTGCACAAACCAAAAATAGCTTGGTCACATAACAGCCATACACTTATAGTTTATTTCTCAGGTTGAAAAATTACAGATAGACTGACTCACAGTGTTTTCATTTATTTAATCAATCTTTAGAGAGTTCTAGAGTGACTTAGTATGTTGTTTTGAATCTTCTGTTAGTGATTAGAACACCTGAATTATATAATATAAATGAAAATGATAAGTATGGTTTGCACTGTTAATTTCTTATCCTAATAATGCAGCCATGTATTAGAAATTAGAAAGCTGCATACATTAAACAAGACCACCAGTGTAAACATGCACAGTAAAGAATGAAATGTGGTGTGTTAGCACAGAAAGACAATGTAACCGCATCCTGCTTCAAAGTCAATGATGTACACATATACATGTGCACACACATGCCAGGTTTATCACAATTGCATTATTCCAGATTCATTTCTGTAGATATTATAATTGTTATTTTTAAACATAGTACTTATATTTAAAACACCCCACCTAAAATAACATCTAAGCATGGGGGAAACATCTGTATATTAAGAAGCCAATCAGAAATCAGAAAAAGTATATCATAACAACATTTGGAAAAAGTAATATATGTTTTAGGTGGGGATATGGGAATAGAAAATGGGAAGACATTGTATCTCTTTATATAAAGTCTAACAATCCAAAAAAATTAGAAAGCTGTTACACCAGAAAATGTTACATAGCTTAAAATGTAAGCTAAGGAATAGACACTTGCTCGAGTTATTCTATATCTTAAATTGTAATAAATATGGTTTCAAGACTATCTAGAGAGTTAGTTTCAATGCTTACATAGAACATAAACATAAACATGAAAACTGTTGTCACAAGTAAATGACAAACATCATCAATGCTACTTTTAGCAAAGAATTGTTTTAGAATTATATATTAAATATATTTCATCTAGTACTAAGAACATGGGGAAAGTATGTGATGAAGAAATTATTACTATAAATTTTTACACATTAACCTGTTTTAAAATTTTTATGAGATGATTTTAGAGAAACGTGTTTGGGTATTATCAAACTCCTCCAGTTGTTATGGTGATGGAAAGTTCCAATTTGTGAGTTCCATAAAGTTATTAAATGCTAAATAAGGAAACCAAATATTATGCTATAATAATAATTCCAATAAGCCACAGCTCCACCTAGAATTTTGTTCCTATTGCTATTTTAATTGTTTTATTAACATAATATTAGGAATATTTACAAATAGTAATTTTGCTTCTGTCTTATAACTAAAGGTAAATGATAGAGAAACTTGTCATCTTTTATGCCTTCACATTTGGCCAATTTTATTAGCATATTTGATATTTTTGTCATTTTCATGGTGGTATAAAAATGTATCAGTGGCCTTGGCTGGTGTGACTCAGTGGACTGAGCATGGGCCTGCCAGGCTAAGGGTCGCCAGTTCAATTCCCAGTCAGGGCACATGCCTGGGTTGTGGGCCAGGTCCCCGGCAGGGGGAGCACGTGAGAGGCAACTACACACTGATGTTTCTCTCTCTCTTCTTCTTCCCTTGCCCTTGCTCCAAAAATAAATAAATAAAATCTTTAAAAAATGTATCAGTGAATACACATTCATTGATATAAAGATAAGAAATATATATTAATAACAATGATAAAGATAACATTTCTAAAGCAGAATAGCTGTATTTATATTCTTTGAGTCTACTATTTAAGCTAAAATAAGCTTATTTTTTTGCTTTTTCATTACTTCTAACAAACACCCCAAAAGAGAAATCGAATACATAATGCTATGTGTATTCATCAAGTTTCTCTCCAAAATCACTTTTCAGACTTTCTTTTGCCCACAGTGGTTTTCACTCAGCTTAAGTTACCATTCAGCAGATACAGGCTACTGAGAAAGTCGTGGATAGTGTGTAGTAGTCATGAATGAAGTCTCTTTACTTTAGGTTGTGAGCAGAGACTGCCAAGACGTGGTCATTTATGTGAAGGGAACCGAATGGAGACAGAGGGCCATGAAAAGGTTTGTCTAACACACATTCCAACCAGCATGTTTCTCCACCAATTTTTGAATTTATCAGCCAATGCTGATAAGTTCAGATCTTGTTTCTTCTTTATCATGGCACTCAGACCATCTGTGTCCCTCACTCAGAAAGGATCCAGTCTGTTTTACCAACCAGCAGCCTCCGGGTGCATATTGGACTCAGCCAACCCTTAGTAACCCAGCCAGAGTCCTTCATGTACACATTCAGCCTACTAAGCCTTTGAAGACCTTACCTTTCTTTTTTCCCCTATGGTGCACACAGTCAACTAACTCTGTGTGTATCCCAGTTGCAACCTCTGACTTCTGATAAATACCTTTATTTCTCTTTTACTTTAAACTTCTTTCTGAGTTAACAGGGGAGAGAGAGTAAGACAATGAAAGAAAGATGAACTTAAGGGCAAAAATTATAAATAAGACCTGTGCACATTAATTTTATCCATAGAGGTAACTCTCTGTTCTAGCTCAGTCTGTGGAATAGCAATATAAGAACTCTTGAAATATTGTGTTAGGTCAAGCCATAAAAATTATTTTATCATAGCTCATACAGTTAAGGCTTGGTTTCAATTCATCTCAATGCAGGAAAAGAAAAGTATATAGCTGAATTTGTCTCACCCTCATCTACATGATTCAGAGGAAGCTAACTTTCAAAATGATTGATAGTGACCTAGTTTGAAAGAAGATTGGAAGGCTGAAGAAGCTTCTTATGTGAAATTAGCCAGCGAAAGCTCTCCAATGTAACTGCAGTACAGGAAGTGAGGTCATCCTCCAGAGAATGAAAGAGAAAATCGCTGTACTGGCACTTTGAGATCAAAAGAAGCTGCCATCTGCAGAAGCAGGCAGGGGAGTGTAATGACTGTAAAGCTGAGTAACTTGAGAAAACCTTAAATGCCTCAAGGTGTCTCATTCTATTGGCAGAGGCAGCACTGGAGAATATAAATATCACTGAACAAAGCCAACCCTCTTGGACCCTCTCTGGAGAGCTCTGCATTACTATATTTAGGGCAAAGTCCTTTGGCATCTTTTTGGCCTTTCAGTTTCAGACACTGAGATATGTGAGTTGCAGAATTGAATTTAATAAACCTTATATCACTGTCTAATATGGAATTTTCTCCTCAGAGAACACAATTAGTTGTTTCAAAAAAGGAAGGATGTGGGTGGAATAACATTTGCTCCATTTTTCCTTCTAGTTTTTTTTTCTTGATTTTGGAAAATAGTACAGCATTTTTGCTAACTTAATCGAAGCAGTAAATCATTTAGGGTGTCGAGAAGAGGACAAGAGGTGATTTTTTATGGAAAATAAAGGTAAAGAAATGGAGAACATGGCTAGATTAGACTGAAACAGTAAAGAGGTGAAGTTATTCCTCCTGTCTGACTCTCAGGTTTTAAATCCAAGAATCCAGGGGAAACAGTGTTAGCCAGGGACCAGATGCCATCAGGTAAGCTTACAACCTGCAGCTTCCTTGGGGCCAGCCCAACCCACAGCAAAACCTCCAGCTGCAGCTCATCCTTGCTCAGGGCATGTCCCCCTCCACCACAGAAGGACGTGGCTGAGAGCAGATTCCCTGTCTGTGCTTTATAAATAGAGACCACAGAAGTTGCTCCAACATTCGCATTGCCCTGCGAGAGCAAATCTCGTCTGTAACCTTTTAAGCCTTTGATATTCTTCTCAGAGCCATACAGTTGTTTTCTCTGGACTGTAAATTTCTTTGCAGGTATTGCAAAACAACAATATATCAAAACAAAACCTCTCTCTAAAAACAAAATGTCTCAGCCTGGAACAAAATAAAACAAAACAAAAATACCCCACAAAATCCACCAGCCTTTTGAAGACCCTTCTGGGGGACCACATAAAGGGGGTCACAACCAAAAGCCATTTTCCTGCTTAGTGGTGTGGGATACCCCCATCAACAGCCTAAAGGCGTGCATGTCACGCAGAGGGTCAGGAGGGGGGGTGTGGTCCCCCCTCCCTTCTGTCTGGTGCCTCCTACATATTTCATCACACTTCCTTCTATTTTTCCCACTTTCTCTCTTTTATAAAATAACCCTGAAATAAATTTTGACATATGTAGGCATTTAAAATTCATCTTGATTTTCTCTTTCTGTTAATCTAAGGGTAAAACATTTTTAAAATGGAAATCAATATCAGCTACAGCAATATTTTTAATAAAGATCACATATAACTATATAGATGAAAAATTATACTGGGTTTCCATAGTGTAATGGTCAGCACTCTGGACTCTGAAAAATTATGAAACTGTCCTCCAGTTATGAGGTTGCTAACACTGTAACATGAACCACATTTTTGTGTTAATGAGCAGTCATGTTATAAAATAGGTACCTTCTAGTTGGAATACCTCATCATAAAATTAGTAACTTATGTATTTGCACTTCATAAAAAGAAATGAACCCTATAGTTTAGTTAACATGCTTGAATTTTGATAAGTCATACAATGAACTATAGATTGTACAGTTGTAATAATAGGTATTTCTGAAAAGTCATGGTCTTTCTGTGATAATTTTCTATATTTGGTCTTTAAAAATCACTTGGGTTTCCTTTATGGGGAACACATGTCTTCTGAGTCAAAGTTGTGGGAATCTGGGGACAAGAAACAAGAAGGTGTAATATAATTTGGACGTAAAGGTAATGGTGGTGGTGATGTTTCAAAGGGGGAATGTAGAGGAAAAGACAGAGAGGAGAGTGCAGAGAGGTGACCGCCAGGGGCTCAAATGTCCAGCGGTGTCTCACAGGGCTGTTACACAGGATGGAACGTGCCCTGGTGGTTTCAGCTGGGGACAGGCATCTGCTGTCTTCCCCTGTAGATGGCAGCAATCAGAAAGCTGTCACTCAGTTTGGTAATGTGTAATAGTGTCTGCCCAAGCATATAACAAAGTGTCTGGATGATACAAAACCACTTGTTAAAGAGTTTCCTAGGTGTCTTTTTCCATAATGCATGTCAGTTTTTAAGTGAAAACAAAAAGTTCCCTAGGAATTTATAATTAATACTAAAAAGAAACAAAATATTGCCCTGGAAGCATGTTTCAACACTGATTTCTGTCAGATTTTATATTTCCTTAATCTCATTACTGCAGTAACAGCAACAACCGAGCAAGCTGCTGAGTCAGAATCAACTGAAATAAATCAGAGTAATTTGATGACAGCGAGGAGAAAGATACACTCAGAAGGGATTCAGATGAGTGTATGTCAGTGCTGTTACACACACATCACAAATAAAATGTCTCTGGAAGTTATTTTTGTGCTCTGATAGGTGTACATATACACTTAACTATTTTTAATGCAGGTAGATGCGTGGCAAAGGAAAAGTAGAGACCTTGGCATTACTTCTTCATTGGACAACAATAATCAACTTAAACATTTGCTTTATATTATAGTACCAAGAGTAGCAATATTGGGAGCAACTAATCTCAGTTTTAGATAATTATTTTGCAAAAAGTCGTAGAAAATCATATGACATTGTTATGTTTTATTGATGTCTTAACGATATCATTACTTTAATAGATTGAGAATTCTCCAACCCTTTCTACAAACAAACTGCATTATTTGTTCATTTTAACTGGCATTTTGCTGTCAACTAATGAGGTGGAGCATTATATATATCATATATATATATATGAAATATATAATCTTCTGAAGGGTAGGTCCTTCTAGTACAGGCTTTCCCCCCAGGTGAGTGTTCTAGGAACCCATCTGTATCCGTGTGTTAGTTGGTATTGTTGGGAGAGGCTGTGTCTGGTGTCACTGATTTCTTTTTTGGAAGACTCTTTCAGTGTGTTTGCCCATTTCATGACGGGTGAGCTACTTACTAATGCACCTGCCCACATTGTGCCAAGTGTTTGACAGTTTTTGGCTAAAAATGATGTGACCCTTGGGTTCCAAATTACCTATTCAATTGTTATACCCAAAGATGTTTCTTTTTGTTGTTGTTTTTCCAAGATGAAAAAATTTCTCAAGGGGAATCATTTTACCAATGTCGAAGAGGTGAAACAAAAAATGTCAGAAACACTAAAAGTCATGAAAATTGACTAGTTCAACTATTTTGAGCAGTGGAAAAAAGTCTTGATAAGTATATTGCATCAAACTAAGATTACTTTGGGGGTGACTGAGGCTCAAACATGTAACAAAGAACATATAATTTTTAATAAACAGTGTTTATGATCCTGCCATATATATATATATGTATGTGTGTATGTATGTGTATATATTCTCTATGCAATTTCAAAAAAATTGTAAACTGAACCACTTCTTAGTTTGTCAAGAAAACGTAAATATTTTAAAATACTCAAAAATGCAAAAAGTAAATAAATTAATTAATTAAAAAGAAACATATTCATAATCCTATGTATGACTATAACTATGTATAGTCCTATTCAAGATTTTAATTCTCTGAAATTTCTTTCCATGATCATCAAAAAGCAAAATATTTCAAAAGTGCATCTATGAAGAGCTGTGCATTTTGTTTAATTGAGTTATTTTCAGTTAGTAGACTTTAAAAATTATCGAATTTACCAGTGTTAGATTGGTTAATAAAATTACATAGGCCTGGCTGGTGTAGCTCAGTGGATTGAGCTCGGACTGCAAACCAAAGGGGTCGCTGGTTCAATTCTGAGTCAGGGCACATGCCTGGATTGTGGGCCAGGTCCCCAGTGGAGGCATGTGAGAGACAACCACACATTGATATTTCTCTCTCTCTCTTTCTACCTCCCTTCCCATCTCTAAAAATAAATAAATAAATAATTTAAAAAAGACTTTAAAAAATAGAATTACATAGATTTCAAGTAAAAAAAACACTAAATGGCTTTACAAATCAGCTTCTGCTGCAGACTTTGTCACACTCCTTTAGTGCTTGTAAGAGAAACATAAATATGTTGAAATAACTTTTAATAACTCTTCGTTAACTATCAATAACTTTTCATAACCAATAACTATTTTTATAAATACATTAAAATAACTTTTAATAACTAACTTGAATCATGGGTCATCACACTGCTTTACACACTGTGCTGCAACAGTTAAGACAAAAACTAAAATGTACACATGCTCACAACTTTTTGGTTTGCATATTTTGTGAGCTCAAACTACCATTGCAACAGTGTTTCCAAAGTCAATGAAAGTTGAAAGAAACTTTCTGTATTTTAAGATGCATTTACTTATAAAGTGGAGGAACTTCCATATAACCATTAATTGTAAGTGATTATTGCAATGCCATGATAAAAAGCAAATATTAAGAAAATAATCTAATGTGCTTTTATAAATACCTGGATTAAAAACATATGCTTGTGGACTGATACCAGTAGTTGGCATTACCTATTTCCATGAAAAAAGATTTTCATAGAGCAAATAAGTTCTCGTCACAGATCAACATTAATAGATGAATACTTAGCAAACATTTTGAACTAGACTTCTGCCAAGATGGAGGCGTAGGTGGAAACACCTTATGTCCGTGCACAACCAAATCTAAAAACAACAAAGTTTTAACAACAATAAACGCAACCAAACCACAGAAAATTGAACAATACAGAGTCGGAAAACAACACACTGCTCAGCTAAACCGGTGAGAAGGGCAAAGCCAGCAGTGGAGCGGGTTGGGCAAAAAACAATCCCCTGACCCAGGCGGCAGCCCAGGGCACATATCCCAGGTGCAGGGTAGCGACGGGAAGGCGCGGTGTGGCTGGCTGTCCGAGGTCTCGCATTTGCGCACAAATATACCAGTGAAGAGACCTGTATTGAGACAGACTGTGCAGGCCCCGGTGCAGGGCTGCAGGGCGGCGGGCTGGCACCTTTGCACTTAGATAAACGGGCAGGGGCAAGCGGTGAGGTGGACTGGGAGAGCGGAGAGGACCGCCATTGCTCCCTCTCTGACCCCGCCCCCACATACAGCATCACATACCAGCAACAAGGGTAGCCCCGCCCAGGTGAACACCTGAGGCGCCTCTCCTCATACATAACAGACACAAACAGATAAAAACATGGCTAAGAACAACTCAGAGCCCCAGAGCCAATAAATCTAAGTGATGAAGAAATAGCCAAACTTTCAGATGCACAGTTCAAAACACTGGTGATCAGGATGCTCACAGAACTGGTTGGTTGTAGTCACAAATTAGAAGAACATATGAAGGCGAAACATTGAAATGGATGAAAATGCACAGGAAACCAATAGTAATGGAAAGGAAACTGGGACTCAAATCAAGGGAGCAGACCAGAAGGAAGGAAAAAATGACCAAACAGAAATATATGAAGAAACAAGAATTCAAAACAATGAGGAAAGGCTTAGGAACCTCCAGGACATCTTTAAACGTTCCAACATTCGACTTATAGGGGTACCAGAAGGGGAAGAGGAACAGTTACGAGTGGAAACCTTATTTGAACAAATAATAAAAGAGAACTTCCCCATTCTGGCAAAGGAAATAGACTTCCAGGAAATACAGGAAGCTCAGAGAGTCCCAAAGAAGTTGGACCCAAGAAGGAACACACCAAGGCACATCATCATTACATTAGCCAAGATTAAAATGAAGGAGAGAGTCCTAGAAGCAGCAAGAGATAAGGGGACAGTCACTTACAAAGGAGTTCCCATCAGACTGTCAGCTGATTTCTCAAAAGAGACCTTACAGGCAAGAAGGGGCTGGAAAGAAGTATTCCAAGTCATGAAATCCAAAGACCTACAACCAAGATTGCTCTATCCAGCAAAGCTTTCATTTAAAATGGAAGGGCAGATAAAGTGCTTCTCAGATAAGATCAAATTCAAGGAGTTCATCATCACCAAGCCCTTATTATATGAAATGTTAAAAGGACTTATCTAAGGAAAAGAAGATAAAAAAGATGAACAGTGAAAGGACAGCAAACTCACAGTTATTAACAACCACACATAAAACAAAAGCAAATTAAGAGTACAGCTAGATCAGGAGTGAACCATAGAAATGAAGATCATGTGAAGGGTTAGCAACAGGGGAGTGGGAGGAGAAGGGTGGAGAAGGTACAGAAAATAAGTAGCATAGACAGTAGATAGAAAATAGGGGGGAGGATAAGAAGAGTAGGGGAAATATAGAATCTAAAGAACTTGAGACGCATATTCATGAACTAAAGAGAGGGAATAGCAGGGGAGAGGTGTGCAGGGTGGAGGGGAATGAAGGGGGAAATAGAACAAATGTAATGGCATAATCAATAAAATAAAAACATTAAAATTAAAACTAACAGCAGCAACAAAAAAGAAAACATTTTGATGGGATGGACACAAACTTTGAATCCCAATTAATCAAAAAGAAAGAAAAATATTTAAAATTTCATTATCCCCAATAATAGATATTTATTAGAAAAATTGCATTTAGTAGTTTGTGGGAAGTTGTTTTCTTTTACATAAAGGTATATGTACATTAAATCTTCACCTTGTCCCTCTGTGTTTACCTTAAAATATCTACTGTCTGGTTATTTGTCAGAAAATGCTGACTTCTAAGTTAGAGAACCACAATGATGACAATCCAGTTCTTCTAAAAATTAATAAAGATGTGTTGGGTTGGCCAAAAAGTCCATATGCAACAAATAAAAGACAAGGGTTTTATTTTTATCAATAACTTTATTGATTTGGATATTTTGAGTACGTTGGCTATCTCCCGCTATTGGCTCCTAGTGGGCAGAGGGCTGGGGTGCTGCTGAACACCTTCCAATGCCTTCAGACAGCCCCACCACAAAGGATTATTTGGCCAAAGTGTCAACAGTATCAAGAAACTCTGCAAACCACTCTTGACATGTTCCATCAGTCACAACAACTTCTCCATACACTGCAGAAATTTTGGGGGGGGTTCCTTTTTTGCTTTTCAGTTGTGTTTTTACCTTTCTTGAAATAATAAAGCATAAGATGTTGCATTCTTTCTTCCATCTTCAATATTAAAATGTCTGCACAAAATTTCATGAATTCTGATTTTTTTAATGCACACTGATATGACAGCTGTCACAATACCATCTATCAAAATTGTCCTGATTGAAGTTAAAGACAACAATTCATTACTAGAACTGAAAAAAGTAAACTTTTTGGCCAACCCAATAATTTCTTTTACCATATTCATAAACACTAAAGAAGAACTCTCAGAAACATTTGAAATATATATATATATATATATGGAGATAGAATAATGTTAATGTGAAATTATATTTGTTCTCATATCTATATTAAACTTGAATATATATGTTAAATTGTATTTACAATATAATCCTGTGTGCATTCTGTCTTACTCAATTTTCTGGAGGAGGTTTTTTAATATTGGAATTAGCTATTTCTTAAATACTGTGTAACACTTTCTTGTAAAATTTTCTAAGCATGATTTTATTTCTGTGGTTAAATATGTAATAAAATAGTTCTATTAAAGGTTAATGTTCAAATCAGATATTCTACTTATATTGTTAAACATTGCTGTTTTATTTGAGAAATGAAAATTGCACAAAACATAAACATGTACCTCGGTGAATTTGTACATAGTAAAAACTCATCTAAGAGCTACACCTAACTCATAGCATAGAACCCCAAGAACTCCTTGTACTACCCTCCAATCATATTGCATGTCATCTTTCCAAGAATTAGTATTATATTGACTATTAACACAGAGTTAAGCTTTGCCTGTGTCTAAAAATGTATAGACAAATGATATATAGAAATCATATATTGTATATGACAAATGTATAGACATTGTATAGACAAATAATATATAAATCATATATTATTTGCACATTTTCATTTACTTAATTTTATGTCTGTGAGTTTAGGCATACACTATTTAGGTCATACACTGCTTTTGTCTAGGTTGCTGAATAGTTGTATTTCATTCTTTTCTTCACTTTTTGATAGTTTGTCTTGTGACTACAACACAGTTTGTTAACTGACTCCAGTAATAAATGGAAAGTAAGAAGCTGAGCATTAGGTTTGTGATCTGCCGTCTCCCTTTCCTCTGGAAAGAAGACTGGTGTCTCAATCTAATCTCGTAAATGTAAAAATAGCAGATCTCTTGGGGAACAATTTTTTTTTCTGGCAAGAGAATTCTTATCTATGAAATAGTTTTACCAGATTGCCTGCTTATCTAGGATCTCTTACTGTTAACACACATGGTGTCTATGGATTTATAGGGCATGGCTTCCTTTCACAATGTCACATAAGCTGCGTAACTATCTGAGTGTAAAGTGTCCATCTTTTAGGACCTAAATGGCCACGTTCGTGTGAGTTTACCTCTTCCTTTAGTTAGACACTTCATCTGCTTGCCAAAGCCTGAGCGTGTTCAGTATTGGAAATCAGGACCTGGAAGTCTTGCAAGAGCCCTTGCATCTCTGCCTTCTTTGCTTGTGCATTTTGTTTATTTGTACTCTTGAAGTAATTACAAACTTGAAAACGGGTGCGATCTGTAGTTCGCTGGAGTCTAACATGACGATCTGCTCCTCTGTGTTATCAAAATGAACGTTCAAGTTGTTTTCAGTGGGATGCTTAAGTTGAGTGCTGTATTGTGGCAACAGACCCTGAGCTGAAGATCTGCGTGCAGAAGTTTATTGAGCACCGAGAAAATGCCTCTAAAGAAGTGAGGATGTAGGAGTGGGCAGAGATACAATTTTATCTGCGGAGAAATTGGAAGAGGACAGAGGACATCCCAGAGGAAGTTTGAAGCTGGGTGGGCTTTCAGAGGTCATCCTAATTCAGGAAGGACAGCTGGGAATTTCTATCACTCATTGACTAGTCCTTGGAGGAGGATTTTTTTTCAGGACAAGGCTTAAAAAAGCCTTGGCTCCTTCCACCCGACATCGCACTAAGATAGATGACAGCCCACTCCACATCTGCTCCAGCTACAGGCACTGCTTGATTGCTGTCACCTGGGAAACCTTGAGATCGAACTTCTTGTAGGAACCCTACCTAAAAATAAACTGAATCATGGTGTATTTATATAAACACATAAATACAGTTGTTATTTTAAGATACTGACCAAGATTCAGAGCTACTGGTTCTTTGAGGAATAATTACAGGAGCAGAATAAGAAAGATGAATAAAGAAAATACTGAAACACATTCTTTGTTCATATCTCTAAATATAGAGTATAAAAAATCCTTTATAGATTCTTACTTCTCCCCAAGATAAAGCACAGAGCACCATACATATTCTTAATCTTCAGAATTGTTATGATCATCTAGAGGTATGTGTTTATACTTCTCAAAATATGGTCCTAAAACTTATCTTATCTTGAAGAAAAGCGAACATTAAGTGTATAATGTGAGATATTTTTGCTTATGGCATTTTCTATATCACTTTCTACTTATGACAAAGTTATTTTTCAAGTGATGAAATACTTTTTGAAGACATTAACAGTATAACATGATAACCGTACTACAGTGAACTTTTTTAAAGCATTTTTTACTAGCATTACCAGCAAACAGCCAACATATAGATCATTGTTTTTCAAATGTCAATTATGTAGATCATACACTGCTTTAAGCAATATTTCAAAAAACTCTGCAAACTCAAAATTACATGTGAACAAACAGGAATTGGAGAATAATTGAATTTACTCTATGAAATAAGTCACGTACCCTTTAGTAATTAACATTTTTAACATAAATAAATTAAGCCATTTGAACCAACCAGACCTAAATAGATATGTGTTCTTTTTAACATTGAATCCTTGTTGATAGACCACTGGGGAATCCCTTGGCCATAAATTGTCTTCTTACTTTTTGGTCGTCATGGTTTTGTGCCTCATAAATAACATTTTATTTATAATTTTAAATTGTTCTCCTGGTCTCATGGTAGTTCATTTGTGACTCTAATAGATTATATATAATGTCTGCATTCAGTTGTAAGTGTTTTCTCCCTCACTTTTCTGAAACCCATTAAATGCATCTGCAGCATCATTTGCCTCTGTTCATGTTTTCTAATGTGCATCCCCTAACAGTGTCAGAAATTGTACATGATATATGTCTCCAATAGTAATTATTAGCTTTTACTACCATTATGGTTCTCTTCTTCTTTTTATAATACACAATAAAATAATCAATTTACCTATTTTTAAGAGTTCTTTGGCTTTTTTATAAAAAAAATAACTCAGCTACTTACAAGAAAAATAGTGTTATTTTTTCTCTGTCTCTTGATACATTGATTTACATAGAATATATCTTGATAGTTACTTAAACTTCTCCAGAGATTCACTGAGACTTTTTTCTTACTATTAAATATTAACTGTTTATTGCCACTGGCACAGCATTTGGAAAATTTTAAATATATATTGCATTGATTATGCTATTAAACTTGTCCCATTTTCCCCCTTCATTCTTCTCCACCCTGCACACCCTCTCCCACCCACTTTCTCCCCCTTTAGTTTATCTCCGTGTGTCATAAGTTCTTTAGCTTATACATTTCCCACACTACTCTTGCCCTCCCCCCTGTCTATTTTCTCCCCACTGTCTATGCTACTTATTCTCTGTATCTTTTCCCACCTCTCTCCTTCTCCCACTCCCCTGTTGCTAACCCTCCATGTGATCTCCATTTCTGTAGTTCTGTTCCTGTTCTAGTTGTTTGCTTAGTTTGTTTTTGTTTTAGGTGTAGTTGTTAGTAATTGTGAGTTTGCTGTCATTTTACTATTTATATTTTTATCTTCTTTTTCGTAGATAAGTCCCTTTAACACTTCATAAAATAAGGGCTTGGTGATGATGAACTCCTTTATCTTGACCCTATCTGAGAAGCACTTTATCTGCCCTTTCATTCTAAATAAGAGCTTTGCTGGATAGAGCAATTTTGGATGTAGGTCCTTGCTTTTCATGACTTGGAATACTTCTTTCTAGCCCCTTCTTGCCTGTAAGGTCTCTTTTGAGAAATCAGCTGACAGTCTGATGGGAACCCCTTTGTAGGTGACTGTCCCCTTATCTCTTGCTGCTTCTAGGATTCTCTGCTTGATTTTTATCTTTGGTAATGTAATTATGATGTGCCTTGGTGTGTTCCTTCTTGGATCCAAATTCTTTGGGACTCTCTGAGCTTCCTGGACTTCCTGGAAGTCTATTTCCTTTGCCAGATTGAGAAAGTTCTCCTTTATTATTTGTTCAAATAACCTTTTTACTTGTTTCTCTTCCTCTTCCCCTTTTGATACCCTTATAATTTGGATGTTGGAACGTTTAAAGATGTCCTGGAGGTTTCTAAGCCTCTCCTTATTTTATTGAATTCTTGCTTCTTCATTCTTTTCTGTTTGGTTGTTTCCTTCTTATGGTCCACTCTATTAATTTGAGTCCCAGTTTCCTTCCCATCACTATTGGTTCCCTGTGCATTTTCATTTATTTCACTTAGTGTAACCCTCATTTTTTCATGTAATTCGCAACCAAATTCAACCAATTCCGTGACCATTCTTATCACCAGTGCTTTGAACTGTGGATCTGATAGGTTGGCCATCTCTTCGTCACTTAGTTGTATTTGCTGTGGAGCTTTGATCTGTTCTTCCCTTTGGGCTATTTTTTTTTTTTTGTCTTCTCATGCCTGTTACATATGAGGGGCAAAGGAGCCTTTGGTGTTCACCAGAGCAGGACAACCAGTTGCTAGGTCATGATGCTGTGTATGGGGGAGGAATCTAAGAGGGAACAATGCTGCTTGCTCCGCTCTCTGTCGGATTTCAGTTCCTTCCACCACTTCCCCTAAGCAAATTGGGCCCTTCTGGTGCTGATTCCCAGGTGGGAGGGCTTGTGTACATTTAAGGACCCTGTGGATCTCTCCAACGAACTCTCCTGTGAGTCTGTGAGTCTCTCCCTGCACCTCAACCTCCACAGTTATTTTCAATTGTGTTTTGAGGCCTTATTTCCTGGCACTGGGACCCTGGGTTGCTTTGTCTGTCTTGCTCCCCAGTTTCACCTGGTTTATCTGCACAGGAATGTGGGACCACCCAGTGAGCCAGTTGCCTTGCTTCACAGTCACTGTCTTGCTGGGTCAGCCCTTTGCCACCCTTCACCCAGAGTCTGCCAGCTGCTTCCTACACACCCAGGATCCACCCACTGCTGTCCTGCATGCTCAGGGTGCCTTGCACACTCAGCGCTACCACTTTTTGTGCTGCGACCCCTCTCCGCCCATCCTGCAGGTCTGGATGAATGTGTCTATTTTAACTCCTTGGTTGTCCGACTTCCATACAGGTCAATTTTCTGTCAGTTTTGGCTATTATTTTATTTCTAAATTGTTGTTGTCCTTATCTTGGTTGTGAGAGGAGGCACAGTGTGTCTACCTATGCTTCCATCTTGGCTAGAAGTCAGGAATTGTTGATTTGCAAAAAAAAAAAAAAAGGCTATCAAATGAGGTACTGATATTGCTTTAAAAATGTATTAATTCTACAAAATGACAGAAACTGGGTTCCTGAATTATGAACAAGCCCCCCCACCGTAAGTCACACAGGTTTAGGTCTGCATGGCATTTTTTGAGTTTATCTGTTCTATTGATTTGTTCATCTGTTACACTTTACACTAGAACAGAACCACAGTCTTTTTGCAAGGTGTTTCAGCATGCTGGACAACACAGGAAAATAGATGCTCTGCTCCTGGAGGGGGCAGGGATTTACACAGGGTTCTTGGCCTATCTGGGTTATGGCAGGACAGAGATGGTTTTCAGATATCAGAGATGGTTTTAATCTTCAATAGAAGATTAAATGTATAGTATAACGTTTCCTGCTGGGTACAAGGAGGAGAAGTCAGTGGTAGATCAGAGTAGGATATGGCCTTTGGGGGAAAAGATCAGTTACATTCTGGTTCTAAGAGAGAGAGTGAAAAATTACTGGACATCGGGCATTTGCCAGAGGCATGACAATGGTTTAATGATTCATACTCATTAGTTACTTGCTCTGCCACTTATCAACAAATTTGTAACTAAAAATGTCCAGTTATAAATGAATATGCAAAAACGTTTATTACTATGCTCACATTTCATGAATTCTAGCAATGTAGTCTCACAAACAGTATGTTTAAATACTACATGTTATTTGTATAAAAGCAATTAAGTAATTTTTCATCAAGATACACTTTTTTAGAACTTATAATGGGAAACACCATTATCCAATTCGCAATTACCATATATTCTCAATTCAGTTGCATTATAGATGATAAATAATTTCACAAAGAAGATAAAATAATTGTATAAAATACATGTAGTATTATATATGTCTTTATTATCTTTGCTATAAAATTATATCTATTAGAGTAGCTAAATACAAATTAAAAATACAAAACAGAATGAGTGCAGTGTTTGCTAGTCACGTAATTATGTGGACCATGAAGAACCAGTGTAATTCATTAAAATTAAAAAATGGTGTTTGGCCTTTTGCATTTGACTTTTCTGTTGAAACAAAGTTATACTGGATTAAGGTAGACCCCAAATCCAATGACTGGTATCCTTTCAAGAAGGTCAAAACCACAATGAGATACCACCTCACACCTGTTTGAAGGCCTTTATCCACAAGAAATTAGTGTTGGAGAAATTGTGGAGAAGAAGGAACCCTCATACACAGTTGATGGGAATATGAACTGGTACAACCTCTATATGAAACAGTATGGAGGTGCCTCATAAAATTAGTTCCATTAAAAATAGAATTACCATATGACCCAACCATTCCTCCTCAGGGTATCTACCTCAAATTTTTGAAAAAATAAATTGTGTTGACAAAACATCAGGAATGTATTCTTTTACAATTTTGGAGGCTAGAAGTCTAGCATCAAAGTGTTGGCAGGGCCATGCTCCCTCCAAGCCTCTGGGAAAGATTTTTTCCATGCTTACCTCCCAGCACTGGGATGCAGGTGGGGGGGGCAGGTTACAGCACTCTTTGATGTTCTTTGAGTCGTCACTCTAATCTGTGCCTCCGATATTTGCCTGGAGTCCTCCCCTCTGTGTCTGTGTCATCATCTGGTCCTTTCTTTTGTGATGTTAGTCATTTATTTTATTTTAATTGATTATATTTATTAAGATTACATTGATAAATAAAATTATATATACACATATATATATATATGATAAACCTATATATGATAGAGGTTTCAAGTGTAAAATTCTGTAACACATCATCTGAATATTGCATTGTGTGTTCACCCCCCAAAGTCAAGTTTCCTCCATTGCCATGTGTTTGACCCCCTTTAATACCTTTTCTCCAGACCCCCTTCTCTCTGGTAACCACCAAACTCTTGCTTGTTGACTATGAGTTTTTGTTTGGCTTGTTTGTTGCTGTCAGTTATATATCCCACATATAAGTACAATCATATGGTTCTTGATTCCTTTACTTGACTTGTTTTGCTTAGCATTATATTTTCGAGATGTTTCACATTGTTGCAAATGACAGTATTTCATATTTTCATATGTCTGAATAGTGGTCCGCTATATATATGTACCACACCTTTTTTATCTAATCAATCTAAGGACACTTTAGGTTTTTTTTTTCACATCTTGGTCACCACAAATAATTCTGCAATGAACATAGGTGTAGTATTTTTATTACCTCTTCCTTCAGAAACTAATATACAAGCATTATACTAATCATAACTGGAAATTCAATAGAAGGCAAGATCTGCATTCTAAATTCTATTGAGAATGATAGGCAATTAAGCAGATGACTATAAGGCATTGTAATATGTGTTATTATAGGATGTTTTGCAGTGCTAAATGGCACGACTAAGACAATCAGAAGTCAAATAAGGTTTCTTGAGGAAGTATATGTCTGATTAGAGACCATAATGATGTAAGTAGATTTTAGACAGAAAGGGGATGAGGAGTAATTCCTACATAGGAGAGTAAGCAAAGACATAGTGATGGCTAAGGCAGGAATAATCTTAGATATTTGGAGTGTAAGTTAAATAGTAAAGGAAATGGTGTTGGGAGAGCTGGACAGCTACATGCAAAAAAAAAATGAAACTTGATCATCAATTTACACCATACACAAAAATAAATTCAAGGTGGATAAAAGATTTAAATATAAGTTGTGACACCATAAAAATCCTTCAGGAGAACATAGGCAGGAAAATATCAGATATTCCATGCAGCGATATTTTCACTGATATGTCCCCTAGAGCAAGGGACATAAAGGAAATAATAAATAAATGGGATCTCATCAATATAAAAAGCATCTACCCAGCTAAAGGAAGTAAACTACTTTTTACAAGGGAGAGGGTGTGAGGAGAGAAAAAATCAGGAGAAATAAGCAAGTTTTATTAGACATTTAAGACATATACATACATACTAAAATTGTAAGAAAATTTCAAAAGCTGCTGAAAAGAAAACTGAAGAATGTTATCAGCTTTATATTAGTTAAATGAAATGGAGAGACTAATATGCATATTAGTCTAATATGTTTTAATAATGTTGTCCAATGAGTTGATTGCTCACCCATTCTAAGACAGAAAAGACTACTTTTAAACAACTATCCATTCAGACAGACCTTGCACCAATAGGTCTGCTTGTAAAATTATTTATGAGATATATTTTTTCTTCCTGATCATACAGTTAGAATATATTTTTATAGCTTCTTTTGCAATTAGGCATGGTCACATGACTAGGTTTCGAGTAGAATAATGTGAAGAGAAGTGATTTGTAAGGCCTATAGGCCTAGCCCATTAAATATATACATGTCTAACCCCTCATTCTTTTGTTTTATTTTTTTAAAGATTTTATTTATTTATCTTTAGAGGGAAAGGGAAGGAGAAAGGGAGAGAAATATCAACGTATGGTTGCCTCTCATGCATCCCCTGCTGGGAACTGGTCTGCAACCCAGGCATGTGCCCTGACTGGGAACCAAACCACAATCGTCTGGTTCACAGTCCCGTACTCAATCTACTGAGCTACACTAGCCAGGGCTAACCCCTCGTTCTTGATGCCCTTCTTGGCAACCTTAGGTGCAATGTAATAAAGACAGACAGCTGTAAAACATAAAAAGTCTGATTCCTTGATTTATGAACAATTGCCCCAGTAAAGCACAATGGTTAAGGTCAATGTGAGATTTTTGGTTTTATCTTTTACACGAAATAGAATAACTCCAAATAATAATAATATATGGAGAAACAGAGAGGAAAAACACTTTCAACCATAGGGAAAGTGTTTATGAGCATGAGAGAGAGAGAGAGAGTTGGATTACTTGTTGCCTATAACCACTTTCTATAGAGATTGGGAAGAAGAAAAAAATATTTCTAAAACTCAAGAGTTTAGAATAGAAGAGAGATAACAAGTAAAAAGGAACAACTATTTTCTTCAAAATTTATTTCTTTTCATTGAAGACTGTGTGTCTTCCTTCCTACAGAAACAGTGGGATAATGACTATTCCTCCCTTCCTCAAATACATGACTCAGCATCATACACTATTAACATTTGTAATAACAAGTCACTCATATTGGAAAATGGATTTGTTTCTGGTGGAAGTGTGGTTCTTGATGTGTGGCAGGAAAAGCATTTTCAGTGACCCACAAAAGAGGATAAATTCTTATGGTAAGATTTATTTGGGAAGTAAAATCAAAATGCCCCTCAAGTGTCACATCTCTGTCCATCCAGCCATGGACAGTGAGGGCCAGAAATACATCAATGTCCAGAAATCTTTGCCATGCTATAGTTTGGTCCGGTCCACCATCCAGCTGGTTTAGTTGACGTTCCAAGCTCCAATTTATTGCTGTGCTAAGGTATTCAGGCTCCTGCCTAGAGCCTGAGTGCAAAGTCTGCACAGCCATCTTCTATGCATCTGCTAGGGCCATGTGACTAGGGAGAGAGGACAAGCAAGTGCATGGGGGCAGTGCAGGTGACTAGTGAGAGAGAGCTATTTGTTCCCCTGGGTTTCAATCAAGAGCCTTTTCAAAATCACCAATCAATTTCTCAAGATTTTGTGGGCTTTTTGATGGGTCCATCCTCTACTTATGCTGAAAGACCTCTGTGGTCAAGTCCTTCCCTTTGTACCCCCAATAATCTGATAGACGAGGGGGAAAGGGAGCTGTGGTAATTCCCTTGGTGGAGCAATGAGCTGTGAAAACTCTAGCTTCCTGGTGATGCAAAGAGGCTCATTCCCCCACTTCATTAAGCTCAGTATCTAATTCCCTTTGTTCTCTTTCCTTATTAATAATTTGCCACTTACCTATGATAACATTCCCCTCCAAAGATCTTGATCCTTATAATCTTACCAGGGTAAATGGATGAATATCTCATCTTCTGTATCTGCTCTGTAGCGTCAAAAGGGTGCAGTCCTGCCTATCTGCAGGCACAGATGATCTTCCAATTTGTGAAAGAAAAAGAGGAGAAAATGGGCATGGAATCTTCATGCAGGGAAGAGGGATTTTGAAAAGTTCGTCAGTTGACTGTCCCTGGGAAGTGGTACAGGTGGTGTTTAGAGGATGGCCTTATCTAAAGGATGGCGATGTTGGGCAAGCTGGTATCCTTGTTGTATTCTAGAGTTGATAAATTTGACAAAAAGATAGATTAAAAAAGCATAATCCATAAATAAGGAGAATTATAGCAACTAAAAGTCTCTAGTAAGAGGTAAGAACTAAATAATAAAGGGAGCAGCTAGCTCTACAGTGTCCCAGGGTAAGTTGGAGGAGTGGATTCCCTAGACAAAGATGTGTCTCATCTATGTGAAGCTCCACTGTTTACTATACTTAACTGAAATGATGCTGAGGGAGACATTCTACGATCCTCTCTCTGAAGAACTGTGAGCTTCTTCTGTCTAAACCACTTTGACAGAAAAAGAAAAGCAGTTTCAAGCCAAGTCAATAGACTGTCCCATACTTTATTGACTCAGACATCTACTCCTGACAAGCAATCCAGCCAAACCACTGAGTCTTATTTCAGGAGGTGGTGACATAGGTGGGTTTTTAAGTGAGGTCTATACTCTTAAGAAGCAACCAGGTAAATAAAGTCATAGTCATACCCGCTGTGAAAGTAGAAGGAAGTACACAAAGGTTAGACCAGCAAATCATAGACCAGTTTGAATTTGAAAGTTTGTCACTGGAGAAAACTTAAAAATGTAAGGCGTTTGCTGGAATAAAATTAAACAATGTCAGTTTGACAGATCTTTCTTGTCTGTCAATTGAAAATCTTCACTGATGTCATCAGGTGCTAAGACAAATTCTGCATAGCTTATAATGAAACAGCCTAGGAAGAAGTTTAGTTCCCAGTAATTCCTAGTCCAGGGATAAGAAAAAAATTAAACATTAGCTTGGAAAGTTGAAAAAAGCTAGAAGAACTCAGGAATCAGTTCAGCTTATAACTGAAAACAAAATTTTAAAGGCAATTAACTGCACTGGAGTTCAACATCTGCAATTGGGCATCGTGATTTTCACAGACACTAAATTTCTCTCCTTAAAATCACCCTAATTGTCATCAAAAAGACTGTATTAAGCCAGTTTTACTTTGGACTCATTATTTGCCTAAACATAACATGAATAGCAATCAATCACATTAGGCATTTTAACATTGATTGCACAATGCCTTTTGAAGTCTGTTTTGCAGGAATTTCACAAAGAATCTTCAGACTGGGCTTTAGTCAGCCCCTCAGGGCATAGAAGCCAAGCCACACAGTTGCCATCAGTAAAATTCCTCACCTTCTTGAGGTCCCCAAAATGCCTTGAGGTTTCTTTCTTGCTACCTCTCAGGAATGCAACCTCTGTTTCTTACCTGGAAAGATTGCCGTGAACCACATAACAAAACCAGGCATGAAGCTAGTTCTGCAATGCACTTTTTGTTAGCTTCCAAATTCGATCTGAGTTCCTTAAGGCTTTCTGGTGATATCCAGAGTCCAGGCATGTCTTCTTCGTTAGACATGACTTTCCAGTCAAAGTCTTGATTAGTAAAACTATAATTCGAAACTGGTCTCACTTGATTTCTACAAAGACGTGTATTGTCATAATTCATTGATCATAAATTACCAAATTTTTGACGAATCACTTAAGGAGAAAAATATAAAGCAAAAGGAAAACCACCGTCCCTTCTATGGCACCAAACTATAACTCTGCATTAGACACCAGTTAGCATTCTTAGATTAAAACCACATTCCACAACCTTCAGAAACATAGGCTGCTCTGCCGGCAGACACAGGGACACATTTGAGAGCCATACTTTCGTGAGACAGGACAAGTATTATCCAGTGAAACTCACTGATTTAGGAAGTCACAGCTGGAGTAAGTCTAACTGACTTGCTCAGCTGACTAAGGTCTTTTTCCCTTGATGAGACCTGTCTGCCAGAAATTGGCATTTTAAAATATGACTCAGATAAGAGTTCTTGGAGACCAGGTATCTGAATTTCGAAGGTACACTTATGCCCTTTTTTGAGAATCCCCAAGTTAAATTTCTGCCTGTTGACAAATATGCATCCTGAAAGGGGTCTCTTGAGACACTGGGGATAAAGAATCTATTGCCTATTGTCTTCAGAGAGAAAAAAGTTTCATCCTCCAAAAAGAGGAAGAAAAACTTTCATTGCTGTAAAAGAGGGAGATAGTAGGTAGTTGAGAGAGGCATGGGCATCCCCCTTGCCCTCTATCTCTACTGCCAGGTCACCAGAGCCTCGGGTCGGTGAGCCTGACTGCTATCCTCCGCATCTTGAGGTTTGGTGTCTCACCCCACCCAAGCCAGGGTCTGAGGCTTTCCAAAAGTAGAAATAAAATTGTCCAGGTGTGGAGCCTTACCAAGCCAGTGGTGATGAGGCACTGTGCTCTTGGGCTTTATTTAAGTCTGCATGGGCAATTCTGATGGCCTCTGGCCTTTAGTAGTGGGGACGCAACACGTTACCATTCCTTTCATATTCCCAACAGCCTTGGTCTTTCAAGAAGCCTAGTAAAGTGAGGCAGCCTTCCCCTAGGAGGCTTGTGGATGTTCCTTATTAACCTCCCCAGGGAAAGATTTAACACCCTGGGGCCTTGGAATAAATCCTATTGGCTTTCCTCTCTCTCTCTTTCTCTCTCTCTCTCTCTCTGTCTTTATCTCTCTCTTTCTCTTTCCCTCTCAATGACCTACACTCATCCTGTTCATTCATGAATTCTCTGTCTCCCAGCAGCATGCAACTATTGAGTCTAACACCTACCTGGGCTTGACGCTGACCATGTGGGCTCCAAAGGACTAAGCTTTACTATGAAGTAGAAACTAAACACTGGCTTCTGTTTTGGCCTTACTGAAGGCATAGTTTGACACCCTCTATAGTGGGATAAAGAGAGATGCAAAATTGAAAACCTAGGGCAGATTTTCACCTGAATAAACCTCATTACATTACAATCTCTTGTGTCGGGGTCCTTGGAATGCTTTCCGTGTGATCCCATCGAAGATCCTGCTTTCTATTGCTAACAGATTGAAGTTCATGATAATAGGTACTAGAAAACATTGAAAACATGACAGGAGTCATTGCAGTCATGCCTTTGGTGTACTATATGCAGACAGAGAGATGTGTGCTAATTTAACATGTACAAAGGCAAAATTCAAAGAAATGGTAATCATTTGTAAATATGGGACTGAGAGTCATTCACTGACATATTAAAAGGATGAAGAAAAGATAGGTGGGAGGTTGGTTCTGGACCAACCAATAAATAGTATTATCATCCTATAGAATGTTGTGTGCTTTAGATTATCATAGGGCATCAAAAAGAAATGCTGTAGACAATGTGTGTGTATGTGTCTATAGTGGAAGTACTTGTTCAGAGAGAGAGTAAATAGAGTGAGAAGAGAAAAAAGTTAGAAATAAAATCCTAGGTAGATGTGAGATGGAGAAGAAAAAAAGAAGCACTTAAGAAGAACAGAACTCAAGGTCTCTGTATAGCTGGTCTATCTGACTGTACTGATTACCTAACTCTTTTTCCCATCATTTCAATATGACTTCAATGCATATTTCAGAAATCTGCTTAAAAGTTATTTCACAAAGTCTGTTTTCCACCTAAACCCCCTCTGCCTATTCCAGGTTGTATTATTAAACATATAATTGAAGAATAGTCATTTAAAATAAACCAAGGGCACATGCTAGTGTTCTTTATTTGAATTTTAGCTTAGTAGAAAATGTTTCACTTGAGGAAACTGAAACATTATGGTACTATATTTGATTTGTTGCAAATATATCTTACCTTTCTTATTAGATTACTAAACACTCTCTACCCTTCTGTATATAGTTTGGAAGTACTCAGTATAATCCATCAGGTAAAGTAGCTAATGCCAGAAACAAGATTATATAGAGTCCCTGATAATACTATAGTCACTCCAAATGAAAAACAGTGTACTAATCATGACAATATGGCCTTGAAGTTCAACAATCTGAGAATAATTCACTTCTGTGCCAACAAATTCAATCTGTGATACAGAAATGCCTCAGGTTAGGAAGGAAAGATGTATGTAAATATTGTGGTCTGTAAACATGCATAAATGTCTCGATGTTGGAACCAGTATGAACTTTCCTTACCAATTTTATTAAAATTGAGCTGATATTAATTGAAAGAAAGGGGAGATCCCCAGTTTTATTGTGTGAATTTGCTCTTGTGTGTCACCTTTTATATCACCATCCTTTAAAGTTTCACCTGGCTACAGAGGTAGCAACATCTAATGAAATGAAGGGGTGAGGCTGATTTGTATTATACACCACACACGGTCCAGCTTAGAGTAACCTGTCTTGTATAAATATTGGCATGAAGAGGATGTATGTAAGAGCAAAGTTAATAGACTCAGCCTATGTTGCTTTATTTTGTCTTTCAAATCTAGTGAATATGCTACATTGTATTTTTATGTTTTCACACTTTTTCTATTATTCTACATGTCATCACATGAGAAACCATAAGCAAGACATTTTTTACTATAAAAGTGATGAACTAAACTGAAATGAGCATTTCAAATTATACTGTCTACAGATAAGTGAGAGCCCCTTTCCACATGGCTTCAATGGTGATTGGATCACTAACCCGTGGGGAAATGCATGTTCTAAAATGCAGTCTGATATTATTTTCTGTTCTTCATGACTCAGACGCATCTGTGTTTTTAAGAGTCTGTTGAGAGGTCATTAAGACTTTCTGGACCTGTAGAGGCTTTCAGAGCTTTGTCTTCCTTGTGCATGTCATGTACAGTTTGTAGGAGTGGTGAACAACCTCAAAAAAACTTTATCCTGAAGTAAACATATTTTTGGGTGCCCAACTAGTTGTGAAGCAATTCCTTGACCTTTCCTCTCATCCACTGAAGCAAATCAAAATGTATTTCAAGTAGTGCCACCTCACGTCATCCTAAGAGCAAAGTTACAGCATAAAAGTCATTCACCCCTGAATGTCTTAAGCTAGTGATTCTATTCTTGACTCAAAAGAGCAAATAGGAAAAAAAAAACGTGAAAGAAGTGCTGTGGATGGCAGTGTTCTTTAATAACATACAAAGGCTTCAGATAGTTTGCTCCATTTCACGTGTATGAAGTGACAATTTTTCAAGTCATGTGATTCAGACAACAAAATAACTCCAGAACATACCATATACTGAGACGTCAAAAACTTCATGTTGTTTTGATTATGGCTAATTAAGAATTGCTTAAGTACAAGGAGTATCAAATATAAAGAGGATAACATATAAAACAAGTAAAAGAGAGCATTTTTCCACTCAGACCTACAACTTTATCTATAACTCCACCTAGGAAATATTGATATAATTTCCTTTACCATAGATTTTGATTAAATAAGGATCAAAGTTATGCAAATTATACCCAGCTAAAATTGTTCAACTACAAAACAAATAATGACACAGCTTCCTGTTGAAGTCCTGAAAACTAAAAATTATTGATTTAAATCACCATAAAATTTTAATGAATTAGAGAATCAGCTCTATTTTAGAAGAGCTAATTTATTCAACAAGAAGTATATTTTTATATAAAAACACAAATGTCTTACTATATCTATGATACAGATTTCCATAGACTAATTCTGTGGGTGATCACACTATTGGCCCTGATTACTCACCCTGATTACTCACCCATCGATACACAACTTTTTATTCCTTCCACTCAAGAGGTGTGTGTGGGGGGAGTTGAAGGGAGTGAATGATACTTTCTTACTCCTTGAATTTGGGTTGCGCTATGTGACTTGCTTTGGCCAATTGAATGAGGTGAAAATATAAAATGCTACTTCTGAAGAGAGGCATAAGAAGTGACTGATTTTTGGCAGGTTCTTCACGCCTCTACCACTACCATGAAGTGAATGTCTCTAAACTAGATCACTGAAAAGATGATCTAGAAATAGAAAAGATGTGGCAACCAGTGAAGCACAGCCACTGGAGTTCAGCCGGTTTAGAGAAGCCACATCCAGCCAAGACATAGGTGATAAGCAAGTCCAGCTTAAAGTCCAGCCTGTAGTTTATTTTACAGGTAAACTACTTAAATTTCACATAAATTATGTATCATGTCAAAAGTCACAGTGTTGACAACTCTGGATTCAATAATTGATTACATTTTTATTCAATCTTGATTATATTTTGTCATTACTAATTGGTCCCCTAAACCCACCTCTCTGTCAGCAATCATCACACTGTTGTCCATGTCCCTGAGTCTTTTTTCCCCTATTTTTCAATCCCTTCCACCCTCCCTGGCACTCGCTGTCATCTGCTTTCCACCTACGAGTCTGTCTCTGTTTTATGTGTTAGATCAGTTTGCCATTAGATTCCACATATGAGTGAAATCATATGGTATTTGTCTTTCTCTGACTGGCTTATTTCACTTAGTGCACTGCGTTCCAGGTCTATCCGCACTGCTGCAAATGGTAAAGGTTTATTCTTCTTTATCCAAGTAGAATTCCATTGTATGAATGTCCTTCACATGTTTTATCTACTCATCTATTGATGGACACTTGGACTGTTTCCATACTTTGGTGATTGTAAATAATGCTACAATGAACATAAGAGTGATTATGTTCTTTCAAACTAGTGTTTTGAGTTCCTTTAGATATTTTCCCTGAAGTAAGATCACTGGGTCAAAAGGCAGATCCATTTTTTTTTATTTTTCGAGGTATCTTCATACTGGTTTCCATAGTGGGTACACAGGTCTGCATTCCCACCAGCTGTGCAAAAGAGCCCCCCTTTCTCCACATCCTCTCCAACACTTGTAGTTTGTTGATTTATTAATGACAGCCATTCTGGCAAATGTGAAATGGTATCTCATTTTGCTTTTAATTTGCATTTCCTTGATGATTAGTCATGCTGAGCATCTTTTCATATGCCTATTGGCTACCTGTATGTTCTCTTTGGAGAAGTATTTATTCAAACCCTTTGCACATTTTTTAAATTGGGCCGTTTGTTTTTACTTTTGAGTTTTATAAGTACTTTATCTTTTTAGTGTACTAAACCCTTATCAGATGCATCAGTGAATATGTTGTCCCAGTCTGTGGGTTGTCTTTTTATTTTGTTGATGATTTCCTTTACTATGAAAAAAGTTTTTAGTTTGATGACTACATTTTTGATCTAAACTCAGTTTATTTATAATCTTAACTCATAATCCTTATGTTTAGTGACTCTAGCCACAAAATACAACATACTGAAATTAATACCATATTAATAATTATAAGAATTATTATTGAGATTTTATAATGTTAAGCAGTTGCATAAAGTGATTTAAACAGTTTCTGCAAATTATATATCTACTCTGAAATTATATTTTCACAGATAAAAGAACCAAGGATGAACATTCTTCAGAACACCAACAGTTGGTAAGAAGTAGAATTTGTTGAACTCTAAAATAAGAAGTTTTTGTTCTACTTCACATTAATTTTTATTTTCTAGTGACTATCATAGTATTTTCTGCAGAAAAGGAAACAATTTTTTTCAGTTCTACTGAAATAATCAAAATGAGTTTCTATTAACACTGTTGTTTTTTATGTTACTATTTATAATTCAGTTCACATTCTCCCTATAAGTTTGATATCTAGTATAGAAGATTGTCTTGTAGGTTTGTGCATTTCTAGTTTCCTTACTCTTTCCAATTGCTTTGTCTTTCCAATTTCTTTTCTGCCCTTTCTATCTCTCTCAGCATAATATTCACTGCCCTTTCCCCCATCCTTGCTCTCACCTTTGGTCTCCCCTTTATTCTGTCTGTTTTGCTTGGACTTATAGGTTTAACATTTATACTTTTACATGAGTATTTTCTTTCTAATGTGGGCAACTTAATTTACTATGGTACATTACAACAAGCAGTCGTGACACATAGAAACTCGGCGTGATCTAGACATTGTGGTCTTATGTCTCAGGCTCACATCTGAACATACATCTAGCAAAGAGTGTTTTTATAATTAGTAGTAATGGCAGCATGGTCGGTCTCTCACCCTCCAGTCTGAAATTCAGAAAACTTTCAGGGACTATAAGGCCTGAATGTGAACTAAAATGCAGAAGTCAACAATCAGGAGCAGGGATGAGGAGTTAGAGGTCTGGTCAAGAAGGAAAAAGACTTTATTCTGCAAGAACTCTGAGTACTAGTGAATTACTGGACAGTGCAGAGAAAAATCTGCTGCGGGGCCACTAATGTCTGGATCATTTCTATTCTGTAGCTAAATTCCTCAAGGTTTCTTAACACATGACAGCCCACTCTGAATGCTGGACAAAGTACTTATTGCCATTGATCAAAGCTGACTTTGAGGGTGTCCGTCCTTCAAGTGCCTGGGAGACCGATTTGAAACAAGTGCCACTTCCTGGTTCTCTTATGCTTCTTATGGCTGCTAGTGAACGTCGATAACATGAATTCCATTTTATTTTTTTTTGGAAGGGATCTTATTTATAGGGCAATTTCCAGTGCTGTGTCTTGTCTTTATGAAATGATTGCCAACTCGGGCAGCCATTAAAGTTTACTGCTTGGGCCTTTCTTCAAGGTACAATATGGATATTACTTTCACAAGTGATTTGGAATACAGAGCGAGAAGAGCATGTTAACTCCTTGCAAACATCCAAACCGAGACAAGAAAATTCTTGCCTTTTGAACTGATGCCGTGCTCTTCTAAGAGAATATAAAAGGCAGCATTAAAACTTACTGTTTTATAGCCTTTATTTATGTTAAAGATGTCTCCCTTTCAAGAGAGCATTACCTCACTGAATTTTAGTTAATTGAAGGAAATGATCGTTTTATTTCATTTTAGCTTTTGCGCCGGCACTATAACCCTCCTCACACACTGAGATAAAATACAAAAGCTGTCACATTTTTATGTGTTTTCTCTTCCTGAGGAAAAGTGTATTTCCACTCCGCAGCCTGTCTCCACTCCTACACACAATTAAATAATGACCTTTTCCAGCCACTAGCTAGTTAGGAAAGGGTTCTATTCGGAATGTAATCTCATCTTTCAAAGTTCATATCTTTTCATCTCAAGCTTCAGGGAACACATTGCTGTATTGAGATATTTCCTAAACATGATTTTACACTGTAAGTTATATTACTGTCTACTTATGCCTCTTTTTTTAATTCTACTGCAAATATGTGCCAGATGGAAATACAATCTTAGGGTGACCTAAGAATTCTGGTGTGGCTCAGTTCTAGGTGCAGAAAGGACTTCTCTGACCACTTGGCCTCAGAAGGGATGAAACCCCACTGGGAGGCCAGTTTCGCTGTTGGACAATACCGCGCTCCAGTCTTTGTTTTATTGGGCTGAATCCTCCTTTCTGCCAGCTTCACATACTCTGGTGCTTGTTCTGACCTCCTGAATTACAGACATATATGAAATTTTCATTTTATACCATAGTTCTTAAAAAGACGCCTAGAATATCACATCAGCTCCTTTCAATTATCTCTGGACCAGGTGAGTCATTTGTTCAAGCATTTCTTGTGTGCATTAAGATTCCTCCCAGTGTGTTTGTCCTCCTCTAGATAGTTTATTTAGTCAAACATTTATTCTAAAATTCAGTGTCCTTGTTGTGGAAAGTCATCCTCAGTGTGGTAAGTCCGTAGTTATGTCTGATGTTATTGTCAGTATCCTACACAAAAACTCGTATTAATGTAAAGACTCCATTTCAACTTTCAAATATGTTTCCTCAATAGTATATATTCAGGTTTGGCTTGTGATTCCCTTAATCTCCAAGTTTTGCATTTTTTTTAAAACTCATCTTTGTTAAATTGAATCTTGCCAGACTCAAAATAATCTTCTAATTGTGTGCCTACTTGATTATTTTTATAATTTGTTATATTTAAATGTATTCTAATTAGCTGCCATCTGGATGTTTTGTAACTAAATATTTGTATATGTTTTCAAAAAATGGAAAGTGATTTAGCATCTGACAAAAATGATCTTTACAAACTTGCTCAGCGTCACCCAGGATGCTAAGAAAACAAGTACCCAACTAGCACCTTTGTTATCCTGGTCTCATGTTCCCACCTAAAATAAAAGGCTAATATACTGCATTTAATCCTGATCATTAGTAGAAGATGTGGAATCAACACAAATGACCTGAGAAACAAGAAAGGGTAGGATCGTGGGGAAGCACAAGGTTGATATTAAATCAGGGCAGAGAACATGGCAGGGAGCAGATCATACAGGAATTTGTACAACAGACACGGTAAGAAGTTAGAAAGTTTTTTTTTGTTGGTGATGGGGAGTTTTAAATAGGGTGACAACCTGATGTTTTTGAGCCTATGAAACATCACTCTGGCTACCGTGCAGGAGTTTATTTGAAGAGTAAGAAGAGATGAGGAGACCTGACAGGAGATGGTGTCCAGAGCCTGAATGTCGGTGACTTGAAGAAGGTTGGTAGTGGTGGAAGTTATCAGGTTAAGATATCTTTCGAAATAGATTTAGAAGACCTTCTTTTGAACTGGTGTATAGTGTAAGGGCAACTTGTATCACAGATACATCTAACATTTTTCATCTAAGTAAGTATATTATGAGCTATTTACTGATAAGTATTTTTAGGAAGGGGTGGAATCTTCAATAACTATATAATACTATCAATATTATTTGGGCTATAGGGCATCAACAACCTTCTCATATTTGGGTCTTAAACAATGCAATGCATGGTACCCATTATAGCATACAAAAATGACAATAACAGTTTCCCTGGATAACTTGCACCAATTGCGTGGGCACATAACTAACATTGTGCAACCAGGAACACTCGCCCTTAATTTTAGTTTAAGAGATTATGGTCAAAAGAATCAGCAGCAATAGCAGATTATCCTCTCTGGCAGCAGCGCAGCTGTGCTGACTTTGAGTTTCCTAAGCAACAATAGAAGCAGGGCTAGCAGCAACTTTCACAGTCAAGGGCCGACAGCGCTAACAGTGCCATGACCGTGCAGTAGGCAGACTGCTATTGATATTGCAGACTGCTGACCGGGGGGCCGCGGTCGGCCTGCGAAACCAGCTTTGTGAAGGGATTTGGGGAATAATCCCAGGTTGTTCATCTTCTAAAAGTGATTCTTTAGGTATCCCCCAAACTTTGTGACTTACCCAGTACCTTTTTTTAATTATTATTATGCTTCAGTTCAAGAGACAGAATTTCAGGGCTCAAAATAAAATAAAAATAAAATAAAATAATTTACTAATACAAAAATTGGAATCAGGAATAGAACATCTTAAGGCAAGTGAAAGGAATCTTCAATTCGTCGTCTGCTCGTGGTGGCACTGAAGGCAAGGACAGCCAGCGAATACAATGAGGAACAGCTCCGCGTAGTTCAACACTATTGATCTAAACAGACTCTTCGTGGGCTTGTAAACTGCACTGATGTTGCGATTAATACATTTGCAGAATAAACGTGTTTAGGTCCTTCTTAACTTTGTGGAATCAACAGATAGTTGACATTCTAGTGAACTCGTGGGAAGCCACCTGCATATGTATATATGTAGCACATATACACCTATGTATTACATATGGCATAGATACTTATGTTCAGAATGGAAGCACCCAATATCATTAACAGCCCAGTTTTTTTATTTTTTTAAATTAACTACCTATCTTTATTATGTAAGTAACTATCTCCTCTCCAAATTATGTTTCACTGGGCATTTTAACATGAGTTTTGAAAGAACACAATTCAGCCTATAGTGGTATCCTAAAATTGCCTATAGACGTTGAATACAGTTTCTGTAAATTAAGATAAAAAACAAAACTTTTTTAGATGCAGGCTTTTAAGACTCTGAATTCCATTGTGTTCTGTCTTTAAAATGTATAGTTCTGATGTGAGTTTTCTTCATGGAGTTTCTGCTAGAAATAAGAACATGTTCTATAATTGTTTCAAAATACATTTGCAGTTCTACTAAGAAACTTTTCTGATATCCATATCAGCTTATAGGCTTATATTATATTGGTATTTTGAATAGAAGCAATGAAGGACAAACCATCTAAAACTACATCTTCTATAAAATGACAAACCCAATGCAATACTGGACCTAAGGTGAATAATACATTTTAATGCCAAGAACTTCAAATATGCTGAACAGAATTCCTTTATTTCCCCTTTTAGTGTACTTCCTTGGCTGAAGTAGAAGACAATCAAATCTTAGATCATGGTAAACTATGGCCTGTAGCCAAATCCAGTCATCCAGTTTTTTATTTCTTTTAATAAATTTCTTTTTGAATGTAACAACTGCATTTACTTTACATATTGCCTGTGGCTATTTTCGGACTACAATGGCAAAGTCATGTAATTGTGATACACTCTCTATGGCTTGCAAAGCCTAATATATTTACTATCTGGCCTTATGTAGAAAAAGTTCACCAACCTTTGCCTATGAGTAATCAACTGAAGATTTTAATTTCTGAGATAGAAAGTAACAATTCCTATTAGCATCAATTGGTGGATTGTTAGGGTTATCAGGGCTTACAAGAAATAATTTTGGGTAATTAAGACAAAAAGGACTTTGGGAAAGTGATGTGGCAACTATCCCCTAGAGTGGGTCAGAAGCCTGAGTCTCAGGAGATACAAGTCTCATGGGATGAAAGTTCAGTGGAGGATCCCAGTCCATCACGTAGACCTGGTCGTGATTGGATAAGCTCATTTCTATGGTTGTCCATTGGTTGTTTCTTTGATATGGAACATAATAGGATCTTTTCCTTATCAAAGCTGATATAAAGTCAGTATGATCTAACTTTCCAGAAGTAGACTTCTGTTTGGATTCCATTAAAACACACACACACACACACACACACACACACACACACTCCTATGGCCATGTATTGGCTATTTTAAATACACGATATTGGGCTTTTAATATGGTTTTGACAACACACTTGTTTTTTACAGTTTGTATTTGTTTTCTCTGTAGCCACTGCATCTTTCAGAACCTTCTTTGATTATGAAATTATTCAATCACCAACATTTTATAAAGCACAATATTGTGTCAGACCAGAGAATTCCCTGTACAACAAAAGCAGAAGGCAATGAGCTAAACTTCATGGATGTACTTGCATTGCCCAGCTAGAATTCTTGAAAGTTGAACTTAGTTGTGGCAAGAGGAAATAACCTTTTGAGTTTGGAGCTTCATCCCTATCACTCACTGTCTTTTATCTCTGGTGGAATATATGGTGTGAGAACTGGAGTATGAAAAAGGGAAGGTGCGTGCTGGACATCACACAGAAAGATTTCATTGTATTTTTCCTGGGAATCACACTTCCTGGGGGAAAAAAGCTCCCATCTGCAGACTCAGTGTGGGGCCTAACAAAGTGCAAGCCGGGGCTACCACTTTCAATTTCATCTGTTTTCTTTGTGAATTATTGAGCATGGTCATTGGCTAAAAAAGAAGAGAAAATAGAAGGTATCAAATAGATTAGGAGAGAAATGCTGAAAAACATTTTAACTAATAGAAAATTAATTTACTAGGAAGTAAAGCAGGGCTGTTTTCCATATTTTTTTGTGTTAGTCTAAATGTTTTGGTTTGTGTTTTTTTTTTTCCAAGTGAAGCACCCACTATTCATGAAAGCATGTTCAATTATCTTGAGGGAACTGCCCTGGAATAGAGATATCCTTTCTTTTTGACTTAAAAAATGAGCTATTTTATTACCATATGAGTGTTGTTGTATCATTGCCCACTTAATGAAATATTTGTTGAACTAATAAGCCCTACTATACAAGGCAACATCCAAGATAATAAAATTTAAAGTATATATATACACACACACACACACACATATATATTAGGTGTGCTAAAGAGAACATTCAGAAATATCATGAGTTTACCTGTGTGTTTCTAAAATTTGAATGTTTGAAATAAGAGTATTTTTGAATAAGAGAAGCTTGGGATAAAAGGAGTTGTAAATGGTTTTAGATCTTGGATACTGTATCTTCTCCATCTTTTCCCACTGCACCTTTTTTGTCAGGTTTTAATACATTTTCACTACCCTCATGACAATAATAAGTTACTTAAACAATTTAACAGGATTTATATAGATAGCTCTTAACTGTAAGTAATAATAAACATATTTATTGATATAGGAAATCAGGAGCTCTTTATGAATAAATATCATAACTATTTCACCCCCTCATGCCAATTACCATATTTAGTATAAAATTTAACTTTCCCCAAGTTTATAATGCAGAAATAAAAGTATCCAACAGGTTCCTGTTAACTTTCTTGGTTTAATGAATAAACTGTTCTTTGGTATTGCATTTCATGTAGCAATCGTTTCCTGGTTAGAGTACATCAGAGAACCTTGTCTCTGGTCCCCTAAGGGTGGGTGATATAAAGAAGGAGAGAATCCCCTCATATACCAGCACACCAGGACTATTTGGAATAGCTTCTGAAAGTTTTTCACTGGTCAGGGTAAAACACTTTTACCTTGTTCAAAATCATGCTGCGCCTTTTTTGAGAAGCAAAATAACATAAAATTGGTTAGTATATTCACAACCTACAACTGAGAAGGCACTTGGCTCTTCAGAAGATCTTGTTATCTGCAAATGATTTCTAACAGGGCTCTCCAGATTTTCTTTCAATGGCTGAGTACAACAAATTTGGGTACTTTCTCTTGCAAATACATACAATTTTCTCAGAATCAAAATAGAAAAAAAAAGGATATGAGCCAAAGCAAATTGCAAAAGAAACTTGGTTTAGAGATATTGCAAAAATTTTTGTTGCATTTATTTTTATTAAATATTGAGCAAGATGTAGTACCATATAGTAAATATTATGAAGCAAAATAAATCCATACTTAAATAATTGAAGAGGATTTGGGCTACTCGCAAAGTCTGAATAATATTGCAAATGCATTTTGAAAAAAAGAAAAATAAGATGGTAAACCCAGTGCATTTTGGATTAGGGCAAACAATCTCAAAAGTAAGCGATATAGCTGGCTACATTAGACTGGCATCTATAAAAACGTATGCACTATTCCAAATCAGTCAACTTTTAAACCTCATGTTACATCTACATGACAAAACTATAAAATCTATTAAGTAATAGGTGAAATTAAAGTTAAATTAGTAATTTTATTTATATATATTATATATTCATATTATATATGAATATATCTTTGTATATATGTATGTGTATATATAATGTTTAATTCAATAATGTATTTTAAAATGCCTGTGCCATTATTCAATTTCTTCAAAATTAAATATGTGGCAGGCATTCTTAATTTAATCTGTTGATAATCTCTGACACACTTTTAAATTTTGGAATTAAAAACAAAATTCTTTCCATTTCTCAGTGATTTGTTACTCCTTGCAGTCACAGGCAAGCCATTTTGTCTTATCTGACATCCTGAAAAAAATAAAAATAAAAACAAAAAGCCATCTTCAACCCACTTTCTTTCCTGTAGTATTCCATTCTTTGGCATCCACTACAATCCACACCAAATTGTTCCTATCTGCCACCTCTAAATCACTCCTCCTATTTTTCTTTGAAAGCCGTTTGAACTGCATCATCCTATCACAGGGCTGTATCGCTGTCATCCTCTGTGCCGACCAGGGCACCCAGTGCGTCTTACCTCCTCTCCTGAAACCCCGGTTCCCCAGGCCTCCACATTTCCCTGCTGCCCTGGATTTCATGTCCCTCAGTGACTGCTTCACATCCGGCCTCACTACTGGATGTTACCTAAAAACATGGTGCTTATTATTTTATATTTTTTCATAGTTTGAATATTAAGTAACTTTTTTCCCTTTTTTATTGTTGTACAGTTAAAGTTGTCCCCATTTCCCGCCCATCACTGTCTCCTGCACTACCCACCCCCACCTCCAACATTCAGTCCCTGACTCACCCACCAGTGTCTTTGTCCTTGGGTTCTTTGTATATGGTCCTTGACCATCCTTCCTTTCTATATGTTTTACCAAGTTTTCTTCTTTCTTTTGTTTCCAAGATACTTCAATTATTTACTTACCTAAAAAATGTTTTATTTTGACCTGGCTGGCATAGCTCAGTGGATTGAGTGCAGTCCTACAAACCAAAAGGCTGCTGGTTTGATTCCCAGTCTAGGGCACATGCCTGGGTTGCAGGCCAGGTCCCCAGGGTGGGGCATGTGAGAAGCAACCACACATTGATGTTTCTCTCCATCTCTTTCTCCCTCCCTTCCCCTCTCTAAAATCAAATAAATAAAATCTTGAAAAATGTTTTATTTGAAACATTTACCTACACCACCCCAGTTCGAAGCTGTTATATCTTCATGTACACATTTAAAAATATATTTATTGATGAATTTTGCAATCTACTTAAATGATATTATGTTGTTAATATTCTTGTATCTCAGTTTTTGCTGAACCTTTTTGGGATTTATATATACTTTCAAACAAATATTAAAACAGTTTAATATTTTAAAATAATTTAATAATATGCATACCTCAGAGTAATAAGAACTCATATTTCCCCATACATATTATGTGGGCAAAGAAAATATAGCTAAACTCACTACTCACCACTGATATTAGAACTGGCACAAGTTTACAGTCTTGAACCTATTTTTAATTACCAAATGTTTAATATATTTTGTCATGTTTTTCTTAAATTATTGCTTTTAAACTATTATATAGCTTCCTTTTTATACAATGTAATCATAGTTTTGAAGAATTTATTTTATTTTATTTTTAGTCTATAATAATATGTAAAATGGATAGATATTTTCACCAACATTCATGTGCAAGAAAATCCACATCAACATATTTTCAGAATTACATTTAATCAAATACATCTTTAGCGCTTCTCAGAGATAGCACACAATCAAGGTTAATTCAATTTTGTTTATGAAAACCACTTCTTTTACTCAAGCCTTTAAAAAAACTTGGTGCCAGGTAGTTAAAAATGACCATATTAATAGGACATCTTTATTGTATTTTTTTCTGTTCAAAACAAAGCAAAGCAACACAACAGTAATAAAACTATTTTTGAGACATTTCTATTATTTACAGTCTAAATTAAGCAATCCACCCCAATGTCTTAAGGCCATGGTCATACTAACCAAAAAAGGTTTTGGCCTTCACACTCTGACTGCTCCAAGCTCAGGGAAACTATTTTTAGACCTGCTATATATATATTCTATTCTAAGTAAGTTAAGTTTCCAAGCAGGACCCTGGAATGAGTCAAACATCCCGGTATTTACTCCCTCATGTAATCAAATTCAAGTGAGTCTCTTTTCAGTGTGTGTGCCATAAAAATGGTATATGGGGTCATAAAAGTCTTGCTGCATCAGCCTAAATCTTTTGTTTTGGGCTGCTTTGTTTTTTTAATACTACCTACTAGTAAATAGCTACTATGTTTTGATAAAACAAAAATAAATGCATAAGTCAAAGTAAATTATTTGGTAAATAGATAGCCCAAATGAGTTTGCAGCCAAAAGTCAGCCCCTGCCATCCATGTGACTTAACCACCTTGATCCAGCCGGGTGGAGCTCAGGGTGAGTACAGTCCAGCTGCCATCTGAACAAACATGTGAAAAACCTCAGGTAAGAACCATTTAGCTGTGTCTGGTCAAGAAATAATACTCGTTTACTTCCACATTATAGCTTCTTCTGAATTGTTACAATATATGCCATGATTCATGCTTCTATTTTTTTCACCTTGTGTAAATGATCCTTTATTAAAATTTGTACAGCATAAATATTCATATAATTATTATGAGACAGAAAACACAGATAATGTATATGATTTATGAATAAGGTGTATAATTTAAAAAATAACAAGATGTAATGTGAGTACAAATGGTTATATAAAACAAATGCAGAAATTAACCATTTGCAGAAGGACATTAATAGTACAGATGAGATCATCAGAAGGTGCAGTTATTATCTTTTTATTGTATTCAAGCTGATATATTATAAAAATTCACATAGATTGCTTTTGGTTTAAAATGCTTTGCATATATACATTGCAAAGTGAAACATAAAATTGATTATATTAGTACATGATTCTGAATAATGCCCTTAAGATCATCAAGGTGAAAAAATATATAAGCAACACAGTAAATAACTGCTAAGGAATGTAGTTAAACAATTTAAGATGAAATGGTTTAATTATAACATGTTAATTTCACTCATTTTAATTTGAAGAAAATATAATTGTGTTTTAGATTAGTTCATTTATTTATTTGTTTTTTACTCAGAAGGGACTTATCTGATAGTTTAGGACCTTGATTTCTCTTCTTTATCATGGGTTGGTAATAACCATTTTGTAAGCACGAAGTACTACAGTTGTAATTTACCTGAAAAAGGAACGCTCCATAATTACAGTTTTTTAAGCATGGAGAGGAAATAGCAGAAATAATGTCCCAGTATCTTCCAATGTTTGCTAATAGCCTTTACTTCTCTTTCTAAAGTTTTTCCCTCTATACTGTGTTGATTTTATTTAAGACCTTTTATTTTTATTTTGCTAATGTATGTAGCCAATTTTAATTTAATTAAAAATAAGAAGGACTAGCAAAAAACTGACTTTAAAATCTTTGACTTCCTGGAAAGGATATATATCAGGTAGCTTTGATGCATAATATAAGAATGATCTTTGTTCTGTGATTATGAATAGTGTTTCTATTAGCAATTTCATTCAACATTTTCATTTAACAATAACTGTGCCCTCTTAACCTTGAAAAGTGGATTAAATTAAGATGAATATTTCTTACTAGTTTTACATGTTACTAAAACTAGATAGGCTCTAATCAAACTCAATAAAGTTTAGATATAAATCTTAAATATTTGGTTAATTTTGGGTTGGTAAATAACTACATAAATGTTAAATATAAAATATACTTATAACTATCAACATAAATATAAGAATGATTTTTTAAAAACAGTATTCATCTATGCAATATCTTCATTTGTTACTGTAAGAATATTTAAGTAGGCTTTTACGACTTGTATTTGTTAAAACAAATGATGTTAGTTATATGATAAAGGCATAAACTTTGAAATAAGAATACTGCAATGAAAAATATTCATAATATGTAAGTTATTATAACAAGGCCTATGTAATTGTGATATATCTAGAGATTAAAACATAAATTTTAATGTTTAAAATGATTATTTGTAGATTATAATAGTCTTAATAGGAGTACATAAAATTGTATCAGGTAGGAAATATCAAATATCATTGTGAGTTATAATTTAAAGGATAGAAATGAAAGGCCTCGATATTAATACTTTATCCACATTCAGCATTAGTTTTGTATGAATTATATTTCTTATGGTCAAACTGCCAAGCATCTTGTTAAAACATGGTCCAAGTTACTTATCATCACAAAGGATGAGAAGAATTTTATTTGGGTATAAAAATGGAATAGAGCCCTGACTGGTGTAGCTCAGTGGATTGAGCATGGGCCTGGGAACTAAAGAATTGCGGTTCGATTCCCATTCAGGGCACATGCCTGGGTTGCAGGCCAGTTCCCAGCAGGGGACGCATGAGAGGCAACCATACATTGATGTTTCTCTCCTTCTCTCCTTCCCTTCCCCTCTAAAGATAAATAAATAAAATCTTTTAAAAAATTGGAATAGAATACCACCCAATAGTAGGAACAAAATTGAGTTTCTCATAAGCAAGGATATTTAGCAAAAAATATGTGAAGAATAAGTTAAACTTTTTAAGACAGAAAGACATTCAAAGGATAAGAAATGTACTGTAAGAAGATATTGGTAATTCCTATTCCAAAAATGGTCTTAAGTCAATTTAGAAAGTTTATTTCTGGATACTCTTCTTTCACTAGCCAAAGTAGAACTTGTTTAATTTTGTCCTGTGCTACATTAGTGCCTATTTCAAAGTTTTTAATATGTACTGCTGATAATTCTTCATCCATAAGCAATTGCTTTAAATTAATACTTTATTATATTTAATATCAAAGAATGAATTGAGAAATAATTACATAAACATAAAAATAAATATTTTCTCCCTGGATGGTATGGCGCAGTAGATTGAGCACCTGCTTGCAAACCAAAGGTTGGTGGTTTGATTCCCAGTGAGAGCATATGCCTGGGTTGCGCCCCATGTACCCAGTAAAAGGCACATAGGAGGTAATCACCACTGATGTTTCTCTCCCCTTTTTTCTCCTTCCACATCTAAAAATAAATACATGAAGTATTTAAAAAAGCAGATTTTTTCTAATATTGAATTTTTATTTACATACTGGTTCAATTTTTTTAACCTTATGAGAATAAAAGAATATTTTTCAAACTATTTTAATCACTGTAATTCTTAGAATTACATGATTTTTAAATATTTTCATGAAGTTTTAACAAAATATATTAAAATATTTAAGTTATGTAAATATTTTATTATTTTGAGGTTTATTTATGTATTTATTTTTAGAGAGAGGGGAAGGGAGAGAGAAAGAGAGGGAGAGAAACATCAATGTGTGGTTGCCTCCTGAGCACCCCTTATTGGGGACCTGGTCCGAAGTCCAAATATGTGCCCTGAAAAATTGAACCAGCAACTCTTTGGTTTGTAGGCCAATACTCAATCCACTGAGCCACAGCAGCCAAGGCTGAGGTATATGAACATCTTAATATCATCAAGCTTCAAGAGAGTTTTCAAATTCATGATGTAACATTTAGGATTGAGGATTATTCCTTTATGTAAGTACATTTAGAACATACCCTTCCAGAATCATTTCTACTGCTTCCTAACATATGCAAATTCTAAGTAAGGGGAATGGCTCATGCACCTTGTATTGTACGATACAAAACATCATGTAATGAAAAGTAATCTTTGTGTGGCAGAAGAATGTAAATGTCAATAAAGATATTTTTACATCCTTTAAAATTTCAAATGTAAGTGGCATATAGTTGGAAATATTGTGTTAGTGTAAGAGGATGGATTTGTTTTGCTGAGTTTTGATTTGCTGAATCAATCTTAGTTGGCTTCTAAGAAATCATAATTAGCTCTTAATCTTATGAGTCATAAATCCAGTTACTTTTTTTTAAGAGCTGTACATTCAGTTTCTATAGCTCTTGACATTTTGCTAATGCATAAGCACTTAGAAAATCAAGTTAGGTCAGTTGTAAAAATTTACTCTTCCATATTGCCACAGTTACCTTTAACATATTTTTAAACTTTATAAATGAGATAATATATTTATATTACCATTAGTGTAAGTATTAAACTCAAGGTCAACTCCCTAAATTGATTTTTCAAAGTCCAACATCTATGTAAGCTCTAAGCCAAAACACATTTTATGAGAAAATTTGACATAAACATAAATGAAACTGTAATTTTTGTACTAATTATGTATTAATATTTACATATTTCCCTAAGGAAATTATTTTTATAGAGTGTGCTTCCACAGGTTCCTAGTAAAGGTTACTCATTATAAAGTACTCATGACCTTCCAAAACCTAAACCATTCCAAAACCCAAAGCATATTCGTCTGTAAAAATCACATAAGACATTGTACACCTATATTAAAATAAAATAGCAAACTTATAGTGAATAGACTTTACACATTGTATTAGTTAACATGATGTATACTTCTATAACAAATAATTATTTAAATTCACTAGTTTAAAAACAAGAACATTATTGCTATGCACATAGCATTGAAAGGCTGCTGTACCTAAGCAAACACCTTTCTGTCAGAGCAAGCTTCTTGAGTCAAGCTTGCTTGTGATGGATTGGTCAGCCCCCCAGGTCTCTTTATTATCAGCTAGTGCAATGGAGTACAGTGTGTAAAATAAGGACACTGATCTCTAAAGGTTTAATCCTGGACATAATGCTCATCATTTTTTGTCTTCTATGGCTGAAAAACAACTGCCTGACCACCATAAAGAAATGGGGATACATACTATGATTGGACAGCCTCTTTTGAGAAACATCTCTCTATGAAATATTGAACAAAAACCAAACAAATCTATAAAGAGAGAAATTAAGTTAATGTTTTTCAGGGTCTTGAGAAGCAGGGGAGGGAAATATAGAGAGTAACATATAATGCATAAGACCTTACAATTTTTATATCAATTTATTGTGGTCAGGTAAATATGGAATTACACTAAAAATGACTAAGTAGTTTACTTTAAAATGATGGACTTTATGAAATATAAATTACATTTTAATAAACTGGTACTCTTTATAAAAGTACCCTGCAAGTTTCTTGAAAGAAATTTATCATATTCATTTCCTATATTATCAATTAGTACATAAAATTTTATTTTGCATTTAAAAATGATAAACACTTAAAAATGAGTGAATAAAATATTTCCAAAAATTGTTTACCTTTTTACATGACTTGTAAATATTTTTCAGTATACATTAGAATTCTTATGCCTGTGTACATCCCTGAATATTTCTTTTTACTTGTCCTGTATCAATATCATCACTGTGACGATCTTACAATCATAGCTCCAAAGTTTTGAATTTTACAGGGTTTCATAAGTTTACTACACTCTCCTTATGAATTACCCAATTCATGCTTGAGAAATCTTTTGGATGTAGATTGCCTTATTATATAAACATTTTAGGTCAGAAAACAGTAGCTTTGAGTTTTTAAACAAGTGACCCAAGTCAGCCAGAGAGTAAGTTAAGGAACCAGTACTCAAAGGTGTATTTGATACCAGACCATGTGTTCTGAAAACTCTTCCTCTATTGCCTACATTGTATGTATATTAACATAGAACATGTGAAACATATAGACACATGCAGATGTCTGTGTAGTCTATGTCTGTTTTGCAACACATAATTATTTAAATTTCATTTATTTATTTGTTTATTTACAAAACATTGCTTTATTAATTTCTGATTTATTGTTGCAAATTTTTAATTGTTCAGTTACAGTTGTCCCACTTTTTTCCCCATTGTTCACCCCTCCCCCCATCCTGTCCACTCCCACAGTCAATTTCTCCATTTTCCACTCCCATGAGTCTTCTATTCGTTTTCCTTTGTTTACCTCTTTCCCTTCTTTTGCCTGTTACAACACTTCCCTCATCCCTTCTGGTCACCATCAGTTTGTTCTTTATTTCCAAGTTTCTCATTCTGTTTTGCTCTCTTGCTTGTATTGTTGATTAGGTTCTACTTATGGTGCGATCATATGGTATTTGTCTTTTACCATCTGACTTATTTCACTTAACATAATGCTTTTCAGTTTCATCCATGCTATCATGAAGGGTAGAAGTTCCTTCTTTCTTTCTGCTGTGTAGTATTCCATTGTGTAAATGATCACAATTTTTTAATAAGATTTTATTTATTTATTTTTAGAAAGAAGGGAAGGGAGAGAGAAGAGGGAGAGAAATATCACTGTGTGGTTGCCTTTCATGCACCCCCTACTGGGAACCTGGCCTGCAAACCAGGCATATGCCCTGACTGGGAATCGAACCAGCAACCTTTTGGTTTGCAGGCTCACACTCAATCCACTGAGCTATACCAGCCAGGGCTGTATCACAGTTTTTGATCCACTCATATACTCATGGGCACTTAGGTTGTTTCCAGAACTTGGCTATTGTAATAATGCTGCTATGAACATTGAGGTGCATAGGTTCTTTTGAATTGGTGTCTCAAGATTCTTAGCCTGTAATCCCAGCAGTGGAATCTCTGGATCGAAAGGCAGTTCCACCAAGCTTATCTTTAAGTATAAATGCAGTTTTTTTCTTCAGAAACATAATATTAGTTTTCTTGCTAGGTTATATTTTGTCCATTCATTAAATATATTTTTAGAAACTGTTATTACTAAAAAATATACTGTTAGTTATTTTTACAAATGCTGGATTGCTTAACAGTATGTCTCCAATATTTCAAACAATTTCCAACTACCAGTCTAATATAGGTTAAAGGCATAGACAAGTGTCTCTGAGTTACTGAAATAAATAATGGGTATTCTTTCTGGATTCAATCAACAGTGTCTGTGACAATATTAAAAGTACAGCTTCTAATTAGGTCAAAAGTTATCATTAGATACCTTTCAGGGAGCAAAAAGGAGAAAAAGCAATTAAAGATTGCTAAAAACAGTTTTCAGAAGATTTCTCTAATTCATTTCCATAAGCTAAGGGATGAGATTTACAATGGTTTTGTCTTAATTTAGAAACAATGTATTATAGAAAGCATAGTTTTAAGAGAAAAGTCAAGAAGTAAGTGATCTCCCATGAATAACCAACTTTTCTAAGTTCTTTTGTTTTTAATTTTATTTCTATTGTTTATGTTGCTACAACCGTTCCCACTTTTTCTCCTTTAACCCACCTCCACCCAGCCCCTAAGTTCTTTCGGAATGTGAAATAATTTTCTCCTCCAATTTAACATACAGTAAAGAGTTATTTCTAAAATATGAAATCCATACATGTGATTCCCAGAAATAGTAAATTCTGGTGAATTTCTTGGCAGCCAAAAAAAAAAAAAAAAGGCAGTGTACCTCCTCAATTAAAAAAAAAACAAATGTTGCTCAAATATCGTCACATCACCACAGATCAGGCAACTTGCAAAGCTGCTGTGACTCATTTAAAGCATAAAACTGGATTTACTGCCTGTGGGATCCAGTTGCCACAATATCAACAGTTTGAGCATTTTTGTCTTCACTTTAGATGTTCAATCCTGTTTTTATGTTGTTGCAATGCAGTTATTGGCATATCTACGCAAACTTGGTTAGATACCTTTCTGATTATTTTATAAATCAAACTCTTCAAACAAAGTATAGGATTGTTAGATCAAATAACACAAAATACTTTAAGGCCATTAAGAAAAATTAAGTTGTTCTAAAAATGTAATGCTATTTTTTATTTTGTTCTTCAGAGTATGAGAATTTCTGTCTTCTCACAATATTGCTAAAATTTGTTGTTAATGTTAGCCACTTTGATAAGTGCCAGATATCTTTTATTATTCTTTTCATAGTTATTCATTTTAATTTACAGAACTGCAACCTTTGCTTGTATTTATTAAACATCAATATTTTCTTTTGTGTGTTTTTGATTTACTTCTACAATTTCATTAATAGGTTCATATTTAAATGTTTCTTTTTTGTTTGTTTATTTGGTGTCAGAGAGCTTTGGTGTCAGAGAAATATCAGTTCAAGTCTCAACTCAGTTAACTAATAAGTGTCTTTGAACATGAGAACTCATGCCACTGGAACTTCAATACCATATCAGATACTAGGATTGGTAAGGGGAAAATCAGGATACTAATATAAGTAAGAAGTACAAAATATAGTTATAAAATAAATAAATAACCAGGATGAAATGTGCAGCACAGAGAAAATATTCAATAATGTTGGAATAACTTTGTGTGGTGACAAAATATTACTAGAGTTATTTTGGTGATCAACATCATAATGTATATAAATGCTCATTTTGAATTTATTCTTGTGTGTGGTATAAGAATGTGGTCTAGTTTCACTTTTCTGCATGCATCGTTCCAATTTTCACAACACTATTTATTGAATAAACTATCTTTAGCCCATCGTATATGTTTGCTTTCTCTCGAATATTGACTGTAAAGGTGTGGGTTTATTTCTGTGTTCTCCATTCTGTTCCAGTGATTATGTGTCTGTTTTTCTTCTAGTACCATGCTGCTTTGATTGCTATGACCTTATAGTATAGTTTTATACTAGGTCGTGTGATTCCTCTGACTTTGTTCTTCTTTCACAGGATCACTGATGGAGGCCTCACTATGCAAGGCCTTCTATCATTTCATATAAATTTTTAAGATATTTGTTCTAGTTCTGTGAAATATGTCATGGGGATCTTGAAAGGAATGGAGTTAAATCTATAAATTGCTTTGGGATATTTGGACATTTTAATGATGTTAATTCTTCCTGTCCATGAACACAGTATATGTTTCCACTTTTTTGTATCCTTTATTTCTTTCTTCAGTGTCTTATAATTTTTTCAGTCCAGGCCTTTTACATCCTTGGTTAGGTTTAGTCTTAGGTATTTTCCTTTTGAAGCAATTGTGAATGGGATTGTTTTCTTATTTCCCTTTATGTGAGTTTGTTATTGGCATATAAAAATGCAACTTATTTCTGGATATTAATTTTGTATCCTGCTAATTTGTTGAATTCACTTATCAGTTTTATGTCCCCAGAGAGGTGAAACAACAGAAAAAAATAAACAAATGGAACTACATTTAACTAAAAAGTTTTTGCAGAGCAAAAAAAAAAAAAAATCATCAACAAAATAAAAAGACAACTTACAGAATGGGAGTACATATTTGCCAATACATCTGATAAGGGGTTAATATTCCAAATGTATAAAAAATGTAAAACTCAATACCCCCCAAAACCCCAAACCACTCAATTTAAAAAATGGGCAAAAGACCTAAATAGACATTTTTCCAAAGGGGGCATACAGATGGCCAATAAATATATAAAAAGATGTTCAGCTTCACTAATAACCAGAAAGATGTAAATTAAAACCACAATGAGATACTATCTTATACATGTCAGAATGGCCATCATCAATAAATCAACAGAAAAACAAGTTCTGGCAAAGATGTGGAGAAAGGAGAGGTTTTTTTTGCACTGTTGATGAGAACACAGATTGGCGCAGCCACTGTGAAAAGGAGAATGGAGACACCGCAAAAGATCAGAAATGGAACTGCCATTCGACCCAGTGGTATATATCCAAAGAAACCCAAAATACTAATTCAAAAGAACATAAGCACCCTTATGTTCATTACAACTTTATTTACAATCACAGAGATATGGAAGTGGCTCAAGTGTCCATCAGTAGATGAGTGAATGAAACAACTATGGGATATTTTTACAATGGAATACTACTCTGCTATAAAAAAGAAAAAGAAAAAGAAACTTTTACCCTTTATGGCCACATGGATGAACCTAGAGAACATTGTGCTAATGAAATAAGCCAGTTGGAGAAAGCCAAATGCCATATAATTTTACTTATATGTGGAATCTAATGAAGACACTGAGCTGACAAGTAAAACAGAGACAGACTCACAAGGAGCAGGCTGACAGCTCTGGGGTGTCATTTAGGGGCTGGAGAGAATCAAGCAAAAACCAAAAAGGACTCAGGGACATGCAAAACAGGGTGGTAGTTGTGGGGGCTCTATAAGGATGACAAATGGTGATGGGAAATGTAATTTAAAAAGAATCATTTGCAAACAAACCAAAGTATAAAATGTTATGCACTTGAAACTAATGTAATACAGTATGCAAAGTATACTTTAATGAAAATAATTTAAAAATAACAAACCCATTATATCCAGGTGTTGATAAATGCCTCCTAAATTTTAGAGGCAAACAGTTCACATATGCAAATATGTTTGCCTTAATAAACAAGGACTCTTCTTTATTTCTGTATTTATATTTAGCACTGGAAGATGAGATATGCTCTGCAATATATCAAGCTAAAATGAAAATTAGAATGGAGGGTTTTAAATGATTCTTCTCACCCACAAATCCCCTTAGACTGATGTGAAGCATCTGAAGAGAGATAAATGAGAGTCAATTATGACAGTACAGTTCCAGAGATTCTTTGTGTGACTAGGCATAAGCAGAATTACTCTGAGGCATTAGTGATGTGTGTGTAGGCAAGAGTGTGAAGCAAAATCTTGTCCACACTTTTGATTGGAATGCAACACTTCTCTGGGCTCAGAGGATATTTGGGATCCATCAGAAATTCTAGCCATTGCATAAATATTAAACTCTCATAGTGAGTTGTGGCAATTAAAAATGCATTTAATATGTTGTAGAAAGTAGATAGGGATAAATAGCTATTAAATGATGGCTGTAGATTACAGCCTTGACCTATGGAGATTTTCTAAAATAATCATAGAAGAGAACAGAGACCCACTATGAGAGCCAGCAGAAATTTAGGATACAAAGATTTTTTTTAAATAAATTCTAAACTCAAAAATTACTCATCTTCTTTATATGCTGTTATATCCTCCATCTTCAAAGCTAAGAGAATTATTCAGTTATATAATTTTCATTCAATATATCTGTTGCTTTATTCATGTACGTTAAATACTTGATTCGTCTAGAATTAATTCATTATAAAAAGTAAACTACAGTTGAAAAATGTTGGGAACTGCCTTGCCTGGTTTCAGAAGCCGTAACCCCACCATGGTTAAGGCTGAGTGACCTTCAGACCATAAGCTACTGAGGAGACAAAGCTTATCTCCCTGGTAGGGGGGCCACTCTCTCCTTTTACTTCACCCTGCCTGGCCCCCAGTGCTTGGTTGGTTAGCCAATGACGGGTAAGATTCCCCAAGGAGGGATGACCTAAGACAGCCACAATCATGTGGAGGCCCCAGGGAAGGACTTGGGGAGCTACAGAAAAAGGGTGATGGACCCTCGCCCCTTGACTTTGACATAGTTTGAGTTTTCATTCTGTCTGCAAGAAGTCGCCTAATCTCTTGGATGCCTTACTGCCCCTGCCTGATTTAAGCCTGAGACAATGCCTTAAGCTTGAAACAATGCCAGTGGTGGGTGCAGCCCTGTGCTGGAAAGGGCGGGTCCCCTAGGGCAATCAGACCTAAGAAAGAATATGTAAAATCCTGTGAAACCTGCTTTGTTTAGAATGCTCTCAATTAAATGATAAGGGCTCAAGCAGAAAGTGAGTTTGTTCTCTGAAGTTTTATGGCCATTTAGCTCTCTAACCCTGACTCAAAATAGGCCCTTGGAGTTCTTTGTATGTTATCTATTGTTTGATCCTTACTGCCTGATAATGATTAATGAATTTTACCTATACCAATAAACGCTTGTTAAGGCAAGGGTCGTGGTGCCCACCTCTTGAGGGCGTGGCAGAGAGGCTTGCTCTCCCCTTAAGAGAGAAGTGGTGCCATCCCTTTTCCTCCCTAGGACTTGGTAGTCTGTGTGAATTTATTTTGTCTCATCCATAATGCTGCGGACACTGCAGGCTTGTGTCCCCATCCGAAAAAAACAGGTGGACAATGAATTCAAGAAGAACTCTCCAAAATGATCTTTACTTAGTCAGGACATCGAATGTCAGCAGGAAGTGAATTTGCACAAAGAGGGACGAAGCAGATTTGTCTGTGTCCTGGGTGGTTAGTGAGACGGGTTGGTGAGACTTGGAGAGACAGGTGAGAGTCATATCAAAAGATCGTCCACAGCAGCTTCCTGTTCCTGATCCAGCAAATGTTCATTTTGGCCAAGACAACATGCTCTATTCATCCGGTCACTGAAACTACGTCTGTAATTAGTGTATCAACCAGAAAAGTGATTAAGGAAGCAGTTAGTACAAGCTGATATTTTTCTGTCAAGCCCTTTGCTCTTGCAGTGTTTCCCATCTCACTTAATGAATATCTGTGATTCCTTTCTTTTCCCTTTTCTTTTTCTACCTTCAGTCCATCAGCAGATGTTGTTGGTTTTATCTGCCAGCTATAACAAAACTTGACTTCTTACCACTTTGGTACTACTTTCTCGGAGCTTCCGTAGTAACCTTTGATTCTGTCTCTCTCCCAGGCCTTCACCCTCTTCCATCCTACTCAGCACACACAAGGGGAGTGAGCCTTGCAGAAGGGGAACCTCATCAGTATCCTCCCTGCTCTCACACAGGCTGAAATCTAAATTGGGTTTATTTGTAGTTATCAAGTGGAAAATATTAATAACAGCTCATACTTGCATAGCTCTTATATGTTGTAAACCTTGTGTGAAGTGCTTTATACATATTAGCTCATATAAAATTAATAAATACTTTGAACCAGTGAATCAATGGATAAATATTTTATACACTTCAAGATTTAAGCAAATTGTAAGACCTTCGTATCTAAACTTACATATTATCCTTCGTGTTATAAATATAAATAAGACCTTGTTTCATAAATGTACAAACATACCATTTTGATTTTTAGTCCTGGCACAAGTATTGTGTTACAACTATATACTATGAGAATATGTTTTATTTCAGTATAAAAATTTATTTCGAAGTCAATGAAGGGAATGTGTAATATCATAACACGTTTCTCTCCACTCTGATAGCAAAGATAAACGTTACAGTTCTCATTCTTGTTGGGGGGTCCGCATGATCCTTACCAGAGGCACCTGTGAATGAAGCAGTCACTATCCGTGCCATTAATGGTCACCATGGCAGAGAGGAGAGAAAATTAGAGGATATATTCTACCTTAAAGCTTGTGGCAGAACAGGTCACAGGCCACTGTTTTTACATGTCATTGCCAAAGTAGTGTGGCCTCATCTGACCTCAGGCAGGTGGAGAAGTAGCATCTCGTTGTGTTCCCAGAGGAAGAAGGACCAGACGGTTGCGGCAAACTAATGCGCACAACAAAGTGTATTTTAAAACCAAGTTTTAAATACTTTAACTTACATATGATATCTCAATCAGGGAATTCAGACTGTGTCATTTTTACATAAACTTTACTTTCTGACTAGCATCATTTATTATGAAATAAGTTTTTATCACATACGTTGCTTACCTATTTTTTAAAGGTTTTATTTATTTATGTTTACAGAGCAGGGAAGGGAGGGAGAAAGAGGGAGAGAAACATCAGTGTGTGAGAGAAACTTGGACGGATCGCCTCTCTCACGAGACCCAGACAGGGACCACCCACAACCCAGGATGTGCTCCGAATGCGAACAGAACCGGAAACTTTTCACTTCCTGAGACCCAACGAACTGAGCCACACTCATCAAGGCTCTTTCACTACAGCTATTAAATGCATTGGTTGCTGCTAAATGAGAGTGGAGACCAAAAACCGGTCCTATTCATAGTATAACACCTTTTAAAGAGTATGCCCCATTTTTTAAAGGCAAGATGTAGCAAGTTCAAGGATTGTAAAAATTTGTTTAAAACAAAGTGTTATATGTTAGCTAGATAGATGATAGATATAAAATACTATACACATTATATTAAAATGTACACATGAAAGGTTATCCAATTTTGTCGTATTTATTTTATCTTCATACCATATTTTACAATTTAATTGACAGTGTTTATAGAGTGACCACTTTTAATAAATACCTTTCAACAAACATTTGAAAATATTATACTTGGTTTTAGGTTTTATATAATATCCAAAATAATATTTTTATAGATTAATTTCCTGAGTTACAATTCTATTACTATGAGGAATGAAACAGAAGTGACCATGCTCTTTTTTTAACAGAAAATTTCCTGATAATTGTAGTTGAAATTGTATTTGAAAAGTTCAGTTTTAGACCTACTTAGATTTAGTATGTTAGAGGTATGTTAGAGGTATGGCACTTATTTTTTCTTATTTTTCATGTATATTACAAATTCTATCATGATGATTAATAAGCAATCTGAGGAGACAATATATGGCATCTGATGAGAGCCTATTTTAATAAATCATTTGGTCTATAACTTTACATCATACACAGGGGCAATTTTTAGTCACACTTTCATTTTTTAAATGGATGGGAGAACCTCTTTAAGAAGGTTTCAAATCAATCTCTCATTCACGAAAACTAATCCAGGAAGACACGATACATGTTTGAATGTATTTACCATAATTACTTGTTTCTCTTAGATAATTGTTTAAACTTAATTTTGTTTTTTAAAAGTATGTTATATTAAGTATTGGTGAATTTCTGATCTAATAACACTTATTTGTGTACAAAAATATTACTCAATAAATGTTCATTCATTCATCTTTTTAATGTTTATTCTTGCCGGCTTTCCGTGCAAGGTATAGAAACTGAAACAAGTAGGACTTGACTCATGATCTACCAAGGGTAGTGAATAAAGAAATAAATGGCCGATAATTTACAATATAAACTGTATGCCATATTAAAAAGAGAAACACAAAGTAAGAATGGGGAGAATGTGAGGCATCTGAACAGACCCAGTATCTGACTTAGGCCAGTGGGGATGGCGAAGTGACGGTGAAGAAACTGGGGAAATGAGGACTGAAGTACTTCAGGGAAACACTGTAGGAAAAGCAAGGAATCTGTACAAATTAGTAAAGTCATGAGAAAGCATTATTGTTTTAATTTCTAATTTAAAGAGCTGAACCATTTTAGAAGAGGTGTTACTATAGATAGTTAGCTAATTATTAATAAGGAAGAAAGTAAAGGGTTTTGGACATTGTTGAGCCTAATGGGCAAGGGAACCTGTTTGCTTAGCCAGGAAGCCATAGTTTCACACACTCCAGGGGATCATAGCATTGCCCTGCTAAGGACTGACACCTTTCTGCAGTGCGGCACTGATTGCTGGGGGAGCTGAGGGAGGTAAGCCAATGTACAATAGAAGTCCAAATGGCACAGGAGGAGGTAGGTGCTTGACCATAGAGGCCTGTCAGTCTAACCCGGAAAGGAGGTCAATTGTCTGGGGCAGTGGACACATTAGAAGCCTGCAAAAGCTTAGGAAGTTGATGGGTTATTTTGAAAAAAGTCCTGATCCATCCCCAACTCAATTTAAAATAATCCCAGGAGCAAAGACGAGTTCTCTCTCTCTCTCTCTCTCTCTCTCTCTCTCTCTCTCATGCCTGACCCACACTCATCCCATGCACTCATGTCTTTTCTCTCTATATCCATGTGGCCCTAGCAGCTGAGTGGCTGATGGTTGTGCAGACTCCAAATGCAGGAGGGAAACTGGAACCCACAGAACAGCAGCAGATTGCAACCAGGACCACAAACTAAGCTACGCAGATGGTGAGAAAGGCTGGACTGAGTTAAGTTTTAATGTGGCACAGTGACTCTACACCATGACTTTTGTTTTGGCCTCTCTGAAGACATGTTTGGGCTTTTTTCCATGGCAGACAGGACAGAGATGGGGCACAGGGCTTGCCTTCCATCCAAATAAATCTTGCCACACCACAATCTTCTGTGTGTGTGCTAGTGAAATGCTTTCTCTTGATCTCATGAAAGAGCACCACTTCCAATGGCAAGAGAAGCAGAGTGGAGAATCCATCCCTGGGAAATCCTTTTGTTACTTGAATGTTGGTTAACTTTGGTGGCAACTGTTCAGCTCAGGGTGATTCCGAAGACTATACCTCTGAGAAATACATGTATTTCTCCAATAGCTGGGAGCATCTATGGTTCCTGACTTATTTGAGAAAACCAGAGAGAGGCATTTAGCGTTTCTAAACTAAAGCATTCACATTTCCCTTTCACTATAAATCTGAAGTGGGAAAATAGAGGTGAATCTCTGAGATTTTTTATTCACAAAAATTCAAAAAGAAAAGGAATTTCCATTGTGAAACAAAATATAAGGGAAAACAAAGACAGACATCTAAGAGAGGATAGTTCTGAAGACCTAGTCACCACCTTTTGCTGAGGCCCAATGCACAGTGGATCACTCTACTCGAGATGGTTCATCTAGATGTAATGAGCAAGTAGTAACAGAGGACATAAAACAGGAATGTTTCGAAGAAAAAAGAAAAAGAAAATAAAATGATGGAAAATTTTAAGACTTGTATTGCAACTATGGAAAAATCTTATTTTACCCATAAAATGTATATTCAGGTCTGGATAAAGCATTATTCATTATTTTCAGTTACATCTACAAATTAATACAGAGTTAAACACTCTGTATTCAGCCACCATGAAAGATTTATGATTTTTCCCTAGTTAATTTTATTTAATTCAAAGAACTGACCTCTCTTAATTTATTTCCTGCATTTCATATCTTGAAACATTAATTTTAAAAGTTAAATCACATTTAAACTATAGAGAGATAAAATAAATTACATATGTAAGAAAGAGTAGAGAAAAAAATGTAACAACCAAAAATGTAGATTTTTCAACAATGCCCAATATCAGAGTTTAAAAAAAGAATGCACTTGTTTTAAGAAGATGTACAGGAAAAAAAAGAGATGTATCACATTATGCATTTATATGTGTACAATATTTTTACAGTTTAACACAACACAGGTAATTATGAAATAGAGAGTAACTATATCTTGTGATGTCTATATTAAATATTTTAAAGTAAAAAAACAGCCGCCCTGGATGGTGTGGCTCAGTGGACTGAGTGCAGGACTGTAAACCAAAGGGTCGCTGGTCCAATTCCCATTCAGGCCACATGCCTGTGTTGCAAGCCAGGTCCACAGAAAGGGTGTGTGTACACATTGATGTTTCTCTCCCTCTGTTTCTCCCTTCCTTCCCCTCTGTCTAAAAACAAATAAGTAAATATTTTTTTAAAAGAGGAAGAACATTTTTCAACTCAGTTCTTTATTATTTTTGTAAATGTGTTCAAGTACAGTTATCTCCATTTCCTCTGACAATATCTCCCCCACCCCACCCATCCCCACCTTCCACCCTTGAACCTACCGCCTTTGACTTTGTCCATGATCCTTTATACATGTTCCCTGATGGCCCTTCCCCTGTTTTCCCCCATTATCCGTCTCCCATCTCCCTCTGGTTACTGTCAGTTCATTCTTAATTTCAATGTCTCCCATTATATTTTGCTTGTTTGTTCATTTTCTAGACTTTGTTCCCCTTATAGGTAAGATATTATGGTATTTGTCTTTTACTGCCTACTCTCCAGTTCTGTCCAAGCTGTCACGAAGGGTGGAGTTCCTCCTTTGTTGCTGCTGTGTAGTGTTCCATTGTGTAAATGTACCACAGTTTTTTGATCCACTAATTTACTGATGGGCACTTAGGTTGCTTCCAGCAATAAAAATAAAATTCAAGCAAGATAGAAATAAAAGTGAATATTATCAACCATATACAACAGCTATAAAAAACCTATACTTACACACTACTGATAAAAATGTAAATTGGTAAGACCACATTGGAATACAATGTGGCAGTTTCCTAAAAATTTAAGGGGATACTGGGGAGAAGGGGAGGAGGGATATCTATATCTGAAGTCATCAAACTGCACACGTAATATATATGCACTTTTTGTATGTTAATTATACTTCAGTAAATATGATATATATGTAAACACTAAAAAAGTATTTGTATTGTTGGTATGTAATATTAAAGTTTTAAATATTGATTTTAGGAAATAATATCTGATATCCAAAAATTCTACGTTTTATGATAAAATGTTATTTTGCCAGTTCGTTGTAAGAAATACTTATCTCGCCACTTTAGAGTTTTTATTTTCTATTGAAGACCAATGAACCTTCAAAAGTTAAGATCCACATTTGTAAAATGCAAATACATTTCAGAGAGATATATAAAACATATGGCTCACTTATTATTTAATAATAATAGGATTAAGAAATATCTCTTTTTTACCAAGCTGAGAAAAAAAAAGGCTTACTTCAGTTGAGTACTATGGCCAATTATGTGGAAAGAACATGGTTTAGAAAGCAATTAAACCAGATAGAACAACAGTTTAAAAGGGAAGCAGTATGAGTTGCGATTATAATACTAAAGACGGGCGGAAACTGAGAGCTGAACTCGAAACGCATACACAAGCACAATGATACACAACCTCATTAAAACAAACGAAACGCAGAGTCAGACAGACACACGATGCCACCCCAAAACACGAAAATAAGAAAATAATAGAAAGACGTTTGAGCCCTGCTTTGATGCTCATTAAGATTCTAGAGCTAAATATTTTTAAAGCTGCATTCTGTTATCACAACTGCAAGCATGTGGATTATAACTGTAATTATTTTCCCGTGAGCCACAAATATTCTCCTCTCCCTCTGCCTACATTGTTCAGCAAATGGCAAGTTTGCATTTAACTTAAATTTAAGGAGACCTAACATCTAATCACTGGACAGAAAAAAAGATTATATTTTAAACTATGAAAATTGTCTGTTTTTCCCTTGTATAGCATTGCTTTCATAGTTATTTTCAATTTTAGACAGAAGTAATTTGAAAAATCAGTGTGTAAGCAAGAAAATATGTGTAAAGTTTACTTTGTATGTTGCTTTTTTTGAAATATAACTCATAATTTACTGGAGTATAATAGAATTATAAAAATATCTAGAAAACATAACTCTCTTCTGTACTTACAGACTTTCTCGAATTCATTTTGTCTCTCCCTCACTTTCTATTTGTCAAAATTAATATACAGATTTTTTCTAGCTTATATTCATGCCACTTCGAATCAGAAATGTTTACTACTTTATATATTTACCAGTGTGCATTTTAAATAATGTTTTAAACAGTAAATGGAAAATTCGTGTAAATGACTTAGTTGGGACTCTTCTTAAAATACTATATTCAAAGGTTTTCTGTGGAAGCAAGAGCTTATAACATTGTTCTGGCCTGGAAGTCCTCTCCTGTTCTACTCACATAAAAAATGTCACTATTTTAAGTTCAAAGCCAGTGTCGGGATTTCCTCTATACATTATTTTTGCATCAAGCCCACATTTTTAAACAACACTATTACTTTGTGTTTTAGCCCTTATACCAACTATTCTCATATTACAAACACATGTGTCTCTGACCCACTATGTCAACAGCTCCTCCAGAGAAAGGTCTCTCAACATGGTGCTGACATTGCATGATCAAGAAAATGTTGATGAGAGAACCCGTGAATGTATAAGGAATGGGTAAATGAAGTTTTCTCAAGTCTTTTACACTACAGTGTTTTTTTCCCTAAAGGATATACCAATATTGCTCCCTTAAGTTGCATTTTACCTGAAACAGTTTTTATGAATAACTGCATCAAATGCAAAGCTTTCAGTTTTACAAACTTAACAACTGAAAGAACACTAATGTTTTGCTTAGTAATTGTTTTCCTCAATAAGGTTGAGAGGAGATAGTCCTAATTGCTTCAGATCTGAGTCTATACTGGTATGTTTATTGAAATGTGATAGTGTATAACGTTAAGATTCAGAAATTCTTACTGTGAATATCCTCAAGAAACGAATGGATAGACATTTATTTTCTTCCATATCCTGACTGAATAATGTACACATATACGCATGTATGTGTGCTCATGTTTATATACGTATGTGTATGTCTGCATACACTACTGTGTACACAAATAATCATGTTTATATTGTTATGTAACTTGTATATTGTATTCTATTCTAGGTGCATTACATTATATATAGAGAAAATAGAGCAAGGTATAAAAGAAATATATAACATGGTACTAGTTATTAGATACAATATTATATGTTACATGAAATATATAATACACTATAAAATTATATGCTATACCGTATGTTATATTACATTCAGTGGTAAGAGTGTGCACCCTTGTCTTTTTCCTGATCTTCAAAAAGAAACTGTTAAATTTTCACCATGAGTATAATGTTAGCTGTGGTCTTTTTTTTTTAAGATTTTATTTATTTATCTTTAGAGGGGAAGGGAAGGAGAGAGGGAGAGAAATATCAATGTATGGTTGCCTCTTGTGCATCCCCTGCTGAGAACTGGCCTGCAACCCAGGCATGTGCCCTGACTGGGAATTGAACTGTGATCCTTTTGTTCATAGGCCTGCACTCAATCCACTGAGCCATACCAGCCAGGGCATAGCTATGGGCTTTTTATGTAGGATGTCAATCACATTGAGGTATGTTCCTTCTCTACCCAATTTGTTGAGAGTGGTCATCATGAAAACGTTTAAATCCATCATATGTTTTTCTGCGCCTACTGAGATGACTACATAATTTTTGTCTTACATCCTATTAATGTGGTATATATCACATGTATTGATTTGTATGTATTGAACAATCCTTAGGTCACAGGGACAAATTCCACTTGATCATAGTTTATAATTCCTTGAAAGGTCCATTGAATGTGTATGCTGGTATTTTGTTGAGAATTTTTTTAAGATTTTTATTTATTTATCTTTAGAGGGGAAGGAGAAAGGGAGAGAAACATCAATGTACGGTTGTGTTCTGTGCATCCCCTGCTGGGAACTGGCCTGCAGGGAACCAGCCTGCAACCCCGGCATGTGCCCTGACTGGGAATCAAACTGTGATCCTGTGGTTTACAGGCTTGCGCTCAATCCACTGAGCTACACCGGCTGAGAATTTTTGGCATCTACATTCATTAGGGGTATTGAACTATAATTTTCTTTTCTTGTAGTATTTTATCTGACTTTGATGTCCAGGTAATTCTGGCCTCATAAAATAAGTCTAGAATTGTCCCTCTTCTTCAAGTTTTTGGAAGAGTTTATGAAGGATTGGCATTACTTCTTTAAATGTTTGGGAGCATTGATCACAGAAACCATCTGGTCTTAGGCTTTTCTTTGTTAGGAGAGTTTTAAATACTGATTCAATCTACTTACTTGTTATTGGACTATTTGGATATTCTATTTATTTTTTGATTCCTTTCCTTAGTATCTTAAAAAGACATTTCATTAGCTAAAAACTGCTATTTTTTATGGTCTGGGCTTAGTAGCTATCAGTGTATTCACTCATATATCTGAAGACATTTGAAAGTTTTATTGATGAATGGTATCTTTCATGGGTGTGCAACTTTTTGGCATCTCTGGGCCACACTAGGAGAAGAGTAGCCTTGGGCCACACATTAAATACACAAACACTGACAAAAACTGATGAGCAAAAGAAAGGTTTGAACTAAATTTACAATTTTGTATTGCGCCAAATTCGTAACCATCCTGGGCTACATACAAGGAGCCCATGGGCTGGGGTTTGGTCACCCCTGTATGTCCATGATCACTTTCATATGTTGGCCAAAGGCAAGGTTTCTACTGAAGTGATGGTGGTGACTGGGATGTTTAACAAACCACGGGGGGCTGGGTCACATAGCAATAAAACTGTGAGGCATGAAAGCAATATCTGCAAGACCTCTTGAGTTGTATGCTTTGTACTGACACTGCATCCTTTCTTTACCCTATAGTCTACTGACCAAACCAACTACCAGCCAGCCTTGATGCAGAGGGTAAGAAAATAGATATTTCTAATGGGAGGAATTGCAAAATGTCCCTTTTTGAAATCTATTACATTTTACTTTCATATTTTTACAATTCTTATTTCTCCTCATTAATGTTAATATTTGCTTTGGATCCTTTAATTGTCACAAAACATTAGACAACCCTGTGACCTATTTGGACTCCAAATCACCTCTAAGCTCAGCTCAGAACTCTATTGTGGTTTCTGCCTTTGTCACAAGACTCTCCTGCTGACTGACAGCACCGTGGTCCAACGAGCCCTGCCAGATTAGAACAGTCATTCAATGAAAGAGGAATATTTGACTTAAGTGTGATTTCTCAGGCATTTTCCCTTTCAGTGTTATGAAGGGGATGTGCAATGTTTATACCTTTTGGAATAACATGGGAACAAGCAAGCTTCATGAATTTATTCATTTTTTATTACTTTTTGTCCTCTACCAAGAACATCTTTTTTCATTGCTTTTAGAGAGGAAGAGAAAAAGAAAAAAAGGAGAGAAAATGATGTGCGAGGGAAGCACCAGTTGATCGGTTCCCGCAGGCATCCAGGCTGAGGATCCCACGCACCCACAGCAGGAATGGGACCCATAACCCAGGCTTACATCCTGACCACGGAACAAACCTGCAACCCTTTGGTTACTGGACGATGCTTCAACCATCCGAGCCACACTGGCTGACGATGAATTTGTTTATTTTTGTCTTTGCTTCTATAAGTGCAAATAGAAAACAGACACTCTCTTCCTGCTTCTAGGAAAACCAGATATTAAAATATAAGACCTGAAGCTTATATTCTTATTTAATTCATTGATAAAAGTACCTCTTTATTAAAGATTGGTAACTCTTCTGCATATACCAACCATGAAATTGCCACCAACTTTCTGTCAAATAAATGTTAATGTACTTTGTTATTGTTGGGTTTTGTTGCTGTTATTATTCTGATTTGTGAGTATCATTAATATTTTTGTGTATTCAGAAGTTAAGATAAAACTATGTTTATCTAAATCAACTGTTAACTCAGGTTATTCCCTAAAGAGTTATTGTCTCAGTTATTATGTTTCTTTAGTAAATGCAAATTAAGTACTTATATAGTTAAGTTTTGACCAGGCATTATTCATTAGAGAAATTGTAGTTTTATAATGCAAAGGAAGCATTTTTTTCCACCTTTGGCACTTTACAATAAACTCATTCTGATCTAAATTAATTGCTGTGGGATTATCCTGGAGTCATTAAAATAGTGCTGTATTGACATTCACTAATGTTTTTAATTAGCAATTTCAAATTCCAGTGTTTGGCATTAAATGTAAACAGGTATAATTTATTATATCCCCATAGCTATTCACTCAGTTTTATTTGTTTATTTATTGAGTATATTAAACATTTACTTAGCATGTTATGTGTTATACTTAAGTAGTAAATGTTTATAGTATATTCATGTTGGCCTGTCTTTTTAAATAAAGACATAGTTGAGATCCTGAACATCTCTAAACTTGGATTAAGGTAAAATACATATATTTATTTTGTATTATTACTTTTAAAATATTCAACAAATTAATGAATTTTCACAAATTTAAAACATCCACTTGCACATAAAACAAGGATGTCTCACTCTTAAGAAACTGGCAATTCTCAAAAGCCAGATAATTTTGGTGGGAGAGATGAAAATATTTGAATTTGACATCCATGTACACATTGAAACACTCCGAGCTGGCTTGGTGCTTTCTCTTTTTGGTAAATGTTCCAATCATAGTGTTGCTTCCAAAATCCTTATAGAAGAAGTCTGGAAAAAGAAGGAGCCAGTCACAAAAGTAGAAGAGCCAACAATGTGTCATCAGAAATAGACAAGAGACACCAGTGGGGACCAGGACTTGAGCATCTTCCCCCCACCATGGCCTGTCTTTTGAGGCTGTAATGTAAGTCAGAGACCACCTGCTTCAGAGTTGTGTTGAATGTGTGTCCGTGCATGATTGCTCATCCAAGCTGTTAACTTGGTCACATTCCCTCTGTAAACCATATTCCTTGATAAAAACCATAAAACAATTTTAACCACATAGTTATTGGAAGTGATGGACAAAATAAGGCCCACGCAGGGATTAGATGGACACACTTGGTGTTCATTGCATGTGGTTTCCTTATTTTCATTTTGTATATGCTTCCTGGCGAGAGCATCAAAATGTCCTGAATATCTGCAAAATATCAGAACTTCATAAAACAGAAAATGTATAAGTTGTTTTTAAAAAGGGTGTTACAGAAAGTCTACAGTATTTTAGTATAAAATTATAGGGACCTTTCATGTGTTATCATTTTATATATAATCTAGCTTTAAGTAAGTTTATTTTGAAAATTTTAAGATTTGTTTCTTACTGAATAAGTATATCCTGGAAACCATTACAATTCTAAACCGAAATGGGTAAAAAGTCACAGTGGGGAAGGTGAGGTCTTGATAATACCGGATTGGCAGTCCATTCTGAACCAGAGCCTTTTTTTGTTGTGCTCTTTCTGCTTAGAACATTCTTCCCCCGGATATTGTCACTGCTCCCTCCTTGTCAGCATTTATGGCTTCACTTTCCTGACAACACTATATCTAAAGGTGAAATCCCTCATCAGTCTCTTGTCAGCATACCAACTTATATTCTTATTTTTGGCACATGTGAAAAAAAGAAAATATCCTTTATATCTATGTGTGGTTGATTCATATTTGTCTCTCTTTTTAAGAATATATAAATCCCATAAGACAAAAACTTGAATTTTACTTTTCATCCTTATATCTTCCGTGTACAAAATAATGTTTGACAAACAACAATGACTTAATATGTATAACATATGTTAAGCAATGAACAGTTTTGTAGTCCTTAATTTTTTTACTTTGCTATATTCTCTGTGGAGTTTTACTGTCTATGAGCTATTCAGAGCTCAAGATGGATGTGTGTGCAGTTTTGGACCCTCAATAGGCAATTGACTATAACTTATCTGTGCTCAATGATAAAAATTACTCATCCTTTGGGGTTTATGGAAGGTACCTAAATGGTATTAAGAAGTTCAATTCTAAATGCAGAGTAACAGGAAACAGGATCAGATAGCAACCATGTCAATTGCAATATATATATATATATATATATTTATATTTATATATATGTGTGTGTGTGTATACCATATATACACAGGGTCTAGGAGAGGTAAGGCCTGCTTGAGTGAGGTTGGTAGGGTAATGATACGGGTCTAATAATTTCCATTTTTAATGTAAACATTTCATCTGAAATGCCATATGCTGTGCTTGAATGTGGTATTGTTGTGTTACAGAATTACACATTTATAATTTTATAATAAAAGGTGTTGTAATAACAAGGGGCGTTATTGGTGCTGGGCCTCTGTATAGCTATATGTGTGTATGTACATACACATGTATAGATACATATATCATAATTTATACAATATATATGGAACTGAGGATCATACCTTTTAGAAAGTCAACTTCAATGTGCATGATAAAGCCTCTATATTCAAATTTCATTTTATGTCTGTAGCTTTGGATATTAAATGGACTGATACTTATGAAAAGAAACTCCTATAGCTATTTTAGTTCTCTGTCCCATTACACTTCATCTTCTTACTGCTTAGTTTTGAGCTCAAAATTTGATACAGGCTTTTCCATTATGAATATCAGAGTGTCTAATAATTATAGTTTAATAAAATGAAACTCAGGAGTGAGATTCATCAACTAGAAAAATGTAGAGTTTTTTCATATAATTTAATAACATCAAATGGCTTCTATAATCATTTCCATATAAAGCATCAAAAATGGCTCAGCGGGGCTCATGCAGGTAGTTAAAAATGGGCTTAGACAGATCATATGGAAGTATGGTAATTCTATCTAAATTATATTTTATTATTCTTTTTGTATATAGTAAAAATTAGATGAGCTATTTGACACTTGGTATTTAACTTTTTATGGTTGGACATGGAAACATTGAAATAGAGAACTAAAAGGGATATTTATGTGATTTATACACACTAGAATTAGAAATGGCAATACCTAATCTTGTGAAAAATAGCTGTTAATATAATAATCAGAGACCCTCAGGATAGACGTGTTAACGACATTCCATAAAATTTCACTAAGGTTAATGTTACACTTGTACTTTGTACATACAAAGTATTATGGAGATAAGTGCTGAGCATATACAAATTTTGAGATGTGAAGAATCAAATGTGTCTGGCTACTCTAGATGTAGCCTTTAGTAGAAAAAAATTGATTTTCTATTAACCTTATTATGCAGGGAATTCTCAATCAATGTTAAAAGGAGACGGACTAAGAGCACGAGAAGAAAAAGGTAGTTCCAATTGAATTTGAAATTAGGTATCATGATACAAATAGAGAAAGGAAGCTTATCAGAAGTACAGTTACTTAATAGAGTTTCTAGTGTTGGCCCACATGCAATCTGACTTTGAGAACATGAAAGCAACTCCAGAACTTCATTTCCTGACCCATTTAATGGCTGTTGTACTACTTTCACCTAAACAGCAGGGCAAGGATTAATACTCATAAAATTATCGTTAAATGTTCTGAAGTGTCATTCAATAATTAGTTTTCAAGAATTTACTGGAAATCTTATCTAGTAAAATAAGTCATTGGACAATAAATAAAATATATAGAGATTGGAAGGAAAATTAAAACTCTCATTGTTTGCAGATAACATAGTTATATAAACAGAAAATTTACCAATCTATTAGAAACAATGAGCAAATAAGTGAATTAAGGCTGATCAATACAAAGTTAATAGACAAAAAACCTCAGGTCTTTCTGAACACTAGCAAAACCATAGAAGTGATTTTATATATAATTTAGAGGAAGAAAAAGATACCCACAATATAAATGAAGGATGTATAAAAAATCCTTCCAGTAAAATATTAAAAACATTCTTTAAAAAAATAATAAATTGAGATATATAATATTAATTGATTATAGCACTCAGTTCAGTGTTATAAAGATGTCAATTCACTCCAAATTAAATTATAGATTCAATAGAATATCTTTCAAAATACTGGCAGATTTTGTGAAAAACAATGAACTGATTTAAAAATTTCTAATAAATACAAAATATTGAAAATGGATAGCACAATTTCAAATGACAAAGTTTAAGAATTTACTCAATTGGAAATCAAGACTTACTAGAATTTATAATTAAAATGGCAGAGACCCATTATTCGAGTGATTTATATAATACTTTAATTGAAGAGATTAAAGACTCCAAAATCTGCTGACATTTTTTGAAATCATAATATAAAATACTGTACATAATAAGAAGAAAACTAGATATTCTCCTTTTTTATTATTGTTTAATTGCAGTCGTCCTACTTTTCCCCTTTTGGTAGCTCCTGCCCTATCCCCTTCTACCCCCTCCCTGCCTCCTCAGTCAGTCCCCACCCTGTTGTGGATTACCATGAATTCTTTATATGTGTTCCTTGACTAGACCCTTCCCTTTCTTTCCACTGTTATCCTTCTTCACCTTCCCCTCTGGTCACTGTCAGTTTGTTCCTTATTTTCATGTCTGTTTCATTTTGCTCATTTCTTTGTTTTGTTGGTTAGGTTCCACTTATAGGTGAGCTCATATGGTATTTGTCATTCACTGCCTGGCTTATTTCACTTAGCATAATATTCTCCAGTTCCATTCATGCTGTCACAAAGGGTAGGAGTTCTTTCTTTCTGCTACATAGTATTTCATTGTGTAAATGTACCACAGTTTTTTTGATCTACTCATTTACTGATAGGCACTCAGGCTGTTTCCAGCACTTGGCTATTGTAAATTAGGCTGTTATGAACATTGGGGTGCATAAGTTCTTCTGAATTGGTGTCTCAGGATTCTTAGGGTATAATCCCAGCAGTGGAATCACTGGATCAAAAAGCAGCTCAATGTATATTGACATATTTCACAGATACAGAACAAATATTTCAAAAATGTATGCAGAACCATAAATGACCCTGGAATAGCTTTGCAATTTTGAGAAAGAACAAGTAGGAGGAATCACAATACCTAATATCAAATAATCTTACAAGGCCACTGTAATCAAAATATTCTGGTACTGGCATAAGAACAGATACATGTATCAATGGAACTGAATAGAGAGCCCAGAAATAAACTCATATCTCTATGGTCAATTAATATTCAACAAAAGGGGCAGGATCAATAAATGATGCTTGTAGAGCTGGACAGGTATATGTAAAAGCATGAAACTAAACCACTAATGTATACCATGCACAAAAGCAAATTCGAGATGGATAAAAGACCACCTTAAATATAAATTGCAACACAGTAAAAGTCCTAGAGGAGAACATTGGCAGGAAAATCTCAGATATTCCATGCAGCACTATTTTCACTGATATGTTCTCTAGAGCAAGGTATATAAAGGAAAGAATGAACAAATGGGACTACATCAAATTTAAAAGCTTCTGCATGGCTAAAGAAAACATTAGCAAAATGAAAAAAGAATCAACCATATGGGAAAACATATTTGCCAATGATACCTTGGACAAGGGTTTGATATCCAAAATATATAAAAGAACTCATACAACTTAACACCTGGGAGACAACAATCCAATTAAAAAATGAGCAAAGGACCTGAACAGACACTTCTCCAAGGAGGACAAACGGGGGCCTGTAGACAAATCAGAGAATACTCAGCATCACTAGCCATCAGAGAGATGCACATTAAAACCACAATGAGATACCATTTTACAATGGTCACAATGGCCATCATTGACAAATCAACAAACAACAAGTGCTGGCAAGGTTGTGGAGAAAAGGGAACCCTAGTGCACTGTTGGTGGGAATGCAGACTGGTACAGCCACTGTGGAAAACAGTATGGAAAAATTAGATATTCTTACAGCATACTATCTTGACATTTTGCCAGAAGATTTTATTAAGTAATCTGAAAAATATGAAAATTCACAAAATGCATGTTGAGCTAACAATGAATTGGATTGTCAAAATTCTTGTGAATTAAGGATTTTACCTTAGTTACTAATAATTTTAAGATTATAAGATATCAAATATAACTATAAATCAGTCTTAGATATCCCAGGACCTCTCTTTTATCATTACACATGGACTCTCTTGTCTATAGTGAATTAGATCTCTAATGAAGTGCATGAGCTACCATATATAAGACAAAGCATCTATGTTATAAAATATCACTATTTAATACCCTCAGAATGTTATGTACCATACTTCACTTTCAGGAAGATGTATTCCTTATAAATCTATAAATTGAAATGTTGCTTACCATCAGCCATCATAAAGCAGGGTATGATGCTACAAGAATTTTCTAGATATGGACTATCCCCCTAGCAATTAGCAATATTCTTTTTACCAGTAGATCAACTGTCAACATGCTTGTGTGGATATTGATCAGGCTCCCAGCCTTCTTTCTTTTCCCAGGAGCCAACTCCATAATGAGTCAGAAATGGACCACAATTTTATTGTTTTCATGTCTTCATACACACATACAAATATATTGTGCATAGAATTTTTCTGGAAGGGCTTATGAAAAATAAAAATTGTGGTAGATTCCACAGAGAGAAATTTGTGAACTGGCTGTTGACAAATGAAAAAGCTCCTTTAGAGTATATATTATTTCTTACCTCATGGCTTTGGTGCCATATGCATTCATTAATGTTTAGAAACTAGCTTTGTCTTTAGATTTTGAAAAGTGATCTCCTTAAAAATAAAATTTAAAAAATAGCAGCAAAGTATACAATAACCATATGGATTGTGTATTATGGTAACCATAACAGTATGATGCTCACATCTGCCTTTAAGAAATAATTTGTTCAGTTGCAAGGAATGAAAATAGTGGTTTATCTCCAGCTGCAGCAATTTCAAGATCTGCCTCAGTTTCCAAGATAACTGTCAGCTGATGATTGACTAGTGCAAGGGTTTCAGTGCATGGCTATTTTGGTTAAATATAAGGCTCCTCAACAGCCATCTTTACTTCAGCATTCTCTGTGGGTGAACTGAGGAGTTTGTTAAATCTGTGTCATAGTCAGTGGATCTCTTGACCAATACCATGTACACCCCACTTTCTTTTAAGGTTTCAGATTTGTAGCCTAAAAACTTTTTCCTGCATAATTATTCCTCCTCTCCCTTTTATTTTTCATAATAGAATGTCAACATTCTTAATTCTCTCTCATTTTTTGCTTCCCAGAGAGCCAAACTAGTACAGCTGGTAAGAAGCTTGGTTCAAAGATGAAAATGTTTGCAGATCGTAAAATGAATATTTAGGATTGGTGCTCTCACTGACCGGGTGGCAATGAAGACCTGGTCTTATCAGGCTAGTCTTTGGTATGAGATTGCAATCCAATTTCTGAAACTTTTATTTGGGTTTATTTGATTATGTTTCTGTGGAGAGGAAGGTCCAGGCTGTGACAATGAGTCAGTCATTGGAAGAGTAAAGGGTGGAGAATAATATATACAAGAGCAACAGGATTGGTTAGTTTTTATTAATAAAAACTAACTTTCATTTATGCACTATAGAATTAGTAAAAACACTGATATAATGCACTGATGCATTATAAAATGAGTTGGGACTGTTACTTTCCTTCCTCATTGACAACTAAATGTGAATGAAAATTGTTTCCCTGGTAGCTTGCAAAAAATTCTTATCTTTTTTGGGAGCACAATTGGGAGGGGGAAAATCTAAAGACCAAACCCAGGATTTGCTAGTTGGAGTCCCTGAGTTTTTTAGACTATTGACTCTTCAGTTTATGCAGGTCGGCAATGCCAAACTCTGTGCTCCTGTTGGAAACCTGGAAGCTGCACACATGCATCAGGGACATGCTAGCAGAGAGCCATGGGGACCACAGGTATTAATACCATGATCTTTCCTCAGATGTCTCTCCCTGTTCAAAAGAAACCACACAAAGAACAGGTAATGAAATGATTCTTGGCTAAAGTCATTTTGAGACTGCATCTCCCAAGTTTTCAAAGGTATAATTTGACAATTAGAATTGTCAAATTCTAATTTGGCAGTAGAAAACTAGTATACTCTAGGGAGACTATATAATTAATAGTGTCTTATAAATGCTTATCTTAATGCTCATCCATTTACCTTTCTGGATGTGATAATGAAGATGGTTCAGTGTTTCATATTCCTGTTCACTTAACTGAGGGACAATTGGCAACTGTAGGGCTTCTCACATTTGTCCTTAGATTGTGGAATAAAAGTCATTAGAGTGGGAAAGAGAAAGTTAGAATCTCTGAATCTGACCACCTCATCACAGTCAACCAACCAATATAGCAAATTACAAATAATATCCTGGGCAGAGTAGTGAAGAAGTGTTAGTCTTAGAGATCTTAACAATTCAGGAACAGTAATACCTATTATACCTCCATGTTGTTCATCATTTGGTCAGTGGAAAAAAAGGATCCTGGAAAATGAGTTAAAGGCTACCCCAAGAACAGGTTAGTAGTATTCCTGATAGCAACTGCTGTGTATGAGATGCTATATTTTCTAGATCGGATTAACACAATTTTAAGGTATAAAAGCATTTAACTTCCCTCCACTCCTGTCTTTCAGAGTATTCCCTCTAATATACTTCTCTAATATACTACTAATATGCCCTCTAATCTAATAATATACTGCATTTCAGCATCCTCTTACTGAAGGGCTTACAAGCGCAACTGTCAAACATGACGACAGTCAGAGAATGACTAACACAGGTCTGGGGCTTGAGAGTGCTGATCTGTGTGACCTGCTGTAGCTCAAAATGATGAGAATAAGAAGAGTCCTTATCAATGTAAGTGAATATCTCCAACTAGAAAGCTTTGCAATCAAATAAGTGAGATTAGTTTTCCAGGGCACGTGTACTCAAGAATATGTTTCTCCCAAGGTTGGGTGTGAGCACCTTTGTTCCCTGTGCTTGATAATTATAGATCTTTGCCTACTGTGTCCATGATTCCTGCGACCAGAATATAAGATTCATAGGTAAAGATGCTGCGAATCACTGTCAGGTGGTGACCTGAGGTTGTTTCAAGCTGCTGCATTTGTGCTAATTTGTTAGGAAACAGTAGAAAACTAGTATACTCCAGGGAGACTATATAATTAATAGTGTCTTATAAATGCTTATCTTAATGCTCATCCATTTACCTTTCTGGATGTGTTAATGAAGATGGTTCAGTGTTTCATATTCCTGTTCACTTAACTGAGGGTAGGTATCTAGCTCTACTGAAAAATATATTTTTGCACATTGGTTAATATGCTGTTTACTTAATTTTTTCCTTACTAATACTACTTTTCTTTATTGCAAATCTAATTATATAAGCCATTTTAATGTGGTTTTTGTTTATTTATTTTTACCCATTGGCCTCTTCTATTTGATATAGCCTAACAATATTCTAGAAGCTTCTTTAGTTATAAAAATTCAGAGCATTCAATATTTCAGCAGAGGACATTTAATGCCATTAAATGTGCTATTATCCTGTATCCTCATTATTTCCTCTGAAGATACATTTTTCTGGAGGAAACATTATTTAAAATTTTTTAAGTAATTTTTTCCCACAGATTGTACAAAATTTTGCCAGAATTGTGAGTCTGTTAGAATTCTCTAGAGAAATAATAGCTTTATTTTTTAAGTATTCCTAAAGTAATACTGTCAAGATTAAGTATAACCTGTTTTCTTAATTAACATTTTAGTTAGCTATTAAATGCAAATTCAGGAACAGTTAAAGTATGCAGAAAAGACTGTTTGGCCTATTCCACATCCGCTGTAGGAAATTTGCGGATGACTAGAAAGCGGGTATGGAAGTAAAACAGGGATGTTTACAAACACAAGAAAGGCTCTCTGAGAATTAGAGGCACCAACTACAAAGAAGAGTTACTGTGTGTAGTAAATTGCCCATCACCAGGATCTTTGATTTGAAGTAAGCTAGCTGTCTTTTAGAGAGACCTTAGAATACATTGTACCACAGTACATAGTGTGCAATTAGCATATCTTATAACTCTTATATACAATTTATAACAACTTGTAACTCCTATAACACATAACTCAGGGTTGGTCTGTCCTGAAGAATAAAACCTGATTCAGAGGATACCCAGTGGTTGGATATGAAAAGATGGTTCTGTGACTCTGCCCTTTACAACTAAGAAAACTGAGTAGTGGAAATTAGTGGTAGAGGCACTCGAATAAAACCAGTTCTACGAATCACCCCTTTATATATAGGTGTGTATAACCATTTGCATTTTTAACTCTGGAACAATAGAATATGAATGTAAACTCTCCAGGACTATTTTAACATGGGGGAAATAAAGCATTTTCTTTTTTTGCAAAGCACATTGCTAGAGTTGGCCTTAGGCACTCCAAGTAACAGATTTTTGCTTTAAAAACCAATTGAAAAAGAACTGGTAGTTTTACTTCGAGATCAAATTATCTCCTCCATAAACTGCCTTGATGACTGCCAGTGACATGTGACTTCTGCATAGTTTTCATCGGCCAGATGAGCCTGTTGGTTTTGCAAGGAACCTGGGAATGATGGAATGAGAAAATGGAATAGTGCATATGCTTTGTTATTGTGCCACAAAAAACACCACCACTTACTATATATTAGTATTTAAAGATAATATGTTAACTGAGAGGAAAATTTTTTTTAAATGTGTCCTAGAGGACATTTTTTTAATGGTAGAGTAAGTGTTACTGCTGGTATTTAACTAATTATTAATAAGAAAAAAGCAAAGGGAATGAGACATTAAATTTAATAAACTGGGGAGCATAAGCCTACTTGCTTCATCGGGAAGAAAACAGCTTCATGCTCCAGAGGATCACAGCATTGCTCTGCCAAGGCAATTAACACTCCTCCCTTTTTGCTCCAGCATTGGATGGTTGGGAGGTACAGGGGGAGGTGCTGGGCCAAAGAGGCCTGTCAGCCTACAGGGAGATGTAAATCCTTCCAAAGCTCACAAAAGCTTGGAAAGTTAATATAATCTCAAGGGAACAAAGAAGTGCTCTCCCCTCTCCTCTCCCTTCCCCTTCCCTTCCCTCCCCTCCCCTTCTCTCTCTTTCTCTGTCTCCTCCTCCTGACCTGCACTCACCCAGTGCCACCTCTCCCCACAGCCATGTGGCCTCAGGCTGTGGCGACTCCACCAGGAGGCTCTGCAGGAAGCCTGACTACTACAGCACCGCAATGGACTGCAGCTGGAACAAACACTGAGCTAGCCACATGCTGAATGAGACTGTACTTTATTTTATTTTTTAATATGTTTATTGATTTTAGAGAGAGAAAGAGTAAGGGAGAGAGAGAGAAAGAAACATCCATGAAAGAGAGTAACATGAAGTTGCCTTCCATCCATTGCCCCAACCTGAGATCAAACCTGCAAGCCAGGTGCATCCCTGACTAGGAATCAAACTCCTCTTTTTGTTGTGGGGAACACATCCAGACCTACAGAGTCACACCGGCAAAGGCTTGACTGGACTTCAGTGTGGACCAGAAACTCTGGGCAGTGGCCTTTCGCTGGCCCCACTGAAGAAAGGGTTCACCGGTTCCATGGTGAGACAGATGAAGGTGGGCATTGGGAGGCCCCCTTCACTGGACATCATCAACATCGTCAACCATATAGAGCCTTTCTCCAGTGCCAGTCTTCGGAAATTCTTTTTCTTGCCATACCCTAAGAATTCCACTTCCACTGATAACATAAGCACATTCAAAAATCCACTTCAGCATAATAACAATGAAAATGCTAGAGGGAGAAAACATCTGTCAAAGTCGATGTTGTCAAAACTCAAAAAATTAAATAAAACCTTCCAACAATCTAAACACTGTTTCTTTAGAAATAACTGTTTAATCTTGGTAAGAACAGCAAACTTCATGGCACTTTTTAACCTGCCATAAGTCCATGCTCTTGTCACCCAGATTCATAGCAGCCTTGAAAAGCAACACCCTCATAACTATAATATCGGGGGAAAAAGCACAAAAATGAAAAAAAAAACAAAACAGCAAACCTATAGCCTGCGGGGGGTCACAGCAGTTTTGGATATCCAAAAGAAAAAGCCCAGAGCTTTTGCCAGTGAATTGTCATGATTTGACTTGTCTGACAGCTCCCTGAAAGGCTTCATTCTCTGGGCTTTTCTGTATTTGATGTGACTCAGAGCTGTTCATTACAAACAGCCCGACCCTCGGGGCACTTTCCAAAACAAACAGTGGCTATTGTTCAACAATACAGATGCCTGAGGTGGTAATAGCTGTTGAGGGCAATAAAAGTCTGACCAAAAAAAAACAAAACACTTAAAAGGGAAAAATGAGGAATGAGATTGTAACAGGGAATGAATACACTGTAGTTATATAAAGCTACCCATATTAATCTTAGTAAATATTTAACCCAGCTTGTTACTGTAACTTGATTTTTTCCCCCTCAGAAGTAGAGCTTGTATGTTAAAAGTTTCTTTTCTAAGTAAAGTTTACAGCTTGAACCTAAGGAGCAGCCTGACCTGGAGGTCCTGGTGAGGCAGGAGATGGGAGGGAGGGACCACCATGGTTCCCCAGGAGTAAGACAAAGGCAACTGATACAGAACAGAAACCCTGTTCTGAGAAACTCTGTTCTAACACAAGTTAGAACAGTTTAACAGTTATCCCTGCTTTCTAGCAAAATGGTGAATCACACCTGTACCTGCACAGAAGGTGCTACATGACCTCTGCTTCATTATAATAGCATCATCACAAATTAGCATTGTGGGACACCCTTTCCTGGTGGTCATTCAAGGAAATCCATGGCATGCACAGTAGCTAAAAAGCACTGTAACTACTTGTACATGCACAATGAAATCCCACCAAAACTAGCCAGGAAATATCCACCCAGTAAGAATAGAATCCCTCCAGCTACTGATGGTTAACCTCTGCTTGGAGTTGGCCCGCTCCCATATTCTGTGGAGTATGTTATTTAATAAATCTGCTATTTTTTCTCTTTGTGCTATAAACTCTGTGTCTTATACAGTTCTACTTGCTATTTGTGATCACTAAGAATCTGGTTACCTATGCCTACCTGTGACACCGGCTTGGAAATTCAACTGACAAAAGGCCAACTCAAGGACGCTGACCATGAGTGTCTGCATCAGGACCAAGAAGACACTTCCTGCCTGTCCACGGCCCCTCCCCTTACTCACACTTTCTTCTCTCACCAGCGCCTGCATGTCCACACTCTCCCTGGTGAGTTTCCCACTCCTGAATTCCCACCAACTTCCTGTAAGAATTGCTGGCCAGACCAGAGATCGAAAGATGGGCTTTGGGACAAGAGTGCCCCATCTTCCAGATCGCCAGCATCTGAAATAAACTACTTTTCTTTTCATGAGCACCTGTCTCAAAAGTTTGACTTTCATTGCAGCAAGCAGCCAGAACTGTGTTTAGTTGCAAGATATTCATGGCGAACTTTGAAAACTTCTGACTTACCATGGATTCTGGAAGACCATACACACACACACATACACATACACATACACACATTCATATATGTGTACATATCAAAGACATTGTGCATGTCTAGGAAAAACCTAAGAAAGCTCTGAACTTTGGCTGACCTTAAGACTATATGTGAACAGAAAGTGAAACCTAAAGTAGACATGAAACCTGCCTGGCAGAGCATTAAAAACATGCACACAATCAAACAGACTCCAGTGGCAAAAGCTAGAAGACTTATTGGTTGAAAGAATGTAAGAAAATTCCTCAAGTGACCATTAAATGAATGGAGCAGAGACTTCAGTGTCTTTAGATCACAGACTTCACACGACAACTAATAGACTATACATGATCAGTCCAGAAAAGGCACTAAATGAACAAATGCCAATAAAGATAATAAATAACAGCATGAAACCCTGATGATGTAGGTGAGGGAGAGGTGACTTCAAAATTACCACCTTTAAAATGTCGTCAGTGTAAGAATTTTCAAACCAGTAGGTAATGTTTAAAAAATCTATTTGAGCCAAACAGAGGATATACCTGGAAGCAAGATCTCAATAGACTGATAAGAATGCTTCCCAGAAAGGCAGTTTTCGTTTTAAGCATTTGGAATTAGGAAAGGAACGTGAGGAATATTACTCAAAGGTGGGAAGTGAGGTGGGCACTGGATTACAGGAGAGGTAACAAGATGGTGTACTTTCTTGAGAGTAATTATGTTTATTTCAAAGGTGTGTTTACCTAGGAGCAAAAAAAATCCCTAGCAGACAAACCAACAACAACAACAACAAAAATAATGAGCAAGAAGTAAAAAGGCAAAGATAAACCTTGTATATGCCTGGAGTGAAGTAACCCAGCAGTGTCTGCCCGGGTAGTAATTTATGATCAAGTCACCCCGAGAGGTTACTTTCTCTAGAATGCCTCTTCCCCCAGTGTTAACTAGATATGTAAAGAGACAAAACAAAAAAAGCCTGAGGAGAGTGAGAAAAAAAATAATCTCATTTCCAGAGCGGCAATGTTTTATTACATTCTTTGAATATTTAGTAGAATTCACCCAGGAAGCCATCTAATCTCGGGCTTTTCTTTTGGGAAGGTTTTTGATTACTGATTCAATCTCATTATTTTTTATTGGCATGTTCAGCTTTTCCATTACTTCTTGATTCAGTTTTGGTAAGTTGTATATTTCCAGGACTTTATTTATTTCTTTTAGTTTGTTCAATTCGTTGGCATATAATTATACAAGTTCTTTATGGTCCTTTTTATTTCTAAAGCATTGGTTTTAATGTGTCCTCATTCATTTCTTATTTCAGTTGAGTCTTTTTTTCTTAGTTAATATAGTTAAGGGTTTGTTGAATTTATCTTTTCAAAATCCAACTGTTGATTTGGTTGGTTTTTTTTCCTATAGTTTTTCTTTTCTCTGCATTTATGTATGTATGTATGTATGTATGTATGTATGTATTTATTTATTTATTTACTGACTTTGGGCTTCTTTTTCTAGTTCCTTGAGTTATGAAATGAGGTTGTTTATTTGAGACCTTTGTTTTATTTTAATGTGGACATTCGTTTCTATAAACTTTGCTCTTAGTACTGCTTTTGCTACATTGTGTGAGTTTCTAGTGTACAGAGCTTTCATTTTCATTTGTCTTGTGACACTTTAAATTACCTTTTGATTTCTTTGACCTATCAGTTGTTCAGAAGTGTGTTTAATTTTTACATATCTGTGAACTTTACCATTTTCTTAATGGTATTGATCTCTCGTTTTATTTTCTTGTGATCAGAAAAGACACATAGAATAGTTTTGATCTTCTAAAATTTGCCATGCCATGTTTTGTGATCTAAAATATGATCTCTCCTAGACAATGTTTCATGTACCCTTAAGAAAAAATGTCTGTTTTGCTGTTGGTTGGATAGTTCTGAATGTGTCTGTTAGGTCGATTTGGTCTACAGTGTTTTTCATGTCAGCTGTTGATCGATCTTCTGTCTGGATGTTCAGTCCATTATTCAAAGTGTTCTATCCTGTATTGAAGTCTCCTGCTAGTGTTGTATTGCTGTCAAATTCTCCCTTCAGATCTGTCAATTTTTGTTCAATATATTTAGGTTTTCAGGTGTAAGATGAATACATATTTATAATTGGTATAGCTGCCTGTTGAATTGACCATTTTGTTGTTATATAATAACTTTCTTTGTGTCTACAAAAACCTGTGACCTGAAATCTAGTTCATGTGACATAACTATAGCCGCCCCACTTTCTCTTGGTATCAGTTGCATGGAATATTTTTTTTGAATTTTCACTTTCAGCCTTGGTATGTACTTAAATTGAAAATCAATCTTTTGTGGACAGCATATAATGGGGTCTTGGGTTATTTTTTTAAAAATTCATTCAGGTACTCCATTCATTTAACTCATATAAATTTAAGGTAATTTTTTACAGACTAGAATTTTCTATTAATATTTGGTTTATGGTTTTGTATGGTTTACAGTTGTTCCATTACTTTATGTGCCCCTTGCTGTCTTTGTTATTTGACAAATTTTTCTCTTTATATTTTGTGTATCTATTATAAATTTGTGGTTACCTCAGTTCTTGCATAAAGTTATCTTATATTTACCATATCTATAAGTTGGAAACTTAAATTGAATTACACACAAAACTTAACACTTTTACTCCTTATCTCTAGCCCTTTGTGTTCTTTTATTCAGAACTTGATTTTTAATTATGTAAATATTAACATTTTTACTTTTATACTAATATCAAATAATTTATGCATCAACATTACAGTGTTACATTGTTCTTTATTTGTCTATGTATTTACATTTATATATAAAATATATGCTTTCATGTTGTTGTTTAGTATGTTTTTATTTGATTGCGCTAAGCATTTCTTGTAAGGCAAGTTAGTTTTTGTTTTTTCCGTGACAGATTTTATTCCTCATTCATTGTGAAAGAATAGTTTTCCTGGTATCGTATTCTTGGCTGGCAATCCTTCCGCACCCCATTCCCATGTTTAATATATCATTCCACTCTCCCCTGGCCTGGGAGTTTTCTGCTGAATCCACTGTCTTCTGACTGGCGCACGGCAGTGGCTCCTGTTCCTCAGGTCGCAATGGTAACTCCAGTGTTAAGTTGGCACGGCAGTGGCTCAGGCTTCAGCAGGCTCCTCCTCATGGACTGCAGGCAGCCCAGAGCACTCGTGTCATTGTCACCAACGTCTGAGTGTGTTTTTGATGGCAAAAACTGTGGGTGTCCTTTTGCTGTTTTTTTTTCCTCGTACTGTGGAAAACCTCATACCATGGTTTCCTCAAACCATGGCCAAGTGGTTCCATCTTGGTGCCAGGCTGTTTCAGCCTGAGGGATCAGGTGACTAAGGTTATATAGTTCCTACACCTCTCTCTGCAGCCTTTCTCGTTTACTGTGCTCCACTGGGTTGCTGAGGTTCCTTAATTGAACAGCGGAGCTCGCCAAGAACTGTCTATTCTTTCATGAGCAGTTTTTAAAAATTATTATGTTTATAGGGTGGATGAGGGCTAGGATCTCTTATTCTAACACCTTGCTTCATCTTCTCCAGAAGTGTGGTACTTTAATAAGGATATTGTTATATGTAAATTGAATACAAGCCCTGGCTGGTGTAGCTCAGTAGATTGAGCATGGGCCTGTGAAGCAAAGGATGGCCGGTTCGATTCCCAGTCAGGGCGACCACACATTGATGTTTCTCTCCCACTCTTTCTCCTTCCCTTCTCCTCTCTCTAAAAATAAATAAATAAAACATTCTTAAAAATTGAATACAATTGGGAGTCCAAATATAAGCCATTATATTTGTAGTCAATTTACTTTGACAATGGCAATATGACATTTCAATGAGGAGAAGAAATGTCCTTTTAACAATGGTGCTGGTACCACTGATTTTCCATGTTCAAAAGGATGAAGATCCATAACCTCACCTTATCACAAAATTAATTCGAAGGCATTATATATTGAATACATAAATGTAAGAGTTAAATTCTGCAACCCTAGAATAAAACATAAATTTTCATGATATTGAATTAAACAGTGATTTTTAGACATAATATACGAAGCACAGATGACAGAAGAAAATATTTAGGCCTAGTCAGATTTAAAGAAAAAAATGTTTTTCTTTAAGAACACCATCAGGAAATTGAAAAGATAACTCAAAGAACTGATGTGAGTACAATGTATTTCCAAATTGTATACACAAGTTCTGTGTGGAAAATGTCTAACCATTGTTACTATAATGAGAACAGTTTATGTGACATCAACGTAAACTGGCAGCCTCAGGAGGGTGGACTGGAATGTGCTTGCTTGAACAATGACGACTTCACTGTACTAGTCAGAGATGGCAGTTGACAGTGTTGAGTGAGCATGTGTGCTGTTTAGCCATCATGATCAAAATGGCTAAGCAAGTAGAGCCATGAATCTGCATCAAATTTTGTGTCAAGCTTGATCATTCCTCTTTGGAAACTATTTGGATGATTCAGAAGGCTGCACCTACAGGCAACTGGTGATTGTCAGCTTATTCACCACAACGGCACCTGCTCACACATCACATCTCCTACAGAAATTTTTGGCAAAACATCAAATTGCCCAGGTGACTCAGCCCTCTCTACAGCCCAGATTGGGCAGTCTTTGACTTCTGGCTTTTCCCAAAACTAAAGTCACCTTTGAAAGGGAAGAGATTTCAGACTCTCCATGAAATTCAGGAAAATATGATGGGATAGCCGGTGGTGATTGGTACAACTGGGTGAGGTCCCAAGGTGCTTGCTTTGAAGAGGATTGTGGTATGATTGTCTTATGTACAATATTTCTTTTATTTTGTATCTTCAATAAATGTCTCTATTTTTCATAGTGCATGGCTGTATACTTTCTGGACTGACCTCATATGATGTGACTTGTATTGAGCATATAAAAAGAACTCTTATGATTTAAAAATAAAGAGTCCCATTTCAAGAAAAAACTGACAAAGAATGTGAACATAGGTCTTTGTAGATAAAGATTAAACACAGACATAAAACATATGAAAAGACACTCCACATTATTGTTTAGGGAAGTGCAAATGAATCCACAATAAAATATTACTTCACAATTGCCAGGATGGCTAGAACCAAAAAGGAAGAATGCATTTGGACAAGGGTGTATTCCCCTGAAATAGTTTGTAGTGGGTGTGTAAAATGTTTCAGTCGCTTTGGAAAACAATATGCCTATTCATCAAAAACATAAACATGTTTCTACAGTGTGATCCAGAAATTCTACTCCTGGTTATATACCCCTGAGAACTGAAAACATACATTCACATAAAAATTCATACAAATACCAATACCAGCATAATTAACAATAGTGCCATGTGTAAATAACCCAAATATCTATTACCAATTAAAATGGTTATAGAAATGTGCTATTATCCACGTAATAAAATACAATTCAGCGATAGCAGGTATAAAGTTCAGATGCATCCTACAGCCCAGATAAACCTTGACAACATTATGCTAAATGATAGAGCCAGAAAGGCCACATAATTTATTAATCTAATTACATGAAATGTCAAAGTAGGGAAGACAGAAGCATGTTATTGTCCTCCTGGGTCTAGTGGAGGGTCTGAAACTTTTTTACTCATGTGATGAAAATATTCTGGAATTAGATGGTGGTGGTGGGCACAGTGTACCATGAGTATAGTAGAGACCACTGATTAGCATATTTTTAAAAATATGATTTGGGAGGGTTGTCAGTTGTATCTTAATAAGCTTTTCTAAAGCTAAAATGGAACCCAGAATTGGAAACCTGTCTGGATAGACAAAAATCTGAACTGAAACTTGAAAGAGCAATTTCTAAGACAAATTCTTAGTTCACAACATTCATTGACTTTAGGGCTAGACCTAACCTGGAAGCAACTTTTCTCTCTTCATAGCACATTTTGTAAATATGGACTCTTTCAAGCTACTGTAGCAAGAGCACGGTGCATCCCTGCCTCTAACAGGAATACAATACACTTCTTCCCACGCATCACCATCTGATAATGCTATGCCTCTGTAATTATGTCTCTGTGGTAAATGATTAAACTAAAAACCCCGATTTCAATCTTCAAGATGAAATACTTACTGTCTGTTAGGCAGCATACACAAGTGTTCAGAAAGCAGAGTAGGATGATTGTTGAAATACGTCTAGCTGTTGAATTTATAAGGCTTAAAGTCAGGGAACATTTTCTCCACATCAAACATTTTCATTTGATCATGAAATGGCTGATTTTTCACTGGCTTCGACTTTTTCTTTATATAAGAAAAGTATATAAGCATCTCTAGGTTAGCAACATTGTGCAGCTTTAAATTTAGTTATTTTATATGAAGTCTTTTGTGCTTATTGCTCAGCAAATAATTGTTGTTGTATTTTCCAGAGTTATATTCTCTCCAAGTTTTACTTGTATATCCTTTGAAGGAAGGAAAGTCTAATGTCTGACTATACTGAAGGTAAAAATCACCAGCTTTCTAATGTAGCAAAATAACTGCATGTACTTGTTTAGAGCTAGAGCAGAGTCAGAAGTACTTCTCTTCAACGAAACGTTTACTAATTATGTATTTTCTACAAAATCCAGTTTATTTTGGAAAATATAGGTTTCAATTTACATCCTAATAAGTTTTAATTTACCATAATTTTTGGACTATAAGATGCACTTTTGCAGCCCAAGTTTGGGAGGAATAATGGTTGTTAATACTGCTGTTGAGTTCTGTTTATATTTACATTGGTGAAATATTATGTTATTTATATTATTAAATACTTTATCACATTTTTTGCTTCAAAATTTTTTCCTACTCTAAAACCTAGGTGCGTCTTATGGTCCAAAAATATAGTATTTCATTTAGATTAAACATATACATATGTATTTTTTGAATCATTATAAAGTCACCCCTTCAGTATAACAATTTTTATTGTTATTTTTATTCACTGCATTTTGGAAGAATGATTGCTGCCCATTCCAGTGAAAGAACCCAACCCTCTTCTCCTATGTTGCCAATAGTTACTCATATTGCTTCACCTATTTACTTACTAAGGGCTTCAGGAAGAACATTAATTTAAAAAAGAAGAGTGTGCTGTTTGTGATTGCTAAGATTTTTTTGATGATGATGATATTTGACTAAGACTATTGTCTTCTACTCATTTGTTCAGGAGGTGATTCCATTTTCCAATTTTCAGTTTTCATAAGGACAGATTATTTGTTTATATCTGCCTTCTGCCTGTAACTTTTACTTCACTCTAGTTTGGTGGATTTACTGCTTGGGGAGTGACTGCCAATGTTATCAGTTCTAAACTGGAAACTCTTGACATACCTCAGCTCCTTCAGTCCTTTCTCCTGCACTAATCCAATCAGAGCGGGTGACTTGGCTAATGTATCCTTTTAAATTCACATTTATCTCAGGCAAGCTGCTATAAGACCTGGACTTTGGGAAAGTTAGTTATGGAGTGATTAGACCTGGTCAGCTGTCATACTAGCTGAGGTGTTGCATGTAGTTTTTGTAGTAATTATGTCTGTGTGTGTGTGTGTGTGTTTCACCTTCTTACCCTGCAATTGTTTCTTAATTTGATCAGCAGACTTATCAGGGAAAACTTGTTTTAATTGGGCTCTTTCAAAACAGGCAAGTGCCTTTAATTATTTCAATTTCTTTTTATGATCATTCACATAACTGCTAACCTATACATGTGTATATATATGTAAATATAGTTGGAGAGTAGGTCTACCAAACTACAAATTCACCATGAGCTTCTGAAATACTAATACTGTCTAAGGTTTTCTGCTAACTTGCTTTGTTTAATTTGTTGCAGTAGGCAGCTAATTCTGTATTAACAGAAGAGAAGGGAGTCAGAAACCTAATTGAGCCAGATTAACTAGGAGGCAGCTTCACAGACGCCCCAGGTGACAGCTGTATCCTCTGCCAAAGGGACCTTAATCCATCCCCCACCCCCAGCAGACACGAAAGACTGACTTTCCAATCTCCCAGAGGAAAACTGGCCCTTTAGCCCAAATTACCAGGAAGCTGGGTGGAGCGCAGGGGCATTAAACTATAAGGGGAAAATTCCTTTGCTAGGCCCATGCACAGTAGAAGACAAGGTGGCACAAGGGTATGTCCTTCTACTAAGCCCATGAGCAATAGCAGCCAGAGGCCAAAGCAGATCTTTGCAGCATGCGCAGTAGGAGCCAAAATGGCCACCATAAAGGGGAGGAGTCTAACCTGGAAAAATTTGGGAAAAGGATCTGATAGGACACAGGCCCAGCCCCTTGGAAGAGCCGGAAAAAGGAATTGGTGGGGGAGGGGCCAGCACAAGTTCACGAAGAACTAGGAAGGAAACTGGTTAGTCTGAAAGTTTACCCTGTCCCAACTCTAAGGAGATATAATCACACTTAAAGGTCGCAAGCATGCTCAAAGACAAGTTCGCAGTTGGCTCATGTGGTACTAGGAGAAGAAACATGTAGCTTTAAAAGGTTTTGAAAGCTTGTAGAAACTGGGGTGTATCAGGAGATCTTTTGGAACTTTTAAGTTAAAAATCTTTGCTGCTTCTTTGTTTTTCCAAGTCATTCATTGGTGCCATCATCTCGTGCGTCTCTGCAGTGTTTGTGTGCGTAGCACATGCATGTGCGAGTGAGTGTCTATGCCCTTTTGTAGTTGGAACTATGAAATGAGACTGAGATTGCTATTATTTGGGAAGGATTCCACCCAGGCAATTCTCAGAAGGTCACTTGGGGAACTTCTATTAAGCATTTTCCTTCTTTAGTGGTGTTCTTGGACTTGCTCTTCAATGTACTTATTGTGTTTGTAAGAAGATACAGGGGAGCGAGCAAAGTCAGGATCTGACCTAGAGCATAGGGAAGGAAAGCCACTTTTCCTGCTTTTCTCTAGTCCACTTAATTTTGTATCTTGCAGATACAAGAGTTTAATGCTTGCATGTAACCCAGCCTAATTCATCGAAGCCAGGATTACACATTAGAGTACAAGAATAAGAATTTACTAATAGTAAAATACCAGCATTCTGTTAGGAAACCTAGCAGTTGTGAACTTCAAAGGAAGGACACAAGTTTACAATACTAGGGTCAAGATTTCTACACTTGGTATTTTATATAGATGTCACCGATCTGAAAATAAATCACTGTTATTAACCTCCTTAATTTTGCATGATCTTTTTTTTTTGCATAATCTTTAGTAAATTGATTTGTCTAGTAAATTTTAGCATCTCTAAGGCCTTTGAGATCATCCTCCTCAGTTCTCGTAATGCACTAGTGTGTGCACATTAATAGCAAGTTTATTTATTTATATTTATTTACTGTCCTAAATGAAGGTAATTTCCATTGCAGTAGCTCTGATGTTAGTTTTCTGCTCCAAAATACATGAGCTAGAACAACACCACATCATTAGTAACTTTGCCTCAGCAGGACAACGATCCATATAGAGAGGGGAGACAAGTGAGTGAAGGCACCCATTGTTTTCAGCAAGTATGTGCTGTTTGAAAAACACCGCAAGGGTTTAATTTCTCATCAATTCAAAATTGAATATTAATATGCTGCCTAAAGTATGGAAGTGGGAAGGATACAGGGAACATACTCAGCAGTTGGAACAAAAGTGGGAGAAAACTTTAGAGAATGACCTGGTTAGAGACTGGAGTAGAGGAAAAATAAACAGGAAGCCCCAAGACCTAGTGAGGTTGGAAACACATGGGGTTCAAGCAAAGCAGGCACTACTAGGCTCATAATTTGGATTGGATTTTTCTAAGGACCCAGATGGGACATCACCTAATGTATGTAAGTGAATAATTTGTAAAGGTAAGGTGTTTTGCATTTATTACATGTACTTCTCCCTTAATTGTATAAGCTTCATGTTTTTAGACATATTTATTTTATGCACCTCTCCCTTAATTGTATAAGCTTCAGGTTCAGAGATGCATCTCCCTACCCTGCATTAATGCTCAGGAAAGTCTTAACTGAGAGTAAATCTCCTTCACGGATATACAGGGTCCAGCAGAAGTAATGCCTGCTTGAGTGTGGTTGGTAAGGGAATAATGTGGGTGTAATAATTTACAGGTCTAATTTGAACATTTCACCTAAAATGGCCTAGGGTGTTCTTGAGTGTGATATTGCCATGTTACAGAATTACATACTTATGATTTTGTAATAAAAGATTTTGCAGTAAAAAGGGGGCACTGTTTGTGCCAGACCCTGTATATCTAATATATCATTGAAAAAATAGTAAGGTGAAAGTAGGAAGAATTTGGAAGAAATAATAAACTGAAGGGCCAAATAGAAAAATCATCTAGACGGTATTGGAAAAGTATACTGATTGATAATATCATAGTAAAGTAAGAAGATATAGAGAATGCTGAAAAACTCATCTTTTAAACAGATTTAAAAATTGAAAAGATAATAGTCAAATTAAAATGTAAGTTGACATGCTGAAAAGTCACGATGGATTGCAACAAAATGACAGAATCAATAACAAAGTGCTTCTGCATTTTTATGTTAAAATTAAAAATATGAAAGTCAAAAGGGTAAGTTTTCAGAAAAAACAAAAACAGATCTATAGCATATTCAGATTAAGATTAATATGCAGCCCTGGCTGGTGTAGCTCAGTGGATTGAGCGCAGGCCTGTGAACCAGAGGATGGCATTTCGACTCCCAGTCAGGGCACATGCCTGGGTTGCAGGCCAGTTCCCAGCAGGGGACCCATGAGATGCAACCATACACTGATATTTCTCTCCCTCTCTCCTTCCCTTCCCCTCTAACGATAAATAAACAAAATCTAAAAAAAAAAGATTAATATGCAAAGTGTAAGAAACCTATATAATATATCATTAGATACAATATTTAACATTTTGACAATCTATTATGTATCATACAGCATATAATGTCTTGGATATAGAGTTTATGGAATTATAAATAAGTTTATTTATAATTTTCATACCAGTTAGCCATATGAAATATGATAGTAAGTAATGTCATTCTCTATTTTCAGTTATGTCATAACTCTAAAATTACTCTTGGAAAAAATATTCACATACACACACAAAATCCAAAAGGAATCAGTGAGAAATACTCTACCAATTAGCTGTGGCCGAATAACAAACCACACCAAAACGTAGCAGCTTTAAACAATTATTTACTTTTTTTTTGTGATGCCATTGGTTACCTTGATAGTTCTGGCAAGAGCGAGACTCGGCTGATCTAGACTTGTGTAGACTTGTGTAAGGTCCGTGAAGATCTTGCTGAGAATCTTCTGTGTTCTCAGTGATCCTGTTCTCAGTGATCCCCCAGAGCTCTCACACTGGGTTACCATAGGGATGAGGATCAAACAGCAATGGCTGAAGAAAACTACAAAGCTGCTTGAAGCCTAAGCTGTTTGATTCTGAGGTCAGACCAGCATGTAAATGTAGGAGGAAAAAAAAGACTTTTTGCTTGTGTGGAGGAAGTGAAAAGTCACATTGCAAAGGGAATGAATGAGTGTTGGAGGGATGGGCGCTTGCTGCCATTTTTGTACTCAGTCGACAACATATGGTAAGCAAGGAAGTAAATTAAAATTGTCTTATAATTGTCACAGTCTGATTCTAGGCCTCCCTTCTGGACCTATGCAGAAAGCATTTCTGTGGAATGGTTTTTAAACATTTAATAGCTCCTATTTTCTACCACACGTTCTCTCATCCATACTAAGCCAAGAATCCGCAAATGTTTATGGAACTTGTGCAATATTGATTTTAGAATGTTCACACTCAAAAGGAGTTGTATACATGCCTCTAGGGAACTCTAAAAAGCACTGATACTCCAGAGGTGAAAACTTGCATGGATTTAAATATAAAACCCTAAATAAATTTGAGGATCTATTAGGAAATAGTGAATTCCTGCATTTACAAATTGTGCCAACATTTGATTCCTGTATTTTTTTAAATAACGTGTGTTGAGATACAATTTCTATATCATAAGATTACTCCTTTTAAGTATGCAATTTAGTGGTTTTGAGACTAAGAGCAGAGGCATGCAACCATCATAAATATCTAATTTAATAAAATTTCATCACTACATAAAGTACTTAATCATTATTCCCCCATTCTCCCATCTTCTGAAAAGTGCTGATATACTTTTTCTCTTTGTGAATGTCCTTATTCTGAGCCTTTCACATAAATGGACTCATGTAATATGTGGTTTTTTATCTTGCTCCTTTCACTTAGCATATTTTCCGAGTCCACCCATATTGTAACATGGATCAGTACTTAATTCCTTTTACTGCTAAATAATATTCAATAGAATGAATATAACTACTTCACTGTTCAGTTTTACACACCGGGCATGTGCCTACACCTCTGAAACTATTATTCAAATCAAGAAGGTGACTATAGCCAACCCACACCCACAGTTCCCTTAACGCCCTTTGAAGTCCCTCCTGCCATCCTTTTCCAGGGCCCTGAACTGTCAGTCCAGGTGATCACAGGCCTGCTTTCTATCACTACAGGTCACTTTTCATTTTCTAGAATTTTATCTAAGTAAGATCATTCAGCATGGACTGTTTTGTGTGCCTATTTTTAGCTTGACATAATCACTGTGAGCCTCATCCACATTGTTGCATTAGTATTTTATTCATTTTTAGTGCTTCCTACTGTTCTAACTGATGTATGTACAACAGTTTGTTCATCTATCCACCTATTTATAAACATTTGGGTAATTTGTGGCTTTGAGATGGTATAATAAAAATATTCACATGTAATATATTATGTGGTACATGTGTTGTTTTCTCCGATGTAAATAACTAGGTGTGGGATAGGTCAATCACATGATGTTTATATCCTCTTTTTAAAAAACTTTGACTTTTGAGTTAGTTGCAGAATCACATGCGGCTGAAATCAATAACGCAGCGAGGTCCTGCACACTCATTCCCCAGTTCATCCCAGTGGTGTCCTCTTGCCAAACTATAGTGTGGTATCAGAACCGGAATATGGACACCAGTGTGGTCCTAGTAGAGAACAGTTCAGTCACAGCAAGGATCTCTTGTTTTGTCCTTTTGTAGACATACGTACCCCATCCGTGACTCCAGAAACCATCAATTCATATCCATTGGTATAATTTTAATTCTTAAGAAACTGTAAAACTGTTTTATTATGTGTTAATGACAATAATACATTGTTTTTCTGTTCGTATCATTTTATAGTCAGATCAGCAGTGTTCAAGAACCGCAGTTTCTTACCATTGTTACAAACATTGGCACAGATAGTCTTAAAAGGATAGTTGTTCTGACACATATATAATGTTATCATTTTGTGGTTTCAATTATAGAATCTGTCAAGCATTTGATAAGCTCATTAATAATTTATTTTTACATATTTCCAGACTATTTTGTGTAGTGGCTCTATAAATTTAAATTTTGTGCTTCAATTTGTAAGGGTCCCATCTTCTCTATATCCTTGCTGGCACTTGTTATTGTTGGCATTGTCTGTCTTTTTAATATAAATACATTATTGGGTATGAAGTAGGACATTGTTGTGGCCTGAACTTGTACTTCTCCAATGAGTGATGGTCTTGAGCAATTTCTGTTGTGCCTGTTAATCATTTCTATGTCATTTTGGTGAAATATCTATTCAAATCCTATGCCAATATTTCAACAGGGTTTTTTTTTGCCATTTTATCAGTGAATTATTGAGTTCTTTACATATTCTGGATATGTGTTATATGAGACATGTGATTTGTAAATATTCCCATGGCTTGTCTTTGCATTTGATTAACAATTTTCTTTAAAGCACAAAAGTTTTTTTTTAATATTAATGAAATTTAAACCATTATTTTTCTTCATTTTATGGACTGTGTTTTTGGTATAGTACCTAAGAAAATTTTCATAGCCAAAGTCATGATTATATTGATGAGTGGCATGTTATATAAATTCACTAAACATTGCACTGTTCAGTCACTTTAGGTGAATTTTATGATATAGAATATACTGAAGTGAATTTGTTAAAAAACTTATCTCTTAGAGGTAAGTACTGGTTCCAATTTTCTAAATGATGTGTATCTCATACAAATAACCACAGTCCTACTTATTTGTCATCCTTATTTATCTCTGTAACTAAATATGTCTTTACAAAACTCTGATGTTTCAATTCTAGGTTTCAGAACTTCTTATAGCAGGAAAGCGAAACAAATGTCCATCCTCATAAATGGATAAACCCTGTGTGGTACACACACACCGAGAGCACTGCCCTACAGTAAAAATATATAGACAGTGACAGCGAACACAAGTGTCAGTCAGTAACCATCACATGGACAAGATCCAAAATTAATTTACTAAGTAAAGCAGCCAGACTTAAAAAGTCACCTACACTTTAATTCTCTTTATGTGACATTCTTGGAAGAGTAAAATCACAGAGAAATAAGAGTGGTTGTCACAGACTGGGGAGAGGGGAGGGGAATTGTGGCAAGTGGCAAAAAAATATTTTTTAGCTCTACTGGAAATATTCTCATCTTCACTGTGGTGGTGGTTTTATGTGTGTGCAAATGTAAAACTATACACTTAAAAGGTGAATTGTACTGTATATAAATAACACTTCAGTAAATGAAGTTAATATTTTGTAATCACACTTAGAAATAGCAAGAATAAACATGCAGAAAATAATTTTTTAAAGTTACCACTACCATAACGTCACAAAATATCAGATCTAAAAATAAACATAGGCAGTTATGGATAAGACTTCTGCAAAGAAAACTGGGAGGTATTAAGGATACTTATTAAGTATATCATAAATAAATTAAGATGTATGTGATGCTGCCCTGGCTGGTGTAGCTCAGTGGATTGAGCACGGGCCTGTGAAGCAAAGGGTCGCAGGTTCAATTCCCAGTCAGGGCACATGCCTGGGTTACACGCCAGGTCCCCACTAGAGGACACATGAGAGACAACCACACATTGATGTTTGTCTTCCACTTTCTCCCTCCCTTCCCCTCTCTCTAAAAAAAAATTAATAAAATATTTAAAAAAAGATGTATGTGATGCTCACTCACATTCTGGAAAATTCAATGTTCAAAATATGTCAGTTATCATAACAGTCAAAATCTCATTAGATATATTTTTCATAATTAGATGAGTGAATTCTGAAATATATTTGAAAATAAAAGAAAAACTTAGATACTCTGTAAAAAGAATAGCATAGAAGGACTTAGCTAATATGATTTACAAATTTACAAAACAAAATAATGCATCATATTGAATAAAGGATAGAGAGACCAAAGAAATTAAATGATTGTGACTAGAACAGATTACACATATATCAAAGTATGGTTTACAATAAAAAAAATACTGCAGAGCAGTAGGAAAAGAATTCTATTTTCCAAATAAATGTGCTCAGACAAGTAAACATACATGTGAATAACAATGAATTATATATAAATATACACTTTATTATATAGTTTTACCTTTCTTATTTAAATATATAAAAGAAAAAATAGAATGAAAATATAGGAAAATAACATCACTATTTGGGTAGTAAAATATTTTTAGTAGTAAAAAAGTACTGTAATAACTACAAATAACTCCACTGAAGTTGAAGATATCTTTCTTTCAAAATATATTAATAAGAATTTTTAAAAATAGGCCACAAATTAGAATGTAAAAAAGAAAAACATAAACAAAAAGATCTCTGGCTGGTATGGCTTTGTGGACTGAGCAGTGGACTCTGACCCAAAAGGTTGTTGGTTCTATTTCCAGTCAGGACACACGTCTGGGTGGCAGGCAGGGTCTCAGGTAGGGGGAGTGTAAGAGGCAATTACACATTAAGGTTTCCCTCTCTTTCTCCTTTCCCCTCTCTCTAAAAATAAATATATATACTATATTGATATTATATGTGCTATATAAACATTTATTTATATGATATTTATATATTATTTATAATATATAAATATATTATATAATAAGTATAATATTTATATTATATAGTATATATAATATCTATCTATTATATATAGATAATAAATATACTACATGTATTTTAAAATCAATATGCCATTTCCTTTTAAAAGCATTATTCATAACTTTGGAATGTAAATAATAAAAATTATGAAACAAAAATATATTTTTAAAAAAGACTTCACTGTCAGACAAACAAGATGCTGATTCCATACTGTCAGGGCCATGGAGATAAAAGGTCAGAAAATTTTAACTGATTATCATAAATCAAGCAGCTAGTTTGCAACTTGGATCAAGGAGAAACTCAGGTAACTGCTGAAAAGTTAGCTCTTTCTTTCTGTGCTTCTCTATATATTAAAACAATTAAACAAACAAAAATGTATTAACCTTTTATATTTATTAAGGTCACAGAAATGATGAAAGGAACTGCACAACTAATATTATTTAGAAATATAAATTGTTATATCTCTTTTGGAAGTTATTACATTATAAATTTGATTGTACCTACTAGCAATTATACACAATCTAAAAATATTTTGTTTTCTGAAGATTCAATTGAGAAAAATATGCCTTTATTCTTCTTAAATGGAATGCACTCAAATTTATGTTTGCTATCTTGAATCTCAAGCTATATAATGTTTATACACCTCCAAATAGCCACTTACAATGCATAACCGCCTCATGGTAAGGCATATTTATTGGCTACAGTACCCCAGGGGATGACTGGAAAATGATAACAATCCCAAAATAGTTCTCTTGATAACGAATTGAAATTTAGTATTTTGTTTTCTTCTGCTAGGGGTATTCACGGCGAATTTGAAAAATTTCTTTCTTAATTGCAAAGCTCTAATTACCGATGGTCCACCACCAATATTAATAAAGGTGTTGTTGCTAATGGTGCTGCTACTACTGTTCCCCAAGGAGCTAGTGAATATTAAACAACACCCAAGGCTGTGTGCAATGTGGATTCCTGATCTCTGCAATGCTAGCATTTTTCCCAAGAAAATATGCTCCCAGGATTTATCTAATGAAGATACTTTTTAACCAATACAGTTACCTCCCAAGAGGTAGTATCACCACTGTTGATGTTGTCTGCTAATGTAAATTGCAAGAATATGGATGTTTTGGGGGACCATAGAGAATACAAATTGCCATCAATATCAATGTTTTTGCAACCAAGGTAGTTGAGGTTTTCCTTACCATTGACATAGTCCAGTTTTCTTTCTTTATATGTATAAATATGTATATATATATATTTTTTTATTTATTTTGCTGCAAACCTACTTTAGTTAGAAATTATTTAGATGCAGAACAGAAAAGCCATATGCCCAAGCAAAAGTGAATTCATTTGTCATGCACAGGTAGGACGGATTGCATGGTAAAGCCCTGGAGGAGAGCAAGGGTTTAGCAGGTTCTATCAAGTACAGTAAGAAGCAGAGTCCCCAGTCATCAGGCCTTTCTCCATGCCTCACGTTTTACATGTTCTATTGGCTGTGCCTCCTAAGTTTTCAGTGCCGTCATTTTATCTACATGTAGTGGATTATCTGTGCTGATAGTTTCTTAAGTATGTGTGTTCAGGCTCTTCCCATGTCCTAAGTCAAATTTTAGAAAATGTTCTCATCGGAACACTTGAACCAGTTTCCCATCTCTGCTCTAGTAAATTAGGGCTTAGTTAAATCAAGCACATCAGTGTTCCTTTGCTGAAGAAGCAAATGCTTATTGCCTATAGTATCTAAGCCTAGGTCATAAGCGTGAGCACAGAAGGACAATCTGAACTCTAAATTATTTCATCTCTTGATACCATCATATTCTTTAAACTGAAGTTTACCCCTGTTATGGACTATTTCACAAGAGCTTGCATATCTGATTTTTAGATATGCACATTCATATACAAATGTTAGGATGAAAATGGGGACAGACGTGAAGGGGAACTCAGACACGCAATGTGGCTCCAGCAGGAAAGGCGTCTGGGTAATGTTGGACTCTGCTTAACCTTCTCTGACTGTACTTCTCTGTTCCTTCAGGCTTGGCTGACTACCCAGAAAGCCAGAATGAGGTGCACAAATAAACATCCTGGCACCGAAAGGAGGTAATTAAGAGTAGAGAGTGTGAAAACTGCCTGACGTTAACTTAGGAATGCATTGTTCTTTCTGGTGGTCTATGTGATTGCCCAACGTGTGATTTTACTATTAACTTCCTGTAAAAAGGGATCCTGCCCTGGCCGGCATGGCTTGGTTGGTTGGAGCATTGTTCTGCAGACTGAAAGGTCACAGGTTTGATTCCTGGTCAGGGCATGTACCTGGGCTGCAGATTTGATCCTCTTCGTGGTGTACATGAGAAAGCAACCTATTGATATTTCTCTCTCATGTTGATACTCCTGTTTCTTTCTCTCTCTCTAAGAGCAATGGAAAAAAAAAGGCCTTTGATGAGAAAAAAGAAGGATTCCGTCCTGGGAGGGGTTGGATTTTCCTTGCTGACCACCACTGGAAGTAGCTGCTTTGCCCATTTATGTAAGTTTCTCCTATTAAATCTCTTAGGACATCATAATTACATTACCCAAGATTAAAATGAAGGAGAAAATTCAAGAAGCAGCAAGAGATAAGGAGACAGTCACCTACAAAGGAGTCTCCATCAGACTGTCAGCGGATTTCTCAAAAGAGATCTTACAGGCAAGAAGGGGCTGGAAAGTAATATTTCAAGTCATGAAATGCAAGGACATACACCCAAGATTGCTCTATACAGCAAAGCTCTCATTTAGAGCGGAAGGGCAGATAAAGTGCTTCTTAGATAAGGTCAAGTTCAAGGAGTTCATCATCACCAAGCCCTTATTATATGAAATGTTAAAGGGACTTACCTAAGAAAAAGGAGATAAAGAAGATGAACAGTGAGAGGACAGCAAACTCACAGTTATTAACAACCACACTTAAAACAAAAGCAAACTAAGCAGACAGCTAGATCAGGATCAGAACCATAGAAATGGAGATCACATGGAGGGTTAGCAACAGGGGAGTGGGAGGAGGAGAGAGGGGGAAAAGGTATAGAGAATAAGTATCATAGATGGTAGGTAGAAAATAGACAGGGGGAAAGACAAGAATAGTATGGGAAATGTAGAAGCTAAAGAACTTATGACATATGGACATGAACTAAAGGGGGCAATGCGGGAGGGGATGTGCAGGGTGGAGGGGAATAAAAGGGTGGAAATGGGACAACTGTAATGGCATAATCAACAAAATATATATATATTTTTAAAAAGCTCTTAGGACTTTGAATAAGGTTATGTGCCAGTTCCTCAGATTCAGTCATGAATTAAGACTTTTGGGGCTTTCCCCCAAGAACCTGCTAAATGTAAACCAACTTTATCAATATCTCTAGTTTGCATTTGTTTTATTATATATAACATCTTTACAGGCAATTTTCATATTGTTTTTCTTTTCTCTTTTCTCTCATTATACCCATTCTTTCAGCAGAACAGCTTCCATATGAAAAGATTTATTCCTAAAAGCTTATGGCTTAAAAATCTACTTCCAATCTAGACCTAACCTTAATACATTATTTCCATCTTAGATATACCCACTTCTCACTTGCCATAAATCTCCAAATGAATGCCCATCTTAATAAGGTGACATGAAACTACAGTTCCCGATCTGCTTATGCCAGTTAGAGGAACATCTATTCAAGAAGCAGGCTGACCATCGAAATACTGAAAGTTACAATTTAAGAGGGAAAAAAAACAGAAAAGCTTTCAGTTATCAGTGTTTTACTTCCTTTTCAGTCTTTTGTTTTGTTCCCTTCAGACACAAGTGCACTATTTCTCTACATGGTTTTCAAAGAAAATAAATTATTTGATTATTTAAAGGAGTTCAAAACCTTGATTTATCATTTTGAAATCCTAGTGCATATTCCAATTGATTATTCCCGATGAGCTTAGAAAGCAGAGATTTGCTATTTAACTGTCTTTTCATTGGTCCGTACACTTTCAGTCTCTACTGAGAGACTGAATGGAGAATGTAACACCGTCTGGAAAGCAGTTTGAACACAACTTTTTAAAGGGTCTTTTTAAAGGGTCCTCCTCTCTAAAGGGTCAGTTCCAATTCAGACAGTCTTGTGATGATTTTAATTTGCGTTGGTAATTTTAACATTGCTGGACAAAATGCAAAACTTCAATGTCATATAAAATGTGTGGAGTGAGAAAATGTTTAGAGAGATAGAGAGACTGAGAAGAAATATGATAGCCAAACCTATATTAATTGCTTGATGAAAGGCTTTAGGATAAAGCCAAGGAAATCTTAAAGAAAATGGGTCTCAGAGATAAAAAGATGGGGAAAGTGTTAAGAAATTAAGGTGGTTAACACGGGAAGGCAAACAACAAAAAGAAAAAGACTAAGAAGATATCAACAAGAATAGGACAGGGGAAATCATCAAAAGAAAACAGTTAAGTAAGTATCTCCAGAAATTAAAAGCATACGTGTCTTGATTAAAAGGTTGAAAGGATCTTCCAAAAGTTTAGCACCCTGAATAAAGACATACCAAAATACCGTAAGGTTTGTGGGAATACAAAGCAGAGAAATCTATATTTATATACTTACATGTAGCAAAGTGAAGAATAAGTTATGAAGAAGAGAATAACTCAGGAAATTTGCTTACAATTATTTCTCTTTGAAGAAGTTATTGAAGAATGCAAAAAATATGCATATTTTTCACCAAAAAATATGTTCTAATTTGGTGGCTCTAAAAATGTTCCTAGACCAGTGTCCTCAATGTTACATTGGAATTTGTTAAAAATAAAAAAAATCATGGATTGTAGCCTATACATAATAAATCAGAAATTTAGGAGTTTAGGCCCAGCATAATGGCTTTTAAAAAGCCATACTTGACTTCTGGTTTCTGGTCTGGCATGTCACGAGCAAAAAATTTGTCGTCCCACACTGACAAAAGAAAAAAGCCAAACAAAGTGAAAATCAGCCATTCTTACATCTTTCAAAAAATTGAAGTCCTGCTGCACCCAATATTGGAGATCCACCTGTAGATATAAAGAGAATCACAGCAGCTCAGAAACTGAAATTTTAGCTGGAATTCGTAATGAGGCAGAAAAAGTAGCTACAATTGACAAATTGCTGGAGTTTCAGTATGGAGTAGCGTGAAAAACTAAAAATTCCAAAGGGGGCCTACATCAGGGGGTAAACTAACCAAAGTTTGGGGACTTTTCTCCCATCTTCACTGTAAGAACCCGGCAGATTGGAGAAAAGTCCCCACATGGTTCCAGCAAGGCACGTGTATAGAATGTAAAGTAGCAATTTTGAAATATGCTAATAACAATCTAAGCTTCTTAACAAGATTTTCCCCTAAAGAAAATGATTTTGTCTGTATTACAGCCTAAGCAATGTGGAGGAAGGAAAGTACCCAGCTCCAGCCCACTCTAGCTTTCTGCGGGGGAGAAGGGAAATGCCGAACCACAGCTCTGGCCTTTCTGTCTCACCTAAGGAAGGAGAAACTGAGAGAAGCATCTGTGCAGGTCATAGCCTGGGGGTGTGACCGTGGAAAATTGCAAAGTGGGAAGTTGTAACCCATCTCACCACTCTTTTGATGAAGTTTCTGTAAGTGCTAAAATTCTGACTGATATGTAGCATACAGAAGAACAGTAGGTTCGTATGAGAATTCTAGGAGCTAACTTCAAAAGATACAGATCCTCACCTTCCACCATCCCAGTTCCAGGAGACTGGCTTACCTTCGACAGTGAACCAGCTTCAGGAGGGCATGAAACCAGGATGACTAAACCGGGGAGTGCACAGCCAATCATTACTTGCCTTATCGGAATAGACTGTGCTTGTCCGCATGTAGGGATCTTTGCAATCCCCCCAGCTTGATCTCTTTGTCTGTCTCCCTCTTCTTCATTATAAAAATGTCTGCCTGTACTGAGGGGTAGAGATGGGCTTTGTGACCAGAGTGCCCGGTCTTCTGGGAGGTGGGCTTTGAGATGAGTCACCCATCTTCCAGATGGCCAACGCCTAAAAATAAACCACTTTCCTTTATATCAGCCCCTGCCTCTGGAGTGTTGTTTTTCACAGCAGCAAGCAGTTGGACCTGCCTTCAGCTGCAGGGGCACAAACCCAATGAAGACTCAGACCTCATAACAGGATTGCCTCAAGCAACTTCCTCCTAAGGCCCCTCCTGAGAGCTCCCCAGTGATCCGATTAGATGTCTCCGTATTACTACCAGTAGCTAAAATATCCAGCAAGCAGAAAATAAGTCCCGTCATAGCCGAAGGACGCTTTCAATGAACTAGATTAATTAACATTTGTAGAATACTCCCTCCAACAAAACTGATGCACATTATTTTCAAGCTCGAATGGAAAATTTACTGAGATAGACCACATTCTTGGCTTTAAAATACACCTTAACAAATTTAAAAGAATAAATATCACAAAAAGTTTGTTCTCAGAGCACAAAGGAATTAAACTAAAAATCAATAACAGAAAATACTGACAACCTCCAAAATATTTGCAGGTTAAACTACAAATTTCTAAATAACATATGGTCCAAAGAAAAATCACAATATATATTTAAAAATACTTTAAATACACCTTCCAAATTTGTGGGATGCATTGAAAGAGCTGCTTAGAGGGGAATTTATAGTGTTGAGTGAATTACTATATTATAAAGACAAAAGATATAAAATTAATAATCTAAATTTCTACATTCTAGAAAAAGAAGAAATGAAAATCAACTAAGCAGAAGTGAAGAAATAAAAATCAATGAAACCAAAACCTGGTTCTTAGACATGGTGAAAACTAATAAGCCTGCAGCCAGATAAATTAAGAAGAGAGAAGACACACGTGACTAACTAATATCAGAAATGAACAGAGGATCCATTTCTACTGATAAAATAGACATTAAAAAGATAATAAAAGAATATGGTGAACAATATCATTATTTCAAGTTTGATAACCTAGATAAAATGGAGTACTTCTTTGAAAAACACTGTCAGACAAAACTTACCCCAGGAGAAATAGCTAGATTGAATAGTCTTTGCTATGTTAAATAATTTGAATTAATAATTAATAACCTTCCAAAGCTGAAAGCACCAGTTCCAAAGGGATCAACTATATGTATGTATGTATGTATGTATGTATGTGTATGTGAGTATATATTTAAAGTGCCTTGTAAAAAGTAGTAGTGTTTTGGTTTGCATTATTATTTAGGGACAATGTAGTGTGCTGGGAAAAAAAACAGAGTCTTTGGAATCAAGACCAGGTCTCCCAACTTGATTTTAGCACTCTCACTTTGTGACTGTAAGGGACTTAAATGGCAGGAGCTCTTATCATCCTGTATTATATCAAAGTAATAAAAGTTTTCCACCAGCTAGGCTCCTCCTGGGTTCATCTTTAACCTACCATTCTGATCTTTTTTGGAACCTGGTAATCTCTAAACTGATGGGTCAAATTTTGTCCTCCAGTTCTCATGGCCACCACCCACTGAGGTGCTGACAGAATGGACACCATTCCTGTGCTGTCAGAATACTGGTAAGTATAAATGGGCATTCCCAAGTGAGTTCTCTAACCAGCTAATTCTTCACGGAGACTCACCATATTTTTGGGCTCAATCACCTCCATTTAGTTTTGTAAGTTCTCTGCATATACCAGAGTGCTGCCTTCCATAGTAGTGGCTAAAACCACATGGCTAATTCCACAGTAAAAAAGAACACTTTTGAACATCTATTGGTATGATCATGTAATTTGTGTCTTTTATTTTGTGTATGTAGTGTGTTATATTTATTGATTTACAAATATTGTACCATCCTTGCATCCTTGGGATGAATCCCACTTGATTATGGTGGATGATGTTTTTAATGTATTTCTGAATCCAGATTGCCAGTATATTGTTTAGGATTTTAGTATCTAGGTTAATCAGAGATATTGGCCTGTAGTTTTCTTTCTTGGTTGTGTCTTTACTTGGTTTTGGAATTAGGATGATACTGGCCCCCTGAAAAGAGTTTGGGAATCTTCCCTTTTCTTGAATGTTTTTGAATAGTTGGAGAAGGATAGGAGTTAATTCTTCCTTAAATGTTTGGTAAAATTCACCTTTAACACCATCCAGTCCAGGGAATTTGTGTGCCAGGAGCTTTATGATGACTGTTTCAATTTCACTGTTTGTTATCAATCTGTTGAGACTTTCTTCTTGATTCAGTTTGGCAGATTATATGTTTCTAGAAATTTTTCCATTTCATTCATGTTGTCCAATTTCTTGGCATACAGTTATTCCAGGGTTTGGTCTCCAAAATATATAAAGAACTCATACAATACAAGGAAAACAAATAATCCAATTAAAAAATGGGCAAAGGATCTGAATAGATGCTTCTCCAAGGAGGACATACACATGGCCCATAGACATATGAAAAGATGTTCAGCATCATTAGCCATCAGAGAGATGCAAATTAAAATCACAGTGAGATATCACCTCATACCTGTCATAATGGCCATCATTAACCAACAAACAACTAGTACTGGCAAGGATGTGAGGAAAAGAGAACCCTAGAGTACTGTTGGTGAAAATGCAGACTGGTGTAGCCAATGCAAAAACAGAAAGACAAATACCATATGATCTCACCTTTAACAGGAAGCTAAACAACAAAACAAGCAAGCAAGCAGAAAAAAAAACAAAGACACTGAAATAGAGAACAAGGGGACAGTGAGCAGAGGGGAAAGGGAAGGGAATTTAAGGGAGAAAAGGGGGAGGGATTTGGAGAAACAAATAGGAAGGACACAGGGATGAGAAATAAGGGGGGTGGAAATGGGAGGGAGGTGGGGAGCATGGGGTGGGAGAGGCTGGGATGGGAGAAATAGATAAAAAACTGTACTTGAAAAATAACTAAATAAAATTTAAAAAAAAGAAAGAAAAACAGTACAGAACTTCCTCAGAAAACTAAAAATGGAATTGCCTTTCACCCAGTGATTCCACTGCTGGGAATATATCCTAAGGATCCCAAATCACCGATTTGAAAGAACTTATGCCCCCTATATTTATTACGATGCTGTTTATAATAGTCAAATTATGGAAACAAACTAAGTACCCATCATTAAATGAGTGGATTAAAAAAACCCACAAAACTGAAGTTCATTTACACAGTGGAATACTGTGCAGCAGAAAGAAAGAACTCCTACCTCTTGTGAAAACATGAATGAACCTGGAGAGTCTTATGCTAAGTGAAATAAGCTAGGCAATGAAAGGCAAATAGCATATGATCCTACCTATAAGAAGAATCTAATGAACAAAATAAACTAGCAAACAAAACAGAGCCACAGGCATACACCATGCAACAGACTGAAAGTGACCTGAGGGAAGGGGTGAGGGGGCCAGTGGTGGAAAGAAGGGGAAGGGACCAGACAAAGAACATTTATGAATGACCCACAGACCTGGACAACAGTGAGAGAATTGACTAGGACCAGGAGGTAGGATGGGAGGAGGAGGGCACAAGGGGGAAAATGAGACAACTGTAATAGAATAACAGTAGAAAAAACAATTTAATAAAAAATAACACTTTTGACACAATTTACATTTCAGTTATCTAGGAAAAACACATATCGTTTTGAAGACAAATCTAATCTTTTTTTTTTTTTTTTTGATAGCTTGTTTGAATCTGACTGAACTGGCTGAACCCTGAGAGATAAATTTATTAGTAAGCGTTGTTTTTACCTGTAAAATAAATATTTATAAAACCAATTTTTGAAAAATAAAGCCTTATAAAAATATAGCTTTATGTTTTTAAAATTGTTTTGTTTTATTTTCATTGTTTCACCTTATAGAAGTAAATTAAAAATTGAACAAAATGGACAAATATTTTTATTTAAATCTGGAATGATTTATGTTTACAAATTTAGATTTTGATCTTAAGATACCCCAGGAAGCTATCATTTATACTATCAAAGCTGCTACTCAATATTCCAACCAGCATTACACCACAGAATTTAGAAAATAAAATCATGTTAAAAGTCATGATGTTCTATGTTTATCTTGGGGCAATAATTTCGTCTTAGTGAGGTAGTAAACCTTTTTCTATTCTCAGGGACATCATTTCAGAAATGGTGAAATTTGAATACAAGCAAAGCAAATCACAGGCTTACAAGTCAACATTATTATGAGATAAGGCAATAGAAAGCATAAGTAGGTCAGGATAGTTCTTTCTAAACCAGTAATCTAATTCATCACAGCACACGTGACATTTTAGAAATAAAATTCAGTCTACACTTATGTAAGCAGTGCGGTGATTGAAACCCACTGAATGCTCCTCTAAACCACAGGGCCTATCATATTTCTGTGGCTGTCACTGTACTTCCACACGGGACTCTGTCGTCCCCGCCAATATTAGGCACACCTGTTAATAAACCATGGCTTTGCCATTGCTACTGTTTAATGCTTGAGTTTCATGATGTCTTCACTACATGCAGCTATTATAAACCACCTCTTTTGTATCAAATTACTCCCCTGTTATCAATCTCATTAAATTTTCCACTTTGAATAGTTGTCTTGCCTGTTTCCTCAGTTCTTAGAACATGGCCTACCCAAAACATAGTAAATGTTAAATTAATCATTTGTACTGAATACATGTTTTACACCCTGCCTTGATCTCCAAATCATTTTTTAAAACTTTATCTCATTAACTTCCAGCACTCTTTTTTCCCCAACACTCTTTCTAGCGGTATTTACTTAAAACAAAAACACCAAAAAAAATAATATTTGTACTCCAAATAGCACATTTCATTTTGTTCTAAGACTAGATTGTCTTGGAGATAAAGAAGTTTTAACTATTTTATATGGCGTTTCTTTGAAAAGCCCTGAGATTTATTTAAAAATTACATATTTCAATTTTTGTGCATACAATTTTATCATTCCTTAGAGCCTAGAGTTACTGAAGTTCTCAGTTATTTCACAGGGGTCTAATTCTGTTACATTCTTGGCCTGTGTCAATTAATTTTCTTTTTTCAGATAATAAATTTACACTTCTATTCCTCTTCTGAGCAATTAGACATTTTCAGTGTGGAAGATTCCATTAAAATGAGGTGACAATTTCTCCTGTGGTACACAAGTTTTTGAACGCTGTTTCGTCTGATAATCTGGTTTTCAGAGGCTTCTTCCTGAAGTAATACATGTACACAACAGACATTTCTGCATTTACAAACTACACATAATTTAAACATGATGTCATTGTTCCACAAATATATCTAGGTTTCAAAATGATTGATGAAACTCTGTTTAAAATTTTTCACCAAAGTACAGGATGAAGCACATTTTTTATTCCTCTGTGAGGGATCTAGTTTTCTAAATCACACTCCATTGCCATGAGGATGTTCATCTTCCATACAGAACACACTGCTGAAAATAAGATCAAGTCTGCACATTTTGGGATATAAATTTTTGAAATTACTACAGTTGGAACTATATATCTCTCTTGTACTAGAGCCTCTAAATCTTGCTCTTTTTATCACTTTTTGTGCTTATGTTTCATGCTACTCTGTAGTTTGTTTATATTCAGCACCTAAGTATTATGTGTCTTGTTATCATGACTTACCCTGTAATTGATTTTAAAGCATCAATAATGTTTTAAGCATAATCATAGCATAAGTTTGCTTAGTAATAAACCAGAATGAGAAAAGTCGGTTAAAAGTGCATACGCGTAAACCCATTCTGCAAACATAGTTAGGCGGCGTGTTGTAGTAGTGAATGACCTCCCTAACTTCAACTCGAAATTTAGAAATCAAATTTGATGCTAATTCTCACCAGAATACTTACAAATTATGTAATTACAAGTATATTTATACTTATTACAAGTTATTGAAACTTTCACCATGCCACCTTGCTTCTAATTTCTAATTGTCACAGTAGAACTATCTGCCCTTTCTTCTATACAGAGTGGTTATTACAATTAAAAGTATGTAAAGGTTGTTAGTACATTTTGAAGATCTCTAATATTTTATTATTACATTCCTAAAACAAACTCTACATTAAGTTTGACTTTATAGAAAATTGTTTAATATGAAAGGACACAAATAATAGAACTCTTGATATCCATTTTTTTATATAACAGCTAAAACCACAAGAACAAAATATAACTCACTGCAACATACATGAGTCAGCTCTAATAGAGTTGTGAATGGTAACTTGTAGCGTGATGCAGTAAGTTCTTTTGTTTCTTCATTTATAAATTGGAGCTATTGATCTATAGGGTTTCTAGGGTTTCTTTCAGTTTTTATTTTCATATTAAATTTAGTTAAGAAATATGTGGCATTGAGGATACCACAGATAAGATTCAAGCTTGAGACTAAAATCTAGGTAATCTTTTTAAATGAAGGAAATACGACTTGGGAGAAATTGTAAAAAATAGGGCAGTGTCTGACAAAAAAAGCTGAATAACATTTGGAAAAGAGCTGTGAACAGTATTTGTACAATGATTAAGGATTTCAATGAAGAGAATAACCAAACAACATAGATCCGAGAATGTCTGCAAAAGAGTTAGAAATATCAAAGTTGGCATTCTCCAGTTGTGCAGAGGGAAAATCATAGCAAGGTGAATCATGGTAAGGAATCAGCCATATGGTTAAGTTTCTATCTGAATTTATGATCATCAAATTTTACTTTGCACCAATGAAAATCTCTTTCTGTTAATTTATTTTTATAGAAAACAATAAGTTTAATATATTAAATGAAAAAATGATTTGCCTAATTATCCATTATTTATTTATACAATCACAAGAGGCAGTTGTTTAAGTTGCTTTTTAGTTATGAGATATTTTAATGTAGATTTATGAATACTTATTGATATTTCTAAAATTCTAGCCAAAACAACAATATAAAACTATTACATTCACTGCCGTGATATTTGGTAACTCTAGTTGGCAGTACTGGAAAATTTCCCTAACTTAAATTCAGGACTCTCTATTAGGTCAATAAAACCATAATTTGATAAACTCTTTAAAGATGTCTAGCACAATATTTTTAGCAAGTTATATAACATCTATTAATTCACAAGTCATGTACTGAAGACCTCACAGTGGATTCTGAATATTTAGAAGGTAGTCTCTTGATTCAAGGCAATAATGTTACTCTGAATGAGCAAAGATAAAGAATCACTTCAACCATCTATGGTGGAATAGGACTCATGAAAAGACAATACTGAGTTTATATTAGAATTAATATTTCTCAAAATCCAAATGTTGAATATTGAAAACAAGTATAGATAAAATCCCAAAGGATCTGTGCTCCACAGTTCATAAAAAAGTAAAAAACATGAGAAAATGATTTATGTTGGATAACAAGTATAAACTCAATAAATAAGTGTACACAATCCTTCATCCTGTGTAAGCATAGTTTACAATCTTTGTGTCTATCATAATTTCATTTCATAAAGACTGAATAAGACATATGGATAATATGAACATCAGAATACACATTTTCCTCCCCAGTGCCTCTAAAGAGCCTGGCATATTTTTTCTGCAATTCTTTATAATTTTATTATCTAAGTTTTTATACAGAAATATGGTTTAGTTTTGTTTGGTATTGGACTTCATACTTTTAACATTTTTGCTGACATCCTATTGAATGAGCAGTCTTCAGTCATAAGCTCTATTGCTAAGAGCTATGTTTTTTCCCCAGCTCTTGTCATTGAGCTCTGTTTTGGGTATTGTTATATATGTACTGACATGGATATTCGGCTAAGAGGGAAACTGCTCATGTAGAGAGCATGCACAACTTTAGTTTCATGATTGTTAAAGAAAGTGGTTGTATTGATCCATATGGATGATACTTTACATCACCACCACCAGTACATTAATGTTTATCAAAGTATTAAAATATGGTCATACTTGCTTTTGTGGGCCAGTCTAGCTCCATGTCTTTAGAGAGGTGCACTGACACTCATGGGGTGCACTGTGAGACAAACATCCACCATGAGGTCTATCTAATTCAGGTGCGTTTCAAATGTAAATTACATAATTAAGACATAATATTTTGTTTTACACAGAAAGATATAAAAAACTCATATGTGTGAAATAAGAAAAAGGGCAATTAAAAGGGTATTAAGTCAATAAATGTCCATGTTTATTAATAGCAAAAAGCTGAATCACTAACTTAAAAATATATATATGCAGGGTCTGGAACAAATAATGCCCTTTTATTACAAAATATTTTATTACAAAATTATAAGCATGTAATTCTGTAACATAACAATATCACACCCACACATATCACATGACACTTTAAGTGAAATGTTAAAATTAAAACCAGAAATTATTAAATCCATTTTATTCACCAACCAACTACACTCAAGCAGGCATTACTTCTGCTGGACTCTGTCTATATGTACATTATTCTTTAGAATGTAGTTTTTTTATATAACAATAGCTGAACATTTCAAAATGAGTGATCCAATTATTTTAATTTTAAGTGCTACAAAGTCTTATTATTTGTTGTTATATTATTTCTATATAACTATAATATACTTTGTTTTTATACCATGTGTAAATGGTATAAATATGACAATACATATGGTGCCTGATGATTTTTAAATGAATTTACTTTTTACTTTTTACTAAATAATATAAAGAGTTTCCTTGGCACCACCCATATAGCTTCTTACCTTTATGCATAAAGAAAGGCATGTTAATTTGCATCTGTAGCAGAGAAAATAGCTATTATGGCTAATGCTAAGTGAACATACTCATATTCAAGAGCATCCTCATTCTCTGGTCTTTGCTGTCCCTCCCCTTATCTGTAGGATCCCATGGGCTGTCCCTTCACCCTTGCAGTACTCTTACCCCCCAACTGAGGGGGCCCTGCCCTGTGGGCTGCTGGCAAGTCCTTCCACACAGACAGTAGCAGAGCTTTTGAAGCAGTGCTCTTTGCTCACACAGTGATCCTGGGAGGTGGTGTCCCCATGCCCTCCTCTACTTGCTGTGGTGCATCATCCCATCCCATTCACACCCTGACTCATTCCAAGTCTAAGTACATTGAGCTGGAACTGGATTAGCAAAAGAATCTCCTCTACCCCATACAGGATAACATGGCTGACTAGTGGGACCTGCAGGCCTGGAATTCCCAGGATCATTCATTGTCATCACAAGAATGAATCCCAATAGTTATTTTTACTCAATGCTCAAACAACCATTAATCGTATACCATGCATATTCCTGACTTTGTGCTAGCCCTGGGACTATACCCTTGACCTTTATTCTACATGAAGGTTTGCAGTTAGACAGTAAATAATTTGAAAAATAAGTTAAATGTGTAGTATATGATATCAGGTAGCAATAATTGTTATATAGAATATTTATTGGTTGATCAGAAAGACACTCTAGAGAAGAGAATTCCTGTAGCAGTGTGTTTCCCACAAGTGGGGCACCAAGGACAAAGGCCTGTTTCACAGGAAACAAGATGGTGTCCCAGGGCAGATTAGTCAGGGCAGGGGGGTGACAAGAAACAAGGCAGTGAGGTAACTTGGGGCCAGATTACATCCGTGGTGTTCATAAAATGTGATGGGAAATGTATAGGAGAAATGAGACTTCCATGATCCGAATTCATTTGTAAAAAGATGGCTTTGGCTGCTTTGGGAAGAAATTGGGAGAAGGATCAATAATGTCAGCAGATGGAATAAGTAAGAAGGTATTTTAGTAGTTCATGAAAGACATAATAGTCAGACTTGCGATATACTTGAAGGCGAAGTGGAATGGATTTTTTAGCACATTGTAGCGGGGTATATAAAAGCTGGTGCCGACTCCATGTTTTATAGCCTTAGGGTATGGGTTAAGGACAGTATAAATTACTAAGTGGGAAGTCACTGGAATGGAAGCCAGATTGGGAAAATGTAGATCAATGATTCTGTCTGCTTTGTTATTGGTGAGTTGCTTATGTGCCATGAAAGGCAGTTGCAAATGAGTTGTGTGTTCAGAGAAGAGATATCAGTAGAAATAGAAATTTGGAAGTAACATGCCCACATCTTAGCTACAAGGAAGGATTTATGAACTACTGGAAAGAGTGCAAATAAGTACAATCAATTTAGAGAAAAAAGGAAGTACATATGCTGTTACTCTGTGATCACCTTCACTATCCCACCAAGAACACAAACTGTAAGTAACTTATTTTGGAATGTGATCATGGATGAGGGGTGAGGAACAGGATGGATGTACCAGGGGAAGAGAGAATCAAAACTAGAACACATCATCAACAGGTAATTAGATGCTCTAGGACCATTCACTAAACTGAAACAAAGAGAAGAATGTGTGCCCATTAGCTCTAGGGTTCCATTATTCAACAGTTGCCCCCATGGAGGGTAACTGACCAATGTGTTAGATGATGGTACACATGTGAGTACCAAATAAAATTTATTCAGCAATTCACACAATGTAGTCCAAGAAGGTCTAAGGCAGGAAATAAAGTCTGCTTTGGGCCTATAAAAAATAATCAAAATTGGTGAATTTTGTGCAGCCATTTTACTATTAAAGATGGAAGACAATATGTAACATTTTGGGGTATTATGCTTTATTATTTTGAGAAAGATGGGAACACCACTGAAACTCAAAAAAAAATTGCAGTGACTGATCAGATGTATCAAAAGTTATTTGCGAAGTTTCTTGGCACTATTGACATGTTGACCAAATAATTCTTTGCAGCGGCGGTGTCTTACACATTGGAAAATGTTTAGTAACCACCCTGGCTTCTACCCACTAGAAGCCAATAGCAGGATACAGCTGACATACTCAAAATATCCAACTCAATAAAGTTATTGGTGAAAATGAAAGTGTGCCTTTTATGTTATGGGAAAAAATGCTAAATGCACATTTTGGCCAACCCAATACATGGCAGAAATCAAGAAAAGGGTTTGGTTTTGTTTTTTTAGATAAGAAATATGCCCTACAGTCTACTTTCAACAGAATCATCTCCTACTAATGGGAGCATATCTACAAGTTGGTGGATCTCCACTTATACACAATATAAAACAATCACCCCTCACTAGGTGGTCCTGTGTCGGTCATTATGCATCACAGTGTGGGGTTATCTAAAATGGGCCCTGAGCTGCGTATTTGGGTAACACACCTATCTATTCACTAACACACTTAATGTTCTCTGCAGCAAACCATTCGAGGGACAAAAGGAAATAGGCATGGGCCATAATTTTAGCATGGACCATGCAATCTAGTAGAAAGGAGGCAATTTAAATAACTCCAAAAGTTATAAAAGTATTCAGATTGTAATCAGGACTATATACACACACAGGAAAGTATTATAAAAAATAGTGGGTTGAAGGCAAGAATAACTAATTGAAATAAAAGTTTCTCTGAGAAATAATATTTAAACAGAAATTTAGAGAATAAGGAGTCATTTTGAAGGAGTAGATGGAAAGTTTTTTCAGGCTAAGGAACCAGCGTTTGGAAAGATCTTAAAGTAAGGAAGACCTTCAAAACTTATGGATTCAGCCAGGCAGTATTCTAAGCTTTTGTAATACATAACCAAAAATATTAATAGAAAGCTCTGTGCTCACAAAACTAATATCCTAATCAAGACACAATATAATATGCAAATGTGCAAAAGGCATCCTGTGTTAGATGGCAGTACGTACTGTGGCAAAGAGTCACGTGTGGCAACTGTCTCCAAGGCACAGAGGGTTTTAACATTGTCACTAAGTGACCATCGACAGACTTCCTACAGGGAAGATGGTATTAGACAAAAGATGCAAAGAAGGAAAAGAACAAACTAAATCTGTTGCCATAGTTAGTAATTTTAAAGAGTCAACAGCAACTGAAACTGGATGAAGAATTGACGCAGAAGCAGGAGAAAAGTTCGAGGAAAAATTGGAATGTCCACATGATGTAGATGTATAAGCATTCATACAAATTCTGGCTTTTTCAATAAGTGAAATGAGTGTAAATTCAAGAATTTTATGCCAAAAAAGTTCATAATCTGACTTCTGTTTTAAAACGTTGTTTAAGTAAATATGCTAGGGCAGTAAGTGGGAAGAGAAAAAGAAAGAGATTCTGGAAGCCAAGATCTTAGATTTATTTTCTCCACCAAAAAGGATAGATAATATTTATAAAGTGATAAAATGTGCCAAATACTTTTGCTTGCATTGTCATTTCCCCACCAAGTCTTAAAAAGTCAACACAGTTTTCATTTGTGTATATGAGAAAAATAATGACACTGAGCATGTAACATTTTTCATCGAACAGCCAATATCTTTAGCAATGTAGAACAATCTATTTCAACTTAAAAGAATGAGATTTTCTGATTTTTTTATATTAAGAGTACATGGCTAGATCAAGTTAAGGTTCTGGCATGTATGGGATTCCAAAGTGTGATTTTACCCCAAATATCTTTATTAGTTCAGTGGGCATAGAAAGTTCAACATATATCTGGTAGAAGGATACAGCAAAGTACCACATTTCTCTAAAACCAAAAGGGACTTACTACCCTCATAGTACTTCTAATGAGTATACATAGAAAAAAGTATTTTGGCTCATTTAATTTTATACAATTTCTCTCCTGTACATAACTCAAATTTCTTTTTTTGCCCTTAGGAATAGAGAGGCAGGTATGCATTAATTCATGTCATAGTATAAGAATAGGTAGTAATAAAACACTGGCATTTTCCAAATTGCCAGTATAAAGAATTGTCAGAACACGAGTACTATCTTCAGATTCTCCAAGGGGTTAACCTTTATGTTATCTGTTAAGAATGAATTATGTATTAGCTCCTCATATTTCCATATATAAAACTTTGTGCCTTGGTTCGGTTCCTCAGGATGACCTTGATGTAATCAGAGATAATAGTGTTCTTTACCAAAGACATTAATCAATAACTAAAATATGAAGCACTCTGAATATTTAATAGCTTCAGGTTGAATAATTCAGATTTTGTATCACTAAAAAATAAAGTCAGTTGAGTGACTGAGATTTCTTTATTTCCCCTATTCTTATTGTATTTGCTATTTCTTATTTGAGAAGTGTGTGGAATTGTATACGTTCATTACATAATGCATCCTTTGCTCATTTTCACTGTATAAGTAATTTTCATTTATTTTTAGTTCCATTGCTGAATATGAGAATTATTTCTGGTGAGTCCATAATTCAGGCAAAGAGTTCATGTAGAAAGAAGTAGTCTTAATTCATTGAAAGGTACTGTTAGAAATATACCTTAAATTTTTATAGGTGAGAACATCAAATGACTTTCAAAATAAAAATACATAATCATAATGCTTAATAAAACTGCATTGATTTCTTACAAAGGGAAAATAAGCTATAATAATTGCAGATAAAATTGAATTCCAGTGTATAAATCACCTAATAAAAGGCTTTCTAGAATTTAATTAAAATAGAATATCAATATGAAATACATAGAAAACTCATTAATAAATTGAAGTATGGGTATATATACATACATATATACATATATTCATTCTAAACCATATACAGCCATGGTGATCTGAAAAATAATTTAGAAGATTCAGTGTTAGTTCATTTTGACTGTTTTTAACAAAATAAAATATTGTCCATGATAGAAAATAAATGTCAGGTATAGAGTGGACTTATACATAAACACATTAATACTACTCTCTCAATAATATGATCCAAAATTTTGGGGGGTTAAAATTTAATTAAATCATGAATCTGAATATGTTATAGTAATAGGAATATACAAAAGCAATCACAGTTCACTAAAATATATTATCTGCATGTAAAAAATGACTGTTGAAGATGTTGTGAGAGTATGAATTATATATGGACAGCCAATTGTGTGTACGTCCACTAATTCCCTAAGCTCAGTAAGCTAAATATTACTACTAACATACATGCATGAAATTACATATATAATTTCTTACATATGTGTACATATATATATCAGTAGTCATTTGTCAAAAAATAAAAATTATCTCTAGTATACTTTATTCTTCTGAGTTGTACTTTTGCTACCTGAAATTTTAATTTTGTTTTAAAATTTTTTTGTTTCCTTTTCCCCTACTAGATTATATGATTCCATAGAATGGTGTTATTTCTTGTTCAGGTTAGTAGGTTTGTTAGTGTACCTGTATTAGGGTTTGGCTATGACAGAGACCAAAGAGAATAACATTGTTGTATATGCAGGTATTTGTTGCAATTAAAATAATATTGTCTATCTTAGTTTGGTGCAAGGGGAAATTATAAATGACAAAAAAACTACCAAGCCCTCTTAATAGACACTAGAAATGTTAAAGGAAAGATGAAAGTTAAAGTAAAAATAATAAATATATTTGGGGTGTGGAATATAACTTCGGAAGGTGGAAATTTAAATAGTAAGGAAAAGCATTGGATATAAAACCACTGTGTTTCCGAGGACCATGAGTTCAAAGTGCTCACTCCACGTTATGTGCTAAGGTGCACCTCCCAGCAGGTGCAGAGTGCACTTCCTGATTTCTAATGCCCTGAGCAGTTTACCACGTGGTCCTGGAAAGACTGGGGGGTGGGAAGAGAGGGAGAGATCAGAGCGTTGTGCAACACAGCACAACGCAGGAAAAGTTCCTTCTTTCTTACTTCTGTTCCACTTCTGGTGCTGAAGAGTGAAACCAGATTAGAAAAAATAGATTCCGTCATTTTTGCTTGCTTTCTTATTTTATAATATGTGGGAAAGTCCATGCTGAAAAAGTACACTAGCAGACTTACCTGAGTGGGATGCATGCTCAGGTAAGGTAATCTCTAGGATATTGCCTTTATAAAGTGGAAGAAGAGCTCAAATACAGGACTCCCAATACAGATAATCAATAAAGACAAAAATTGCCCTTTGTTATGAATAATGATTCACCTGAAGATTTCTCTCCTTGTTGCAGGTTTTTGGAAATGAGCTATGTTGTTGGAGTCATAACTGATGTGTATTGCTGTAAACAAGGGGTTTTCAAACTGGTTCCATGTGGCCTAATACTATTTTATTTATTATAAGAGAAATGCAGGACAGGTCTTGTAGCAAAAACAGATTTATTGTCTCTGCTATTCACCTGTATTATTTCTCCATGTATTACTATAGATAATATATTATCCATTCATCACAACAATGTCTTTGCCATGGTAAATTAAAGATCTCATTGTCCTTCTCTGTCCATTTTGCATTATAATATTTCTGAGCATACTTTTATGGGTCTCTCAAAGAATTATAGCAGGTCTTTAAATAAAAACAGTTAAAGCAAAATCTCAGACTCAGTTACACATCTTTTAAAAAAACATTTAAGTGGAATTTTAAAGTAAAATATCCTTTATTTTCTATGTTTAAGAAGAAAATGTGTTATTGAAATGGTATTATCTAAAGCTTATTTTGTCTTAAATAAATGAAAGATGAGGCTAGAAACAGTCTACAATAGGTATTATGACAAAAACAATGAAAGAAAACTAAGAAAAATTTTACAGTACTTTTCATGCTATAGTTTAATCTATTCAATGCTATAATTATATATTTATCACTTTTAAAGCCCTACTACTTTATGCGGGAAGTGAAAACTTTTCATTTGTACTGAAAAATTATCTTAAAGTGTACTATTCACATACCATTGAAAGAAATTACTGGGTAATGGGTATCAACAACAAATAATGCCAACGTCCCATTTTCCTACTTTATTCTCTCCCCATCAGAAATGCATAGCTTCCAGCAACCTGGTGCCTCTGTCCTGTAATCTCCTTTAGGATGTTTTTCTTATGATGACAGTGTCTTGTACATCCCTCCCAATTATTGGAAACCTTTTTCCTACATTGTTGGGTGATTTGGATATCATTTTCATTTCAAGGCCACATTAAGCATTGTGGCCATTGCTTATAGGATTCTCTATATTTGCTAATTGATTTGTAGGACCTTACATATTTTTCTTGATGTGAACATTTATTATGTTTTATGAATATTGTTTCTCAGTTTGTGGCTTGAATGTTTATAGATAGAAACAGAGACAGAGATAAAGAGATGGAGATAGAGGTGATAGAGGGAGAGGTGGAGATACAGATAGATATGTACATGTTTTTCATTAATTGACACAATACCTTTTTTGAATAAACCACCCTTTGCCTACTGTTATTTATCATGTTTCCATATGTGTGCAAATCTGTTCCTGGACTGCCTATCCTGTACCATTGATTTCTGTGCTTATCCTCAGTCTAAAACATGTCTTCCTGATTTGTTTTCCAATAAGTGTGGCAGGTGTTAGAATAATCCACTAACATTTTAATTCTTTAAAATTATTGCCTTTGCATTATTTGTCCTTTATATTTTCATTTATATTTTACAATGTTCACAAAAAGAACCCAGTTGCCATTTGTAATTGAACTGAATGTTTAGAGCAATCTGAGCAAATTTACACATAACAATATTGGATCATTAATTGCAGAGATAAGATATTGTTCTTCATTTATTTAGATCTTTTCAAATATATATCCATAAACTTTATAGTCTTTAGTGTGGTGAACTTGTACATTAATATGGTTGTATTTCATGCTTCTTGATTTCACTGTCAGTGATATCATCTTTCTTTATGACTTGTTTCTAGTATAATGGTATATATGGTATAGATATTCAATTGATTTTTGCTAATCAGTCTTATGTTCAGAACATTGATAACTCTGCTTTATGAATCTAAAGGTATATCAGTAGTTTATTTTAATTTTCATCAATCTTATATTGAATAATATTGTTATTGCTTACTTCTATTTTTTACCTTATTTTACTGTGCATGTATTCTAAACACAAGTCTTTTAGAGAAAGTGGTAACAGGTTTGCTTGTTTTCTTTCTTTGTTTAAAGATAAAACATTTTCTTTATATTAGTATTATTTTTTCTTAGATTTGTAAATATCTTTTTTTAGGTTATGGAAGTTCTTCTCTGTTATGAGTTTACTTTTTATTTAGATTGGTAAATACATTTTATCTAAGTTTCAGTGGTGTTTAATGTTATGATCGCATATGTTTTCTTCTGATGCAGTCATCATAGTTGAAATTATACTAGCAAAGTTTTGAATTTCAAAGGACCCCTTAATTCATGGACTAAATCTAATGTGTTTGTGATGAATTGTCATTCACATATGGGGACTGTCCAGAAAATATCCAGCTATGTAATATAAAAACTAGAGACATTTATTGAAGAAGATACAACATATAAGAAACATTGTTCACAGGATGATGACGCCTCAGTCCCCTTCAAAGTAGGCACCCTGGGACCTCACACAGCCCTCCCAATCACCATCATCTGCCATGTTGTATTTTCCTGAATCTCATCGACAGTCTGAAATCTCTTCCCTTTCAAAGGCAATTTTAGTCGTGGGAAAAGCCAGAAGTCTCAGGGCACTAAATCTCGGCTGTAGTGGGGCTGAGCCACCTGGATGATTTGATGTTTAGCCACAAACTCTGCATGAGACGTGATGCATGAGTGGGTGTGTTGTCATGATGAAGTTGGCATTTACCAGTTGCTCATAGCTGTGGCTTTCTGAATCATCCATACTTTCTGTAGAGGAATGTTCAGGCTTAATGCAAAATTGGATGTAGGTTGGTTGCTCTACTTGCTCAGTTATTTTAAATACAACGGCCACACAGTACCCATGCTTATTCATTGGCTTCTACTGTCTCTACTTACTAGTATAGTGAAATCATCATTGTTCACACATGTGCATTCCAATCCACTCTTCCTTCTAGCACATTACATGGATGGTATACAAACTGGTCTCATTACATTAACAATGGCTATACTTTTTCCAGACAAACATCATACATTGTTCAAAATATTATATTTAGGATTTAGGCATACCCATTTATAAGAGAGAGTGACTGAAGTTAGAAAGTAGTTCTTTTGTTTTTATATTGTCAGTTTGTGTAAGATTCATGTTCTTTTCACCATGAAAGTTTTAAAAATTTACCAAAAAAAGACATTAATCTTCATGTGGGAGTTTATTTAATTAAATATTCCTTTTTTTCAGTGGATATATGGTTATATAAAACCTCAATTTTTTATCTCTTTGAATACATTGTGTGTTTTTAAGGTTTTTCTCAACTTTTGAGATACCGAACTCAAAATCTTCCCCTCTTGTTGTATATTGCTTTAAATGTGAATATGACAAAATTGAAATAACAATAATGTAAAGCTACATTCTAAGAAATTCTTCTTAGAATTAGAATTCTTTAGCCAATTCCTTCAAAATTCTCCACAATTAGTTTCTCTTATTTCTGTGCCACTGCTTATTTTCTGTCTCACCATTTAAAAATGATTTGATGCATAGCCCTGGCTGGTGTAGCTCAGTGGATTGAGCGCAGGTCTGCAAACCAAAGAATCGTGGCTCAATTCCCAGTCAGGGCACATGCCTGGGTTGCAGGCCAGTTCCCTGCAGGCCAGTTCCCAGCAGGGGATGCACTAGAGGCAACCATACATTGATGTTTCTCTCCCCCTCTCCTTTCCCTCTAAAGATAAATAAATAAATATTTTTAAAAAATGATTTGATGCATATAAAAATGTATACATAAGCCCTGTAATGTGGCAAGCATTATTTCTGGTTTATCAAAATAGATCACTAATAATTTATAGGTATTTGGACCCATGGTTTTGACTCCTGCTTTTACCTAAATTGATTAATACCTGACAGAAAAATGAAAAAAAATTGTTTTAAGGAAAAATATGATATTTTATTTAACATAAATTTTGAGGTTAGTTCAAGTGATGGGGTAAGTACTTGCCATGTGTCAGAAAACACAAGATGAAGAATGTCTTCTGTATTATTTGAGGTTGACATTAAAGAGGAATCTTATGAAATAGTAATGGAAATATTAACAAAAACAGAGTTAAAGTGTGTATAGATTGGTTCTCAAATTTTAATATTCTCTGTAATGTTGATAATTGTATAGAAACAACATCATTATTTTTCCAACACTAAAAAAAAAGGGAGTTAAAATTTACATATAGCAACATATGAAGTATCCAGGTCCCATTATGATTGATATGAAAGGGTCCATTTCATGAGGTGCTATTATATGAGCCAAAGCATTGCCTTACACCACGGCCCACTCCATCCTCCCCAAAACAATTCCTACCAAGAATAGTAGTCATAGGCATTTGCTATTGGCCCATAATTTTCTTTTGGCCAATAATTCAATTGGAGAGGAGCACAGCATTAATCATCATTCAGAACATAAAGGAAGTGAAAGCAGAGTCAAAATTCAGAGGGCTTATTAAAAATATGAAAACAGTAGTTCATTTGTAATTGTAAGGCAACTATAAAACATCCCCAGCTCTCACCAGCTCAGGGGTTGCATCAGTGTACCTAATTGCTCTGTATCACGCCAATTATTGTTAACCGTTTAGCCTTTCAGACCACATGAGGTGCTTTTTAACAGTATCAGGTGGTTAAATGTGCTGACCGGTGTTATTTCTTTTTTTTTTTCCTCCTGAAGCTCATGACAATGGAATTATTTTTGCAGAGTCTACACAAAGTCACAAACAAAGTCACCGGGCTGGAGCTTGTCACCCAATAATAGACTGTCGTTTATGAGTTCCCACTTTATGGCTCACTGAAATGCTTTCATCTGAGCCATTACTGAGCAGTCGGAGTCGCAGGGATAAATCTGCCACTGTGTTCTGCATACACTGACAGATCATCTGAGGGTGAAGGAGTCGCAGCGAGCAGAGAGCAACTTCTGCCCCGACCTTCTCTGCCTATGTATATGCGCGCCTGAGTAGGACGAAACTCTATTCCCTTCCAGGGTTATTTATGGGAAGCCGTTACTCCACTGCGTTTTTCACTCACAGTCTGACAATTCCTCTTACAATGTAGTTTCTGCAGTGAACAAAACACTTGTCTTCTGTTGAAACTGCTGTCAGTAAAGGAGAGTTAATTCCCTTCATGCGGATTCTCTATTTGGGCATCTAGGTGCCAGGCACTTGCATTCATTATTTCATTGAGTCCTGGGCAGCCCTACAACATGGATATCCATCTCTCCTTTTTGAAAACCTGCAGGTCACAAGCCTAGTGCGTGAGTGTACCTAGTAACTATCCAACCCTTATTTTTCCTAATTCACAACTCTCTGCTTCTCGGATGGTCCACAATGTCTCTGGTGTTTGTGAACATAGCATATTATTTTCACAGCATTACTTTTTATATCTTTAAATTGTGAAATATATATACAATGGCGGTATATAACTTAGATGTACAATTAAATCATCATAACAAAATGATGAATTCAAAAGCCAGCTTAATAATACCTTTGGAACCTCTGTTTGTTCCCTGTTGACTTAATTAAACCAAGAGAATCAACCATTTATCCTGAATTATGTATTATTAAACCTCTTTATTTTAAAATTTATATATGCATAAATACAAGGTATACCCAGAAGGTATTTAGCCATATAATATAAAAAATATAGGCACTTATTGAAAAAGATACATGATACAAGAAACATAGTACACAAGACAATGATGCCTGTTACCCCTTCATAGTAGGCATCTCGGGACCTCACACAGTTCTCCCAGTTCCCATCAGCTTTCTTATCATATTTTCCTAAATCTCAACAATGGTCTGAAATCTCTTCCCTTTCAAAGACAATTTTAGTTTGGGGAAAAGCCAGAAGTAGCAAGGCAGCAAATCTGGGTTGTGGTGATTCACCTAGGTGATTTGATGTTACCAAATTTATCTGCACAAGACTTGATGTGTGAGTGGTTGCCATGGTCAAGATGAAGCGGCCAGTCACCAATTAGCTGCAGCCTTCTGATTCACACAAATAGTTTCTGAGGAGCAACATTCAAGCCTAACACAAAATTTGATACAGATATGTGGCTCTACTTTCTCAGTCATTTTAAATGCAATAGCCACACAGTACACATACCCCCTCAACAGCATCTACTTCTCTCACTGACTGGTACAGTGAAGTCCTCATTGTTCACACATACATATCCAATACACTCTCCTTGGCTGACAGGTTACACAGATGTTGTGCAAACCAATCTTATTATATCAACAATGGCTGGGCCTTTTCCAGACAGACTGATAGCTCTATGCATAGCTATTACCTGCATTTTCAATTTATAAATATAAATTTATTATATATTTTGGGAGGCCTTGCTTTTCTCAGTCAACTTAATATTTTTGAGATTCATCCAATCTGATGCTTGTAGCTGCAGTCTATCCCACTATTGATGGACATTTGGGTGTTTTCTAGTATTTTACTGTTAAGAATAGGGCTGGCAGGAAGATTCTCACCTTATATCCACAGAAGTGCATGTACAAGATAGTCTCTAGAGTATTTACCAAGCAGTGAGATTGCTGGGCCATAAAACCCAGGCATAAAACACTCAGCTATATTAAGTAAAGCCTAATTATTTTCCAAAGTGGACGATCAGTTTGCAATAAGATGAGTGGTTGCTAAGCAATTAATGAAGGTGCCCCTTATTCTGTATTTTCCCCAATAATTGGTGTTGTCTGAACTTAGAATGCTTACCAAAACAATCACTGCATTTTCTTTTCAATTTTAGACAGGAAGGGAGGGAGAGAGGAACATTGATTTGTTGTTCCACTTATTTATGCGTTGTTTGGCTGAGTTGTATGTGTACCTTAACTAGGAGTTGAACCGGCCAACTTGGCATATGGGGCGATGCTCTAGACAGGTTAGCTGCCCAGTCAGGTCATGACCAGTAGTTCTAATTCACATTTCTCTGTTCTCTCACATCCCTTCATTATCCTTATGTCATCTTTTCTGAAATCCTTGTTCACATATCTTTTCCAGTTTAGAATTTTTGTGTTTTTTTGACAAGCATACATGAACACACATGCATGCACACATGCGCATCTGCACCAATTCACTTATTTGCTCCCTTAGGTGCCATGGGAATTCTACCCCAATACTTCCTGGTGCATTTTGTTTGTGGAAAATATCTTCCATTTTGAATTATTATCTTATTCATGGTGTCTAATAGATGAACAACATTTCTCAAATTTACTCCATCCATGATTTCCTTCTTTTCTGCATTTTGTAAACCTTGTTTGAGAAATTATTCTCATAATATATATTTTTTAAGATTTTATTTATTTATCTTTAGAGGGGAAGGGAAGGAGAGAGGGAGAGAAACATCAATGTATGGTTGCCCTTTGCACATCCCCTGCTGGGAATTGGCCTGCAGGGAACTGGTCTGCAACCCAGGCATGTGCCCTGACTGGGAATCGAACTGCGATTGTGTGGTTCGCAGGCCCACGCTCAATCTACTGAGCTACACCAACCAGGGCCATATTCTCATAATATTTTTTAAAAATATGTATATTTTCCCTTTTATTCCTAAGTCAAAGATAAATCTGGAACCCGCTGTTGTTTATGTTGTGAGTTAAGTGTTCACCTGTTTTTCATGTAAGGTAACTGTGTTCACGTGTGCGTGTATTACCCCATCTTTTCCCCCAAGGATGTCTAACACTGCCTTGCATTTGATTACCACATATACATGAGGACGATTCTGTTCAGTTTCAGACTTTGACTGTATTAAATATGTAGGTAAGCTTTGGAAATGTGGGCACAACTGAACTCTTCAGTAAACTAATAAGGTCATATTCCTATTAATTTTACAGGACTTCTTTAACATTTTAAATACAGTTTTGTGTTTCCAGTAAAGGCCATTTTATTAGATTTGAAAAAAAGATACTTCATGTATTATTTCTAGTATCTGACATCTTACAATTTCTTTTGCACATTGTCAGTGTTAGGCTAAAAGATTTCCTAATTTATTATGACTTTCTAATCACGAGATGATATATAGTGGCACTGGCCACGTTTTCTGAAAGTGCTCTCACCTGTGACAGGGACTGTGCCAGGTACTATCTTTACTCTAGTAACATGTAAATCATATTGAAAAATAATCTATTGTCAAATTAATCTAGAATTTCTTGGAAAAAAACAAAATGATTCATTATACAACATGATATTGTCTTTTAATATGTATTCTTGATTTTTGTTTATCTTTTTTGTTTCTACCATTTTTTTATTCTTAGAAATATAACATTTTTAGTTTCTTCCATTTTTTTCAAAGATATGGAGTTGATTGGACTTATCTTTCCATAATCATTTAGAAAGAAAATCATTCTAAATCTGATTATTGTTTTGAAAAATTAGAGGTTACGGATTTACATTCTTTGTAGTTAAATATCTACTTAAATTTCCTTGTTCTTTACAACTTAGTCAAATTGATTTGTTCAGGGAATTTATTAACTTAATAAGTTTGCAGAACTATTAGCATAAAGATGGTCAATTTTAACATCTAAAAGTTAAATTTTACCTCCCACCAACTTGTACCTCAAATACCCCTGACAAGGTCCAAATGGCACAAAGGCCAAACTAGAAAAAGAGGATTCCCAGTGTGTACAAAACAGGGAAGATCAAACCAAGTCTCCAAAAGCTAAGGAAGCAATCAAAGAATAACTGTAACCAAAGTTTGAGTTGAGACATGAGAGAAACAAAGTCTCATTTCAGATAGACAAGAGTTCCCCGGGGCTTTCAAACAGAACAGATGAGAACTCTCAAATAGAAACTGACTGGCTCAGGAAGAAGACTTGGGATTAGTACTGAGAAATAAAACTAGCAGACAGTTAAAGGTCAACATTGTTTCTACGCAAATTTTTCTGAACAATCGTATCCAATGTCAAAAACAGTGTTAAGAACACCTGACCACACATAAGCAACTAAGAAACCATTTAGTACCCCCAAATTTATGTAACTAGACCAGAAATAGTATTTGAACCAAACCCCATGCCAGGTAACTGGGACTTTTTCATCATAAAGCCTTGCCTCTCGCTTAGTGGCACCTACCTATCAAATGACTTCTAGGGAATGCCAGACTGGTTCAAAGAACCCAGGTGGTGGGGCAGAGGGCTTTTCATCATGCACACCAGGGACTCACCCTCTCTCAGGCTCATCAGCTCACCGATAACTCATTCCTTTTTACCAGCCAAGAGTTTCAGGCAGCTGAGGCCCTGAGTGGGAGGACAGAGAGCACTTTGGCACCTGTTGGGAAATTCCCACAATCCCTGTGAGTAGGTCAGCCCTGCCATAAGCAGGTGGGACTCCAGCCTGGGCCCTCTGGGTCTTACCAGGGTCCACATTGTTTCCAGTGGAGTTGCCAGAAGCTGTAACCGAACACAGCAGGTCCATCTGCTTGCTGCAACAAAAGCCAAACTCATGGGGCAGGTGTTGGTGAGAAAGAAAAGTGTTTCACCAGCAGGCGCTCGTGACTTGAGAAGGTTGAGGATCCTCATCTCAAAGCCCATTTCAACATAGAAGTGCAGGCAGAGGTTTTTATGGAGGGAGAGGGAAAGCAAAACAGAGAGATCCAAGGACGGGGGTTGAAGAATTTTCTGCGTGCAGACTCGCACAGTATATTCTAATAAGGACCTCATAACTGGTCAGGCAATCGTATGGTGTGCGTCATCCTTATTTCACTTTATCCTGGTGTTATGTCACTCTAGTTTTACGTCTGAAGGTCAGCAAATCTCCCCAAGTTGGGATGGCCAAAGGTCAGAGTCTGTATCTTTTGAAGTTAGTTTCCAGAATTGACATGTAAGCATGCTGTTTATTGATAAGCTGCATGTTAATCAGAGTCAACATTTACAAAAATGCCAAAAGAATGGCAGGGAAGATTACAATTCCCCACCGTTACAACCACTATCCTTTCTGACCTAGCGATATCGAGGGAGATAGAGATTGAAGATACAGAGGCCGGTTTTCTTATTTCTGCTATCTCAAAACCAAACCACGAGGTGAGGTTTGCAATTTTAGGAAAAGCCACAAATGAATGAAGAATCCTGACACTGCATGATCCGGAGTCTGAATAACAGGATGTCCTGGGGCGTGGATTCAGTGCAGAGAGCTGGTGTGTTTGGTGATGGGAGATAGCCACACGGACTTGAAGCAGAACTATTGCATCCACTTGACCTGCGCATTTAGTGGATTTAGCATTTTCTTTATTTTATCTTTGGGGGTAAAATACCAGGAACACCAATGAACGGCAGAGGTTAAAGCAATTAGTATAAAATTACTATGGAGTCCCAGAGTTACTATGGATGGAAAGTTTGATCCAACATGAGTCACAGATTTTAGCGATAGTACAGCCCTGCTTAAGCCAGGTTGTACTAATTATGCTGAACAGATGTCCAATCAAGGGCAGATAAGCACAGATCTATGCCAGGAAGCTGGGAGATTCAGGTGTTATTGATAAAAATCTGAGGAATCCGGCCTTCTAGCCACAATATAAGGTTCCATAAACCACAGAGCCTCAATCCCACTGACACTTGGAGCATTATGTAAAAACAAAATTAAAGGCTAAGCATTAATACGGAGCATATTTATCTAATGAGAATGATAATATTTTATTGAGCTAACACTGTCAATGTGAAAGACAGAGTAATGGTCCCCCAAAGATGTGTATGTCCCAATTCACAGAGCAGCTGAAAATGTAACACTACTCGGCAAAGAGGGATTAAAGTTGCAGACAAATTAATGTAACTAATCATGTGACCTTAAAATAAGAGCTGTTGAATGATGCAGGTGAGCATAATGTAATCACAAGGATCCTTAAAAGTGGAAGGTGAGGCAGACAGTGAAGCAATATGAACTGAAAAGAACTCAACCCACCATAAAGCATCTCTCCCTTAGAACCCCCAGAAAAGATCCCAGCCCTACCAACATCTTGGTTTTAGCCTGAGAAAATGCCCAGCATACAGGACACAAAAAAGTAAATTTGTGTAGTTTTAATCCAAGAGGTGTGTGGTATTTGTTACAAGAGGGGTACCCCAAAAGGGAAATGTATTTCTTGTTGCATGTTTAAACTTCAGTGACCTTCAAAGTACTCTCCATTTGATGTAATACACCTATCAAGACTTTCCCACTATTCAAAAAAGTTTTTGTACTCATCAATTTTGATGCCTTGTAATGCTTCTGTCATTTTGTTTTGTTTGTTTTACCACTGCTACATAGGCAGAATGTTTCCATTTTGAGGGGTTTTTTCAACCAGGAAAACAAAACCAAAAAAAGTCACTCAGTTTAAGATCTGGTGAATGGAGAGTGTGGGCATGGGAGTCACGCTGTTTTGGGTTGAAAACTGCTGAACACTCAGTGCAGTGTGGACAGGTGTGCTTGTAAATCATCCATCATGAAATGGACAAACCCTTTTAAAGAGTCTTCAAAACAATTTCACTGAGGCTGAACACACCCTCTCACAACAATGCCAGCTGGTACACTGATACAGATGGACTCCTAGAACACTCACCTAGCAAGGGAAGCATGTACTACAAAGGGTTGGCCCTCCAGAAGACAACTCTAGTTTTTGGGGGTGCCCCCTCATGGAAAACTAATATGATGAAGTTAATGCAAAATTTTGTTGTATGGCTTTCTTTTCTTGGTTCTATTTATCTGTATTCAATGATGGAGAACTTGTGGTACTCAAGCAACTCAATTATAAAGCAGGAAAAAGAAATAATGTATATTCCAGCAACTCTGCCAGGCAGTTCTCAAAATGGAGGGGACACATTCATTTAATGTTTTTTGCTAAATCTTTTCCAAGTGTCTAATGTGACTTATGGTTTTTAATAAACTTGTTCAAGAATGTTTATGGCAAGTTTACACATAATCACAATTCAATAATAAAAAAATGACTCCCTTGCCCCCGAAGACATGAGCAGCCACTAATCCACTTCCCATCTCTACGGACGCCCCTATCCTGGAATTTCACGTGAATGTGATCACACAATGGATGGACCTTTGTGACAGTTTTCACTAGTGTAATGTTTTTCAAGGTTCGACCCAGTTATAGAATATATCACTACTTCACTTCTTTTTACCGACAAATAATATCCCCTTGTATGGATATTCCACTGTATTAGTTTGCAAGGGCTGCCAAGGCCTGGTGGCTTAAACAATAGACATGATCTGAGGAGGTTTTGAGTGAGAAATCCTGTAGGAACAAAGAGCGTTCTGGAGGGTTTTATTTTGTGTCCTCTATCTAATAAACCCCATATTCTCGAAAAATGAAAAATAAAATAAGCAACAGAAATGTATTTTCTCACAGTGGGGGAGGTTAAATGTCCAAGGCGAACGCGTCAGCAGATTTCTTCTGAAGCTTCTCTCCCTTGCATAGAAAACCTTAATGAAGGATGTTCTATCTTACAAGTTTAAAAATATTTTTAATATGTCTTCTTCAAAGTCTACACTCTGAATAAGTTCTACTTGTATTATTATTTTTACCAACAAAATTTTCTCTTTCTTTTTTAAGCTGAAGATCAATTTTTATTGCTCTTTCTTATATCCAACTCATTTTTTAAATTCATCTCTAGTCTTGAGCAAACTGTATTCTCTTCCCACCCATATTGGCACCTGTGTACACTCTTAATCTTTGTTAATGTCTTTATTATTTATCTGTCCTTTTAATTTGTATTCTTTACCGATACCTTTCTTTTTCTATGTCCATCTGGTGTCCAAACCTCTTACATCTGGCTTTATTCTTCCAACATCTTTGCCACCATTTTAAATTATTCTCATCATTTCTATTGCAACAACCTTATAGTCGATATCTCTGTTATCATTCTATTTCCCACCCAGACACTTTTGTGCTCCCAAAGGGTTTCCCTTTCAGAGTCCTATTTTTGATATTAATTTGTTGGAAGTCATCATTGAACTTCTGCGCCCTCCTGACTCCAAGCCACCGTCACTCCTCTACAAATTAGAGGATTGTGATCTACTCATGCTGCATGCATCTTACTGTGATGTCTAATAGGGCATAGAAATCTCCCTGTGCCAAACATGTGTAAAAAAAATACAAGCCAAAATAGCTGAAGCCAGCAGTTTTCACAGTAATGGATCAGAGAGATAATACCGTCTTTGCAGGTAGTCCACTATGAAGGTAAAAGAGCACTGGTTCTCTTTTTATCTCCTGCAGCTGAAATTGCTTTCATTACCATCAGTCTTCATGGTGATTACATGCAAACCTTAGTGACAAATTCAAATTTTCTCTATGCATTAAAGCAGCAAGTTTCATGCTTTTTCATCTCATGGCACACATAAACTAGTTACTAAACTTCTGCAGCACACACCAGAAAAAAATACATTGTATTTTTTGCCAGACTGGAATGCAAAAAAATAGATATAATTGTGAATAATTCACAATGGACAGCTATTGTGTTGGCAGTTGCCATTTTTAAAATTAGACAATCTAAGGAGAAAAGAAGTCAGTGCCCCTGACTAAATTAATCTTGTACTGCAGTTTTTAAAAATTCTTGGGCCGCACTGGTTGAAATCGCTGCATAAAAGGGCTGATACTATAACAGGAATTAATATACCCATATTAGGTTACTTATATTAATCTTAGCAAATATTTAACCCACCTTGTTACTGTAACCTGATTTTTCTCTCAAAGCTAGAATTTCCATGTGAAAAGTGTCTTTCCTAAGTATACTTTACCAGAATCGGCAGGTTCAGGTCCTGTATGAGTCTGACCCCGGAATCCCGCCCCCTCAAGGATGCTGGCCATAAAGACCCATAACAGGACCAGCAAAGACACCGCCTGTGTGTCCACAGCCCCTCCCCCGATCTCTACCTGTTCCTCTCTCTCTTGCTTTCTCCAGAAATAAACAGAGCAACTTTATCTATAACAGTCCCCAAAATTGAAAGCAATCTGAATGTCCTACAATAGGTGAATGAATGAATAATATGCCAAGATTACTGAAATATTAGTCGGCTTTATTTAGGTATGATGGACTTACAATAAACTGCATGTATTTAGTGTGTAAAACTTGATAAATTTTTGACATATGGCTATGTATGCAAACAGTGAAGACAGTGGAAAAATGTATTACTTCCCAACATTTTCTCATACTTTCTCGTAATCTGTCCCTCCTTCCTCTCCACAATCCCTGACCCAACTCCCCTGACAATCTATTTTGTGTTACTGTAAATCAGTTTGTAATTTCTAGTGTTTCATATAAATTAATCATTTGGTGCATAGGTATTCTTTTTTCACTTGCTTATACTCACTTGTTCATATTACATGAATCAACAGGTCATGACTTCTTACCCCTGATTTCTTGGTTCTGCTTTCCCTCTCCTCCCTCCTCATAAAAACATCTGCCTGAGGTAAGATGTTAAGTTTTAATCATAATTTAGTATCTCTTAGCTAGTATGTATTTGTAACAAATCAAAATGTTTCATCAACCATGTGTTACAGTTATCATTGCACTTGCAAAATATGCTGGTGCCAGCCATAAACAACAAGTGTTCAGGGAAGGGAAACTGCTAATGCAAATAGAAAGATAACACTGAAGAAAGGAGTGAGTTTAGAAAGAAACTGTCCGATTCCCCTTTCAGTACCCTCTCTTTACTCCCAAGAGAAAAGGCATGTCCATACCCACCTTGGAATTTTCCCCTCCCAAATTCCCACCAACTCCCTATAAGAATTATTGGCTTGACCAGAGATATTAAGATGGGTTTTGGAGAAAAGAGTCCACCCACCTTCTGGAGATACCGGCACTGTAATGAATTTCTTTCCTTCTTACCTGCACCTGACTCATAAGTTTGGCTTCCAAGGTGGCAGGCTGCCAAATCTTGGTTCAATTACGATATAATTATTTTAAGAGGCTGCTGCTAAATAACCTAGAAGATTAAAATTAGTATTTAAAAAATGCATGCTCTGTCCAATGACCTTTCTAACTTTCTATTGTTTAATGGATAATGTTTAGCATTTTTACTAAAAGCATTTAGTTCATTTTATTGGTAATTAGAGACAGTGGTATGGTCTATTAATCATAAAACAAAATTATCAAAATTCTTAAACTGATGTTAACTACCTTTAAAAGGCTTTTCCCTGTAGTAAATATTGGGTAGTCCAAAAAGTTTGTTTAGTGTTTCTTCCATAAAATGAAAGGCGCATATTTTGTTTTCATCAAAAACCTTATTGATTTGGATATTTTGAGTGAGTCAGCTATCTCCTGTATGGTAGAATGTTGATTGCTCTCAATTCATGTCTCAGTTTGATCCCTATCAACCTCCACTGGTCTACCAGCCCATGGAGCTTAGTCCGGCAAGAAATCTCCAGCATGAAAATTCACAAACCACTTTTGAAACATTTGATCAGTCCTAGCGCCTTCCCCAGACACTGCACAAATATTTTTGTGTGTGAGTGTTTCAGTTGCATTTTTACCTTTCTTGAAATAATAAAGCATAATATGCCAAAAAGGTTGGCATGTTATCTTCTTCCATCTTCACTATTAAAAGGGCTACACAAAATTTCTTAAATGCCCACTGATGTGGTATTTTAAATGCCCACTGTCACAATATTATGTCACAATAGTATTTTAAATGAAATTAACAACAAAGCACTACTGCAGCCACGTGATGGAAAAGACAAACAAACCTTTTGGCCAACCTGATACAATTTAAATAGTGACAACAAAGCAGTTAACCATGCATTTCTGTTCTTAATCATGTTCGATACCTGATTATTTTTGACAAATGATTTTTTTCTCTAAAGTTTACTTTTTTATCATTTCCTGTTATTACCATTTCATGTTTGATTAGCCTAGTTTTTTAGAAATTATGCCCTGCTGCTTTACACGGACATGGGTCAATCTGACAATCACCCAAGCGTTATGCTGATCCCTTTTCATTTTCCCTCCCCTTTTTGCGAGGACTCAAAAAATAACAGTGTCACAAATCTGCCAGCTTCTTATTATAAAAACCTTTGCTTTTATCAACTATAGTGTTCCAAGAAGTGCTATACTATCTCTCATATTACTTTATAAGCGCCAACATTAATATGATATAATGTTAAAAAGAACATGCTGATGATAAGAAAAAACTGAGGTTTATTGCAGATATGTAAGCTTTCTAAGTCACTCTGCTTATGTTCCTTTAAACAAGGGAAAGAGAAATATGTTTTTTACTTGGGGAATTTTGAGACCTCCACGCTTGCATAAGATGATTGTGACAAAAACAGAAATGCCATTTACCTCTATGCCTATGTTAGATGGTGTTGTTATGTATCGTGGAAATCAACTAGTTTGGGGTGGAAATAGACACTTAGAAGGTGTTTGTACATTGATGAAGCTTCATGTGATTGAGTGTCCATAGAAAAAAGCTAATAAAACAGTGAAATCAAAAGGATTTGAAATTCTAAGATTTTTTCATCTGTTAGCTCTGGTTGCAGTTTTATTTATTTATTTTTAGACAGGGGGGAAGGGAAAGAGAAAGAGAGGAAGAAAAAGACCAATGTGTGGTTGCCTCTTGTGCACCCCCAAGGACCTGGCCTGCGACCCAGGCATGTTTCCTGATGGAAATCAACCAGTGATGCCCTGGTCCCCAAGTCAGAACTCAATACACTGACCCACACCAGCCAGGGTCTGGCTGCAGTTTTTAGAAACAACTTCTCACTATTGCTGTCCTAACTTTAGACAATTATTATCTGTTGATTGATAAGTAAAATAAAATAACAAAATATTTATTTAATCCTATTTGAGCCAATTCCTCTCAAATGTTATGTCTTTCAGTTGCAGACAAAAATGTGATTTATGAACTTTAATGGTTCACCTGTCTCCAAGCCCAATAAGCAATGACAGAATGGGTCTTGAGGACTTGCTTTCTTAACTATTGATTTGACCCAAAAGATCATTTGGATTTTTTATAAGATGATTTTAGTAGTGCTTGGTTGTCTTTAAATTTATTCAAAACAATTTTGTTAGACTATATGGTGACAGCCATCATTAAAGAAAAGCATGCATTAAAGAAAAACTTACCAAATTGATGAATTTTTGTGTAGCCATTTTAATATTGAGATGGAAGAAGATAAGCAACACTTTTGGCATATTATACTTTATTATTTCAAAAAAAGGTAAAATTGCAACTGAAATGCAAAAAAAAAAAGATTCCTGCAGTGTATGGAGAAGGTGCTGTGACTGATCTTACATGTCAAAAGTGGTTTATGAATTCTTGTGCTGGAGATTTCTCATTGGACAATGCTCCAAGGTTGGTTGAGTAAACCAGTTGAAGTTAGTAGAGATCAGACTGAGACAGTAATTGAGAGCAATCAACATTCTATCATGCAGGAGATAGCTGACTTACTCAAAACATCCAAATCAATAAAATTATTGATTAAAATGAAAAATGTATCTTTTGTTTTATGGGAAAATCTAATTGAACTGTTTGGCCAACACAATATAAATCAGTGATTTTTTTCTCTATATAACATAACGCATTAGTTTGATATGACTGCCATAACTGTACCTATTGCAAACTCTGTTGCTTAAGCACAATAAATATTTTCTATTTCAGTCCTGGGGGCTGGAAATCCATGATCAATGTGCCAGCAGAATTGGTTCCTTCTGCAGACTGTGAGAGAACCTAGTACATGCCCTTCTCCTAGCTTCTAGTAGTTGGGAAACTGTCATGTTTCTTGGCTTCTGCTGGATGACTCAGGTCTCTGCCTTCATCCCCATGTGGCATTTTCCCTGTGTCCCTGACTCTGCGTCCAAATTTCCCCCTTTTAAAGATTCTAGAAATGTTGGACTAGGGTGGCTGTTAAATGAAAATGGCACAAGTTGAACAGGCAAAGGCTTTATTCAATACTATTGCAAGAAGAGTCAGGACTATTCTATTAGAGAGATTGGACTGAACTCTGCTGAAACAAATGGCAAAATAATTTTTAGGCTTAAGTGCAAGTTACTGGGAAAAGTACTGGAGGATGTTAGGGGGAAGGTGGCCATGTGATTAGTGCATGTGTATTTGCTAATTGGTGCTTAGTCCAGCCAAGCTCCTACCCTCCCAGAGAGGCTGGGAGATAGGGACTCCTCTCTTTTTTGATGCTTACATTTAATGTCCTTGAGATAGACACTCCTGGGCTATAAAATCCAGGAAGAGACTGGTAGAAGATTTATAATTTATAGTTGCAATTTTTCTAAAGTAAATGTTCTATAAAAATGGAGGTTAGGGGCCTAGTGTTTTTAGTAAGAAATCTGTCTGAAGTTTAATCAGCCTTGGTTGGTGTGGCTCAGTGGACTGAGTGCTGGCCTGTGAACCAAAGGGCTGCCCATTCTGCCCTGAGTCAGGGCACATGCCTGGGTCCTGGGCCAGGTCCCCAGTATGGGGCATGTGAGAGGCAATCACACACTGATGTTTCTCTCTGTTCCTTTCTCCCTCCCTTCCCTTGTGTCTAAAAATAAATAAATACGATCTTAAAAAAATAAAATTTAATCAAACTGAGAGAACTCTTAGGCTCTCTTAGAGCCCACCCTAAGGACCTCATTTTAATTCATTCCCTACATAAACACCCTATTTTCAAAACCACTCACATTTTGAGGTACTAGGATACTAAAGTTAGAACTTCAATATATTTTTGAGAGGTGTGAACCCAATTAAATCAAAACAAATGATATATAATTGCTCATCAATGAAAAAGACTAAATATTCTAAAATAGTTTTGATTCATGAAATAACATGGTTATATTTTAGTAGCTTAAAACTAATTTTTATAATGAAACTATATAAATTTAATTGCCAAATTGGAAGGTAATTTTGTTTTCCTCTGATGTAATAAATGGAAGTTTTACATAAAGAATAATAACTTTACAATAATGGCAAACAAGTAAAATATTCCCCCATTATAATTAATATGACAAAAGTAAACTGTATAAAAGACATTTTATGAAAAAACTATAAAATGTTGGGTTTATTATTATAGTAATATAAAAATATTTTCTACAATGAACTTAAGCAAATAATTTTTCAAGGTGAACAAATACAAGCAAAGCAAGTAAAGGTAGTATTTTTACATACTTGTATAATTATGATTGTAAAGATCATCTAAATTATTTCCTAAACATCAGATTTCCAGGCACTTCCCTTAAAAATTCTAATGTAGAAGATACATGTATAACACCTGTAACTTTGGATAATCATATACCATGTGCTTATCATCAGGGAAGTTTGGGAAACACAAATTTCAAAACCATTTACAAAAATAAAAATTAAGCTTTTATATATTTAAATTTTTAATTGTTGTTCAAGTATAGTTGTCTCCATTTTCCCACCACCACTTCTCCCTGTTCCACTCACCCCACCTCCCACCCTCAGTCCTACCCTCCTTTGGCTTTGTGTATGTGTCCTTTATACATGTTCCTTGACAAGAAATTGAACCAACATTGAGAGGAGTATAATTCTGAAAAAAAAAATACCTTGAATGTGTTCAAGTCAAATATTATTAAAGTTAGCAAGGAAATTTGAAAAAAAAAGCTATCTCATACAATGGAAAATCATGAGATCTCCTAATGAAGGATGGCCTCTGGGACTGAGTTAGTAATTTGACATCTGACTGTTCCTTTCCATCTCATGTGTGTAGAGAGCTCTTAAAGCATACTGAACACCAAAACTCAAATACTGCCCTCTCCTGCCATCAGCAGTCTTTGGCAGCTCTTTGTAGACAACTTAGGAACTGGCTGCTTTTCCAGATGTAGATGCAAAAGGTGTGAGTAATAGCTGTAATGTTTGTGCGTGTAATTTTACTTTAATTGATATTATAATTACTGTAGGACTAATGTATTTGCATTTATTTAGGAACCTGTACATAGAGTAGAAACCTATCCTCCAAAATTGAGATCATTTCAGGGGTCAAACCCAAGGGGCAGTGCAGCTCTCTCCACTTATCAATAGACATGACATTCTGGTCTCTAATTAGGAACGATGTGAGTGTTGAGAAGGAGAGAGAAATTTCTCCGCTACCTTTCTAGGATCTTCTGGCTGGTCTAAGAATTAAATTGACATATGACAGATTAACAAGAGAAAAACCTGTAATTTCATACTTACAGCACCTGCGTGAGAATATAAGGCCCATGACAGGCAATCCAGGCATGTATGTCATTCTGAGTTAAGGAGGAGGGGCTAGAGGTCTAGGACATTAAAGTAAACAATTTACAGAAAGGCAGTGAAGCAGGTGTTTAGTAAACAAATGCTTGTTGTGCTGCGCAGAGACAAAGAGAGACAGAGAAGGATGTAAACTAATCAAGCTTGCTAAATTCCCCCAGCCTACTACCCCAGCTCACGTTCTTTGCGGTTATCTCCGGTAATAGTTCTCTTCCTGGACCAAGCCCTCTATCTAAACTCTTTTAGGAAGTTAAGGGGAAGTAAAAGAGCTTCCAGAGTCTTTTGGGCCTCAGTTGTCTTCAGCTCAAAATAATGTCCATGCTAAAGTGGCACAAGTTGGAAAAACTTGTTCTGAATGCCTCCATGAGATGCGTTCTTGAAATTGGTGGTTTCAATATTTCTTGGAGGCTAGTTTCACTGTGGTGGTGGAAAGTTGTTGATAGACATGTGGAGATGGGCTGAAAACTGGAAATAAAGAAAGCAAAGTTGCACTACTCCCTGAGCTTCAGGCAGTTAATCATATTCTCTTTCCCTGGATGTTCAAAGTCGAAAGTAGCATTGCAAACACAAATCAAGTTATATGCATGGCACTTCAAGAAATAATAAAGGTATTTTACCATTAGACTGAACATTTTGTGGTAAAATTCATGAAATATTAAAATATTTAAATGAATACTGAAGAAAAATTATCTTGGCATCAGTGAAAAGGTTCATAAAATCATGTAACAGACACACAAGAAACAAATACACTATTTTTCATGATCTTCTTAAATTTAAAATTTTGCTTAACAAACTGAACTCTTAAACATTTATTCTATTAATATTTATAATGCCCTTGTCACTTCCTTTCATGTTTATATAAAACTTATTTGTCAAAAATTTCATCAACTATAAAACTTATATACCAATTCTCCTTAATAATGGTTGCAAATATGTATTGCATATAAAAGCCATCAATCTAAATCATTTTCTGGTCATTTAGTCCTTTGTGTTTCATACAGATACTTACAATGATGAAACTGACACACAGACAATTTGAATAGTTTTCTTAAGGTCACAAGCATAACAGGCTCATGTACGTACATCACACAGATTTTGGAAAGCAAAGCCCACAGATTTTCAGGCAAGTGGAGCACCCTAGATGACCTTAATCTTGGTGGTTCTTAATACGAAGCCATCTCATTATGGGCTGTGATGAGATAGGACAGCTGAGAGGTTATGTGTAATTATGAGTGTACTGCCTGCAGCTCCATAACTTTTCCTCCAAAAGGAACAGTATATATAATAGTATAAATAGTAATATAATAGAAGAACATAAAGGACAGAGTGTTAGAGATTTAACCAAACATCACCTGAAAATTATGTTGAAATGTAAATTGCTTGCCACACTACACAGCATATATTCTTAGTGCCCCTGAAAAGTATATTCCCTACTCTGTATGGAATCCATCAATGAGGCTGACTGTTACTCCTCTGGCTTTTTTTTTTCTTTCTAGATTTAACCAAAGCAGAGCAACGGACAGACATTTTGAGGGAATGACAACGGTGGTGTGGATATTTATCTCCTTGCTACCTATGGGGTTACAGTTACAGGCCAATTACTGCCTCCATCCAAAACATAGCTGCTGTCAAGGACTCATCCTGATGCAGTTTATCGGTGTGTTCCAGCCTGGCTCCCCTAAGTGTTCCTTGAGAGCTAGAAGTGTTACCAGAGGCCTGCCTTTGCTAGCTTTTGCTAGGCCCAAGCCCCTGTGTTATCCTTTGTACTTTCTACACCATGACTGATTGTATCTCCTCAGTTCTCCCTCCAGTAAACCCTCCCCGAACAGAGAGATTGGTGTGTGCAGGGACCCTGACTGATAGCCATACGATGACTGAAAGTAACTGAATTATGAAATCAGTTTCATTTACTTTAACCATATTTTTAAAGCATTCCCTACTCTGGTCCAATATTATCTAAAACTGTACATTTCAATTTATTCCCATGTGTGACTGATCAGAGTATTTTTCAGTCATTCTTCTTCCCTATCACACATACACATATATAGCACATGTATACACACATGTGTATATATAAAACACTATATTGCATCATTAAATTATATCACCTTTGCAACTTCTCAATTTTTCTTAATAGAGTTCATGTATTCTAAATTACAGGAAGAATCATGCAGTCAGCTTTCAAATGTCTAACAGGTGTATAGAGCAATCCCAATCCCTAATTATCTGAACTCTCCCCACTCTGGCCCTGGATTTTAGTGGAAGATGGTAGTCTCACTTGTCTAAAATTAATGTCTATTCATTTTATGGTTCTTAGCTTTTTCTTTGCACTTCTTTACAAATCTTACATAAATTTCCTCAAGTATTCATTAAACGCTACTGTGCTAGACAATGATGATATCAAACTTTACAACATAGAGGTGGTAGATATGGTCTTTCCATAATACAGTGTACATTCTAGTAGGGTAAACCAACTTTAATACATAATGCAATCTTTTGATCAACCAAATTTAGGAAAATGACTAGAAATACTAAGAATATTTTTCTGCAAGCTTACTTTTCACATTTCTTTATTCCATACTCATTGTATGCATGATTTCATTTAGTCATCATATAAATATGTTCATCTATTTTTTCGTCATAAGCAAATGTACATTTACCTCAAAGAAAGAATAAATTACGCTTTGTAGCTTCTTCCTTCTCACTATGACTCCCTTCAAATTACCCCTCAGCCTTGCTGATTCTTTTGATTGACCTTCAATCCCTGTTTTGCTGGAATTTTGCCTCTTTCTTGTCTCCAACACTCTCTGGAAAGCAACCAATGTCCAATAGGGTTTCTCAGTCTGGGAATACTGAAGTTTTTAAGACTTAGACTATATGTAAAACCCAGCATATTAGCTATCGTTCTATCCTTTTGTTTCTGACTCAAGAAATCTCAATAGAATCAAAACACATGAGAGAAAAGTGGAATAAAGATAGCTCAAATCAGCTCAGAATTACATTAAAAATTAAATTACCCATAAAGCTGTAGTAGAAAAGCAATGGCTTAAAGGAAAAAAATGTGTTACCCTTAGCCAAATATTCAAAATACTTTATGCAATGATATAAATGTTCTTTTTCAATTCTTCTTTAGCTATCATGATAGTTTAAAATGTTTGATCAATAACTTCTAGAAATAATTGTTTATAGTATGTGTGTGTGCATACTAAATAACTTTTAAATTTTACTAGTGAATAGGTGCATAGACTTTAATTTTATATCCCATGATGACATAACTACCATTGCATTTTGCCAAAAATTTACTAAGAATGGTTCAGTCAGATTTTTTAGCTGAGAATGAAGATAAAATATATGTAAATCACTTCTATCACAACATAAGCAATGATAAGTTGTCAAAATAATTTTATTTCACATAATGATTATTTTTTCATAACAATTGTTAATAATATTTTGAAATGCCCCAAAGTAATATTTTGCTTTTAGAAACATTTTGTGGCTTTTATTTCCCTGATAGCATTTTGCCTTCATTTAGGCCTTGGATCTTAGTGCTCCTGGGAAGGTGATGCTAGTGTACTTCAAATGGAGGGGAATTCACCATCTTAGAGTGGGGAAATTGAGAATTGAGAGGAAGGTAAATCCTACTTATTTCCCTTGAGGTGACTAATGCGCATCCACTGAGGATGAGTCTCGGGGGGAGGAAGTAGTCACGTATAGATACATCATATATATGAAGGTGGAATCTCAAAGGAGAATGGACACTTTCCTTTGGACCACATGGAAGAAACAACGAACCAATATGTGTATTTTAGGTTAAAAAAAACCTAGAAAGTGATGGCGTAGTATGTACAGAAGCAAATCATTGATGTGGCCGTATGTCACGTTTAGAAAGTGATATAGTATGTTCATAAAAAGAAGCAATCAGAGATAACTCCCTCCTCCCACCCCCCAAAAAAACCCCACAAAAAACATACCTTCTTTTGTCATTGTGATTTTAAAAGAATCTAGGATCTCCACATAAACCCAGCGCACGATGTGTCAGGTATCTGAATTTGAGGTCAGCAACCTGGTAGCACAAACGTAGGAAAGGGTAAGATTAACTATTTATATAAATTGCAAGTGGAAATCCTAAACCAAAGGCCAGCATGAAGAATCAAATGACCTATAGTGCTAATGGAATCTGAGGTCAGGAAAAGTCTTTAAGAAGGAAACCACTAGAATCTGACCTAATAAGGCAGCTTGCCAGGAGGAGCATCAGCTCTGAAAACTTTAGAAGTTCATTTATTAGGTACAGGGGCTGACTTCTAAAGGTAAGTTCACAAAGTATTACTAATGCACAGCAAGCACGAAAGGCTAATACATCTAAGAGGAACCCAGGACCAGTGCTATGAGAATAGCAATTACCCTTCTATCTTTGGAACAAAAAAGGACATGAAGACCATATGGAAAAGATGAACAGTGTTTTTATACACATAGATTTAGATTTTAAGTTGATTAAAATGATAATATTCAAAACTGTTTTGTATTATTCTGGTTGGATGACAGCAGGTTAACTTTGTCTATTTCAATTGGTGTTTTTCACCAATGGGGATAAACTCCAAGGAAAATTAACTTAGTGTTAGACAAACAAATGAGCTATAGTCATGTGTATTTTCACAATCTACTCTATCAATCTCTTCCTTTGGTCTTTAAGTGTGCTTATGCTATATATATATATATATATGTATATATATATATATATATATATATATATACACACACATCTGGTTAAATTTTACCCACTTTCTATAAACTATCAGCACTAGTAAGATGGACTATACAGCAGGATATGAAAAAACTTATGTAATGTTACATAGTTAGGCATATTTATATCATGACATATGGACAAATTTGATAGATCATTTGCTAAGAAAATATTAATAAACAGTTTCCAAGAATTAAAGATAGAGCATCACTACTAATGTTATAGAATTGGAAGGGTTTTGTGAATAACATTTTGATGATAATTTTGATAAGGCATGTATTTAAAAAAAATAATGCAAACTACAAAACTGAGTAAAGAAAGAAAACTTAAATACACCAATTTGAAGTAAAAAATACTCTTTTTTGGACAAAAGACTGGGATCTGAGGGTTTTATTTTGCTGTGTTTGTTACTGGGTTCTACCAAAAACATGTTGATGTGATACCAATCCTTCACAAATTCTTTCAGAAAATAAGAGAAGATGTTTTCCAGTTTATTCATTAAAGGCAGTAATAATCTGATACCAAAGCTAAAAAAATATATTATGATAATTGTTGATTAGTACCTCTTATGAGTATGTACACAAGTATTCTCAAAATAGTAAGAAAAAAGCACTCAGCAATATATAAAGTTAAATTGCATGGTGAAATAAAGTTTATCCCCAAAATAAAAATTTGGGGGATTGAGCACAGGCCTGTGAAGCAAAAGGTCACTGTTTTGATTCCCAGTCAGGGCACATGCCTGGGTTGCAGGCCAGGTCCCCAGTAGGGGACACATGAGAGGCAACCACACATTGATGTTTCTCTCCCAGTCTTTCCCCTTCCCTTCCCCTCACTAAAATAAATAAATAAATAAAAATATTTTTAAAAAAACTAACAGATTTGTGAGATCAATTGTAATGAATCATTTATATTTCTAATGGCCTTATTTTTCATATTTGAGTTAAATATCTTTTTAAATTTAAATATATAATTCAAAGACATAATAATAGTAAACTCAATTATTTTCCATTATAATTCGATATTGTAGGAGAAAATAATTATAGGTAAAAATAAAAAACTACTTAATTGTGTTGTTGTTGTTATTTTAGTTTTCTTTTGTAGTTAAATTCTGCTCCTTTGAATTATATCAGATATGGATAACTCTTGGGAATTCTATTGGCCCACTCATACTTTTAAAAAGGTTTAACATTACTAGGTTTATCTTCTAGGACTCTGTGGAATTTGATCTATGAAAGAGGTAACCCTGCTTTTGTCTGCTCTATTAATTACTATGTAATTAATTACTATTGTAATATACACTAGTGTATATTACAATGCTACCACTTTCAAAGTGGAATATTTTAGACATATTGACCCTGAAATGCAGAGATATGAGCTCTAAGCTTCCATCTTTCTTCTGGGAAAGGCGTCTTTCATCAATAAAATTTAACTACTTTGTTTAAAGGCTATAAATGTACACTTCTACTGTGGTCTGCTGATAGATAAAAATGATTTTGTCTGTTTAAAAAACTCCTTCTGTAGGATTTTAAATTTTGTTTCAAGACATTTTTCTTTTCAGCTGAGGTTTTGGGTCAAGGTTTTAGAAGACATTGTTCTAGGCACATTGTTATTATTTACTAACTTTATAATAAGAAAACTGTCAACTGCCTTTCCAAATCTCAGGTGTGTTTCCAATAAGTAAGATAGTCATTTATTCTTTCATCCAGGATAGTAAGAATGATATGCAGTTTGAAAGAGTTAATTCTCTGGATACCTAGTGCTCCGGATTTTTCTCATATCTCATGAAGACTTTATTCTTATCCTTCCTTTATAAGGCCTTCCCTTTCTTAAGACCCCCAGCTATTAAGTTTTGTGTCTCCCAAAATTGAATTCTCACTCATTTTCTTTTTTCTCCATGTAAGCTCCTTATTGCAATATGGCATCAGCCTACGTCAGATAAATTGATATCCCTCAAACATCTATCTCCTCCCCACATCCCAGAATCATACATCTGACTGGGATATTTCAGACCTCATGAACTTAACCTACATGTTTATCTTTCCCAGCATTTGCTAACTCAGTAAATGATACTGCCATTTTTCAAGCTGCCAACAACTCAGAACTCAAAGTTACTCTTGTCTTTTGTTCTCACATCTCAGCATAATCTAACAGTAAATCTTGTTTGATCGCATTTCACAAAATTATAATCCAACTATTTTTCCACATCTCTTATACCACCACCCCAGGCCAACCAAAATCTCTCTCATGGAGGTGTGAGCAGTACCCTCCTAAATGGTCTCCATGTTTCTACTTGTGCTTCATTACAATCCCTTTTTTACACAACAAATAGAGTGCATCTTTTAAAATGCTAATGAGATCATGTTATTCTCTTCCTTAAGATAGCTTCCCAACCTCCAATCTCACTGGGAATGAAAGCTAAATTCCTGTCCATTGCCTATGGCACCCTACACAATCAAGCTTCTTATCTCTCTACTCTGCCACTGGGTTCCTCTGCTTCTGATGGGCTGGTTATCTCCTGGCTCCTTAGACAGGCAAGGCATGCTCTGTCATCAGGGTCTTTGCATTTGTTTTTCAGCCTGTTGGAAATAGCCTGTTCCATGATATCCCTATAGTATTCTTCCTCACCTTTAGTCACACGTGTCTAAAACTGTCACCCCTTGAGAGAGATCTTTCCTTATCTCCTTACCTGAACAGGTACCTTTCTCTGTACCTTAGCCTACTTAGTAGATGACAATTTAGTAACAAGTTTTCATCTCGACATTTGCACTATCTTTAGTTCCGATAAAGAAAGCATATGGAGAGAGATTGACTGACCCTGTTAAGCCAGAGGATTTTAGTAGTTTCATTGTCGTAAACTGCTTCTATTGAAAGTTGTTGAACCTGGTGTGTTGGGGAAGGAGGGGCAGAGGTTCCTGGCACTCACGCTGGGCTCTACCAGGGGTGCCCAACCTTTTGGCCTCTCTGGGCCACACTTGTAGAAGAAGAGTTGCCTTGGGTCACACAGGAAATACATTGTGACATGTAATCACAAAAAATCTCATAATGTTTTAAGTAACTTCACAATTTTGTTTTTGGCTGAATGCACAGCCATCCTGGGGCCACGTGTGGCCTGCAGGTGGCAGGTAAGACACCCTGCAAGAAAGAGTGATAATGATGTCATTCAATTAATCTTTTAATAGACACATAGACTTTATCCCATTTGAGAAGCTTATGGTTACATTTATTATAAAGGAAAAGGCATCATATCTATTGAAACTGTGTATCATATTTAGTTTGCAATTTGTTTTTGGTTTTGGTGTGATCAGAAACTCCTATCTCAGTTTTAGGGGCTAAAAACAATATAATAAATTTTTTTGCTTATATAATACTATGGGGGCAACTTTGCCTGCAAGTCCCCCCATACACCAAGGATGAAAATGAAACTACCAAGACATGATCTGCTTGAGGAGGAGAGGTGGTCAGTCTCTCAAAGGAGAAAGACCAAGAACCTCTTCTTCAATGGCTTTTATTAGGTTTGGAACACATAGGAATATAGGTAAAGCTCATCAATCAATATCAGGTGGCAAGGATCAAATAATATATAACATTTCAAAGAGATCTGAGGGTTTAGTCTGAGTCAGTGTCTGTCAGGGAAGGGGGTTGCAGAAACTTTGGGAGACATACTCATTTCCTGCTTGGACCCTTATCATATGAGTGAAAGCACTCTTAACAAAGCAGGCTTCACAGGACTTTATGAATTCTTTCTCATGCCTGATCACCCCAGAACCTGCTCTAGCTGGCAAAGGACTGTGCCACCCTCCCAGTCATAGCTTTTTAGGCTTAAGTGGATTAGAGCCAGGAAGCGCTTTTCCCAGATAAAAATGGGGACTCAGGCTATGTCAGAATAGCCCAGGGGTGAAGGTCCATCACTCCCTCTTTGCTGCAGCCCCCCAAGTCCTTCCTTGATGACCTCCCAAGTGAAGGTGTCTGGCTTAGGTTGCCCCACCTCTGAGAGGTCTTACCCATCTCTGACTAACCGACCAAGAGTTGGGGACAGGGGATAAAGCAGAAGCAGCACTGCTGCTGGAGATAAGCTTTGTCTCATTAGTGCCTCGTAGCCCAAAGGTCGCTCTCTCAGCCTTAGCCATGGGGGGCAGTTACAACTCCTGAAACCAGGCAGAGCGGTTCCCAACATAATACTATGACAAAATAGACTCAATTTCTAGAAAATAAGATAACCATAGCCTTAGATCACAATTCAAAGCAATTCTTCAAACACCAGTTACTAACTTATAGAATCCTCCCATCTATGGGCTGGTGCAGAATGGTGCCAGCTGGAAAGTCTTGAACACAGGTGTAACCCCTTTTCACTAAAATTATAATCATTGAAGCAAGTAGATTTTTGAGTCAATTTACATTAATGAGTAAAGGGAGCATTATTTAGATAGTACTAGATATTAATGCAACTAAATTTTAATCTATCTGGATATAATTATACATAAACATCAGTTGCATTGATAAAATGCACTCAAGCATAAAATTTTATTTATATGTTGCCAAAATTTTAAGTTGCAATTTCATTTATATTACTCAGCTAAGTACTCCAAATTTTCCCCACAAATAAAAGTAGAACTTTTATTTTATTTTTAAAATATTTTTTATTGTATTTTTAGAGAGAGGGGAAGGGAGGGAGATGGAGAGGGAGAGAAACATTAATGTGTGGTTGTCTCTCATGCACCTTCCTGCCTGCAGCTCAGGTCATGTGCCCTGACTGAGAATTGAACCAGTGATTCTTTGCTTCACAGTGCAGTGCTCAATCCACTGAGCTACACTAGCCAGGGCTAAAAGTAGAGCTTTTAATAACTCTATTGTTTAACTCTTTGTTTTTCAGTTCATGTTGATCTATCCAGCAAAGTTTTCATTTAGAATAGAAGGGCAGATAAAGTGCTTCTCAGATAAGACCAAATTCAAGGAGTTCATCATCACCAAACCCTTATTATATGAAATGTTAAAGTAACTTATATAAGAAAAAGAAGATAAAAAAGATGAACAGTGAAGCCCTGGGGGGAAGGGGATGCAGGAAGGCTCCTTTTCTTTAAAAAGATGAACAGTGAAAGGACAGCAAACTCACAGTTATTAAGAACCACACCTAAAACAAAAGCAAACTAAGAGGACAGCTGGATCAGGAGCAGGAACCATAGAAATGAAGATCACATGGAGGGTTAGCAATAGGGGAGTGGGAGAAGGAGAAGAGGGGAGAAGGTACAGAAAATAAGTAGCATAGACGGTAGGTAGAAAATAGATAGGGGGAGAGCCAAGAATAGTAGGGGAGATATAGAATCTAAAGAACATGAGACACATGGTCATAAACTAAAGGGGGGTAGTAGGGGAGGGGTATGCAGGGTGGAGGGGAATAAAAGGGGGAAATAGAACAACTGTAATGGCATAATCAATAAAATATATTAAATAAATAAATATTTTTAAAAAAGAAAGTTGGAAGTTACCTTTGACCACCTATAATTTACTGTCTTAAACTTGCTTAATATTGGAATCATTTTTCAAATCAGACTCATCTTTTTCATTTGAAAACATTGCTGATGACTTTCCTTATCTGCTCTGGTTTGTTTACTGTATGTATTTCCTGGGATATTGCAAAATCAGTTTTCTGATGTAAGCTTGCTGAGTTTTTTTAACTTACAAAAATATATTCAGCTTCTGTCTTCACACATAGCTTCTAGTTTATAATATTTTAAAATGTAAATCAGTTTAAGTGTTAGGTGTGACATCAGTTATGGCACAATTCTGCTTACATAAATAATAAAAATATTAAATAGCAGCGAACGTGCCATCATACCCTGAAGAACACACACCCGGACACAGCTACCCACACCAACAAAATGGTCTCTGATTCAGCTGTGCCCAGGAATTAATAGTGAAGCAAGCAGTGGATTTTCAAAAGCATAGTATTAAAAGGAAAGTTTAATTTCTTTCAGAGCACTTAGAAAGTTCACTCTACTTTTAGAAAGAATATCCTAACATCTGATCTCCAGTGTATTTCATTGATCACATAAAATGTTCAACAATATTTCTATGTATTTTTGGAAAAAAGTAGTGACACTTTCTCATAGTTTGGTACAATAATTTTGTCATTTCCCAAGGTAAGTCTGAACTAGGAAACACAAAAGGAAAGATAATAAAATTCTTAGAATATGTGAGAATGTAGCAAGTTTATAATGCCCAAACCCAAGACATTAACTTGGCTTTGTGTATCTATAGAGTAGTATATTGCAGTATGAATAAATTAGAATTCTTAAAGATACTGAAATAGCATATGCAATTACTGTTCCAATAAATGCATGAAAAATCACCCACAGATAGAATGGTTCACCTTATACTCATGGCATAGTTCCTGAGCTGACTGATTCAATAACTATGACCAAAACACTCAAATCACAATGGCCAAAATCTAACGTCATTAAATGCATTTATTAAAGAGTCATGTGCATTTTCTAAAACAAATTCTGTTTTCAATTTGCAGGCTGTAACTCTAGGTACTCCCTTATTCCTTTTTATTCCTCTTTCTAAAGTGTTGTCTTATCCCTCTTTTTAAGGGGACTACAATGAGGTAGGCTTTGAACTAAGGTACATATTCATGGGAACTAAAATCTAGTAAAATGTCACAGACTTTCTTTGTGAAAATTTAAAGATATGTGTCTCTTAGTGTTATGACTCTCCGTGCGGAGATGATGATCACAGTTCGGGTTTTCCACAGAGGTAGAGTCCATTGATGGGCCTCAGGGGAAAGAAGCCTCAATGTCCTGCATCCGCCTACCCCACCCCCACCCGTTACCATTCTATATGGAAGGGCAGTGTGTCCTGGGTGTATCCTCAGATACATTTTAAGGTACTTCAGGAGCTTGGCGATTGCCCTCCTGGGATATCTCTGGGATCTATAAGGAAGGAATAATGGAGAAAACCAAGATTTTGGCAGTCAGGCGCTCCTACATCTGTGGCTTAATGGCATCTTAATCATGATCCATTTTGACATGACTTTGTAGGTCAGAAAGATGGAATAACATTTATGATGTCCTTTGTTGGATTAATTTTATAATTTTAAATTGTAATGAAAATGACCAGTTCAAAAACAACTATTCTGAAATATTCTGTCTTATCCCATTCTAACAGCCTCTCCTCTCTTCATACTGCAGCTAAATACTCCTGGGATGATTATATGATCTCATTGTATCTTCTTTCTCCCTTCTTATAAGCCTAAATAAATACCATTCTTATTTCTATCCATGCCACCCTTCATTTAAAATCCATCTGTTACTGGTCATTTCCCACAGAGTGAATTCCAAACCACTTATGCCTTTCAAACCCATTTGCATTCTGACCCGAGGCTGCCTGTTCAGACGTTCTCCATTAGACACCCTCTCCCTCGTAGTACTGAACCAGGGTAGGTATTCTTTCATCCATGTATACGCTTTTCCAGGTCCATAGTTCTGTTTTTATTTTCCTTCCTAATGGGCATGTACTACTTTCGCTAACCCTCTATCATTAAATGCTATTTACTCTGCTAGGCCCACATCCTATGCAATACTTAAATGAACTTTTTAAAGTCACCCTAGCATGAATCAATTTCATGTTGTCTATTTTCATATAGCTTTTGCTATGTGAAAGACACATCAAATTCTTCTAGCGGTGGTTAGGTCACTTGTTCCCTTTCATTGGAAATAGGAAACAATAGAATATATATTTGGCAGGACTGCTACAGAAGGCGTTACAAAATTGCCTCGTGCCTGGGCATTTCGATGAAAAGAGCAGCCAGGTGCCTGTGGACTCACTTAGCCTTCCCATCTGAAGCGATTTCACAAGTTTCTATGAGTTTCTATCCATGAATCCAGTATCTGATGACTTCCTTCCAGGATTTTTTTTTAAACTGTAATTTATTGGAGTGCTGATTCAAAGCAAAGTAAAATTTGAAATAAGTAAAAATAAATCTAGACAAATAATCAAATTAAAATGTCCTTTCTTTAAAAACCTGCGATTCATTAACTCTGTCTGAGAAAGTTGCCTCTGGCTGCTGGCACTTCCCAAGGGGTTACTGCTTCCCCAGTGGTCGTGTGAGGAACACAGATAATGACGTTATGTCAAAAGTAACTGGGGTTGCGAAGGAAAAGCCTGTGTCTTTGTAGACCTGTACAAGGCTGAGGTGTCATGTAACCTGGAGACCCACAGTGTCTATGTGCTATACCACTTGGAGGGTAACAATGACCTTCTATTCATAATAGTCTGTTCTTCCCCCACTCCTGTCCTTCTACCCACATCACTGCATCTAGTCACTTGATTGCCCTTTCCCCTAATTTCCCAATTCTTTCTGACATTCATTTCCTTTTGTATAGCAATTAGTCCATTGTTTTAGTGCTTGCAAACTTTATTTTTAAAATTATTTTATTCTTGCTCAAGTACAGTTGTCTGCACTTCCCCACACCAATCCCCCCGACCCCAGCCATCCCTACCTCCCTTCCCTGATTCCACTCCACTTTGGTTTTGTCCATGTGTCCTTTATAGTTGTTCCTGAAATCCCTTCCACCTGTTTCCCAAATTGCACCCCCCCACCTCCCATCTGGTTACTGTCAGATTGTTCTTAATCTCAGTGTCTCTGTGTGTGCTATCCTGGTACACATTTCTAGATTCTGTGGCAGTAATACAACTGGTCATTATCAATCAAGCCTCTGCTTTCCAGGATGGAGGCTGCCTATTAAAAATATATGTGAGTTTTGCCTAAAGGTGTTTTTTTTTTCCTGGGAGGAAACTACTGGTTCAAGTTCAGGGTAAGCTGGAGGACTAAAGCATAAATGCCCAGGAAGAGACCCTCATCCATTGACGTTACAGGTTTGGTGGAAAAAGAGTACATAATTCTTGCTCTTCAGTTGGGAGACCTCTAAGCACATATTGTTCTGTCCCCAGAGTACCTTCAGGGAAGTTAATTTACAGGTGCACACTTTATTGCTCTATTTTTCTCCTTCCCATAATCACTTCCCCACTCCCCTACCAATGTTCTATTGAATCACTTTTGAAGAAACAAATTGCACTCACATATTTGTTACCTTAGGTCTGCTTACAGGATAACCCAAATCAAGAAAGTTGAAAACAAAAGAGATGGGAAAAATATACCCTGAGGATGAAATTGGAGGAATCAGATCATTTGCTGGCCACATTGTAGTAAAGGCTTCATTGCTGGCAGTCAGTGGGATATTGTGGCTTCTTGAAGTACCACAGTTCCTAAGATGTTATTAACCATGGGAATTATGAAAAAGATATTGGTAGAAAGGTATCAACCCACTTAATACATATTTTAAGCCCTTGAGATGTCAGGAAGCTGGTCCATGAATCACGGAGTTGTCTGGCTATCATAAAAGCAATCAGGCCTTGGCTGTAAGAACAGTTGTTCTGCTGCAGGTAGTATGATCAATCAGAATAGTTCAGCACACTTTCTAGCACATGGTGTACTGTCATTGATTTGCAAATACATTCCTTCCCATCCCTACTGAGACAGGAGTTTTTCACATTCATCGGACATGGACAGTAGTTCATGTTAACAACAGTGCCCAGGGACATATTTGTGGTAAAAATTGACTTTCATTGTAGGGTATCTCACAGACAATCACATAGGCCCACTCTGTTAATGACATGCTATGAATTGGACCTGATAAGCAAGAAGTGAAAAATAGTCTGGAAGCCCTCATAAAATAGATATACACAAGAAGATGGGAGACAAATGTTACAAAGACTCAGAGAGCTATTTGGATGGATATTTTGGGGTCTGTTTGTCCTAGACATGCTGGAACATCCAACATAAAAACATTGTACCTTATATATTCTACAGAAAAAGCATGCCAGCACTTACTAAGCGTCTTTAAATTTTGGAGAAAGCTCATAGCACATTTTGGAAAATTGATTGGACCCATTCAGCAAGTGATTTGGTGGTACTCTCTCAGTGTGAATGGGGCCAGAATGAAAGAAGGATGTTCAGCACCTTGGTGCTTCAGTATACAAGACCCTAGCTGTTGGTTTATTTGAATTATGAGATCCCATTGTTCTGGAAGTATCTGTGGTAGAAAAGGATACAGTGTAGAATTGCTCACAACTATGAATCAGAAAATTTAAGTGGCAACTCTAACCACCTAGGTAGGGCTCTGGGGTAAGGTCATGCCATCTACGATTGAGAATGACTTATTATATGCAAAGTAGCTTCAAGCCTAATGTAAAGTCCCAGTAAAAAACTAAACACTTAATAATAGGGCTGCAAATGCTCACCGATCCTCTGACCTCATTCATTTTTGTGTAAGTGAAACCTCCTGCTATAGTCAGTCAATTATTAATACATTAATTCAAAAACACTATGTGCCTGGGAAAGGTTCTAGGTATAGGGCCTGGAACTTGTGGAAAAATAGCAATATGTACCTAATTGTGCTTTAGTGGACCATGACGAATAAGTTTGATCCTTTTCATGTGTAATTAGCCACAGTAATTCTCAGTGATTTTGACATCTTGATATCCCTCATTATTATGTGATTAACTTAACCCTGATAATGAGTAATGAGCATGATTTTGATATTTAGGATTAACTAAATTAAAGCATTCTAAGTAGGGACACAGGTGATATTAACACTGTTATAACTCAGGAAACTATGTGTTTCCCAGAAGAATTTTCTAAGTCATCTTATAAAGACATAGGCAGAATATTTCTAGACTATGCTGAAAGAGGAAATATTGTCTTTACTGCAGTCATTCTAGTCATGCAAAGTTTGAATTTAGTTTACAAAAAGCTTCCCATAGAGTTAAGATTTTGAAATTTAGTTTTCTTAAAGATCTTCCCATGATGTCTTTGTGGAGCATGCCTGAATAAAGGGAGCACTCATTTCCTTAAAGTCTGATTTAAAGTTTTATTTTTTCTCTTCCAAATCCATTCTTTTTCTAGTTTAGATTTCTCCCTCTCTCTCTTGGTATTTGCATGATCTCAAAAATTGAGTAGAGAAGGAAGTGACTCTCAAAAGTGTTTAACATAGCTAATTTTATTTATTTTGCCTCATTTGCAATTATTGCTAGAATGAAGGATTTCTAGTTACAAAATTAAATAATGCTCTCAACAAATATATTAAAGGTTATATTTTCTTTTATTTGCTCTTACTCACCAGGATCAGATTTTCCATAAAGTTCAAGAGAGACTATATTTGTCATGACATTTGGATTGTAAGTCAGATGACTACAACCAAATGAGTGGTATTTTTCCATAGAATGCATGTATTAGTTTTAATTTCCTCATGTCTTAGGTATTATCAAGATATTAAGAAAAGAAGATTCAAGAACTAATAATATGTTATCTTTCCCTTACCCCTCCCCCCACCCTGCTCTCTGCCCCTTGTCCTCCTTGCCCCTGTAGTTAGGCAGGGATAGGAATAGATAGCTCTCATTTCTCCCTCTCTCTCTCAATATAGATAAGTTCTCTCTATAACATCTATTTACATCTATATATAGAGAGACTATCTATAAGTATAGGTAATCCTCTATTTATACATTATACACGTATATGGCTATATTGATCCCTTGGTAGACAGATATAGACATATAGACACAGACATATCAATGTATCCAGAGATATAGATAAATAGGGATATAGAGGGGTAGACAGATAAATATTGACAAATAAGTAATGTAGATAGTATTTATAAACGTTATCAATAGTTAAAAGTCTGAAAAAACATATATATAGTGCCGCCAAATAGAATTTGCTTCTAAAATATTTAGGTATATTTTTAAAGCTTTTAGCTGCTGCCTGTTTCAAGTGAACAGTGTTATTAGAAGTGTTTTCTACAGGTAGTACTTGGATCCAATTGAGTAGTATTGTTTGTCAAACAAAAGATGAACTTTAATATTATCAAAGATTTGTTTTATTATAAATATGTAACAGTGATATTATCCTATCATTGGTACAGAAAGTTTTTTAAATCATACCTTTTTCAAAAACTATCTGCATCTAACAATATCTATCTGACTTGAAGAAAAATGTACATGTAATATGTAAAAAATGTCCATCCTTAAATTTATTGTAAAAATATTTTATTGTCATTCTATTACAGTGGTCCCAATTTTTCTCCCTTTGCCTTCCTCTGCCCAGAGCAACTCATGCTCCCACAGTCAGCCCCACGCTGTGGTCTGTGTCCCTGGGTCATTCGTACATGTTCTTCGTCTAGACCATCCCCTTTCTTTCCACCATTATCCCTCTCCTCCTCCCTTTTGGTCACTGTCAGACTGTTCCATGTGTCTGTACCTCTGGTTCTCTTGTGCTCATTAGTTTGTTTTCGCTCATTAGGCTCCTCTTATAAATGAAATCATATGGTATGTTTTCATTAACTGGCTTATTTCACTTAGCATAATATTATTCAGTTCCATTCACACTGTCGCAAAGGCAGAACTTCCTTCTTTTTTCTGTTGTGTAGTATTCCATTGTGTATCATGAGTGAGGTCTCATGGTCTATGAGCTGCATGCGGACTAAGATGTCTATGAATGTGGCCCAACACAAAATCACAAATTTACTTAAAACATTATGAATTGTTTTGTTTTTGTAGTGTTTGTGTATTTAATGTGTGGCCCAAGACAACTCTTCTTTTTCCACTATGGCCCAGAGACACCAAAAGGTGAGACACCCTTGGACTGTAAGTGTACCACAGATTTTTGATCCACTTTTTTACTGATGGGCAAGTAGGCTGTTTCGAGCACTTGTCTATTATAAATAACACTACTGTGAACTTTGGGGGTGCATAGGTTCTTTTGAATTACTGTTTCAGCATTCATAGGGTATAGTCCCAGCAGTGGGACTGCCAAGTCAAAAGGCAGTTTCATCTAGTTCTTTGAGGAAATTTAATACTATTTCCCACAATGTCTGCACCAGTCTGCATTCCCACAAACACTGAACTAGGGTTCCCTTTTCTCCACAACCTCACCAGCGCTTGTTTGTTGATTTGTTTAGGATGGCCATTCTAATCAGTGTGAGGTGGTATCTCATTGTGGTTTTAATTTAAATCTCACTGATGGTTAGTGATATGCCTTTCATATACCTGTGGGGCCTCTGTATGTCTTCCTTGGAGAAGTGTCTGTTCAGGTCCCTTGCCCATTTTTTCATTGGGTTTTTTGTCTTCCTGGTGTTGAGTCATGTGAGTTCTTGATATATTTTGAAGATCAACCCTTTGTCCAAGGTATCATTGGCAAAAATGTTTTCTCATATGGTTGAACCTTTTTTCATTTTGATGATATTTTTCTTAGCCATGCAGAAGCTGTTTAGTTTGATAACTGTCATTTGTTTATTTTTTAATCTCCATTGCCCTAAGAGATATATTGGTGAAAATATTGCTGCATGGGATATCTGAAATTTTGCTGCCTATGTTTTCCTCTAGGACTTGTATGGTGTCATGACTTATATTTAAGTTTTTTATCCATCTTGGGTTTATTCTGGCATATGGTATTGGTGGTCAAGTTTCTTTCTTTCTCTCTCTCTCTTTTTTTTTTTTTGCATGTAGCTGTCCAGATCTCCTGACACTATTTACTTCACTTTATACAACTGCCCCCTTTTAAAAATATTAATTTACCATTGAGCCATGGGTTTATTTTGGGTTCTCTATTCTCTTCCATTGATCAATGTGCCTGTTCTTGCGCCAGTACCAGATTCTTTTGATTGCAGTGGCCTTGTAGTTTAGTTTGATATCAGGTGTTGTGGTCCCTCCTACTTTTTTCTTCTTTCTCAAGTTTGCTGGGACTACTCAGGGTTGTTTATGGTTTCATATACATTTTTGAAATAATTATTCTAGATCTGTGAAATATGTCATTGGTATTTTGATAGGGATTGAATCTATAGATTGTTTTGGGTAGTATGGACATCTTAATGATGTTAATTCTTTCAATCCATGAACACAATATGTGCCTCCATTTACTTGTGTCTTTCTTAATTTCTTTCTTCAGTGTTCTGTACTTCTCCTACTACAGGTCTTTTACCTCCCTGGTTAAGCTTATTCCACTTAGTTAACTTTATTTCTCTTGTTGTTGTAGTAAATTGGATTTTTCCCTAATTTCTGTTTCTGACATTTTATTGTTCGTGTACAAAAATGGCTTTGATCTGAATATTGACTTCATATCTCTCTATTTTGCCAAAATTCACTTATTATATTAAGAAGTCTTTTGTGGAGCCTTTAGGGTTTTTTATAAACACTATCATGTCATCTGCTTACATAATGACAGTTTTACTTTCTCCTTTCCAATCTGTATGCCTTTTATTTCCTTTTCTTGTGTGATTACTGTGGTTAGAACTTCCCATACTATGTTGAATATGTTGAATAAAAGTGAAAATGAACATTCTCGTCTTGTTCCTGATCTTAAGGGGAAATTTTTTAGACTTGCCAATTGAGTATGATATTGGCTGTAGGTTTCTCATATATGGCCTTTATTCTGTTGATGTATGCTCCCTCTACTCCCACTTTGTTGAGCATTTCTATCATAAATGGGTGGTGTACCTTATCAAATGCTTTTTCCCACTATTTCCCACAATAGATAAAATCCCCTATCTATTGATATGATCATGTTATTTTCGTCATTCATTTTGTTTATGTGGTGTATTATGTTTATTGATCTGTGAATGTTGTGCCATCTTTGCATCCCTGGAATGAATCCCATTTGATCACAGTGTGTGATCTTTTAAATGTGTTGCTGGATGTGGTTTGCAAATATTTTGTTGAGGACTTTAGCATCTATGTTCATCAGAGATATTGGCCTGTACTTTCTTACTTTTTGTGTCTTTACCTGGTTTTGGAATTAGGACAATACTGGTCATGTAAAAAGCATTCGGGAGTCTTCCCTCTTCTTGAATATTTAGAAATAGTCTGAGAGGGATAGGGGTTAGCTTTTCATTAAATGTTTTGTAAAATTTACCTGTGAAGTCATCCAGTCTGGGGCTTTTGTGTGCTGTGAATTTTTCAATACTGCTTCAATTTCACTAGTTGTTATCAGTCTGTTTAGGTTTTCTATTTCTTCCTGATTCAGTTTTGGAAGCTTGTATGTTTCTAGAAATTTGTCCACTTTACCCAGGTTGTCTGATTTCCTGGCATATAGTTGTTTATAGTAATTTCATACAATGCTTTGTACTTCTGTGGTTATCAGTTGTAACTTATTGTCTTTCATTTTTTATTTTATTTATTTGGGTCTTTTTTTCCTTGGTGAATCTGGTTAAAGCCTTCTCAATTTTGTGTATCTTTAAAAAAACAGTTTCTGGATTTATAGATTCTTTGAACACTTTTTTTAGTCTCTATGTTAGTCTTTACTGATGATTATTTCCTTCCTTCTCTCTCTATGGGCTTTGTTTGTTATTATTCCTCTAACTCAGGCGTGTCAAACTTATTTTTATTGAGGGCCACATTAGCCTTGTGGTTGCCTCCAAAGGGCTGTATGCAATTTTAGGGCTGTATAAATGTAACTACTCCTTAACAGTTAAGTGAGAGCCTGGTGCCGCTGCCAGGTAGAAACAAGGTGCCAGGCCAGATAAAACAAAGTTGAAGGCTAGATTTGGCCTGCAGGCCTTGTGTTTGCCACCTCTACTCTAGCTCTTGCAGTTGTAGGGTAAGGATATTTGCTTGAGATTTTCTACTTTTTTTAGATAGACCTGTATTGCTATGAACTTCCTTTTCAGGACTGCCTTTGCTGTGTCCCATAAGTTTTAGGCTGCTGTATGTTCCTTTTCATTTGTTTCCAGAAACTTTTTGATTCTTACTTTATTTCATTCTTAACCCATTCATTGTTTAATAGCACATTATTCAGTCTCCATGTATTTGAATATTTTTGAGTTTTATCCTTGGGGTTGGTTTCTTGTTGGAAGCCATTGTGATTCTAGAAGGTGCTTAATATGATTTCAATTTTCTTGAATTTATTGAGGCTTGTTTTCTGTCCTACCATGTGGTCTATCTTTGAAAATGTGCCATGTGCATTTGAAAAGAAAGTATATTTTGCTTCTTTGAGATGAAACGTTCTGTATATATGAATAAGTCGATTTGATCTAGAGTGTTGTTCAATGCCACAATATTCTTGTTGATTCTTTACTTGGAAGCTCTATCCATTATTGACATAGGGTGTTAAAATCCCCTATGATGAATGTGTTGCTGTCGATATTGTTCCCAAAGTCCTTTAAGATTTTCCTTATTTATTTTTATGTGGTCCCATATCGGGTACATATATGTTATATCAAAGGTTATATCTCCTTGATGGATTGCTTCCTTAAGCAATATGTAATGCCTTTCTTTGTTCCTTCGTATGAACGTTACTTTAAAATCTATTTTGTCTGATATAAGTATTGCTATTCTAGCTTTTCTTTTTCATATCCATTTGCTCGGAATATTTATTTTCCATGTCTTCGCTTTCAGTCTGTGTAGATCTTTTGCTCTGAGGTGGGTCTCTTGTAGACCACACATATGTGGGTCATGTTTTTCTTTCTTTTAGCTGCTTTACGTCTTTTGTTAGAGCATTTAATCCATTTACTTTTAAGGTTATTATTTATAGGCACTTATTTATTCTGATTTTTTTCTCCTCTGTACCTGGGTTCTTCTCTCTTTTTCTTCATCCTCTTAAAGTGGTCTCTTTAGCATCTCCTGCGTTGTTAGTTTGGTGAAGAGATATCTGTTTAGCCTTATTTTTTGTCTGCGAAACTCCTTATTTGGCCTTCCATTTTAAATTAGAGCCTTGCTGGTAGTGTAGTCTTGGTTGAAGGCTTTTGCTTTTCATGACTTGGAATATTTCTTGTCATTCCCTTCTGGCTTGTAGTGTTGAGAAATCAGCTGCTACCCTTATTAGAGCTCTCTTGCATGTTACTAGCTGTTTCCCCTTGGCTGCCTTTAAGATTCTCTCTTTGTCTTCCAAACTTGGCTTTTTAATTCTGAGATGTCTTAGAGTGGGCCTCTTTGCATTCCTCTTGATTGGGACCCTTCATGCTTTCTGGACTTACATGACTATTTTCCCTCATTGAATTCAGGAAGTTTTCTCATTACTTTTTCAAACAGGTATTCTATCCCTTGCTCCTCTTCTTCTCCTTCCTGTGTCCCTATGATATGAATATTACGTCTCATGTTGTCCTGCAGCTCTCTTAAACCTTCCTCTTCTTTTTGAGCCTTTTTTCTTTCTTTCTTTCTTTCTTTCTTTCTTTCTTTCTTTCTTTCTTTCTTTCTTTCTTTCTTTCTTTCTTTGCCCTGTTTGGAAATTTTTTTCTATCTTGTCTTTCTGCTCACTGATTCTATCCTCTGCTTCATCTAGCCTGATTTTAATTTCTTCTACTGTGTTCTACACTTCAGATAGTGTATTCTTCATTTCCTCCTGGCTGATTGACAGTTTCTATATCCTTTTTGATGCTGTTGTACTTTTCAGTAAGTTCCTTGTAGCTTCTATGGAATTCCATGTAGTTCTCACTGAGCTCCTTCAGCACCCTTTTAACCATAACTTTGAATTCAATGTATGATAGTTTGTGTGCTTCTATTTTGTTTAACACTCTTTACAGGGGTTCCTCCTTTCCTTTCAATTGGGGTTTGTTTCTTTGTCTCCCCATTTTAGGTGACTCTTCTTGTTTATTTCTGCTTGTTAGATTTATCTGCTTTGACTCCCTGTCTTTATGAAATGATCTTCTGTGGTAGAAGACCTGTGGGATTCAGTGGCACAGTCTCCTTGAACTCCTGAGCTGGATGCTCGTGGGATGCCCCTTATGCCATTTATGTGGTCTCTCTGGCTTTAATTAGGTTTTGGTTGTTTTTGGATCATCCTTTGGTGGATCCTTCCTTACAGCTGGCTGACCGAAAGTTACACCATCCACCACATCTTGTATGCTGTTTTGCAGGTACCTCCAGGACAAAACCAAACAATGCAATAAACAAACCCACACCCACAAGAATAACCTCTACCCTCTACCACACTATCAACAGCAAATGAGCAAATATTAATTAAGGTGTAAAAAGACTGAGGCAATTATAAGAAAGGAAAAATGAATATGTGATGACTAACTACAAGGAAAATGATTTTGAGAGCAGTTGAGGTAAGAGAAATAATAAGGATAAGGAATAGAAATAAGGCACAGAAAGAAAGAAAAGTTACATTATAAATATAAAAGGGAGGAAAGAAGGCAGAATGAAGTAAGAAATGGGAAGTGTATTGTTTTAAGCAAAAACTTTTTAAAATATACTAAAAAATATAGGAACTAAATTGGAGGAAAAGATCCACCACAGCAATATCAAGAATAAGTTTGCAAAGATTAATATAGGTGGAATGAGAAAAAAGAAAAAGGAAAGAAAGAAAAGTTTATGAGATGCCTAGAGGAAAGAAAAGTGATTTTGAGAGGTAGAGAGAGAAGGAGTACTAAGAGTGTGGAATAAAACCAGGCTAAGACAGAGAAAAGTTAAAATTTAAAATGAAAAATAAACAAGTAAATAAATAAATAAATAAATAAATGGAAGGAAGAAGGCAAAATGGACTAGGAAAAGGGGATGGCAAATTTGAAATACAAAAATGTGAAGATCTAGAAATAAAATTCAAGAAATGCAACACTGTTCTGTCTCCTGGGAATACAGTAGGAATGTTTCCCTGCCCGAATACCACAAGTCTTAGAATATCTCAGATTGGTTCCACTAATGTAGGGTTTCTGATGGATTAGTTGTTCATTTTCTGTGAGGGGCCAATCTGTGTAAAAGAAGCAGCTCCTTCCTGCTTGGGGCAGACAGCGGCTCTCTCTGTCTAGGCACCAAGACTGGGCAGGGCCCTGAACACCCCTTGCTGCACTTGTCTCTAATCTCTCTGTTTTGTTGGTGTCAGAGAATCAGGGCCTGATGAACAGTGTAGCTCATAGTGTCTGGTAAAAGGCCCTTTCAGAGCTTTTTCTTCTTCCCTTTGTGTACTGTGCCCCGCAAGGGGCTCCTGAGCCTGGCCTCACTGATCTGCGGAGTTTATTATCCCGGGAGTAGGGGTTGGGCTCACCTGTCTGTGAGGAGACCTGCCTGGCTGCAGAAAACTTCAGATGTTCAGCTCCTGACCATCCCCTCCCCAGCCTTCTGCTCTCTCACTGGAGTCTCCAGCCGAAGTCTCCATTCTGCACAGTCCCCTGCTGGTCAGCCATGCTGGGTTGGATCCCACAGTCCCCTTAGTGTGACTCTATCTGAGTTCTTTGCAGAGTCATTCTGCACATGCACAACCGCCTTGAACCTCAGCTCCTTTTTCAAAAAGAGTTTCAGTGTAGCCCCCAAACTGCAGTACCGAGCCTGGGGTGCGGGGGGCGCTATTCTCCACATGTTCTTCCTACCTCAAAATCACTAAGCCTCTGTTGGTCAGGGCTGGCCACTGACTGTCAGAACCTCCAACAGTTTTAAAGTTTCTTGCTGAATCTTTTCCAGATGGCCTGGGGAAGTGTCCTAACAGGGGGCTGCGGCAGGGTGCTCTCTGGCTCCCTCCAGTGATTCTCAGCCTTGGGAGCACATGCTCCTGCCACGCCATGCCTGCAACCAGCACCTCCTCAACCATCTCTCTCCTCCTCCCCGGGCTCACAGCTCTTGAGCCCTCTGGAGCTGTCCTGAATCTACACAGCCAGAAATGCCAGGTTGGGCCGCGGTCATGGCAGTTGCTCCACTAGGAGAGCCGAGGCCACCCATTCCCAAGTGCCCTGCAGCTGGGCAGGCTTTTCCCGCTCACATGCACTCTCCACACTCTTGTCTTGTATGCACTCACACACACACACTCTCTCACTCACTCTTCGCTGGATGTTTGAGTTGGTTGCTCTGTGGCTTAGCTGTAAGATGGGTCTGGGTCTAGGAGCGAGTGGATGGAGCTTCCAGCTACTCCAGAGCCATCTTGGATCCTCCAAATCATTACATTTACAAAGCTAACTATCATTCTGTTAGGAAACATTTGGGACATACTGTATAGCTGCTGTTTCGAAGAGATGTTTATGTATGAACTTATAAAATTATCTCAACAAGCCAAATTTATTGACCAGGAATCTGTCAAGTACCAGTAAATGAGGTCAAGGTCATGTACATAGAAAGTGACAGAGTTGGAATTGATTACTCCCAGCAAGTTACTTTTCAAGGCAGGATTATTGCTATTACTTTAAATGAACCATGAACACATGGCTATTTTCCTTGATAAAAATATTTTAAATAACATGATTTACTCCTTTCAAGAGAATCTTAGATAAATAACAAAAAGTCACTAATTCTAACAATGTCTTTGTGCAATTTTTTAAACAGATTTTGTAAATTTATTTTTAAACAGGGAGGAAGGGAGGGAGAAAGAGTGGGAGAGGAATAGCAATGTGTGGTTGCTTCTCACATGCCCCCAACTGGGAACCTGGCCCACAACCCAGACATGTACCCTGGCTGGGAATCAAACCGGTGACCCTTTGGTTTGCAGGCCAGTGATCAATCCACTTAGCCACACCAGCCAGGGCCCATTGTGCATCTGTTAATCTCCCCAAAACACTCATCCCCTGTCAGTCTGGCTTTTTATTTTTACATTAATAATTGTAACTTTCCTTGTATTTATTTACTAAGAGTTTAAATGTTTAGCCCTTAGTAGGCAAAACATATATGCATCCAAATAATTTTATTACAAATTATTTTAGAAATCTGACAAAGGCCAAGTAGTTGAGAGTGTTTTTAATTATAAGGTGACATTTCATGGAACAATGTGCACACCATCTGTTTTTATCTCAATTTTAACATAATCCTAAATATTTACGTGCCTCGTAAGAGTTTTTCAACATTACTGAAAATGAAATGAGCAGACTTAAGGGGTAAAATAAATCAACAACTATGGATGAAGATTTTAAAAACACTCCTTTTAGTAATGAATAAAGCTGATGATAAACTGATATCAGAATAGACATTGTGGCCCTGGCTGGTATAGCTCAGTGGATTGAGCGCAGGTCTGTGAACCAGAGGATCGCAGTTCAATTCCCAGTCAGGGCACATGCCTGGGTTGCAAGCCAGTTCCCTGCATGCCAATTCCCAGCAGGGGATGCACTAGAGGCAACCATACATTGATGTTTCTCTCTCTCTCCTTCCCCTCTAAAGATAAATAAATAAATAAATATTTTAAAAAATAATTATAAAAAAAAGAATAGACATTGTGTTTTTCTCTAGTATAGACTGACTTGCACCATGACAGCCCCACTGCTGGACCACGAAACGAGACTCATTAAACTTTAAAAGACTGAAATATAATAGAGTCTGTGCTCTGATCACAATTTAGTTCGGTAACATATTAATAATTATAACTAGTAATTATTTAAATATTTGGAATGACCAACCTTCATATATAAGACATGATCAAAAATAAAACACCTGCCCTGGGTGGTGTGGCTCAGCAGATTGAGCACCAGCCTGAGAACCAAAGAGTCGCTGGTTCAATTCCCAGTCAGGGCACATGCCTCCTGGGCCAGGTCCCCGGAAGGGGGTGCTCAAGAGGCAACCACACATTGGTTTCTCTCCTTCTCTTAGTCTCTCCTCCCCCTCTCTAAAAATAGAATAAATAAAACCTTTTTTAAAAACCACCCTGAAAAGTATAAAATTTTTCTTTTTTTTTTTTTATGAGTGGGGATGGCTGGGGTGGGGGGAGTGGTGGGGGGAAAATGGAGACAACTATACTTGAACAACAATAAAAAAGTTTAAAATATTGAAATCTATCTGAATTTTAAAACAAGAAAAATTTTTACCACAATTTTTTTGTTGGGAAAAAAATGTTTAAAAAAATGATAGAAATTTCTACACGAAGAAAGTTTTTAGGAAAGCAATTGGAACCCTAATAAACATAGGGAAAGGAACAACTGGTAACCTAATTTTTTTTTTAAAAAAGCCAAAGTGAGAGGCAACGAGCATTTACTTGAGATAAAAGAAAATGTAATTCTGCATGCAGTTTTATTCTGATAATGTCCCAGTTACAGGGTGAAGCCGAGGAATTTTTATAAGAAAGGGAAGGGGATTAAAAAAGAAAAACATTTCTGGTGCTAACGTGCTGTTACTACACTTTAGCAATGCGGCTGATTACTGAATTTGTCCTCAGAAAGAATCCATAATCATCCATAATCATCGGTCTTTGTGTTTAGGATGTCCCCTTTTCCTCTTGGTTTTACAAACAGTTATTTGCAAGACAATGTTGCTATGAATCAGTCCAAAGTTTTTGTCTCCTAGTTCAAAGATTCCAAGGTTTCAAGGAGCAAGACTAGCAAGACGGCCCCTCTGGCGTGACTGCTTTAATTCCATTTTAAAATGGCTGTTTCTGTCATTTTTTTAACTGTTGTGACAGAAAAACAGTCATAAATAAAATAGAAAAGGGGGAAAGATTATTTTTAAAAAGCGAAGACAAAGGCAAAAGATAATTACTTAGAAAGGTAAGTAAAGCCAGTATTTTTTTTTACTATAACGCTACTAGTTAAACAAATGGTAACAAACAGATTATCGTAACGAGAAGACATTTCTTACACATTCTTCAGACATCGAAAGGAGAATATTGGGAATTTAGAAATAACTTAATTCAATAAAATGTTTTACTGAATAAATTTTTAGAACTTGAGAAAATTTCAGAAACTTTAGAAAAAACAGTGTACCAGAACTAACTCAAATATAGAATACCTGATTAGACATATCTTTTAATGATATTTAAGTTTTTAACCATAAATATTCCCCACAAGGAAAATATTAAATGTATTAAAATGGCTTGACAGACAATTCTGAGAAGAGAATATTTACCAGCTCATCTTTGAGGCCAACATATGCCTGACATCGATGTGATAAGACAAATATTATAGACCAATGTCACTTTCGAACATAGAAAAATCCTTAACATTAAAATCACAGATGACAACATATAATAGTAAAGTTGAATTTATAATCACAAATGATGTATTTTTCAATATTGATAAGCAATATCATTCACCACATTAAAAAATAAAGAAAAATAACTCATTAAGTTATGTCAAAAGGTGCAAAGAAAGAATTTGCAATCATCAAAAACTATTTATAATTTAAAAAATAAATCCACTAGAGAGAGAGTGAACACCTTTCAATTGGATAAAATTCACTTGTGAAAAACCTAGGGATAACATCACATTGAAAGGTGAAGGACTGAACATTTTCACTCGGGTTTGCAACAGGGCAAAATGTCTCACTCAAATTATCCCCAAACCATATACTGACCTTTGTATAAAAAGAAAACCTAGAAGAAGTAAAAGTATATACAATGAAGTAAAAAAAGTGATCTTGGCAAGTTTCAAAATATAAGGCTAATACATAAAAATAAATTGCAGCTTTAGGTACTGTGGACAGAATAGTAGAATATGAACTTTAAATAAAGATGCCCTTTATAATAATACCAAACCCAAAATACTTAGGAATGAACTTGAAAAAATAACTATACTATAAATTACAAAATTGCTCTCATAACTAAACAAAAATTAAACAGACTACTGATGTAAGCATATATATTGGGAAAGTATAGCTTCATTTCAGTCCAAATAAAATCCTTGGAAGAAAGTCTGTATTATTGACAAACTGTACAATTTATTGCAATTTTTCTAGATTAGCCAAAATTATTTTGAAGAAAAATTTAAAGGGTTTTGGATACTACCCCTGTCAAGATTTACTATGAAACACTATGAATCAAGACAGTATGAGTATGGCTTTGGCATGAGTATACTTTATTGTATTTGAATTATATTAAATATTTTAATTTAAAATATAAATAAAGCATAGTGATGGGTTTTTTGGGTAACAGCTTCTCTCCTGCAATGTAGCAAATGAACCTTCCTTACATGTAAAATGTCAGAAATATGTTTAAACTGAATTGCAAACACCTGCTGGGGTGAGTGGTCTCATGTTTCTCTTGAATAACTCTTCCCGCAATTATAGCAAGTTTCTTGAATGTGGCACTAAACATGAGGCTGCAGAGAATGTTGCCTCCTTTCCCCTAACACTCATTAGTAGTTCATACCCCTTGTATATTCATGCACCCACGATATACTGTTTGGACCAAGAAATAAATGGTGCCAACCCTTGTGAGCTTCAGAGAACACTGGGGAGACTGTGAAGAGGGCAAAATATTTCTATAACAAGGGCAGCTTAAAGAATCACTTAAACTGTGTCCAGAGCAATACTCAACTCTTTTTTTTTCTTTTTGCCTCAGGCTCTAGAGAAGCAAATCACTTTTAAAGAAAGATACAAAGTACAACTGTAACTTGTATGTTATGTCAAGATAAAATTTTAAAAACAACCATAACAACAGCCAACTGTTTTGGCCATGGAAGATAATTTAATGAAGAAAAGACTGAACTGTGAAATTAGTCTAATCTTATGTCATCTTCCAGTATTTTCACGTACTTTGTTGGGTTTATATTTTTCCCCAACCGTGCGAACTGGTCCCTCAGACTTCCAAACGGCACTTCCACCAGGCTGCTGCAGAAAGGCCCTTTTGGTCCGGGTCCCCTCTACTGTCCCCATTCCCGCATTGCAGGTCCCTACCACCTGGCAGGCTGCTTCCCAATAGGGCCCACCTTTCCTCCATCACATCCCGCATCCCTGGGGGCATCCTGAATAACTGCTCATCCTAAGCAGCAATGACACCTCTTAAGGCCAAAAACAGCTTGTTTACATATCTTCAATGCCCCCAGCATTATCTAGGCATTTAAGTTGAAAAATTAAATAGTTATTCTACAGCTCACTATTAACCACTACGCAGTTGGCCTGTGACCTCCAGGTATGTAGGCCAGACACTAATGATGCAAACCACTGGGACCATCCCTGGGTATTTTGTTCTAGGGGACATTATTCAAGAAAAGTGATCTGTTGTTACAGGTGCAGAAATGAATTTTGTAGAAATGTTAAGGTATCTTTATATAACAGGTTTCCCTTCCAATGTTTTCACTTGAGCAATGAGAATGCTCCTTAAGGAGCATTCTCATTAAATTTTAATAGAGAAATTTAGAATGTGAAATAAATGTGTCCTGAATTTCCTCACCCAATATCCCTCCTGTATAATAGAGCGAACCATTAAATTTGACCTCCTGTGACCTTCTAAGAATGGTATAAATTCAACATTTCACTGAAAATGAAATGGTGCTCTATCAAACCTATGAATTCAAAAAATATATGCTTTAAAAAGTTCCTTTAGAAGGTACTCTTGGAATATTGATATCGATTGCCATTTTTACAGGATCGGTATATTAACAGATAGGTCGGGTTTGAGAAACTAGTTGCTATCACAGAAGGTATCTTATTTACCTAGAAGCTCTGGCCCCCTCATGCCATGTGGCCACAGAAAGAGGCCTAAACATAGAAAGAGATATGTAGATATATATTTACATGAACATGTGTGTGTTTGTATGCTGCAGAGTTTCAAGGAAACTCGACTTTTCACCAATGAAACACGGAATCCTTTCCCACCCAAACTACTCATATTTGATTTTAAAACTGAATGCCAACAAGTTGCTACCTGGCTTTCATCCATTTATAAAATTTATTACCTCCCTAAAATGAGTTTCAGGCCATACAGAGGGGTCTTTTCAGAGCATATTTCTCTTCCACCCCAACACACAAACACACAATGACAATAACACACCAGTGTATTCTTCATTCCCACAACTGACAAAAAATTCATGGTAAACTCTCCAGTTGCTCAGTGTAGGTTGGGTGCAATGAGGATGACCATGTTGACAGTGGAAACATTTCTTCACTGTGAGACTAGAGGAGTAAAATTTTATTGTTTTACTTTTTCGAAAGGATTGTTTAACAGAAGGTAGAACATTTATAATTTTAATCCATTCATTCCTCAATACGTATTTTGTAATTAGAAACTGAGTGATGAAATTTTTCAAATTAACTTACACATCATTAGCCAAATTATAGGAAATGAGAATTATATGGCAATCACATCCTTTTCTAGGATTAAAATCCTCCTTTTAGAGTTCAATGCTTACTTCTATTCATAATACTGTTGATTTTACTACTGTCCACTAATGATATATGATCAGAGGCCTGGAGCCCATATCCATTGACTTGGTCTTGTGAGAAGCCACATTACCACAATTAGGCAGTGACTGTAGGGTTTAATGTGCTAATTTTCTAAGTAAATTTGCCTTGAGTAACCTTTTGCAGAGCCACTTTAGTCACTGAAAAGTGTCTAATATTATCAGGGACTTAGCTGAAATGTTATTTTTATTATTCTTCAGATGCGATAATATGAAACAATACAAGTATAACTTTCAGAAGAAAAACGCAAACCTTCGGCAATAGCTGAACGTGTGAGTTTGCAGTCAGTTTGACCTGTGAGGGCAGAGCTTGGAAAAATAATTTGTTCTGGATGCAGCGAGGTGGCTAGTCTTCCCAGGAAGTCAGAGTTGGACATGGGGACACTATTTTAGTTATGGACAAAACAGAAGAAATGTTTAAATATAGGCTATTAAAATATGTGTCTTTTTTGGAATGTGCAGTACAAATTAACATAGAATTGAGGGAAGCGATTTTTTTTTAGAGGAACCAGTCACAAACCTGGGCAGGAAAGTATCAAAAAAGAAGATATAGCTCAGAGCAGAATACCAACAATAAAGTGATAGGACTTGAAAAACGTTAATCTTGCCGTTGTCTGCAGTTCTCACAGTTGTCCTTTCGTGGAGCATTGGATGAACTCATTACCACTGCATGCTAATAATACCTTGCCATCTGTCCTCTGATAAACCCACACACAAATCTAGGTAATCACATTTTTCTTAATGATGCTCTTTGTGAATTCCAATGTCATATTCTTAATTGCTGTACTGTGTTGAAATTTCTTGGTGAACAGAACTCAATTTTCTTTTTGATTTCATAAGAGACAAGAAAAGTAGGCTGGTATCAAAATAAAGTCACACCCTAGGTGGTGTGACTCAGTGAATTGAGCACTGGCCTATGAACCAAAGGGTCGCCAGTTTGATTCCCAGTCAGGGCACATGCTTGGGTTGCAGACCAGGTCCCTAGTAGGGGGCATGTGAAAGACAACTACACACTGGTATTTCTTTTCCTCTCTTTCTCTTTTCCCTCCCCTCTCTCTAAAAATAAATAAATAAAATCTTTTTAAAAATTGAAAAAAACACTGGCTGGTGTAGCTCAGTGGATTGAGCATGGTCCTGCAAACCAAAGGGTGGTGGTTCGATTCCCAGTCAGGGCACATGCCTGAGTTGCAGGCCAGTTCCCAGCAGGGGACCCATGAGAGGCAACCGTACATTGATATTTCTCTCCTTCTCTCCTTTCCTTCTCCTCTAAATACAAATAAATTTTAAAAATCTTCTAAAAAATTGGAAAAGTTTGCAGAAAATAAATCTTCATACTTTGATATATATTCTTATACTCTTACCAAGATCCTCACAATGAAACTGGAAAACATGGGGCAACTAAACATTATTTCCTGTGCAGAATTAAAACTTATATATTTATATACATTTATAAATACATTCAAATATAAACACATACACATACTTACACATAAACTGATAAACAATGTCATAAATACATTATATAAAGGTAATGATGAGGAATTTTAAAGGAGAAGGCAAATGGAAAATATGCTATTCATTAACTCACAGTAAAATAAAATATTATTAAAAGATTGTATCCTTCTGCAATTTTACTTGTATATTTTCTCAATTGTAAGATGCACATCTTTTCTTTTCTTTTTGTGTGTGTGTGTGTGCCTGTACGTGGGAGACTTCTTCAGGTCAGTGGCTGCAATCATCACCGTCCAGGGAGGAGTCACGAGGACTCTGGTCATCTCAGCCACACTGTGCTACATCTTACTATTTCCTTTAATAGGACTAGATGCCTGCAGCCATCAGAAGTCTCCATCAGCAATAATTTAAGGATTATTTAAAGAAAAAAATGAGTCTTGTCTACTGTTCAGTAAAATGCACATTGTTTTAGATGAGGTCAAAAGAGTAGAATCTCAAAACTTGGGGGACCAATATAAGGACATTGGAAAAAACCTCAGGTATCTTAAATGTATTTTTTAGAGAAATGCTGTACCATTAACACTACTGATGGCACAAAGAAGGATTTTAAGTGAAAAAGACAGATTTCATTAACCTTAGGGGAAACATTATTTGGAAGAGTTGGATTCTATAAGTGAAAAAATTTAGGATTACTTTAGCATTTTAATTTTATAATGTTTCCCTTTTCACATATACAAGAGTGGTTCTATTACAAAAGCCTATATCTAAAATATAAATGAGCTCTTTGGTAAATAAAATATATTGATAAGAGAAAAATATGTTTAGATATTTTTTTTGTTTTTTTAATAGTCTTAGCCCTGTATAATTATGTACATTAAAAAGATACTGTCTAAAATTGATAAAAATATGTTTCTAATCACCAGAAATTTTTCTCTCTGGAAGAAAAAGGTGTTTTAAATCCGAATATGTACAGCCCTGGTCAGGTGGCTCCATGGATTGCAGCATCCTCCCATACGCCAAAAGATTGCAGGTTCAATTCCCGATCAGGGCACATACCTGGGATGCAGGTTGCAACCCCATTCAGCAGGAGCATATGGGAGGCAACCAGTCAATGTTTCTCTGTCACATCAATGCTTTTCCTTCTCTCTCTCTCTCTCCTCACCTTTCCGTCAAAAATAAACATATTCTTCTGTAACCATGATTTAGCATTGCAATTAAGTCACACAGCTTGTATATTCTACATTCCCACAAGGCTACAGTCCACTTTACGTATTCTTAGAGTATGTAAATAAAGTCCTGTGTTTTCATTTCTTATCTAGCTTGCATTTCAGCCCATTGAGGGTTGAAGAGCTGCTGGGGCCAACCATGAAGACCCACAGGTGTCCGCCATAAATCTGTTTGAAGAGAGTGTCAGGAGGAAGAGGAAGACGCCATGGAGCTGCACAGGTCTGAGGATCCCCTCTGTTTCTGTTCCCCGCGCTTCCCCTTCTCTTTACTGGGAGATGGGGCTTGTCCGCAGCCCCTCCCGCCAATCTCTTTATTCCGCTTCCCTTCTCCCTCCTTTTAAAAATCTCTGCCTGCACCGAGACATTAAGATGGAATTTTGAGGATGGGAGTACGCTCATCTTCTGGCGATGCCAGCACTTGGATACACTACTTTTCTTCTTACCAGCAGGTCTCGCAGGTTTGGCATTTATGTTGGCAGGCGTCTGACCCTGCGGCCGTGACGCTTGGGTAAGGAGTGAAACATGGAACATAAAAAATAAACTCATATAAGTACAAACAGAGTACTCAAAAAAGTAAGAAGAGTCTGAACGTTATTATGTGAACTAAAATATGTTCCGATTTTTACTTAAAAGTTGCTAAATTTGAAATGGACTTCATTTCATGCTATATTTTAAAAACTGCATTAGATGACAGGTACGTTTTGATAAAATAATAGGAGGGTAAAAAGATAAAAAGAAATGATATATTTAAAAAACAAATACAAAATAACAAAGAATGCATTTAAATCCAGTATAAAAGAAGAGAAGACTTTCCTATTTTCCTATTAAACACATGACTGTATGTACTGCTTCTACTGTCCACATTGTTCATTTCAGAATGTGTATTATCACATGTTTTAATTACAATGTGACTTAATAATTATTGCTCTTATGAGTAATTACACAGTGAGATGTGTACTGTCTAATACTGTCCAAGATTTGAACCCATGGGGAAAAATAAAAGCCTAGACTTCTCACAGTAAAAAAAATAAAAAATAAAAATAAAAATAAAAACTTCATTAGAGTTTAACATGCATATAAATTTCTTTTACTAAATATATTGAGTTATAGTCATATTCATTGGTTATTCATTAATTACTCAGGAACATTGAGAGACTACATGTTAAAAATGTTAGTTACTGTGATGTCACCTGAAGCTTAATTACAGCTAGCCTATTCTGCATTCTGTTGCTTCATTACAATGTTTGCAAGAGTTATTTCAAGAAATGAACACATCTGAGTCTCAGAGTCCCAACCAATATATGACTATCATTGTAACACAATTTACATGTTAATGTAATATTCATATAGTAATATGAGAATAAATTAAAAATAATTTGTAGGTATAATTTCAAGGTCTAATGATATTTAAATCACATAAAGCAATAATAATTTGTATGTTTGTGTATGCATGTGTCCAGGTAGAGGTTGTCCTCAATTCTGTCATTTTAAATATATTTTTAATGTTTTATATTTAATTCCAATTAATGTGTATTTTTAAATCACTGTAAGAACAAACACTGATATGTGCTTATACTTTGTCTAATATTTACTAATAATTTCTTTTTTAAGGTTGTATTTATTTATTTTTAGATAGAGGGAAAGGGGGTAGGAAGAAAGGGAGAAAAGCATCAATGTGTGGTTGCCTCTCATGCACCCCCTCTGGGGACCTGGCCCATGACCCAGGCATGTGCTCTGATGTAGAACAGAACCTACAACCCTTGGTCTGCAGGCCAGTGCTCAATCCACTGAGTCACATCAGCCGGAGATGATGATAATAATAATAATAATAATAATAATAAATAATTTATATATGTTATATATACACATATTAATTATTTTCAGCTTCAATTCTACCAACTTCTTGAGAAACTGCTTCTAGATACAGTGCTGTCCAACCCACAGCCCAGGATGGCTATGAATTCAGCCCAGCCAAGAATCGTAAATTTACTTAGAACCCTTTTTGCTCACCACTTTTCCTTAGTGTTTGTGTATTGAATGTGTGGCCCAAGACAACTCTTCTTCCAGTGTGGCCCAGAGAGGCCAAAATTTTGGACACTCCTGTATGTAGAAGACACCACTGTCACTTGAAAATCAAGAAAAGACTTCTATAAGATTTGTTAACCTGCTGGTACATTTGAGAGAACATTCAGCATTTCTTTCTTTTTTTTTAATTGGATTTTTGAATTTTCATTTTTATTTATTTATTATTTTTTTAAATTTTATTTATTTTTCAAGTACAGTTTTTTTGTCTATTTCTCCCATCCCAGCCTCCCCCCGCCCCATGCTCCCCACCTCCCTCCCATTTTCACCCCCCTTAGTTCTCGTCTCTGTGTCCTTCCTATTTGTTCCTCCAAATCCCTCCCCCTTTTTCCCCTTAACTTCCCTTCCCTCTCCCCTCTGGTCGCTGTCCTCTTGTTCTCTATTTCAGTGTCTTTGTGTTTTTTGTTTTTTTTTTCTGCTTGCTTGTTTGAAGCAACCTAGGTGCCCATCAGTAAATGAATGGATCAAAAAAGTGTGGTACATTTACACAATGGAATTCTGTGCAGCAGAGAGAAAGAAGGAGCTACTGCCCTTTGCAACAACATGGATGGAACTGGAAAGCATTATGCTGAGTGAAATAGGCCAGGTGTTGAAAGACAAATACCATATGATCTTACCTTTAACAGGAAGCTAAACAACAAAACAAACGAGCAATCAGCATTTCTTTTGTTTAAAAATGTTTTAGTACATATTTGTTATTGTCAGGGAAGCATAGATAGCTACTTTTCTAGAGTTGTGAAGAATTTTGAAGGTCAAGACTATAATATCTGTCCAACCTCAAAATTTGAATCAGAGTTCTCTATTTGTGATTCTTCAACCATCTCGGAACTTCCCCCACCCCTCACTCTCTCTGATATGTAGAGATTGGGTAGGACTAACCTTTAGGAAGCCACACACCGACTGATTTATCTTTGCAGCATGTGTATTTCCAGTGCTGTCAAGGAAAAGAGAGTAAAGCCAGCGCTTAGTCAAATGGACTCAACTCACCAGAGTGTCTTTTTCCTACTATTTTATTTTCCTTGGGGTTGACTATTCTCAAAGTTAGGTAGCACACCATAGGGAACCAGTAAGAAAAAGCTTTCAGAAGCTAATTCTTCAATGCCAATTCAAAATCATCTGTTGGGGGATTTAGGCAATGGTTGTATCTTCCACATAGGCTATGATGTCTTTGCTTCCCGTCTTTTGCTCCTCACATTATACCTTTCTTTGATAATGAATTAAGTAAACAAACAAAAGCAGCATTTTTTTTTAATTCAAGATTCCCATGTTGCTAATTTATGTCAGTTCAACAAATGAATAGGTTAAGTCAGTAAAAAGAGATACTTAATTTTACAGAAAGGATGTCTTAAGTAATTACCTAGGTGATGGATGTTTCATCCACTAGCTCAGGGTGTTGGAACTGTTGGACCATGACAATGGGAGATAATTTACATTAGAAAATTATTGTATCACTGGAAAAAATACTGCAGTGAATATGGGTTTATACATTCTGAAATTCTGCCTAAGTATATTAAAATGCTTTGAATCCATGCAGATTGCCATAACTATTCATTAAACTTTTACTATATAAGTATACAAGGTCCTGCATAAACCCCTTTCTCTAATTTCTGTTCCAATCTGGGCCCACCTTACTCTTTGTGAAATCGTACTTACCTGTAAAGTCTTATGCAGCTCAGGTATGGCATCCTTCAACATGCCTTCTGCAAACTAGAATGGATCAATATACAATCTTGAGATGCTATCCATGTCCCCTTTGAATGCCTCTCCCTTCTTTCTAAATACTTGTTAGATGTTTTATAAATATGCCTTTTTCTTGCTATGTAGCCTTTAAGCCATTGCACTACAACACTTAAGGCAGCTTTTGGCATATTTGTACTCCTTATTTATATAGAAAGAGGCTAGACTTCACTTAAAATATAGGAAAGTAAAATTATGTGTAATATAGTGTACTAAACAAGCAGAAAAGAAAAGGGTCAAGTCTGGGGGATGCAGTCAAAACCAGCAGCACCAGGGCCAGGTGGGAAAGGCAACTGGTCCACAGTCCTGGGGTTGACAGACCTCTCCCCAGGAAACAGTATGGGAAAGAAAGATTTTTTAAAAAGAATTTACATTGACTGTTGATGAAAGGGGTGGGAGAAGGTGAATCAGGGCTAGAGCTGTGCACAGTCCTTAAGGAAGAAGCAGTTGCTCGTTAGGATTGGTGGTGGGGAACAACTCAGCAAGATCATGTATAATCAACATGTGGAGGTGCCTAGTGGTCAGCTGCTTGACTATATACCCTCTAGATAGTTGAGGAATAGCCACCTGAAATTTAATTCAAAATTTCAGTATACATTCAGGAATGTAAGCACCTGTTGTTGGTTTTTCCCAGCAGAGGTCAACCGATTAACTGATTTTGTCTCTTTTTTCCATTCTCTGGCCTACTCTGATTTGGTTTAGGATATCTCCATTTTTTCCTGTGAATATATTTGAATACCATTAAAAATAAATGTAGAGTTGCACTAACAGTTTGATACCATTATCAACATTCTGAGAGAGACGGAAAGCAGAGGGAGAGATATCCTCCAGACTCACTGTTTTGTTCGGATCTCAGCCTATCAATGGCCAGTGTTTTGACCGGACCAGCCCTTGTCCTTCTTATGAGGACAAGGTGCCCTCAGAAGTAACCACTAGGAAATGTTAAAACGGAAAAGATGTAAATGACATGGAACACCTGGGCCTCACCATTACTGATCAAGCAGAGAGAGGGAAAGAGTGCATGAATGCAGAGAAAGAATGTGTGCAGGCTTGTGGTTCTGCTTTTATTGGGGTCAGGGTGGGTGCCTAAAGTGTCTAGGGCTCATATATATTGGTGAATTTGAAACATAAGAGCAGGGATTTAAGATACAAGAAGAGAAAACAAAAACAATTTGCTCAAATGGTCAGTTACCAAAATCAACCAAGATCTCTGAAAGAAAGGAGCCTGGGATGAGGGGCACAGACTACACTTGGCCTGGCTCTTAATGTAGTCCTGTGGCTGGCAATGGGCCTTTGCCTTGGCAGTCACGGTTTATCAGACACTCGCATTCCAAAAAAAGAGAACAGAAACTCTCAGACTTATCTTACATCCATATACTTCTTTGAAAATGTTAAATAATCAAGAATTCTAGGGGGCAAAAGAAGATGATTTGTCTAATTAAATAAATATTTGAAAAGGCAATTTCGATTTCCACTAATTGCCACTTCCAGAGCACTGTATGGCTAGTACCTAAGAAAGATGATTTGGAAAGTTCATGTAGACTATTTGATTGCTGTATTTGAATGTTTTGTGGAAAAGCTTATGCAAGAAATGCAATAGTATTTGTACATGCATTGACACAATGCAGTTGTACATGTACCAACACATGTACACTTAACAAAGAGACTCAAAAGCAGAGTTGGTAAATAAAATACTTGAACATTCCCCCACAGTAAATTAGAAAATGGTAGACTTCCTTTGCCATAGTTCAGAGAAAGGAATTCAAAGAATTTTGAAATTAAGAATGATAGACTGGGTATCTTTTTTGCTTTATTGAGACTCAATTTCAGGGCTTATTCTTGAGAGAACACACAATAAATATATTGATGACAGGAAAACAAACATATTTTAGAAAAACCTTTAGTAATTACTTGGGGGTTGTGTACATATTAGATTTTTCACAAACATTCTGGTTTGGAATTTTCCAGGAACTTTGCAGGATTGTGCTTCCAAATTCATTTACAGTTGAGTTGCATGGTTGTGCAACTAACAAATCAAAATTGAATAAAATCTTTATGCAATTTAATATAAGTAGAAGTTTTACTGGCTAATGTACAACTCACACAGGCATTGTGGAGTGTGTACACAGGCAGATCACAATTCATCTTGGGTGTTGTGTCCCTTTAAATATTGCTGACATACACCGAATATTAGAATGAATAAAAAGTAACTTTTTTTGTGTCAAGTCACTGAGATTATGGGGTTATTATTTCAGCATATCATAGCCATTCTGAGTGTTACAGTTAGTGATGCTAGTTTGAAATACTAAGGTCTATGGAACATTTACATGAATGGAATACTATCCAGCAGAAAGAGGGAGCTCCTATCCTTCACTGCAGCATAGATGGATCTGGACAGCATTATGCTAAGAGAAATAAGCCAGGTGGTGAAAGACAATTACCATATGATGTCATATAGGTGGAACCTAACCAACAAAACAAACAGACCAACAGACACTAAAGTAAAGAACAAACTGACAGTAACCAGAGGGGAAGGAGGAGGATGATAACAGAGGAAAGAAGGGTGAGGGTCATCAAGGAACATATGTAAAGGACCCATGGACAAACCAAAAGGGGGTAGGATTGAGGGTGGGCGGTGGGGGGGAAGGGGGGGGGGGGAGAGTGGTAGGGGAAAAATGAAGACAACTGTACTTGAACAACAATAAACAAATAAAATAAAATTATGTATACCAAAAAAAGAAGGTTAAAATGACCTCCTTATTTCAGAGGATAGAAGCATCTCAGTGGCAGGCTATAGGGAACCAGTTGGTTTCAAAGTGGCAAATGTGACTCAGCCCTGCATCGAAAGCTGACAGGAGAAAGTGGTGGACAGGAGCCTGACCCTGAGACCAGTTTCCCTGTGGGAGTTGGACCTAGAAAATGCATCCAGACTGTTGTGGCTTGCTTTTGCTAAAACTCCCTCACCTTGGTCTGAAACAGTAGATGTTTATTGCCTGTCTTCAAGGTAATTTCCAAAGCCTGTGTGAATTTTCCCAAGGACAGAGCATAGTCAGCTCGCCACCTTTCCCTTCTGCATTTGCTATTTTCATTTCCTTGATTGTACCTAAAATGTAGACAATCACATTCTATGAATTAGATAATAAATCCTTCTCTGATGGAAACCTGAGAAAAACAATAAAAGCCTGTCCAGGCAAGGGTCAGAGCACTCTCCCCTTGAGAGAAGCAGCCATAGGACTCTCATCTTAAGGGAGTTCCATACTGTCCCTTTTTCTCCGCAGGACGGCTGCAGTCTGCATTTGTTCTCATCTTCAGCCACAACACGCAGACTCTGCTGGCCGGAGTCCGCCACAACTGACATCCATTGGTAAGAATTAACTCTTAGAGACAAAGCAAATGTAGATAGCAAAGAGCCGGTAGAGTCAAGATAGAACAACCTGAACCAGAAATATGTTGTGGCTCCTAATTTTCATGGAGCGCCAGTCCCTAACAGTCATGACTGGCTGATTAAATTTCAACTTGGTTTATATAACATCAAATTCAGACGTATATGTCTTAATTTGATATACATATATATTTAGAGGTATATGTTTTGGAAGAAGATTTGGGTGGAAATCTGGAGAACTTACGTTCCATAAAAAATCATAACCAAAAATACAGACCAAAACCCTTGCAAATAGATTATACTTGGTGTAATGGCAGAGATTTGTCCATGTTACACTCTTAAAATACACAAAAGTTCTGATTGCCAACACAGTCTCATTAAATTATCCACTTTGGTTGCTCAGTAGACAGATGGGACTTAGAGAATGACAGATAATCATCACCTTAATTGAGTGCTGAATTGGGTTATAGATAGTATCCAGACGGGGCCTCTCTACTTGTGCAGATTAATACAGCTAGTTGTATCTTGTGTATCTATAGCTGGAATCAATTTTTTCCTTCCTTGAGACAAAAGTTAATAAGAGAAAATGCTTTCAAAAAACACTGGCAGAAGTACATATTTTTACTATCTTCTTAGAAAGTGCATTATTGCTCCATTTTTTATCCAAAAATGACTCTCTGGAAAGCACAACTTCTAACCATCTCAAATGCTATAATTTTCTCCAACATGTTGACAACATTGTCCCTCTTATAACCTGAATCTGGCCCTTCTAAATTACGAGAAATTTTGTTAAGTCAAGTGTCACAAAACACAGAAATGCTCTCGAGATGACAGTTCAATGGTCTGCCTGCTGTTAAAATTTCTTGTGCACTTAGTGGTGTAGACAGTTTGAAACATTACGTTTTAATTGAAGGACAAAACACTACAGTCAATCACTTCTTCCACTAAGAATACTAAGGTTTAGTGCAATTTATTTTGTCCCTGGGGTTCCTTATATTATCTTGTTGTATAATTTTTTCCCGATTGGACAATTTACACTGTTTGCCTTCCTGATCACTAGTCCATTATTCTGTATTAAATAATCTGTATTAAATTATATATATATAATTACAGTTACTGTATTCTTCAGCTCTGATTGGCTTTCTATACATTTTAACACTTTATTGAAGTTCTCTCTGAGTTCCTTTATTCTACTCTCAAGTTTGGTTCTACTCTCAAGAATCCTTATGACCATTTCTTTGAATACTTTATCAGGCAAATTACTTATCTCCATTTCATGTCTGGTCTTGGTCTCTTGTTCTTTTATTTGCAGTATATTCCTCTGTCTTTTAATTTTCTTTGACTTTCTGTGTTTGTTCCTATGAATTAGAAATACCTATCTCTCCCAATCTGGAAAAAGTGGGCATGTGTTGAAGCCACCTCCTTGTAGACTGTGTGATGGGTGCCTTGGCCAGGCCAGTAAAGTTGGGGTGGGCATGTGTGGTGCTGGGCCACCCTCTGGCTGGGAGGGGCAGGCTCAGAGTCACCTGCTGTGCAAGTGTGTGGTGGCTCTCTGCTGATCTGGCCGTCACTTCTTGAATGGGGCTGGCGTGTGGCGACTCAGGGAGCATACAAGCTGCAGGGCTGTTTGTCTTCCCGGAGCAAGTCCAGTGTATGTGTGGGGAGGGGAAGGGGAAGAGGAGGAAGTGTACTAATGTGCCCTGATGTTCCTGCTGGAGTGAGCTTTGGGCAAAGCAGCCATGAACGTACCACTGCAGACTTGCAGGCTGGCCAGAGCATGTGGAAAGAGTTCCCTCCTATGTTGTCCTGCTGAAGAAGGAATGTAAACAACGGTGCTCATCGGCCACTTCAGTTCTGGAAAGTTCCCTCAAATTCTGGTGAGCTCTCACGTTCCCCAACCTTCTGTCTGTCTGTCTCCCTCTCTCTCTCATTGTATAGAGGCTGTTCAACTGGCCTTCAATTGTCTCTCAGGAGGAATAGCTTTAATGTAGGTGCACATTTGTTGTTTCAAGGGAGGGACCAGCCAGTATCCTCCCACACTGACATCTAAGGAGACTTGTTTTTCTGGTTTTGTGGGTTTTTTTTTTTTTTTTTGCATTTTAGAATTGCTCTCCACATTTGCATAGTTTATTCTGAGAAAATATCAACTAGGACACTGTGCATACTTCTGGATTTCTTTTTCTTTGCAGTTTCCTCCTTTCCAGAACCTAGCTCTATAATATTCAACTAACATGGATTTCTAATCTGTACTTTGTTATCCCAGCAAAGCATTTAGACACTGGTTTCCCATATCTGATTCTACAATTAAAAAATAATTCATAAGGCCAAAGGCCAATATCAAGGATAACTGATTTGTTTTCCTCATGTCTGTTTCAAAAACTTGAAGTTTTTAGTGTCTAATATCTGAAATATTTGTTCATCTCATGACAAGTTTATTTTTAAATTTTAGTTATCACCTACAAAGGAGTTCCCATCAGACTGTCAGCAGATTTCTCAAAAGAGACCTTACAAGCAAGAAGGGGCTGTAAAGAGGTATTCCAAGTCATGAAATCCAAAGACCTACATCCAAGGTTGCTCTCTCCAGCAAAACTTTTATTTAGAATGGAAGGGCAGATAAAGTGCTTCTCAGATAAGATCAAATTCAAGGAGTTCATTATCACCAAGCCCTTACCATGTGAAATGTTAAAGGGACTTATCTAAGAAAAAGAAGATAAAAAAGATGAACAGTGAAAGGACAGCAAACTCACAGTTATTAAGAACCACACCTAAAACAAAAGCAAACTAAAAGGACAGCTAGATCAGGAGTGAACCGTAGAAATGAAGATCACGTGGAGAGTTAGCAACAGGGGAGTGGGAGGAGAAGAAGGGGGGAGAAGGTACAGAGAATAAGTAGCATAGATGGTAGGTAGAAAATAGATGGGGGGAGGACAAAAATAGTAGGGGAAATATAGAATCTAAAGAACTTGAGACACGTGGTCATAAACTAAAGGGGGGAATGGTGGGGGAGGGGGTGGGCAGGGTAGAGGGGAATGAAGGGGGAAAATAGAAAACTGTAATGGCATAATTAATAAAATATATTTCAATAAATTCAGTTATGTTTAGGGCATATGTATTAAGACTTGTTGCTGTTAATTTATTGCAACCGAAAGTGGGTGGGTAAACAAATTAATTTAAAGATATAAACACAATGAAATGGAAATAAATAATATGGTCTCACAATGTTTACATAAGTAAAATGCAGTCATTATTCTCAACAGAAATATTGCTATAAATCTTAAAAATTGATGTGGTAGAACTGTGGCAATTGGCAAATCACCTAAGTAAACAACATTTGAGGTATTGCAATATTTATGTACTTTATTTGAACTAAAAACAAACCTATGAACAACTTAGTGGTAAATATTTTTTAAAAAGTGAACTACTATTTGTATGCAATTTTTATGTGAAGGGAGACTATATTTGTTTTCATTACCTGTTATTATATTTAATAAGGTCAAGAAAAAATAGGAAGCATAAAATTGATAATCTCTGTGTTTGCATCTATGTGTGTCCAGGTGGAGCTTTTTCTCAATTTTGTCATTTTTAACTAATGTATTAGATATGTGTCTTTATTGTATCATATTTAAATAGATTAAAATAAAGATATACATATACACACATATGCATGCATACACATATAGAGAGGGGTAGGCAAAAGTAGGTTTATAGTTGTTCACGTGGAAAACAATACAATAGTTAAATAATAATAAAAGAATAACCTTGTGTTTTGTGTACTTAAAACTGTAAACCTACTTTTGTCCACCTCTGTGTGTGTATGAGTGTGTATATGTATATATAGAGACATTTATATATAAATGTCTAAATAACCCAGATCAGGACAGAGGTAAACAAATTATTTACACTATTCTTTATTTTCAAAATGGTAGTTTCATTTTTAATAATACATGTTTAAGGGGCTTACTCAATCCCTCATATAATTTCAAATGAGTGTATCATTTGAATTGCTGGCTTTTTAAATATTAATATATAAAACATTTAAACCAATACATTTTTTTATTTTTGCATTGAAAATGTCATGTATTTGTTGAATGTATTTAACATAGTTATTTTGTAGAGCATGCTGCTAAAAGTAAGAAAAACTCAGTTTGAAAATGATGTTGCTTTACATTATTGTTTTTAAGGAGCCAGTTCTATAGAAAGTCACTATGCTGTACAGCAATACCACCAGGAGTCGATTGGTTCATCTCATTTTAAAGAGCATAATTAGATATAAGCACTCTTTTAAGAAAAGAAGAGGCTAGCTTAAGTTGCATGTGTCATGCATGTCTAAAGACAATTTATTCTAAAAATGTTTATTTGGGCATTAAAATTTATAAAGTGCTAATTATATAGATTAATGGAAAGTTTTATGCCAATGGCATCCAATGGGGGGGTTCAATCTTTAAGAAGAAATAGCCAGAAAACAGAAGTGTAACCCTCTAGGATTTCAAAGAGAAGAGAGGATGGTAGGCAGGAAACAAGCAAAAATTGATTTTGCCAACAAGGCATCTCTGTTATACACATAATTGATTTTCAAGCTAGATAATTCTAATTACTGAGTGGCAGCTAAAGAGAGTAAGATAAATGTATACTATCTTATATAGGTGCCCTAATAAAAAATAAAAATGAACAATTAGAAAAATGTATTTTTCTACAAATGGAATAAATTATATATTGCTTTCAAAATTTAAATAATAAAGATAAACCAAAATTATATTAGAAAAAAAGAAAATAACATAGATGCCTGTAAAATAAAAACACAGGGTGTCTATACTAAATATAAATGTTTCATTCAATAAAAAGTAACAACATGGATGGAACTGGAAAGCATTATGCTGAGTGAAATAGGCCAGGTGTTGAAAGACAAATACCATATGATCTCACCTTTAACAGGAAGCTAAACAACAAAACAAACAAGCAAGCAGAATAAAAACAAAGACACTGAAATAGAGAACAAAGGGACAGTGACCAGAGGGGAAAGGGAAGGGAATTTAAGGGAGAAAAAAGGGAGGGATTTTGAGGAACAAGTATGAAAGACACAGGGATGAGGACTAGGGGGGAGGAAATGGGAGGGAGGTGGGGAGCACGGGGCGCGGGGGGGGGCAGGGATGGGAGAAGTAGACAAAAAACTGTACTTGAAAAATAACTAAATAAATTTTTTTAAAAAGGAAAAAAAGTATGAGTTGGATATAATTAAGGCACTTAAATTAAACTATAAGAAAATGCTGTATTAGTTTAATAAAATATTTTATAATGAATGGCGATACAAACAAAATACCACCATTAATGCTAAGATTAAGCATTAATCCTCTGATATTCTCATACATGCTTGTGATCCTCTGAATTCTGAACAAATAGAAAATGCCAGGTAAGTAAGTGTGGCAGCAGACAAACTTACTACACACACACAGGCTCACTATATGCCATGCACAGGGATCCTAATATATATATATATATTTTTTTTTTGGTATAACCTTAATATTTTAGTGGGTGTTTTTCAAACTATTTACGCATATCTAAATGCAAAGATCTCTCATATGCAATATAAACATTGCACAAGAAAACAATTTAACAACTGGCATTCCAAATTTCTCAATAATTAAGTTAAAATATTTTTATAGAAGTTTGGTGTTGTGTTAACCATTTATTATGATTAATTACAATATGCATTGTGTTAATTAAATATAATACCAGGTAATGTTGTTATAGTTAGCCTTCCCATTGGTTATCTATCTCCATCTCTATATGTGAAAAGCAATTTAATGGGCATTATTTTATTTTTACTCATAATTTTATGTCTTTTAATTTGTCAGAATTTTTTTTGGAAAAAATCACTTCGCTGTTTTTATATGTAGTCAGAACATTTCACAAATAAATCACATATATTGGAATATTGCTGTCTTCAGTGATATAAACAGGATAATATTTGACTACCCATATCAGTGTTTCACAAAGTTATTAGAAATTATGGCATTTCCTCTGTCTTGCATCCTTATAAATTTTAGTTGGGTTACGTGTGTCTGGGTAACTATGATGATGATGATGATGGTGGTGATGGTGATGATTTAGGCCTGGACGACGGCATTGACTGAGTGCACACTATATGTCAGGCACTACTCTACACATTTGATTTTCTCTACAAGACTATAAAATTGATACTATTATTATCCTCATTTGACAAGTATGAAAACTGAGGCCCAAAGAGACCTTAAAAATATCTGATTATTTTCTGATTGGATAAGGAATCAATAGCAGATTTCTGACTCTACTACCAATCATCTAGCAAACACTATCTATTGCTTCTCAATTCATTCTCACTTTGATTGATTTGAGACATAGCTAAAACATGTGTATGAATGATAATGACACCTGGATAAAACATTATGATCCCTGTGCTCTCACAGTGGTTATGTTCTGGGAGGAAAGATTTATGACTATAAATTACTTCTTTCCTCAAATCTTTACAAAAGGATCATTTCATTAACCAGAACAAATTTAATAATTGATTTAAGAGCATGAGAATTTCTTTACATATTTCTCTCCACTCTTGCCCCTCTCCTCACTTTTCCTCTGCTTTATCATTTTCCTCTTTTTCTTCTCATCTTTCTCACTTCATTTTAACCAACTCATAATGATTATAATCATTTTGCTATAAGGTGATACATATGTTGATAAGCTTCAGTGTACTATTCAAAAGTCATACCATAAAATCTACAGGGCTTTGGGGTAATGTAATTTAGATTTAAATCAGATTATTCATAACCAAAATTTTATAATTTATTTTTAATGCCAAATATAATAAAACTTGCATATATACAACTTTCCTTAATGTCATTATTTCTTAACTCATCCCGAGTTCTTGATGATCTTTTTCTTCCATTAATTATTTACTCATTCTTCAATATGTATATTTAATTTTAAAATATAATAACCATATGATATCTTTCCAGAAAAAAAAGTTTAACCATTGTTAGTATAATGAGAATGGTTTTCATGACATTGAAGTAACCTGGCAGCCAAGGAAAGTGGACTGGAATGTGCCTACATGAACAATGATGACTTCACTGTACTAGTCAGTAGGGGTGGTAGGCACCATTGAATGAGCATGTGTACTGTGTGGCTGTCACATTCAGAGTGACTAAGGGAGTAGAGCAATGAATACACATCAAATTTTGCATTAGCTTGAACATTTCTCTGTGGACACTATCGGAATTGTTCAAAAGACTGCAACTACGGGCCACTGGTAATTAGCTGCTTCATTGTTACGACACACCAGCTCATCCATCATGTATGCCACAGTTTTTTGGCAAAACATCATATCACTAAAGTGATTCAGCCCCATTATAGCCCAGATTTGACAACCTGTGTCTTCTGGCTTTTCCAAAAACTAAAATCACCTTTGAAAGGGAAGAGAGTTCAGACCATTGGAGAGATTCAGGAAAATACAACAGGGCAGCTGATGGCAATGGGGAGAACTGTGTGAGGTCCCAAGGTGCCTGCTTTGAAGAGGACTGAGGCATCACTGTCCTATATACAATGATTCTTTGTCATATCTTTTTCAATAAATGTATCTATTTTTCATATCCCATGGATGGACACTTTCTGGAGCAACTGTCTCCATACACACACACATATAAAATTAGAGTTATGTGGAGGATATTTGTGGGGGGGGAATGGGCACTATGATTGATAATTTGTGAGGGGAGTATAAATGAGTACCATAGAAAGCAACGAGTGCTCTCTGACCAGGCTACCTTTACTCCAAAAGCATCGTATTTACCTAAGAGCTATAGTTAAGCTGTAAGGAAGATTTTTGTTGTTGTTTTGAAAGATTTTATTTATGTTTAGGGGGAGGGTAAGGAAAGAAGAGAGGAAGAGAAACATCAAATTGTGGTTGCTTTGTGCACCACACTGGGGATTTGGCCCACAACCTAGGCATGTGCCCTGACTGGGAATCAAATTGTCAACACTTCGGTTCACAGGCCAGTGCTCAATACACTGAGCCACACCAGCCAGGGTGAAGATCATTGATTTGTCTTCCTGTTGTATATACACCTTTTGAAAGAGCAACATATTTATTTGGCTTTTTATCTTCAATTTATAATGAAGAGTTTAATTTGAAGAATTTTATATTCAAACTAAAATGAAGTCATCAGGATGGGCCCCAATTTTTTTCCTTCTTACATGGACTTGTGTCCCTAAAAGGGAAATTTTGGGCTCAGATCCATTTAGAGGGGAGAGAATATGTATAGCTATGTATAGGCCAAAGAAAAGATGCAGAATTTACCCTTCTCTTACAGCCCTGAGAAAGAACTTTGTCCACACCTTGATTTTGAACTTCTGGTCTCCAGACTTATGAAAAAATGTTTGCATGGTTTGAGCCACAGTGTCTACAGCACTTTGTTACAACAGCCCAGGTACAGGTACTGTAGAAAATAGCACAGGTCGTCCGACAGATCCCACATGTGAGCTCCAAGTTCAGCTCCCTTCCTCCTTAAGTTCTCCACAGTGTCACAGAGGGCTGGGAATTTACAAACCTTATTTCCTAGACTCCCTCACCAACTGATTTCCACTTAGTTATTGTTCCTGGGAATCCCTGATATGGAATGAGAAGGGAATATAACAAAGCAAAGGACATTTCTTGCTCTGACTGTGGCTGAAGAATCAACGGCAGAAGTGGGCACCTCCAGGAAAGCGTGAGCTCCGACACCATTAGCGGCAGTGGTAGCAGGGGAGGCTCCGGGTGTGGACCTGTGGTCTCCAGCCAGGGTGGTAGCACCTTTCATGTGTCTGTGAAACCTCTTTTTTTTTTCTTTTTGCAATTTCAGGCCTTCCAAACCCATTTGTAACTAAATATTTATATGCTGGAAAAGTCCACAGGTGTTTCAGCTTTTCTGTCTGCACACTGCTACAGAATCAACTACGGAAATTAATATTAAGATCAAGAAACACCTTCAAGCGGGAAACAGGTGCACAGGAGAGGGCATCTGAAATGTTGCAATAGGTTGTGGCAATAGTACATAAAACAATAAAAGTTCAATTTGTACTTTGTTTAATAGAATGAATTTGGAGGTTAAGAAGGTAACGTAGCTTTAGGCCAGATCATAATGGGCAGCATAAATAGGTTAAGGAGGTTGGATTTCTTCATAATACTTTATATTTCCATACTTGTCAGCTTCCTCGATCTTACAAAATCTTTGTGAGAAAGATCAAGAAGGTGTTAGCTCCTCTCCATAGAACAAATAAACAAATAACAGGTTAGTTGAAGTTAGCCAGTTATATTGCTAATTCAGAATGTGAACTTTATTATAGCTTCTTTATTTTTCACAATTTTTTTAATATTGGAAATACTTTGTATTTTTAAGTCATCCTAACTCTTTGTCTTATATTGATTTGGTTCTGAATATAATTCTCTGTAAAATCAATCATCGAGTTTCAGCCCATTTTCTTTCTCAATATTATGCTTTAAAATGATATTACAACTTTTTTCTATATTCATTTGGATAAATAGTTCAGAGCATGATTTCAGTAATTATACTACTTATACTTAAGAAGATACATACTGGCCTGAACTAAACCATATGCATAATTTTTTTCTGAAGTTCATGGCCATTTCTTATCACATAATATATATCACCTGTTAAGTCAAATAATGTTCCAATTAAAGCAAAGAAATAAAAAAGTGGTTAAAATATGTTAACCTAAAATCCCAAGTCTGTATTTTTTCTTCAAATTTTATTTAAAAAAAAACTTTAAATTGCACAGAAGTTATAAAGTAAATTTAAGAGCATTAATAGGTTTTACAAGGTAAAGATGGAGCATCTCATTTTTGTTAATAATGTATGTCCAAGAAAGACCTCCATTATGAATTTAACATTTAAAAAATACTGTGGAAGCTGAAAGTCATTCTGCTTTACCAACTCCCATCTACCACGGGTGAGGTCAACTGAGAAGGTAACAATAGTTTAACAAAGCACATTATTAAACTTGAAAGTCAAAGTTTAACTCTTGAAAGTCAAAGGCCAGAAAATAGATACCTGGGGACAGTCAATCTCAAAAAAATGTCAGGGCACAAGAAGCACATCCGAATGAGCAAAAATTAAATATGGTTCTGTAATCATGTGTGTGTCTGCCCACTTTTTTGTCTCAGATTTGATCTCCCCTTTATCAATTCCATATGTGTACATGGAAACATATGTGATTTCCTGGGAAAAGGTTAAATCAATAGAGAAAGTAATAAATATATTAGATTTATGGTAATATTTGAAAAGATTTAAGAGTGTATATATTAATAAAAAGGCGTTTGTGAAATGACATTAGCCATCGTAATAACTATTCATAGGTCTACTGTATGCACACTTGAGTTTCATTTCTCAGTACTAAGAATGGGGGGAAATTTGAGCATGTCAATAAGTTAGTGAATCCATTCTCTATTTATAAGAAATATTGGATTTACATTCTGAATAAATCATTTACTAGTTGGATAAATTTGGTACATTAAACTCTGTAAACTGAATTCCTTATTTATAAAATATGGGATTTAATGAGACCTCATAACACTTGTGATGACTAAATAAGATCCTATAAACATATTTAGATTTAGGAAATGTACAATAAGTACATTTCATTGTACTTCATTCACACCTTCATTAGGTGCTTTCATGTCTGTTTATGAAGTAGGTATAGATGGTAAAAATTGCTTGAAGGAGAAATAACACTTGTGATGATTAAATAAGATCCTATAAACATATTTAGATTTAGGAAATGTACAATAAGTACATTTCATTGTACTTCATTCACACCTTCATTAGGTGCTCTCATTCTGTTTATGAAGTAGGTATAGATGGTAAAAATTGCTTGAAGGAGAAATCACAGTGTTATTAATAATGATAATAAACTTTAAAATCTCAGTATATAGGTTTTTGAAATCATGAAACTAGATGAGTTAAACAAAAAAGTAAAAACACATACACACACTATATATATATATATAACTTTCTAAATATAAATATATTTAATATGTATTTATGTTTTTATACATATACATGTGCATACTTATTTGAACATAATTGGTGAATCTATGGGTTTTATAATATACACCTAAATGGAAATTTTTGACAATATAGTGATTTATGTTATAAATTGAAATGTCATTAAATCACACAAATTTCTTCTTAGACAACACTGTCATGTGGTATGTTGTTTAGCAAGTAGTAAACACTTGAAAAAGTAGAGAAAGCCTCCATCTATTTCTGACTCGTGGCTTATGGCATGAAAGGACAAATCGAGCAAAAGGTGGCAGAGCAGAGAGGAGCACAAAATCTTCCCTGCTGTGAACACGGACTTGCCGTGCATGTCACATTCAGCTTCTTGAGTAGCTTCAAAATGTCACTATGCACTATCGTTACCATTAACTGAAAAGACATCTTCACCAATCAATTAGACCACTAATATTGAATTCTTAAGGAGACACATAAAAGTCGGGAAAGCCCGCAACTGTTTCCTGGCTTGCTACGGAGAATTTACTTAAAGGATAAGCCGGGAGTAAATGTCAGGCAAAAAACAGAACCTAAGACAGAACTAAATAATTTCCTGGAAGACAGATGAGGAAATAGAAAAAAAAGCAGAAAGAGTTTATTTGGAGGACTGAGAAAACCTTTGCTTAGTGCAATAGACCAAGGATCAGTGTAAGTATAGATCGAAAGGACTGATGGGCACAAGAACACAAGCAGCGACCCCATAAGCTTTGAGGTTTCCGAAGCGTATACATACATACTATGGTTCTATTACATCCTGTAACTTGGGAACATATGTCACTCTATGAAACATAAATAAACCCTGGTTTCTTTATACTACAAATGTTACAATTGTTTCCTTTCCTGAAAGAGAAAAAAAACTAGGTTTTCTAGATAAAATACGATTTTAAAATTTTTGCAGTGGTTTGCAAAACAGGAAAGGGAAATCCTAGGTGCCTGAAGTGAAGAATGCAATGAGACTAGACAGAAGTAAATGAGATGGTAAGACAGTCCGCTCACGTTAGTGAAATAGTAATGGTTAGAGCACTGTACCATCAGGCCAACAAAATTCCTATAGAGTGGATGCCATCCAGGTCATTAGTAATGGTACTAAAAGAAGTTAATCTATCACCAGAAGAATTAGCTTGCCTTTGTCATGACTTTGTACAGGGTGCAAAAAATTCTCACAAGAAAACAAAAAAAGAATAGCTCTGCAACGTTGTGTTTGAACATGAATTTATACAATGCTCATAATCTTAGGGTATCCCAAGCTGAGAATGTGGCAATAAAAAGTGACCCTGGTGTTGCACAAACCCTGGGAGGTCTGGAAATCGAGTCCAAAATTACTCTGGAGGGACATAGCCCATGTAGGGTTTATTAAGGGGAAAATCAGCAGAGGCCAGATTAGGATGGCTTCACAATCTCAAAATCAGCAATTACAAAATTCACAGTAAGTGAAAGGCAGCAGTCATGGGCACTGGGAGAATTCCAGCTATTTAGTTTAAGACCTCAAAGGAAACCTGAAGAGCAGAGATTCCCGGATGACAGGAAAAAATCACACACGTATGCATAGATACAGCCTAAGTGTGTTCAAAAGGATTAATGAGATAAAAATGTCGTTTGATTAAATGCAGTAAACCTGAGAAGACAGGATCCTAATTTAGCAGTGGAGAAAGTCATGAGTGAAGTTAATACATCCCCATGGACCTTTCATAAGCCATAGTAATTGGTAGCAGTAAACTTGGAAAGGTAAAGGAGGGTGACCTTTAAAGCAGGTGGACTGGCTGAAAGTCTAATTGAGGAGAAATTATACCTGAGTGTCATGCCCCTTCTCCACCAGACAGGAGACTGTGGCTCCCCTGCTTAAGGGAAGATTGAAGATTATACTCTAGAGAGTGTAAAACGAAAAGTCTCTTGCCTGGGAGAAAAGTTGAAGGTTAGGAGACTGTACTGTTTACACGAGGACTAAGGGTTACCAAGGACTTCTATTTAGTATGTTAACTGGGAGACAGGTGTACCCCCTTCAGGAGGGAATGGGAATGATCTTCTCTACAAGGTATGAAAAGTTCAACAAAATTAAAGAAAAAACAACTTAAAATATCATCAGCAGTGATTTCCACACTGATCAGTGTCAGTTTGATCAAAATGGAGTAAAGAACAGAGAGGGCAACTATTCCCACATGCATGCGAGTTGAACTTGTGTTTTAGCAACTGATTCTTTTATACTTAAGATATTAAGACCAAAACGATCAGGAAGGCGGCTACTATGAGAACAAACTAAAGCAGCTTGAGAAAATCAGTTTATTTATAAGAAGAAATATCACTTTATACTCTTAAAGAACATGGCGTCAAAAATATATAGTATACCTTTATATGAATATTACATATAAAGTACATATAATCCTTCTAGTATAATACTTAATAGAAAAGCTGAAAACAGTCCTGTTTGTGAGCTCAGGGAGAAAGCATTCAGTCTCCCATCATAAGTAAGGTATTAGCTGTAGCCCTGTTTCTCCCAGATGCTCTGTATCTGGACAGGGAAGTGTGTTTCTGTGGCAGTCCACTGAGAACTCTCTTCAAGAGAGAATCTGTGCTGGAAAATGTTAGTTGACAGCCTCCAGTTGCCACAACTCCAGGATGTATCAGAGTATTTTGTCAAAGCCACGCTGTCTCCAGAAGATGACTGAGCACGCTGGGGGTTCTTGAGCTACAATACCCCTGACTAATACATATGTAACTTCCCTCAGGGAATAACTTTCTCTGGGGCTCCCAGCACCCTAGTCCGCACTTGCTCAGAGCAGCATTGCAGGCTCAAGCCCTTTCTACCCAATTTCTTTCTTCTCTGTCTGCCTCGTGGTCTGAGAGTCTCCTTGAGACTGCTTCCTTTTTCCTCTACACGTCCCAGCATAGAAATCTATACCTTCTGAAAATACCCCTTAAAATGAAAACAAATGAAATATTATATGACATGTACAATTTGAGATTTTTATCTCCAGGAAACTAGTACTAACAGAAGTCTTAGCCGTAGTTCTTCAGACAAAAAGGAACGACAGATGGAAGCATGGTTTCACAAAAAAGAATCATGAATGCTGGGAACAAACATGGGCCAGAAAATGTGCTCTCTTTGATTCATGAATTTATGCTCATTTCGAGTTGTTTTTATGGTCCCCCTTATGACTTAACTTAGTTAATGTTCCATGGACACTTGAAAGGAGTAAGTGTACTTCAATGGAGCCTGTATTGGCCCTTTAAATGTTAATGAGGTCAATTAGATCCTCAGGACTTAAGTTGTTTGATAATGCTGGTCAAATATCTATATCTTTATGATTTGTATGCACTCTATCAATTACTGGAAGAGTGATATTGAAATATTTAACACTTATTATAGACATCTCTATTTTTATCTTTAGCTCTTTGAGTTTTTTCAGTCTCTTGTATTTCTGTTAATAGGTACACATTTAGGAGTGTTAGATCTTGAATAAATGATTCTTCTTTCACTATAGAATACCCTTTTTAACTTTAGTCATATATTTATCTTGAAATCTATCTTGTCACATATTAATATAGTTCCTATACCATACTTTAGCTTAGTGTTTGTATACCCTGTAATAGTTCAGTTTCAGCCACTCTGTTTTTATTTAGAATGTGTTTCTTATAAGCAACCTATAGTGCGGTCTTACAATCTTTGCTTTTCATTGAGAATTTTAATTCAAACAAATAAAATTAAGACTTATGTCTGGGATAAATCTTCTATCTTGTATTTGGTTTTCTATTTATCTCAATTGTTCTTTACTTTTGTTATTTTTACCCTATTTGTGGCACATATACTCCATATTGACTTACCAATATGGTTTTTGTTTTTGATGAAGTATGAATTTTAATATGAAAATAATACTGTATTTTATAATCATTTTATAAACTTTATTACAATAAATGTATTAACTTATCACCAAATATTTTTGAACTTATGTTTTATTTACCTCTTTCTACATTATAAACCCTCTAAAATTTTATTTTAAAAAATCAATAGGTTTTAATAATTTTTAAATGTTATAAAATGTTAATGCTAAAATATTAGTATTATATATTTCCATAGAGATATCCCCTTCCTGGTGCTTTTTATCACATACTGTAAATTTGACTTACTGTTCATTTTTTTCCTTTCATTTAAAAAACTTCTTTGAAACATTTATTATATTGAATTTCCTGGATAAAAATAATTTCAGATGTCATCTGGAAATGTCCTTTGAATTAAATTTAAGCAATATTCTTTACTAAAAATAAAACTAGCTAAATTTTTTTAGTTATTTATTTCTTTCAGCCATTTGGTATTCTGTTTTTCTAATGAGAAATCATTATTCATTCATTCTGTTCTCTCTATAATGAGTACTTTTCTGTGGTCCCTTAAGATTTAGTTGTTGTTGTTTTTAAAGAATCAATTTATGGCATTCTAGGTATGATTTATAAATGTATTATGTGCTTGGGACTTTGTTGATCATTTTTATATATAAATTATTCTCTTGTCAACTTGGAAATTCCCCATTCCTTATTTCTTCAAATAATTCTAACATTTCAAGTTTTCCTTCCTTCTTGTAAGCTACTTACAGATAGGTTTTCCATTTGCATTTATAGCATGTATCAGAGATGCTCTATGCTGCTTTGGTCCTCACTCTCTCTTTCTGTTCCACTTTATCTAGTTATTTTTACCTGTCTTCAAGTTCACTGGCCTTTTTATTCTGAATCCAATCTGTGGTTAGTCTATATGAGAGTAAAAGTGGGTATATATATCCAATATATAAATGTTATGAATCTGTAAGAGACTTTATATATAAACATATAAATATATATATATATACACTCACATATGCAGAGAAGACTATAAATATAAAGGAGACATTATGTATATATTCGTGTGTGTGCATATATCCTGTCCAGCAGGTATCCAACCATGTAATATGACAAATAGAGACATATATTTTTTAAAATATTTTATTTATTTATTTTTAGAGAGAGGGGACAGGAAGGAGAAAGAGTGGAAGAGAAACATCAATGTGTGGTTGCCTCTCATGTGTCCTGTACTGGAGAACTGGCTTAGAACCCAGGCATGTACTCTGACTGGGAATTGAACTGGTGACCCTTTGCTTCACAGGCTCATGCTCAATCCACTGAGCTACACCAGCCAGGGCTAGAGACATTTATCCAAGAAGATACAAGATAAGAGAAACATTGCATATAGGACAATGACACCTCAGTCTCCTTCAAAGTAGGTACTTTGGGACCTCACACACTTCTCCCAATTGCCACCAGCTGCCACGCTGTGTTTTCCTGAATCTAACTGATGGACTGAACTCGCTTTCCTTTCAAAGGTGATTTTAGTTTGGGAAAAAGTCAGAAGTCACAGGGCACCAAATTAGGGCTGTAGGGGGGCTGAGTCACCTGGTGGATTTCATGTTTCAACAAAAAACTCTGCATGAGATATGATACATTGACAGCCATCGTCATGACGAAGCTACCAATTCCCAGTCACCTATAGTTGCAGCCTTCCGAACAATCTGAATAGTTTCCAGAGAGGATTATTCAATCTTAAAGCAAATTTGATGCTGATTCATTGCTCTACACACTCAGTCACTTTAAAGGTGACAGACACACAGTACACATGCTCACTCAATAGCATCTACTGCCCCTTGACCAGTACAGTGAAGTCATCATTGTTCACGCATGTGCATTCCAGTCCAGTCTCCTGAGCTGCCAGGTTGCATCAATGTCATGACATCAATGAATATATATATATATATATAATTTTCCATTTTTGTCTTCATCGAAGTTGTAGATCGTTTTCATTTAAAATCTTTTTTGTTAAGTATTATGTTCCCTGTTTGATAGTGCCAAATTGTATCATAGTAACACACTTCCTTTGGCCCTTATTAAAGTTCTGAGTTATTGATTCAGGAACTAGTATAAATCTCCTAGAAATAATGCTGTATAAGTCATGAACAGATATTTATGCCTGTGCAGAAAACGACAAGAAAGTGTGATAGGTGAAAGCAAAAAGAAATGGATAACCTTTTAGAACAAAAGCACAAGTTATTCATTTCCATCCCCATTCCCAGGCTTGTTGCTTGTAGAAAACAGCACAGACTCCTACGCCTGTTGGCAACGTGGAGAAGCCGACTGTGGGAAGTGTGCACCCTGCCCTGTGCATGATGGAAGCTTTTCCTCCTGTTTCCTCAGGGAGCAAACATTACAGTATCATCAGAAAGGCAGGAAATGATCTCAGATCCCAGTGTTCAAATGTGTGTAAATATGACCCTTAATGTCCTTGGGTCCTTCTGCCCAAATTGATTAGTCTGATATATTTGTACATTTTCAGGTTCAGTAGTTTAAATTTGGTTTCCAGAAGCTTTGGTAATAACCTTTGCGGATTCCAGATGTGGAAATAGCATCTCTTACAAAACCAACTAGTGTTGGAGATTTATTTGGTAGAAAAATTGCAAAAGAAGGTATCTGTGGGAAATAATTTTTAGAAAATATTGTTTGACTTTAAATTATTCTGTGAGAAATGTTGAAGCCCAAAATGTGCAAAAAATGCCAAATAACTTTTCAATGTGTCTTATATTTACTTTTGAGTTCCTTAATTTATCATTTTTTCATGTATTTAAAGTACACTTTTTCACCTTGGCTAGTGTGGCTCAGTGGATTGAGTGCCAGAGTGTGAACCAAAGGGTCTCCAGTTCAATTCCCAGTGAGGTCACATGCCTGGGTTGTGGACCATGTCCCCAGCAGAGGGTGCTAGCAAGGCAACCACCCGTTGATGTCTCTCTGTTTTCCTCCCTTCTTTCACCTCCCTCTAAAAATAAATAAATAAAATCTTAAAAAATAAAATAAAATACACTTTTTGTCTCATGCAATTTCTACCCAATATTCTGAAGAAAACTGTGTGTATGTGGGTATAACTAGCCACATTTCAAGCACAAATAAACCAAAGGCTGGTGAGGTTTTAATAGCCTGCCACAGTGACAGAGCTGGCAACTGGGTTGCTGAGGTTCTATGCATTTATAGGTAACTTTTTCTTGCTGAATTTTGTCTTAAGAACAAAATAAGAATTTTTTTTGAGAAATAGTTGGATAAATATTCCTTAAAATCTATACTTCCTACGAAATCTATTGATTTTTTTAAATTGAAACTATTTATTATTTTAGTCTGCTTTTAATAGACTACAGTTGGTTATATGGGAGACTCTTTCTGTGTATTCTTATATTTTTATTATTTCTCCTTGGATTTCTTTCTTCCAGAGTATGGTTTTATTCAATCATAGTGAAATAGCTCATCATCTTAGCATTTCATCCTTATTATACCAAACATCATCAGCAAGCAAAAATATAAAGTATGATACCATTGTAACATATATGTGTTGCTATTATGAAAAGAGTGTCACAGAGAAGCACAAAAAACAGCAATGCTTTATTTGATGATCAGCAATGATGTTCTGGACTCATCAAAGTCATGTTTTAGGCCATTTATGCTTTTAATTACCACTTTCTTTTTACCCCTTACTACATAAAGCTATTCTAGTTTCCTCATGTTCTTTTTCTGTTTTTTGTTTCCACTCTTTATAATTATCTAGACTTTGGCAATTTCAATTCAATCACAGAATGAGGTAGATTTTTTTAAAAGCTTCCTTTACATGATTAAAGCTCTTTGAAAGAACTTCTAAAATCAGATATCATTGGCATGGTCAGTTTTATAACTTATTTGTCAGAACTAAGTTTACCACCAAGAAGGGATCCAAATGAGTCACTTAAAAATTATATAGTTGTCTTATAAATAACTCAGTATATTTTCGTGACCAGCCATCAGAGAGTCATCTGTAATTTTCAAAATAGGTAAGGCTAGATAAGTTGATTTTTTCATGAAACTCTAGTATATGTGTGCAGTACAGTGCCAAACTTTTTAATTTTCATATCCTAATTTCATTCATTAATTTGTGAATTAATTGAATTAATTAATTCATGCAAATTCAGGCGTCTTTTCATGCAAAATCCTGTGTAAGGATTGATAATCTGATTGTCCAATGGAATTGCAGATTATTCCACAGGTGTGCCATTCCATGAGTATCAACATAAATTAGAAGCATCAATCCCAATAAGAGAGGTAATGGAGAAATGGAGGATGGGTTCTGGTCTGGGATTGCTAAAAAAGGACAGGAAAAGTGGATATGTCGGAAGAAGAAAATGTGGTAGCCTCTAAAATTATAGACCTAAGTAAAGCAATTTAGAAGACAGGTGAGATGTTTATCAGAATCTAGAGGGTTGTTCTAATGAAGGAGTGTAATTAGAGATGTGATCAATACCTAAAGTGAATAATATCACCAAGGAAGAGGAGCAAACAGACTGAAACAGGCATTTAGCCTAAAAAAGGAAGTGCCGGAAGACACTAACATTTAAGGAGCAAGAGGAGAAACCTGTGAAAAGTGAAAGGAAAAGGCCAGAGTTGTTTCCAAATTATATGTTGGGTAGAAAGAACGGAGGAGTGGAACACTGTTTAAAGAGTCAGGACATTTATGTAAGAATTGAAAACTTTACTTGGGATTTAGAATAAAAAGTTCTCCAGGGCTAGAGAAATAGAAAATTTCAGTAGTGTATTTCAGTAAGATTATTTAATACATTAATCTATATGATCATTTAAAAAAATTTTAGAACAATTTTATTGTCATAAATGAGGAATAGCCCTGGCTGGTGTATCTGAGTGGATTGAGCACGGGCCTGTGAACCAGAGGATCACAGTTCAATTCCCAGTCAGGGCACATGCCTGGGTTGCAGGCAGGTTCCCTGCAGGTCAGTTCCCTGCAGGGGATGCACTAGAGGCACCATACATTGATGTTTCTCTCCCTCTCTCCTTCCCCTCTAAAGATAAATAAATAAAATCTTAAAAAACTTTCCTCCATTGATTCATATTTTCCAGTACATGAGCCGTTCACAAAACTTATACACTTCTTTTCTTCTAAAGAAACTTGATGTTTTTAAGTTTATCATCATGGAATGTGTTTTCCTCATCGAACCCCTTTTTCAGGGACTTTACAATATAGAAAACAAATATGCTGCCAGCTTAATCCTTGGAGAACACACAGGAAAACATATTTAGTGACTGCTGAATATTGACTAGGTACAAATTAAAAGCAATATTCAGCAGGTACTTAATATCGACTGAAAATAATTTAAAAGACCATCTGTATTATTATTCTTCCCATTTAATATAATTCACTTTTATGTATGCAAACTGCAAATGTGTAAATGTAAAGTTAAAAAATGAGCTAAATATTTTTTTTAAAAATGAGAAAATTCTCTTTCCTTTCTCAAACTTTCTTATGTAATAAATCTCTAGTTGGGGATTTAACCAAATTTTTTTCCCAAATTTTGCATTTTTAATATGAAGTCTATATGATTGTCTTTCATTCATGATAGACTATTAAATCCTTGAAAATTTGTATTAATAAATGCATAACCTATCTTCTATACAAAATTCATATTCCATTTTTCATAACAAAGAAAAAACTGATGAGTATTAGGACAAGTTGCAAAAATTCACACATATGTTTCGAATGTTTACCTTTGCTAAGATATTCTCATATCCTATTTCTTTTCTTTCTGTTCACCTCTCGCCTCCTGCCCCAGTGAGGCAATCATTCTATTTCACATACAAACAAAAAAAGGAAGGATGAGCAAATCTGAAATTTTCACTGTATGTTTTTTAAAAAATCAAGCAAAAGTAGTTCCACCACTTTGGTGCTCAGATTATAAATTCTATGCCTCTCTTTTTGGTTGTCAGTTTCTGAAAGCCTCAAAATCATTTATCCTGGGCTGAGAGTCATGGATGTTTTTTAATCACAAACCACTCAGATCACTCTTGTCTTCTATACTCTTCCTGAACCTATTCCTGTTTACACTCGTATAAATCTGTTTCTTCTTTAAGATATAAAAGGAACCTTATAAAGCTCTTTTTATATGACGTCTCTCTCTGATGTCAACTTCTAACCTTCGACAACCCCCCTCCCTCTCTCTCTTTATTGTCATGTAACATAAGCCTCCGATTATGACCCTTCTGTTTTTGTCCTTCTCCCTATTTTTATGTATCAGATCTTTGCACCAGAACTTATTGAGATAACAGAGATGTTCTCTGACTGCACTGTGAAACCCAGCTAGCATGGCTGGGGAGCTGAACTGTTAATTTTATTTAATTGTAATGAACTGAAATTTAAGTAGCTGCATGTGGCTAATGGTGACCGTACTGGGTCAGTGCAGCAGCTTCCTCTGCCTTGGTCTTTATTTCTCCCTTGCCTCTGTCTCTACCTCTAATTCTGACTCCAGTTGTTTTTTTAGGACCCTGTGGTTATTTGTTTAACTCAAATCAAAGGCAGAAGCTGTATTTCAAGTGAAACTAGCAGGCACTGATTTTGTTCATGACATGAATGCCTCTTCCGGCTCCTCTGCGGGCTGCTGACTGAAGCTGCTGGAATCTTCCACTGGTTCAGCTGTGATCACTTGGAGGGGATTTAACACACACACACGCACACACACACACACACACACACACGCACGCTGTTCTTGCTTATTGCTCTTGAACTCCATAAAAGCCTTCAGGGAACTCTCAAATTCATGATTCTTGAAGTAAGTGGAAGGCAAGGAAATCTTACAAATAGCTTTAAAGTTATACAACATAAGCGTTTCTGCTATGTTTTTACTCTTGTCAACACTGTTCTTCACGTTATTTGATCTAGTCACTTATCAATCAAAAATTGTATACTTTTGCCCTGGCTGGCGTAGCTCAGTGGATGGAACTCGGGCCTGTGAACAAAGGATCGCAATTCGATTCCCAGTCAAGGCACATGCCTGGGTTGCAGGCCAGTTCCCAGCAGGGGACCCACAAGGGGCAACCATACACTGATATTTCTCTCTCTCTCTCCTTCCCTTAACCTCTAAAGATAAATAAATAAAAAATATTTAAAAAATTGTACACTTTCTAATCTTTCATAGGCTACATTTATTAAAAACATATTTTTAGTCTTTTCTAACAGTACTTAAGACTTTTGTTTACAACATTTGAAATTGCCCTTATTTTAAAGATCAGCTGAAGCCCTTACTGAAGCAAGCTCCATTCAGTTTCAAATTTCAGAGCAATCTAAAATCGCTTGAGTGACAGTGCTATTTACTTTTCTAATTCTTAGATCCATGGCAAATTATATTCTTGCTTATATGCCTTGTACGATTCACTGCTTAGAAAGGGAAAAGTTGTATAATGACGTAGATGTACCTTGAGAATATCATGCTAAGTGAACTTAGTCAGTTGGAAAAAGCTAAGAACCTTATGATTTCACTCCAATGCATGGTATAAATCTGAAACTCATGGACACAGACAACAATTTTGCTGTTGTCAGAGGGAAGTGTCCAGGGAGTAGTAAAGGGTGAAGGGGGCCAGATATATGGTGATGCCTTGACTGTGCGGTGGACACTCAACGCAATAGACAGATCACGTATCATAGAACTCTATACCTGGAACCTGTAGCATCTTATTCACTAATGTCACCCAACATATTTAATAAAATATTTAAAAAGAAAGAGAAAAGTTGGCATATTAATCTGGCAATGAATCAGTGAAAGCATTTAAATATTTTATCTTACATGAGTAAGAACATGTAAAGGATTTTTTTAAATGGCTAGCCAGGCTTGGCCCAAGTCCAACTTCAGAAAACATAATTTCATGTTAAATTGTGATAGCTCAGTTTATTAATTCTATTATTTTAAACTGAGTGATTCTGAGGATCCTAAATTTTTTTTCCTGTGTGTGAAGTCCTGCTGTAACAGGTCACAGCTGGTGGGGGGCAAAAAAGGGATTTGAAATGGGGTCCAGAACCCAAGGTGTCCTAGAAATATTAGAAAGGCATATAAGATGCCCTCACCTCTTACCTCACCCCCATAGGTGTCAGTTGGGGGAAGGGACAAATGGAGTAGGGCCATTGAGAAATGTTTTGCAAAGCAACAGCTTTGCAGCTAACCTCTAGCATGGTCATTTAACTTATCTATAACCTTTAACTGGTTTCATAGATATATGTTAAATAGCTGTGGCCATGCTTTGAGCCAGGGAGAAGGGAATGACTTCCACCCATGATGTAACTGGGAGGCAACTCCTCCTGTTTATAGTGCCCGTGTGAGAGCTTGGAGATGATTGGCTCCACACCATGGGGCCACACCTGCCCAGACTCACTATGGAAGCCCAGTAAAGCTGGGAGGCCAGGGGAGTTCTGGCAGGTGTAACCAATTGTGGGAGGAGTGGGAAATGGGGCTGCAAAGGAGGACTGTCTTGGGGATTTAAATGCAGATGGGAAGCAATTGAGGAGAGAGCCACAAGGTTCTGGCAGAGTGAAGACCTTCTCTTGGCCATGTGAGAAGAACCATGGGGCTTTGCCAGAGTGGTGACCCTACCCTCTCCGCAGCCATGTGAAGGAAAGAACTATGAGCTTTTGGCCAGAGTGCAGACCCCTGCAGCTTTGGCAGAAGAGGCCCACATGGCTTTGGGGTGCTCCCTTTGGCCGTGTGGCCTGGGAAGCAGGAGAGACTTTGCCTGGAAGAAGGGTGAAAGAACTCTTGCCAGTAGGCTGTGAGAACATGCCACATGAATCAAGGTTACAAGAATTTATTAGTTCTTCCTGATGTCACCATCCAGTTCCCCCTGCTTATAAAGATAGCAAAGCTCTGTTGCCATGTAGAAGATCGGTAGCTGGCTCAGTTCACTCACTAAGTGTAACACACAGAGGCATGGCCATGATTTAGATCTGTGCCTTAGTCATCTAACAAGAGCTATCTATGTATTTGTGGATTTGAGGTGTATCCTGTGAGTATCACAAGATATAAACAAAATGGTCAAATCTACCAATACTAAATGTGTGTACGCCATTATTTTTCTTATTTAAGCTATTGTCTCTTGTCAATAACAAAATTTAAAAAACTTATAATAGTGGCAAAGAGATTTTCATATATATGGTTTCTACCCACTTGGAGCTCTCAATGTTTGTAAAAGATTTTATGATTTTCCTCGTTTCTGCTAAACAAGTCAAGCCAATTGAAGCAATTCTTTTTGTGAGCGTTTGAGTCATTGTTTTCAAGTTTATGAACTGAGTTCTATTGCACAAATGTTTATGAGAACTCACTCTTTGTCAGGCCCTATAGCAGATGGTGGCAAAACAGGAATAAATTCGGCATGGTACCTGTCAGGAAGGAAGTGACTACCATAGTAGGTGACAGAGTTGTCCTACAGAGTGCAGGGGAGGGCTGCGATCCGCAGTCTGTCATTACCCACAGAAGTATGAAGACAGAACACATCAGGGGGAAATGCTGGTTTTTATATTATATGACACCACCAGAGATAGAATCTCAGTCTTTTTTAAAAGACAGTACAATTCTACTGAATTATGAACACTACCCTCATGACAAGCACCTTCAAATGGACTTTAACTATTGGTTTCATAATGTGGGCAGCTTGGCTGCAAAACACTGAGCTAAATGGAGAGCCCAGTGACTGTGACCCTCAGTGGGAACACAGGATTTACTGAGAATGGCAGAGTGGCAAATACCCACACAGATCTGTGTGGGTATCAAAGAGCCAGAGTAACAGTCTGATGATGTCATTCTCCAGTCCTTGATTGCAAATCTGTTATATAAGAATTGTAGAATGTCTTAGATACATTGTACACTGTGTAGGATATTAATTTTCGATTCCTTGTCACATAAAGTTAGTGTGTTATACCATAAAGAATTATTCGTCTCTAGCAGAAGCCAATTGACATACAGAAAAGAGAAGATACATCATATTATAAAAAGGGTGAAAAATTGAAAGGCAAAGTAATAAAGAATTACTGACAAATAGATTAATATTTCTGCTGAATCTTTCTTTCAAATTTTGATGTTAGACTTTAAGCATTTTTAATTTAGAGATATCATGTCCAAGTTTCTTCATATTTTCATGTGTCAGTAAAATTTCATGCTTCTTGATATGTTACAATTTTAAATGTTTCTGCTTAAAGAATCCACCCCAAATGAACTTTAACATTGAGATTCTAGAGATTAAATTCACAGAACAGAGACCATGTCTTATATTTCTTTGAATTCCCCCACAGACTGTTTTTCAGAAAATTATCTGTTTACAAGGATATAGTGTTTGATAAATAATAACCGGATGAAGTGACAACTGGGAAATAAATCCAGGCTTCTTTGGTGTGTGCATGCATTGAAGAAAAAATATTGACGATTTATAGCATAATGTCAAGTGTGGCATGTAGACAAATGCCATCTATGGATGTACGCATATGTAGATATCACAGAACAAATTTTGATGCCATATAATTGAGATTACACATGAGTTTTCCATGAAAAACTACATCTTCCTCATTTTAATCTCTACACACTTATTTATTATTGTTAAAATATAAAAATAATGTTCTATCCTCTTTTTCCAAAGAGTTAGAAACTTGGGCCATCAGTTAAATGTCAGTGTGCTACTTTGACCTGTCTCCATCTTCTATGTCATGACCCACACACTTGTCTCCTCAATCAACGCTGCCCCCACACAGTTTGGGGTGTTGCTTTTGTTATTGAAGAAAATAATGTCCATGCAATTAAGGAATAACATTTAAGTCTAAACTACTTTTCCTACTTACCCCAAATCATTGTGTAGAAGCACCTGTCCCTGAGATGTTCCCATGAAAGTCCTCAAAGTGAAGGACTTCCTGCCATGGCATCGGTTCAGTAGGAGGAAAGGAAGCTTCAATGTTAAAGACATCCTTATAAATAATAATGGTTCTTGCCTTTTGAGGAAAAACAAGAATAGCTCATACCAGCAAAGATTCAAACTTACAGTAAGTTTAAGTCGAGGAAACACAATAGATTAGAGATCATTTTCCCAGAGAAATGTTATGAGTTTTATAATTACCATATTTACTTCTAAGAAACACTAGAAGATTTAAACCAGAATAAAAAAGGTAGCTCTGGTAATAATGGAGTGATATAAAAGAAGACATTGAACTAAAAACATGGCCTTGCTCCAGTTATTAGAAAAAATAGTTAAATATAAGAATACAGAATGACTGAGATACATTCCACAAATGTAACTTTGTTTTTTTTTTTCTTTTTATTGAGCATGACAGATACTTCTATGGGGGTTTTACCTGTGTTAATTCCTTTGCATAGATTTTTACCCTGCATGGAATCATATATGATCGCTACTGTAACTACCCTCATTTTGCAGATTAAAAAAAAAGGCACATTAGCCACTATGACATTCTAAAGCAAGCATGGCTTTGAGACACAATTAAACCAGTAAACTGAGCCTTTGAGATCGGATCTAATGAATGAAGCAGTGAAATGGGCAGAAGGAAAGTCATGACCCAGTAGGGCAATACCAGCACTATATATCCCCAGTACACCCATCTGAAGCAAGAATTCTGGAAGCGTGAAGAGTATCTACCTTGCCATTAAGTGGAAAACCTTTTCTGTGTATTTGCTAAATCTAAAGAATATCTTTATTCACTAGTTTTTCAGTGCTAAGTTTTATGCTACTTAACTCAGTTAAAACATAGGAAGGTCTAGAAGAAAATACAATAAAACATTCAAATAGATACAAAGAGATGGCCATTAAATTTTAAACACATATTTACAACTATGGAGGTGAAAAGATTATTGTCATTTATATGTCTGTAAGGAAATAGAAAGAAAAATTAGAGCTATTAATTACAGATATTTTCACTCCCCTAGTTTTCACAGGCTAAATAAGTTCTTCTCATTTCTGTAAATTTCCACATATCTCATTTTTCTAAGGATTCAACCAGATCATATATGTAAGTATAAATATACTAATTTATATATTAGTATAAATATATGCAAATGTATTAATTAATAAATATGAACCTAATAAGTTTATATATAATGGTTATTCAAATATAAAATAGGGTTCCATTTATGAACTTTGCCTTAAAATATATTGTAGATATTCTGGAATATGTTTTTTGACCATTATAATGTCAAGATGTGTATAAGCTGTTTTACACGAGTGTCTATTTATTGCTGTACAAAATATCTGACTCACTAATTTCATCATACATGGGTCTTTGGGCTCAAAAGCACATTTCATTAGATGCTCATGACTGCAGTTTCTCTGGTGTGGAGCCTGTGAATTTTCAACTAAACCCTGTAACCAAATTATTCTCCAAAATGTGGGTCATCTGTGAGTGCCCTGTTTCTTTATTTCTATTCAATTCTTTGCATTGGAGTGACTATTGGGATACTATTGTAAATACAGTAATAGGGGTAACATGGTTATTTCTTAGCTGGCATTTGCCAAATTTCATGTTTAATTAGTCATTAGGTTTACCTATTATACGATCTGCATTCACAAGACCCATTCTTCTATTGAATTTTGAACCATTGTCCATGAGCTTTCCACACATGTTGGATATTGACCTGCTGCCAAATTCCTGAGCTATTTGCATTTATATCTATTTTCTGCTAGTGTTTTAAGAGAAGACTTATTTTTTGGTCAGTTTAAAAAAATGTATGTCTCTTAACAATAGATGATCCTACATTCTGTCTAAATTATTTTGCTCTTCATATTTAAGAATTTTAAAAAATATATTGAACACAAGATAGATATTTAATTATATTTGTTTACCATATGGATATCCAATGATCCTATAATGGTTTATTGACACTTCTGCTTTTCCCACTGGTTTGCAACACTCAGTATGTGGAATATCATTTCTACCATCTGCACAGCACATCTGTTTTGAGCTACATATTTTTCCATGGCATTGCCTGAGAGTTTTACTCTTAGTTTTAAGAATTCTACCTATTATTCTATATTGTTTTAAGTATTCTTGATGATTTATTTTAATAAGAATGTTGTCATTACCTTGTCAGCATATAAATAATGTCATTAGAGTTTTTAAAATACTGGCATTACATAATGATCTAAAGAATAAACTATTGCCCTAGTTGGTGTAGCTCAGTGGATTGAGCGCAGGTCTGCAAACCAAAGAACTGCGGTTTGATTCCCAGTCAGGGCACATGCCTCGGTTGCAGGCTGGTTCCCAGCAGGGGGCGCAGGAGAGGCAACCACACATTGATGTTTCTCTCCCTCTCTCCTTCTCTTCCCCTCTCTCTAAAAATGAATAAATAAAATGTTAAAAAAATAAAGAGTAAACTATCTTATTTGTTTACATATTTAAGGAAATAATTCCACACATAAAAACTTATATATGCTTTCTGCCTTAAGTTTCTAGGTAAAAATGTTTCTAGATTTTTAAAATTATTTGACATGTGTCTCATATCATCTTCAACTCATTATAAAACAAAGTGCCCTATTTCTCAAACAGCAAAAATCAAAGGCGCAACAAAATGGCATACACAGATGAACAAAAACACATGAGTAAGTGTTAAACACCATTTCTCTTTAGTAATGCAGTCTAAAATCACAATGAGATATTACTAAATATCTTTCACAATAGCAAAGCAAACAAGGCCCAGTATCAATAAGAATATGGAACTAAATTCTTTTTTAAAATAATTTTATTTAGTTATTTTTCAAGTACAGTTTTTTGTCTATTTCTCCCATCCAAGCCCCCTGCCCTGTGCTCCCACCTCCCTCCCATTTCCACCCCCCTTAGTTCTCATCCCTGTGTCCTTCATATTTGTTCCTCCAAATCCCTCCCCCTTTTCCCCCCTTAAATTCTTTTAATCTTTTTTTAAAAGATTTTATTTATGTATTTTTAGAGAGTAGGTCAGGGAGAGAGAAAGAGAGGGAGAGAAATATCAATATGTGTTTACCTCTTGAACGTTCCCCACTAGGAACCTGGTCTGCAGCCCAGACATGTGCCCTGACTGGGAATAGAACCAGCAAACCCCCCAAGAAACTCTTGATAGGAATGTAAAAGGATGTCAGGGGTGTCCAATTTTTTGGCATCTGTGGGTCACACTGTAAGAACAAGAGTTATCTTTGGCCACAAATTAAATACACTGTGACACATAATCACACACACAAATAAACCCTCATAATGTTTTAAGCAAATTTACGATTTTGTGTTGGGCTGTGTTCATAGCCATTCTGAGCAGTGGGATGCAGGTTGGACCCTTGGGACACTTTAGAATTTGGGGGCAATTCTGAAAAAAAAAAGTAGGACTTATAACTCAACCAGTCCACTCTTAAGTATGTAAACAAGTGAATTAAAACAGTTTGTTCTCACAAAGACTTGTATCCGTATTTCTGTAGCAGCTTTGGCCACGACCATTAAACTTAGAAACAACTAAAATATCCATCAAAAATGTAAGAATGAGCAAACTGTATTTCTGTATAATAGTATAATATGAAACAATAAAAATAAAGTACTTATGTATAATGCTGATAAATTATGCCAGTGAAAAAGACATAAATTATTACATACTGTATTTATAATTCTATTTATATTAAACTCTGAGAAAATACAAATTAATCTCAAGTAAAAAAAAGAACTTTTGTTTTTTTTAGTCACTAGTGACAGAGTTTATTTCTTGGTTTTTCAATATTTTTAGTAGGAAATTAGTCAATTTCATAAGCCAAAATTCCTTGAATTTTAATAATTATATAGTAAAGTTTTGTAAAATGGAAGGGGCGGGGGAAGATCAGTGTCCCAGGGTGAAAGGCAGAAGGGATGATCTACAAAGGGAGAGTAATGTTCCTTAAATGAAAAGCAAGTGGGTACCTTTAAATACAGAAATCATTTATTAATTTAAACATGTCCTATAATAAAGCTAATTAATAAAATGGCTAAAGCAATGTTAACACTCAATTGCAAAAGAAACATAATTTGCAATAAAGCAGATATAATTAATTGTTTAAAATCTTTTTGAGTTTATAGTCAATATTTAATTTTAAAAGTTTTATGTAATTTTTGTTTTCTGAATGTTCAACATTTATGAAAAGATTAAGTTTATTATCTCTAGTATATTAGAATATGTCACTGCATCTGAAATACAAGGAAAAAATTAACATATCACCCTAAGTAAAACTATGTCATAATGTTAATTGAAAACAAAACTTTCTTATGAAACCATATGCTTATGATTCCATTTAAAAATTATATATATTTATTTTATTGGCTTTTTAGACACTAATTTTGTCAGTAACTATTTTTTCAGTATTTTTAGTGATGTTATATATATAATTTACTCTATAAGAATCATTTGTAATTTAAAGTCTGGTCATTTTATTTTTTCATCATAATGAAAAGATTACTTTTTAAATATAAAACAGATTTGATATTTAAGGGAGAACATGGTAAAGAATAAATTGTGGTGCCCCAAAGTAACATTTTTTAATAGAAAGACAATAATGCTCTTGAATTCTAAATTAACCCCACATTTAAATTTTGTATTGTCATTTCATTATGATTAAAATTACTATGATCACTTTAAGAATTAATATCAAAGATAAATTTTTAATATCCCATATCATTATTTTTTAAATGCATTAAAAATTCAGATCTTAAAATTTTAGCTAAAATTAAAAAAATAGTAAAAAGCTTTAATTAAGAGCAAGTTTATTTAATTTATCAATATGGAATTGCTAGTAACCTGGCATATATAAGATTTGGGGGTATTAAAATTATTAAGAATTTTGAAAGAGTTTTGAAACATCTTTTTAAGAACATGTAGATATATGAGTCAAATTACAACACACACCATTAAAATGTTTTTAGTGCTCACACTTTTTCTGTTGCATTGTTTTAACATTGCTTAAAAAGAGGAAAATATGCTCAAAGTTTCTCAAATAGAGATTTTTGATCATTTAAGACATTTTAATTGCAATCACATAAGAAAGATAGGCAGAATGAACTTACCATGCCTTCTAGCTTTATACTTCTTTATAGCTTTAGAATAAATATTTTTTAAAATTTTTATTCCCTTACAAATAGCAAGTGGGAGTAGGAGTATTAATGTTGCTTGCATAGTAATCAAGGTAATATACAATTTTATGAGGGCATAGTTCTTAATTAAGGTTGATCCAAGTCGGTCACCTTTGGAATATAATGACAAGTCAAATTCCAGTGCTCAAGCTTGCACTATTTTATAAAAAGATTTTTTATTTGTTCATACTCTTTATATTACTATACTAGCAATAGATTAATAGTAATATATTACTATTATATATTACTATACTAGTAATATAAAGAGTTTGAACGTGTTAAAAATTTTATTTTATTCTCATTTTAAGTGAGGTTTTCCTATTCAAGCCTATATAAATATTTAATTATTTAATATATATCCAGAATAGTATCAGATCCTATCAAGGAAAAAAAGCAGCAGACATTAAAAAATACCTACAATTTTCCAAAACCTCCTAATTACCCATTTTCTCTTAAAAAATAATTTCATACTGTGGATATATTGCCTTGTGAGTAGACATATATCATTATTAGTTATGTGTCTGATGACAAGTTCAATGCTTTTGCTTGGACTGTGGCCTGGCTATTTGGGGGCCACATATTTCTATCTGTTGGAGAATAAGGAGTGAACTTGAATGTCACACTATATCACCCAACCAGTAGGTCATTCAGCTCAATGCTGAGACCCGGACTCAATACTCTACCAGTGTCTACAGTTTCCTAATTAAGTCGTTGTTTTGCAAGGTTAGATTTATATTTGGTCAGCCTGTGTAGTTAAACAGAGGAAGTTATGAGAAGCTTTTTCTTTTCAATGCCTTACATCAAACTATACACCTTAATTGGCTTAGGGTTTTTCTAGATACCCATAACAAAACAGATACATTCAGGAAGAAATAGGTATATCGATATTCCTTTTATTGGCTTGGGGTTTAGCTATTTCATATCTTCATTTTGTTACTAGTCAAATAACTGTTTAGGAATTTTATGTAATTGACAAAAGTAAAGTTACTAAATCATTGTGGCTTTAACTCAACCTAGGGTTAAAAAAACATCAATGTTTTTATCTAGACAGTGAGCAAATCAGTCAGCAGATACCAACCAAGAGGTACTATTGTAAAAAAAAAAAAAAAAGAAAGATAAGAAAGATATAAGGTTAATGAATCTGCTTCAAAGAACTCAAATGCATGAATATCTTAGATGTAGTCTGGTTTTATCACCGTGCATAAGCCAGTTTAGATAACTTTTATTACTTCACTTTAAAGGATTTAAATCCTAAAGGGTAGAAGAAGAGAACTAGAATATTTATTTCCTTTCCCATCCCATCTCCTCTTGTACCTATAATGAGACACCTTCATTGTCACCTAGCAGTTGTACAAAACTCACTTCTAATACCCTATGTTTTGAATTCCAAAGATGAGTTTTTAATAATTATTGAAAAACAGGAAAGTTTAGATTGTGCCATTCTACAATAAGTCTAAGAGAAAAATATGACCTCGTTGGAGGTTTTAAATTTTCAGCATTATGATTTTCATTTGCTTTCACTTTTCAAGATTGACTTCAAAAACCTTTGCTCAAGGGAGAAAACTCAATAACTGCTTTTTGGCTCTTGTGTTTTTCTGCACATTTTAAGTGCATGGAGGGATAGCAGGTGACAAAGGAGGACACAATTAACTTGCTCCTAGTAGAACCAGGCAGAGGATGGAAGCAGGGTATTAAAAGTGTGATTGCAATGGATATAGAGTTAGCAATTGATGCTAGCCACTGATGACTAGTACTTCACTTATTTTTGCCTAAATAGAATGAAATGTAGTTGCCATAACTTTTGATGAACCATTCATATGCATTAAATACATTTGCAGATAGCATTAGCTTATTTGAGTCTCTGTACACACTGAAGTAAATGTCAGTGTTTCCATTTTCCAACTGTGGGAACAAAAGTTCACAGGTATTTAGCTACTTACCCCAGGAAACTCAGCTGGGCAAATGTAGAGCTCGGCTCATTCCAGGTCTCTCTCTCTCTTTCTCTCCCTGCCCCTTAATTCCCAAAGGCCTTCAAATGTAGTACGTGTTCTCTATTGAACCCCTCACGTTCAAGTGTGTGTGAAAAGCTATTGTTCCATAGAACACAAAGTGAGGTGGAGGAATATTGACGAGAAGAGGGCAAAAGCTGTTGTATAGTTTTATAAACACCTCTGAAGGATAGAGAAAACTATGCATTAGAAATATTAACTCCCCAAGGAAAAGAAAAAGTATATGTGCTTTTAATTATAGGGAGAAACATAAGCAAGACCCTATTTTGAGAAAAACCTTCCTTCGTGCCGTATATGCTATACATTTAGCACGTTTCTCATTCATTATATAAAAATGAGGTTGTTATTGTAGCATATACATGCGTATGTAAAACAGATGACATAAGGAGTGATGTTGGGACTGAATCATGCCTTATGTTTCTCTTTCCTACCCCAAACAAATTCATACGTTAGGTCATTTAATTTTTGCATATGTACCGTTTAATTTTCACAGTTCATTTTCAAGTTAGAAAAAACTACTGATGTGTTCCTTTTCTATTTCTTCCTGAATGTAACTGTGTGGTTATCTTTTTTCTACAATGATGAATCACTTTTTGACACATCCCAATATTTCTTTCTCACATGCCTTTCTTTTTTTTTTCAGCTCCAAATAATAAAGTCATCGCTGACCCCACTGGCATTCATTTCTCCTCTGACTTGTGTGCAGAACTCTCAGACGGAAGTTTCACACTGTCAACAGCCAGAGAGGTAGACTGTGATCTTGTCACAGTCCATTTGTTTTACACCGTTTTCTTCTCCATCGGCACCTTCCCCCAATGTAATCTCATGTGAAGATATGTTTAGTGGGCTGCTTTACTTATTTTTCTGGATCATCAACGGAAATATTAACTCTGATGGGGATAAATAGAGGGTTCTATACCACCCCGCTAGAGGTCTGCCGCCATGAGTGTATTACTTACTATCACCCACTGCTCAAACTCTGCCAGGGACTTTTTATAAAGTGGGTGCACATGTTATTCCAAGACCCTTCTACTAATGCTGTTATTAAAACTAAGATCTATAATTTTAGCACACAGAGAAAAGGTGCAGGAAGCAGTGTACCACTTCACAGTCCAACAACTGGTAGGACTGAGGAGCAGTTTTCTCTATCATGCAGGTTTTGAGAACCAATTTCAAAAGGACACAAATAGTTGTATTTTATATTGAATGTATTCGTCATATGACTATTATCGGTATTCAGTAGTCACAGTGAGGTATTTGCTTTAAGGAAAATCCAAAAGCTTTTTAAACACATTTAAATCTAGGATTAATATAAAATAATAATTTTTCTTAAATGAGCTTTAGATTATTGGCAAGCTTCCAAATACAAGTAAAATAATGGATTTTTATGAAACGTTTATCATATTAATTTTATATTTATTCTTTCAATACACACTGTTTTGTACATGGTTGTTGCCAATGTCTACAGATAGTATAAATTTGCAGAAAAGTGCCAAGTTTTAAAGTGGCTCTGAAACTTGTAAAAATGACCATTGAGTGTCATTCTCTAAATATTTAATAACTCAACAATAACAGAATATTGGACTTGGAGATAATCATGAAGATTTTATTTAGGCCAAAGTATTTTGTCTCCGTTTTGTAGAAGAGGAATGGGATCTATACAGCAGTGAAATGAGTAGATTAAAAAGCTGCCTCTTACACTAAATCTCACACTAAGGGCTGGATGTTTAAATCCAGCCCTTTAGACATCCAGAACGCTGATGTGCGCAATCCGGATCACTTCATAGGAGCAGCCTATGTATTTTTTCCTGTTGCTGTTACAGATGAGCACAAGCTTGGCGCTTTTTAAAAAAAAAAACCCTGCCTGCAATTATTATCTCACACCTCTTGTGACTCAGGAGTCTGGGCATGGATTCACTGGCTTCTCTGCTCAGGGTTTCCAAAGGTTGCAATCAGGCTGTTGGCCAGACACCATCTCACCCAGAGGCTCAATCAGGGAAGAACCTGTTTCCCAGCTCACTCAGGTTGTTGGAAGGAGGCATTTCCTCATGAGCGTCTCACTCACCGCTCTTTGCTGGTCCTAAGCTGGAGGTGGCTGAGGCCTTAGATGCAAGTAGCGGTTCCAGAGGCCATCCCAGTTCATTGGCAAGCAGGCTTCCTCCTCACAGCCCTTTACTGCCTCAAACCCTCAAGGACAACGAGGAGGTCCCAGCTCCTCTTCTAAGGGCTTTCACCTGATTAGGTCAGTGCCAGCACAAAACGATCTCCCTTATGATTAACTCTTATAGAGTAATAGTGATTGGAGAATTTAATTACATTGGCAAAATCTTTTCACCTTTGTCATATTTGACTAGGCAGAAGAACGTCACAGGTCCCGCCCACATCTAAGAGAAGTGATTCCAAAAGATGTGAACACTGGGGCCTGGGAATGCTGAAGAATGACCCAAAGGTGTGTCCACCACAGATGGCCACGCTGGGTCCACACCACATAAAAGCAATCGGTTGAAATGCCGGCACATCCTTCACACACAGAAGGCAAACTTCAACACTTCAGTGATTCAAGAAGCCTTCCTTTGTCTATATGAATTCTCTACCCTCTCTCAAAGATTGAACCCAGTCCACCTTGTTTAATCTCATCTCTTCGTCTTGAGAATTTTAGAGATGTCACTTTCCTCTTCCTTTCTTATATCTCTTTTAAGTGATTCAAGTATTCAGCTATATTGTATATCATCCTTGTCCACTAGAAATGTAGTAATAAAACCCACATATGTAACCAAATTAAGAAAGTTAAAAGAAACACAAAAAGTAATTTCCATAATCTCTTTTATTTAACTCAATATATTAAAAATATTATTACTTTGATAAGTACTCAATATAACATATGCATAATACACAACTTGCATTACTTTCTTCCTGCCAAGTCTTTAAAATCTGGTGTGAATTTTACACTTAGGGCGTATCTCAGTTTGGGCCTTTTCTAGTCCTTAAAAGGCTGTGTGAACAGTTCCTACCCCATGGAGCAGTGTAGCTCTCTGATTAAGAATATCATCGTGAAAATTCCCCTCCAGCCACCACTCTATTGATTGGCTCCTTTTCTTTTTTTCTTTTTTTTTTTTTTTGGTGTAAATATAACGTTTTTTTAAGTTTGTTTTCAGCATTAATTTATATTGTTTTCAGGTATACAGAATAGGGATTAGACAATCATATACTTTACCAAGTATTTATCAAGTTTCTGATATGTTTTGGTTCTAGAAGACAAATTTTTTTTTCCACAAACAGCTTCTACTTCCCAGTCTAACAATGACTCCTTTACCCTTTTAGCTGGCTTCTACTTTTAAAAATTCATCATCATTACTGTTGCTAAACCAAACAGAAACTTTTCTTACTCGAATTCTCATTATGTGTCAGAGAATTGATGTCTTATTTCCTTATAACTTCTCTCTCTGTAAATAAAGTGCCGGCACTCTTGCTTATTTCACCCTCCACCTCTGATATCTTCCTGATCCAGCACTCAGTCATACTCAACAAATCAAGTCCAAAAGGAAACTCTTATTCTTCACTGAAATATGGACCTCTCCCAACATCTCCCATAGCAACAGCTGTTGGCCCAGGTGTTCATATAATTGTATCATTCAGTATATATACCACATATATATTTTTAATACCAGAAATAATTAGAGTTTCTACTATTTGTCAAGCATCATTCTAGTCAGTAAAAAGATAGGTAAGGACAGCTATAGATTGCTTTCATGTCTGTATACTATTAAAAGCAAGAGAGAAAATATTATATAATGATTACTATATCATAATAATATAGATATAATGATAAAATTTTATGTAGATATAAATGTTAAATAAAAAATAAAGCAGGATATAATCATGGGGGTGACTATTAATTTGGATTATAATATATAGTTTTAAGAAACAGTTCACATTATCTATGTGTATTTGTGTATATGTACATATCACATATAGCATGTATGCATATAAGTATCCATGTATGAGCAGGCATGTGTACTCAGATATGTAAATACTTACATGAATATTAATGTATACAGGTATCCCCTGCTTTACAAAACTTTGTGTTATGCCACTTTACCTTTATGAAGGCCTTACATTACTACCTCTTTTTATTAACCAAAATAAATTTGAAGAGGACTACACTTTTACAAAAACAGCTGTTATTCTACTAATGTAGGTCTTCCATAAAGGCAAAGTTGCCTAATGCACACTTGCAGAAAACAGGGATGCTCTTTGCTTTACACCATTTCAGAGTTTGAAGACTTTCATGGGAACACTTTATTTCCAGTGGCAGAGGAATCTGTGTATGGAGATGCATATGTGTGTGTGTATTGTCTTTCTGGAAAAAATCAAGCCATTGTCAATATAATATGAACAGTTTGAGCAACATCAATGTAACCTGACAGCCAAGGAAAGTGGACTGAAATGAGTATGTGTGAACAATGATGACTTCACTATACCAGTCAGTGGGGTGGTAGACACCACTGAGTGAGCATGTGTACTGTGTGTCTGTTACATTCAAAATGACTGAGTGAGTAGAGCAATGAATCTGCATCAAATCTTGCATCGAGCTTGAACATTGCCCTGCAGACACTATTCGGATTATTCAGAAGACTTTCGGGGACAATACAATGAGTGCAGTACAAATAAAAGTGTGGCACCAATGCTTCAAAGATGGTCCAGGATCTATTGAAAGTGATCCACATTCTAGAAGGACTGCAACAAGCATTTCTGCTTGTTGAATTCTGAGAATATTGAATGTGTAGGGGCTGCAATCAACAAAGAGGGCCATCAAAGTGATTTAGCCCCACTTTAGCTCAGATTTGGTGCCATGCAACTTCTGGCTTTTCCCAAAACTAAAATCACCTTTGAAAGGGAAGAGATTTTAGAACATGCATGAGATTCAGGAAAACACAACAGGGCAGCTGATGGAGATTCCAGAAAGGATTTTGCAGCATTTTGAACAGTGAAAGAGGGGCTGGGAGAACCCTGTGAGGTCCCAAGTTTCCTACTTTGTTTAAATTCTTTTTTTTTAATTAAATTTTATTTAGGTACTTTTCAAGTACATTTTTTTTATCTATTTCTCCCATCCCACCCCACCCCCCCGCCCGGTCTCCCCCTTTCCTCCCATTCCCCCCCTCCAGTCCTCATCCCTGTGTCCTTCCTATTTGTTCCTCAAAATCCCTCCCCCTTTTTCCCCTTAAATTCCCTTCCCTCTCCCTTCTGGTTGTTGCCCACTTGTTCTCTATTTCAGTGTCTTTGTTTTTATTCTGTTTGCTTGTTTGTTTTATTCTTTAGCTTCCTGTCAAAGGTGAGATCATATGGTATTTGTCCTTCAATGCCTGGCCTATTTCACTCAGCATAATGCTTTCCAGTTCTCTAAAGAGGACATACAGAATATCCAGAGACACATGAAGAGATGCTCAATATCGTTAGCTATCAGAGAGATGCAAATTAAAACCACAATGAGATACCACTTTACACCAGTCAGGATGGCTATAATAGACAAAGCAACAAACAACAAATGTTGGAGAGGTTGTGGGGAAAAGGGGTCCTTAGTTCACTGTTGGTGGGATTGCAGACTGGTACAACCATTATGGAAAACAGTATGGAATTTTCTCAGAAAAATAAAAATTGACCTGCCTTTTGACCCAGCAATTCCACTGCTAGGATTATACCCCAAGAATCCTAAAACATCAATTTCAAAGAACCTATGCACCACAATGTTCATAGCAGCATAATTTACAATAGCCAAGAGTTGGAAGCAACCTAGGTGCCCATCAGTAAACGAATAGATCAAAAAACTGTGGTACATCTACACAATGGAATTCTATGCAGCAGAGAGAAAGAAGGAGCTACTACCCAAGTTTCCTACTTTGAAGGAGGCTAAAGCATCATTGTCCTATGTACCATGTTTTTTAGATCTTCTTCAACAAATGTGTCTATTTTTTATATTATGGATGAATACTTTCTGTACAAATTTGTCATGTTTACACACACACTAACTCTTACACTAGTCACATGAGAAAAGAATTCCTTGCTCACGGAAAGTTCAGCAATCTCTCTCCCACAGTTAGATTGTACATGAGAGAGTGTGGATTTCAGCCTCCCTCCTACTCAGAGAAGGTAATGAAACAAAGGTCCTGTGGTAGGATCTGCCCTGCTCTTGGGCACAGAAAGCAAGGGGACCTATGCATTGTCCGCACAAACTTTAGAAACAGTAATTAAACACGGCGGTTCCCTTTTTGTTCTCAGTATCATTAGCAACTGTGAGCAAAGTTAGTGTCAGTGACAGAATACTCTTGTGCTGGAAAACTATTAGTGTTCTAATTACTAAACAGTTGTTGTCCATCATGTTGATTTTAGTGATCATGCCATGCATGTTACATACTTTACTTCTCCTTTGGTGCATATTGTCATCTATGTGAACACTGATTTGGAGAACTTCAGGCTGTAACCACCACCTGCCCTCCCTGCCTCACCGACATGCACACAAATCACCTGTGTTAGCTACAGGTCTGTGAGATGAGTGTGAAATCATCACACTGCATTTCAGTCTGTTGTGATCCCTGTCAACACTCCCCATTGCCTGATTCTTAGTGTGTTTAAAAGCTTTCAAAGAAATAATAATAGCTCAATGTTCATAAAGATGAAAAAATTAGATGTATACTAAAACTGTCAATATCCAGGGTGGGGCAAAATGGATTTTCATTTGTTCATGTGGAAAATAATACAAAAGTTAATAAGTAACGATACAATAATAAACTGTTTTGTATAGTCACAACTATAAGCCTACTTTTGCCTCACATGTATGTGCAAATCATTCTCTGAGTTTTAGAGAGATTACTCTTTCATAAACATTTCTTCATAATAGTTTCAACCAAATTATTGGGGGTATGATTTATATACAAATCTACAAGTATTCAGTGAACATTTCTTATGAGTTTGGAGATAAGGATGCACCCATGAAACCATAATCACAGCATGTGACATAAACATAGCCACCCCCTCCAAAAGTTTCCCCAAGAAATCTTTATTATTGCAGTTGTTTTTATAAGAACATTTAACGTAAGATCTGCCTTAGAAATTTTAAATTATGCAGTACAGTATTGTTAACTATAGGCTCCATATTGTAGAGTAGATCTCTAGGGTTTATTCATCTAATATAATGAACTTTATACCCTTTAAGTAATACCTGCCCATATCCTCTTTTCCCCAGTCTCTGGCAACTACCATTCTGCTCTCTGCTTCCATGAGTTCACTCTGTTAGATACTTCATATTAGCAGTATAAAGCACTGTTTGTCCTTCTGTATCTGGCTTATCTCACTATGCATGAGTCCCTCTAGGATCATTCATATTGTTGCAAAGGACAGGATTTCCCTCTTTGTTTAAAGATGAAAACTAGTGCATTGTATGTATAGCCCCCACTTTATTTACATATTCATGCATACATGATGCTTACACTGTTTCCTTAGCTTGGTTACCCCAAATAATTCTGCAATGCACAAGGGAGTTTTCAGAGATCTTTTTATGTTCCTAATCTTAACATATCCTTGGATACACAACCAGAACTGAGACTATTATATGACATAGTAGTTTTTCCCGTGCATGAACATAGTGTATATTTCCATGTCTTTGTCTCTGCTTTAGTTTCTTTCACCAGATAATTTTCTGTTAGTATATAAATATGTAACTGGATAGTGTATATTGGTTTTGTATACTACATATTTACTGAATTCATTTATTAGTTCTAACAGTTTTTTTTAAGTATTTGGATTATCTCTTAGTTTTACTGCCCCTTTTCTATCTTTCTTTTCCTATTTTTTAAGGCTCTAGTTTTTATTTACTTCCTTTTGCTAACTTTGGGCTTAGTTTGTTCTTTTTTTCTAGTTCCTTATACCTTGAGGTATAAAGTTAGATTGGTTATTTAAAATCATTTTTTAAAAGCATAGGTGTTTATGGCTTTTGCAGTATCCCATTACTTTTGGTATGTTGTTTCAAGACTTCATTTTTGTCCCAAGATTTATTTCTTTTTTGATTTCTTTTTTATCCAATGTTTGTTTGAGAATGGATTGTTTAATTTTCATGTATCTCGAGTTTTCCCATTTTCTCTCTTTTGATTGACTTCTAGTTTTATTCCATTGTGGTTGAGAAAGATACGTGACATGTTTTAAATTAATTTTTAAAATCTTGTTTTGTGACCTAGCAGGTGATTTATCCTGGAGAATGTACTGTGTGCTCTTGAGAATTAATGTGTATTCTGCTGTTGTTGAGTGGAATATTCTGGATGTCTATTAAGTCTGTTTTGTCTATAGTATTGTTCAACTATGCAGTTTCCTTATTGATCTTCTCACTGAATGATCTACCTATTATTAAAAATGAGGTGTTGAAGTCTCAGGCTATAGTGCATTATTGTGTCATTTTTACCTCAAATCTTTCAATATTTGCTTTGTATATTTAGGTGTTCTGATGTTGGCTGTATATTTTTGTATTACTTATATTTATTTATTTAGTTATTTTATTGAATTTATTAGGGTGACACTGTTTAATACAATTATACAAGATTCAATTGCACAATTTTATTTTTTAGAGAGATTTTATTTATTAATTTTTCAACAGAAGGAAGGGAGGAAAAAAGAGAGGGAGAGAAAGATCAATATATGGTTGCCTGTAGCACTCCCCCTATTGGGAACCTAGTCAAAAACCCAGGTATGTGCCCTGACAGGGAATCAAACCAGCAACCCTGTAGTTTGCAGACTGGTGCTCAATCTACTGAGCCACACCAGCCAAGGCACAGGTGCACAATTTCAAAGCCCATCATCTGTACACTGTATTGTGTGTTCACCAACCCATATCAAGTCTTTGTCTATCATCACTTGTCACCCCAAATGATCCTCCAACTTCCCCAAATCTCCCTTCCTTCTGGTTACCACCACACTGTTGTACTTGTCCTTGAGATTTTTCTCTTGGTTTTTCTTGTTGTTGTTGGGGGCGGGGTACTCAGTGACTGTTTTTGTTTCTTGTTAAAAGTGTTCAACTCAAAGTTTACATTGCCTTATAACAGTATAGTCACTCCTATGTTCTTTCGTTTGACATATACTTGAATATATTTCCCATCCATTCACTCGTCAGCTGTGTGTGCCATTCAATCTAAACTGAGTCTCTGGTAGACAGTGTAGAGTCAGATCTCATTTATTTTTAATCCTTTCAACCTCTCAACATTTTTGTCGGTAAGTTTAATCCACTTACATTTGTAGTAATTATTGGCAAATACTGATAGTCTCTGCTGATTGGTTTGGGCATGGAAAAGCACTTGCCAGTCAGCCTAGGCCAGAGATTATGAGTGTGCCAGTTAACATTGACATTGGGAGGACTAGCTGCCAGGGTTCATGGGTAGACAGGCCTGTTGTGAGTGTCCATATGTGCTTGGTCTTAATGTTGGAGTCCATGAGCATCACCAATGTTTTCATGTATCATTTTCTTCATTTTTCAATAACTGTACACCATAAAATATTAATTCTTATGTCCCCTTTTGTATTAAAATTATTTTATTATTGTAATTTATAATTTATTTTTATGTAATTGTAGATATGGTTCAGTGAAGAAAGTGTTCATTGTCTGCATTTGTTTTCTGGACATTATTATTATTCCCTCCATCCCATGATGATTAACACATTTTTAAAAGGTCAAGTGGTGGAGGGGATTGTTAAAAATGACTCCTCTAGGTGTCATGTTGTGAGATATGAGTGGGTGGTGGCAGAACAATGACCTTTACTTACACCTTTACACTTACACTACCCTAAACTAGTTAGTCAGGGATGTGAAGGAAGAAATATCCAGTCAGAAGGACAAAAGGAGTGAAGGCCCTAACAGGGAAATGAACTGGCTGTAATAAGGTGTAAAGAACATAGCAATATGCACAGAGAACATCTAGTCAGGCAGACTGTCTCAAGGTCAAAACACGTCAAATAATGTAGAGTTTTGAAGACTGAGTGAGCAGGTTGTTTTTATTCTAATTAAAATGAGAAGAAAGTGGTGACTTGAGGAAAATTTTAGAGTTAAAGAATCTTATTTACATTATGCCAGAAACTTTATAGTTATATTGGGTTGGCCAAAATGTTCAATTTTCTTTTCTGATAGATGGCTCCATAGCACTCGGTCGTCTTTAACTTCATTAGAAACTATTTTGTTAGATTGTATGGTGACAGCTGTTGTATCAGCATGCATTTAAAAACATATCGAAATTGGTGAATTTTGTGTAGCCATTTTAATATTGAAGATGGACAGATATGTGCAGCAAGAGGAAACCAGACCACCTTCTTATACCACATACGAGAATAAATTCAAAATGGTTGCAGATTTAAATGTTAGACCCCAAACCAAAAACTCATAGAAGAAAATATAGGCAGGAAAATCTCAGACACTGCTCATGATGGTATTTTACCAGATATATCTCCCTGGGCAAGTGAAACAAAAGAAAAGATAAACAAATGGGACTATATCAAATGGAAGTGTTTTTGCACAGCAAAGAAAATCATCAACAAAGTAAAAAGATGAGCCACAGAATGGATAACATATTCACTGATACATCTGATCAAGGGTTAATATCCAAAATTGATAAAGCACTTACAAACTTCAAAATAAAAAAAAGTTAAAAAATAAGCAAAGGACCTGAATAGATACTTCTTCTCCAAAGAGGACATATAATGGCCAATAGAAACATTAGAAGATGCTCAATGACAGTAATAATCAGAGCAATGCAAATGAAAACCACGATGAGATATCATCTTACACCTGTCAAAATGGCTATCATTAGTAAATCAACAAACAGCAAGTGCTGACAAGGATTTGCATTGTTGGTGGGAATGCAGACTGGTGCAGCCATTGGGGAAAGCATTATGGAGATAACTCAGAAAATTAAAAATGGGTCTACCTTTTAACCCAATGATCCCGCTTCTAGGAATACATCTGAAAGAACAAAAAAAACAATAATTCAAGAGAACATAAGCACTTCTATGTTCACTGTAGCATTATTTACAATCACCAAGATATGGAAGCAGCCCAAGTGTCCATTAGTAGATGAGTGGATAAAAAAACTATAGGGCATTTACACAATGGAATACTACTTAGCCATAAAAAGAAGAAAATTTTACCCTTCGTGACAATACAGATGAACCTAGAGAAATTATGCTAAGTGTCAGAGAAAGACAAATACCATATGACTTCATTCATATGTGGAATCTAACGAACAAGCTAAACTAACAAGGAAAATGGGGACAGACTTATAGATGGAGAGCAGTATGACAGTTAGTGGGAGCAGGAGGTGAAGGGATTGAGGGACTGAGCAAGAAAGAAAAAGGACTCATGGACATGGACAACAGGGTGGTGATCGCAGGGGGTTGGGGTATAAGGGGACTAAATGGTAATGGAAAAAATGCAATAAAGATTAAATTAAAAACATATCAAAGTTGGTGAATCTTTGTGTTAACATTTTAATGTTAAAGATGGAAGAAAATATGCATCATTTTCTGTATATTATGCATTATTATTTAAAGGAAGTAATAATGCAACTGAAATGCACACAAAAGATTTGTGTAGTGTGTGCAGAAGGTGCTGCAACTGATCAGACCTGTTAAAAGTGGTTTGTGGCCCTGGCTGGTGTAGCTCAGTGGATTGAGTACAGGCCTGTGAACCAAAGGATCTAGGTTTGATTCCCAGTCAGGGCACATGCCTGGGTTGCAGGCGAGTTCCCAGCAGGGGACTCATGAGAGGCAACCACACATTGATATTTCTCTCCTTCTCTCATCCCCTTCCTCTCTAAAGGTAAATAAATTAAATATTTTTTAAAAAAGTGGTTTATGAAGTTTTGTGCTGGAGATTGCTCACTGGATGCTGCTCCAACATCAGACAGACCAGTTGATGGTGGTAGTGATCAAATCAAGACATTGAGAACTATTAACACTCCATCATGTGGGAGATAGGTGACATATTCAAAATATCCAAATCAACAAAGTTATTGGTGAAAATGAAAAAAAATGGGCCCTTCATTTTATGGGAAAAAAGATATGGGCTTTTGACCAACCCAATAATCTAAGCCAAATTCTTCCATATTTTCTTTCTAAAAATTGAGGTTAATGCAATAGAGACTGTATGGTCAATGAAGTCTAAATTATTCCTTATCTGACAAATTCCAGAAAAAGAGAAGAATTCTTATAGAAAAATGTAAAAAAATCAAATTTGGTTATTTGGAAAAATTAACAAATTAACAATACCCTAGAAAGACTGATCACAAACAAAATTTCCCCAAAACAAAAAAATATGAAATGAAAATAAATTTACCTATAAAAATGGAAATATTAGAACATAATACAGGATAGTGTGATCACATTTTTACAAGAAAACTGACATCTGGTGATAAAATGGATGAATTTGTCAAAAAAGTACCAAGAAAAAATATATTTCTGAATATTTTCATTTCCATTTAGAAATAAATGCTGGTGTTAGTGACCCTCCTATAAATAAAAACAAGCCCAGGTAAGCACTGAAGAGTAAGATTAGAGGGTGTATTTCCAAAGTCTCTTTATGATTCAAATATTAAAAAAGAAAAAAACCTCACACAAGCACACACACCAGAAAACAATTTGCGAACTGGTAGACATTCCATTGTGTGGTTTCTGTGCACAAGAACATAACACTCGCCAGATGTGTCATATACCGTCAGTGTACTTTTAATAACCGATTCGCACAAAGCTGACATGTTTCCATTTAAATGATTTGAGAAACAACAATCTTTCTCGATTATAATTTAAACCTCCAATCAGGAGGTTACATTATTTCATTCTGGGCAATGTTTGATCTTGTAGAATTCTCTCCTCTCTGAATTAATACAATATTATATCCAAAGAGCATTATTATGTTCATTTGCAGACTTTATTGAATGCAATCTGCTTTTGAAGGCAAGTTGTAACTTCTTACCCTTTTAAAAAATAGGCACCCTTAATTATGCCTTTTAAAAATAGTTGTAACTCATCCTTATTATGATTTCATAACTTTAATGCAGTGTAGTCAATGGATTTAATAAATGTTTAAATTTTCCATGCTTGAAAATTAACACCATAAAACAAAGAGGATTAAGGTAACTCTTTCACTGTTTTGTTATTAAACGGCCCTAGTTACCAGTAGTTATACTGACCTCTCTGACAAGAACGTCAGGAGGAATGTTTTATTGATGACTGAAGGGCATTTTGAAAATGTGAGGTGGCACCTAAATGCTAAATTATTCCTGACATAAGGAACTAGACCAAATCAGCTGCCCTAGCAACAAATGTCAGATCATGGGATTATTTCTGGAAAGCACTTACAGTCAATCTCTACCCCTCCGGCCTTTTGAAGGACCTAAGTGGACAGCTTTACTGTTGGTAAAATTGAATAGACTCTGCTGGCTTTGTCTCCTTAGAATACCTACTAAAATCACAAAAATATCACATCAATAATCAGTGAGGGAAGTCCCCCAGGGGTAAAAAAATGATTTGAAATTTCAAAAATAGTACAAAATGTATGTAAAATGCGGTATGAGGAGACCAAGGGAATCTGTTCAAATGATTACACCCTTAATTATGAAAAGGCCAAGGAAAAGATGGGAGTTGTGGTTCAACATGACATGTTCACAGTTGGATATCTCTAGAAATAAAGATGATTTTGTGCAGTAGGTATAATGATGGAAAGTGCTGTCATTATGAGAATGTGCAAATGGCATACACTCATATTTCTATGAGCAGAGAACAGGGTGAATAAAACCTCCACACATACTAAAGCAAAGATACATATAGAAAATGAACAGGAAGTCACTGTTATACTTTAAAATGGTATTAAATAAATTGACCGAATGTAAGAAAAGATAAATTAGTTGATGTCTTGATACTGAAAACATAATTTTCCAGGATCCTAGAATGGCTTTTAAAATTCAAATAGAAAAATAAATTAAACAATAAGATAGTATAAAGTTACTATAATTCTGATTAAATCGGGTTATGGTTTATCTACCATTTTAAGGCAACTTAGAGAAATGACAAAGGTATTATTCCAGTTTCACAACAAGATTTAGATGTGTAAAGTTCAGAAAGTTGCTACCATGATTAAGATGAAAGTTGAGGCAAAAATTTAAAAATATATTTTTTGTATTTTTGTTTCAAAGTAAGTGAGTCATTTAAAAATGATCCTATTACTTTTAAAACATTTTGCAAGCGAGTGGACTTTTCTGTTTTTTTTTTATTGTAGTTCAATCACAGTCGTCTCATCTTCTTCCCCATTGATCTCTGCTATCCCATCTACCCCCACTCCCACAGTCAACCCCCCTCCATTGTCTATACCCATGAGTCCTCTATTTGTGTTTCTTTGCTTTCTCTCTCTCCTTCTTTCCCCATCATCTCCCTCTCTCCTCCCCTCTGGTTACTGTCAGTTTGTTCTTTATTTCCATGTCTCCAGTTCTATTTTGCTCATTTGTTTGTTTTGTTGATTAGGTTCCACTTATAGGTGAGACCATATGGTATTTGTCTTTCACCACCTGGCTTATTTCACTAGGCATAATGTTCTCCAGTTCCGTCCGTACTGCTGTGAAAGTTAGAAGTTCCTTCTTTCTGCTGCATAGTGTTCTGTTGTGTAATTGTACCACAGTTGTTTGATCTACTCATTTACTGATGGGTACTTAGGCTGTTTCCAACACTTGACTATTATAAATAATTCTGTATATTGTATATCGTATCCTATTGAAATTTTACAAATGTTACAAAAGTTATGTGAGAGTATTATGGTTTATGGAGAGCTCATTAACCTCCACAATCTCACAAGCCAGCTAAATTTTAAAGATTAAATGAAAAGGAAATAGAAAAGAAAAGATCAAGAACAATATTTGGAAATTATATAAATAGTGTCTGCATTAGAAGAGAATATTAAGCCAGCTGAGTGAAATGCTGAGAAGCAATCTAATTTGCAGCTTTGAACTCCCATAAGTTTTGAAAGTAAGGGTGCACTTGATATGAAAACTGGAAGATTGATCAAAAGTATGTATGAATGGAAGTTGTACTTGCCTGGAGATAATTCCACTTTGATACTAAACATAATTCTCTGTATAAGTTAATAAAAGACCTGGACCAACAAATAATAGACATGGTTTAATAGAAAGTTTACATAACAAGTATTTTGAAGTTTAGGACCAACCTATGCCTTTCCTTGCTAGAATTCTAGAAATTTTTAGAGCATTAGCCAGGCACATGTTCACCTAAAGCTGGAACTTCTCACCAGCTCAAAAGAAATGACTAAAAATTCTGACATTAAGGATTCCCCAGTGCAATGGCTCAGCCAAGTGATACCTCAAGGACCACAGTATTCAAACAGTATTTTTATTTCCCTGCTTTTAGAAATACAAAAATCCTGACTCACCAATCCAGAAGAACCTAAGCACCCCAATGTTCACTGCAGTGTTATTTACAATAGCCAAGTGCTGGAAACAACCTAAGCACCATCAGTAAGTGAATGGATCAAAAAACTTTGGTACATTTACACAGTGGACTACTACACAGCAGAAAGAAAGAAGGAACTCCTACCCTTCTCAACCGCATGGGTGGAACTGGAGAACATTGTGCCTAATGAAATAAGCCAGGCGGTGAAAGACAAATACCATATGGTCTCACCTATCAGTGGAACCTAATCAACAGAACAAACAAATGAGCAAAATAGAACCAGAGACTTAGAAATAAAGAACAAACTGAGAATGACCAGAGGGGAGGGGGGAGGAAGAAAATGGGGGAAAAGAGAGGGAAGGGGCAAGCAACAGAACACAAATAGAGGACTAATGGGCACACACAGTGGGGGGTTTGACTGTGGGAGTGGGGGAACAGAGAAGGGGTGAGAAATGGGAAAAAAGGCAGGACAACTATAATGCAACAAAAATAAATAAATAGATAGATAAATAAATAGAAATACAAAAACTCCAAGGATCACTAAGACTTAAAAAATCAAAACAAAGCACCTTTATTATAAGATGAAGAAATGTAACAAATAACTGAGGGAAAAATAGGAAAGTAACAAAAACTATTGAAGAGAATAACTTTAAAATAGCTTCTGAGCATTAAAAGAAGCTACAGCATTAATACTTGAGCCCAAGAATAATTGACATAGGTCACAATATCTTTTAGTTCTATCCCTACTCAGTTCTACAAGATTTGGAATGAAAAAATGATAAATCAGTGGTATTATATTATATAAGGTTATGGAGCCACTTTTCAAAGGTAGTGAAGTAGAAATTTTAAATATATATATACTTACATAACTTGAGGAATGGGATAGAGATTTAGTTAGGCTTTCACATGTGTTACTGTTTATCATTTGTAAACTGCTCTGTGATATTTAATATTAATGTACTATTAAGGAGTATAGACTCAATCCTCCTTCACTACAATAGTGTTAACATACAGTGCCTTTGTACCTCACTTCAGCAGTTTTTTCTAGCCACTTATATATCAAATCACCCTTCTTATGTCTGAATTTTCAAATCCAATAAAAATCTCATTTTCACATTATTCATACTCAATACAGCCATAACAAAAATCAAAGGAAACTTAACTCCAGTGATTTCCCTTCATCAGGTGAATTCCAGTCTTTTGATTAAATCGATCTTCCAGTTCCTCCTGTCCCTATACATAGGACAGGGTGTAGTCAGCAGCATCAGGAACTTAGTGTGAGGATCTCTTGGCAAGGCTCAGAAAATGACACCAAGAGGGTGGGCTTCTTTCTCTTGAGTGTACATATTGTTCTCAACTTTAACAGTTTCACCAATAACTTTAGAAAAAAATGAAAAGAAATACCCATGTCTTTTATCATACTTATGTACCACACGTAAAACAAATGAGAGACCCACACAATTATTTCTGGGTTGTAATATCTATCTCTTCACTCATGTATATGTCCAGAAACAGCAGACAGAACTGGTAAAGGAAGATACACCAATATCCTGAATTTCCATACCAGTGCACACCTTCGACACCATTTATTTCTCTTTTCACAGAGAGATTCCCATATAATTACCCTTCCATGAACTTCTTCAGAATTTCTCCCTAGCTTTGCAGAAGACTTTGAAGTCTCGACTAGTAACTCTTATGCTTTGTAAAAATTTAATATTAATGTACTCTGATAGTTTTGAAACAAACTAGATTTATTATCCATATGTCCTGCTATTTTTAAATATTTTTCAGCTCACAACATTTACGAAAGTTGTTATGGAACAAATGCTTATCAAGCATTCATATCTAAAGAGATACAGGTGGACAAAGTGTCCAAATTATTTCAAACTGTGTCTCAGTTTCCTACTTATAAAAGCAGGATGATAACAGTACCAACATGATAGAAATACCATGAGAATAAAATGAGTTACTACCTGTATTACATTTGGGACAGTATCTGGGTTGTTGTTAATGCTAAGTATTTGCTGTTGTCATTATTTTTTTTATCTTTATTCATCCAAAGATATGTATTGACTCTGACTCTTAGTTAAGGCCTCACTTTTTAAAAAATATATTTTATTGATTATGCCATTAGAATTGTTCTATTTCTCCCCTTCATTCCCCTCCACCCTGCATACCCCTCCCCCACCATTCCCCCCTTTAGTTTATGACCACGTGTCTCAAGTTCTTTAGATTCTCTATTTCCCATACTATTCTTTCCCTCCCCCATATCTATTTTCTATCTATTGTCTATGCTACTTATTTTCTGTACCTTCTCCTTCTCCCACTCCCCTGTTGCTAACCCTCCATGTGATCTGCATTTCTATGGTTCTGCTACTGATCTAGCTGTCCTCTTAGTTTGCTTTTGTTTTAGGTGTGGTTCTTAATAACTGTGAGTTTGCTGTCCTTTCACTGTTCATCTTTTAATCTTCTTTTTCTTAGATAATTCCCTTTAACATTTCACACAATAAGGCTTGATGATGATGAACTCCTTGAATTTGATCTTATCTGAGAAGCACTTTGTCTGCCCTTCCATTCTAAATGAAAGCCTTGCTGGATAGAGCAATCTTGGATGTAGGTCTTTGGATTTCATGACTTGGAATACTTCTTTCCAGCCCCTTCTTGCCTGTAAGGTCTGAGAAATGAGCTGACAGTCTTATGGGAAGTCCTTTGTAGGTGACTGTCCCCGTATCTCTTGCTGCTTCTAGGATTCTCCCCTTCATTTTAATCTTGGCTAATGTAATGATGATGTGCCTTGGTGTGCTCCTTCTTGGGTCCACCTTCTTTGGGACTCTCAATGCCTCACTTTCAAACCTGCACAGGTCTGTCTGTCATCTTTTGCCTAGTATCTTAAAGAATGAGGAAAAAAACTGTTTCTGTGATGAATCAAAAAAGTGTCATGAACACCTTGTTAAATTTTGCTTTTGGAAAATCTGAAGATTGGTAAGTGGAAAATTGGACAGAGAAACTTTGGCTAAGAAACACTTTAATTAATATCTGTACAATAGAATATGATTTTCAACTAACAGTGCTACTAAAGGAATATAAAGAAAAGGTGAGATGCCAAAAACATTTTAAACAATAATTGATAAAACCATGGAGTATACATGACTCTCAAATTCTATACCCATTAACCTGAGAAAGTAATATAAAAAATAATGGACATAGTAAAGTAAGGCAAATGTTACTTAAGTTTCACTTCCTTATGGAAGTTCTAGATAAACACAAAATAGTTAAAACATGAAGATAGTAATTGTGGAAAAATTAGGATGGAATAACAAATTTTAAACAGATAACAAAGATGGGCAGGTACACGAACATTTTCCCTGGTGTGAGGCGTTACGTTTTCTGTGATGGACAGGTGACTGGACGCTGTTATGCCACACCCCACAAAGCTTAATGCTAAAAGAAAAATGTTGTTTTCTAACATGTTCTAGATCACCTGAGAAGTTCTTCTTTAGTACCTCTCATAGAAGTTGCATGAAATTAAAAAAGTCAAGACTTAAGTAATTTTTAATTTTGAAGTAGCAGGATGTCCAAGGTGCCTCACTCACGTCCTGGAGGTGACCCTGTGAGTTGTGAAATGATTCCCCCCTGTGGCTCCCCCATGGAGTCCAGGCTTCTCGTTCCATGATACCTGGGCTCCCAGGATGCGGGTTTTCAGGGACAGAGAGTGAAAGCAGCCTGGGCCCAGAACTTGTAACTGCATCCTTTCCTCTGAAGTCTATGGAGGAAAGTGGTCCCACAGTCTACCCATATGTAAGGAAGGGGTCTGTTCTGTGGAAGAATGTCAGCAAATTCATAGGAAACTTCAAGTCATCATACAACCCTAAACCGAAAATGATGACAAGGCATTTTTGAAATTCCCTGATAACTATTTAATACAGGAGAGAAGGAGGTCAGGTGACTCTGACAGGTGTGGGTGGAGACAAAGTGAAACAGGAGCCACCATGACACCAGAATGGACAGCCCTGGACAGAGGACAAGAGCATCCAGTTACTTTTGAGAAAGGAACAAAGAGAAGCGTTTGAGAGGGTGTGTATTTTTTTAAGTTGTCTCCACTACTGGACCCCAACACTATCAGCTTGAAGCAAATATGATGTTGTGTGAAAGATTAAGCTTGTGGGCTGGATATGGCTTCCAATGGCCTGGTGTTAAATCTCAGAGTCCCCAGTTTAGGAACTTGCACAGAACGCTGGGTTTCTTTAAGTCCCTGTTCCCATGGGTGAGTAGGACCTAAGTGTATTTGCATTTGATGGTAGGTCCTATTCTCTCTTATTTTGTATTCAAATCAAATTCTCTGTGAACAAGTTGTCAGACAAATGTACTTCTCCCAAATTTTCACACTGGAGAACTTAGCCTAGATGTAGGTCTGTGGATTCCTCTGCCCATTAGCTCACTTCCTCATACGTTGCCTTTACTTAGATTTTAGAAAATTCAGATTGTTGCCTTAAACGAGGTAATTCACTTGTAAACATCTGTGGCTTACATTGTCTCCAGCAAAGTTGTTTTGGGGATCAGTATCAAGACTCTCAGGTTATAGCCTCGCACTTGACATTCTCTGGCCATCACCACTGAAATTCATTGGTAGATCCTATGCCTTTGGCAAAAGTACTGCATGTGTTTAGATGTCAAGCAGCATGTTTACTGCTTCAAAGCAATGTAGTCCGGTTACCATGGAGCTGGAAGAGGATGGTCAGCGTTAAATCACTGGAAGATTTCAAATCAAATAGGCCTACAATTCTAGGCATAGTGTGTAGCCATTGTGGATACATGGCTAAATAAAACTATATAATGGTTCTAATTTCAACACAAAGAGCATTTAAGTAAATATTATTGCTGTATGTATTTTTTCAATATTTTTTTGATTTAACTTTCCTCAGCTACAAAATTTCAGGATAGATCCATCTTTTTAATATATGATTAATGAATATTATATTATTAGGGGCCAAATATTCTTGAAATAAATAAGTAAATAAATGAAACATTCAAAATGGATCACAGCAGGTAAAAAGAGAACACAGCTAGCTGAAAGTAAGATCTTTTTAAAAAAGATTTTATTTATTTATTTTCAGAGGAAGGGAGGGAGAAAGAGAGGGAAGCATCAATGTGTGGTTGCCTCTCATGTGCCCACAACTGGAGACCTGGCCTGCAACGCAAGCATGTGCCCTGACTAGGAATCGAACCAGTGACCCTTTGGTTCAGAGACTGGTGCTCAATCCACTGATCCATACCATCCAGGGCACATTTTAGTTTTCCAATCATTTCTTTCTCAATCTAATAAATTCTTATGTAACCAAGAAAGGATGCTTCTGTGGTTATGAAAATAGGAGTTCAAAAGGAGTCATCCTCAGAGGGGCCTCTGTAGTATGCAGATTATTTGAAGCTAAAGGCAACCTTGACCCTATGGACTTAAGAGAAACTTCTGTGTCCTCCCTCTGCCCCTTTAACTACAGAGATGAATTTGAATAAAGTTTCTTGACACAATAACAGATTATCAGAGATAACCTTTTAGAACTATCTATGCAGCTCCCAGCAAACTACTAATTATGGAACACCTGCTCTTCTTATCATCCTGCAATAACCTACCGCCCCTTTGAAGCCCGAAGACGCCTCATCCTTAGCTTGGAATTCCGCGTATACCTTACTTCTGTCTCTGCCTTTAAACCGCTTGCAGATGTGGGCATCTGACTTTCTCATACATGTGGGCTTTCCATGCATATGAGTTTTAAATTTGGTTAACCTCTTGTTAATCTATCTCATGTAGATTTAATGATTAGAGAAGCCAAAGGAACCTTGAAGGTAGGGGCGAGTTTTTTTCTTTCCCTGTGTGTCATGCTTTCTAACAAGATCCCAGATGAGCGCTGTGAGGTTAGGAAATTGTACTGACCTCCCACTACGGCACGCGCATAAAAGCACGTAATCAAAGCACGTGTAAAGCTTGCCCAGGGAATGGCTGGCAAGTGCTCTCTTCTGGCCTGTCAAGTGCCCAAGCAGGTGATGTCCTCCCTGCAGTCGTGCTTACCTTTCTTTAAATTGGCGTTTATTCACAATTACTTTTTGTTCAGTATTCTACTAGCTGAGTTTGCCTTTGATTCTTCTACAGAATAGAAACATGAATATGCTCTTTCAATTTCAAGGTATATAAGTAAAACTATCAAGAAGTCAGTTATTTCATGTTCACCACTACTGTTTCATTTATACAGTCCCTGAATTCCCTAATTCCATATGCTTGTGAAATGAGTTTTTTAAAAGTAACCTATGCTTATCAGATTGGGAGATTCCAAAATGAACAAGGAACCTTCACCCCTACCTGTGAAATTTTAAGATTCTTCACTATAATGTAACCCATAGCAACGGAGGGAAGAAAAAACTGCTTATATATGTGTGTGTGTGTGTATATATATATATATATATATATATATATATATATATTCTTCAATGCAGCTGTCAAAGAGAGTAGGGCAGCCTTAGGAAAATATCAAGGTTATTTTACGTGGTTAGGCACCAGTTACTAAAATGTTACCTAAAATGTTCCTCAAATAATTAGGTTTTACCTTTAACTATTCAGGGAATGAATTTTCAAAGGCAAAATAACCACTGTAAAACTATTCCATTTTACTCAGGTTCTGAGTGCTGCTTTGCCATACCCAATGAGTCTCTATATACTTTAAATAATCAAACTTTGGAGATTGGTATATTAATTTAAATAAAACTTCTCTGCCAATACTTCTTGTTATTTTCCTACATCTTATTGCCAGTACTTTCCTAAAATGAGGAAGCCACTGAGAACAGAACTTACAATTTGCAATGAATTTCACTTTCTGTTGAAAATTAGAACCATTATATAATTTTATTTAGCCATTTATCCAAGATAGCTATACACTATGCCTAGAATTGTAGGCCTATTTGATTTGAAATCTTCCAGTGATTTAACGCTGACCATCCTCTTCCAGCTCCATGGTAACCGGACTACATTGCTTTGAAGCAGTAAACATGCTGCTTGACATCTAAACACATGCAGTACTTTTGCCAAAGGCATAGGATCTACCAATGAATTTCAGTGGTGATGGCCAGAGAATGTCAAGTGCGAGGCTATAACCTGAGAGTCTTGATGCTGATCACCAAAACAACTTTGCTGGAGACAATGTAAGCCACAGATGTTTACAAGTGAATTACCTCGTTTAAGGCAACAATCTGAATTTTCTAAAATCTAAGTAAAGGCAACGTATAGGAAGTGAGCTAATGGGCAGAGGAATCCACAGACCTACATCTAGGCTAAGTTCTCCAGTGTGAAAATTTGGGAGAAGTACATTTGTCTGACAACTTGTTCACAGAGAATTTGATTTGAATACAGAATAAGAGAGAATAGGACCTACCATCAAATGCAAATACACTTAGTTCCTACTCACCCATGGGAACAGGGACTTAAAGAAACCCAGCGTTCTGTGCAAGTTCCTAAACTGGGGACTCTGAGATTTGACACCAGGCCATTGGAAGCCATATCCAGCCCACAAGCTTAATCTTTCACACAACATCATATTTGCTTCAAGCTGATAGTTTTGGGGTCCAGTAGTGGAGACAACTTAAAAAAAATACACACCCTCTCAAACGCTTCTCTTTGTTCCTTTCTCAAGAGTCGTTGGATGGTCTCGTCCTCTGTCCCGTGTCCAGGGCTGTCCATTCTGGTGTCATGGTGCCCCTGTTCCACTTTGTCTCCACCCACACCTGTCAGAGTCACCTGACTTCCTTTTCTTCTGGAGTGAATCATTATCAGGGAATCTCAAAAATGCCTTGTCATCATTTTCAGTTTAGGGTTGTATGATGACTTGAAGTTTCCTATGAATTTGCTGACATTCTTCCACAGAACAGACCCCTTCCTTACATATGGGTAGACTGTGGGACCACTTTCCTCCATAGACTTCAGAGGAAAGGATGCAGTTACAAGTTCTGGGCCCAGGCTGCTTTCACTCTCTGTCCCTGAAAACCCGCATCCTGGGAGCCCAGGTATCACGGAACGAGAAGCCTGGACTCCATGGGGGAGCCACAGGGGGGAATCATTTTACAACTCACAGGGTCACCTCCAGGATGTGAGTGAGGCACCTTGGACATCCTGCTACTTCAAAATGATACATATGTAACCATATAATTCACAAGTTAATTTTAGTGGAACTCAGTATCAACAAAGTACAATCTTATGCTCTTAAAAAATATTGACTTTGAGTGTTTGTATTTTTATTGTTTATATTTCTCATGTTAGAAGAATTTGTTTCACAAATAGCACTCAGTGTTCTAATTTCCCTAATTGAATGTCTGTAAGGTGCCCCCTTGAAACTGTGTAAATACCAAATTATTTCATTTTATTGTCATTGCTTCATTAATTTTCTGCAGGTTAAATGCTTTTTAAATCATACTTTCAAGTTTCATAAACTATCAGAAATTTTCTGGCTCTTATTTAGTACAATCAATTTAACTGAAATGTTACAATTAATTTTACTGTGAAGGGAAATCTATTTGTAATTATTTTGCACCTCCCACAAGGCAAAATACATGAAATGTTCAAGGGTCACCTAAACAGTACTACTCTGCTTTCACATGAAAGTAGTTAATGTTTGGATGCTATGGTAGGGGAAATAAAGCAAACTTCATCATTGTCATCAAACTTATAGAATCTTCACAATGTTAACCCTGTCCTGAATATTTGTTTATCTAAATAACATCAGCTCTTCTCTCAGAAGGAAAAATGTGCTAATCTTCTAACTGGTTTTCTGCTTTCATGTTTGTCCTACAAGTCTCCATTCTGAAAACACTTCCTCATTCAGAATTCTGAGTACCAATTTGAAGATGTCAATGGGATCTTTTCATTCCACTTCTCAAAACTTTCCAGTCTCTTTCTATATCTGAATGAATGTCAAAATCTCTCCAAGACCTTCAAGAATCAATGTTATCTACAGGTCCCCATGGTTCTGATTTTATCTTTCCATTTGCTCTCAGATACACAATAACCTTTAGTGTTTGTCCACATGAAGCCCATTTCAATGAAGCTTATGAGAAATATCTTCTCTCATCATCTACCTGGAATTCTAAATTATTTTATTCAGGATGTATTCAAATATCTCATTAGCAAAGATGCTACTTCACCTATCAAAATTTTATATCTCCTGGCTCGTATGCCTTTCCCTGTGTTGATTATTCTCCAACAATCAGCACTTTCACACGTGATGTGCAGTGGGGAGAGTTAAGTAGGTGACCTGAGTCTGACTTCCTCTTGCTGTAATGATGACGAGTGGATGGGTTGAGTTTATTCCTTTTTTTCTTACTTGTGAAGTTGAGGATGAAGCCAGTCAACTCAAACTGAGTGAGCTAAAGGTGAGGAATAAGTAGTTTCATTTTACAGGAGGTTACTTTCCATGTGTATATTTTCTCTGGAAAATGTTCCATCCAAGGCTGTTGTTCATTATGTAATAGGGCTGTGCCAAGGGTTTGGCTAAGCTACTCCCTGGCATTACTCCCCTGGCACCCATGTTGCTTGACCAGATGGCCTGCAGTGACCTTACACTGAACAGCCAGTCCCCCCTGCGGGTAAATGCTTTAGACAGCGGCCTGCAGAGTCTGAAGCAATGTCAGTTCCTGCAGTGACTCCCCATCAGCCTCCCTGTCTTCCAGTGCCTTCCTCTTATGTGCTTCTTAGAAAAGAGTGCCATGAAATTTATTAAACCCCTGCTCCTTTGGATTGACTTGACCAATCCAGCCTTAGCCCAAGATCCCCGAAGCACTGCACCTATGGATCCTCACAAAGGTATGTTCCCAGGTCCTGCCTCTCTCTGTCTACACTGTCAGTACTGCTCCTTGTGGCCTCCCCGGGTGTGTAAGGTACGTCCTTCAGGACCTGTGAGTAGTAAACTGCTCTCTTCCAGTTCCTCTCACAGTCTGTGGTTGAATCTCAGCTCACCATCTAACACCCTTTGCAAACACTTGAAAAATTCTTATAGGTTGCCAGTCCTTTGACCTTTCTCTTTAAATATATAAACAGTGCTTCTTATAGACAATATACAGATGGACCCTATATTTAAATCCATTCCGTGAATCTTTACCTTTTATTTGACATTTTATTCCCTTTATTTTTATAAGATATATTTCATTGAACTTATTGAGGTTACATTAAGTAATAAGTTATATAGGCTTTTGGTGTATAAACCTATAATACATCATCTGTATACGGTATAGTGTCTTCCCCACCCAAAATATAGTCTCCTGTCACCATTTATACCTCCTTTATCCTTGTCTTTCTGCCACCGTGATCCTTCCCCTCTGGCAGTGACCGTGCTGTCGTTTTTAATCCTTTCGCCTTTTTCACCAGCCCCCCAACAGCCCTCCACTCTGAGAACTGTCAGTCTGTTCTCTGTATCTACTAGTCTGTTCGTGTTTGTTTATTGTATTTATTAGAGTCCACATAGATTTGAAATCATTTTTTCAAATGATACTGGGGGCCTGGTGGAAACCCAGGCATGTGCCAGACTGGGAATGGAACTGGCGACCCTTTGGTTTACAGACTGGCACTCAATCCACTGAGCCACACCAGCCAGGGCAAAACCATTTAGTTTTAAAGGAATTAAGTAAGGACTTCTGCCTTATAACTGTACATATATATATATATATATTACTATATATTAATATGTATATTTCCTCAATTTCTCAATCACTGTTTTTTTAATTCACTTTTTCTTGTGTAACATTTTGATTCCCTTTTTCTTTCTTTTTGTGTATGTATTTAATTATTCTTTTTAATAATGATCTTGAGGAAAGCAATTGCCATCTTAAATAATGTGGTTAAATTCTGCCAACTAAATTTTAATAGCACACAAACAGTTTGTTCCTATATATGTTCTCCCCACTTCCTTAATATTGTTATTGTCACAGATAGCGAGTTCAAATGTGTGAATATTGATATAGATTTGCAATTATTTCTTCATGGTTTTACCTTTAAATCATGTAGGGAATAAGGATGAGTTACTAACTAAATGTAAACTAACGCTGTCTTTTATATTTACCTGTGTAGTTAACTTTATTGGTGTCCTTAATGTAGCTGTAACTATTGTGTAGTAGCGTTTTGTTTCTGCCCAAAGGGCTCCTTTTAACACCGCTCACATGGCAGGTCTGCTACTAATGGACTTCCTTAGGTTTTATTTATCTGAGAATGTCGTAATTGCCCACTCATTCTTTTTTTAAAGATTTTATTTATTTATTTTTATAGAGAGGGGGAGGAAGGGAGAAAGAGAGGGAGAGAAACATTGGTGTGAGAGGGAAACTTGGATCAGTTGCCTCTTTCATGCACCCAGATTGGGGGCAGAACCCACAACCTAGGCATGTGCCCTGCCTGGGAATTGAACCAGTAACCTTTTCCTTTGCAGGAAGATGCTCAACCAAATGGGCCACACCAGTCAAGGCCCTATTCATTATTTTTTTCCCCTAAAGATTTTATGTATGTATATATGTATGTATATATGTATGTATATATGTGTGTGTATGTATGTATGTATGTATTTACTTTTACAGACAGGAAGGGAGAAAGAAAGAGAGAGTGAGAACAGTGTGAGAGAGATACATCTAGGTTGTACATTCCCAGCTGGTAACCTGGTTCCCAATCCAGGCATGTGCCATGACTGGGAATTGAACCATCAACCTTCTGGTTTGCAGGCTGGCACTCAGGCCACTGAGCCACACCAGCCAGAGTGGCTCTATTCATTCCTGAATGGTAGTTGTCCAGATATAGATAACTTGGTTGACAGCTTTTTTAAAATAACTTTTTGCACTTTATATTCCTGATGAAAAATCTGCTATTAATATTACTAACAGGCCCTTGTATATCTGATTTCTCTCATTGCCTTCAAGATTCTCTGGTTTTTGTCTTTTGCAAATTTATAAAGTGTCTTGGTTTCAAACACTTGGATTTTTTCAGTGAGTTCATTAAGCTTTTTGGATGTGTATATTCACATATTTCATCCAATTTGGGGAATTTTCTGACATTATTTATTCAATAAGTTTTCCCCTTTGTCTTTTCTGTTCTGGACTGACTATGATGCACACATTGATATGTTTGATGGTTCTTCACAAAGCCCCTCAGGTTCAGTTCACATTTCTCAATATTTTGTTAAGAAACACTGGTGGTACATTGTCTTGTTTTCCTAGTTCTCTCTTCTGTCTGCTAAGTCTGCTATTGAATTCCTCTAGTGAACTTTGTATTTTAGGTATTTTACATTCAGTTCCAAAATTCTGTACTTTCAGGTCCTGAAATTCTATTTCACAATTTCTCTTTGCGAATGTTTCCTATTTGCTCACACATCTTTTTTGCAGCTTTCCTTAGTTGTTTGCCTATGGCTTCCTCTAGCTCACTGGGCATGTTTAAGACAGTTTGTAGAGCCGCTTTGACTAGCAATGTCAATGCAGAGCTTCCTCAGGAATATTTTCTGCTTGTTCCTATAAGTGTTCATGTTTTCCTTTCTTGTGCGCATACTTTATAATTTTTAAATTATAACTGCACATTTTCAGCACCAGTAATGTGGAAACTTTTGAAATCAGATTCTCTCCCTTATCAGAAGTTGTTTTCATTACGTGTGGAGGGCTGTAGTCATCCATCGTGTATGACATTTCCACAATAATTTTGTTCAGTGTGTTTCCTTTATGTGGAATCACTGATGTTTCTGCTCCATTATCTCTCCAATCAGCCTTTACCTGACAGAGACATTCTTAAGTACTCAAAGGCGTAAGTGAGTGGATGAGTGAATGAAAGGTGTGCTTCTTTGAATTTTACAGTAGATGGTGCCCAGGAAGCTGCTGCAATCTGACGGGACCAAAACATGGACAGGTGTCTGATGGCAACAAAATACCAGTTTTTGTTAATCCGAAAACCTCTAAATATCACTGGGCAGAGTGGTCTGTATGTATGTTTATTTCTAGCTGGTCTAGAGTATAGTTCAAGTCTCTATTTTTTATCATCTTCCTAGATGCTCTAGTCATTATTAAAAATGGAAAATTTGCTCTGGCTGGTGTAGCTCAGTGGACTGAGCACAGTCCTACAAATCAAAGGGTCGCTGGTTCAATTCCCAGTCAGGGCACAGGCCTGAGTTGCAGGCCAGATCTCCAGTTGGAAGCACTTGAGGGGCAACCACACATTAATGTTTCTCTTCCTCTCTTTCTCTTTCCCTTTCCCCCTCTCTAAAAAATAAATAAATAAAATCTTTAAAAATAATTAAAATAGAAAATTTAAATATTCAGTTTTTTGCTGCATTATTTGTTCTCTTCAATTTTATAAGTTTTGGTTTATGTACTATGGGATTTTATTATTAGGTACAGGTTTAAGTCATATATTTAAATGAACCGATCCTTTTAGCATTAAGATATTTGTATTTCTATGTCCCTAATAAGAAGTTCTATGCTTAAGACAATTTTGTATAATATTAGCCATGCCTGGTTTCTTTTGATTGTTGTTGCCTGGGTATATTTTCTACCATTTATTTTTCATATATTTGTATCTTTGAATCTAATCTGTTTCTTCTGAAGACAACGTATTATTAGATTTTGAATATCTATCCATTCCTCAGGTCTTTGCCTTTTAATTATAAAGTTCAATCCATTAAAATGTAACATAATTAGGAATGAGGTAAGATTTATGTTCTCTATCTTGTTATTTGCTTCCTTTATGTCTTATATTCCATCTGTTCCTCTGTCCTTCAATTACTGCTTCTTTTCTATCAAACAGATATTTTATAGAGTACCATTTCCATTTACCTGTTATTTAGTTCACCATATATGTTGAGATATTTTTTCAAAAGTTGTCATTCTTATAATTAACATCTTAAATTATAACAGTCTTCAATGAATACTAACACTTTTTATAGTATAAAAATGTTGTTCCCTTACTTTCATTTTCTGTTCCTTCTTTGTGTTGTTATTATCATACAAATTTAATTTTTGTACTTTATATGCCAATAAACACAGATTTACAAATATTGCTTTCTGTAGTTGTATTTTAATTTATATAGAAGAAAAACTGCATTAATACTGTCATTTACCTGTGTAGCTACCTTAACTGGTGCTCTTTATGTTTTCCAGTGGATTCAATTGTCTCTTGTTATTTATTTCAATCCAAAAGATTCTTATTAATATTTCTATTTTTATTTTTCTTAGATCAAGCCAAAAAGCCTCAGTTTATAGGAGCAGCTCTAAATCTTTCATTTATTTTGATGGATAGTTGTTCTGGATATAGAATTACTGAATTATAACCCTTTTGTTTATTCTTTGACTATGTCATCCCCCTGTATTTTGTTTTATATGTTTTCTGATTTAACATAAGCTGTTAATCTTTTAGTGGAAAGCTTTTGCATGATGAATTGTATCTCTTGCTAATTATGAGGTTCTTTTTGTCTTTTTTGCTTATATTGTGTTTTGGTGTGTAAATCTCTTTCAGTTTATCTTCTTTGAAGTGTGTTGATCTTTTATATATGAATATTAATATTTTTCATCACACTTGTTAAATTTGAATCCATTACATCTCAAATGTTTTTATGTGCTTTTTTCCCTTTAATCACATTAAGTGCTTACACTAAGTTAATACTGGTAATCACTTTAAGTTAATACTGGTATATGTCACGATGAACATCACATCTTGATGAACAAGTCTGAGAGCACGTCAGTTTTTAAAAATTCTTTTCTCTTTCTGTTTCACAGATTGAGATAATTGAGATTACCTGAGTAATAAAGGCTGATAACCAATGAACTGTGATAATTGAAATTATCTTGCTTGAGCTATCCTCGAGTTTGCTGTTTCTTCTGTTAAGTAAAAATTGATCTGGAGTTCATCATTTTAATTTTGAAACAATGCTTATTGTGATTTCAACTCTGGAATTTCATTATGTTCTCTTTTTATATTGTCACTAAAGGATGTGTTTTTGGATTGAGAGGGAGAGACAGAGAGATCAACGTGAGAAAGAAGCTTTGATTGGTTACTTCTCATATGCAGCCCAACCAGGGATTGAACAAACAATCAAGGTAGGTTCCCTGACCAGGGATTGAAGCTGCAAATGTTTGGTTTACAGAATGACACTCCAAACAACTGATTAACCAGCCAGGGCTCTATGTTTCTATTTAACACTTTTCATCTCTTTGCTGATTTTTTAAAATTTGATAAACATCATTCTTACAACATTGCTCTAGTATTGTTCTTTAGACATGGCTTCCTTAAGTTCTTTGAACATATTTGGAATAATTGATTTAATGTTTTTGTCTCGTAAGTCTAAAACCTGGCTCTTTAAAGAAAGTTTGTTTGTTTTAAATTAACTTCTTCTTTTCCTTGCATGGGCCATACTTTCTGATTTCTTTGTGTAGTTTGCATGTTTTTAAAGATTTTATTTGTTTATCTTCAGAGGGGAAGGAGAGAGGGAGAGAAACATCAATGTATGGTTGCCCCTAGTGCATCCTCTGCAGGGAACTGGCCTGCAGGGAACCTGCCCGCAACCCAGGCATGTGCCCTGACTGGGAATCAAACTGTGATCCTCTGGTTCACAGGCCCATGATCACTCCACTGAGTTACACCAGCCAGGGCTAGTTTGCATTTTTTAAATAGATATATTAGATAATATAATATGACAATTCTGGAAATCAGACACTCTCCTCCAGCATTTGTTGTTTCTATTTAGCGACTTTTCTAAGCTGATTATGCAAAGCATGTACTGTTTTTGTAATTACATGGCCACTGAAACTTCTGCTTGGTTAGTTCGGTGGAAAACTAATGATTTTATAGTGATCTCCTTAAGTTCTTGTGGTAAAGAAGGTCCTTACTCTGTGCCAAAGATTTCTGCATGCGAACTGTGGTATGTCTACACCCATCAGCTAAGCACGCAGACTTTCACTTCTGCATGCCTTCTAGAAATACGTCAAAGTTATTCAAAGCTCCCCTGTGGACGTCTAATGTCCCTAGCTTTTACATTTAAGCCTTTTTATTAACCTGTTATTTGTTCCATTGCGTTGAACAACATTAAAAATCGGCATTGATTGTTTTCAATAAACGCCCACCAGGAAAATGAATCTGGCAATTGATAAACTCTGAGTCAAATAAACAAGCCTTTCTAGTGTAACTTTCAGGGAATTACCAGACAACTAAAATATTGACAATTGAGAATGAGTCTTTGAAAGAGCTCAATCCCATCTGTAGCCTTTAATGGTGCCAGGCCCTGCTTCTTACTGTGATTTCAGCTGTTGGTTTTCCAGTTTATTTTAGGGTAGAGAGAGGGTGGTGACAATGGGGCAGATTAAAATGCCACAATACTTAATGCCCTGGTGCCTTACTTCCTCAGTATTCTTTAAGTTTCTTCTTTTTTAACCTGTAGTCTTTACCCAAGGTTGCTTTCTGGCACTGACCTTTCAGGGGACAAGGGGGATACCTGAAGACACTTTCCCCACTCTCAATCAATGTTCAGTATTTTTCTACTTTTAACCTTTTCTCTGCCTACCATCCCACCTTCCCTGATGCAAACCCCAGGGTCCATAAACCTGTAGGAACCTTTTGCACAAGGTGCCTCCATCATGATACAACTTCCATGCCTCTGTTGACCCACCTGACCCTTAACCAATGCAGTGTTCAGTGGAGTAAGTATGTTGGGGGTGCTGATGTTTTCTTCTGCTTAGACGCTTGCTTATAATGTTGCTGTGATCACAGGCCTAACACTATCATTTTAGGTTTTTTTGTTTTTGCTGTTGTTTTTTAAATCAGTAACTCTAACACCTGACATCTCAACTTTCTTTTTAGCTCAGCTGCATTCCAGACAATGTGGTTCTGTATATAAGAGGTCTGTCCAGAAAATATCCAGCAATATACTGTGAAAAATGGAGGCATTTATTGAAGAAGATACAAGATGCAAGATACATTGTAAATTGGACAATGACACTTTAGTCCCCTTCAAAGTAGGCATCTTGGGACCCCACACAGTTCTCCCAATCTCCATCAGCTGCCCTGTAGTATTTTCCTGAATTTCATCCATGGTCTGAAATTGCTTCCCTTTCAAAGGTGATTGTCATTTTCAGAAAAGCCAGAAGTCACAGAGCACCAAATCTGGGCTGTGAAGGAGCTGAGTCACTAGGGTGATTTGGTGTTTGTCCAGATAGCTGTGCATGAGAAATAATTCATCAGCAGATGCATTGTTGTGATGAAGCTGTTAATCACCATTTGTTCATAGCTGCAGCCTTTTAAATCATCCAAATAGTTTCTTCAGAGGAATGTTCAAGCTTAACATAAACTTTGATGCTGATTTGTTGCTTTACTTGCTCAGTCATATTGAATGCAATAGCCACACAGTACACATGCTCATTCAATTCCATCCACTGCCCCCACTGACTAGTACAGTGAAGTTGTCATTGTTCACTCTCCTTAACTGGCAGGTTACACCAATGTCATGCAAAACTGTTCTTGTTACATTAACAATGGCTAGACTTCTTCTGGACAGGCCTCATATGTGAGCCTATAAATATTTTTAAAAGGTTATTTTTATCCACATGAGCTAATACTTATGTCTCTGACTCTAATACAATTACTACATGTATTTTTCTAGCTTCCTTCTCCTCAACTGTAACCTCCCATTTCAGAACTGAGAAAACTAATTAATACTGTCTTCCACTAATCTACTTGGTTCTTCAGTTCTGATATGCCATGTATTGTGATAGCAAAATCATTAACCCATATCACATAAAAAGCAACTTTATCAACTAAATACAGTCTTGTAGTATAGATACTTTGGCATGCAGTGTTAGAGACCACACTGATTTCCAAAGCCACATAGATTAACAATCTCCCATATACTCTCCAGTGAGGTTATCTAATACATTTCCAATACAGCAAAATTGTTTTTCATATCCTGCATTCCATCCTGGAATCCTCCAATCTTCTAAAGGACTTTAAGATTTTTTTATGCATCAAGTTTCCACCTTTGTGTTTTAAAATATTTAGTAGTGACAAAGCCGTAGTGTCATGTGACCACTATAACTATCACATGCGCCAGTTTATTTAAGACACTAACATTTCTCCTGCACTTCACCTACTCAACCTCCTCCCCCCTCCTCATCAACTCCTGGGGGACACTGATCTGTTTACCATCTTCCTGGTTTTATCTCCCCCAGAGCATCACGTGTTTGAAGTAGTAGATAGGCCCATTATCTCCACATGCTCATCAGCCATTGATAGTGTCGGGTTTACATCCTCACAGGGGTGTCCATACATTTGCTCCATTACTGAAATATTTGGCAAATCCCTGCTGACAAATGATTTCGAGCATAATTAAACATAATTAGTTGCCATTTGAATATTTTCTTTGATAAGATGTCTAGGCAGATATTTTGTACATTTGAATTCGATTTTTGGTTTCTCATTGTTGAGTTTTAATAGTTCTTTGAGTTATTTAGAGAAAAGTTCTTGCTATCAGATATGTTTTGTAAATATGTTCTCCCAATATGTGGCTAGTCTTTTAATCTTATTAATAGTGCCTCTGCAGAGTAACAGATCTTAAGCTAAGAAAATTAAACTCATATCCATGTTTTCATCCATGTTTTTTAATTTTGGTGTCAGAGCTAAAATCTTATTTTAAAATAGCAAAGGTCTCATAGATTTTTCTCTATGTTTTTTTCTAGAAGTTACAATTTTATATTTTACTTTTGAGTCTATTCTATGACCCACTTTAGGCTACTTTTTGTAGATGGTATAAAGTCTTATCCCAGATTTGTTTTGTTGAACAACTGTAATATTTCCATCGAATTGCCTTTGCTCCTTTCCAAAGATCAGTTCATTATTTGTATGAACCTATTGCCAGGGATTTATATGTTAATTCTTTCACCACATCATCACATGGTTATTACTAGAGCTTTATAATAAATTATAAAAATGAATGAGTATTCAAACTATAAAATTATTGAGAATTATGTTGACTCCTAGAGCTTTTGCTTTTCAATGTCAATTTTAAAATTATTCTTTGAACACATTATAGTTTTTGGCCTATTCAGATTATCTCTTTCTCTTTTTTTGTGAATTTTACTGACTTGTGTCTTTTAAAGAATAAGTACATTTCATTTATCAAATAAATTTGCATAAAGTAGACCTCTATTCCATATGTTCCTTTTACTAAGTTTGTGATTAGCAGTGCTTACCATATTTCATTTCTTTCTTCTTCTTCTTTTTTTGCAATTTATTTATTCCTTTATTCAACCAATATTATTTAAGCCTCTACTGTGGATATACATGGTTCTACGTACTGTACTCACAATAATGAACAAACTCGCAACCCCTAAAAACTAACCCAATTCCAGAATTTACCAACCGTCTCTTGAAAAGTACTTATATTTCTATGAACTTATGCTTATTTCATTAAAAATAGGCTCAAACTGTGTCCTTAAGTACTTTACATTGTTTTTTGTTTTTATTTGTTTTTTTAAATTATTTTATTGTTGATAAAATAATTTTATCAACATTTTATCTCTCTCTCCCTCTCTCTCTCTCTCTCTTTGCCTGTCTAGAACTTATTATCAATTGTACTGAACTTTTCAAAGAGCCAAATTTTGGTTTTACTGATGTTTTCCATTGTCTATTTCATTGATTTCTCCCTTAATTTGATCATTTCTTCTACTTGCTTAAGGATTAAATTTCTCTTTTGTTCCTACTTTTAAAAAATATACTTTATTTATTTTTATAGAGAGAAGAGGGAAGAAGAAAGAGAGGGAAAGAAACATGGATGTGAAAGAGAAGCTTCGATCAGTTGCTTCTCATAGATGCGTGACCAGGACCAAAACTGCAACCCAGGTGTGTGCCCTGAAGGGAACCTAAGTGGTGACCTTTTGCCCTTTAGGAAGATGCCCAACCAACTGAGCCACACTGGTTGGAGCTTTTGTACTTTCTTAAAATGATCATTTACAATATTAATTTTCACACCTTTATTGCTTTCTAATATATGAATTTAAAGGTATAAATTTTCCTCTTACCACTCTTTTTACTAGAGCTCACAATTTTGATATACTATTTTCAATTTTTTTCACATTTCAAAAATTCCCCTTGAGATTTCTACCATGGTTTGCACTTCCATGGCTTACTTAGGCACGTTATTAAAATTACACTCTACTATTTTCCTTGTATTGAAAAGATAGCAGATTGTTTCCTCTTTCCCATTTCTGTTTTTGCATTGCTGCATTGCTATAATCACCTAATAAATTATTATAATTACTTGAAAAATTTATTTTTAAACTAATTAAGAATAATAAAAAAAGAATTTAATTTACCTTTACTTACTCTCTTGGACACTCTTCCTTTTTAAGGTAGATCTGAGTTTATAATCTATGTCATTTTGTATCTTGAAGAACTTCTAAAATATTCTAACAAGTGTCTGCAGGCAAAGTTCCTTCAGTAATTTATTTATATTATTATCCCATAAAGTCTATTTCTCCTTTATTTTTGAAAGATAATTCTACTGGTTGTACGATTCTAGGATTTTATTCCTTTTAATACTTCGAATATTTCATTCCATTCTGTTCTGTTTTTTTCATTGTATTTTTTCCAATACCGTTAATTCCTCCATACCCTCTTCCACCCTCATCGCCACACTATTGTCTGTGTCCATTAGTTCTTTCTTTGTTGTTTTTTTTTCTTTTTTTGGTCAGTCAGTCCCTTCACCCTCCCCAAGAGTGGTCAGCCTGCTTATCTATGAGTCTGTCTCTATTTTGCTTGTTATTTCAGTTTATTCATTAGATTCCACATATGAATGAAATCATGTAGTATTTATCCTTCCCTGGCTGGCTTACTTCACTTAGCACAATGTTCTCTAGGTGCATCCTTGCTGCCTACCAAAGGGTACACTTTTCTTCTTTTTTATGACTGAATAGTATTCCATTGTGTAAAGGTACCATAGCTGTTTTAAGCCACTCATCTGTTGCTGGATGCTTGGACTGCTTCCAAATCTGGACTATTGTAAATAATGCTGCAGTGAACCCAGAGATTCATATATTCTTTCAAGTTAGTGTTTTGGGTTCCTTGGATAAATTCCCTAAGTGGAATAAGTGCATCACAAGGCAGTTCCATTTTTAATTTTTGAGGTAGGCCCTAGCGACTGATTCTTTTGGCTTTCCTTCGATGGATTCACACCTGAGATGGAAAAGAGAGTTACGTTTATTGGGAATACTTTAACACTATCATCTGTAAGTCAGCTGGGAATCTTGGGAATCTGAAGATGCAAATAGAATTCACAGAACTAGTCACTGGCACAGCCAAGGTCGGTGAGTTTAAATTTTTGTGCTGTAGTATCAAAACCAGAACGTGGTAGTGTCTTGTTTATTTATTTGCTTGGCTTTGGTTATTTGCTTATTTGTTTGTTTTTATGTTCACAGCTTAAACTAACTGACATTTTATCCTGTAGCATTTATAATAGTTTGGAAGCATGAAATTAGCCTTTGATCCCGTGGGATTTTAATCTTCCCAATAATTTTGTATTGTGTCTCTGTCCATGCCTGTCCCCGACCCCTCCTCAGGCAGAGTAGCATGTGCCAGCTTGAGCTGGTCTATAACATCCTCAGTAAAAAGTTCTGGACTGTGTTTCATGGCTGTTACAGCTTGATATTGAATTACACGGGGTCGGCTTCGTTTAGTTTTGTGGACAGGTGAGCTATGGCATGGGTAGGCAGAAATATATCTAATTGCTTTTTCTACTTTCTCTCCTTAAAAGGTGTGATTTATCTGATCTGTGATTTTGGTTAACCAAACAAATGAAACCAATACCTGCAACTGTCTGTCCCTAGCCCAGACATTGCTTCCTCCCAATTGCTTCCAGACGCACACAGTCTGATATTTTCCCGTACTGGGAGAGAAACGTGGCTGTTCAGTGCTGCCTGGGGCCAAATGCACCCAAATCAGAGTTCGCTGGTAGGTAGGGCATTATTTCCCGAAATCCAATTTCCCTGGAATGTCTCACCAGTGATGAAGTTACTATGTGTATGTCTGACTCTTGTGTTTTTTTAATAAATGATTGGAAGGAAGAGATTGATATTATGAAAAATACACAATAATAAACGCATTTGTTCTTTTTGCCTTTAGTGGCTTTCAATTATTTGAGATTTTCTTTCTCCAAGAAATGCCGATTTTAAGTGATACCAATAGAAGTGTGCTTAGAATTGACAGCTTGTATTTAATGGCGACATTAAAAAGTTTGGTGAATATAATTTATTTAGACTCAGATTTTCCATGCTCTTAAATTAATTCATGTAGGTGCTTTAATGAAAATCTTTCTTTTTCTTTCTTTTTATTTTTTAGCAATATGCTGCCAGAGACACTTTATGTTTATATTATGTACCATTATGTGCCAAGTAGCACAATTTTGCAGAGTTGTTGTCAGGATTTTAGATAATGTATATAAAGCATTTTACATGTTTTCAGGCCCATAAGCTGTTATTGTTTGTTGTTTTCCTTTATCATTGCTTTCTCATTGCCTTTAAAGAAAGCAAGTAAAAAATATACATAATTGGGTAAATAAAAGAATAAACCCAGACTCTCTGACACTGAACTCCCATGTTAGTTACAAAAATCTTTTGAAAAGAAGCACAAAGGTACTCAGTGCACAGAGAGTAGCGACAATACGGAGATCTGACTGTTACCTACTGTGATACTGAGTAAACCTGAAAACATATATAAAAAACCAAAAATTTTCACATACTCATAGAAACTTAGTTCATTGATTTAGATACATTTTATTGTCATTCAAGTACAGTTGTCTCTCTTAATTTTAAATGCTTTAAGTATATATATTTATTTTTCTCTATTTAAATGTATTATAAGCATTATAGACATAAAGTGAATAAAGAAAAAGGTGGAGAACAGCAATTTTCAACCTTTTTCATCTAATGGCACATGTAAACTGACTACTAAATTCTGCAGCTCACCAAAGAATATATTTTAAGTCAATCAGATGAAACGAATAGGTATAATTCTGATTCATTCACAGGGATGGTCATTGTTGTGTTGGTTGTTGTCACTTTTTATTTGACAGTCTAAAGAAAAAGAGGTCAGTGTCTCTGACAAAATAGTCAGGTACTGCATATTTTAAAAATGACTGCAGCACAGTGGTTGAAACTTGCTGCTATAGAAGAAAGTTAATTTTGTGCATCTAAGTGTATATGCTGCCTCATTTATTGCCCACATGCCACAGTGTCACAGCAAGACATGTAAAACATGTAATATATACGATAATATTTGGATATATCACACATATTACATTCCAAAGATAATACTTATTCTAAGAGCTGATGAGTTTTTTACAAAAGAAAGGTTATACACACACACACATATATATATATGGCAAAGAGGGTTAAGTTTTTTGCTAACCATCATTTTTAATGTAGCAAATTAATTCTACCAAAATTATATGATTAAGTCTATAAAGTCATTATATATAACCACTGCTATAGTTGTGCAATATTGTATTGATCAGAATCCATTTAAACATTTTGGCCATTTATATTTTCATTAATGTTGAACTCCCCAATATTTTGTTTATGTTTATAATTATTATACATTTAAAATTTAGTTTTAAGGTCTTATTTTCCTGGGCTACATAACTAGTATTCATCATTATATGTAATATAATCTCATATATTACTACTCATACAATTTATCAATAGTTAGTGGATCGGATTTATCTAAATTTTTTTCAGTTTGTTCATATTTTTATTCATTTTGAACTCTCCAATATTTTGATATATATTATTATTTATGCAGTTGATATTCACTTTTAAGGTCTATATAGTGCTAGTATAGTTCCAGTGCGGAAACTTAAAATTTCCTTTGTGAATTATAATATTCATTGTGTTATTCATCCATTATAAGAAAATAGAAGTGAACTCAAAGAAAGTAAAGTCTTCTTAGGCACTTATCAGGACATAAAAACAGATGCACAAGACAGTTGCAATCTTACTAGAAAATATTTATCCCAAAGACACTGCAAGCCCAAAATGTTGTAGCATCTTCTACCACTGTATTGTCACTGAGGGGAAAAAAATGCTTTCTAAGCCATTGAGAATCTTTGCTGTCAAAAATCCCGAGATATCATATAACACATTTGTTTTAAGAATTGTATCTGTAAATGCTTTGGCAGCGTAGCTCAGTTGGTTAGAGTGTTGCCCCAATAGACCAAGCTTGCATTTTTTTAAATTGATATGTTAGATAATATAATATGACAATTGGAGCTCACATGCAGAAATCAACCAATAGATGCAGAATGCTTAAATAACTGGAACAACAAATAAATCTCTCTCTAAATTAATAAATTTAAAAAATTACAGTATATCTTTAAGAATGGAACATCTCACTCTTAACCGAAAGACCAAAGTCACTTCAAAACAAGAAGTTGTCTTCATTAGAAACTCAGGCTCAGAATTTAACATGAGTGGTTTCTGGGACGAGAATCCCAAATCAATCTTCATGGTATAATTTTTAAGAAACAACAATTTTTTAACTGAATGAGGTTGTGCCCGCTTTTGTACAGAATCCTGCTTTTATTTTCACCATGTAAAAGTACAGCTTTATTAAATTATACTTAAATACACTCTTTCCTAAAATATTCTAATTCATTTTTATTTGTTTGGTGAGCTGTCCCTTGGTCGTTTGGCAGGCCAGCTCTCTCAGAACTTTGAGACAATAGAGCTTTTTTTCTCTGATTTGCCCAAGGTAATTTCTTGTCCCAAATTTTAAGATAATTGTGGATGAGTCAGTGACTGCTTACTTACTGGGGACACAACAATGAATATGACAGGAATACCATCTTCCTCATAGAGATTACTTTGTATAGAGAATGCAGGCATAATAAGAAAAAAGTAATATGATTGTAATAAAATGTACAGCAAGATAAACAATAGAAAAGAATGGCTAAAAAGGGGAAATAGTTGATAAAATGCTTGGGACACATCTCTGAGGAGATGGTTTTTGAAATGAACACTAATTGACTACAAGGGTCCATTCCTGATTGGATCATCTTGCTGAAGAACATTCCAGGTAGAAGTTCCTCAAGGACAGATGGAGATAAGGACATAGCTTGGCAAGTATGGACAAGGAAAGCCAGATTGAATCTACGTCAAATAAGTTTTGCAAAGATTATTATGTTTCATTCTAGATCTAGTGTGAAGTTTTGAGAAGAGTGAAAAACGAACTTTAGGAAAACAAAAGTGGAAGAAAAGGTCATTTTGAAAATTGAGAGTTACAGGCAAAAGGCATAACTGGAAGTTTGTTGAAAGAAGGGATTCAAAGCTATTGCTAAGATTTTACCAACTAGGAGAATTATGGTGATATTACTTGAAAATAAAAAGAACATATTGAACTTTTTTGAAATTTTCCTTCTGTGGTAAATAACTTCAAAGACTAAATACATTAAATACTAGTTTTTATACTTTGGGCCACAGGCAGCAGAAGACCGTGATTACCAAGAGAAGGAAAACAAATGACATGGACAAACGTGTCCCCAGGGTGTCACCTGAAGACCATTTCCAGGTCGTAGCACAGACAGAGACCAAAACAGAGTCCACCCTTCTCAATGAGTTAAGGGTACGATTGGAATTCAGACCAATAAGGGCCCTAGAAACTGCGTTGCTGAGAAGTTTTGCACTTTTCAGAATGAGTGCTTCTAAATGAAGTAGAAAGGCAAAAGCATAAAAAAAATGAGTGTGGTAATACATAGAATGAGAATACAGGAAACCTATATCAAAATGGGCTGTTGAACAGTAAAAAATACCATTAAGGCAAAAAAACCCTACTAAAGTAACTATAGCTACTTCAATTAGGTAACAAATACAACATAAAAAGTAAGGAGGGAAAAGGATGGGACCTGTATAGACGAATGACGATAAGACATCAGCAGAAAATGGACTGTTTTATCTATAAGACATTTATACAAACTTAACCTATAAGACATTTTACACAAAGCCAACCACAAAAAAATCGAGAGCAGAGACATAATACATTTAAAAAAACTGATGAAAACATAGAATACCATGAAACTAAACCAACAAACAAAAACAAGAAAAAAGAAACAATGAAGATACAAATGAATCAAAATCCTTCATTTGATTAATGAAGACACGACATACAAATGATGTCGTATCTTCATGGTTTCTTTTATTTTCAAAAGATTATTTGCACCTCAATGTTCATAGGACCACAATTTACAATAGCCAAGTGCTGGAGGCAACCCAGGTGACCATCAGTAAATGAATGGATCAAAAAACTGTGACACATTTACACAATGGAAATCTATGAGGCAGAAAGAAAGAAGGGGCTCTTACCTTTCATGACAGCATGGATGGAACTGGAGAGCACTGTGCTAAGTGAAGTAAGTCAGGAAGTGAAAGACAAATACCATATGATCTCACCTATCAGTGGAAACAAATCGACAAAACAAACAAGCAAGCAAAATGCAACCAGAGACATTGAAATAAAGAAGAAACTGACAGGAACCAGAGGGGAGGGGAGTGGAGAGAGATAACAGGGAAAGAAAGGGAGGGGTCATCAAGGAACCTGTGTAACAGGACCCATGGACAAAGACAAAGGAGGATAGAATTGAGGGTGGGGGTGGGTGGGGTGGGGGAAAGCTGTGGTGGGGAAATGGAGATAACTATATTTGAACGACAGTAAAAAATGATTTAAAAAGATACAGAATAATCAGAAAAAAGAAAATTAACAGTACTAAATCTCATGTATCAATAAGTACTCTACCCATAAAGGGATTGAATTTACAATCAAAAGGCAGAGAGTGGCTGAAATTTTTTTTAAAAAAAGGCCCGATTATATGCCTCTTTCAGGAGCTTCATCTCAGGTCTAAAGACAAACATAGGCTCTGAAAGTGAAAGTGTAGAAGTTGATACTTCAAGCAAGTAATAGCCTAAATAAATAAATAAATAAATAAGGTGACTATAACCATTCTTATATCAGACAAAAAGACTTAATATCAAATAAGATACATAAACATTATGTAATAATAAAGAGAGAAATTTGTTAAGAAAACACAACATCTATTTGTATATGCACTCAATATGGGAGCACGAAACTATATAGAGCAACTATTAGCAGACCTAAATGCATACATGGACACCAACACACAGCGGTAGGACACCCTAACACCGTGATCACAGCAATGATTACATCATCCAGATAGTCAGCGAAGAGACATCACCTGCAAGTGTTGGATTAAATTTGACTGAGTTAATAGATGTATATGGAACATTATATCCAAAAGGAGTAGAATACACTTTCTCAAGTGCACATGGAACATCCTCAAAGAGAGATCATGTTTGGGGCACAAAACAAGTCTCAATAAATTTAAGAAGATTAAAATCACATCAAGAACTTTTTTGGACCGTAACAGTATGAAACTTAAAACCAACCATAAGAAGAACACTGAAAAGATTCACAAATGTATGGAAATTAAATAATATGCTATACTATTGGGTCAACAAAGAAATTAAAGAGAACATAAACAATATGCAGAGACAAATGAAAATGAAACTCTAACACACTAAAAACTATGGGACACAGCAAAAGTGGTACTAAGAAGGAAGTTTATACCAATCCAGGCTTGTCCCCAAAACAAAACAAAACAGAAAAATCTCAAATAAGTAATCTAATCTTACACATAAAGAGACCAAAAAAAAGAACAAATAAAGCTAGAGTCAGGGGAAGAAAGGAAATGACCAAAATACTTATTTTATTACTGGCTGTTTGTACCTTTCGACCTCTTTCACCCTATTCTCTCACTCCACACTCCTGGCAATCACAAATCTTGTCTTTTTTTCTATGGCTCTATTTGTTTTTGGATTCCACATATTACTGAGATCATATAGTATTTGTCTGTGGGACTTATTTCACTTAGCTTAATGTCCTCCATGTCCATCCATGTTGTCACAACTGGCAGAATTCTCTTCTTTTCAAATTCTATGTATCCCCCACTACTCATTTTCATACTCATCTGTCAGTGAACACTTAGGGTGTTCCATGTCTTGACTATTATAGTTAATCCTACAATGACCACAGGGGTGCAGATATCTCTTTGACATAGTTTCTTTTATATATATATTCTGGAGATTTTATATATATCCAGAAGTATGATTGGTAGACCACGTAGCAATTCTACTTTTAATATTCCAAGGAACCTTTAACTTTTAACTCCTAACCCCTACCAGTGTTTCATAACAGCCATAAAAATTTACATTCCACCTTCAGTAGTGAGTGCACAAGGGCTCCTTTTTTCCACACTGTTGCCAGTAGTTGCTGCTGCTTTTCTTTCTGATAATAGCCATCCTAACAGGTGTACGGTGACCTCTCATTGTAGTTTGCCTTTGCTTTTCCCTAATGATTAATGGATGATTTGAGTACCTTTTCATGTACCTGTTGGCCATCTGAATATCTCTTTGGAAAAATTACCTATTCAGCTCCTTGAAAAAGACAAAGTTTTATTCCAGGAAACAAGAAAGCTTGAAATAGAAAATTATGTATTCAGGGAAACAAGAATATTCAATGAAAAAAAGACAACCTTTTCAATAAACGGTAACTGAAAAATTACTTATGCACGTGTAAAAGAATGAAACTAGCCCCCTATCTCATGCTACTCACAAAATTTGACTTGAAATGGATTAAAGAGCTAAATGTAAAACCTGGAACCATTAAACTCCTAGAGGAAACAGGGCAAAAAGCTCCTTGACAAAGGTCTTGGCAGTGACATTTTTTTCTGTATAGCACTAAAGTACTAAGGCAATAAAAACACTGAGTACATCAAACTAAAAAGCTTCTGTATAGCAAAATAAATGCTCAACAAGATGAAAAGGTAACATATGATATCGGAGAGAATATTTGCAAACCATGTACCTGGTGAGGGATTAACATCCAAAATATATAAAGAACTCACATAATATAGTAGTTCACATACATATGAAAAAGCCCACAAACAATTTAAAGAGGAGTGTTTCTTTCAGTGGTAAACGACTAGCACAAGAGAATCAGAAGCCCCCCTGAGAATCCACCCCATGCAGTAAAAAATACAGCTTATTCTGCCACCAGTTCTGTAGCCCATTCTTAGGAAAACTAAAGTGAATAAATCAAATACTTCATCTTGTCTTGTTTCATCTATACACTCTTTCTTTTAATTTGTACCTTCTAAAAATCGCATTACATTTTATAGCAGTCCAAACACTCACTTTGCTCCTTCATTCTCAATCAGTGGTCAAATCTAATCTTTCTTAAGGACTGACACTTTCATCATTGTATTTTCTGAGCTTTTTAGGTCAAATACTTTGAAAACACACTTCCTTTTTTGAAAAAATTAATCTATCTTCAGAATTAACATCAAATACATTGGTTCTCAAAATTAAGCATAAAACAGAAACACCTGGAAGTTTGTACAAATACAATTGCCAGGCAATGCCCCTACCACCTCTAGAGTTAATTCAGAATATTGCCCTCCATAAACCGGGTAAAGGTCCTCACCGAGAACTCCTTCATGTTGTCACCTTGATCTTGAACTTCTAGAACTGTGAGATAGAAATATCTGTTGTCTAAGCCATGCAGTCTCTGGAAGTTAGTTACACAACTGAGCTATGAAAAGGGAATGAAATCTTGCCATTTGCAATAACATGGATGAACATTAAAGGTATTATGCTAAGTGATATATAATAGGTGGAGAATGATAAATACATCATGATTATACTTGTATGTGGAATCTAAAACACATCACAAGTTATCAGGCAAAAGATAAATAAGTTCATAGATACAAAAAACAAATTAGTGGTTACCAGAAAGTATGGGGTTTGGAGTAGTGCAAAAGGAATGAAGGGATTAATTGTATGGTGATGAATGGTAATTAGACTTACAGTTGTAATCAATAAGTAGTGTGTATAGATATTGAATTATGTTGTACAACTGAAATACACTCACATAGGTCAAACACCAATTTTACCACAATTAAAAATAAATAAAAAGATATGGCCCTGGCTGGCGTAGCTCAGTGGATTGAGCGTGGACCTGCGAACCAGACAATCGCGGTTCGATTCCCAGTCAGGGCATATGCCTGGGTTGCAGACCAGTTCCCTGCAGGCCAATTCCCAGCAGGGGACGCATGAAAGGCAACCATACATTGATGTTTCTCTCCCTCTCTCCTTCCCTTCTCCTCTAAAGATAAATAAATAAAATCTTTAAAAAAAAAAAGATATGAATACAGGTGTACTCATTGATACTGGTGAATTATTGCTTCTAGGTATTCTCAGAATTACTAAAAAAATACAAAAACACATACACATATATTTACACACATATGCATACATCTAAATATGAATTTATGTTCATACATATACAAATATATAAAACCATATGTGTCAATGAATACCTAAATCAAAATTTTAATTATGAACTGATACAGTTACTTACAGTTTCAATTTGGATCTACACTTGGTAGGCATTCTAGACTATTCTCTTTTCTCCTGCTTCATCTGTGATAAAAGGGACCCAATAATATTGCTACTAATGTTTTCAGTCTAAAATTCATTAAAATATTTTAGAAATGCTAGCTTATACCACCATGGAAAATAAACATTTTATTTTTATTTTCATATTTACATTTCGTATTTCAAAGGACAGTTTATTCCTTAACCTACAACCCCATTAATATATGCAATTTTTTTTTTGTCAGAAAGTTTCTCAGTTTCCTCATCTGGAGGCAATCACATTTCTAGAGGATTTTTCCCCATGAATTCTTATTTTTGTCATGCACACATGTTCTTTCATTTATATAGATTTTGTTCTGATTCTTATAGTCTGCATAGCATCTGGAGATTCATACCTACTCAAGTATAAGAATCATTCGCTATTATTTATTGCTGAATAAAAATCCTATTTTTCATTTTATTTTCCTATTTACTTTATAACTCTACCTTCTTATTATTTTAATGTATATTTCCTTGAATTAATATGTGATTATTTCATTTTTCAGTCTACCAAGTATTTATACATTGCTCACATAAGATATAAGAATCCTATACTATTACAGATATGTTATATAACACACTGTAATACTTATACACAGCTAGATTGAAAGTCTTATGAGCTATCCTGAATCTTTCATGAGAAGTATAGTGAATGTTAATATATTTTTAAAAAGTAATTTTGTTGCTCATGTAATTATTTGTTCTAAAATATTATAAATTTTGAATGAATATGGACACTTTAATGAAATAAAGTAGCTTATAATTTTCAAATGTTTTGATGTTTTGGCAAGACATGCTAAAAGCAAAAGCCTTCATTACTCCCAGCAAAATTTGATCTTCATCAGTGACAATCACCTGTTTTTGCTTACTTTATGACAACTTTTTTTTCATGAATAATGCTACAGAAATTTAAATAATTTTATATGGGTTTCTTAAAAGCAAAAGAACTTTGAAAACTTTTAAAGCAGTGAAATGAATAAAGATTCTAAATTAAGAGTAAGCTTTTGTTCTGCTTCTATTTAGATAAGTTTAAACTATTATTCATTCCAGCAGTTATTTTTAAATATGTTCCCAAAATACATTTAAGAAAAACTTAAAGTTAATGTATTTCTAAATTTATCTTTTCTTTTTCTATCCTCATGTAATGTTTTTAAAACTATCGTCCCTGAAAATTGTCCAAGCTGATACTCTGACAACATACATGCCAGTATCTTGTCCAATTCAATTCTCCTTCATTATATAGTAAAATTAGCAGTGTCCCAAAATGAGATAATCAATTCATTCACACACACAATAAAACTTGGAATTATACTTTCTTGCCAACAGTCCAAAGTCTACAGCAGGCCTCAGTCCTAACATCAATTTTGGAGCAAAATGTCTATGCTGTAATAACTCTAAGAAGAGGAATGGCAGTCTAAGACATTTCCTATAAATTTCTTTAAGCAGCCAGTGAATGGTCAGCAGAAATTTCAATGTATGTGACCGTCAACACCTAAAATAATTGTATTCTCTCATTTTAAAATATTCTTTCATGACTATTTAGAAAGACCCTATTATTTATTTAATTATTGTTCGAGCACAGTTTTTTGTTTATTTCTCCCATCCCAACCCCCCCACCCAGTGCTCCCCACCACCCTCCCATTTCCACCCCCTTAGTTCTCGTCCCTGTGTCCTTCCTATTTGTTCCTCCAAGTCCCTCCCCTTTTTTCCCCTTAAATTCCCTTTCCTCTCCCCTCTGGTCACTGTCCCCTTGTTCTCTATTTCAGTGTCTTTGTTTTTATTCTGCTTGCTTGTTTGTTTTGTTGTTTAGCTTCCTGTTAAAGGTGAGATCATATGGTATTTGTCTTTCAGAAACACCTGGCCTATTTCACTCAGCATAATGCTTTCCAGTTCCATCCATGCTGTTGCAAAGGGTAGGAGCTCCTTCTTTCTTTCTGCTGCATAGAATTCCATTGTGTATATGTACCATACATTTTTGATCCATTCATTTACTGACGGGCACTAGAAAGACCCTATTTAAATTAAGCTTGCTCTTCTACTGATTTTATTCTCTTTACTCAGTACACTAATAATTATGCATTCATTTATAAAAAAAAGTTTTCTACCCTATTGCTAATATTTTCATACTGTGAAGGGAGACGCAGTCATTACTGAGCCTCTTACTTTTTTCCCACTCCACTACATTTCTTCGCTAAATTTAGGCAGAATAACTAGGCGTGTTGGGGGGGTTGATTATTATCCTCAGTCTTTTAGTCTCTCTCTGTACTGATATTATATATTCACACTCTTTGCCATGAGAGCTTTTAATGCCTTACATGATTTGTTTTATATGGTTTTCAGTCCATTGATTTGTGTATATTTACATGACTTACTTTGGGAAAGAAAATATGGGCAGAAAAACAGGCCATTGCTGAGCCAAAGCTTTAATAGGTGTTGGTTGTTTAAATTCTGTCTGTGTTTGGTCACACATCACAGGAAAAGCGTGCACACTTAGGTGTAGACACAAAGGGAGCGTGAAATCCTAAGAGGGTCCCTGAAACCCAGATGGCCTAAGCCAAGCCTATTTGGCCCATAGTCTGCAGTAGAGTCCCCTGTTTATTATACACAGATCTGTAGAAGAAAAATAAAGCTGTGTTGTTTGAACCTGCAGAGTTTGGGCGTGGTTCGGTACAAAGCATAGTTGTCGCATTGGCAAAACAATACAAAATGATTGTCTATCATCCCCGTTGCTTCTGCTTGGGAGTGGCTTGCTGGAAACAGCCTCTGTCAGCTCTTCCCTTCACTGCATCCTTTCCTGTGCCGGGCTGTCAATCACTGGGAGGCCGAGGGTGCCAAATGCTGAAGTTCATTTAATAGGTCCATTTGGCTCTCAGGCTAAGTCAAATCCTCCAGCTTACTTTCCATTAAGGACGATACATGTCTTTTATATTTACTCTTTAATTTATTGTCATATTATCATAATAAAAGAAATAGGGACTGGATATTGGAAACTCATTGGAGGCAACAGCGAAATGTGCATAATTATGAAAACTGTTTCTCAGAGACATATCAAATTACCTCAGAAAGATTTTTTTGTTGGCTTTGTGATAAGAAAGTGCTCTTATTTCCATTTTAGGGCTTGGAAACATCACAATGATTGAAATGCAGAATGGAAAAACTAACAGAATATGTACCTCAGCACTGAGTTTCCTGGGAATCCATTTACAGACTGCTCATTGTCTATTTAGCTCTATATATCTGTTAACATACATTTGTTTTTTCTAAACAGTTAATTCATGTGCTTAAGAACTGAGAACAATATGTTTTGTAAATGTCCTTATTCTGTGGCAGCGTTAAAGAATTAGGCTTTAATACTTGCTACCAACTCGGTAATCCACATCTGCTGCGCTGTCAAATATGTGAATCAGTACCAAATATAACCTGAAATGTTGGCTGTTCATCCACAATCTGAAGAAATCCAATGGCACAGTGACAGTTGAAGATGGCTCATTCTTCTTTGTAGAAATCTAAAATCATCTAGATAATCACAACATTCACAGAATAAGCAACCTTTTTAGGAACACACAGACTGTTTACAAATACAGACAATGTAGTTTATACGATGAACCATAAAACATCTTACCAAATCCCCAAGGTTTTAATTACTATATGGTAAATACTCTTTCACCATAATAGAATATACTGGACACTAAAGATATAACTAGAAAATTCAGAAGTATATGAAATTAAGCAATACAAAAGTTAGGAATAAATTGCAATGGATACTATAATATTTTTGAATGAGAGATAATGAAACAATGACCAATTTGGGGGGTAAGAGCTACAGCAGGGTTTACAGGGAAATGTAATTTACATAAAACATTTTAAAATGTAAAACAATATACTAAATTTCTATTGTAGAAAATTAAACTCAAAGAAAAACAATAGATGAGTCATAATTAGGTCTGAGTAAAAATAAATATTAATTGGAAATAATCATGCTTGAACAATAAAAATTAATTTAATTAAATGGTGAAAAAAGTAGGTTCAAACAAAAAAACAACAAAGCCCATGGTTGACACATAAATTTTAATAAAACCTCAATACTGCAAGCCAGATCAAGGAAACAAAAACATAAATTGCACATAGTACACAACAGATTTTTTAAGTCCTAAGTGACAATAACATAGTAATATAAACAACTGAATGGCAATAAATTTGATAATTTAGGTATAATGTATAAATTATTTGAGAAAAAAACACACTTACCAAAATGAAAACAAGAAAAAATTTTCAAAACTGCCTTTGCTATCTATTGACAAAATGAATAAGCCCACAAATTATGAGCTCGAAATAACCATACAATGAGGTCTGTCTGGAAAAAGTCCAGCCCTTGTTAACATAATGAAAATGGTTTGGGTGACGTTGATGTAACCTGGCAGCCAGGGATAGGGCACTGGAATGCACGTGTATGAACAATGACGACTTCACCGTAATACTCAGTGGGGGCAGTGTACAATGTTGTGTGAGCATGTTACTGTGTGGCCACTGCATTCAAAATGACTGACCAAGTAGAACAATGAGCCTACATCACATTTTGTGTTAAGCTTAAACATTCTTCTATGGAAAATCTATGGATGATTCAGAGGGTCACAGCTATGAGCAACTGGTGATTGGTACTTTCATCAACACACCTACTCATGCAACATGTCTCATGCAGAGTTTTTGGCAGAACATCAGATCACTCAGGTAACTCAGCCCTGCTACAGCCCAGATTTGGCACCCTGTGACTTCTGTCTTTTCCAAAACTAAAGTCACCTTTGAAAAGGAGATTTTCCATTAGTGAGATTCGGGAAAATATGTTGAGGGCAAATGATGTGGAGAGCTGTGTGAGGTCACAAGGTGCCTACTTTGAAGGAGACTGAGATGTCATTGTCCTGTGTACAATGTTTCTTTTATCTTGTATCTTCTTCAGAAAATGTCTCTATTTTTCATAGTACATGTCTGGATACCTTTGGGACAGACCTATATACCAAATCTGACAGGAAAACAAATACATGTAAAGATAGTATCTGCTATTAACATAAAACCAAAAACTTTGAAAAGATACAATTCTACATAATCTAGAAATTAAAAAAATGCTATATTGTGACTATGATTTTTTGGTAACAAATTCCATTATTTAGTATTTAAAAGTCATTCACAGTACTCTAGCATATTAACAGAATAAAGGCAAAATCAATTAGCTTTTTTCTGCTAAATAAACATGCTAAAATTCTTGGTAAAACCCAAACACAGATAATGATTATAAGAAATCTAAAAAAAATTCAGGTAGGATGAATTTCTTTAATCTGGAAATACATTAAAATATACATTAAATGTTCTACTTAAGAATGAAAATTCAAACATTTTTTCTTGTTCAAAAAGGAAGAAAAACTTTTTAAAACATTGTGTTGAAGATCACCTATACAATAAAACAAAAGCAAAAGAAATAAAATTAACTCTAGTAAAGCTGTCATTCTTAAATGACAAGATGGTGTAAAAAGAATATTGTTCTATGAGAACTCAAAACAAACACTGAAAGAAATAATATCTAAATTGGTAGATTCCCTGGATAAAAATCAACTTAAAATTTCAACTTTATTTATAAATATCTTCAAAACTGTTATTATGCCCTCTGAATTATTTATGTTATGCAACAGACCTAGCAGACATTAAAGTCATTCACATATTTAATTCTTCAACAGAAATAGACCACTATGCTCTTAAACATTCAATAGACAGGAATATATGTAACAAAAGCTATGCACACCTACTACCTGAACAACTATGAGACACCCCTACATGAAATAAGGAAGACCTAAGTAAATGTAAAATATTCAAAGTACACAGATCAGAAGACCCTACAATAAGATATTCTTACCAAAAATGATTTACAAATCAAAAGTAAACACAAACAAAATCTCAGCGGTTTCATGTGGAATTTCTTTTTTAACATTGATTCTAAAATTCATAGGGAAATGCACAGTGTCTGGAGTATCCAAGATAAAATTAATAACAAAATAATGGGATATACTCTACCAGAATTAAGTATATTATAAGGCTCCTGTAATTAAGAGAATATTAAGAGTATTGTCACAAAGAAAAATGAAATAGAATAGAGGTTCCAGAAACCAGAGATAAGTAAATCTTACATCATTTATTTTGAGTAACATAATTATAATGAAGAGGAAATTAACCAAGGTAATCTGTACCACAGTGTATCATCATGTGTACCCACACAAAGACAAAAAAAAAGACTGCAAACAAACATTGAATTCCATGTATTATTTTTTCATTCAGTGATATTGAATGAGCAATTCTGAAACCATTTTCTATTTAATTGTATGACTAAGCAAATTGATAGAACTGGGAGGTACAATATCTGACTATTGTAGAAAGAACGAATGAAAAGGTGAGGGAAGAAAAGGAAGAATATTAGGATTACATAACAACTGCAATTATCAGTCTGTAAATAATTTGAATATAGATCGTTGATACATGATTGATGATATAAAATAGATATAATATAGATGAAATATGATAGTTCGATGATTGATAGATGATAGATAAAATATGATTGACCCTGGTTAGTGTGGCTCAGTGGATTGAGCCCTGGCCTGCAAACTAAAGGGTTGCCAGTTCAATTCCCAGTCAGGGCACATGCCTGGGTTTCAGGCCAGGTCCCTGGCAGGGGGCAAGTGAGAGGCAATCACACATTGATGTTTCTCTCCCTCTTTTTCTTCCTCCATTCCTCTGAAAATAAATAAGTAAAACCTTTAAAATATGATTGCTAGATAAGTGATAGACACCAGGGAAATGTTTTGATTGATAATAGAAAAGTCACCAGATTTTCTTATCAGCCCAGGTAAATAAGAGGCAGAAAGGAAACAGAACACGGTAAGGTTTAAAGTCTATCAACAAATATCAAAAAGTGGAGTCAGGCATTCTAATCTTAGCTCTCCATCTTGATAATCAAGAAAAGATAAAACACCTAGGTTGCTACCAGCACTTAGCTGTTGTAAATTGTGCTGCTATGAACATTGGGGTGCATAAGGTCACGAGTGGATCCAAAAACTATGGTACATTTACACAGTGAAATTCTATGCAGCAGAAAGAAAGAAGGAACTCCTACCCTTTGTGACAGCATGGATGGAACTGGAAAACATTATGCTGAGAGAAATAAGCCAGGCAGTGAAAGACAAATACCATATGGTCTCACCTTTAACAGGAACCTGAACAACAAAACAAACAAGCAAGCAAAATATAACCAAAGACACTCAAATAGAGAATAGGGAGACAGTGACCAGAGGGAAGAGGGGAGGGAATTTCAGGAGAAAAGGGGAAGGATTCACAGGAATTAGTATGAAGGACACTTGGACAAAAACTAAGGGGAGTGGAAATGGGAGGGAGGTGGGGAGCACTGAGGGGGTGAGCTGAGATGGGAGTAAAAGAAAAATGTACTTGAACAATAATTAAAATCAATTAAAAAAGAAAAGATAAAACAAAAACTCATGAGCTGAGGCCACAGTGCAGCAAAGGCCTGATCCTGGTAAAAAACACAGGGGGCATTTTTACCTCTGTGGGATACTGGCATAGGAGAGCAATCCGTGTTCTTTGGAAATCTGGGAGCAAGTCATGAAAGTGGTCTATGGCAGAGATACTCTGTGTGCACAGACATTAAAAAGACCCGTGACCACTGCCTGGAACTACACTGAAAAAGAAATTATAATAACAGTACAGGGTCTGGAGTCTACTTACAGAACATAAACCACATGCTGCCAATACATGACTTGGTTCTGAAGTGGAGTCCATTAGGGACCAGGTGGAGGTACATACTTTTTAAGAGAAAATAAATAAAGTTCCTTTAAAGAACATTGACAGCCTGCAGGCCTGCGAACCAAAGGGTCACGGTTTGATTCCCAGTCAGGGCACATGCCTAGGTTGCGGGCCAGTCCCCAGCAGGGGACACACCAGAGACAACCATGCACTGATATTTCTCTCTCTCTCTCTTTCCCTTCCCCTCTAAAGATAAATAAATAAAATCTTTAAAAAATAATATTGACAACATAAATTTTTAAAATAATTGTATTAAAGGCAGCCAAAATATCTAATAAATGGGGGAAAATACCCTAGTTTCTTGGTTTTGAATCTGAAATTGTATTTATATTTAAGATTATAAAAAATATAAATAGTGATAAATACAAAATAGTACAAACTTATAGAAGTTAAATAACTGGAATGCAAAGGTATATAAAATATTCAATTAAAAATAGAATAAATAAATATATAATCATATATATTACACATGTATGAATTAATGATACATAAAAGATATGTAAAGTAACAATAATACCTTATTTGAAATTGTAATAATTACATAAGAAGTTATTACTAATGCACAGGTGCCAACAACTTCTAGCTTGCACCCACACCCCCTATTTTACATCCAGGTCTTCTTACCTTGCTCCCCTGCAGACCACCAGAGTCCCATGGCTGTGACCCAGTGCAGAGACACCAGACTCCCATAATCTGCCCCCCAGCTCCATGTGGAGGTGCCACTTTGGCAGCGGATGCACATGGCCTCCCAGACTCTTGTCTGCTCCAACGTGTCTACCCGATGCCATTTTTTCAGTATGGTTAGCCAGGGATGGTTTACACCCACGTATTTTCCCCAAGTTGGGAGTAAACAGTCTAGTCTGTATAACTGTTTCCAGAAAGAAAGGAAAAGATATTGGGGCAGGATCCAATACTTGATCTCACAAACAGATAAGAAGGTAGCACAATTAAACCAAAACTTGAAAAGATAGAACCAGAATCCAAATGATCCACTCATTTTGAAACAGAGTAGATTAGAATACACACACATGACTATAATATCACAGTATAAAAATCTCAAAGAAAATACCCATAAAAATTTATAATACCTGTAAAGAACAAAACTGTCATATGTAAAGAAAAAATGGCAGAGGAAAATGGGATAATAAATTCTATATTCTGAGAAAAAAAGAACTTTTGGCTTAGAATCTTATGCCCAGGAAAAATGCACATTTTAAATGACTATAAATTACATTTATTTTTAAATGAATGAATGTTATGTATTTGCAGCGTTTGTTGAAAATTATGAGGGTTTTTTGTTTGATTTTTAACAACCAATTTAATATATTTCATGTCTACAGGTCTCCTCTTGTCATCTAACTATCTTTACTCAATTAAAAATGAATATTCAGAAAATAAAAAGTTGGGGAACAGAATATGCTGTATCGTAGTCCATTTGATGCATGATATTTATTTTTCTTGCAGGAAGTAATTTGGAATGTTGCTGCCTAATTAATTTTCCTGGAAGACAACATGTATCTTGTTGCTGACTATGGAAATAGAAGATCTTCCATTTGCAAGGTGAATACAATTTAAACACTTGAGCCTATCATGGAAAATCCTTAAAATCTCTCTTACTATCAATTCTCGCTGATCCTTTGGTCCAGCTGACCATAAGCTCCTTACTCTTCTTACACACTTGGAACTTCCCCTACACATGCTGCCCCTCCTTCTCTCTGAATCACCCCTAAATGTGAACCTCATGCCCCACTCTGACTCTTTTCCACCAAGATTCATCTTAATACAATCACATTTCGCTGGAGACTTCTTTGATCTCATTAAATAAAATAATTTCAGTTTTCTCTGAACTTCTTAATCATTTAATTTAAAATGCTATGACTTCCTCAGATAAATGGCCCATGTCTGATACTTTAAGAATCTGAAGCAAACCACTTCCTGTGTATTATATATATTCAATATAACTTTAATAATAAAAGAGAAACAATTTTAAACCAACTGTCAAATTTAACAACTATAATTTAGTATATAGCATGGATTTTTTTCACTATTAACAACAATTCCCTCAAATTTGGAATTCAAGTCCAAATCCAAATATTTTTTACAAATTCAAAGTACGTAATCCATCGTAGAGGGTAGAATCACTTCCTGGCTGTGGTGTCTTTGCTGGAACAACGAATAATTAGTCTCCAGTCTGGGCACATTTCTGTGGTGAGTGAATCATTGCAACCTCTGCATTCAGACATGTCCGGCCTTGATGCAAAAGGCAAATTTTGGTTGCCTTTTTTTCATATTTTTCTGTTTTCTGATTTAAATAATAGAGCCATTATAAGAAAATAGAGTTGGCCTGACTTTGTCATAAGTATTACTTGTAATTTATACCAATATACATTTTGAAAACATTTTTACCTTTATACATACTTTTAAAAATATTTTATTTATTTATTTTAGAAAGGGGTTAGGGAGGGAGAAAGAGGAGAGAAACATCGATGTGAGAGAGAAATACCAATGCACCCTCGCCTGGACAACCCGCAAGGGAGGTATGTGCCCTGACCGGGAATCTAACCAATGACCATTCCCTTTACAGGGCAAAGCCCAACGGAATGACCCACACCAGTCACGAAGTGTTACACAACTGAGATAGACATTAGAGAAAACTGTAAATCATTACAGTTTTTACAACGATATTTAATAGGCCATTGCATTTAAACCATTGATTTAATTAACTTATTGCAAACTTCTGTGATATTAAACATGATTTAAAATAGATAGATGGACATAAACATATGTCTCTCATGAAAAGAAAGTCAAAACTGAAAGACATATACTTTAAAACATATTGGTAATGAATATTACAGATAAACCAATATATACATCTTCTAGAACTAAATAAAAAGTTATTAAGTGGCTCATAATTCTAAGACATTATAAAATTGAAGTGTTATGTAATGTCTGTGATAAATCATGTGAAATCTGATTCTTGGAAACAAACTGTGGGTTTGATAAGTTAACAAAATCATTGTCAGTGTTCACTGACATTACAGTTTGTTGCAATGTAATAAAGCTGAAAAGTTTCTGTTCTGTCTAAAACTAAATTCCATTTTTTTATTTAACATTATTATTTTAAAATGTCCTGGGAACATGGTATAGTTAAATTAGGTGCATTTATGTTTTTAAAACACTAAAAAGGAGACAATGATTCCATTTTAAATTGGAAGGATATGCTCAATGAAAAACACTTTCTATAAAATTCTGATGGGTTCTGACAAGTCTGTGTGGTATTTAGTTTCATAACCCAATTGAGAGAAAATGCTTTATATAAAAATGGCATTTATCTTCCTAAAGTTGTTCATAATACCAATAAATGTTAAGTTGGTTAAATAAAGTGATGCTTTCATAATTACCTATAATGAAAACCTCTCATTTTATGTCATATTTTTCTTTTTTCTATGAATTAACATAATACAACATTTTATTGAATGACATATGTTTTTAGAACTAGAAGCAAATTATAGTAAAAGCCTTGAATGATGTTTAGAAAGATGTTGTTTTGCCTATAAATCTCATCTAAATATTTGAAACTGTTTTAAAACAATAAAAGAATTTTCATAAAATTAAGGAATGTAAGATGAGGAACATTTTTAGTAAAGTACAGAATCTGTCAAACTAACATACCACAGGGATGCTTAATCATACTGCTGTAGGAATGAATGAATAAAAACCCCAAGTCACAGCCTGAGAAGAAATGCTATGTCATGATATTTACTATAAGGCCACTCAGGAAGAAATTAAGTATAATTAAATGTCTATGTTCATAATCTACGTGCAATACATATGTGTACACACATGCACGTACTCTGTCTTATACTTAAATGTGTGTGTGTCCATGTCAGTGTGTTCACAATCACCCTTGAACCACCCGTGTGCACACACACAGTGTAGGGCCCACAAACACGGGAAACATGCATTGAGTTTGCCATGAGGAAAGGTGCAGGTGTATAGAAGGAATATATCCCAATAACAAATTTAGAGGGGAAAATGTAAATAAAATTACACTAGAAGTAAATTAAACAAAGCAGTATTGTACACAGTATTGCTTAAAGAAAGAGCACTATTATGATGGTTGTCATTTATTAAAATTCTAGTAGCGTAAACTTTGTTTCTTTTTTAAGATTTTATTTATTTATTTTTAGAGAGAGGAAAAGGGAGGGAGACTGAGGGAGGGAAACATGATTTATAATAATATACCTTTATATGATTCAAATGTAGATGTATAAATTTCATATTTTATAATATTAAACATATGTATATATCTTTTATTCCCATTTAAGAAATAAAAACCAAGAGGATTTCTTACAGCTGAATGACATAAAAAAAGTGACCTGATTCAAAAATGTACAAAACATTTTGAAAGATCGATAAAAAGAAGATATACAAATTTCCAACAAGAACGAGAAAATATGATTACCAACATTAATCACTAGAAAATGCTAATGAAACCCACAGTGTGCTACCACCTCACACCCATTAAGATAGTTGCTATAACAAAACCAAAAATAACTACTGATGAAGACATGGAGAAATGGGAAACTTGTGAAATGTTGGTGGCGAAGTAGTATACTGTAGCTATGTGGAAAAGAGTATAGCAGTTCCTCTAAAAATTAAACATAGAATTACTTTATAATTTAGTAATTTTTGAGGGTATATATCCCCCATTCCTGAAAGCAGGGTCGCAAGAGATATTGTATAATCGTGTTCATAGCAACATTATTCTTAATAATTAAAAGTTGGAAGCAATGCAAGTGTCCATGACAGATATGTGGATAAGGAGAATGAAGTTGATAGATACAATGGAATATGATTTAGCGTGATAAAAGAAGAAAATTCTCACACATGGCTACATGAATATACCTTTAGGGCATCAAGCTAAATGAAATAGGCATTCACATGAGGACAAATTCTGCATGATTCCACTTTTATAACAAGGTACTTAGAGTAGCTGCATTCATTGTGTCAAGAAGTTGAGTGGTGGTTAGCAGGGTGTGAGGCGTTAACTGACCAATAAATAAGTGGTCAGTTATTTACTACTTAATGAATACAGAATTTCAGGCTTGCAAAATGAAAAGAGTTCTAGAGATGAATGATTTTAATGGTTTCAAAACATTGTGAATATAGTTAATATCTGAACTGTACATTTAACAATGGTTAAGATGTGAATGTTATGAATATTTCACCACAACTAAAATTTTTAAAAAGACTTGTCAATCACTTATAATATATAACGTGTTGTGTAACAGATGCGCTGTCCATAAATTCAGTATTGATAAATCACTAATGATCTCTATATACTTGAAAATTCTGACTTCTTTTTTGAAGCAACAATAAGCAACATATATATATATAAATAAACCCCCAAACCTCTCCACACAGGAAACCCAAAGAGTCGAGCCTTGAAGAAAAGACAAAAAGAGATAAATATGTAGAATTCATGCACAACAAGATGACAAGAACTTGGTCTGTGCATTACCTAGCTAAATAATTATTATCTCTAAGCAAACACATAGTATCTATATCTATTTATATGAGCATTTTTTAACCACGTGCCACAAGAATTTTTAAAATGTGCAATACCAGCCTACTTAGTCAGGGGCACTGACCTCTTTTCCCTTAGATGGTCAAATAAAAAATGACAACAGCCAACATAACAATAGCTGTCTAATGTGAATGAATCAAAATTATGTCTATTTTGTCAGAGTGGCAAAAATACATTTTGGGTGTGTCTCACTGTGTTAGTCTTTAGTTTATGTGGGCCATGAGATGAAAAAGGTTGAGAACCACTGTTACAGAGCATTTCATTACTTACATGCTTGTGGTGTAAACATACCTACTGCATGGGCAGTCACATAAAATATGGCACATACTATCGCAGTAGAATACACCATCTAGGTCCATGGAAGAAGAAAACTCTGTGATGCCCTCACAATGACAAAATCGCCCAAGACACGTTTCTCGGAGAAAAATCCCTGTCATTAAGCAGTGCATGAGTACACAGAAAAACAAAATGTCACTAGAAATTCTGCCACTCTTAGATTTTACACAGCTTCCTGTAATTTACTCATGTACATATTAGTAACATGTTTTGTCTGCATGATATCTGTCTATTATATATTGTTTAATGTTGAATATACAAACACTTATGTGTGATAATGTGCTCAGAGTAAATTACAAAAAATAGAATAGAGAAAAGATAGGGTATTTATTCCAAAAATATTGTAGCAGTTTAAATTCTCAACCAAAATAAACATCTTTGAGAAAAAAATATTAGATTTACCTAGACTTAGTATACGAATTTACCTTCAGAATTTATGAACAAGTGCGATGAGGAACCTCCCCAGTTTCTAAGAAACCCTCATAAATGTTACCACCAGAAATCTTGGGCATGTTCTGACATCTCTCAAGACTGATATTAACTCTAAAAGACAGTGAGTGCAATCAATAATGATAATTGTATTACCCAAACTTCTCTATAATGCATATGACATCTGTAGTTTCAGATATCAAGTCACATTATTATCTAAGTGTTTTGTTATTTTTCTTTGTTTTCAACTTGATAATTAGTCCCCATGTTTGAAATAGGTAATATTATATTTAAGATAAACCCTCATATTTACAGAAAGAGAAACTCAGTGTTACACACCAGCTCTCTTCAGAGAGAAAATGGCACTTGTAGGGGAAGAAGTATTGGATTAGCCACTGGAGCAGCAGACTGAGGTTCCAAAAAATGTTCAAGTAGCAAAGATCAACTCTAACGTACTCTCAGTGATTAATCGGTAAAACAAATGTGAAACTCTGATAAATATAGTTACTCATTTATATGTATGTACATATGTACATATATGTATGTCTGTGTGTGTGTGTGTATATATATATGTAGAGAGAGAGATCTCAAAGAAGATGAGGCAAGACACTTTCATTTATGCTAATAATATGTTGATTAACTTCTTAGTCAAGAGCTTCTTTTCCCTTAGTTTCTCTAGGAATAAGGGTGCTATGTTTTAATTTTTTTCTTATGATTTAAAAATAATTAAATACCCAATGCTAACCTAATCCTAGCTAAATTCCCAACTGGCTCTGACTGGTTCAAAGAGTGAGATCTGTTGCCTTCCTTCCTTCCTACCCTTACATAAGAAATCCAAATTCTTATCTCCTGTTTAGATTGTTTCAAGTGTTATGGATGGTATACCAAGAGTTATCCAAAGGAAATCTGTTGGAGAATTTGAGGACAGTTCATCTCCTCATTTTCCTTTACTATTATGTCATCTGTTCCTTCTATTAGGCCATGTTTCCACCACTTTACACCCATCTCCCAGCCTTGGTCTTATGTGGTCTTCAGACACTATGAGCATTGGACTTTTGAAGAAAACTTGGCTTTTCTACAAATCATACTTCTTGTAGAATGTTTTTAGCTTTTCTTTCTTTTTTAAATTAAAATTTGGGGGTGACATTGGTTAATAAAATAATGTGAGTTCCAAGTGTACAATTCTGTGATTCATTATCTTTATATTACATTGTGGGCCCACCACACAAAGTCAGATCATCTTCTGATGCCAGGTATTTGATTCATTCACATGCAGTCAAGAGGAGAAAAAATAACTCACAAGGTACCAGTGACAAGCAAAAATATATATACCAAAATATATATTATTTAAAATCTAACACTATTGTTATATTCCTTGTTACAAATAACATCTCATGCAATATTACAGTAAATGTGTCAGATCTTTGACCATAAAATTCCATTCAATGTAGACAACATGAGCCTAAGATTCTCATGTTTGTTACCAAGCACTAAAATCATCATCAACAATTTTTAAATACAAGTGAGACAATAAAAAAAACAGTCGCCATAAGTAAAACAGGAATTCCTAAATATATACATTTCTCATATAAGTTGTTAAAATTAAATTTAAAATACTTTTCACCTACTCCAAGAGAAAAAAAATGCAAGTGATGAAAATAGGTACTTCTAATATAAAAAAAAGATAAAATATGTAAAATATATATTGACTTTTTAGACAATTGTTGAACCCTTTGCTCATGGGCAGCTTCAAATTAAATACTCATGTGGAACTTAGGCACCAAAACCTATTCTGCATATGGGCTCTGGGACTTGTTTTGACTTGTACTTGCAAAGCACACCTATATAAGAACAAGAAAATAGGCATTGCCTAGAGAAAATAATGTGTATAGTAAAATGATAGAAATAGGGCAATGTTACAAACCTCCAAACTATCCCTTGCTGCCTCTGATTGTTTTAAGTTCACTTCTAGATACAACCATTCCCTCTTGGTCTTTCACATCTCCAAGAACCATGAACACACGAATAAATATGGCACCGAGGTTCTTAGGTTGGTAAGGATGGATTTTTTGAGAATGCTCCTAATGATAGGAAAGCTCAGTTTCACTTCCTAATTTGGTTGAGTTTGCTGAAACCCATAAATCTTTATGATTAATGCCCAGTTAATAATTTAAGGACAGTTAATATACTTAGAATGTCATAGAAAAGTAAGCCAGCACTTTAGCACTTAGCTACCCCATCAATATTTGGTGCTATGGGCTGAATTATGTCCCCCTTCTCATATTTCACATGATGAAACCCTACTCGTGAATGTGACTATATTTGGAAATAGGGCCTACACAGAGCTACCTAAGGTTCAAAGATGTCAGAAGGGTAGGGTCATGATAAGACAGAATTATTGTTCTTACCAGAAATATTGTCTTCCCTACCCCTTCCCCCTCTCTCTTTTTCTCTTTCTCCTTCTTGTTGCTATTTGAGGACACAGCAGGAAGAAGACATCTGCAAATCAAGAAAATGGTTCTCAGCAGATATGGAACCCTGATAGACATAAACATTCAGAACTGTGAGAAAATACATTTCCATTTTTTAAGCCACCTAGTCTACAGTATTTTGTTATGGCAACCAAGCCAACTATGAAACGTAGTGTACCTAGAAATGCATTTGGGAATAATTATAAGTTCATGGTTATTTCAGTGTGAGTAAATTAAAGGAAAAACCTGAGCTCTTCAAAATGCCTCAGACAGAGAGAGATAAAGCAATTGTTAAATAAAATATACTTCCCGCCTTCACCAGGAGGACATGCAGTGCCTGATATGTGCGAGTCCATCATGCTCTGGTCTGAGATCTGTCTTTGTGCAGTGTGCTCTTAGGAAGGTGCCTGGGCACCCTAGAAATCTATCTGAACACAAGCCAAGGGTAGGCGAGGTAAATCCTCTCAGGATGTTTAAACTGAGTTAAGAGTAAGACTAGGATTCTTTCATGCAAGTGGTCAAAGCAACAGGAAAGTTTTTGAAGCACAGTGAAAACTATGCACAACAGTCTAGTGGGGAAGGAGGCAATTAAGAGAAGGGCAATAATTCTCTTGAGTAATTAAAAGAAAGGCAACCATAATAGAGCAAAAGAAGCTAAGGTTAGAGAGGGTGTACGGTGAGCTATGATAAGGGTGATATATTTTTTCATGCCACAGATTGAGAATCTTATGCCCATATCAATGGTAAAACAAAAGTGGATTATACAGCTAGAGTTGTATAACCATATTTGTATTTCTAAAGATCACTCTAATTAAGATGTGTGAAGTTGATTCCAGAGCAAAAATGATTGTCAAGGAAATATGTATCATCAATGTCCAAGTTCAAATGAAAGGTATTGAAAGAAACTGGGACAGACTAAGAAGTTTTTAGAGAGGAAATGTAGTGATAAATTGGTAAGAAGATGTGCAAGACTGATTTAAAGATGAGTCTGAGACATATTGTATTGCTTAAACACTTATGTGAATGGCTGCCCACTGACTTTGAGTTGAAGAGCCTCAGTGAAGAAAATGTCAGGAAAGTGGAAGCTGATTATGTTAATTTGGGGGTGTATTTTTAGACGTCCAATGAGAACTATTAAATATGAAGTTTATTACCAATACAAATTATGCAAAGCCTTGTCCATTAGAGATTTCTATTGGAAAATTATTTCATGGACATAATAATAAAGAGATATTAGAGAAGAGGGCCTAGTTGGGAGTCTTACACAATAGTAGGAGTTTACACATGAAGGAGCCCAAGAAGAAAAGGAATACAGGGAGTTAAAATTCATGATCATATTGCAACCCAAAAAAAACAGTGACATTATAAATCAAAAAGCTGGGTCTCAAATTGCTGGTCAGATTTATTGGATGGAAAGCAATGGTATGGTCCTAAGGGGCCATTAACCATAAAATCCAGAATGATTTAAAAATTATAGGAGGTGAGGAAAAAACTTTTTCACAAAGTCTGTCTACAAAAACAGGTGGAGAAGTAGCCTAATACTGATAAGAGAAGATAGAATTCTAGAGCCTTCTTTTCAAGTTTTTATTTTGAAATAATTTTATACATAGAGAAGAATTACTAAGATAGGACAGAAGATTCTGGCATGTATTCTGAGGGGTGTTATAAAGCATGTTCTTCGTGGGCGACACATGGAAAGCATTTTTTAAAGCACTGAGGTTTTCTGACAGTAGACAGATAGTTAGGCAATTCATATAAGATAATAAGTAACAGATATTAAAAGCTTCCTGAACGCACCATCCTGTTCATAGTAGTAGAAGATGGCTTTTTACATGTAACTATGGGAGGGGAGAAAAAGTATGTATTCCTACGCAGGAGTATTTGGTGATTTGGTGCTGTGCTTTTAAATGGACTGTCTCTTGATATGTCCTATTTTTCTGTGTGTACACAGAAAAAATATTGTCCCCTTGATGTGAAGGGAAACACTAGGTTCTCAAAGGCCTGAAAGGAGTGAATATCTTAGATCTTGCCTTTTCCCAGTGACTATTTGTGAATGAGTGAGCTGAGAGAGAGTGTGTTTACTAGACAGTTGGAAGCCATCAGTTCACAAGTCTATCCACCTGCCTGGCTCTATGCACAATTTTATATGTATAACCCAAGAGCTGGCGTAGTCTGGGGAAGGCAGTTTAACGAAGACAGCCAGAAATAAGCATACCTGGGTCAGGACAGTGAAAGAGAAACAGCAAAACAGTTTCTCAAGCATTAGGAAATGAGAAGTTGTAATGAGGAGCCAAGGAACTTAAAAGAGAAATAGAAATGAGGAAAAGAAAAGCACTACTGATGTGTGGAAATATAAATGTCGTAAGAATGGGAATATGAATCAAGAAAAGCAGGGATAGCAGGACAGTGGACTATAAAAGGTGAAAGAATGTTAACCAGTCCTAAACTTCCTTTCCAGATCAGTGCCAAACAATTTAAATTAGTAGACAAATATACATTGAGAGTCCTATTGACTTTTATTAAATATGTACATCCACAAGGGAAAAATGATCTTTTTACAGTGTTGGAGATTCTCAGTCAAGAGCATGTTAAATATCTGAGTTTATGTGAACCTTATTTTATATCTCTTTGTAGTATTTGGTTCTTGTTTGCAATACAAATTGCAATTGTGTGCACAATTCTCACTCCACTCAGTGCTCACCCTGATGGCTCTAGAAAATTAAATGTTTAAGTCACCAAATTGATGACTATTTCTTTAGCTATTGAGCAGAATTCAATAACACGGAATCCATGGCCTGTCAGTGAAAATGCTTTATAATGCTTGTTGGGATGGATCTTTCTGTGTGAGCTCATAATTAAATCTTTTGCTGGCTTATACTGACATATTTATTTTGACAATTTAAGAAGTCAGTACCATCCATTATTATGTATACATTATTGATTTTTTTGAATTTTAGTTTTCAATTCCACATCATAGATTAAAAGAAGTAAAACTTCATTCTAATAGAAAAGTTGTATTTTTTATTTATTTTTGGTCATGTATTATGAGACTAAAATGGGATTAAAATCAAGTAAATATCATACAGTGTAAATTATCACAAACTATTACAGATCATCACCAATAGCTATTAATATTACATATATATGTCAATATTTAATGTATCTACACCAAATTTGGATTTAATTATGTATAGGTTTAAATAGGTATATGTTTAAATTTCATGAGCATCCTTATTTGTTAACTATTTTATCTTGAACAACTACTTACATGATCCTTATTTCCTTATGTATCAATTGCTTATAATTCTATAGGCCTCAAAGAATAGTTAAAAGTATTGGTCAGTTATTAGTAATAAACTAAATATTACTGATGTAACACCTTTTGGACAATATATTCTAAAGGGAACATTGATATACAACATCTCTATACACATTACACGATTGAACTGAAAAATCTGAAGATAAAAGGTATTGCATACATACTTTAGTCTGCAACATTTTATGCAACAAAATGCATTATTCATACAAATATTTTTTTCAATATTAAACTGAGAACTTCAGGTTACACCTCAGGAAACACACATTTAGAGAGCAATGATGGACTTCTTGAAGGGTTCTTTTTCCCATCAAATGAAGGAAGAAAGTGAGAACCAAGGAAATACAAGAAATAACTAATCAGTTTAAGAACAACAACAAAAAAGGTAGTTTGTTGAATCATAATATACCAGAAGGTGGGTTTGAAATGATAGACCATCTAGGTGGATATAAGAAAGGAAAAAAATAGATGTGCCATAATGGAAGAAAGGATTATCCAAAAAGCAGTTCAGAAAGCATATTTCAATGTTATTATCCCATTTTCCTTGTCCAGTTTTAGAAGTACTTCCCACTCTGCTTTGTGGTGAGAATCCCAGTTCATCTCCAGCCATGCACACATCCATCTCTTTAGAAGAGAATCAGTTCTATGATTGAAGAAGAGATGAGATTGTAGATGGAAGGAAGTGCAACAAGATGGGAGTCAGTGTGAAGTAAAAAATAGTGACGCAAGGTGGGATAGAGATGAAAGGAACCACATGATTGTATTACATTAACGAGACAATTTTGCAGCAAAAACAAAACAAAACAAAAAACTGGCTAGGCCAAAATTTACATAAATTATGACATTATGTAAAATGTTTTTTTAGCCAATATGAGTTTATTAAATTCCAAGATTTCCCAATAGATCAGAAGTAATGTATCTGTTGATTGCCATCACCCTCTCTAAAATATGTATTTTTTTAAAATCCTCGGTGAGGGCATGTACATTGATACGAGAGAGAGAGAGGCATCGATGTGAGAGAAATGTCAATCGCTTCCTCCCAGAGATCAAAAGGGCAACCTAGGTATCTAGGTATGTGCCCTGACTGAGGATCAAACCCACAAACTTTTACTGTAAAGGACAACTGTCCAACCAACTGAGCTACCCAAGGAGGGCTGCAAGATATATTTTTATGAATATTAAAAATCTAATTCACCCATTTAAAACATAAATAACTCTTATTTTCTCCCATACACTTAATAAAAATGACAAAGATATATACCCATAGTGAAAAATGATACTATGTAAAGTGTGTTTATTGCAAGATTAAATGTCTTTCTACATACCCGTTTGTTTTCCTGGATATAATAATTACTTCAGGGCTTCTATTGCTTTGTTTTCTATAATTATTTTTAAGTTTTCCTCAAATTATACAGTAGACCTCACCCACTCCTAGAATTAGACTTTTTCCTAGCCCTAATTTTTTTTTTTTTTTTTTTGCAGATGGTTCTTCTGTTCCTGGTTAGACTGGTTGTTCTCTGGTCTTGCTGCAAAGTCTTCTTCCTTAGACTCCCATTCATCTTCAACCCAGGACCTCCTACACTATGGTGCATCCCTTGTTACTTGATCTCCATCCTTCCTGTTTTTGATAATTATCTTGTGTCTCAGGGTCGAATCTTTATTGAATTCTGCGTCAACTTGACCTGATAATGCCCACGATGCCTTTAAGCTGTCTCTCTGGGTGGTAGCTTCTCTGGCCAGCTAAAACAATTATTTTTTCTTTCATTACACTTCTATTTTCTAAGCATGTAATCGAATACACATCTACCATGTTCTTCTCTTTTAAAGATCTGGACAGCTGGACTTGAGAGTTTCCCTCCAGCCAGCTAGGTTAGGCTTAGGTCAATTCTCAACAACTAGACCCCGATGAAATAGGTACCCTTGAGGACAGGCCTTGTTAAGGAGAACAGAGATAGGAAGGCATATTTCAAAATAGTGATTTTCCTCCTCCCTCTGCCAGAATTTTAAGAGGCTTTGTCTCCAGTTTTCCCAGTGAGAACCTGATGGGGCTCTTGGCCCATCAGTAAATGAATGGATCAAAAAATTATGGTACATATACACAATGGAATTCTATGCAGCAGAAAGAAAGAAGGAGCTCCTACCCTTTGCAACATCATGGATGCAACTGGAAAGCATTATGCTGAGTGAAATAGGCCAGGTGTTGAAAGACAAATACCATATGATCTCACCTTTAACAGGAAGCTGAAAAACAAAACAAACAAGCAAGCAAAATAAAAAAAAATGACACTGAAATAGAGAACAGGGGGACAGTGACCAGAGTGGGGGGGGGAATTTCAGGGGAAAAAGGGGAAGGATTTACAGGAACTAGTATAAAGGACACATGGACAAAAACTAGTGGGGGTGGAAATGGGAGGGAAGTGGGGGACACAGGGGGGGTGGGCTGGGATGGGAGTAAAAGACAGAAAACTGTACTTGAAAAATAATTAAATAAAAATGAGAGGAAAAAAAAAGAAAAAAAAAAAACATGAAGGACTGGGACCACTAGGATACTTCAGTTCACAACCTAGCGCACACTGAGCCTCTAGCAACTTGTAATCACAGTTTGTGTTCCTACCGGGACCAGTGATGGACTTCAGTCCCACTGCTGGGCTTATACTCCCTATAAATTGGGATGCTCTGTGTGTACTTCTCTCTCCAGTTTTAGGGGCAGCAGTTGGCCTTGCGGCTTTAATTCTCTCATGGCTCTAAAAAGAGTTATTGATTTCTAGTTTATTCATGTTTCGTTACAGTTGTTGTAAGAAAGGGAGTGACAGCTTCCAAGCTTCTTACAATGTGAACTGGGAACCAGAGTGCAAGCAACTCAGTGCCCACCATCCTGTTAGCAATTCCTGTCAGATTGTCCATTCCCCTCCTGGATTTGTCAATCACAATTATTACTATGTCACTTTTTCCATTTTTCAGTGCAAAAGTGTGTGCTGCATTTTATCGTTTCCCTAAAATTTATCTCTAGATAATTGATCAATATTGCTGAACCTTTACTGAAATGCTCATAATCATTGCATTTAGGGACTGTGCCCAGGAGTATTTTATCCCTGATGGTGGCGTTCACTGATCCACCTGGAATTGTCTTCTAGCCCCTGCCATGTGTGAGGAGTTGTACACAGTACTCAGTCCAACACAGAGATGTGATCTGTAGTTTCAGCCTCCTCACAGTCACTGACGGGATTGCCAAAATACACATGAAATGTTCCAAGTGATAAATGTCAATTATTAGCTTCTCACGGCTGCTAAAAAAAATGATCACAAACCATGTGGCTTAAATCAATAAAAATGTATACTCTCACAGTTATAGAGGCCAAACGTCCTCAATCAAGGTGTTGGCAGGGCCTCCCTCCCTCCCAGAGCTGTGTGTTTTTGCCACTTCCAGCTGCTGGTGACTCCGAGTGTCCCTTGGTGTGTGGACGCACTGCTTCAGTCTCTGGGTGACGCAGCCTCTTCATCTGCATGTGTCTCTCCTGTTCTGTTGGCCTGAAAAGTCTGTTTCTCTCTAATAAAGATAAATGTGATCACATTTAGGGCCAACCTGGCTAACCCAGGGTGAGTTTCTCCTCTTAAGATTGTTACCTTAATCACATCTTTTGCTGTACAAGGTAGTATTTCAAGGTTCTGAATATTATGGCATGGAAGTACCTTTCTGGGGCCATGACTCAATTCATTATGGCCAATAAAAATCACCAAAAGCCATGGAAGAAAGAAGTCAGGAAACCTCTTTTTTTTGAGGTTGGAGTATATAACCTGGAAGTGGGAAAGAATTTTAAGTTTTGTTCTGTTTTGTTTTTAAAGACAAAAAGTCCATTTCCGAGTGATTCAATGACGTCTGGGTCTACCGTGATCCTAAACATGAACGTATAGTATGCTCTTTCTGCATCACAAAGCCTCAATCAACACTTAATGATCTCAAATGACTTACAGCTGAGTTCAGCCTACTGGACAGAAAAGATCAATTTCAAGGAGGTTATAGGGTTATTCTAATTTCCCTGGTCATACTGTCCATAACTGATAAAATCAGGGTTTTCACCCACAATTTTTTTTGTCCAAAACTCATGAGATTTAAAAAAAAATGTTGATTAAATAAAGAGAAAGAGAGCATCACTTTGTTGTTCCACTCACAGGTACACTTACTGGGTGCTTCTTGTATGCGCTCTGACAAGCCCACGGCCCGGGCGTATGAGGACGAAGCTCTAAACAACTGAGATTCCTGGCCAGAGTCCAAAACAATGTGCTTTTAATAAAAAATAATATAATAATAATAAGAGTAATATAAAGATGATTAGTGTGACTCAGAAGACTATTACATTTTCTTTTATCTTCAGAGCAAAGTGTATTTATTCTTAATAAGTTTATTGTCTTTTTTTCTTTTCTCAGAGTTTGAGGACAGTGCTATTTAAAATCTTTTGCCAGCTCCCCGGTCGTCACTAGAGCTGCCACGGCACTGAACTGGCGCGCCAGTACAAGCCGGCATAAAAAGCAAGAAACTTTCTGCCTTTTGCCTGTGGGGCTTGCTGTCAAAGCAATCGCTGTGCATTCCACAGAGACGGAAAATAGAACCCTGAGCCAGAGGTAACATCCGCCGAGTTGACGAGATGAGAAGCCCTCATAGGCTTCAGTCGCATCATCATCTCTTCCTAATTATTGATATTTCTCACTAAGGTTGAGAGGAGAAAAGACTTTTTGAGGCAACTCTTGCCATCGATCAGTTTCACGACGTTCGGAGGTGAGGGAAGCGTGACTTGTACAGGAAGGGCAAAGGATTCACATTTCATAAAGCTGAGCATCACATAGACTGCTTTGCCTTAAAACATAAATGAAGATTAACATGGTGAAGAGCTTTAGGGGCACAGATTTGAGAGATCCTGGTTTCTGAAAAAATAAATCATACAATAAACTAATAATGGAAGACAAGAGAGTCGAAAACTCAGAGTGAACTGGGCTGTTTATCTCCAGTGATAACACTGCATAGTAAATGATTTGGGGTCTGAGTCCGCTTTAGGCTTCGAGAGATCAAGGCGTCATCCTGACAGATAGACCCTCTCTAATTTGTAGTTTTGTTTCCTCGTTCTTCGTTTTGTGGTGGCATCGATATGTTTAAGGTATCCATTGTTTAAAAACAAGTGTTAAAGTAAAATGATCTAAATTGTGTACACTTATTAAAAGTAGAATTTAATCCATGGCCCAAGAGTTATCAAAAATGGTCAAGCTTTTTATGACATTGTTTATCTTCATCTCACAGTCTTAGCCTCTGGAATACAATAATTTACTAATTTTTAAAAAAGATGGTAAGTCTAAACACATTGCATTTACAGGATCTCCAGTTTTAAAACGGCAGACTTGAGATCCTGTAGGCAGGATTGACTCTTTTCTACTCAAATTATCTGCCTAGTCAGAGGCAGAGCTTCTTAAAGAAAGTGTATTTGCTTTTGGTCGCCCCTGCTCACAGCTGATTCTCATTAAGGAATACAGGCCTCACTTTCAAATTAACTGTAGGGAGTTAAGGAAGAGGTCAATGTAAATTAGTCCAAAATGTGAGACTTCAATAGTTATCTGGTCGAGGAGCAGGAAGCCATACCAATAGAGATAACAGTTTGAAAGAGAAAGGCCTAGGGCCTGTTTTGTTCAGAGCTACGCCTTTAAGTGAGTTTCCGCCTCTCCTGCTTCCTTTTCTCTCTCACAGATGTTTACCTGTCTCTGAATGAACACTGTGCATCCTTTTTGAAGTTTATTTCCGTGCAACATCTGTGAGGATTTTGGCTTTGGGTCTCACTTCAAAGCTTTTGCATCTAATGATAGCACAAAGAGATAACTCAACAGTAACAGTGTGCCCTCCCAGGAAGGCATTTGCATGTGACACAATTTTTGATGTTTAATAGCAGCATAAATTTTCAAAAGGCAGACGAGGTATGTTAGGTGCATGGTGGAAAAGAACCAGCCTCCCTGTGCCAGAGAAATAATGCCAAATGGAAGAAACGGTTGTGATGCTCTCTCTTCAGCTAATGTCATTTGTTTTTTTTTTTTTTTTTTTTTAGGGCTCAGAAAAATAACACAGCTTTGAATGCTTTTAGTGATTACATTGATCCGGGAAGAATAAATAAACTAAATGCCTTGGGTTAGCTCACAAATTGACAACCATATATTGTGTTTTCTATGCACCTAAAATCTATTTCTAATAATTTGTGTGCTCTGTCATACTTAAGCTTAATAATAATCCAGGAATTAAGATTTACCCATTTTATAGATGAAGATGCTAATGTTTTAAGCAGTCATGTACCTTTTCCAAGATGACTTACCTGATAATAGATGAGTCTGAATTTAACTCTGGCAGACTGACCTGAGTACTGGAGTCACCATGCTACCTTGTTCCAAGACTATTCCTGAAGTAATGGATACTTTGACTTATGTTTAGCCACCATTAATATTTTTAAGACACAGGATAGACAAATGCAAAACACATATCAAGGGTATATAGAATTACAATGTGGCAATAGGACTCAGGTTTATTGTAATAAATATATTCAGTGGGGGAATTATTAGAGTTTAAACTCTATAAATGGATTGTTAATTTCTCTCCTTAACATAAACATGTGTAAGTTACTGTATCTTCTGTAATAAAATGATGAGATTAATATTAGACCTTATTTTCAAACATAAAAATAAGATTTTTAGGTCCACAGGTATTCTATATAGTTCCCTCTCCCCTGCCCCAATAATACAATGTTACTTGAAGTCTAAATTTACCATGATAGGTTCTGGATGACTTTTAAATTCTGCTCATAATGTTTTTAATAAAATAAAGATAATTTGCCAAAAACATCACATAAGTAAACTCTTGAATCCATCGAATGAATACCACTCAAGTGATTTACAGGAGTAATGATGAGTATGGAATTTGTAAGTGGGTTTTATGATATTTGCTAGCTAATCAATAATGGTATTCCTTAAAAGCCAGAGTTGATTACACTGAATTTGTGGACATGAACTTTATCAAGTTGTTTATTATTTTCAAGAGCATTTATAATAAAAAGTTCATTTTTTCAATAACCATTGAACTTCAATGGCAAGCAAGAAATTTAGCTCAAACAAATACCTTATCCCAAAACATATTATGATCTCTTAAAGCTCAACAAAACCAAATGAACACTGTGAGACCAAACTACACATCGGTTACCATAGAACATGGTTATGTTATGAGAGTGATAGGCACAGAGAAATGGGACCACATCGTCAGAAGAATACAATGCAAATGCTCTATATACAGACATGAGGCATAGCATGACTACCTTACATCGTGAGGAAAATACAGAATTTCTAACCCTATCAATGGAAAGTCAATCAGAATCAATCTGAACCATGGATATAATCCTCAGACAAATATATAAGATTCCTCTTGTGTATGACTGAGAGATAAAAAAAAACCAGTGTGAAAAACAAACTTTGGCCTTTACCAAAAAGACCAGCTCAACCATAATACTGAGTAACACGGACCTTTGACTTTCCTTATTCAAGGCTATCTATACTAACAGATTTTTCCCTAGGTGGAATTGTTTGGAGAATTAATGCAAATTATTCTCAGATGTCCCACTTGTAAATTCACTATCAGTAATGCCTTAAGTTCCAGTGTATCTTATTGTCCATTTATAAGTGATATATGAAATAAAAATCCACCAGGAGAGGTAATATAGTACTTTGTGTACACTCTAAGGATGCACAGGGCTCAATCACGGACAAGTAAACCTCCGCGTGAAAGAGAAATGAAAGCTAGAGACACGGAGAGAGATTCCAAATTCCCTTAAAGGCAAGCTTTAAACAAAACAGGCCCTTGGTCTTTTCTTTCAAATTGATGTCTCTACATGGCACACTAGCTCTATTATAGATAACTGTTGCTCTTCTTTTATTAGGATATAGCCTTTTATTAGGATATGTTTTGATATTACTTGCAAACTTAAGCATGGCATGAAGGTAAGGGAAAAGAAGAGAAATCCACAAATACAATTTGAAAAAGTGAGCACTAGAGTACCAAGGATAGTCTTCACATACCTAACAAATTTCACATATGGAAGCCATGGCTATTATATGGGCGCTTGTAAGGTTCTTTGTTATTCACTGTTTGTGCATATTAGAATGGTTTGTGCAGTCATAGCATAGAAAGCACAAGCCTGATTAAGAAGAAGGAAGTCGAACAGAGGTTGGAATGGGGACATGGATGGAGCTATTAGTCAGAAAGTGTTTTTTTTTTTGACAAGGCTTAGAGATATTTCTCTCTGCTAACAGCATTGCAAAAAGAGCAAAGAGGCAGTTAACCATGAAAATGTGTGCTTATCTATAAGCTATATAAGTACATAATAAATTTAATATTCTAGAATGAATAAATAATGATAATATTATGAAGAAAGACTACCAATTATTTCTGAGCTGCTAACGACAGGACCAAGACTGCAGCAATGTCTTTAAATATTCCCAAACCGTCTTATAAAAATCAAACAGACCAATGAGATAGTAAAATAAATAATTCACAGAACACATATTCACTAATGCTCCGTGGCAGGAAATCCTTCAAGAACTTCTGAGGGTGAGTGCTGTTGTCAATGGAAATCTGGCTTTTCTACAAAATTATGAGAAAAACATTCTAAGGACCCACACAAGGGAGAATGTGGTGGGACGAGATGGTTTATTCGTGTGAAAGACTTCCCCTATGCTTCTAATGTCCCATCTCTGTCCATTCCCCCATGGAAAACATCCAATTGTATTCTCAGTGAGGCCAAAACCAAAGCCAGTGTCCAGAGTTTCTGCTTCATAACAAAGCTTAGTCTGTTGGAGCCTGCACTGTCCACTGTAGTCCCAGTAGCTACTGGACCCACATGATCACATGCTCCTGGGAAAGAAAGTGCACAGACACATGGGGTGAGTGCATCACTGAGCCAGAGAGAGAGAGAGAGAGAGAGAGAGAGTGTGTGTGTGTGTGTGTGTGTGTGTGTGTGTGTGTGTTCCCCTGGGATTATACTAGCTTGGGTTTCAGATGGACTATGTGCTTTTTCAAAAGAACCAACCAATTTTCCAAGCTTTTGTGGACTGTTGATAGGTTTGTACCCCTTAGTTAGATTGACAGGCCTCTGTGGTTGAACACTTCCTTCCGTACCCCTAAGAAACTCCAGTACAGGAGGAGGGAAGGAAAGATTGTTAATCCCCTTGACTAGCTAGGCTACAATCCCCTGGGGTGTGAAGCTGTAGCTTCTTGGTGAATAAGCAGGCTTATGCTCTGCAGTTTATTAAGCTTGGTGTCTAATTCCCTTCACTATTCACTCTTCCCTTTACCAGTAATTAGCTAACTACCTATGGTAACAGTCTGGCCAAGCCACTCCACATTGTCAGATGCATGCTGAGTCAGATTCCACCCGGTGGTACATGAGAAGAGATGTGCAAACAGGAAAGTACCATACAGGCCATGGGACCCGGGAACAACAAACAAATGCTCTTTCTCCAAGGTATCCAGATCAATACTGTAAACCTACAAGCTTCAGGATTCAGATCCATGTAAAAAAGATCCAGGGAAACGCACTGGACAAGGAGAAGAAGATGGCACATACATCTCCAGACATCACCAAACCTACCGAAGATACGCTTTTTCAGAAAGACGAAAAACCTACATCAGAAGGAAAATGTTGGCAAAAATCCATGCTGAGAAGATAGAAATATGGGGAAGCCCATTAAAAGACTGTTTGTTTTATTTTATTTTTTAATTTTCTTTTTTTAAATACATTTTATTGAGTACGCCATTACAGTTGTCCTATTCCCCCCCTTATTCCCCTCCACCCTGCACACCCCCCCACCATTCCCCCCTTTCATTTATGTCCATGTGTCTCAAGTTCTTTAGATTCTATATTTCCCCTACTATTCTTGCCCTCCCCCTGTCTATTTTCTACCTACCATCTATGCTACTTATTTTCTGTACCTTCTCCTCCCACTTCCTTGTTGCTAACCCTCCATGTGATCTCCATTTCTATAATTCTGCTCCTGATCTAGCTGTCCTCTTAGTTTGCTTTTGTTTTAGGTGTGGTTGTTAATATCTGTGAGTTTGCTGTCCTTTCACTGTTCATCTTTTTTATCTTCTTTTTCTTAGATAAGTTTCTTTAACATTTCATATAATAAGGGCTTGTTGATGATGAACTCCTTGAACTTGATCTTATCTCAGAAGCACTTCATCTGCCCCTCCATTCTAAATGGAAGCTTCCAGAAAGACTGTTTAGATCTGAGGTAAGAAGATCCAAAATAAATACATCTTAAGAAACAATACCCTAAAATAACAAAACTTTAAAAGTGAGTCATTTTTTAAAAAGCAAAGCCTATAGCATGTAGGCCAATAGAGTTAGAATCTCAGTAATCTTGAAATGTAGAGTCATGGCCATGCAAAAAGTCGTATTTTTGAATATTTAACAATATCAATAAAAGAGGAGGTACCTTAAGCATGAAGGTCATCAAAACTTCCAACAAAAGAAGCTCCTACTAGTGGAGTGGGGGAAAATATAAATAAATAAGTAAGCTCCTACTATCACACACCCTAATGTATTATTGAAGATCCTCCAGAGAAACAGAACTAAGAGGATATACACATACTCCATTACTCACAATAGGATTACATCCCAATAAACCCATTATAAGTTGAGATATCATGAGTCAAAAATGCATTTAATTCACTTCACCAAACTTCATTGTTTAGCTTAGCCTACCTAAGCTCAGAACATTTACATTAGCCTATAGTTGGGCAAGTTGGTTTCACTGCTGCAGCCCAGTGTGAATCAGGAGAGTATCATATCACACAACATTAACCTGGGAAAAGATCAAAATTCAAATTATCGTTTCTACCCAATGCATATGCTTTGGCACTATCACAAAACTGAAAAATTGTAAGATGCATCACAAGTCAGAACCATATGTATATGAATAATTTACTATAAGGCACTGACTTACCTAATTATGAAGGCTGAGAAGCCCTAGCCCTGCTGTCAGCAAGCCATAGACCAAGACGAGTTCAAGGTGTAGTTCCAGTCTGAGTCCAAGACTTGAGCACCAAGAGAAACCACTAGCGTAAGTTGCAATAGAAAACTTGCAAACTTGAGACCTAAGACCAGCAGATTTTCCATTTGAGTCTGAAGACAGGAAAAAAACAATGTCCCAGCTAGAAGGGAGTCAAATAGGAGTCCCCTCTTAGCCTTTGTTGTTGTTGTTGTCGTTCTATTCAGGTCTTCAGTTGATTGGATGAGACCCACTTACATTAGAAAAGTCAATCTGCTGTATTAGTCTACCAATTCAACTGCTAATCTCTTCCAGAATCACCCTCACAGACACACCCAGAATAATATTTTACCAGCTAACTGGGCGCCCATGGAACAGTCAAGGTGATCCATAAAATTGACCATCACACCTACTATGGAACACATTTCTTTGAAACACAGGCCTCGGAGCAGGAAATCATTCGACGCTCACACAAATATACTGGCAGAAAAATACGATGAAACTAACCAATATTATTCCACAAAACAATGACAGCAGAGCATGACATCAAAATATAACATGAAAATGATGACATATTTCAAAATGTGTAAAAAGGGTAAGGAAACAACTGAAGCTTTGAAAAACAACACGAATTGAAAAAAGAAAGCTCACAAATGGGATGCCCACACAGCAGGAGGACATGCACAAGGAAGGGACTGACTGCAAGAGTGAACTAGCAAAGCAGTCAGAACTGTAGTCAGAAATGGATGGGAGCAAACAGACCAACAGACACCACGGGAAGTACAAATGGGATGGCCATTTGGAAAGCGTTAAAAAGATAAAACGGTATCCAGACTTCAAAACATCTCAGAAAATGATTTCCAAATGAACCACAACTCTAATTTTTAAAGTCATTGGGAAAAAGAAATAAATTCATTTATAGAGTTGGCATACATAAACTGTAACTTTATTATTCACTAGCAAAAGAAGTAATATACTGATAAATTAGAGTACATAGAAACAGAAATATTAAATTTTGCTTGACAAAAAAATCCCCAAAATATCCATAACCTATGAAGAACATAAAATTAAGGGAATAGTTTCAGACACACGTGCGGAGATGGGTTTTAGAGGTGGGGTTTTTGAGAGCAGGTCCTTCAGCAGGACTGGGCTCCCAAAACCACGGTGAACCGTGATTCAGCTCCAGGAAAATCATGCCCTGGCCCAGGGTTGTCTTCAGGTTTGTGTTGCTAAGACTGACCACTGGCTTTGTTTACTTAACCCCCCCTCCCCAAGATGTGGATGTTTCTTAAATAATAATGTAAATATGCTCAGCTTTCTCTATGGTTTTGAGTGTCCCCCGTATGATTTATTTATATGTCATTATAATTTGTTAAAGAACTAGAGCAATTGATGAGAATTAATGTACCAAAATTTTTATTATAAATGTTTTCGAATAGGAAAAATTAGAAACACATTAAATATCAAGTAAGAAAGGGATAGGCAAATTAATGTAGTGCTTGTATGACTTACACATGTTAAATTTTTAATAATATAGAAAATGTTCTTAAAATAGCTGTATGTAAAAGCACTGCAGACACACATTTTTAACTAAAAAAACACACACGTGTAATTTCAAGAGTAAAGTTAATATGTAATTTGAATTACCTTGTGCTTCTGAGAGTAGGTAAATATCCTAAACCTTAAGATACATGCATAATGGTTCTAGAAAAAGATCAAAGTGTACTAAAAATAAACATACTTATAATTACATATGCAGAATAAAGTTTTTTTCCCTTCCTTAGTAATTTAGTGCCGACCACAAAAGTAAAGGAAAATAAAAATAAGTAATAAGTATACATTTAATCAAAATAGAAAATACTTCTTCCTTATTAACAGATTTTTATATTTTACTTTTTAATATTTTATTGATTATACCATTACAGTTATCCATTCCCCCCCTTCATTTTCCTCCACCCTGTACACCCTCTCCTGCCCACATTCCCCACCTTTTAGTTCATGTCCATGTGTAATAAGTTCTTTAGCTTCTACATTTCCCACACTACTTTTGCCCTCACCCTGTCAATTTTCCCCCCACCATCTATGTTACTTATTCTCTGTAACTTCTCCCCACTTCTCCTCTTCTTGCTCCCCTGTTGCTAACCCTCCATATGATCTTCATTTCTATGGTTCTGTTCCTGTTTTAGCTGTTTGCTTAGTTTGCTTTTGTTTTAGGTGTGGTTGTTAATAACTGTGAGTTTGCTGTCCTTTCACTGTTCATCTTTTTTATCTTCTTTTTCTTAGATAAGTCCCTTTAACATTTCATATAATAAGGGTTTAGTGATGATTAACTCCTTTAACTTGACCTTATCTGAGAAGCACTTTATCTGTCCTTCCATTCTAAATGAAAGCTTTGCTGGATAGAGCAATCTTGGATGTAGGTCTTTGGATTTCACGACTTGAAATACTTCTTTCCAGCCCTTTCTTGCCTGTAAGGTCTCTTTTGAGAAATCCACTGACAGTCTGATAGGAACTCCTTTGTAGGTGACTGTCCCCTTATCTCTTGCTGCGTCTAGGATTCTCCCCTTCATTTTAATCTTGGCTAATATAATTATGATGTGCCTTATTGTGTTCCTCCTTGGGTCCACCTTCTTCGGGATTCTGAGCTTCCTGGACTTCCTGGAAGTCTATTGCCTTTGCCAGATTGGGGAAGTTCTCCTTTATTATTTGTTCAAATAACTTTTCTACTTGTTGCTTTTCCTCTTCCCCTTCTGGTAGCCCTATAATTCAGATGTTGGAACATTTAAAGATGTCCTGGAGGTTTCTAAGCCTCTCTTCATTTTTTAAAAATTCTTGTTTCTTCATTCTTTTCTATTTGGTTGTTTCTTTCTTCCTTCTGGTCCACTCCATTGATTTGAGTCCCAGTTTTCTTTCCATCACTATTCATTCCCTGTACATTTTCCTCCTTTCACTTAGTGTAGCCTTAATTTTTTAAATCTAATTTGAGACCAAAATCATCCAGTTCTGTGAGCATCCTAATTACCAGTGCTTTAAACTGTGCATCTGATAGGTTGGTTATCTCTTGGCCGCTTAAAAATATTGGCTCTGGGGCTTTGATTTGTTCTTCTGTTTGATATATATATATATATATATATATATATATATATATATATATATATATATATATTTATATTTTGGTCAGGTCCCACTTGTTATGTATGATGGGCAGAGTCTGGTGTTCACCAGGGCAGGGCAACCCAGTGCCTGGGTTGTGATGCTGTATGAGGGGGCAGGGTCAGAGAGGGAGCAATGGTGCTTGCTCCTCTCTCTCTCTCTCTGTCTTTCTCTCTCTCTTGGACTTCAGTCCCCTCTGCCACTTCCCACAGGCAAATTGGGCCCTTCTGGTGCTGGTTTCCAGTGAGTGGGCTTGTGTATGCTCTAGGACCCTGTGGGTCTAGCCCACTCACATCAAAAGTTGAGGTGGCTGCTGGGTCCCAAGTTTCTGGGCCAGGTGGGTCCCAGCCACAATTGGTCATCCCATGTTGGAAAGTGTCCTAAGTGAGGAGGGCTCAGCTCGTGTGTTTGTTGTCTTCATCTACTTTGTGGTAAGTCTACATGCCGCATGGCTCCCTGAAGTCAAGCAGAGACAATGCAGGAACCTGAGTTCTATATTGACACCATCTCTGCATCAGATCCAAACCCTGCCACTGGAAAAATACTAATCACACACTGTTTCATAATCTTTAGGCAAAGCTATTTTCCACCCGCAATGAAGATGAAGGAGGAGAACTTGAACCACTTCCCCCGCCCCCCACAGGGCGGGTTTGGAGCATAAGTCTGCACAGGGACCAGTTAAATGCACAGGACCCGAAACTGGCCTTCTTACTTGTATCAAGTGATGACTGATCTTGTATTACTTTGCTTGTGCTAGGGAAAGCCTTCAATAAAGTATTTAGCTTGGTTAAAAAAGAAAAGACAAAAATGAATTAAAAAGAGGTAATAAGAGGAAAACTTTGTCTCTTTTTTCTTTTTCATGTTGCCCTGGGTTGCACATGTCAAAGTAAGGAATTAGAAGGTTTTTAATATATTTATATTTATGTATATTTATATATCCTTATATTGTATATTATATATTATATATGCACTATATGATATATAATATAAGCGTATGTTTATAATATAATTATATATTATATTATAATATATATAATACATACTAGAGATACACATGTGTGTTTTGTGCAATAAAAAGTTCTGCACATCACCCAAAAGACATCAGGTTATCCAGGTACGATTACAGTCCCCAGTACATGCCACATGGCAGAAAGAAAATTGGAAAAATCAGTTTGAGATTAGTTCCTAATCTGATGAATAGGTCACTAAAGGAAAACATAGATAAGAAAATGTACTTCTGTTCAAAAGATGAAACTATGAAGGTGGTCAAAACCTAAGTTCCCATGCGGCTCAGGAGCATGACTTGCTACCCCTGAAATATTGATAAAAGCCTTGGAAGAAACTCAGCACAGTAAATATTTTAATATGTTGGCCTGGGGGGAAAATAAGCTGTTTTATGGCCTAACATGGGTAGTGAGGTAAAGTGGGAAACTGGTGACACCTAGTAGACAACACTGCATTGTTTGTTTGCAATACTCAATTCACTGACTTATTTTTAAATTAAATTTGAATATATCTCTTATAATTGTTGATGTCAGTAGTCTGTGTGATTTGGGTTGAAAAATATTATAAGCAGAATCTCTTCTGGTCTTCTAGAATTACTGATATTCTAGAATAGGAATAAAACATTTCATGATGTGTCTTTAGTCAAAATGAAAATTGGTAGGTTGATCAAACTAAAATAACACATTTTTCAAAAATTTACAGAGAATTCTTGCCATAAATAAACCTAAACATTTTTAAGCAAACTTTCTGAGATGCAATTGACTGCCTGTTATGCGTTTTTCCTATCATATTACCCATTAACATATTTCAGAATCAATGCTGCAATGTTCTGTTTGGTTTTTTAGGTTACTTATAAATATTACCTTAAAGAACAGGCTTAATGAGAGAAAATACAAGATTTGAAGAATTATCTTTTCCATCTTCTATACAAGTTCTGCGAAGTCACTTCAGTTGGTTCTATATGGTAAATTGTTCTTCAAGAATTTTGTGTTACTTCACAAAAGAGGCGTAGACAACACAAAATAGTAAGGGTTCAAAAATCCTCTGTGCTCTCATGTCTTAAAAACTTTATTCAGTGACCCAAAGTTGCTGAAAACTTTCAAAAAGATATAGAAAATGAATGACGGAAAGTAAAAAAAAAAATGCAACTTCCAAACAAAAGAGGTTTTCCCACAAAATGAGGGCAATCCTAGGTCCAAATTAAATGATTTACTCCCGGTGCAAAGCTTTGTTTGTGATCTGACAAAACCCACAAAGTTCAATTAGAAACAGCACATGTACTCATCACTTTTTCCTTGGTGGTGCATATAGCATTTAAACCCTTGATTTTATAGTAGAACAAGATGCCTATAGCTAGATTGGGGAGTATGAGAAAATAGTTTAAATTGTCATTATTTAAAACAAAATTTTCTACTAAAGCTAATAAAAGTTTAAATCAGTACAGCATACTAATTTCAAATAGATTAAAGGGAAACTTACTTTTATTCTTGAGATTAAAAACAATAAACTCAAAGATATAAAAATAATAAGAACATTCAATAAATGTATGACAATCCATATATAATTATAGCTACATTATTTAATCAATAATTTAATCTTTGGAGCTCTGGAATTTACATCTTTAGCTATCTGTGCCATTATTAGAAAAATGGAGACAATATTGCATTAATGGGGAAATGTTTAAAAGTTTAAAAAAACCCTTACAGCAAATGAAATTTATTAGTATTATAGGATTAAACATAATCATTAACAGAACAAATCATGGGCTTTCTGGATAATCCACAGAGGAAGAAGAAGAAAGTGGGAAACAAAATGCCTTGAAAAGCCCCACCGTACTTCTCTGTTCATGTTCATGTTCATGTACAGGACTGTGCACAGGCCCAGAAATGACTGGACAAGGTGATGTAATCCCTGACTCTGAGGCTAAAACAAGCAATACATGAAGTTATGACACAGCTTTCAATTACTGGCTAAAGTGTTGAACGTGTGGGCCACACACACACACATGCAAAGCTTGTTGATAAAGGCTTAGAAACTTATTAGTTCAAGGTATTTAAAGTATCTCTCTCTGCTATGAGATTAGCCAAGTACAGACTTCAGCAGATATGAACAACAAAGAATACAGACATTATAAAATTGGTCTAGAAATGCCCTAAACAAACAAATAGAAAAAAAACAGCAAACAGCAAAAGTAAGAAAATCAGAGGGAGAATATGATTTCCAGACTAGACACATTAATATTATTTTAAATATTCCATTATCGGCAGTAGCAAAATTTATAAAATACTTAAAGAAACATTTTTAGACATTACTCAAGCAAAAAGCAGTCAACAGGAACTACTCAAAAGAAAGCTCAAGCATTGGATTTACTAGACAAATTTCCTTTTATATATGCTCAGTGAAACACTGGAGAACTATGGCTAAAGAACTGAAAGAAAAGGTAGAAGAGATGCATCATCAGATAGAGGTTATCAAAATGCACAGAAGTCTAAAAAACAGAAAGAATATACATCTTGGATTTGGAAAGCTCAGTAACTAAAGCAGACATTGCACTAGAGGAGCTCAATACCAGACATAAGCTGGCAGAAGAAACAACAAATTTGAGGATGGGTACAATGTGATCATCAAAGTGAAGAGCAACAAAAATATTTAAATAAAGAAAAAAATGAGAGTGCTGGACAAATCGTGGGATACCATCTTGTGTGCAGACACATGCATAATGAGAAGACCAGAAGAGAGAAATGAACAGAAAAAAATATTTGAAGAAATAATAACCTAAAACTTCCCAAATCTGATGAGAAACCTCACCCTCCCTCCAAGTGTGTTTTGAAATAGCATCATATCTTGAGATATGACCAGCAGAAAAGTAACCATGTGGAATGACTCTCAATACCCTGCGGTTCACAGCTTCCCTTGAGGAGTATATGCTATACACCTGTAGCATATAACCTGGTCTGCATGGGGGAAAGAGAAATCCCCAACTCGGGCACACGCCAGCATTTCTGTCTTAACTAAGTGATAAGGGTAGAGGATGAGGGGGAGCTGAGAAGAGCTTGTGAAGATGCCAGCCAAAGGGCCTAGGCTCTTTGAAAGAAATGAGAGGGTATTACAGCAGTCAGAACAGTAAGGCTAAGACACTAATGCAGGAGAAACTTATAGGGACATCTGTGATTGTTCATACCATCTGTCATCTTGGCTAGATTATGAGAACCAGTCGTTTGGTCAAACACCAGTCTGGATGTTGCTCTAAAAGTATATTTTAGGTATGATTAACACCTAAGTCAGTATACTTTTTGAGTGAAGCAATCTCTCCCTCCACATGGGAGTGGAACTCACATATCTTTTGAAATCCCTAAGAGCTAAGATGTTAAAACAGGGGTCTCCAAAGAAGGGACTCTGTCTTTATTCTGAAACTGAGAAATTATGCCGAGTATTCAGCCTTTGCACACGAGACTGCAACTTCACTTCTCGCCGACTGTTTCAGCGTGCTGGCCCTCCCTGAAGACACTGGACTAGCGAGTCACCGCGACGACATAGCACTTCCTATAAAATGCCTCTGAAATACATCCATTAACCATGTCTTTTATCTGTGTCTGCTTGTTTCTATCTATAGATAATTTCCATCCTATTGTATTTTCCTCTAGAGGACCTAATAGTACAAAATCAAAAGACAAAAAAAAATACGGAAAATAATCTACAGCACTAGAAAAAATGAAAGCCTCTGAAACCTACAGGTACATCAGTCGGTAAAAACAGCCTAACTCCTAGCCAGAAAAACATAAAACATCACACTTATAAGTTTATTTACCTCACTTCCCTTTGCCAATACGATATGTCTAGCATGGATAAAAATGAAAAGGAATGATAAAAGGCAAGAAGAATCATAGTCTAAAAAGACAAACCAGGTCACAGAACCAAACTCAGAAGTGACAGACATGTTGAAGATATCAGTTTGGAAGTTTAAAATAACTGTCATTAATACAGCTATAACAAAAATATACAGCATGCAACAACAAGTAGGTAATGTAAGCAGAGAGGAAAATCTAGAAAAAAATCCAAAGGAAATTCAGAAATCAAAATCAATACCAAATATAAAGAATACTTTTCATGGGCTCATTAGCAGACTTGATAAAACTGAGAGAAGATTACTGAGCTTAAAGATATGTTACTAGGAACTCCAAACTGAAATGCTTGGAGAAAAATAGAAATAAATAAATAAATACATACATAAAAACTGTAGGACCATTATAAAATGTGAAATATATATGTATTGGGAATACCAGAAGGAGAAAAATAAAAGAAGAAGAAAAATATGCAAGGTGAAAATAGCTTAGAATTTTCCCAAAATAATGGCAGACACCAAAAATAATGACAGATAAAGGACTTGAAGAACTCCAAATGGGCTAAATAACAAAAAACCTTCACCTTGGCACGCCAAGTCCAAAGTTCTGAAAAACTAAAGACAAAAAGAAAATTGTGAAAAACACACAGAAAAATAACACCTTACATATGAAGGAAGAAGTATAAGACTTACAGCAGACCTTTTGTCATAAATAATGCCAGCAAGAAAGAAAAGAGACTGAAAATTTTTTAATGTTGAAAGAAAGATTTAATCACCAGCCTAGAATTCTGTGTCAAGGTAAATTATTCTTCAAAAGTGGAAAAGTAAAGACTTTCTTAAGCTAATAAAAGTAAGGGGTTTTTTTGTTACCATTAAATCTACCTTTCAAAAATGTTTTAAGTATTTAATAACTTAAAAAAAGTACTTAAAGAAAGAAAATATATCTCCAAAACTGAGATCTACAAGAGGGAATAAATGAAGGTAAAATAAAGTCTTTTATTTTTCTAATTCATGATTGCTTTAATAAATAATGGTTCAAACTAATAACAACAACAATATATTGGCTGATCAGTGCTTCTTAATAAGTGAAACAAATGACAGCAATGTTATAAGGCATAAAGGGATAAATTTGAAATATTGTCATAAAGTACTTATACTATTCATAAAATATTACAATGTTATTTGAAAGTTAACTTGAATTAGTCCTAAATGTATGTTGCAAGTTTGAGCATTTTTTACAAAGAAGTATAATTGATTTGGTAAGAAATGAGAGAAAACGAAATCATCTACAATGCTCAAATTAAGCAAGAGAATGTAGAAAAAGGGTGGAAGATATTTTAAAAAATACAAAGAAAAAATACAGAAAGAGAAGAGATTAATCCAACTATGTAAATAATCACTTTAAATGTGAAAGAATTATATAGGACTATTTGAGGGAAGAAACAGAAATGCAGACACATCGTGGTTTCGTGAGTCCCCGGCTGGGCACTGGCCTGCAACCAGGCATGTGCCCTGACAGGGAATCGCAACCATCGACACTCTGGTTCTCGTCCCTCTCTCCTTCCCCTTCGCCCCAGAGATAAATAAATAAAATCTAAAAAAAAAAAAAAACAGAAAATGGCAGAGTATCAAAAAAACAAGAAATGATTGTATGTTGATGAGAAACCCAATTTAAAGAAAAAAATGCAGCTAGACTATAAGTAAAGCAATGGGAAATATACCATGCTGGCACTAATGAAGAGAGGGCTTCAGTAGCTATATTAATTTCATACAAAGCTAACTTCAGGCAAAGAAATTTATCAAGAATAAAGGAGGACGTTACAGAATGAAAAAGGGGCTCAATTTTCGAAGACTTAATGATCCTTAATGTGTGTACACCTAACAGCCAAGCACAAAAATATGTGAGCTGAAAGCTGATAGAATGACAAGATAAAATAAACAGCTCTATTATTATAGCTGAAGACTTCAGAAGACCTCTCTCAGTGATTGACAGATCCAGTCAGAAAATCTGTAAAGATGTCATTGAACTGGAGCAGCATCAGTTGTCTGGATCTGATGGGAATTTATAGAATACGTATCCAACAGTGGAAGAGCACACATCCTTCTCAATATCACATGGAACATGAACCAAGAAAGACCTCACTCAGGGCCATGAGACACATATCAACATATTTAAAGTCATTGAAATCATCCAAAGTATACTCTCAGAGCAAAATGAAACTAGAAACCAAATAACAGAAAGTATCTGGAAAATCCCAAAATATTCAGATATAAAACAACACTACTATAAATAACAAATGGGTCAAAGAGGAAATGCCAAGAGATGTTAAAACTATTTTGAACTGAATGAAAATGAAAATACAACTTGTCAAAATATGTGGGATGCAGAGACAGTGGTGCTTGGAAGGAATTTGTAACACCAAGTGTACATGTGATAGAGGAAGATCTAAAACCAAAAATGTGAGCTTTCACCCTAGGATGGTAGGTAAAGAGCAGCAATATAGACCCAAATAAAGAAAAAGAAAGAAATAACTTAGAGCAGAAATCAATAAAGCTTAATATAAGAAATAGAGAAAAATCAATAAAACCAAAAAGGTAGTTCTTGGAAAAAAAGTATTATAATTGATAAACTTCTAGCCAAGCTAAGAATAAAAATAGAAGGAAGACATAAATTACCAATACCAGAAATGGAACAAGGACCATCATTGGACAAGGTAACAGAACATGATATAAAAATACATTAACACAAATTTGATAATTTGAATGAATTGGGCTAGTACTTGAAAGACACAACCTACCACAGTTCACGCAAGGAGAAATAGATAATCTGAACAGGCCCACATCCTTTACAGAAATTCCAGTAAAAATTGTCCTTCCAGAAGTGCAAACACCGGGCCCAGATTTTTCCACTGGTGAACTCCATCGAACATTGAAGTGAGCTGATCCCAAATCTCTTTAATCTCCAGAAAATAGAAGAGGAAACATCTCCTCACTCAATATATAAACCAGAATTACCTCCATACCAAAACCTGAAAACAACAAAACTACAGAGCAGTGTATCTTATAAACAGGTGCAAAAGTTCTAATCAAAATTATAACACATCACATTAAAATGTACAAAAGGAATTATACATGATGACCAAATATGATTTAGCCCAGGTAATCAAAGCTGGCTACATATTCATAATCAATATAATCCATTGCATCAAAAGTCTAAAGAAAGTTCTACCATCTGTATTACCTCAGACAAGTGACCCCATATTTGTAAAATGTGGGTTAACAGCAGGTACTGAAAATAGGAGGGCGGAGGGGAGTGAGTGGTGGCTCCTCTTCCTCCCTTCATTGTATGAGGAGACCACCAAGCACTAGTCTGAGTCTAGCAGGGTATCAGGCATCACGCTCGTTCAGTTCAGGAAATTATGAGACAAAGATATGAGCCCAGTAAGTAGAGGTTGAAGGACTAATACAATGAACACAAAGCTATGGGAACACAGAGGAGAGGCCGTTAACTTTCTGGTACTTTCATGAAGGATGTGATTTTGGAGCCAGGTCCTGAGGAGTGCACTGGAATCTGTCCAAAGCAGAAATGTGCACAATGACCTCCATAATCAGGGGACACTGGGGCTCCCAGGTCACAGAAAGCGAGGCAGTGAGGCTGGGTGCGAGGGGTCCGTGCTGGCTTCTTCTCCCCTCTTCCCAGCCTTCCCCCTCCCTCCCCTTTCTCCCTCCCTCCTTCCCTCCCTCCCTTCCTTCCTTCTTTCCTGCTTGTGCCTTGTGTGTTGCAGGGTTAGGCAGTGCTGTCGGGATGTTCTGGTTTGGGAAACTTGCATTGGGCCTGTTTCTGTGATATCTTCTTCCTGCTGTGAAACGTAACAAGGTGCACAGGTTAAACATTCTGTTGAAACACTGTCTTGGCCATTCTGTATTCTAGGGATGCCGGTCTAATAATCGGGCATTATATAGGTATAAACACTTTTATTACTAGTGTCTGCTCCAATTTTTCAGGTCTCTGCTTTACCAGTTCTTAACTTATTTTTAAAAATCACAAAGTCAGAATAGTTATTTTCGTGCACAATTTCAGCCAAGTGTAACAAATAGTATCCATTAGGTATGATCTATTTTTAAAGCTTCCGCTTTTACCTTTCTACTCTTTTGCCTCTTTATTTTGACTCAGTGTAAATATTTCAAAAAAATTAGATAATTTTAAAAAGAAAAAATACATACTAGGTGTACAAACATCAATTGTGAATATAAATTTGTTTCTTTGTTTAAAAAAAGCATGCTTAGTCCCATTCATTCTATACAGACAACTGTGTGTGTTTATTTCTGGGGGCTGCCCTCTGAACTCTGCAAGTCTGTTACTAACTTTTAAAATTACTGATTATGTTCATATTCTTAGTTATCAACTTCTACAACAGTTTTAGACTTACAGAAAATGCTGTGAAGACAGAAGTCTCCCCGTCTACTTCATATCTAGTGGCCTCTATCGTAACACCATGATAGTATGACACATTTGTCACAATTAGTAAACCAAAAGCACTGTATAATTATTAAATAATTATTAGCTAAATTCTATACTTTACTCACATTTACTTAATTTTTACCTACTGTCTTTTTTCTTTTGGGGGAACTCATCCATATCACATTGTGTTGTCCTATTCCTTAGTTAGGCTCCTTTTAGTTGTGACAGATTCTCATATGTTATTAATCTCAATGACCTTGGCAGTTTCGAGAACTGTTCAGGTATTGAACAATGTTCCTAAATTGAGCATTGCCTGATGTTCTTATTATTAGCCTGAAGTTTGGGATTTGGGGAAGGAAGACCACAGAAGTAGAGTGATATTTTCATTACATCATATCAAGGGTATATACTATTGACCTGACTCATGCACCTCAGCTGGTTGGGCGTCATCCCGCAAAGTGAAATGTCACCAGTTCAATTCCAAATGAGGTCACGTGCCTGGGTTGCGGGTTCGGTCCTGGTGGGGGCCGTGAGGGAGGCTACTGATCAATGTTTCCCTGTTACATCAACTTTCTCTCCCTCCCTCTCTCTAAAAATAAAGGAATAAAATATTTTTAAAGGTATATACTATCAACATGATTTAGCACTGTTGATGTTTACTGTGACCACTCAACTGAAGTCGTTTTTCCTCTGTACTGTTTTGATTGTTCTACCTTCACACTCCAGCCTCGCCCCCCATACTGTATTCTTTGGAAGGAAATCACTACACACACTCTACCCTTAAGTAGTGGGGTTTATTCCCCGCTTCCTCAAGGGTAGAATACATGCATAAATTATTTGCAATTTAGTATTTGTTGATATCAATAAGGCCTCATTGATATTAATTTTAAACTTTGTTATAATCTAATATTACTATATTTATGATGCTGCTCAAATTATTCCATTTTGGTGATTGGTAGCTCTTTCAGTTGGTTCCTCAAATCCTTCAACATCATTGTATGTGTTCTTTTTTGTTAGTTTTCTTGCACTTACTCTGGCATGACGTGATCCTCCAAACTCATATAGGCACAATTATTAGACGTACATTTTATAGTTTAGAGATTATATAAATGCTTTTGTACACTGAATACTGATAAACCTCTGTCAAGTCAAGGACTCACAAATACTAAAGGAGAAACCCAAATTAAAGAATGTGTTTGATTGTTATCTGTATTCTGCTACAACAAAATTCTGGGAGGGCAGCATTTGTTTTATCTAGAGATACATTCCTAAATCCTAGAGAAGTGCCTGGAATACAGGTGCAATGTTGAAAATTGCCAAATGCTGTGGGGAAGTATAAAATTAACCCTTGTTCATGCTTGTATTTATGGGCAAAAACCAAGGTGACAAAACACTGCTTTCATGGAGCTCAAATTTCAGTAACTTACAACTATTTCTTCCCATTTCTCTGAAGATGCTTTCAATTATTCCTTTTTAATATTTTAATAGAATCAATTGATCTCAGTAAAGCAGAGTAATAATTATGTTGATTTTTTAAAAGAATATCGTGGCTACTCCATTTGGTAGCTGTAAACATCTTTATAGAGAAACAGATGTTTTAATGCTTGTTGGAATAAATTAAATGAAATATGTGACACATTCATTTATGAAGCTTTTTTAAGAACTAAAATTTCTTTCCATTTTGGTTTTGTTCATCTAGAAAAGTTAATTTTCTATTCTCACTGAAGTGGTGTGTGAAACTGGTTATAAACAAACTGAATTTCATAAGCCAGTGAACCTGCAATTCTTATCCAAGTTAAGTAGATCTGTGATATACAACTCACACACACGTGCACGTAAATAGTGAAATAGTATAAGTTATATGTTATAGGCTTTATATCTAAATGGAAAAGTAGTGAATACAAATATGTATGTATTGGGTTGGCCAAAAAGTCTGTATGTTTTTTTCCATAAAATAAAATACACATTTTTCATTTTCACCAATAACTTTATTGATTGGGATATTTTGAGTATGTCAGCTACTTCCCGTGTGGTATAACACTGACTGTTCTTAATGAACGTTTTTATTTGAGCACTGTCAACTTCAACTGATCTACCCAACAACCGTGGGGCTTCATCTAGTGAGAAGTCTCCAGCATGAAACTTCACAAACTATTTTTGACACATTTGAGCAGTCACAGCACCTTTTATATACACTGCACAAATCTTCTCCTGTGTTTCCATTGTGTTTTTACCTTTCTTGAAATAACAAATATAATATGCTGAAAATGTTGCTTATTTTCTTCCACCTTCAACATTAAAATGGCAAGAAAAAAATTCACTAACTTTGATGTTATGTTTTTAAATGCACGGTAATAGGACAGCTGTCACAATGCAATCTAACAAAGATGAATGAAGTTAAAGACAACTAAGCACTACCAGAACCGTTTTACAGTAAAAAAACGGAATGAATATTTTGGTCAACCCAATATATAAAATAACAATGAAGGGGTGAGGTACAGCTTAGACTGAATTATGGACGGCTCACAAAATTGCATATTAAAGCCCTGACCCCAACTGTGATTGAATTTAGATATAGGGCCTTTAAGGAGGTAATTAACACCACAGGGGGTTAGAAGGGTGGAGGGCCAATCCCATCAGCTTGCTGTCATTAGAAGGTCACATGAAGACACTGAGAGAAGGCAGCAAGCCAAGGACAGAGAAGTGTTGGGGAGGAACCAAACCTGCCAATGACTTGACTTTAGACACCTAGCTTCCAGAACTGTGAGAAAATACATTTTTATTGTGTAAACCACCCAGTCTGTGGTATTTTGCTACATGGTATTCTGCTATTTTGCTGTGGCAGCCCTAGCAGACTAGCACGGTTACCTAAATCCGAAAAACACAAGAAAGAAATGCCCTACATGAAACTTGTTAAATGCTAGCATACATAGAAAGGTTGTTTCAGGTACTTAATAGTTTTAGGTTTGCCCATTTGGGCATTCTTAAAGTACACCTCATGTATATTATAAAATATATGTATATATACACATAGGTATTTATACCAAGTTCATTAAAATCAGTATTGCATATGTTTTATTTTGTATAATGAAGAATGAATGTAATTTGCATTGTAGGTGTTATACAAAAGAGCCAAAGATATATACATATATGAATATATGCATATGTGTGTGTACATGTAGTAGTGTTTTGTATACACACACACATTGTGGCTTCAATGTCATTTACTTCTTCACAGCAGTCTAGGACTGTTAGCTCAAACACCTGCTAGTACTAAACTCAGATTCTCACATATCTATATGTAATAAGTATAACCCACATGCAAACAGAAGTTTTTCAGGCGAGTGAAGCTATGCTATATGACATTGTAGTGGTGAATAAATGATACTTTGCATTTGTTAAAACCCACAGAGGTTGACAGCACAAAGAAGGAACCTTAATATACACCACATATTTTTAAGATCATATAGAGGGTTGGGAGAATCCCACAAAGTAAGGAGTTGGGGTGGGAAATAAGCATTGACCTAAGTAACTTTAGGAATAAGTGAAGGCTTAAAAAGTAAAATTAAAAATAAGCTATATATACACTATAAAAATGTAATAAATACATTCTTTGTTAAGAGGAAATAAGTCAGCTAATATACTTACTTGCCTTAAAGAATATACCATTGATATTCCCAGCCTCTGACTACACTGATACTCAACAATTCACTCTGAATTATCACATATCACCTTTGAAGTCAGTAAAGCATCCATGTCTCAAGCAGATGTTTAACACCTTCCTTAAGATTTCATATACACTGATCCTGAAAATATTCCTAAACCGGGATTTGAAAAATGCATTAAAACTGTGTTGGGTATTTACTTTGGTGCTGCCTGTACTGAGCTTGCAGATCCTCTTAAGACTCAAAATGTACACTTATTATAGCTGACGGCTCCAGCAGATGTGCGAGCAGCGGAAGTGCAGAGCAGAGCCGGGTGGAAGAGCCCTGCAGAGATTTGTTGGAACCCAGCTCCTATTCATTAAAACCAATGGCAAGTGTAAAGCAAATAAGAGGCGACAAAGGTTGCGAAGATATTCACCGTGTTTCCCCAGGTGTGTGCTGATCGTCAGGAGGCGCCTCTCTCTGTCATGCATCCCCGACACAGCATGAATCAGAAGTGTTATTAACAAATGTTTTCACTCTCAGTGTTCAACCTATTCTAATAGACAGTTAAATACAGTTTTTGGGTTCGCAGCTTGTCATCATCATCTGTCTATACCTGTAGCAAAGAATACCTAATAAGATTCTCTCAGCGTTTTTTGCACATAAACTAAGATGACAAATGCTATGTTTCACTGACTGAGCAGGTACATAAAATTCAGAGACCCGGCCAGCATGCTGCAGATATTCAATAATAGGTTTGGATTTTTTTTGAATGTTAAGGATAATGGTGTATAAATGAAATATTTTAAAGTAGAGTATACACTACAGTGAAGTGAACCGAGTGAATTAACAACATCACATCACAAATACTTTGATCCTATTACTTTTAGAATTTATGTTATGTTTATAGATTTATAGATCAGTTTGGATTTTTTTCTATTTGAGTAAAGTTAAATGAAATCAAACTCTAATAAAAATATTATGGTTTATAACTGAGATAAGCTTTCTCAGCAGGCAGAGGGAAGGAAAATGACTCATCCTTCATTTTCTTACATGCATATGAGAAAACCACTTTATTTTGATGTGCCTCAGTATTAAAATTTGCATTATAATGTATGCATTGTAATCTAATTTTCATACTACCTGATCAGGATTTAAGTAAAAGTTACAGGAATTGCATTAATATAGTTTTATGGTGCTACAAATAAACACCAAGTCTGGGCTCTTTGAGCTAGGAAAGCCTATGTTATCTGGCTTATATCTGCTTCAGAAAGGCTTTGATTTCCAAAATACTTCAGCATTAAACCTATTCACATGCAATCCTCCCCATGCCCTTTAATAGAGAACTCCGATAATCATTGCTTTAGATATTGGCAAATTACAATTTATAATTAATGCAAATTTTAAAATTACATAATTATTAATCTAATATCAAGCAGGATGGATGAAACTATGCCGTGAAAATTTTCAGTCACAAAATCTACTTTGCATAACACAACCAAAATATATTTCTTGCCCATTAAACATTTTTATTGTGATACTGCAGGGACTTTCTCTTTATAAACTGCTACTGAGGAATCTAAAGTGATAGAGGCTCAATTTTAACAGTTTTCCATTCCACTGCCGTAGGGAGAGGGCTACATAGGAAGTTGCATCTGGATTTCAAAATTTCCAATTGGAAATCCACATAATACTTCTGTTCGCGTTTCATTAGTCATTGCAAGTCACATGACAAGGCTTAGTTGAGAGATAATGGGAAAGAAATAGATGTGGAATAATTTCCAACCCCAATTATGACTGCTACCATTATTGAGGCATTTTGTCAGTGCAATCCATAGGCCTACTTTATGTTAGATTTAGCTCCTAGCCTGATCCCCGCCCCCAACCCTGAGTGCCAAAAGGAAAGCTGGAGCTCCTGAAAATCAAACTGATTACATGGTATGGTCAACACTCTACACAGGACTGACCAGTGAATGTTCTATAGATAAAGTTTTATTGGAGTCAGCCATGCCCATTCATTTATGTATTTCTTATGGCTGCTTGTATGCTACAACACAAGAGTTGTATGGTTGCAACAATTTCCACAGTCTGCAAAATCTAAAACACTCACTGTTTAGTGTTTTAAAGAAAAAGTTTGCTGACTACTGGTATAAGTGTGTGTACGACAGATGATGATGATGGTTTTATTTTTGTTTCTCCCTTAATTTTTTTCAATAGTGCCTGTTACTGATGTAATATCGAGCATGTGAAAATTCAAAAAGGCCCTCACTTATTAATTAACAAGTGTGAAAAGCTTTGATCCATATTTACCACCAGAAATTACTGAGAAAGGTAGAGTTTGTAACTGTGAAGGGATAATAGATAGCCATGCATGCCAATTTTTTTCTTTGTAAACAGTATTTTCATATAAATGCTTGGCATATTTCAAATTTTTATAAAATGTATATTATTAATAGGTTTTATTCCTTTTCTTCTACTGTGGCAAAATATGCCCAACACAAAATCCATCATCTCACCATTTCCATCAAGCACACCCACATTGCTGTATGACCACCCCTTCTATTTCCAGAACCCCTCCACCTTGCCCAGCTGAAATTCTGTACCCATTCAATACCAAATCCTACCTCCCCCAACAACCCCCAGTAACTACTATTCATTACTATTTCTATAAAACTCACCACTCTGGGCAATCCCACCCAAGTAGAATCATATAATATGTATCCCTCTACAACTGGCCTATTTTGTCCAAGTTCATTGATGCCCTAGCACATACCAGGATTTCCTTTTTTTTCAAGCCCAAACAATAATCTACAGTTTGCATCGACCACGTTCTGTTTGTCCTTCCATCCGTGAGAGCCTGGGTTGCCTTTCACTCCCTGGCTACTGTGAAAACTGCTGCCATGAACATGGGTGTACAGTCCCTGTTCAAGGCCTCACTCCCACCTCCTCTGGGAACATACCTAGAAGTAGAACTGCTGGTATAAGTGTACAATGTACAATTTTTGAGGAATAGACATACTATCCTCCAGAGGAAGCACATTGTGCCATTTCATACGCCCGTCAGCAATGAGCAAGGACCCCAACCTCTCCACATCTTTGCCAACACCTACTTTCTTTTTTATGAAGACGTGGTCTTGGTTTAAATTTCTCTGATGATTAGTGATATATAACATCCTTTTATACGTTCCTGGGCTACTGGTATATCCTCCCTGGAGATGTGTCCACTCGAGTCCTCTATACTTTAATTGGTCTGCCTGTCTTTTTATTGTTGAGGTGTAGAAAGTATTTGCACAGTCTAGATAGCAATCACGCATTAAGTATATAATTTGAAAATATTTTCAAATATTTTCAGTCCGTGGGTTGTATTTTCATTGTTGATAGTGTCCTTTGATTCACAAGGATTTTTAATTTTGATGGAGGAAAATTTATCTAATTTTTCTCTTGTTGCCTGTGATTCTAGTGTCACACTGTCAAATCCAACATCACAAAAATGTGCCTCTATGTTTCCTTCTAAGAGTGAGAAAGTTTCAAAACTTGTATTTAGGTCTTTGATTTGCTTTCAGTTAATTTTTGTGTATTGTGTTTGGTAGGCATTCAAAGTTATTTTTTGTTTGCATGTGAATATCTAACATTTCCAAAACATTTTATTGAAAATGTTGTTCTTTTCCCACTGAATGGTCTTGACATTTTTGTCAAAATAAAGTTGACCATATATGTGACAGCTCACTTCTGGGCTTTTTATCGTATTGCATTGGTCTTATGTCAGGATGACACCGTTTTAATACTCCACAGCTTTATAGTAAGTTTCAAAATGAGAGAATGTGAGGTCTTCCATTTTGTTCTTATTCAAGATTATTTTATCACTTGAGGTCCCTTTAAATCCCATATAAATTGTAGAATAAATTTTCCTATTTCTGAAAAAAATATTAAAAATTTAACCATGATTGCATTGTGCCTCGGCCAGCGAGGCAGTCAACGGGGTCCGCCGATATACCTGCAACGGATGAAGGGGGATGGGACAGGAGGCGCGAAGAATGGCAGCAAGACAAAGGATTCTGATCAAGCTGCAAATTTATTTCAAAATGGAGGGAGTTATATAGAGGAGGGCAGTGGAGGAAGTGCAGTGGATAGGTGGCTTCAAAGCGTGCTCTAGCCTGCGATTGGCCCGGGGGGTGCATGGCGGGCGCGTGATCAAGGCACTGATTGGTGTGCCGCCCGCATGTCCAGGAGGGGGAGTTCTATGGCTCCTAACCGCAGCATCCTGTTATTCAGGCGCAACCTTCAGGTCGGATTGTATCAGCCTGTTTCAGGCTTATCCCAGCCCCCAACAGCATTGTATCTCTAGTTTGGTCTGGGTAGTGTTGACATTATTTTAACAATATTAAATTTTCCATCATTAAACACAAATCTCCTTTCATTTATATGTCATCTTTAATTTGTTGAATTTCAGTGCATATATTTTTTGCTTCCTTGGTTGAGTTTATTCTTATGTGTTTTATTCATTTTGAAGCTGTTATAAATTAAATTATTGTCTTAATTTCTTTTTGATTATTCATGTTCAGAATATAAAAGTGCAATTCATTTCCATCTGTTAATTTCATATCCTCTTAGTTGAATTAATTTATTAGCTCCATTATTTTCATTTTAATGGAATTATTTGTGCTTTCTACATCTCCATAATATGTCATCTGTGAACAGAGATAATCTTACCTCTTCTATTTTAAATCCTTTTTATATATTTTTCTCATCTCATTGCTACAGTTGACTTCTAGTACCATGTTGAAGAGAAGTGGTAAAAGAAAACTTCTTTACCTTGTTTTTTATATTGGAGAAAAATATTTAAGTCTTCTGTAAGTGAGCATGATGTTAGCTGTGGGCTTCTCATATATGGCCTTTGTTATGTTGAGGTAATTTTCTTTTATTCTTAGTTTTTTGCATTTTATTACCATGAAAAAGTGTTGAATTTTGTCAAATGTTCTTTCTCCATCAATTGAGATGATCATGTATTTTTCCTCCCTTCCTTCTCTTAATATGGTATATTACATTGGTTAATTGTAATATACTGAACCATCCTTGCATTCCCAAAATAAATCCCACTCTATTACAGTCTGCTGTAAATAGATAAAATGTTTATGGAGAAAAAATAAATACTTTTCAATTATAAAATTTTCAGATATTCACAAAAAAGAGAAAGATCAGCAACTTACAAATTCATCATCTAGTTTTAACTAAGCCCAAATCAGTTAACATAGGTTTTTAAAAATTTATTTAAATTTGATGACTTATTCTTCAATTATGATGAAAAATCTATTTTAATATTTATTCATTTATATTTTTATGCCGATACTGTTGCTCCTGCTTTTTCTCTCTTTCCCCTTTTCCACCACATCCCACCCTCCCCTCTTCCTAAGCAAATCTCCTTATTGCTGAGTGTTGTCCGTGTGAATGGGTTATGCACATACATTAATCTCTTTACCATCTTTCTCCAGTTCTCCCCTTTCCTTTGGCAGCTGACAGTCTGTTTCATGTATCTAATCTTTGGTTACTTTTCATCAGTTAGTTTATTGTGTTCATCAGATTCTACATATAAATAAGATCATATGGTATTTGTCTTTTACTTATTGGCTTAATTCATAATATTCATAATTCATATAATTCATAATATTCTTCAGATCCATCCATGTTGCTGCAACATAGAAGGTTTTTTTCTTTTTTACTGCTGCATAGCATTCCATTTTATACATGTACTACAGGTTTTTTCCCCCCGCTAATCTACCGATGAGCACTTAAAACTGTTTCCAAATCTTGGCTATCTAAAGGAACTTCAATGTTTACTTTTTTTGAGGATACTCCATATTGTTGTTTACAATAGCTGTTGGTGGGAATGCAATCTGGTATAAAATCTATTTTTAAGAACAATTACCCTCAAAGCTCTTTATCCTAAAATACAGTTCCTGGCAGAAAGATCATAATATGTATATTTCTTTACTGTTATCTATTTTTGGAGTAATGAGTTAATGCTTTAGGAAACTCTAATAATTTTATCATTTTGATGTTACTTTTTTCTTCTTTCTATGAGTTATCTTCATGAAATCATTATCTACACTGAAAAAATTGTAATCAACTGTATAGTCTTTTTAAAAAAATATTCAACTCTCTTATCATTGGCCTACACATTTCTATTTAAGCTGACTCTTGCGACCTTTTGACATGATCTTATTAGTTTTAAACAGCTGTCTTTTTTTTTCTGGTGTTACAGTGTGTGTCAGATTCATCTGGCACATTTCCTGCCCCACACACAGAAAAAGTCATTTCTCTAAGGTAAATTCCAGGCCCTTTAACTGGGTGAGCTGTATGAAAGACAGTATTTTGGCATTAGAATAGCTATTATATCATTGTAAAAAGTGGCATCTCCTGCCTCTTAACAAAAATTACATTACAAATTATATTACACAAAAACGAGTAACATGATTGCTTATAGTCGACTCTGATATTCTTATTCACTATGATTGAAGTCTATTTTTGTTTTGAATCTCACTTTTTTTCTCATTTTAAAGAGCTAGAGATTAATGCATTGGTTTAAAAATCTTGTATAATATAGTTAGAAAGAGAAAAATACCATCTGAAGTAGTTCATATGTGGTGACATGTGTAAATAATATGCATATGTCTATCTAATATTTTATACACAATTCACTCTGTGGTCATGGCTGAGTAAATAGATATCATTATTATGGCTCAGCTGCAAGCTACTGTTTCCTTATTTCTAATGACAAGTCTTGTGACAAGAGAAAATCAAGGACATTTCTGCACATAAAACCTATAACATTTTCTCAAAAATTTCCCCCGGCAGGGCTGTATTGTTCAGAATATATTGAATATTGTTCAGAATATTCAGTGTCTATTATTAAGTGATTTCCTCAATTATAAATTCAGAGAAACATAAATTTCACTCTCAGCTAGTAAAAATAAAAAGGGTTCTCTCAAATGATCCTTCCTGAGATTGCTTTTGCTAGTCTCCACTCTTCACTTCACCCCACGCCTATCACTCAGACAAGGAGGCTTCCGTCCTGGGGACCGGTGGCAGCCACACTGGAGCACTGCTCCAGTTTCATGCACAGCAATTACTTCTACTTAGAGTCTGTAGCATCGGACAGTGAGTGCCTGTCATGTCTGTCATCTGGCTTGCCCTTAATTGGAAAAAATGATGGATCGATGGAAAGACAGGGGGCAGGAAGATGGACAGAAAGATGGAAGGGAGCAAATAAAAACAGCAGTGCACAGATTAAAATATATGTTAAGCTTTGCAAACACTGCAAGAGGCCAGACAGCTTGAAAGATGCTTATGTTCGGTTTACAGATTTACGACTTCCTCTCTCCAATATTCATGAACACAGAGAGATTTGCCTATGGCACAATACAGTGCAAAGCATTAAAACTGACAATTGCCTACCACAATGAACAACATAATTATATACTTTTGGCCATTTTATCCATTGAATTCAAGATAGATTTACCACTGTTAAATGTATTTGTATGCACATAAATGCATTCATCTGAAACAAAGGTCAGTTACCTACAAGATTTTTAAATCTTTTGATCACCTAACTAATGGTCTTTTTCCTCCTTTCATTTTGTTTATAGCATGTAAATTGCAGTTTTTCTTTATTCAACCGATCTTTGACTAATTGGCTGTCAGTTCCATCATGAATGCTATTATCAAAAAGCTACAATTATAAATCCTTGAGTCCTCTTATTATCGACATAAATATGAGAATAAACAAACAAAATAGCATTAGATACATTCAACAAAAATTATTGGTTCTTTGCATAAGATTTTAAGATGATCAAAGCGACTAATGTCATTTTATTCATCTTCATGTATATTTGATAGAACAGGGGAAACAATGTTCGGCAGACAAGTCAACTTTGCAGACATGTAAACATATTTGACTTTTAAAAGGGTATTTTGATTGCATACCCCTTTCCAGGTAGACTGTATTCTTTCCTTCTTTTTTTAAAAATATATTTTATTAATTATGCCATTACAGTTGTTTTATTTCCCCCCTTCATTCCCCTACCAAACTTCTTGAACCAGCTAGCTTCCCTATAATTTTTTTTCAAACCATTGCCCACACAGCTAGTCAACTAATAACAGTTTGGCATCTCTCTTCTCACTCTAGTAAAAAGACTCTTTGGATGACCCCAACAAATCCCATTTTGCCAAATTAAGGATCACATGACTATTGTTATATTACCAAAAATCTCAGTATTTGATCTTTCTCAAAAGATAGTCTTCTTTAATTTCTATTTCATCGAAGGCTCTGGGCGTCCTTCTTCCAATCTGCAAAACTGCAGTAATAAATACTTTTACTTCCTGGTACTGGTCTGTCTCTCTCTCTCCCCTCTTCCCTCCCTCACTCCTTTCCTCTCCCCCCTCCCCCACCCTCCCTTTATCACCTCCTTTTTTACATTTTCTTAAATGAAATGAATGCATTTTCTTCTATTATATTGATTAGGTTAGGAGTTTATTGATACAATAAACTTTGTTCATTGTGTTTATATTGAATTCTGTAATTTCATTGATTTTTACTTATTATACATTTTTATTATTTTTTATTGCCTGAGGAAAATTATACCATATATTTTGCCTTAATATAAACAGTTATTTTTCAAGTAAATTAAGAGTAGGAAAAGTGCTGGTTTTTAAAGTAATAATGACAATGTCTGTCTTTTTCATTCCTTCCTGTACATATGCATTCCAGTGGCTGGTGTTTCTCTTCATCCAGAAGAACATCCTTAAGTAATCCCTTTAATACACTTCTACTGGCAGTACAATCTCTCAGCTTCTTTTTTCCTGAATGTGTCTTTGATTTAACCTCATTATGATTAGATACTTTGTCTACAGTTTTGTGTTACTTATTTAAAACTATATTGCATGTGAAAACCTGGAAGATCTCCACCTCATTCCCTTGCAATGATTCCTGTGGCTGGTGGTGGTTGGTCAGAGTTCCAGATGTGGGACTGGAGCCCTTCTATTAGATCATACAGGGAACAGTGTTTGAATTTTGATCACTGAGAAGGTTATGTCCCGTCAACCTCTGACCAAAAGCCACTGGGAGGACTAGAGGTAGAGACCCTGGTGATAAAGCTCTTGGCTTATGGAGGCAACTCTTTCTTCCCTTCTGCATCACCTGTGTCCTGGGCCTGGTTCCTACGAACCACCGAGTGGAAGTTGAGCCAACTTTCAGAAAAATTCTGTCTCTGGGCATTTTGTCAGGCTGGCTTTCCACCGCCCACCAACACGGTGAGCCCAGGACAGTTCCCCTCCTCTACTTATGCCTGGTTTGTGTATAAGCTTCTCCTCAAAACTCATACACATTCCCAGTTAGTAAACAAACAAACAAATGTAAACATGCAAGGAAAAACTTTCACATTGGCATTTAGGTCACAGCATTACTCTAAACATGGATTTCAAATTAGAATCACATTGAATTTTTAATATTGTTTTGGAGGAAAATTGACATTTATATATGTATGTATTTCTGTCAAAAATATATTATGTTCCTTCCCTTTGTTCTGGTCTTGGTTTATATCCTTCAATAAAACTGCATGGTTTTTTTTTCATAAAAGTCAGGTACTTTTCCTTTAAGTTTATTCTGAAGTCATGTAACTTTTTCACTGTGTTAAATGAATTATAAAAAACCCTATTACTACTTCTAATAGAAAGACCTAGTTATAAATTATTTTTGCATCCATTCCATTTCCATAGATCCCTTATTATATTTGTAAATAATTTATTTGGGTCTCAGTTGTTGTAGGTATAAAACTCATATCAAAGGATTTATCTCTTCAATTTTTGTATTTATTAAGACCATTTCTTGTTATTTTACTGATTGTAACAGAATGCACATAATAATGTGAATGATAATCCTCCCTGTCTTAATCCTGGTTCTTCTTCAGTGAAATCTTTAGAGTTCCATTATCTAAAATGGTGTTTACTATTAAAATTTAAAATAATTTTGATTACGATTTTCATTTTGCTTAAGCATTTTATTACAAGTGATTTTTAAATGCTACTAAGAAATTGCCTACATATTGAAGAAAGATATTTCTTTTATTTCATGGCAAAAATGAAATGTGTTGATAGCATTTCTGTTATTAAGCTAACTTTTCCATCTTGCAATAAGTAATACATTGCTATAACGTATTATGCTCTCCTACATTTTTATATTATATTGATTTTATATATTGATTATATTAATTATATTATATTATACTATATTCATAATGTATGGAAACAAGTCAGCTGCATTTGGTATAGGTCTAGGTTTAAACCATAATTATTTTTAAATATTTATTTATCTTTAGAGGGGAAGGGAAGGAGCGAGGGAGAGAATATCAATGTATGGTTGCCTCTTGTGGGTCCCCTGCTGGGAACCGACCTGCAACCCAGGCATGTGCCCTGACTGGGAATCAAACCACGATTCTCTGGTTCGCAGGCCTGCGCTCAATCCACTGAGCTATGCCAGCCAGGGCTAGACCATCATTTTTTAATGCTGCTGTATTCCCACTTATGAAAATGAATGAATTTTATATTTCATTGTATGGTTGGAATGGGTTAAATCTGACTAGCATTGACTATTACTTAAAATTTGTGTAGAGAAGTTAACTATGCAAATATCATTACCTAATTTCTTTTTTTTTGGTCTTATTTTTCCAGCTTATTTTTTGAGGCTTACTGTATAACAAATAAAATTTGTATATATCTAAGGTGTAAAATGTGATGTTTTGATGTATGTCAAAATTATAACATAATCACCAAACTCAAGATAGTAAATATATCTACCACTGCACACTGTTACCACTTGCTTATGTGTTTATGGTAGAAACACTTGAGACTTCCCCTCTCAGCAACTGTCAAGGATGTAAAAACCATATGAACTACAGCCACACTGTTATACATTAGATCTCCAGAAATTACTCATCTTCTGTAACTGAAACAATGTCCTCTTTGACTAGATTCTCATTCCACCCTCTCACTTGGACCATGGAAACTTCCCTTCTGTTTTCTGTTTCAGTGACTTTGACTATTTTAGATTCCACATGTAAAAGAGATCAGACAGATCAGTATGGCTGCTGGAAATAACACTGCAGTCAACACAGCAAGCAGCACAGATCTCTTTGAAATACGGATCTCATTCCTTTTGGAATTATACTCAAAAGTAGAATTGCTGAATTATGAGGGACTTCTATTTTTTTTTAATTTTTGAGGACCATCCATACTGTTTCTCAGAATGAATGAATGAATTTACATTCTTACTAACAGGGGTATGTGGGTTCCTTTTTTATCCATATCCTCACCAACACATGTTATCTTATGTTTTTGGTAACAGTTACTTTAACTGGTTGAGGTATTATCTAATTGTGGTTTTAATTTTAATTTCCCTGATAATTAATAATTTTGGGCATATTTTCATAAACCTTTTGGCCAGCTTTATACGTTCTTTTTAGAAGTGTCTATCAGGCCCTTTGCCTGTTCGTGAAATTGGTTTATTTGGGAGTTTTTTGTTATTGAATTATATGAGCTCCTCATGTAGTTGAGATATCAGTCTTAATCACACGTACAGTTTGCAAATATTTTCCCCTAATCTTATGTTGCCATTTCACACTATTGTTTTCATTGCTATGCAGAGCTTTTTAATTTGATGTAGGCCAGCTTGTATATTTTTCTTTGTATCTGTCCTTTCTACGTCACATTAAAAAATTCATTGCCAAGACCAATGTCAGAAAGATCTTTCTTATTTTTCATTCTAGCAATTTTATGGACTCAGGTCTACACTTAACACTTCATTTTGAGTTGATTTTTGAACACAGTGTGAGATAAGGGTCCAATTTCATTCTTCTACATGTAGGCATCCAGTTTTTTTCTCCACCATTTATCGATGGTACTATCCTTTCCCCACTGTGTGTTTTTACAACTCGGTTGAAGATAAGATGATCTTGGAAACATACATTTGTCTCTCCTCTCTCTAGTCTGTTCCATTTGTGTGCCACGACCACACCCTTGATTATTGTAGCTTTGTAATATATTTTGAAATCAATAAGTGTTATGCTTCTAGCTTTGTTCTTATTGTTCAATGTTGCTTTGGGTATTTGGGTTCGTCTGTGGGTCCACATGAATACTAAAATTGTTTTCAGTTTTTTCATTTCTGTAAAAATGCAATTGGGATTATATAGTATGAACATTTTAACAATATTAATGTTTCCAATTCATAAACATGGAGTTTCCATTCATTTAACTAATTTATTTTATATTTTTATTTTACAATTTTCAATGTACAAGTGTCTTTTTTTCGTTAAGTTTATTCTTATTTTATTCTTTATTGTTCTGAATGAGTGTTCTTTATTTTTTATTTTTTGGAGTGTTCATTGTTTTTGTATAGAAATAAATAAAACTGATTTTTCTTTATTTTTACTGAGATATAATTGATATATAGTACTTTTGGGAGTACGGAGTAATATTTCAATATTTGTATGTATTGCAAAATGATCACACTAACTCTAGTTAATGTTCGTCACCATAGTTTCTTGTTTGGAGTTCGCTGTTTTTGTATATAAGTAAATGTGACTTCATTTTCTTTATTTCCAAACTTATTTTAAATCAAGGTTATTATTTTACAAGGAATTTATTTATTATGTCTTCACATTCATTGAGTTTGAGTTCCAGGTGATACTTTATAGTAAATTTTCAACTTATTTGTGGAGTTTTGCTTCATTCATTTACCTGTAGACCAAGTCTACTTCTTGGCAGACTTCTGCAATTATAAATATCATATTACTCCAAAGCTTAAACTACTTACTTTCTAGCCCTTTGTTCGATGATGCAAATGTTTGAGAAAATGTTTGATGATATTTTTAAAGGGTATATGGAAAGGTTAATTATTATTGTATTTATTTTAATTGTTTCTCTTGGAATTTTCCAATAGATCAAAATGTATCAGTACATGAGGATATTTTGTATGTTTTCTAATTATTACATTTTATTTCATTTTTTTCAAAATTAAACATTTTATTTCTTTTTTACAATCATTCCTCCAACTCTACAGAAAAGAAACCTGGGTGTTCATTTGGGTACATTATCCTCCTACATACTCCAGACAAGTTATTATTTATAAATTTATTAAACAAATGATGTTGAGTTTCCCTGTGCTTTGGTAACTAAGAATACTATAGTGTGACATTTTAATTCCCCATATGAGATAATTTTTAATATATACAGTGGTGAATGTAATCCTAACAAACATGCAGTTGGCACATCATTACATTCCTGTTCTAACCCAAGTTTTGCACTCTCCAGTTCTTTCACATTTCTTTACCATTATCTTGTGTACTTTCTTATTTCTTCCAAACACGGTACCTTCCTTCCAGTTGCTCTAGTGCCGAAAGCTCTGTTGCACACTTTGACATCCATGTAAGATGCTTCTTCTCCCCGGAAACTGGGCTCTCCTCTGCCACTCATTCAAACTTCATAATTAAGCATTCGTTTCTTTGAAAGGATTTTTTTTCTTAAGGCAAAACACATTCTCTTCCTCACTTCCATTCTCTTCTAAAATACTATACATTTGTTGGGTAACATTTATTACAAAAACATGACATTGTGAGATTTTATGTTTTGCTCCCCACTATTCTTTTAGCTCAGTGATGACAGGAGTCAAAGTCCGTAATAAATACTGAGCGCTCAACCTGAAATACAGATTCTTGTAAGCATCTGGTTCAAGACAGACATTCAAATAATATTTTATTAAATAATATTGATCTTGTATAAAAATATTCATAGAACATTTACTCCCAACAGCAAAACACAAAATAAAACCAAAGTATAGAACTTGGGAAAGGGTAAATAAATTAAAATTTATACATAGGATTGAATTCCAGGCATGTATTATACACAATATTTTAGAAGCAATATTTAAAAGTATTACCATTTTCAGCCCTGGCTGGTGCAGCTCAGTGGATTGAGTGCAGGCCTATAAACCAAAGGGTTGCTGGTTCAATTACCAGTCAGGGCACATGCCTGGGTGGAGGGCCAGGTCCCCAGTATGGAGCGTGTGAGAGGCAACCACACTTTGATGTTTTTCTCCCTGTCTTTCCCTTTCCCTTCCCCCCCTTTTAAAATAAATAAGTAGAATCTTTTTAAAAAGCATTACTATTTTCAAGCAGGAGAATATATCATATTTTTTGGTTATCATTTTCCTCTGAGCACTCAACTCTCCCTATCGACAAAAACAAATGAAGTAGAATATTCTATCATGAGCTGTCCAGTCATTAATATAAATGGCCAGTATAATTTTTTGTTCTTCGAGGAAACGTGAAGGCACTTGGCTAAGTATTTTAATAGTCCAGAAATGGGGTCAGACATGTACAGACTGTTCTGTTTCACGCGGAGTCCTCAGAGAGGTGACAGAATGCAGTGAAAAGCATTTAGTTCTCAGTACTAATGGACCACAGAGATGCCTGAAAAGTGGGACAGGACTCCTGGAAAACCGTCCTGTATGGATCTTCACAGGCACCACCTAGGTTTCCCAAAGGGAACAAATGAGGAATAGGTTTATATTATTTAGAATTATTGTGGCTTAGTTAATAGGAAGTCTTATGTAAACATGCTAAAACAATGAGAACATTTACTGTTTCAAAGAACTTCAACATGCTAAAACAATGAGTGTATTATCTCAAAGAATTGGAAGTTAGATTTCTAAGCTCATTGAATACCTGACTTAATGAAACCATCAAAGCCTTTCGTTTTATGTCTAACTCTACTGTCCTCAGGGCAGGCTTTGTGCTAAGACTCGTTGCCCTCAGGGCTACAAGGCGACTGCCGGTATGAATCAGTGTTAGAGGCTCACTCCCATTCTTAGGTTCCTTGCTGAAGAGCAAGAAGGGGCTTTCCCAGAGGTCCTTAGCAGATGCCTCAACTCTCAGTTCAGAATATTCCCATGTCTATTATCCAACCCATTACTGACAGGTAGAAAGAGAAATGTTTTCTAATTATTACGTTATATTTCATTTGACTACACTGACTTAGACTACACTGAGAACACTTAGTCTCTGTTAAGTTATAAAAGCTTCATAGAATCAGTGGATACTTGGGGAAAATGGGTTCACTTTCTCATAGAGGAATAGAAGGGTGGAAATGGAATATGGGTGGGTGAGCTACTATAAAAATCCAATATTACAAGCTCTTTGGCTACCCAAGTACCATATTTTTGAACCATAAGATGCATCTAGGTTTTGGAGGAAAAAAGATTTTGAAGCAAAAAATATAGTAACATATAGAGTAAATAGTAAAACATATTTAATAACATAAATAACATAATATTTCACCAATGTAAATGTAAACAGAACTCAACAGCAGCATCAACAACCATTATTCCTCCCAAATTTGCAGGGGGGAAAGTGAGTCTTATAGTCTGAAAAATACGGTACTTATTCCAAGTATATATTTTCATTTCATACATTCTAAAAAGTATACTTGTAAAGCATTCACGTCCACATGCAACACATCTCAGTCCCTCCCCCAAAGGAGAAAATCCAAAGTCAATTATTGCAATTAACCTGAAGTGTGAGAACACTGGGTAGTGTGTGGTCCTCTGTGAGACATCACGCCTAGCTCTAGCTCCTAGTAATTCAGTGACATCTCACTGAGGGATGAAATATCTGCCTTAAATGTACACAAAGGGACAAAAGGCATGATCGTGACAATAACACTCTCTTTTGTGAAGGGAGACAGTGACACGTTTGTGGTTGTTTATAGTGTCTAGCACTTGTTAGGGATCCGAAAACTTCCTGCTCTGTCAGGGGGTGATGCACATAGCCTGTGAATAGACAGCTTTTGTTCTCCCCTCTCAGAATGCAGTCGTGGCTGCCGTCTCTGTGATTCATACAGTGGATATTATAGAAAAGTTCCTTCTGGGTGCAGTGCTACATTAACAACGTGCTTTCTGTAGATGAAAATTCTTGGGGCTGGAGTTTGATTTAAAAGGTTTAATACTCATACACTCTAACCAAGCTTGGGGTTACTTTGGTAATGCAGTCCTTTCAAAATTAGTCATCTATTCTACTTGTTTTCTAGTAACTCAGTAACCAGAACTACATGATTGGAAATTGTTTGGGACTATGAATCTAGAATTTTCTGGTTTATCATAACAAGTTCTGTGTTTTGTTTGTGACACGAAACCTTAATTAAATGTTTTCCTTTCCTCTCCATCTCATCTCCCAGGTGATTTTTCCAATTGGCCCTGGAAGGGGCATCTTTGCTTCGGAGGGCTGAATCGTTACGAGAATCAAGGCGTCCCCTTTATCAGTCACACAATGCTTTAGAGGAAGTACTTAGGAAGGTATTTGTTCCAATCATATTTTCTCCCAAATTCTCAATTTTTATGTGTTTTCCTGCCAAGATTTAACTTGGCCAAATCTCCAGTCTCCTGACTGCCAAACTTTCAATGGTTCTGATTATAATTCATATATAAAGATAGATTCTCTTAGAAACAAATTTTTCTTTCTAATATTTCAAATAAGTCACTTGCAGACAAAAGTTTCCTCTGTATTTTAGGATGTCATGTAATGCCTTAGAAAATATTTAAATGGTCAAATTCATAATTTTGTCATATACTAAGACTCATGATAAGACTTATCCATCACCAAGAGTTTGTATAAAGCCTCAATATTCAATAGACAACAGGAAAACAAAAGTTTTCTATAGAATGTCAGTATTCTCAGATTACTGTGACAAAAAATTAAGGTCCTTATTGTCCCATACCAATTTTACTCAAGCAATACCATATTTTACAATGTTATTTTCAACATTGCATTTCTCACACAAACATCTGATTCATTTAAGATGCTGATTCAAGGAACCCTGATTCAAACAGCTTACACATGGTAACTACGAAGAAGCTGACATAAAGGAAGTCTAGAAAAAAGGGGGTTTTCTGTGCTCACCAACTCAGTAGCTTATTGATATAAAGACTCAAGCCTAACTACCACTCGGCTCTCCTGGCCACAGCACAAACATCACCCTAAAACTGCTTCTACCCACAGGCATAGAAATATGGCCCAAAATGGTCAGGATCACCTATGTTCTCCTTCACATCAATTGTAGAACCAGAAGTGTTTCTGGATATTATTACTGATTGTAAGGGAAATAAATTCCCAAAGCAAATTTCATAATTATCTTTGGCTTAAATTTTGCTACATTTCTATTCCTAAAATCATTACCAGCAAGTGAAATGATGGAGCATAACTAAGATTTCTGCTGGAGACCATATTGCCAGTTTCCAATTTGCCATCGAAATGCCTGGGCTACTCCTGCTCCCTACAGGAAGGTTGGGTATCTAATTGAAATCGGAAGTATGTTAAGTGAAAGAAAGAGAGGCTATGGCTTAAGCATACTACTAAATCTACTGTAGGGTTATTAAGAAGTTATGGAATTTATTGATAACAAGATGTATGAAAACTATGGGCATGAAGATTTCGTTGAACTACTTGAAATACATCAGTAGTACCAGGTAGGTGATGCCAGGAAGCATAGGGGCTCCATACATAGTTTTTCATGATTACAAGACTAAGGAAACTAAACAAATTTAGTGTATGTCGGGGATCCCAGCTTGTGGGGCCCACAGTGTTGTAGCTGAAACAAAAGAAATTGACACGGACTACTGAATCCTGTGGAGGGAAAGGGCACGCGCTTCTCTCTCAATAGGAGCAAAAGCCTCCGCCTTTGACTCCATCAGCTTTTATTGTTTTTCTGGGCACATTACATGAAGGTCCTCATTTACTATGCACAGGTTCCCTTTAGGTGGTTACCTTTTACAGAAAACAAAGGGGAGGATGCCGCTAATCACATCACAGAAGAAGGATATTTGCAAGTGAAAAGAGAAAAGTGGTTGAAGCCATTATACTCATTCTAGGAAGGTTTAGCATGGATTTTAGGAAGTTATTTTGCAGTAAATGTTTGCTGCCTCAGTTCAGGGTAAGAGAGTTTTAGCAGAAGCAAGTCTCATAGCCTAGGTACAGTGCAGGCCTGACTCCCCATGGGAGAACCTATCCATGGGTGTGGGTCCTGTGCTAGGCTCAGCCACACAGAACAGTCTCCTATATGTGTATTTTTCTCTGGGAAACTATGTTGTAGTTCCTCCTTCATTGCTTTACTATATTTTATATTAAAACTAAAATATAAATATTAATGATACAAACATGTTTTTCTGAAATATGTATTTCCTTTTTATTATTAGTTATGAGTAGGCTTATAAAAGAATGTCAGTCTATACAATAAAGTTAAAGAGCATAAAATACAGTAAACATAAGAGTTGATACATTGCTAAGATTAGAAGAAAATAAGGCAAGCAACCAGGTGCCCCCACCAAAGAAATAAAATAAAAATGACAAAAGGTGACTTGTGATCACAGAAATGATAAAACAGTAAAGCAGAGACTGCCCTATGGGCAAATCCAACATTAAATTTAGGAAAAAGTGGCTAAAATGTGGACTTTTATTAATTTGAAGTGAATCGGAGAACTACAGATTAAGTGCAGACTCTCATTGGGGGCTGCAACCTTGCAAACCAGAAGGGTACAAAAATGTGCCCACCAGCACTGGGAGGCTCCAGGAAAACCATCATTTTCACCATTGTTGCAAGTTAATTATAATATTCCTCAAGTGTTTGCAATTATAGGTCTCACTTGGGTCTGAAGTTAAATTATCAACATATCTCTAATCACTAAACTCATAAGTAAAGTTCAAGAGAGTTTCTCAGGTGAATATATACATATAGAATATATATGTATATAATAGAATATAGTATATATATAGAGTATATATAGAATACATATATGTGGAATAAATATATTTAGTGATAAATCCTCTCTTGTCTTGGTCTCCAGACTTGTATAGGAGAAGCCAGAAGAATCAAAACTGAACCCACCTCCCATTCCAACAAGACTGAAATAAAAAGCAACACTGAATCCCCAGAATTACTGAAGAGATTAGTTTTACTGTCACAGATATGAAAGACGTAGTAGCTGTGATCCCTAGATATCCGCATTTAATTCGCTTATACGGCTTTAAAACAACCATGATGAATCGTGGCAAGTGAATGTGGACTCTTGCTCACTTACCACTTAGTAGCCTGATTTTGGATTGAAGCTGCTATTTCCACCTGTGATACGATGACTAGAGAAATTTGTCATAGTCACTCTCACTAGGATTTGAGAAAGCATCTATCGGTTTAGCAGAAAACTAAAATGTTAATCTCCATTCAAAAGGGAATATATATGTACATATACATTATATTATGCGTGTATACATACAAAATGTGTATATAGAGTATGTATAAATATAAATATATATATAGTATGTATATTATGTGTGTGTATGTATATATGGCCAGAACTGAGGAGAGAAGATCACCTTCATGCTCTTATATAAGTTTATGGAAATCAGACACATAGACCAATAAAGCAGCACTGAAAATCAGAAGCAAACCCACACATACATGATGAAGTAATATTTGACAATGTAGTCCAGACAATTGATGAAAGATAGTCTCATTAATAAGTGGAATAAGGAACACTGGATAGTCACACGCAAAAGAATGAAATTGACCACTATGTCACACCAATCAGAAAAATTAATTTGAAGTGTACTAAGGACTTAAATGCAAGAAATGAAACTGTAAAACTCCTGGAAGAAACAAGGGAAAAAAACCTCCTTCACATTGGCCTTGGGAACAATTTTTTTTTTAATTTGACATCAAAAGCACAACTGATGAAGGTGAAAATCAACAAGTAGAACTACATCAAACTAAAAAGGCTTCTGCACAGCAGAGGAAATAATTGACAAAACGAAAAGCGACAAATAGAATGAAAGCAACACTTCCAAATCAAATACCTGATAAGGAATTAATATCCAAAATACATAAGGAGCTCATATAGCTCAGAAGCAAAAACAAACAATCTAATTAATAATTGGACAGAGCAACTGAACAGACTTTTCCAAAGACATACAAAGGCCAACAAGTACCTGGACAGGTGCTCAACTTCACTAATCATCAGGGAAACATAAGTCAAAACCACAATGACATATCACCTTGCAACTGTTACAATGGTATCATGGAGAAGACAAGAGATCTTAAATGCTGGCAAGGATGTGAGAAAAGAGAACCCTGTTTCCCTGTTGGGTGTTGGGAACCTTACACCTGGCTTCTAGGTGATAGGAACCTGTGGAGAGGATGGGGGTATCATAGCCCTCTTTTAAGCTCCAATAGCAAGCAACCTAATCTCTTCCTCTCCCTCCCGTCCTTGGGGATGTAAATTGGCACAGACACTATGGAAAGGAGTATGGAGTCTTCTTGAAAAGTTAAAAATTGATTTATCATATGATCTAGCAAAAATCAGTCTATTAAAGAGATATCTTTACCCCCATACTCATTGCAGCTTTGTTCACAGTAGTCAAAACATGAAAACAACCTTAGAGTCCACTGACAGATGAGTGAGTTAAAAAGTGTGCTGTAGGGAGGGAGATAGAGAGAGATATAGTACACATAAATGCACAATGAATATTAATGTAGCCATAAATTAAAGTAAATTCTGCCACTTCTAACAGTGTGGATGAAAGTTGAGGGTGCTTTGGAAGTGAAATAAGTCAGAAAACAGAGAAAGACAAATATTCTATGATCTCACTTATACGTAGCATCTAAAAAGGGCTGAGCTCATATAAACAGAGAGTAGAAGTGGTTGTCAGAAGCTGGTGGGTGGGGGTGGGGGAGTAAGGAGATGTTGGTCAAAATATCAAAACTTCCAGGGATGAGATGAACAGATTCTGGGGGTATGATGTTTAGCCTGGTGACTCTAGTTAACAATATCGTACTGTATACTTGAGAATGACTATGAAAGCAGAACTTCAATGTTTTCAGCATAATACAAGCAACAAATTGGCGATTGTGTGAAATGAAGGATGTGTTAACTAGTATTATTGTAGTAAGTACTTCTCAGTATGTGTGCATCATATCATCATATTGTACTCCTTAAATTTTTACAATGTCAATGTTAATTATATCTCAATGATGGCAGGGGGGTGTAACCAACCCATAATTGAGCCACATGCCAAGGTAATCTTCATATTTAAGTATTAAAGAAAGAGATCTTTTAGTAAGGCCACTTGTTATAGGTTTACTAAAATAAAAATATATTTTCATAAACTTATTGACAAGTTGACATATTTCAAAGTGAAAGGATTTAGTAAGGGGAGAGGGAAAGCAGGTGTGTAACTTACTGAGATTGTTTAAAATACCATTTAAATATTTTCCCAGACTATAGATACATTTCCCTTTGTATGTTCCACATATGAGTGAAATCATATGGTTCTTAGATTTCTTCTGACTGACATTTCATTTAGCATGATATTCTCAATGTCCACCCATGTTGTCCCATTTGGGGAGTATTTCATTTCTTCTTATGTCTGAGTAGCATTCCATCGTGTATATGTACCACATCATCTTTATCTAATCCTCTACAGAAAAACACTTTGCCTGTTTCCATATCTGGGCCACCATGAATAATGCTGGAATGAACACAAGGGTGCATACATTTTTGCAAAAAAATTCCCTTTTTTTTTCCCTTGGGAGGGTTAGGATCATCTCTGTAAAACCTTAGCATAGTGTCAGTCACAGAATGTGCATTCAACAAATGGAGACTGTTAATAGTAGAACATCATTGTTGATGATGTGGAGTTTATATTACTGATGAATTTAATAGTATAAATTTTGAACTATGATTATATTTCAAAAGAAACCCTGTTATTTTCTCACCTCAGTTGTTCTGAGGTGAAAACAACAGGAACTTTCAAGTAATTCTTTGTTTCCAGCAAGGGTAGAGAGGCAGTCTCCAAGGTAACCAAATTCAAAACCATATCAGAATTTAGAAGTAGAAATCTATCCTCTCAATTCCACTAAGAAACAGAAGTGTGTCAGTAACATTTTACAGCCCAGTAGCAATATGCTCTCTGTAGTCAGTAAATAGCGCAGGGGGTAAATACTCTTATCGTGATTAAAGTAAACTATTATTTCCTAAAGAAAACATTATAATTATTGTCGAAAAATTAAAAGTTCTAGTTGGCAGAATTACAAAAGCAACAAAAGATAATAAATGCACACCGATTGCAAAAAATAAAAAGAGATATAATATTAGAATTAAATGAAGTTCATCATGACCGCCACATTTGAGATAAATATTTTTAAAAATTTTTAGTTTACCTACACCCTAGTAAAATCTGTTGCAGTGACAAATTTAAATATTTTTAAATAGCATATTGTATGTCATAAAGAATTATAAAATTGTCAATAGTAATCTAATGAAATAGGTTAATTAAGTACCAAACACCACTTTTCAAATTCTCAACTATATAAAAATATGCAAAGATATATACAATGTTCCCAAGTTGACCAAAGTCATATTACACAAATATCATGGCTTACAGAATGTTATTCCATATAACCAAAATTCATTAAGGCTTTTTTGAAGCTCATCAAGTTGATAATAGATTAATTTGGAGGCAAAATGATAAATAATATGCTCCATTAAAATAATAAAATAAACACAAATTTTGAAAATGAAAAGGAAAATACAATAGCAGGATAACACATCAACATATCCTCAACTCACATCATGTTCACAGTAGCAACTCATCAGCAATGATGCAAGGGATAGAGAACAACAACAAAAAAAAACAGCCCTGGCTGGTATGGCTTAGTGGATTGAGTGCCAGACTGTGAACCAAAGGGTTGCAGGTTCGATTCCCAGTCAGGGCACATGCCTGGGTTGTGAACCAGGTCCCCAGTAGGGGGCTCTCAAGAGGCAACCACACACTGATGTTTCTCTCCCTCTCTTTTTCCTTCCCTTCCCCTCTCTCTAAAAATAAATAAATAAAATATTTAAAAAGAGAGAAAGAGAGGGAGACATAAGTTTCCTGGATAACAGAGAAAAACTATGATACCTGCCCATTATGAGAGAAAAAGAAATTTCTATACCCATTAAACAAATGTTATTACACGGTTCCATGACATGCAACTGAATTTCAACCTTAATGAATACAATTATATTTAGAGATAAAATAGAAAAGTTTTGCTGAGGCAGTAACACTAAAAGTAAATTGGAAAAAGGAGTTTAAATAAATTTTAACAGTATATTTTATTTAACTCAGTATATCCTGAATAATATCATTTCAACACATAATTATAAACATATTAATGAGGTATTTGACATTTCTGTATTAAGTCATTGAAATTCTGTGTGCATTTTATTCTTACAGCATATCTCAATTTGGACTACTCACATTTTTCTTTGCTGGAAAAAGTTAGTTGCTTATTTATTATAACCTAGTATAACAATACTTAAAGTCATTGAAGAATATATGAAAAATCTAAAAATCAGAAATAAAGGAGTTGCCTATATTAGTGCCATCCAGACTCATTCTCAGTAGGTTGTTCTTTGGTCTTAATGTCCTTCACATTATAACTGTTCATCAGCCACAAGTGGCTGGTGGTTCCCAGATTGGACAACATAGTTATTGTGGTTTTCTAGAGCTTAAGTATTCTAGAAAAAAATACCTGATAGGGTATGCATCACACTGAAAAGTTGGCCAATATTAGTGATGGCTGAGTTTGACTCCTGGCTAAGGGAAGACTACCAAATGTCTTCATTAAAAAGAAATAGTTTTACATATAAAAGGATGCTCAGCCACACTAGCCATCAGAGAGATGCAAATTAAAAACAAAATGAGACACCCCTTCACACTGTTGAGAATGCCCATCATAAACAAAGCGACAAACAAGTGCTAGTGAGGTTGTGGAGAAAAGAGAACCCTAGTGCACTGTTGGTGGGAATGCAGACTGGTGCCGCCACTGTGGAAAACAGTATGGAATTTCCTCAGAAAACTAAAAGGAACTGCTTTTTGATCCTGCAATCCCACTGCTGGGATTATATCCTAAGAACCCTGAAACACCAATTCAAAAGAACCTATGCACCTCAGTGTTCATAGCAGCACAATTTACAATAGCCAAGTGCTGGAAGCAACCTAAGTGCCAATCAGTAAATGAGTGAATCAGAAAACTAAGGTTCATTTACATGATAGAATATTATGCAGCAGAAAGAAAGAAGGAGCTTTTGCAACTGCATGGATGGATCTGGAGAGCATTATACTAAGTGAAATAATCCAGGTGGTGAAAGATGAATACTATATGATCTCACCTATAAGTGGAACCTAATCAACAAAACAAACATGTAAGCAAAATATAACCAGAGACATTGAAATTAAGAACACACTGACAGTAACCAGATGGGAGGTGAGAAGGTATAATGGAGGGAAAAGGGAAAGAGTTGTCAGGACCATGTATAAAGGACCCATGGACAAAGCCAAAGAGGGGTAGGATTAAGGGTGGGAGGTGTGAATGCCTGGGGTTGCGGGTAGTGATAGGAAGAAAATTGAGACAAGTGTACTTGAACAATGATAAAATAATTAAAAAATGAAATATATCTTTTCTCATTGCAGTTAGTATCTAGTGATTTTTGCATCTTGAAAATACTTTGTGTATCCCAATCATTCACTCCTGTTAAAAATTATTTTTAAGTGAGTTATGTAGTATTTCAATTATACAAATGTTTGAACACTAGCATAATGAACACTTGGGTGTCCACCACCCAGCTCAAGAAAGTGAAAACATGCCCTATATGAAAACATATAGGGTATGAATCAGGCCCTTGGTACTTACCCCTGATCACATCTTCTTCCTCTCTCCCCAAAGATAACACTTTCCTGGGTGTGTTATCATTTCCATGCCTCTCTGTTAACTTTTGAGCAAGGGTTGTTTTAAAATATTAAGTTAGGTCTACCAGAAAACACTAAGACAATGAAACCATGTCGGCCCAAGTATGGCTGTTTCGATGGGAAAATACAGAAAGTTAAATATTTTGTCAAGAGAAAACCAACAGAATTTGCTGACATGATGAGAGAAGGAAAATTAATAGAGTTAAAGATTTTGAAATTGTTGATTGGGTGAGTGATGATACCATTAAGCAAAACAGGAAGCATGAAGATGAATCGGGACTACTGGGAGGACAATGATGAGTTTAGTTTTGTTGAATTAGATTGCATTGCTGATGAAACATTTAAACTTGGTTGCCCTATGTGAGAAGATTGAGTCTGTTCAGCAAGTGAAACAGATTCTTTACGAGCATAATATCTTTTGTCTAAATTTTTCTACCACCATTAGAGAAAGTTATGCATGTGAAATAAAGCCATAATGTAGTATTTAGGGTTCCCATTTGTCATGGGTGATGGTTTTTTGTTTTGTTTTGTTTTGTTTTTCAGTTACCACATATGGAAAATATCTCTGGGTAGTGAAATGATTTGTCTCAGTTTTTTTTGTACATTTACAAGTTTAAGCATTATAAACAAAGTACAATAGTAACTCATGCACTTTTTCGTATTGCATGTATATATCCAGAGATAAGTAAATCCTTTACATCTCTTACTTTTCTACTCACCCAATAGAAATATAGAAAAATTATATATTAAACATATATTTTATGTTCTTCCCTTTTTACTCTTACATTTGAAGTAATCTATTAAAGGACTTCTTAAATTGAAACATATATATTAAAAATCAACCCTGGCTAGTGTGACTCAGTGGATTGAGTGCCAGCCTATGAACCAACGAGTTGCTGGTTCGATTTCCAGTCAGGGCACATGCCTGGGTTGCAGGCCAGGTCCCCAGTGAGGGGTGCATGAGAGGCAACCACTCATTGATGTCTCTCTCTCTTTCTTCCCCTTTCCCCTCTCTAAAAATAAATTAACAAAATCTTTTAAAAAATAAAATAAAATTCACATTAATCTGAATCCATAGTTTTTAAAACTTTTGATTGTTTATTTTTAAGTTATAAAACCAGTGTTCAACTTTTTATTTTTTTACATTTTGGTTTTTATACCATAGGTTTATGTATAGATAAACCTCACACTGAACTCTGTTTATATTTATGAATTTGAACATTTCACTGATTAAAATCAAGATACTGAGTATCTATCTATATTCATTATTTAACTCCTCTTACTTTGTTTTTCATTATTGTTTAATCTCCATTATTATCATTGTTGTGATTTTTGCCGCAGGTACATACGAATAGGTGAGGATTCAGATGATTGTGGGGGATCGACCTCCGGACTTCCTGACAGCTCACAGTATATTTACTAATCACATCATTCAGAGATGATCTCACATTGCCTGGACTGATAACAATTTATCAAACTTGCTAACAGAAGTATCATTACCTTAAAGTGATCACTTTTCTCCCTGTTAAGTTGCTTTATCTAATAGAATGCATCCATAAGGACTTCATCTACTGTCTTTTCATACTCCTTTTGTTTTTATTATCTTTTCTCATTGAGCCAATGAAAGAAAATGGACAATGTTTCCTGCTCACATTTAAAAAAAGATTGTATTTATTTATTTTTAGAGCAGGGAAAAGAGGGAGAAAGAGAGGGAGAGAAATATCAATGTGTGGTTGCCTCTTTTGTGCCCCCACATTTGAGACCTGGCCAGCAACCCAAGCATGTGCCCTGACTGGGAATTGAACCAATATTCCATTGGTTTGTAGGCTGATGCTCAATACACTGAGCCACACTAACCAGCGAATACTTTTATCTTATTTTTCTGTCAGTGCAAGAGAGATTCAGATTGCACAGTCTGATACAAAAGTGCAAGTTAAGCAATAGGATTTCAGAGTGCCTCAAGCAAACTCATGCACGTTCTACGCATGTATTACATGTATTCTGAGTTTTAGAAGACACATTTAACTATGAAAGTAATGCTATAAAAATACTATACATCAGAGAGTTTAGTTTCTAATATGATTCTGCTCAATCTTTCATAATAAAAACATTATATATTTATCAGATCTAGAAAAAGAAAAAAGGCCAAAATTACAATTACTACCATGATTTGTCAAATAAAAAGAACTGGTTCTTTTTATTTTTTATTTTTTTGCCAATATTTGGAAGAAGGCCAAGTGCTTATCAGTAGATGAGTGGATAAAGAACTATGGGAGACGACCCCGGCAGGTGGATTGAGTGCGGGCCTGCAAACCAACAACCCCAGTTCCATTCCCAGTCAGGGCACATACCTGTGTTGCAGGCCAGTTTCCAGCAGGGGACACACGAGAAGCAACCATACAATGATATTTCTCTCCCTCTCTCCTTCCCTTCTCCTCTAAAGATAAATAAATTAAATTAAAAAAAAGACTATGGGAGAATTTCACAATAGAATACTACTAGGCCATAAAAAAGATAAAAATATTTTCATCTTTGTGTCCTTTGTGACAGCATGGATGAACCTGAAGAACATTATGCTAAGTGAAATAAGCCAGTCAGAGAAAGACAAATACCATATGATGTCACTCATATGTGGAATCTAATGAACAAACTGAACAAACATGCAAAACAGAGACAGACTTATAGGTAGAGGATTGGATGACAGCTCTTGTGATGGGAGTTGTGGGGAGGGGGTGGAGGGATTGAAAAAATAGTAAAAGGACTCATGAACATGGACAACAGTGTGGAAATTGCTGGGGAGGGAGTGAGTGGAGGTGTAGGAGGGAGGTGAATGGTAATGGGACAAATACAATAAAGTGAAAAAAGAAAGAAGAAAGGAATGAAGAAGGGAAGGGAGTGAGGGAGGGAGGGAGGAAGGAAGGAAGGAAGGAAGGAAGGAAGGAAGGAAGGAAGGAAGGAAGGAAGGAAGGAAGGAAGGAAGGAGGGAAGGAAGGAAGGAAGGAAAAACTATCTTGCTTCACAATAATAGTTACTATTCTTTTACTACCAATAGTGATACTGCACACAAATATTTCACAATGTATACTGGGGCACTGAGAAAAGGAAAAGAAGTGGCTAAGGCCTTGGGAAACCACGATAAAAGAAAGGTTATAGTTTATTGTGAACCTTCCTCTACAGATCAATAGAATCATTGTCATATGACAAGTGACCTAGTGTTTGGTTCCACAAATCAGAGTATGAATGGTGCATTTTACACATCAAATTGATTGAGCTACAGGGATATCCAAACAGCTGCTACATTATTTCTGAGAGTTTCTTTAAGGGTATTTTTGGAGGAGATTAGCATTTAAATTAATAGACTGAGTAAATATGATAACCTTGTGTTGAGGAACGCAAGTGGTAATCAACCAATCTGTTGAGCAATGAAATAAAACAAAAAGGCAGATGAAGGATTTGCAATTTTGCTTAAACCAGGACATTCATTTCCTGCCTTCAGACAAGAGTGCTCTGCTCTTGTCCCTTAGGACTTACACCGCGACTTTCACTATCAGTTCTTCCCATAATTCTCCAGCCTTTGGACACAGATCTGGACTTAAACCTTTGGCTTCCTGGTTCTTTCTGGGTGGGGACCAAATTATACCTCAGGCTTCCCTGGCTCTCCAGCTTGTAGACAGCAGATCATGGCACTTAGCCTCCACAATAATCAATAAGTCCTGTATTAAAATCCATATATATATATGGAATCCATATATATATATATATGGAATCCATATATATATATTTGGATCTGTTTATCTGGAGAACACTAATACTGAGGGCTTTTCAAGAGTATCTTAAAACATATGTGCTAAGGTAACTCAAGAGCTTCCTGACATTGAAAAACTGTGAATGAAGATAGAGGCAGCAAAGGATATTGAGAAGAGACATAAAATAATAAAATGAAGGTCCCCAGCTCTGTAAGTGTACCATAAACCACTGAATTACACACTTCAAATGGGTAAGTTGTAGATTATATGTGAATTATTTCTCAATACAGTTGTTTTTTAAAAATACATAAAATTATTACTTTCATTTAAAAATAAATGTTACAAATTTACCTTTCAGATGTGTGTGTGTATATATATATATATTCTTGATATTATAAACCAGAAAGGTGAAATCAATGTGAAATAAAAAATATGCAATCTTATCACCTGAAGGTCTCATAAGAAAATAGGATGCACAGCTGTGGACCTCCCCCTGCACATGAAGCAGCCTGGAGAGGCTGAGGACTCAGTCAGCATAACACCTCAGCCGCCACTCACCCTCCCTATTACATATATATTGCAATGCTTTTCATGTTTGATATTGGCAGGTCTGGCTTAAAATAAATTTTGGTTATTTAGAAACATACACTAATTAAGCACCATTATGTTTAATATAGTGTTCTCTTGGCGCTATTTTCTTCTCTGATGACAAAGACCACTGCATTACATAGCTTTTTCCCCCTGTATATCTATTTCCTTGGTGTCAGACACTTTGGTCATGCTTCCATGTCTACCCTTACATGCCATTGCTTTCTCTTCATCCTTATACTCCCTATGAGATGCCAATGATTAACAAAGTGATTGCCCTACCAACGAAACTCAACAAAAAGGCAAAACTAAATAGAACATAAAATAACCAGCTATTGTCAACACATATCTATTCTGCCCACTGTCTAAGTTTAAGCAACCTTATTTGCTACTGGAAAAAATTTCCTTGGAAACTTCCCCAACTGCTGTACTGAACAAGAGCTATTTCTTGCATAATAACTGAACAGCACAAATTGTTGCTAGAGTCCATATTACAACAGTTAATAGTTAAGATGCATGTCTAAATTATAAAATATATTATAGCAATCACCATAACACCAGGAAGATCACAATGAATTTGAAACTAAAAATGCCTGATATGCCTGATGTTCTACTTGTCTTTCTAAGGAGGGTTTAAACTCAGACCCCCTCAAGGTTTCTAGGAAGCCGTTAGGTGGAGGAAAGGGCCCGTTAGTGCAATCCAGTGCTACTAGCTTTGTGTGCCTCTGGCACTTGGACTTGGGAGCATACTGTTCCACAGCAGGTGGGAGTTGTAATGCTCAGTCAGCGTGTGACAGTGGATGGATCCAGCAAAGCAGTCCCTCTGAGATATATATTTAATGCGAGTAAAGCCTTGGCTGTAAGCTCTGTAATTGTAGTAGATGAGAGACATAAAAGTCAATTTACAGAGTTAAATCCCAATGAGTTGAATAGTGGGCTAAGGTAGTCATACTGAAATATATTTACATGTTTCCAATTTTTGTTTGTGTTTCTAAACTTTTCTTGTAATCTGACTCTGTTATACATGCACTTTTATCCACCACTTTTCTTCCTGGGAATATAGAATGCCATATCATCAGTCACCAAAATAGGCTTGGAAGAAACAAAAAGTTACTGACATTCTGGCTTTGCAGATAAAAAAGAAAATTGAATGGAAGGCCAGGTAATTTTTTCTCCTAGACCTCTCCAAGAAGTCATTGGTGAAATCAAGAAGGGTTTGATGGTCTCTGGAGACCCGTATCCTCAAGTTCTAGGTGACACTGTGAGATAAGGACATAAACAGAATTCAAATAAGCTGTCAGTGATGGTCATATCTCTTTTGATCCTCTATCGGGAAAAAAGAAAAAATGACACCACTTATCAAAAATGTGCCCTTTTGTGTTTATATTAACACTTTTTTGAAACTGCAAAAGCTAGAAATAAGTACATTCATGTATGATTTCTACATAATCATATTTTAATCACTTATTCTCCAAAGTACTGTTCTGCCCCACAAATTTCCATTCAAATTTCTCTTCTTCAATATTCACAATTCTGTGTTTATAACTCTATAACTTTAACATTTTCCTGATTTTGTAATAATACAGGGGAATTTTACTCTATTGGGAAATATAGAAAGGCTAATATGTGAAATTACATTTTACAAACTGATACTGAAAAAAGCAAAAATCTACTAATACATAAAATATACATATATAATTATAGGTATATTATGGTATAAAAATAACATTATGTCAATAGAAAAATCAAACAAAATAGGAATGGTAGGTAGAAAAGGGTGGATAATAACATTACAAAAGAGCAATCATGATAAAGTGGCAAAGTAAATTCACTGAGACCATTAAGGAGAGAGTTACTTGAATTTTTTTACATCAAGGCTATTCTGGAAAATTTTGTGTCTGTATGATAAAACACCCTATCAAATATTATAATGTTCTTTAAGACTTTAACAAGAAGAGAGGTAAAAAAAGTAATATTGGTCACTCTTAACAAGTCATTTTTAAGTCACTGACAGGAGTTATTTTCTTAAGAATGAGTGTAGGGACACTTAGAAGGCACCAAAAGCACTAAAGGAAGTGTAACTAGACCATTTTTCAGGAGATTCATGGAAAGAAAAAGATGTCAGAATTTGAAAGAAACCCTGGAGGAAAGGGCATGGTTTCTTCCTACAGTAAATCTAACTGGAAACAATAGCTTTAGAAGCAACTGCAAGCATGTGAATGGCAGTGGTAAAGGTGGGCATCCTTGTCTTGTTCCTGATCTTAGGGGGAAAGCTTTCCGTTTTTGTTCACTAAGTATGATGTTGGCTGTAAGTTTCCCGTATGTGGCCTTTATTCTGTTGAGGTATGCTCTCTCTACTCCCTCTTTGCTGAGTGTTTTTATCATAAATGGGTGCTGTACCTTAAATGCTTTTTCCGCATCTATTGATATGATCATGTGATTTTTGTCTTTCCTTTTGTTTATGTGATATAAAGTGCTTGTGAGGTTGTGGAGAAAAAGGAACCCTAGAGCACTGTTGGTGGGAATACAGACAGATGCAGCCACTGTGAAAAATGTATAAACTTTACTAAAAAACTAAAAACGGAATTGCCTTTTGATCCAGTGATCCCACTGCTGGGACTATATCCTAAGAATCCTGAAACACCAATCCAAAAGAACCTATGCACCCCAATGTTCATAGCAGCACGATTTACAATAGCCAAGTGCTGGAAGCAACCTAAATGCCCATCAGTAAATGAGCAGATTAAAAAACGATGGTACATTTACACTGTGGAATATTATGCAACAGAAAAAAAGAAGGATCTCCTAGCCTTTGCAACAGCATGGATGAAACTGGAGAGCGCTATGCTAAGAGAAGTAAGTCCATACAATCTCACCTAGAAGTGGAACCTAACTAACAAAACAAACAAGCAAGGAAATATAACCAGAGACATTGAAATAAACTGACAGTAACCAGAGGATAGGGAGGGAAGGGATACTAGGAGAAAGATGGGAAAGGTCACCAAGGAACATGTATAAAGGATGCATAGACAAATCAAAGTGGGTAGGATTGAGGGTGGGAGGTGAGGGCGACTGAGGTATGGGAGAACAGTGTGTTGGGGGGGGATGGAAACCACTAACTGTGCTTGAACAATAATTAAAACAAAACACAATTAGTAGAGGAACACTGCCAGCCCTCACCTCACATACACCTACCTCATCTTAATATGGTAAAAAGACAAACTTTCATATTTAGTTTGAGATCCAGAGGCAAACTGCACCATTAGAAAAATAAATCTCACTCAGGGTGGAGATGATATTCTTCATTTCAGGTTGATCTTGAGAATCACACTACTTTCTGCCATAATGTACTTGTGTATTTTAATGTATTAAATAAATTAATGGAGATTTATTCAGTTATTGATGGTCTTATTTCAATTCTCATGTTGGTTTCAGTCCTACCTAGTTTTAGAGAATAAAACTAGAAAGTTAAACACTGATTGAAAAATAAACAGTAATGAATATTAGCATTTAATGCTTTGTATATTTGATAAAAGTAACTTTTTCACTAAAAGTAGACTTTTATTGCCAAATAGGAAAACATAAAACTGTTCAATTAGTTGCAAAATCAGTTTACCTGAAGATTTTGAAAATGGTTCTTTGGAATAAAATTTATGCAAAGTAAATACTGTGAAAAAAATCAATACTTGTTTCCAGAGATGGAAATGTCTCTTGTCATATCTATTTACATTCCATCGCACTGCATTATGTAATTTGAAATGACTCAACTTATACAAAAATATAAGACATTTTAGAGAACAAACACAGGCATAATGTTCAAGAATCACTTTTCTTCACACTGTTGCTATTTGAGAAATAAATGGATAAATACAGATTTTTTCACTGCAATGACCCAAATAATGTAAACTTAGCAAAGTTCTTTCAAAAATAATTAAGACAGTTAAAGGGGGAGGTTAGGAGATGGAAGGATTGAGAGAAAAGAAAAAGGGCTCATGGACATGAACAACAGTGTGGACATTTCTGAGGAGGGGTAGGGAGTGTTACAAGAGGACTAAATGGTAATGGAAAACATACGTAATTTTCTAAAAGCAACAATTAGAAAATTTGGACAGGCTTAAAGTGACTAAAGGAATTGATAACACTATCTGCAAACAGCACTCCATCCCCCAAAACCTATTCGGGTCCACCCTGATTATCAGATTCCTTAAAGTCAACTGTGTCACATACTATCATGGAATTGACATCTGTCATAATCACAGTCATGGACAATCAGGTTTGAACATCAAGGGGTGGAGAATCTTGCAGTGCAGTTTAGAATTCTGACTACCATACCTAAGTTGTACAAGAGAGAGAGTTACCTGCTTTACAGATATGGCTTAGTATTTGATGATGTTCTCTGCACATTCCCAATATTATTCATTTTAAAATGAGATGCAAAAATAATATAACTTAAGTCAATTTAAAACTCTCATTTAAACAGACCTAATTTTAATGAAGCAATATAAATAGTTGCTTAAATTTCAGTAATAAAGATGACTCTCTTCATCTTTCATCATAATTTTTGGAGATTATTTGAGAAGTTCTGGTCAATGTAAAATACATTGAAAACTAGCAATATAAGAAAGGAGAAAAATACAAGTACATGTAATAAGGTAATTCTTTACTGGAAAAATAAGAAAATTAGCTGAAAATATTAAAATAATTTAGTAAATTATTATTTGCAAAATGGTTATGCAAAACTAATGTTATTTATACATAAACAATGAATAATTTATTAATATAAGCGAAGAAAATATCTCATTCATAGATGCAACAACACAAATATAAAAATAAATATTTAGTAATAAGCTTAAAATAAACTATTTAGGCTCTTTCCAAAATATTTTTCTTTAAGCTAATTTGTAAGTGCCCAGGATAAGTGGATAAAAAATGGTGGACCATCTACACAATGGAATACTGCATAGCAGAAAGAAAGAGGGAATTCCTGTCTTTTGCAACATCATCGACAAAACTGAAGACTATTATGCTAAGTGAAATAAGCCAGGCAGTAAAGGAAGTATATTGTATGACCTCAATTATAAGAAGAATCTAATGAACAAAGTAAATTAATGAGTAAAATAGAACCAGAGGCATAGAATAGCAGAAAGGGGTGGAAACATTTAAAAAATGCAAACCATGTACATGGGATTTCTTCTGTAATTATTTTACAACTGTAGGTTTGGAAAAAATACAAACAATAAAAATCAAATGTACAGGGTTAAATCACAGGGAAAATATTAAAATGAATATTTTTAAAAACATGTTTTACAAAACAAATACAATTTTATGTAAAATGTATATGTACACATATGTACATACAAAAGTAACTTGGAATAATTTTGGAAAAAGTAATTTTCATATTCTTTGTACTATATTTGTATTCTCTAAATGTTCTACAGTAAGACCTTTTTACTTTAAACACCAACCTAATACAAAATAATTTAAAAATAGAGTGAAAAAATTCTATCATTAATCAAATTTGATTTCATAGCAATTTGTACTGTTTACTCCTTAGGAAGTCAAGTACTTGGCCTAGAAAGAAAGCTTTCGATTGCCAAAGTTCTTTCTAAATGCTAGGTAATACCTTCATTTTCTTCGATTGCAGTTGCAACCTTTATACCTTACCACTTTGTTTTCAGAAACACAAGTAATAACTCTCATCATAATTCTTGATGTCTTGCTTTACGTATTATGGATCTCCATTTTCCATTTAGTCTCTGGTAATTCATTTTTACCTGGGAACTGTGTTGTAATATGTCCCCAGTGGATAAGTCTATCAAAAAGGGTGCAGAGTGTGAAGCTGTCCGAGTCATACGTCCAAACCCTACACAGGACATTCAGGACACAGAACACTGCAAAACAATTTATAAGAAGATCTGTCTTCATATCAGTCCACTTCTACTCCCAGTTAACCTGATTTTTACTCAGTGGGTCCATACACAAACTATCTGTGATGCAGTCTCTGCATAGTTTTAATGTGGTAAACGTCCCTTCGTTGAAGCAGATCTGGCTAACACTACTGATTGTCCAAGCTACTAAAATCAAAGTCGAAAGCTAGACCCTGCCTAGAGCATCACATTCTGGTATCACCAGCCAGCTTCTTGGTGAAGGACTGAATGCATTGGATCGCTGCCTTCAAGAAGAGGGCATTCAGGAGTTCTGTGAGGCAGTGATTGCCACTAGCCAGCTATGCAAACTGGTACATAGGTACTACTATGAACTAGTACACACCAGTACCACCGAAATGTGGGTACTTTGGGAATCAACAGGTGTGCAATCCTTTCAACCAAGCTGGTAGCAGTTAATAGGATAACCCAGAATGATAGGGGGATAAGAAAGAGCACCAATGTTAGCTTAGATATTACTATGAGCTACAGAAATAAGAGCTGAAGTATCTATATTTTATGGTCATTGCTCTTTATCAGCAATTTATATGATAAGTAATGATGGATGTTAATATTTGCCTATATATCCCAGGTTTATAGAATTACATTAATGTGTGCTGTGGCAACATGACAGTGGAACTTTAAGTTTCTGTTCCACTGGGAAAATGCTTCTAACTGTATCACCTTCATCTTTGCTATCACCTTTTGAGACTATATAATATCACTTACAGTGTTTTAGATAAAATTGTTCGAGCATCTTACCTGCTTGCTAAAGTGTGTATCATTAATAATACAGATTTTCTTATTCTAATTGTATTCATCGCAAACACATACCTGTGCTTTGAACATAATAAATGCTCAACAAATATTAATTGCATTGAAATACTGCAGGTGCTGAAATCACAGATACCTATTTACTAATGGGAAAATATTAGCCAGAGTACTGGCTAGAGGGGAAAAGTTGTATGTTTGAAAAGCGTTATTGCATTCTTGAAGTTTGTATAATAAATGCCATATCTTAAAATGTGTGATCATATGTTTAGCCTTCTTGGCATTTGATGACATTTCAGCAGCATCCTAGTATCTTTATAAAGGAGGTAAAATGAATTAATATATAAATCCCATTGCATGTGCACAGGTACCTGCACCATACTCAGTTTCACCTTCAATAAAGTTTTCAGCTGTGGTCACCTCAGCCCTAAATAAACCTAACAAAAAGAGGAAAAGCCCCGAGAAGGAAAATGAAAAGGATTGTAATTGTGAGTGATACTGGGGGGAGGAGACTAAGAATAAGAGGGTATTAAAAAGACTTGGTCGAATTGCTCTGAGATCACCAAGGGGAAAAGGTGATAAAATAGAAGCATATTAAGTAAAGAACAGAATAAAATAGATACACAGAAATTCTTCTCTTTTACCCTTCCTTGCAATTCAAGGACAGTGAACAAAACCAGAGTGCTTAAAAGATGAAAATAGAAGTCTCCTTCCTTGGAATAAATTGTCAAGAAATAGTTGCAGTGTTTCTGCCTGCTCCTTTCCTAACTGAGATACTAAATCAACATCACCATACCTTCATTTTTAAGTACTTATGTAATAAAATGTTAGATAGTAAATGTTTCTAAGACTACACAAGAATCTAACAACTTTAATTTTAAAAGGAAGGAAATTGAGGCCCATGTAATTTGGTACTCATATTCATTTATAAACCTAATTAGTTGGAGAGCTGTTTCCAAGGTTCTCATTGTCAGGGAACTTTTTAGCACTACATGGTATCAGAGTAGTACTATGTATCTCACAGCTCATTTTCCCTGCATATGAAAATGTACAAACATATACATTATTTTTATGCACTGTAAATGGAATGCACACACAAATACATTTGATGCATCAGAAATGTATCTTTGTGTTTTTTGTTTGTTTGTTTGTTTGTTTTTATTCTGCTTGCTTGTTGTTTAGCTCCCTGTTAAAGGTGAGATCATATGGTATTTGTGAAATAGAGAACAAGGGGACAGTGACCAGAGGGGAGAGGGAAGGGAATTTAAGGGGGAAAAAGGGGAGGGATTTGGAGAAGCAAACATGAAGGACACAGAGATGAGAACTGGGGGGGGTGGAAATGGGAGGGAGGTGGGGAGCATGGGGTGGGGGGGCTGGGATGGGAGAAATAGACAAAAAACTGTACTTGAAAAATAACCAAATAAAATTATTGAGAAAAAAGAAATGTATCTTAACCCTTTTTATCTCTTTATTTCAAGGTAATTAAGTAAATGTACCCTCTAATTGTCATCTGTCCACATGCAAAAAGTATTTACATAAATTTACATATAAGTTGATGTAAATTCTGGATACTTTTAATATAAAAGTACTGATGGAATTATGTTGCTATCACATAACCAATTTTTACATGTGATAAGTTGAACAACTAATTCTTAAAATTTATTATATCCACTAATTTTTTTCACATTTCCCTCATTTTCTTAGTCCAATATTAAATTTAAATTATTGTTATCTCTTAGCATACCACAGCAAATAGATTTTCTTAAGTTAGTGGTTGGCATTAAAAATTTTATTTTTGTTTTGCCCTGGCTGGTTGGCTCAGTTGGTAGAACATCAATGCATCCGGCAAAAGGTCGCCAGTGTGATTCCCAGTCAGGGCCTACACAGGAGGCAGTGGCCAATCTTTCTCTCTCCCATAGATGTTTCTCTCTTGCTCTCTTTCTATCCCCTTTCCTCCCTCTCTGAAAATCAGTGAACATGGCCTTGGGTGATAATTAAAAAAATAATCTCTATTCTTTGAAATTATAAATAAGAAATACATTTACAATAAAATCTGAAGGAAATTACAAACAGGCCTATATTAAAATATTACACATCATCAATCTCAAAGAGAGTATTAAAATGCAGTGCAGATGCTCTTGGCAATTGACCTTCCAAAATGCTTTTCAATTGAACTTATTGGTGCGGTGACATTGATGAATACATTTATATAGGTTTCAGGTATGCAATTCTGTAACACATCATCTGCATATCATATTATGTGTTTACCACCCAAGTCAAATCTCCTTCTTCCATCCCCATTGATTCCCCCTTTGCCCCCTTCTATCACTCTTCTTCCCCTTTCCCCTCTGTTAGTTAACATACTGTCCTCTGTGTTTATGAGCATTTTCTTTCACCTTTTTCACCCAGCCACTAATCGCATCTGTGTTTCTGTCAGTAATCTTGCTCTGCCACGCGAGAACCATGTCCCCAGCAGAAGCTGCTTTTCTAACCCAGTTTCTGCAGAATGATAAAAACACATGAAGAGCGGGCACAAACTGACAGAGCACAGCAGAGCTGAGCAAGCAAAGCTGACTTAGAGCCACCGAAGTACAGTATGAATGAAAAATAAAGTCTGCTGTTGTAAGCTATTAAGATTTGTATGCTCCTTTGTTACTGCAGAGAATTTGACTGAGGTGCAAGACAGCCAAATTTTTGTTGAAATTGATATCCTATCCTTAGTGAATTTAAAGAATATTTACTTAGCCTCAGTGTGGTAAGCACAAATATAACACTGTGGATATAAAGATTTTTTAAGAGGCATTCTTTTTATTGCTCATAATAAAATGGATATTGCTGTAGTAGAGAAACATTTACAATAAAATGTGATAAATGCCACAATATAATTATATTCTGGTTCACATTCATGTGGAGCCAGAGGCTCACCTAACTCTACTTAAGACAGAAATACAGAATTTGGGGAATGATTTGCAGAAAAAGTAATAACTAACCTGAATCTTGAAGGCAAACAAGGGTTCACCGAAAGGACAAATGGAGATGTATTACAAACCCAGGGAAACCTAGGAATGAGAGTGAAGAACAAGACATATATGGCAACTGTAAATCAGCTATAGAAGCCTGGGTTGTTGGTAGGTAAGACACAAAAAAGTCAGTCAGTGCCAAATTAAAATGGACCTTTCTCATTGCACTAATGAACCTGCAGTTCCCCCAGTAGGATGAGTAGTAGCAAAGTGAAAAATGGATTATAGATCTAGGGAGAAAGAGATAAGGGCATCTAAGAGTGCATGCAAGAATTTGAAAGAAGACACTGTCATTGGGCAATTATAGAAATAAGTTTCCTGTTTGCTTTGGAGGAGAAGACCAGGGGGAATTTAGTTTCATTCTGATGCACAGTTGTCAGCATTAGCCAAGGAGCGGAGATGACGTTGATGTCACTGCATCCACCCTGTGAGGCTAACTGGAGACCCAGCCATGCCTTACTAGTTCCTACTGAGGCATAAAATTTAGAAATCTGCACAGCTGAGCCAAGGTCAAAGTTCAGGGAAAAAGTAACATTGCAGCCTCTCTAAGTCACATTGTCTCAAGGGTAGCACTGGACCTATGTCCCCATCCTGTGATCAGGACAAAAAGAAGGTGGCAGATGTGTGCCGGGGGTGAGGCTCAGTAGAAGAGGTTGGAGAATGAAAAAGATAGGAAGGAGCTTTGGGTAGTGACATATTTTATCTTTACATTATTTTTCCACATGTCCAACAAAATTCTCTCATCATCTTCGAACTCCGCAGGGCTGATTCTAAATTTCTTTGAACAAAACAAGCAATGTGAGAAAAATTAATTGTATCTTGTTCTGGAGGTATGGAATTTGCCGGAAGACTTGTGAAATATCAATCATAAGGAAATAAATGATCTTATCTGATGTTTTCTTTATATAACAAGAAGAGGAAAAGAGACAGGACACCTACAAAAATTGAGAGTACATATTCTGCCGATGGTTGTGGTGGTGAAGTGGGTAATTTATCATATGAAAAAAGGCCTTATACCTCTCTTAAGCAGATAAATATATTCAAAAGTAATGTGTGTATGTGTATTTTCCTATTTCACAGAAAAGTCAAAAGGAAGATAGTATCATGAAGCTATAACAATCAGAGTTACAATAAAGTGAATTTGTCATCTCAAGAAGAACTCGAAGCGACATGAAAAATAGCCTAGAAGACTTTCTGAGCAACAGAAATTCTATGAATTCGGCCTTTAATATAAAACCAGACTTTCCCAGACACCAGGGTTGCTAATGAAAAGAGACAGAAGGGCATGCCCTCATTTTTTTTTCTGTCACCACCAAGGAAAATTCATTTTTATACAGACCGCCACATCCAGGTATATCAATAATGGCAGCAATAATGACACTAACAATGTTGAGAATTTTACAATATGGATTTTATTACTGCTCCAACTGTCAAGTAAAAATAAAGAAAATAAGTATCACATTCATTATTTCCAAAGGAGGACAAATTAGTTCTGTTCCTGTCAGTGAGAATAAAGGACTTATTTTACTTTTCTAATATTCACTTGTTTAAAATATCAGGAAACAGAACTTAGAAAGGAGAAGTTCTTAAAATCAGGAAGACAAAGGGTTGAAGAGAAAAGACTGGAGAATTCAAAGAGCATAAAGTTTTCTGAACAAGAATACTGACAGAAAAATCGGAACATGAAAAAAAGAAAGAACCAAGAATGTAAGCAGAGCTTTGATGGAGACATCTAATTCCATCTGTGAGCAGGGGTTCTGAGCTCTACCAGAAAGAGTGAGGACAAAAACAGGGGTAGATAGATAAAGGATGGGAGAGCTGGGGAATGGCCAGCGCTTTGATTTGGGAGATGATTTTAATTCAGAAGGTTTGGGAGGTAAGTCCCATATTATTTGCATACAACATTGTGTGTGGAAAAAGACAGAGGCCCACAACTGAAGCAGGTGTTGAAAACTAGAAAGGTTCTGAGAATAAACTTGCAGCACATTCATAAGCAATCACCAGAACTTTAAAGCAAAGACCAAAAGAAGTACTTAATTATGATACCTTGTAGAGAGGTATTGGTGTGGTGGGTAAAATCTCCATAGCTGACCGACATTTGCCTGTGTAAACAGTGTGGAATTTTTAAAAATTAGGTTTTGTTCTCATAAATCAAAAGAGATCAATGCCGAGAAAATTGGATGGAAGGACCTGCTAAGAAGACGAGCAGTCTTCTTTAACTAGTCTCCTTGTTTTCATGGGCATATCTCACATTCTGCTTTACCTCCAGTCTCTTTGGAAGGGAATGCCTTCTGAGTCGAGTCCTTCCTTTGGTTTTGCCTGCCGATTACTTTCTATAGCAGGTGCTTCTCTTTGTCTCTACAGTAATGTTTCCAGTTCATGAGTCCAGAGGTTAAGAAAGCAAGAGCTTGTCTGCGTGGCGTAAATTAATGCTGTCTGTGTAAAATTCATTAGCCTGTTTTCACACCCTGGAAAGGAATAATAATAACAAAGCTGCTGTCTTTTTCTGCATCCTCTGCCAGCTGAGGCTGATGTGTAACAGCAGGTGCCTTAGAAGAAAGGCTTTTGGCACTTGGCAAAGGCTGGCAGGCACAGCCCTGTCCTTTTTGATTAGGGAAACAGCATTGTTTCCTTTATGTTGGACTGTCAAAAAGATTTTTTTTCCGGAATAGCTCAGGCAAATGACATGGCACAACATGAAAACCATTTCAGAACCAGGAACTGAAGAATTTAAGAACTGGTCAATGATCACAGGAGAAGCATCTTTTTAATGGTCTTTGAATAAACTTGCTAACCATAAAAGTCTCTGTCTTTAGTCCCACTTGTTAGGGTTAGGTTAGGGTCAGGGCTAGGGTTTTATATTAAAGGATGAATTCATAGAATTTCTGTTGCTCAGAAAGTCTTCTGGGCTATGTTTCATGTTATTTTGAGTTCTTCTTGAGATGATAAATTCGCTTTACTGTTACTCTGATGGTTGTAGCTTCATGATGTTATCTTTCTTTTGGCTTTTCTGTGAAATAGGAAATAAGATATATATGTATTACTTTTGAATATACCTATCTGCTTAGGAGAGGTTTAAGGCCTTTTTCATATGATAAATTACCCACTTCACCACCACAACCATTGACAGAATATGTACTCTCAATTTTTGTAAATGTTCTGTCTCCTTTCCTCAATCTTGTTTAGAGAAAAAGTAAGATAAAATGTTTTATTTTCTTATGATTGATATTGTGCAAGTCTTCTGCATATAATGTGTGAGTCAAAGTGTTACAGAACAAGAGGTCCCAGGGGGGCAATATTTGGTCCACCCAGGGATGCCAAAAACTGCTACACAACAGGGGTCCCTCCCAAGGACAAAATACTAATATCTACTGGGCTCTTCTGTCCGCCGCCAATTGGAAAGACATCTCTCAATGCCAGAGATTTGTGAAAAGGAAACAAAATGTTTATTTAATGCTATTTAGGCTTAATGCCTCCACTAAAATAGCAAAGTCCTTTAGGGTATACACCTACACTCACACAGCGCTCCCTTCTCCCACTGTCCCAACTCCGGGTACCGTAAATCAGGAAAAGAGCACAAGTCCCTTTTTCAGGCTGCTGGCGCCATCAGCTGTGTCGCTGTGCAGGATCTCTAGTTAACATGGCACCTACTCACGGTCCACTGGCGAGAGTTCTTTGTACCCAGTTCCAGTCAAAGTCTCTCCTGCTTTCCAGGCCACGTGGCCAAAGGGAGCACCCCAAAGCCGCGTGGGCCTCTTCTACCAAAGCTGCAGGAGTCCACACTCCACCAAAAGCATGTGGCTGTCTTCTTCACCTGGCTGCAGGAACCTCCATTCTGGCAAAGCTGCGTGGTTTTCCCTTTCAACTGGGAAAGAGGGGGTCCGCACTCTGCCAAAATCACGTGGCTCCCTCTTTCACCTCACCAAGATGGGGTCCTCACTCTGCCCCAAACCACGTGGCTCTCTCCTCACCTTCGCAGTTCTCTCCTCATGTCCCAGAGCCAATCTTTTCCAAGCTCTCACACAGGCCCTATCACTCAGGAGTGCAGCCCTTTGTTACATCCTGGGTACCAGTCACTCCCTTCCCTCTGGCCAGAAACTTAGCCGCAGCTATTTAACATATCTATGAAACCAGTTAAAGGTTATAGATATGTTAAATAATCATTCCAGAGGTTAGCTGCAAAACTGTTGCTATGCAAAACAGCTCTCAATGGCCTGGCTCCATTCGTTTCTTCCCCCTGGGGGGGAGGGGTGAGGACATCTTATATGTCTCTCCAATATTCCTATACACTTTGAATTCTGGACACCATTCCAAATCTTTTTTTTTTGCCCCCCCCTTGGCTGCACCCTGTATCAAAAGCATTTCTATGGAATTTATATTACAATATTTGGGATTAAATGTATGGTTGTGTTTTATTTGATGGTCCTTTTAAAATGTTAATATCATTTAAAAAACAATTTCCAGAAACTATAGTCATAGCTTACATTTTTTTAGATCTTTACAGATTTCATAATGCTTTAACAAAAGGTATTTTATTTGATCCTAAAAATAGCCTTGAGGAATAACATCACAATTCCAGTTTTCCCACGGAACAAAGAGAGGATCAGAGAGGTAAGAGTTCTGCCCAAAGTCATAAAGCCAGTAAAAAGTAATGTTGACACAAAAACTCTGATCTTAGCAGCCATTGAGCAGTTTTCTGTTCATCATCAGTAAACCCACAGGTTTGGAGATATTTCCAAAAAAATATCTAGAACTATTTTTGTAGGGAGTAGGGAGAGAAGCTGACACCTGTTCTAGTCATGGAATTACCTTCCCACACTCATCCTTACCTCCTCCTTTCTGCCCCAGAAGATCTTAACTCAACTGCACTGAGCTGCCATTTCATCCCGAGAACAGGGAGAAGTCGCTGAGGCATCGGCTGTGCAAAAGATGCCTGCTGTCCAGCTGGGTGTCAAAGGAGCTTGCTGTCACCACTCCATCCTAACAAGTTAAAAGCTAAACAGACTGGGGGGAAAAGTTTTTTCTTGGACCACTAAAGGAGGGGAAGCCAGGACAAAGGGCTGCCCCTGGGTTGAGAGACTGACAGACAAACACAAGTACTCATGGCCTGGGGCGGCAGGGCTGCTCCAGGGTCTGCGCAGGGCAGGAAAACCTGACTGCTAACTGACAAAGTGCTGGAGGCCCGTGCAGGCATACTAAAATGAAAAAAAATGGGGTGGGGGACAGTCATGGGGGACCCCTACAAAATGGTGGGATTTACCTCGAGGAGCTGTCTGAGAAAAATTGCCCTGTGCTGCTGGTAGGGGAAGAGAAAGGAATCATTTCTGGACTACTCAGGGGACTCTCCGCAAGGCGGACACAGAGAAGCAACTGGATAACCGGAGCCCAGCCTGCTGGGCTAATAGCAGAGCATAGCTGAGTCCTGGGGAAGGGAGTGCCCAGCTCCAGCTCACTCCAGCCCTGTCCTACACCAGGCAGGAGAACTGGGAAACACGAACGCAGTTCAGTCCAGAGGCATAGGCTCACTAGAAGCCCTCCTCACAGCAGGACTGTAGAAAATGCCCCCTTCCTCCATACCTAACCACCACAGTACCGGAGACCTATTTTTACTCAGTCCATCTTGCCTGGCTATTTTAAAAAATTAAAAGAATGTTAAAAGTCAATAAAACATAATTTGAAGAGACAAGGCTTCAGAACCAGACATGGAAGAGATACGGAATTATCAGAGCAGGAATTTTAAACGACTAGGATTAATGTGTTAAGGGCTCCAGTGAATAGAGTAGACAGCATGAAAGAACAGATGAGCAATGTAAGCAGAGTAATGGAAACCCTAAGAAACAACAATGAAAAATACTATAGATCAAAGACTCTGTAACAGAAATTAAGAGGGCCTTTGATAGGCTTATTGGCAGACTCCACATGGATAAAAAGAATAGATGTGATCTTAGGGATATCTCAACACAAACCTCTAAAACATAAAAGCAAAGAGAACACAGACTGAAGAAAGAGATCAGAGATCAGAATGCCCAAGGACTGTGGGACGCCTGCAATAGACGTGTGTAACTGACACAGGGTGGGAGTGTAACTGACACAGGGTGGGAGTGTAACTGACACAGGGTGGGAGTGTCCGAAGGAAGGGGAAGGAAGGGAAGGAGAAAGGAACAGAATGTGTGAAACAATAATGGCTGAGAATGTCCCCCCATTTTTTGTCAGGCACCAAACCACAGACCCAGGAAGCTCACAGAACGCCAACAGGTTGAATGCCAAAAATATACACCTAAGCATATAATATTGAAACTAGAGAAAATCAAAGATAAAGAAAAATCTTGAAAAAAGTAAGAAAAAAACACCTTATTTATGAAGAAACAGAGATAAGAATTACATGTGCCTTCTCCTCAGAAACTGTGCAAGCAAGAAGAGAGTGATATATTTACATGTGTAAAGAAAAAATCATTCTAAAAGTTGTCCAGCATATATTTGCTAAAATAATTTCGCGGGATAGGTCCATAAAGAATATTTATTTAAAACTACTGCTTCTAGAAAAATAATGGAACTCTATATATTTCAGGGGACTATAGAATTCTACATTTCCCAGGCCCCAGGACCACCACTTCCACCCTCCTACTGTCTGTATCAACTCCTCCACAATCAATACATTTTCTGATCATGGGAGTTCTGATTGCCGAGTACAGATTATAATTTTTCCCTTTAATTTTTGAACATCTCTAACTCTCATCACTCCTATGTATCTCTATGTTCATAAATAATCATGTAGCTCTTTTTGTTTTATTTAGCTAACCTTTTCTAAATACTTATTATGAACTGGACATCTTGTTACAGGCTATAGGCATTGCTGTGATTTAATATAAGAAAATGATATTAATAAAATTTGTTTTCTTTTTAAAAAATAATTCCCACACATTTTTTAAATTTTATTTATTTATCTTTAGAAGTGAAGGGAAGGAGAGAAGGAGAGAAATATCAATGTATGGTTGCTTCTGGTGCATCCCCTGCTGGGAACTGACCTGCATGCAATCCAGGCATGTGCCCTGATGGGGAATTGAACCTCGATCTTTTGGTTCGCAGGCCCGTGCTCAATCCACTGAGCTACACCAGCCAGGGCTTAAAATTTGTTTTTATTCTAAAATTTGTGTCTGTATTTCATAAAAGTAGAAACTGAGGCTCAGAGAAATTAAATAATTTTCCAAGAGTCAAACAGCTGATTATCAGAGGAATTGAAATTTCTATCCAAATCTGCTAGCAAAATCCAACTACTCTATTTATATCCTTAATCCCTGGATTATACAGCCTCAGGCCACTCCTCCTTGTCTGGGAAAGTGCTTGTTCTCCATTGTGAATTTAAATTGGTATACCTTCTGTGTTGTTGTAACGATAATGCTTTATACACTTTCCCTACATTCTTGTGGCACTATCTCTCACACTTATGCTGAACTGACTGCTGAAATCTGGGGACCCCTCTCCAGCTCCAGCTACTTTCTCTGAGAATTCATCATCACACAAGGTCTCTGCAGAAGGAATGGTCATGGCCTCCACCTAAGTACAAATGGCTTTGCTGTTTAGCCAGTGATGATTTAATAAGGCAGGAACAACTGACCTTGTCCTTGAAAATGAGGTATTTTCCAAGAATGTGTTTCTCTGATATGGTTCAAACATGAGAGCAAGATAGGGCTATGAGTCCATGTTGCATTGAAGAGACAGACAGAGAGTAATCTCAGCTCCTGAAATACCAGATCATGTACCAGGTCATTTAATCACACTCTTTGGTTGCTGAGAGGTAAACCTATGAATCATCCATTCTGTTTCAGCTGGTTTTACCAAACACTTGGAGGTGAAACTACACAGAGCAGAGTAAGGTTTTCCCAGTCTTGGCATAAATGTGTCATCACCAAGTAACGCAATACAAATCAACCAATTAACGTGACCTTTGAGATTTTTAGGAGCATAGACCTGTGTCACATGAGGTTGATTCTTGAAAGGATGCAAATACAATTGTAGCTTAATGGGTTATAAAAAAGAAAAAAATCCACTCTGGGGTTGCCAAGATTAAAGCAGAAATAAAAATGTGAAATTCATACCCTACTGAATAAAAGATATTTAAAAAATATTTTATTTAATTATTTTTGAGAGAGGGGACAGAAAGGAGAAAGAGAGGGAAAGAAACATCTCAAACAGTTGCCCTTTACATACCCACACCTGGGAACTTGGTCCACAAACCAGGAATGTGCCCTGACTGGGAATGGACACAGCAACCTTTTGGTTTGCAAGCCAGCATTCAACCCACTGAGCTACACCAGCCAACACAGAATAAAAGACATTGACATAATGCCCTGCCAGAAATCAATTATTTCCCATTCTAAACTGTGATGTCTTATTGTTTGACCTATATTTATAAGGGCTACAGATTTCCAGACAGGATCATTCTTGCATATTAAATATGTAAGAAATCACATAAATGGAGCCATTTCGAAATGCAGTGGAAGCTGCCACCCCAGAGGAATCACCTTGCACCGTGTACTCCTCAAACTTAGGAAAGTTTGAACTGGTAAAAATAACCTTTGGACTGAGCCAAACCAACGTTTTATTCCAAATAACTTTTGCAAAGCTAGTAGGGAAGCAGACATCCTGAGTGCAAGTATGGAAAATTAAATACATTCTTTAGTACCACATGTATAGCTTAAGAATAACTTATTTTATTTGTACCTATAAAAATTACTTTCTTCTATTTATGTAATTATTTCCTCTTCTTATAAATATCCTTTACCTTTATCTCGTAATAGAACACCGTTTGGAACACCCCATAATGAAATACCTCATAAATGGGATGCTCCCTGAAACAGTGCTTCCTGAATAATTATATTTTTTTATCCCAAATAAACACTTGTTGCTACACACTTTGGCTTTTTGTTGATAGGCACATGCAAGGATGTTAGGGGAGTGTAGCAACACAAATACCTGAGTGCTTCCAATGTGCATCCCGTGTGGAAGTTGCCTGTAGATACGTCCCTTTGTAAAGCCCGATGAGTGTTGCCACGGGACAGGAGACACAGGGCGATAAGCTGAAGCATATTATGGGAGACAAGGTCCCCGCAGTCCCACTCTCAGGGAACTCTGTATACCATTAGTGCCCTCGATCTTGAAGAGGCCTGGGGGAGGCCCACAGGGTTGCTAGGCAATGAAGCTTCCCATTTTGGTCATCCTGTAATAAGAAACTGGAAAGCAGTGAAGCTGGAGAGTGATTCTTGGCCAGGAAGAAAAAAAACAAAAAACAAAATAAAACACAAAAAACCCAAGCTGTAATAGAGTCCCTGGAATGTCCAAGAAGGGAAATCAAAATGAAATAAAATAGCACTCTCTCTCTCCCTTTCTCTCTCTTCCTCTCTTGGACTCCCTCTCTCCCTCCTCCTCCTCCTCCCCCTCCCCTTTTTCTCAGGTTTGGCAGATACAAGCAGAACCTCTCAGCTCCTTAGGTAACCAAACATTTTGGAGACAGACATAATTAAATGGGCATAGTACATGCACTTCACCTCTCCAGTGCTCCCCTTAGAGTTCTGAAATACCAGACACCAGGTGAGTTCTCCTTACAGAAGGCCCGCGGTATAGTCAGATTTGCTCAACGGGAACATTCTCCCTTGCAGGACCCAGACCGTCTGCTGATCTTGATGCTCAAGCAAGTTTCTGCCCCAGAGATCTCTTCCCCTGGCCCTACCAATGTTTATCTGCATAATGGTGAAAAAGTCACCTTGCCTCTCTGTGATTTGTATTCCTCAACTTCCAAATAAAAATATGCATAGTATCCCCTGCATGAGGTACTTGTAAAGATCAAATGAGTTAACACATATATACAATTCTCTGAAGAGTACAGGGAAGAAAAGTTAACTCTTGTGGACTCTCCCGTTCAAATGAGGAAACATGGTGTGAAACAACATTCACGGGTGTACCACTAATAAATGGTAAGACTGAAAATTAAAAACAGGTGGCCTGATGCCATTCTTTTCTTGATAACTCGGAAGATACCTTTTCATAACTGTATACTCATAGTGTGTTTCTTTGGTTAAATCGTGTATCTGTTTCATTGGGAATCATTATCTTCCTCATTCAGCTCGAAACTTGCAGGGCAATGAGAAGAAGCCCCTGGTGTACCTTGAAGATCAGTGGAGGGAAAACAGTGGCGTGAGGTGTCCAGCATTATTCATTTACGCACTTTCGACACTAGACAGCTGGGTTGTCACCAGTTTGAGACTATAACGACTAATGGTGTCATTAACATTATTATATGGGTACATGTATGTACATGTAAATGAGTACACACATACATGCGTTCATGTTGATTATATGCTCAGAAGGCTATAGTTCTACAGACACCTTGAAAATGTCAGCCTTAACAGATGACAGTTTTTCAGAATACTTCTTCCAATTCACACTTCTACTGGCTTTGTTTGGCAGTTGCAGTTGTTCTGCGTCCTCCGCAATGTTTGCAATCGTCCACCTCCTTCATTTGGACCCTTTCGGTTCTGCTCTGCTAATGATTTCATTGGTTTCACTTTGCACCAATCAAAAAATTTAAATGACCATAAATGACTAATACCACAATGGAGCAGGGAGAACCAATTAACTTTCTTTTTATGCCTGAATGTCAGTTTGTCTGTTTGTTTTGTCTATCAAAGCAAGTAATCTTTCCACGTCTTCCGAATTCACATTGTAAAGGGAATAAAAGGAACGTTATATATTTGACACCATTTAGGACTCCTGCTGCTGTGCTGTGAATACAGGAACTGATTTGAGAGAACACGTTTTTACTCTTAGCTGAGAGAGACATTATTTTTATGTGATGAATTATAGATTTAGAGCTTCTGCCTTCCTTGTGCTGGAAATATTTCTAGCATTACATTTACTCATGTATTCCCCGCTTCCCTTACTCTCAAATGTAGAACAGCTGCCGCGCCAGTTAGAGAAGCCTGCAAGCTCACCAACATTTTCATAGGTTTACTCAAGTATTAGAGGTTTATTTTCATGGACAACTGAATGATTTCACATCAGTAAACATTTACTTGATTTACAAGAACTCTGCCGCTTACAAAACCTACACTGAGTAACAGGTTATAATGAAAGATCTTAGCCTTTTTCCTTTCATATGCATGTGTAGTGTATGCCTAATGAGAATGTGATGCCCTCAACAACAAAAATACAATAACACGCATAAAATCTTTGTTACTGTTTTGGGGAGTTTCTCCCCATTCGGAGGCCCCACGTCCGGGCCCCACCCCGAGCTACGTACATAACTCAGGTGTCCTCCGAAAGGCGCTCCTCAGAGTAAGCAAAGACATTCCTATCGCTCGGGGCATTCCGAGGGTTTTAAGAGCATTGTTCTAGGGCCCCAAGACAAAGACCAACTGTATTTTTATTATGCCTCAGTTATACAAAATATTCTTAATATTTTATTATACTGCACTCAACACTTAATGTCAACACTTTATTATACTGCACTCAACACTTTTGCCACTAGTATTTTGACAAAAATCAAAGCTGAAATTCTGAAGTATCTTCTTACTTCTCTAGGAAAATGACTTTTCTATTTCCTAATAGGTCTGTAAATTCCCACTCAGACCCCAATGATAGCTCAGTTTCTAAATGTCTCCAGTGATTTTTTAAAATTCACTTTGATATCTAACCTTCTCGGCTTCTCCAATGGGATTATTTCCCAAGTAGTTACCTTATGTGTGCTATATACTTACCTTAATAATTTTCTATAAAGTCAGCCTCTCTAAGCAATATTAGTGGCCAGATCTGCCTAATAGAGCTACCTGGTATTTTTTGACTGAAAAAAGTTATAGCAAATAAATACAATAGTGTTTCAAAACATATCAGTTAACTTTAAAGAACCATATAAGATTGTAAATGAATGCACATAGCAACTGATAGACAATTCATCACATCTCTTAGAAACATACTGTGCTTTTCCTATTACAACCACTTTTCCTCTCCCATTGAAATACTCACTCTCCTATTTTTTACTGATTATCCCATTCTCTATCATTTTTCTCAGTTGTGTATTTTTACTACACATCATTATTGTCAGTACAGGTATTGGTGTATACAGGAGCATACAAATGGACAAAGAGGAAATAGTTGTTGGAAGCTGAAAAGACAAAAGTCTATGTAACACAGTGGTAAAGTAGATTATAATAAGTCAGAAGACAGTTGTTATACATGTGAATACATAGAGTTAGCAGGACTGCTTATAAAACAGAATGTTAATGGCATGGTACACAATAATTTCAGTTGGCTACATTTGATAAAATCATATGTCAAAGAGATGAGTTCAGAAAAGAATTCTCTGGTTTGAATTAAAAAAAATAAAAGGGAATAAAGAAGGGCCAGTGATTAAGAATGTGTATGTTTGGAATAAATAGCTAAAAGATGCACATCAGAAAGCCTTTGAATTTTAGAACTCAGCCTTGAAATACAGACCAAATCTCTCTGTCTTTTCCATCTCTTGGTCAAAACACTGGGTAGAATCAAATGGTGCCTCACAAATCCTTTCAGAAAAATGAAACTAAACCACCTTCTTATACTGCACCTAATAATAAATTCAAAATGGATTAAAGACTTAAACATTAGATCCAAAAACCACAAAAATCATAGAAGGACATATAAGCAGCAAAATCTAGGACATTACTTATAGCAAAATTTTATCAGATATATCTTCCCTGCCAAGGGAAACAAAAGAAAAAAATAAACAAATGGAATTACATCAAACTAAAAGGTTTATGTACAGCAAAGGAAATCATCCACAAAATAAAAAGACATTCCACAGGATGGGAGAACTTATTCACCAATACATCTGATAAGGGGTTAATATACAATATTAACAAAGAACTTATAAAACTTGACACCAAAAAAACAACCCAATTAAAAAATGGACACAGGACCTAAATAGACATGTCTCTGAAGAGGACATGTAAATGGCCAGTAGACATACAAAAATATGCTCAGCATCACTAATCATCAGAGAGGTGAACATCAAAACCTCAATGAGATCATCACACCTGTCAGAATGGCTATCATCTGTAAATAAGCAAACAACAAGTACTAGTGAGGATATGGAGAAAGGGGAGCACTTTTGCACTGTTGGTGAAAATCCAGATTGATACAGCCACTGTGGACAGCACTACAGAGATGAGATAACTCCAAAAAAAAACTAACAATGGGCCTTTTGACCCAGTGATCCCACTTCTGGGAATATATTCAAAGAAACCCAAAACACTACTTTGAAAGAATATAAGCATCCTTACATTCATTGTGATGTTATTTATAATCACCAGCATATGGAAGCAGCCCAAGTGTCCTTCAGTAGATGGACACTGAAGGACAATTAAACAATGGAGTACTACTTGGCTGTAAAGAAACAAAGACAATTGTACTGTTTGCGACAGTATAGAAGAACCTAGAGACTATTATTCTAAGTGAAATAAGTCAAAGAAAGATAAATACCATATGATTTCACTCAAATGAGGGATCTAATAAAGAAACTGAACTAACAAGGAAAACAAAGAGACTCATAGATGGAGAGCAGATGGCAGCTAAGCAGGGAGGAGGTTAAGGGTGGAAAGACTGAGCAAAAAGGACAAAGGACTCATGGACATGGACTACAGGGTGGTGATTGCAGGGTTGGGCATAAGGGGACTAAATGGTAATGAAAAAATGCAATGAAAAATGTTTTTAAACTCAAGGAAAAATAAACACAGTGAGCCCCTCACCGTGTGTGTGTGTGTGTGTGTGTATAAATATATGGCTTTCGTGATCTTTATGTCAATATGGTGAGTATAAAGATGAATGTCATTGTGGTTTTCATATGCATTCTCGTGATTGCCAGTGAGGTTGACCATTCTTTTATATATATATTTATAGTCCATTTGTTCTGTATTTTTGTGAAATTTTTATTGTCTTTATTCTGATTCAGTTTCTTAATTATTTATAGTAACTCTATTTATATTGGGTCACTTGTCTTCTGGCAGGTCATATGAGTTACAAATATTTCTTTACATGTTGTTTTTCACTCACATTAAATGTTTTATTATAAAGACCAAAATCCGAAAGTTTTATATCATTTCTCCCCCGAGAAGTTATAAATTGTCTTACCACTATTTTTGAAAGGCCCATTGTTTTCCCAGTAATGCACAACCACCAGTTTGGTTTTGAGGTAGCAGAGTTAATTAACTGGCTGCAGTCATATCTCCAATGCACTTCTACAGTGAGCCTTTTTTACTTCCCATCAAGGAGAGTCCACTTTTGCTGCCTTTGAATCTCAGCTGGTCTTGTAAGCTGTTCTTACAACAAAATGGGAGGAATGTCCCACTATTCCATCCTCAAGCTGGGCCTTAAGAGGTCTACACATTCCCTCTTCATTTTGATATATGAATATATACTTTCTTGGAACATCCCCCCCACCACTGGGAGGAAACCCAGGTATGCATGTGGAGAGGCTCATTTGAAGATAGATGGATCAGGCTCCCTGCTGATGGCCTCAGCTGAGTTAGTGCTCACCATCCAATACAGACTTCAGGCCAAGTGAAGGAGGATATTTTGGATTTCCCGGTTATTCCTGCACCTCTGTCTCTATCATATAAACCAGAAGAATTAGATCAACCTATAGATTTAAAAGTGGAATATTGGTTTAAACCACTAAATACCAGAGTAGATTTTCCTTCCATAATAAATAATCGAAACAGACTCTAATCAAATGTAAATATGTGCCAGGTTCTCCCTGGCCTCTTGATTTTGTACAATTGATCACATTTTCAATATCTGTTTCACTACATAATTTAGTAACCTTACTTTCAATATTCATCTTGATATATTTTTAGAAATCCTTATGCTTCTTCTTCTGGAATGGGCATTTTTTACATGACCCAGTATAATAATGATCTGCGTACTTTATTGTACTTCTGCTTCTGAAATTATATTATCTTCAGGGTACCCGTGGGTCTTGTTTATCTGAGAAGCCTCCCCCCGCACCAGCTGTCCTACCTGCACAGAGCTCCAGGAATCACCTCCATGTAAGAAGGGGTCCCTAGATATTTGTTGAGTTGGGTTGCGTTAAGGGCTGGGTCTGTTGTAGTGAACTAAATAGACATCATATGGATGATAGTTTTTGCTGGATGTCACGGGTATTTTTTGATAGTCATGTATAAATAAAACCAGATTTCTATGTTCTTTAGATGATCTGACCTGGGGAAATATGTCAGCCCAACCGCTGCTGTATTATTAATGTTTAATATCCTTTTCATCTTTCTTATTGAATTTATTGGGGTGACAGTGGTTAATAAAATTATGCAGTTTCAGGTGTAAAATTCTATAATATACCATCTGTATATTATATTGAGTGTTCACCACCTGGAAAATTTGACCTTTGCTCCTCGACATAAATCTTGTCAGAGTATCAAGTATTTTAAAACAACTGGAATTTTTACAGAGACTGCATATTAATGCTTTATCTGTAAATAAATTTGAAGATCGAGAGCTATACTTTTAATCTATTTCCATTTACTTGTCTTTATTCATATTTTATGTAGAATTTTATAATTCTTTTCTTACACACCTTATCAATATTTTATTTAAATTTATTTCTAGACACTTTATACTATCATTATTATTTTAAGTGTGTTTTCTAGCTGTTGTGGAAGTACAGAAATGCAGTTGTTTGGGGTTTTTTGCACATAGTTCTGAATTTATATTCCTTATTCTTTAAATAATATTTTATTTTGAAATTCTTTGGAATTTTATATTAAATTATATAATTCAAATCATGGTTTGTTTGGGGTTGTTTTTTTTGCTTTAATGAAACGAATGAAAACACCTTTTGGTGTTGAAAAATGTGGGAATAGTGGGCAATTTTCTTTTGTTTTCCATCATAAGAGGAAAGTTTTAGATGTTTCACCATAAAGTATGATGTGTGCTGCAAGCCCTTTTGCAAATACTTTTGACACCTTATACTTGATCAGTTATTTGTAAGTCCTTTATTCTCCCTCTATAAATATTTCTGACATGATCTTGTATTTGAGATAAATGTTTAACACAAAATAAATAATTGCTTTAAAATCAGTTAAACTAAACTAAATAAGAATGTTTTCCTTCCAAGATATTGGATCCACATACACGTATTTCTGAATTGAATCTCATTCTCAAAATTATAATAAAAGTTTACAAATACAAATACATACATTGATAAGAGTAATGACAAGATAATACAGGATAGTGTTATTTTTAATCCAGAAAGCCTGATGACTTACTAAAACTTGCAAATTGACTAGTTTTATCATAAAGAGATGAGCCTAAGAAGCAAAGGCACATCTTCAACAATAATCTACAAATAAATCACCCTTTACTCAAAGCATGGAGAAAAACTGCTTGGCAATGGTTAAAAAGGGTGGTTTTTGAAGTTTATAAAATTAGTGGTCATTTCAAAGGTTATTTGGTAGAAAGAAATAGATTCCCCTGAAAAAAATCTACAAATTATTGTGTGCAGTCATATAAAATGGCCAAGTGCAAAACGTGAGTGCAGCCAATATTTGACAAGTGAATGAAAAAAATTCAGTGAGTGACTTGAGACATGTAGGGTAGGAAAAAAGTAGGTTTACAGTTATTTGAATGAAAATGATATAATAATAAATAATAATATAAGAATAAACTGTATGTTTCACATACTTACAGCTTTAAGCCTAATTTTGCCCCACCTTGCATACTTCCAATAGTTCTGTCATTTTATTTTGTATTTCATATTTTCTGTCTTGAATTTTTGGTTACTTTTTCTTCGACGTAAATTGCATTCTTTGCAGTTCTATTTGACATAGGATCTTTTTTGGTACCATCTCTGTGCTTATATTTACAAAAGATGTCCTTATTTCAGCTTCTTTCTTCAAAGAGAGAGGGTTGAAACTTTCAACACATTAATAACATCTTTCTACTGTTTTCTTGCTGTTGGTAGTTCAGCAAGCAGCCTAATGTTCACTGATTAGTAGGTGATCTATCTTTTCTGCTTTTCTTTAAAGATCTTGTCTTTTACTCTGGTGTTTTATCGATTTACTATTATGTGTCTAGGTCTGTCTTTCTTTTTTGCTTCTCTTACTTACATACATTGGACATCCTGAATGAGAGGTTGCTGCCTTCCAAATATTCTCGACGATTATCGCCTACTGTTTGGATTTTCTTATGCCTCATTTTCTGTCTTAACTGTTATTGGTGTGTCAATTCTCCAGCTCCATCTTTTTTCCTCATTTCTGCAATTAAAAAACATGTTCTACTTATCCACATTGAATTTTAACTAATATATTTAACAATCCCTTTGTTCTGTTTAGCATACCCTTTAATTAGCTAGGTTTGGATACGTATAGCATTAACCCAATTTGATGTTCATCTTTGTAGATCTGTGCGTATTATGGTGTGCATCTGTGTTTGTGTTTTGGGTTATTTAGTCTGAACTTGGCTGGCCAGTGGCACTTCAAGCTGTGGTCCAGTTCAGGTCTCTTGCTTTTATTCTGGAGTCCAGAAAGTAGTGACGACATCCACTTAGGAGATGCTTTTCTCATGTGTACAGGAGCAGGATTTGGCTAGTGTGTATAGCCAAATTTTGCACACATCTTTAAAGCTTCTTGTCACATCTGTTAATGTCCATTAGCCAAGACAAGTCACACAGACTAGGCAATACTAAGCCACGTAGGCAGATGTACCCACAGTTGGGGGCATGGTGAAGTGACCAGACACATGGTTAATAACTGAAAATAATAACCCAATTATAACACTCTTTAGTTCTTCAACTGAATTTTTATTTTACTTTTTATATTTTTCATGGCTAGAAACTGTATTTGGTTCTTTTTTGTATCAGCTTGATCATTCTTTGTTGTCTCTTTTTCCCTGTTGACATTTTAAAGTTTCTTTTTAATTTATTCAAAACTATTAAACAAATTTATTATTCTTATTTTGTATGACATAAGTCCAATACCCGGTCCCTGTTCAAATACATTTCTGTTTGCTTTCATCTCTGATAATTTTCACTTTTGTTTTCTTTTTTCTTTCTGTTGTTTTTAAAAATAACTTCTCTATCTGTGAGTGATTTCTTCTACTTAAAATTTTATCTCCATTTATGGATAGGCTTGAATTTAATTTCCTCTAGAAAAAATTTACATTTGATACTGATTCTTACCTGAAGGCAAAGTTTTCTTGTGAGGGTTTTCACAGAAGTAGTGTGGATTACGAATCTATAGAGGGGCTCACTTATGATTCTGAATTCTCTGGGGAGAATTTTTCTCTCCATCCTGTCTTTGATAACTTAAAGGCAGACAAATCTTGCCATCTCCTTTTACATGGTGAGGATAATTTCCTGGTCACCTACACACATAGGATGTAACCCACGTGGCCCTAGTTTTATGCAAAGTTAGCTTATTCCTTCTCTCATCCTCTTAAGTCCCGAGTTCCATCTCCTGTCCTACAACCCTGTGCAGTGACCTAGTGGCACTTCCTGGTCTCCAGGGTGCAGTGAGAAAGCGGGTTGGAAGTCAGCTCTGTTGGGGCACCTCCATGGCTCCTGCTCTCAGTTTAGTTTCCATCCCTGCAATTCTCTGAATGTATAATTAAGTCAAGCTAATAAAGTATTATGTGTGAATGTCTGTGTGTATATATATATATATATATATATATATATATATATATATATATGTATATATAAACATCTGGCAGTTTAGTTGTTTCAATCGAAGTGATTATTTGTCGTGTATTGTCCACAGTATCGAATAACGTAAGTTCACTTTCAGCCATCTAACCTTGACACCCACTTCTCCAATTTAAGCTGGCTTCTTCTAAGGAAGATGCGGTAACTTTCTTTAACTTGGAACTGTACACATGGGACTGGCTTCACTTAGGAAATGGGTTCTAACTTGAGAAATCTGTTTGCCCATTTTGTCTGTGAATCGGTTCAGTTTTAGAACTATTGTGTTATGCTATAATGAACCTTGTACTCTCACTCATGCTACAGGATGTCAGTAAGAGCTCGATTGTCTCATGCACATCTGGACGGCCACCTCTGTGCAAGGACCAGTGGAGCAGGAGGCCTGGACTCAGTTCATGTCCCTGCTGCCTGCTGACCAGGTGGTAGCAACCACACACAGTGCCAAATATCATGTTTGTATTAACCTATAACTAACTAAGCCTCTCTCTCTCTCTGTTTCTTTCTCCTTGTGAAGACAGGAATTGCGGAGAAAATATACTTAAAAATATTTCCTCCCACCCCAAATCCTCTTTCTGAATAAAGGTAGTAAAAAAAGAAAAAAGAACATCATATTAAACAAGCACTAAACCAGAGTATAATGTATAGAACAATCTGCCTTTAATATATTCTAAAGACAAAAACAAATTATACCCATTTAATAGCCAAGCAAGTACAACCCATTACATGCATGTTCTCAAGACAAATAATAATTAGTCCTGCAAAAAATAATATGAAGCGAGCCACTTCGAAATGTCAAAGCGAAGTTGGAGCTGCCATCCTAGAGGATATATCACTCCTCAGACCTTTGAAATGTTAAAACAGGGCTTAAAAATAACCTTTAGACTGGACCTCAAGTAGCACTGTATCCTAAACAACTGCATGTTATGACTGCTGGACTGAAAATTAAAGACATTCTTTAGGATTTGTATCATATAGTAGTTTATCTGCCCCTGTTGAAATCCATTCCTTAGCTTATTAACTCCCATAGAAATTCCTTGTCTATTCATGTAGTTACCACTCTTCATGGTCTTAGAAATACCCAATGTCTTCAGCTCCTAATCAAAATACCATTGGGGTTTCAGCCTGAACCAGTCAGTGCTTTCCAAACAGCTCTTCTTTTGGACATCAAATAAACACTATTGTCTCTCACTTTGACCTTTTGTGTTTAGGTCAACAGTCCTCCAGTAAGAGGACTGGACACCAATGCCTCGCTCACACCACACACACATAGTTCACCCAAGAGTCACCTGGAATTGGAATGCCCATCTGTGTTATTAACTGACTTCATTTATTTATTTGTTTTTAGGGAGAGTGAAACATCAGTTTGTTGTTCCACGGATTTATGCATTCATTGGTCAATTCTCGCATGTGCCCTGAACCAGGGGTCAAACCCACACCGTGTTATATCTCAATGGTGCTCTAACCTGGACAGGGCTTCTCCCACCTTCATTTAATCTTCCTTAGGTTCGTAAGTCCGGATGCACAAAAGAAGCTGTAAATTGTCATTCTGAGAAGCATTTTGCTCAGTCTGTTGAGATCCTGCTTTCAGTTGCTTCCTTTGTTTGGCTCAAACAAGTTTTTATTAAAATTATTTTCAGGTTTGAATTTTTTTCTGTCAACACTTTGAACATTAGATGGAAGGTTAAACTCTTTTTTTTCTTTCATACTTTTGTATCGAGGTAGGATTTGACATATAATATTATATTAGCTTTAGATGTATAGCATAATAATGTGATATTTGCACACATGGTGAAATCATTGCCACAATAAGTCTAGTCAACATGTATGACCTTATGTAATTATAAAAGTCCTCTTACTTGTGATGAGAACTGTTAAGATCCACTCTTTTAGCAACTTTCAAATACACAACACAGTATCACTAACTATAACCACCAGGTCGTACATCACTTCCCCTTACTTATTTTGACCCTTTTCACTCATTTCTCCCGCCCACAAATCCCTGCCTCTGGAAATCACCAATCTGTTCTTCACATCGATGAGCGTGATTATTTGTTTGTGTTTTGTTATTTTTTTCAGAGTCCACATAGGTGAGGTCATACTGTATTTGTCTTTCTCTATTTAACTTATTACACTTAGCATAATGCCCTTTTACAAAAAAAATTAAGGTTAAACTCTTCAGAAAGTGGCTCCTTTGCCACCCAGGTGGCAAATAGTTGAATAGGCATAGGAGATTCACTGGGGGTTAGGCTTTCTTAAAAATGACTAATGATTTAAAAATAACAACAAAAAAACAGGCAAGTTCTAAAAAAAACTAGGCTAGATCTAAGAGGATATGAACATTTCCAATGTAAACTGAAAGAGACAGCACCCTTATGAAAAAATTGTCTAATATCGTAGGTCACTCGTGCAGCTAGACCTGTCTAGAATAGCAAGTTGTACACCTTCTCACTCCCAAATTCAAGTCTGTGAATCTCCTGGGAGCAAGAAGAGTGGAGGGAAATCAGTCTGTTTCTGTCACCACTCAACATGGGCAAAGAAGTAAGGACAAAAATGTTCTACTATGCTTTCAAAATTTAGAAATTAAGGATCAGTTCCCCCTTTCAGTATTAACAGTGCCTCTCCAAGTATGCTCTAGAGAGCCCCAGTGATCCCTGAGACAATTTCAGGGAGGTTTATGAGATTAAAATAAATTATTGTCTTTTCATTCTCATTTTTCTCATGAGTGTAGAGGAGGGATATCAATACCAGATGGAATGCAGCTGTTTTCTACTAAACCAGGCCAGTGCCATGCAGCATATTACCATCTACCTACATATGGTTATTGAGCACTTGAACTGTGACTAATCCTAACTGAAATGACCTCTAAGTATAACATACTTAGTGGATTTCAATGATTTTGTATTAAAAAAGTAAAAGATCATAATAATTGTTTATATTAATTGTATGGTGAACTGAATAGAGTTTAGATAGGTTGGGAAAATAAAATATATTAAAATAAAGTTGAATTTTTAAAATGTGATTACAGGGGACTTTAAAATTATATATAGTACTAATATTTGTATTGTTAAAGAGAAGACTGCAGACCAAAACAGGAATATTTGTGCTAAAGCCCGTGACTTAATATTTGATCTGACTGCAGTTCTGATCTTTGCTAGAAATATAGTCTTTTATATATTTTTTGGCGTTCAAAATTTCTTTATTTTTTTTCAACCAGTCTGGAATATCATGGTCAAAACCACAGAGGTTAATCTGTCACATGGGCCCTCTCCAGTCTCACCGCAACCTTTGGGAAAAAAGAGGCAATCCATTTACTGAAACTCTTCTCATACCCTTCCTCCCAGAAGATGTCCTAGTCTAAAAATAATTTTTTATTTTCCCTTTTTAATATCCTCCAGAACAAGAGATCCCTAAATCCTTTAATACAGCCAAATAGATTTTCAAATTTACTCAGCTGAATTTTGTTCTTTAACAGTATCCGTGCTGTATTTCTATTGAACAGTAAGTACTGAGCCAGCTGTTAAACAAATCTGGGGAAAAATGGTAAAGCAGCGCCTCTTTTTTGTGTGTCAACTTGTCCACTTGACTGGGCTAACCTAGTAAAACATTATTAGTGGATGTGTCTATATAAGGATGTTTGGGGAACAGATTAGCATTTGAATGGATAGACTGAGAAGTGAAGATCATCACCCATGTGAAATAGACATCGTCAAATCCACTGAGAACTTATATAGAACAAAAGGGTAGAAAAAGCCTGAATTTGCTCTCGGTACAAGCAGGGACATCCTTCTGCTGCCCAAGGATACCGGGCATTGCTGTAAAGGTTCCTGAACCTTCAGACACAGAATGGGACTTAGAACTTTGGTTTTCCTGGCTCTCAGGCCGTTAGATTTGCAGGGATCTACACCATTGACTTTCCCAGGGCTCCAGCAGGCAGAGAGCAGACCTCCCAGCCTTCATTATCCCATGAGTTAATCCTTCATAATGCATCTCTTTTTACATATACATATCTACCTTATGGGGTCTGTGTCTCTGGAGAAATCTTACTAATTTTTTGTTCTGTAAAATTCAACTTTTTCATGGAAAAGTATGTTATTCATGTTAACTAACATGTGACAAAGTTTTCTGTGATTTTAAAATGAATAATTTTTATGAAAATTTCTGTTTCAAGTTCTAATTTAGAGTGTATTAGAACACATCGTGTGCATAAACATCAGCTATTTTGGCTTCTCAATAACGTCTGAGAGTGTAACGAATTTCTGAGATCAAAAATCATTTGACAATCCCAGTAACATTGACTCCTGAAGCTGTCAGTAAATCAGCATTATCACCACATGTTGCCTACTGTGTGCTGGGCACTGAGAGTTTATGCACATTAGTTTTCTCTATTCTTCTAAAAGACTGAATAGTGATGTGTGCTGACTCTCCATAGACTGGAGGCCACCGGTTTAAAACAGAGATATACCCAAGCTATTTTGAGAAATGTTTTTATCAAGATTATTTTCCCCACTTTAAAAAGAAAAAAATTTTAATCCAGGAAACTTAGAAAATTGTTTAAAAGTCACTTAACTACCAATTGAGAAAACTAACTGGAGCCTAGAACAGTATCACTCAATGACTATACAGTTACACTTAAATTCCATGGTAAACCACCTCTCACAGGGAAATAAAAACTATTAAATAAAAAAAACTAATAAATAAAAAATGTTTGGATGAGAAAGAAGCCAGACATCGTATTTTTAACTAAATATGGCACACAGATTACTTCTAATCCTGAACTAGTACTGTCTTCAAAATAATTCCTCTCAATATTCACATTTTTCCATTTTTTGCTTAGACCTCTTGTCAAGGTTGCAGTTCATTTCTGCCTTTAGCCTCATATGATGGAAAGAGTGAGAGAACTCATGAGGTCTTCACCATAAGGTCGCTAATCCCATTCCTGTGAGCTCCTCCCTCATGATTTACAGCCTCCCAGAGTCCCAGGTCCATACACCATCACCTTTGGGGGTTAGAATTCCAACGTGGGAGTCTTGGGGGGATACAAAATCCAGCCAATACTATCAATAATCGTGAGAAGAAATGGAAGTAACATTTCCTATATTAGTGATCTGAAATTCAGAGAGACTGTGAAAAGTGTTTCCAGGTGTCAATAGATACTAAAGATGATGACTCTAATTTAAACAATTAAAAACAAAAACCAAACAAAACTCCAGTCTAGTCCCCCTTACTTGAACAACATGTGTGTCAAGCCTATGATAGCATAGCTACCATGTGTCAAAGCTTCAGTGCAATTGTGCGATATTTAATGAGAAAATGACAAGAACTTTATACACATATTTAAAAGAGTATCTTGACTTTAGAGTAGATGAAATGTAAAAAAGTAAATGACTTCCAGACACTGTTGATTCTGCCAGTTATTTGTATGATGCTATTCATGCATATGTAACAATAGATTGACAGATTTGCAAAAGTTCTCAATGGGGAAAAAAGTTTAACAAGCTGAAATTTATGTAGTCTGTCAGGAGACATCGAAGAGTATTAGCTAGAAGGAAGGAATGAACGGCTGGAAAGAAATGAAACGTTTAAAATTCCATTGAATAAGTTTACAAAGACTCAAATCAGTAGTTAGCTGATACCTGTTTTGAATTTAAAGTGATAGTTTGAATAATTTCACTTGTATAAATTATATATCAAATTCATTGAATTAGTTATTTTATTCATATTCAGAAATGCAGAAATCCCAATTAATATCTAAAATGAACAATTAAATAACTGTCTGTTACATTCCAAAATAATTATAAATGTTCAAAAGTTGAAAAATCTTCTGTAAAAGGCAGAAAATGAGAGCCAGAAACTATAAAAGTTCTTAACAACCCAATAATGCCAATAGTGCATATTTCCCTAACGTTTTTCAAAGTAACATCATGTTACTATTGATTTGAAATGTTGAAAATAATAAGCTATGTTTAATTTATGCTTTCCTGAGAAGTTATAGCAAAAATATGAATTAACCTCACTTAAAAGAGAATCACAAAATTAAACATAATTATCTATTTACAAGAAAGCTAGACTTGAAGTGGGTATATGCCCTGAGTTCCCAATTTTACGTGAACACGTCAAAGCTTTGTCCACATCTACATAGATTATAATACCAAAAAAGCTCTTTTAAATTTTTGCCTAACGCATTCTACCCGGTATTGCTCCTTGTACTTCAGAACTACTATGGCAGCGCTATCTTGACCAAAGGCCATAAAAATGATAAAAGGTCTATTTTTGAACCCGTGCAATAGATTCTCGCAGCAGCCTACAATGAGACAGTCACTGGCTCACACGGAGGGTTGTGCAAGAGTCTGAGACATTTGGATATAAACGTCGGGAGCAGATGGAAGATGAAAATGCTTTCTTAATTACATCTGTGCCATAACATTTTATACTTTGGTTGGTAAGTAATCACATTTTACATTTTCAAACATATCATTCCAAAAACTAATATATACGGTACTGATATTATTTGTATTATTTGTAGTTATGTGTCATTAGACCGTTATTTATAGTCCAATGGAATCTGGGTTCCCATTTTTGCAAATACATCTGCCTTTCACAAATAATTCATTTTAATCTATTATATTGGGAAAATTGAAAAAAATCTTAACTATATACAGTTAGTGAGTTTTAGGGGAAAATGCATTAAGTGCTCATAATGTGCATTTGGTGATACCATATATTTTGAAAGGTAAGGGACCAATTTTTTTTATATTGCTAAAAAAGAAAAATAAATTATTAAGCTTATATTCTCCCTTATTGACTTTTTATTTATTTGTGGACAAATCTACCTTATTTTGGTGAATATATAAAACTAAATTACACATGCAATTCATTTATTAATTACATCAATTATGATTGTGGATAAACTATGGCATTCTAAAATCTGCACTAAGAATGTGTCAGAAAAGACAAGTTGTTCAGAGGACCGAATGTCTGGAAAGTTTAAAATTCATTGTTATCAGCTTTCAATTTGACTTAAAATTAGTACTTTCATTGTTTCTATAATCTGGTGGAAACATTGTAGATTAACCTTGCGGGGGTGCAAAACAAGTCACCCCAAGATGTGCCTCTGCTATACAGATTGTTTTGAGCTGACAGCAACTTTAGTCACAGGCTCAAGAGAAACTTCTGCACTCTGTCTTAACTACCTGGAAGAATTTGAATAAGGGACCTTGCCCATAAGAGATTGTCAGGGATAGCTTCTCTTGACCTCTCTTAATGGCAGTACAAACTTCTACTTATTAAATATCTGTTCTTCTTACCATGCTGCAATGGTCTCTGGAAGCCCCCAAGGCACCTTACGTCATCCCTAGCTCCGGATGTCATATATACTTCAGTCCCCCATTCTGTCCAACCGCTCCTGCAGGCGGGGTCTCACTCTCTCATGTAGGTACAGTTCCCATACATATGTTTGTATTAAATTTGCTTATTTTTTCTTGTTAGTCTGTCACATGTCTATTTGATTATGAGAGCAGCCAGAAGAAGTTTGAGGGTAGAAGAAAGTTTGTTCCTCTCCCCAAATCTCACAATCTCCCCTCCAAGTCTACTTTTCATACGACCGTCTCCCCCTGCGTGTGGGCTGGACCTGTGACTTTCTGCTTACTAACAGATCATGGCAAAGGTGATGAGATGTCAGTCCCGTGTTCACGGCACACCACATAACTGGGTGTCTTGGCAGCAGGCTCCCCTAGGGACTTTTCTTGTTGGCTTTATAAAGTCATGGATTATAACGCTAGGAAAGTGGCCATAAGTTCAGTGAGCCAATAGGGCCTTGGTCCCCTAGAAAGAAGGAAATTAAGTTTTCAAACAAACTATGTGAGAAAGAAGCAGATTTGTCACCCTCAGAGTCTCTGATGAGAGCTCTGTCCTTACAAAACCTTGATCAGAGCCTCAGAGTGGATCCAGCTAATTCATGCCAGGACTCAGACTATAGAAACTGTTAGAAAATCATTGTTATTTTGAGCCACTAGTTTGCGGCAATTTGTTACACTGCAAAAGATAAGTAATACATGTAAATTCTTACCTTTTTTTCTCCATGCATGCATTGCTGAACTAATGTTAAATCTAAAAGAAAAGAGTCTGTAAAATATTTTATCATAAAATTTTGATGACAGATTAATCTTTTCTCCACAAGCTATTCTAGTTGGTGTTCTTTTTGACCATAATTTTTGACCAAAATTTTTGGAGCCATATGTTCACTTCAAAAGATTATTGAAAATATTAGTAGTAAATACAGTTTTTGAGAACTAAAAGAAAGCTGGGAGCATTAACAATTGTAATGAAGTTGGATTAAGTAAGACTTAAGAGATGCTCAAATTCTCAAAAGCCTCAAAAATTATATTGATTAATAATTTTCAATTTCTTCAGTTTTATAATTAAACTTGACATTTAGTAAGATTTCTGGAAAGTGGTACCTTTGAGTATATATGAGTTTAATTATATGTAACCATTTAAGTACCTTTGAGTGTATATGAATTTAACTGTATGGAACCATTTAACTTACATGATATGTGTCCTAGAATTTTTGTCTTCTCCTTACTCCGCTAATTTCCTAAATAAGAAACCTCAATTCCTAAATTATAACACATCTTAACTTTATTTAATAATGTTTTTATTGCTTTACCATCTAATTTTCAAACTAAAATGTTTTAAGAACATAATACTTTGCTCTTTTTATTAATAAAATCTTTACCAATATTTTGTGAAAGAATGCTAGCATTTATCAGATATACACAACTTAATTTCTGAATAAATTAATTTCCAATAAATAAAATTATTTGATATGCGAGTATTTGATCACTGTATAAGTTACTAGTGCAAATATATAATAGTAACTTATTTTTATAACAGTTTAGATTCCGTTAAAACACTTTTGCCACTAAAATTCTGCATATAAAACCCTGTAAGGTAAATATATTTATCATAATCTTCACTTCAACTCTATGGGGGCCAAGATGGAGCCGGGGAAAGGACAGAATAAATATGGTAAAAATCTATTAGACGCTCAGTACAGTGCTGTACGCTATCTACCCTGAATAAACAGAAAAGCCACATGAATAATAAATATCTGATTAATTCTGTACGTCTCAAGTCTGTATTTTCCCACACTTTTCTTGCACAGTTCTAACTTGTCATCCTGCCTCATGCTGTTTATCTCTCCATGATCTAGTGACCCGGAGAACCTGGCCATGATGTACTTAGCAGAAATGTATGGTAGGGAAGGAAAACTTTTCCCTTCTTTCCTTCCATGTTCTTTGGTTGGTCTGATAATTGAATTGACATAAAACAGATTACAAGGAGAAAAATAAGTTTAATTTCTATACATGGGAATTTATAGAAATATGTGACCAAAGAAGTGAATGAAGCAGGCAGTGTTTATACTTTTTAGACAAAGAATAAATTTGTGAAGAATTGACAAGGTTTAGGCTTACAGTAGTAAGTTACTGTAAAAGTGAAAAGGTGTGTTTATACATTCTTCTGGGCTCTGAAGCTCCTATCTGTGGTTATCATTGAAAAATAGGGGCCTGCCCTGGCTTGCGTAGCTCAATGGATTGAGCAGGAGCCTGTGAAGCAATGGGTCACCGGTTGGATTCCCAGTCAGGGCACATGCCTGGGGTGAGGGCCAGGTCCCCAGTAGGGGACACATGAGAGGCAACGACACATTGATGCTTCTCTCCCACTTTTTCTCCTTCCCATCCCCACTCTCTGTAGGTAAGTAAGTAAATAAGTAAATAAATAAATAAAATGTTAAAAAAGAAAAAAAGGGGCCTAAAGACTATTGTTTTCTTTTTAGTTTTGTATTAATGATAGAAAACCTATTCATCTTCCCTATTTTAGAATCTCTATTTAGTTTTTTACCACACAAACAATACATGGTATAATCTCCTACTTAAAACAGGCACATTAAAGTCAAAGGGAAAAGTGTGTTATGTAGATTAGGGGCACGGAGAAGCACTACTAGTAGCTGCTGCGGGTCCAGGAAGTTATTCTCCCTTGAGAGCCTGCACCACCCAAACCCATGCCCTCAGAAGACGACACTGATACAAACCCATGCCCTAACGACACTGATACAACAAAATGATATTGTGAAGGATTTGCAAGGCAAGAGAGAGGATAAGGACAAGAACCTCGGGGTGTACTGTTTAAGAGCACCATGTTACTATTTTCTTTTGACAAAGCCAAGTAGTGCTAAAGAGTTGTAAATAGTGCCACATAGCAGTTGTAGCTTGCAAATGAAAGAGCAGCCTTGCAAATGCTTGTGTACTTTACAAAGGCCCTTTGGTTATAAATCAGTCCCCTCAGCAGCAGCTGGGTATCAGAAAAAGAGGGATGCTGCTGTATCTGCGTTTATTTATCACCACAAACACAGCATGCTATGCAGTACAGAGAAATTGGAATCTTAGATTCTGTGACTTAGATTCAAGAATCCTTTCTTCCACTTACCCAGTTTGGGAATATAGAAAATTTATTTAACTAACTTAATTAGTGGGAGTGGTATAATTGCAATAACAAGTATAAACAAAACAAAACAACATGTAGGGTTCCAACCCAGAAGAACTTTAATCAGTGTTTGTGCTGCATAAGTGAATGTGTGAGGGTTTGCTCTCCTCCCTCTTGTCCAATAACCTGGCCAACCAGCATGCTGCTGTTTTCAAAATATGGCTTCCTGAGTTTTGGAAGTTTCTATTTCAGCAAGAAATTGGAAAAAAAAAAGGTCATGGAGAAAGACTTATGAGAATATAAAACCTGGACTGGAAGTCACACACATCACCTTTACACCTGTATGCAGATTCTGCTGGTCCAGTTGAGTCATGTGGACATAATGAACTTTATAGGACACTAGGAAAGGTAGTCAAAAAACAAAACAAAAAAGCAAACAAGATGTAAATTTGAGTGAACTGCTATTATACTCTGTCTCATTACCGAGGCTCATGTTTCTCACAAGGAAATTTAGAGAACTAATTCTCCATGAGAATTAAACTCAGTTAGTCTACCTAGGAGTTTGATACCTTGTAGGTATCAGATTATATTTAGTTATTTTTCCTCTGGTGTATCTTTAACTATACAAACGAGGAAGCCCCAGGTTTTGAGGGCCACCCGAATTTTCCTCCCACCCCGTATCATAAAAGCTACAAGTCCAGATTTTCACTCACTGCAAACATTTGCATTACCAAAATGAGTTCTAATTCTCAAAATTTGTGGTTTCTAATTTAAAAATTGTGGTTCTACTATTCAGAATCCTCAGATTGTATTCCAAGCATATTCCTAATTATTTTTCAATGTTAAGTGCTTTTGGAAAAGATATAAAAATTAGAGTTCTGTCTAGTTAGTTTATACACTAGTACACTTTTCTCAGGATAACATAGGAAGAAGAATTTGCCAGCAGAATGAATTTATTCTTCCAAATTTCATGGGAAGCAGAGTCTAAGTTTTGGATTAAGTTTACTCACATCTTTAGGAGGATCTTAAATTTCCAGACTCACTGATTTTGGACCCAGAGAATCACCTCATCCCTTTGGCTACTTGGATATTTTAAACTTGCAAAGAAGCCTTTAACGTGCAAAAGTGAATACTGGTCATACATGATACAGCTCATGCCAGTGAAGATCTGGCACACGGTTCCATGGGTTTGGTAGACTTGCCCAAAGCTTATCCTCTAAATCAGAGGTGCCCTAACTTTTGGCTTCTCTGGGCCACATTGGAAGAAGAAGAGTTGTCTTGGGCCACACATTACATTCACAAACACGAATGAAAACTGATGATAAAAAAAGTCCATGTATAATTTTCATGGCATCTCCCACCACAGACAAGCAAAAAAGTCCCCACGTAATCATCTAATTATGTAGCAGCCCTCCTGATAATCTTTTAAAATCAGGGAGCAGGTCCCAAGTTTGTGATCACTAATATAGAAAATGTACATATCTAAGTAGTAAAACTTAGTAATAAAACTAAGTCATGTTTTAAGTAAATTTATAATTTTGTTTTGGGCCACATTCATAGCCATCCTGGGTCGCACGCAGCCTGTGGACTGCAGATTGGACACCTCTGCTCAGTCAGGGTCATTACCTCCGGGTATGCAAAATGTGATATCATCCAATGCAATCATTTTAAAGCAATTAATCATAAAAAGTGATCATCGATAAAGATTCATGTCACAATATACTGCAAAAACATTTCTAAAGTTAAAAATTATAGTATTGACAGCTATAACCAGATTCCTGTACAAAATTCACAGAAGTCTTGAAAGTAAACATTCATTTTAAACAAATAGAAGTTCTGCAAACACGAGGTAATATATTTTAGGAAGAAAAACACTAGGGCAATATTGCTTCCCTATATTTTATCAGCAGATTTATGTTTTTTGAGAGAGCAGTATTAGAGTGTGAAGAGGACATTAAATTTGGTAGGTCAATTTTGACAGGATAATCCAAGGTTTTATATAGTGAGATATACTTGATGCACATTTGAAATTGCTTTTGCTCATAATTTGTACAGGCAGTTGTATAACTGAGCCCTTTCAGATATCTAATATCTAAAATTAAATTAGAGACCACTGAGCAAATAGACATGCCAGGAATCAGTGAAAATAAAGTGCATAAATCATGTTTTATAAAATAATCACTTAGGCCTTAAAGTGAGAAAAACTGTATTTTTATTTTCTTGGAGACAGGATTTCATTTCAAACTGTTGACTACTTTTCCCCACCTCACTTTAAGCCTAATATACCAATAATAATCACTGCATTTCTCAGTATCAGTTAAGAAAATAGAAACCAATCTAGATATACCAAATAAGAAAGCTGTAATACATAGATGTAGATGCAAATAAAATTGTTGGAAGGACTGGAGGAATAAAAATCAGGAAATGCTTCTGGTAGATCTCTGGGGTTTAGGTCGTAGGAGACACCCCGCCCTCCCTTGTGGAATGATCACAGTTCCCTCTACACTGATGAAGAAATTTCAGGTGAGATACCCAGAGGTTCTGGGAAATTTTCCTGCCCGCTGAAGACCAACATTGCTCAAAGTGCAGTTATGGTTATTGCTTTCCTTACACCCTTTAAATATCCCGCTGGCATAATTTGAGTAGAAACCTTCTATAGAGTTAGATAAGTACACGATCATCCTTTTATTCTTCTTAAAAGTCTAATCCATCTGTCAATTTTTGAATAAATACTAAGCTATGTGCCTCTGCTTCAATATTTCCTCTTCCAAACAATAACCAATTTCCTACACAACATTTATTTAATAATCAGTTTCCTCCTAAATATTTGTGATGGATTTATTTTGACATTAAGTTGTTTATAAATTGTATATTTGGATATGCTTCTGAGCTGTTTGCTTGAGACTGTTATTAAGTGTGCTATCAATTGATACACAAATAATATACTATTAACATTATTATAGCCTATAAAAAATCCGAGGAAAAGCTCTTTCAATGTGGTTTCATTTTATGTTGCCAGTTTTGTTTTTCATGGAGACATATTTTAAGCTTTAGTTTAAACTATAATAAATATTTGCTAATTTTCATAGCTTCTCAGTTTTTTGCTCTTTATTTCTATAACTGGGAACTTGTGCATCTTCTTTTATAATGGTCACATCTGAGTTTAACACCTTATTGCAGTTTCTAGAACTTAACAGCTTGTGTATTTAACATAAAAATAAAAATGCTGCCCTGGCTTCTGTGACTCAGTTGGTTGGAACATTGTCTTGTATCCCAAAAGGCTGCAGGTTTGATCCCAAATGAGCCACATACCCAGGATGCGGGTTTCATCCCTTGTCAGGGCTACCAACTGATGCTTCTCTCCCGCATTGATGGTTTCCTTTCTCTTTCTCTCTTTATTTCTCCTTCTCTCTCTCTTCTTTCTCCTCTCTCTGAAAACCAGTGAACATGCTCTTAAGTGAGAATTTAAAAAAATGCTCAACCTACATAATTTACATTAGAACTATAAATGCTTGCTTTAAAAATACTTAAATACCAAAATATTTTAATTTAATTCTGCCAGTATTAAAGAAAAATAAAATGTGTACCACAATTCAATAGAAATTTAATTACTGTGTTTTCTCTAATGTTTTATAATTTATAGTTAAATATGCACTTCATTTTAAATGATTAAAAGTCTCAGGAGAGAAAATAATGGTGCAATGTAAGAATGTTCAATATTTAAATGCAATAATAATTAACTATCAAAGTTTCTCTTAAAAATTAACTTTACATATAAAGATAATACTGCAGAATACCATAACCATGCTGACTTAAAAGCAAACAAAACCATGGAGATTAAAATATAACAGTGCCAGTCACCATCCCCATATTCCCATGCTTTAAATAATTGAATTTAATGTTTTATAACATGATATTTATCTATTAAATACATTCTTAAATATTGACAGGGGTTTTGCATACCTTTGATTTGCATGATGTAATAGTAGAAAATATGGTGACATTAAAATTTCACAACCTTGAAAAATAATACCTTTAATTTGCATAAAAATGGTAATTAATGGCATTTGAAACTTAAAGGCAGACTTTATTTTACTGAAGTAATATAAAATGTCAGAAATAAGTTAATGTTATTAAATGTAGTGTTCTCACTCATCAACCTCAGGTTGTAATTGCTAGTGTTTTAAATGTACTTATTTAATATATATTTATAATTTACTTAAATTATTATTTTATTGTTAGTTTAATTCTCCTTGAATTTGGATAATGATGAGCCTCATATATCCCTATGAAAGAATGTACAATATGATACGAAAAATATTTACTCGTTACAATAATTTAATAGTTTGTTTATTTTATCTTTTAACTTTCTATCTTGAAATAATTAGAATCAAAGAACCTGGGAACATAGTCCAGAACAGCCATGTGTACTCTCAACCCAACTTCCCCCAAAGATAACATGTGACATTATTGCAGGTACAAACCCAAAACCTGAAACTGGCATTGTTCTGTCTATGAGGCCCAAATTGGGGTTCACCAATTTTTATACACACTCATATTTGTTTGTGTATGAGAGAGAATGTGTGCAGTTTTATGATGTTTTAACACATTTATAGATTAATGCAGGATGTGACAGTGGTTGGACTGTAATCAAGTTACAATCAAGTCACTGCAAAGGGACTCCTTAGTGCTCTCCTTTTCCAGGCTGCCCCACCCACCGTCACATCCCTGGCAACCATTGATCTGTCCTTGATCTACACAATTTTGTCACTTTGAGAATGTTACAGGAGTGAAATAATGAAGTATATAAAAACTTCTGAGGTTTTAAAATTTTTATTTAGCATAATTTCCAGGATATAATCCAACCAAGTTTTGAATATGCCAATAGTTTGATACTTCTGTGGAATGGGGGGCCTGAGATGCTAATCAAAAAGGAAGCTGGAACCATGATGTAATTCCTAGCCTAGGTAGCTATTTTATTTTTAAATTTTTCTAGGTAATGGAAAGCTATTTTATTTTCAAATATTACTACCTATCTTAGAACTTATGAAATATGTACCTTTAATTTAAAATGCACTAAATAAACTGATTATCTTTAGAGTTTTTAAACCACAATATTTCTGTGCCTGTACACATAACAAGGCCTATGTCGATTTTCTTTTAAAGTGCTTATTATGTTGGAAAATAGAACCTGTTCTCATAAAAGTGGCAGCTGCTTTTAAAAAGCTATGCTTCGTGAGTTCTAAAGCAAACCCTCGGGACCATCTACGTGTATATGACCAGGAGGGAAATCAGCCTGTATTTAATATTTATATGGGGTGCCAGTTTACATTATCATTGACTCTTGTGAAAACTGATGCAGAATTTCTGTTTCTAAAAAGCCTTGGCTTTTCTGATAGCTGCCAGGCATTTTATCCTCAAAAAGTAATAGTGTTCTGAAAGTAAACTATCATTAATAAAAAGTAAAAAGATCTGACCATTAAATTCAATGACCCATAAAATGAGTCATTGCCGTCCATCACATGTCTTCAGTGCCAGACATTCTGCCACAAGAGAAATCTGAGTGAGTGTGGGAAGGTCCTGCTTTGAAGGTTACCCACAACGACAACAACAACAAAACTCTGGGTTTGCCCCTTAAAATCGGAGAGGAGTTCAGTGTTACTGAATGCGGTAATGAGCCCAGAGAGCAACCCCCAGTGACCTCCTCATCTTAATACTCACCTATTCTCACATGTTGCCAAGGTTGTTGGTCTCCGAGACTGCTGGTGTAAGAGAGAGTGAGGGTATTGCATATGTGACTTCGAAGATTAGATCGCAAAGACTGCAGCTTCTGCTTGGCGTCTCTCTCTCCCTTTCTTTTACTCTCTGTCATCAGTCACCCTTGTGGAAATTAGGTGACAGATGTTATCATGAGGACATTTGGGAAGCCTCTGAAGAGGCTACATTGGCAAGAAACTGAAGTGTCCAGCCCACAACTCGGGAGGAACTGAGGGCTGCCCACAGCCACATGACTGAACTTGGGAGCTTTTCCACTGAATGCAACATCTTGAGGGACCCTGACCTAAAAACCCAGCTAGCTGGCCCCAGATTCACGACCTCTAGGAATTATGACATAATAAACATTTATAGTTTTAAACTGCTAAATTAGGGAGTAATTTGGCATGACACAACAGATAAGTGATACATAGCTAGTAATAGATAATACAGATATTTGTACCACCAGTAGAATGCCCCCATCGCAGACCTTAAGATGTGGAGGTGACTTTAGAAATGGCCATGGACAGAAATTAAATATTTGTAAGGATTCTGAGGAAAGACACAGTAAAAAAAAATTAGCCTTGAACAGCTATTCAGAGAATTTGGGCCTTTGATGAGGTACTGGTGAGACTTTAAAAGAAAATAAAAAAAATGTTAGAAGCTATGTAGAGGAAAAAAGATCCATGTTAGCAAGTGGCAGCATTCAGAAACCTGATTTTCCATAGTAACGTGAAAAGTAGAAAATGTACCTAAAAGAATGGAGGATCTAGCTAAGGTTTCCAAGCAGAGTGTTGAAAGACTGTTAAAAAATTTCTTACAGCTTCTAGTAAAATTCAAGAGGAGAGTGATAAAATAAAGAAATGACTGTTGAACATAAAGGAGCTTGGAGTTGCTGGTTTTGAAGATTCTCATTCTCTCCAAATGGCTAACAATGCTAAAATTAGGAAATGATTTACAATCAAATATATCCATGGTACTCACAGAAAAGCAGGATCTTAAAGATGAAGCTGAGAGTTCGACCATAAAATCTTTTAAGAAATAGTGAAAGTGCTGCTTCCAAGTACTATTCAGTCAGACAAAAAACCCTCTAAAAGGAGTTAAAGCTCTGCCTGAAAGCTGTGCTCAACAACTGAGAGAGAAACTGGTCTACTGTTATTTCGAATAGTCAATAAGAGAAGAGAAGGAAACCCTTTTAACTGGTCTCAATGTCTCTTGGTAACCTTAAAACTTCAATTCATCTTTTTGTATAATTTCAGCAAAGAATATAATACAGCCCTAAACATACATTTATGAGCACAGAACCTACACTCCCACTATTCCCTAGTCCATGTTCAATGAACACACTGGGCTCTTACCAGGTTTATTTTATTTATTTATTTTTGCTGTGAAATCTTTTTCTTTATTTTTTAAAATAAAAAAAGCCAAAGATGATCGATTTTGATTTTTTCCAGTACAATTGTCTTATCAGGTTCATTTTAAGAGCCACTAACTTGTCCCTTACCTTCTTTCCTCTTTCATCTCTCCTAACTAAAATCTATCTATACCAATTTTGCCATTATGTAACTTTTAAATATGTATTTACATCACATCTCTTCTCCACTCAAAACCCTGTGACGCTCTCAGTTTCACTTAGAGGAAAAGCCCATCTCTAATCCTGGCCTACAATCTCTATATAATCTGGCTCTGCTACCCTCTGACCTCATCTCCTACTGCTATTTTCTACTCAAAGGAGAATAGGTTTAACTGGATATTTAGTAGGAACATTAAAGAAATATAAGAAAAATAACCGCAATATAATGAAATAAAGTAGTGAGAGAAGTAAAATAATCAGGGAAAATATATTTGAAAGAGAAGACAGGCAAAGGAGATCCAAATATATTCAGTGTTTAGACTATCTGTTAGTAATCTAACTTCTTGCAAGCCCTAACCTACTCATATACACGTGTTGAACTTTATGATTTTAGTGACTAATTTTTAAATATAAATGGACAACTAAATATTTTCAGATACTTGAGAAAAGACTTCACCAAGAAGGACAGACACAAAAATAATAAAAGTGATGTGCAAAACATGAAAGCAGAAAGAAACTTAAGAAAAATATTACATTTCAAGATCATTAAGAGAAAATATATTTAAAAATAAAGTATAAGAACCCATGTAAAATAAAAATAAATATGCAATAAAGGCTCTTAGATGGTCAAATACTCTGTTTCAAGTTAAAACAAAATTATAGAATTAAATGATTTTTAAATTCTTCTGAAGTGACAGAAATGAAAAATGAGAGAAAGTGGAGAGAATGAGAAGATATGACCAGAAGATGCAACACCTGAGAAGTAATGTGAGAAACACAAATTAATAAAAATAAAATTGGAAGATAAAGAATTATTTAAAAATAAACCACAGAAGATAATTTCCACAAAGAGGAAATGACTCATTCAAGACAAAGGGTCGATCTTGTACCCGGCATAAATTTAGAAAGTGACCTCCATCAAAGTATATCCTAATGAAATATCAAAACACAAGTGACGGGGAAAATAACTGAAAAGTGTGAGAAAACACGAATTACGTACCAAGAAATAGAAATCCGCGGAGCGTCGGGATGGGTCCACAGGAACTCTGAAGATGTATAAGGGCAGCAGAGCAATGCCTTCAGAATCCTGAGGGGAAAATGGGGGAAACATAGAGAGACCCAAAATGTTATCTCCTGGAGATCCTTCTTAGCACACTACTGCAGAATTAGCTTACAAGTACACATGTAAAACAAGAGACATCATCAGACATGGGATCCACATCATCTGAAATCTCAACTAGGAGGGGAAGAGGGAAGCCCCAGCACAGCTAGGGCACTGGCAGTAGGAGCGTTCCAGAGAGAAGGCCGGGCTGGAGAGACAGGCAGAGATATTTCTCAGGGAAAAGAAAAACTCGTAATTTGTTTTATGTGTTGGAATATTGGAAAATGGATGGATAAATATTTGAAATATTAGAGAATATATATATATATATTTCAAACTAAGTCAATATTAATTGAAGTACCTTTAACTCTAGGGAAAATTTAAAGAAATTTTCTAAATGTGTGGATTGTCGATAATCTTCTGTGTTATAGATCCCAAGACATGCAAAACTTTTCAACAAATCCCTTCCAACAGTACAGTATCTGCTCCTTCTCAGAGAAGACCTTAAAGGCTGGTCTTAAGCATGTGACCTGCTTTGTCCAATGAGAGAAACCAGCCAAGCTCAACTACACAGGCCCAAGAAGAAGCACCAAAGTGGTCCCAGACAAACTGCCAATAGGGGAGATTGTGAACTAAATAAACAATTGTTGTTTTAAGATTCTAAGTGTGTGGGTGACCTTTTTGCAGCAAACAAACTAACACAAATGTTTTATTAAAGTGAGTTCTTTAAAAATAGAGGTTTCAACACTTAGTGCATTAGTATAACTTTCATTCCCCAAAGTTAAGTATTCCCATTTCTTTTTTTTTCTTTTTTAAAAATATATTTTATTGATTATGCCATTATAGTTGTTCTATTCCCCCCTTCATTCCCCTCCACCCTGCACTCCCTACCCCACTGTTCCCCTCTTTAGTTTATCACCACGTGTCTCAAGTTCTTTAGATTCTATATTTTTCCTACTATTCTTGCCCTCCCCCTGTCTATTTTCTACCTACCATCTATGCTACTTATTTTCTGTACCTTCCCATTTCTTTAAGAATCAGGCTGAATCTCCTCATATAACTTTAACTCCTCCCAGAATTTGAGAATTATTTGGTTAAGAATTAATAAATTAAGGAAATGGAGTGAATGGGAAAGGGAATCATGGTTCCTGATCTGTAATAAGTTTTGGTTATTGGATACATAAAGTTGCTTTATGTATGAAAACTAATATATCACATATGAATTCCTTGGACTTTATGTACCTGGACATTGACTTACAAAGATATTTAATCTTCAGATTTTAATGATCTTGGGAATTAGAATACAAAATGTGTTTCATATTTAAAATGTTGGCAATGGTACTTTAGAGTATCAAGTTACTTTCATCGCGAATGCTGATCTGACCCAGAGGCCTGATTAAGGCCAGTGTTTCCTGACTGGTGGCCCATCTGCCTAGTTTGAGGTAACAGAAAAAGTCCTATTATGACTTTGTTGTCTGCAGTGTGACCTCTATCAGCAGTAAGTTTAATGTTTTGACCTCCATCTCACATTTGCCATACTTCCCATCTGTTTCAGCCTTTTCCAGAGCGTAGATAGTGTATTAATCATGGTAATCTAAGGCCAACCACATGCACTCACCACTCCTACCACATATTCAATGTGAATTGGCAAAGCGTATCCGTTCTTCACTGTAGTTCAGGATTCGTGATGACTACACTTTCATCATCTTGTAACTGCATCATATGAGTATCAATATCTCTCCAGTCATCATTTGAGAGCAATGACAGCATGATGCCCGAGTACCAGCGGTGTCATGATTTGGCTCCAAGTGCTGGATCATTTACACTCCCATTTCATCAGCCAGAATAGTCACATGGTTATACCTAATTTCAAAATGATGCGGAAAAAATCACAATCTTATTTTCAAGGGCTTCTTTCTTTCGAGATCTGTTTTTTCTTCCTGCATCCTAAACTTTGCTACATCTTCAAAGTATTTAGCAACTTTTGACTGCAAAGATGGGAGTCTGTGCAACCAGATGAAATGATGTTTCCTTTGTTCTTGTCCACTGCTGTTGACATCATCAGCTTATGCTGTAGTACTTGCTGGTAACATTTGCTGGTGACATCAGCTGGTGGCATTCAGCCCCATTGTGAAACATCGGTATCAAAACTGAATGGTAGTGAGTAATAAACAGTCTCCAGACCCCATGAACCTGGAATTTCTTAAGCTAGAAACTTTCTTGGGGTGGGCAGCAAGCTCCTGCTTATAGCCTTTTCCAGTGACTTGGAGGAAGGGCACAGAAGGACCCCAGGAAGACTGCCTTCATTTCATGGGGGTACTGGGTAAAAAAACCCGTAGTGACAATGCTGGTGAAGATGGTGGATCATCTTCGTATTTGCCCTCGTCAACTCGATGTGCCCTTCTGCCACCCTTTGAGTCCTCCCTTCTGTGTACCAGCGATTCCATGTGCCTGTGAACACCAGGGCTCAGGGAACTCTGATGATGTGTGTTTGCCTCTTTACTGGCAGCCATGCCGCTTGTCCCACTCCATCTTCAAACGAGCCCCTCACTCTTTGGGAACTATTTTCTATGATGGTCGTGGCCACCTCAGACGAATCTTGAGGAACTTGGCATTTTTGTTTTTTCTTTGAGATCTATCACATGGATACTTGGCCTGACCTGCTGAGGTGCCTGCTGGAGTCACTAAACTCCAAGAGAGTAAGAGGAGTTCCTATTGTGAGTATGGGTGTGAAAACTCAGTACATCCTCCTAAGCATAGCACTAGTACAGAAATGTTTTTAAAAATTGGAAATGTTTTCATTAGGTTACAAATCTGTATCATCTAATTGTTTAAAACAGTAATTGCGTGTTTCAGTACACTGTCAACATGAATAACAGACATTCATTTTTAGGAAGTAACAAAAACATACACACATTCTGCTGCTTAAAGGACTTTCCAAATGCCTTTCTTCATGTAAAATATTTACACTTCAAAACAACAAAAACATCTCTGTATAAATGCTAAAATGTATTCAATTACCATGCATATCCATAATTTAAATAATATTACATTGATTAATCTATATCTAAGATAATAGAAAAGATGCTTGACCATCTTTTATCATTTAATTATCAGAACTGACACACTATTTTGAGGACTGAAATTGTATCATATGTCAAGATGTCTCTAAGAATACATTACAAAGGTCAAAGTGACAAAAGGAGAGAGTGCGGGGGACAGGGAGGAAGAGGGGAGAGGAAACTAGAAAAGGGGAGAGTAATGGGCAAGGAGTATGTCTGGAAGACAGAAGAGTTGGCGTTATTTTTCGATAGTGCCCGGATCAAGGGACTGGATCCATTATCATCATCTCACCAAAGAGGTTTAGGGAGGTAATTCCATGTGCTCCACTTGGTGTTTATTAAAGAAGAAAGTGATCACACTACTGTCAGCAAAAATTTAATTGTAGCCAAGCACTGAAGCTTAAAAACATTCATTTTTGTTGTCTAAGTTATTTTCACACTTCGGAGGGAAATAATCTTACTTTGTGGGAAGTCTTTGAATGCCTATAAAATAAGGACTATTTGATTTGTCACAGAGACAGCTCCCATCTTGAATGTGATTGCATTTCTTTGCGTTTTGATCAGTAAATCTTGAAACTAGTCTATGATTCTAAAAAGTATAAAGCTGGGCTTTTGGTGATTATAAATCACATATGTAGAGTATGATCCTCCTACTGGTATTGTCAGTTTGATTTAACAATATCCAGCCTATGCTAGTCTACCCTTTCCACATAAATAGAGGTATGGAAAACTCCAAATGGAGCCCCAATAAAAACATACAAAAAGAGGCATGTTTTCATGTCCCCAATCTGTGTTTCTGTTCCATATCTGTACAGACACCCACATGCAGAAGCAAGCACACAAAAACATACATAGACACAAACATGCATCAACAAAAGAATCCCATGCTTTCTAGCTCAATTAAAACCTGGCCACAAATTCAATGGCTTACTTATGTAAGAAGGGTGACTCCTGATTAAGTGGTTTTATTGGTTAACAAACAAGGCTCATTCTCTAAAACACTGTATTAGCTGTCTGTGGCTGCCATAATACAAGCTGTGTATGTTTTAAAAAAATAGAAGTTTACTGTCTCATAGTTCTTAATGCTAGAAGTTCAAAATCAGGATGACATCCAAATCATATTCCCTCTGAGACTTCGAATCATACTCCCTCTGAAACTTTGGTTAAAATCTTTCTGGCGATGATTGCCAGACCCTAAGCCTGTAGGTGCATAACTCCACTTTCTCTACTCCTGTCATTACACGGTGTCCCCCTATTATGTCTGTGTCCCCACTGTCTCCCTCTGTGCATGTCTGTATTCTCTTCCTTTAAGAACACCTTTCAGCCCTGGCTGGTGTAGCTCAGTGGACTGAGCGCGGGCCTGCGAATCAAACAATCAGGGTTCAATTCCCAGTAGGCACATGCCTGGGTTACAGGCCAGTTTCCAGCAGGGGACTCACAAGAGGCAACCATACTTGATGTTTCTCTCCCTCTCTCCTTTCTTTCCCCTCTAAAGATAAATAAATAAAATATTTTTTAAATGAACACGTTTCATATCAGATTAAAGGCTCACCACATTTCATCAGTATGACCCCATTTTACTTCAGTAATGATTTCTATAACAACTTGTTTCCAGATAAGTTTACATTCTGAAGTTCTAAGGGCTTCATATGTTTTTAAGGGATACAATCCTACTCATAACAGTGCACCACAACTTTAGTAATTGAAACCAACATAATTCTCTACGTGTAATCTATATATTATATCATTTCCATGCCATTTTTCTTTAATGTTCAGGTTACTCTTTTGCTCAGGTTGAAAACAGACTCAGTTTTGTAACTAAACCTTCACTCAGCCAGTGAAATTTTAACCTGGGGTGGTGGGCTGGCAACTTCTCCCCTTTCAGCTTACTGCAGTTTTCTCTCTCTCTCTCTGGAGTTGATGCATAAAGATGCAATAGAAAGAAAAGAAGCCAGAACTTCCTTACATAACTAGGCCTGTTGTAAGACAGCACTGTGCTCTCTGGGCCTGATGGGGACTAAAGTTGACCCTGTCCCCTGTGAGTGCTTCCATGGTGTTTCCAAGAGTAGTCACCATGGGGTGTGCCCTTCCCACAACCCCCAGGAGTAAAAGACAATTGCCCCCTTGGCTTCTGCCACATTACTGGAGAACACACAGCTGCTGACTACTGAGGATGCTTAGGAAAATGCTGTATGAGTCATGACATGACTTCTCAGCTTTGCTTTTTAAGGGAAGCATCTTTGCCTGAAGCTTTATTTTGTAATCTTATTTTCTACTGAATCTAGTGTGTTCCTTGAAATCTCCAACGCAACTTCCCATTCCACACATGCACATACACGTGACTAATTTACACCCACACGTGAATAACTCAGCTTTTCTCTCGTGCTAGCATTATAGTATTTTCTGGACATTTTTAGGTTTTGAGTCATGTCTTTTGGGGGGAGGACTGTGGTAATTTGATTTGGTGTGCAAGCTAAATGTAATCCCACTCACTTCATGAGAGCATGCTCTCTTTCCTCCCACAGGCCTGCTCCATAGCCCGAAGATACTTCTGGAAATAAAGAAAAGGGTTCAGTTCTCCTCCTACTGTGGCTTCTGGCTCTCTGGGGTCAGATCTGAAGAAGCGAGAATAAGAACAGCAAGAGTAACATGACCATATGTGGCACTATTTGAAGTTCCCTTTTGTCTGTGACCATCCACTGTCTGGTCCTCAAATGCAGGACTTTTACCGATCATTGTAGTGAATCTGGGAGTCCCACCATCTCCACATGTCATTCTCTGGCAAGAGCCCCACACACCTGGATGACAGCAGTTCTCTCCCAGGGCCTCCTTATCCCAACCTGTAGGTTATCATTGTCCACATGTGTTTTAGGTTGTCTCCTTGACCCAAGGGAAAACTCATACATGTTAGCCATGTCAAACTGTATTAATGAAAACTGCTCCTTGTGCCAATTCTGCCTTCGAACCCCACTGTTTTAGGCTTCTTCAGATGACAACTTGTATTCTGGTTTCTCTTGAAAGGAAGCAAGCACCTGTGGTAGCACTGTAGGTCAACCTCAGAAATCTCCTGGAACACACACCACTCTTTCCTGAGAACTATTTTGACTCCTAATGGCAATATTTGGTGAGTCTATGATTTCCTGTGGTTCAGCAAGTGTCAGCCAGGGAGAAAGACCAGTTCTTCCAATTGGTGCAAAAAAGTTTCATGACACCAACCTCTGGGACCATAGGGGGAAAAACACCCCAGACAAGGGAGAAAAAGTAAAAGGCAGCATCCACTTTACTTCCCTGGAATTCTCCTCAGGGGACATGTTGTGTCTGTTGAAGAACCTTCTGGAACTGTATAATGAGATTGACTAGTACAGGCCCACTTTCATCACCTTTTGCTCATTTTTGAACAGCAAAACAGCCGGTGAAACTTAAAATTTATTTTTTTACATATGAACCACTTCTAGGAGAAAAAGTGAATGTTTGAAATTCAATTTTTCCTCCTTAAAATGCAATTGACCTAGAGAGCTTATCGTCTAGGATTTAGTACTATGGTGGATACCTAGAAGATCTTTAGGAGGTAATTCTGAGGCCCTGTGCGTTTATTGTAATCTTTGATTCTATTAGAATATTTTGAAAAAAATTCCATTGACATATCAAGAGTTGTGTGTTCTCTTAATTCTTCTGGAACATAATGTATCTTTAAGAACAAGATAAATGTGGAAGTAATAAAAGAAAGTAATGACAAAAGATCTAACACTGCAAATAGATGAAAATAAAAGCCTGCTTCTGTCCTTTCCCAACTATCCTAATATTCCTCTCTATTAATAGTCACTCTCCATAATGGCAGTACTGACATTTGGACCAGTCAGCTCTTTTTGCAGGAAACTGTACTGTGCATTACAGGGTGTTTTTCAGAATCGCGTGCCCAGTAGATGCCAGAAGCATCACTTTTCTTCTCAAGACGTGACAATCAAAAATATCCCTAGATAGTTTTAAATGTCCCAGAGGCCAAATTTGCTCTCTGGTTAAGAGTCATTGCCTAGGAAGGAACAATTTTATGAGTTTTATATTATAAGATCATAAAGCAATTTCTTTTGTAAACTAAATCCTATGTTGTACCTCTATTTCAGATACATCAACCCCCACTTCCCATTACTCTCCTTCCCGTACTTCATTGTGCTATCATTTGTAGTTACAGCCCTATATTTTAAAGCTCATATGATACACCTGTCTTCCTCCATTCATTTTACGTGCCATCCATGATGCCTACACTCTCTTAACCTTTTACATTCAAAATTATTGCTACAGTATTGTTCTTGCATTAGCTTGTTTTTAATAACATTTCAGTTTTTAGTTACAAATAATTATGATGTGCATATTTAAAATGGCTTAGGAAGCACCATTTATGTAACTGTTGTTGAGGTACAGAAATGACTATGCATGGCTGGAAAATCTAACAGTACGGGTAAGTACATAAAGGAAAGTGAAGACCTGCATCTCTACAAAAGCTCAGTCTTTTCTCACAAAAGAATCCAGTCACCCTGATTTAAAAAAGTAACAAAAGAAGCAGACAGATAGAATATAACACATATAGAAGAAAATAGAGTTGAATTCTGTTTCTTTAAAGAGAAGTCCCAACACTGAGGCTAGGTGAATTATCTTTTTCATACCCTACCAAGTCCTCAAATCCTGTGACATGACCGTTTGTTTCATTTTGTTTGTTTCATTTTCTGGCTGAGACATTGGCAACTCTCTCGGTGAGGTACAGCAGCCTCCTTGCGATTGGTGCAGAGGGATTTCAGGACAGATGTAGATAGCTTCCTCCTCACCCAGTCTTCACTGGGAGTAAGCGTCCTGTGAAAGCAGCAGCGTGAACTTGCTACAATTCTGTGGCAGGACCTGGTGAGCACGGAACTGGAAGATCTCGGGCATTGTCCCCCCGGCTGTTTCTGTCTGAATTGCCTTTTATTTTTATAAAAGGCCTGGAACTACAGATGTCTCCAGGATCCCCCCAAACCTAACACAAACTATTTTCCTAAAAGAGCACAGTGAAGTCTTGAAAGGCCTCAGTCCTTTTTGAGTTTTTGTTGATTCTTATATTTGAGTGGGGCACGGGGCACACAAAGATCCCAAGATTCTGCCAAATTCTACATGTAGTTTTGGATCTTTAACTTCTCAGTCGAATGACAAAGACAGCTGGCTCTCACATGAGACCATGTGGTAGCTGTAATGTGTTCTAGTTTTCACTCAAAGCTGTAATTTGTTGTACTTCCTCTGCCCAGGCAGCAAAGCATATGTGTTGACTCAAAGGGACATATCAAACATGTTTCAGCTTCTTTATCGATGGAATAACCAGGTCCACCCATATGTCCTCAACTAAGGACAGTGTGACCTGGCATGGTCCTAACACTAACAACACACTGCCCCACCACTTCGCCAAGCTCACAGAATCTGCTTTTTGCATAGACTTGATCTTTCATTCTCTGGTACACATGTGAATTAACATTGTGTTTAAGGTGTCTGCTAATGTTTGTTCTCCAGAAAATACAGGTGAGAGCTCTTTAATAAACAGTGGCCTACCTGTTAAATGGCTAGATGAGTAAGATTCCTCTGAGGTTTACAAGTGGAGAGCTGACTTATTCCAGTGGTGGGGGTTTGCCACGGACGTCAGTCCTGACTCTCCCCTCTGCACCTTCTATTACAACAGTCTCACTGAGACCAGGATGCCACTAGGAACTGAACTTCTCCCAGGCTACCCTGCCAAGAGAACAACCAATCAGTAAATAGCATTTCAACTTGCTGATGCCTTCCACACACGTGCTGGTGCCTTGCCCACACACACGTGGGTCAAACATGTTGAAAAAGAAACTTGAGTGCTTTAAAGAGCTGTTTCTTGAAGATGAGACTAGAATATATACATAACAGACTCTCAGTTCCCCAGTTATTTAGATTACTTTCTCTATTGTTTATCAGAGACAATCTGGTCCCCAATTTACTTTACAGAGTCAGTGATTAATGAGTCCCTACTTTTTTATGAAGCAGCCAGACAAAATGAAAGCACAATACTCAGTTTTCACATAAACATTCTGAAATGTAGATGCTCTCCTATATAAAATCATATTACCAGATTCGTTCGGATCATTTAAAAATATTCCTCATAATTTTGTTGTTAATTTAGCTTACATATAATCAAAACCCTTATATTTTTTTATGAATATAATGTAGCTTTTTACTACTTCATTCTTCTCTTCTTGGATTTTATTGTAGTCAGTATTTGACTTCAGGGACATGGTAAAATTTGATTCATGTTGTTGGTATGATGTCAATAAGAGATGGGACCTGAAGAAAACATTAGCTCTCTGTTTTGAAAAATTACCTTTGTGAAAGACTAACCACTTAAACAAGAAAAGAACAATATAGCAAGATGAGGATTACTATGTCCCTTTGGGGAATAGAGAGTTATTCTGGTGGAGAAAAGATATTCCAGAAAAAGTAACGGCCTTTTTTCAGAGCATGGAGTCAGAAAACCATGAAGCTGTTATGGAGACAATGAAATTGGCTGGGGAGCAGCATAGGAACAGAAGTAGAGAGCAGTTACACTGAAAGTGTACAAGTCGACTTGGACTTCAAGTCTGAATAACATTTGTGTTTTAGTAGGCAAGAGTTTGAACAGGACTGTGCCTGGAATAGAATTGTTACTTAGGGAAATTAACTTGACAAGAATGTGTAGGATGAATACAAAAGCAAGAAAATCCAGACAGGAATACCAATTAGGTAACTAAAACCAGAGTGCTGGTGAGAGGTGATGAGGCTTTCACTAAAATAATTGCAGAAGGACTGGAGAAGTTTGGAAGGTTAATACTTATTTCTGGTCTTGTAACAATGTACGGATGAGTGCAACTGGTAGGCACCTGACCTCTAAATGCTGAGAATGTTACTCATATCAATCTACTTAATATAGCATATTTACCAGAATGCTTTATTTAATCTTAACATGGGAATGAGAATTAAATATGTAACTAAGATTCTCGACCATGTCAAGACACAACAGAAACCAATACAGGCAAGCACACGTGTCAGAGGAACATGAAGATGATGGGAAAAAAGACTTACCAAGGACTTCTCAAATTTATAGGGACATCGTAATGACATGGGGAATTTTTAAAAAATAAAAATGCAGATGACTGCCCTGTACAGGAGAAATTTAGATTCAGCCATTCTGAAGTGGTTCTGTGGCACTTATATTTGTAAAAAATCTACACATGGTTAGGATGCACAGTCAAGACTTCACTAACCTACAAAGGAGGCACCCCAAAGGGTGCCCCCAGGGGGGCACACACACGGATCAGGCCTCCCTGCCAATCTGCTTTGCAGACGCCGACCTGCCTCTACAGGTCTGCTGTGTTTCTATGTGCGAGTCTGATCCACAAGGCTTACTCGGCTGCTCCAGATCTGCTCTAGTTTGGCGGCTTGAACCCCACATTTCTGTGCACATCTTGATAACTCAATCCTGAACCTCTGAACTGATAAGGTTAAGTTCATAGCAAAGTGTCTAGTTAACCCAAGATTCTTCCCTCTGTTATCAGAAATCTCAGGTTTAGTAACTTAGGGCGACTTATTTAAAAGTGTTTTTATAGGACAGACACATGGCTGCCTCAACTATATTTAATTCAAAAGATATCCAAGTCTCTTTACCTTATTTCCCAAGAATTTCATCAGCTGAATTAAATTTTTGCAGTCTAGTGTTTTTGCAAAAGGCTGTTTATGAAGGCATATGTTCTTCATGTGATAGTATATATATATATATATATATATATATATATATATATATGTGTGTGTATATATTCTTTCTCTTTCCCTCTCTCTCTCTCACACACACACACACACACACACACACACACACACATACACACCCCTCTTAAATTTTACTCTGGAATAACTACTTTACTTCACATGGTCTGAAAATACCTTTCCAGAGAATGGTTTGCTCTTGGATTCACCATTAATTTCACTAGGTCAATTTATAGCAGAACTGTTTTACAGAAGAAATGACAAAAGGTAAAATTTACCATTTTCACTGTAACAGATTAACTTAATTCTCTGATTTTCTGGTCTTTTGGCTTGATCTTAAAAAAATGATTATTTTATCTAACACATGAGTTTCCAACCACTGTCCATGGACTGGCTCTAACAAGGAGATATGCTTTCTTTGCTTAGAGAAATATTTAATAACATTTCAATTAGAAGGGTGTTAGATATAGAATAAAATCCCCAACTTAACACAATTTTTAACATTTCATATTGCCTTTCACCTGTGTCTCTATGCATGTATGTTTTTTTGCCTATCTTTAAGGAATTTGACCTCAATCTAAAACCAGGTTTAAACATAAACCACAAACAAAATCTTATTATGATTTACACACTATAAAATACATTCATTTATGTGGATAGTTCCCTGAGTTTGACAAATAAATACATCCATGCAATTACTGCCAAAATCAATGTAGAGAACATTTCTATCACCCTGAGATGTTTTTTCATGTCCATTTGTTCTGGGACTTAATATAAACAAAATCTTAGAATATACTACATGATTCTATTTTAAGCTTTTTTAGATCATTGCTATTTTTTTCTTTTCAGATGCATCCCTGCTGTGCTTATCAATAGTTCATTCTTCCTTATTGCTGAAGAAAACAACTGTATCTTATAGATGTGTTACAAGTTTATAAACACTTTGATTGTTTCTAATTTTTATCTATTATGAGTAAAACTGTTATGAACATTTATATGGGGTCTTTATGTTGATATTTGTATTTATTTCTCTGGGTCCCATAGACAGTTGACTGTTGCCATCTTCATTTTGAAATGGTTCTATACATTATTGCATTTGATCTGAGTTAATTTCAATAAATATTTACTAAGCAACTATTACACACAAGTCAAAATTCTTGACATAAGGAAGCAAAATCTGGAGAATAATCCTGCTTTAAAAAATTACCAAATGGTATATTTTCTAAAGAATGCTTGAAATATATTATTTGAGAAAAGGAGTAAACTTTTCAAAAAGGAAATGCCAATGTAGCTAACACAATAATGTAAGAGTACAAATTGGCATTGATACCATGAAGAATGAGAATAAGCCCTGGCTGGTGTAGCTCAGTGGATTGAGTGTGAGCCTGTGAACCAAACGATCATGGTTCAATTCCCAGTCGGGGCACATGCCTGGGTTGTAGGCCAGTTCCCAGCAAGGGAAACACGAGAGGTAACCATACACTGGTATTTCTCTCCCTCTCTCCTTCCCTTCCCCTCTAAAGATAAATAAATAAAATCTTTAAAAAAAGAATAAAAAGTTCTTAGCAACCGAGGATGCAAACTCTAAGAGAGGAAGCAGCAAGCTTAGATGTGTAGGCAGAACTTCTAAATCTTACAGGGACAGATCCTAAGAAAGTTTTTCTCACAGGGAGGAAAAAACACCAGTTTTGCTTCAGAAAGTTTGTACTGCTGACTGTACAACAGTGTGATGTGGAGGAAACTGCAGGTAGGAGCCCAGCAAGGTGCTGTAAGAATTGAGGCAGCATCGGGAACTTTGTTGACTGGCTGATTACATTAGGAGAGAGTGAATTTCTAAATTTCTTATTGCAGAACTGATTAGATAGAGAAGTTTTCAATGAAGACTTAAAAATGCCGAAGATAACATTACATCTTATCTTCTCATGGAGTCTGAGGCTTCTGTGGCACACCTGATGGCTCTGCCCAATAGAAATTTGCTTGTATAGACTTGAACTTCAGCAGAAGGCTGTGGGCTACAAACGTGGAATTTAGATTCACAAGAGTATAAGTGCCTAAAAAACCTGAGTATGAATGATTTAATCTACCTTCTGTGTGTGTGTGTGTGTGTGTGTAAAGACAATAAAAATAATAATGAGAGAAGCGTGGAATGCCAGCAGAAAAGAGGCAAAGGAGTTTCAAGGGACTGAATAGTTGTGTCCCTCCAAAATACATATGTTGAAACATTAACCCCCAATGTAATAGTACAAATAGGTGGGGCCCTTGGGTGGTAAATCTCTCATTAGGATGAAGTCCTCATGAATGACATTGGTGCCCATATGAAAGAGACCCTGAGAGCTTTTCCCTTCCCCAACGTGAGGATGGAGAGAAGATGGCCATTGTGAACTAGGAAGCATGCTCACACCAAACAACAGATTTTCTGGTGCCTTGATCATGGGCTTCCTGGCCTCCAGAACTGTGAGAACAATTTTGTGATTCATAAGCCACCTGGTCTAAGGTACTCTTTACAGCCACCTGAACAGACTAAGATACTCAATTTCAGAAAAGAAATTAAAAGGGAAAGCAGAGATAGATATGGTGATTTGTGAAAGGTAGATAGAACACAGAGTGAAGATTGTAAACTGGGAGGTAGTTAGAACCACCAACGTTTAAGAAGTTGATGAACTTAGAAAATATAATAACTCATAAAACATGATTGACTATACGAAGAAGAGATTTAGAAGAATAGCATGGACTAAACACAAGAATGCACTACCCTAACATGTGAGTCTTAGGTGATAAAGTGGGCACATTGATCAAAGTGGTCATATTAAAAACCTGTGGCCACTTGCTTAGTAAACACAGGACCATCTTCAAAACTGGAGATAATTAAATATTGTATTGTGAGAGACAAATTCAATAATAATTACAGAAAACAACTGGCTGACATAAGATAAATTGGATTGCAATGTGGAACTGTTGGTGAAATTAAACTTGGATTTGATAAAGATTACTTTTTCATAGTCACATGGTTCTCAAACTCCTCCCCAAACCCAGTATCAGCGACATCTCCTTGGAAATGTTTAGAAGTAAAAATTTTCAAGCCAGTCTCACCTCGTACCTACTGAGTGAGAAGGACTGGTTTTGAAGCCCAGCATTCTGTGTTTTAAAAAGCATTTCAAGTGACTGTTGAACAATGAAGTTTGAAAACAAACACTGGATTAGAGAAAGAGGAAGAACAAAATTTATGAGACTCTACAGGTTACAGTAGGAACAGAGGATGACAATTATAACAAATTCAAAGAAATTGTCCTATCTAGCCTAAGGACATCTGTGAATTTAAAGATGAAGCCAACAATAGATAAGATTTAACCCTCTTAGAGGAGTGATGAAATGCTCTGGTTTCCACTCTTTGTTAATGTAAGATGAATCTGGCTACTGATGGGACACAAAACAGGGATGGCAAAGAATCCCTGATTATCTCTCCAGGCTCCAAAATGGCATCCTTCTTCACAATTACATGGTTTTTCTACAGTACTTTTTGATGATTTCTGGCAATGGAACAAAGGGCCTTATCTTGGAGAATGTGCCAGAGAAACGCAGGCGCTTCAATACTAAGGATTGTTCCTTCTCTTGAGGACACTCTAAATTCTAGTATCTTAAAAATTAGGACAATTTCTGTTGTAACTTTCTGTTCCACATGTGGACTAATTTATACGAGTAGTGAGATCATATGCGATTTAGATTCTAGTTGCAAGACAGACTTGTTGCACATCATGCGGTTTTCTGCAGTTACATTACTTGTAGCTGTAATAATTCGTGGTGATACTTGCTAAGGGCACCACGCGATCTCTCCACGCCAGAGCCATTCACTGTCTCCACTGGAACAGCACGCGGTGGAGCCTCATTAAACATCGCATGGGCTGGACTTCTTTTGGGATACGTTTATGCCCCGTGTGAAAGCCTATGAAGATAAAACTTTTGGAAGCCTTATACAGTATTTTGGGGATCTATGAAGAAGAAGACAATACCTTCTTACCTCTGAAATTATTTGCTTGCTCCTTTATTTAGTAAACCACTACATTTATTTTGCCTCACAAAATCAAATGCTTTCTGGAGACTTAACAGAAGGACTTCAATAATAAAAATCTGATTTAATACTGACATTTGGCTCACCTAATAGTTTTGGAGAATTTTCATCCTTTATATTATTAGGCAAGAAAAGGTTATAAAGTTGAATGGTCGATAAGCCAAGTTCTAAAATACCTAGATCTTACTACTCTGCGTAACCGCATAGGAGGACCCACGAACATGCGTTTCCTTGAGTATTTTACTTTATGGTTATTGTTGCAGGTGGTGCAGCTGGTCTTACACATTGAGGAGAACAAACAGGAATGACTGAAATGCTGTAGTGGATAAATGGTGCACATCCCATCCATTTTACTCAGTCAGGAGACTGTTTAGTGACAGGATGATGGCTGGTTAGCAGAATGTCACTCCACTTAAAATAGGTGAATTAAACCGGGTGTAGTTAGAGCCCATATTGGATTCCTATATTTTTCAAACTGACATTTAAATGACATTTTCAGTATGAAAGGTAATGGTTTTTATAACAAGCATGTTATGGTGGTGATTGCTTCCATATTTAATGTGTTTCAACTTACACATGAGCAATATGAGAGTGTGCACAGTATGTTATAGCCTCTCCAGATCACGTGCAAGGGGGTTCTCAGGTTTAAATTGTTCATAACAAGCTCATCAGTGGTGAGAAAATGGACTTACTTTCTAGAACCTATATTTAGATCACTTAAAGATAGTAGGCATTGAAAAGAAAGAGAAATAACAAAGTTCCAATATTTGAGTAAACATCAAACAGATGCTATAGAGTCTGGTTAAATAAATAACTGATCTTGAAAGAAGAAGAAAAGTAAGGGGAGGCCAAACAAATTATACTTTGCTAGTATTAGAAGCTGAATATAAAACAGCACTTCTGGCTGCTTTTCTTCCCCATGAATCTTTTTAAAAATCTCCTTTATTTACTATCTATTTAAGTTGATTTTTGACAGCAGCTAGCATTTGAAAGTATAGTCAAGGAAAGGAATGCTAACAGTATGAGTTAATTCAGAAGAGAAATGCTATTTTAAAAGTCTTACTATGGATTCTCATTGCCACAAGTTTTACAGGAAAAACATAATATTGAAGAGATACAAAAAAGACTATTAATGTTCCTTTGTGTTTTCTTAACTGGCTTGTGTTGATGGTGAGATAAAATAATCTGTTAAATTGATCTACCGTCTAAGATTATATGTGTTTAGTTTTGTACTTTCCATTTTAGGCAATACCTTTGTATCTTACTCTAATAATCCAGCCTGCTTGTGAAAAAGGTAAAGTCAACTAAAGTATACTCAATGAACTATTACAAAATGTTATTACATTACAGTCTCTTTGCTAGGCACTAGGGTTTGGAAGTTAATTAAAAAAAGCATCATTTTCAAGGTGTTCCCAGAAGGTTGGGGAGGGAGATAAGCACCTGAAGAATGGAGGAGAGATCAAGTCTCATAGGTTTATGAACATGAGTGAAGTGTGAGAGAGAGGGGATTCTGAGGGTACAGTTAATTATAGCTGAAAAGTTCGAGAAAGAGTTCACAGGAAAGTTAATAAGACTTCCCCTTGTACCTCAGAATAAGTTATACAGTTTTAGAAAGGTTTTATGAATCCTTATATGACCTGTGAATTACAAGCATTTTTACAATTCCCTTCATCCCTTTTAAATGTATATTAATACATGTATGTATGAGTATTTACTTATTTTGTGTCAGGTAATATGCAAAAACCTGAAAGTAGCAGAGAGCAGGACATATTCCATTTTCTTCTTTATGGAATTTTAGTCTAGTTAGGTGTGTCAAATTGAAGATGAATAAATTCCAGGGATATGCAAAGCATTAAAATGTGTTGTAATAAGAAACCTTAGAACTTTTATGCTTGTATTCTTTAATGGTAAAGGACAAAGCCAAGGACACATAATTACACTAATGTCTTGTGTAAGACCTAACCCAGATTATACTTCTCATGTGTTCTCCCTTTCTTGTTCCAGGAGGGGTGGGAATCAGAATCAAAAGCAAAGCCTGGTGCTGTTACTCAGTTGTATATTTTTAATATATGTGTGCCCACTTAAGTCAAATTTTGGACTACTTTTCTAACTGAAGCTAAAGTTTAGTGGCTAAATAAACACGAAATTAAAGTGTTTTACATAGACTCTGGTTAAAAGACTCGCTGAAAGTATGTATAATGCAAACACAGGAAAAGTAAAAGATGAAAGAAGAGACCTTTCCATTGAACAGGTAACCTGTCCCTTTAAGGTATAAGTGATGTCATAACAGTGAGTAAGAAATAGCTTCTCCAAAGTAACTTGTGCTAAGAAGAATATGGTATAAAAAGACATGTTCAGAAATGGTGCACGTTTTAACTGATTTTTGTTGTTGCCATAAGTTGGCTTCTTAGCAGTTGCTGAGAGACAATTCAGGATGTTAGATGTCTCTTAGGAAACCACACCTTTTAAAAATTTTTTGAAACCACTCCTTTGTAAGGAACCGGGTGAGGCAGGAATGGGTGAAGAGAGAAGTCAGACTGTGACCCAGGCCCCACAGAGCCTTCAGCAGTGTTTCAGCCTCCTTGGACGTCTGTAGCAGATTAACACAGACTGGGTGGCTTGTGAACAACAGAAATTTATTTCTCACAGTTCTAGAGTTCTGGAAGTCAAAGATCAGGGTGCAAGAATGGCAAGATTCTGCTGAGAACCCTCTTCTGGTTTGTGGAGACTGTGTTTCATTGAATTCTCACCTGACAGAAAGTGCAAGAGAGCTTTTTTATAAGAATACTATAAGGGCTTCACCCATGGGATCTAATTATCTCCAAAGGCCCCACTTCCTAATACAATCATATTGGGGATTAGTATTTCCATATATGATTTTGGGGAAGATACGGCAGTCACTTCAAAGCAGCCAACCCTACAGAGAGCTCTGGAATGACCATCACTCATCAGAACTGCCCTTTGCCTGGCCAAGATGGTGGCACTCCAGTCTTGCTCAGTTATTAGATGCAGGCTGCTTCAGGAGGGGTTTGTCCTTTGGTGAAGCAGCTTTCAGTAACAGAGGCAGACTTTAAAGGGTTTTGAATGCCATCCTCCTATTTAGTTTATGAAATATCTTGCCTGTTATAAGGAGTTGCCAGCTAGGAGACATACAGCCCTTGTCAGTGCCGACGAGGTCGGCTGTAGGGTTGAAGTCTGTGAAGTCCACAAATCTATGAAATAAATGTCTGTGTAATTGAAAAACCTATGGAACCTAACTAAGGCTTTATCTAGGGATAGGAAGAGCAGTAGCTCATCCAGAGTGTTTAAAATAAGAGTAAAAAAAATAAAGTTTCAAATATCAAGTCTGCTATATTTAATATAATATAACATTGTTCTCTTCCATTTGTCTTCACAGGATACAAACACTCCAATGCCAGTAATTAAATTTTGTTGCAATTTATGTTGAAACCATACATATACTATGTGCTTAATAAGTATACTTTCAACAAATAAAAATATAGAAAGGAAATAAGTTAAAAAATACAGAAGAGTGGAAACATATTAGCTAATCTCTACTACTACAATGTCACTAAGTGATAATAAAGGAGAAAAAAGCACAAATCCATAAGTATGAAGAGAAAGAAATAAGAGATAACAAGGGTACTGACAATTTTTGAAGATACATAGTAGGTGAATGAGAGACACCAAACTAGAAAGCCTTAACTTATCAACAGACTTTATTAAACTGATGTGCATGGATATAGCAGCATTTCACTCGGTGAGACAAAATGTAGAAGAAATCAACAAAAATTAAATTCCCTGACATTATTAGTATTTCCTTTCTTAAAAGTAATAATTTACAGAGTCATTGATTCTGCAAGTTGAAGTGTATCATATTAGTTCAATATTTAGGCAGGAAAATATTTCAGTTGTAGCAGTTAATCACAATTTTTGAAGTTTATTAAAATACTATTTTATTTTGACAGAATGTGAAAAATTTAAGAAAAAGACAGTAATTTCATTGAAAACAGTCATTAAAATTTGGAGACACCCCCCCATCTTTTATTTCCCATGTAGGAACTCTACTTGTCTAACACTCTGTCTGACATTTAACTGTGAAAGGAAATTAGCAGGTAAGTAAAATTTAGCTATTTTACAAATATATGCATAAATTGCATGTGTTTATAATAAATACGTTTCTTAAGAACCTCTTATTAGTTGAGTTCTTTTAATAAGTATTTTTTAAAAGATTGTATTTATTTATTTGTTGAGAAAGGGGAAGGGAAGAGGAAAAAGAGGGAGAGAAATATCAGTGTGTGGTTGTCTTTCACATGCCCCTCACTGCGGACCTGGCTCTCCATCCAGGCCTGTGCCCTGACTGGGAATCGAACCAGTGACCCCTTGGTTCTCAGGCCAGTGCTCAATCCAGTGAGCCACATCAGCCAGGGCTCTTTTGACAAGTTTTAATGACAGATATTCCAAAATCACAGTTCCCTCTTAGTTTTTCATCATCCTTAACGTGGATACCACCAAATTAACTCATTTTACTCCGCATCATGCGTGCTACCAAGGATCTACTATTCAGCAATATTACCTTATAACTTCATAAAGTAAGTAGTTCACCATTAAAAAATCCAATCCACTATAAAATATTTTGAAGATAAGGGAAGAAAAATAATTCTCCCTGAACCCACAATCTAGAACAATTACCATTACCATTTTGAGATATTGATTTTCAGGTATTTCCAAAGCATGGTTGTTCTATAATTCTAATTTGCTTTATAGAAAACATTGCACTGAAATTAAGAGTATGAGCTCAGCGGCAGTAGCTTCGAACCCAGATTCAACCTCTCTTTTATTTCTCAGTTATTTCTTCTGTAAAGCGGGCTTCAAAAATGTAAAAAATTTTAAACTCAGAGGGCTGAAATGAGATAATGCATATAATAAAAGTTTGCACAGGAAGCCTTCCCAGGCTAGTGCGTGACTGTGTAGGTAGAGATGTCATGGATGCCCTTCCTTTTCTGTTTCACATTGTAAGCAGAACACTTCCCCAAATGTTACAGGAACTTCCCAAACATTTCCAATGTCATGATACTATTCAAAGTTTATATAACCAATACAGTATACTTAAATGTTCAGATTATTTTAATACTTATTAGTGAAAGCAACTGTGATAAATGGCCTAAATGATAATAAATTCCTGTCAATCCTGCATCCAAAAATTAGTAAATTGTAATTTTATGCATTATTAAAATATTTGTTAAAAGTAAATGAAAATTGACAAAAAAATCAAAATTCCTGTTTTGTTATTTTTAGTTTCTGCTTCCTTCACTAGAAGCAGTCATTATTAATTTTATGTGTATATTTTATACATGTGTATATGTATGTATCTTACATACATATACAATTACAAATGATACATAGTGTATTTTTAAATTTATACAAACATCATACTATAACTAATATTATTTCTTCAATAATTATGATGTATACATTCCTGTCTATGTTAATGCATATGAATCCAGTTTCTTTATTTTAAATGCTGTACTTTATCACATAAATACAAGTATACTGCCATTCCCCTACTGTTTAACCTTTTGGTGGATTCCTTATTTTTGCTAATATAATAATACTAAGTCAAATATAATTTAAATTCTGGTAAACATGTGCTAAAGTTTCCCTTCATTATATATATCTCCGAGAGGAAAGGAGAGAGGGAAAGAAGAACACCAAACTGAAGAGGACTTTCCACCACCTCATGAGTCTTCCATTTTCGTCACCATTTTGTGTTAATACTTTCATACACTTAATTGCATTTTCACTGCTTTGTGAGGCTACATTATAGTGTTTAATTTATATGATTTATAATATACTGGTTATTGGTTACAGTTTATATGTGACATTTGGCTTATCTCAGACAGTGTTTTATTTTTTTCACATTGTGTAATCAATCCTACAGAATTATTTCATTTTGCATGATCAAATGTATGTCTTTTCAAGATTTATATTGTTGCCTGACTCAAAAACTTTCATGATATTGAAGAAATAAAGACATTCTGTTTCCTCCTAGTGTTTTTAAATTCTCCTCTCCATATTTTATTGTCTCATTTACCTGAGGTATATTGTTTTGGTGCAAGGTAAATAACCATTTTGTATTTTCCCACATACACCATATTTGCCTAGACCAATTAGCAAGCACTTTATTTCTGTGCTTATTTCTTAATTACTCTAAAAGGTTTTTAGTCTTTACAACAAGTAGTAACAGCCTCCATCATCTTTAAATTCACTTTTACAACTTACTCTTCTGAATTATCAAGTTCTTGAAAAATTCTGTTCAGATGATGACAAAAATATAATGGAGTTTATTAGTTTATTTGTACAAGTATATTTCTGCAAATAATGTCTCCCTGTTTATTCACTGAATGTGTTAATCTAGCAATCCGCAAATATTGCCCATGCGCTAATCCCTGGAACCAGTGAATGTCACATTATATGGCAAAACAGAGTTTGCAGATGTAAGCACATTTGAGCTTGACGAGGAGTTTATCCTGGATTATGCAGGTGTGTGGTCCTTATCAGAGGGACACGGGAGTCCAGTCAGGCCGTGTGACATTGGAAATAAGATAGAGCTGTTTGCTTCAACCAAGGAGTAAGGGACCACAAGCCAAGGAATAAACAAAGGCAGCCCCTAGAAACCGAAAAGGGCAAGGACGGAGGTTCTCCCCTCAAAATCTCCAGAAAGATGCAGCCCTCCGGAGTGACTGTGGACTTTTGACCTCCGGAATCATTAACATATTTGTGTTGTTTTAAATGCATGATGCTTGTGGGCAGCGGTGACTGTTTTCGGAAATGAATGCACTATCTTTTAGTGATATTACTTCCTTTTGATTAGGGTTTGTTTGACAGCTTTTCATATATAGTTTTTGGTATAACATTTAGACCTCTCGTACCTCTCGGACGCTTTATTTTATGCGTCCGAGACAAAGGACAAGAGGTGAGTTTAAAAATATCAGTTTGAGGTGAGCGCATTTTTAGAAGTACTGTAATTACTGATACAGTCTGCCTATTTCGAATTGCTTCCTTGGAGCGCTCTCTTTCTTCTCCATAGTTTTGGATTTGCATGCTTGTTTGTCCCCACATCTCATCTTCATCTCAACTCAATTGATAGGATTTTCTGCATTCCCATCTGTCAGCCTCTGCTAGTTTGACAGCAATCTGGTGGATTCTGTCTTTAAAATTACCCATAAATCTTTAACGTACAGAAGTATAGTTATTCACAACCTTTAAAGTCGGTAACATTTTCCTCTTTTAAATGCAATAATCTTAGAATACTTTAACTGTCTACCACATCAGTCCTATCCAGGTGTCACACAGTGATTTTTAAGACCCCTGTTCCCTGCACCTCACTCCTTCCTTCTGAGTTTCATTTTCTTCCTACTGAAAAATATTCTTTCATAGCTGACGCGCCATGGATATGTGAGCTGTAACTTGTTCTCACTTTTGTAGGTTTGAAAATGTAATTTCACCCTAACCCTTGATTGTCCTGCGGCTATCGTTGCCAAAATGCAGGCAGCTCACAGTTCAATGGTTTTGCTCAATATGTAAATGGGGTCTTGTGATGGTTTTCTTTTTTTCATGTTTCAAAAATTTCATATACAGCTATTTCCTTAGCAAATTACTGTGTCTTCATCTCTATCCCAATAGACCTTTTCTTTGAGAGCATGTATAGATGTGTTATTGATTATGGCCGCTATAACCAATTGCCACCTTACCCCTAGTCCTGTAAAAGCCTTACCAAGAGTGAGGTTACATGGCCGCAGACCATATAATTAACATCATAGATATTCCCCTTGGAACAGTGAGTACTTTGGCACAATTCCTATTTTTCACCTCTTTCCTCTTCTTTATACCTTATTATTGACATAGTTTTATAATAGTGGTACTTCCAGTTATAAAATAAATGTCATGGGAAAATAACAAGCAGGAAGAATATAGTCAATAATACAGTAATAACTGTAATACCTTTGTATGGTAACAAGAAGGAACTAGACTTTTCCTGGAGATCCATTCATAATGTATATAAAAATCGGATCACTATAACGTACACTGGAAATTAATGTAATAAGCCAATTATACTTCAATATTTTTAAGTTGCAAATGACTCCAGGAAACTGTCAGAGTTTACCTCTATGTTTTAAAGATGTATAAGAAACTGTTCCAGATCCTGATATGAATTGATTGGTCTCAATGAGTTCTCACTGATATAATGGAAAATTTGGTCCTAGTCACCAAACTAGAATCGAACTTCTCCAAGGCTCTTGCTTGAAAATCATGAGCATCACAAGATTACCCCCCTACATAATATTGTGAGATTGGTGTTCTACTTCCACACTACAGAGACATTTGTCATCTTTTGGGCATGGCCATTATTTTTATTATACATACTTTAATTTACTTATCATTGTTACACTTTACTTAGAGCTCCAGAATATGTGATAATAACTAATATCCTCATTAGACCAAAATAGGTATCTGTGTGTGTGGGTGTACATACTTCCATGTAGTTGTTTTCTTAGGTGACAATTCCAGAAACAGACTTCTTTAATTATGAGAGTATACACATTCTTAATTTTCTTGGTATCACTGCCAAATATCTACCCTAAATAGTTAACATTTTATTTTGTATTGCTGCTGTCAAAGACACTTTTATTTTAAACTAAAAAAAGTATAAAGGGCTGAACAATATTAATACCGTTTTACATGACATATTCATAAAACCTGCCCTAATTCCTGAGGTTTTAAAACGTCCCAAGTGTAATATATTTCTGTGTTTTATCCCACTCTCCAGAAGTGTTGTGCTTATGAAACTCAAAAAATAATTTGTTTGCTTCAGTCAGAATCAACACCACAAAATGAATTATCATTTATTCAGAAAGTCCACAATAAAAGGAATAAGCCTTAAAAATCAGAGCTGAATGAATCATGGCTGTGATGTAGATGAACTGACACTTTTTAAAGATTTTTGTAGAAACCCATTGATTGATAAATGAAGAAATACAGAATCCTCACACTGCAGTCTGTATAGGAGCTAGATATCAGACATAGTTAAATATATACTCTTTGGAAAATAAATACCAAATGAAAGTACATTATAAAAATGATCACATTTTTACAATATAAACTTGTCTGGACCAAAACCATATGTAAAATGAGCTATTCATAGTAAAGTTGAAAAAACAAATATATAATATTAGGAGATAGATTGCTCTTGGCCAAGGGTTACTTCTCATCAGATAATTTATTTGGTTAAGAAGTAAAAATAAAATGGATTTAGTAGGTTACTTTTTAAATAGGACAAGTTAACTGGCCTTTATTCCCTATGTTTATTAATTTTGATGATGTGTTAATATGGCATACAACTTATTGAAAGTTTGTCAAGATATTGAGTAATAATTTAAAATTAGAACCAAAGAAATCTCACACTCTTTTCACATGTATTCCATGGTGACTGCTGAAACTTTGAATCCAATACTGAGCCTGATTTTGTGGAACAATGGTCTTCAAATGCTGTGCCACAAGAATTTGTAAAGCCATTTAGCCAGGGGCACTGACCTCCTTTCCCTTTGGATTCTCAGATAAAAAAAAAACAGACAATAGGCAACATAACAATAGTTATCCAGTGCAAATGAATCAAAATTCTACTTTTTTTTCAGATTGGCAAAAAATATATGTTATAATGTGTTGCAAATTTTAGTATTAGCTTATATGTGCCAGGGGATGACAGGAGTTGAAAACCACTGTTGTAGAAGCCTGAGTGTTAATATACATCTTAGTTCTAAGTAAAGGAGTTAGGAGCCTGCTGGGAACATGAAAGAAGAGGAGCAAAGGCAAGAGTCTCCCAGTTGACTCCAGAAGGGCTGGTGCCACCGATGCAGGAACGCTGGAGCCTGACTTGGAGGTGACAGTGCCATTTAGCAGCAAGAGCATTCATAAAAGGCCATGCATGCTTTCATGCTTTTGCTCTCAAATATTCCTTGACTTCTTCACCTGGTGTTGCAGAACCCAAATGACCAGTTTTAGTGGCATTTTTTCTTCCCTCTATCATAGAAGATGGTTGTTTTGCAAAAACAACTATGATGATGTAATTGACAGAAAAACACCAGCAGACAAAAGATCTGGAAATGAGTTCTGTAGAATAGCTAAAGCAAGATAACTTTGAGTTTATACAAAGGTAAGGTATTTTCTGAAAGAAAGCAGTCCTTTTACCTGAGGACAAGCTTTGCTAGTATTGATCCCAAGAATGTACCCAGCTTAAGTTATAATTCCATATATTTCAAAGGTTAAGTTTGCCATTCTCACTTGATGGTAGGGTGTTAAACCATTTTCATGTCTCTTAACACATCTGGGCATTCTGGCTACCTGTTCGCTTTCCACCATGCAGATAACTTCAGAGTATTTTTAAGGGATTACTATGAATTTGAGTGAATCATCTGCTTATTTTATAGGTAAACCATTACTTTAAGATGCTTGGGCTTCCAGACTGCCTAAATTCTATTTCTGCAAACTGTATGTCTAAGAATGAGAGCCTACTATTTATACATTTTTTTTATTATTAAAGTACAGTTGTCTCCATCCCCCCCACCACTCCCACCTACCCCAGCCATCCTTACCTTCCACCCTTGCTCCTATCACCTTTGGTTTTGTCTATGTGTCCTTTATACATATTCCTGAAAACTCTTCCCCCTGCCCCCCTTTTATGTCCATCAGTAAATGCATGGGTCAAAAAACTATGGTACATTTACACAATGGAATACTATGCAGAAGAAAGAAAGGAGCTCCTACCCTTCATAACAGCATAGATGGAACCGGAGAGCATTATGTTGAGTGAAATAAGTCAGGCTGTGAAAGACAAATACCATATATTCTCACCTATAAGAGAAGCTATTTTTAAATCAGATTAATTCCAGTTTTATACCTAAGAATACAAACAGGGTCAACAGTCTCGAAAGCTGAATTTTTGAGAAAGAAGAAATTTTATATATCACTAAACACAGATATCTTATTTCTTCTCTGTTTATAGATTTCTTGTCTCTCTTCTTTTTTCAATGTCATTTTTAATATAAATTGAGATAGGTAAGTAACTTTGTTTTTGGAGATAGTTCTGCTCTTTAGGATCAATTAGCCTTTTTTCTTACTTAAATTTTATGTTAAAATGTCTGAAGAAGTTTCTAAGCTTATACGCACTCCAAGCCTCCTTTTCTTTATAGGAAAACAGATAAGATTTTCAGAAAATCACTCTGATATCAACAGAGGATACATTTTCTTATTATTTATTTCAAAATATATTGATATATGGTAGTAAGTGGCTGGTTCGAGATTCAAATTCAAGTTCCTTTCCCTCCCCTGCCAAAAAATCTCAATGCAATAAATGGTAATATAGAACTAGAAGGAGCCCATGCATTTTGCAAATGCCTATATCACTCTTGTCTATACTTTTACCATATTAGTTATAATGGTAATATTAACATATACATTAATATATTAGCACAAACATTAATATAATATTAATGAGTATATTAAAATAAACAAGGAACATTTTATATATGTGTATATATTATATATATAATACATATACTATAAACACTAAACTGTTTGGAATATAGTTTCAGATCACAACCATGCTTTTTAATACCATCAGCTCCTTTTATTCAGTAAACACTGATGAAATCGTATGCCATGTATGTGCCAATAGAAATATCTTACTTGTAAGGTTGAATCTGTGTCAGACAGACACAGACACATTGAAATCTAAAAGTGAGTGCTATAAAAAAGTCAAAGACAAGTTTTATTATTTCTATTTTAAAGATATTAAAAGGGGGGAATGGAGGGATCGATGGGCTCTCCAAAGTTAATAGAATTAATAAAAGCAGAGTTGGGATTTGAAATCAGGCCATCTGGTTTAGAAGAGTTGTTTTGGTCACTGAACAATGGAAGATGAATATTACACAGTTTTTTTCACCACTCAGGAAAATTATAATCTATTGATGACAGAGTTTAGGTATGAGATGATCTTTCTAACAACAGATGCTTCGATTTATCATTATATGTCATTGCATCACAGTTTATCAGCTCCGCCCATTCCAGAATCATGGACTCTGAACCAGTTGTTATCCCAGATGGCACTGACCAGTCCTACTTTTTCAGCAAAGAGTTTGGGAAGTGAATTTTCTCACTAATCCCATGTTTCCTCTTGCTAATCTTACTAAGTAATCTCATTTTACTATTTGCTTCTTTTTTAATGAGCATACATTTCTTCAGGCTGCAGACTAAGTCTCACATTTGCTCTCAAGGGTTATAGCATAAACCTTAATAATATTAAAGTAAATATTATTAAACACTGCTACTTATTCTGGTTTTCTCTCAAGTATATTCTCACATATCTTATTGGGTAACTACATATTCATTCAATTATGTCTCATGAATATTTTCTTAAATTAATTTCTTAAATTACAGTCAATTAAGATATAATTCACATTTTAAATACACAAATACTCTTCCAGTAAAAAATAATAATTTTGTATTATGACTAATACAAGTCAATACCCTGAAGTAAAAGGATTTTTCTAATATTTTGGAAATCATAAGGATAGAATTAGCTGCGAGGCTTCATAAAACTTGCTTAAGTAAATTAAGATATTGGACTTAAAAATTCCTAAGATAATTGTATTATGTTTTACTTTGTCAGTGTCAGCTTATGCATATAATATCTATTTGCTTGCATAAAATATAATTTCCTTTATAATTATTATACTTACACTACTTTAAATAATGCCAGATCATGCATAAACTATGCAGTTTGAGTGAATTATGCACCATGTGTTCTTGTGTGTAGTAGGCTGAACCACCACGGAGCCACTCAGAAATCTCTCAATATGCTGATCTCCCCACGTTCAATGCCGGAAAGCGAAACTGACCTACACCAAAATCATGAAAGTGAACATTGCCTCTGAATTTATCTTACTTCAGTATCTGACATTTGTCATTCTATGGTTTTTTATTACCCTTCTTCTGATCGTGATATTGTTCTAAAGATGAGATGCCCTCCCGAGTTGATCCATCGCTTTCCATTCCCAATCCTTCTTGATGGTGCATTTGAAACACAGTACGTGACGTAAGAAGTTTTATACGCCCACCTTCTGTGTTTCAGTACTTTATGGCACTGCCTTGGCACATTCTGTTCTCTCTAAGTAAAATACTGTTTACCCACTTCAATCTTGTCTTCTCAGACTCGGATACATTATATCGACAGTTCTGGTGATAATTATATGGATGGTTATGCGAGTAAGTTAACTGAAGCAACGTCAAACATATATGTAGTATGTAATTTATAGGAAAATAAAATAACTATAGTTGAATAGCGGCATACCCTTCTTAGATTTGGGTGAACATCATTGAAGACCTTGTCACTCTGTCATAAGTGATAGGTTTCTTTTCCATCCACTATGCTGGACAGTGAGCTGGTCAAGAGCTGGGAGCACTCTGCATTCACCTCCACATCACCAGTGCTTAACATAATGGCATCAGTGGAGTTCAGTGGTTCTCAAGGAACAAATAAAACCCAGTTGAGATATCTTAATTTTATTCAGCCAAATAAGTTTTGTGAAAAATAAGTAAATAAACACTTAGGCTGACAAAGGGATAATTATTGCTTCCAAAATGTTTTTTTAGCTCAATTCAATTTCATATCAAGTTGTTTTGTAAGTAGGCCTGTGATATACTGGGGTACTTGAGATACTGATTCATATTTTGGTTATATAAGATCACTGAATAAATTAAACCAGGAGTCAGCAGTTGTGTGTGTGTGTGTGTATTTTTTCTGTAAAGAACCCAACACTAAATATTGCAGGTTTGCGGGCCCCCCAGTTTCTGTTGCAGCTGCTCAGCTCTGCCATTGCATCGAGGAAGCGTCTTAGACTGTGTGTGATGAATAAGAGGGACAGTTCCCAACCACACCTGACTGACAGAAAAATAGGCAGCTCTCCTGATTTTGTCCGTGAACCAAAGTTTTCTGACCCTAGATCGAATCAGTAATATTCTCCATATTAAAAGTTGATAATTCAGCCCTGGCTGGTGTAGCTCAGTGGATTGAGCAGGGCCTGTGAAGCAAACAACCGAGGTTCAATTCCCAGTCAGGACACATGCCTGGATTGCAGGCCAGTTCCCAGCAGGGGACGCATGAGAAGCAACCATACATTAATATTTCTCTCCCTCTCTCCTTCCCTTCCCCTCTAAAGATAAATAAATGGAAATCTTATTTATTTTACTGACTTGTAGAATAAGGAGTTTGAATTAAATCAGTTTCTGAAAATGTTTTTCAAAATACATTACTTGGAATTTTGTGAATGATATATTTGGCATATGTGTAATAATATGATTATCATGATCAAAGTAGTGGTACAATATATGGTATCTCCCAGGCCTATTTAACAAGCACAGTATCCCATGGCACTAGCATGTAAGGGAATGTATTTTGCTGAACACTGAAAATATGAACATTACTGTTGTCGGTGGAAATCAAGCTCTGCCATGGGATTGTGAGGAAAGCAATCCAAGGACCCGCACACTGTGTGGCAATATGCTTTCCTCATACAGAAGGCTGCCATGGGTCTTCTCTCCATCCACCCCGCCATGGAAAATCAGGGCTGGAAATAGAGTCAATGTCCAGAGATTCGTTCCCATATTAAAGCTCAATTCAGTCCAGAAGCTGGCTAATTTGTCATCCCCTGCCTGGATCTTGCATGTTGAATTCAAGCAGCCATTGTGCACATGGCTACTAAGGGCACATGGCTACGGAGAGAGGACATGTAAGTGCACAAGGTGGGTGTATCACTGGGCGAGAGGGAGTGGAGAGAGAGTGTGCGCGAGCATTTTTGTTCCGCTGGGATCGGGCTTTTTCAAAATAACCAATCAACTTCCCAACTTTCACAGCCTTTAAATATGGTCCATCCTCTACATAAACTGACAGACTTGTGTTGTCAAGCCCCTTCCCTGATGAGCCCCGGCAATCTGGTGCCATAGAGGAATATTAATCCCCTTGGTGGAGTAATGAATGTTACGATTCCCTGGGGTGGGAAGCTCTAGCTTCCTGGTGAAGCAGAGGCTTTTGCTCCCCAGTGTATTAAGCTCAATGTCTGATTCCCTTTGCTGCCCTTTTGTTATCAATAATTAGCTAAAACCAATGATAACATTACTTTTCCCTTAAATTCTGACTTTCCGCTTACAAAATTTAAACAAAAATTTCAGGATATAGTGCCTCAAGGATTAGAAATAATGATTGGCCACTGTCTCAACAGGGAAGATGAAAACTTTTAACATTTCAAAACTCTTTCCACAGAGGGCTTCCTACAATCAGTAGATGTAGTCTCATTTTCTTTCCCCAGAACCTCAGAATCGGACCTGATTTCAACCATTTCACCAAAGGTGGGGTTGGAGACTTAGTCCTAGCCATTCATTATAATTTATTGTAATCTTTTCTCCTTGTTATCTCTTGTGGAAGAGACCATAACAATTTTCATGTATTACTTTTTCTCTTCTTTCTTTCAGATTGAATTTCCAAGTTTTCCTTGAGTGAATGAGCCTCAAATGGGAGATTATGTTCACAGTCTCCACTGCAGCCAACCTTGACCAATGTGCTTCAGTTCTGGAAAATATAACTCTGTCTTCTTATCTCTAATCAGCCTCACTAAGTACAAACTGCTTCTCTTCTCTTTCCTGTTCTTCCTCCTGTGGGCTAAGAAGTCGACATGGTGTGGTGAATTACCATCAGTCATAGGAGGAGGCTGTGGAAGCAGATGCTGGAAGAGCACACAACAAGGAGCCCCGATGCCCAGCCGGCTGTGTGGAGCAAAGACGAGTAGCACCTTGGCCGTCCTAGCAGGTTATGCCTAACACAAAACAGAAGTAAGCCTCTATTTTACTTGGTTTCTTTGAAGTAGTTCGACAAATATCCTAATAATAGGTTTACTTCAAAACATAGCAGAATTTAGAGTAGTTTCTTCTGCTGCTTTATAGTCCACTGGGCTGACTCTAGTCTACTAAGTCCGATCTGCCAGTCAAACTAATGTGTAACCTTGACCCATGCTTTTGCCTTTAGACTGAAGTACTGCAGAGTGGGCTGAACTAGCGGAAGACTGGAAGTGCCTACATAGAAACAGAAAGTCATTGAACGGAACTGAGACATTCTTCTTTTTCTGTGTTTTGTCAGGTGGTAGCACATATATTTTATTATCTGCATCCACTTTGGCAGAAACTGCTTCTCTTTCAGCAACCACACTGGATCATGTATTTATAAGACTAACAAAGGGGGAATATATTTGAGTAAACGTGTGAGTGTGTTTCTGTGCGTGTGCATTTGACTGCATAATAATTTTCTGAATTACCTGCTATTTTCAATTATCCACCCATCCGTGGCCTTTTATCAGCATGAATAACCAAATGTTGAGTTTAGTTAACAAACATGAATTTCTGGGAGGCATTAATAATTCTTGTAAAATGCCTTACTAAGTATTATTTTTGTGTTGAATGGAATTAAATAGAAACATTAGTGTACATGTTAAAGAAATATGGACGATTTGATTATGGCCCCTGTAGATAAATAACAACAATAAAATCTTAGGTAAAACATTATAATCTTTATTGCAGTAAATAGCCTATCTGAAGGCTGTTACTTGAATTAATAAAATTCAAAGCCTTCATTTTATTGTGATGGAGATTCATGCATATAATTTCTTATCTGTATAAAACTTTAGATTCAATTAGGACATAGGCAATCAAGTACTATTATGAATAAAATATTTTAAATAAATTAAATGTCCCATTATATCTTGATTTTTATGCCTTTGCATGTAATATTGTAAACAAATATATTATGCACTTTTTGGAAATTGTATTGTTTTTCACTTTAAAAATAACTTAAATGCCATGTTAATAAATTTTTTAAATCAACTCAATTCTCAATATGTAAGTTCATTTTGGAATATATATATATATGTATACATATATATATATATATGTAAAATTAGGGTATTGAGAAATGTTATCATATCCTTCATCATTGGGTTTTTTGTCTTCCCGTGGTGAACACCTGTGGCCTGCTGGCAATGTGTTTGCTTCTCAGAACAATTAAGCACTCTATATGTTTAGAGTGGATCAGCTCAGTTATTTAACACAGGTGTTTCTAAACTTATACTATATTGGGAAATCCACAGTGCTCAACAGCTTTCAGGTTCCCACTTCTGCCTGGGTGACAAAATCTCTCTCTTGTGCAATGCTGCTTGACTGAGGCATTGAGAGAAGGTTAAGCATACGCTTGCTTAATTGACTTTTAATAAACTGAAAAGATACTTCTTTTTAAATCTTTGACATTTTGTAATGTATAAAATGATTTTTGTAAATCGATTATTTTCATGTGGAAAACAAAACTACCTGAAAATATTTTAAAATATATATCACATATTATATTTAAAGACTATATCAATTATAATATTATATTTATCAAAGTTCTGGTGCCTGTTTATGCACGATTGCATATTCACAGCAATTGAATACATATATATATATACATATATATATACACACACATACATATATATCTCCTACACATTTAATTTTTAATTTTCAAACTATAAAAGATACTTTTGTAGTATATGTTATATAAAATGCAATATGTAAATGTGTGGGTTTTGTTTTAAGGCCGTGTGGGTAGAGACCAGTTATCCTCAGACAAATAAAATGATTAATCACAGTAAAAACCCCTAGTCCGATGTTAGGTATTTCAGAATCATGCATTAAAACTATTAGAACTCTACCATGGTCTACCCTGAATTTACATTCTTGGCAATAGAAACATTTAAATGTGCCACCATCACGGGCAAATTTCTCACTGAAACCTGAATTCATAGGGAGCCCGTTTGTGTTTAATAGCACCTGAATCTCGTCTTCACTTCCATAACCAGGACCGCCTCACCCCACTTTCCCTAAAATGAAGGTGAAGGAGTTTGCCCAGAGTCATCCTAACAGAAATAACGAGGGAGAGGAACGGAGAACAGCAGCTGTCCGAACAACCTCCGGGGCCTGCGTGCGTTTACTCTGCAGTCAGGCGCTGCTGGAGCTTTTGTGCGTGTTTCTGAAATGCACTGCTTCACTCGGGTTTGCACCACCCTTGCCTAACAAAGTCACATGATATATACTAAGCACGTAATAAATATTGCCAAATACTTGTCTGGGCAAATGGTAACAAGAAAACGTCCGCAACCCTCTTCCTGAGACTTTTATAACTTTTGTGTTTGCAAGGGCTTCCAAAACTTGAGCTGTTCTCGCTGCTTGTCGCTGCTGACCCTGCACTAGCAGAACCAGATGAGAACCCTATTTGGAGGAAAAACCAACAAGGAACCTGATAAGAACTGGCCAGTTAACTAATGAGCAAACAGGTCAGAAGCACAATAACTTCCTAAACAAGTGATGGACAAATAACATAAAACAGGGGCGTTAACCACAAAATTATATGGTAGTGCTTTTATCCTCCTCTCATTTTCCCGCACAAGAAAAAAAAGTCCACAACTTTGACCAACAGTTAGCGTTTCTGCAGTTCTGATAATGTAATTGCAGGCTTGGAGTTTCCCAGAATTCATGGGATGACCTAAGTCTGAAAGGAGAACACCATTCATTTTTGACACCAATTTTATTTTTTTGGTATTTTCTCCACCATCCCTTTGATTGACATTTAACTTTATAAATGAAGTTTGGCTTAATTTTCCCCCAAGAAATTGTGCAAATGAACTGAAAAATAAATAGAAAAGGCAGATTCTCTCAGCATTCCTGTGGAACAGAGTGAGGCCCAGAGAACAAGTGGAGCAAGTGAGGGTTACTCTCCTTACTCAGAGTGTTCGTTTGATTCCCTTGTGTGTCCTCCTAGGAAATGTCCTTCTCCTAGGAAATGTCCTCCTCCTAGCACCCTTTATACGTCCTTGTAGATCAGAGTGTACTTTAGTAAAGAAGTATCTATGAGTCCCTTATAATCTCAAGTGATATGTCCTCTAAGGCATTTGAGTCTTATCTTTAAAAAATGAAGTAAGTTGTCTACTATTCATGAGGCTTCAGTTATTAAAGAGCTTTAAGGGCAAGCTTTTCATGAGGAAGAAGGAAAATATTGCTTTGAAAAAAGTTTTAAGAAGTGGACTGGGGAAAAAAGCATTAACAATCAGTACTAAAAATGCTAATATCACTTTGTAAGAAAATTTAAGTCCAGGTTTATTTAGGATTTCCTTTTCTGTCTACCTCTGGCCATTCCACTCCACAGAGCATCTTCAAAATATAGTTTAAATGTTCCTCAATTCTTTATTAAATCCCATTCCATAGCAAACTCTTCCTCGTTCATGTTCTTTTAGTTTTCCAAATATAGCCTCCAATGTTACACTTGTCCATGTTCTTGTAACTTTTCATGTGATTTCCCATATTTCAGGAGCAACTTGAAGCCAGGAGCCATGTAATTTCTGCCCATGTTTCTCAATGACCACAAGAACAGTACTAGTGAGTTTTTGAAGATACGATGAATAGTTGGCAATGTTCTTGTCTTGATGGAGGTTTCTGCATAGTTTGTCAACTTTAAAAAGTATCTTGAATTATTTGGCTTGTTCTGTCATTCTTTATTTTAAAGACAAAGCCTATACATACCTGTGAATGTCTAAATTGAGAATAAGAGTTTGTCTTATGAACCTGGAACTAACCATAGTTTTTCCTTTTTTTTTTTACTTTCTCTTATTGTTGGTAAATAATTTTAATGTTTACTGAAGACATATCCATTAAATTTGAAGTTGAAAACAGAAGCAGTTATTTGGATTATTAAGTCAACTATCCTAATTTGGGTAAATTTGTTTGAATGGCCTGACCGAAGACAGCAGAGTTCTGTTTTCTAAATGTACTCCATGATTTATTTAATTTGCTCTGCTTAGCAAATGTAATTTTTCTTGCTTCCTCAGTCCCACTCTAGGACTTTTTAAATATTAAGAAACTCATAAAAGGGCATGAACTCAAGTCACACACGCAAGTATATTTAAGAATCTATGTGCTGTCAAAACACACAGCTGGCCCTTAATCCCTGTTGTGACAATGGAAACTGCCTGTTCTGCAGAAAGAAAAGATTAAGGTTCAGGTGTGAACTTTTCCACTTTCAGAGAGAGAAACTTATTTAAGCATTACAGTTTATTATGCAAAAGAAAAAAACATATTTGTGAGGCACAATGTAGTACATTTTTATATGTCCTCACCTAGCCTGTCAAGATTGTGTTATTTAAATCAAAGCGTAAATACCTAGTATACTTCATCCTCTAAATTATAACAATAATGCCCAAACTTAGTCTCTAGATTACAGTGCCCCAGACATATGTTAAGTATTTTAAGTGCATGGATTACCTTATTCACCTCTCGCAGCAAACATGCAGATAGAAGCCCTTTTAGAGACAGGGGACTGGAGGTCCAGAGAAGGAACATGCCTTGAGGTGACACACCTGGTTAGTGATGGAGCGAACATTTAAACCCAGATAGCTAGAATCAGTTCTTGCTTTTCAAAGAAATACTATACCTCCTACCACCTTGTACATGTTATGTTGTTTTATCCTGTGCTCACATTCTTACTAGTCTCAGTATGTTAATATTTGATGTTAACTTCAAATCAAATGCTTCAATATACATCCTTAATGATAAACTTGGTGGTAGACAGAGGAGAGGGTTCACAAAGGAAATTTGCAAAAATTCCTGAATTGGTATCTTCTTTTTGACTAATTTAACTGCTGAAACAATTAAACTGGCTTTTCCCCTCTCTTTCAGATAAGATTGAGTGATTTATTGCCCAACAAAGTTTTTTAGTGTAAAAAGTTTTCTAATATATTTGATGAATTGGGCCCAGGAAAAAGACATCTCCCTTAAACTACCATTTTTGAATCAACTCAGTGTGATATAAGGTTCAGAGGGAAGTACTTTCTCCATTGGGAGCACGTTCCTGGCTACCCTAGTCAGTCAGTTTACTCTCAGGAAGAATTAAGGGCTAGAAAAGCTATCATCAGGAGATACAAATGGACCCAGAGAAAATAAACGGAAATTCATTTTCAAGCCAAAATGATAGACATTGTTTTGGTTCATTGCTAGATTATGTACCTTCTTAAGATGAGAAAAGAAACTGTGTATCCCCAAAATAGAGTGGGGTCACTCAGAGGTAGAATACAATTTTAGACTCACATTTGTTAAGTGTAGAGAATTAGCTACCTAGATCACATCCTGGTTTAGAATGCAAACAGTAACAAAATATATGTAAATAAAATTATTTGGTTTGCTTGTGATTTTAAAATTTCATGCACTAAAGCTTCATATGTAATCAACAGAATGCTCCTTTTAAAATACAATTGTAATCATGTCGCTTGTCTTCAAAAGACTACAATGGGTTTTTATTACATGTAGAATAAAATGAAGATCTTTACCAAGAGTCAAGGGAGAATTTTGAAAAACTTACGAAATACATCGGTTATCCCACCAACTGTGACACAGTGGTGTTCAACTGTGACACAGTGGTGTTCAGTATGTTGGCCGAGAGGACATTCTGATTTTCAAATACAAAGCATCCAACAAAGGATTACCCTGCGTTTTCAGTGTGTTTCTTAATTGTCTGCCCTAGACCTTCACATGACCTTCATCTGAAAGGTAAATTACTTTCCCACTTCTCAGAAGACAAAAATTAGGGAAATCAGGGCACCTTAGCGTCGTATGTTCAGCAGAACCTGGCGCAGCCTCACTTATGTTTGGAGCATCACACTCCTGTGACCACCAGGGTCCGAGGTGTCACACGGCCCATCCAGGCCGCAGCTGCAGCGACCAGCTGTCTGTGTAATAAGATGCATCTGGCAGCTGCATGTGTAATAAAATGCAGTTGCACTCTTGCATATTACCTTTAAAACACTATGCATGCATAGGTTAAATAATCTGTGATTTTGTAGAGGATAAAAACCTTTTTTCGCCCTGGCTGGTGTAGCTCAGTGGATTGAGCGCAGGCCTGCAAACCACACGATCGCGGTTTGATTCCAAGTCAGGGCACATGCCTGGGTTGCAGGCCAGTTCCCAGAAGGGAATGCACAAAAGGCAACCATACATTGATGTTTCTCTCCCTCTCTCCTTCCCTTCCCCTCTAAAGATAAATAAATAAAATCAAAAAATAAATAAATAAAACAAAAAACCTTTTTCCTCTATCCTGTTAATTTCTCTGAATGGACCCCTATGAGCTAGAGGAGCAAAAACAAATTATCAAGAGAAAAAACAAAAATAGGGTTCATTAAGTTGTGTGATAGGCACTCATGCAGGAGGAATTTAGTGACTAGTAACTGGAAGGGGTGGTTAGAAATTTGGCTTATCTAGCATCTTAACAAAGAGCAATAAGTGTGTAAAGAAGTAACAGGACAGAGGAGAGGTTTCAGGCTTCCAAAGTGGCAAGTTGTGGGAAGGCAAAAACATTGAGAAAACTAATAGAGTAAGATGGGTTCGTGAAGGTTCATCTTGGTGCGACTTTGTGGCCACCGGACGTCCCCCGAGAGGGGATTTATGGCAAACCTTAAATGTCAAACATCTCTGCTTTTAGTCAAACAAGAGAATCTGTGGGGAGACTTCTTTACACAGCTGTTGAACCCAAAAAGTCTTCAGTTCAATATAAGAAGTAGGTTATTTGAGGGTGTCATATTTTCATCCCCCAGAATATATGTTTGCATATGCATAAACACATGCATACACATTAATAATAAGTAAGGGTGCTCAGTTCAATATTATAAGGAAGCATTTTACCAACCCTTCTACCTTTGCCTACCTTTGTGATTTAACCTTTTATCACTATTATTAGTTACTCAGCTTCATATATATTATCCTCCTTTTATATATTTTTACATATTTTATTTGTTTATTTTTAGACAGAGAGGAAGGGAAGAAAAAAGAGAGGGAGAGAAACATCAATATGTGGTGGTCTCTCGCGTGCCCTCAACTGGGGACCTGGCTTACAACCCAGGCATGTGCCCTGACTGGGAATCAAACTGGTGACCCTTTGGTTCGCAGGCCAGTGCTCACTCCACTGAGCCGCACTACCCAGGGCGTTCTCCTTGTATATCTTGAACACATCTGTATACTTGCTCTGAACTCAGGGCTTTGTACTTACTGTTCCCTCTACTTGGAATGCTGGTCCCTCAAACATTCACATAGTTTATTCCTCCCTTTCATCAGGTCTTTGTTCAGAAGTCACTTTACCATAGAAGACTACTTTGTCAGTTCAATCTAAAACTAGCGACTCACTCTCTGCCACTATTTATTGTCCTTTCTGTCTCGTTTATCCTTCAGCACCTAGTGCCCATCTCTACCATGGTGGATATTGCTTTGAGCCTATTTGATTGCTTTTGTCTATTTCTTTCCATGAGACATAAATTTTCTGAGAGCCTAGAGATTTAATTTATCTACATTCTTATGCTTCTTCATTTTTTTCATATATCCAACCCTTAACTTTTCTAGAGGCACAAGGTAGTGGAAGTGCAAAAGAGAACAGTGACAAGAATGGTTTGGGATCAACATTTCCCAATGTTTCACTTTGGGGGGAAAAGAGATTTACGCTTGGTATAAAGGACTGTCAAAGATCTACTACCGATGTCACTCGGAACGTCATCTGAGAGAATGCACAATCAGCAAAGTGTTTGCAGTACAGATTACAAGGACAGGGAGCACCTTTAGCAAAGATGCTGATAAGGACCTTTTAATGGTTCTGTAGATAAACAAGGTGACATTGGTTTTATTGAAAGTAAATATATTAACCTCTAGTATGTTAAATATGCAGACAGATGACAGGATGTAGAAGCAAGAGTCCTTTGCAATTCTTCATAATGAAAGACAATCAAGAAATAAATGCTTTCTTGAAAGGATATCAAGAAGTAGAGTGTTAACTTTTGTAAAAAAAATGTGTGAGAAAGATACTAGAGAGAAGGGTACAATTTCTGATCTAAAATAAAGAATTAGAAAGTCAACTATTAAAGGTAGGACATACATAACAGTTAGAAATGCATGGATTATTATAATGCGTTTAAATTATGTGTGTTAATAAGCACATCATATGTTCTTTTTTGAGGGATTATGCCTGATTTTCATAATACATGCCCATGTTATGAAGGAATAATCTCTAGTCACTCATGTATACCTTTAAGACATTGAAAGATACAAACTGATGGTAGAGGGGTTTTTTTAAAGGAAAGAAGGAGAGCAGAAGTCAAATCATTAAAGTGCTCTGAAGCTTTTCTGGACTCTAAAGTGCTCTGGGCAACTCTTACTCCTTCTTTTGACGGACTTAAAATATATGTCTTCCTGAGAAACTTGCCATCACTAAGGCATTGATCGCCCTTGCTCCCCTATGCTGCCACAAGCTACTGGGGAGCAATGTTTGTTCAAGCTACTGTAGCACACAAATTCTAGCACAAAAGTGTTAGTCATACAGGAGTGGGCAAAAGCAGGAGAGAACTCTGGGCCACAGGGTGCTGGAGAAGAGCAAGCAGAACGCAGCAACATGTGAACAGAAGGCCGGCATTCTGAGCACCGGCAAGAGAGTACCTAAGTGCACCGTGCCATGGTGACACTGAGTTAATGAAATGGTTGTGACAATCACAACCTGCATGTCTTTTTCCACATGAACAACTGTAAACCTACTTTTGCCCACCCTTGTATAATAAATTGTGATATTTAAATTTATTCTACATCAGGTATTAAGAAATAGAGAATGAGCCTATTTACAAACTGAAAGTACCATGGATTTAAGAAAAAGTTAACTGAGTTTTGCTTTACTTGCTTAATGAGACATTACAGAGTGTTACTCAGCTAAAAACATGGCAACATGATTGAAAAAAATATGTATGAAATGGAAAACCAATTACCTACAATAACAATCAGATACGTATGGCAAAGAATGAGATAACTCTAAGTACCAAAAGCATATGATATAGGTTTATATGTTATAAACACTTGCATTATGTGTTTATAAAACATTTATATTACAGAAAAATAGAAAATAAAAATATTGGTCGCAAACAAATAGATAACCAATCTAACTTTATTATTTTTTTAGTCTTAAGTAATCCACATGATGTGGAAAAATTTTGTCAGTATCTTGTCACTTTTACACAAAATACTCAAACAAGATGTAACAGCTGTTATCACAGTATTAAAAGTCTGCTTAACTAATAGAAATTTTAAATATGTTCTGTTGCAAATTGCAGTATTACCAGAGCCAATCTCATTAACAAATGATTTCCACTTATACACATTGTTTAGTTGCTGTCCACTGCTGATAAAATGTGATATTGATATATCTTCAAAATATGTGCATTTCTTACAAGAGACCTGTGGTAAAAAAACAAACAAACAAACAAAAAACACACCTCTTTCTTCGGCCGGAAAGATGCTGAAATCAATGTGGGTTGTTTGGTCTTTTACAAAATGTCCACAGAGACACTGGGTTCTTGCCAAAAGGTGCTTGATATTTAGGCCTGTTCAAAATGTCTGTGCTTAAAAATGTCTCTGGGCTCAAGGAGCCCATACCATTTACCTAAACTTTTAGTTTATAGAATTCATACATAAAAGTACTTTCATGTTCAGCCTTGGCTAGGTAGTTCGACTGTTCAGAGTGCCATTCCCATATGCTACAGGTTTGAAAATGGGTCAGGGCACATCCAAGGATCAACCAATGAATGCATGAGTAAGTGGAACAACAAATTGATGTGTCTCTCTCTCACCCTCTTTCTCTCTAAAAATCAAATCAATCAATACATAGAAATACTACCAATTTTTATTTGCTGCATTGCCAATAATAAAACCCTTCTTGCTTTGGCAGCCTACCTGGTGATGGCAGGTAGAGTTAGGGAGATGGGTCTGAGTTTGAAATTTGTGGGAGAAAGGGATGCATGGTAACTATGGACCAAACATCTCCATGGACATTTTAAACAGGACCAAGTATCAAGGATGTTTTTAGCATAAACCAAATGCTTCTGTGGACTTTTCAGGAGGGTTCAAACTTCTGCTTAATGGCTAACATTGGTGGGCGTGCATTGAAAACAGAAATACACTTGAACATCCACATAATTTTGTTTCATTGAACACCATTTAATGACACCCCTGTCAAATGTATACGCCTAAGGCTAAGTACTCAGGTGATTTTGTAAAGCAGCAAGTGAAGCAAACATAAAAGAAATGGAAAACAAAGTACAAGTGAAAGCAGCAGTCTTAAATCCACTTGGGAACGTATTCAGAAGGTGTCTTCTGCAAGCAGTGAATAAACTTCAACTTCTTGCCTTGCTTAAATACAACTATATCCCCCAGTGGAAAACATCTGAAAATTTATAAGTTAAAGAGGAGATATCACTTAATCTTAGATGTCCACTATTAAAGAGAAAAAAAAGAAAAAACCTCATTTGTCCCCGGTCTCAGCTGAAAAGGAGCACCTATATGCGCTTTCGAATGTGAACTGTAGGCTACAGCAGGTGTCTAGCAGGTGACTGTGGAAGCTGCTGTTCTTCACATAACATTAAGCTTTTGACCCTTAAATAGGAATGCTTAAGTGTTAAGTTGCAACTATAAGAAAACTTTATTAAAATTTATTTTTCCTTACAAACAGTTTTTGCAAGAGTGATGTTGGCCTTTACTCTCTGCTTTGATCAGGACACAGAATTCGAATAATAAACCCAAAAGAGGTACAGGGAATAGAAGTAAAGCCATACACAACTTTGTCAAATGACACAGCTCTTTATGTTGACAGTGTAGAAGAGGACACCAAATGATTCATTTTTAAAAAGTTTTACATTTGTTTACATGACATGGAGGTTGAGCAACTCTTTCTGACACATCCAAGTACAAATACATTTATTGTTGTCACCCATTGTCTCTTAAAATGTACTTAGTGTGGTAATTTCAGGGCTTTTCTCTCACCCTTAGATAAATTTGTTCTGGAGATATTTTGCATTGTTATTGCATATACAACCCATTAATTAGAATGTTTAGTCCAAGAGATTAGTCATAAATCTGAACTTTGATTTAATAGCGTATTTTACTACTTACATTGATACCAGCCTAAAACAGGCTTTCAGGACTTAGATTATGGGTATGGTTGGCTTTTCTATTCATTCATTTAAACTCCTCTCATAAACTCTCCCACTCTCTTTTCTAGATGTTGTTTTCAATGTAAGGGTGGTTCTTATTTTAACCATCATTCACCTATGAGTTTCACCTATTTTCAGAGAGTTTCCTTCCTGAGTTCTTCTGAGGTTCCCTGCTTGCAGCCTCTCTGCTGGTTTGCTCTTGATAATATTGTTGTTTTGCCACTCTCCTGAGGTTTGAATGTGCTTCTGCTTCTTGCTGCTGCACCCCCTCCGTGACTCTAGGTGGCACTATTAGACAGAAGTCAGAGCAGTTTTGCCTGCACTGTTCACCTTGGTTAGGAGAGGCTCCTGCATGTCCAGGAAGTGTGTGTGGGTTTACCCCAAAATAGCCTCATTCTCCAAAAGTCATTAAGTCCTTTTCCTTGATCAAGAGTTCCAAGGTGGGAGTCAGATCCTAGTTCGCTCTACCTCCCAAATGAAGGCATCTCACATTCAGCTCTCCACAGATCCCTTTGAGAGTCCGCACTCCAAGAATATTTGAACAGGAGGGAGAAGGAATGGGAAAAATAATCACAGCATATTTTTAACCAAAATTATCTTCCCTCCAACAGCTTCTTCCCTCAAAGCCTCTCTTCTTTCTTCCTTTCATCTCTTACATACTTGAGGTGAAATGATTCCAAACACTCTGATAAATTTATTTTTATTACTTGAAAATGTTCTGTGTAGATTCTACAAGTGGTAGTTCATCCTTGGAATTTCAAATCTATTGTACATTAGATTAATATAAAAAAACCTCAAACTGAATAAGCTGCTATACTTTAAAAATCTTAATTACGTAATAATGAGAAGACACTGGCTTCAGTAGCCATTTGGATTTTAAACATATCCTGGTGCACTTATAAGAAGCATTTGAGCAAGAAAACTCCAGGAGATTAAAAGATGCATGAACGGGTGAGTCATAGACCAGAGGAGAAAACTAGTTTCTGACACTCAGGATCTTGGAATACATATTTCAGTGAAAGAGCGCGATTCTAAAGATATAAAATGGATTCCTGCAGGTTATGTTCATTCATTTCTTCACTTAGTCTTTCCTTCATAGATTTGTAAAAATAAATATGGACATCTTATATGTAGCAAGTTGTGCGCAGTAAACTGCAACACTGTGCGAGAATACCAAACATGTCATTTTTACAGAAGTAGTTGCAATGCTTTTCTAATGAGAAATTCATAGTGTGTCCTCCAAACTTTCTTATACAAATGAAAAAGTGACGTTGTAAAATGTTCAATGTGGGAGCATAAACATGTTTGCTTTTTTACTTCCCACCTAATATGACTGGTTTCATTTCATTTTAGTGAATTATAATTGTGATTAGAGATGGGAATTTTTTATTCTATTAGTTTAGATTCCTTTGGATCAACAGAAATATCCCCCTCTTAGAAACTACATGAGCTTTGGAAGACTCAATCTGGTGACCTTAACCAAACTTAAGTAGTCATACCCTCTAGGAGAAAAAATGTGTAGTTGTCTTTCAGTGATAACAAATCACTTCATCATAAAGTCAAATGTACTCAGACATGAATCTAGCAATAAATTCCATTATGCCGTTTACACAACTACAAATCAAAGATATTAGTGATTAAATCTAAATAAAAATCAAAATATTGGTGACTTAGATGATAATTTTACATGATGTGGCAGATATGTTGTTGTAAGTAAATCACCACTTCAAATCTAAAAACTCTGTTCCTACACCAGTATGGTTTTTTGAGTACAGTATACTTAACTCTAGCATCGGGGATTTGATAATTTCATTCTTGAATCAATTTCAGTTTAATTATTCCAACTGCCCTAAAACTTGAGTTTATGCTATAGGCCATGAGGTCCCATGGCCTTGGCTTAGGAAGAATACTTTGTTTACTTTTCCGTTGACCTCCATTCTTTTCTCATTAACCCGAAATCATTAAAAAGTAAAATCGTTTGTTGACTCAATGAACCACAAACATAGAAGTAAATCCACTTACAGAATTCATCTTATAAGGTAGCCATTACAGTTATAATGAGCTATGTACAATGGTTCTAAGGTAACCCCCAAAATGATGCAAAATACAACACAATTAACTGTTTACATTTATCATTGAAGTAAATGCAGGCACTTAAAGTTTTTCATGGTACCCATCATGAAGGGGAGGAGAGGGAGGAGGAGTAGGAGAGGAGAAGAAATTTTCAGAACCTTTGGGAATATATGGTTCCTAGCAGGATACTTACTTAGACCTTGTGTTTCTTTGTAGTCTACAGTGCACAGTTTAAAGTTAGCTTATAAAACATATTTTAATTGCATATTAGGCTATACAGTAAAATATTCCTGTGTAGTTTTATTTATTTTAAAATACTTGATAGATGTATATAAAATATATATGACATGAAATATGAAGTACCTGAGAACCTGTAGACAATGTAAGAAATGCAGCACTATTATAACTTGTTACGTGTTTCCAGCTAATACTCTCCTTCAGGATTCAAATCCCTGATGACTCCCCTCCCTGTCCAGTAGTAATAGCATTGTTACTGAACAAGAGGTCCAAGGGAGGGGCAATACAATATTCGGCCCACCTAGGGATGCCCAAAACTGCTATACAACAGGGGCCCCTCCCCAAAACAAAATACTAGTATCTACTGGGCTCTTCTGTCCGCCGCCAATTGGAAAGACATCTCTCAATGCCAGAGATTTGTGAAAAGGAAACAAAATGTTTATTTAATGCTATTCAGGCCTAACGCCACCACTAAAATAGCAAAGTCCTTTAGGGTATACACCTACACCCACATAGCTCTCCCTTCTCCCACTATCCCAACTCCGGGTACTGTAAATCAGGAAAAGAGCACACGTCTGTGTTGCAGGCCGCTGGCATTGTCAGCTGTGTCACCATGCAGGCAGGATCTCTCTCTAGTTAATCCAAAGTACTGTGGTACCCTCTCATGGTCCACTGGCAAAAGTCCTTTGTACCCAGTTCTAGTCAAAGTCTCTCTTGCTTTTCAGGCCCCGCGGCCAAACAGGGCACCCCAAAGCCTCGTGGGCCTCTTCTACCAAAGCTGCAGGAGTCCGCACTCCACCAAAAGCTTGTGGCTTTCTTCTTCACCTGGCTGCAGGGATCTCCATTCTGGCAAAGCTGCGTGGTTTCCCCTTTCACCTGGGCAGTCAGCCTCTCATGACCCAGAGCCCATCTTTTCCAAGCTCTCACACAGCCCTTCTCACTCAGGAGTACAGCCCCTAGTTTTCCCCTTGAGTCCCGAGCCACTCCCTTCTCCCTGGCTCCAAACTTGGCCACTGCTATTTAACATATCTATGAAACCAGTTAAAGGTTATAGATATGTTAAATAACGATTCCAGAGGTTAGCTGCAAAACCATTGCTATACAAAACAGCTCTCAACGGCCCTGCTCCATTCGTTTCTTCCCCCCCGGGGGGTGGTGGTGAGGACATCTTATATGTCTCTCCAATATTGCTATACACTTTGAATTCTGGACACCATTCCAAATCCTTTTTTTTTGGGGGGGGCCTGGCTGCACCCTGTATCAGCATCTTGAGTTTTAAATTTATCATCCTTTGTCTTTTAATTGGAATAGCTATCACATGTTTATCTTTAAACAATACATACTTTACTTTTACTTATTTTTCATTTAAAAAATGGTATTATATAGCATATAATATTTTGTGGTTGTTATTTTTTTCTACTAATTTACTTGTTGCTGGCTCATTCATTACTTTACCTTTTATCTCCTCATATAATTCAAAATTAGTTTATATTTTTTCTTTGAAACGTCAACATTGAAGTCCTTGAGAGTCGAAGTCTGTTGCTTTTTTACCCCCATAAACTCTCATTCAGTGATCGTGTGCATATTAATATTTGATTGTGAGTTTATTATTTAATAATTCATAATTGTGGACACCCAGCATCTAAATTAATAATGGTGTCTCTTAGAGAGAATTTTCAATGTCTTCCAGTAGAATCAAGGGTGTCATATCCCCATGGCCTTTTCTCCTGCTGGTACTGATCCTTTCATCTCTCCACTGCACAGACAGCCAACTACCCTGTATCCTTTGTGCTGCCTGGACTGGCCAGTGAGCTGTAGTGGACCCCTCTGCCTGATTTTAAGAATTGTATCTCTACCCCTTGTGGCTAAGGGCAAGAGACGACCTCTGGAATGCCAGCTGCAGTAGACAAAGCCTGTCTCTGGTAGAAAATGCTGCCTCAGTTCCTCTCTCTGCCCCCAAAGCTTGGTCGGAAGTCAGTAACGGGTAAGACCCCTCACAGCGGGGGGCAACCTAAGCCAGACTCAATCACTTGGGAGGCCTTCATGGAGTGACTGGGGGGGGCTGCAACAAAGAGCAATGGACTCCCCTTACTCCACCCCCCACCCCAGCTTTGACATAGCCCAAGTCCCCATGTCCTCTGGGAGAAGTGCTTCCTGGCTCTAATGCCCTTAAGCCTGAAAACCTGATGGGGAGGAGTGCAGCTCTTTGTCTTGCTAGAGCATGCCCTGGGGAAAAATCTGGCATCACAAAGACTTGCTGGTAAACCTGTGAAATCTGCTCTGCTAAGTTGAGTGTTTTCATTCATATGATAGGGCTCCGAGAGGAAATGAGTACCTCTCCCAAAGTTTCTGCAACTCTCTTCCTGACAGACATTGACTCAGACCCTGAAGCCCTCACATTTCTTTGAAATGTTATCTACTCTTTGATCCTTGCCTCCCTGTATTTCTGTGTATTACAACCCAATAAGAGGCTATGGAAGAGGGCGCTCGGGGCCTTTTTCTCCTTGGAGAAACTGGCCACTGCTGGCCTTTGTCTCCCCTGAGAAACTGGCCACAGCCCATTTTTCCATCCCAAGCAGATTTCAGCATGTCTCAGTCATTATTCATTCACTCGTGTCCGTGGCACTGGGGGGACTGGTGAAGAAGTCGCTCCCACACTACCCTGTATCCTCAGTGCTGCCTGGACTGGCCAGTGAGCATTCCAGTGGACTGCAAGCCCACCAAATCCATAAGCTTTCTATTTTATGAAGAAGTTAGATCTTTGATGGTAAATTTCCAAAAGTATCTTGTCAGAAAATGTACCAGAAGCAGGTACCATAACTGGGCAGTTCAAATTATACTAGGTTAATTTTTTAATCATATAAATGTAATAATAAAAATTAGGCTTCCAAGAAATCAAGAATTTTCATATAACCAAAGACCAGAGAACAAAGAGTCGTGGGATTTTAATAAATTTCCAGTTTCATACTTAGTAATATTTATTTCAAAATGCATTACAAAAGTGTATCAACCAAGTTGATTTTATATTTATGTATATTAGTTTAATATACTCATAAATTATTTTCTCATATGACTGAGTTTCTCCATACAATTACAGCCGTGTGTGTGTGTGTGTGTGTGTGTGTGTGTGTGTGTGTGTGTGTGTGTCAGGGAGTAGCTGGGAGTCAATAATAGCTCCTTATTTAATTTTCCATCTTATTTTGTCTGGTCACATAAGTTGCACACCAGATCATCAGCCTCTCATTGGTGACATCACCTGAATTCGAATTAATAATATATAACAAATAAATTACTTTACATTGGAAGACTCCAGTTATCACAATAAGGTATTTACTAGTGAATTGCCTCTGCTCCACTTCTTTTATTCAGGGTATTTGAAAGTCAAGTCATTACAGAACTGCTTTAACAAAGATGGAGACCTAAACTGCGTTTGACCAATTTAGCTTCTCTGCCTAAGGAAATATGATTAGGAGTTGCTTCGTATGGGTTGGTCATAGAATGAAGGATTTAAGCCAGGAGAGCTGTGCAGTGGTATCTTGTTTGAACCATGAAGGTAAATAAATGGAGAAACAGTCCGGTGAGAAGAAAGACTGAAGCAGCAGAAGAGAAAGAGGAAAGGTGAAAGATGGAAATGCGATCCTAAGTGCTTTTTTGTTGCATGTCTCCAATCCCTCCTTTAGTACCTCCTGTATTCACATTCTGTGAGATGCTACCATGTACTTAAAATTTGTCTTTTTATGGTCTTGCTTTTTTTCCTTGAGTTTATTTTGTTATTTGCAACCAATGAGGGGGCCAAACTAATTTCAATCTGAGCTTTGAATGAAAGCACAGAAAATCAAATTTTTCCATGAGTGATATGCTTACCAGCTCCACTGTGTGAATCTGGGCAAGTTACTTAAACTGTCTTGTGCAAATTGCATACAATAATAGCTCTACCTTTGTGACAACTAAGTAAATTAATACATTAAAAATGCTAAAAACACTGCATTTACCCAGTAAACATTATGTGCGTTGACTCATTTGTATCATCCCCATTTTTACAAATTTTAAAAGTTCATCAATGCCATGTCACATGTCACATTTTAATACAGCAGAAAACCATAGAGTCCATTTGATTGCACTAGTTTTTTTTTCCTTTTTTCCCCCCTTTGGAGTTGGCTACCAGTGCTTGTTTAAGGCAGCGAGGGGAGCAGGAGAAAGTGGAACATTGTAAAAAAAATTACTCATAAATGAGTGCTTTGTCCAACACATGCAAATCTATTTTTTAAAGTTTAATAGTAAATTAAACTTTAAACTTTAAAAATTTTGTCATGTTTTAGATTATTGTTTCTAATATGTACTCCATTGTCATTCGGGAAATAAACCCAATGAGTCTCAATAGTTCTAATGTCGAAAAGTAACAACTTTTAAATAGGTCACAATTCCTTTCCCTGGTTTTACGTTCAACACCACCTGCTGCTTTAATTAAAAAAAGAAATTTAAGGTGAAAATAGTTCACTATTAATAGAACACATAGTCAAGGTCACAGCAGGTTCCTGTCCGTGATGAGGTACTCCCTTTGGATTCTTAGCCTTCTCCTGAAGGACTGATGTGTTCAGCTTTAAATAATAAACTAAACTGGCCTTGTGTCAGAATGAAGGCCAGGTGGCCAGAAAGATAACATGACAACTTTAGGAAGGCATTTCCTCCTCCTTCACCTTATGAACTAATTCTTTCTCTCATTCCTCCTCACATGCTGGCGAGCAAAGCAAGAATGTTCTTCTGAGAGCATGGGAGGAAAAAAGAATGTTCCAACACATTATGGCAAATTCATGAGTGAATACAGCCATATATTGCTAAAACCAAACCCAAGCATTGCCCCTTTATTCTTGTTTGAAAAGAGTAAACAGTATATCTAGATAGTTTAACTGTATGTAAACTATATGTATATAAAATTTAATGTATACATTCCCCCCCTGAATAAACAGTGTGAACAATGAACCTAAGCTGTTAAGCAGAAAATGGAAAACTCATGCTTATCACAACTTGAGTAAAATTTAAAATTACTTAGAATACTATTAGAGTATATAAAATAGCTCCATGTGATATATTAAACAAACATTTTTTTTTCTCCAAAGGAAGTTGCTTGTTATTTTTGAAATTAGCATCAATCACTACATTCAGTCCTGTGGGGAGACCAGTCACAGTTGCAACATTCCTTCAATGGGGCTCGTTCAATGTTCCTCCTTTGCAAAATACACTGTCTGAAAATTCAGTGTGTCCGCGGTCACAGGTGTTCAGTGAGCCCCCAGGTTGATTGGACCATGAATCAGGAAAGAGGGGATTCCTCAGGAGCTGAGGACCATATCAGTCTTCTCTTGCTGTTATAAAAATCACCATGAATGTAGTAGCTTAAAACCAGACACATCAGTGTCTTCGAGTTCTGGGGCACAGAAGCCTGACACCGGTTTCTCCTAGCTAACACCAAGGGGTTGGGAGGGCTGTGTTCTTTTCTGGAACTTCTCAGGGGGAATTTGTTTCATGGTCATGTCCGGCTTCCAGCATCTACCCTCAGCTGTCTATCCATGACCCCTTTTTCTCCAGCATCAAAGGGGCAGGTTGAAGCCTTCTCACATGGCATCAGTCTGACTCCCCTTTCTGCATTTCTCTTCCTCTTTTCAGTGGTAACATTGAGCCCCACCCCATGTAATCTAGAATGATCTCATTATGTATGTCAGCTGTTCAGCAAATTTAATTCCACCTGCGAATTTAGTTGCCTTTTGCCATGTAACAGAACATAGTCACACGTTCATTCCTGGGATTAGGAAGTGGATATCTTGGGGTGAGGAAGTGCATTATTCTGCCTCTCAAAAGGACAATATTTGCTTTCTGTGTTGTTTAGGTTGACTTGTTCAATGTTAATTTTCATAGAAAAGATCATCAATTTAATAACTAAAGATCAACTTTTGATAAAAAGTTACAATACTGGATATATAATGAAACCATTACTTGATATTCCTGTAATAAACTGGTTACTGTCAATGAAATGATAATTATTGGAAAAAATTGTTTCATTTCAAAGTAAAGTTAGTTACAAACTGAGGATGCAATTTACTCACTGCAATTTACTGAAAATCAAAATAGTGAATATCATATGTACTGTTCATTATTCCTTTGATACAGTTCGGCAGTTTTATAAATAACCAAACGAATTCTGAACGTGGCCACATGATGAACCCAAACAGGGTGGTTTAAAGACATGTAAATAAGGTAATCGAAAAAAGAGGTAGGAAGACTAAATACAAGGTTGAGTCACTCAAACAGAATAAGTCAGTTGATATTTTATATTAAAAATCAATTATCTTCTTTAAAGACCTTGACAAATCATGCATCTAGCTATGAACTAAGCATAGAGTGCACAAAACCCAGCCCTTCAGTTTTAGAGTTTCCACTTTTGATAATTATTTCAATGTAGGTATTATTTTGCTAGAAATGGCCATAAAAACCATTTGTAGTAGCATTATATAAACAGCCTTTAGACCTTCTGCACTCCTGGCATGTAGTAAAGCTAATTAGACACATTTACTGTGAAAAACAGAAATTTTTACCTACTTTAACTCAAGTAGTCTTAAAAGAATCAACAGTAGGAAGTCAATATTATACCCATTTTATAGACTTAGAAACTGAAGTGCTGAAAGATTAAATCACTTATTTAGGAATGCAGTAAGAATTAGACCTGGCATTTCTAACCCACCCAACCTGGCCCCACAACCTGAATTATTACTGCTGCTCTCCTGCCTTCTAATATGGGTCACATGCTCATCTTTTCCCTCTTAGATGTGAGATGCCTTACAGTTCATATTGTTGAGTTTTGGGCAGTTATTCCACAGATATAAACTATAACATATTATATATTATATATTATATAACATATACTATATGTGTGTGCTATTCACCTAATTACTTTATTTTCAACATCAAAAAATATAGACTTCATGCTTTCCAAATGTATAGCATATAAGCTTTTCACAGTTGCACAAAAACAAAAGTCAGATGAGACCGGCTCAGTATTATTTGAATTGAAACCGGATGGATGTGCTTTCTATCACTCCTAGTCAGTGTAATACTTTGGAGAGAGCACAAGCTAATATGCCCATATATTAGTTTTCTGGTGCCTTGTAACAAATTATCATAAATTTAGCAGCATAAAACATCATTGATTTTACAGTTTCCAGGTGAGGGGTCCAGACATGGATTAGCTTGGTCCCTCTGCTCAGGGTCTCTCCAGACTACAATCAAGGCATTGGCCAGGATGACAATCTCACTTTGGGCTTGGACTCCATTCCAAGCCTCATTCAATGCAGCATTGAATGCAAGGCAGCATTCAATGCCTTGCAATTCTATAGGACCAGAGGCCCTCAGCTCCAAGAAGCCACCCATCGTATTGAGGCCCTGTGGTCTTCACAGCAGAGCAGTCACTTTTCTCTGGGCCAACAGGAGAGTATCTTTCTGATGCTTCAGTTTCTTTCGCATGGATCATTTCACTAAGCAAGGTCCACCCAGGATAACCGCCTTCTTGATTAAGTCAAAGTGAACTAATTAGTAATCTAATCACAGGAATGGCATCTCATCATAAACTCAACAGGAGGAGATGACATTGGGTATATAAATCAGGAGTGGGAAACTTAGAGTGTCTTAGAATTCACAGATCATTTACTCAAATTTGATACAAACATGATAAACCTCCTTTCTTCCAGGTGAACAGATTTAAGAAGACTTTAACTCTTAAAAATGAGCAGTCTAATGGATGCAGTTGTAATATCCAGATGCACGATCTTCATGGGCATATAAAATGCTAACATGTATTTTGTCTGTTTGAAAACAGTATCTTTAGTTATGCAAATGTTTTCACCCTTGAGGTCTCCATTCCTATTCTATGCAAAACTATCTTTTGAGTACTTGAATATGAAGAAAAAAGAACATTTATTTTAAAAATTTTCACAGTGAATTTTAATGCTGAATTTTTATACTGTTAACATATTTTAATATATTTCACATCGAGACTTCATTCTGTTTAAAAAGCCAGTAGATTGACCTATGCTAATGAAAAATGAATACAACAGCTTAGGTACAATATAAAACTTATAAGAATTTAAGGGCTTAAAAGTATCTTACCTAATCAAAGATGCTCACACGTCACTCTTTGGAAGTCTCTGAGAGTGAGGAACTTAGCATTACTTTAGCATGAGTAAGGCAGAAAGAAAAACATTGTCATCTTTTACATTTTTGGTTTTAGTCTTCAAAAATATTTTCCCATGGAGAATAAATTTCTTCTCTGACTGTTAATCATATGCTCACTTTCTGGATGCCAGTGGGAGATAGTACAGCAAGAAATATTTTCCAACTTCATGGCAAAAACCAAAATAATATCAGCTGAAATGTGCAGTTGTCTCCCCCACTGGGCCTGGAAGGCCAAGCAGGGGACAGCCTTATGTATTTTAGCATCTCCTGTGATCATTTTTAGAATTTGGTATGTCACATTACAATTTCATCTGGTGACAATCGACTCAGATGACATATGGCCACAGCAGATGCTCGGCAACAACTTGACCTGGAAGTGGAAGTTCATTGTAAAGAAAAGCAACGTTAGCACTGCTCTAAAGAGTTGTTACTTTGACTAAAAATATATCTACTTATTATTCATAGAGGATATCATGGACTTTTTGAATATGCATGTTGTTTTTAACAACAAAACTTAAATAATTTATGCTGTTCAAATAAGTTAATTGATCCTCATGAAACAAAAATTTTTCTCACATTTAATTATCTGTTTATAACCTAGTTCTCTAATATTCAGAATATAATTTCCAAGACACAATTTAATAAACAGTGTTTATATTCTCAAGTTGTTCTGCTCTCTTCAGGCTAGTTATAAGTTTAAAGAATGCAAGTTAGTGATAATATAGTTAAATATATCACTGTTGTTATGCTAGCACAACTAAGTGCTATAAAATAATATTCTACCAAAGACATTTACTAAGGTCAAGGTAATTGAGTTATTACAAGAACTTATGGTTACTCCCTTGGCTTCTAAATATAAATGATACTAGGTTTTACCAAATATTATTTTACTTAAAGTCATATACTTTGCATCTCTCCTAATGTATATCCAGCATGGTTTAGGGGACAATTCTATCTCCCCCTCCAAAAAAATAGAGAAATTCTGATTTATTGCATCTAGCATAGCCGCCTTATATAATATGTATTATTTCAGTTGTCTACTATAGGTTCTTGAAGTCATTACTCTTCTGTACCTATTGAATTCCCCTATTATCTTCTGCCATGTTTAAATGTTTGCATGTGTGGTCTCCACAACAGTTTTTACCGTTGCTGCTTTTTTATTTTGTTTGTTTGTTGGTTGGTTTTGCTTATTTTCACCCTGTCGTAGGACTCTTCCATTTCAGTTATCTACTGTTGAACAGTCAGTTGTACTGGTCGGATGGTTCTTGCTTGACATCCCTCGTGTCATGTGGTTGTGGGCAGATGGCAATGGGTATTCAGGCTTCATAGTCCCCCAAATCAGATTTCAACTTTTCTAGGAAACACTTTTTGTATTTTGCCCACCAGTTGACATACACAGACATCTTGTAACCCCCTCAACAAATGTGTGGTTGATGCCCCCTCTCTTTATGTAGAACTCAGCCCTTTTATGTCTACGGTGTGAAATAGGTTTATATATATATATTTTTCAAACTTTTTGTTGAAAATAGTTTTTCTCCCATCGAATCGCTTTGTAGATTTTTTCCAGAAATTAAATGAACATACAGTGTTTAGGGGTTGGCTGGTTTTTGTTCTCTACTTGGTTGCCTTGATCTGTCTGTTCTTGTCAGGTATAGCATAGTATAAGGTAAAACATACATGGAGTGATTAAATCAGGTAATGTGCACCCCAACATACTGTTCTTTTTGAAGTTGATTTGCACTATTTTAGGTCCATTACATTTCCATATAAATTTTAATTTTTTAAATATTTTATTTGTTTGTTTCAGAGAGAGGAGAAGGAAGGGAGAAAAAGAGGGAGAGAAACACAAATATGTTAGAGAAACATTGACCTATTCCTTCTCGCATGTCCCCAACTGAGAACCTGGCCCGCAACTCAGATATGTACCCTGACCAAACCAGGGACCTTTCAGTTCCCAGGCCAATGTTCAGTCCACTGAGCCATACCAGCCATGGCTCTATATAAATTTTAAAATCAGCTTATCAATTTTTATTTAAAGAGCACTTTGTATTTGATGGGAATGACTTTGAAACTATACATCAACATGTGAGTATAGATATCTTAGCAAGAGAGAATCATCAAATGCATGGACATTGTATATCTCATCATTAATTAAGGTTTTATTTCTTTTCTTTTATCTCTTTCTAGTTATATTTGGTTTTTCATTGAAACTAAAAATAACTTGATCACTTAAGAATTTTACATTTTTAGTTATTATATATTATATTTTTAATTCTATTTTCCATTTTTTTAACTTTTTTATTGTCCATGTTTCCTTTATAGATGTTCCTGAAAACCCCTCCCCCTTTCCCCCTTTATCCCCTCCCAGCTCCCATGTGGTTACTGTCAGTTTGTTCTTAATTTCAATGTCTCTGGTTATATTTTGCTTGCTTATTTGTTTTCTTGATTATATTCCACTTACAGGTGAAATTGCATGATATTTGTCTTTCACCACCTGGATTATTTCACTCAGCATAATGCTCTCCAGAGCCATTCATGCTGTTGGGAAGGATAGAAGCTCCCTCTTTCTCTCTGCTGCATAGAATTCCATTGTGTAAATGTACCATAGTTTTTTAAAAATTTTTATTTAGTTATTTTTCAAGTACAGTTTTCTGTTTATTTCTCCCATCCCAGCCCACCTGCCCCATGCACCCCCACCTCCCTTCCATTTCCACCCCCCTTAGTTTTTGTCCTTGTGTCTTTTATACTTGATTCTCTAAATCCCTCCCATTTCCCCCTTAAATTTCCTCCCCTCCCCCCTCTGCTGCTGTCCCCTTGTTATCTACTTCAGTGTCTTTGTTTTTATTCTGCTTGCTTATCTGTTTTGTTGTTTAACTTCCTGTTAAAGGTGAGATCATATGGTATTTGTCTTTCACAGCCTGGCTTATTTCACTCAGCATAATGCTTTCCAGTTTCATCCATGTTGTTGCAAAGGGTAGTAGTTCCTTCTTTCTCTCTGCTGCATAGAATTCCATTGTGTATGTTTACCACAATTTTTTGATCCATTCATTTACTGATGGGCACTTAGGTTGCTCCCAGCACTTGGCTATTGTAAGTCATGCTGCTATGAACATTGAGGTGCATAGGTTCTTTTGAATTGGTGTTTCATGGTTCTTAGGGTATAATCCCAGCAGTGGAATTGGCAGGTCAAAAGCAGTTCCATTTTTTGTTTTCTGAGGAAATTCCATATTGTTCTCCACAGTGCACCAGTCTGCATTCTCACCACAAGTGCACTAGGATTCCCTTTTTTCCACATTCTCTACATCACTTGTTTGTTGATTTGTTTATGATGTTATGGGTATTCTTTTCATTTAGGATCATTATGTAATATTACTTTATTTTATGCCCAAAGTGCTTGGGAGTTCTTTCAGTTGTACCAACTGTGCATCTTTGCTGTATTCTCATAAATGTAAGTGGGTGGCTGAGTGGATGTTTTTAATAACATATTATAGACTTATTTTTTATAGTTTGTATATTGTAGACACTAAAACTAGGTCAGCCATTTGTGTGAGAGACCTTTGTGCTCTTTATTGGAGAAAGGCATTAGAAATCAAGATATGGTTTCTGGGAAACCTTGTTGCTATGGAACGTCTTGGTTATCAGGCCCTTTCAGCTAAAAACGCCAGGAAATGTATGCCTGTAAACTACTATGTACTTCCACTTATCTGCATACATTCTGTATATATCCAACTATATCTTTATTAAGTTAAGCATAAATTCATTGTGACATCTTCAACTACATTTCATTACCTGGTGGCGCCTTTTAGCACCTTGTTCATGCTTATCTATAGATTTCTACTCCACCAGTTAAAAACTTAGTTCCCACTATATGCTCTCAATATACACAACTTTCCAGTACTGTGTACATGAATAAAGTGCCAATGTTATTAACCTGAACACTCAAGGGAAGGAACTTCTTCAATTACCCAACAGTGTCTCTGTACAGTTTATTTTGCCTTTGGCCTTACAGACCTCCCCTCTCCAAAGTTACTTAGGTCAACACTGTCTTGCCTCACCACTTTCAGTGAGGTTGTTTCATTTAGTTGTAATATGGTATGACTGGTTTGTCACTTTTTACATTTTTTCCTGGTATCCTCCAACTTCCTAAGTGATTTTTTAAATTTTTGCACATATTCTGGTTTATGCTTGCTTCTGTAAAGTTATATAGTTTTTTCCCAATGCATAGTGCCACATACCCATTGTTATAGTACCATCCAGAATGGCTTCACTACTCTGCAAATTCCAAGTCTATTCATCCTTCTTAACCTCCCCCCCAAACCCAGGCCACCAGGATTTTCTAATCTTTGCTGTAGTTTTACCTTTCCCAGAATCTTCTATAATTGGAACACATTATATTTTCAGACTAGCTTCTTTTACATAGCATCATGCATTTAAACTTATCCATGTCTTTTCAAGACTTGATAGTTCATTTCACTGCTGAATAATATTCTAATATTTGATTATTTTGTCCATTCCATTGGAGGGCATCTTGGTTGTCTCCAAATTTGGAGATTATGAGTAAAAATGCTCTAAATGTTCAAAAGGAGGTTTTTTTTTGTGTGTGTGTGTGAATATGTCTTCAAATCATTTGAATAAATATAAGTATGAGCATAATTGCTTGATCACATGGTAAGACTATGTTTAGCTTTGTAAGAAACTGTCAAACTGTCTTCCAAATTGACATCACTTTGCATTCCCATCAGCAATGAATGAGGACCCCATTCCTCTGAATTCTCACTACAATTGCCAGTGCCAGTTTTTTGGACCTTTCGCTATTCTGATAAATGTGTATCTTATTAAGTGTTTAGTCTATTAGTTCAATCAGTGAAAAAATATTGATTAAATTTTTAATGTATTTAAAGACTGAGGTATTTTTAACTGTCAGTTGCACTTCCGATATATTTTAAACTTCATTGCTAGGTATATATTTAGAATTGTTATTTATTTTTGGAGAACTTATTTTTATTATAAGACATTATTCTTTACATTTAGAAATAACTATCTTAAAGTTTATTCCCTGATATTAATGTACCTCATGTTATGCTATTTTTCATTTTAAACTGTTGTTATTATTAAAACATGCATCTAATTATTGCCACGCACTTGACTCTTGATTTTTCTTTTTTTAAGGTGAATGAACTCATTTATAATAATTAAAATTAATGATAGAATTTTACTCGAATCCTTTGCCATTTGTTTTCTATTTGTCTCATTTTTCTCTTTTCTTCCTTTTTGGTTTTCATTAAATTAAATAATTTTGCTATTCTCTTTTATCCTCCCTATTGATTTTTAGCATTATTTAAAAAATATCTGTAGGAATTACAATATGCTTTTCATTCTTTTCACACTCTACTATGAGTAAACATTAAGACACTTTGGTAAAATGTAAGCCTGACATCATGCTCCTAATCACCCCCCCTTATTTTTTTGCCTTATTAGGCATGCTCTTTGCACTTGTAATTGCAAACCTTAAATTCAATGTTATTTTTCTTTAAGCAGTCATTCTTTTCAAAAAATTTAAAGAGAAAAAAGCTATATTTACTTACATATTTACTATTTATATTCTCTTTGATTAATTATGTGAAACTGAGTTTCAATATATTATAAATTATTTAGTCATAATAACTTCTTTTAAGTATATATTGTAATACAGGTCTCTGGTTTACTTCAAATATTTCTTTATTTTCCCCCATTTTTAAAGGATATTTTCAAAAAATATAGCATAGTAGGTTGACCTTTCAAACATTGCTTCTGGCACATTAGTATTTCATTTCACTGTCTACACAATAGTTTCAGAAGAGAAGTCAATAGTATTTCATCTCTCTCACTCACGCCTGTGTCCATATGTATTTTTCTTACATATTTTGAATATTTTTTGGTATCCAGCAATTTGACTCTGATGTACCTGGGTGTAGCTTCCTTTTATTTGTATCCTGCTAGACAATCGATGAGCTTTTTAAATCCATGAGTTGACATTTTGATGGAATCTGAAACACCTAAAAAGCTATTACTTCCTCAAATACTTTTTTTTCTGTTCTAACCTTCAACAACTCCAAAAGCATACTAGATGGTAGATTGTTTGATATCACTGAAGCTTTTTTGTTTGTTTATCTTTTAGTTTTTTTGTGTGTTTTTAAATTAGATAGTTGCTCTTGGTCTGTCTTCAAGTTTACTGAGCTTCAGTAAAGAATCTGCTATTTTGATCATCCAGTAATCTCATTTCAGATACTGACTTTTCCCATCAAATTTTATTTGATGTATTTTTATAGTTTTATATTTTTACTAAAATTCCCTATCTCTTTTCTCAGTATGTTAATTTTTCTTAGTCTTTTTAACATTTAAATTCACTTGCTGCTAATTTCAGTAACTTTGCATCTCTAGTTGTGTTCCCTTTGACTATTTTTTCCCTGGATATGGCTCCTATCAGTCTGCTTCTCTGTGTATCTATCAAATTTTTATTGTATGCTGGACACTGTAGATACTATAATGTTGAAAATAAATTTTATTGTTTTCCTTTAACCTTTATTAAAATTTTAGAGGGAGGCAGAGACAGTTCATTTAATAATGGATCTGCTTTACTTTGAATAGCTGGTTTTAGTTTCATTGGGGTAGGCCTATAAGACCCCTCATTAGAGCCACCTTAATCTTTATCTTTAGGCAGAACCTTTCAAGGGTTAACTAAATGCCTGCCATGTTCAAAAAGCTCACTGGACTACCTGTTGGATCTTCCTGCATAACCCAGTATAATGTGCAGTTTCCACTGCTCCAGGGTAATTGTTCTCTCATGGAGATTTACACTGCATACTTACCATGTATTGGATGGTCAAGAACTTAAGAAAACTTCTATACGAATTTGTGGATTTTCTTCTCTGTTTTAAAGACACTCCTCTATGGGATCCTGCCACACAAATCCCAGTCAATCTGGCCGCTCTGAACTCCAATCTCTACCTTCTCAGCTCTTCAAGGCTTCTGTGCTGAACCTCAGCACCACTTTCCTACACTACTGGCATCTAGAAGGCACCTTGTCAAAGTGCTAGGATCACCTTGGTGACTTTCCTTTTCTCAGATATCACATAATAGTCTTTCTGTGTCTACCATCTGAAAACATCCCTTAGGTCTTAGGCATATACATTTTTTTCTTTTGGCTGAAGAGCTGGTCTGGTGGCAATTACTGCATTATAACTGGATGCAGAAATCCCATTGAGCCAATTTGAGACAGATTCTGTGATTTCTGTTTGAAAGAACTCAATTTTAGAAAATTTAAGCATTTTGCTCAAGGCAGTAAGTCATCACTGGAGCAGAGTTTCATATCCCAAAGTGTCTATTGCCCAAACTAGCCATTACAAGAATATGTTCCTGCTTCAATTAAATGTGTCTACAACAGCTTTTTAGAATTTTATAATAAAGCCCTGTGACAAAAGTTATGCCCTTTAAAACACTATATTGTAACCCAGTGAATTGGATATGAGGATCGAGTTAGATATGGTACCTCAGTGACAGAGCATGTTGTTTGAGGTTAATATGCCTATAAAATGTTAGATATGTGCTTGCAATGAAAGTACACACTTTAGAGTAAGTATATACTTCATTCAATCACTCCTGACTTCAGTATTTTATCTACATGCATAATATTATGAGCATAATTAAATAATCAAAGAAAAGAAGAAAAAACACACCACAATAATCTCAAATATAACAGATAAGCCTGTTAGATTGCAAATGGCAGCCATTATTTTAAAAGTCTTTAAGTCTTTTAGATGAGTAAGGACTTTAAAACTGGAGCAGGACAAAGCAAGCATCTTGAGGTCGAACAATGACATATATAGACACATTAGGTGCATACTAAAGTGGACGGCTAGACAGAGAAACTGGAAAATACCAATCAGACAAACAGATGGAATATGTCAACTCCAATTCTAGGTGAAGGGTTTAAGTGAAGCAGACCAAGTATGTGTTTATGGATATTCACATAAGATACCATCCTTAAGACATATACCCTGAGCCAGCCACATGCATCCCCACTACATATATTACATGTACATGTACTGAAATATTCTGAGAAAAGCTAAAATCTTTATAGGATGCCAGTGTGTTTAGTATGTTTACCACTGTGTGCCTCTTCTACCAGGAAGAGGTATAAAGGATACAAGATGGGTTTCAGATGCACCTGAAAGAATAAGAGAAAAATTTCTTCTGCACTCCATAGTGGGTCCACATGTTTTCAGCTGAGAAATCTTCTGCCATTCACTTAATACCTCTAACTCTCACATTTAAAAATAGATGTTCAATAAGTGCTATGAAATTACACCTATTTTTACATAACACATATGAGTATGTAATGTACTATGTATGAAACACTTAAGAGAGTAAAACATACATAGAAACAAGTTATTACATTTATGTCTTAGCTTATCTTATAAATGCATTATCTATGAACAATTTTTTCAAAGTTAATTTTAATATTCACCAGAATTAACATTTTAAAACATTATAGTTCAAGGATTCACTACTTCAATAATTATACATATTTTGACCTTACTATATGAGGTAATATTTTTATGGCTTTGTTAGTTTAAGGATGACATATACAATTTGTACCTACCTTCAGGATCACCACATAGTATTCTTTTTAATATTACCATTTGGACCATATTACCTGAAAAATTTTCAAAAGCAGCTTAACATTTTGATACCACTTACCCACCTTTTCAAGGAGAAAAATATTCCATCTTTCCTCAGATTAAATTGAAATGACAAGAATGGGCATGAAAACCACTCACCAGCCTCCAAAATATCACTGCTACCGAGAACACCCTGATCACCTCCACAGTCTCTAACCTGGTGAGGTTAAGGGAGGTGGGCCAAAAAAGAATATTCCCTTGCTTCTAAATTCAAGAGAACTTGAATACAAGAACAATAAAAAAGAGAAATGCATCCCTCATGGATGCATGTGCAAAGGGCCTCTGTGCTCCGACTTGTAATGGGCTGAAGTGATAGATCAAGCAGAGTGCACAGCTACAGGGAGGAGAGATAACTGAATATTTATAAAGCGAATGTCAGTGTAATAAAAGAGGAAGCGAGGTGACTGATGCAATCAAAATACCAGCGTCATAGTTTCAAAAGAGCATCTTGTTTTCACCAAATTAAGAAGCATAAGTTCATAGTAAGTATAGGAATTAAAATTTTTAAATTTTATTTAGTTATTTTTCAAGTACAGTTTTCTGTCTATTTCTCCCATCCCAGCCCGTCCTGCCCCCTGCTCCCCACCTCCCTCCCATTTCCACCCCCCTTAGTTATCACCCCTGTGTCCTTCATACTTGTTCCTCTAAATCCCTCCCCTTTTTTCCCCTTAAATTCCCTTCCCTCTCCCCTCTGGTTGCTGTCCCCTTGTTCTCTATTTCAGCTTAGTCCAGTATCCATATAGTATAACCACTTGATAAAATCACATTTCAATTTGACTAAGTCGGGCATGAAGGCTGGAAGTACTGTAATAAATGAACCATAAAGATTTAAGTGCTAAAATTAAAATTACCCTCCTAGAACAAGAAAAGTGAACAAATATTCCTACTGAACTATTTTCTACTTCTCTTATCTAACATTTAGGTATTTATATTTCTCAGAATGTTTTACTTTCTTTTAATTTTTATGTATTTATGTATTTTTAGGAGGGAGAAAGAGGAGAGAAACAACAACGTGTGGTTGTGGGGACCTGGCCCACAACTCAAGCACGTGCCCTAGACTGGGTATCAAACTGATGACCCTTTGTGTCACAGGCTGGCACTCAATTCACTGAGCCACACCAACCAGGCCAGAATGTTTTAATTCTTTCTCTGTCTCTGACACATACACAGATACACACAAATGCACGCTCACACACACACCCTTTTTAGAACTTTGACTACTTATAAAATTCCTTTGAAATACCAAGAAAAATGGGGACAATTTTAATTTCTCTTTCATAGAATGTAAAACTGAAATCCCGGTTTGGCTTTGTTCCATAAAACTATAATCAGTATATCATGAACAAAAACCAGCCCTGAGTTTTTGTTTTGTGTTATTTGTCATTACCGCAGAATAGGGTGGAGTTAGAAAGGACTCGCTGCCTACAAGTGAAGACAGACCCTTTTTTATTCCATTATTTCATGGTCACAAAACCATCTGGCTGTCAGAGAAGATGCATGTCTCTAATGAGACATCTTATGTAAGTTGTTGAAATTTCCACAGCTAACCGCCAAGTCAGGTCAGTAATATCCACTGGTGAAGTAAGTAAGAGGAATCATTCTTCTCAATGGTCTTGAGAAGTTTTATGAAAAAAAAATGTAGACCCTGAAGGAGGCAATACCTTGTATGGCACAAAACCCTGAACTTCAGCCCAATCTCCTAATTCATGTATAGTGAACAACCAGGGGAACACTTGCATAATGACCTTGACTTTGCAATTTGAACATTTTAGCTTAGTCTAAGCTTTATATTTTGGAATAATTTTAAAGAATCTTATGAATATTTTCACCCTGGCTGGCATAGCTCAGTGGATTGAGTGTGGGCTGTGAACCAATGGGTCACCAATTCAATTCCCAGTCAGGGCATATGCCTGGGTCGTGGACCAGGCTCCCAGTATGGGGCGCAGGAGAGGCAGCTGAGGCAACCCCACATTGATATTTCTCTCCTTCTCTTCCCCTCTCTCTAAAAATGAATAAATAAATAAAAGAATCTTATGAATATTCTAAATAAAGGAAGTAGTATAGATAGTATAATTATTTTCCTTTAAAAATATATGATTTTCCTCCGGTGTGAAGTATCTTCTACCATCTACTGTATACCTCCCTGGGTTGTACAGAGTGTATGTGGAGGGTGAAGTTGGGGGAGAGAAACTTTCCAAATGACAAATCCAGGTGTTTTCAGGATGCATATATTTTTACTACATCAGGGGAAAGTGGAGACAATTGTGCTCGAATCATAATAAAAAATAAAAACAAATTCATAAAATAACTTTAGAGATAATTTACCCAATACAAATGAGCAAAGAAGTCCATTGAGATCAACTCTAAGTTATTTTATGCAGGTCATTGTTTTTGTAGTAGTGTGAGTATTTCTTTTAATATTCTTCACATTCAATGCAAAGTAAAAAGCAGAAAGTACCCAGGGAAGGACCTGGAACATTGTCCAACAGGACTGCACACAGTTCTGAGGATCCGTGATGCTTTAGAGAACTTTCAGAATGACTTCACGTAAAAAGGTAGCGTATATACATTTAACTTGCTAATACCAGTTCATCATCTAGTTTCTTTTTTCCACTCCAAGTTGAATTATTCGAGGAGCTAAAATGAAGTATAAAATTGCTACATACAAATGCAGAATGTAGGGGAATGTTCAGTACATGCACAACTATACTTGCAAAATCTCCAAACTTGACTATGCAAGTTCCAATGAGGGCACGTTCCCTTTTGCTGTGGATTGTGACTGTCATGTAAAACAAGTGACCACCAAATAATGGCATGCACGAAGGAAACAGATATTTCAAAAAAGAGATGCATGTCTGGAATGGAGAATAAGTTAGAAAACATAGTGATAGTGGAAGGCAGAGCTGACAGAGCTCAGCTGTATTGCTATGGAAACTTTAGTTCTTTAATTAGGATAAGTTCCAAAAAGTGAAGTGTTTTAACAGTGCTTCTATGGCTCTGAGTAGTTGGGTACCATTTACCTTAGCACACTGAGCAGATGAAAAAGAAGGCACAGGTTTAGAAGACCAAAGTGGTCTCTTCTTCGAATACAAAGCCTCTGGCGGCATCCAGTGTTGTTTGCTCTCCGAGAACTGCAGGAGATTAAATGAATTGGACAGTTAATGAAAACTAATTTCCCCAGAGGCAGATATTTCCAGAGAGAACTTCAACCAAAGATGAAAAAAATTCCACTTCCAGGATCCATTAAATATAGCTTAATCTAAATTATTACCATTCAAACATTGTAAGCGTAGTTCTATGACAAAATCGGAAAACATGAAGCCATTCACTAATTCAGGCTGTATCCTTGAGGAAAAGTCTCTTTACCTGAATAATGCAGGACTTGACACTGGATCCACAATGAGCTGGGGAATCAATATCACATTAACTACTTCTAAAATAAGTGATTGTTTATTTACAAAACATATTTATTGCCTGTGTAATTAATCCTCAGTCTCCTAATAGCACTGATACACTAATAATAGCATAACAGTGAATAAAGAAAGTGAGGTCTCATGTAATGCACAACTATAGCATTAGCATTAACAGCCTAGAATTTTCCAATCAATCTTATTTCACCTTTGTCTCATATAGGTTAATAATATAATTACCTCTTTAGGAGCTTTCTAATACTGTAATCTCTCTAAATAAGTGTTCTTAAAGAAGATTATTCATATAGATTATCGAGATTATTCAGGTTGCTTACTATTTTGCCAGCGTCTTAGTAAGAACAAAAACCTACTTCTTTTATATTTAAATGAGACTACTTCATAAGTAGAAAATATTTTTAGAAGTGGTTTCCTAAGCAGCAACAATATAATACTGTGATCTAATCGAAGCATTTAGTTTCACAACCAATAACAGGCAAGTTTCATGTCAACTTGCCAGACTAGATTGAGCTGAAGAGGTGAATGTTTAAGTTAATTTAAGAATATCATATGAACTAAATTAGTTCTGGGATAGTAGTATTTTTCAGCATGTGATTTGCTAGAAAAAATAATCCAGCAATTCTCAGCATACGTAATCCCATTCCAAACGTAGAAATAAAAGTCTCTCATTTCTATTTTTCTATTACAAGGGTGTGGGGGACAATTAAGTGCTAATCAGTTGACTTTTCTATATTTGAATTTGATAAGATTTGATCACACAATGAAAAAAAGAGTGAAGGATCTAGAAAGAAAGCTCCACATCTCTGGGTGCAACTCAGAGTCTGCAGTCCTCGGAAACTACGCTGAGGTCAAATGTAACAGCTCTAGAAACAAACTGAAATGTCTCAAGACAACATGTAACTACACCTCAAGGTACTACACTGCCCCAACCATTTCTGTACAAAAACACTTTATTGTGATATGAAAAGAGACCTGGAAAAATCATACTGAGTAACAGAACTGGCCTGCTCAGGCTAAGACAATGCAACACTACAGACCGGATGGTTTAAGCCACAGAAATTTTCTGTTAGGTTTGGAGCCTGGAAGTCCAAGATCAAGGTGCCAGCATGGTCACTTTCTGGTAAGAGCTTTCTTCCTGTCTTAAGGGGAAGTTGCCATCGTATTCTGTCCTCACATGGTCTTCTTGGGACACTGAAGTTGAGGAGAGAGAGCATGAGTGCAGACAGGAGAGCAAGAGCTTGAACTCTGGTAGTATTTCTGCTACTAGAGTTCAAGCCTTTCTTCTGCAAAGGGCATTAATCATATCGGATCAGGTAGTCTATGTCAGATCAGGGACCCACACTTCTGACTTTATTTAACCTTACTTCCTTAGAAGTGCCATTGCCAAATTCCACCAAACTAGGGGTTAAGGACTCTGCATATAAACTTGAGGAAGACACAACTATTAATCCATAACAGGAACTACCTGATTTTTGTGTAGAGGGAGCATGTACTATTGGTAAGGAAAAGGGAAAAGATACTTGTCATGAATTATTATTGAACTTGTCTCTTTGAACAACTTTAAATACCTAGATAATTATGCTGCATCTAGTGGAACTAGACTAATCTAAGAAAATAATATTCTCTCTATATAAAATTCTCTTTTTAAGCTACCTTAAATATAAAGTGAGTGCAACTCACTGTAATTCTACAACTGTTAGAAAATTTCCAAAATAACCTCTTATTTTAATGTTGTTCACTTGTCAGGTCAGCTACATTAATATTACTTTTACATGACTTTAGGACCATTTTTTCCTAATATTGCAAAATGGATAACTGAGTCACTGAGTTAAGTAAAAACAATTCCGAGTGTGAATGTAGTATTTTCTAATAAGGAAAAGTGACTGAAACTGTAAATTATTGGGAATTGCATTATGGTTTTCATTTCTTATTTTGCATAAAGCAATTAATGCAGTCATGATATTTTACATTAAACAAATGATTTCACCTATGACCCTTAAAAACAGTATATGAGAACTATCTTAGCAGTGACCCAGCATAGTCACTTTAAGACCATACACACAAATGCTATCTATGAATGATATAAAAGTGGAGATCTGTTGCAAACTGAAACTCAGTAACTTATTTTTGAGATATTCAGATTAACTGTGGAATCTTGTAAATAAACATAATCTATATGCAAAATATATAAATGAATATAATGTGTCAATTATATAATGAGAGCATTAATAAACATGTATATACACTCTGTAAATGGATTGTGCTAAGATGTTACAATATGATGTACAGGGTCTAAATGTAGGAACTTCCACCTCTCTCTATATGAGTTTTTCTATTTAAAAATGAGAATGGCCATTTTAGCTGCTTTGTAAGATTACTGTGATAAGTACATGAGATAATACATTTAAAGTGATAAGAACAATGTTTAGCATATAGAAGGCACTAGAACAATGTTAGATATCATGATCCTGTCCATAATGATTATTCCCACCACCACCTCCATCATCATCATTAACACCTTCATCATCACCACCAAGTATAACAGGTAATTTCACTCTTTGTATTTGCCTTTGGATAACAAGAAATTCCACTGGATATATCACAGCTTAATAAGAAAAGAACAGAGGCAAACTTAATAGGGAAATTATTCTCTTTCATGTGGAAGTTAAATGATATCACGCCCCATTGCCCATTGAAGACTTCATAATAATTCAAAGAGAGGGCTGTCATGACAGTGTGGTGTCTATCATCTGTTGGCTGGGGTAATATTGAAGAGTCACTCCGACTCTCATGTTATTTCATTAAAATTTTTAACCATTGGAATTTATGCCTAGTCTTTAGTTTGAGTGTATTTGTGTATCATTAACATTACAACGGTCATATTTAACCCTGAAAATTCAATGAAAAAGGTTTTACTTTTTCAGATAGAGCTATTTACCACATAGTATAAGAAATATTTCAATAATAGGAGGAGAATCACTTGCCAAGAAAAGAGCTTTCTTCTTCTTGCCCTGTATACTAAGAGAGAAAAAAAGCTTTTTCTATAAACATGTGAAATCTTCCCTTACCATGAAATATTCTATTTTGAAGGACATTTTTGCTTACTCTAAAAAAATGCCTTAGAACCACTATTTCCAGCAAAGACATGAGAAAAGATGGACTCAGTCATTTACATGGCAGTGCCGTGATAACAAAAGTTTCATAATCAGGGACCATATTGATCTACAGCTATTGAATACAATGGCTTTTATTTCAGGCTCAGAATAGCTCCCTTCTATCTGGACAAGGGAACAGCTCTCTAATTGAACTGTTTTGAATGTCTGTCTCATGCCAGACAGGGTGATACAAGCACTGGATTGTCAATAGGCCTTCATTTCTCTGGCAAGAGAATGTCAAGTTTTTCCTACAAAGTAAGTGCATCTGAGAGGTCTCGTGATTCAATGTTACAAAAAAAATTAAAGCATCTTCATAGGATCCATGGCTCTATGTATTATTTTTATCATTCTGGATACAGTATTATGTAGTAGAATAAATATAAAAAGAAAAATCAAAAAGCACAATTGTATAAGCGGTAAGGGCAATCTTAAATATATATCTATCTGCTCTTCAAAAAAGCTTACTATCATAAACTTAGACAAATTTTAAATGCTTCCCCCTAATTGTATAAAAATAAAAGATAATGGATCTGAGCTATTCTGAGCCTGAATCCAGTCTTTGTGCATAAAAGCAATAGTTTGTGTTCCATAAGCCTATCTCCTTATAAGTATTCAGATACTAGGTAAATTAAAGTCAACATTATTCTATTCTCACTTTATAAGTGCTTAGTACACACTTGAATCTTAATAAATACCTAATAATATTAGGAACCAATGAAGTGACAAAGTCATTTTCCTATTATAGATACAGCTTCTAAACTTAAGTAAAGAAACTTTATCTATAAAGGCCAAGTGTTCCGTAACTACAGTATTTAGAACCCATAATCTTTGAGAGACCTCCATTACAGTATCTACATTAGCATTTAAATGGAGGAATAGTTTTTTGAAACCAGAAACTCTGTTTCTGTGCTAGATTAGCACAAAACAATCTGTTGAGCTACAATGTGGTGTTTTTAATAGAATACATAATCTGCTACTTAAAAACGCCCAGAATAGATTTAATCCATTTCTTTAATTTTAATTCCAGCTCAACTTTCTATTTCTCACTCCAGCAAAATTCCTTCAAAGCTCTTCTTGATTAGAACTAGTAAAACTGACATGTGTATAAGACAGCATATATATATGTGGCTAGAAATAAATCCGTGCAGTCTTTTTAACTAAAGTTTGTATTATGAGAAAGGAGACTTAAAGACTAAAATTAGATATTCTTTTGAAAATGTACTTCAAGCTTACCATAAAAACTAAAGTGATTTGTTCTTTGTTTTCATTTTTTAAATACCAATGTTATTCAAAACTCCCAACTATTAAATCTCTTCACTGGCTATCCTATTTAGCTGGAATTGCATACATTTAATCTCAGGTGTATCAGGGCTTGGGTTGTCTTTTGTGTACCATGTGTACTGGAAAGTAGAAAAACGTCCTTTATGAACTGAGCAAGGAAAGGGGAAGTGATGTGTGCACACACAAAAGTGCGTCACCTTCCTTGGTTCCCACATCGTATATTTTCCTCCTTTGCCTAATGTAAAATTCTATTTCTTGAAACAAAGATTCTTAAAAACAAATAATACTAAGTTTTCTAGAGGCTCAATATATTTAATATGTAGGAAAACTGATAAGACTAATCATTGAACTTATTCCTTTCAAATAAAACAATAAACTTTCTTAAATAGAAAACATAAATATAATAGGTGATTTATTTTTAAAGAAGTACAGAAATTTCAAGGCTATATTATCCAGATGGTGGGTTAAGACAATCAATTTGTCTCAAGCTATTACCAGAGTTTATATTTGTTCGGACTGGGATTTATTCACAATAGGTGGAGGTTACCTGTTGGACAGCAGATGTGAATTTTAAATGCTGTTCCAGTGAATTAAATACAAATAATGAAAAACAGTTAGGTTTCATACTTTTGATACCATTTAGCTATTTAAATAATATATAATTTAGAAGTTTATTTTTAGTTCAGTGGTCTTGCAGAAGTGTGTCAATGCAAAACACTGTGGAGAATTTTATCATAGCATTAAGAATTGTGATTTTATGTCCAGAATATCAGAACAAAACTTAATTTGAACATTGCATGCTCCAAGATAATAAACTCAGATTAGTTATACAAATGACATCTTATTGTTGCTTTGTTGTGATTATTTTTTAAAGCACTTAATCATCCTGACATGCCCTACTTTAAAAATGGGACAGAAAAACCTGTGCTAAACAATTCATATAATTGAATGGCATCAACTCATTAGCCCTTTTCTATTGTTAACGGATATACTAGTGTTGGTTTAGTAGATTATACTTACTTACTTTTATAGTTTAACAGAGAAGAGTATGCATTTTAGAAGACATCATAGCTATTTAAATGTTTCAGGAACTATACATAGACATATGATCAAAATACAAAAACAGTAATATTAAGAGCTCATTTCATTTGCTTTCTATTGTGCCTACATCCTGGCACTGTTATATAAATATCCTGTTAAACTGAACTGGCTATCGTGCCTTGGTACCCCACATAAGTAATTCAAAACCAAAGCTAAAATCAAGTCTTTATATGCACTTACAGGTCAAAAAATAAAATTTAAGAACAACCAATTATAAATAGCAGAACAGACTTTCCCCAATAAAGCAACCACTTTAGCCACAGCCAATCAGATAACTAGCTTGCTTTGCTTCTGAGTGCTGTATTAAAGCAGGTCCCCTAACTCCTGTGGGCAGAGCGCTCCTAATGACTTTCCGTTTGATGCTGCTGGATTTCCTGATAGAATCAAGTAAACTCTTGAAATGTTTTATATACCTCAACTTATCAACTAATGTTGTATTTAGATATAATACCAAAGGATTGGAACTGTGGCTGGTAGCACTTGGGTAAGAGTGTCCAGCCAGTTCTTCTCTTTCTGGATAAAGGCAGGCAAGTTAAACCATAAAATCTCATTTGCCACTGTAGTCAGAGAAGATATTGATAACATTACACAAAAAGTATCCTGGTTTCCATGTCCATGATACTTTTTGCATACTATCATCAATATCTGCAAAGGCAGGATTAACTGCAGTTTAGATTCAGTCTTGAAAAAAAAAGGAAAAAAGAATCACTCTCATTTTAATGAAGATGGTAGAATATAGATGAAGAGATATGCTGATTTCAAATTAGAGGAAGAGTATAAATGCCAAGTCCTAAGAGAAGAAACACAAGCCATTTGGGTGTGGCAGATGTACTTTTATTTTCTGAAAATCAGTTCATTTTTCTGTCTGTTGTACAGGAAAGTTGTATTACCAATTACTTCTTGCTTCTAGGTGTGACTTTATTTTGACCACAAGAATGGGGCATTTTAAAGCTGTTCTTTGAAATGTCTTCTGTGTAGTCTCTTGTATAATAAATACATTGACCACAAATTTCAGTGGTGCATTCAATCAACTATGATACCGCAAAGAAAGAAGCCTGGGTACCTTTATCATTGTTTACATCCTGCAGATTTCAAGACTCAGATGAACCAGATACTTTGCATGCCTCTCATTCTTTCCTCTTCCAAGTAGAATATTTTATTCCTATTTCATTGTTGTATATTTAAGGTGTGTGTGTGGGCATACACTACCACTGTTCTTAGGTTAAAATAACATATATAATTATTTTAAAGTCACCTTTCTGAAAAGAGAATTATATAGTCATGAAGTAGATTAAACCGAGGTCCTGGATTTGACCTACAGAGACTGGATGATGGAACTCTGTGTTGTCACACTTTGGTTAAAAGTGAGGGCATTCAATTATAGAGGAAAGGAGATGGAATGCAGTATCTGGGAACCAAGATGGAGGAGTTGCCCAGGAGAGTGACCAAACCCTCATTAGACTATGCTATTTACAAGAAAAAGTTGTAAGGCACTGCAATTATGGGGGTTTAGTAAAGTAATTATCGTGAATTATCCCTATTAACACAAACAATACTGATGACCGTATTTTTTAACTGGTGTTTAGAGCAAAATAATCCTTTTTGGAAAGTACAACTCAAATGTGTAATTATTGTAAACTTTGAATATTTAGAGACTTAGAATTCTCTGTACATAGTAATATGGACACTAATTAGAGGTTATGGTCAGCCAAGAACAGAAGGATGTGGACATGAATAGCATGAATTAGGCACAAGAGGATTAGTAGCAGAAAATCAAAACTAAAGAGAGTGAGTTAGTGCAGATTTTCATAATTCCATAGTTAGAAGAAAATTAAAATTTAGTATTTCAAACCACATAGCCTATCATTTACATCATTGTGCTTATGCAATTGATTTATTGATAAACTAAATCCAGACATTATTCTCAGGTTGATTTTTTTCTTAAATTATTGAAAATTTATATACATTGCATTCCATAGTATAACTTCTGTTGTTCTCTATTTTAACATTTTCATTAACCTTGTCATTAAGAAGTATCCCAAATATCATTAATTGTTATATGGTAGACCACATCTGATATTTACGGTTGGACGACATTGTCAAATTGGGCATAACGATACTGTGATTGTTATTGTCTAGCCTGAGAAATATCATTCTTCACTGTGCTTTACCTTTTAGGTTCAAGGATTATCAAGGGAAATAATATTTTATCAGTGCAGAATCAGTCTTATGATTACCACATTTCTATCATTATTTTTGAAAGCATTATAAAAATAACAGTTAATCAGGTCATCCTGGGGAAAAATGGGGACAACTGTATGTAAACAATAAAAAAATTTTTTATTAAAAAATGAAGAATTAAGTATATCATAGGCATAAATTATTTTCTTAGAGGTACATTTTTCAGCTTCTTGCTTTGTATTTTCTTTTTCAGTGAAATACCAAACATGCCTAAACAATGTTAAAATTAACAGTATCTTCTTATATAATATGTACTCATCAACTGTAAGTAAAACATGGACCAAATTGCATACATCTCTGCTATCTTTTCCAGCAGCATCCATTAGTTCTGATGATGATCAACTCTATTTTTTGCTCTAATATCATTTTTTAACATTTTCTCATCCACAAGCTCATATTATTATCAAGGCTACATGTTGTAAATGTTACTAAGTCTTCCTTTGGAGCATATGGAGTACCCTGGTTTAACTATCCAAGAAAATATGCAAAAGTAGCACAAGCAAAGCCATGCACAGTATCAGATCTGAGGTCAGTATCTCGGGCTAACCTGTCAATGGAAGGTGGAAAGCTAATTCAGATTGCTGTTACTTCCACCTCTACAAACAAACCACCCCTCAGGGTCAGGAATCTTCGATTTGTTTGCATATGTTTGGGTGAGAATGGAGTGGAGATAGGCCAAAAAATCAGTTCATTGTAATTTTTAGAGATCAAAGCAAACAGATAATTAAGTTAAATATTAAGGTAATTAAAAACAAAATTATTGTTTTCAACTCTGAGGTTATTCTTTCTATGTATTTTGAACAGTTTATAGATAAAGCCACCTAACTAGAAATTCAGCTTTGGATATTTTAATTCTACTTTTGAGTCACAGTGAACAAGTTTTCATTATTTGAAATCAGGGAATTCATGCCTACCGTCATAATATGTGAAGTTTAACATTAAGACAGTTTTTAAATTTGTGTTCTTATTTTTTCTAAGCAATGCAACATCCTTCAAAGATGTTATTGTTCATTTCTTATCCTTTCGTATTCTATACAGTGGAGTCCAGTGATCAATGAAGCGAAAGTTCCATGAAGTCAAGGCCTTTACCGATTATCCAGGTATCGTATTGTTTTCAACAGTGGTTTGACTAGAAGATAATCTTGGACTTCTTTGAGAAACAGAAGTTTGTATAATTTTTTTCATTTATTTATTTATTTGTTTATTTATTTAAGACCGAGGAAGGGAGGGAGAGAAACATATGCTACAGAACCATAAATCATTTGTGCCCTAGGACACTGAACCTGTGACCTTTCGCTTTGTGGGTGACACCCGACTGAGCCACATCAGTCAGGACAAAGTTTTTAGAATGTAAAACTTGAAATATAATAGAATACTTTTACAAAATATAAAATTAAGCTACTATATTCTTTTTCATTAGTCCAAGGGTTAGAAGAAAATGGATAGATGAGTTTCTGACTGTTCATGATTTAATATATCATTTGGTTGAATGAAAAAAATCACAGTATTTGAAAGCATATAAAACACAACTTTAAAAAATTCCATTTAATAGCTGCTGTACAAGTATCTATCAATATAATCCACATAATGTAAGTTCAGTGAAGATAGAAATGAGGTCTTTAGTGGTTTGTTGACATATTTTTAGCAAGAAAATGAATGACACAAAGTAGATGCCTGATAACTAAATGCTAGTTAAATTTTTAGTGGTTTGATGAAAAATATGAATGAGCAGTGGGCTCAGATTTCTATAAATTCAGAGTCTTATACTACCTTTTCACAAACTTGTCATATAAAAATACATTGTCTGATCATCAATCTTCTTACTTATAAAATGAGGGATTCAATTTTTATGGCAGCTTTGAAACTAAAGGAAGTTCTGGCTTCATCCCCAAGATTTTCACTTTCAACAATATGTGGTTGCTAATGATGTGAGTCCTCCAGTCTAATTTCCCACTGCCAATTATAAATATATTTCTCTGCTCCTTCTCTTGCCCTAACACCTGTCAGTAAATACATGTCTGGTACAATTGTAAGAGTTTTTAACAGGCTCATCTCTGTTCCACAGAAGCCATGGAGAAAGTTTGGCACATGATATTTTATCTTCCTAAATATTGAAAGGAGTTATAAAATAGCACTTACGTCGAAAAGAGAAAGTTTCTTCTCAATTTAAGCAAACTAAGTTAATGGAACAGAATCAAAACAGGGTTCTTTAGGGATATGTCTGGAAAACAAATATTACGTATGCTTCTTGGAGATACGATGAAGTGCATTTTCTGCCTCAGGAAAAAAAAAACATTCTTCCAAATAATGTGAAGTTTATTGATCCATAGTTTAAGTCTACGTTAATTATTTTTTCATGAAGAGAGTTTACATAAGCTACCCTATAACAATCTAATTTCATATTTTTTATATCTTTACACTTAAATGAAACTCAGTGTTTAGTTAGGCAGGTGTTTCACTGAATGGCACATGCTGCAAGCAAGAAGGTTATCTTTAAAATAATACTATTTTAAAGTTCATGATCTCCATTGGGTTGCTATTTACACACAGAATTATGTGAATGATACACATACTATGAAATTAAACACAAGGTTTAAACATTTACTTTTTGTATGCATTACAATAATTTTGTTTTTAAAATGTGGTAAGTAAAGTAAAATGAACCCCATCCTAGTATCCCTTTGCTGATGCTTCTTTTATTTGATTTCTTGTCAACTTGATAATTCATCACAAAACATACAAAATTTATTTACGAAAACTAAAACAATGAGATCGAGAAGATGTGCATTTCATCCAACTGGAAAACACATCTTTCTCTGATTCTCATTTAATATTTAAATAGACTTAAAAAGGAAAAAAATTCCCATTTCTTTAGTCTGTCTTATAAACTGGTTCTAACATTAATTTTAGCTCTTAAACAACTTCAAAATTCTCTTGGACCCTCCCAAATTTACATGGAGTTTTAGTAGTATTTTGATTTTACTTCTTTATTCTTATCATAACAACATCTGGCAAGGAGGCTAGAAATATACATTATAATCTTGACTCTGCTAAATAATATTTGTTCTACTGTTTGTTTTCATCTTCTTTTGATTATAAAATTATGGATTGCAACTACTTCCCAAAGGATACTTCAATCTCCAATTAACAAAAAGAAAACAAAATAATATATTTTGTGGATTTACTGTGCTTAAGATCCTTTGGACAAGGGAGACTTAGAAAAAAAGATACAATATGCAATCCTTTTTCCCAAATGGCCTCAGGAATCAATTGGGTAGGATACAGGTTGAGTGTGGATCGAACATGGGGCAGCCAACCATCTCCAGGTAACAAATGGTTTTTAAAGGCAACCTTGAAGCAGAAATATACTTTACAGAAGTCTTTTTATTGTCTCCTATTCTTTAACTGTTCTTCTTTGTACTAGTACTCGTTCTTCATTTTTATTCCCTAGCCATCTTGTCCCCAGCTTACCCTACACCAATTACATGAACACACCAAGCTTATTCCTGCCTCTGGCCCTTTTCACTTGTTCTTTCCTCTGAGTGACTTGCTCTTCCACCGGCTCATTGTTAAATGACATATTTACTCTTTAAACTCAAAGTAATACATGTACCTAATTTATAAGTCAAAGTGAAGAAGTGATTATAATATAGAAGACGAGGCTTGTTTTTAGATACAACCCATGTAAATTTTATGATGGTTTCTTCAGGTTTAAATTTATGTGTGAAACACACAAAATTGAATTAAAGAAATACTCCATTTTATGTAAATAAACAATCAGAGAATGAATGAGAAACCCAAACAGTACCCTGAAAGAGATTCAGCTCTCACACAACCTTCCACATCTTTTCTGGGTGATGAATTCTGGGGATTTTTGGTGACTGGGAGGTATGGGTTTTGGTTGTCATTTTTGTGTAAAAGCCATGGTTTTGAAACTGGGTCAAGTTCATTTCTTTTTATTTGGAAAATTACCTAACCACCAATAACAGACTGAGGACTCTTAGACCATCAACATGGAGCCTAAGAACTTTGGTCCATCTGGGTGATTTTTAATTAGCAAACAAAATCATACAAAAAAATAACTTTTTTACCTAGAAAATTAACTCAATCCTTCCTTAAGAAATTTTTAGTAAATAAAGGTTATATAGATTTTTATGAAAACAAATAATAAAATAAGCTTATACAGTTAATAGCACACCCAAAAATTGATTCGATAATATAATTCAATAATTAATTTATAAACACCAGAAATAGATTCAGCAAAGTAACTTTACATTATTAGCCTAATATAAGATGTATATACTAAATATAATTTCTACCCTTTTCTATCCTTTTTCAAAGGAGCAGTAATATCTTTTGCATTATCATTTTTCCTTTTTTCATTTTATTGTTTATCAGTATCTCACTAATATATAGTGCATTTTATTAGTACATTCTCTCACTTTCCATAACAAGCCTTTTTTGTCTAGCTAATTGATTGTAAGTTCCTTGGAGTTATAGAAAAGTTCAATTTTGTTTCCCCACAGAGTAACTTGCTTAGAGTTTATATCATAATAAATGTTTCTAGAAAAAAAATAGGTCAAAAAGGAAAATACACTTAGTTATTTTGAGTCATTTACTCAGACCTCAATTTTTCACAATCATTGAAATATACTGAAATACTATTAATTTGCACCATTAATCATTCCATGCATATTCCAGTGAAAGCATTAATTTCCCTCCAGAGAAAAACTCTTCATTCTTCAACGGACGTGGTGTTCTAAGTGAGCTACAACGAGAACTGAACTTGACAAACCCACAACAGCCCCCCAGCAGCAGATGGATGATCTGATTAGTCCTGACACCATGACCTTTCTAGAATTCGGAAGTGTGATGTCTCATGCAAGTTGTTGTTTAACACTCTCACAGAAGGTTAAGTAGCAAGAAGAAGATTAGTGTCTTTGGATACCAGCACTGTATCATCAGCAATATTTCTGACAAATAAAAGCCATTAGTTTGCCAAAAATTCTAATGAAATCATGATTAATAAATGCTTCTCAAAGGTCTTCATCAAAGTCAGGGCCTGTGGGTGATAAATGTAAACACGCAGACCCTGCTTGGCTGAAGCTGTGCGTTTCACTTACACAGCTCCGCTGATTGATCTGTCCATTATTCTAATGTTTAATTTATCACATCAAGGGGACAATTCATTATGCGCATGGTATAGCCAGAGAGTTCTAAACCACAAAATCTTTAGGACACTAATGATTTGCCTAGGTACTAAAATCATATTTTCTCTTTAGAAAATTAAAAGCATTAATAAAACTAGCATTCACCAAAAGAAAAGAAATTTCAAATCTTACCATTTTAACTTGAGAGCTTTCTGACACATCCTTTCCTCAGATGACATTTCTATTGCTCTCCCCATTTTCATTCTTTAGGAGGGAGGGGCCCATCTGCTGTTAAACTTGAAAGGGATGCTGCCCAAACCCTGGTAAATAAGAATTCTCTGGCTATATTGCTTGAACCATAAACAGCAGTATGTACCATCACTTAAAAGCTCACTGAATTAAGTGATAGATTATGGCATTTCCCTCTGTTTAAAATGTGAGACGTTGAACAGTTTTGTGCACCATGCTTCAGACCATTCCTTCCTATGCAATCATTTGCATGACTCAAGTCTACTGCTCTATGCTGATGTTTGAGTTTTCTGGAACTCAAATGAACTTAATCAATCCTATGAATATCGTATTAGGAAAAACACATGCTCTTGGTGAAGATAAAAATTGTGGTAATGGATGAAATATTCCTCTGAGCCTTTGATGTGTACTTGATTTTTAAATGCTAAGAATCTGACTACAACTATATTAAACGGAGTAGGCATCACTACAGAAATGCTTTTACATTTTTTAGACATTAAGTGAGAACAGATGACTAGTTAGTTAATAGCACCAACTTTGATGCCTCCACAGGTTACAATCACCTAACTAAACTTTCTCATCAGCAGAAATTTTAAAAAGGTCACTATTCATTATTTTTTTAATTAATGGAAATGTATTTAGGACTTTGTGATTCTGGATAACAATTTTAAAACTATATTTGCTGTCATGAATTCATTAATTTATTTCAAACTAATTGACAGTAATTACATACATTTAAAGGAGCAACTCTTTGGCATTGTCTTCTAAATGATATTGTAAATATTAAAAAATTTGCAATGTAATATATTTATTTGAAGACAGTGCCTAATTTAGACAAGTAAAGCTATTAGACATTATACCAGGACACAGCACATTGCAGGTTTTTGTCCACACGATTATGTCCTTGTTGTTTTTATCTGAGTGTCACTGTCATCAAAAGACTGTAATCCAGCACTTTTCACCACATGAGAGACATCCTTTCTTTCTACACCTAAAATAGGCTTGTCATCCCACTCCCAAACTGCTTTATCAACTTTGGCTCTTCATTTAAAAATTTTGTAGATATCTTGGCATCAGAGATATTTAGAATCAAAATACTTTGGAGGTTTCTAACACTGATTTCCAAATCCTATCCTAATGCTTGAAATTTGATTTTTGCTTTGGTTGTTTGCTGTAATAACTGCATTACTTTACATTTCAGACAGACCATTGAACTCATCATTTGGTTAGGAGTTGTCAATGTGGCCAGTGAAAATTCTAAATATTTCAAATATTGTGTTGACCAAAATGTTCATTTGTTTTCCATGTGATGGCTCCGGTGATGCGTAGTTGTCTTTAACTTCATCCAGAACAGTTTTGTTAGACTGTATTGTAACAGCTGTCATATCAGCGTGCATTTAAAAAACTTATGAAAATTAGTGATTCTTGTGTAGCCATCTTAATATTGATGATAGAAGAAAACAGGCAACATTTTTGGAATATTGTGCTTTATTATTTCAAAAAGGTAAAAACACAACTGAAACACAAAAGAAAAGATTTGTGCAGCTCATGCAGAAGGTGCTGCGATTGATGGAATGTGTCGAAAGTGGTTTGCAAAGTTTCTTGCTGGAGATTTCTCTCTGGACAATGCTCCACAATTGGGCAGACAAGCTGAGGTTGATAGTGATCAAACTGAGACATTAATTGAGAACAGTCAATGTTATACCACGTGAAAGATAGCCAACATGTTCAAAATATCCAAATCAATAAAATTATTGGTGAAAATGAAAAGTGGGTCCTTTATTTTATGGAAAATACTAAACTGATTTTTTGTCCAACCCGCTATTATAATTTAGTATAGTTAAAGCATACTTTATTGGCATCTACAGATGATATCAGATGACACAGATGGTATTCATTCTGCTCTTTAGTTCAAATAATTAGCATCTTGCTCTTATGGCACAACTGCCTATATCCTGGGCTGGGGTACCACAGCACCAATGCATCTGAGAGGAGATGCTGGTTCCCTCTCATAAGTGTGTTGTCTGTGCATCTAAATTACTGTGAATTTTTTTTAAAGTGGGCAGTAAAGAACACATGTCACCTGCAGCTTTATCTATAGTGTTATGGACTGAATTTATATGTTAAAACTCTAATCCCAATGTGATGGGATTTGGAGATGGGGCCTTAAGGAGATAATGAGATTGAGACACCAGGTGGGGGGAGCCCTCACAAACAGGATTAGCATCCTTAGGATAAGAAGTAAGAGAGCTAGCTGGCTTCTGCCTTGTGAGAACACAGGCCCCCGATCAGCCTGCACCTTGATCTCTTGAATTCCCGGCCTCCAGAACTATAAACAATACCTTTCTGTTGTTGAAAAGCAACCCAGTTTGTGCTATTTTATTGTAGAAGCCCACACAGACTAAGACAATAATATTTGTTGAATTTTAAACGAGAGTCAATTTTCTATCACTAGTATTTAACAGATTCCAAAGCCTTCAAAATACTCTAATTTTAAAATATATATATTTACACATTCTTAATCAATTTTAAACAAATTTGTTCAATTTGAATCAACCACATGATTTATTATGTGATAAAACTTATTATGTGATCTATTATATTTGATCCATTTTTGAATGGATCAAAGATATGCAAGCAGTCAAGACATTTGTCATTAAAGACAGTGACGCAGAGTGGAAATTGTGCACCAAGTTGTGAAATCCTTTGCCTGAAGTCTTGTCCTGCTCTCTAAATGAGCAACCTTGAGTAAGGACCTACTCTCTCTAACTCCAGCATCCCAAAAATGAGAGGTCAATTTTACCACCAAGATAGACTTTAAAATGGCTGATGTATAAGAAAAAAAATGACTAACTTAACCTTCTAGCGATGCAGTAATGGATCTGTATCTAAAACTCATAGATTATTCATCTTTATTTTCTATAAAAATGAAAACACAGTTTTAAAAACAAACTGAACAAATTAAAGACTGCAAAGAGTTCCTTTTTTTATACTTGCAGGCTAGCAACAATCAGAAAACAATGAGACTTGATAAGAGAATCTCATTGATTTTTTTCCTCCAATTACATTAGGCAGGTTCTGTTCATCCACTCTCTTAAATGGATATAAATATGAATTCCCAGAGGTATTTTTAACAAGATTTCGGGGAAAGGTTTCCATATCACTGCACTAACAAGATTTCCATGTAGTTGACAGCCATGGCATGTAAATTAAATAAAATTTTATTGATGTGTTAAAAACATGCCACTACACAAAATATAGCAGTTAATGTTTATTTTAGGTGAAATAGAAAATAATCATTTGCCCTCAACCAAATGTCATTATTTGCTAGCAAAATACTTGTTTCTTTGATTTTGTTTTATTTGTGTGTGTTTGTGTGTGTGCTTTGCATGAACAACAGGAAATAAATGTGAAATTTCAGTCATTATAAAATAGGTGCTCTTATATGTGTCTCTAAAAAAGATGATTGAGATGGGCCGTTTAAAGTTTAAACATGAAATTGAAACAGAGTATGTGAAGACTTCAATACTAGTCCTGATATTGTTATTAACTACCAGTATGTGAATTGTTTGTGTGAATTGCATATTCTCTTCCACTGTTGGGTTCCTTGTTGTTAAAAATGAGGTTTCAAAGGCCCCTGCCAGTGCCCCCTATACAATTCTATACCATCATCATAATCTAAAACTGAACAGAATCATACTGCCAAAGAAGAATAATTTACATAGAAAACAGCTTAAAACAGGGAGCATCTTGTTTACAAAATGTTCATGGATTTGTTGACATCTCCCATTTGCTTTTTGCAATTTAGCCAAACATGATTCATGAATTTATCTAAAAATGTTATGATCGGCACATTTTATAAAGCAAAATAAAACAACAACAGCAGCACCCAGAAGCACTCTTCATTGTCCACATTTCTGATAGACCAATAATATGATGTACTTCACACATTGAATGAAGCACTTTCACAAAATGAGATCAATAAGCTATCAGATTACTAAGAAAACTGTCTGAGTTAACCCCAGGAAGAGATTAACTTCCTGGCCAAAAAACAGGCTAAGAATATGTACATTTCCTAAAATAGGAAAATGTGTTTTGATATTTGCAATTGTTATAAAACCAGAAGCCAGCCTTCAACACATCAAGAACTGAGGATATGATGGTACGTGTTGTAAGCTTTGCCATTAGCACACACATGAACTAGCACATGCATGAACAATCACACACATGAATGAGTGACAGCAGCAGAGGCTGCTGTCTTTGTGTGTTATTGTTGTTTTTGTTTTGTAGTGTTTTCCAAACATTTAATTCTGTTCTAACCCCAAAGAAGGGATAAACCTAAATTTTAAAAATAAAAATTGCTCAAAAACCAAGCCATTATAAAATTAAGCCCCCTCCCTTAGCAATAAATACTGAAATGAGGCTCAGTAAAGGAGACAAGAACAGGAACCTTGGGGACTCTGTTCCATGGCAAGACCCCAACAGTTTGACTAATTCCATGCTCTGCCTAAAACATAGGAGAACAATGAAAAACACAGGAGTAGGTGGTCCCAGAGAGAGCCAGAACCTGTTAACAGTAGAGAAATAAAGGACATAGAGCATTTTACAGGGCAGAGGAAGGAAAGGTCATCATCTGAAGCAACTCCCCGTTCTGGATGAGTCACTGGATGTGGCCGGTCCAGCTGATGAGTACCCTACAGCTTATCTCTGGGCTTCCACTCTCTTTTTAGCATGCAGGTTAAGTAAGGTCATTCACATCACGGCCATGAGACCGCTGTAGCAGCAGCCTGCCTACCGGAGCCCTGAGGCTTCCCATTCACCACTAGCAGGAAAGGTGCCTCCACATGAACACTGGAAAAGGAATAATCCTTTCCTTTGTGCTGACTTTGGGGAAGCAGAAGGCTGGGCTCAGGGATGGCTACAGAGTCCCCAGTGAGCACTCTCCAGCTCTGCACCATAGTGTACACCATCATGACATAGCAAGGCCCACCTGAATCTACCAGGCCACATTCAAAGGGACTTTCTCCTGTGCGGTAAGGCTGAACACCACCTTTCCCAGGACCACAGCACCACTGTTCACACCAGGCTGCAGTGCACTCAGCGACTTGAGCTCCAGGATCACCTTCTGCCTGGAGGCTGACTGATAGAGCCCATCACCACAAGGGTCTAGATGGTCTGGGCGCAAGCTTTCCAGAATGCTCTGCAACTTTTTGGTCTTCACCTTTCCCTTGCTCTCAAGGAGGCTATTTATTTATTCAGGAATTCCAGAGGTTGTTGTTCTCATTGTTGGGGCTCTGGCCAGGCAGGGTATAGTGCTGTTGCCCGAGAGAAGCCCTCCAGGGCCTCCCCATAATTCTCTTCATATTTATGTGATGTTGTCCTGTTCAGATGAAGATCAGAGTTGCTGGAAGCTGTCCTGTCAACTTTTTCTGCTTGGACATAGGCACTGAGGACTTGCTGGGAGATCTTAGGGTTCTGGCCAGTATTGAAGTTCAGAGAAAGGCGAGCATTCCCCAGAATATACCAAGAGCATCCTTCATGGATATCTAACTGCATAGCCAACTTAGCCTATCAGATGTGCCCATGACATGGTGCAAATGCTCATCCCCAGAGTCCGTCTGTGGTTGGCAAAGCACCACTGATAGGTCTGAAGGAGGACTTTTTCTTGCAGTGGGTGAAGGTTCCTGAGAAGCAGCTGCAACATCCCCTTTCTTCCAGGACACCTCTCCCAACTGGTCCAGGCTTCCACCAGCTTGGGCTCCAGCTTCACTGCCTTTGACAGAAGCTCCTCAGCCTTAGGGTTATAGTCAGGAGTCGCATCCAGTGCCTTCCCAGTCAGCACCAGGACCTGGGCCTTGCCCTGAACAGAACCCACTACTTCTTTCGTCTGCGGCAGGGTCTTCTCCATCTCCTCACACACATCTTGTTGCTTCCTCCTGGCATCCTCAGCACTATGTGTCTCAGAATAGCACTACTGAAATGAATAGAGTTGACCCACCAGTTTCTACAGTTTCTGCAAGATCCATTCTACTTCTTCATCAGCCATCATTTCCCAGCCACTCTCCTGTTTGTTTTTTTTATTTTTTTTCCTTCAAGAATGTGGGCACTTGTTCAATGGACCAATAAACAGGAAAGAGGATAACACTGATTTAATCTATATTAAAAATGTGTTTATTAATTATGTTCAGACTAAATTAGGAGAGGAAAAGGCAATACTAAATGTAAAACAATAGATTGGTTATCATACAAAAGAAATACCTACTAAAAAGTAATATCATTGAAAGTTTCATTAAAATGATGAGAATTCCTTTGTTCTCCAATGTGTTCTATTTGTCAATCATTGACAAAAATGAGTGTATATATGTACTATAAGAAGCAATATGAAGATGTCACAAAAAATGTAAAAGGGAACTACCATAAACTCAGCAATTTTACTTTGGATATACTGAAAGGAAATGAAAATATGATATCAAAGAGATATATGAATTCTCATGTTTATTGCAGCATTATTCATAATAGCCAAAGTATAAAAGTAATCTTAAGTGTCCAACAAATAGATAAAGAAGGTATAGTTTATATGTAGTTGTGTATAGTGATAGATATGGTAATTAACTAAATTGAAGGAAACTTTCATGGCAGAGTTGTATACCAAGTCATCGTGATATACACTTCAAATATCTTACAACTCTCCTTTTCGGTTATGCCTCAATAAAGCTGAAAAAATACAACCTTTTAAAAACAAGCAAAGGAAGAGGTTAGCATCTCCTGAGCTCCTTGAAAAATACTCAGGTTCAGATTTTTTTCTCACTTTATAACCACATTAACAAGAAAAACTGCAACTCTCATTTTTACATAGTAGACTTTCAAAAACTGTCCAGGAACTTTTAGGCACCATTTTATGATACAAACTATCATTTTATGATAGTTTTGTAACCAAAGCCAAAGTAGTCATTTTCAACCATAACAAAGTTCTAAGGCTTCTGCAACTTTAAAAAATTTAGACATAGATAAACAATGTGTTATGCGTGGTCAAGTTAATGGATAATATTGAGCACCATCACCAGAATTCTAAACAATCATCAGATACATGTGTATGTATGTGTATTAAAGAGCAGCAAGAAAATAAGAGCTTTGATGGGAGGATTCAATGATCACCTAACAAGAATTCCAGGGACAAGATAAAGGAGGAAAATAGAAAGAAAGTTATGTAAGAAGAATACTGCTTAGAATTTCCTAGAATCATAGGAAAGCACAGGTCTTCATGTTTAAAACAAACTCTAAATAGTGAGCAGAATAACTGAAAATCTATTCTTGCTTGCATAAATCACAATGAAACTTAATAATACTTTAAAGATATGGAATACCTACAAGTGAATAACTAGATGAACTTTTACAAAGAGATGAGACCAGACCATTAAGTGATCATTTTAAAGTGTAGAAGAAAAATGGTTAATTCAGAATTCTATACCCAGCTAGTCTACCTTTTTGAGTAGAGGGAAAATTACATGAATAATACTTGAGGATATATGAAACCTAGAACCTTAAAAAGCATGATCTCTCAATGAAAGAACTATAAACAAGTGTTCTTCAGCTAAAAGAAATCTAAACCCAAAGGATACATATGTAAAACAATTTAAAACATAGCATTAAAATTAATAAATATATGAACACATTGAGTGAACCATTTCTAAGAAACCTAAAAGCTATACAAAAAATATATACTTCCAATTAAGGTGTTCCTCTTTAGCTACATAAATAAAATAATAATACTTATAATTGTGTAATAGAGAGAACAGGTTTTGGCATCAATGATTATAAATTATTTGAGTATACCAAGGTAGAGATGAAGCATATATTTTAGAAACAATAATAAGAATGATAAAAGATGATGCATTTTAGAATTAGAGTTAAATATGCGCTCTTTAATAACAAAAAGATATATTAGAATTAATATTAGTGCTCAAGATCTACTTAATTTGCTAAATACAGTATTATGTTAAAACACAGTTATATGTCAATCTTTTTATCTTTATTTTTCATATTTTTTAGTTTCAGGATACCTCCACATTTTATATTTCTATTCAAATACATTTTGTAGTGATAAAATATAATTTTTGTCAAAAGAAGATTATTGAAAAGTGATGAGGAAATATAACTCTTCTATATGTAAATTAAGTGTGATGTAAAAGCAAACACAATTTGTTACTGTAAGTAAGCATTTTTTTTTCCAAATGGAAGCCTTTTAGCTCTAGAAAGTATGTTTTACTCTTAGGGGTTTGCTCACCCTGCAGAGAAAGAATGAATGAAGAAAGGTTACATTAACCTTTCTTAGGTCTCCATTTGAATCACACACTTGCCAAGGCATTTTATTCATTGAAGTCACTAGTCATTCTTAAAGAATATCTCACTGTAATAAAAATACATTGGGTTTGATTGTGCAGATAGTTTTGCTGAGAGTACTGTATTCAAGTGTAATGTATTACATTACAATTATGCTTATATTATGAACACTACAAATGAACAGAAACCAGAAAATTGCAATCCACAGGTTTTGTGCATTTTCAACTATTAAAATATCTAGGGGCAAAAATATTCATGGAAAGGAGGGTGAGAGTACATCAAAAGAACTAATGTGACTCATGACAGTAGTTTTTAAAATCAAACACATAAAATATTTACCTCCATCCCCATCTTCAGTGTTCCCATGCACAGTTGGGTCCATGTCCCTGCTTCCAAAGGTAAAACAGTTTGTGGAAGCAGTTGGCAGAGTTACCACCATCCCATTTACCTATAAAGCAATACAGTGCCTGCTTCAAGTGTTTGGACCTCTTATAAAGAGGATTTAGAAAGACAATAGTGTGTGTGGGAGGGGGTGTGTGTGAAAGGGAAGGAGGGGAGAGAGAGAGAAGGGGGGCAGAGAGAAAGGGTAGGAGGGCTGGAGGCATTGAGCAGGGCACTTGAGAGAAAGAGTGCGCACAGAGTGTGACACTTGCTAGAACATATGTTGGAGTTCACTTAGGTCCCGTTTAAGGAATTTCTCCAAATGAAGGTATTTGCTCTCTAGCTCTGTAAACTAGAGTTCCTCGAATCACCAACTCTTTCATGGAGACATTATCTAGACAATATTTCTCTGGGGCTCAGGAACCGTCATAAAACTCTATTATCACATTGTGCTTTTTATTTATCCCTCAGTATACATCTTCATTTTCTGTTGACACTAACAAATTACTCCACACTAAGTGGCTTAAAACAGCACAAATTTGTCCTGATTGGTGGTTGGTAAGAGCACTGTCCTGAAATGCCAAGGTTGTGGGTTCCATCCCTGGTCAGGGCACCTACAGCAATCAACGAAGAAGACACAAATAAGTGGAACAAGTTATCTCGCTCTCTGTCTCTTCAAAAATTAATAAAAATGAAAACATTTAAAAATGAAAATCAGATGTTTCTTTAAAAAATGCACAAATGTATTATGTTATAGTTCCAGAGTTTAAAAGTTCGAAATCAGTTTCTCTATGCTAAGTTAAAGAGATCAGCACAGCTGATATATTCTGGAGGAGGTAAGGGAAAACCCATTTTCATGTATTTTTCAGGTTTTTAAAAAATTTGTTGACACTATCCTTCACTTTTCCATCTTTAATGCAGGTCACTCAAATCGTTGCTTCCATTATCACACTGCCTCCTCCTCTCCTGTCTCTCACATCTGTTGCTGGCCTCTCACAACAGCTTCTGTGATTAGTTTCATACCCACCTGGTTTACCCAGAATAGTTCCCCCGTCAAGATCCTTAATGTAATCCCATCTGCAACATCTCTTTTGCCATATAAGGTAACATATCAGTATATGGACATTTGGGAGGTCATTACTGAACATAGCATGGAATATAAAATCGTAGGTTCAGTAGAGTGTCCATTCTTGAAAGCAATAGATCTATAATAAACCAAGAGCTTATTCTGAAATTAGAATGCAATTTTTAAAAAGGCATTAGAATCAAGACATATGTTTTGTACTAATATAGTACTGAAGTTTATTAAAACTTTTCATCTGAACCACTGAATTTAATTCTCATAATATATCTATATAAGATGCCTTGCTTTACATTTTTAAATATATAAACAACAGGCCTATTTTTATGTCACCAAATTGATTGAATGAGAATTCTGGTCTCAGCTTTAACACATAAAAAGCTTGAAGTTTTCTGTCATGGCCTTACATTAAGAAAAAAATCTCACAAACTGAAAATCAATGATTTTTCTCAGACCCATCAATAAACTAAGGTCATAAAGTACACAGTTGCCCAGAAATTTGAAGAGCAGGTGTACCTGGAGTGACACAGCAACCTAGGCCTGCTCACCTGACACAGAAGCCACCGGAACCATGAACTGGCACGTGCACAGGTCATGATGATGACTTCCGGAAGCTGGTGTGGACCCAGAGAAAAGCTAAAGGGGCTGCAGTGCGAGGGCCCACCCCTTCTGGGCACTCTCCCCCAGGAACCCCCCCAGATTCTCACAACAAAGAGGGAAAAATGACCTCCAGCTCTAGTAAGGAGAGTAAGAACTCTGATTGTGAAATATTCCCTGGGCATCCCCCACATCAGAGGTTTATCCTCCAGGAAAAAGGACTTTGTCAGAGCCTTCTTTTCCCCAGTGAATTTGGGTCAAGTTTTTTGTCTCTTCTGAAAGCATCAGCCAATCGGTATAGTTCGGTCATTCATATATGAAGTCATTCTTGATCTCTAGGAGGACTGAGACTGGTATCTGTTTATTGCATTTGTATCTTGTTTCCCCTCTTTTTCTGCCTTCTCTGGCTTTAACTGAGCATATTATGATCCCATTTTATGTCTAATCTTAGTATAAGTAATAGTTACTTTGAACGTTAAGTTGTTGCCCTAACATTTATAGTACACATTTTATAATTAAAGCCCACCTTTAAAAAACACTGTGTTGTTTCACATATATACACGGTACAGGCAACTTAGAACTGAGTATGATTGACTCCTCCCTCTTCTCTTCTGACATTGCTGTCCTTCGTTTCCCTTATCTATATGCTATACGTGACTACATTATGGCTTCATATTGTTATAATTATTGCTTTAAACACTGATACTTTATATCATTTAACAATATCGAAATACATAAAGGTTTACTTACCTTTATGCATTTTCTCTGTGACACTCCTTTTGTTCGAAACGCCTACGCATCTTCCGTTAGAGGCGTACGTGTTCAGGAGCCTAAGGAGATATGATGACTAAATATAATGTAATTTTCTAGACGGGATCCTGAAACAGAAAAAAATACTTTAATAAAAGCAAGGAAATAGTAATAAGATATATTATTTAATAAGTTTTTCTTGATTTTTGTTCATTAATTATAGCAAAGGTACTGCATTACTTCTATAAAGTACAAATACTAGGAGAAACTGGGTGTGGGATATAGGTAAACTTTACTTTGCAAAGTTCCTGTAAATTTAAACATTTGTAACATTTTTTAAAGTTTATTTCAAAACAGTCTACAAAATTGGAATGAATGAACTTATATATTTTCTTCAAATACTTTCCTTTTGCAAAATATGTAAGTTTTGCCCCAAATATAAATGGCAGTAGTGGGTTGAAGGTCTGAGGCAGTAATTAAATTTGAGAAATAAGGAGAAAGAATTGAAAATATATGATAGTAGTATTGCAGAGTATAAATGCATTTATTGGCACTTGTTATAATTTTTAATGGAAAACTTACAATTTGGTCCTCAATATCTTTGTCCTTAAATGAAGAGATCTATAAATTTGTCTTCCACTACCAACCTGTTTTTAACCTGAAAATTTTCTTGATTTTTACATTTTAATTTCAAAATATTTACAAACGCTAAAAGATTTAATGAGCATACAGTTATTAAAATACACCAGTCATTCTTTCAATTAATACTTTTTAGCATGATGAAAGTGTGTGTGTGTTTACATGTGCTCATTTTGGCAGAATATGCATATATATTTTGCCCACAGATTCTAAGTATTACTCATATTTTTGAAATGTCTCAACTTGTAGAATAAGGAATAAGTGTATAAGTGATGACCGCTTTGAGCAAATGACTACTTTAAAGGTAGGGTCAAGCCCACATGTCCCATGAGAAAAAAATAATTGAGTTATAAATTAATAATTGCTTTATTCCATTTGCTTTGCTCCTTTTAATCTAAGAGACTTGGACTAAAGTCTCTCTCACAAACTAAATGTCAGGGAGGGAAGAGAGAAAGTAGGAAAAAGAGGGATGGAATCAGGGAGAGAGAGAAAGAGACAGACAGACAGACAGATATGCCTTTTGGGGGAACTGGCAAAACTTTTCATTTTTCTCCCTTGATACCATGTAACTAAAGATACATTCATATAATGAGATGAATAAAAATATTACCGATCAGAATTTTTTTTAAAGAGCATCTTGGCCAGGCTACTTGAAAGTTACAGATAGTACTGCCTCACCCAGGAAAGGCTTTATGTGATTTACTACATTGTTTCCTAAAAAGGTAGAAAGGAGAGATGAGGATAGATGATCTTCAAATCCATGTAGAATTATTTCATGACTTAATCTTCTCAGCGTGAACCAGCAACTACTCTGGTCCTAGCCTATTTTTAAATACCCTCAGTTGATTATACAGTTCTCTGCATTGGAAAGAAATAAATCTCTACCAAATCCTGGACTGGCTTACCTTTCTCTTTGTCTCTCACCTCTTATCTCTGTTTCTTAGGCCCCATTAAGAGGAAGGATGAGAAAGAAAAATAAGAGAAGAGGAGGGGGGGAGAGAAGGAAGAGGAGAAGAGGGAGGAGAAGAAAAGGAAGAAAAAATCTAAATGTTTTTTAACTTGGCATCCAAAGCAATCCATCATCTTTTTTTTTAAATATTTTATTTATTTATATTTAGAGAAGGGGAAGGGAAGAAGAAAGAGTGGGAAAGAAACATCAATGTGTGGTTGCCTCTCATGTGTCCCCTACTGGGGACCTGGCCTGCAACCCAGGCATGTGCCCTGACTGGGAATCAAACCAGCAACCCTTTGCTTCACAGGCCCATGCTCAGTCCACTGAGCTACACCAGCCAGGAAAAGCAATCCATCATCTTGATAACTGTCCCCAGAACATTTCTGGGAGTGTCGTATCTATAAAAAGGTTAAGGAGAGCAAAATGTTATAAATTCTAAAATGACAATTGTGTTTTGTAAGTAAAGAATGAATTTTGAATATGACAAATACTATTCTTAGTTTAGTATGTTTTGGAGATACTGCTCTTAAGAATGGTACAGGGATTACAATATCTATAGTCTAAAATTTTTTAATTAGATATTTTTATTGATAGAAAGTATAGATTGGATTTACAGTTTATGTATATATCCATGTGCATTGTTAAATTAAGTAGCCTATTTGAATAAAATATTAAGAAGAGAAAATATTTGTCATATTTTTAAATTATAAAAACATATTACTTAGCATATTTGTTAGATAATACATTTGTTGAATGTTAGCTAACATATAACAACCCATGATTTTCATAAAGCTTATTGAAAAAAATTACCTTTGAGGTATTTTAGTTTTCTTTCTTCTTTTTTAACTGTGTCTGGTTACTCTTGGTTTTTGCTCTCAGATGGATTAGAAAGATAAATAAATAGATATTAGGTAGAGTTTGAAATATACAACTTGATTAATTTCTCCCTATTTTTCTTGATCTTATTTACCTGTAGCTAGGTGAATAGTGTGCACAATAATTTACTAGATGGCCATTCTTCTTTTCAAACTTTAAAATTTTGTTAGAGAAAAACCATATATTTAGAACAGAAATCAAAAGTTGAACAAAGAAATAAAAATGAAAATTTTGGTGTGACCAGTTTTACAAAACACTATGGATTAATTTTTACTTTCACACCATAAAGTTTATATCTGGGCTGAGGAATTCATTGTGTTGCAGGTTAAGCAACATTAAATTTTAAAATACCGCCATGGTTTCATCCTATGAGCATTCGAGAAACTTTTATATTTTAGCCCACTTGCATATTTAATGGGCTATACTCTACTAAGCAGCAGCGATATTATGAAACTTCTGAATAATTGAGGTCCATGAGAATGACATACAGGGATGTTATTAGGATTTTTCATTTTTTATTACAGTCAATTAGACACAGATATGCTAATAACTTTGGAGAGTGTACATTTTTCTGCTTAAGCGAGCGGGCAGGAGAAATCTGTGTTCTAAGCCATAGAATATAGTACCGTAGAAATAATCGTGAACAAAATTTCAAAGATCTCGTTTACTCAGCAGATTAAGAGAACTCCGATGACAAGAGGGACTAATATTTTAGCTGTTATTCACCAAGTCTTTTAAATAACATTAATAGATACAACATTTAAATTACTTGTCCTAATAAATCTGTATCCTTCTGATAATTTATGGCAGTTCAGGCAACATCGAAACATGTTTCAAGGCATAGGGCCCCTCTCCCCAGGACTCTAATTGTAGTTTGAAAAAAACTATGCACCATTATTGGATAAAGTGCTAATGAATCAGCTACCCAGTGCACATGCTCAGAGCTTATAAAAACAGTGAGCCTTCCTTCACCAGACCTAGCCCATCGGGGGGCATTATGATCAGGCTACATCGAAGCACAGCCCTCTCCCACTCAGAACATTGGTTCCACAGGATCTAGGTGTCTGAATCTCATGTGCTTTCTTGTTTTCTGGGTCTTTTGTTCTCCCCTCAACCTTCACAAAATCAGTCTAGCCCATCCGCTCACATATCATATTTCTGCCAGCTCATAAAGTCACACGGTTACTGAGGTGTTAGCTAAAGCTACAGGTTCTGATTCTTCTAAGGTGTGTCTTCATGAGCAGGCAGTCGTTCTCAACAGGCTGGTAAGTAATAAAATGGGGAGATGGATATTTGTCAATAGGTGATGATAAAAAAGTGATCAGTTGTGCCAAATTTTTAGAGGTTCTCAATGAAAACTTTCTTCAATAATAAATCCTTTACCGTATCAAAAATTGCTGAACTTCAATAAGAGCTATCGTGCGAATAACTTATCTAATACCGTGTTCGGGCCTTCTATGTTTCGTCCACGCAGTGCGAACCAGCAACAACTGTTGTCTCAGCCTATTTTAAAATGTCCTCAGTTGATTATACAGTGCACTGCATTCAAAAGAAACAAATCTCTACCAAATCCGGAGCTGGCTTCCCTTTCTCTTTGTCTCTCACCTCTTTATCTCTGCTTCTCGGCCCCATTAGGAAGAAGTTGAAGGAGAAGGCAGAGAGGAGGAGGGGGAGGAGGAGAAGAAAAATCTAAAGGCATAACTCAGAGCTCTTAGGGACCCACTCATTTATACTCAATTTTCTTATGTAATAATCAGGGGAAGCATACGAAACGCAATTAGAATTGCCCAAATTTTGCAGATTGGGATATAAGTTTTAGAGAGACTAAGCGACATTCCCAAAACTAATAAATTCCCATATAACTAATAAGTGGAAATCTGAGTCTGTTGGTCCTAAGAACAGTGTCTTTATCTGCAGTTACATCTTCCCATATGTGTTCACACGTGCACTTGCAAATACATCAACTAGTAACTAATATTATATGACATGTTTATTTTAACACAGTACTTACTCATTGGGACAGATATTTATTTTTATTCTAATTGCTGGAACTCTGTACTTTGCATTTGTTCATGAGAAAATACAAAACATCAATATATGTTGCCCTTAGTTAAAATGGATTGAGATTTATACTGGCTGTGCTGAAGTACTGGCCGGTACTGTAGCATCATTCCAATGCTACCTGGAATACAGGCTCCAGAATGGTTCCGCACTTGATGTGCTGTGCTTCAGCTAGTTTTGAATGAAAATTTTACTAGAACAGAAAATTGTAAGTGATTATGTATTTATGTACACATCACCATCCCTGTTATTTCCTTGAAGTAAAGATATTTGGTGAAAGCTCCGAAAGAGGAACATCTATAGGATGAAAAATACATAGAATACTGATCCCCAGTAATTTAAGTACAAATATGTTTCTGAAAAATAATCTTGTCTTCTCCTTGGTTTCATGGATGCTTGGTATTTTTCATTTCAGGTTATAGAAACAATTATTCTGGTTTATTTTTTTAAAATTTCATCTCCTCTTTACTTCATCTGGAAATAACTGAAGTATTTCTTGGAAATTTTTTAAAAATATATTGTTACTTTTGAATTTCAGAGCATCAGTTCACTTATTGGGAGCACTCTGAAAAGGAAAAGTAACTTAATTTTAAGCTGATAAAATTATTGATAATTTACATATTAATTATCAGTAGATAATTAATAAGTTAAAAGTGAGGGTGTCATAAGTGACCAGAAAGTAGAACCAAATGAAAACAAAATATTTTCTTCTGAGTTCCATCCATGCTTATCAACCATTAAATTTCTTTTTTTGTTTAGTTTAGTTTTGTTTCAATAGCATTCAACAGGAAACTCCCCTTGGCTTCTTAGGTGTGATTTATAACAAACACTAAGTTTAAAATTAGTTTTTGTTGGAATTTCCCTGTGAGTCAAGCCCCCTTAGGAAATTACTACCCCACTTGAAGCTGAATGATCTGTAGCAGGTGAATTATGGCTCAAAGCAAAACATTCATTAAGGGAAGTTGAGAAGAATTGGGGAAATCAAGAAGGTGGCAACAACAAAACTCTGATTTAATTTGTTCAGCCAGTTTCTGAAAGGACTGAGATTTCCCATCCACAACAGGAAATGCATTTACTTAGGGGAAAATCAAAGCAAACATTATCCTTTAGCTGCCACACGCATCCCTCATTTCCCGTAGGAGAGTGAGCTGGCTTGCTTAGAGAACTTAATTCAATGGCTGTGCACTCTTTTCAATGCAGGGTTTCCGAATCCATAGTTCAAGATGAAATGAGGTGTGGATACAGCTAAAGAATGAGACAAATGCAATCATGGAAAAGGATTATTTCTCAATCAAAGTTCATCTCCATTTGTATAATGTATACCTGAGAAACTAATTTTTACAGCAGTAGAGTGGTTAAACTTAGTTTTGTTTTGTTGGGAGATAGGTGAACAGTGCTTGAAATACTTTTCAATGTTACTAATTTAAAAAGCTTTTAAACAGCCCTGGCTGGTGCGGCTCAGTGGATTTAGTGCTGGCCTGCAATCAAAAGGTCGCCAGTTCGACCCCCACTCAGGTACATGCCTCAGTTCCGGGCCAGGTCCCTGGTTGGGGACTTGGGAGAGGCAACCAATTGATGTATCCCTCACATATTGATACTTCTTTCCCTCTCTTTCTCCCTCCCTTCCCATCTAAAAATAAATGAATAAGATCTTTTTATAAAAACATAATCTTTTTGTAAAAATACAGATCTTTTTATTTAAACATAATACTGTTTTAAAAACACTTTGCAATACACTAATTCTAATAAAAATTTAGAAGAATATCATTATAAAATAATGAGTGGAATAAGATCAGTGATTGTATAATGAGACACAACTACCGATCCAGTAGATAGAGGCTTTGACAATTTCTTTTATTTTTTTTTGTCTATGCCATTGTTGTATGGGGATTTGTGAAAGCATCTTAATCTCCTAGGTTTGGGGATTAGTGCTATCTCAATGATAAACAGGAGTTTGAGACTAACTGGTGTATTAAGGCTAGAATTCCTGCTACATGGAAGAGAATACCCAGTTGCTACTTGATAGCCATCATGTTGTCACTAATTAAAGTAATTATCTTTATCTGAAGAAATGAGCATACCTTTCAATCATGTTTTCCTCACACATACTTTAAATAGTAAAGAGGATTGTAAAGTTGAATGAGTCTCAGTGTCTCTAGTCACACTAAGATCTCTCCTTCAAAGCTTTATTTGAGATACACAGGGGTGGGTAACGGTAAGTTTATAGTTGTTTTTATGGAGAAAGACACGCTGGATATGATGACCACAATAGCTTCATTAACCCAAAACAAGGCCATTGCAACTGTAAACCTACTTTGCTCACCCTTGTGTTTTGCCTCTGCATCCCATTGTGCCCATATCTCATCTAACAGACAACTTCTCATTGAGGTGAAAAACTGGCCAAAGAAAATAAGCCTTGGACCATATGATAACAGTATTTGAGACAATGCTCAAAAGAGAAATTAAGTATTTTCTTTGGGCCTCTTGTTTACAAAAAGAGAGAGAAGAGCCTCATCCTGGATGATTTGCATCATCAGCTTTTCTTTCAGACACAGTGGCTGCAGTGACCAGAGATTTCAAGACGGGTTTACTTTGCTTTGGCAGGAGTAGAAAGCCGAGGGTGGGAGAAAAATGAGAATCCCTCCTTCAGAAATCCAAAGCCAGAATTTGAAGCCAGGATTACATGCATTTTACTATCTCAAAAGAAGGCAGAGAAATAAATTCAAGTGCCGTTGACCTAAGAACTTGCCATTGTCCCATTTCCAGATTGCTTGTATCTTCTGTTTTCCCCTAGTGATTTGACTTAAGACCCGTTATAAGAAAATTATCAGGGAAAGACAAACACTGTATTATCTCACTTGTAGGTGGAATCTTTGAACTCACAGAAACTGAGAGTAAAATGGCAGCTGCCAGGAGCCGAGAAGTTGAGGGAACAAGGAGACCTTGGTCAAAGGGTGTGCGTAAACTTTCAGGTACAGCTCAATAATTATAGTTAACAACACTGACTGCACAAGGTCCATCCAGGAAATATCCAGTCATGTAATGTAAAAAATAGACACATTTATTGAAGAAGATATAAGATATATGAAGCAGTGTACATAGGACAATGATGCCTCAGTCCCCTTCAAAGTAGGTACTTTGGGACCTCACATACTTCTCCCCATCGCTATCAGCTGCCCTGTTGTATTTTCCTGAATCTCATCAAAAGTCCAAAATCTCTTCCCTTTCAAAGGTGATTTTAGTTGTGGGAAAGGCCAGAAGTCACAAGGTGCCAAATATGGGCTGTAGGGGGGCTAAGTCACTTGGGCAATGTTTCCCCCCAAAACTGTAAGTGACACACGATGCACGAATGGGCACATTGTCATGATGGAGCTGCCAATCACCAGTTTCCATAGCTGTGGCCACTTTCATTGTATCACTTCTCTCAACTGACAGAGAACATTGAGGTAGTCCTCCTTATTAATCGTTTGGCCTGGAGGGGTGTAATCATGATGGACAACCCCTTCCCAATAATCAAAAAACAGTTTACAGGGTCTAGATTTTGCTTCGACTTTGTCCCGCCTTCTTCAGACTTAGAGAATCAGGTGACTCCTATCTGGACAGTTGGGCCTTTGTGTTCAGATCATTGCCATAGACCCATGATTCATCTCTGGTTATATGAACTTCCTGAGGAAATTCAGTTCAGATAGCAGTTTGAATCAAGTCATTAGCAACTTCAGCATGATATTCCTTCTGCCCTGGTAATTGTGGAATGAATTTTGTCATGATATATTTCATGCCAAGATCCTGCATCCAAAGTTTTGGATGCATAATTATTTTAATTCCCAGGTCAGCCTCTACTTCTGGCACTGGCAGTCACTGATCTTTGTTGATTGCAGCCTGCATGCCTTCAACATTCTCAAGTGCTCTGCTTGTTGCAGGCCTTTCAGGATGCCGATCTCTCCCAACAGGTTCTTGGCCATCTTTGAATTATTTGTGTCACAGTTTTATTTGTGTTTCACTCATTGCCTCATCTCTGAAAGTCTTCTGAAATATACAAATAGTTTCTGTGGAGGGATGTTCAAGCTTAATGCAAAATGTGATGCAGATTCGTTTCTCTAATGCCCATTTTGAATGCAATAACCACACAGTATGCATACTCACTCAACAGCATCTATCACCCCCACTGGCTAGTACAGTGAAGTCATCACTGTTCATTCTCCTTGACTGCCCAGCTACATAGATGTCATGCAAACTGTTCTTGTTATATTAACAATGGCTGGACTTTTTCTGGACAGCCCTTATACACTTGAAGGTTACTATGAGAGTGAAGTTTCATGGTATCACCACAACAAAAACAATAACCAAATGTTAACTGAGGTGAAGGATGTGTTAACTAACTGTATTGTAGTAAACATCTTGGAGTATATCTATGTATCATGTAATTATATTGCAATGTTAACCATACAGAGTGTTATATATAAATTACATCTCAAATAAGCTGAAAAAGAAAAATGTCTGAGGGCTTGTTTTTGAGACTAGCAATGAGTGGGGGATTCAATCTGTTCTCTAGTTTAGTTTATAAAGGGGGGTATAGATTTCTAGGTGAAGGTATCAGTGATGGAGACTTCTGAGAGGTAAGAGAAGCCATCTACTTAAAAGGCCCTGAATTAAGTTGCTGACTATTTTGTTTTGTTTCTGAGGTCTCACTTATAGGTGAGATCATATTGTATTTGTTTTTCCCCACCTGGCTTATTTCACTTAGCATAACGTTCTCCAGATCCATCCATGCTGTCACAAAGGGTAGGAGCTCTTCTTTCTTTCTATTATGTAGTATTTCATTGTTTAAATGTAGCATAGTTTTTGATCCACTCGTTTACTGATTGACATTTAGGTTGCTTCCAGCACTTGCCTATTATAAATTGTGCTGCTATGAACACTGAGGTGCATAGGTTTTTTAATTGGTGTTTCAGGGTTCTTAGGATATAAGCCCAGCAGTGGAATTTCCAGGTCAAAAGGCAATTTAATACATCCAGAGAGTCTGAAATAAAGAACAAACTAACAGTAACCAGAGGAGAGGGGAGAGGGCACAGTGGGGGCCAAAAGGGGTAGGGTCATCAAAGAACATGTGTAAAAGACACATGGACAAAGCTAAAGGCAAGTAGGATTGAGGGTGGGAAATGGGGATGGGTGGGGCAGGAGTGTGTGGTGGGGATAAATGGAGACAACTGTACTTGAACAACAATAAAAAAAAGAAAAAAGAAAAAGAAACAAATGAAAGAAAGCATTTACTTTTTCTCTTTCTTCTTGAATATGTTCTCTAAAAAACTAAGCAATGTGATTGTAAAATAGTCAGAAATTCTTAATTACCTGCAGATTGTCTGGATTTCAGACTAGGAAATAAAATTAATTTTCATAAAACCAATATGAAAAAATAAAAATGTCTATCTCCCTCCATGAAATAAACAAAGCTAAACAAAAATGCCCTCAATTAAAGGCTAAAAGGAAAACCTACAGAGATAATTGAAACTTAAGAAAGAACACCGTGACTCCACAGTTACAAGAAATCTTTGAGGAGGACTTTAAAAGTAAAAAGCAAAGTGACTAAAGTCTGGAGTGTATATTTGGTTCTCAGATATTAGAATGAACTTATTCTACATCACATTTTACCCATATAAGTTTGAACTTTAAGAAAAAAAAATTCAGTTCTTAGCTGTTAATCTGGCCAAACACTAGAAATAAATTTTTTACTTTGAAATTTCATAAAAATCTAAGAATTTTTGAACTTCTGAAATTCAGAAGCGGCCTCTGCTGTATTTTTGTCTTAAGAACAATCACTTGGGCTCCATTCTTAGCCATTTTCTCATCTCCCTCCTCAGATTTCTACTGGGGAATCTTTTAAGACCCTTAGAATGTTACATGACCTCCACAAGTATATTTGGGACTGATTAATTGCAACTTTGTTGCCAGTTCTTTCTTTCTGTACAACCTGCTCCCTGGCAACTCAAGTCTTCTCAAATTAAACATATCTAAAGCTGAACCAGTTTTCCTACACACTCACCTATCACCCGTGCATCCAAGATACAATACTATCTATCATGCATATGTATAGATATGCATATGTATGCAAATACAGCTACAGGTATTATCCCAACTATGTAGTACAAGGAGCAAATTATATTTTATGTATTCTCTGTCCAGCAATTAACACCATGCCAAGTGTGCAGAAGTTTATTACATGGTGAAGTATTAAGTGTGTGGAAGAAGAGAGATCGAGGAAGGTGGTTCCATATTGTGCCTAGACAGCAATGCAAATAAAGTGAAGTCCAGATTAAGGAAGCTAAATCACATGAGATTAGAGGTTTTGAAGAGGTTAATTTTTTTTAAGATTTATTTATTTTCAGACAGAGGAAGGAAGGGACAAAGAGAGGGACAGAAACATCAATGTGTGGTTTCCTCTCCTACACCCCTTCTGGGGACCTGGCCCGCAACCCAGGCATGTGCCCTGCCTGGGAATTGAACCAATGACCCTTTGTTTCACAGGCCGCTGCTCAATCCACTAAGCCACACCAGCCAGGGCTGAAGGAGTTTAAATAGGTAGAAATTACGTGCTCACGGAGGGACAGCGATGTGAAGACCCAGTGAGAAAGTACCTCCTATAAGTCAAGGAGACAGGCCTGGAACAGACCCTTTCCTTTGGCCCTCGGAGGAAACCAACCAACTTTACACTGGACTTCCAGCATCCAGAATTGCGAGAAACGAAATTTCTGTTGTTTAAGGCACAGAGTCTCTGCTATTTTGTCCGAGCAGCGCTAGCAGACTAACGCGGATTTCACTACGTGGTATTAGTATACGTAGGAATCCTGTAGCGGTTAGTGTTTCTAAAGTAGAAAATTACAGATATAAAAAATTAAAAACCTGGGTCTTCTGCCTAAAGAGCAGAACTGAGTTCAGTTTCAAGCCTATATGCATAATCCTAAAGGGGAAAAACTATTCGATGAGAGGTTGCCATTTTCCATCAAGATCGAAATGAATTATAGTAAAACCTAAACTGTGTTTGTTTGCACTGGAGTTAGATGTTTAAACAAGCCAATAAATTTTTGGAAACACAGGGAAAAAACACGCTGTGTTTACTTTTATTTCCACATTAATTGCAGCCCTGACAGAAGAATGACAAAGTGACAGCCTCAGAGACCATTCAAATTGCTCCATTCACAGAACGGGTGTTTCAGGAGCGAGTGCTCCGCAGATCACTCCCCCGTCGGGACGCTGCTCAGGGCTCAGCAGATGGTCACTGGAGTTTGGAAACATCTGCTCGCTCTCCCTCCTTTTGTTAGCCCAGACCCAGCTGAAGATAAAGATGTTCATATAATAATGGTATCTGTCTACCAAGACCGTGGTACATCTGGCAAGGGCCAAGGAATAGGGTCGTTTGGGTCAATGTAATTTAAATAGTGTCAAGGTGTGAAAACATTTTTAAAATAATAAAGTGTGGGGGCAACTTTGCCCACAAGTTCCCCTCACTACGTCCACCACGGATGAAAATGAAACTACCACAAGACATGATCTGTGTGGGGAGTAGAGGTGGTCAATCTCTCACAGGAGAACAGCCAAGAACTTCTTCTTCAATGGCTTTTATTAGGCTGTAATACACATGAATACTGGTAAAGCCCATCAATCAGTGTCAGGTAGCAAGGATCAAACAGTAGCTAACATTTCAAAGAAATCTGAGGGCTTAGTCTGAGTCAGTGTCTGTCAGGTAAGGGGGTTGCAAAAACTTTGGGAGACATACTCATTTCCTGCTTGGACCCTTATCATATGAGTGAAAAGCACTCTTAGCAAAGCAGGCTTCACAGGACTTTAAGATTTCTTTCTTATGCCTGATCTCCCCGGAACCTGCTGTAGCCGGCAAAGGGCTGCACTGCCTTCTCCATCACAGGTTTTCAGGCTTAAGTGGATTAGAGCCAGGAAGCACTTCTCCCAGAGGACCTGGGGACTTGGGCTATGTCAGAATAGCCTGGGGGGCAAGAGCCCATCACTCCCTCTTTGCTACAGCCCCCTGAGTCCTTTCTCGAGGGCCTTCCAAGTGATAGTGTCTGGCTTAGGTTGCCCCTCCTCTGAGGGATCTTACCCGCCTCTGACTAACTGACCAAGCATTGGTGGCAGGGGATGAGGCAGATAAGCTTTGTCTCCTTAGTAGTTCGCAGTCCGGAGGTCGGTCACTCAGCCTTAGCCATGGGGGGGCAGTTACAACTCCTGAAACCAGGCAGAGCAGTTTGCAACAATAAAGCCTATCCATATTCCATGACAGAGCAGCAAATGCAAGGTCATAGACTGGCTGATTTTGTACTCTTGAAAGTAGCTCAAGTTAAAACACATTTGTACTTAAACAAGTTGGGATGTCAAAAAGTTGCATTTATTTCAAACCCCACAAAAACTTAACCTTCTAAAGAATTTTGGCTTGTACAAATAAGTTTTAAAAAGAGAGGCATAAAAAATTACACAAAATTAAGTATCTGTCTTTTAAATCCAGTCATTCACTGGGATATGTTTTTGCGAGACCAAAAAAATAACTAAACTGAAAATATTAAGCACCTGCTTTGTTCGTAGAAAGTAGTTGGTTGTTAGGATTGGCAACTATACAAACAGTATTTCTGTCTTTTAGGGCTTTAAAAGTTTTTAAATAAAAAGACCAAAAGGTAAGAGTCATGTAATAAAGCATTTATAAATTACGTCTGAGTGGTCCCCCCAGTCAAGTACAGTCTCCTGGAGAAGAAAACCCTGTAGGTGAATTGCCAGGGACAGGTTGTAACGAAGGTTGGGGATGTGCATTCATTGGGAAAATAGTGTTAAAAGGGGGATAGAATGATAATCCCACTGGTGAGTTCGGATGTACCAGATAGACTAGTCCAGTGGTGTTCAATGCTTTATAAGATATCTACTAGAATATGCTTTGTTACACATCATTGTCATTTCACATTTACAGAAAAGTTGCAAGAGGCAGTCCTCTATCCTCTGTGTACCTTGCATTCACCTGTTGTTGACAGTTCGTTCTCCCTTACTTTAATATTCTCTTTCTCCCTCGCTTTGTGGGATGTGGCTGTCCCCTGTGTCCCTCCGACACATCTCCATAGTGCACAGACCCCTTCTTTAATGTCTGACACTAATGGCCCAGGCTGCCATCGCACTGGTTCCTGGCTCAGCCCCCTCGTCAGCTGCGGTCTCTGCTCCTTTTCGCGGGAGCAGTGGTTGTTGGAAAACAGAACTGGGCCGCAGGTACGTGGGTAACCTCTCTGCATTCTCTCAGGGGACAGAACCCAGAAATTAGTGTGTCTGTTGCGTGATGAGCTCCTGCTGATGTTTCTAATTTTACCCAACATGGTGGACACTTTTCAATATTTTTATTTCTTCTTAATCTTTTTCATTCCTTTTCAAAACAGTGAGAAACCAGGTATTTATTAGCCTCAATACATATAACATTTGTTAAAGCTTAGCAAACACAAGATCATTTCAAAACTGGTAACCTATACTACTAAAAAAGAACTCGGCCAATGTTGATGTTAACACTGCTCACATTAATTACTGAGAGTGTAATTGAAAACCTAAATTAGTTCAGTGAAACGACTCTGGAATTACATATGTGAATTACATATTTCTATATTCTGATTAAAAAAGCAAAAAATAAAAATAGACATTTTCTACATTTAATCTCTTTGGTTATATTTCCTGTAAAATTTCTTTATTTTTATGCCAAATTTCATATTTCATAAAAAAAATTCTGCTATAATATTGTTTCCATTTTTTTCTGATTTTTCATTTGCTTTTCTTTTCTTTACCTTTACTCTTTCTTTTTTCTTACCTTCCTTTCCATTTTCCCTTAGAGGATCATTTTTTATTAAATACTTTTTCTCATCTTCCAGCCTGTCTGTTTCTCGTGTTAGCCTATGGGCTTTGTCATCATAACTTCACAGAAGTCCTTGTCTCACATGTTGGGTGTCTGTTGACAATGTGTGTGTCTGTAATGGCGAGGCTCTGAAAATCAGCTGTGAACTCCCTACACTGCAGCCAGACTGACCATGGCACTGACTGATCGGGGCAGGGCCGGACAGCCACAGTGGAGATTCTTCTCATTGCCTTTGCTTTCTAGAAAATAAGAGCATCATCATTGTTTGACATCATGTTTCATCATTGTCTATGTTTGTCTGTTAGCTTTCTAGATAAGGAGCTGGAGAATGGGTGCTGAAAATCAAAATATTTAGATCGAATCATCTTAGCTTCTACATGGAATTAAGAAAGAGGAATGACCCTGGCTGGCGTAGCTCAGTAGACTGAGTGCTGGCCTGCGAACCAGAGGATTGCGGTTCAATTCCCAGTCAGGGTACATGCCTGGGTTGCAGGCCAATTCCCAACAGGGGACTCATGAGAGGCAACCATACACTGATATTTCTCTCCCTTTCTCCTTCCCTTCCCCTCTAAAGATAAATAAATAAAACTAAAAATGTATATATTAAAAAAGAAAGGCCAAGCAATATGGTTCCTACCTAGTTTTTTCAATAGATAAAAAATGAATATAATAAAAAGAAGAAAGCTGACCCTATGATATATTGTCTTTGGTTATTGGTCAAAAATAAAAGTTTCAAAGGTTTGCTCTGCTTTATAAACCATTAGGTTGCAGTCTTTTTGTTCACTATGGATTGGCACAATCACAATAAAATATGCAATGCAAAACCAGGGCTCGAAGGTTAGAAATAACATGAATGAGTAAGTATGTAAATAAAGGGAGATGAGATATTTCAGTATAACCAAAAGAGATCATTTTTTTCTCTCTCCGTAAGTCTGTATCTTGTGTAGTAGAACTCAGTTGCCTCACTCACTGCTTTTGATATGAATTTACCCATATTAAACTGAAGAACTTTGAGACTCAGAAATGAATTTCTCCAAAAGATTCAGCTGATTTACATTATGCCTTCTTCAGAGTTCAGGATTAATGTTTTCATTACTGCAGAGCTTCTATCACTTTCTTGGAGCACCAGTTCCTGGAATGATAAAACATGTCACATTTGATCTTGGTGATAAATGACAATTTTTGACTGATCCTCCTCGGCACTGAGGGCCTCATTTTCCCTCTCCCATGTTCCTGACCAGAAGGAGTAGGTTTTTACTCTGTAGCCGAGTTACATCTGAGAGGGGTGCTAGAGTTCCGGAAGCACTTATGTAGCTTTCTGCAGTTTCACACACAAAGAATGAGGTGGTAACATTTACTATGAATAAATCAATAAGACGGATGTACTAGAAAGTCAGTTTGAAAAGGGCAGAAGCTTTCTAAAAGCTTTGGAAGCTAACTTTTAACTTAAGAGGGAGGGTTGAAAGTTGAAACTCACATAGTGGGATTATAACCATTATCTTTTTTTCATGTGTATAAAAGAACTATAAGTCACTGGGATTTACTGCACTAGTAAGGACTTTTCCAAGGGATGAAGAAACATAATAATCACTTGTTAGTGCCTCAAAATGTTTATTGTGCAAGAAAAAGCTATGTATTTTATGCGGTGTCCCAGTAATGGTCTGAAATTCAAATAAACCTTAATATATGACAATGATTATAATCGAGCTACAAGAGCAGACCCAGTCTTTAAATGAAGGGACAGGGTTTTCAGGAACAGCTATAAAGGACACATGGACAAAACCAATGGGAGGGGTAGGGTCACGGGTGGGAAGTGGGAATGGCTGGGTGGGCAGAGTGGTGAGGGGAAAATGGAGACAACTGTACTTGAACAACAACAAAAAACATTTAAAAATGTCATTCTGTACCAAATGGACTTCCTTTAATAAGATAAAAAAGTAAATAGTAGATATTTATACCAAACAACATATTATCTGGTTAAATAAGAATCACAAGATGCATTTTGGTATGTATATTTATATGGCAAGGAATTGTAACAGCAATGATAAACATTTTGAGGTATACACCCCTTACTTAGATGAATTGGAATTCTGACTTCAAAAGGCATTTTTTAGAATGCACTATTTGGAGCTATCACAGTAGTTAGTAACCATAGAGTATGAAATAAGACCCGCAGAGCATGTTTGAAGTACTTGATAAGCAAATAATGATCTATATCTAAAAGCAACTTTATAGTGACTCTGCAGGTAACGGAGCTAATTTACTTTTAAAAAGTCCTGTTCAGAAGAAAGGGGATGTAGAGATACTTGCTGGTAAGGCTGAACAGAGCTCTCAGAAAAGTTCATTCTGTGCTTACCAAACTTCGAAAGAATTTCTCAAACAGTGGGCAAACAGCATTTGATTTTAGGCTGCTTCATTCCATAAGCAGAAAAAAAAGGTTATTTTAGGTCTTTGTGTATTTGGCAGATTCATTTTAACCACAAGATAATTCTACAAGTTTAAAAAGTTATGTTTTATTCAGTACAGAGGGATAATAGTTACAGAGTTAGTAGACTGGACAGAATTTAGAAGTCAAGAGATTTGTGAGGTTCTTTTGTCACCTTTAAATTTATTATTTTTTAATTTCTAGTATACTATACTTAAAACATTACTTTAGATTATGGAGATATGGGACAAGAAAAAAGGGGGTGGAGAGAATGACACAGGATGAAAGTACAGCTACTCTCTTCTAAGAATCTCACAGGACAACGGAAGGACCAACAAGTGCACATGTCAGTGGAGAGACTTAAAAAAGAAAGCCAAGGAGTATGGATCGAAAATAGAGAAAGACAGGCATCATGTCGCCATTGAATGTGGCACAGGAAATTCTCCTGTACATTTAAGAGCCACATGGGGTTAACTGCATATATGTTCAGATAAGTAGAAACCAATGTTTGTGTTATGACAACAGGTACTTGTTTGGGAGAGAGGAAAAGGGATGACTAGGAGAAGAGATTCATATTGTACTTGCATCAGAAAAAAATCATGACACGTTCAATTAAGGATCTCTGTTCTACTAGCAAAGTTTCTTTTCTCTGATACATAATTTATCTGTTCCTTCTTTCTTCACTTACAGAGCTGTTCATTTTTTCTGCATTCTCGTAAACAATTCAGTTTTCATTCTCAGCTGGCACACATATCTTAGTAAACAGAACTGGTGACTAGTGGAACACCATTTTCTAATGCATGCTTTGGGGGGGCATTATGACCCTAAAGAACATACCCCAAGGGACTTATTAATATATTCCTCCCAGGAAATAAGTACATCCCTAGGGTAAACATTTCCTGCTAGAATTTGAAGACCTTCTCAATATGGTTACATAGATATGAAAAACCTCTGCCATTCAAATTCATGTAGGAGAAGGAAATTCCAACTTGTCAGAAACTCCCTAGCATATTTTTAATGGAAAACTTACTCATATAATGACACTTAGTAATCCAAGGTCTCAGAAATGAAACTACTGTGTTATAGTAAAGTAATCTCTCCCACCTGCCAATTGTCTCTCAATTTTTCTCTCTCTGTCGCCAAAACTAAAAATTAATTGACATGTAGAAAATGGTGAGAATCTAGATTCCAAACAATGAGCCTACTAAAGGGTTTTTAGAGAAAGGATGGGAGAGTGAAGAAAACAGTGAAAGACAGATTGGAGAAATGAAAGGTCAATCTCTGGCACCTATTTGAAAGCTACAAAACTTCATTACTTGACTAGATGCCAAGGTCAATGAGAATGATGAGTTTATGGTTTGGTTAGCTGAACAGTCTTTGAGGAAATTTCTGCTCATTACTGTACAGATTATTGAGAGGAGGAGGATAATTTAGAGAGGATTGACAAATTTATTATTAGGGAACTGTTTGAGGTAATGGGAGAATCCCACAAGGTTTTTGTTGTTATTGGTTCTCAGGTTAGAGCATAGTGAAGGCTATTTTTACATTTGAATTTCCCTGCATTTAGTAGTAAGTGAAAGAAGGCACGTGGGTATATTTCCCTGGAATGAACAGAGAAGCATGTAGAGAAGATCCTTTATGGAGATCTGAGGAGCAACATATACACAGTGGATAGAAGAGGAAGAGAGTATAACATACAATAATGCAATAAAATAAGATTTAAAATATGTTACCACAATAATAGGAGAACCAGAAGCAGGCTTTTTAAGAAATTCATGAGAAAGGCTTCTCACAAAGTGCAAAAATCCATGGGAGAAAAGTGTTATGAAGAAATTAAGGAAAATCAAGACTAAAGTGCTCATCAGCTTTGCAGTTAGAAGAATTCCAGGGATTGAACAAGGCAAGTTCTAAGAAAGTCTTGAGAAGATGAAGTCAAATTGCAGCCAGTTGAGTAGTGGTGGATAATGACAAAGTGACGCCATGAGGTAGATTATTCTTCTAACGAATTTGTCTAGGGAAGGAAGGAGGAATAAATTTCAACAGAGGAGCCCAAAACACACAAGGACTGTCCAGAAAAATTTAAACCATTATTAATATGAGAACTGTTTGCATGTGACATCAGTGTAAACTGGCAGCCAAGGAGAGAGGACTAGAATGTGCATGTGTGAAAAATAATGACTTTGCTGTGCTAGTCAGTGGGGGTGGTGGATGCTGTTGAGTGAGCATATGTACTATGTGGCCATCGCATTTAAAATGATTGATCAAGGAGAGCAATAAATCTGCATCAAATTTTGTGTTTAACTTGAACATTCTTCCACCGAAACTATTTCAGTGATTCAGAAGGCCACAGCTATGGGCAACTGGTGATTGGCTACTTCATTGCAACAACACGCCCACTCATTCATCACGTCTTGTGCAGAGATTTTGGTGAAACATCAAATTACTCAGGTGACTCATCCCTGCTACAGACCAAATTGGCACTGTGTGACTTCTGACTTTACCCATAATTAAAATCACCTTTGAAAAATAAGAGATTTCAGACTATTGATAAAATTCAGGAAAATAGGACAAGCCAGCTGATGGTGATTGGGAGAACTGTGTGAGGTCCCAAGGTACCTACTTTGAAGGGGATGGAGGCATCATTGTTCTATGTGCAATATTTCTTGTACCTTATATCTTCTTCAATAAATGTCTCTATTCTTCATAGTACATGGCTGGGTATTTTCTGGACAGGCTTCATACAGTGGACAGATGAAAGCCTCTTTAATAAACGGTGCTGAGAGTATTGGAAATCCACATGCAAAAGAATGAAACTAGACCATTTGTCACCGTACACAAAAATTAACACAAAATGGATCAAAAACCTATGTATAAGACCTGAAACAAGAAATCACACAAAAGAAAATAGGCACTAAATTTATGAATCTTACTCTCAAAGAGAATTTTATACATTTTACCTTAAAACTATGGAAATAAAAACAAAAATAAATGAATGGAGCTGTATGAAAGTATATCAAATTAAAAAACTTCTGGACAACGAAAGAAATCACCAGCAAAAGAAAAAAAGAAAACCCATATAATGGGAAAAGATTTTTTAAATGACAGCTTCCATCAAGGGGTTAATATATAAAATATATGAAGAACTCAAACCATCTAATCAAAAATAATCAAAGAACCTGAACAGACACTTTTTCCAAGAAGACATACAAAAGGCCAACAGATATATAAAAAGATGTTCAACTTTACTATTAGGAAAATGCAAATCAAAACTACAGTGAGATTCCACCTTACACATGTTAGAATGGCTACTATAACAGAGAAAGAACTGATAACTGTTGGAGATGTTGTGGAGAAAATGGAACCCTCATTCATTGCTTATGGGAGTGTAAATTGGTACAGCCACCATGGAAGAAAATATGGAGTTTCCCCAAAAAGATTAAAACCAGGGTTACCATATGACCCAGTAACCCTTTTTCTGGGTATTTAACTAAAAAAAAATTGAAAGCATTCTTTCATAAAGATGTTTGTATCCTTAAGTTCACTGCCACATTATCCACGATGACCAAGACATGGAAATATCCAAAGTGCCCTCTGTTAGGTTGGAAACAAGGTGCAATACATGTATACAATGGACTATCGACTGCTCAGGCATAAGAAAAGATGGAATACTGCCATTTGTGGCAGTATGAGTGGGTCTTGAGAGTATCATCATGCTAATTAAATTAACTCCGATAGAAAAAGTCAAGAACCATATGGTTGCATTCATAGGTGGGATATGAAACTGAAAACAATAAATGAACAAACAAGAAAAACAAACTCCTAGCCACAGACAACTCTATGGTGGTTACCAGAGGGAAAGAAAGGTGGGGGATGAAGGCAGTAGAGGGGGTTGAATATGTGGTGACAGAAAGATACTTGACTTTGGGTGGTGAACATGCCATGCAATACACAGGTGATGTATCACAGAACTGTGTACTTGAAAACCATGCAACTTTATTAACCAATATAACCTTAATAATTTAATTTTTAAAAATTTAAAAATTAGACTGCTGACATTATTAAAAAACGATTTGGTTTTGAGGAAACTCACACCTGTTCTCCACCACTGCAAAGAGATGGACTTGTTTGAATCCTTTGTTATGTTGATCATGAGAGAGTTATGGATTCAGGTAGAGCAAGACATCAGTGCCTGCCCATCTGAAGCATAGCAATTGTGCACACACACGAGAGGAGGAGAAAACACAGTAAGAGAGGAAGATAAACATTGAAGAAAACTCTGTGTGTGTGTGTGTGTGTGAGAGAGATGAACAGAATGGGATTCTTGAAATTTTAAGAAAAGTACCCTGAAATAATAATTTAGGTATAAAACTTTCCATTAAAAATTTATATAAGTGTGGAGAAATAGGATATTGTTTACCACTATTTACTCGACTGATATTAAATATACATATACATATATATATATATATATTTCTCTGTGACTAAAGTCACATAAGTCTGTAAAAACCAGCACTAATTATTTCATTGTTAATTTGAGATTTGTAACAATGCTAGTGAAAAGGAATTCCCATTTGATCAAAATAATTACATTCTGAGGACTGCATAATTACATAACATTAATGTTTTCCAAAAGCATTTTCTGGTATTGTGCGTGCATCTGCGTGTCTGTGTGCCCTCAATGTATATAAATCATTCTGCCTTTTGAACGCAGGAAATTGTATCCCATCATCTCCTTCTTCGATGTGCTCAGTACTGATTTTGCACTTTGACGGTCAGAGTGCACAGGCAGAGAAAGGGACCCTTTTGCTGTCTGAAGCCAGAAAAAGTGTAGCTCAGTCCTTATGTGAATCAGCCAAACATGCAGGCAGTCTCTTCCTTGTCATTTGACATCTGTGCTCTCCTAGGAAATACCAAATTACTGGGATTCTATGAAAGTTCTAGTAGTTCTGTAAAATATAAAGTTAATTGAAAAATATACGACATATATTTTTGGAAAACAAACCGGTGGTAAAGGTACAGTTAAGTGTATATAGGAAGATTCTAGTCCATGCAACATTTTTTTCTACTCTGTAAACAACTGAAACAATATAAGGATATGTTTTATTTTGTTTATCTACTTTATCAGAATATATTTTCAGTGCTTCTATAGTATCCATGCCATCTTCCAAACTCTGTCAACAATCATCTAGATACCCGCTTAAAGTCTATTGATTTGAAATTTTGTCTGGAGTGCAGAAATGTTATCTACACTCCCAAAAATGAATTAAGTATAGTAACTGCCATGTCCCCATGCTAGGCAGAACCATAAGGATTCAGAGCGGTGCACCCTTTATGAAAGAATTGCTCTCCAATGCTAAAAAAAATAGTTTTAAGTCATTGGACACTTGGTTGATTTTTTACAGTAGTGAAGCAGGACATTATTTTGCCCCTTGATTTCTTTATGTCTCTGTAATAGCAGTGCTTATTCTCCTTGCTCTTTAAGAGTTATCTGTACCAATAAAAGAACATATTTAAAACAGAGTCATGGCTTTTACTATGAAGTGTCATAAATCTGTCCAAACCAAAGCTGATTCTTTAATCTCTAACAATCTCAAGGTACAAACTGGAGTGCCCTCCATAATGCCAAGGGAGAAACTCACACTCACTATCCCCAAGCTGAGTTACAGCAATGCTGAAACAAATAGAGGGAACATAGGTACAAAATCTGAAGTCAGGTAGACCTGGATTCAAAATCACTTAATTTGGCAGGACAATTTTCGTATCTTCCATAAACCACATTATCTATTTTTCCTGAATTATTACTGTAGTTATTCATAAATATCTCTCTGCCACCACCCTGCCTACCTACAGCATGTTCTGTGCAGAGTAACCAGTACAGTCTTTTAAAGCCACACAGATGAGTTCACATTAACCCTCCACTCAAAGGTGCATGCGAGGCTGCAAGTCTCCATACTCCTTTCATTTCTGACCCTGCCTGCTATCACTCTCTTCATGTTTACTCCACTTCAGACACCGTGGCTTCCAGGATAGTCTTTGAATATCAGGCAAGTTCCAACCTCAAAGCTTTTCTGCAGCTGGCTCCTCCATCTGGGATGGCTTTTTTCTCACCTCATTAAACTTCTCAAAAGATCCTTTCTTTTTTAACTAAACCAACTATACTATATAAGATTGTAACCCATCTTCACGGTTATCTCCTTTCATCTGCTTCAAGTTTTTCATAGTCTAATCACCTTCTAATTTAGTATGTAAATTAGTCATTAATTATGTTTATTGTATGCCTTTTTCACAATAGAACATAAACAACAAGTATACACTGTTCACATATATGTCCAAATTCATGCACACACACAAGCTTTGAAAGTCATAATGAAGTTTGATTTTGAAGTGAAGTGACTTATTCTGGTATCTTGCAAGACCCTGGCACGCAGGTTGATTAACAACCTGTGACATGATAACTCTGAATGAGGCATCAGACAAAAATGTCACATTAGGGAGCAGTGACCCAAAATCAGAGCAATTCTCTCTCAATCTCTCTCTCTCTCTCTCTCTCACACACACACATCCCTGAGAGCATCAGTAAGATATTTTTATACATTTACAAAGTTGATACATTTTGGAAAAGCTAATATTTTTCTTTTAGAACTATCTTAGGAAGAACCAGCCAAAATTTTTTTCAACATCCATTTCTTTTCCTTTAATCCTCCTCCAAGGATTCATTTTTATTGATTTTAGAAAGAAAGAAATGGAGAAACAGAGAGATAGAGAAGAATCCATTGCTTCCTCCTGTATGTGCCATGACTAGGAATTGAACCCATGGCTTTGTGTGCAGGGGACGACACTCCAACCAACCGAGCCCCTCAGTCAGGATGTTGCATGTACTTCTTACATCTGTGTTCATTTATTTATTGGTTCATCCACGATAACATACCTGATTTTTTTTTATTTTTGAGATTATAGTCGTTGTAGTACTTTGCTGCTTCACAAAAAAAATGTATATTGTAAGAAAATATAGGATTAAGTTGTAGCAATAATGACCATGTCTTTTTAGTTACTGTTTAGGCTGCCTAAGTATTCAATTATTTATTGCAAAAAGATTCATTTTACTTTCATTTTAGAGTAGAAAATCCATTCATGTGATGGAATAAAGTTTTCACTTGGTTAATTCTCAGGTGAGGGTCATTCATATCTATCATTAGAAGCTGATCACTGAAGCTTTTCAGTCGTGGAAATAAATTTATCTTCTGTGCATGTGAATCAGCTTGGAAGAGCTGGGTTTAAGAACTGGGAGGTATCAAAATGGAATGGAAATAGATGCCACATAGACATGTGAGAAGAATAGCTCTTTCACAAATATAGGACAATATTTATACACTGAGATCTTTAATGCTGTTGTCAGTGCTTCCTAGTTCAGGATTTCCTGCAAACCTGAAAGGCCATTGCCTTTTGTCTCCCCTTGTTTTGAATATGAATTTTTCTCTGCCATGTTCATGACATTCACAATGTTTCCTTAACAATTTTCATGACATTTAAAGACTTTTAAGTTTGCTTCAAAGCAACTAAAAAGGAAAATGTAGTCAGTGGTTGTACAATAAGTCCAAATGTTTTATACAGATTTCCTTTAAGTTTAATCTCTCATTTTGTCTATGTGAGACCTGAATGATTAATGAGAATGTATATTCATAAATAACTTAAAACTGAACACAATATAGAAATTTTGAATACCAGTGACTCCCAGGCTAATTTTTATGATGAGTTCATTTAAAAAATTGTGTTAGACCATGGCCAAGACATAAAAACAGCCAAAGTGTCCTCCAATAGATGATTGGATACAGAAGATGTGGTGCATACATGCAATGGAATATTACTCAGCCATAAGAAAAGATGAAATACTTCCATTTCTGACAACACAGATGGATCTTGAGAATATCATAAAGCAACAGAAAATTTCGAGAACTATATGATTTCACTCATATGTGGGACACAAAACTGAAAGTAGCAAGTGAACAAATAAGACAAACAATTAAATAAAAAACTCATAGACACAGACAACAGTATGGTGGTTACCAGAGGGAAGGGGTTAAAAGGTAGTAAAAGGTAAAGGGGTTCAAATACATGGTGACAGAAGAAGATTTGACTTTGGGAAGTGGGCCCACAATATATAGGAAATGTATCAGAATTGTACGCTTAAAACCTTTATAATTTCCAATAAATTTAGTATTTTAAAATTTCATTTATTTATTTGTACTGAGAAGGGAAAGGAGGGAGGAAGAGGAGAGCTATAACAATGTGTGAGAGAAACATTGATCAGTTAACTCTTGCACGCACCCCATTGGAGAAAGGCCCGCAATATAGGCATGTACTGGGTCTGGGAATCAAACTGGTGACCTTTTGTTTTGTAGGACAATGTCCCACCAACTGAGCCATACCTGTTAGGGCAAATTTAATTTTCAAAAAGCAAAAGGTAAAAACATGAGAAAAATTGTGTCATAAAGTGTTCTATTATTAAATGTCAGTGAACTTTACTGTACCTTTTATAGTCACACACAGGAAAGAAACACAAATATAATGCATATTTTTCACTTTTGCATACAGAGCTATTGGAGATAATATGTAAAGATATAAAAAAAGACTGACCTTTTCAAAAATATATTGACTGGGGAGATATCAACAAGATGGTGACACAGAAAACTTTAACACCCCTTTACCTCATGAACACACCAATTCAACAATAATTAATAGATTGTTTATGCAAACCAAATGGTAACCACAAAAAAATACCTGTGGATGTTACACAAAAGAGAGAAAATAATGAAAGTGTATTAATACAAAAAAACTAACACAACATAAAAGCCATAAAATACAACATAGAAGCAAGAGGAAAAGAAGGTCAAAAACAAGACAAACAGAAACCAATAAACATTATTCAATAGTAAGTTCCCCCTATTATTAATTATTTAAAATGTAAACAGATTAAACTCCCTAATCAAAAGACATACAATAGCTAAATAAAAGACAAGGATGTCCCTAATCAAAAGACAAGAATGAATTTTATCCATTCATACAATGAATGGATAAAAAAGAATAACAAACTATATACTGCCTGTAAAAAATTCAATTTAGATTCAAACACACAAAGTTTGGAAGTAAAGAAATGAAAAAAGATATCTCATGTGAAAGGCCCCCTGAGGAGAGCAGGGAAGACTATACTTGCATGAGACAAAAAAGACATCTAGTCAAAACTGTAACAAGAGACATAAAAGCATGTATGAAATAATAGGACAATCAGTTTTACAGAAAATAGTTTAAATAAACAATTATAAATATATAAAATTATTTAAAATTTTTAAATAACAATTATACATATATATTCACCCATCATCAAAGTATCTAAGTATTTAAAAGCAAACATTGAAAGAACCAAAGAGACAAATAGACAGTAATCCAATAATAGCACGAGATTTTAATGCCCATTTTTAATAATGGATCCAACTGTGCAGAAAATCAACAAAGAAACAGTAGACGACCAACATTATACGCCAACTGGATCAGACAGGCATACATAGAAATTGTCCTCACCAGTGTTTGAATATACACATTTCCCAATGACACATGAAACTTTATCGAGGGTATATCAAATGACAGGTCACAAAACAAGTCTTAAACAAATTGGATAAGATTGAAATCGTACCAAGTTATCTTTTCTTACTACAATGGTAGGAAACCAATTGCAAAAGGAAACTGGAAAAGTCACAAACACATGGAAATCAAAACAACATTGTCTTAAATAACTAACAGGTAAAAGAAGAATTTAAGAAGGAAATTAAGAAAAATCGTGAGACAAATAAAAATACATTATATCAATACACATAGGTTGCATCAAAAGGAATAACATGAGGAAAATATATAGCAATGGACACTTAAAAAAGAAGGTCTCAAATAAATAACTTAAGTTTACACATGTGGGCACGTTACAGAACCCCAGCCTGTGCTGCTCCGGAACAGCTGTGGGGTCTGACCTCCTGCCACCAAGAACTCTGACTTCCAATGCCAGAGTTCCGTGAAAAGGAAATGGATTGTTTATATGAAAGTTATACAGATTTAGAGTAATGGTGGAATTCTGCCATTGAGAACCAGTCCTGCCTTCCTTTGCCAAACCAGTTTGAAAATATGCCAGTCAGAGGTACCATCTTTTAGAAACACAGAAGTCCATAGCTCAGCACTCCAGATCAACAGTTCAAGATTCCAGGCATCTCCCATTGATCTGTGCTCAGCTGGGCAGTTCCCCACAGTTCCATTAGCCATGCCACTGTGTTGTCCCAGGCAGGTTTCCCAGCAGGTCTCCTCTTTCCTTCATGCAGATGTTTCAAAACTTCATGTCACCTCCTTACTCCAAACCATGCGGCACCTCTTTATACACCAGACCTCATGGCGGCCCAGTGGACACCCTTCTACACCCTTTCAAACTACATAACCGCGCATCACGCTGGCCACCCTATTTTTAAAATGTTGAGCCAGGGGGAAGCAAGATGGTGACGGAGTAGGATGGAGCAGATTCCAGTTTCTTGCGCACAAGGGAGAGAATCCTGTCCGATTGGTGGAGGAGAAGCCAGGCACCGAGCAGTTGCTCAGCATATATGAAAATAAGGGACCAGAAATCTTGACGGTCACAAAGGAACCAGACGGTAGGGAGACAGCAGCGGTACAGCAGAGTCTCGGGGATGGAGCAAAGACAGGAACAGCAGGGAATTCGAGGGGTGCACAGTCCGGGGACCAGTGCTGGGCACACGGCATGCCTTGAAGAGAGCCCAGAGCGGCCTAGCAGGCGCCCAGCAATCCAGACCAGTTCTCTGTGCAACTCCTACCTCGGATTCGTTGGAAGGACTGGCCTGCCCAAAGGGACCGAAACAAAGACAGGAGCTGAAGGGATTTCGGCCGGCGCACAGTTCAGGGGACCAGTGCCTGGCGTACAGTGTGTCTGGGCGAGCTCATAGCGCGCCTAGGTCAGTGCCCAGCGCTTGGGTCCAGTTCCCCATGCTTCTCCCTCCCTAGGATTTTTTGGGAGGCTGGGGCCTGCCTGAAGGGACCAAAAAAAAAAGACAGGAGCAGAAGGGTTTTCACCTGGTGCACAGTCCAGGGATCAATGCACAGTCGCACAATGCAGCACGACTTGACCTGTGCCTAGTGATAGGTAGGCGCCCAGCCCTCAGATCGACTCCCGGCTTCTGGTTCATCTCCCTGGGAATCTTTGGGAGCCCTGGGCCTGCTGAGGGGTCCTTGGGAGAGAGCTGGGATCCTTAACTCCCTCCCTTTCTGGCCAAGCAAGGTTGGGTGCCGAGAAAGACTCTCTAGAGGTTACAGAGAGGGTGCTGAGGACAAAGGGCCCGACCACAGACTCTGTGGTCCCCAGCCCCGGAGATCTGATGGGCACAGTGTGGGGCTCTGACTGAAATAGTCACAACTGCCTGGTCTGCTCCACACCCAGCCTGGCAGCGACCCCCCGAGTTTGGGCAGAGGGCCTGGAGCTTCCCCACAGAACGGGGGCAGGTCTGCGCTCCATCCCGTGGGAACCAGGTAACCTGGCTGGTGTAGGTGCCGGCGCACCCCACAACCAAATCCACAGTGGTAACCCCTGGGAAAAGAGTGCTGTGAGGAAGTCCTAGTTCCCCATCATATGGAGCTGGGGAGAGGCGCCAAAGGTCTGGCTCCTGAGAGAGGGTTTGCAGAAAAATCACAATAATCGACCCTCAGCCTGCTGCAGCCAGAAAAAAAAAATGGTTTCACTAGTTTGAAACCAACAAGCAACGTTTCTTTTTTTTAATCTTTTTTTCTTTTCATTTTTTCTTTTCTTTTTCCTTTCCTTTTCTTTTTCTTTTTTAAGTGATCTGTTATTTTTTAAATTTTATTACTGTTTTATCTTTCAATACTTTTGTCCTCTTTTTTGTATTTTCTGTTTTATTCCTTCTTTCTTTCTTTCCAAATTTCCAGCTCTTTCCTCAATTCCCCTGCCCTTTTTCTTCTTTCTTTTTTTTCTTTCCTTGTCTTTTCTTTCTTTTACCCACAAGAGACACAAACAACTTGAAAATATGAAAAGACCAGAGCTGGACCCATAGAAGAGGCCTCCCAACAGTACAGTCAGAGAGACAAATTTCACTTTGCTGTAGTAGAGAAGCCACAAGTTGCTGCATATTTGAGTAGGTGGAAGCAGAGAATGACAGGATAACCAAAAGAGCCTGCACCACTGAATTTCACAGGCATTCCACCACAGAAGTTCACACCATAAACCCTGCGAGTCAAAACAGATCAATCTAAGAAACTGAGGCAGACAAGAAGAGTCTCACGAACAATGGGAAGACAAAGAAAAAATCCCCAAATGAAAGGAAAGGAGGAACCCTCGGAAAAAATGTTAGATGAAATAGAGGCAAATCAACTATCAGATATTGAATTCAAAGCACTGGTTATCAGGAAGTTCAAAGGGCTCACAATGAGCTACCAGAAACTACAGGGGAGCTATAACGGTCTCACCACGAACTATATCAACATGAACAAGGAAATGGAAACTATTAGCAAGGGCCAAGAGGAAATGAAGAATACAATTTCTGAACTGAAGAACACAGTAGAAAGTATTAAAAGTAGAGTTGATGAAACAGAAGATTGGATTAGTGAGTTGGAGGACAAAGTAGAAAACATCTCACAGAAAGAGCAGGAAAAGGAAAAGAGCTCAGAAAGAATGAAGAGGGATTAAGAGAAATGCAAGACAATATGAAACGTAATAATATTTGATAATAGGAATACCAGAAGGAGAAGAACAAGGGATAGAAAATATATTTGAAAGAGTAATGAGAGAAAATTTCCCTCATTTGATGAGAGAAAAAGTCACACAAATCCAGGAATCACAGAGAATCCCAATCAAGAGGAACCCAAAGAGGCCCACTTCAAGACACATCATTATTAAAATGTCAAAATTCCAAGACAAAGAGAGAATCTTGAAGGCAGCAAGGGAGAAAAAAAGAAATAACATACAAGGGGTCCCCAATAAGATTAGCTACTGACTTCTCAATGGAAACACTCCAAGCAAGAAGAGAATAGCAAGAAATATTCCAAGTAAAGAGAACCAGAGGCCTATAACCAAGGCTACTTTACACAGCAAGGCTCTCAGCCAAGATAGAAGGCCAAATAAAGACAAAAGAAGTCTAAAAGAATATGCTTCCACTAAACCAGCCCTACAAGAAATACTAAACAGACTGCTTTAAGGAAATGAAGGCAAAGTGAGAGGCAGAGAAGAACACAGGTACAAAAATGGCAATGAATAAGTACCTATTAATAATAACCTTAAACGTAAATGGATTAAATGCTCCAATCAAAAGACACAGAAGAGCTGAATGGATAAGAAAGCATTACCCACATATATGCTGCCTACAAGAGACCCACCTCAGGACAAAAGACCATCACAGACTAAAAGTGAAAGGCTAGAAACAAATCTCCCAAGCAAACAGACAAGAAAAAAAAGCTGGGGTAGCAATTCTCACATCAGATAAAATAGACTTCAAAAAAGGGGCAATAAAGAGAGACCCAGTAGGTCACTTCATAATACTCAAGGGAAGACTTCACTAAGAAGACATTAACATTGTAAATACATATGCACCCAACATAGGAGCACCCAAATATATAAAGAAAATCTTAGAAGATTTAAAGAAAGATATTGACAGCAACACAATTATAGTAGGGGATTTGAACACCCCACTATCAAAAATGGACATATCTTCCAAACAAAAGATCAACAAAGACATTGTGGCATTAAACAACACCCTTGATGAAATGGACTCAACTGATATATATATATAGAGAGAGCCCTTCATCCCAAAGAAACTGAATAAACATTCTTTTCAAATGCACATGGAACATTTTCAAAGATAGACCATATGATAGGACACAAAATGAGCCTCAAAAAATTCAAGAAAATTGAAATCATACCAAGCATCTTCTCTGACCACAAGGGACTGAAATTGGAAACCAACCCCAAAGAAAAAACCCAAAGCACCCCAAATCATGGAGACTGAATGGTATGCTATTAAACAACGAATTGGTCAAGAATGAAATTAGGGAAGAAATCAAAAAGTTTCTGGAAATAAATGCAAACGAACTCACAACAACCCAAAACTTATGGGATACAGCAAAGGCAGTCCTGAGAGGGAAGTTTATAGCAATGCAGGCCTACCTAAAGAAGATAGAAACAGCTCAAACAAACAACCTTATCCTACGCCTGCAAGAACTTGAGGAACAACAACAAAGACAGCTCAGAGCAAGTAGAAGAAAGGAAATAACCAAGATCAGAGCAGAACTAAATGACATAGAGACTAAAAGCACAATTCTAAGGATCAATGAATCCAGGAGTTGGTTCTTTGAAAAGATAAATAAAATAGACAAGCCTTTAAGTAGGCTCATCAAGAAAAGAAGAGAGCGGTCACAAATAAACACAATCAGAAATGAAAGAGGAGAGATTACAACTGATACCACAGAAATAGAAGGGATTGTAAGAAATTACTATGAAGAACTGTTTGCCAAGAAATTTGAAAACCTAGGGAAAATGGACACATTTCTAGAAAAATACAATCTTCCAAAACTCAATGAAAAAGAAGCAGAAAACCTGAATAGACCAATAACAGCAAAAGAAATTGAAGCAGTAATAAAAAAAACTCCCATCACACAAAAGCCCTGGACCAGATGGTTTCATAGGAGAATTCTACAAAGCATTTAAGGAAGCGTTAACCCCTATTCTTCACAGACTATTCCAAAAAATCCAAAAGGATGGAAAACTCCCAAACTCTTTTTATGAAGCCAGCATCATCCTAATTCCAAAACCAGATAGAGACACAACAAAGAAAGAAGACTTCAGGCCAATATCGCTAATGAACATAGACGCTAAAATTCTCAACAAAATATTGGCAAATTGCATCCAATAATATATCAAAACCATCGTACACCATGACCAAGTGGGATTCATCCCAGGAATGCAAGGATGGTTCAATATTAGCAAATCAGTAAATGTAATACATCACATAAAAAAGAGCAAAGACAAAAAATACATGATCATATCAATAGACACAGAAAAAGCTTTTGATAAGGTACAACACCCATTTATGATAAAAACACTCAGCAAAGTGGGAATAGAGGGAGCATTCCTCAATATAATAAAGGCCATATACGAGAGACCTACTGCTATTCAATATAGTACTGGAAGTTTTAGCCACAGCTATCAGACAAGAAAAGGAAATAAAAGGCATCCAAATAGGAAAGGAGGAAACAAAACTGTCATTGTTTGCAGATGACATGATAGTGTACATGAAAAATCCTATAGACTCTACTCAAAAACTGCTCAAAATAATAAATGAATTTGGTAAAACAGCGGGTTACAAAGTCAACATCCAGAAGTCAAAGGAATTTTTATATACTAGCAATAAATCAGGAAAAATACCATTTGATATAGCAAAAACAAAAATAAAATATCTGGGAATAAACCTAACCAAGGAGGTAAAAGACCTGTATGCAGAAAACTATGCAACACTGAAGAAAGAAATCAAGGAAGACACAAACAAATGGAAACATATACCGTGTTCATGGATTGGAAGAATTAATATCATCAAAATGTTCATACTACCCAAAGAAATTTACAGATTAAATGCAATACCTATTATAGTGCCAATGACATATTTCACAGACATAGAACAAACACTTCAAAAATTTATATGGAACCATAAACGAGCCCAAATTGCAGCTGCTATTTTGAGGAAGAAGAACAAAGTAGGAGGAATCACAATACCTGATATCAAATTGTATTACTAGGCCACTGTAATCGAAACAGCCTGGTACTAGCATAAAAACAGGCACATAGACCAATGGAACAGAACAGAGAGACCAGAAATGAACCCAACTCTCTACAGTCATTTAATATTCGACAAAGTGGACAGTAACATAAAATGGACTAAAAATAGCCTCTTCAACAAATGGTGTTGGGAGAACTAGACAGCTACATGCAAAAAAATAAAACTTGAGCACCGACTTTTACCATACACCAAAATAAATTCAAGTTGGATAAAAGACTTAAATATAAGCTGTGACACTATTGAAGTCCTAGAGGAGAACATCGTCAAGAAAATCTCAGATACCTCACGCAGCAACTTTTTTACTGATATGTCCCTAGAGCAAGGGACATAAAGGAAAGAATAAACAAATGGGATGTCATCAAAATAAAAAGCTTCTGCATGGCTAAAAAAAATAGTATTAAAATGAAAAGACAACCAACTGTATGGGAAAACATAATTGCCAATGATACCTCAGAAAAGGGTTTAATCTCCAAAATATACAAAGAACTTACACGACTCCACTCTAAGAAGACAAACAACCCAATTAAAAAATGGGAAAAGGACTTGAACACACACTTCTCCAAGGAGGACATACAGAGGATCCAGAGACACATGAAAAGATGCTCAATATCGCTAGCTATCGGAGAGATGCAAATTAAAACCACAATGAGATACCACCTTACACCAGTCAGAATGGCCATCATAAACAAAGCAACTAACAACAAATGTTAGAGAGGTTGTGGGGAAAAAGGGTCCCTAGTTCACTGCTGGTGGGAATGCAGACTGGTACAACTATTATGGAAAACAGTATGGAATTTTCTAAGAAAACTAAAAATCAACCTGCCTTATGACCCAGCAATTCCATTGCTGGGACTATATCCTAAGAACCCTAAAACACAAATTCAAAAGAACCTATGCACCCCAGTGTTCATAGCAGCACAATTTACAATAGCCAAGAGCTGGAAGCAACCTAGGTGCCCGTCAGTAAATGAATGGATCAAAAAATTATGGTACATATACACAATGGAATTCTATGCAGCAGAAAGAAAGAAGGAGCTCCTACCCTTTGCAACAGCTTGGATGGAACTGGAAAGCAATGCTAAGTTAAATACGCCAGGTGGTGAAAGACAAATACCATATGATCTCACCTTTAACAGGAAGCTAAACAATAAAACAAATAAGCAAGCAAAACAAAAACTACACTAAAATAGAGAACAGGGGACAGTGACCAGAGGGGAGAGGGAAGAGGGGAGGGAATTTCAGGGGAAAAAGGGGAAGGATTTACAGGAACTAGTATAAAGGACACATGGACAACAACTAAGAGAGGTGGAAATGGGAGGGAGGTGGGGGGCATGGGGGGTGGGCTGGGATGGGAATAAAAGACAGAATACTGTAATTGAAAAATAATTAAATAAAAAAATAAATGTTGACCCAGGGCTTCCTGTGTGACCTTATAGATGGCACTATCCATTCTGAAAAACATACATCTCTTACTCAGGTGGCAGCACAGCTTTCCTTCATGAAAGACACAGCTATCACCTTGCCATTGTTACAAAAACTATTTTAAGCCATATTTTCCACCATCCCCCAACCAAAACCTATGGACATCTTGGGGACCTTTTACCCTCTACCACACTTCAGGGACACTCACATACAAAACCCTCTTAAAACTAATTTAAAAACCAATTAAGTGGCAGAACACAAAATTAATGCATAAAAATTGCTGTGTTTCTATACACTAACAATTAACTTCCTGAAAGTAAAATTAAGAAAATTCCATTTTGAAAAAAAAAGTAAAATCAAATATTTAAGAATAAACAACTAAGAAGAAAGACCAATACACTAAAAAAAGACCAAAAAAATTTTGAAAAAGAATTAAATAAGACACACACAAAAAGGAAAGACATCCTTTGTTCAGTGACTGGAAAACATTATTGTTAAAATGCCCCTACTACTCTCAGCTATCTGTAGATTCAGTTCAATCTCTGTGAAAATCTCAATGACTTTTTTAACAGAAATAAAAATATTTAAAACTCATATAGAAACATAAAGGACCCTCAGTATTCAAAGCAATCTTTAGATACTCAAAGTTTAAAACACCGTATTGTGGATTTTAAAAAATATATTATGAAGAAATAGTACTTAAAACAGTATGGAACTGGCATAAAGACAGACACATAGACCAGTAAAACATAATAGAGTGCCCCCAAATAAGCCCATGCATTTATGGTTAACTGACCTTTAACAAGGATTCCAAGGATTCAAAATTGGGAATAACCACTTCAGCAAGTGACATTGGGAAAACTACATATCGAGATGCAAAAGAATGACTTTGGATGCATACTGCAGCATACACAAAAAGTAATGCAAAATAGCCTAGAGACTTGAACACAAAACCTAAAACTGTAAAATTCTTAGAAAGAATTCTTTAGAAACACAGAGGGAATGCTGCATGACATTGGTCTTGGCAATGTTCATGGCTATGGCTTCCAATGTACACGCAGCAAAAGTAAAAATAGACAGTCCAGAGAATATGAAATTAGGAAGCTTCCACGCTTTAAAGGAAATAGTCAACAAAGTGAAACAGCAACCTATGGAATGGGAGAAAATATTTAAAAACAATATATTACATAAGGAGTTAATTTTCAAATTATGTAAGATCTCCACATCGATAGGGAAAAAACCCTAATATCCCAACTTAAAATAGCCGGAGATTAAAAAATATATATCAAATGTTCTTAAATGCATATTACTAAGTGAAACAAGCCAATATGAAAAGCCTACGTAATGTATGGTTCCAACTGGAGATGTTCTGGAAAAGGCAAAACTATGAAACTATGAAGACAATAAAAAGATAGTGGTTGCTGGGTTTAAGTAGGGCAGAGGATTTCTGGGCAGTGAAAATACTCTCTATTATATTATAATGATGGATACATGTCATCAACATTTGTCTAAATTCATAGAATGTACAACACCTAGAGAATGAATACTGAAGTAAACTACAGATTTTAGGTGATCATGATGTGACATTGAGGATCCATCATTAGTTTAAAAATAGTACCTTCTTGGTAAATTATGTTGATAAAAGAAAGGGGGGGGCCCTACCCGTGTGGGTTGAAGGGTATGTGAGAAACCTCTACTTTCTTTTTAGTTTTGTTGTGAACCAAATACTTGAATACTTAAAAAAAAAACACAAATGATCAAAGAGTATGAAAAAATGCTCTATATCACTAATTATCAGAGAACTGCAAATCCAAACCACAATGAGATATTGCCTCATACTTTTTAGGATGTTTATTATTTAAAAAAATGTTGGCAAAAAAATTGGAGAAAAGGGAACAAACTCTTGTACACTGTTAAAAGGAATGTAAAATGGTACAACCACTTTGAAAAACAGTATAGAAGTTCCACTCAAAATTAAAAATTAAAGTACTATGTAATCCACAGTCTCAATTATAGATATTTATCCAAAATAACTGAAATCAGGATATCAAATATATGTTGGCATCTCAATGTTTATTGAAGCACTATTAAAAATAACCAGGGTGTGGAAATAAATGTCCATTGAAGCCCTGGCTGGTATAGCTTAGTGGATTGAGTGCGGGCCTGCAAACCAGACAATCGTAGTTTAATTCCCAGTCAGGGCACATGCCTGGTTGCAGGCTGGCTCCCTGCAGACCAGTTCCCAGCAGGGGATGCACGAAAGGCAACCATACATTGATGTCTCTCTCCCTCTCTCCTTCCCTTGACCTCTAAAGATAAATAAATAAAATCTCAAAAAAAATGTCCATTGACAGATAAATAGATCAGGACAATGTGGTCTATGCATATAAGGGAATATTACTGAGCCTTAAAAAAGGAAGCCTTGCATTAAGCTAACAACATGGATGAACTCTGAAAACATTATGCTAAGCAAAATAAGCCAGTCAAGGAATAACAAATACTGCATGCGGTACCTACAATAGTCAAAATCATAGAATCATAGAAATGATAGTTTCCAAGAGCTGGTAGGGAGAAAAAAATGGAAATTTAAAATCAATGAGCATAAAGTTTCAATTATGTTAGAGGAATGTGTTCTAAAGATCTGCTTTGCAACCTTGTGCTTACAGCTGACAATACTGTGTCATACACTTAAAATTTTATTAAGAGCGTTAATATGTTGTGTCCTGACCATTACTTCTTGGCCTTTTGGCTAAGGTCAAATGTAGTATCTATTCTTATCAGTTTAAAATAAAATAAAAATTTCCTTGCTGAGATATTGGTGTACATTTCTTTCTTTGAAATGTTCCATAAAAGGATATAAAACAGTGCCATTCCCTTACTAGTTGCTGTTTTTAGAGTGGTTAAAGCACTTCTCTGCCCAACTGGAACATAACGAAAAGTTCCTGCTTCTGTTTTCTCCAAAATCACATTATTCACAAGTTACCTCAATAGCATCTTTTATCATTCTACTGCCCTCTTCAAAGTTTTACGATGGCTTTTCACTGACTATCAAATAAAGCATATTTTCTTCTCCTGGAACTCACAAACATCTATCTGTTATGTCTTAAAAATCTGTCCAAACTATAGCAGGATCATCTACCAAACTATCAGGCACTCAACTCGGGCATATACAGAAGGGCAGGAAGCTGAGAGCAGACAGAACTAAAATCAGAATTACCTATAACTAAACATTAGTTTCTCAAAGACAACTTGTACTTTCCCTAACCCCGAGGATCATAGTGGAGGAGCTCCTGATCTGTGTCAGTGACAACAGCCAGTGGCCTCTGCTCTGGGGAGTGATGGGTAAAGCATATTAACAAATGTCACCAAACACCATGAAAATAGAAGTCATTTCAGGGCAGGGTGACAGCCAGTGAATAGGGTTAGAAGAAGAGGTTCCATTAGAGATGAGAAGATTCTTCCTGGGATTTCGTAAGGGGCAGGATCCAAGCCCAGGAGGTTCCTGTATGATAGCAGGGACATTCGGTGGTAATTAGAAATGGAGAAGCGGAACGGTGGAGATGGACTTCGAATCCTCTGGGACTGTAATTAGTAACGTTAGCACTGGGGAACATGGGGATGCCCAGGATTTATTCAATGAATTCTGTAAACTGGTGTCTTTAATAGCCCATTACATAAACATTCCTAACTCACTTCCGGGTATGAAGTTCCCCTGCTTTGCTCAAATTGGATAAGATTAAGAATATTCACCAGTTCAGTGATTGGTGAAGAAAGTAATAGTACCTCCAACAATATTTTGCTTTTGTTCTCCTGTTACGAAGAGATAATCAGGTGTCTAGGGAAGATCTGAGAGATTATCAAGGTGAACAAATTTTTTGAAAATCTAGCGATAGGTCTTTCTTTCAGTAAAAAGATTATTTAGGTGAGTCCATTTTGCTTCATCATATGTGGATTTGGAGCCTGTCTACATTTTGGTGAATCTGTTGGAGGAAATTGTATAAGTTGGAGTCACATGCTTCATTCCTTCTGATCAAAAGTAATACAAATGAATTTTTAAAAAACCCAAACATTAGAATATAATCAAATCCTATTATAATCATCATGTCAAAGGTAATGTGTCTGAAACTAAAGGAGTAGCCAAAAGGTGTTTGTTGTGTTTTGTTTTGGTTTTTATTAAACTCTACCAAGCCAAAGGGAAGAGAGGAGCAGTAAGCAGTGTTTTGTGTAGTTAAATATTCCTTTATTTATGGACTCCAAGGAAAATAAAGATATCTTGCAAAAATGGGGCAGGAAATGACTCCCTTCTTAGTAAGGGTTTTAATTTTTGGACTAAGAACAAAATCCTATGGGCATTTTCCAAATAGGTCATAAAAATCAGCTGGGTGTAAGAAAATCTCATTGCCAAACCATAATCATTATTTCTATTTCACTAATGAAGGTATAAGCATATTGCTATATACAACAGTGCATGATATATATATATATATATATATATATATATATATATATATATATATATATATACACATACACGCATACCCACACTAATGTGTTAAAGTCAGATCTTGGTTTTCATGCTGTACAAATTTAGATTTGAGTCTTTTATCTAGTGGTGGTAATGTGTATTTTAAGGCTTAAAATTAAAACAAGATAAGATCTTTACATAATAGAGTTATTTGAGGACTTGGTATAAAACCCTGAGCAATATTTTAGGTTATTTTTGGAATCCTGGCAAACCAGCACCTTCATATGTAATTGTCAAGAGTCTTTTCTCAATCTTCAGAGTAAATTCCACCTGTAATGTTGTTTACCTACCCAATATTTATTGAAAAGGGCAAACTGATCAATGTTATTCCATTATTTTATAAATTGTTTGTGAAGTTTAGATTTTAAATTCATGCTTAAAAAATGTAGTTAAGATCCTTCATCCATTTACCAAGTCAATGTTGACCACATATTTTGTGCCAAAAGTATTAGTCTAGACAGTCACTGAAAGTATCATATGAAGATGAAAAAGTTCCTACTCTCATAAAAATTAAATTCTGATAAAGAAACAAAAATTAGAAATATGATTGACAAAGGAAAGCCTTTTTAAGGAGATAATTATTGGGCTAATCCATGAAAAACAAAAAAGATCTAGTTATACGAGTAGTTAAGAAAATAGAATTGCAGACTGAGGAGACATTGCTTCTGGATACTAAAGTTGCATTAGGAAAAATCATAATTGCATAATGGTTTTCTCAATTTACAGTAACACCAGGGAAGACCAAATCACAGCAAAGAAATAATGGACAATGTCTATAAAGGCTTTAATTTAAAACTTTTTGTCCAGTCCAACTTTTGCTGGTGAAGCAAAGTGGGATTCCCCCCATTAGTAACATTATTATGATAAATTCTAAATACTGCTTAAGATGTCTAGTACTGGCATACAGTAATTTCCCCTACACCCTGTAACAGACAATATATTATTGCCACTTTTTGTAAGCTAAGGTTTCACAATGCACTCTGTGGAAGACGATTCACAGGTATATTATCAGAAAACTTAAGCTTCAAACTAAGGAAATCTCTTCTCTTGTGTGTAGTTCATGTCTCCATAGGTAAGTTATATCTTTTTAGCCAGATGAGGCAAAATGAAGTTCTAACTGAATTTCGATATTGATCCGTATTTTTATTTCTGGAGAAAGTCATAAAATCTATCTGCAGAAAGACACTCAATGTTTGCTACATGTGTTTTTGAATAAATACCAAATGCCCATTGAGGTACCGCTGTTCAGTCTGGAGGGTCCTATACCTTCAAATGATAAAGCTTCCTACCTTTACATAAGGGCAGGAGGTGATGTTGGTAGTGTTTAGATAATTGTTTGGAGTTGCATTTGAATCTTCTTATTTGTGAATTGCTTCATTAATATTCAGGGATATCTTGCATGATGTTGAATTTATCAGATGTAGGAAGGGAGATGTATAGTCAGATAAGTTTGTTGTTGGTGTTAGTATTTTTATCTCTGAATCAGAAGAGGTCATGGTCAGACCATGTAGAAATCCTGAACTTCAAAACAGAGACTATATATCTATGGGTCATCTGTATGTCCTCCTTGGAGAACTTACAGATCTTTTTTCTCATTTTTCAATTGGCTCATTTGCCTTCCTGATATCCAATCATATGAGTTCTCTATATATTTTGGAGATCAAATCCTTTTCTGATGGATCATCAGCAAACATGTTCTCCCATATGATCAGTTCCCTTTTCATTTTAATGATGGTTGCTTAGGCCATGCAGAAGCTTTTTAGTTTGATGGAGTCCCATATGTTTATTTTTTCCTTTATTTCCCTTGCCCTAGGAGATACATTGGCAAAAATATTGCTGTGTGGGATGTCAGCCTCAGGAGAAACTGAGGGTATAGAAAATTGAATACTTTGTCTAAGTTTATACAACTATTAAGAGAAATTTGAATTCAAGAGTGCTAAGATCTGTACTCTTTTCAATATTATTTTAGATATTTTCTACAGATCTACTTTTGATCATCAGAGTTTTTATATTAGAATATAAAACTAAATGAAGCTGATTTAAGCCATCCAAAAGAGAAAATTTCCTCTAGAAAATTTGATCATTTTTCTTAAATAATAAAGACTAATCTCCTCTTTGTTTCTATAATGTAAATAATAAATATGAATAATGAATTAAAATTTTACTAGCCAATGGCACCAAAATGTGAGAATGGTATGCTAATAAATTTGTGTTCCTCAGTAAAATAGAGTAACAGTAGGTATGTCCTGCCTAGTCCTTAAGAGAAAACAAGGAAATAAAAAGTATGTCCAGTTCTTCTTTTCCATTTAATTAATTAAAAAATAAGTAAAGTCTATTTTTAAAATTACAAATTTAATGGACCCTTTTAGAAATGGATAGGCTAGCAGAATAAATTGGTGAAGCTATAGTTTGTTACAATTAAGCCATAGATGTTTTCCAGTGTCAATTAGTGTGTGTATGTGTATGTGTATAAATTCTGTAGATTTAATTCACTGCCTTAGAGAAAACATACATTTTCACCTACACTTAGGCTAAGAATACTCAATGGACTGAAGGATTATCTAGTGCTGTCTTTCAGCAGTATTTTAAAAAGGTTTTTAAAAAAAGGTTGGGAATGTCCACCTCCACACCCTCTTTAATCACCATACTAGTTTCTTTACCTCATTTTCAGAGGTTGCTTTTCAACTGGGTATCTTGAAGCCACTTTCTCTGTGTTCCAGGGAATGGAAAGGAGAAGCATAGAGTGGTAGATAGAAAAAAAATTTAAGAAATGCAAAGTGGATATAACTTGGGACCCTGAAAAATGAGAAATGTAGTCTCTGACTGACTGATCTCAACTTCCAGGTCAAGAGAGAGTTGTATTTCTGAAATGTGTTCTGCTAGGTCTGCTATAGCTAATACCATAAAATGGGTTGCTAAAAACGATAGACATTTATTGTTTCACAGTTTCAGAGGGTAGATGTCCAGAATCCAGCTATTAGCCCTCTGACACCTGTAAGGAGAATGCTTCCTTGCTTTTCTTAGCTTCTGGTGGTATCTATCAGTCACTGGTACTCCTTGGTTTGTACATGTATTATGTCAGCCTCTGCCTTCATCTGTTCAAGGAGTTCCCCTGAGCACCTCTGACTGCAGGGCTATCTTCTTTAGATATATCAATCAGATTGGATTAAGGACCCACCCTACCCCAGTATGATCAAGTCTTAAGCAACAGCATCTATAGCAACCCTACTCCCAAACAAGATTACATTCTAAAGCACTGGACATTGGGACTTCATTTTATCCTTTTCTGAGAGAGACACAATTCAACCTTCCACTTAAAAGGGATGTAGCAAGAAGATACATTGGTGGTGGATCATAATGGTTCCTATGCTCTTAATGAGGCCCAGTGAGGCATGAAGTTATTGACTATATATTTTTTATTAAAAGTTGGTTTTAAGCTTTGAAGGAGAGAAAATACATGCTCAAAAATAAATCAGGCAACATAGTCAACTTTTAAAAATATGATGTGATATTTAACTCATAATCTTAGTAATAAAATGATAAATGCATTATATTTATTGAAATATGGATTCTGAAAAAACATTTTTCACACTTTATTCTGCTGTGCTCCATATTGAAAACTAATAGGTACATATTAAATTCTTGAGGGTAATAGATTATTTAATTAGGAATGGCTCTGCTTTAGATTTCTTGAGATAATTAGAACTATTTGATACTTAAAAAATAAATTGATTTATCATCAACATTTTTCTTGTAAAGCTAATAATACAATTAATTTTTATTTGCCTGGTTTGGGCCTCAATTGTTTTACTTTACTGCTGAGAAAGGCTTCTTTTTTATGAGGGTATTTTAGAGTTTGATCTGAGAAGTTTGAAAGAAGAAACAGTCGTGCCTTGTCAAATATGAACAAGAAAAGATACGAAACAATTTATTTTAATGCAGTAACACTGGTGACAATGAGTTGTGAAATGTTTTATTTTTATAATAGAACTAATTCAAGAAGTAACTATGGAAAAGTTGAAATCCCATGAGCTTGTAAAACATGCCGCTGTAATTATCTCTGCTTTCTCCTTCTTTCATAGAAACAAACTCACTTCAAACAGAACTATTTAAAAAGAGACAAAGCCCCCACATATAATATCCTCAAACCCAGGAAAAGTCAGTTATTTTAATGAGTATGAAATAAAGTCTAATGAAATGAGTGACATTGAGTAGTATGAGCATAATTTCCATTTTTCCATCTTTTAGGAAACTGTCTTAATGCTTCACTTTCTGAAATAATAATCTAAAAATAAAACAAGTTTTAACAATGGTGACTGGCATTGTGAGTATACTGTAGATTTTGTTCCCACATATGAAGGTAATTCTGCTGTTTTATAGGGAAAAAGTGCTTGTTTCATTAGTATAAAGTAATAAAATAGAACACTTATTTCTGATATTCTAATCATTCAGAAGTTAACTTTTTAAAGTAAATGAAATAGTCCCTAAATGAAATTTTATTGTAATCCAAATAGCTATTTGTCAAGTTGCTTAAAACAATAAAATCCTCTCCTACAAGTAAAACAAATGATATGGCATAAAAAGAGAATAATTTGTGATGAAATTACACATATATTTTAATAGGTTTATTGATCTACAATGTAACTGTAGTACTATTCACTTATTTGATGTATAGTTTTAGGCTTTAAAATCATATACAACCATATATTTATTCCCATAATCAAGATATAGAAAAAGTCTATTGCCCAAATGATTTCTTCATGCTATGCTATCATTTTATACTCATTACCTCTTGCTTCATCTACACACATTTGCTTTATCTAGAACAGGGGTGTCAAATTCATTTTCACCGGGGACCACATTGGCCTCACAGTTGCCTTCAAAGAGCCTCAATAATTTTAGGACTCTATAAATGTAACTAGTCCTTAACTGTTAAGGAGTTGAAATTACATTTCACCCTTCAAAGGCAACAGTGAGGCTGATATGGTCCCTGATAAAAATGAATTTGACATCCCTGATCTAGAATGTCACATAAATAAAATTATATAAAATCTAGCTTTTTACATAAGACTTCTTTCATTTGAGATTCATCCATGTTATTGCACATGGTCAATGATCCATTCCATTTCAATGAGGAGTAATATTTTGTTCTGAGATTATGCTATAGTTTGTCTATCCACTTATTGGATGGAGGACATTTGATGGTCTCCATTTGTTTGTGGTTTGAAATAAAGTATAAGCATTCATACATAGGTTTTGTGTCAACATAGCTTCCAGTTATTTAGGGAAGGTACGTGTGAATGTCATAACAAATTAATATAAATCTAAGTTAGGCTCAGAAGAAACTGCCCATCTGTTTTCCAAAGAGGTTGTGCCACCAGGAATGTATGAGTCCTAGTTGTTCTGTGATATGTGCCAGAATTTGTAACTGCCATTTTAATTTACATCTTTGCCATTCTAGTAGGACTGTAGGATAGACTTCATTAAAAACAAAAAGTAAAAGAACAAATTAATCATTAAATGGAGCTATTTAGTTGAGCATGAAGAATAATGTCTAGAAAAATAACTGTCATATGTCCTTAAAAGTAAACCTAATCCTCCCTAGTATAAATTACTATTCTCATTTTTCGTAGTAAATTAGCCATTCAAGATATTTCATCATTATATGAATTGACAGCTTTTGTTGTCAGGATATCAGAATAGATCAGAACACCTAGGTCAGTGGGTATGGCTATCTAAACCTACACACTGTCATTTCCAAAACAGCACATTGGCCTAAAACTATTTTTTTCTTTTTCAACAGGGAATATTTATTGGCAATCCATTGCTTTTCTGTGTTAAATTTCCATAGGCCATTTAAATAGAATTACATTGAAAAAAGGTCATTCATTTCTTAAGCAAAGTGAATTGTTTTACCCATATAGTAAGATTTAAATTATAAATGAAAATATAAATCTCAATCTTCAGTGTTGAGTCAACAAGCAAAATCTCTCTTGAAACTCAATTAAGTAAAAATTGCCTTGATCTATGGCTATGTTTTTAACACCAACTAATGAGCAGAGAGCAACATTTCTGGAAACCCTGCCTCATACTAAATTTTGACAAAGTTTGTCATCTCAATTGCATCAGTAATGGGGTCACTCCTATATCCTGATTTTAAAAGGCAAAAGATTTACACCATCTGAAGCAAAACCAGAGTAGATTTTCATACACTTAGCAGATATTTCATGAATTCAGAGAGGTAGCATCACCAGTTAAAGTTGGTACTTTAACTTGTTTTGTACTATTACCTTGCACTGTACTTTGACTTGTATTGTACTATTGACAGTACAAAGTACAAGCTATTGTTTTATCTCAAGGTTATTCTAGAAATTCAGGAATCTGGCACTTAGCAAAAGCCTCCCCCTATCTGATAATTCTATATTCCTAATTTGTAGATTTTGATTACATGTACAAAAATTAGTTAATTGATCAAAGAAAAAGAAAAAATATAAATAGAGCATATTATTGGGGTAACACACTTGATAAGAGCTTCCATTGTACTCGGTAGTCCTTGAGATTTATTACTATATGAGTTTTTCACTAAACTTACATAGAAAATCTTAAGACAAATGATACTAACAATGACAAAAATAATAATAGAGCTTGATCAACTTTTAAATAAGGATTTTATTTAATTTAAGAGAGAGGGGAATTGAGGGAGAAAGAAAGGGAGGGAAACACAGATCAGTCTCAACCTTTCAGTTCATAGACTGGCACTCAACCCACGGAGCCACACCAGCCAGGGTTAGCTTGATCAACTCTTATGAGTAAGTCTACTAATGGTTTCCTTGGTTAATTTCCACATCATTAAAAATATGTCCACTGTATATAAAACATAGATCAATTTTTTAAATAATTTAATTGATTGGGTTATTTATTTAATATAACTTTATAGTAAAACTAAAACGTATTTGTCAGTGAAGATTATTTTTACATTTTACATTATTATATTCATACCCTTTCTTTGCAACAGGATGCACAGAAAAGGGCATTTTCACTGCAATTTTTCTTCCTGTATACACTGCATAAAAATGAAACTATGTCAGTATTATATTGAAATCATGAGAAATCTGTTTCTTTGAAAGTTACTGATAGATTTTTCATACAAAAATACTCAGTGGAAAATTGGTTAAATTTCCATATTTTTGTTTTTAATGACGGAGATTGTGGTTGTCTTTCTAGAAGTCCAGAGAAAGTAGAGTTTACCAGAGAGACATGGTAGAATATTTTTTATGTTTTAAGACTAAATTTAATGTGCCAGAATATAACATGGCACAAAGACAAAGGGTGCTAATACCTGTCAAATTCAACCAAGTTAATTAGGATAAACTGACATGCAGGAAGCTAATTGTGTCAGATAAAATATTACACTTTAATTGTAATTTTAAGAGATGCGATACTTACTTCACCCCAATCATTTATTATTGTAAAAGTTCCAACTACTACCATAGGAGACATTTGAGTTTGTTTATTCTTTTGATGATTTAAAAAGATGTATAAAATTCAAAAATTATTTCTGATACATAAAACTATAGATTTATACCCCTGTCCATAAATTATATAACCTAACAAAACAAGAGGAACCTATAGACTCTTGGAAATAAACCATCACCCCAATATTTTCCTTAGCAAGAAGACAAATGAAAAGTTTTTCACGGTTATTAATAACAAATTAGAAACACCTAATATCTAAAAATGGAACATTTATCTAATTATGACTTTAACGAGAATTCAATAATATTGTATTCAATATAGTTAATTATCTTCCTATTAAATCTGAACAGAAACATGTAGCCGCATATTCAGTTTTACAGAATTGAGACTAAATTCAAAATTATCTCTAAAGTAAGTACCCACTGAGAGTTCTTCATCTAAAATTTAATTATCAGAGATATATTCTCACAGGAAAAATGTCCTCAATAAGTAAAAATGACTGAAGTTAGTTTGATTTATTATTTGCTGATGTGGCTAACATAGTATCTAGAAATGGTTAAAATCTAAAAAAAGAAATTAACATTGAAATTAATATATTTCAACTTTTGCCTTGTAGTTATAGAATTTGTGATTAGAGAGGTTGAATCAGTGACCTGAAATTGCATATTCATGGGGCTGTAGAAAAACGAAGATAGTTTTAAGCTAGATAAGAGCCCAATGCCTCCTCCGCTATCATTAACTAGCCCTATGACAATGGGAAAGTTCCTTAGACCATATCTCTTATCCTAGAAATACAGGTTATTTTGGGTGTAAGCCCAGGAATTGTTATCTATGCCATAACAACAGGAAAACCTGGAATTAATGATCACCTCACCTATACCTTCATCTGGTACAGTCACTATCTTACTGATTTGTCTACCTAATCAAAACACTTTTGGAAATAAAGACTACTTCTAGAGGCTGTAATCTACTTCAGATCCCTGTGCTTTCCATGATGGATATTATAGGGTTTGGAAAATCAAGATGAAAAATGAATTATTTACTAATGGGATGTAAAGTACCGGCATGAGAAAGAAAATCTTCGGTGTTGGCTGGCCAGTCCCAAAGCTCAGAGATTGCCTTCAGTCACCTACACAGCTCAGTGCCTTCTCTGCCTGCAGACACAGTGAGGATCATTATCAGAATATCATGAACCCAGCCAAACTGGAGAATATGAAATTTCTGACATCCTATAATCTGTGCGCTATTTAGGAAACTGTAGCAGGAATGACAGAGAGCAGAGCAGAACAATTAGAAATCCTGATCCTTCTGACTTCTCACTCACCGCTGGCAATGGCATCTCAGTTGAATTAATTCTGATCATTATTGTGACCTGGTAAAAGAGGTTTATGAAGAAATATGTGGTTGTTCTTCCTGTTCACCTTTCAGTTACTTATTTCAGAATAGATACTTAAAGTGGCACTATTAGCTTGCCATGTATAGGGTGGGTGAATTACCATGTAAGGATGCTTAGGTAGTTGGGTGGATTCTACCACCACCATCAACTGTCTGGGAAGATGGAGTAAGATATTCCAGGTCACTCAGACCACTGCCAGTACTGAGTTTGTTAAATAGCCTTTGAAGACAAAACTACCTGGTATATCTGCTGCAGCCTGTTTCCAAATGACTGCCTATGAAAACCTCACAGTCCTTCATTACAGAGCTAGCCTATCCTTGACAGAAGATATAGCCTGGCAGTTGACTGGTTGAGATAGCTTTTCCTCTGGGCAGATATACACAACATTGGGTCAGGAAGCTGGTACCAAATGCTAACCTTCCATATACCAACACTGACAGGCACATAAACCCTGTGACCATTCACCCACACTCACAGCCTCTTATTCTCCCTTGTTTAAATGCAGAGAGTGCCCCTGTACTTCTGAAGATGGAGCTGTATACTTACATTGAGTAAATTTTCAACTGCCTTTTTTCCAGGTCTTTATTTCTCTCCCCCATCATTCTCTCTGCCAATTGGAAAATGAATATTGGCATACAAATATAACCTGTTCTACTACCTTTTAATAGTTTAAACCAAGATATTTCTGTCAATAAATTCCTTTGCAGTCTCAGTTGCCCTCCTCTGTACCATTTCTCTGAAGGTTTGTTTGTAGAGGTGCTCTTCCCATCACTACTTGTGCTCATTCTTCAACATCCTTCACCATTTCTCACCTGGACAACTGCAACATTCTCTTTGTTTTCTCCTCACTAACCCAAATTTATCTGCAACAAACCAGGCAGCATGATATGAACAATTTTTTTAGTTTGAAAGTTGAGATTTTTTTAAGTTGAATTTATTGATGTGACATTGGTTAATAAGATCTATAGGTTTCAAGTATACAAATCTGTGATACATTATATGGTATATTGTATTGCATTCTCACCACCCAAAGTCAGATCATCTTTCATCATCATAGATTTGGCCCTCTTTACCCTTTATAAACTTTCCAAACCCCTTCCCTCTGGTAACCACCACACTAGCGTTTATGTCTATGAGTTTCAGTTTTCTATCATATGTATGAGTGAAATCATATGGTTCTTAGCTTTTTCTAACTGAATGATTCCATTTAGCATAATAATATCAGGCCCATCCATGTTGTCACAAATTACAGTGTTTCATCTTTTCTTATAACTGAGTAGTATTCCATTGTGTGTGTGTGTGTATCACAACTTCTTAATATGATAAAATGACACTTGGTTGTTTCCATGTTTTGCCCACTGTGAATAATGCTGCAATGAACACAGGAGTGCATATATCTTTGCAAACACACATTTTTAAGTTTGGGGGGGTAAATACTCAGAAAAGGGGTTGCTGGTTCATGTGGTAGCTATATACTAAATTTTTGAGGAAACTCCATACTGTTTTATATAGTGACTATACCAGTTAATATTCCCACCAACAATGAATGAGGGTTCCTCTTTCTCCATAACCACTCAAACCCTTTTATTCCTTGTCTTGTTGATAATACCTATTCTAACATGTTTATCTCATTGCAGTTTCGATTTCCATTTCCCTTACAGCTAGTGAAGTTGAGCATCTTTTCATATATCCGATGGCCATTTGTACGTCTTTTGGGGAGAATCATCTGTTCATGTCCTCTGCTCATGTTTCAGTACGATTGTTTGGTGTTGGGTTATATTAGCTCTCTATATGTTTTGGATATTCGCCCCTTGTCAGAACTGTTGTTCGCAAGTATCATCTCCCTTTTCACTGGTTGCCTTTTTGTTTTGTCAGTGGTTTCTCTTTCGTAAGGAAGCCTTTTAGTTTTATATAGTCCCATTCATTTATTTTTTTGCTTTTACTTCCATTGCATTTGGAATTAAATTCGTAAAATATTCTCAAATACAAGGTTCATATTTTAGTACCTATGACTTCCTCTATGTAATGTATTGTTTCACACCTTATATTTAGGTCTTTGATGCACTTGAATTAATTTTTGTACATGGGGACAAAGTGTAGCCTAGGTTCATGCTTTTGTATGTGGCTTTTCAATATTCCCACCACATTTATTGAAAAAGCTCTTTTTTCTCAATGTATGTTTTTGGCTCCTTTGTCAAAAATTATTTGCCAATGTGCATGTGGTTTTATATCTGGGCTCTTTATTCTGTTCCGTTGGTTTGGGTGTCTGTTTTTCTGACAATACCACGCTGTTTTGGTTATCATCATTGTGTAGTATAACTTGAAGTCAAGGAGTGTGATACCTCTGGCTTCATTTTTTCCCCTGAGGATTGCTTTGGCTATTAGAGTATCTTCTGGTTCTATACGAATCTGATTTTTGGTTTTAGTTTCTTTAAATATGTCATTAAAATTTTGATGGGGATTGTATTCAATGTGTATATTGCTTTGGGCGATATGGCAATTTTAATTATCTTTCTTCCAATTCATGATCACAGAATATCTTTCCATTTCATTGTGTCCTTTTTAATCTCCTTTAATAATGCTTTGTAGTTTTTAGCATATAGTCATTCACATTTTCTGTTATGTTTATTTGTGGGCATTTTTTCTTTTAGTTGCAATTGCAAAATGAATTGTGTTTTTCATTTCTCTTTCTGAAATTTCATTGTTAGTATAGGGTAAATCAGTGGAATTTTGTACATTTACTTTGTATCTTACAACTTTATTGCATTTGTTTATTGTTTCTAACAGGTTTTTGGTGGAGTCTTTAGAGTTTTCTATGTAAAGATTCATGCCATTTGCAAAGAGTGACATTGTTACTTCTTCATGCCCACTTCAGATACCTTTTTGTTTCCTTCTCTTGTTGGTTGCTCTGGCTAGAACTTCCATCACTGTCTTGAATAAGAGTGGACATTTTCTTTGTCCCTGATGTTAGAGGACAAGTTTTTAGTTTTTTACTATTGAGTAAAACATTTACTAAAGGTTTGTCGCATATGGCTTTTATTATGTTGAGGTCCTTTCCTTCTATACCTATTTTATTGAGTGTTTTAATCATAAATGGATGTTATATCTTATCAAATGATTTTATGCACCTGTAGAGATCATATAATTTCATCATTTTTGTTAATGTGGTATATTAGGTCGATTGATCTACATGTGTTGAGCCATCTTTGTGCTCCTGGTGTGAACCTCCCTGGACAGTGCTGCATTATTTTTCTAATGTATCATCGTATTTAATTTTGCTTAGGATTTTTGCATCTACATTAATCTGATATGGCTGCATAGTTTTCTTTTTGTGTGTTATCCTTATCAGATTTTGGTGTCAAGGTCATGCTGGCCTCATAAAATGTGTTGGAAATGATTGCCTCTTCTCCAGTTTTTTGGAACAATTTGAGAAGGATCATTAACAAATCTTTCAATGATTGGTCGAATTCACTAATGAGGCATTTTTTAACACACTATTGCTTCTCTCCAATTTTTCCACTCAATGGCTTCCCACTAAACTTTTTAATTAATTAATTAATTAATTAATTATTTTGAGAGGGGGAAGGGAAAGAAAAGGAAAGAAATATTGATGTGAGAGAGAAACATTGATTAGTTGCCCCTGGTACATGTCCTGACCAGGATCCAGCCTATAACCCAGGCATGTGCCCTGACTGGGAATCAAAACTGTGACCTTTTGCTTTGCTCAATGGCATCCGACCAACTAAGCTACACTGGTCAGGGTCCCACTAAGCTTTTAAAGGACCTCCTCATTCTTTGATTGAAATCTGCTTCTCCACCACTATCTTCCTTCCTCATAATGCCCAGAAACACAGGTATGTTGTTTACTCAAATATGCTAAACTTATTCTAACATAAGAATATTGCACTTGCTCTTCCTTCTACTGTAGACTTCATAACTCTTATGATCACCCTCTTTCACTGCTCAGATAGCAAATAAATTTTTTCCTGAAAGAACTTGGTTGGCCACACCTGCAGTTTCTCTGTCATATTACCTGTTGCATTTATTTGTGCATTGGCCACTGTCTGGCATTATTGTTCATTCACCCTAATAATTTCCTTGCTCCTTTGGAATATGTTTCAAATGAAGAGAGGGGGATCTTAATTATTGTTAACAGTTGTTCCCTAAGTGTTTCTAACAGAGCTTGACATCTTACAGACTCCTATAAATATTTGTTTAACAAATCCATTGTTACATGTAAATGTTACACAGTTACATTAAGATCATAAGTGAAGAAATCTGGCTAAGTTAGGTATTTTGAGGAGACTTCTTTTGTCTAGAATTAAACAAAGGGAAAGAATTATCTTCTAATTTGTTAGCAAATTTTTAAGGCTATCAGGTAATCAAGTGATTTCTTTCTAAAACCTGAAACATATTTCACATACATACTTTACAACAAGGAATCCACTAGAAAATCAAAGTCAAACTAACAACAAGACAATAAGACAAACTATCAAAAAAACAAGGCTGCTATGTCTTGCCAAGGAGAGCATCATTTCCCTTCACTTTGATGACACACTGCCAACTGCCTTCATTTACACCCAAATAAACTATTCTATATTTTGTTGAAAGAGACAGGCTTGTTCCAAGATGAACAGTGGTGCAGATATAATTCCTTCACCACAGATTTTGAAGATTATTTTTAAATGAATTTTTAAAAGTCGTGGAGTAAATGATGAAATAAAGATAATTAAACCTTCCAAAAATGAGTATGGATCTTTGGAGACATACCAAAGTATTTCACTTAGGAACATCTGATATATCCACAAATGTCCTTTTGATGGAAGGAAGAAGACACATTTAATTCTCAAGTTATGTGAATCAATGTCAAACCTAACATTTTTGGAGAAGTTAATTGAAATTACATCCAGGAGGTTTAGTGCAGCGGAGGAGTTTCAATGCCTGAAGTTACCCATTTGGAATTGCACTGAAAACAAACAAAAACAAACCTAATGACTGTTAAATAGCTAGTTTCACAGGGAGAAGAAACAATATTATCAAACAACAATAGCTTTTAACAGAGGATAATTTATAATAAAAATGTCAGTTTGTTATTTCAAAAGTACTGAAAGAGATGAATAAACAATTAGTTATAAAACATATTTCCATTTTTAAGCACTCAAAGAAAATAATATCAACTTTTCAACATGAACTTTTTAAAACTGAATTTATTAACTATAATGGGAACAAATGATTTAACATTCTGCTGTCTCTTTCCACCCAGTGTTGTAATACAAAGTGAAAATATAATAATGGTACAGGAAGTGATGGAAATGATTCAATGATCAATAGAGGCAAGGTTAATTAAATAGCGTGGTATCCATTATATATGTTAACAAATCTGTACTGAAGATATCAATTAATTGACAAGAAAAATATCAAACATTCAACTGTTTCACAATGACGAGAATATTCTCCTTTTATTGACTTGAATGAATAACCCTGACATTTAAATTTGCCAAAAAAGGCTATATCCCTAGCCCCTACATAGGAATGGCGGGTGCCACACATTAGTGTTTGCAGAGTGGGGAAAGAGCTGGTATCCTGGAGTGCTGCTGTTTACTACAATAATGTTTCATGGTCAGGCATTTATGACAAGTGATGTGAATACATGTTACATGAAGTTTTCCAAAAGATCATTTTTATTTTTTAAATTATTTTATTGTTGTTCAAGCACAGTTGTCCCCATTTTCCTCCCAACAAGCCCCTCTGCCTCACCCATTCCCACCTCCCACCCTCAATCCTACCTCCTTTGGCTTTGCTCATGGGTCCTTTATACGTATTCTTTGATGACCCGTCTTCTATTTCACCCCATTATTTTCTCCTACCTCCCCTCTGGTTACTGTCAATTTGTTCTTTATTTCAGTGTCTCTGGTTATATTTTGATTACTTGTTTGTTGATTAGGTTACACTTATAGGTTAGATCATATGTTATTTGTCTTTCACTGCTTGGCTTACTTCACTTAGCACAATGCTCTCCAGTTCTGTCCATGCTGTCATGAAGGGTAGGAGCTCCTTCTTTTTTGCTGCATAATATTCCACAGTGTAAATGTACCATCATTTTTGATCTGCTCATTTACTGATGGTTGCTTAGGTTGCTCCCAGCACTTGGCTATTGTAAGTTGTGTTGCTGTGAACACTGAGGTACATAGGTTCTCTTAATTTGATGTTTCAGGATTCTTGGGGTATAATCCCAGCAGTGGAATTGCCACATCAAAAGGAAGTTCTATTTTTAGTTTTTTCAGGAAATTCCACAGTTTTCCATGGTGTCTGCACCAGTCTGCATTCCCACCAACAGTGCACTAGGGTTCTCTTTTCTCCACATCCTCTCCAGCACTCATTTGTTGATTTGGTTTATGATGGCCATTGTGATGGGTGTGAAGTGGTGTTTCATTGTGACTTTAGGGGATAAAGAAAACAGCAAAATGTAAAGGGAACCAATCATATGAGAAAATATATTTGCAAATGATACCTGGGACAATAGTTTGATCTCCAAAGTATGTAAGGAACAGACACGACTCTACTCCAGGAAGACAAAGAACCCAATTAAAAATGGGCAAAAGACCTGAACAGACACTTCTCCAAGTAGGACATACAAAGGGACCAAAAGATAATTTTTTAATTAAAGCAAAAAATTATTTTGTTTATCTTGCTTATAGAAGTCCAAGGGAATAAGGATAACACTTAATGACCAGCTGCCATATTCCTGTTGCCTGGTAAGACATGTTAAGTCTGTTAGTTATTGAATTCTCTTCACAGCTATGTACACTGTATTTTATACCCATTGCATGGTTGATAAATTCAGAAATCTATGTACTTTTTTTTGAAGCCACTCTGCTGGTTAATGCCCTAGCTATGGTTCTATACAGTTCTTCCCATGTGCAAAGTACACTGTGCACCTCGCATAAGCTGGTGGTCTCACTCTGGGGCTGGTGGTGAGGAGGATCAACTAGGGAGCAGGCACAGGACTATGTCATACCTAGTGGGACCAGGGAGCAAGCAATGCACACTTGAAGTCTCTTTTTATTTAACTCCAATTGCTCACATGAGCTGGTTTCATGGCATAATGTTCTAGGAAGTAAATTATATCAGCGACCCTGTGTTTCAAATGTCCTGTGTATTATAGTTTTCCATGATGTCTGTGGTATGGCAAAGCACATGATATCTCATGAGATATGATATCTTTAAGCTTTTAAAAAATCAATTATTAAAAAGTCATTCTTCTTAGAATTTTGCAAATACTGTCTCCTTTATATCACAACACAGGTAAGAATGAGGGAATACAGTTTCCCACCATGTCATGGATGTAGGTACACAGTCCCTGACTCTGAGAAGGTCTTGCTCTCCTCATTGTGAAGTGAAGACCCCACCATTCCCAGTGTAGAGGGAGAAGGTAGCGACCCCCCTGTGTTAGTATACTGGGCCCGCCATGCAGTATTTTCACAATCAATTCATTTTTTCCATCTTCTTCAGTTAAGTTAGCTTATATAGAACACAGCAAATGTAAAACCATGGTCTTCTGGGGGCACCACAAATCTCTTTCATAGCCAAATTATAACAGTCACCCCCCTGCCTAGTCACGTGAGAGATCAGAGAACCCGCTGGTCTCTGAGATACAGACTGTAGACAAGTCTGGGTGGAGTATCTAAAGAGGAACTGGTCTACATTGACATGAAAACAAGAATTTTCATTCACCAAATATGGCCATGAAGCTGAAATTAGAATCAGAAGCATTACATTAACGTAGATAGAATTACAACTATAAACCACAGACACATTCTTAGGTTTCTAATGTAGGTATTTATTAACAATGGAATTAACCTTCCAGTAGCAAATGCTGTGCAAATGGCTTATGCAGGTTCTGTATGAGTTGCTCAGGTGGTTGGAACATCATCTGCATACACCAAAGCTGTATCTTTGATCCAGAGTCAGCGCACATACAAGAATCAACCAATGAATGCATAAATAAGTGTGGCAATGACTTGATGTTTCTCTCTCTCTGATCAATAAATTAAACATGGTTGATACATAGGGACAAAGGCAAAACTCCTATTAGTTTGCTACCCTATTGATTTTTGCTGTTACATGCATGGGTGTTTGATGCCTAATTCACTGTGCTATTACTACACATGTTAACTTATTTCAGATGCCATTATTTTACTAATTGTATGCCAAGACACAATAAAAGCATGTAAATATATTTGTCTTTCTCTTTGGATTGATTCTCTTTGGAGGATGGATTGTTTAATTACTCTAAGTTTGACAATGAAAAGCAGATTTCAGTTTCTTAAAGATTTCATTTATTTTCAGAGAGAGGGGAAGAGAGAGAAAGAGAGGGAGAGAAACATTGAGGTGCAAGAGAAACATCAGTTGGTTGCCTCTTTTTTAATATTTTATTTATTTATTTTTAGAGAGAGGGGAAGGGAAGGAGAAAGAGAGGAAGAGAAACATCAATGCGTGGTGGCCTCTCACATACCCCACACTGGGGACCTGGCCTGCAATTCAGGCATGTGTCCTGACTGGGAATCGAACCTGCGACCCTTTGCCTCACAGGCCCATGCTCAATCCACTGAGCTATACCAGCAAGGGCCTTTAAAAAAAATAAGTTGGTTGCCTTTTGCATGCCCCATCCAGGGACATGGCCTGCAAACCAGGCATGTGCCCTGACTAGGAATCGAACAGGCAACCTTTCAGTTCACAGGCTGGCACTCAAACCAATGAGCCACACTAGCCAGGGCAGGCAATAGGTTTTAAATAGATTTATCCCAGTTGAAAACTATTACTGGTTTGGTCACATCATGACCAAACTAAAGAGAAAAAAGCCAGTTTTTATTTAAGGTTATAATTTACATTCAACTTGTGTGTCTGTCCTTTGGATGTTGGGTGGTTTTATGTGTTAATACTGCCAAGTACAAGAAGACTGTAGATATCAATAGGCCTAACTACCTGGAATACACGTGCAATTGCTGAGTTATTTTCAATAGCCAAATGTCTAACTTTAAAGATTTCATTATATTATAAATATCTAACAATAATATGTTAAAATAAAATTTTGTAGGTTATCTATTTCCAATTCTGGTTGCATATTACAAATACATGCACAGGGAATGCCTACAGTTCCCACTGAAACTGTGTGTTCTAATCCCTTGTTTCTCCTGTATGAATGACTATCATACTGCCACTTATTAACCCACAACTCCCACTCTTAGTTAATATATTCCATTGTCCTGATGTCTTTCTGCTTCTCAAGGTTTGCCTTAGCTATTTGCGCAATGATTGCAGTATCAATCATTTATTTTCTTCAAGTTAGTGTTGCATCCCGTGGCTTTCCCTCTCTTGTACTTGCAACTTGACCTCTTCTTTATGCTACAACTTTCCTTCAACATGAAACTGTAGATCATTAGAGTGTATATGTATGGGCACATGCCATGTACACATGATTTATTTGGTTCTTCATGCAAAATGATCATTCAAATATTATTTAGTCAGTTATTTTACAACACAATTTATAGAGCTAAAAACTCACTGGGAGCTTTCCTCTCAGAAGCAAACAATTAAGAAAACACACACACACCCACACACAGAAACAGACACCCCCAATACAGCTTCTTCTGATGTAAAAGGATTTCTTAATCACGAACCTATGTATGTGAACTACACCACAGAATAATATTACTCCAAGAGTTCACACTTCGAACTGTAGTCTGTTCACAAGGAAATCAATTATTTCAAAATTGAGCCAAATAAAAATAGCACAATAGGTTAACCAGTCTTATCAGTAATGAACTGAGTTGGAAATCAAGAAGGGTGGGAAGTAGAAGGTAGGTGAAAGGTTTAGTTCTTTCTCATGAAGTTACTTAATCACAGAAAGGTGAGGCTCAAGCCGTGAGTGACCATTTATTCTAACTGCTTTGTCTTTCAATGATGGGTGAGCAGGAGGGTTTGAAACTGCCAGCTTATTGACTACCTCCCCCCAGGCTTCCAGCTGGGTGTTAATCAGAGCCCCTTGTGTGTAGGCAGCAAGAAAGCAATATACTCGTTTGTAAGTGTACATGGTTATCGTATCTTATTTTACTCCTCTCCCACTGTCCAGTGATTTCTGTTGTGATTACAAACTTGTGAGGAATTCAGTTGTTTGATAATTTATTTAAACAGATATATGAACTTGAAGGAAAAAAACTGCATTAAAGAATATTGATTCAACTGCAAAAAGTGATCGTGTAAATGTTTATAAAGAATATAGTTTTAAACACATCAAAGTAAACATTTGTGAATATCATTGAAGTCAGTGGTACGGTGTTATCCTACAAGCATAGCATGCAATTAGATATAAAATATGCCCACGTATAAAATAGTTCAATGCCTTTCAGCAAAGTATACACCTATTTAACCCTCACCATATTAAAGATGTAAAATATCCCACACACCCCAGAATATTGTCCTTGATTCTTTGTAATCAACCCTCTCAACACTCTTCACTTTAGGCCATTTGGGCTCTGATTTTTTGTAGCTACAGATTAGTTTGTATTTTTTCCTGTAATTTTATATAAATGGAATCACATTTTGTTTTTTCTTTGGCTTCTTTTTTTCAATAATTTTTTGAGATATGTCTGTATATTTGTGTGTATCATTAGCTTATTTTTCATGGCTGAGTAATATACCATTGTATTTATAGGTCATAATTTATTTATTCACAGTTTATGGGTACTTGGTTTGAATTCAAACCCATTATGAGAAGTAAAGTATTATATATATATATATATATATATATATATATATATATATACACATATATGTTATCATTTCCTTTAAATAGTTATAGATTGAGATAAATTGATGTGTGACATAATAAATGCATGTTTAGTAAAATGTCTTTGAATTCTCCGTTTATTTTCTTAAATTTTATGTGTTCTATTTTAATCAGCTTTCCTATTTTGCAATTGTGCTTATTGGTCCTTCTTCAGAAATACTTGCAAATCCCAAGGTCACAAATATAATTGCTTGTGCACTATTTTCTAGAATTTTAAGGATTTAGGTTTTGAGTTTAGGTCTGTTCTATTTCTAAGTAAATTTCTTTATGCTTTGAGATAAAGGTAAAGGTTCATCTGTTTTACATATTCACCCTCAAATTAGTACTACCTATTTTATAAATTTAAAACTCTCACTTTTCCTGATAGAACTATTTTTCCTGAATATACAAGGTCTGTCCAGAAAACATCTGACCATTGTTAATAAAATGAGAAGCATTTGCACAACATCAGTGTAACCCAGCAGCCGAGGAGAGTAGCCTGGAATGTATATGCATGCACAATGATGACTTCACTGCACTAGTCACCGGGGGTGCTAGACTCCTTTGAGTGGACATGTGTACTGTGTGACCATCACATTCAAAATGACTGAGCTAGTAGAGCAAAGAATCTGCATCCAATTTGTGTTAAGCTTAGACATTCCTCCACAGAAACTATTTGGATGATTCAGAAGATCATGGCCATGGGCATGCGTGCTCATGCATCACATCTTGTGCAGAGATTTTAGACGAAACATCAAATCACCCAGGTGACTCAGCCTCCCTAAAGCCCAGATTCGACACCCTGTGACTTCTGGCTTTTCCCCAAACTAAAATGACCTTTGAAGGGGAAGAAATTTCAGGCCGTTGCTGTGATTCAGGAAAATATGACAGGGCAGCTGATGGCGACTGGCAGAACTGTGAGAGGTCCCAAGGCGCCTGCTTTGAAGGGGACTGAGGCATCCCTGTCCTGTGTACAGTGTTTCTTGTGTCATCTTCAATAAATGTCTCATTATTTCATATTACATGGATCTATTTCTAGACTATTTTACTATCAATCTTTTTGTCTTTTGTTAATACTACAGTATCTTAATTACTGTATCTCTATATATCATGAAATGAGGTAATACAACTCCTCCAATTTGTACTTCATTTTGAAAATTGTTTTGACTACTTTAGGTGTTTTACTTGCCTATATAAACTTGACAATCAGTTTGTCATTACTCAAAATGCCTGTTAGAATTGTAATTGAAGTTATATTGAACCTATATATCATATTTGAGATATTGTATATTTATCAATATTGTGTCTTCCAAATAATATGAATTTAGGCATTGTTCATTTTTTATCAACAATATTTTGTAGTTTCACTGAACCAGTCTTGCACATATTTTATTACCTTTATTTTTAATTATTTGATTATTTTTATGATATAATAAATGATATATTTATTTTGTTCTTTTTTCTTTATTAGAAATACATATATATACATACATATGTATATATATATATAAATTTACACAGTGGAATTGTATGCAGCAGAAAGAAAGAAAGAGCTCCTACCCTTTGTGACTGCATGCATGCAACTGGAAAGGATTATGCTGAGTGAAATAAGCCAGGTGCTGAAGACAAATAGCATATGCTCTCACCTTTAACAGGAACCTAATCAATAAAACAAACAACAAGCAAAATATAACCAAAGACACTAAAATAGAGAACAGGCAGACAGTGACCAAAGGAGAGATGGTAGGGAATTTCAAGGGAAAAGGGGAAAGGTTTGCAGGAACAAATATAAAGAACACATGGACAAAAACAAGAGTGGGGAGGGCTGGAGGGTGGGCTGGGATGGGAGTAAAAGGCAGAAAACTGTACTTTAACAACAATTAAAATAAAATTTAAAATAAATAAATAAATAATGAGGAAAAGGAATTAATGATCATCAAATTTAAAACAATACATCACACTGATAAAAAAGAAATATATAGACATGCAATTGATTTTTGTGTACTGACCTTGCTAAGTTTATTGTTTGTTTTGACAAAGTTCTATATATTTTTGTAGATTTTCTATGTATACAATTATGCTACATGCAAATAATAATGGTTTTTGCATTTCAGTCCACTATAGTAATTCTTTCCAGTAGCGATGTTTAGACTCTTTACATTTAACTTAAATATTAGTTTTGTCACATTTAAATCTATGTGTTCAAAAGTTCTTTCTTTGAATATTTGTGCTTTGTTCATTTCTCTCTACCCAGTCTTCTTTTGGATTATTCTCACAATTCAATTGTATCATTTGCTATTGTTCTATTAGTACATTTTCCTGCTGCTATTGTTTCCAGTGGTTCTTCTAGGATTTATCGCGTGTATCATTGGTGTATCCCAGTCTACCTATTAATAATAGTATTTGCCACTACATTTGTGTTGTCATTTTTTACCTCTACATAGTCTCTAAACTTCATAACATTTTATGAATTTGCTGTTTGAAGTAATCACCTGTATAGAAAAAAGAACACATTACTATTATTTTTATGTTAATAATTATTTTATGGAATATATTTAAAATACAAAAAGAATTCCCTTTACATTTAATCATTTATTTAGTGTTTCCAGTGCTTTTTATTGACAGCATAAGCTCAATTTCATTGCCATAGTATTATTTCGTGTTATTCTGAGGAACTTGTAAGTGTTCTATTGCAAGTCGCCCTGTGAAGTCTCTGTGGGAGATCCTTCCACGCTGCCCCTGCTTCTGGTGGCTTCCAGAATTTCCCGACTTCTGGTCCATCTCTGCCTCCATCTTCATGTGGCCCTTCCTCTATTTTCATCCTGTGTTTCCCTGCCATGTGTCATTTGTGAGGACACCAGTCCCTGGGTTTAAAGAGCCTCCACAGAAAATCCAGGATGACCTCACCTCAAGATCCTTAAGTTACATATATCTACAAAGACTTTTGTCCAAATAAGCTCATTTTTACCAGCTAAGGGGTTAGTGTATGAACACCTTTTAGCAATCTACCATTAAACCCACTACAGTTCTGTTGCTCTTTTAAGTTTATTATGTTTTTGTGTAACTCAGCTTGAATGCTTTCTACTATATGTCATTAATGTTATTGATCTTCCTTCATTAGAGTCTAATTTGCTTTAAATCTTATTTATAGTTTTTTAATTTAAAATGTATATTTTAATTCAAGAACTCCTCAATGGTCTTATAAGTGGTAATACATTTATCTCCTCTCCATGTTAATCTTTTACTTTAAATTCGTGAGCATGAGTATGAAAGCTGTACTAGAGCCCTTGTCTGATGATGCTTCAATATTGTCATAGTGTCTCTATGTCTGGGGAAGTTTATAAAGCTCACATAGCGTTTCCCTCTTCTGAGTGACCACAGTTCTGTTCTACATGTTGTAAAATGTCTAAAAACTTTTATTTCAGGAAAGTGGACCTATTTTAGAAGATATATATAGTAGAGAAACTTATTAAAAGTTACTCTTCAAGCAGACTTATCTATATTTACCTATGTGTGTGTATCTACATCCAGATATATATAATATATAGCTATAAGTATATATCAACATAAATGTAGATACAGATATAGATATAGATAAAATGGAAATATTCCTCCTCTTGACATTTCAAAGTGAAAGTGATTGTACCATGATGAAAATTTTTATGCTATCAATATAATTGTACTTGAAACAACATATTTTGTGTGGGAACTTAAGCAATGAAGTTGCCATGAGTCCAATCCATGCGTGAATCTCCAGTGGTACATGTAATGGTGTCCATACGCTCTACCGGTCCACTCGTGGAAATACACATACCAATGGCTGCCTGTGGGAGAATATGAGACGGAATTCTATGTGTGCTCATTTATTTTCATCCATGTTTGCACTCAAGAAATAATTAGAAACAAATTATACCTGCTACTTGGTACAACTGATTAGAATATACTTGCATGCCTCATCATGAAGATGGGGAAGTATATGTGAAAGAGTACTCTTAGCTAAGCAATTAAATACACTTTAAAATACAAATTTTGACAACTATAAAAATTAAAATTATACAGAAGAAAACTGAGTGATTGTGTAATTTGTTAGATTCAATGCTAAGTAAGTCCTCTTATCCCTGTACCTCCCTCTATTAGTTAGGGATCAGGTTTGACCGTAGAAGAAACCACACAGTACTAGTGTGGCTAAAACAGTATATGAGCTATCTGAAAAAAATGCATTTGAAACCAGGAATCTTGGACAATGTAGAAACTGGCTGCTATCCTCAGAGATTCTGGCTCCTATCTCCCGATCTGATGTCCACCAGTACACCCGTTCATTCAGAATGGCTGTGGAACTGCAGCCATTACCACAGACGTTTAGGGAGCACAGTGGAAAATAATGTTATTTTGCAAAGATTTCTGAAAGCGCTTCATACCACTTTTTCTCATATTTGATGGTCAATATTAATACACAATAACAGTGGCCAGCAAAGATGCTGGGAAATGTAGTATTTTATTTTGGCCAGTGTCTGCTGGATGAACATTTGGACTCCAGAGACTAATGGAAGGGGGGCAATGTATATTAATAATTGTGTCTATTTAATGTTTTTCACTTCATTTTATGTATTGTTCTTGTCAAAATAGTACATAATCTAATGTGTGTGTGTATATATATATATATATATATATACACCTTGGTAAACATATACTTTGGTAAACAAAGTTTACTTTGGTAAACTTTTGGTATACTTTGGTAAATATATATATATATATATATATATATATATATATATATATATTTGCAATGCTGATTTTATGACATAGGTCAAAAGTGTTAAAATATTTATAAACATAACACTATTACAATCTGAAGAAATCAAATGAAGTATACTGAAGTGGATATAAGTTCAGATCCATTTTCAAAGATGAATTAAAATTCAGGAATTTCTTTATTCAGAATTTTTAAATAAAGTTCAGGAAAAACAGTGAAATCTAATCTAGATGATGTCGTCAGGCAGTTTAATAAAGAAATAGCATTCCAGGTACAGGAAATCAGTATGCTTTTTAAATATTTTATTTATTTTATGGTTATAGTATGACTATACCAAACTTTATTCTATAAGCAAACCTGAATGTTTTTAATTAAAAGCATAAACAGGTACCAGTTACCCATGTGGCCATGTTTGTAAGTGTTACCACTATTAAGGAAATGACAAGTGAAGGAGAATCATTTCTATGATAATACTTCTCAAAATTCAGTCAGGTGCCAGTAAGAGGAGAGTACTTGTTATAAAGTGGGATCTAAAAGAAACGTAGGGCAGCAAGTTTTAATTGCACTGCTTTTGGGACTTATGCGAGTCTGTGACTGAAAGAATGCCTGTAATTCCATGTTGGATAGAAAGCCTATGGCAGCCGTTTCAATACAGCACTGAAGTATCAGGATACAATACATCCAAAAGTGAAAGACAAACCCTTTGTATTCCACCTGCTTCTTCAAATTTTATATTCTGTTCATTTCAGGGTGTTTTGTCTTTCGTCTGAGGAGCCCGCGTAGCAATGTCACTGGCGTCTGGATCACGCGGACACACTTGACATCCAATTTAGTTAATGCCAGGTCAGCCTGAGAGAGGCAGCGCCGCGAGGAGCGCAGCCAGGGAGGCTCCGCGTGCGTGACTCCGGAGGGTTGCCCTCTGATTCCCAGGGCGCTTGTTAAACAATTCCATGTCAGGACACCAGCAAGTGTCTAACAATCAGTGTCAACAAAATGCATAGGTAATGGATTGTTTTGAGAGTTAATGGGTTAACATACACTGCCATTTTTTTATCTTTTGAAATGCACTCCTTCCATAGAGCTTACGGTTAAAGATTCAGGGAGATGATGACGACTGTCCATAATATTATTGAAACAGTCATTACTGTCATTAGTTTTTTACAGAGTGCAGTATATGTTTAAGTTTTGTCTGTAGCACAGTTTAATTCACCTGAAGTCTGTCAAACTTCAGAAGAGCTAACTTGCAAAGTGGAGTGAGTGATTGCATTTACACACATACAATAAAACACAATGATGTGTGGCACCAATGCAAATTATTACCAAAAGAAGTAAAGTGCAACCCAAATAATAATTGCCCATGATGGTAAAAACTGGTGGCTTTCATGTTGTTCATTTTATATCTTTTTTTTACAGTTTATACTTTATGTACATACATTTCAATTTTTGAGAAAAAGTCATGTTTGTAATTTAATATTTTATATAACTTATTGAATTAGTAAGAAAATTATTTAGCTGTAATATTTTCATTCTTAAATATCAAAAATATGATGTTTCTAAATGACTTGCTACAAAATGTGGATCCATCCTTAATATTTCTGAATTTAAAAGGTTAGTTTTAAAATTTGAGTTCCAACAATATACCAAGTGCTGCGATGCGACAAGAATGAAATATATCTAAACCAACAGGCATTGCCAAGAGTTATTGAGATTTCTGAGGCACAGTCTATTTGAAAGTGGTTTGATGCTTACAAATGGAATGGGAGGTATATTTCACTCCAAGCTTGGTGACAACGACATTAAAAACACTAAAAATAAAAAATTTAAAAGTTTTTTAAATGAACTTTTATTTTAGAACAATTCTAAATTTACAAAACATTGTTAAGATGGTACAATGTCTCTATAATTAGGTATAGGTATAGGTATATACCAATACCTAGTTTCCTCTGTGTTAAACATCTTTCATTGCTATGCTACATCTTTTACAATTGATTAAACTAATATTGATGCATTATTATTGTTAACTAAAGGTCATACTTTATACAGATTTTCTTAGTTTTTACCATATATATATATGCATATATATATATATATATGATCTGTTCAGAAGATATCAGCCATGTAATATGAAAAATAGAGACATTTACTGAAGAAGATACAAGATACACAAAAAATTGTACATGAGACAGTGATGCCTCAGTCTTCTTCAAAGTAGGCAACTTGGGACTTCACACAGTTCTCCCAATTGCCATCAGCTGACCCATCTTATTTTCCTGAATCTCACTGATGATCTGATATCTCTTTCCTTTCAAAGGTTATTTCAGTTTTGGAAAAAGCCAGAAGTTACAGGGTTTCAAATCTGGGCTGTAGGGGCACTGAGTCAACCTAGGTAATTTGATGTTTCACCTAAACACTCTGCACAAGATATGATGCATGAAGGGGCATGTTGTCTTCATGAAGCAGCCAATCACCAGTTGCTCATAGCTGCAGCCTTCTAAATCATCCAAAGAGTTTCTGTAGAGGAATGTTCAAGATCATTACAAACTTTGGTGCAGATTCCTTGCTCTACTTGGTCAGCCATTTTGAATGTGATGGCCACACAGTACACATGCTCATTCAATGCTGTCTACCACCTGCACTGACTAGTACAGTGAAGCTGTCACCATTCACACATGCACATTCCAGTCTAGTCTCCTTGGCTTCCAGGTTATATTGATGTCCTGTAAACAGTTCTCGATATATTAAAATGACTAGACTTTTTCTGGACATACCTGGTCCACATATATTTTTATCCCAGGATTGCATCCAGAATACCACGTTATAGTTAGTCATCACCTCTTCTTAGTTTTTTTCTTGGCTGTGACAGTTTCCCATGTTTTCTTTTATTTTATCTTTTTTTTTTGATGACCTTGACATTCGTTGGGTGTATTTTCAGGTATGCTGTAGAATATCCCTTAATTAGGATTTGGTTCCTGCTCTTTCTTTGTTGTGGTTGTTGTTTCATGACTGGGATGTCCAGGCTATGTCATTGTCCTCTAGCCTCTGGTTGGATGTGGATAACAGAAGTCCTGAGTAGGAAATCACTGGCAAGTGAGTTGAGTTTTGTGTTTCCACAGTTGTCTCTGTGAGGAGTGTGGGCTGACTGAATTAATTGAATACAGTGCACAACTCCACAGAATCTCTCTACCTACAGTTCTCAGTTGTATGTAGCCTCTCCCTCTCCTTAATGAATCCTCACTCTCACTGTTCCTAGATTATCTTATTGCTCCTCATAGTTTGCTTACCCCTCACACATGTTTGTGAACAGTCCTTCGTTAAACTTTTCTTAAATCATCATAATGAAGTTGTGTCAGGTTTTCCACTGGAACACTGGTTAGTACATTTTGAATCAAAGTTAGTTTCTCTTAACATTGAGGCAGGGCTAGTTTTATAATTAGTACCTTTATTGTACTATAATTTTGGGTTGGCCAAAACATTTTTCTGTAAGATGGCTCTGGTAGTGCTTACTTGTCTATAACTTCATCCAAAATAATTTTGTTAGATTGTACTGTGACAGCTGTCATATGAGTGTGCATTTAAAAAAATCAAAATTGGCAAACTTCTATGTAGCCATTTTAATATTGAAGATGGAAGAAAATACACATTCTCAGCATATTATGCTTTATTATTTCAAGAAAGGTAAAACTACAACTGGAACACACACACACACAAAAAGATTTGTGCAGTGTACGGAGAAGGTGCTGTGATTGATTGAACATGTCTAACGTGGTTTGCCAAGTTTTGTGCTGGAGATTTCTCACTGGGTGATGCTCCATGGTTGGGTAGGCCAGTTGAAGTTGATAACAATCAAATTGAGATATAAACTGAGAACAATCAGTTTCATGCCATACAGGAGATAGCCAGCATACTCAAAATCCAAATCAATAAAATGATTGGTGAAAATAAAAAATATATATCTTTTATTTTATGGAAAAAACTAAGTATACTTTTTTGGCCAACCCACTACTTTATATAAAATAATATTTGTTTACAGCTACTGCTATTCTTGGATTAGCACTCTCATTCTTTGAAGTCTTTCTCATGCCACAGAAATTTATTCACTTATTTTTCTATTTCTTTTCCCTTTGCAGCTGACCTACAATTCCAAAATAATCCAATTTTATTGCATCACTTCCCCATATCCATTATGGCTGGTTAAATGTTTGCTAACCAAGACAGAATCTCCTACTGCTATGGATATGGTCAATAGCCACAAACTACTGGTTCATAGCCATCCCTTTGGGTCCTTGATCTGCCATCTAAGAAATTCAACTATCCTGTGTTCATCGTAGTCATGTAGGTACCTCTGTCACTTCCAGCTGAGCCCAGCCTTCCAGCCTTTCTCTCCGAGCCACTAGATGTGTGAATGAAGACATAATGTAATTTATGATTAAGCCCATATGGCAAGTAGATACCACATGTGATGTCATCACATCTCATGTGATGTCACATGATACAGAAGAATTAACTAGCCAACCTCTTTCCAAATGTCTCATCTATAAAAGCATGAAATATAATTTAAAAAATTTCTATTTAAAGCCCTTAAGTTGAGGTAGTTTGCTGTGCAGAAATAGACAACAAAAGCAGAATCTAGTACCTGATAGTTGAAAGAGGGACTCCTCCTCACCATCCTTAACACAGGGCATTGTTTGGGGGATGGAGTGAGGGCCAAGATCTTCAAGGTGATTGACATTGAAAGCTTGAAAAACTCCAAGAAGAATTTTTCTTCAATTTCCCAATTTATAGGGTAAATTTATGGGAGGCTAGAAAAAAAGAGGACCTATGTTTTGTGACGAAAAGTTTGGTGACACTGTCATATGTAGAAAACAATGTCAATTGTATGTGTTTAAGGTTTTGTTAGAAGGTTTTTAACAGTGAATTTTTTATATAATACAAGATACTAAAAACAATAGCATAATTTTATTTGTGGGATTTTATTATAATAAATACTTCACAATAAAAGATACACACAGGTGACTTAAAACTAAAACTGGAAGGTGTGTTACAATGGTATTGTATCAGTACAACAAGAATGTTCCATGGCTTCTGTTGATAGTTATTTGAGTAACTCTAAGCTCCTATGACTTCATACATCTCCCTTCCTTTGTGTTGGTCTTCAACTTCTTTTAAATTATTTTCTAGTGAAACACTTCCTCATGTCACTTGGATATACAAATCAGTAACCACAATAATCAAACATTTTAATTATGCATTAAAGTTAAGCAATACCTTCCCCTATTGCCTGCACACATTTCTAGACTTAGTAACCATGGATGTTAATGGTCATATAAGTATGGATTATGGATGATAAGAATCATTGAAAAATTTAAAGTGCATTTGTAGACTAGTATCCCAGATATGAAGAAAAAGCTGTGTTTAAAATAGTATTAGCTCTTCCAATAGTGATGCAGTGTCTCAATTGATCCTAAAAATGTTAAATTTAGCTGAGATCTTCTTTGTCAAGTAATCAATGTGTTTACTAAATGAGAAAACAGTGTCAAGAAACTAGTGAGACTCAAAGTTATTTGGAAGATGAAATGTAGGTCAGGAAAATTTTACCAACTTGGACTTCACCATCACTAGTCAGAATTGGTGATATAAGAAAGAAAAGAGAAACATTTGCTTGTGTTTTTGAAGGATAAGAATGAGGTAAGTAGTTGACCCCATGAGCAAACACTGAGGAAAACATTTGTAAAGTGTATATGTACAACAGATGGTGGACAAAGCCTTCTTCGATAGCTGTGATTTTGATTTGAGAAAGTTTATAAGTATTTTAGAAGCTGACTTAAAACCACTAAGCAATCTCACACTCACTGGAAAATATATATGGTGTATGTTATTATGGCTTAGCCCTCAGCTATAGTTCAGCAGAAGTAGATAACTTATGCTTCCCCTTCATTTTGTTATAGTGATCAAATTAATCGCCATTGAAATTGTGAAAAATAGACACCAGGCTATGAGAAGAAAGAATCCTTGAAGAAATGTCCTTGGTGCTGAACAAGCCTCATACAAATGGCAACCTATTGAGTGCAGAATAAATGAGGTAATTACCATTCAGTTTTACAGATGGAAAAGCTGAGTCACCAGGAGGTTAAGTGACTTTCCCAAGGTCAGAAAAAGCCATTAGCATTATTATATAGTTCTCCTTATTGTCTTTTATTTCTTCTCTTATATTTTATCTACTATAGCAAAAAGCTTTAAAAGATAAATATTCTCCACATACCCAGCAGGTTTATTCTCCCAATTTGATACTGACACAAAAACCATAAAAGCAAGTTTTATTTTGTTTGTTTATTTTTAACAGGTAAATATATTTTACTTTTTCATGCCTTAGTCCTTGTCAGTGCAGAAGTTGGCTTATTCTGTTAATGTTAACAAAGACAACAGAAATCAACTGCAATACAAGGGAATTTTCCACATTAGTGTATTGGAAAGTAAAAGTATGTCAGTGTGCTACAGAACTCCACCAATGTGCTCTGGAACAGCTGTGGGGTCTGATCGCCCACCCCCCAAAAGTGTGAATTCCAAGGCAAGAGTTTAGTGAAAAAGGAAAAGGGTTGTTTATTTAAAGGTCATGCAGATTTAGAGTAATGGCAGATGTCTACCATTAAGACCTGTTCCCTTAACCATCCCCAAACATATAGTCCTGTCTCCCTTTGCCAAACCAGGCCAGTTTCACAATACGACACTTGGAGGCACCATCTTTCAGAGACACAGAAGTCTACAGCTCAGCATCCCCAGTCACAGTTCAGCTCTATGCATCTCTCAGGACTCTGGGCGGCCAAGCAGGTCCCCACAGCACAGCTAGCTCTGCCACTGTCTTCTCCAAGCAGACCTCCAGGCAGACCTCCTGACCTCGTGGCAGCCCACTCTACTTTAAATGCTCCACTCAGAACTTCCTGCAGGATCTAATATCCAGCTCTTCCTATAGTGTGTTAGTGTCTGCCATTTTTGTCAGCTCCCCCATGTCTTTGAGTCTTTTGGCTGCCAACTTTAGGCAGCGCAAGAGTTGGCAGTGATGCTCAGTCGTCTGGGAGGGCTATGTCACAAATCACTGCATGTCTCATATTCATGTACACAATTCTGCAGCTTCCGAGATCTTCCTGCAGGAAGGTGTGGGCAGTCAACCTGCCTTTGTTACACAATGGACCTAAAATGCTGCACCTTCTGCTCTTCCCTGCCCCCAACACTGGATTGGGGGCGTTGTTTTCCTGCTTTCAGGGTATCATGCTCTGCACCCCTTTATAAAGGAATATGCTTCTTTTAACAAAATAATCTGTCTCTTCCGATTACTGATTTGTATAGAAATCATTTCATAGTACACCAATTACAGAAAAACCAGTAGTAACCTACATAAAGTGTTTTGGGTATTCTATAAGTCTGCAATAGCAGATATATTTCTTTTTTAAAAAAAACAAGCAGGTTTTAATTTATCAGAAAAAAACGTACATGATACAATGTCATTTTACCCATTACTTTGCACATTATTGGCTCCTGTAGCCATTTTTATTTTCTGTAGTTTAGGCAGAGGCTTTGGGAGGTCCAACAGACCTAGTGATTACATAATATGTGGTTACTTAATGGATGATAATTTGTAGGATTTGCACAGCAAGATCTTCACATGAATATCCAAGTCCAGCTTTTTAAAAAATTTTATTTAGTTATTTTTCAAGTACAGTTTTTTGTCTATTTATCCCATCCCAACCCCCCCCTTGCTCCCCACCTCCCTCCCATTTCCACTCCCCTTAGTTCTCATCCCTGTGTCCTTCCTATTTGTTCCTCCAAATCCCTCCCCTTTTTTCCCCTTAAATTCCCTTCCCTCTCCCCTCTGGTCACTGTCCCCCTTGTTCTCTATTTCAGTGTCTTAGTTTTTATTCTGCTTGCTTGTTTATTTTGTTATTTAGCTTCCTGTTAAAGGTGAGGTCATATGGTATTTGTCTTTCAACACCTGGCTTATTTCGCTCAGCATAATGCTGTCCAGTTCCATCCATGTTGTTGCAAAGGGTAGTAGCTCCTTCTTTCTCTCTGCTACATAGAACACTATACACCAAAATAAATTCAAGGTGGATAAAAGACTTAAATATAAGCTGTGACACCATTAAAGTCCTAGAGGAGAACGTCGGCAAGAAAATCTCAGATATTTCACGCAGCAACATTTTTACTGATATGTACCCTAGAGCAAGGAATACAAAGGAAAGAATAAACAAATGGGATTTCATCAAAATAAAAAGCTTCTGCGTAGCTAAAGAAAACAGTACTAAATTAAAAAGACAACCAACTGTATGGGAAAACATATTTGCCAATGATACCTCAGACAAAGGTTTAATCTCTAAAATATACAAAGAACTTACACGACTCTACTCTAAGAAGACAACCAGCCCAATTAAAAAATGGGAAAAGGAGCCCTGACTGGTGTAGCTCAGTGAATTGAGCGCGGGCCTGCGAACCAGACAATCGCGGTTCGATTCCCAATCAGGGCACATACCGGGGTTGCAGGCCGGTTCCCTGCAGGCCAGTTCCCAGCAGGGGATGCATGAAAGGCAACCATACATTGATCTTTCTCTCCCTCTCTCCTTCCCTTCCCCTCTAAAGATAAATAAATAAAATATTTTTAAAAAATGGGAAAAGGACTTGAACAGACACTTCTCCAAGGAGGACATACAGAATATCCAGAGACACATGAAGAGATGCTCAATATTGTTAGCTATCAGAGAGATGCAAATTAAAACCACAATGAGATACCACTTTACACCAGTTAGGATGGCTATCATAAACAAAGCAACAAGCAACAAATGTTGGAGAGGGTGTAGGGAAAAGGGGACCTTAGTTCACTGTTGGTGGGATTGCAGACTGGTACAACCATTATGGAAAACAGTATGGAATTTTCTCAGAAAAATAAAAATTGACCTGCCTTTTGACCCAGCAATTCCACTGCTAGGATTATATCCTAGGAATTCTAAAACATCAATTTCAAAGAACCTATGCACCACAATGTTCATAGCAGCACAATTTACAATAGCCAAGAGTTGGAAGCAACCCAGGTGCCCATCGGTAAATGAATGGAGCAAATATATTTCTAAGTAGTTACTTTTCTGATTTATAAATTTAATATAATTTAACAAAAATATTACTTTAGTGTGACATACATAGGTAAATAATACTCAGATGCCACTTAATTTCTTATGGAATCTATAATTGGTTGGTTGTGTATTTTAACTTAATTTAAATAATAGTTTCACATAATGTTTTGTTCACAGTAGCTGTGGGAACCAGTCTGTTCTCTCATAAATGAATTCACTTCATGGATGAGGATGAGACTATACCTTTACATAGAGTCTGATTTCATCTTTCTATTTCCAGATAGATGCATGCATAATAAATATTTGCTCCCTTTTCACATGGTTGTTTACCCTAGAATATGTCAAAATTTACCTTCTTGCTACTATCTCCATAACTAAATATACAACTCTGCAAGTAAATTGTTTTGTGAATGTTGCAAAATATGTCCATAGGTGTTAAACTTATACCCACACACATACATATCCCCATCAATTTGTCACTTTTGTCTTATTCAAGGGCAGATGGTTTCTTCTCTGTGGCATGTCAACACATACCCAGAGGCTCTAGTCATATTTGCCAAAAACACACTATATTTTTATAATAACTGTAAAGTTTCTATTATAAGAATCAGATTTATGGCCAGTCAGGATGACTCCACTAAGGACATTCTGGGTTGGCCTGGACGGTAACTAGACTGTGTCACAGATACAGAGTAATAGCTATCTTATGACAATAATTTGTACATAGATTTAACTTTTTTACCTTTTAGAAAAATGTAAATAACTAAAGATTTCTCCCTCATTTCTTGAAATATATTTTCTCTTCCCTTGGCTTTATGTTGACTCCATTCTATCCTGGTTTGTTTTCTGTCTCTGTATGTACCTATTCTCGCCTGGTTACTGTGTATCTGAATGTTTTCTGTGCTTGTACATGTTTTGTTTTTATTTTTCATTTGATTCTCTTCTGAGTAAGGAGCCTTAAATATCAGCTTCTCTCTTCTGCCTTCTTCTCTTAATTCCCCATAAAATTTTCATGAAAAATATCATCAGGAATAATGAGAATTTTCTGATATTCCTAAATCTATGGCTACTGCCCAAATTTGGTTGCCTAACACTTCTTGGACAATTTACAGCTACCTCAATCTTGAAATGGTAGTGATTGAACTCAATCACCAAAATATTTTACTTCTCCTATGCAGTTTGTCTGAGATAATGTATCCAGTCACCCTCATGTCAGTCAGCTCTCACTACTATGCTACATAAAAGCACAAGCTCAAACTTACTTATTCAGGTACCCAAACTAAAAACCTGGCTGTCATCATGAATCCCTTCTTCTCATATACATCCCATAGTCGATCAGCCAAAAAGCTGTTTATTCTTCTTTTAATAACTCCTAATTCATTCACTCTTTTCACTTTAAATGCCACCATTCAATTTATCATTAACCATCTCCTCTCTGGATTACTGCAATAGTGTCCTAAACTGAATATCCTCTCCCCTACTCTGACTGTACAATCCTGTTCTTCCAGATATCAAAGTGACATTTCTACAGACTATATTATTGCATGAGAAAAGTTTATGTTTGGGGTCGACTGAAATAGTATTTCCTCTCCTTTATGATTATAAATTTCCAGGTCTGGAAATTCAGATTTGACCATATGAACCACTTTAGCCAAAGAAATACATGAAAAAAATTCATAGCAAGAGGTGAGCTTAAGAACCAAAATATATTTAGTACACTCTCGCTTACCTCCTCATGGTAAGTGATGTTGTCCCCCAAAGTGGATACATTATTGCTCTGTTAACCTGGGCCTTGAGTAAGAAGACAGTGACAAGGCCCAGCAGAGTCCCTGGCCACCTATGAAGGGCAAGAAATGAGCCTGTGTGGTTTACAATCCCTGAGCTATTAGGGGTTTTCATTACCATAACGTGACCTCTTCTACCTTGACTGGTACAACTTTGGCCTTTGAACGTTTGAAGCACTTACTAGGTTTAAGGAATCCGCTACCTTATAACTCTTCAGAAAGAAACTACAGTTCGTTATATTAGTCAACTTTCTCCAGAGATGCATGTCCACAAGGGATAGACAGATGATAGATAGACAGATAGATGATAGATACAGATGGATAGATAGATAAGAGATGATTGATAAACAGGAATAGATTTTCTATTAAGGCCTTTAATTTATTGGATAAAGCTCACATATTGTGAAGGGTAATCTGTATATTCAAAGTCTACCAATTTAAATGTTAATCTTATTTATTTATTTTTAAATTTTATTTAGTTATTTTTCAAGTACAGTTTTTTGTCTATTTTTCCCATCCCAGCCTCCCCCGCCCCTTGCTCCCCACCTCCCTCCCATTTCCACCCCCCTTAGGGGGGTGTTAATCTTATTTAAATAAGCCCTCAGAGAGACATCTAGAGTAATGTTTGACCAAATATCAAGGTACCATGCCCAGCCAAGATGACACATAAAAGTAATCATGATACTCACTATAGCAACAGGAAATGCCAGGCAGAAACATGAGATGCATCTGACCCAGACATTGGACTGAGAGTCATTGATGTGTAAGAGCAGGGGCTAGGTGTGAGAACCTATCTCTGGCCACTGCGATGCTTTCAGGAGGCTCAGTCTGTCTTGTGGAGCTAGTTTGGGTCCACTGTGGGGGATCAGGCTTTAGCATTCAAAGGACAAGAGGCAGTGGCAGGAGTAGAATTTTGTACTTTTTTCTTCTTTCCAAATCCTCAGGACCTGTTCTCTAGATTTCCTGGTGAGTTTAGAAGGAGGTGTATATCTATATCTTTCTGTTTTAATGAACTATTATTGGTTTCTCTTACTAACAAGGAGAACTTATTATAAAAATCTTGTAATAAGACACTAAAACTTTAGTACCAAATACAAACAATTTTGAATTTTGTAACGTAACTAGTTGCAATTGGCAGTATGTTTCCTTCCTCTTGAATTTTGGGTGTTAGCTGTTGTGTTAGCTTGTTTCTCTGTCCTCAACCACCTTTTCTGTACTGTTAACTTCCTGAGTGTGTTGAAAAGACTTACTCAAAAAAATTTAAAGTCACTAGCCTTAAAAATCTTCAAGATAAGGTTCTTATGCATCCACATTTGGGGAATGTCTGTAATGTTTACTTCTATCAAGGAAGACTTTGCTTACTTCCACCAAGCATATAATACTATATTATGTTAATAATTGTCACAAATTTGGGACTTTTTCATTGAAAATTAATCCTCCAAGGACAGAAGCCATTTAACCATTTTCTTTTTTATTCCCAGCCCTTATGTAATGTTTAATTAATATCTGGTACATTTTCAATTGTTTTAAAAATGAATTATTGAATGAATAAAAAATACCACAAAGTATTTAAGAAATAAATGAAAGCTCAAAAAAAATGAAAAGTGAAAGAGACAGAGAATGAAATTCTCTGTCAGAAAAACATTAGAAAAATTCACTTATATTCTCATGTAAGTTAGTTGAATTGGGTTATGAAGAGTTCATGAAGAACTTTTCTCATTTTCTTCTAAAAATTTAATTAAGTACACATGGATAGTTTATAGAATTATAATACTTTTATAAAGTATAAAATTCTTCATTACAGATAAATCACTGATATTAAGACATTTAGAACCTTTGGTTTGTATTGATAAGGTGAGATTTAATTAGCTGTTTCACTAAATCTGTAAGTCCTCGGTAAGAGGGTCATGGAGAAAAAGGGGAAAGGGGCAAAGAAGGTGGGAATGGATGAATGGTTAGACCAATATACTTTGTAAGGTGTGCTGGAAATCTATTAATCTTGTTCACTTAGGTGAGCAATTATTTAACTTGACTACTTCACTGAACTTACCCCTTGCTTTAGCTATTGTTTCTATGTCTTTATTGATTACCAATGGCATTGTCATTGTAACATCGAAATTAAGGCAATTGAATAATGATGATCTTGTCCTCTTTGCATGTGGCAAAATAATGTCCCTCTGGGTTTTAGAGAGGAGGTTTACTGAAGGAACATATAAAAACTAAATGCAGAATATGCAAGAATGAAGAAGGGGAAATGGAATGCATATAAAAAACATGACATTGCAGAAACTATGGATTTTTTCCATTTAAAATGTATTTATCGTCTTCTTGGTTTAATAAAGAAGTAAGTTAAAATTATGTAATACTCATTTCATTTCTTCAAATTTCATCTTCTTAGTAGATATATTCAAACTTCTGATTAGAACAGTTTGAAAGGGAAAAAGGGTTGCTAAAATGCAATTGTGTAATTGGTCCACTTTCTGGAGCCTTTCTACCTCCCATTATATTCTTTATCACTGACCCAGAGTGATTATGTCACAATGCCAACCTGACTATAACTTACTGTATCCAAGCCTCAGTGATATTCTCCACACTTCCCAACTTGGCAGAAAGAAGAGTTCTCAAAACCCCGACTGATCCCATATTGTCTCCTTGTTCTCCATGCTTCAGTTTTCAGACATTGCGCTTATGCTGCTTCGTGACAGCAGCCTCTGACCAAGCCACTCTCGCAGCCTTTCCTTTTGTCCCACTCCTCTGCCCACCATTGAGTGTCTGCCAAAATGCAAGTGATGGTGGCTGACTCCTTTGCTAGAGGAAGCTCTGAATTTATAACTTTTGCTTTTCTCATTTGGTTGTACTCCATGTATTTCAACAGAGATATTTGGTTTTAAAGTCAGATTTAGTGTCTGGTCACCAGGAGTAATCCTCTGTGTATAAAACAGGGCCTTAAGCTAAAATGACTTGGATCAGGTAGAGGACCAGTAGACTGTGCAGGCGTAGAGGGTCAAAAGCTGATTTGTACGCTGAGCTGCTGCTCGGATGAAACACCATCAAGGCACCCTGATTCTGTAGACGGCTCACTAATGAAATACAGAAACTGGACTGTATGAGCTCTTATGTGCCCCAAGACCTGAAACACTCATCTCCATGGCCAGGTTTTATAGAAAATAAAGAACTCTGGGTTGTACTTAAGGAGAGGTTTGTCTCAGGAGAATGGAGAAAAAATATCTTAAATGTCCTACTGCAATTATCTCTAAGGTGTGTTTTCCTGACATCCATTAATAAGACTTTTAGATAAGAAAAATACTACAAAAATTAATATGATGGTATGAGGGAGGCAATTATTACTATGTCTATTTCACAGTTAAGGAAACTGCAAAATGCTTAAATTAGAAGAAATGCATCTTTTGTAGGGATTATTGAAGGGTCATGGAAATATTTTATAAAATATTGGTACTAGGATAATTTCTATGAAACACTTTTACCTAAATAATATCCCTTACCATGGTAAGGTTTAGAAATTCACATTTTGGATCAATATGAAAATACATAATCTATGAAAATGACAGAAGTAAGCAGGGTCTAGAGCCAGAAAAGGGGGGACCCAATGCTTGCTGGACATCATACACATAATATTGTATAAATGTGTGCTTTTAACTTGATATGTACACATAACTCTTTCATTGAAGAGGGTCAATTCATTAGGGAAAAAGCGTGAAAAATTTTATTGCAATAACTGTCCCATCTACAATGTATTCACCCACCTTCACTCCTCTATCCTTCCACTAAAGATGCTCACTTCCTCGACCACCTTCTTAGTTATTCTCAATTACTAATCAGTCACGTTTTATTATTTAGGACTTCATCAAAACCTCGGACTGATTTGATTTAAAATTCCCCTTCCACAAGCTAAGTCTAGACCAATGCCTTTTGAGTCTTGGAGCAAATGGGGTCACATCGTTTGTTTTTCAGTATCAACTTTTTCCTTCCTTTCCTCCACGTACTCCACCTCAGACAAGGTGGTAGGACAGGCACAAGACAGACTTATGATTCCTACCTAAGCACTTAAGAACAACTGCAGCTTTTCCTAGACATATCAATAAACAATAGTTTTATCTCTGAGCTTATTAGTTTAATTATTTAAATAAAGCAATAAAATATACTTACCATAAGCATGTTGTTGGTGGAATTATAATGCCCAAAGCCAACAAGCATTCTTTTGTATTGCTTGAGAACTTAAATAAGGCAGCCATTGCCCATGGAGACCAAGTTTCATACCTTTCAAGTATGTGTTCTGTCAAAGACGGACATGCAAGTTTAGGATCCGACATCAGCACGTGAAGAAAACACATGTGTGTGTTAACATGAAATGATGGAAACCTGCATTAAATTCATGGTAATAAAAAATTTAAGTAGTGCAGGAGATATTGGAACCATTATTAAGGGAGAATTAGCCAGACTTTATACAACCCATCAATTTTGTTACTGTATGGTTCCAGAATGGTATAATGTTAGGATAAAACATGAAATGAGAAAAATATTGCTGGAGTGATAATAAAGAATTATCTCAGAGAATGTATCTCTGACTACATTAGAACAGACTATTTTTAAAAAATTCAGATTTGGGGTGAGCACATTAAACATCTTGATTTATGAGAAGCCTACCAGTGGCATCCAGCAAATGTTAAAGAATGGGAATTGTTTCATGAGTAAAAGTGGTAAGCTGTAGTATAGGATTAATACTGAGGTCTTATCTAATGACCAGATATTATTATCTTGAGAAATGAAAGTTTTGAAAGTGTCACTGGGCATCACTACTAGTCTGTCACGTCCAGAAAGCCAGCTAAGCTAGCTCTTAGTTGATGGAGCTACATCGCTGTATCTCAACCCTGAGAAGTGAGAAAGTTTGAAATTTGAATTTCGGCTGCTGGTACTAGGTTAACCTGTGAGTTTATAGTTGACTCTGCTTGTGCTCTAATCTGCTTTATTCTTGCTGAGTCTGAAGCATTCTCCTTCTCAGGCATTATTTGTTGTCAGAAGGAAGCTAGGCAGCTCTAGTTAAGTATTGATCCCAACGCAAAAAGAACAGAGAAAATGCTGAATATGATGTGACAGGCAGGTACTGAAGTGGAAATAGTGAAGAGAGTTCCAAAGAATGTGGGGCGGAACACAGGCAGCCATCTAGGTGATGGATAGTTTAAGTTTTTAATGTTTCACATAAGAGAAGACAGGCCCATACTCTTCTATTAAAAATAATTTAATAATTAAAGGAAAATCGAATATGCTTACTCTTCAACCCAAACCAAGCTAATGCAATAATAATAGTTTCCATTTATTAATTATATACTTTTCCAATAACCTATTCAGTCCTCACAGCAGCCATGTGAGGTACAGTTGAATACTAACTCATCTAACTGAAATGAAAAATGAGAGGTGAAGTGACTTTTCCCATATCACTCAAGCAGTAACTGGCAGAAGCAGGGACCCAAATTTATGTCTGGCCATCCCTAAACCCAGTGATTTTATTTCTAAGCTATTCTGCCTTCCCACCTGGAGAAGCAACTACAGAGAATATTATTTCTGAGAAGCAGAAAAGGGATTTGCTCACAGAAAACATACCCCTGCCTGCCAAGTGATGCTTAAAATCCCCTTAACGGGGTGTTAAATTCTTTGCTTCCACAGTCTGAGATAAGGTTTAAAATAAAATGCAAATAAACTTCAGAGAGATAACATTTGGAAGTAAATTCAGGCAAAAAAATACAAAACCTTTTTGTGAGCAGATTTGTTGAGGGAATAAGGAGTCTGTACCACATGGCAGGTGAAGGAGGGGGCAAGCGAGGAAAATGGGGAAAGAAGGGAACTTGGAAGACACGGAAGTTAGACGCCCTGTGTCACTATATTCTTGTGTGACAGTCTGTCCTGAATTTTTTCCTGGCATGACAGTAGAATCTTTAGGAAAATAATAACTAAAAAAAAAACACATTGTTTTTTAAATAAACTTTTATGTTTTTGAATTCTGAGAAAAGAATAAAAACAATGATAATAAAAAGAATATATTCAATGCCTTGATTTTGATTTCCTGAAAACTGCTACTGAACCACAATGCTACCCTCTGCTTTCACCCACATCGATGTTCTTCTGGTGAAAACTCAGTGTTCAGTTGAGCTCAAAGAGCCATCTCTGCTTGCCACTGTTGTCTCTGGGAAAAGAGGCAAGTTCAAGGGAGGACATTTTGCTGCTCCTGTAATAGGAGAAAACGTGCACAGCTGCTACGAATATGCTACAAGGGTAACATCTGGAAGGACAGTTTCTCTATTGATTAAGTCATTGTCATTTAGCTAAAAATGCAAATCTTTCCTGACAGCTTTTCCTTTCACTTTTTAATCCCTAGTTCATAACTCAAAAAAAGAAAACCATACTTTAAATATACTTGCATTTAGTCTAAGTTTAGAATTATCTTGAATTTTGTTTACTTAAAATTCTCATGCATTAAAGAATAATGTTAAAACTGATAGTGTTCTGATAAATTTTCATAGCGTTTTCTTATAACATTAAATAATTAACTCACCTTATATTAAATGATGGGGTATATTTAATAACTGAAGAAAGTACTAAGAAATTCCCAATATAAAAACTTCATAATTTGACAAATGCATGAGAAATATATATGGTAATGTAAACAATCAAAAAGAGACTGTGGAATACTATGCAGCCACAAAGAGAAGAAAAGTCTTACCCTTTGCAACAGCATAGATGGACATGGAGGTTATTGCGCTAAGTGAAAAAAGCCAGTCAAAGAAAGATAAATACCATATGACTTCACCTATATATGGAATCTAATGAGCAAAATGAACTGTTGAACAAAATGGAAACAGAGGGATGGATACATGGAACAACTAATAGCTGTCAGAAGGGAGGGAGGTTGGAGGACTGGATGAAAAAAGTTAAGAGAATAACCAAAAAACATACATACATAACACATAGACAAAGACGACAGTGTGGTGACAGCCAGAGGGAGCGGAGGGTAGGGTGGTAGGTAGAGGTAGGCAACGTGGGGAAAATTGGGGGTGGAAAGAGACTTTGCTCGGGGAGCTGGGCTCACGATACACTGTGCAGATAGTGTTTTATTGAGTTGTGCACTTGAAACCCATATGGTTTTGTAAATCAATGTCACCCCAATAAATTCAATAAATAAAACAAAGAGATGTTATTTTACACTAACAAAACTTAAAGTGTTTGCAAATGAGGTTAGTAAAGAAATCTTTAGGAATCTATTTTTTTGGCCAAACAGCTACTATTTGTCTATCAGAATGAAAAAGCAGACACCTCCACCGTGAGGAAAAATTAAAATAAAAATTTTTTGTCTGTAGAATTTCAAGAACTACTTTCATCAACAGAAAATGTTTTCACATGCAATTTTCAACTTTTCCAATTCAAAGTATTTCATAGAGTTGTAGACAGTATAACAGAAAGATCTTTATGATGATGAAAAGATAAAGAAGAAATAAAGCAAGAGAGCGGATCATTTCAGAACAAAAGCAAAATGAAACATTAGCCTCTCTCTCTCTCTCATAGACACACAGGCGCCCCATCAAATTGTTGACATAATGCAAGCCTTAACTAAATACATAAAAAAGACCATACTTTTCCTGGAGCAATTCATTAACAATAGCGCACTGTGAGTTCTTTAAAGATAGATAAAATAATAAATATTGCCCAAACTCACTGGATTATGAAACTGTTTTTTAAGGGCCTAAAAATACTAGTATTTATTAAATTATTATGTGCCAGGCACTGTGGTAAGCATTTTACATATTACATTCTATTCAGTAGCCACAGTATCATTTTAAAGGAATCTTTTCTTAAATTTCAGTTTACAGAGAAGGAATCAAGTCCTAGATGATTAGGCAACTGGCCCACGTGGGCCACAGCAGAAGGAATGAGCCTCATCTCCTGCATTTCCACACCTCCTCTGTTGCCCACTGCGCTCTATCACCTCCAGCAATAGAACCTAAATCCTAGCTCCATGGTACACCAGTCACCATAAGAAATAGTCACTGGTACTTGTGATCATGTCAAAGTGTCAAGAGAAATCTCATGGCATTACAGGCTTTGGAGCCTATTCAGCACATGTAACCCATCTCAATTTAGTTATGAGCAACACGTCTATTTTCAGGAGGATGAACTGGTTATCTATTTCAGGAATCCTTCTGTAAAGTGGAAGAGTACATTAATTGTGTTAGAACATCTTCCACATATTATAGAACTACTATTACCTTTTACTTACCTTTGAACTTTTCATCCAATGTCCATTTTAATAAGAGTAAAACAACCAAAGATAATCCAGTGTGTGGAATGTGACACAGGTGCCTCTATTCATAGACCTATATTTGGCCAAAAGAAAATAGAAAAAAGGCAGGCAGTCAAGAATGAAGTGAGGTAGAGAGAGAGAGAGGGAGAGACATGATAGGATGGAGGAAAAGAGGGAGGAGTCAAGGGAGGGAAGGAAACAAAATCAAAAGGAATATTTTATGTCTCATATTTAAAAATGCTAAAAGTTTGTAAGTCAATGTCCAAAGTAGCAAATATATTGTGAGTTTAATTTATAGTCTAAAATTATACCTTGATTTTAAAAGTATTTCATTAAATCACTAGCATAAATTGTTATAATTAATATTTCCAAGGGGTTTGCACACTCATTGTAGCAGGTCACTGCCAGCTTTGTACTGATTCTAGTAGTAAAATTCTTACAAAAATGAACATTTCCATGATCTTTTACATATGTTTGAATCTAATAATATTTGGATTGTATTTAAGTTTAAAATATTTTATCACAACTGCATTAAGACTTTTGGGGCATGATACATTTTATACAGTATTACATCTCGCTAAAAAATAAAGTAATATCTGCATTATATGTGAGTATACTTTAATACTCATAACAGCACATGTTGCCAACTATTTTAATTATGCCTTAAACCCATGAGTTTATTATTTGAATTTTATGACTTGTGTAAGTGAAAATTTTTAAAAAGCTTTAACTTTCTCAAGGTTTCATGTTGCAATTTAATTCCAGTGTAATATATTTAATAGAACTTCAAAATAGATAAAATATTTATTGCAGCATATGCATTTGAGAAAAAATGCAATGTACATTTCCTTATGACTTACAAAAATTTTCAGATCTATTTGACAGTGTATATCAGTAAAAAGGGGTCCTTCATTACTCAGCTTCATTACTACAGACTAGTGAAAACAAAAGAAAAAGTTTGATGATCTGGTAGGTTTCTCCTTAACTAAAGTATCCTTAGTTAGTTCCCAGATTAATAATTGTATTTTATGGCATGGCCTTGAAATGATCAGTTTTATTAAAACTTACTCCTTTAAGTTCAGATATGAAGGGGCAATTTGAAATGCATTATATTACCTTAGGAGTTAGCAGAAATTCATATATTTTTAAGCAATTGTTAAGAGGTTTAGAAATGTTTCTGAGAAAAATGTGACACAAGGGAGAGAAATCTACCATATGAAGACATAATTAAGTTATTATTAGGGACTTTGTTATTTATAACCTTTTGATCCTTTGTAATTAAATCATATGGTTTCACAAAGCCACCTGCTTTGAATTCATAAGAAATAAGCAAAAAAAGTAAATTATGATTCTTTTATTAATTATCCTAAGGTGCTAAAATTTGCCCTAAGACCAAATTTCTGTCAAAAGAGTTCCATAAATTACTCACTGGTCTTTAATTCTTTTCCCCTTTAATTTTCATTTTGGAAGTACTTAAACTTCAGCAGTCTGCATCTTAAATTGTTATTAGATGGTATCAAGATTGCTATTGACTCTTCATTGACCCAGTTATTGAACATCCACAATTAATGCAATATTTATTTGAATTTACTGTATGGTATTATAACATTCAAATATGACTTTGTAATGTACCTGTCCTATGGAATCACCTAACCTTAATGCAAATGGGATTTATGAACATCTTGGGATATCACTGTGATGATTATGTTATATAGTAGGAAGAATGATGGTCTCTAATCAGTTGACTCTGAATTAATTGAAAGGGATACACTGGGTGGGAAGCATCCATAAAAGGAGTAAGAAAGAATCTCCTGCTAGCCTTACGAAGCAGGATGTACGCCTTGGACAGGATCAAATGGCAGGGAATGGCAGGCAGCCTCGTGGAGCTAAGAACAGCCCCTGTTGATGGCCAGTGAGATAGCAGTTACCTCATTCCCATGAGGTAGAAAGCCATGAGGAGAGAAATTCTGCCCACAACTTGTGAGATTAGAAGAGATGCCTTAGCGTCAGGTGAAATCGAAGGTCTGGCTAAAACTGCCATTGCAGCCTGACTCCCTGATCAGAGGACCCAGCCAGGGTGCCAAGATTTCAGCTTACGGAACTGCGAGACAAGAAAAGCTGCTAACAGTGTGGTAGCGAGACAAGAAAAGCTGCTAACAGTGTGGTAACGTGTCACTTGACAATGGAAAACAAGCACTATGTTCTTATTTGCAGGGAATCTGCCACTATTTAAGCCTTGGTGAAACTTTGAAAGATTCAGAAAAAGGTTGAATGAGGAATGTCATGTGGGATATTGTGAACAATTTTAGCACACATATGAGCAGGTGCCCTCTGATGGCAAAACATCCTTGCTCCAAGAGACCACCCAGACTTTATGTAATGGGTGTATGTTAGAACACGGGAGAGTTTAAAATAGGTCCTGATTAGATTCTGACCTGATTGTATTTCCTATGAAGATATTAAACTCAACAAAGATCAGTGTCTGAAGAAATTATGGAAGGAAACAAGAAACAGAGATTATGGTGAGATAACAATTAAGCAACAGAGGGTGTTGCTGGTGGAGTGGTGGCCTCAGATTGAAGCAGGAGGCATGGACACCACTATGGCAAAATAATTTGACACAGTAATGGATGGAGACCTCCTCTCTCATTCATGACCTCCACTCTGGACCGTAAACATTACCCACTGTCCACCTGTTTAGCCTCCGTCAGCTCAGCCTCACCCCACCATTATCTTGGGACAAATAGTGCCAACCACAAATCACCAGACAGTGATGCAATGCTCAGGTCCACGTGTTGTCATGAGTAAAATCAGGACCTACCTGACCTTTGGAAATTTAGGTAGCCAAGAAAAATGGGTGGGGCTCAGTAAACCCAGGTGAAGGTGCTTACTGCTGTCTTCCAAACTATTACAACTGTTGAATTAAAACTCAAAGTCTAGTCCTTCCAAAGTAACTTCTTTATTGGGGGCAGAGAATGAAATCTTGATGCGAGTAGAGGAAGAAATGACAGTGTGCTCTTTGGTGCTTGGAGCTTTTTAAGTTGAGCCCATTGATCCCCAGCATGAATCAGAGGAGTGAGAGGTATGAAGATATGGTGTTTTGCGTTATTCATTGACTGACAAGTAGCCAATGATGCCGATGCATTTCCAAATCAGCAAGCAAAGTTGGCATTGGTATGATGCCTATTTTACACAAGAGAAAACTACGCCTTCAAGTGGTTAAATAGCTCACCTGCCGCAGTATAGAAATGTGAACTGACGCTGCCTTACTCTACCACCTAGACTTTTAAATTCTCCCTGCTATCCTTCTAATAATAATAATTATAAACTGAAGCATACAGGGAAAGGTTGAGGGATTTGGGGTGATAAAATGACTTCTGTTGGGTCATACTGAGTTTTGGATTTCTGTTGAGTATTCATATGCATATTTCTCATGGGCCACATTGAAGAAATAGGAATATTCTAAAGTATGATATTGGAATAGTGACCAGTCAACAGGTGGTAGAGGAAGCATGGTGTGCAGGAGGCCATTCCAAGAATGTAGGGTGTAAATACATAAGAAGTTTATACAGAAAACAGAGAAAGATGGGCATGTCAGTGACTTGGAGGAAAATGAAGGGGATACACAGGAGAGAAACTAGAATGGTGTTACCAAGAACATAGAAATCATTAAAAAGGAAGCATTTTTAGCATTGAAAATGCCACAGAGGGGCCAAGGGAAATAGTACTTAAGAATGACCTTTGGGTTTGGCACTTACAGGGACATTGACGACTCGGAAAGAACAGGCTGGGAAGAGTTAGGTGGGCAGCTAACTCTGTGCTAATGAGATTTTAGAAAGTGAGAATGTGGCAACTATTCTATTAAAAAAACTTGTCTGTGAATGGGAAGGGGAGGAAGTGATATAACTCTAGAGGAAAACATAGTTAAAAAAGGGCTTTGTTCTAAAGAAGAGGGAGAGTTAGGTATATCCTCAAGTTGACAGAAAGTACTAGCACAACTCTGAATATTCAGAGAGGAGAGACGGTTGATGGAGAAAAGATTCCTGCTAAAAAAGTGTGATATGGATCCAGGGCACATGCAGGCCCAGCCATGGATTGGATGAACAAGATGTAATGGAGACTTTCAGTGAAGCGTAGGGCAGCTGTAAACAGATATTTAGGTTGAAGATAAAATTTCGAAGGTTCCTTACTCAATAATCTCCATTTATCTGTAGTAGATGAGGCCAGTTTCTCTACTGAGAGAGCAGAGAGATTACCAGAATGGGACAGATCCCCTGTGAAAACTTAGAAAGATTTGGAATAGCATCTCAGGAAAAAGAAAAGAAGCTGTCAGTCAATGACAGGACAGCGCTGGCCAATGCTACTTTATCGAGTCCTGGGGGCTGACTACGGGAGCTCAGGAAGAGATGTTATGATTGACCAAAGCTTTAGGACTGGCAAAGGTGAGACTGGTCAGTGGCACTTTTTGGTTTAGGAGAAACTATATGCAACATAATCCAAAAAGATGGGTGTTTTACTGAATAGGGAATGCAATGAATGGGAAGGAGCACCCTCCTGAAGAGTAGCTTTAAATCAGGACAATGTTTAGTGCATGGAGTGGAAGTTGCAGAAGTGGAAGAGTAGTGAAGGTTTTAAGGTCAAGCATGTAATATACTTTGAGGCTTTAGAATGACAATGGTCATCTCAATTGATGCTATAATCCTCTAGGAATATAACTGACTTGACTTAAAAATCAAGCTACCAAACACTTGGTGAAATCCAGTTGTCTAAGAGAGGAAGATATTACAGGGTTTCACAAGGCTAGAGGAAAAATATTTTTGTGTAAAGGTGGAAGAATAATATTTTTGGATTTGGTACTTTGATCCTCACTACCTTACCACACTCCTTGATATTTTAGGGAGAAATACTCACTGTTGTTTGTGTTTGGGACTGTCTTAAGGTAAAGGCTGGGTGACAAATTGCAAAGCTGAAAGCATGAGTGGGGAAAGACAAAGCCCCTGGGGGCACATCCCTGATAGCAGCCCTGGTACTTGGGCTCATTCCAAATAAAACTTTCTCTACCTCAAAGACTTTTCTGAGGAATGATTCTCACTGTAGGCACAAATATAGAATCCTTAGCTACTCTATTTAAAACATTTTTAGAATTTTTAACATGCTTTATTTTTCTGTCTCTAAATTTAAATTTGGGAATAATGCTCATCTCAGCAACTAAATATCTACAGCCAACATACATAAATTAGAACACAAAAGCCCATGCAGCTATTTATTGGGTGGGGGAAAATCTACTAGGTGGGAAAAACCCAGAATAGAGTGATTGTAAATTATATATTTGTGCGTAAGAACTTACGTTGTGCAAAATATGCTCTTCCATCAGCAAAACTCATAGCATTTATAGATCAGTAAAACATCTTTGAACATTCTTCAGATATCTGGCTTAGCAAAAACTTGAAAAAGCACCTCCTCGTGTATTCTTGTGCTGGATAATAAAGCCTCTGAATACTTCCCAAGGCCAATTTAATCTTTTTTCATATCATCTATGCCAGCCCCATCCATGTAGAATTTGTAGAAAATATTACCTTTCCAATCATACATTTATTTTGAGAGTGGCGATTATGGGATGTCAAGGCTGTAAGAGACATTAGCCGGCAGAAACCCATTCACACAATGGGGCAAACTTTGTATGTGGAGAGTCATCATTGCCCATGGTGCCCTAACGGAGCACCAGTCCTGCAGCTGCTCCTGGGAGCCAGAGAGGCTGGTGACCTGTATCTCTGTGGCCTCATCCCAGTCAGACATGATGTTAGGTTCTATTAGGATCATTTCTGTAGTGATGAGAAAGTTCGTTCATTGAGTGTGTTATGGGTTGAATTGTGTCTCCCCAAAATTGTTTATTAAAAGTCTAACCCCCAGGACCTTAGAATGTGACCGGAGTTGGAGATTTGGTCTTTAAAAGGGTTATTAAATTAAAATGAGGTCACTGATGTGGGCCCTAATCCAATATGACTGGGGAAAGATAGGACACAGACATGCACAATGGGACGTAGGTGTGAAGACACACAGAGAGACCGCAAGCCAAGGAATGAAGCATCGGGAGAAACCAACCCTGACATACCTTGGTCTCACAATGGGGAGAAAGTGAGTTTCTGTTGTTTAAGATACTTCGTTAAGGCAGCCTTTGCGAACCAGTACAGGAGCTAAAAAGAGATCGACTCCTAAGAAGCCAGTGTTCTCTTTGCAGATCCAGTTTTCAAGGCCCTTTGTGCCTTATCAACCATAGCCTAGTTTTCCTAACACAGAAGATTGATACAAACTTCAAACAGAGAGATCAAGGATGCTAAAAGATCTCTATGTGCCCAAAAATACTTTTTGTACTGTTTGTCCCTCACGTTTCAGAAGGAAGATTTGAGAAACAAGCTTAACTAAACAAGCTTTTCCCTGGGGCCAAAGGGGTGGGGGAAAGAAAGAATTTAAATTACTTACTAATGAATAAAATTCCTTGGTGTATAAAGCTAAACTTTAAGTTACTAATTCAGAGATTTTTCTGTTTAATGTATGATTTTGGAATACACTCCAATTTAGCGTTTAGGGCATTAGGAAAACTCAGCAGCACAGCTTGAATGCATTCTAATTACAAAATTAAAAGATGGGATATTGAACTACTTAGTATGCCACTTACATACTTTCAAACAATAATGAGTGTTTTGAAATAAACAGTAGTCTAATAAAATTCAAATGAATGATTGTTAGGGTATGGTAAATCGGAGCAAAATGTGATTTTCTTATCTGAAAAGCAGTACATAGAATGAGAGCATACTAAATATTTGTCTGCAAATGTCAACAACATAGTAAATCCTAGCAGTCTTTGGAAGGCTTACAAAACAGATAGAAATGACTCAGCAGTAAAACCAGTAGTTTATATTGGTAACATTATAAACATTCTTGTCGGTAAACACTGATTTTTCCTCTCTGTTACTGTATGATGTGGTGAAATCTTCCTTTATTGCCAAACTGTGAGCAATGTGATATTCACATTGAACATCGTGATGCCACCCTGGCTGGCATGTCATGAGTGGATTGAACGTGGGCCTGCAAACCAAAGGGTCACTGGTTCCATTCCCAGTCAGGGCACATGTGTGGGTTGCAGGCCAGGTCTCCAGTTGGGGGTATGAAAGAGGAAACCACACATTGATTTTTCTCTCCCTCTCTTTATCCCTCTCTTTCTCTCTCTCTAAAAATAAATAAAATCTTAAAAAATAAAATTTAAAAAGTCATAGTTAAAAAAAGAAGAAACGTGATGATCCTGTTGTGAAGTAAGAGGGGGTGTCCGTTTGCCAAAGATATGGGCAACAAACCTGTCCAGCGCACATTTCTAAGGAGGAATTCTTATACTGCAAATAAGTAAAGGACAAGTAACCTCTATCAAGAGGGAAAAGTGTATCTTTTCACTTGAAAAGCCTAAGTCAATAAGATGTCTATGACACCATTGCTTCTGCACTATGTCCCTGAGTCCAGGGGAAATAGTGGACCATCAATGAAGGAAGGAAACAAAATCTGAGACAGCAATTTTCAACCTTTTTATTTTCATGGCACACATAAACTAATTCCTAAATTTCTGCAGCACCTCAAAAACTATATTTTATGCTGATATGACAAAATAGGTATCTCGTTCATTCATTCACATTGGATAGCTATTATTATGTTGGCTGTTGTCATTTTTTTATTTGACAATCTAAGAGAATAGAGTCAGTGCCCCTGACTAAGTAGTCAGGTGTTGCATGTTTTAAAACTTCTTGTGGCACGCCTGTTAAAAAATCATTGCTCTAAGACAGAGGGAAGAATAGGAAGATAGGAGACATTGTGGACCTCTTTCTATTGACTTCAAGAATTTAAAAACTATGAATAATGTACCAGTAATATTCCAAGTTTACTCTTTTGCTTAAAAAACTCTAACTTTTATATTTTGCTTTAACAGACTTAGATTTCATTATGAAATATCTAAAACAGTATTTAAAATAGGTTGACTATTAATTTTGACCTTATAATAAACTATAAAAATAATTTATTATTTTCAAATCTTATAGTATTTATGACTGTTTCCATAATGGATGTCTTGTCCCTAGCTAATATCAATGTTTTATTTCAAATACACGTGATTTTCATTTTTATCTTTTTAAAACCTATAGTTGAAGAAAAAATATTACAGTTGAAAAAACTGACTCAATAAATAGAGCTGATGGTTTAGTGCCCCCTTTTTTATTTATTTTTTTTTTTAAGATTTTGTTTATTTATCTTTAGAGGGGAAGGGAAGGAGAGAGGGAGAGAAACATCATTGTATGGTTGCCTTTCGTGCATCCCCTGCTGGGAACTGGCCTGCAGGGACCCGGCCTGCAACCCTGGTATGTGCCCTGACTGGGAATCGAACCGTGATTGTCTGGTTCGCAGGCCCGTGCTCAGTCCACTGAGCTACACCAGCCAGGGCTAGTGCCCCCTTTTTTAAAAATCTCACTGCAACTGAGGGTTAGACACATCAAACGAAGAGGAAAAAGGTCTCATGGACATGGATGATAGAGTGGTGATTGCTGGGGAGAGGGGGTATAAGTAGACTAAGTGGTAATGAAAAATATAATGAAGAGTAAATTTAAAAAATTTAAAAAATTAAATGTCACTGAAATGTAATATGTCAGCACAGATTTTGCAAAACTTCTCATTCATTCCCAGGGCCAAGTTTTTTTTAACATCTCCCAAGGCCTTGGTTCAGGACAAGCTAGGAAAATGAAAGATGAAACTCTTCGATAAGATTAAAAAAATTGTGATGCAAATTCTGTCATCATAAACAAAATAAAATGAACAATAAAAGTGGATTTGACATTAACAAGTTAGATGCTTGATTTATCTGCTTGTGTTGATTCAAGTTTGGTTGGGCAGTTTTTCTTTACTCTCACTTCACTCCTCAAACCCCCAGTGACAGTTCCAAATACCCTGAAGCCCTTTCCTCTTCTATTTAAAGGGAAAATCGGTTAAAGCTTATTGATGGAGAACTTAAGTCCAAGCTGAGAGGGAAAACTGGAGTCCTAAGGGAAGAGAAAAACATATATAATCTGAGGAGACTGTGTGTTCTGAAAAAAAGGAAGGACAGGGTCACAGGGAGAGAGGACACCTTGATGTCAGACATTGGCACCTCATTGCTGACTGACTGGGACTGATGGATGCACTGAAAGAAAACACTGCAAATGAACAAGCAAACAAAACTGCACGCATCTGGCCCTCATCTATATACTTGATTTTATAGTTTTGCTTGTTGTGCTTTGGAGATAAATTATTCCTGCTATATCAAGTAAGGCATGAGGGGTTACAGAGAGAAGTACAAAAATATTAGAAACTTAATAACAGAAATGGAAAATAAAAAGTCATATGTGCAAGAAATGAAGTTAGAGAATGGTTTTTGGAAGAAGTAAAGTGGTAATATCCACCAGAGCTAAAGAACCTATAGTCACAAAGATGAAAGGTCATAAGAAAATGGGTGTCCATGAGAATCCACAAATAATTATGCAATCAGAAACAAATCAGTAGGGGCAAGACAAGACTGTCTGTCAGCTTGACACATAGCACATCAGAGCCACCCACTCCCCTGTCCTACAGCTATCGGAGCAGCGTGGACCTGTGACCAGACCAGCGAAGGACTGACCCAAAGACACAGCACTAAGGGAGGCAGGAAACTGCCTCATCTCCAGGACCCCATCACCAGAAGGTTAGTTCCCCTACTCAGAGCTGCACTGACCACAAATGCAGGAAGAAACATCATTCCCATTTGTACTGAGAATTGATCATTATCAACTTTGCTTAAAATTAATTTAAAAATACAACCAACAAATTTCACCAAACATGAAGGAAATAAGCAGGATTTAAAAGTGGCACCAAAAAAAATTCTTCCCCATAGTTTTATAAAGGAAATACAGGATCGGGCAAAAGCAGATGTATACAAAGCTCTGTGCTCAAGTGTGCTTGAAGGTGGAAAGCAGACCACAAGGATGTGTAACAATGAAGGCCAGCAAACTGAACACCGAAGATGTTATCCCTAAGTGCATTGGGCCGTGGTGACATCCTTTTGAGTTAATGAAGTTAAATAAATAATCATAAAGTACATGTCTTTTTCCATACCTGCAAATGTACTTTTATCCACCACTGTATTTAAAAATTAAAATTGGTACTATCCATATAGAAAGAAATATTAGAGTTAACACATTAATTTCATCCTTTAGAAAGCATAGCTTTCTAAGAAAATGTAAATATTCTAGGGAAAAGATAATTACCAAAGCAAAATAAAATATTATTTGAAGATCATAATTGAAATGGCCAGGGACAAAATTAGGCAATTGGAAATCTTTAATACGAAACCCGAAAAAGAAAATTTTTGGAATTGTTGCTGTTTCTCATTTATCAGTCATGTGAGAACTACATGGCAAATGTATTTACCAACTGGTAAGTATCCATCAAAATTCTAGACAGTTTCTGTACATTTTTACAGTATATTGAAAGTAAATTATATTTCATTTTTTACAAGTGAAAATTCAAAATTCTAATAATTATCTTCAAGCCATTGGAATAAAAGATTGTCACTATCCTGCCTCTCAGAAGTCTAAAATATTCAGGGACTTGGGTAATTTAAGCTGAGTCAGGTGTAAATTCTGGGTTCCTGGGTGCAAGGTACTACCAGAGATCCCCAATAAACATACCATATTGCATTGAAGTGCAATTATTTAATATATTGCCTTAAACTTTTCAAATAAGAGGGTCCAAGTCTCGCAAACCTGTAAATGTAATATACCAACATCCATTTCAGAATGACCTTTTCTATAACTTTTGGTTTAATGGCACTTTGATATCTAAATAAGTTTGTATTTAACAGAACTGAGAATTATAACAAATCATACTAAGACAGCATATAATCTTTTGCTAATGACTATATAACTTATATTACTATCAGTGGTTCATTTCAGTCATTCATTCTGTATAAAAATGTTAATTTTACAAGTTTTTATGTAGTACTTGAGATGATTTTGGGTTTAAATATGGTAATCATACTATTCTTTACTTTTTTAGCATTATATCTTTTGTTGGTTTTGTAACCACAAGTTAAAATGGAGTGGCAGCATGAATATATTTTATATATTAAATTTTCATTATGATATAATTTTTTGTTCCAATGTTAAGTTAACTTTATATTGATTTTTCCCATTATTTTTCTATTAAACAACAAAAAAGTTAGCTTTAGGGTAGGCTATTTTTTTAGCCTACCCTAAAGGGTAGGGAGATTATTAAAAACTTACATTATAAAGATCCAACATATTCTAACCTCTAATGAGTATGTTTAATTTTTCATAGATATTCAGTCATTTTAAACTCATTTACAAAATAGTGAAGGTCTGATCAGGAAAAAAGTATTGCTTTCTTTCTGTCTCCTTGTTCATCAAAACTGATTTTAATTTTAAAAATTAGGAAATATTTAATTATAATTTGAAATCATTTAATTAAAATATTCAGAAAGGGTTTTAGAGAGTAGAGAGCAAAACATCCACCCCAAATATATAGAAGCTACACATTTTTCTCAGAAGAGGTGCTGCCCTGATCACGGTGCTAATATGAAGTGCATAGGGTGCCTTTTGCTCCAAGTGCCAATGAAACTGCTACTTTTTCCATGTAAAAAGTGAGAGAATATACTTTTGTTCAGAGAGGGCTCAAGACTTGGAAGAAGGATACAAATGAAATCAATAGCTTTGAATGACTCAACAAGATAAAATATTAGGAATTTTACATTTTTAAATCAGATAATAAACACCCTGAAAGGTGGGCATGTAGAAATTCCATTTTATAGATGACAAAGGAAATGCAGCAAGAAACCCAGAAAAAGGTTTAGTTAGCCTGGGTTATAGTAGCCAACGTAGCCTGAGAGTTCCAAAACTCATGTCTATTCCAAGTCACTCAGACTCGCTGAAGTGTTTTGGGGTCAGTACCTAATGACTACGCCAGAAATTTTCTTTTGGGAAAAAAAAAGAAAAGAAAGGAAATAAACTATTTGTTTATTGTAGATAAAACATTCCTGTGTTTGGAGATTGGATGAGGGACTCTCTCCTGTGTAATCAGAAACTGTCAGTCAGCTGTGCTTCAGCACAAGCTTAACAGGCCATAAATGCCAGAGCGAGATGAAGAGAGTGAGTGAGAGGATGCTATTGACACTCTTAACAAGCTCTGATCAATTGACTCATGTAGAAAATGCAATGAAACCTGGCTGGGCAGAGCCCAGCTGACATCAGAATGAAGTTCAATTGCGAGTGGTGGATGTTGTTTAGGATCCCCCTTGGCCAACTGAATTGATCAAGTATTTGTATCCCCTTCAGTTTAGATCCCAGAATAAAGATGCTGTCATTACTTATCCACGTAAATTACAGCAAAACCCATGAAAAAGCCATAACGAAGACTGGGGAAAAATAACCATGCAGTTGTTTGTTTATTTGTGCAAATAACAAGAAAGTATGTTATTTTGTTCTTCATCAAATGTATCTGAAAAAATGTGGTGCACTACCAATTCTGTGGAAAGGCCTAAAAATAGTGAAAGAACATTTTCCTAGGGTCTCCATGTCCTGTTTTGTCACTAGGATTTTATTAAATATCATAAATTATTTTAAAAATTACTTAGCATGGCAGTTAAAAATAATTGCCTTCGCTAATTGTAATTGAATTCTATTTAACCTGGCTAACTTTTTAAAAAATCTACTTTTGATGTGCCACTTTATGTATATTCCTAATGGAATTCTATGATATAAATTCTAAAAATAATATATACTAAATGAACACATGAATGAACTAACCGCAGACTCTTTCAACACAATTCTGCTGCTGATTCATTCTTCTGACCATAATTCTTTGTTGAACCATCAGCATTACTGGTGGCTGAATTTCCAAACATGAAGAGTGGATTCAGCCCCATCTTCCATACATGTTCAGAACATTTTATCTTAATTAGATTTTATATTGCAAACTGCAATTTAGCATCATACTCATGTGATGGACTTTTAGTGAGCTTGGTCAAACACAATCCTAACATTGCCTGTGTCTGTTATATAAAACATTAAAATTATGCATTTAATAGCAGAAGGTATTGAAATGATCAGGAAGTAGAGTGCACAGTTGATATAAAAGACAAAAATAATGCATCAGTTTCTTGTCCTCAGATTAGTTCACTTTCTAGTATTCCACATTTGACACGATAGTCCTTATTTTGGTCTCCCAGGTCTGTATCTTCCTTAAATGGTTAAAAGAACAATAGAACCAAATTAATTGCATCTCTGGGTACTGTTGCTTTTTGTAGCATATAATCGGTTAAAAATTATTTTTACACCACATAAACAAATTGAAGGGTAAAAACCACATGATCATGTCAGTAGATGCAAAAAATAATTTGATAAAACCCAGCAGCCGTTTAGGCTAAAAACTTTCGGCAAAGTGAGAATAGAGGATACACACCCCAACACAATAAAGGATATATATGACAAACCCACTACAACACTGTACTCAACTGGCAAAAACTAAAAACCTGCACCTTAAGATCAGACACCAGACAGGAATGTCAGATTGAAGCACTGCTACTTAACATAGTTCTGGGGCTCCTAGCCTCAGCAATGAGACCAAAGAAATAAAGGGCACCCAAACTGGAAAAGAAGTAAAACGGTCATTATTTGTTTTTATTGTTTAGATTTAACTTAGTCACTTATTTGTTTTTAGTACCAATATAGGTATTGCTACAGGTATAAGTTCAATAAATTTTCAGTAAATTACTGAGCAATATTTCTAAAAAAAATGCCAAATATCAACATGCATCTATCTATTTTGACACCAAATAGAATGAATTACACTGATAATAGACCACATGGCATTCAGACTTTTTCCTCCGAGCAGGCACACACGACTTGAAACACAACAAGCCCTTAAATGTTTGTTGAAGCAACAAATGACTGAAAATTAATTTAACATGAGTTTATTATCTGTAAAAGATCACAAATATTTCACAAATATTTCACAAAATTACACTGTGTGAAAAAATTACTTAGACTTTAATAGTGCCATTTCAATCTATTGTCCACACTTTAGTTTAAGAATTTTTTCTTCTGTAAGATCTCATTTATAAAACAGCTTTCAAATACAGATGGGGCAAAAGTAGGTTTACAGTTGTTTGTATGAAAAATAATTCAATCACAATAAATAATAACATAAGAATAAACTCTGTGTTTCACATACTTGCAACACTAAACTACTTTTATCCCACTTTGTATGATAAAATATTATTCTAATGGTCCCCTTAACATTTTTGAAATCTGAAACTTTTTAATCTAGTCAAGAATGTCAGAGAGAATCCAAAGTTGTTTAGAAGTGGTATTTGTGCAATGAAAAGATATAAAATCACTGAGCTGTGCCCATGAGCCTGTGAGACCACTTTAGAAGAAGAGACTTCATGAACCCGGTGAAACTTTTTATCATGTCAATCCTGTGAAACCTTTGCCTTGCTGCAGCAGAAAAAGACTTTCATCATGTGTCATTAAGAATTTCATGGAGACTAATGGAACCAAATGTAGGGAAAAACACTGCTCATTTCACGACTGAATGAGGTTCAGCCCCTTCTTGAGAATCGCTTACTTAATTCATTCTAATGGACAGAGAACATCATAGTGAAATGTTCAGCTCTAGGTTGGTTGGGGTGTGGGGGGAGACTATTTGCTTCCAAAGAGTCATGAGTTCTTTCCAAAAGAGTACAAATAACTGCAAATACTCAGTTACTCTCCTGTGCTTTGTTAATAACTTCTGAGTAACTTAAAATTCCCAGGAAAACAGTCACCGAACCTTCAGCATGCATCAAGACATAGCCAGAGCTGAAGAAAAGGAAAAACTGGATACATAAAAGCCTGAGAAAAAAGGATGCATTGCTAAGAAAAGAGAATGATAAAGAATAATAATGCACACCAAATATTTAATTAATGTCTCCCCAATATATTTTTTTGATATTTTATTTGTTTAATTTTAAAGAGAGGGAAGGGCAGGGGGAGAGAGAGCGAGAGAAACATCAGTATGTGGTTGCCCCTCACATGTCTCCCACCCGAGACCTGACCCCACAATCCAGGCATGTGTCCTGAATGGGAACTGAATTGGTGACCCTTTGGTTATCAGGGCAGCACTCAATCCACTGAGCTACACCAGGCGGGGCTATTGCTTTAGATCAATTTTGTTGCTTACTACTACAGTTTATGACACGGGCCATGCTTTTGAGCATAAATTATGATCATAACATATGGGAAATAGTATAGAGCTCTTATAAAATTAACATCAGAAAAATGTCAAAATCTCTAAAGTAACTTTTTTAACTGCTTGATCTCAAAACAATTGTATCAATTTGATATTAGCTATAACTAGAAAAAACATTCTGGCTAAGGAAGCATTTGCAAAAGTTGTTCATTTTGTTTGCTGTGTTTCATTTGGTTCTTACGTATCTGTCATGTCCAGACACAAACAAAATTTTGTTTCCATGATAACCCCTGAATGAGCTAACTATACCAAATAAAGCAGTATGTCATTTGAACTCTATGTGACAAAGAGATAGTGTAGCAGTAAACAAAATAAGTTGTGTGAATACATATATATGTATATATTGCATACAGGTGTGCAATTTATTACACCAGTAAATTTACCTAATAACATACAGATTTGGGAATCCGCATAGAGTTTGTTCTACAACTTCAGAGACTGACAGCAATGTGATTTTCCAAAGTTGTGTAATAGATGTTTGCATAAGTGAAAAATTCATGACTGATTTACTTATGGAAGGCATGTTTTAACATACCTTTTGTCATTTTTAAAGCTGTGTTTGTTGCAGAGTGGGACCGTGAACCTGAACCTCTGAAATAAGCGAAGCCACATTAACAAAATTCGCACAGCATTGACAAAATGAGGCAATAAAGTCCACTGAAAGCCCAGAAAGTTTTGGATTCTATAACAGCAGCTCAAACATTCTGCCCTCTTCTCAGCTGGGGAAATTCCAGAGCATCCTCGGCCAAGGTGCTCCCATCACAGCAGACAGCGTGAGACCTGAGCGGATGACTGAACGGAGGGCACTTCTCCAGAGAAGGGCCAGACAGCTGGCGGGGTCGCTGTACCTCTGACATCAAACTCGCAGAGGCCTCTCCTCTCTTCAAATTTCATGCCTGGACCTTTGAACTCACTATTATACTGAGATCAACTATAGTGCATTTCATAACATACAGGAAAAGATGATAACAACAGTGAAGACATAAAATTTCCTCCTGTTTATAAGGCAAAATTTCTACCTAGTGGGATTAATCCGAACATCTATATCAAAGAGTATAATTTCTGGTCTGTTAAGATTTGTTTATTTTTTTAATCACCTTCATTAGCAATTTAACTTTTCTATAATTCTGTGACCAAATAAATAATTATTTCTTCAAACAAAAGCATTATATTCTTTGCATAATTATTGAGACTTTCTGTTTTAAATGCAGAATTCCTGTAACTACTGCTAAAGAATGAAGCTTGTCTAATTCCTTCATAAAAGAAAATGACTTGTTTTAGGTGTGTAACCTTGTAACCATGCAACTCTGAGACTATTCTTTTCTGCCTATGCTTTTTGCTTCTGATGTGAAAATGAGAGTCAGATTTTAAATTCCTTTCCTTCTAGGGGAATAGTATAAAGTCCATGTAGGCCTTTAGCTGAAACCAAATCTATTCATCAACATGCGTGGTTTTTATCTGTGTAATATTCTGAATATAATTCCTGGTTGCCACAGCTTGGTCTTTTGCAATCGCCATGCTCTAAGGTAGCGATTCTTAAACTTCTGGGATTTTGAACCAGTTAGAGAGATGAGAGGCCACTTTTTCCAGGTTAGTATATTACAAACAAAAACAAAAGTGATTTGTTTATTACTAATATATCATGAAAGAAATATCAAATAATTAGAAATAGTGATTTCACTCTAATGACGACTTTTCAAATAATAAAAGACTCAATTTTTAAGAAACACTCTGTCATCATCTCGTTTCTCTATCTTTGGTGGAAACTGTATCATGGATTGGCACTTTTCCCAAGGCAGTTAGGAATTTCCAAAGTGCAGTCTTGGCTTCTCATGTACTCAGTCCATGAATATTGAATACTTCATACACTACAGCCTTCAACACAAGACATGTGTTCCCCTGGCATCGTTTATTGAATTAAATTACTGCCCATGAACTGTTTTCATATTCTATGTCATAACTGTATCTTTTGGAAAATTAAGCAAGCATTGCTTAATAGTTTTACTTTTTCTGTTGTTTGTATGTGACTCTATCCCCCTATTTTTGGGAATTGTAACTTTGCATGATAGTATGTTAAAGAGAATTGATATAAATTTAACAAAATTACTTAGAGTAATTGTTCTTAATGACTCATTAGGTAAATAAGTCCAAGGAAAAAATAATGGGGGGTTTCTAATTGATAGCATGATCTAGAACTAAAACTATTTATTTAGTGAAACAGCTTCATTAGGTAGACACACTGAAAAAACATGACCTAACCTTGACCTGTTTTCTGCCCTAACAGCAACCACGTCTATTATTGTCTTTTGGAGACTTTCGGTATTCTTTTGCAGATACAAGCAAAATGGATGTTACATACTTTATATGTTGTTTTTGCACAAACCTAGAAACCATAGACCTTTGTATATGCCTTTTATTTCTTGATAAGAATACCTTGAAGATATCTTCATATCAGGACACAGACAGTAACTTCCTTCTATCTATTTTGGACATTTAATGAACCACAACAAACCTAGAGAGATATAACTTTAACATGCTGTGTGTAAACCAAGCCTTTATTTGCTGTTATTGCCTGGCAACATATATACTGGACAAATTTATCTAACAGCTAAATGTTCACATTTATTTTATTTCTTTATCATTCCAGGATGGATGTTCTTAAAATACTGTGGCAGGAAAAGTTCCAACTTGCTTGTTGCTAAAGGTGAAAAACAATTACTCGTGCTGCAGTTACTTGGTGTTTTCCTGTAAGTCCTATTAAATGTGTGCTGGAAGCAGCAATACAAGAGCTCTGTATGTCTTGCCAGTAATGATGAGTAGGCAGACATACTATATCAAAAAATGGAGTTAACTAAGACAAACTAATAAGTTCAAGTGTTTTAAAAACCTGTGTCATTTTATTTAGACTAATGATTTTATATTTACTCAGAACATTTGCCCTCTTTACAAAGCAGTTCCACACTTGTACCAATGTTTTACATTAACAGTCTAGAAAAGTCAGAGGGGGCTCCTAGCTGGAACAATTATGGTTTAGTGTTTGGGAGTTGAAGAGCATGTCTCCTGTCTGATCCAGCTGAGCCGTGTTCCAGGAACATCACCAATGAGCTGTAAGACTTGGGAAGAAGTGTGCTTCTGGTCCAAGGTACAGTTGTTCAATTTGTGAAATGGGAACCTATTTCATAATAAGATTGCCACATTCAAATGAGAAATACATGTTTAGCGAAGAACTTCAAAAAATAGTGCACATTCAAAATAAAGTTGATATGATGCTGTTGATGACAATGATGATGATGGTCAGCCTCCATGAGGGAGAACACATTAGTAAAAATAGAGTTAAAACCATAACTAAATTATGTTTGAGGTTTAACTCTCTCTCTCTCTGAAATTTGCACTTTAAAAAAATGAACTTAGCCTTTAGCTTGTGTTCAATTAAGGTAAAACTAAATTTATATCATACATTTTTAATATAACATAAATATTCTATTACAGATTTTGGTGGTGATATTTCTCAACATAATTTGAAAATGTTTACTTTGTAAAATATTAACTTGAGTAATACTATTGGTGCTAACTTACAAAAATGCTTTTATAAAGATACAAATTTTTTAATGGTATATATTTCTAAATATAACTCATGAATATCATCTTATATATTAGATTTATGTGCTTACATATATGTGTATATAAAAGTTTAGTTCCAAGAGTGAAGACAATATGGAAAAGAAATAGTTCAACATTCCAATATGAATTTTCAGACGCTTCAGGGAAGCAAAGAATTTATTTTAGATGCCATGGCTTTTCCATGCTACCTGGTACTACAATTGCTCACAGTCCTTAATACAGTTTCTTAAATGTTCATCCAAGAGCAAATGACCAAGTGCTCATTGGGTACTTTAACTCAGTTTTGTACCAGTGGTTTAGGTATCAATCGCACATATCCAGGATAAAGATTTATTTACTTGTATTATTTTGCGAAACAAATATTTATAATATTATTGCCATCCCCTATTCTGCCCTTCCTTCATTCAATTATTTTCATTATACGACCTTTAAATCTAACATCCAACTCTCAAACTCCTTAGGTATAACCTTACCATTCATCATAATTATAATATACACTAAAATTATATTCATTCTAACTTATGCTCTTGACTTAATAAAATGCATTGTTTGAATATGAAATATTTATATGCATTTCATAAGACTTGTTTGATAAGATTTGGATTGTCACTACTGTCATTAGTCCTAAAGGGAGAGGGACATGATGTCTGGCAGAGCCAGGTTAGAATCTCTCTTTCATTTACTGTTTGAGTGGTCCTAGAAGAAAAGCTATTTCAGCTTCTTAGCTCTTAGAGTCCACACTGAAAAATGAGGCACTTTGCCTCAACTCATACCACTGTTGTAAAGAATTAATAAGATGATGCACATTAAACTCCCCACACAGCTCCTGCACACAGAAGACACTTGGTACATAGTCATTGTTATGACTACAGACATATCTCAGAAGCACTCCAAGTTCAGTTCCAGGCCACTACAGTAAAGAAAATATTGCAATAACACAAGTCACATAGATTTTGGTTTTCCCAGTGCATATAAAATTATGTTTATACTATATTGTATTCTAGTAAGTGTGTAATAGAATTATGTCTGAAAAAAACAATGTGCATGCCATAATAAAAAAATAATGTATTGATAAAAAAGTTAACCATGTCAGCCATCCACAAACTGAAACCTTTTTTGCTGGTGACCCCTCTTACCTTCATGTTGATGGCTGCTGAATCGTCAAGTGGCAGTTGCTATAGAGCAGGTGGCTGTAGCAATTTCTTAAAATAAGACAACAATAAAGTTTGCTGCATTGATTGGCTCTTCTTTCACAAATGATTTATCTTGAGTATATCTTGCTGTTCGACAGCATTTTACCCACAGTAGAACTTTCATAAAAGTTAGACTCAATCCTCTCAAACTCTGCACTGCTTTATCAACTAAGTATAGGTAAGATTCTGAGTCCTTTGTTGTTATTTCAACAATGTTCACAGCATCTTCAGTAGGAGTGGATTCCATCTCAAGAGGCTACTTTCCTTGTTCATTCATAAAAGGCAACTCCTCATCCATTAAAGTTTTATTACAAGATTTGCAGCAATTCACTTAGAACCAAGCTATACTTGTATTTCTGGTTCTTTTGATATTTCCACTGCATTCACAGTTACTGCTTCCATTGACGTCTTGAACCTCTCAGAGTCATCCCTGAGGTTAGGAGTCAACTTTTTCTGAACGGTAGTTATTTTTTTAATATTATTATGTATTTATTTTTAGAGAAGGGGGAAGGGAAGGAGAAAGAGTGGCAGAGAAATATCAATGTGTGGTTGCCTTTCATGTGTCCCCTAATGGGAACCTGGCCTGCAACCCAGGCATGTGCCCTGACTGGGAATCAGACCAGCTACCCTTTGCTTCACAGGCCCATGCTAAATCCACTGAGCTATACCAGCCAGGGTAAAATGGTAATTATTGTTGATATTTTGACCTGTTCCCAAGAATCATAAATATTCTTAACAGCACCTAGAATGATGAACACTTTGCAGAAGTTTTTCAATTTACTTTGCCCAGATCCATCATAGTAATTATTATCTATAGCAGCTATAGCCTTACAAAATGTATTTCTTAAATAATAAGACTTGAAAGTTAAAATTACTCCTTGATTCATGGGCTGAAGACTGAATGTTGTGTTAGCAGACATACAACAAAAACATTAACATTGTACATCTCCATCAGAACTCTTGGGTGACTAGGTACATTGCCAATGAACAATAATATTTTGAAAGGAATAATTTTTCTAAGTAGTCAACTTAAAATATTCAGCAAAGCATGTTGTAAACAGATGTGCTATCACCCAAATTTGTTGTTCCATTGTAGAACACAAGCAGAGTAGATTTAGAAAAGTTCTTAAGGGCCCTAGTATTTTCAGAATAGTAAATGAGTCTAACCCCTAACAAGAGAGGCAGCCTGTCCTTTGAAACTTTAAAGCCAGACATTAACTTCTCTCTAGCTATAAAAGTCCTAGGTGGCATGTTCTTCCAATACAAAGCTTTGTAGTTTACATTGAAAATCTGCTCATTAGTGTAACCGTCTTCATTAATTATTTTAGTCAGATCTTCTAGATAACTTGTTGCAGTTTCTACATCAGCACTTACTGCTTCACCTTGAACTTATGTGTTATGAAACTACAGTAGCTTCTTTCTTTAAACCTCATGAACCAAATTCTGCTAGCTTCAAGCTTTTCCTCTGTAGCTTCCTCACCTCTCTCAGTCCACATAAAATTGAAGAGAGTTAGGTAGGGCATTACCATGGTTTTGGTTTAAGGGAAGGTGGTAGCTAGTTTGATCTTCTATCCAACCACTAAAATTTTCTTCATGTCAACAATAAGTCTGTTTTGATTTATCATCATTGAATTCACTAGGGTAACATTTTTAATTTCCTTCAAGAACTTTTTCTTTGCATTCATAGGGTGGTTAACTGTTTGACATAAGAGGCCTAGCTTTAAGTTTCTCTTAGCATTTGAAATGCCTTTCTCATTAAGCTTAATCATTTCTAGCTTTTGATTTCAAGTGCAAAGAATCTCTTTTTTAAAAACAGCTAAGTAGTATTCAATTGTGTAAATGTCCCATAGTTGTTTTATCCACTCATCTACTGATGGACACTTGGGCTGATTCCATATCTTGGTGATTGTAAATAATGTTGCTATGAACATAGGGGTGCTTATGTTCTTTTCCATTAGTATTTTGTGTTTCTTCAGTTACATTTCTAGAAGTGAGAACACTGGGTCAAAAGGCAGACCAATTTTTAGTTTTCTGAGGTATCTCCATACTGCTTTTCACAGTGGCTGAACGAATCTGCATTCCTACTAACAGTGTACAAGGGTTCCCCTTTCTCCATATCCATGCCAGCACTTATTATCTATTAATTTGCTTATGATGACCATTCTGACAGGTGTAAGGTAATATCTCTCATTATGGTTTTAATGTGCATTTCTCTGGTGATTAGTGATGTTGGGCATCTTTTCATATGTGTTTGTATGTCCTCTTTGGAGAAGTGTCTATGTGGCAACATGAATGGTCCTGGAGAACATTATGCTAAGTGAAATAAGCCAGTCAGAAAAGACAAAGACCACATGATCTTACTCATATGCAATCTAATGAGCAAACTGCATTAACAAGCAAAATAGAGACAGATTGACAGAAGGCATGATGACAGCTATTAGAAGGAGATTAGGGGGCGGAGGAATGGAGCAAAAAGGAAAGACTCATGGACGCGGACAACAGTATGGTGATTGTAGGGACATACAAGGGACCTAAATGGGGATGGAAAATATACAGTAAGATTAAAATCGATCATTTACTGTCTTTTATGGATGTGATGTGTGGCATCCCAAAACAAACACAATGGTAACATAGATGCTCACTAATCACAGATGACCACAACAAATTTAATAATAATAAAAATGTTTGAAATATTGTGAGAATTACCAGCATGCAAGGCAGAGACAAGAAGTGAGCAAATACGCTTAGGAAAGAGGCACTGATAGACTGGTCTGACCGAAGGTTGGCCCAGACCTTCAACTTGTAAAAACCCAGTTTCTGCAAAGCACAATAAACTGCAATGTGATAAAACAAGGTATGCCTGCATTAGCACAGTTATTTTCTGAAGTTACGGTGTTTCTACATTGTTGGTGTGGGACTCATCTCTTTTGTTGGGCTAGAGGACTCCCTTCAGAAGTGACCTCAGCATAAGAGCTGAAAGATGAGCAAGGAGGAAACAGCCAGATGGGAACAATGGGAATTCACACTGAGAGTGTTTTCTTTTTGTCATACAGACATAGCACCGAAAATTCAAATATACACTTTCTGTTAAACTTATTGCACAGATCTTTTAAGATGGGTTTGTATTTTTAAAAGCACTTTTGATAGGTTTCTGTTGGGTTCTGTTTTTATCAGATATTTTACTCGGAGCAGTATGAGAATAAACCATCTTATTCACAGTATTTCTCTCTGGAATTAAGTGATTTGTATTGAGTCTGTTCTGAATAGTATTTGAATCAATAGAATTCCATCATTTACACTAGGTTCATATCTCAGTGGGAATAGAGTTAGTCCATTATGTGCTATTTCTGTCATTGATTACAACTAAGAACTATAAACTAAAAGCATAAATAAAAGCTACCCAATGACTCTGAAAATTTAATAATAGCTGGCAGATTGGGGTAGAAAGTCAAATCTTGAAGAATGACAAATACCACAGTGAGTTTTCTGTCATTCTCTGCTTTATGGATTCCAGCTTTGACTTGAAGGTAGATGAACCCCAGAAATCCTCGCAGGCTCAGGCAGTAAAAACTCCGAGATCAACAATCTTTTTCGGATCAGAAGTTCTCTGTGAGATAGTGAGTGCAGGGTCGGAAGCAGCTCCTTGATCCCTTTACGTCTCCCTCCCAGCCACAGCTCAAGAAGCCCCATGGCCAAAGCCCTGCCGCTGCCGTGCCAGGGAAGGTAGCAATGTAGCCATGCTGCCAAACTTCTTTCTGTTTTTAGCTGTAGGAAATCTTTCCATCTAGGAAAAAGGGATCATGAGATCTGAGGTATATGGGGGGGTAACCCCCTGTTATTTTTATCCTCCTTTTCTATTGCTGCTTTTCCCTAAAAAAGAAGTCAGTTACATAAGCATTCACAATCCTACAAGGGACTAATGCCTTAAGATGAATCAATTTTTCTGACCAAAGGCACTAGGGAAAGAAGCCTCTGATATCTGAAGGGTCTGGAGAGGAACCGGCCAAGAACTGAAAAATGGCATACGCTGAATCTGCACCTGCACTCACCCAAGTCTCAGGTTTACTGAGCTGTGCGACTTGGACAAATAACAAGCAACATACCACGAGCTTTGAGAGTCGGAATCTAGAATGACTCACCACTGAATTATACCCAGTAAGAGCAACAAGCTTAGCCATAAAACAGAGCTTGCTAGGATCATTGAAATCATGCAAAGTATGCATGCCATCGGACAACAACAGAGCTAAACTAGTAATCAATTATTCAAAGATATCTGGAAAACAAATATTAGAAAATTAATAATAGCTACCTCTAAATAATCTATGGATAAGAGAAATCTTCAAGGAATATTAGAAAATATTTTAAATTACCAAAAACATAAAACATATCAAAGTGTTTTTGACATTTATGGGATTTCGACTTTAAAGGGTACTTAAATGAAAATATATACCAGCAAATTCTTATACTACAAATGACGGAAGTTCTTTAATCTGAGATTTCACCTCGAGACACTAATAAAAGAAGAGTCAATTCATTCAAATCCAGCAAAAAAAATATTAATGAAGATAAGAGAAGAACTCAATGAATTTAAAAAAAAAGAGAGAGACAAATCAATGGAATCAAATTTACTTAGGTGGAAAGTGATGGCCTTTGGTACCATGGCTGAGAAAGCAAACAGGAAAATAGTAAGCATACAAGTGAATAAAACAATTGCAAGGGGCACAGAGAGAATGAAAGTGGTGGTGGGTTATTCCTTTTCAGTAGGAGAGCAAGGAAGAGTCTCCCTGATTGATTTAAGGTGACATTTGCAGAATCTCACCACAAAGAGAGTTCATGAAAGGGGAAGGAGGTCAATTGAATTTGGGGGTAGGGAGGAGGGCACAGCAAATATCATGTTTCTGAAACAGGAAAGAGAGTAATTTGAGTGACAAGAATCATGGCACAAGCTACAGAAACATGCGTTCACTTTGTTATTCAAGAAATACTCACTGGGTGCTACTACTTGTTCTGTGTGCTGGAATTAGAGTAGTCAAAAAAGTTCAAAGAAAGTGCCCTCATGGAACTCTCAAATAAGCAAGGACAGAACAAATAAATACATATATTAAATACATACTGTGCTCAATGGTTATGAGTCCTATGGATAAAGTGAAGTAGGTGGAAAAGATGGAGAGTGTGAGGGCAGAGGGAAGATGGCTATTTTAGGGTGAGGGCTAAGGAAGTCTCTTTTTGATGAAGTAAACTGAGAAGAGATCAGAAAGGAGAGGAGTCGGCTATGAAGATAACAGGCTGAGAAGGATTCCAGGCGGAGGACACAGCCACTGTAATTGTGTTGTGGCCAGAACGTGGTTGGTGTATTGGGAAGTGGAAAGGTGATCGGTGCGGCTGGAGGACCGTGAACTGGACATAGGGACACAAACAGGCAGATCACAGAGGGCCAACCGGATGGGCTCTTCCAAGACTGGTTTGTCCACTGACTGGGCAGAATTTCTGGTAAGGAGGTAATATAGACCGAGGTACATTGTAAAAAGGCTTTCTATGGTCATTATGAGGAAATTAGACTGGGTGGAGGGAAGGGGGAGTCGGGTAGAGAGGAATTAGGGAGAGGAAAAACATATTGGAGTGGTTTCAACAGGAAATGGAAATAGAGACAGCTGGTTTTAACAATGAGACAACGAGAACAATAGCATTTGGTATGGAGTGTTTTATTATTTTCAGATGGAAAATATGACAGTAAATGTGTATGTTTAAGGAAATGATGCACAGATCTGGAAGTATTGATGATACAGAAAATGGGAAGGGGCACTGTTACCATAATTCAGAGTCTAAGGGTTGTTAAGAGCAGAGGGGTTGGCTGGAAATACAGGCCTGAGGAGTGTTTGTGTGGTTGAGTTGGGAAGACAGATGTGGGCAGCTCCCCTGCTGTTGTGTAGGGAACTTGTAGAATGTCTTTTCTGAATGTCTCTGTGTGTCTGTGTTTTTCCCTATAGAATTGGAAATAAGTTCATCTCTTGAGATTAAAGTGAATGGAGGAGATTTTGGAGAATTGAGGTAAGAAATAATGTAAAAGTTATTGTTTAGATAAGGTAAAGAGAAAATTTACTGGAGAAATACAGTACATACGACAGGTCTGTCTGGAAAATGTCCAGTCATTGTTAATATAATAAGAATGGTTTGTGCAAAATTGAAGTAACCTGGCAGCCAAAGACAGTAGACTGTAGTGCACATGTGTGAACAATGATGACTTCACTGTACTAGTCAGTGGGGGTGGCAAATGCCATTGAGTGAGCATGTGTATGTTGCATTCACAGTGGCTAAGCAAGGAGAGCAATGAATCTGCATCAAATTTTATGTTGAGCTTGACCATTCCTCCATGGAAACTATTAAAATGATTCAGAAGGCTTTTGAAAATGATGCAAGGAGTGCAGCACAAATAAAAAGGTTTCACACCAGTGCTTCAAAGTTGCAGCAAGACCAAGACCGTGTTAATAGTTTTTTGCTGTTGTTGCTGTTGTTTTAATTGGGAAGGTGTTGCTGTGCATCCTGAATACACCCATCCAGGCCAAACTATTAACAAGGACTACTACTCCAATGTTATTCATCAGTTGAGAGATGCAATATAATGAAAACAGCAGCACTTATGGGGAACTGGTGGTTGGCAGCCTCATCACTACAATGTACATCATGTCTACTACAGGGTTTTCTAGTGAAATATCAATTCACCCAGGTGACTCAGCTCCCCTACTGCCCAGATTTGGCTTCTGGCTTTTCCCAAAAGTAAGATCACCTTTGAAAAGGAAGAGATTTCAGACAGTAAATGTGATCCAGGCAAATGTGATGGGGAAACTGATGTTGATTACAACAAAGAGATTTGCAGAGTATTTTGAACAGTGGAAGAGGTGCTGGGAGAATGATGTGAGATCCCAAGATGCCTACTTTGAAGGGGACTGAGGCATCACTGTCTTATTTATATTGTTTATTGTATCCCAATGTATCTTTTTCAATAAATATCTCTATTTTTCAATGTATGTGGCTTGATACTATCTGGACAGACCTTCACATGTGGTTGTAGGTACATAGCAGAGGCTCTGAAATCAATATTCCTGGGCTGCATTCTAGTTCTACCACTTCTTGTTTGGCCCTTTGCTAACTACTTAAAATTCATAGTCTTCAATTTCTTAATGTAGGAAGTGGGGAGAAAAATAGTACCTAATTCACAGGGTGCTCCAAGGATTAAATGAGCTACCCCTCATCTTTAGAATAGTTCCTGACATATACGATATTCTCAATACTTTCTGTATATTATCATAGTTAAGCTTTTTTATTATAATCATGCTTACTATTTCTGTAATGCATTTTCCCCCCTCTGTAGTAAAGACCTTCCAACCTCCCTATTTGTTTCAATTTGAACCCCTGGAAACAGATACAGAAATAGAACTGGTCAGTAATCTCCAGAGACCCAGCAAAGGGTCGATGGTGCAGTCTGAACTACCAAACCAGCTGAGAGGCAGAATTTCTCCCTCTGGGGTCTCAGTCTTTTCTTTTATGGCCTTCAACTGATTAGAAGAGGCCAACACATATTCTGTATAATAATCTGCTTTATTCAAAGTCTCTGATTAAAATGTTAACAAAATCTAAAAAACACCTTCATAGTAATATCCAGACTGGTGTTTGACCAAAAACTGGGTACCATGTTCTAGCCAAATGGTCATATAAAATTTACCCTCACAGGGTATAACCAGAAAGGAGGCCAGAGGCTAGGTCTTTTGCTATTTTCCCTATTACTTGTTCTAGAAAGCCAAATTAAAATATATGGTATGCAAATTCGGGATTTCTTATCAATTCGCAAAAAAAAAAAAGTTTCCAGAAAATTTTCACTTTGACCAAAATTTAATAAAATTATCAACAAATGTCACTGTAGTGTGAAAAGTATGTGATATTAAAACAAAGAACACATAAATAACTATTAACAAGGTACTGTTACTTTATATCATGCTATCCCCACCTCAAGCTTAAAAAAATATAGCATTGTGAGTTCCATATTGTGGACAAGGAAGTGGATATTATGAGAGGTTATGATACATTCCCTAGAGCACAGTTGCAGGTCTGGGGTCCGAATATAGTGATCTGTGATTTTGCAGTCTAAGCTCTCTCTGCTTGGAGATGCTCCATCTCCTGGAGGAACTTGAAAACAGGACACAGGTTGGAGTCCAGGCTCTACCACTGGGCAAACATACTACTTGGCATACCATTTACAAATATAAGTTTTAATTTCCTTCCTTATCAATAATGAAAATAATATATTTCCATTATATTTGGGTACTTTTTGAGGCCTAGATAATAAAATTTATGAAAGTTTTTTTAAACTTAAAAATGTCTTCATATATGAGTTCTTAACTATTACTATGAGAAAGATTAGCACTTTCCCTGGTACACGTTACTGCAAATTTTTTTTAATGGAGCTACATCATTATTGCTGATCTTAGAAACCAGCACAATTTAAAACACAGAGGGCCTCAGGGCTTTGTAATTACATGTATTATTGCTTCTCTTATTATATTTTTTGAAATGAAAGCAAAAATTAATTCAAGGTGAGAAATGTTGACTACTGGATAAGAATAAGTCTGCATTCAGTAATTTGCAACATTGCAGTTAGTAAATCCAAAGAAAAATCCTCACAAAATACATTTTCATATTAAAAAGCTGGTTTTCGGCCAGATGCTTTGACTGTGCTGACACATACCTGCCACATAACGCCAGAAGCAGAACTGGACTCCTGATGGATAGACACACCTCACAGTCACTTCCGTGGGATGGGCCTGCAGGGCTCCAGTCGCTGGGGATTTATTTAACCTCAGCTCTGTGACAGGCCAGCAAAAGCCACAGATACAGAGCAACTTCACAACTCTACTCGAAATGTTTTTAGAAAGTAACTTTCATTTCCCTCACACACAATAAATATCTCCGAGACTGTTCTTTATATTTGATTCAATAACAAAATCCATAAAGTACTAAATTAACAAAGTCATTCAGCAGTAGAAAGTATAAGAACATTCTATTTTTTTGTGGTTAATGATACTTTCTGTGGTCAAAAGTTTTTGTCTAGGTGAAGCAAATGAATTCCAGATGCCATAATTTTGTTATTCTAATTATCTTCCTTACAATATAATTTACTCCTTTTGATACAGTATTTTCAGTGCTCTGAAGAAGTTAATATACATTAGAATCTCTAGATTTCTTTTCACTTCTATATTTTGCTTATGCAAATCATAGTTCATGTTACCTGTAATATGTTACAGGATATTAAACTATATTCAACTTATACACAAACACATGTGCACACACTTCCATATGGAAGGCAGAAACACTACAATGTAATTTAGCTTGGACCCTGAGTAAATTCTAACAATCTAATTAATGTTGGTTTCGTATTTATTTCTATTTTTTAACTTTGTTGTTATTGTTCACACTATTATAGATGCCCCCATTTCTCCCCGCTTGGCTCTTCTCCACCCAGCCCTGCCTCCCTCCCTCTGGCCGGCACCGCACTGTTGCCTGTGCCTACGGGTTACGTGCGTTTGTACTTTGGTTAATTCCTTCATTGTTTCTCATCCAGTCTCCCTAATTTGGTTCTTTAAATACTTTGAATTCACAAAAAATTGAATTCATGCTTGGTCATTGGCTCATTACTATTCAAGGAAAAAAAGTCTTATAAGAATGTAAATGACATTCCACTCTTATAAAACCTTTTTTTCTTGGTGTTCTTTTATTTATTTTATTGTCCTGCCCACAGAGAATGTTTTATATATATATTTCAGCAATGGTTTATGTTCCATCTAGCTGTTTTTATTTTTGTTATTGCTCTGTTTGCAATTAGATGATATTCTAATATTTTTTGGTTTTAATTAGTATTTTTTAATTTATTTTTCTATTTTGGGTTAAGATACATATAAAGAACTCTACCTATTTTTTTCTACTAATTCCTACCTTACAGAATATAGGCATTATTTTTAGGACTGGGTTACTTGAGATTTTATGTTATCACTTATATTTACCTGGTTTCATGACTTGAGGTGATTGGTAAATGCTGATTTCTAGGACTTCTCTTTCCGACACTGGTTCTAAGGTTCTAATTTTCTGTTTTCTTCTCCTTTTTCTCTAGGTCTTTGAGATACACACACACTCACACACACACACACACACACACACACACACATATGGAGAGAGGCAGCAAGGAAGAGATTTTCTCTCTGATTTACATCCTTGTCATGCGAAAACTCTTACCTTTTCACGATATGCTTTTTCTAACTTTATAAATGGTTGAGTAATCAACCTGAAAGTTTTTCTAAGATTTTGGGTCCACAGAATGATTCTTCTATAAAGATACTCAGGTCACATTTATAAAATGCAAATCCCATCCATCTCGGTCTGTCCTTTCACTAATTTAATTTTAATTTAATTGATTTGTCAAGCTGCTGTGACAGGTGATGTGGGTACAAAATTGAATTAAGCAAGATCAGTAGACTTATGGGCAGATGGTTTAGGAGTGGATTCACGAACCCATCATTTATTAGATCAGTGAGTATTGATTGAGCACTTAGGATATGCCGGGCAATGTGCTGGTAAATAACTTGGAATTGAAGAGAGATAGAAACATGGTTCTTACTTTCAGAAGCAGACAGTCTAGTAGGGGGGATAAACATAAAGAAGTCACTGTGATACAATTTTAGGAAATTCAGTGAAGTATATCTATTGTTCAATTAATCAATTTTATAATGCAAATAATTTACATTTTATAAAGAGTAGATATAGAGCAAACAGTGATATACATGTGTGTTAGAAAAATAAGTAAAGTGTTATTCTCTCAGTGAGCAAAATGTTTAACAGACATTGGGTTGAACAGAAAATAAATAAGAAGTGTAGGATACTTTTTCGAAAGTGGAGGAAATGGTTAGGGCATAGATTGAAGGGAGAAGTGAATTAAATGAAATTATACCTTCTTCTGGCAATAGTACTGATAAACCAAGAAAATGCTGTGGGGGTAAATTTCTTTATTTCAAACCCATCTTTGTCAGATCCTGGGTGTGTGACCCTCAACTTCTTATATAGCCACAGTTTTACATTTAGAATGGGAAAAAATATATTTCCCCTCTTGGGTTTTGTAACGAATAACCAAGAGAAAGTAAGTAGAATTGTTGACACAATTATTAACTCTAGTAAGAACTCAAGGGCAGACAGAACAGCAAGAAACTCAATGAAGATGAAGTATTTCGCTCAGTTGGAGACATGCTTTCTTTGCTATGATCACTTTTAAAACACTACCCTCCCCCTTTACTCAGATATTCAAATGAAGGGCAGACCTAGCCACCACCGTCTCAATCCTACCCTGCCTACTTATGTTATAGGAGAAACCCAACTTTCAAAACCTCTAATGGCCTTCGGTATTCACCTAATATGCCATAAATTTCAATGTGCTTTTTAACCCCCATTTCTTGACATTCCCCCCTTAACCTACTCCATTTCTGCTGAACTGTGCAAGTTTCCCTGCACCGAACTAGACCCTTTTGCACTGGTTCTTCTTCATTACGTAGTTGCTTTAATTTGGAATTGTCTTCCTTACACTTTTGCAAAGCTCACACCGCTCTCATTAAACTCAACTTGGTTTGCAACAATTCTGAATTCTTTCTGAAGCCCCTCTACTCTGGCCAGAGCTCACTATCTCTGTACCTATATGATTGCATTCAACTCCATTGCTAAAATGACTCCCTCCCCATTTATCACTACCTTAAGGTCAACCAAATTTAATTTTATGGTCTAAGTACCCAGCATACTACCCAGTAAATGGAAGGTGTAAATTTTTACTTTTTCATAAATAAAAGAAATTTGTGTAGATTTGTGCAGTCACAACTAAAAAAATGAATAAAACAAAATAAACATAATGCAGGAAATCAACATTTTGAGGAAGACGGCCAAAATGAAGTTGAGGAGCTGCAGTAAGCAGAGGAATAGAGGACAAAGAATCGTTTACAGCAATAAACACGTCACCTCTCTCTTGATGATTTCAGACACGTGTAATCCATCAGCACAAATGGAAGTTCTAAATCCTAACCGTGTCACCATTTTTTCTACTTCACTCTAACTCTCTATTCATTATTTTTGGACAGTTGTAATATCTTTCTATTGTATTTTCTAGCTTTCAATCTCTCATTCATCCCCAAAATCATATCTCCCCCCACAAACCAGTGTGAATTTTATTAAGCACATATGAAGTCATGTCATTCTCCTGCTTCAAGTCCTTCAATAACCCTATTAATTCTGTCCAGGTGAGTAAAAATAAAATATGTATTCTAATCAAGTTCTATGTGGCCTACATGGGTTACTTCCAACTCCATCTTGCAATGTTCCCTATTATTATATGGCAAATATTAATGTCATGAAATATAAATTTTGTAGTTCCTGAGGGTAGGTCCTTCTTGGCATTTATGTCTTAGCTTAAATTAGTTTCTCGACTAAGAGAGTTTTCCTGAACACATGTTAAGCTCGATCTTGGCTGTATAAAACCAACGTAAACAAAGCCAAATAAATAAAGACATGAATAAGTTAAAATGAGCTCCTCATAATGTAAATAAACAGGGTAGGATTGAAATGGTGGCTAGTCAACTAGACTGTTTGAGTGGAGGGGGAGGGGATGTATTTGAAAGGTTATCTAATTGGACAGAGGACACACCGCCAACTAAGTTTCTTAAAGCTGCTTCTCCAGAAGTTTCATGTCACATTTTCGAAGTATTTCCAATTGTCTTGAATTTAGTCTCATGGCAAAGTAAATCGGTAAAAACAACCTTTAAACTTGACAGATTAAATGAGAGGTCTTCAGTGAAGAAAAAAATTAAAAGTAGGTGTTAGGTCAGCAGCTGGCAATCTTTGTCATAACTCTCTATATAAATGATCACTAATTCCCACCTTGTGCATCTATACATGCCTCACTGTCTTACTTTATTTCTTGCATAAAGCCTATTTATCTCTGAAATTATCATATTTATTGTTATAGTGACTGACAACCTTGAACCATTACCAACATCACAACAAGTCCATATCCACGAAGTGAAGGCCTCTCTCCTTGGCCGTTACATATTCCCAGTGACTATGCCTGGGTTGCAGGTCACCCACACCCAGGGCACATGCCTGGGTTGTAGGCCTGGTCCTCAGCTGGGGGCACGTGAGAGCAACCCTACATTTCGTTGCCCTCAGTTCCTATTTCATGAATAAATAATCTAATAAGACATGTTAGATATGCTATAGCTGAGATTTTCTGTCTTAATATTTTATTGCTTTTAGAAGTTAATATTAACTAATATTCAAAATTTTCAAGTAATTTCTTGCAGTGCTTCAATTTTTTTCGTTAATTTTATTTTGTTGTTTTTCTTATAAGTCCCCAAAAGACAGCAACAACAACAAAAAGTCTCATTCTTTGTTACAGAAAGGATACTTGGTTCCCAGGGTCAACACATATTTTATTCAGTATTTGACACTTGAAAAAAAATGTTAGTTTATGTTTAAGTTATTTACGTTGTATTCAGATGAATTTGGACCACAGGAAATGACCCTGTCTTATATAACTGATTGATGGGTTGAACACGCTAACCTCAGGGAGAGAGGTGTTGCCGCAGAGACTCAGTATCAACTTGAAGCGAGGACTTGAGTTTCCTCATGGCTTCCACACTCAGCTCTCATTCTCTTGACCAACAGAGAAGCTTATTCCTCGTGTAGTAACCGAATTTCCAAGCAGTCCAGAAGTTGCTATTTTAAACCTTTTGTCTTTTCTTTGGAAAAAATATTAAGGAAATGTTAATCAGTCATACCCAGAGTCAGATCCAGGTAAGAACAAGAGGTTGTCCGGGACTGATATGGTGAGAGCTGAGACGAGTGTAGTTGTCCAACTAGGAGGAAAGTGAGGGAGGAATTGGGCAGGGGGTGCTGTCCAGCAACAAACAGCATGCACTGCAACAGCAGACATGTGCATGCATTGTTATTTCACCTAAAATTATTGATGGATATTGGTTTTCTGAAGAACACAGGGTTCAGCAAACATGTAATAAGATAAATGTTGTACCACTGGTACGCATGTGCTAATGCAGCTAGTACACGGACTGAGTTAATTTAAAACAGTGAATGTATAGTGATGAAAACAATTCTAACAACATCTCATAGTATCTAGTGGTATATGCTCATATTGAGTCCCCACCCAGAGCTTATCTCTACTTTCACAACAAACATATATACACATTTACTAAGTATAGCACTGTCTGTGTTTTTAAAAGCTTGTGTGTTGCTGCAAGTTGCTTACAGTATTTATATGTGGGACCCCTGCACCTAAAGTTATATTCTTCGGTCAAGACAAAGTAACATCAATCCTTGCATGCAATAAATACAAGCTTAACTAAGCTAGGTTTGTATGAAATTGGTAAAGCTAGTGCATAGTAAGATAAAATATTTTTTATTTTGACAAAGAATTAAAAAGCCTGATGATGTAAAAAGTGGGTAAAAATGAACTTAGATTTTATTAGAATATTAAAAATTAAAAATAGTTTTCTAGCCCTGGCTGGTGTGGCTCAGTGGACTAAGTGTGGGCCTGCAAACCAGAGAGTTGCTGGTTCGATTCCCAGTCAGTGCACATACCTGGGTTGCAGACCTGATCCTCAGTTGGGGGCACGTGAGAGCAATCACACACTGATGTTTCTCTCCTTCTCTTTCTCCCTCCCTTCCTGTCTTTCTAAAAGTAAATAAATAAAATCTTTTAAAAATAGTTTTCTAGTGTATGGCTAGAAGTATTTCAATATGCATATTTTATAATATTCTTAATATTTCCATTGAAATTCTTCAGTAGTTTGGGAGTATTCATGATATAGCTTCACTTCCTCATTTCTCTGCTTGCAACTATGAGCTCAAGATTTTTTCTTTCAGGAAACTAAAATTCCTTCCCAATATTTTTTTCTTTTTTCCCCCTATTTTATAACACATCTCATCTTGCTAAGAGGACAAATCCATATTTAAATACTAATGTGATAAAAATATATTTATCAAGAAAGAAAGCGATATCCTTTATTTGAATTTAAATTGATGGAGACATTTCAAATTGTATCTGGCATAAGAGAGCATAGTTTGCAAATAATAAGTTGGAGGAGACTCTCCAGAGCTTACTGGTGTGTGCCAACTGGAGGCTGGATTTAAATAATTAGCGAAATCACCATTTGTGCTCTAGAAATATGATATTTTTACTCTGCACGTTACTGCTGCACAGATCAAATCCAAAAAGCTTGTCTTCCAGGGACTTTAAGATCTGCCGTCTTGACTGAGCCGTGGGGAAATTTTACCATCAGCTGAGAGTCAGAAGTTGTGTTGGTAAAAGTGAATCATTATGAGAAAAAAACAAAATTAACAATCTCCTCATGGAAAAGCAAGACTTACTAATGAGCACAAAACTTTAGTCAAAGCCAATGGTTTTTCTCTTTTTCAAATCACAAGATGTGACATAATCCTTTTACAAACCCACAGGGTTTTACCTTTGCACAGGTCGCCAGTTCAGGATGAGAGGCATCGGAAATGATACCTCCCTGGTGTCTATCTCCGGGGAGCCAGGCACACCATATTGTGACTTATTTAGAAGTTGGTGGGGGGAAAGGAGCGTGCATTTCCAGCTAAGCAAAATTTGAAGCTTGTTGAAGCTATGCAAGATATAACCAAGATGGAAGAGAAATCTATCAAGCTCTGCTTGCATTATCTCCTTGAGACCTAATTAGATCGAGAATGTTTTCTAACTCGAAACACAATGGCCAGCTATGAAATTAATGCCCAAATTCCCTCAGCTTATATAAGTTAATTTTTTATGATTCTTGTGGCTTGATGGAAATAAGTATGAAATTTTCTTTTCTACTAGTCTGTTTTTTTAATAGCAATTTACGTGGATTTAAGAATATTATGTTTGTATTATATATTTTTCACTTATTTCTTTACTTACAGTTTGTATGTATTAATAATTACCCACTTGCAGTTTACAAAGTGTTAATAAAACACAGTCATACAAACACGTCTCTATCCTTTTTTTTTTTTTTTTTGCCTCAGTAGGTCAGTTTTTATAGCCAGGACCAAGACCGTTTTACAGAAGGTTACTGAGAAATGACTCAGAAAAAGATATAAATATTTTGGGTTTCTCTCCTTCCACCCTCTTCTATTTTTACAGCACACATATAATTTTAACAGTCTTCTCTTCAACGACAGCTTGTGACATGAGTCAGTCAGCAGTGGGCTCAGCACCACTTGTTTGCTGGGAACTTGAGAACAAGTGTGCCACACAATTGCACTGATCTATCATAATGACAGGTTGTTGGTTCTGTAGAAATAATAAAATGGACCTAAATATTCCAAAGAATTATATTGCACCGGAGAGTAAATATTTAATCCTCAACTAATATAAAAAGAAAGTAAAAAAAAAAAAGACCTGGGTTTTCTTGATAAGTGTACCCACAGGCCCATATACTATAATATTAACATATATGATCTTTTAAAATATAAGAATATCAATATTAGCAATGTTGCTTTTTAGGAAACCAACACTGAGAAAAGTGTGAGGCAAAAAAGGACTAAATAAAATCCTATGACCTACTACTAACAGCTCATTTTGAGTTAGGAGAGCTGGGGGAATATGTTAGGAATCCCCAGTAGAGAGCGGTGTGAAAAAATATGCAAACAGATGTTGATACTTTGAGATCTGGGGTAACAAGTTCACAAGAAGAGAAGTAAGCCTTCCCACTTCCACACATTGCTTCCCACCCCCCACCCATTAGGTAAGAAATCTGTGGCTTTCAATGGCAAGGAATGCCTGCAAAATCCCTATACATTTTTTTTTTTTTACTTTGATGGGTTGGTCAGTGGTGAGGCAAACGACAAGGGAAGTGGTGACAGGAGGTCTAAGTGCTATAGGAGATAGTGGAAACTAAACATCGAGTCCAGTGGCTTTAGTGTTTGTATCAAGATAAGCCATTGCAGTCATTTATATAAACTAAAGAAAATCAAGAGTTTTTTTATAAAAAATCAATTATCATAATGTCTCAAAAAGTCCAATGTGCTTTTATCTGTTTCACCAGGATTCTCCCTATTCTGACCGCTGTTGAACGTATTTTGGGGCAGGTACACTTAATGAAAGCATATTCCTGTTCCTCCCTAACTCTCAACAGATTATGAGATGAGATGCACCCAAAGTGATTCGCAATCATAGGTATTAACCCAAACAACAAAAGTGCAGGAACTTTATGTGCTGACTCTGAAAAATAACTCATCTTTCCTTTTTTAAAGAAAGGATTATAGTTTTCTTTCTTGTTTCAATAAGGAGTTACAGTTTTTAGTAGAGTTTTGACCCAGTATTTTGATCCAATATTTTGTTGCCTAAGGATTTATTATGAAATGACTAATATCTCACTGTGTAAATTCTATGTATGTGTACATTTATATGTATATAAAATATATATCTATGAACCATGTGGAATTGCTTGTATTTGATCATTTTTTACCCCTAAATGTAAATTTGTATACTTCAATCTAAACTTACAGTTATGCCCATAGAATGGAAAGAAATTATTTTTTTCTATATTCACTCTTCAGCTTTCTGGCACATGGGAAGTGTTCAAATGTTATTAGTATTTTTAATTCAAAGGAATTTAAATTAGTATTTTTAATTCAAAAGAAGTGGCGTAACTCAACAGTTAGCAATGATGTGCTTGCTTGAACTTTCCTGGCTGATAATTATTTGTCTTTCCACCAAAAGCAATGGTATCTTGCCAACTTTTGACAAATGCTTAGAAATAAAATGTTTTACTGCTCTTTCTCATTTAAGTTTGTAAATCTGAGTTTTTGTTGTTGCCACTGTGATGTGTGTCTGTATTATTCTGGCTCTATTCTCTAGTCTGTCCCTGTGTTCCTCTAAGTTACACTGGTAATGACCTGAACAAAGTTGAGGAAAATAAGTTTTCAAATGTCATGTTAAATGTAAATTGACTACAGATATGAGTATCTAAAACTATTAAAAGATACAACATTCTTCCTACAAAATCACATAGTGTTAATTTGGTAGGAATTGATATGCTATTTACCTCAAACTTTAAGAAATTTATAAAAGTAAGATATCTAGAAATGGTAGGAGATTACCCCAAGACCATGAAGCTAAATAATGGTTAAAATTTTCTGACTACAATCTAGGCAAACATGCCACCTACCATTTAAATGTATTTTGGACATTCAAGTAAATAATTTCCCCCAAAAGTCCCACTGCCTCAATGTTGGTTACAGTGGATTTATGTGTTTTGGTTGATTTCACTCAACAGAGATCATGTTTGCTCCACAGCAATGGTCATGTGACTCCAGTTCAGTTGCTTCTTCAACCTCCGGTTCACACACTCATCTCCAAGGTAAATCAGCTCCTAATCACAGAATCTGGGGTTAAAATGCCCTCAAGACCAAGTAGTTAAACGAGCTTTTATTGGGTTTAATTTGCATACATTAAGCATATACATTAAGCTCATCAATCATTGTCAGGCAGTAATGATCAAACAATAGATAACATTCAAAGAACAGTGAGGGCTTATTCTGAGTCAGGGTCAGTTAGCTAAAGGGCCATAAAACTTTAAGGAAACAAACTCATTCCATGCTGGAATCCTTATCATTTAAATTGAGGATATTCTTAGCCAAGCAGGTTTCACTCCGTTTTATGCATTCCTTCTTAGGCCTGATCTGCCCTAGGGAACCCACCCTTTCTAGCACAGGGCTGCACCCACCTCAGGCATTATTTCAGGCTTCTATCAGGCCGGGGAAGTAAGGCAGCCAAGAGATTAGGAGATTAGAGGACTCCGCTATGAAAAAGCCAAGTGGTGAGGATCCATCGGCCCCTTGTTCTATAGCCCCCCAAGTCCTTCCTTGAAGACCCCTTCAAGATCATGCCTGTCTTAAGTCATCCCTTCCTTGAAGAATCTTACTTGTCATTAATAACCAGTCATCCACCTGGGGCCAAGCAGGGTGAAGTGAAAAGGGACAGAGGCAGCATCCCTAAGATTTGTCACCTTAGTGGCTTATGGTCTCAAGGTCTCTTTTACTCAGCCTTAGCCATGGAGGGAGGGGATTACAGCTTCTGAAGCCAGACAGGGCATTTCCCATCACCCCTCCATTCAGATCAGATACATCTAGCAAAGGCATTCTCAAATAAGACAAATATTCAACAACAATAAAAAATATTTAATTATTATACAGTTATATCTGTAGAGCTCTCTATAGGTATTATTTATCTTTAGATTTGAATTTCAGTTAATGGGTAGTGGGGAGATAGTCTAAAATTCTCAGATTTCAAAGAAATTGTCTAACCCAACAGTGTGCATTAGCAATGTGTGTCTATCTCCTATTATTATGCAAGATCTTATTTCCTCTTTCAGAGTGAGGATATCTGAATAACATTTTACAATATTTGAAAATTCTTTTTTTCTATATAGTCATAATCTATTTAAATAATACATTGTATTCTTAAGGAAAAAGTTATTACATATTTGGAATTTCTGCCCATTTAATACTGCATTTATAAATAGGTTGTCCAGAAAAAAGTTACTTTTTTTTTTCCTAAATGAGGGGTGTGGGGAAGAGGGAGAGAGAGGATCAATTTCGATCATGGAAATATTTTTTGTTCATTATTCAGAATCTTTACTTGCATAAAAATCAACTGTGAATGAATTAAATACATCTCAAGGTTAAAGCCAAAGTGTTTCCTTGGGCATATTTCTTACCTTTCCCTGGACAAATAAATAACACAGGCAAAGATGGTTTTATAATTAAAAACAAAACTTGAAAAAATGGCCATTGAAATATTACTGTAACAGGGCACAGCTAGGAGGGGGGCCCCCAAAAAAGAATTTGGGATGGGATCCAGAACTCAAGGTGTCCAGGAAATATTAAGATGTCCTCACCGCCCCCCCCAACCAGGTGTCACTTGGAGGAAGGGACAAATGGAGCAGGCCCACTGAGAGCTATTTTGCATAGCAACAGTTTGACAGCCAACCTCTCCAATGGTCATTTAACATATCTATAACCTTTAACAGGTTTCATAGATATGTTAAATAGCTGTGGCTATGCTTTGAGCCAGGGAGAAGGAAGTGACTTCTACCCAGGATGTAACTGGGGGGCAGGTCCCCTGAGTTACAGCGCCTACATGAAAGCTTGAAATTGATTGGCTCCACACCATGGGGCCACACCTGCCCAGACTCACTAAGGCAGCCCAGTAAAGCTGGGAGGATATGGGAGTCTTGGCAGGAGTAACTGATTGTGGGAGGAGTCAGAAATGGGGCTGCAAAGGAGGACTGGCTCGGGGATCTAAACCCAGATGCGGCAGTCATGTAAGAGAGAGCCATGTGGTTTCAGCAGAGTAAGGGTCCCCTCTTGGCCAGGGGAAAGAGAGAGCCATGCAGTTTGGGGCAGAGTGAGGACGTCTGCAGTTATGTAAGAGCGAGCCATGTGATTTGGGTCAGCTTGAGGACCCTCTCTTGCCCATGAAAGGAGAGGACCATGGGCTTTGCCAGAATGCAGACCCTGGTAGCCAGGTGAAAAAGAAAGCCACACACTTTTGGTCAGAGTGCTGACCCCTGCAGCTTTGGTAGAAGAGGCCCATGCAGCCTTGGGGTGCTCCCTTTGGCCATGTGGCCTGGGAAGCAGGAGAGACTTTGCCTAGAAAAATGAGTACAAAGAACTCTTGCCAGTGGACCATGAGAAGGTGCCACATGACTTTGGATTAACTGGAGATCCTGCCTGAATGGTGACACAGCTGATGGTGCCAGCGGCCTGAAACACAGACACGTGCTTCTTTTCCTGAGATTCGGTACCCCAAATTAGGGCAGGGGGAGAAGGAAGTACTGTGGGCATCTGTGGTTATCCTAAAGTACTTTGATATTTTTATGGGGACATCAGGTCACTACTTTAAGTCTGTACAGCTTTAGATCTTTCCTTTCTTTTTCATAAATCTCTGGCATTGAGAGATGTCTTTCCTGTGGCGAAAGACAGACAAGTCCAGTAGGTATTAGTATACTGTCCTTGGGAGGGGCCCCTGTTTTCTGTAACAGTTTTTGGCATCCCCGGGTGGGCCAAATATTGCCCCCCGGACCTCCGTTTGGTAACATTAAGACCATATAAAATAATATTAATCTATCCCATATAATCATGAAATTATTGTAAGTAGGATTACATTTGGCATTAAATAAAAGTTTCATCTTTTTCACAATGGTTGAATCGGCCAACCTGCACTTTTCAATGTCATGGCAAGGTTTCTTTCCCTTTGAGAAAGACTGACTCTGATACATTGCTGTCCACCAATTTTTAACTAATTATTTCACATTTCATAGATAATAAATAGAGCAGCGAGAGGATGCTGTTGCTTATTTTAGTGTATAAAAGAGAAGACAGTTAATAAGATAAAACTATATCTGAGAGGGTGAACTTCTTATTCCATTGAAAGCCCTTAATTTCTTAGCTCAAATGTGTTAACAGTTTTAAAATAAAGCAAGTATTTGAGGAAATTTTGAAGGTATTTGATTGTTAGTAATAGCAACTTTCATGGAAAACTCTTGTGACCTTTGAGATCCTTTGCAGCATTTCAGTATTTCTAAGCTTTTAGGCTTCAAGATCATTTTTATGTACTCCAAAAACTCATAATGGTTCCAGTAAAAAAAAAAAGGGTTTGATAAACTTGTATAAATTATTCACTATACTACTCAACCTTAAGTGAAGACACAAGAGTAATTAAAATGTTGTAACTGTGGTGACTCCCAAGATTCACTCATTGATTCCAAGCACAAATTGACCTTCTGGTACATGCAGGCACTGTATTTGGCTTTATGTCCATTAAAACAATGAGTAAATGAGTAAATCACAGAATCTTCTCTCAAGTTGCTTACATTTAAATATGGAAGATGTGCCTTCCTCTGTAATTTTCCTAAGTTGTTTACTAAATTCATTGTTTGGTACTTTAGAATCTTGTTTCTGCAATATTCAGAAGAGTTGCCAATATGAAAAGCTGCGTTTTGGGGGTTTGGGTTTTTGTTTGTTTGTTTATTTTTGTTGTTTTACGTAACTCATCTGCACCACTTTACGATGTCTTAACTGGTTTTCACTGAGTGGTATAAAATAGTTTCATCAATTTCCCTTTTATTTCATTGATATAAAATCAAATAGAAGGTAGTTCAGGATGATGGAGTCCGATTCTTAACCACTACTTGTTCAGGAGGTAAGTGGGTAGTTGTGTTAGATTCCCAAGGCTGCTGTGCCAGGTTACCACAAACTTGATGGTTTCAACAGCAGAATACTTTTTCTCAGTTCTGGTGGTCAAAAGTCCAAAACCAAGGCACTGATGGGGCCGCACCCCTCCAAATGTTCTGGAGAAAATGTGTTACCTCCTCCATCTTCTAGCGGCTGGTAGTTTCTTGGCTCATGGCTGCAGGAGTCCAGTCTGGTCTTGTCTTTTCCATCAGCATAACGTAAAGATGGGCTCTATCTTTACAGTCGAGGATGATCTTTCTATTTCAAGATTCCTGATTTATTTTCTCTGCAAACATTGTTTTTCAAATAATTTAATATTCAGAGGTCCCACAAACCAATGAGAGCCATTATTCAACTTAACACAGGGGTAAAGCAAAGAGCAGTCTGGTTCATCTACAGCAAATAAAATGAAGATGGAGATAATAGACTGATAGTTTTTGAAACATGACTGCTCTTTCTGAAAATTCTCACAGATTATTTCCTTGCATAGAAATCTTTACTCAGTGAAGTTGGGCATGCATTCTGTTCTGTTATGGTAGCTAGACTAAGATGTTTTCCAAATAGCTGTCAGAAATCCAGCTCTAAATGCCATTAGTTGGGAAACAGATAGAACCATGCCCCTTGGGTACACATGTGAGAGAGCAATGGTCTCATAGCCCATGCCAAACTGTATCATAACAGATTTTGCAATAATTGATACTTAAAGCTCTAAATTTTATGCGTATTGCAGGATTACTCATCTGTTGAGAATCTCAGCTAGGTGTTGGCACAGGAAGGCTCATATGTCAATTCAGCCTCTTATCTCTTTCCTAAACCGGGCATGTGGACAAAGAATGCTTTTAGAGTTGAAGAAAAATCAAAAGAATAATCAAAATCTCATGTTTATAAACAAGGTTTCACTAGAAGACAGCCACATGAATTCTTTTACATATTCTCTGTGACTGCCGTCATATTTCAACAGGAGAGCTTGTTGTGACAAGGGGGCTATGCAGCATCTTCAATTTTGCCTCTTGACCTGCAAAGCCTAAAATATTTTGTCTCTGCACCTTTGTTTGCTTAAAAAGTTTGCTGATACCTGTGCCAAATTTTGAGCTATTAGATTATTCTGTGGCAGAATATAAAGATTTCTTGTACTTTATGTACTTTACATCAGTAAAATGGAAGCATCTTCTCCTTTGACAATTATTATAGATAGTGATGCTATATCTCTTGACTTATAGAAAAGTTCTGATTCTTTCTTTAAAAAAATTCTGGCTAGCTTGCCCCAATTTTTAAAAATGCTGTCATACCTACCATTCAGAATTTGAAAACAAATTACCAAACTCTATTCCAACACTTATGTCAAATATTCATTTCCACATTTGGAATGCCAGTGACAAGCGGTATTAATCTCAGGACTTCAAACACAATTCAGTAGCGATGGTGTCTCTGTGGGCATGTGTGTGTGTATGCACTCCAGTTTTTTTAACCCTTAGTTGATTCTTAAACATTTCTTCTTTTTTCCTTTTTTTTTCTTTAGGGAATGGTTTCTGACTACAATTATCTAGCCCTGAACTCATTAGAGCTATCAATTTTCTTTTTAAAAAGTGGCCTGAGTCTGTGTTTATCTACTCATTCTCTCAAGTTGCAAGTACAAATCTAGATTAAGTAAAATCTGAAATTTTTTGCACCAAAACGTACTTAGAGATATAGATAATAAATACCATATTTGAGTAAAATATCTTAATTATAAAATTTTAGTCAGTTTTCTAAAATCTAATTTTAATAATATCATGCATTTTCTAAAACAAAAGAGGAAAGAAAATATTTTCAAAATATTGGGTTGGCCAAAAATTCCGTATGTTTTTATTCCATAAAATAAAAGACACGTTATTCATGTTCACCAATAACTTTATTGATTTGGATATTTTGAGTATGTCAGTTATCTCTCACATGGTACAACACTGATTGTCCTCAGTTAATTCTTGATTTGATCACTATCAGCTTCAGCTGGTTTAACGACCATGGATCATCATCCAGTGAGAAATCTCCAGCATGAAACTTCACAAACCACTTTTAACACGTTCTATCAGTCACAGCGCCTTCTCCACACACTGCAAAAATCCTTTTTTTTTTGCATTTCAGTTATGCTTTTAGCTTTCTTGAAATAATAAAACATAACATGCTAAAAATATTGTGTCATTTCTTCCATCTCCAATATTTAAATGGCTACACAAAAATTTGGCAATTTTGGTTAAGTTTTTCCAAATGCACACAGATATGACAGCTGTTTCAATACAGTCTAATAAAGTTGTTTTTGAAAAAGTTCAAGACAACTAAAAACTGATAGAGCCATTTACAGAAAAAAAGCAAATGGACTTCTTGATCAACCTGCTATTTTATGGTACAAGAGGTAAGAAGCATTAAAGTGATAGGGGCATACCAAAACTGCGTAATTTATTTAAAATAGTTAAAACCTACAAGAAAAAGTTGAGAAACTTTTATAAAATTTAATTTGTATAATATAAATTTAATATACATAACTACATAATATATTATAAATATGATTCATATAATCTAATCAACTTTATATAATATAACAATCAACTTCACTTTGAGGTTAAGAATTAAAAGAATGGATTTGGGAAAAGCAACAAAGTAAGTTCTCATTTTAGTGATCATCTAAAGGAAACATTTTATTAATATTTATTATATTATGGCAAGAGTTCAGAGGCTTTCATAGAAAAAGGTCAATATGTTCTTTTAATCCCACATGGTCTCCAGTTAAACCAATTGTTATATTTACTAATCTATATTTTTACAAATTAAGAAAATGCATCTGTCAAAAAAAGAAATAATTTACCTTGCCTCACAATTAAGACTAACTAAATGGTCTGTAGGTTAACTTAAAATCTTCCAGAATTAAATGACCTTTACTAAGTTGTCTGTATAGAAGGGTCCCCAATAACTTTATATTACTATTTTGTTCAAGACTGGTTTACAATTTCTAAGAATTAAACATAGGAATATTCTTTATTTGTGACTAGTATGGAGAATTTCACCACCTTTACTTTGTATTCTCTTTCCATATCTTCCTTTTCACTGTGCCATTTCTCTCAACTGGCCATAAAGAGAGCTTGAGTGGACTTTTCTATATTACTTTAAAAGATGTGTAAATAAAAGGGGTGATGTCCTGACAATGCTGAGTATGTATTTCTTTCCTTAAAGACAATTTAAAATTAATGACAGAAACTTGTAGGTTATTATCAGCTACGCTATGAGCTGAATATTTAAAATGTGCTATGCAGTCTATAATCATATAATCAAGCAGTGTATTCCCTGAGAAAACGTGTGATCTAAGGGCAAGAAGAAATGTATTTCCACAGCTTAGAAGGAAATTATTCCCTCTATGGATAAGTCTGGAAATGGCATTGTGGCACCTCTTCCTCAAAATATTAAACCTCAGTTTCATAAGTTTGAAAATAGTATGCTAATGTGAATTTTTTGAGGGGATGGCAGTATAAAAGCAAAAATTTCTTTCACAGGACTAGGTTTTCATTAAATTTTATACTAGCCATTATGCTTCCCAATCTTAAAGTACTTATACATGATTTTAAATCTTGGATTTTGTTTTGTTTTGTTGTGTTTTCCTTATTTTCTGAAGTACCTGGCCCTCTACCCCTAATTTATTCGATAAAGAACCTATTCTATTTCTCTTTAGAACTGATCCCCTAGGAAGAGCCAATCCGTAAGTCCCATGATACAACTTGTGCAAATCTTGGCCTAGTCTTACCCATCCCAATACTTCACTCCAGCTTGTCACTCCATCTCTTATTTCACTCAGACTCAATCCCTTGTTACCCTACATGCAGCTTGTGGTCTAGTCTTTGCATTGGATTTGGCTCATCTCTTCACCACTGTGCCAGAACTCAGCATAACAAGTGACACATTAGACACACAGAGAATGCAATAAATATTTGAGGAGTAAATAAAATGGTTGACTCCTCACCTGAATGTAACCTTCTTTCAAAAAATCAACGATGAGAAAAGTTGTTCAGCGTGTGATTCCACACCCTCATATCACCTATAACTAAAATTTATATGAAAATTTGGGTGTGTATGGGGCTGTTTGAATATTATCTCATTTTAAGATTACCCTGTTTCCTATTTATTTTGTACATAAATCATCTTAAGATATAGAAAGCCTTAACTTTTCAAAAGCATCAATCAATAAACTCTGAAAATTGAAGGAAATTATTGTCTTCTGAAACAACTCTTTAAGAGAGGGTGTTTTCCAAGAAATAATTTCCAAAGTCTTCTTGGGTTTGACTGATCTGTAACATGTGGGGTTTTGACTTGTACTCAGCAAGAGGGTGATGAAAAGTGTGTCTACTCCATGTTCCACAGGATGGAAACTCCCACATACTGAGTTTTTAAGTTGTGCATGGACTAGTTTTCTTTCTGTAGGAAAGAGTTCCTTTAGCAACAAAAAATCACAATTAAATTTAATCAAATCTTCCAGTTGGTTTTTCTGCTTAAATTGGTACAGGGTCAAAATTATATTTGGAAAGTTCACATGTGTATTCTTCCATTGGACAATTGAAAGTAAAGTCTGCAGTGTGTATGCAATGTTTTCTTAAGAAATTTCTCTTTGGAATATGCATACTTTCTTCCCATTTGTTATAATAAGAGTTTCATTTGCAACTTTTTCATTAAAAAGCAGTGTAAAGCCAAATCATAACCATAAGGTTTTGTGCCTTCTGGGTTTATTGTAAGTTTCTGAGGCTTTCTAGATAACTTATTCAACAGGGGCACATAACATGTTAACTTCTGAAGTGCAGAAGCTACGTCAAGGAGAACCTTGGTGCTAACAAGCTAATCAATATTTTTTAGTTTGAAGGAAATAAGAAATTTAAGAGTAGGTTGTGCTAAGAAGCATAAATTTTCCCAGAATCTTAGGAATAAAGAATTAAATGACCATATTAAAATATTTATAGAATATATTCTCAACTATTTATGTGCTTAATAAGGTTATTCATTATAAAATTAAAATATGTAATGTGCCATAGTTATTAAATATTCAAGTCAATTCAATAAACAAGAAAATGAAATTAGAAAAATAATTTTTAATGAGAGAAGGGTGTGAATGCATGCATAATTCATTGATATATTGATAAATCTAATACAGAACTCTCAAAAAAGAATGGCAAAACCCCTCCAATTACTGTTACATGTTTTGTCAATTGTTAGAGTTTTTATAATTAGTGTGATGTGAACGACTGTGTCTCCATTATGTTAGAATGATTTCTTACAAAATAATACTTTTACTAATCAGCTTTTTTTCTTGCATTATTCACCAATTTGAGTAAATAATGAAAAATAAATAATGTTGCTGTTGTTTTACACACTGTAATTTGTTTAACTCAACCAGAAGGAAAATAAACCTTTAAACAATTTGTTTATCTTTCCACTGGTTAGTTCCGAACTTTGATGGCAGCTATCAGGTACAACACAGGCGGTGAATGACGTACATCTACTCTAGATTGCCTAAAGGCATAAGTGTGCTCCGAAGAACACTAAAAAAATTTTTTTCCTTGTTCCCTAAATGCATTTTGTCAAATTAACAAATTAATAATATAGTGTTATAAAATAATATAAAATTTTTCATTTATAAGAGTATCTCATTATTTAAAAAAATATACATAATGCTTCTTTCAAGACAAACATGTCTAAGAACTGAGGTCAGAAAAGTGAAATAAGCATCTAAAATAATGAATCACAATAAGATAGTTGACCTTATTATTTTAAAATTAATGATAAAATTTTTGCTCAGGTATTGCATAGTATCATATGCAAAGAAGGTATCAGAACCTTGATGAAAAAATAACAATCTATATAGACAGGGGAAAGGCAAAAATAGTATAGGAAATGTAGAAGCCAAAGAACTTATATATATAATACATGGACATGAACTAAAGGGGATAAATGTGGGTGGGAGGGGGTGTTCAGGATGGAGGAGAATGAAGGGGGAAAATGGGACAACTGTAATAGCATAATCAATAAAATATATTTTTAAAAAGGCAAAAAAATAACAATCTATACTATTTTATGTGGCTGTGTGCTATTATCACCTCTGCCAAAAATAATCAGATCAAGTAATTATGGAATATAGGAATGTAGTAATATTAATCCATCATGTATACAGATATTGGGGTCAAGGACTTTAAAAATACATAGAAATGTGGAAACAACTCACAATTGTATAACAAAACACAGACTATTAATGCAAAAATATTTCTTTACAAGTTAATTATTTATTTACAAATTATTGCTTATTATAAAACATCAATAGAATTTTGCTGTGCAGAAAATTTTTAATTGGACAGAGTCCTAGTCATATATTTTTGCCTTTAACTCCTTGCCTTCAGGGTGGATTTTCATAAAATGTTGTCTCTACGACCAGGATCCCTAAGTTTTGTACCTGTTTTCTTTTATGTCATTTGTTGTTTCATATCTTGTATTTAGGCCTTTGATACACTTTGAATTAATTTTTGTGCATGGGGCAAACTGCAATCTAGTTTTATTCTTTTGCATGTGGCTTTCTAGTTTTCCCAGCAGCACTGATCGAAGAGCCTAGCACTGTTTTCTGAACAAGTTTCTTTTGTGACATCATGGATGAACCTGGAGATTATTATGCTAAGTGAAATAAGCCAGTCAGAGAAAGACAAATACTGTGTTGTCTCACTTACATGTGTGATCCATGAGCAAAATACACTGATTAACAGATAGAACATGGTTACAAGGAACAGACTGACAGATGTCAGAGGGGTAGGGGGCGTGGGGTAGGAGGGACTGAATGAAAGAAGGGGAAGAGATTAACCAAAGAACATATAAGCATAGTCCATGGACACAGACAACAGAGTGGTGATGTCCAGGGGGCGGGGAGCTGGGTGGAGGTGGGCAAAAGGCAGGAGAGTGGGGACATCTATAAGAGCATCAACAATTTTTAAAAATGTAATATTTGAGAATTGATCAAGATATTAATGTTAATTTTAAAATAAAGCCATTCACTCTTACCATTTTTAATGAAAAATATACTGTCTAAATTTTATAAAAATAAGCCAAACCAATAAAAAAATAAACATAGTCCTGAAAGTCAATGGAAACTCTCTTTACTGGGTTCAGTGGAACATTTCTTTACTGGGGTGAATAGTGTCCTCCAAAAATTCCTACTCACTTGGAACCTCAAAGATGACCTTCATTTGGAAACAGGGTCTTTACAGATACAATTCGTTTATATGAGCTCATACTGGATTAGGAGATGGCTGGTGTCCTTATATGAAAACCATGTGAAGACAAGGAGAGGGACAGAGGTAGAAGGCCGTGTGAGAGGTGAGCCATGAATTCAAGCGGTGTGTCTCCACACCAAGAGATGTCAGGCACTGCCAGAAACCACTGAAAGCCAGGCAGTAAAAAGAAAGGATTCTTCCCCAGAACTTAAAGAGTGAGCACGGCCATCCCAACACCTTGGTTTCAGCCCCTGTAGCCTCAAGAACTGTAAGATATTTTCATATAAACCACAAATTTTATGGTCATTTGTTGTGATAGACCTAAGAGACCAATAGTTTTCAAAGAATATTAAGAAATTATGCAAGAAAGAAAAATGGCTCATGGACATGGACAGCAATATGGTGATTGCACAGGGAAGGGGTATCAGGGAACTAAAAGGTAGTGGGAAATATACAATAAAAAATTAAAAGAAAACCAAAAAGGAATAAATTATGAATTGTCTCTGAAATAAATTTTTTTAAAACAAAATATATAAACTTTGCTAATTTAAAAATGTATCAATATAACATAACAGTGATGGTATTGATTCAACCCAGCAACTTACTTAAGAACACTACATGTGATATTGCTTTTGAAAATAAAAATTTACCATAAAACTGTGAATGTATGAGCATTTTAACTGACTACTTTGAAGAAAAAACAGTTTACTACTCAGAGGCTCTGGAGCACACCAAACAAGCCAAAGCACACACAAGGTCAGGGGAGGTGAGAGGAAGAGTATCCGCAGGCCTGGGCTTCCGCTTTTTGAAGGCTTACGCTTCACTGTAGAATTTAAAACATTAAAGCAATACAAAAGCAACCTTGAGAAAGAAGAACAAAGTTGGAAATACCATGCTACCTGATATCAAACTAGACTATACAGCTATAGTAATCAAAACAGCATGATACTGGCATAAAAAGATGATAGATTGATGATAGATAGATTAGATAGATAGATGATAGATAGATAGATAGATAGATAGATAGATAGATAGATAGATAGATAGATAGAACAAAATAGCCCAGAAAAAAACCTATGCCTTTATGGTCAATTAATATTTGACAAAGCAGGCAAGAACATACAATGGGGTAAAGATAGCCTTATATAATGAATGCTATTGATAAAACTGGAATACATGCAAAAAATGAAACTAGACTGCTTTCTTATACAATATATAAGAATAAATTCAAAATGTATTAATGACATCAAACATAAGGCCCAAATACATAAAATTCCTATAAGAAAACGCAAGCAATAAACTCTGATATTGCAATATTTTGGGGGGTATGTATCCTTGGGTAGGGGTAACAGAAAAAATGAACAAATAAGACTACATCACACTAAAAAATTTTGCACAGCAAAAGAAACCATCAACAAAATGATAAGACAGCCCACTAAGTGGGGGAAGATATTCATCCAATAAGGAATAAATGTCCAAAATGTATAATGAACTCGCACAACTTACAAGTAAATGTATAAATTTAAAAATCCAGTTAAAAATGGCAGAGGTCCTCAATAAACACTTCTCCAAAGATGACATGCAGATGGCCAATAGACATATGAAAAGGTGCTCAATGTCACTAAGCATGAGAGAAAAATGGACATTAAAGCCACAAGAACACATCACTTGACACCTGCCAGAATGGCTATCACCAGTGAATGGACAAGCAGGTGTTGGCAAGAATGTGAAGAAAAGAGAATCTTTGTGCAGACTGGTGTGGCCACTGTGGAAAACAGTGTGGAGATTCCCTAAAAAAATTCAAAATAGAAGTGTCATATGACCCAGCAATTTCACTTGTGGATATTTGCCTGAAGAAACACCAAGTATTAATTTGAAAAAATATACGCACCCAGATAGATGTTCATAGCAGCATGATGTACAGTAGCCAAGATATGGAAGCAACTTAACTGTCCATCAATAAACAATAAAGAAGAACAGTACATAAATATATACAATGGAATATTACTCAGCTGTTTAAAAACTTGATGTCTTACCCTTTGTGACAATGTGAATTGACAGACAGAATACTATGCTATGTAAAATAAATAAGGAAGAGAAAGGCATGCACCATATGATATCACTTATATTTGATACGATGTCACTTATATCACATATATTTGGAATCTAAAAAAACAAAATAAATGAACAAATAAAATGGAAAGAAACTCACAGGTACAGGAAACAAACCGATGGTTGATAGATCAGAGGGCACTGGTGGGCGGGGCAAAAAAGATGAAGGATTAAGGGCTACAACTTGGCAGTTAGGAAACGATGATGGGATGTGAAGCACAGTACAGGGAATGTAGTCAATAACACTGTACTAACCCTGTGGAGTCTCTGATGGTACCGCACTACCCAGGCAGCACCTCTTAAATTGTACAAACGTCTAGCCACCATTCTGTGTACCTGAAACTGATACACTATTGAACGTTAAATATAATTTTTAAAGTTTTAATTAAATAAAAGTGGTATTCTTAAGCACAGGAAGAGAAAAAGACAAGTAGCCCAACGGGTCCGTTACCTTAGTCAACCAAGATCTCTGAAACAGAAGGGGCTCAGCTGGGTGGGGTGGCTGGATCCTGACCTAGTCCTGTGGCTGGCAAGGGATGTATCCCAGACAGCCTGTGCTGAAACCGATGCCATTTTGAAGTGGATGTCGTTCAGAGTAGAGTATAGGAAATCAAAGCTCAAGTCAGGCACTTATATTACAAAAAAGAAGCCAACTCTCTGTGCTTACACTATAATTACTTTCATTTTGCTGGTGGTGATACTGGTGTCAACAAAACTACTGTGCTGTCAGGCCTATAAAAGTAAAGTGCATGCAATTACGGAACTAAGTATACCATCTAAGTTCGCGTTAGACACTCTGATGCTTGCACAGTGACAAAAATCACCCAATGACCCTTATCTCAGATCAGACCCCAGTTGTGAAGCAGTGAACGGCTCTACTATAAAGGAATGTCTTCCAAGCTAAAAGGATCATTATTTGATCTCCTTGTTAAAAATGTTTCATAATCAATGTGGCCAAAATATTTTGGTCTGAATTTGCCATAGTAAATCCTTTATAAAGATAGATTAATGAGATGCATCAAGCATTATTAATTTCTCAGCTGGAACTAAAAGATGCCTATCCATCTCCAAGAGCAGAATGGCCTGAGTCCATTAAAAACAATAATGAGAAATTCTGGTACTAATTTTTCTAATGAATTTTTTACATTTATTTAAAAGTGTGATGTTTTTCACTTCAGTTCTAAGCCAGGATCTGCTGAGAACTCATCAGCCTGGATGATAAAGTTATTACTAAATTTTAGTAATTTACAAAGTGTGTTTAACTTTGGTCTAATTAGTTTAAGAGGAAGCTGGACAGAATAGTGAAGTTACTGAATTGCTCTAAGTTAAGAAAGCTACACATGAAAACAAAATTTCCTTTAATTAATTGATGAATTTGTGAGAAAAATTACTAAGGAAAGTACATTAACTACAAGTTTTGTTATTAAAACAGTAAAAATATATACAAATTTATAAATATAATACAATAAATTTCCCATATCTTTGCTCACTGATGTACCCCAACTTTTTACATTTTATAACATTTCATATACAAACACACACCGTACACCCATGCTCCATATCATCTGTTGAGCTTTTTCTGAATCATCTGAGAGGAGACCATTGATACTTTGGAGTCTCCTCACAGCAAAAACACTCTCTTAACAACACCCGAATAGCCTTGCAATTGAGCAAATCAGTGTCAATGCACTCTCGTATCCAGTTCACAGAACCCATTAATATTTTGCCACTGGTCCTAACAAAGGTATTTTCTTCTCTGGTTTAGAATTCCCTCCAAAAGCACAGGTTGCATTTAGTTGTCTTGTCTCTCTTCTCCCTCTAAAATAAATATGTTCCTCAGTTTTTCCCCATTTCAATGTCTCATTATTATAAAGAATACACGCCTACCTTCTGTATTAAGTCTCTCAAACTGCACCTACCCAGCATTTCCTCATGACCAGAGTCTTGACCAAAAGGACCCTATATTTACAAAAATACAACCAAAATCACCCTGTATTCTTAGTGGAAACAACTGACCTGTGCCATCAAAGGTGGTGTGGTTTTTAGTGAGAATTAAACTCTTCCACAGAGTCACAAAGAAAGCATTGCAAGGACCCATTCCTTGGAGACTGTGGTGTGGCATGGTTTATTCATGTGGGAACCTAAGCTCCTCTCTGGGTTTTTAATGTCCCATCACCCTCTACCCCACCATGGAAAAGCCCAAAAAGGTCCTCCATAGGGCCAACACAAAAGTCAGTGTCCAGGGTTTCTGCTTCGTGTGAAACCTTGGTCCTTCGGAGCCCACAGACGCTGCTAAGCAGTCTCAGTGCCCATCCAGACAGTTAGTATAGTCCTGGCTGCTCCCGTGGTGGAGTTCATGTGGTCGCCGACCATGTGACTGCTCAGGCCACACGGCTGTGAAGAGAGAATGCATTTGTACATGGGACAAATGTATTACCAGGAGGACAAGAGACAGGGAGCTTAGTCTTTCTGGTGCCCACACCATCTGCTGTGAACAAGGGAGCTGCTAGACCCACATGCCTGTGAGCTCCTGGGTGAAGGAGCTCACAAATGAAGCAAGTACATCACTGGGTGGGCAAGAGAGAGAGCTTCTCAGTACCCCTGGCTTTGTACAAATTTGGATTTAGGACAGACCAGGTGCTTTTTCGAAAGAACCAGTCAACTTCCCCAAATTTCACAGGTTTTGGATAGGTCACCTCCTAGGCAGGCATCTATGGTCTGGCACCTATCCCTGTGACCCCAACAATCCAGGTACTAAAAGGGGGAAGGCAGAAGTGTTAGTCCCCTTGGATGAGCAGTGCTATAATCCCCTGGTGTGAAGCTGTGGCTTCCTGGTTAGCAGGCAGGCTTATGTTGCACCATTTTAGTAAGACCTATGTCTTGTTCCCTTTGCTCCCTTTTTCCTAGTTAAATACCGACAATAGCATTGTTAACCTTGACCACCTGGACATGTTGGTGTTCTTTAGGTTTTTCTGCCAAAATGTCACCATTTCTCCATTTGAGATTGAATATTATTATTATTGTGGGAAAACACTCTAAGATTGAACCAATACTCTGCTCCTCATCAAACCTCCACCTGCCAACCTTGATCTCCATTAGTAGCTACCATCTAAATCACTAAGTGCTTTGATAGTAGCCAACTGGAAATTTTCTATATCTATCATTGTTTACACATTTTTTAATTGGTATTCTGCTGAACAGCCTTTCTTCTTATTTGTTATGGTCTGAAGTGTGGCCAAAATTCATATGCTGAAGTTTAAGTCTCCGTAACTCCAAATGGGACAATATCTATAGATAGAGTATTTAAAGAGGTAATTAGGTTAAAATAAGGTCATATAGGTGGGTCTTCATCCAATATTGCTAGTGTCTTTGTAGGAGGAGATTAGCACAGGGACATTCCACAGAGGGAGGACCATGTGAAGACACACAGGCAGAAGCCTGCCATCCACAAGGCAAGGAGAGAGGCCCTGGAAGAAAACAACCCTTAGGAAACCCTTTAGATCTTGAATTTCTAACTTCCAGCATTATGAGAACATAAATTTCTATTATTTAAGCCACGCATTCTGTAGCACTTTGTTATGATAGCCCTAGACGACTGATATTTATTTCTTTCAGTGTGGAATCATTGGTTTCTAGTTTAGTTTATAGGACTTGATCCACTGTTGTCATTATTTATTTTGATGCTTACATTGTACCAGATTTAGTTAGGGTGGCAAGGTTCCCCTTTCAAAAGGACTCTTCTAAGCTTTGCCAGGTCTCAGTTTCTCTTTGAACATTTCCTTCCTTTGCGGCACAATATCAGTGCTCCTTCAGTCCTGGAGTTACATATTTCTACGAGGAATGGTGATTGATGTGAGTGGAGGATAATAAATAGACATCGAGATCTATGTGTTAAGCATGACCTTTGATTTTAGGACTTCTGTAAGCATAGCCAGGAAAATATGAGTATCTTATGCACTCATCATAATCATAATTATAATAATCAATATTTTAAACGTATTTGTGTATATGTTAAAAAGTAAATTTGTACGTAATGGAAGGGAAGATCAGGACATGCAGGAACGGATGGTGGAAAAGGACCAGGAAGAGAAGAAAAAATGGTTTTAAAGAAGCAACTGCTCTTTAAATAAATTTAAAAACAATTTATTTTTAAAGAGAAATAAGCCTCACTGAGATGATAAGTACGTGTTTAAGTAGAGTATTTTCTATTTTTGTTACACAAAACAGAATAAGTGGCCTGGATAATGGTAGATTTAAATCCCTGTATTACCTACCATGCAGGTGAAGGGTTGGCTCCGTCCTCCTTCTGCCACCGACCTCAGTGCCCTGCCCATCCTTAATTAACACCTTGTTGCCACCTTAAGGGTAATACAGAGTGAGAAATCTCTGGTTTTTCTGTGAATTTATTATGCAATCCAAGGAAGGCTTTTTGGTGGCACAGTAAAATGTTTATTTCACTTTTAAAAACTTTATTGATAAATAATTTGCAACAAAATGCACCCATTTAACAGATATGTTCACTCTTGAAATAACTGCCACAACTGTGAAAAGCTCACAAGCCCCATAATAAACTCTTAAGTTTTTGCTTTTTCTTCTATTTCCTGGATGCTATCACTACTTGAACTTTCTCTTTATATAACTATGCCTAGGTCACCCTGTCCTCATTACTCTCATGGTTTCTATACATCCCTGATCGTACATGGGTTACTGAAAGCTCTTTACAATCTTTTCTAGTTGGAAACAGCATCTGCAGTATTTTCAACAGCATTCCTAAAGAATATACTGATGTTTTTTAGAGATGTGTAATTACTACACTACCAAGAATAAAAATGGATAAGCCTTCATATCTTCACAAAAATCTAGAAGGTATTTTTTTCCTTCAGAGCAGGGACTATATGTGTATGGAAGCATGCACACACACATTCACATACATGTATACACATTCACACACCTACATACATTATAAGGTATAAAATTATTTGGAGCCATTTAATCATTTATTATTTTTATTTCCTTCACTATACACTGCATTTATTCAAAGTTTATTTCACATTTCCCTCTACAATTCCCCTTCAGAAAATTAAATTATATTGGCAATGTCTAATGAGAAAAATCACAGACTCCCAAAGTTTGGGTATATTACAAAAAATATACCCAATATCCAACAGCTTTTGTTCCTATCTACTGTCCAGTGTCTACTTTAAAATGTTGATCAAAGAACGTGTGCACCCCCTGGACTACAAAGTCTTTTGTGTTTGTCCTTCGAAGAAAAAGCACCTTGGACGCTAAACAATCTTAAACGAAACGACCACTTCGCAGACTTGCCTGCACAGTGAGCACTGTCACCCGTAACCCAAGGTAACTCGGACAGTTACCCTGTTCAATGATCACTAAACAAATGTGTAGGGGTTTTCTATTGTGATAAGAAAATGAGGGCAAGAAGAATAAAATATTAATACTGATCTCAAACTGGTCACAGTTTAGTGAGAAGAATTGAAAATAATAATCCTGCATTCACAAAAAGGTATAAATAGGTCAAAATAAACAACGCTGAGTGCTGCAAGAAAAATAAGTAAGTTAGAAACTTAGAGGTGTCCTTGGGCACTATTTTCATAGTCCATCTTTTTTACTTATGTTTTCTCCTCGTTTTTGGAGCCTGACTTCCATGCTCCCATTGGATTAATCGAGGTTTTTTTTTTCCCTCATCTTGTTTGGCAGGAGCAAGCTACTGATTCTTCAATAACTGTTCTTCTCTTATATAGTAACAAAGCCTTTCAATTCTTTAGGAAGGTAAAGAGCCATCCAACGACTATACAGTGCAAGGCTATGCTGCTGAGCCTTTTCCCTAGTTTTGCCAAAGAGACTGGAAGTTTCCACCCCTTTTTGTCCTTTCAGAATTTTTGCTGGGTGGCCTATAGGTAGATTTTTGAACTGGAACCAATAGCTCAAGCCATGGGGTAAATTGTGAATGCAGGGCGGGTGGAGTAATGGGCAGGGGATGAGAAAATCAGCCTCGTGGGAAAGCAGTAGCTCAGAGCCACCCCAGCAGGGCTGAGTTGTCTAACTACAGACTTTCACATGAGGAAAAGAAACGGCTTCCCTGATCAAGCCTTTGCCATTTATTGTTTCTCTAACCCCCAAGTATGGTCATGCTAACACACTTTGTATGACCATCGTCCTCACAAGGCGAGCCCTTCATCACCGTTTTACTTCCTTCTACCCCTTAACTCATACTTTCTGCATTTTGTTTCTAGATTAGTATAAAAACATGTATTCTTTTCAATGCTGTCTGTACAAAACTGACTTCATTAATTTATTTGCTTAACACTGCTTTTGTATTTATTTTCTTGCTTCTGTATTCATCTACTCATTTCCCATGAAGTACAATTTTCCACAGTCACAGGTAGTCAGGTAGAGAGAAATTTGCTAAATATTATTTAGCATCTTACTAATCATTCAAGTTATGAGATACAAAATAATTTATCTGAGGATGGAATTTATAAACACAAATGTCTTTTTCTTTCATATTTTTTATCACCTGTGCATGTTTTTCATCCAAATACTGCTGAAACTAATTCCGAAGTCAATCTAATTCTTACAGCTCTGTAGGTAATTAACATCTGCACTCTCCTACCTTTTAGTAAATTCTCCTGGCCTTAAAAAAATCATCACAATGTTTTGCAATGTGTAATTGTCTTTTTTCTCTTATTGTTTATTTATTAACCTGATAGCTGCTCAATGATGTTTTGATATCTGAGGATTCTATCTGCTTTTCCTACTGGGAAACTAGCAGCTTTCATGACTTCAATAATTGCATTACTATTTTTATCTTTATTCTCTGCTCTGAAGCTCTGCCCTAGAGAGATTGGCACCTGTATCTGTTCTTCACTTCTCTTCCCTTTTCCTCTTCACTTTCCATTTTAGCCTAGTGTGTGAGGAAATTCCTCCCTCTAATTTTCCACATCATTCATTTTTGTTCAGCTGTGTGCATTCCACTACTTAAGCCACCTATTAATTTTTTTTAATTTTTAGTAATTATATTTTTCATTTCCAATATCTTCAATAAATCTCCACTTAATTACAATTCTTTTCTTTGTAGAAGTGACACCCTAATTTAAATATCTGAATAACTATGCTGACCTTATTTTCAATGTCTATTTTCCTTGGACCTAACAGTTGGTTGCCTCTGATGGTCCTGGCACACACTTCAGCAATTCAGTAATTATTGAGAGCTCCTTTCTGCAGTTGGGATCACCTGCCAGAGTGTGGGCTGCCACTGGTTGTGACTTCCACCTTGGTGAACAAATAAATACTCTGGTTCTTGTGTTCGGCTCTGTGAGAAGAGATGGATTACAGGATTTAATCTCAAAAGTTTTTTTTTTTTTTGGTCTTAATTTCTCACAGCATTTTCAACCACTCTAGGACATTGTTCTGCTCATAAAACTCTGGAAAAATAAAAAAATACACTCTAATGCTTTTTGACTATTCATACCCCAAGTTCAATGTTATCCTCCAATCAAACATACCTTTTTGCACATTTATGTAATCCTACTGTTAGATAGCTTTCAGAACACTTTCATGGGAGGCCCCTGAGATTCTGAGGCTCCAGAATCTCAGACACTGGATTTTGTAGGGACTGATTCTATTTTAAAGAATGGATGGCCAAGTTTTATGGCAAATTGGTTCCTTTTCCTCTGACAGTGCAGCTACTGGACAAAATGTAATACTTTTCTGGACACTCCATATTAAGGACTTAGGCAAACTGTTGAAAAATATGCTAACTACTTAATATCTCCAAAATTTCAGATTACTACAACATGAATATGGAAACCCTAAAAGATTTACTCTCACATTGCAAATGTGAGGAAATTTTAAAACACGAATAAACTAAAAATAAGCTCTTAATATAAATAGCTTTTCTTAGTTTGAGAGCAGAAAACTATGTATACAAATATGGTTTATCAGTGTAAACATTGGCCTTCATGTCAGTGAAATGTTTTGTGTGAGAAAGCTAGATTAATGCTACAGACCTTTACGGTAATATTAGTCTGCAACTAGTCCCTCTTTCTCAGTATAAGCATTAAAGTTATAAATTAACTTCATCTCTTTATATTTATTTAGAATTCCCCTCACTTGTTTTTCTCTCCTTTTCTGTTGACCTTCACCTTTTAAGTGTCCATGTATAGTTTCACAAAGATTTAAATGCACATTCCTAATACAGTAGAGTTTGATGAGTTTTGGGTCATCATACCAATTAAGAAATATTACATGTTCTTTATCCTGAAAAGTTTTCTCAGACTCTTTTTGTTATCAACTGGCCACACCCCAACAGAGTTATTTACTATTCTGGTTGCTGCTGCCATAACTGTTTTTAACTGTCATAAATATTTATAGAAATAGAATCACAGAGCGTATTGTTTCTATGCCTTGTTCTTTTGTCAATATGATGTGAAATCAATTCATAGTTTGCATATAACAGTAGTTGATTCCTTTTTATTGCTAAATGGTATACTGTGACATTTATCCATTTGTGTATGGATGGACATATATTTTGTTTTTTTCTCAATTTTAGCTATTACAGATATAGCCACTATTAAATTCACCTGGAATCCTTTGTGCAGAGGTGATTTTCTTTCTCTTGGGTAAATAGATATGGAAATTGCTGAATCAAATGGCAAGTGTGTGGAAGTGTATAAAAAAGCTCCCAAACACTGTTCCAGAATGACTGCTTTACTTGATACTTTTATCAACTTGCTATTAAGCATCATTTCAGGTTCTTGTGGTCCATTTAGAGCTCTTTTTATAAATTATCCATTCAAATATTTTGCCCATGTTTCTTTTTCTGCATTCTTATAATTAAGTTATATGAATTCATTATAGATTTTGGATTGAAATCTTGGTCAGAAATATGTATTGTGGTATTTCCTCTCAGTCTGTGGATTATGTTTTCATACTTCTAATGCCGCCTGTCTTTAAGGTATAATTTTTTAATAATGTCTTATTTATATTGTTTCTCTTTTTTTGCCTATCCCAAAGTCTCAAATATATGTTAGCCTCATAAACAATTTGAACTGTTTTTATTTTCTATTTTCTGAAAATGTTTATGCTGGGATGGCATTATTTCCACTAAATGTTTGCTCAAATCAACTAGTGAAATAAATTTTACCTGAAATATTTTTGATAATACATTCAATTTTTTTCATCTTAATATGGCAGTTCAAAATTCTAATTGTTTCATCGAGTTTGGTAATCTGTACCTTTCAAGGAATTAGTTTATTTTCTAAGTTGTTGAATTTATGGTCATTAAGCTACACATGATACTCTTTTACTATGACAACAATATATGAAGACTCCATAATGGCATATCGTCTACAATTCCCACTTTTTGATCAATTGTGTGACCTATTTCATTTGTTAACATAAGTAAAGATTTGTTATTTCTCAAATTGTTTTAAAGATAGCCATTTTGGTTTATTATTTATATATTTCTGTAGCTGTTTTCTTTTCTTTAAAAATGTAGTCTTTTATTTTAGTTGTATTTACTTGTTTTTCATTTCTAACTTCTTTAGGTATAATGTCAGAATATTTGTTTTTAAATACTTTCTCCCCAATATTTGTATTTAAAGACATGCTACTTATGGGCTGATTTAGAATTGTAAAGATTGTTTATTTTCACATGCTAAAATATTTTTTGTCTTATCTTTGTGTTTTCTCTTTATACCTAAGCTTTCCCCTAATTTCCAAGTATTCAGTTATTTTGACAAAACTTTTTTATTTCTATTTTGATTGTATTTTATACAGAAAATGTGTTTTTTACTCCAATCCTTTTAAATGTATTGAGGTGCCTATGGTCCAGCATATTTAATAGTAAGGGTTGGACACATTTTTCTAACTTGAAGGAATGTGAACTCCACAATCCACTGACATTAGCAGGACCTGAAATTTCTGGTCAGTTCTGTCATCTTTGTGGTGGTTCTTTGTCCCCTTGATTCTTTGAAGAACTGCTCCCTCATTTACAAGTCTTAGATCATCCACAGGTTTGAGAGTTTGCATGAGATGGTGGAGGTTGTTCCTCTGTGGTTCCCTCATTTCTGGATTCTCTCTCCTCACTTGTATTTTTCTACCAGTGCCCTTAAACACCATCTCTGACTGGTTGTGCCAAAAAAACTACAAACTTCTGCTTCATTTCTAGGCATCTTGTGCTATAGAAACAGTGAGGAGCTCTTCTCAGAGCAAAAGTTTTATAAACATGAATCTCACCCACTGTGAAAACTTTCTTTGAAGGGTCTAATTCCATTCTGCCTGCTTGTAGTCTCCTGTTCATTCTGATAAAAGCCTCCATAAAGCTTTCAATCTATTGTTCATAGTAACTTGTCAGGAGTTGATAATGGTAACTTGAGATAAGATTAGTGTGATAAAAGTTATTCTGTTTTTACTGAAATCAGAACTTCCACAATGAATATATCTTCCACCTAGATATAATAATGCATTACAAATTTTGGGCAAGTAGAAACCTTCAAAATTACGCAATACAAAATATATTGAAACTTAGTTGAAGATGGTTTGACCTCCTCAGTTTTAAGAGGTTTTTTCCTTTATATCACTTCTTGAATGTCCTGGGTTAAACAGAATCCTCTAAAATGTGTGTGTTTGAATATTTCCTGGTCCTCTATTTAGTATCCACACAGAAATGTTGTTATAACTGAGGGAAAAGCTTATCAATAAAATCATATAAATTAAGTACCCCAAGGATGTGAAATATGTTTTAAATATCAGCAAACTGACATCGAGCAGTTCTCTTGATAGATGACTGAGAAATGACAGTGTTTTGACAAAGCAACTTGCTTTGTCAAGGTCTGAAGCAATATTTGTTTTGGTGAACAAATAACAAAACTTTGCTCTTGGAGCCTTAATGACATTTTCCTAGGCAAGACAAATCCCAGACTTTGCCCTCAAACCAACAGGGCAAACATTTTTTTTAATCATAGCCAGACTGTTTTGAAAATCTAAATTATATATATGGTATACACTACTATGAAATTACAATACTGGTTAGAGATTTAGAATGCTCAATTTGTTTTTATCAATGTGAGGTTATAATTCAGAATGACAAAATGATTTATCTCACGGCACTCACAGAAATGTGCAAATCTTAAGGTTTAATTAATAAATTTAAGCTTGAATAAATTTATTTTCTGTATGTTCACCTTTTCCTGTCCTAAGTATGAGGGTGAACTGTTTCCTTCATGATGCAATGAACTATATAATTTAGGTGAATAATCTTTTTAAAGTATAATAAGATGCTTTATTAACAGTTAGAGTATAACCATATAGGGTCAAATATTCCCTCTTTTAAATGAAACATTCTCTTTTACACAAAAGTCTCTGTCTTGGTACACCTACCCTGTCCAAGTGGGAAGTCTGTGTTTACCAAAATTGTGATGTTTCATATCTCTAAATTATCTTAGAACAATTAAAATACACATAAAAACAGTTACAGAATAAAGACTTGGAAATGAAAGGATATCATCTAAACGAATGATATCAACCAAGCGGATCGTAGACAGTTAATCTATTAATCTATCGCAAAAAACATCTTTTTTCTGGAGGTCAGCCACTAGTGTCATTCATTGAAAATTAGAAGTGTTCTCTTCTTGTATTGTCGGTGTATTTTTGGACTATACCCCAAAATCCAGATCATGGATCATTTACTGCTTTGTTCTGAAAGGACACTGTGACAAATTTATATTTAAAAATACAAGGGAAAAAAGGGAGGTGTTTTTCATTGCAACATTTTACAATCTTCTGTAATTCAGGTCCTTACTGATGCAAGGTTAGCTAACCAAGGATTTACCATGAAATTGAAAAAGTGTAAACTTGTGCAATCCACACATTCCAAAGGTTTCGAAAGGACGCTTCCAATGTACGCACATGTCCACCTAATTCTGAAGAATCTTCAAATGCAAATTATTTTATTTTAATAGATCAATTCTATAGGTTTTTCTCTGTTGACCTCTCAATTTAGCACTCATGCCTTTGGTTGCTGTTCAAAAAGCTGCAGGACGTTGTAGGAATCAGGCTTAAAATGTCACTGAGTTTTGGACATATTCTGTCTTGGATCACTGTCTATTGTGAGTGTCTATTTCCCCATACACAAATGTGGAGATGATAATGCTCTTTATTCCTACATATCACTCGTTGGGTGGAGTAATTTATGTATAAATATGTATATCATTTATATATTATATATGGCATATATTGTATATATTATATGGTAGGGATAACGATTACTATTAATTGCTTTACAACCAACCAGAGGACTAAGATTGCTACAGAAGAATATAATTTTTTTTAAATAAATTTATTTATTTTTTTGAATTGTTTATGCTATTACAGTTGTTCTATTCCCCCCTTCATTCCCCTCCACCCTGCCCCCCCAACCCCACCATTACCCCCCTTTAGTTTATGTCCATGTGTCTCAAGTCCTTTAGGTTCTATATTTCCCATACTATTCTTGCCCCCCCCATCTATTTTCTATCTACTGTCTATGCTACTTGTTTTCTGTATCTTCTCTCCCCGTCTCCTCCTCCCACTCCCCTGTTGCTAACCCTCCTTGAGATCTTCATTTCTATGTTTCCACTCCTGATCTAGCTGTCCTTTTAGTTTGCTTTCGTTTTAGGTGTGGTTGTTAATAACTGTGAGTTTGTTGTCCTTTCATTGTTCATGTTTCTTTAACTTCTTTTTCTTAGATAAGTCCCTTTAACATTTCATATAATAAGGGCTTGGTGATGATGAACTCCTTGAATTTGGTCTTATCTGAGAAGCACCTTATCTGTCCTTCCGTTCTAAATGAAAGTTTTGCTGGGTAGAGCAATCTTGGTTGTAGGTCTTTAGATTTCATGACTTGGAATATTTCTTTCCAGCCCCTTCTTGCCTGTAAGGTCTCTTTTGAGAAATCTGCTGACAGCCTGATGGGGACTCCTTTGTAGGTGATTGTCCCCTTAGCTCTTGCTGCTTCCAGGATTCTCTCCTTCGTTTTAATTTTGGCTAATGTAATTATGATGTGCCTTGGTGTGTTTCTTCTTGAGTCCAACTTTTTTGGTACTCTCTGGGCTTCTTGGATTTCTTGGAAGTCTGTTTCCTTTGCCAGACTGGGGAAATTTTCTTTTATTATTTGTTCAAATAGTTTTTCCACTGGTGGTTGTGTCTTTCCCCCTTCTGGTACCCCTATAATTCGGATATTGGAGCGTTTATAGATGTCCTGGAGGTTCCTAAGCTTCTCCTCATTTTTCTGAATTCTTATATCTTCATTCCTTTCTGATTGATCATTTTTTTCTTCCTTCTGGTTCACTCCATTGATTTGAGTCCCAGTTTTTTTTTCATCTCTATGGGTTTCCTGTGGAATTCCATTCATTTCCCTTAATTTAGCCTTCATATGTTTCTCTAATTTGTGGCTATAGTCCACCAGATCTATGAGGAAGCTGATGACCAGTGTTTTAAACTGTGCGTCTGAGAGATTTGCTATTTCTTCGTCACTTAGATTTATCTCCGGGGCTTTGAGGTCCCCCTGCGACATTTTTTGGTCTGTTCTGGCCCTTTAAGTGAGAGAAGCGGCGCCTTGGAGTCCCAGGTCGCTGGGTTGTGACGCTGTATGTGGGGGCGTGGTCAGAGCGGGGAAATGCCGCTGCCGCCGCCGCTGGTCCGACCGCTCACTCCCTCACCCGCGCGCAACCGGGCAACCACATTCAACTCGCTGCCACCGCCTCCCCACTGACTCCTCCGTAGTCGCTCACCCGGTGGGCCGCTTGGTCGCTCACTAGGTCCAATCCTGGGTTTGGAACCCGTGCGACTGGATTCGCGCGTCTGGATTCCGCGCCCGGGTCGATCGAGCTCTCCTTTGTAACTCCTCACCCAACGCCGGTTTCGCCCCTTACCGGTCGGGCCGAAGAATTTGTTGTTAGCGGACTTCCGAAAAGTTCAGTTTTCCGTGTTCTGGTTGTGTTTTCTGATGCTAATATTTAGTTGTCCCTAAACTTGGTTGTGTGAGGAGGCAAGGCACATCCACCTAAACCTCCATCTTGGCGGAAGTCCAGAAGAATATAATTATATTCCTAAAACAACAACATAATATTTATGAACATCTATGCATTCATAAAGTAATGGAAGTTTATTTGCTTCAGTGTACAACCAGAATCAGAGTCAAGTAGCCAAAAACAAACCAATTTAAACACCTCGCCTGCCACGTGAATTGGCAAAAAATTATGAACCACCAAATATTCCTTAATATCAAGCATTAGTGCCCTTGGAATTTTTGTGGTTGCCTCATGGGACCCTATCCTAATACCTCACCATGTTAACAACATTTTTTTGCTCTCTTTTAGATTATATTAGTTGCTACTTTTACAGAACTGAAGCGGAGGCCAAAGATACTATTAAAGATAGTATCTTTAAAGAGACTTCAAAGATAGAAAGATACTATTAAACACTAAAAATAATGTTGAAAAACCTAAGAATTTACTTTCTAAAATGGGTCGGCAAACACAATTCACCTTTCAGTAGAACTGAGTGCTGGAGCCGGTCCCACTTGAAAAAACATTAGCATTATCTTTGATTGTGGTGATAATTAGATCCGCACTCTATCCCGAGGTCCTACATCTGGTAAATTAGTTTCTTGACTGAGTTAGATCCCGGTGTCAGCAAGGACAACAGAAGGCACTCCATGCCTCCGGGCATCTCATCTGGCCACTTCTCTTTGACCTGTGAACGCAGACACAGTAGTGTCTTGTACTTTCACCAGCTGCCCAACTGTGTTTTGGATCCATGTGTGACCTTTACTAAGTTATTGAGTGTGAATGAGCAGTTAAGAGGGGCTGGCATAGTTAGTTCATTATGTAAGTGACTGAGATCATCTGTAGAAGTGTTATTTGAACTATCTCTGTGAATATCTCACTGCTTGAGATGGGGGACTAAGTGCTAATATGATTATGAACAGTAAATAATATTTTGATGAAACATTCTTTATCATTATATCAATATACATAAACTGTCCACAGGAAATACAGGATAGTATGTAAAAGTCTGACAATATTACAGTGAGATTCCCAAGGAAATTGGTTATGTATCCTCTCCAATATTGGCAATATTCTCAGGGAGAACAAAAAACCAATTTGAATGGCATCCTACTGTAATATTACCATACTTTAAAAATTTTCAAAATGGAGAGTGAGTGGAAGATATCTATCTATCTATCTATCTATCTATCCATCTATCATCTGTCTGTAGGTTATAGAGCTGTGAGTGCTGCCTCTTTGACAAACTATAATTTCCAGATTTCTTCAATAGGCTTTAACACAATAATTTATTTGAAGACATGCTATGACATTGAGTAAGAGATTCACTTATCACAAGAGACTGCCCCCAAATGGGCTCAGAATGGAATATGAAATGGAAAATTGAATACCTTTGGGTAAAGCCAACTGCTTATTATAACGGACATGAAAATTATTCTCTTCAAAACCATTCATGTTTTTGGCCCTGGCTGGTGTAGCTCAGTGGATTGAGTGCAGGCCTGCAAACCAGACAATCGAGGTTTGATTCCCAGTCAGGGCACATGCCTGGGTTGCAGGCCAGTTCCCTACAGGCCAGTTCCCAGCAGGGGATGCACTAAAGGCAACCATACATTGATGTTTCTCTCCTTCTCTCCTTCCCTTCCCCTCTAAAGATAAATAAATAAAATATTTTTTAAAAATTCACATTTTTGGAAATGCAGAAATGTTGTTGGATAGAGAACATTCCCTCCTCATGTTTAGCACCTCCTCCTAAATCAGTTTATGCTTGGAGTCCGGGAAAATTTGTAAGTATCTAGAACAAATAAAATCAAATTTAGCCAGTAGGTTCCTTAAACCCCGAAGCATTTGGGGGAAACTCTACAATGAAAAACATTAGCGAAATATTAATTCTTGGTGTGGCAATCATAAGCATTTTTTTCTTGAAGGACACTTTCAATTCAGGTAATAATCTCCCTAGTCTAAATCACCTGAACATAATTTTCATTCTATTAGAGATAATGGGCAGAAAACCAATACCATTTTAGCTAAAACCTGGCCAAGCCTCACTGAACCACAGGATTCAATCATGGGATAATGACTGTGACATGGCAGGGTCTAAATTTGGTCTGGAGATGTCTTAATAGCACAAAGGAAGTCTGGGCCTCCTTCGACAAGTGGATGGAGATCTAGGTGTCTCACAACCGTTAGCCATGCACATGTATTAAATAGGCTATTCCAAAGAAAGAGTCAGGACAATGAGTCATCTTTGATAGATCAAGAATAACCTTATCAAATAGTGAAATCTCTACAACTGCTACAATTATAATAACCTTGTCTTTGGGACCCAAAGTATGGCCAACATTGGAGCAAACCTGAATAACAGCTACTACCAAAGACGTAAGCTGGGGCACAGGAAAGCAAAGCAAAGAACCATGTGATGTCTCCTGTCCACCACTACTGGTGTGTGATGATCTACTTCTCCGGAGTAATCTTTCTTCTATAAATACAACACAGGATGATGCTTTATACATAGAAAGTTGTAAAAAAAGGCACCTGACCAGGGGCGAAAGGTTTCTAGAGGATATAGATCAATAACAACTGGTGTTATGTTGTAGTCGCATTACTCTCATTTTCCCAATTAACACCACAAATTCATGAAGCCTGTGGGGCCTCACACCTAGTAGAAAATAAATACATTCTTATCAGCCACTCATAGCTCAAAGCAATTGACTGCTGTTGTTTAAAACAAATGCAAGTTAGACAAAAAAAAAGCAATAATCCTGAGGAAATAATTGACATAAGGGGAGAGGACATAACCTGTCTGATGATGTGCCACATCCTCTCCTTATATGGAAGATCTCCCACATTTGAATATGCACAAGTTGATATATTTTAATTTAATGTAATTTTTATTTATATTCAAAAGTGGCATCAAATTTTCTTCTAAAAATTAAATATCCGAGTAGACATTTTGAAAGAAAAATGAAATTTGCATTATAAGATGCTCAAAATCTGAATATCTGTGACTGGAAACTATAAGACAGACCCTCTTGCCATCAAGGAAAACCCTCTCAGTTCAGTTAACCTTGTCATACACTTGCCGGGGAGTCACCAAGCTACCCTGGGTGAGAACAAGGACCATTACACCAAAGTGGAGAGATGGCAATAGCTCCTCTGTGACCTCTGGGGTGACCCGATAATTTTCTCCCATGTAAGAACGCTGTAGGACCAGAGGGATGAAGTGTCCTAACTGAAATGAAAGGAATTTTAATATCAGGTCTGCTGCCTAGTACATAAGACCTATTTCATCACATGGATCTTCTTTAGGAAATATCAAGTGAAATAAAATTACAGCGCTGGAGTTTGTAATAAAATTAAAAATCAAATGAGAAAAAGTTCAATATATAGATAGTATTTTTTTCATCCAAGATGGCATGGATTATAAAATACAAGGACATTTCCAAGGTAACACAAGCAAAACCAATGTGCATCTAAAAGGCAATGAACTGGAAGCCAGAACCAGGCTTGCTGGAAATTTGCAGATGGGTGTAATACACAGTTAAAACCTGTGCGCAGCATGTGCCTTCTGCCTATCTGAAGACTGAAGAATGAATTTAAAGTATATACACTGTTTGGTTTCTGTTCCCATATTTGGCAACAGAGATTTCTGAATATCCTGAAAAAAGGGACTCACTTTATCTGGCAACAGAAACCTGAATTTTCTGAAGAATTCTGTTGGGATAGCCCAATTGGGCACTCTTTGCAAACAGTGACTATTTTTCTCCAAGAAATCCAGACAGCAAATGTCCAGAGATGTTAGTATACATTGACATATTACCCAATTTGGGCATTTCTACTGATTATTTTATGTGCAAATTATCAAGTGAAACAAATAATGATTTTTGATATGTAAGAAACATATAGTCACTTCCTGGAGCTTTTCAAGAACTTAATGCAGTAAGATAACAAATAACGAACAATTACTACTTGAAAGAGTGAGATGATTCTGCCTTTGTTCCTTTATGCCCTTGACCCTGGAGATTCAAAGTTCTAACATTCATCCAAAGATAGTAAGTAACATTTATATGCTGGCTGTTTTTTTTAAATTGTTTTTCAAATACAGTTGTCTCCATTTTCCTTCCATTACTTTCCCCTGTCCCAGCCACCCCACCTCCCACCCTTAATTCTACCCTCATTGGCTTTGTCCATGAGTCTTTTATACATGTTCCTGGCAACCTTTCCCCTTCTTTCCCCCTTTACCACCCCCACTCACCTCTGGAATGCACACCCGTGCAGTCACTGTGGGAAACAGTGTGGAATTTCCTCCAAAAACTAAACATGGAACTGCATTTTGACCTGATGATTCCACTACTGGGATTGTACCCTAAGAATCCTGAAACACCAGCTGAAAAGAACCTATGCACCTCAATGTTCTTGGCAATATTATTTACAATAGCCAAGTACTGGAAACAGCCTAAATGCCTGTCAAGAAATGAGTGGATCAAAAAACTGTGGAACATTTACACAATGGAATATTATGTTGCAGAAAGAAAGGAGCTCCTACCCTTTGGGGCAGCATGGATGGCTCTAGAGAGCATTATGCTAAGAGTAATAAGCCAGGCGGTGAAGGACAAGTACCATGTGATCTCACCTATAAGGGGAACCTAATCAAGCAAACGAACAAGCAAACAAAATAGAACCAGAGACATGAAAATAGAGAACAATCTGACAGTAACCCGAGGAAAATAAGAAAAACTGTAGTTGAACAACAATAAAAAAATTAAAAATAAAAAAACATGGCACAGAAGAATGACAAGTAAAGAATTGAATTGATGAGTATTTACCAAGGAAAATTCAAATAACCCACAGAGTGAAATGTAGGTTTGAGAATGGACTTTTATAAAACAAGCAGAAACAGATTCCTACATAAATAACAACTGAGTTATATATCAAAAACATAATAATTCAAATTATTTAAGAAAGGACTCATGATTCAATAAATAATATTATTCAATTGCAAATATTTGGAGGAAAAACAGTAGCTCATCATATGTATAAGTTAATTAGGTATTTACTATTAATCCAAATAAGAAACAAAGTAATAGAACAAAATACATAAGACTATTTCTTATAATCTCTTCTGGGATAAGATACAGTGCTAATTCACTTTACTGTGTGTGTTTTTTTACAGTTCTTTCCATTCTGTGTTAGATAAAACAAGTGTTTGAAGAAGTGTAGCAATACTAGTCATCCTAAAGAGTTTTTTAGACCCTGGATAAAATGATTATTTTATTTAATCAAATGAAGGAAATAGAAGATTGTAACATTATACAAAAATCTTTTGACTTACTAACTCTCTATTTTTAAAAGAAAATGCTTCATAGTATTTATTCACTGCATATGTGTCTCTGAGTGAATTCCAAAGCAAAATTTAATGAGTGTTGAATTATATATCAGATGGAGAAGATCAGACTGATTATTTCATATAATCAAAAACCATCAGACTGAAGTTTTTAAAGCTGAGAATAATACAATGATATAGTTCTTTACTGAAGACTATTCAAAACATACTTTGCATTTCAATCAATTACACAGTCGAAGGAAATCTTTCATTGTTCTTTCAAAACAATTTCTAACTTAAAAAGAAATTTTACTATTTAAAAAAATGGGAAGAATGACTCACATGAATGGGCTGTGGATGACAATCACTTCCTAGACCAGTCAGGGTCTTAATATGTTTGCTACTTATTCTCTCTAAAATGTATTTGTCTGGTTATATACTGTGTTTGCTCCAATTCTTGAACCATCCCTACTTTTATGATAAAAGTATAATTGTCCCACTAATGCATTTTCATTTAAATAAAATATAAAAATACTCAATAAACAGAAAAATATTTTCAAAATAATACATATTTTTTTACATTTCCTTCTCTTGTATATTTTTCCTGAGATGAGTTACCTTTTTAAGTTTCATTTTATCTTGACTCTAGACAGGATAAGAAAACTCTTAGTTATGGGGATATCTTCTCTGAACTTAGTAGAACTCACCTGCCTTGCTGCCAAAACTATTTTATATCATAATATATATGGTACCTCTGATTGGAATAACTGATACCAATCACTGATATCTCTGATTGGAGGTACCATATGGTATCTGGTACCTCTGATTAGAATCACTTGATTGTTACATATATAAGATTTCTTGGAGATTTTTCAGCGTGAGGGTAGGGAAACATTACTGTCTCAACTCTACACCAAGGGACATTGACCTGAGCCCCTGTGTCCAGAATCTCTGAGTAGTAAAGAAAGCCAACGCAATTTACTTAAAGCCCATGTCAGAAAAGGGGCCAATACTCAAACTTTACTGTCTTACAGTAGGTTGTGGAAATGCAGTTTATTTTGCTTTTTGCCTATAGAGTTAGATGTCTCCAATTTCCATTTTTAGTATTATAATATAAGCAAAATGGCTGACAGCTATTGCTTCTTGGGTGCTTACGATGTCAATGATCATGTTCAAACCCATAAATCTCCTGCCCAAACTCAAGGAGGCAGATACCATTATTATGCCATTTCACATGACAGAAACCAAGAGTCTGTCTAAGAGAGCACAGCGGATAATTATTAGAATGAAAGCAGTGGGCTGCACTGTAGACCCCATGGTCCTAGGCAGTGTGCTGTGTACTGCCGATTTTCCAGGGATGACAGTGAAATCATTTACAGCTCAGCTACACAAGGACCAGGAAAATTCTTTCTACACTTTTTTCCTCTAACTTTAATGATACAAGGTATTTAGGGTCAGCTAGTATTTGTTAACACAGTAAGCCTTACTTAATGTAATCAATAGGTTATTAACAATGTGGCTAAATAGCATACAATGAAACCAATTTTGATATAAAGAAGAGTTATATTCTAAGGGCATTTCATCTGCATCATAACAAAATGATGCTATTCAAGGACCTGTTGTACAGTTGTGTTACTTATGTTACTCAGTTCATGTCACAGATTAAGATATTTATTAAAATATTTAATGAATCTAGATACATGCCTTTTAAATACAAGTTCTTACCAGAGTTGTTCTATTCACATGTTCCCTTCAGAATGAGACAATGCGCATTCCCTGAGATAAGAAAAGCTTTGTAATTCGCCAACTCTAATTTCCTCCTGAGCCACAACTATGTCCATTCTAAGAATAGAGTTGTTAAAACCGAATTAGTCATTCTGAGTGCGACATTTTGGCACTAGCATTTGCAAGATATATAGAATTAACTGGAAAGATAGAAATTAAGACATTTACCAGTTTCTCCATGTGCTGTACTCCTGGTGGACTCATATTTCTTCCTTCTCCAATTTTCCCTTTATCTCTTATTTTATTTTCCACATATAAGCACATTAGAACTCCCTCTATTTAAATGATCTGGGATGTTTTCTCAGAGTAAATAATGTGCATGCATTATTGTTTATTTTATTTCAATCTTGTCACGTACTACAAACATGACTCTAGCGAGGCATAACATATCTGAAACTACTTAAAGGAAAACTGATGTGATAAATCAAATATAATAAATGGCTTCACACTTTGTGTAGTATAATTATTCTAAATTAAAGGAATTATAAGTTTGGTACATTGGTTTTCAGTTGAGCAAGACTATTCTTTTCTTATTCAATCAGGCAAGTAATACACCATAATTAAATAATGTAATAACATAAGTGTTCCAATTTCCAAACAGAGGGGAAAAAATGTAACATTTGCCTGAAAGTCAAAAAAGCGTTAAGATTTCAAGCAAATTTCAAACAATACCCTTGATATCAATAGTAGGAAATAATGTCTCTTCCTCTGAAGAGCAGACTGGATGCGAAGAGCTACCCATTTATTTTTATGAATTTCTCATCCTTCCATTTTAATTCTCTGTTTCTTTCTTGTGGGAAACAATGAGGTTATGATCAAGGAGGTCCGTCCAGTAAACAACATTAAAGAGAGCAGTGTTTTTACTGTCAATAATGATCACTAATATGTTTTATTCCATAGACATCACGTTTAGTAAAATAGTATGTCTCCAGTAAAACCAAATGTAATACAGGGTCATTAGCAATGAACTGGTCACGAGAGCACCATGTATATGTCTATCCTCCTCATAAGACTGCAAGCTCCTTACTACAACCAGGCACCATGTCCTTGGCCATTGTATACTCGATAAACATTTAATAAATTAACAAATCCCCATTATTCATTTGACTTTCTCTCAATGTGCCTTCTTCCTCCCAAGTCCCCTTTTCTAGATTCAATACGTGTATTACTTAAAGAGGCCTCAGAGTGAGTGAAAAGCAGGCAGTCCCCACAATGGACTGGACCGGGCCAATTCCACTTCCCAGCAGTGTGCTTGCTGAATTGAACTGGTTAACAGAACTCCCTAAAGCTTCAAGTTTTCACCTAAGAAATGATGCAAATAATATCTATTCCTTAGGATTACAAATAGTATTAAAATAAATAGCACTGGCAAATTGTTTAACACATAATAGACATTCAGTAAATATTAATAATTGTCTTTCGAGCTTTTCAAGTTGCCCAACATGTTATTTTTCCCAACACTCTGGTGTTGATAATGCTGCAACCATTCTTTCACCACAGCAGAACTTTATAAACTAAGCATGGCCTTCAGCCAATGTTATGAACTGAATGTCTACATCTTCCCAAACCTCCTATTCTGAAGTCTTAACTTCCATTACGGTCATATTTAGAGATGGGACCTTCGGGTGGTGATTAGGCGAGAAAGGTGAAGCCCTCGTGAACGGGATCAGCGACCCTGTAAAAGGACCCCAGAGAGCTCTCTTCCCCTTCTACCATGCGAGGACACACACAGTGTGGAGAAGACCATTTATGAACCACACAGTGGGTTCTCACCAGACACAGAGACTGTCTGCACCTTGATCTTGGACTCCCCAGTCTCCAGAAATGTGAGAAATGTTTGTTGTTAGACCGCCCGTTGCACAGTATTTTTGTCAAGGCAGTCGGAATAGAGCAGGACGTCTAAGTAGCCTCAGCCATGTCTTCCAAACAGCACCGCCCTCCTCGCCAGATCCATAGTTATAAATTTTTCTCACGGAGAAATGCCAGATTCCTTTAATATTAAACATTTTTCTTACTAGGTTCCTTTATTTATATTTAATATCCCTTTTAAACATGCACTGATAATGTACTGCCTTCTGAAGTAAACTAATTCTACAGCGTAATCATTGTAACGATGTATAATTTCGTAGAGTTTCTCAGCCATTAACTATTGAAGGTGGAACCTTGTAGAGTTACAGAAGCTCACTTATACTAAATCCCCTTCGAGAGATCTGAGATGAATGAGAGAGAATGCTGGCATGAGTTAGAAAGCCCAGAGGACTGCTGGGAAGTCTCCCTTCATTACACTCATGTATATTCACACTTACTGAAAACCAAGAATCATTCTCAGTGGATTTCTGGAAGATCGTGGTCACATTGTTTCTGCAAAATTGATGATGATATAAAATGTGAGTCACAACTGCGGTCCCTGAGACTTCGGTTTGGTTTTCATGTGGAAGTTGTCTCTTAAATTTCCAACTCTGATGCTCCAATTAGTTCCTAAAATGGAATATGCATGTTAGTATCATCAGGGGAGTTGACAAAAACCTTATTCTGAGGGGCTCGTGACACCCTGATGGGTACCAAAAAATATCTAATTACATCAACAAAGATAATTATTTTATATTTGCATTAAAACTATCTTTTAAACAGAGATTCCTTATTTTGCTTGTTGTGAAAGTTTTATTTCTTAAATATTTTAATATAAAAAATGAACCAGCAATTAGGCATTTATTTTATCACCTATATATCTGTCTTTCTATCTAGCTAGCTAGCTATCATCTTACTCTCCGAATATTAAAGGTTAATAGCAGAGGCCCTGTCTAATCATAAGTTGATGCAGTGACAAATATGTTGTATCCAGCTGGCAAGTGGAGCAGAGAGGAAGTTAATATAGAGAACCAGTCAGAAGATTAGCTTGTTTTATTTCCTGAATCATCTGCTGAAGATGAGAAAGATCTTTGCCCCCAATTAAGAGCTAAGCTATTCAAAACCCTCCATAACAATGTCAGGCAATATTATCAGAATACAGCATATCTTCAACATGTTGTATATCTTTTCCAAGCAGCCTATGCCTCAACACTCCTGTGCCTACATTGTGGTGCATTAACCTTTTCCGCTTCTATTCCCTAGTCTTGCCTTCTGCACTTCCACATGCTTGGTTAATAGTTCCACAGTGATTTAAATAGCGAAGTGATGTGAACCCACATTGCTATAAGAGAAGCTAAAAATACAGTGTAACTTGATGAATGGACCTAAGTGGAATGCAAAATAGCAATAATAATGTCACGAAATACTCAGATTTGATGATATTCACAGAGCAGAGATAATTATTTGTCCAGATCACAGAGCAGAGATAATTATTTGCCAGGTTTAAATGGAGCTATTGTTACTCTGGCTTTTTTACTGCTGAATTTAACTTTTAACTAGTAAAGTAAAAAAGAGAAAAAAAGCCTTATTTTAGCTGAGATTCAATTAAGGTCTCATCTCAATCAACCAAAACCCTAGACATTTTAAATGAATAAAAGTTTAACATTTTAAGTGGGGACTATATTCTATTGTGTAAAAAAGTTGTATTCAGAAAAATTTAAAATCACTAGCATAGTGTAGGACATTGTTAATTTAATGCACACTTTCTACTACAGTGTCATACATTTGTATCAAAGACAGTCTCACAGTTTAGATCCCTGATGAGGCATATTGTGGAAGTCACAGAGCTTTAAGGAAGAATCTGTTTTCTTTAAGGGGCTAGAACGTGCATTAAGGCAAACCATGCAGGGCAAAAATTTTCGGCAAGAGTGAGGACAGTGGCTGGCTTGGAGGTATTCCTCCACGATTTTAGAGAAATGCACACAGTTCTCTGTCTGAAAATTATCTCTTTATTTTTGTGAAGTCTTTTTACATAGAAACTCACAAATTCCTAATATGTTTCCTATTTTTAAGATATTGAGTTATGTGACATAATCACTATGGATTTCTTCACCATAAAATGGGTAAAGTAATGTGCTCTTTAAAAGAAGTTGTAAGATTAAGTGGAATAGTTAAGTACTTAGCACAAGGATAGCACATACCGCCGTCAATGAGGCGGCTTATTATTATGAGGGTCTATAAAAGATATTTTGGCAAGAAGGTGTTTGGCAGAACTGAACTTTTTCTACATAAATGCAGTTGCATTTTTTCCTATGATTTGAGCAGTGTCATATGTGAAAGCTAAGTCGTCAAACAATATTAATTAAAGCAAATGCAAGAGGAAAGGAGGGAGGGAAAGATAGAGAGAGAGAGATTATGAACATAGAGACCAAAATAAAATTCAGTAACCTAGTAATAAAAAATGGCCAACAAGACATTTTGGTTTAGAAAGAAGTATGGGTATTTTTTCACTAGAAAGGTATTTTGTTAACCAATTATGAATCATTCTTCCCTTGGATTATGAAATTTGTTAATTTTCTGCTTAAAGAGTTACAGTATTAATATGAAATGGATGCTTTGAGGATTAACTATCAAAGTTGCTACTAATTATTGAAATTAATCAATGGCTAAAGGACTATGAAAATTTCTGTTACAAAAAAGTTAGCTTTAAAAGGATAAACTACTAAGAAGTTTATGATGATGATTATTTAGTAAAGAGTATTTAGAGTATTGTGAAAGTTTTATTTTTACTTTATTTGATTCAAAATAATGCAGAGCATTTTAACAAACAAATTACTGCATTACCAGGAAAATTAGTCCTTTGATTCATATTTTAGACCCTATTAACTGGTTGTTATATATACAGGGGTGAGCAAAAGTAGGCTTACAGTTGTGAATAAACAAAGCACAGAATTTATTCTTGTATTTTATTTATTAATTTGTGTTCTTCCATACAAACAACTGTCAACCTACTTTTGCCACCCTTGTGGCAATTACACGAGTATTAAAAATTACATGAATATTTGATGATTACACGAATATTGAAAATAATATGCAGTGGTACAGTCTTCAACAGCCTTGGAATGAATGGTACTGCTGGATACTAAACTCATTTCTTGTCTTAGTTAAGAAAATTTTAGTCCTGGAATGACACCTTTTTAACAATTCTTGTTTCTACGCACAAAAAAAAAGTGACCAATGAGAACTTCATTTTGGTGAACAAAGCTCATTTATGACATTATTTATGATTTCATTGTAGAACTCCTGTTAGCATTATCTAGTTCACAAAACATATACCTGCATATTACAGTCATATTTTAATTTTAAATATACTTTGAAATCATTATCCTTCACTCAAATATTATCAACAAGTCAATATTGCAAATGTTTTGTTCATACATAAATTTATGAATGCCTTACATTTAGAAAAAAATCCTTGATATTTTTTCTTTCCTTTGTACCTGTGGTGTGAATGGAAAAATTTAAAGTTTAGGTTTTAGTTTTCTTTTGTTTTCATTGTGTTTTCTCTCTAAGGACTTTTAGGAGTTAAAGAGAAATAATAAATAGAAGGGGAAAAAAGTCCTCATCATATGTAAAATGAGATAAATGCTATAATCCCCAAACACAAACTCTGTAGGAGAATCTAAGCCTGGATAATATTGCTACTTTGAGGTTGCCACATTCCTCCTTAAACCTCAAGCAGGCTATCCATTTTCTCCAAAGTAAGTTCTGTTGGCTTGAAAGACATAACTGTCCATTTTGAATGGAATTTAATATAGGGGTGTTGATTGGGTGCATAAAAAGAGTTAAAGGACAGAGAAGATGTTGAACACTTTAGAATACAGGCAGAATTAGGGAAGAGAGATTTGCAACACAATTTTAGTGTTCATTATCAATGGTTCTCAGATCTTACTTTGCATTAAAAATCACTTGTACTACTTATTGAAACACAGATTTCTACATCCCAAACACAATGTTTCTCTTTTTTGGTTTCTTCTTCTTTTTTAAATTTTATTTAGTTATTTTTCAAGTACAGTTTTCTATTTCTCCCATCCCAGCCCACCCCGCCCCATGCTCCCCACCTCCATCCCATTTCCACCCCCCTTTGTTATTGTCCTTGTGTCCTTTATACTTGTTCCTCTAAATCCCTCCCCTTTTTTCCCCTTAAATTCCCTCCCGTCTCCCCTCTGGTCACTGTCCCCCTTGTTCTCTATTTCAGTGTCTTTGTTTTTATTCTGCTTGCTTGTCTGTTTTGTTGTTTAGCTTCCTGTTAAAGGTGAGATCATATGGTATTTGTCTTTCAACACCTGGCTTATTTCACGCAGGATAATGCTTTCCAGTTCTATCCATGTTGTTGCAAAGGGTAGTAGCTCCTTTCTCTCTGCTGCATAGAATTCCATTGTGTATATGTACCACAATTTTTTGATCCATTCATTTACTGACGGGCACCTAGGTTGCTTCCAACTCTTGGCTATTGTAAATTGTGCTGCTATGAACATTGTGGTGCATAGGTTCTTTGATATCGATGCTTTAGGATTCTTAGGATATAATCCTAGCAGTGGAATTGCTGGGTCAAAAGGCTGATTAAATAGTTAAAGTGTGCAGCCCAGGAATGGGCATTTCTAACAAGTTTTTAGGTAACGAAGAAATGGCTGATTCAGGGATCACAGTTAAAGAGATACAGACCCCTGTTATCAAAAGTACAAACACAGGAAGAACTCTGCAAATGAAGCTAATAGAAAAGAGAGAGAGAGAGTAACACATACACACCACAATTATTTAGAAGGCAATTTGAAAAGCCACTTTCAATGAAATGGTCAGAAAAAATTCAACTGTATTTCTATTGAGAAAAATGACGAAAAATTTAAAAATATGTCTACTGAAAAGGAATCAAAAAGTATAATTTGAAAATCAAATTCAGAAACACAAAAGACTTGCAGTTTTTTTATGTTCTAAAATAGATGACAGGCAGGGCAAACACTTAAAAGAAACACCTGAAAGTAGTGATCAGAAGATTCAAAACAGAACAGGAAGATCATACAACAAAGATGAAAAAATAAATGAGCTCATGCAATTTAGGGAGTAATTAGGAAAGAAAATAAACTATAATAAATGAAAAGATGAATTCATATTTAAAACAACAAACACAAAATGAATAATCTGAAAATATAAGTAAGTACTAGCTGAACCTGATAAAAATACTTGCAGAATAGACAGAAGATATAAGAATGATGGACAGATATGAAGCACACCTAGTCAAAACTGGGTTCCTATAAACACAACAAATCTTGTCCTCTGGTTCTCTGGAGAGCTGTCTTACTTAAAGTATTTTATACAGTATGTCTGTATTTTTGGAGAAGTATTGGGAACATTATACTTAAGATCACCCTTGGATCTTTACTGAAATTATACTAAAATATTGTATGTAAAATAAGATTCCAACCATGTAATATACAATGTATTAAATAAATTTGAAAATGTTAGAATAAATCAACTAAAATATACATGATAATTATCTGTTTGGTTGTGTTATTTGTAACAGATAGTTTTCTCTAATGTCTAAATTACTAAAATTCTAATCAAAGTCTCAGATATTTTCTTCTCAGTATGTGTCACATCAACAGTTTTATGAAGGTTAACTTTACAAATGAAATACCAAGCCTTGAACGTGTGAGCTTTCTCTCCAGGTAACAACTGAGTGAGCTGGAGAAAATCCTCTATAGGTCATTGCTGGCCAATAAAAATAGTCCAGTGGAAAACATCTCTTTAACACCCAACTCTGTGCTGAGTAGTGTCCAGACAGATTCTACCCTTTGTGTGTCAGACAAAGAAATAATGCATTGTGTTGGGAAATCAAGAGCATAAATATTTTTATTTATTTAGTAATACTGCTGCTGTGATCTGTGGTGCATTAGTCAACTTATTAAGCTTCAGGTCTCTAATTCTGAACCGTGAATGATGGTAACATTAATGTCCAAAGGTCACTGTAGTAAGTAAATGAGACCATGTTGGTAGAGGCATTTGGTGTAAAATGAGGTCTCAGTATATGCTATATATTTTCTTAATAAACACAATGTTACTAAAAAAAAGAAAGCAGACATTGAGGAGCAACATTTTGAGGCAGCAGGAGCAATGGGTAAGCCAAGAGTTGGATTCAAGGAAATTATCTGTGGAAGAGACCGTTTTGATGGGCCCATAATCATGAACTTACAGAGTCAGGAACAGCTTATCTTTTGCAAAACTGAAAGACAACCTCACCATTTTGGCTGATGGCCACTCTGTCCTGATCTACATTCTGTTTCCATGATAATTTGCTGTCTGATCTTTCAATAAGTTTGTTTTTCCAGTGCTTTTAATTTATTCATACCATAAGTCCCCATCAATTAAAGTATGTAGTCACACCTCTGCCTTCCAAATATAGCCTGCTGTCCCTTCTGGTAGTCATGTACATATCATTTCCCACTGAACATTCCTTTCTATGTTTTATTTCAATACTTCTCAAATTGTTCCAGGTCCTTCTGCAGCAAATTACTTGGAATGTTAGTTTAAAATGAAGATTCCTGAGGTTACCCTTTGGTATGTAAATGAAAACTTCTAGAATTAAACCTTAGAACCCAATCACTTGATCTTCCTATTCACAGAAAACTCAATATTGAGATATTTTAGGGGTTGTTATTTTTCTTTTCTTCCACATAGAATCAGTGATTTTCAGACAGCCATTCAGGATTATTTCATTGTTTCTAAGAAATCTGCATCTTACCTGCATCAGGTAAAACTAATGGCACCCTCTATGGATTACACAGGGAAATAACATTTAAATATGATTTTATATATTAACCATCTAATAATGCAGTAGCTTGAATTATTATTTCAAAGTTTCACATGATTATATTTTTCACATATTTTTTTCAATGAATGGAATGGAATTCTGGCTCCAAGTCTTAAAACATTTTGTAAGATTCCTAGAGACCAATAAAGTACTATTTATAGTGAGTATTACATAAAAGTTGTAGATGATAAAGTTTTCCAAGTCTGCTAGCCCTCCTACAAAGTAAGAAAATATTCTGCCACCATGAGTTTTATCATTTAAATTTCTCAACACCCAGTTCACATAATGAAACTTACCATTTTAAATCCAAATCTCAAACCTTCAGCAGGAGATGACAAAGGTGTGTGCGTGTGCCCTACGCACGTGTAGGTAACAAACAGTGTGGCAGAGCAGGCGAATGGAAGGGGAAGGTCACGTACATCGAAACAAAGAAAATGGTTTCTAACAAGGGTCCCATGGACGACCTTTATTATGTTATCTTGCACATAGAGGTATGTTTGCTATTCATAGAAGATAGTTTCAAATATTCTTCCACCTGCCTCAGTAGTCTGATGCTGTATATTTAATGATTTATTAATGCACACTTGTACATATCACAAACCTGTACATTTGACTAGTACAAAAAGTGCAGTCTGAACATATGATAGAATATTTTAGCAAATTCAAAGGTTTACTACTTCATCACCAGTATTTTTAAGACTTGTCAGGAAAAGCAACTTATGTAATTGACATCATTTCCTTGATATTTATTTTATCTATTTATTTAAAGCAAATTTCATCAAACTATGTTCATTCTGTCCAAATGTAATGCATTTTATGTATTTAGTTGACTGATATTAAAACACCGACTAAATGAAAAGTGTTGTGTCTTCAGGGGAAATTTTTTAAACAAAAACATATTTTGAAATTTCATATTGATTCAATCACTGTTTCTAACACTAAAATTTTCTTAGTAATGAAAGATGGATGAGATGGTGATAAAGGCAAATAGTTTTTATGATATTATGAGGTTTTGCCTTGTTTTATACCCTGTTTGACAAACAATGACATCTGTCTCAAATCTGTCAGTGTGATGGATGGGAAGCATAAATCACATTATCTTATGTCAACACTCTTCTTAGAACAATATTTTAACATAAATTCAGTGCTCGGTCATGAACGTGACTCTTGAGAATAATAAAGTGAGAACATATAACATTCAGCTGGATCCTATTTCTATAGTTATTTTTAACATCTTTTGACTAAGGGAACTTAAATTTTCAAAAGAAATCTCAAAGTTATAGACTACATTCTGTACACATTGAGAGCTGTTAATATATCAAAATGAAATATTAAGCATATTTCTTGTAAGTTTATATCAACAAGGACATTTCTAGTGAAATTATATTCTGAAGTTAAAGTGTCAATGCACAACTTTGGAGATTTGGTTAAAATATATTTCAATGAGTTTATAAAAGTTCATATAATTTAAATACAATTTTGACCCCAGTTTTAGAACTAATGCTTTCTAGTCATTTATAAAATGTTCCAAAATATCACAAACCTCCTGACCCCTGTGAAGCATCACTTCAGAAAACATACATACATGTACATATATATAGTACATACATATAAATATATACATGCTATATATATATTTACTTTTAACTCTTTAATCTTACAGTGTTTGTGAATTTCTTAAATGTGCCTCAAATGTGTTTGGATAAAACATTTTTTCATTCATCAGAGTAATGTCTTCTGCATGGGCAAGACAACAAAATTGAAATTTGTTTAGACAGTGTGTTAGCAAATATAATTGAATTTTAATAAAGTTATCCGGAATTTTGATCAGTGCACCTGAGTTTCTCCACCGCAGTCCCTAAACTCAGACACATTCGACTGTCTGCTCCGCTGGGGCAGGACGATGCTCTAGTCCACGGCATTAAAAGAGTCGGTCTTAGACATCGCTTAGTTAGAAGAAACAGAGTCCCCTCATGCTTTCAGTGAACTCAATTTGTTCACTACATTGAGTAAATCAGTTGAATTGCCTGTCGGCCAACAAATAACCATCTAGTGGAGTTTCTTTCTGTAGCTTCGAAGTCTCTCCCTGTTGTCCTGAAGCAGAAACTAGCAGGCCGTTCTTCTCTAAGAGTAGCTGTTTTGTCTCAAGGAAATTAGACTCAGTTGGCATGGCACCAAATGAAGTGACATTCTCATCATGTTAACCGCATTATAGTAAGTGGAACTACCACAGATATTTAGTCACTGAAGCATTTATTATTATTTTTATCTTGTTTTATTTTTTCATTAGTAAATCATCTGACTAAAAACAGTTACCAGAAAGAAAAACAAAAGTTCATTTCATTTATCATTGTGTAGTTTTAATAGCATTCTGCCAAATTATTCTTGGAAAAAAAAAACCCTGTGTTTTCAGGGGGTGTGATCACCCCAAATAATTTACGCTCAAGCTCTTTTTACCTCAAAGTACTTGTTTATTTACTTAACCTTGATAATTATTCAATTTTTCTACTGAAGCTGGCTATACACATAGGTCCACTTGAAAAATAATAATAATCTGATTAAATTCAGTGATATGATAATAACCTATAACTAAAATACGGTTTGGATCCAACTAAGTTATTTAATCTTTATATTACTCATTTTTCTTTCTTGATAGATGTTTATATTCTCTGTCCCAGTTTTCATTTCTAAAATCACAACATAGAAAATGTTATAAAATTAAGTAAAGATTAATTTTATGTCATGGAAAAACTCCTGATTGGAAGATAGCTCTAATGGTCCTCATCATTTTGCCTAGAATGGCAAGTGACTCAGACAAACTACCAGGCCAATCTGGAATTCCCAAGACAAGACGTATATTAGGTCAGGTAGGACAAGCCTCTATGATGGATTGGCTATTACTCTGAGATGAACAAAACTGTAGTTTCTAGTGAGTCTGTGTTCCCTTGATGTTCTTATTGAAATTCCTGATAAGGCTGCAGTCACTTACTGAACCATAAAGGTGGCAATAACCTTGGATATAAAAAAATAATAAGATATTGGGAGACATGATAATATAAATAAGGCAATCTGCATAACTTTGTTGAACCAATTTATTCCCTAGATAAATAAAAACCGAGGAACACTTGGATTCAGTTTGTAGACATGTAAGACCAAACTATTCTCTCAAAATATTTTTCTTGAACTCTTTATAAATATGTAAGGGATAATATAAAAGAATAGCTCATTTTTACTATGTAAAAAACAATTCAAGAAAGTAAATTATTTTTAAATGAGGGAAATGTAAACATCGTTATTTATGTCTCAATCTTGCCCCCAAATTTCTCATTGCTCCCCTACCTCTCCCAGTCTGAGAAGCATGCATTATAGGAAAGTTACAAGTAGAATTATACTATTATTTAAGTGGAAATAAAGTCAGAGAGAATATAAAATATTTTTTAAAGATTTTATTTATTTATCTTTAGAGGGGAGGGAAGGAGAGAGAGAGAGAAATATCAATGTATGGTTGCCTTTCATGCGTCCCCTGCTGGGAACTGGCCTGCAACCCAGGCATGTGCCCTGACTGGGAGTCAAATTGTGATCCTTTAGTTCACAGGCTGGTGCTCAATCCACTGAGCTATTCCAGCCAGGGCCTAAACTAATTTTAAATGACTCATTTTTAAGGCTGACAAGAATGGAAGCTATACTGTGAGCTACCTGATGAGTGATAGATTTGTCCAATGTCTCCTTGCCTTCTCTGAGCATAGTGTCCAGGTGGCTGTCCCAACTAGCTGCGCACCTCTACAACCATTGAACAGGACTGTAAGGAGCTTACTCAGTGTTACAGAAGCCATCTCCAGAGCCCTACTCTTGAATCCAGGTACTGTCACATCCTGGACAATACCCAGTGCCTACCTTTCTACCAACAGCTAGCGAAGTATGGCAACAATAGGTTTCTCCGCCAACTAGATGGTCTCAAAAAAAATGTTTCTGAGATGAGCTAATGCAGAATTAGAATCGAGGTCCTTCCTTTAATGTCTTGGTGACAAATGGAAAAAATCAGTTAATATTGTGCCTTTATTTTCAATCCTTTAATGTTCTAGCTCTCTGGCAGTATTCCTCTCATCCCCAACATGTGGTGGACTGCACCCCCAGCACAAACCCTACCATAGTGATATCATCAGATTTGCCTACTTGTGGTGGCTGCAATGCCCCTGAGAGCATTGCCATTGTCCTAGAATTCAAAGAACAAAAATCTCAGGAGAATGCATTCAAGATTGAGGTAAGGATGGAAAAATTTTGAAAGAAAATTATACCAGTTATTTCCTTTAAATATGAGGGGTTGCCTGGATAAAAGCTAGTAATTCTGTAAAGGAAATTTACCCAAATCATGGAATTGTGGACAGCTCACTGCTGATTTCCAAGGCATATCTGAATTTAGAATAAAGACTAACTCTATTGGGGAGGAAGGCCTTTTAAGAGATGACATTTCTTAGAATTTTGCATAAGAGAAGAACAGAAAGGCACGTGTAGAGTATCGTCTTTAGCATAAAAGCTAAAATCACAAATAAATCGCATTAGAACTGAAAAATCCCAGTGAACCTTATCACTAGGAGCTATTTGATCACCTGCTGAGTGGTAGGGTTGTTACCCTTATCAATTGCTCACAAAATTTATGCTAACAGTTTATAAAACATAGGCAAATAGAAAGCCTCAAACCCTTGGGGGGAGGGTAATGACAATATCATCCTTAGGGCACCAATGAAAACCAACTTTACCTGAAGAAAAGGAACAGGAAACATACATTCTGCCTCTGGGGACATAGCAGACATATATTGTGCCAGACTCTGACCTATTCATGGAAGGGCATGAGGTATAAACAGACCACCACCCTAGACCAGGGCCACAGCGAATGTCTAATATGATGACTTATCAGAGGCACAATATAAGGGAGAGCTTAAAGCTAACACAGAAGAGTAGGAATTAAGTTAAAAATATAGTAACCCTGGCAAATTACCCATCCCAAGTTAAATACCATATCACTAAGGAGCTTGCAGACTGTGGGTGAACTTAACCATACCGACTGCAAATCTCAAAAATACCTCAACTCTTCTTAGATTAACTTCCCCACCCCACACATTAAAAGCCAACCAGAAGTATGCTCAGGTCCAGGCAAAGAACTGTTTACCTTAATTGTATCTGTAAAATCTCCTTACCTTTTCCAAGCTAATGTAATCAAAGAAATAAAATTCCATCCTATTTACAAATGCCACACTCAAAGGGAGAGGATCGTATACGGACATGAGTCACTGGGGAGGAAGCACCTTCGAATTCCTTGGGGAGCCCTTATCTCGAAATCTCACACGTAGTAGACACCTTCACTGGCTCCCGTTTTGGTTAATGGTAGAACAGAGAAAGTGCCACAGCATTAGGGGGCTTCCCTCTACATACAAAAACCTTGTGATAAAGCCAATTTTTGATTCAAAATAATAATTTTTGTCTTTTGTGTAAATCCCTGGAACTAAACCTAAAAAATGTCATTGGAAAAAAGAATTACATTCATATTTTTTTACAATTGAAAAACAATCATCAGATGATTCCTGTTATTCATGAAAAGAGCAGCTATTAAGAAATGCAAAATTATGATTGATCTCCGACTGATTAACATCTAAACTTTCAATTCTACTTGACTAATTTTACTGCACGTGTGGAATTTGAAGCCATGTTTACTGCATGCAGCATTTGAAAACTATTACCTTATCTATGTCGCTGCAAATGTTTAAGATTTTTCTGTGTGTGAAATCTAGAAACAATATTCCGCAGTAACATTCATTCACACTTTATTCACAAGAATGTTTAGCATGCCAAAGAGAAATGACTGCAACAGCTAACAAAAGATGCGTGATAGGCATAGAGTTGGGCTTTGAAATCTAATTATATCTATAAGCATTACATGAATTTTTAAATGTAAAATATAATGACTTAAAAAAAAGAAGCTGTGTTCAGAGAATAAAGAGGCATTTTCCCAGTGTAAGGATCACAGAAGTTTTCCTGAAAGAAATGGCATTAGTGAGGAATTTTGATAGTATGATTTGCATAATTGGGCATAGAAAAGAGTATTCTGTTTAAAGGGGAAAACATGGATAATCTAATACAAAAGCAAGAAATAAATCATAATTGAAAAAGGACAATTTGATTGGTAATAGTAACAGGGAATTAAGACTACGGTGTTTGTGGCAGACAGCTTAACCACTACTTTTGCAAGGAAAAAGCTAATGGGAGAGACAAGAGGTGGAAGTTCTGGCTATTGGCAAGGGGGAGAAAGTATAGTTGGAGAATACTTTGCCAGATGAACTCATCATTCTTTGTAAAGCAAAATTCAAAAATAAATTATAGAGGGTTAGGAAGGCAGATGCATTGGTGGGATTTATGAGAGTACAAAAATTAGAAGTACATAGTTTTGGAATGTTGTCCATAATATTGAGGTTAATAAACAGATTTCTGAAAGGCAACAAGAGAAAATATTGTGACAGAATACATTTCCCTTCAAATCTATGAAACAGGCTTTAAGTGTGTTCCTTTTAATACGGGGTCACCCAAGATAAGATTGAAACAAGCCCTTCTCAAAAGTGAGTACCCTCAAAAAGAAAACTAAGATCAGATAGATGCTAAGAATACATGAGAATTGGGAAAGGTAGAGAAAGAAAAGTCGACAGAGAGCATTATATACTAAAGGACTGTAGTTATAATATAAAGGTTAAAGATCATAGAAGTGAGTGTTTTTAAACGAAGGCAAGGTATAGGGGTAGGTCTAACTATCAAAATTTCAAAGTCCAAAAAGAAAACTAATTGAGGTATACAGGGACCTGCAAGGTCAAAAAATTGAAAACAACAACATCTTCTTTGAAGTCTCAGAAAGCATATTTGCAGTCTCTTTGAAGTCTCAGGGCATATTTTCAGAATAGAATGGGAAATTGTAATCAGGTGTGTTAATAACCAAATATAATGGGAAGACCGGGCTAGATAATATACAGTATTTTTTACTTCCTTTATGTTTTTTAGCTTTTCTATTGTTGTGCAATTACAGTTTCCCCCATTTTCCCCCATTACTCTCCTGCACTCTACCCACCCCCCTCCCACATTCCATTCTCTCCCCCAATGTCCTTGTCCATGTTCCTTTTTTTCCAATGGTCTTTATATATGTTCCTTGATGACCCTTCCCCTTCTTTCTTCTTGTTATCCCTCTCCTCCCTCCCCTCTGGTTACTGTTAGTTTGTTCTTCTTTTCCATGTGTTAAATATCATACAGTTTTAACCATTGCTATAAAAGTACTTGGTGTGAACTTCAAAGGAAAAAGTGTTGAAATATTGAAAGGGTTAATGATAATTTTTTTAAATCAATGGAGAGCTTAGAATTTGTCAAATTTTATCCTTTACCTTAAGAATGGAGCAGGAGAAAATGTCATACTTGATGATTTGTGCTACAGGAGCTACATAATCTGTATGATAAAATTAAATAGTGAAGCAATTAGTAAAGTGTCGTTCCCAACCTGCAGTGGTTAGAGACCGTGAAGGCTCGTCTACTCATGGAGTGTTTATATGGAAAGGTAATCGCTCGATTATGACAAATATTTTACAGGAAAGTTTAAGTGAAAAGGTAGAGGATAACATAATAAAAACTTCAAAAATAAAGAGGCTTCCTGAGCAAAATACGGAATTAATTTGAGAGAAAGTGAGCAAAGTCCACTTACAAAATAATTAGACTATAGTTGCTGATAGCAGATTGGACATGACATTTCATATACTTACCTTTTAAATGCTGGATTCATTGAACAATATCTATATGCAAATTGTGTAGCACCTTTGCCGTAAAAAATCACTTTGCCTAGTGAATGCAATAACTCTTTAAGGAGATTCAAATAATTGCATAATGAAGTGCAGAGTGCAAATGACTTTGCTCTGCTCTCAGCAACTTCCTTATTTCAAAGTCAGGACTGTATGAATATTCTGGAACAGTTGACATCTTAAATGGAATTACCTTGTAAAATGCTGAAAGATTACACTGTATTTATTACATAAAGAAAGGATGAGTGTTGGAAAAGGAGTAAATAAGCTAAAACATGTTCTTATATTTCTTATTTTTAATTGACATAAAATGTAATGTGGCCCAAAGCAATAATAGTAACAATGTTCATTGTTTATAGTACTTGTAATGTCACCAAAAGGAAGAATGGGGGAATTATTAATATTCTGTCAAAGAATCTGAACTACGCATTTGATTTTCTTTTAAAGTAAGCAAGTGTTAAAAAACTATATAGCCTATAACAAATATAGAATGATATTTAAAATTATGATCCTAGATAAATAAATGCACTGGAATTCCTATCTAGAGTTCACATGTACTTAAATTCTAATGTGTTTGTCTTTTAAAACATAATTTCTACATTTACATTTTATATGATTACATTTTAGGTTATATGATGGTTAGAAACATTTTACACTGAATTTATAGTTTATTTTTCTACTATTCATAAAATTTTATTAATACACAGCCATTTCAATGTAAACAGAATAAATAATGTAAGAACAGTTCTTATCCAAGGGGATTTTTTCATCAAATTATAATCTTGTAACTTAGAAATATCTCTTCGAGAGCATATTTTGTAAGATATTACCAATAACAGTTAACTATAGAATTAATAAGTGCTATGTTTTATAATAAATAGTGCAGAAAGTATGAGTAAAGTGATATAAAACTAAATACCAATGTGTTTGTATATAAAATTCATTATATATATACATAAAATTACAGAGAAGTAAACATCAAAAATAAAGTGTCATTAATGTTTTAGTTAAATAACTAAATACAGCCCTGGCTGGTGTAGCTTAGTGGATTGAGTGTGGGCTGCAAACCAAAGAGTCACCAGTTCAGTTCCCAGTCAGGGCACAAGCCTGGGTTGCAGGCCAGGTCCCCACTGGGGGGGGCATGTGAGAGGCAACCACACACTGATGTTTCTCTAACTTTCTTTCTCCTTCCCTTACCCTCTCTCTAAAAATAAATAAGTAAAATCTTTAAAAGCAAAGAAAAAAAGAAACACCACCTTCTTGATAAATAAATAAATGAGTAATTAAATAAATACATTTGTCATCACTGGAATATCTGAAATGTTATGTAAAAAAAGGATTATTTTAAAAAACATATTTGAAATACATGAAATGTAATGATATTTTAAGTTCCTTAAAATTCAGTGAAAATTTTTATCATTTAGGGATATATACATGAAATTAGATTATAAGGCAATACTCAGCAGTATAACATAGCAGTACATAACAATATATGCCTGGGCTGGTGTAGCTCAGTGGATTGAGCACAGGCCTTCGAACCAGAGGGTTGCAGTTCAATTCACAGTCAGGGCACATGCCTGGGTTGCAGGCCAGTTCCAGGCAGGGGATACAGGAGAGGCAACCATACATTGACATTTCTCTCCCTCTCTCCTTTCCTTCCCCTCTTTCTAAAAATAAATAAATTAAATATTTAAAAACACATAACAGTACATAACAAAATAGGATAACTCATGGACTTAAAATGAAAATTTTGCTATTGATTTTCTAGGCATATTCCAAACTGTTTTTAAAAGTTGACTAAATCTGAGGAGTTGCTTAAGAAAAAACAATTAGTGTCCATAGACACATTATATATGCATTCGCTATATGTGAATACATTATGGAGGACTTGTTCGATTATGAAATGCAATCCCTTGGTTCTATAGGTAATATTACATCATAGGATCGATTAAAGCAACACACTTGAAGCAGGGCATGACTTGAAGTTAGGAATAATCTTTGAAGTCAAAGAATTTGTTTGACTTCCAAGGAAGCTACAAAGCCTCAGAATCACAAACAACAAATTGCTTTTTTCACAATTCACCATGAAAATTTATAGTATTTGTAACTTAACTACAAGTTTATATAACTATCACTAGTACAGGATAATAGATAACTATACCGGATGAGGCAAAAGTAGGTTTACAGTTGTTCATATGGAAAATAATAGAATAATTAATAATAATACAAGAATAAAATCTGTGTTTTGCATACTCACAACTCTATATCTATTTTTGCCCAGCCCTGTATTCAGTGAACAAAGTTGAAAAACATCCTTCCTTCAAGTATACATGTGCACTCACTGATAAATAACTAAAACATGTTTTTAACCCCTGAGGATAAGCTTATTGATTTTAGAGAAAGAGCAAAGAGAGAGAGAGTCATGGGTGTGAGAGAGAAACATAGATGGGTTGACACTCATACGGGCTCCGACGGGGCACAGCCTAGTATGTGCCTGACCGAAAGTCGGACCTGAACCTTGGTGATGTCCCAGACGATGCTCCCACCAAGCCAGCCACCCAGCCGTGGCAAGAATGACAATGCTTTTAAAAGATGAATAAATACCACCATATTTGCTTTTTTAATGAAAAAAGACTATACTCTTTTACCCACAGGGCTTCAAACTCATATCTATAGCACAATTTGTGGCTTTTATTTTAAATACTACTGTTCAGAAAAAAAATGCTTTAAGGAAAAATTAGAAACGATGGCCTTTCTTTTGTTCCCACACAAGTCTAACATGGAGAACAACTGATTTTAACCAGTTTGTAACCATTCAAAGATAAGATAACTAATGAAACTAAAGTAGTCATCGTAATGACTACTTTTGCAACATCATGGTAGTAATAATAGGAAGAAATAAAAATAAATAAATCCAGTGCTAAACAGAATAAATAGATAATTTCAAGGCAATAGTTACATGAGATTTAATAATTTTATATGTATTTTCATATTGATATAGGAAAAAGTAAACTGTCAAATTAGTTTACATGTATAATCTCAAAAGATTCAGAGCTGTTACCCAGAAAAAAATTGACTAAAAATTTCAGCTGTTCAAAGTACTATTTGAGCCATAACCTAATTATGTTTAATATTTTTAAAATCTTCACTAATCTGAATACATATAGGACAAGTACTTATGAAGCAGAATGGGCAAAACTAACCATCGTTATCTGTTACATTATTATTTTAGATAGAATATTACACAATTTCAAAATTAATACTATCACATTATTAGTAATAATAATATATATTTTAACATTACACTTTGGTGAATTTAGTTAACTTTTTAGGATTCCTTAAACGGCAAATATACTTAATTTTCTTAGGTTTGTACGCCAATTTTGGTCATTTAGTTACAAATATAAAAGTTCCAGTGAATTTGAGATATAGATCTTTTACAAAATCTCTGCTTGTACTGTTCCATTGCACTGTGCCTGATATTTAGTATTTTCTAGAAATATAAAGTAAAATTTTTGTTCCTGACTTCCTGTGAACCCTTAGATATACATCTAACTGTATTTGGATTCCTGTTGCTTAAACTTCTTTTTGTTCTTCCTTGTCACTTCTAAAATGCCCTTTTTATATTTAAAAAATACCTTTTTTAACCTGGTTTAAAGTTGGCCTTATTTTACTAATTTGGGTCAATGCATCCATTTCTGTCAGTTTAAATGGACCCTTTTTTTCCCAGGTGAAGAGGCACCGAGCAGACTGTGGCTTATATGAGCAATTTTCAGGTCAGTCTTTTCTCAGAAACCCATTCTGCTAAATGCTCTCAAAATTCATCTTACGCTTCAAAGAGTCCATATACTCTCATTGGCAGCATTCTAGTACTTCCCTTTTATGTCTGTGTTACTTTATCCAAAATTAAAAATAAGCACCATGCTAATTTATAAAGAAAATATTTAAAACAAAAAATATATATTAGCAAAATTTTTATCAGGTAAAACAAATTTCATTTCCCCTCATTTGTCTAACAAGTGTATAAATACTTAATATTGTTATGACATTGTGTTAGTTACAGACACAAAAAGATGAAAAAGTGAACTCAGATTTTGGTGTAAGAGCTGAGATTAAATATACCCACAAGCATACAAAATAGAAGGTCACACGACATAAGAGAATAGCATGCATTACCTGTGGGACCTGACCCACAGAAGGCAGAGAGCAATACCTTTCTTACATGTTTCCATTTTTGAGTATTGCTCAGTTTCCTACGTATACTTTTAGCAGGTGGTCAACCATCTCCTCCTTTGGGGAACGCCTTCACATAAATTGCTAAAAAAAAACAAGCTTTTCATGGTCTAAAGAGGCACAAGTTAACTATTTGGTATGACCACTCTCGTTTGGATTCTAAAAGTTATCATTCATAACCAGTCAAATCATTACTTTGTAAGCACAGCATGCACTGGCTGTGATTCAGAGACAAGGCATGGGAGTTCTAAGCAACGTGCAGGACAGGAAGCAGGAAGTCCTGGAGGCGACAGTGATTAATAGCCCTAAGAACGCAGGGCCAAAGGTTCTAATCACATGTCTACCTTTGTTACATTGTGCTCTCAGTCTACAATCCATTTTGCAGATTCTTTTGCCTATCAAGCCCCCTTAATTGTTGTTCTCAGGCTTCTTCCTAACTCCCTTCTTTCTGACTCTGCTCTCTGCCCCTCAGGGAATTTGCCCCTACCCTTCCTGTGGTAGGCTCCCCTAATTCCTGCCTGCTGGTGTATTTACCCTATATAATTCCTGCCCTTTGACTGGGGGCCAGACCTAAAAAATAATTGGATGTCATTCCTCTGAGCATATTGCCTAGCCAGTACACTACATTCCTCCCCAGTGTCCTCAGGAAAAAAAAATAAAAGCATCTTAAAATACTTTATAGGTTTCCTTGTGATCTTGCTCCTGCAAATCTCCTAATCCTCCCATCTGGACAATTCTCTTCCCCACCCTCTTACAAAGGACTAGTTCTTTAAAATGCGGTCTCTTCTGCTTTTGGAATCAAACCACACTGTTCCTTTTCTGTGCTTTGGGAATATGTTTTATTTTATCTAGCATGTATGCCTGACTTCAAATAAAGCAGAGTATTTCTTGAATGACATTGCCATTAACTCATTCTGTTTTATAGTGAAAATTCCCGTGCAATGGCATTGCATAGAAAGCCTCAGAAAATACTGACCATGCTGATTCCAATTTGCGGGGCTTCCCTTGGTGGTCTTTTTTTTTTCTTTAGAGTTCCTCTTCTTCCCTAACACTGGCCGAGGCCCTACATTCTTTGGGGGTGTAGTTTACTATCAGGCCTGGCTCCTGATAGTAAAACAGGACCTGTCAGATCAGAGCACTCACTCATACTCGACGCACGTGCCAACATCAGGCTCGTCCCTGGAAGCACTTGCTGTTAGGAGGTTGTATTCCAGGAAACTACCTGCTAAACTAAGACATTACAGATGGTTACATTACTATTGCAGTGTTTAGACCTCCCAATGATATTTGATTGTAAAATAAAATGCTGCTTCAAACTTTTTAAAACAAATGCAAAGCATATGCGAAAATGGTCAACTGACCTAAACCAAATCTAAAAAATTGTCAAAAAATGTTCTAAAGAGGCCTGAGACAAACTGGATGACTTTGGCTAACTCAAATTATCCCAGCTTCTATACGTATTCTCTTTAAATTTTCTTAATCGGTATAATTTCTTTATCTGTGATGGCAGCATTAGCATCTATCTATGCAGCCTTGAGGCGGATCATTCATCCCGAAGACCATAGGCATAATAAAAAGCATGAGAGCATAGATATTCTGACCGTGGGCCTCTTCTGACACCTCACAACTCATCTCATTTAATAAGCCACGTATCTGGTTACCTAAAGGGATCCGTTATTTGCTCAATGTTAGTAACACTTCAGTTATTTGAGTCATAACACTAGCTAGAAGTTGGAAGAGGCCTCATATGTTCTAAGACTTATTTCTTTCCCTTTAGCCTTAACATGTATGCAAAGGCCTCTTCCACCACAAGAAAAAATGTCCCTTGGAATAGAAAGTGGTTAAAAATGACATACTCCAGTGATCAGAAAAAATAAAAAATAAACATGATGTCTCTCCCCCACTCCATTAACTCCTGTTGGCCTTTCCCAATCACAGTCAATCAATCATCACTGAATGTTTTTACCATTTCTATGGCCTGTGTTGGGAGAGGAGCTGAGGCCACGAGCACAGGGACACAGCAAGGAGTAGCAGATGGCAGTGAGGGGTCACCTGGGAGAAAGTCGGAGAAAAGGTGTGCATATCTTAGACCACGAAACACCCTACCAGAAACAGTTCTCAAATCTCCAATAAATTTTATTTGGTACTAAGCTCTATAATTCAGGAATCTCTCCCAAGAAAAGTTTTCATCCTTCAGTTAAATCACAGTTGATAGATTAACATGGAATTTAGCATATACATCACTTATAAAAAAGTAAACAGACTTGAATCCTTTGAATCTGAGTGGACCTACATATGCAAGAGCTCTTTTCTTGGCACCTGGTTTTCAGTGAGTGTGTAGAAATGATAAGGTATCTTCTTGCTCACAGTCAGATATCTGCACACACGGGTCCCTACCCGCAAGGTACAGTACATGCACACTCTATGGATACTTACCCAAAAAAGTAGTCACTAGGATGAAGTCGCCACTCAAGAGCAATGAAGCCCAATACTTTTAATTGTCAATGTTAACTGTATGCAAACAATAATGCTCCAGCTCACTATGAGTTTTTAGTATACGGATTAAAAATTTGTGGAGCTGTTTTCTGTTCCCCCATGTGACATTAAATTATTCTGTTTAATATAGTCTATATCCTCATGACTGTAGCTTTCTTTTAACCAAACAGCACACATTAATGTAATCAGTGATGGCTTCTTTATTCAAGAGCCTGTACACTCATCAAATCCATTCCAAGCATTGTTAGAAGAAAATTCTTCCTGCAAAATACAGAAGGTGTTCTGCAATTCATCAACAAGGTTGTCTTAAAAATGAGGAAAATATTTATACTTCATCAGCACTCTCATTGCAAGGGTGTGAATAAATCTTGAAGACTGTTAGAAATAGGTTTTGTAGCTTCTCCATATTTATTACTTTGCAATTATTAAATTTATGTTTAGTTGAAGAACATTTCAGTACACATTTACAACTTTCTAAGTTAATCTATCAGTACACACAAAATAAAGTCTACTGTATAACTATATTGACATTAAAAACACAGAAGAATATTTTTTATAATCCTCAGCAGTTAAAGAATGAAACCAGAAATGGAAAGATTAGGCATTTGACTACATGGAAATCGGAAACTCAGTGCTAAAAATAAAACAGTATTATAGACATAAAAGACAAGGCATATTTAAAGGGCTTTTTTTACTCTTTCCTTGGTAATCTATTATGAATGAATTATGCAGAATTAGTACCAACATTGTTTGCTTTTTTTCTGTATAAATGTGTCCTATATTTTCATAGGACACATTTAAAGTTTCACTTCTCCTTATGCCTAAATTGTTTTATTTTCTTTCTTAAATTTTGCTAGTAAAGAGGAAACTATATACAAGCATTTTACAAGTTGTCTTAATTCTGCAGTTCATGGTACAGAGCACATATGACCTTGGGACAGACAAGGGCTTCATTGCTCTTGACTTCTCCCAGAGGGACGCTCTGGGGCCTGTGGTGGCCTAGAACTTGCATGTTTGCAGATGTTCAGAGACCAACACTATGAATTCTCAAGTCACAGGTACAGAACATGAGGTTCCAAGAAGGGGCTATGAGAAGTATGACAATATTTTAGGTCATTTTTTAAAAGATTTTATTTATTTATCTTCAGGGGGGAAGGGAAGGAGAGAGGGAGAGAAATATCAATGTATGGTTGCCTCTCGTGCGTCCCCTGCTGGGAACTAACTGGTCTGCAGCCCAAGCATGTGCCCTGACTGGGATCTGTTGGTTCACAGGCCCACACTCAACCCACTGAGCTACACCAGCCAGGGCCTCAGGTCATTTTTATATAAAAGACATTATTACATATAATTAATTTGTTTCTATATAATGGTATAATATTATAAAAACTAAGTTAAAGATCAAGACTGTTTCATTGGCTATTGGTCACTACAAAAATAAAATTCACTGAGCAATGATTTTAATTCTACTTCATGTTACACGTGCACCCACATATACAATTACAAAAATATTAGTGAGGTCAGTGGGTTGATTATGAGAAAATTAATGATCAAAACCTGTTAACACGTTCAAGTGACTTTATATATTTCAATGTTCTACATCAAAGTGTTAACTGCAAGCAAGGAAAAATTGTATATGTGTTCTTCCTAATTATGTTAAATACTGTCCTGAAAGTCTGTGTGTATGTTTCACAACTTTAGGAGAAAATATTTGTCTATAGTAACATTTTGCAAATATTAACATATGTAAAAATCAACTGATCATTCCAGAAATGATGAAGCGTAGATGTCAAACTGCAAAAAGCTGCAAGGAGCAAGACTGGGAAATCATCTTCACAGTCTTCACATAGGCAAACTCGGGGAGAAGACAAGTAACCTAATTATGAAATGAACAAATAGGTGAACAAGCCCCTCGTAAATGATGGTATCCAAATGACCTATGAGTACATAAAATGTTTTCCCTCCCTGAAACCGGTGAAATGCAATGAAAAATGCAAAAAGATAATATTATAGAGACTTAGACTAGCTAAAATTTTATCTTTAATTTAATCTTTATGGTCTTATTTTTCCATTACCATTTATTTTGCTCATTCCCCCTTGCCCCCAGCAATCATTGTTGCTCTTCTCCCTCTTTGCTCAATCCCTCCACCCCCACTCTTCCCCACAGGCCATGTGTTGGTAAGAATGTGGAACAACTGAAACTTATGTTGCCGGTGAAACTGTAATTTGGTTAATTATTTAGAAAAACTCCTTGATGCTTTCTGATAAGGTCAAACACTATACTCTCTGACCCAGGAATTCCACTTCTAGGCATAAGATTACTTTAGTTTGCTTTTTACTTTAAGTCATAGACATGAGTGACCTATCCAGAACAAAACTTCTCGTGTCTTCAAGCTTTTTTCTGGCCTTTCTTCTGTATCATTTTAATTCACAGCTTGAGAGTATAAATTTTATTAAAATAGCTATTTAAAAACTGACTCTTAATTTGAAGTACAAATCTTTTGTAGGTATGATTACTTATTTACCAATTATTAATTTTCTTTATTAATCATAACTATTTTTAAACAGTATTGGGGATAATCAAATTGAAAGCATATTGTGTAGAGACAGGACTGAACAATATAACAGATCAACAGAATTTTAATATAATTTTAAAAGTCTCTCTAGGGTACCAAAGAAATATTTATTCAATACTAAATTGTAGCCAAATACAAATCACAGCCGAACCTCTGACAATATTCTCTCTATACCATTTTTCTGCTTTCCTGCACCACAGCTGCTCAATAAGATTCTCTCTTCCAAATTACAAAAAGTACTCCAATCAACTCTGTTAGATGTGGGCAGGCCTAGGAGGAATGAAAATCGCCTGGTCAGAAAATGGCACCCTGAGAAGCTGCCTGCGGACCCTAACCAGGAAGATTAGGGTCTGGGGTCTGCTTATCCGGTGTAACAGGATGCAGCTTTCACCCGGCAACCAGCTCTAGCCAATCAGACTCTAGTACCACAACCGCAGGTTTTTGCGCTTAAAAATCCCGATCAAAGAACAACTGAGCAAGTCCCAACCTCCCATGGTTGGACCAACTTTCCTCTTAACCTCCCTCGGTTGGCTCCACTTTCCCTCTTATTCCCCACTAATAAACCCTGCTCTCCTTAGCTCGCTGCATCCATCTGTCTGGTTTCTTAAGCGACTCTGACCCAGCAAACTCAGCCAAGATACTTTTCAAATCCTTCTCCCTTTATCTCTCTCTCCCTCTTCCTCTCCCCGGCACCTCAGTCTTGCTTTCTCTTTAGTATTCTCCCGTGCATGATTTTATCCTCCTAACCTTTGTGCTTCTGTGCATTTTCATTTCCCCTCATACCCCTTCCCTTAATGATGGGCAGAGTGCCACCCATGAATGTTTTCATAGTATCTGGTTGATTGGATGCACAACCATAATTCAAGCCATAATGGCAAAGGTTGAATTAGCAATAGACTTATAAACTCTATTGACACAAATGTTAGGAGTTTCTGGGTGTTTCCTATCTCCTCCAAAAAGATCACTGAAAGAGAAAGGCATTACAAGTCTGTCTGTATTTGTAAATGCTGCAGCTATAGTTCATCAATGTGGAGAAAAAGTAAACTACTAATGTAGTAAGTAAAAAGGAGTGCTGTCAATCAACTCTAACTTCTGCCTACTAATGGACCATGAATTCTTATGTTAATTTTAAAAATCTGTTGTTCGAACATGAGAGTTGAAGTTGATTGTTGGCAATAAAATGCTTCCTATAGAAAACCTTTACAATAAGGACAAATCACAATTGAGCAGTAAGGTATATTTCTTAGGAAAGTGGGAGAGTGTGTAAGGCATAAGACAACATGGTTCAAGGAAAGACAGGTGTAAGGGGAAATGATCAATCCCTCCATAAAAGTCTGAAGGAGTGAGAGGAAAATAAAGGGAAAGGTTCTGTAGTATCTTGTATTTATAATACAATAAAATGACTATAGAACTTAATGAAACAAGTGCTAACTATTCTTTCTTAATCATCAAATGAATATTAGAATTATATATTAACTTAAATTCATATCAACTAGTCCACTTTAAACATTTACAGTTTTTGTATAGTCTTGCTTTATATAATCTAAACATAATTTATGTGTATGGTTTTAACATTTTCTCTCTAAAGTGATAGACAGATATCTAAAAGAGCTTCAGTAACAGGTCTTTAATTATCACAATTATGTAATAATGAAGAAAATTAACCTATCTAAATTAACCTATCTTTATCATTTAGTGGCAAGAGTTTAGCTTAAATATTTGAAAATGTGCTCTGTTAGAACAAGATAAAAGTAATTATACTTGTATGTTAATGAGCAAATTAATTTTTATGTGGTCAATATTGTTTTAAACTTCACAGTTAATTATTTTATGGGCACAATCATTTTTTAAAGGGAATGCATGCTATATTTTATTTGATAGCTGAAATATGGTAATTGTTGAATTCTCAAGTGAAGCTTTTATGGAAATACATTTTGCTGCATTCTTTAAATAATTTAGATTGTGTTTATACAATAAGGAAAATTTTAGTTAATGTATGTAATTTTCTATTACAACCTGATAGAAGAAATCAAACTTTTGGGTACACTTCACTGAGTGATTTTCTAAATAGCCTGAGGCTGACTTGCATGTTTAGAATAAAAGAAATAAAGCATAAATTTCACAATCATATATTTACACTGGTATTATTATATTTATCTAGTAGGGAAAATATGCAGATTCATAGATATCCTAATTTTAAAATGCATTTTGCCCTTAGGAATATGCAGCATTATTTACTTCCTAAGATGTCTCATGACCACTTATTATATTTATAAAGTTGATAAAAACTAAAATTTCTGCATTACATTATTCGTGGACTAAAGATGTTGTCTACCTTTCCTTCTTCCAATCTTGACAATGATAGTGTAAGGGACTGAACCTGGCCCCTTGTCTTAAGTATCTAGATAAATTGGACAAAATATTTTTGATGACTATTTGCAGATAATGGACAACAGGAAGCACAGGTTATGGAGAAACAGGAAGCTGTGATACCGACAAAAGGAAAAGTGAGGTGAACCCTAAGACTGTCCAGGCTACAGGCCAAGGGGGCACATTCTTACTTACCTCAGAGGCAGGAAAGAAGATCGATAGAGTGTGTCAGTCTTCCTAAATTGAAGAGACACCATTCAGAGTTCATGGCTAAAGCCACAGGTGGAGGGATATATTTCTGCAGAGAGGAAGGTAGTGAGGAGAAAAGCTTCAAAACCTGCAATCCTTTGAATCTTTGTTCAATACTAAGATATCGATATATAGGAACTAACTGGGCAAGGTGATGCAATGGGGTGACTGGTTGATAGCTCAATGGTTCCCAGAAGTAAAAAGGGTGGGAATTATTTCTGTCCCCATCAGATCAAGGAGTCTTCATTAATCAAATGCAACACTTAAGAGAAATCTAAGAAGGGTCACATCTAAGAAATGGTGATAAATTACTCAGAGAGTAAATGTTACTTTTGAAAATCTTAATAAAATATTGAAATAAGCTTCAAAATATTCACACAGAACTGAAATAACAGAACAGCCAACCAGAAAAAAAAAAGAGCCAACTGTCTATGAAACGAAGTCTAAAAAGTTCAGAGACATTCAACAAGAACAATAATGTTACCGATCATTCTGAGACATAGAAAATGTGAAAATAACCTGTGGAATAAAAGAAACCCCAAAATGGGGGAATAAGCCAACAAATACAATGAAGCAGGTATTAAAGTAAAATGAAGATTTTTTAAAAAATATTTTATTTATTTATCTTTAGAGGGGAAGGGAAGGAGAGAGGGAGAGAAACATCAATGTGTGGTTGCCTTTTGTGTGTCCCCTGCTGGGAACTGTCCTGCAGGGAACCGGCCTGCAATCCGGTATGTGCCCTGACTGGGAATCGAACCGCGATTGTCTGGTTCCGCAGGCCGCGCTCAATCCACTGAGCTACACCAGCCAGGCCTAAAATGTAGATTTTTAAAAATACAGGAAGATAATAAAGTAGGAAATGAAAAACCTAAAAAATATCCATTTTGAGATTATGAGGTTTACCCAGGAAGTATTTGTCCATCTACTATGAAAAATAGAAATGTTTATTGAAGAAGTTACAAGAAACATTGCGCAGAGGACAATGCTGCCTCACCCCCTTCAGAGCAGGCACCTTGGGGCCTCACACAGATCTTTGTTGATTGCAGCATGTGCACTTTTCCACATTCTCAGGTGTTCTGCTTGTCAGAGTCCTTCCAGAACATGGGTCACTTTCAACAGATTCTCCACCTCTTTGAACATTTGTGCCACACTTTTGTTTGTGCTGCACTCATTGACTCATTTTTTAAATTCTTCTGAATCATGTGAATGTTTTCCAAGGAAGAATGTTCCAGCTTAACGCAAAATCTGATGCAGATTCGTTGCTCTACTTGCTCAGACATCTTGAATGCAATGGTCACACAATACACATGCTCACTCAGTGGCATCCACTGCTCCCATGAACTTGTACAGTGAAGTCATCATTGTTCATGCCTGTGCATTCCAGTTCACTCTCCTTGGCTACCAGGTTACATTGATGTTAGGCAAACCATTCTCCTTATATCAACAATGGTTGGGCTTTTCCGAGACAGGCCTCATGGAATATCATTCATCTTCAAAAAGGAAATAATGCCGTTTGGGACAACATGGATGGGCTTAAAAGACATTATGTTAAGTGAAATAAGTCAGACAAAGAAAAACAGGTACTACAATCTTGTTATATGTGCAACTAAGGAAAAGGGGGAGAGAGAGATCAGTAGGGTATGGGGTGGCCATACCCATACTGATCTCTTAAGTCATTTAATGGGTGAATGACTTAGTGTTTTTAGTTTAAATAAATTGATGAAAACTTATAAAAAGAATTTAAAACAGTATGAATTATAAGTGCTAAAAATAAATGTATAAGTAATATAAAAAATCCTCTAGCAAATGGAAAAGGCTTGCTACATCTCAGTTTTACCCAGTGACACTCTTGTTGGACTTTCAAGCTACTGAACTGTAAGACAATAAACTGGCATCCTTTTCAGCCACAGAAATGTATGGTAATCTGCTACAACAGCAACAGAAAACTAAAACAGGATATTTCATAAAGGTCATTTTGCTGCACCCAAGAACCCTTGTATATAAGTCCAGTAAAAATCCCATCCAAACCCCAAAGCAGACAAGCAGTGGGCAGATGACAAGCAGCCTACCTAAGACCTAAGACCAAAGTGTCTGAAGAGATGGTCCTGCTCCCACCCTTGCCTGAGAGGCACAGTTTGTCCTTTGAGTTTGGCCAAGGTAACTTTCTACCAAAGAAACAATGAATACCCTTCAGAGGAAAAACAGAGTATCCAGAGTCTCTTCATAACATTGTTCAGAAAATTGAAAGTAAAATCCAAATTTAAAAGAAGGGAACTTAAGGGGAAAAAGGGGGAGGGATTTTGAGGAACAAGTATGAGGGACGCAGGGCGGGGGGGAATGGGGGAGACTGGGGGGTGGGATGGGAGAAATAGATTAAAAAAAATGTACTTGAAAAGTAACTAAATAAAATTTAATATTAAAAAAGGCATATAAATTAAAAGTAATAATAACATGAGTCATACTAAGGGAAAATATAATCAATGAAGATTAACAATGAGAAAATTCATAGGTGGAATTAGCAGACATTTGAAAGCAGCTACTGCTACGTCTAAACTGAATGAAAGGCTAAGTATTGCCATAGTTAACAACTAGAAAGGGACTCTCTGCCAAGAAAGAGGAACTGTAAAAATAATGAAATGGAAGGTGGGAGAAGTAACAAAGTGAGAGAGAAAGAACTGAAGCCATGGTTCTAAATATTAGGATTGTAAATGCAAAATAATGTATGCAGGGCATTCCCTGAATGAAGAGGGGCACTTGCAGAAAAGAGCTGACCTCCCAGGTAAGGAGAAACTAGTGAAATACCTTGCCCTTACTCCCCCTTCTCCAATGTCCAGCTGGGTTGCAAAGGTGAAGGAGGCTGTGGATTTTATCCATGCACATCACAGTTTCAGACACAAATCTGAGAGAAGAGTGAAGGAGATCTCTACTGCAAAAAATACTACGTCAAAAAATTCTCTTTTAGCTTAAATAGGCATAATCTTTTTTATATATTAGAAATAGTGTTTCTGTGCTGTGTATCACTTTTTATGTGATTTGACATCTTTTAAATATTATTAACTTGACTACTGGTAAATGAATTTATTTAGTTAGGAAAAATATCTTGTTACATATGTAATTCTGTGTGTCATAATTTAGCTGTATTGCATAGAGATGCAATGTAGGTACACGCAGCATAAAAATAACAGTTCGCCATGATGACTTCTGAAATCTATTAAGTAAATGTAATTACAACCTTATATTAAGTTTAAATGATTTGTCATGCTCTTTTTTTTAGTTATTTTTCAAGTACAGTGTTTTGTCTATTTCTCCCATCCCTGCCCCCCCACCCCGTGCTCCCCACCTCCCTCCCATTTCCTCCCCGCCTAGTCCTCATCCCTGTGTCCTTCATACTTGTTCCTCCAAATCCCTCCCCTTTTCCCCCCTTAAATTCCCTTCCCTCTCCCCTCTGGTCACTGTCCCCTTGTTCTCTGTTTCAGTGTCTTTGTTTTTATTCTGCTTGCTTGTTTAGCTTCCTGTTAAAGGTGAGATCATATGGTATTTGTCTTTCAACACCTGGCCTATTTCACTCAGCATAATGCTTTCCAGTTCCATCCATGCTGTTGCAAAGGGTAGTAGCTCCTTCTTTCTCTCTGCTGCATAGAATTCCATTGTGTATATGTACCAGAATTTTTTGATCCATTCATTTACTGATGGGCACCTAGGTTACTTCCAGCTCTTAGCTATTGTAAATTGTGCTGCTATGAACATTGTAGTGCATAGGTTCTTTGAAATTGGTGTTTTAGGATTCTTAGGATATAATCCTAGCAGTGGAATTGCTGGATCAAAAGGCAGGTGGATTTTTATTTTTCTGAGAAAATTCCATACTGTTTTCCATAATGGTTGTACCAGTCTGCAATCCCACCAACAGTGAACTAAGAACCCGTTTTCCCTACACCCTCTCCAACATTTGTTGTTAGTTGCTTTGTTTATGATAGCCATCCTGATTGGTGTAAAGTGGTATCTCATTGTGGTTTTAATTTGCATCTCTCTGATAGCTGTGTCATGCTCTTATTTCCTCACATATGTCAATGAATTTATGAGAATTTAATATGGATGGTATATTATATTATATTATATTATATTATATTATATTATATTATATTATATTATATTATATTATTACTATATAATTTATATGTAAACACTGCTTATTTTTGTAAATTTTCTTTTTGTGTTTCCATTCTTCCCCAAGTCTTTTCTAACCCAATGAGGTTTTTTTTAATTTCACTTCTCTGAACAACCATATGTCTTTTTTTTAGTTGATGTTTTTATTTATGTCAAAACAATATTTTGGTGTGTAATCCTTTCAGATCTCCATGTGCCTTCGAAAGCTTCATTAATTCTTTTAGGCCACTAGCAAATTACTACTTCAGTGCACCAAATGGTCCCCTTGTCACATAAAATAGTCTACGCAGCTTCTAAAATAGTCCGATTGCTCAAAAAAAATTGCTTACTGGTGAGCAGCTGACTGTGAGAGAGAAAAGCACAATTCATGTTACATTATTACTGGCCAGAGATTCAGTCCTGGCTCTCTGTTCGGAGGGAGCTGAGGGAATTTGTGGCAGAATCTATGAAAGTCTACGTTTAAACAGTGAACATCTCTGCCAAAGAGCGGAATACCATTTACCGCCAGGAGAAGAAGGCAGCAGGTGTGTGTCTAGGAATAAAGACAGAAATCGCGAGGAGGCTCCCCCAGCTGTGCAATACTTGCACACTGTTAGACACAGGGCAACAGATGTTTTCCCAAAAAGTGAAAAAAATGAAGTATATTTAAACTCAACAGGCCTTAGTTGACTCCCAAAAGTCAAATTTGGAATGTCACTTGTGATGAAAGGAAATTGAGGATCTTTCAACAATGTAAGCAACTCAACGAACACAATTTAACTCTTTGAATAAACAGACTTGTGGCATATCTGTGAAGAATTTCTAAAATGCAAGTTAAGAGTTGATTATTTTGAGCAATATTTATCCTTCAATTGCATAGGATATTATTTCCAATCACCAAACTATTCTCTAAATATTTATTGAGGTTATTCAGTAGTGTTTAAATCAAAGTAACATCTGCAAAGAAAAAGACATATGTTCTGCCCTAGAGAATCTTCCTGTTTAGAAGGGGCAGATAAAGCTGTTTTATTAATAAATATAATTTGAGATACAATTGCTAAATGTGATTATTATTTTATTATCTAGAGCATGGTCTATGTTAGGGACCCATGTAAGTACCCTTCCTTGTATATCTACTTCTCTCAAAATACCATTGATTTATTACAAAGAATCATTGACAATATCAATCCTAACAGTAAGAAAAGCCTTCTAGATAAATAAGAAAAAAGTCTTTAGAAGATTTTACCACTGATTAACAGACAGTAAATGTGCTCAGTTGGAATAAGACATATACTTTATACTAGGGTTTGATATAGATCAAAACTAATTATATTTTCTAACTCCTACAACTGGTCTCTATAATCCAGGGATGAATTGGACAATTTAAAGATTACACATTGCTCAAGCTTATCCTCAGCTATGTTGATGTCTTTCAAGCTGTATCTATCTATCAGTTAATTGATTTATCATCTGTCTGTCAATCATTTACATATTTATGTAAATAAAACAGATTAAATTTAGTGCAATAAATTATAATTTTGGAAAGACATAAGAGAAAGCTGAAAGACATGATTAAAGTTCAGATCCAGTATTATCAAGACAGCCTTAAATAGAAGCTACATAATTACATGAAAACGACCGAACTTTTACACTAAATTATTTTTCACTGAATAATGTATTTTAAACATTATTCCTAACAGCTCTTACAATCTAGCTCATTTATTTTGAAAACAGCAGAATAATAATGTAGCATAATTTACTTAACTATACACACTTGATAATTTTGTTATATAAAAGTACTTATTGTATGTATTAATCAGAAGCAGTATTAATGACTATCCTTATACATATATTCATCAAGTAAATGCAAGTATATTTTGCAAGTAAATTTAATGTTTTCACAAGAGATTTGTACATTTTCAATTTGGATAAATATTGATAAATTGCCCTGAAAAAGCTTTAAATATTTTTACACAACTTTTAATATTATGTAACAATTACTGTTTTCCCACACTCTTGGTAACATGGATGATCATAAAACATAATTTAGTTTGAAAAGAAAAATTTCTGAACACGTTATTTGCCTCTTCATCAAGAGACTATTCATACAATTTCATAAATACACTTCCCTGTAAAAACCTTATTTTCTATCTTCTAGCTTCATTAAGGAGTAGCAACAGAAAAAAAAATAAAAGTAGGAAAAAGGAGCCCAGGTGACATCAGCACAGGCAATTTGATGCAAAACTATCAAAGCCACCTGTGATCGTAACCAGATTATTTCATTGGGAGATGGAGTTCTCAGATCAGGTGTGCCCTTAAAATCCTATATGAAGCTCAAAGGAGATAAGCTCCACTTCTGAGAGCACAGCTATTAGGAGGTCAAATGCTGGTACGGCTGTCATTTATATCGAAGCACCTGACAAGCAAAGGGCTTGGGCACCTTCCTCTCAGCAACTATCCTGCCTTTCTTCATGCAGGCCTTAAATACTTCTCCCTGCTCCAAACACAAACGTCTATATTTTAAATGTTGCTTCTATATTTTCTGCTTGTTTTTAAAGTTATTTTTTTACATTTTTATTGTCGTTCAGGTAAGTATCAAGCTTATTTAATAATATCACTCACACAAGTCACCCTCTTTATACTCTCACAAACATAGATTATTGAAAGATTAGTTCTATGACAGTTCAAATTGTTTCCACCATCCAGCCTGTAAAAGAAAATAATGACAACAAATAATAGTTGTCTTTTGCTCACTGCTGCCTCAGAATAGCTCTTTTGAGTGAGGGTTATATATTCAGTGCACACTTAGTTTGACAAGATCAGACCTCAGCTGCCTTTCTGAGCAGTCTTGATTACAACTTATTGTGCTAAACTGTTATGCCTAACTGTGTAATTGAATACGCTATCAACTGTCTTCTTTTTTCTGAATCATGTCAGTGCCATATGAAAAAAAATGGCTAAGAAGTATGCCAGTACAAATGTAAGCACTTTATTTGGGAAATGCACACCTGATTTCCCACCAGTATTTCTACCAGAATCTGATCAAATAAAATTTTAAATACAGAGCTGAGCAAAGTAGTGCATGACGTTAGAAGAGCGTTACAAACACCACAAAGGCAAATAGAGAAGTCCTGTCAAGGCCTGGCAATGCACGCAATGGGCATGCAGCCAGACTTGCAAAGGGCGATTCCCTAACAACAGTTCTACTGGAGTAATATGGCTGACATCCACAGCATGTTCTAGTGTGTGAGTTCTCTAGAATTAAACCAGCACCTCTTTCCCATGACAATAGGTACTTGGGTTCTTGCGGAGAGTCTAAGACTTCCATATTTGGGGTTTAGGTACATGTTTTCAGTCTTTTTATCTCATCAGTTACTCCTATGAATTAATTTAGTGTAAGCAAATGGTACGGAATAAATGAAAGCTCTGCAAGGCGAGTTTAATCTATGACAGCGTCCCCATGAACTGTTTTAAGGTCCATTAAAGGAGCAACCATTCCTAATTTCAAAGACACAAAAACAAAGTTAGTCATAATGTCTACTTATGACTTCCTCTCTACTAAAGTTACATTTTTGTATTTTTAAATTATACATGCAAACTTAAATAATAGACTTTTTTGAATAGTCACCGGGGATATGTAAAGTCACCCCAAAATTCCTGTAGAATGCATAATATCTATTTTCAAGAGAGAGTTTTCCAGCAGCCTAGAATGACATTGAACCGTCTCCTGAGCACTGTGTCAGGAAAGCACTGACAAATTTGAGGGTGCCACTGTGTTGTGAGAAGACAATCGGTTAATAAGTAAAGAAAACTGGTTTCTATGACATTTGACAGCATAACTTTACATGTGATTGTGTGAAGTCCTCCACATTTCTAGTCCTAGGATGTATTCACCTAAATATCAGTAATTTTTATGTCTTTTCTACCTCCGTGACAATGTTACTTTACATCTATCTCTATGAGTGTAGAGATTTTGTTATGGATCCCATTTTACTGTCTCAAATAATGGCAAAGACTACACTCAGCAAACATTAGTTTTTTATAAAGTGTTAAATGTTGGAACTTCATTCACTAAAATAAAATAATTTATGAAAGAATCTACCTGTGATGTCTTCCACTGTCACAAGAGGAATCCCAGTAGATGTATACACATTTATTCGACTGATCTTTGGCAAAGGGGAAAAGTCGATTCAACGGAGGCGTGATAACCTTTTCAACCAATGGTTCTGTAGCAACTGGACACCCACATGCAAAATAAAATCAGTCTGGACTCAGACCTTACACTGGTCACAAAAATTCAACTCAGAATGAGTTGCAGACCTCATATAAAGACAAAACTATAACACTCCTACAAGATAAGATAGGAGACAATCTAGGTCTCTTATGCTGGATTATGATTTTTAGGTACATGGTGGTGATTCATGAAACAAAACAATTAAAATGTACTTTACTAAAATTTAAAAAATTGTCCTACAGATGATACTATTTAGAGAATAAAAAGGCTAATTACAGATGGGGAGGAAAATTTGAGAAGTATCTTTTGGATAAAATCTAAAACCTTGAGAACACCCAGCGTCAGCCAGGATGTAGAACAATGGGAACTTTATGCATTACTACTGGGAGTGCAAAGCGGCACAGACACTTATAAAGAGTTTGGCAGCTTTTACAAAGCCAAACAGGCTTACCATATGGCCAGTGACCATGGTCCTAGATATTTGCCCTAACGGGATGTAAACTTATGGCCATGGAAAAAGCTGCACACAGATTGTTTATAGCAGATTTATTCATAATTGCCTCCAATTGGAAGCTACCACAGTGCGAAAGAATGGTTAAGCCAACTATGGCGTATTTATACAATTCAGTAGTATTTAGAAATAAAAAGAAACAATGGAACATGATTTGACTGTGACTGGTGGATACACAATACAATGTACAGATCATATATCATAGAAAGGTACACTTGAAACTTATATAATCTTATTAATCAATGTCACCCCAATGAATTTAATGTAAAAAAAGAAAGAAATGAGCCCTGGCCAGGCTCAGTTGGTGGGAGCATCATCCTGTGCACCAAGAGGTTGAAGTTTTGATTTCTGGGCAGGGCACATACCTAGGCTGCAGATTCACTGTTGATTAGTGGCAAGTATGGGAGGCGACCAATAGATGTTTCTCTGTCACATTTCTCTCTCTCTCTCTCTCTCTCTCTCAAATCAATGAACATTTTTTTGTTTTCGTTTTGTAAGAAGTGAGCTATCAAGTACAAAACTACATGGAGAAAATTGAATACACATGGGTACGTGAAGGGAGCCAGTCTGAAAGGCTACCTACTGTGTGATTTCAGTTATATGACAGTCTGGAAAGTGGCAACATTATAGAGAGAGTAAGAAGACCAGTGGTTGTCAGGGGCTTGAGGGAGAGGAAGGAGAAAGATGAACAGGTGGAGTACAGAGAATTTTACTGCAGTGAGACTAGTTTCCATAATAGGGTAAAAATGAATATATACATTATACGTTTGTCAAAACTTAGAAATACAAAGAATTAACCCTCATATGAAATATGGACTTTAGTTAAAAATAATCTATCTATATCTTCTCATCAATTGCAATAAAGGTATTACATAAAATTCAAAATGTTAACAATGGGAAAGTTTGTGTGAAGATGAGAGGGGGATTATGGGAACTCTGAACTTTCTGATCAATTGTTCTATAATCCTGAAATTTCTGTTTAAAAAAAATAAAGCCTATTTAAATATATATGCATTCTGTTAAGAACTCTTGGAGGAAAATGACCTCAAAGCACAATATACAAGAATAAGCAGCTATCTAAGGAGTATGTATCAAGTTTTTAATCAATTTAAACCAGAGAAACTCTAGGGACATTTACCAGATTAGTAGCAAAGGATGTATCATTCAGGCCTTTCCATGTATAACACTTTCTGTGTTGATGTAAAAAGACCGCTGCGGCGGAAAACAGGGGATTCGTGCTGAGATGAACCCCTTGAGTTCATCACCTTCACGTACGTCTTCTAACACTAGAAGAGACTAAATATGTCACGGATTATTCAGATCAACACTGAAAATCAATGTACTCCCAGAACTTATGCTCCTGTTCTGAGTTTCCCCAGGGTCCTCACCAAAAGTAACATTTGATCTCTTGAATAAACAGATAGTCGTTGTTTGTGACTGCAGATCAAAGCTGGTACACAGATGGAAAGCCTCATGGGAAAGGAAGTAGAAAGGATTCATGGCTTACACTAAGCTGGCTTTGTATTTTCTGACTTCTTGAGAGTCTATAAAAATCTACTAAATCACCTGGTTATTGACATCACTGTGAAAAAATACTTGAGACAGCTTTCACTGCGTTTAGTTCTTGGGGAAAAAAGGACAACTTTTATATATTATGTTTTCGTAAAAAGCTTCTCTCTTGTTATCCTCAATAAGCATAATCTTTATTCTTTTTCACATTACCTTGCGTAGTTATAGGGAGGTTATTTTGGTTATATGTTACACTGATTCAAAGCACTTGGTCATGTCCCTAAGTGTGTCATCGACTTGCTAATGACAATTCTGAGTCCGCCTTGATCCCAAATTGGTAAAACATAAACCACTGTGTGTGTGCACAGTTGCTTATAAATGGGTGTATATTGCTAACGTTGATTGAATTCTCTCTAGCTTGATACTTGCTTGCCATCACCAGCCATAATACAGAATATCAGGAAACTCCTATAACACACACAATACAATCAGGTGGCTCCAGGAAGAAATACCCATAAGTAAGACACTGCGAGCTTCCTCGAGAAGAGTGTCGCGATGGGAAAATGCATTGTGCTTTTGGAAGCACACGGACAAAATGAACTGTTGAAATACAAGTCACTCAGAGGGTGGGGGCTGCCTGGAGGCAAAATTCTTACAGCATGGAGAGAATAAAAGATAATTCTCAAATCCCACAGCTAGTTACTGGTTTCTGTCTGGTGTCTAGGTCATCTGCCCTCTGGTGCACTGCTCATTCTGCTCAATGTTCTACCTTTGTTCCCGGTATCTCACCTGCCAAATCATATCTGAAGAGTACCACTTAGGGTTACCATTGCACATCACTAGAGTTCATTTTCCTAGCATCTCAAACCAAAGGGAAAATAGGATAAAGAAAGTAAAGAGCAAATAAATCCCTGGGTTCAAAGCAAAGTGCAGAAGGCCGTCGCTTTCCCAGGGCTACCGCTTATCATTAATGCACACAGCTCTGAAAAAACAGGCAGTCTGTGCTACTGGTGTCCCTGGTTTTCCACGAAAATTGTGTACAGTGATCTAATATTGCTAGTTATGCCTTTCTCCTCTGATAGTCTGTTTTATTTTTAGATTAGCAGTGTTTTAAATCACACTGGTGGCAGATGGAGAAATAATTTGAAGTATGTGCTCTTTTCTCCTACGTAGAAGAGTTCTTGAGTCTGTAAGACCTGCTGTGACTACAGTTGTCTCTGAGAAGCTTTTCTTTCTTTTTCCATGCAATTTAGTACTATCCTCCCACGCTTCATTTTTTATGCAGCCTCTTATCAAAGTAAAAAATTTGTCAATTCTGTCTCTTTTTTGCATCATCCTTAACTCGTATAACAGGAAGTGTTTTTTTTAAATAATGAACTTCATATTTTTAATCTTGAATTCTTATAGAGGGCAATATTGTTGTTTAAATTCCCATTTCTATCCACCCTGTACATAAAGTGAGGGTATGATCATCTCGCTTTTATTAAATTGCTACTATTTGTAAATCAGGAGTGTTAATTTTTATTAAGGATCTGATAACAGGTGTGAATAACTTTGAACAGTATCTGGTACATAGTAAATGCAAAGTAAATACAACCGTTCTTGCCTGTGTCATTGTTCTTATTATTAAGCTGGTCATTCGCTATTGCTCCTCTAAATTCATTTATACCCTCTGGAGCAGTATTCACTCTGCCCTCTTTCAGGCCCTGAGAGATTGCTGTCTGTGGGATCTCTCCGTAGAGCACCCCTGTCTCTAGATTCATGTTGACCGCTGCCCACTGGAGTCACTGCAGAACATCAGGGTCAGGAGGAGAGAACACTGGATGCATTTATTACCCCCACACATGAACTGCTTCTATGAGATGCCAGATATCAGTTATTACCAGTTACCTTTAGCCACAGGTTCTGTAGGTAGCTCATTGCTCATGGCTACAACTCTCACTGAGTATGCATAACTCCTTCCCAGATCCAAGGTCAGGAATGCTCCCAGTGTTACTAGTCTCTTCATTATCTCTTCCTAGGTCCATTTACTCTGTCTATGATCTATAAATAATCCCTCACTGAACTCTCTTTAATGAAGCCTTGTGTGCATTTTATCTTTCCCCAGCTAGAAACTTGAATCCTGTCATAATAATACCAACTTCCACCTCCCCCATGTCAGCACCACAACTACTAGAAAACCAGGGATCCTGTAAAAACTGTTAGTACTAGTACTGTTACCACTTCAATTACTATTATCACTACTATTGCCACTGCTGCTGCTGCTTCTATTACCATTGCTGGAAGTATTATAATACCAGCAGTAATATTAATGTCATTGTGGTGAAGATGTAATAAAGTAGAAATTATACTTACTTACTTTTATGAACGAAAGCACTATAGATTTCAAATTCAGGGCACCACTCCTAGTTTCTTTAATCTTCTTATATCACCCAACACCCATGGTAATAAGGCCCATTTTCCTTATCCTTCAATAACCATGTGTTCTCAACATACCTTCCCCCCTTCCATCTCCACAAAAACAGTTCATTCCACAGAAGAGTTTTTACATTTTGTTGAAATGAGGAAAAAGAAATCAGCTGGCCCTTTGGTTCACACCTTTATTTTCCTGGCAAACCAGTCAAATAAGTTAGGCGATATAATTGCAGTGAGGTAATTATCATAGGCAAGAAAATAACAAAGACATGAGACATGCTCAATGGCAATAAAGTGTGGCAGGTGTGATTGGCAGGTGATGTCTGTCACACCTGTCACATATTCTTTCCAGTGAATTTAGCGAGCTCTCATCAGGACCTGTCTTATTTTGCAATAATGCAATATAGAGATCATGTATCATAAAAATATACACTTGTAACCTATCAGGTCTTATTAATCAATGTCACCCCAATACATTTAATATAAACAATAAATAAAGAAAAAGAATAATTTAAGAATGGGATTTAATACCCACATCCATAATAAATGCCAAGGGAAGACCCTGCATCTGTGTAAATGATCACAGTCACAGACCCTACCTGTGTGTATTTGCCAAGACTGCTGAGCGCTGGTAAATATCACAAGCTGGACTGATGCTATAGGAACTTTGATCCCTTGAGACACTTGCTGACATTTTATTACATTGTGAACGTTTTTTATTTTAACAAAATACTGTCTTCTTTATGAGTACTTTATATTGTTTTCATATTTTATTTATCTTTTTCATTATTGTTTCAAAATAGATCCCACCCAAGAAACATCTAACATACGCACAAAGTCTTGTTTATGTGATGTTATATTATTAGTTCCATTGTCATTTCTACCAACTTTAAACATTCATATATTGGCATTAGTTTTCAATGTCATCAGGATGCATTTCTTAACAATAAATTCCCTTGTGTTTAAAACTCATAATTTCCTAGGACGTGGCTGGCTTGGCTCATTTGATTGAGTACCACACTGCAAACCAAAGGGTTGCTGGTTCAATTCCCAGTCAGGGTACATGCCTGCACTGTGGACCAGTTGCCCAGTAGGGGGTGCTCAAGAGGCAACCACACATTGATGTTTACCTCACTTTCTCCCTCCCCCTACCTAAAAATAAATAAATAAAATCTTTAAAAAATAAAACTCATAATTTCTGTAGCCTGATAAAATCAATAATATCATGACAAAAAAGTGAATCAAGCTTAACATTAAAATGTCTTTCAGTCTCATATACTCCATAGTGTAGCCTTCAAAACCAAGACAGCCAATGATACAGAAAAAGATAGTGTTTCCATTGATATGACTTTCTCAACCATTTTGCAAGTTTATTTTATTATGCTACACATGCTTCTTTATATGTGGTTGTAATTGTGATAGGCACATAAATGGCAGTACTGAAATGATTCTTGTTTGGGAATTTGGTTAATTTGAAGCAGCTGTTGAAGCTTCCCTTCTCAGAAATAATGAATTTCATATTAAAACCTTTCACACACAGTTTTTTTTGGCAAATTGTATTTTCCCTTTCATTTATGGATCTGGCCATTATAGGTTCCTCATCAATTGATTGATCTGGGCTTAATCCAATCTTCTCCCATAAATTCCCTGAGGATGTCAGTATAAGGTCTTTCATCTCATAAAAGGGGTGGTACTGCAGTCAGGCAAACAAACGTTTATTTAGAACTCCCCATTTGTAAATTTTATTCTCTATATTTTTTCTCTAGTCCCCCTCTCTGAAGCATCTTAAACTTTGCTTTTTTCAGCTTGGGATAAAATGATGATCAAAATTAGGCATAGCCCCTGCCTTCAAGGACTTTAGGGCTTAATGAAAGAAAATCATCAATTTCATAATCTCACAGATACATGCAAAATCATAACTATAGGACTTATAATGACAAAAATATACACTGTATAAGAAGAAAATGTAACAGGGTGACCTGAATGGATTTCGGTATTTGAATCGGGCAGGTGGTGGCCCCAAAAGGAAAGCCACAGGGAAGATTGGAGCCTGTTTTGTCAACAGCATTGACAATTCAACAGAAGATTTTAATCAAGGTGGAAATGGGATAAGATTCGTCAGTTTAAAGTTTGAATCTGGTTTCCAGTTGGAGAAATAATTTAAGGAGGGTAACCATGAAAACAGGGGCACATTTAAGTGACCTTTCTCAGGTGGTAGGTGTTCTATCTGTAAACCTAGAGGGGTAAAAGAACAATTGTTTTTAAGCTCACAGACTCTACGTATCATAAATTTGGACAGAGGACAGGGATTATAGCTGAGGATGACTCCCTAAATTGAGAGTTAAAGTCACTTGGAAGATTCTTCACCAACACCTGACATAAATTTAGCACTTGAAGACTGCACACAGAATAAGCACAATGACCTTTTCATCTGGGTTTCGCTTCCTTATATGGCGCAGACTCGTGTTAGTTAGACTTCTTACATGGTGCCTTAGGATTCCAAGTGTGACTGTTCCCAGACAAGAAAGCTGCAGGACCCTTTATGACCTGGCCTTGGAAATAACATGGCATTACTTCTGCCCTGGTCTAAAGGTCAGAGTGTTCATAAGTTCAGCAATTTTCTAGGAAAAAGGACAAAAATCTGTACCTTTTAATGTGATGAGTGTCAAAGACTTTGTAACCCTGTCAAAATACAATGCTAATTGAGATTAAAAAAGTTAGTATTACAAGAAAAAGGTATATTCGAAATACTGGAAGACTTCTGTAATGTAACAAATGGTTCGTTGCTAGCGTAGATTTTTCTTTTGTTTCTCCTTTTTTTAAAGCAGTCTTCCTTCAAGTTCAAAATTGTGTTACTTTTTTCAAACAGTCAATTTTCATATTTGCTTTTTATTATACATTTGTTTATTATTATAGTAATTGTTATCTTTATTATTTCCTCACGCCTTTTTAAGTATATTTTGCAGTTTGTTTTCTAACTCATTAAAACATATATGTAGAACTTTAATTGTCAGCACTTCATATATAAATATGTTTTTTGAGCTCTCTTAAGCTCTGTTTCCGAAAAATTCTTCCAGCTATGATTTGTAGTATTTTGTTTTTATTTGCTTAAAAAATTATTATTTTCATGGTGAAGATATTTTTCTTTTTGACTCCTGATTTTTAAACTTGTATCGGTTAATTCCCAAGTACATGGGAATTTTGTGCTTATTTTTCTGTTATTTTTTAGTTTAATTTTAGTGTGGTCATAGAACATATTCTACTTTTTATCAGTGCTTAGAAATGTGTTGAATCTTGCTCAATAGCCCAACATGCAGACCGTTTTTATCATTGTTGCATAGGCATGTAAAAAGGAACATGTGCCCTGCGATTGCTGAGTTTAACTGTTTACGCATGGCAATTCAACAGCTTTGTTTTTATGCTTTACAAATTCTCAATACATTTCCACATTTTATGCTGTTCTGTTGATTACTTAGAGTAGTTAAAAGTATCCCACTGATTTCAAATTTATTTTTCTTTTTAATTTTAGATATTTCTGCTGTACACATTTAAAACTGTTCTATCAGTTTCACAGAAATTCTCACATATTCCTCATGAATTGACATTTTCATTACATAAAATATTCCTTTTTATTTAATGTAGTGCTTCTTGACTTGTTTAATTTGTCTGGTATTTAATATAACTCAATTTTACTTTTTGTTAGTGTTTCCATGGTAATTTTTATCTCTTATTCTTTACTGGTCGCTCTTTAATTATCTTATATTCTCATATGAATATTATAAGTAGTACATTATTTAATTTTTATGTTTTCTGAAAATTTTTATTTCACTGTATTTTTCTTTCTATTATATACTAAGTTGAAATTTAGACTGAATCTTGTCATTTGTTTTATTTCACACATATTCTTTGTTCTTTCTTTCCCTTTTTATTTAAAAAATTCTTCAGGATTTATAGTTTTAATTTTATTTTTTCCTCTATTAGATTTTTAGCTGTTGAATCTTTATTGTGCATACATATATCACTTTTCAGATAAAGACAGATCTCAGTATATTGTAAATCCAAATTAACTTCTCACATTTTTACAACCCTCTATGCTATCTTTTATGCTATCATATGATTCATTTCTGTATTTTTAACATATCATAAAATGTCACTCCATTGTCTTATGCAAGTTGTAAATTATTAGTCATTTTATCGTTTTTTATTTTTTCTTGCACCTCTGACATAAATCTTATATATTTTTACCTATTTCAAAAATATCTCCTGTAAGGGTAGGATCTTAATATAATAGGGTTTTCTTAGTATTTTATAATATCATTCCTTGTTTTCTTGCATGTTTTCTCTTAACAAATTATCCATTTACCTTATTTTTTATTTTTTGAAGATAATACATATTTATTCTTTAGCTGTTTTCATAATTTTCTATGCCTTTGGTTTTTGATTTGCTAAATGTGCCTAGATTTTTTTTCCAGGTCTCTTTTTTGGGGGTTGTAGTTCCATCTAGAACTCTCAGAACCCTCAGCCATTATTTCTTAGAATGAAGTTTTTAACCGATTTTTATTCTCTTTTTCTTGTGCGCCTTGAGTGCAAACATTAAAACTTTCTACTTTGGTCCAAATGTCTCTCATGCTCTTATATGTATTTTACTCATTTTGTCTCCCTGCACTTCCGGGGAGGTATTTTCTATTGACTTATCTTCTAATTGGCTACTTCCTTATCAGGCAAATAGGTTTTATTTTCAGTTACCATCACTTCCATTTCTGGATATTTCACTAAATTTGTTTATACTATTAAGTTATTTTCTGAAATTCCTAACTGTGTAATCTAATTATTTGGCAGTTTAATTATATTTATTTTAATGCCCTGCCACATCTGGATATATTACAGATTTGTCTCTATTCACCTGCCATTGCAAAAGTTTCTCAGTCAATTCTCGTCTTTTTGTGTATGTGAGTTTGCTTGGTTTTCAGATAATGCAGGTAAAAGAATCCTAAGGCATTATTTTCTCCAAAGAGGGCGTGCCTTTTCTTCCATAAAGCTATGGACAGTCCATGTCACTCCGTATACAGGTTGATCGAAGGTGAAATTGGCGCCAGCATCTTTCAGGATTTGCCAGTTCCTCAGTAACTTTTATCGTTTCATGCAGGTTTTTCTGGTCCCACCCGAGAGCCAGAGGTAACTATGAGGTTCCATTATCTTTAATGGGTCATGAACACCGTTTTTTATTTGTCATCTCCATGATTTTGGTGAAAGCTCTGTGCACTCTGCTAGACATCCATTCTCTGACTTTGAATCATCAAATACTTTGATGAGAAAAGCTATTCTAGATCTTGGGATCATTGACTAGGCTTCCATTCTCTGGGATCTTGGTGTCACAATCCTTACTTCCTAGGTATTTCAAATAGACATTTGTAAAATAAGTTTTTGCTACTTTAAAACTTATTTAAAATAAATTTTTCATAGTTAATCTCAAGAGGAGAGTAGGTTATAAAGATATTTTCTATTACTTCTGGAAGCATAACTTCATACTCACTTTATTTTTTTTCATAACTTACCCCTGGCAAAATATTAAGAGTTGCATGCATTTGCCGACTGGCTCCTTTCATAGTAACCCAGACAGGCTTCATCTGTTTGTTATGTATTTTTCCCACTCCATGTTATATGCACAAGAGTGAGAACAGTGGCAGTCACATATGAAATAGGCAATACATATTTATGAGAGTGGAATTCAGGCAAGAGATTAGAACAGAAGACAGCAATTTTGAAAAACAAAGTTTCATGCTCCTGAAAAGCTTTATCATACAGGCCCATGGCTCAGTAGAACTCTGCCCAATCAAGGGGACCAGCACAACACTTATCCTTAAAGAAGCACGAGTAACACAAATTATGCATGTCATTGAAAATTGTGATAGCAGTGTGAAATCATACCATGCACACATAAATTACATACCGTACTGACACTCCTAATGCAGGCAGAGTTTGTATCTTTCAAACTCTCATAGGTACAATTTGTAGAGGTACAAATTCTCATAGGGTAAAAAAGCTAACACATGTAATAACTTTTTAAAGGATATCATTTTACATTGCATTGCTTGTATTTTTCAAACTTTTCATCATAAATACAAATAAACAATTCATTAAAATTCCTTTGGAAATTACTCTTAGTTCACAAATGTAGTCTTATTCTTAGCTAGGAGTTCTTCCATAATGAGTAATCAAAACGTGTGTTCTTTAAATTTTAATAATTACTATTTTCATTGTTTACTTTTTACAAATAATTTTAAATGATGGAGAAATTATAACAACTTTAAATCATGCTAATTGACAGAAATAGCGTGGTCTTGCAGGCTCTCATTGATGGAATGACAGTAAGGTCAAACGCTCTCCACTCTGTGCCCAGTGAATCTGCCTGAAGCAGCAGCTCTCATCAGATAGTAAAATACAGATTTTAAAAATGCCTCAAAATACATCATGTATTTTATTATCATGGAAAGATACACTGGCATAAACCTTGCTATTTATGCTTCTAGAAAATATAAGCCATAATTCACTTAAAATATTATTGAGCAACACTTAAAATACATTTTTATGAAGCTGAATGAAGTAGTGGAATAAAATGAAAGCAGTTATATTTTAGTCAAAAAAACCAAAATCATAAATGAATTCAGAATTTCAATTAGGACACCAGGAAAAAAACATACAAGTCAGCCACTATGCATAGGAAAAGGGAATTAATAAAGCTGAAAGAGTTGAAAAAATCTCCTCTATAAATCAGATTTGAAAAATCAATTTAAAGAGTTGATATAATGCTGGTATGGGTATCTAAGAAATAATTTTAGAACAAACAATAAAAATGACAATGCAGAAAGGGTACAAAATGCCACATATATTTCAACATGTATTTTAAAAGCTCCGTGAAATCAATATTTTTGATAAGTAAGGATTTTTGAAATAATGTCAAGAAGAGATTTAAAAGTATAGGCAGAAAAAAGTTTTTTAATTTACTCTAAAAAACAGATACACATTCTAGATGAATTCATAAATTCGTGAGGTAGGCCTTCAGCGTCGTGACTAATCTTTTGGCACTGTCTGGAAAGTCCTTAAGAAAATCATTCGTGGGAACAGGATGGACACTGAGAAAACTCTTGTAAGGAACTAGAATAAAAGTGACACATGCAGCAGAAGTTTAGGAGAACCATGACCTGTCGGCACATGGAAAATAGAAAATTTACTTGAGATCTTTCACATCGACTAAGGAGATTTCCAAGCAGACTTTCAGCTGTGTATGATATAGGAAGGACTATGGAGAGATGAGGTCAAGTTTGAAATCTTTGACTTTAATGTGAATTTAACCAAACAATCAAGAAGCCAAGATTTTTCAGACTAGAGAATAATGTTTTGCTCTAAGTCTTTTAATGCAACAAAATATTTTAAAATGTGAAATAAGTAAGGCAAAAATAAAATCCAGTCTGCTGCCTGGAAAACATAACATTGGGATAATATTCTTGTCGCAGACCTGACTGTAAGCTCTTCTGTTAAGACATCAAGATTTAAGTGGTGCCTTGTAAGCCATCTCACCTACAGTCAGCAAATATTTTAATAAACACCAAATACCAAATATTTTAGGCTGTTGGTCATACAATCTATGCAGCAACACTCATTCTGACTTCACAGAGAGAAAGTAACCATAGACAATAGCTGTATAAATGGATATGGCTATGTTCCAATAAGATTTTATTTATAAAACACAGACAAACAATCTTGAGGGACACAAAAGGTATCTAAGCTACATAAGAGCATACCTCCTAAACTTTTTCTAATAAACCAAAAATCTTTTAAGAATTGTGAATTTGCCCCATATCACTTTGTCTCACAGTCCACATTACAAAGGGCCTGTCTCAAAGTAATTTGAGGGTGTACCTCTTGTCCAATTCTCAATATTATCTACAAACATAAATATTGCATTGTTTTAAGAGAATCATATTGAGGAGAACACCATCATTTGTAATAAAAACGGCAAAGGTAACTCAAAATGAAAGGAGACATCTAGACTCCAACCTTCTGTGCATAGGAAGAAGACTGAGAAATACCCAGCTATAGCATAGGTCATTTCCAACTAAAAAGATAAACATAATGGAGTCAGAACCAACTATAAGAAGGTAAAAACCAATATCATAAAAACTACTGCAAAGGAGAAGAACTTGGCCCTAGTCCAGGAACTGGTGTGTGTAACTGGCTAAGTCTCAGGATTGGACTGGACCAGTGACTTCAGTGTACAGCCCAGATATCGTACTTAAAAATACGTGCCTGCCTCATCATTGCAAGTTGAATGTAGGACAACTAGACAATTTGTCTCTATAGCTCTAAGGTTTTTAGATAAGAGGAGTTGTACACTTATACATTTGATCCTAAGGCGCCTTGTTTACACCCAGACTTTTAGCTGATGCCTGGATGTGAACTAATGACATGCTAGTATATTTCAAAGTATAGAGTGAAAGTATTTTGCATGTAGGAAAGATGAGAGCTGTTGCAATCAGAGGGAAGACTGCTTTGGACTGAATTTTGCAAAAAGAACTTCAATAAAATCTTCTATGATGCATGTTATCCTGCAATATGATTCTGTGATTCTTTAAACAAAAAAAAAATTCTAGGTCACCATACTATTGAGTCTATGTGGGCCCACAAATTGTTATGAGCATAAGAATACAGCAGAAATAATGTTTTACTTTTGAGGTTATGGTTTTACCTGGGCCTTCTGGAATGCTGATTTGAGGATACTCTTTCAGAACTCAGGCATCATATATTGAGAGACTGAAGCCACAAGGAAGTGTCATTATTAGCCATTTCATTTTCCAAACATAACTGGGGTCTGAGTCAATAGTCAGCATCAACTCTGGGCCATCCAAGTTTGCCATCTTGAGAATATTCGAGTTCAGTAGAGAGTCTAGAATGTAGATGTTCAAAGCCAGTATCTGATTAAAACTACATGAAGATCTTAAATAGAAACTGCTTATCTGAGCCTAGTCCAACCACAGAACTGTGACAGATAATAGGAAATTTTTATTTGAGTTGTGAAACATTGGGCTGCTTTGTTATGCTGAAATGAATAATAAGGACATAAGATGAATTAATTTACAGATGGCATATGACTGTACAGCTCAAAAACTCAATTAATTAGATATTATTTTACATAAAATATTATAGATCAAGAAAATGTTTAATATTTTACTATATAGATCATTATTGAAGTTATTAAAATAAAGATCGAGAGTTACCAGAAAACATAGATTATGGATATTAGTGTCATTTAAGGCCCTTGGTTTTATTACATAGGGTGAAAGCTATAAAGTTATAGCACTGGTGGTTAAAAAGAAACATTGAACAGTCATATTTTTGCAATTAAATATTATGTGACAGATATTTTCATAAAAGAATAGAAAGATAAATGGCCAGAAATTTTATCATTCTGCCATGTAAAAAGAGTTTGTACCTTCTGCTAAGATGGTTCACTCTAAGATTTCTACCATTATTAGTCTAATTAATTTCCATAATACCAAATTTTTGACAGGCTTCTGAACTTTGTATACCTATGGTAATCCTGAATCAACTTGTGAAACAGTGAAAAATAACATAGAAATAATCACAGATTTAAATGAATTATGATTCTCAAAATATTATGACAAAAAATAAAAACACATAAACAAGCTATCTGTTGTTTAGATCATAGAAAGGCAACTTTGTTTAATGGTCCAAGTTCTCAAAAGATGATAGATTTAAGAAAACAAAATCCCTCCACATCTCACATCTCTTCCTACCAATGAAAACAATTGATATATTGCCTTCCTGTAATACCAATAAATATAATTTCTTACATTCAAAATGCATATATATGGAACCATAATGTAAACAACACAAGCCTTCAAGCAAGTTTCTCATTCACTTCAGGACAATTAGAATATGTACTTACTCAATTCTGACATTAGCAGAACACTAAGGATACATTTTAGGAGCACTGGCACAAGGCAAGTTTGAAGACTGATGAAATATTTATTTCATTAAAATATAGTAAAGGCAAGAAACTAGGAATGATCATCTGAAATACCAATAGAGTGTAAATTATTAAGGCTCCTGCAAGCCCCAAAACTTGGAAATATTTCAACAAGTAATAAAAAGCTATTGCATCATGCATTTAAGGAATGAATTTAGGAGGTCAGAATTTTGTCCTAGGAGATTCAACCTGATGCAATTATGCAAGATGTATTGTAAATGCAGGTTAAGGAGGGGTGTGAATACTAATACCTGAAGTAGTATGTACATGCAGGTGTTCTGTACTGGTGTCCTGTACAGAGAAAGAAAGGAGACATGAAGGGTTGTAAAAGAAAAAGAAGGAAGGAGAAGGGAAGAGGAGGAGAGGGTAGGAGAGAAAAAAGAGGACAAGATATAATAGGAGAAGTAAGGAAAGAGAGAGGAGAAAAAGACAAAAACAAAATACAAGTCGTTTACTTATTGCCATGCTATAGTTTTCAAAAGTTATTAGAACATGCAACCTTTCTTGAGAAGCTGTTCCAAGGCTATTTTAAAAGCAGAGTTTAAGACTGAAACTAACAGCAATGAAATGCCCAAAACCCATCTTCACTCTGCTTTCTAGCTTACAGCATCTGTGCAATAGTTCACATGAAAACATTTATCGTGAGTTGCTAGAGTCTTCTCCTTGAATTCTTTTCCAGTTCATAGCATCTGCATTTGCCTTTAACCTGCTTTAATCTCAGTATAGCTTCCATGTCCACTTCAGGTACTGTCTCTCCCTTTTGGTTTGAGTTCTTAGTATACTACCTTACTTTATTGAACGCCATAGCTTCATCATCAAGTCTTCTATAGAGACAGAGAGACATTATCACCTAATTATCTTCCTCTGCTCATCTTTCAACCCAGATATTTTCACTATTTGCATATCGTGGACATACATCTCCCTCACTTTTACATAGCTGAAAAAATTTGCTGCACTTTTCTCTAAATTTGCTGCCATTGCCACCAATTTCTCTCGCATTACAACTTTAGATACCTCACCATGGCAACTATGATTAGGTTATTTTCCCTACTGTTTCTGAGTATCTGTAGATGAGCACTACAATAAAATTTTGATGACTTATGAAAAATATATTTAACTCCATTGCTTTTTAGAAGCTCAGAGATATTTTTTATCTTATGCAAAACACTTTCATGGAGACAATGCAATTTTATTAAAGCTAGAGTTGAAAAAATAAATCCATTGTCAAGTATTACTGCAGGTAACCTATTAAAGTTGAGTGTGGCTGAAACTTCTGCAGCCTTTAGTAAAATATTTAATTGAAGATTAGAAAGAATTGATGACAGTCTGCTACTTTTTAGGATTATAAACCAAACAGATATATTTTTGAAATATGAGCTAACAGTACCCCAAACATAATGCTGAATCCCTAACAATCCAATCATTGCATAATGTGGTATTCCAGACTTCATTTCAATGAAGTTTAATATAGTAAAGTCTATTAGGTATTTGAAAAATATTCATAAATTTTGATCTCTGAGGTTTTTTCTCAAAGGAAATAAGTGAGTTTGTGGAGATACTGCTAAATATCGTACTAATAGCTGAACTAGTAATTTTGGCACAGAAACCTGAGTTCCATATTTTAATTGTTACAAAGACAGCGATTGGATTAAAACATTCTACGATTGTGACTCTAGTGCAATATATTCAACATTAATAAGTACGGAAAACTCTGGTAAGTGAAGGTACTGTCCTGTTTGTTTCTACAATAAATCTTAATTGATACCCATTTAACTCAAAATTGAATTTCTTGTCAAAAATTTAGTAGAAACTTGCCCTGGCTGGTGTAGCTCAGTGGATTGAGCATGGGCCTGTGAACCAAGGGATTGTGGCTTGAGTCCCATCCAGGGCAGATGCCCAGGTTGTGGGCCAGTTCCCAGCAGGGAATGCATGAGAGGCAACCATACATTGATGTTTCGCTCCCTCTCTCCTTCCCTTCCCCTCTAAAGATGAATAAATAAAATCTTTTAAAAAAATTTAGTAGAAACTATAGCCCAGTGGAATGGGTTGAAATCATAATACTTGTGCTATTTATGTCTAGATAGACTTAATCCGAAAATAAGAATGTACTAGAAATATGAACACATCTAAATGTTATCTGTTTTTCCCATCAGAAGATGAAGTACCACTGGGATGAAGTTGTTTTCACCATTCCAATGGCAGCCATAGCTCCCGTATTCCTGATTCACAAGACAAGGGCAGAAACGTCTTGTCATTGGTCGTGGGCATTTCCTGTAAGTATCTTCCTTTCAAAGACTATTGTAACAATCTACCCTCTTAAATCACTTTTGAGGACCCATCATGTGCTGGTAAATAAAGTTACAGAACTGTTCCAAAAGCTCTGGACTAGTTTCTTTTCCCCCCAAGAATAAATCTCCCCAGCACAGAGGAAGAATCAGTGTTCACCAAATGATGGCAGCAGAGGGACACGATGCAAGTTCCTGCAGAGCATGTGTTGGGTGTTAATAATTTCAAAGCAAGATTTTAGAATTCGGAAGTCCAGGCATGGGGGTCAAATGTATAAACAGGAGATTGAATGTCCAGAGTGAGTTCAGGAAGAGAAGACCTTAGCCTTTTTTTTCACCTAATTCCTTATTACCATTATCACTCTTTTTGGATATGAGTACTTGATTTATTAAAATTAATTTTATATACAGCTCTATAAAAACACTTTTTTATATTATTCTTAAAGCATGAGTGCTGTCCCTCTACAGGAGTTTTGAAGCTGCCACTTGCATTGCTAATTTTAGAGATTGTAATATATTGTTTACAGGTGCCAAAGATGAAGGCAGCACACTTAAAAAAATAAGTAAGTAACTCAAAGATCAGAAGAGATTCGAATAAATAAATTAAGAAGTTAATAATATTATCCACAAATACAGTTCTTTTTTAATTAGAGGTCCACAATTGCATTTCAAATGTCTTCGCTTCTGAAAAAAACATGTGATAAAATCAAAATACATATTTTAATTAAAATCAGGTACTTATCAAACATTTAATAAATTATTTGACAGTCATTTCTTCTTTCTACATCCTCCTACTATGTTGCAGCAATCTATCTCTTGTGTCTAATCTGATTTTATAAAATATTGTAAGGCCTGCTATGCTTTATAAAATATTACAAGACATGGTGGTATATATAATTATTTTTTAGAATTTTAATATCTACTGTTTTATTACTTTTACTTCATGTTATTTTAGAATGACTTTGTCTTTAATTTTTTCTTCTCCCTCTCCCCAAAACAATAATAAAACTTGGGTTTTTTTCTCAGTTGTATTTAACCAGAAGTTAATAAATTCTGAATTTACTTATATTTTTAGATATCTCTGTGAAAGTTTATTTTTTTATTGTTATACTTTTATTATTAAGTTATTTAATTTTCATTATGCTGAATAGAATTTCTTTTATCCTTTGACTTTCTATAAGAATGTTACTAACAATAACATCCTTAAATTACTAGTACATAAGTTTCCATTTTATAAATAAATTAAATAATTATAATGAATTGCTTTTAGTGTGCTACCATTTTCAACAAAATAATAATTTCATTGTGATTCTCAGTGTAATCATTATAGTTTATACAATACTACAAAAGTATCGCATTAAAATGTTAAAAGTAATTATATTGAAATTGCTAGTTGCCACATAAGATTCATTCTCCATTTTCTTTGCAAAACAACAGCAAGAAACAGCAAAACACTTAACTTAGCTTTTTGTAGTAATGTTAAAGATAATCAACTTCCTAGATTTCCTTGCAGCTAGCAGGAGTTAAGTAATTCAATTTTAATCCATAATATTTATATGGCAGTTACTGGTGGAGACTTCTGGAATGATTCTTTTCAAAGTAGATAAATTCATTTGGAATGTGTCTTTAGCCTTTTGCCCTCCTCTCCTCAGCCTGTCTGGATTATAGAAGCAGAATCTAGAGGAGAAATGATTGCTACTTGTTTTCATTATTTATAACTAAACGTGATTGATAGATATAGTTGTTAACCTTACATTAATTCTGGTTCAATTATTTATCTCTAGAATACGATGATCAAAAAGATATTAGGCTATAATATAAACCTAAGAATCATTTGCATTCATTTTTATGTGTTATTATGGTTTTTAAGTATTGAAGTAGATGAAAAGCAAAAGAATAAAAAAGAATCTAGAATATTGACATCTGTGTTTCACACCATGAAAGTGTCTTGTGTTGTTCATAACTCATAATGCATATTTTTATAAATAAGTTGCTTTTGTTATTCCTATAGTGTACTTTTATATATCTCCTACACTCCTATTTTAAACAGTCACTTCATTTATTTAAGAGAAATGGGGTGTGGGGACAGGAATTGAGACTTCCACTAGAGCCAACAGTTTTGAGAAGTATTGCAAAGGGAAGGAAATAAACAATGCCATAGTTGGGAGAAATGGGATAAGAAAAAAATTTAAACAGGAAAAATTTCAGAATTTTGAGTGTTCATGAAACTGGTCAGGTAAAGGGGTAAATATTAATAATGTGGAAGAAACAGGCGAGAATTGTAGAAAATATGCCCCTGGATATGTGGGAGATGGTGGAATCTACTGTGAATATGTTGGGAGCATCTTCAGATAGGAATATAGATAGTTATTCTGCAGTAACAAAGTAAACTCCAGAGTAGATGGGTATAGATGCTGGCACATGATGGTAGTGACCCCTGGGTTCTAGAGTAAGTCCCCCAAAGCAGAGACTCACATTGGGATCCTTGTGTAAGTGAGCTATCCAATGAGTGCCCTTGGAGAAAAACTCATGAGGAAGAAAAGTAACTGAGGTCCCTGCTCTTGTATCAGTGTGTCATTGGCTGATGGTCATGTGCTCAGAGACAGGAGAGGGCTGGGGTAACCACCAAACACTTAGAGAAAAGATAACTTCTATGTTCAAAAACAAATCTCTGGAGAACTGCACAGTAATACACAAGTATCAGGTAATACTCGCAGAAGGTGCAGATTGGATGTATCAGCTCAAATAAGGGTGCCAGCTACTATAATTACAGGAATATTCTTTTTGATTATTGTTACTTCACAGAGAAAGTAAAAGACAAGGTCATTAAATGAAGGAAAATGTAAAAAAGAGGTGGTGATTATTTCAGGAGAAAAAGGTAAGATGTTAACTAGTCATCTGGGACATTGGGAATGTGGATGGACAAGAATCATTAAGAGCCCACAGGAGACTTTCAGCCATGAATTTAACACAAGACAAATCAGTGTGTCTCTAAAGCGCTTTTCTTCAACCACTGTCACTTGAATGGCTGTGGATGTGTGTGCAGAGTTTGGTTGAGTTGGGTTTAACCAAGGTTGTGAATATTCTGAGTTCACATGAATAAAAAAGCAGAGTACAAGGCAACTGAGCATATATATTCAGGGGAGTGATTGCATTGATTTACTATAAAATGTAAACTGGATAAGAGAGAAAGAAAGAACATTAATGGCATAGAACTAGCTGGAAGAAGAGATGATCAATACAAGAAAGAGTTCGCTGAAGTTAAATGAACCTTAGATAGAGCTCAGAAAGAGACAGAGAGAGTTGCAATGTACCAGTTAGCATGCTCCAGAAAAGCAGAAGCAGCAGTGTGCGTGTGTGTGCGTGTGTGTGCACATTTACATAAACATGCAAGTCCCTCATATATGCACAGAGGGACTCTCAAAAGACAGAATTCATTTATAAAAAATTATTCTTACATGTTTAAGCTTCAGTCACCATCAAAATACTCTCCATTTTATGCAATAAACCTATCAAGATGTTTTTTCCACTGCTCAAAACAATTTTTGAACTTGTCAGTTTTGATGCCTTTTAGTGCTTTTCCCATTTTGTGTTTCACCTCTTCCACATCAGCAAAATGTTTCCCTTTGAGGACTTTTTTCATCTGGGGAAATAAAAAATAGTCGATCGGGGTGAGATCAGGTGAATAGGGAAGGTGGGGCATGGTGGTTATGCAGTTTTTGGTCAAAGCCTGCTGAACACTCAGCATCGTGTGGACAGCTGTTCTCCTAAGTCACCCATCATGAAATGGGCAAATGTGTTGAAAGAGTCATCCAAAAAATTCATTGACGCCGACTGCAGACTCTCACAGCAACACCATATGGTGCACCGATACGGCCGGATTCCAAGAGCACTCATCCAGCAGGGGAAGCCTGTGCTACAAGGGGCCCACCCTCCAGAAGATAATTTCAGCTTTTGGGGGTATCTAAGTCCAACTAAATCAGTCTATCTCTCATATATCTATGTATATATTTATATATACTTCATAGATGATAGAGATAAATTTATTTCAAAGAATCGGTTTATGGAATTACATTCTGTGGCTTGCAAAGCTGAAATTCATCGGGCAGGTCAGCAGAATGAGAACTCTCTTGGCCAAGAGACAATGCCAATCTCTTGGACAGAATTTCTTTCCTAGAAAAAAACCCTCAATTTGTCTTACAAGACCTCTCAACTGATTGTATGAGGTCTTTAAATAAAGTTGACTTTACTTAAAGTCAACTGGTGGTAGATGTTAACCACATCTACAAAATGCCTTCACAGCAATACTGAGATCAGCATTTGATTGAATGACTGGGTACCACAGTCTAGGGATGCTGATACACAGAACTACCACTAGCATGAACTTTGAGTCATCCAGCGCTGCAGTGGTTGGTGATAAACTTTAGAGTATGATGGTAGGTAGCGATCAAGTAAGAGTAGAGAACAAGCTCAGTCATCCCCAGAGAAGAGCACTTTAAAGAAACCAGGTTGTTGCAAGGATGGGTGAATATTGAAATATCCAAAAGTTAATATGGGAATAGTATTGGAGAGTGTGATAGGGATTCAAAAGTCCCAAATCATCTATTTATGGGAGAAATAACACAGGATAAAGAATGTCCCAGAGGGAGAAAGATTATGAATATGTATCAATAACAATCTGATGTTCAAAGCAGGGGGCTGGATAAGGTAACTTAACTGGGATCTACAATAACCAGAAAATATGTAATTTACACTCAGTCATGTATTCTAATTTTATGCTTCCTGTTTATTTCCTAAATACTGCCTGTTTGGCAGGTGGCAAGGACCCGGTTGTAGGTCTACAAGTCAGAAGTGTGTCTCTTAGTCCCTCCTGAAATTGGTCAAAAGAAATAAATCAGGGTCTCGATACTTATATAATCTAGGAAGCTAATTTCCAGTGTGAGAGAGTGACATTAGCCCAAGAAAAAGGCACAACATTTTTACTAAAACTAGAAATGACATTCACAAATGAACTTCGTGTTCGTTCCCCTCCAAAGTTCAGCATGCTATTTGGTAGTAATATACTAGACAATGTTCACACCAGAAATATAGTTTAAACAGAGAATAGCATTTTTTCACACTTTATCTGATGGCAGGTTAATTGATTTCTATGCCCTGAGTATTTCTCAAGTTTGCTTACTTTTCTCTGCATTTGTTATCACTGTTCTAGTACAAACCACAATAACTATTTCTTGGAAATACTACAATAACCCTCTCATGTGCTTTCTGAATCATTTTACAGTAATTTATTTGAAAAAAAAACAAAGAGGATAAATTACTTTTCTACTTAAAGCCCATAACTATTTTTTTTTTCATTTTAACATTAAGTCTAATGTTTAAAAGGTTAGGACCTGACCTCTGTCTTTCCTTTATCTCTATATTATGCCATTTCCTTGTTCACCAGCCTTTAATGTTACTAGGCTTCTTTCCATTTGCTTTGTCTTTGCTATTTATCTCAAATCTTTCATAAAATCTCTTGCCTCTGATGGCCATTATCACGTCTCTTCACTTTTAAGTATCAAGAAAAATGTAATTTTTGTTGGGGAGCACTATGAACTAAATATCAGTGTTCCCTTAAAATGTTTATGTTTGAGCCCAAAACCCCAAAGTGATGGTGGGGGTAGTTGGTGTAAGATGAGACCGTGAGGGTGGAGCCTTCATGTGGGACCAGTGCCCTTATTTCCCTCTCTCTCCCTCTCTCTCTTTCCACCCTCACACAAAGGCAAGGTCATATGAGGACACAGCAAAAGGGTAGCCATCAGTAAGCCAGAAAGGAAGCTCTCACCAGGAACTGAATAAGACAGTACCTTCGACTTCCCAGCTTCCAGAACCATAAGAAATAAAGTTCTGTTGTTTATGCCACTCGGTCTGTAGAATTTGGTTATGGCAGCCCAAAAGGCAGACAGCCAATCCCAGAATCCTCAACTTTCAACTCCCAGCATTATTTATGCACTCTTAACTTCTCCTTTTGAGCAAAGTTTCACATTCGCAATTCACTACATGTACAATAGTCTTTCCAAGTGTACATAGCCCTGCAGAGATAGAGAATACGCCTGTCTTGAACCCTGAGCTCCTAGCACAGACTAGTTGGCTCATAAAAAATGCTCAATACTTTATCCATGATAAATTAAATATATAAATAAATGAATGAGGTCACTTTCACTCACTTATATTATTGACCATAGGAAATTGTGAATTTAAGAGCAATATTTAAAATTAACATTCAGATTTACAGGTGGCTCCTGAATAAAATTGCTGTGGGAGCAAAGATATTATCTGAGAAGTTTACAGAAAAACAAAGTGACACAAATCAAAAAGCATCGTTAAGATACAGTGGGTCTTAGGCATATTTGAAGGTGATAGGGAGATAGTTAGAGATTAGAGAGAAATACAAGAGACTATGAATCCTGTTTTAAATGGCATCCTACAGAAAATAGGGCATGAATAATGGTTGCTGTTTTAGATGAATTTATGCTATAAGAAGTTGTTATATGTATCTATATGTAGTAAATATTGTAATCTGCCAATATTTCAGAACTCAATGCAATTGAATACTTATGGAATTTTATTTCCATCATACCATTTCAAATCTCTTATTTGTAATTATTTGTCATGCTAACATTAAACATAGACAATAGAAATAATAATGTATAGCATCAACATGGGGATTTTACATGGAGTGAGAGGTTATTCTAGATAACTTTCAGTTGCCATTGCAAATCATAAATATAATAGTAGAATCTCTCAGAAGTGTGACAAATAATTCCTTAAATGGAACCCCCTGTAAATAAGCCATTTCTTTACCTTTCTTTTCCATCTGTGTCTGCATCAAATTGATTTCCTGTGAATTACCCTGCACTGGCCACAAGTGTCTGGGGAAAATTAAATTATCACCTTACATTTTTTTAGATACTGAACTAATTTAGAAAAGATAATCAGTAAGGAGTGGTCCCAAAATATCTTTGTGTTATCTACAATAGATTTTACAGCTGACTCCGGCATCTAGAAAGCAAAACCAGAAACACATTCCTTATTCCGGGATAATTCTCTCTATCTGAAGTCGTGTTTCCTTAGATGTAGAGTTCAACTTCACTGGTTATGATTTTCAGTTTTTGCACATGTATTTTCTAATGAGAAAATGCAGCAGTGAGGTCAAAGGTGTAGATAGCCATTTATTCAGCTAATCTTCCCAGAAGTCTTGTAAATCCTCACAACTTGTAAAATAAAATGGGATTGCAATTTGACTCCACCCTTTGTTTTCAGATCTGAGGAAAGTAACGGGGGGTGGGAGGGTTAAAACAAGAATAATGCAAAAAATGCTATATAATCATTACCATACATTTACCTATTATAAAGAATATGAATGTAGAGTGGGCAAAACAGTCTTTGCCATGAAATGATACACATACTCCCTTATTTTAGACAAATTTTGAATCAGTGGCAACAGAATTAATCATTGAATATGTAATCTGAGCTCATCCCTGCCAAAAGCAAGATGGTAAATTTAAAATTCTATATTTTATTTGTTTCTCACTTTTGCTTAATTGTTGGGGTAATTAAGTGGAAATATAATCAAGGAAAATTGAGTAGCATTTAGAATTTTACATTTCTCACCTGACGTGTTCTGCAGCTCACGTGACACTGCTATCGCTCTTAAACACACGTGCACGCACAGTTACAGTCTTCACTATTGATGTGTGCACAAACAGCCCAGGACACACAGACAAGACGAAGCTGCATACTCTCTGTAAAAGACTTTTATATTTTCCCTGCTTCTAAGTATTAGAAAATCCCCTGTGAAGAGCAGCCAAAATTAATCTGGAATCCATAAGGGGGAAAATTTTAAATGTTTGACAACTTTGTTACTATAAGTTTTCCTGAATTGGCTCAAAATATTTTGTTGCTTGTTGTTTATATAATTTATGTCACAAAAGGTTTTGGTTCCAGACGTCAGTGCTGGGTTCAAGACTTTTCTCTCTGCTGGGACTGTCATAATCTAATATTCATGTGTTTCACGTGGAGATGCATATCTAACCCCTGGAGTTGGCTCAATTAGGTCCTAGTGTGAGTTAATTCCTGCTGATTGTTATTTTCTCTCCTACTGCTATGATTGATTTAGGCCAGTCATATTTTGAATAGATAATTTAATTACTTTTGTAATTCAGTAAACACATAAGAAAAATAATGGAATAAAACTTCTCCATTAGAAACAATATTTCTAGAAAGAATTGATGTATTAACATTAGCAACAAGGCCCTGAGCTTCGCTTATCAATCATATGAGTTGTTCTTTGTGAAGAAGCTATGCTTTATGTCACTTACATCTCAATTAAAATAATATTTTTAAATGTTAATAGTTTCAAATAAAGGATTATGTTGCCATTCATTTCACAAATGATTTTGTGTTTTATTAATGTAGGTAAAAACAAATTTTTCCTATTACTAGAATTGGTGCATTTGACTGAAAATTGTACTAAACTTACAGAGGAGTCATTAGGTTTTTAATATCTACCATTTAAACTTTTAACTTTCCTTTAGAGTAATGTATTCTCTTTATGTATATACTTATATTTATGAAAACATTATTATGTATTTTTTAAATCTTATCTCTTTTTTAAAATATCATTTAATAATTTAAAATAATTATTTTAGTAATGTTTAATACAATGTTTCAATATATTTTATCTTCTTCAATAAATGTCTCTATATTTCATATTACATGGCTGGATACTTTCTGAACATGCCTCATTTATATGAGGTCTGTTAAATACATGACATTGTACATAGGACATTGATGCCTTAGTCCACTTCAAAGTAGGCACCTCGGGGCCTCATACAGTTCTCCCTATCACCATCAGCTACCCTGTCATATTTTCCTGAATCTCATCAGTAGTCTGAAATCTCTTCCCTTGCAAAGGTGATATTTGTTTTGGGAAAAAACAGAAGTCACAGGGTGCCAAATCTGGGCTGTAAAAGGGCTGAGACACCTGGGTGATTTGATGTTTTGCCAAAACACTCTGCACAAGACATGATGCATGAGTGGGTGTGTTGCTGTGATGGAGCTGCCAATCACAGTTGCCCATAGCTGCAGCCGTTTTCATTGTATTGCATCTCTCAACTAACAGAGAACATTGAGGTAGTACTCCTTATTAATCGTTTGGCCTGGAGGGGTGTGATCATGATGGACAATGCCTTCCCAATTAAAAAACACAGTTAACATGGTTTTGACCTTGAGACTTTGTCCCTTTGTCAGGCTTGGAGAACCAGTTGACTTCCATCAGGATGACTGGGCCTTTGTTTCTGGATCATAGGCATAGACCCATCATTCATCGCCAGTTATAACCTTCTTGAGGAAATTTGGTTCATTGGTAGTGGTTTGAATCAAGTCATTAGCAACTGTAGCTTGACGTTCCTTCTGTTATGGTACCAGAAGCAATGGAATGAATTTCATCATGACGCCTTTCATGCCAAGATCCTGTGTCAAAATCTTGGACACAGTTGTTTTTGGAATCCCCAGATTGGCTTCTAGTTCTCACACTGTCAGTCCCATATCTTTTGTGATTGCAGCCCACACACATTCAACATGCTCAGGTGTTCCAACTTCCAGGACGTGGATCACTTCCAACAGATCCTCGTTCATCTTTGAAGAGTTTGTGCCATAGTTTTATTTGTGCTGCACCCGTTGTATCATCCCCGACAGCCTTCCGAATCATGTGAATAGTCTCCACAAAGGAATGTTCAAGCTTAAAGCAAAATTGGATACAGACTGTTGCTGTACTTACTAAGTCATTTTGAATGCAGCGACCACACAGTGCACATGTTCACTCAATGGTGTCCACTGGTACACCTTGGACTAGTACAGTGAAGTCATCATTGTTCACACATGCACATTCCAGTCCACTCTCTTCGGATGCCAAGTTACATCTATGTCCTGCAAACCATTCTAATTACATTAACAATGGCTGGACTTTTCCCAGACAGAACGTTTTATATATATACATACATACATATATATATATACACATATATATACATACATATATGTCTATAAAATATGGAGAGAGAGAACAAAATCATCTCAGATATAATGATTAAACATATTTTAAGATTTGAGTGGCACATTCCACAGCATTTAGGACAGGGCATTAGAAATAGTTACACCCAAATTACTCCACAGAAATTCCTCAAGTTGATACGATTCAGTTCTTGTTCAGTCTCAGTTATAAGCATGACCTCCCTTTCAAAATTTGTTCAGAATAGCCAAAGCCCCAAACAACATCTTAAAAATGAAATTGAAAATAAGAACATAAGAAGGGTCCTGAAGCTGTGCCTTCTACATTGTTAAGGTCATTATCATGTTAAAATGCAGTACCGTCTTAGTATCAGCTACATTCAGTTTCACAGACTGGAACGTACAGTGTTTTAACATCCGAGGCTTTACTAAGCCAATAGCAGGGCATGTCACAACTCCTCAGTTTCCAATTCATTAGTCAGACTCTATTTTATATATATACATATATATGTACATATATATGTATGTGTGTACATACATACATACAAATATATATATCCCTAGTTAGTAGAATCTGCCAAAATAATTGTGTCAGTTACTGTAATATAGCTAATCTTAAACTATCCTTTCTTATAAGTGTTTTCATATCCAAAACTATAGCTAAAAATAAATTGTTTGGGTTTTAAAGGCTTCTTTTGTAGATTGTAGGAGTAATTACTTAGGACAATGTATCATGTGATTTGGTTATGATTAATTCCCTGAACTTGGTGATAATCTTCTTACAAGTAGACACAATAGAATGTGCTTCTTCACAGTATAATTTCTGCTGCTTTAGTTTGCAAATGGATTGCTCTTATTAACATATTATCATACGTTAGTAATTTCTTTTCATTTTAAGGTGGTACTAGTATCCTGAAACATTAGGCCTGCATTTATATATAGTTTGAGCTCTTAAAAAAACTGAATTAAATTGTACAATGATGTTGTGTTAATTCATATTTGATATTTACCAAGGATCCCCACTAAACTAAATAAACCTGACAAACACTATTTCAAGCTATTTGATCAAGGTTAACATCAACTATGATAAATCATATTTATAAATTTTACCATTGACATGATGTGATAAGAATGACATTTTACCTGTGTGGTCTTCTTCTCAATTTAATTATGAGAAAAACGTTAGACAAATCCCACTTGAGGGTCATCCTACAAAACACCTGACCAATGTTCTTCAAAACTTTCAAGGTTATCAAAAAAAAAGGCAATTCTGAAAAAATGTCACAAATAAGAAAAGCTTAAGGAGATACTAGAAATGTATTGTGATATCTTTGATGAGATCATAAAACACACAAACAAATCAACAACAAAAGGACATTAGAGAAAAGCTGTACAATTATAGACTTAGTTAATTATAATGCATGAATATCTGTTCATTAATTTTGACAAATGTAACATTTTAATGGAAGTTGTTAATAAGGGAAATGGGGTCTGGATTATATAGGAGTCTCAGTATTATCATTGCAATAATTCTCTTTGTCTAAATCTTTTTAAGCTGAAAAGTTCAGTTTCGAAAATGATGCAAGAGAAATGGAAGGCAGTTGGTTTGACTCTTTTCCGACTGTTATATTATTAAGACACAATTTTGAGGCAAAAGACCCATTATCACTTTTTGTATTCCTAAAAATTATTTCTGCTTCCATCATCACGTTGTATTTTGTTCAGCTGGTTCTTCCTTTACCTTTATATTTTCCTTTCCACAGACCTGAGGTACAATTCCATTAGAGGTGACCTGATTTTCAGTGGGCTTTCAAAACAGCCAATGCAGACACATTAGTACTAGATTCTCCTTCTGAAAGAGCCACACTGAGGTTTCCTGGTATTGAATTGGAGGTAGTCACTGAAGCCTTTGGGTGAACAAGAGAAAAGAGGCAAGAAAAGAAAAAACAAACTTCTGGTTTCTGAGGATATAAGCAAGACAGGCATAGGATTCACAAAAAAAAAATCATTTTACCAATCTAGAGAAAAAAATCTTAAATGCTAGAGAAAAATACTAGTTAATTAGAAAACACTAATTTTAACACTCAAGAAAAAAATTTAACATAAAGTTTACTTGTTTTAAGAAAACAAGCAATGTTATGTCTTGAATATTGCCAATCAAAGTTTTAAAATGATGGTTCATATGCGTCATCTAAATTAAAAACACTGCTTACTAGCTGCAAATGTAAAAACACTTTGTAATATTCCAATATCATTTCTGTCTGTCCAGTACTTCCATAAAATAATGAGAGTCCACCTCTGAGCCAGTAGGCCAGCATTATTTTTGAGCACCACTAGAAAATTAAATATACATAAATTACATATTTAGGACAGCAGAGGGAGCTGCTCTGGGGAAAGAGTAAACATCAATTTTAATTTCCATGGCTGAAAAAGAATGGGTAATAAAACTTCGGAGGCCAAACATCAGGAAGATGCAAAGCAAGCAACCAAACTGCTTCCTGGTGCACATGTGCCTTCTTTCAGGATACTACGTACAAAAAAAAGACCAGTGGATTTGAAAATGGTATTTCATAGCATTTTTCATTGGTAGCTAAATGAAAGGTCTTTTCTTTTTGGTCGGAACAATAAAATAACCCTGGTGCATTTTTTATTAAAAGAAACACAAAGAAGGAAAGAAAAATAAAAGAGAAAGTATATTAGTTTTATATAAAAGGTGTTACAATTTTTTTTTACATTTTTGGATTCAAAAGAAGTGTGTAAATATAACTTTAATATCATATGTGGTTGATTTACATAATCCTTTTTATATACGCCTGTGCATCTCCAGTGACTGCCATTTATAAATTAGTTATTTCCTAGGGGAAGTGAATATCCAACTGTTTTTACTTAAATAAAAAAAATTTTAAGCAGATTTTCAAAGCCTAATTTAAAGCACACTTTCAAAACTCCAGCCATTTTATGAAATGTACAAATAGTTTACTATAAAAAATGAAATTCAAGTTTTAAAAAGAGATGTCATTATTTTTAGATCATTTGTATTAGTTGTTAAATATTGTAAAATTCTGCCCTGGCTGGTGTAGCTCAGTGGATTGAGTGCGGGCCTGTGAACCAGACAATCGCGGTTCCATACCTGGTCAGGGCACATGCCTGGGTTGCAGGCTGGTTCCCTGCAGGCCAGTTCCCAGCAGGGGATGCACGAAAAGCAACCATACATTGATGTTTCTCTCCCTCTCTCCTTCTCTTCCTCTCTAAAGATAAATAAATAAATAAATAAATAAAAATATTGTAAAATTCTTATAAAGAGTAGTATTTTGTATAATCTTATTTATGTATTAACCTCATTAGTCAATAATTATATGAGTTGTTCTGTTCTTCTACTTTTTCTGCTATGCTTACTCCAAGATCTACTCCCAAAAGAACACCAATTTAACCTTTTGTTTTATATCTTAATATGGGATTACAGGAATATTTATACATATTAAATGTATGTTCATGACTATTTGTATAATAACCCTACATTTTTCTTCATTTTCTCTTCTCATCTATTTTTCTCTATCATCCATCACTTCTATTAGTAAAGAAAAAATTTACTCAATTATTATTCCAGTCAGATTTGACAATTCTATGAACTTTTAATATTCAGGTAGCATATGCAGTTTTAAATAACATTCTTTGTTAATGCAGCAACCTCCCTACTTTGAAATTTCTCCACCTATTTTTTTGTATTCTTTTCTTTCTGTTTGTCATATCTGCTGTTTTTAAAGTTCATTTCAGTAAGTGGAGATTCAGGAAATTCGTGGTGACAGAAGACAAGTTCTCCATCACTTTCCTTCTTTCTCTCCTCCAACCGTGCTCCTGTTTTGTGTCACCAGAGTCAATCATCTCAGTGACCAAAAATGCTGCAGATTCTATCTACTTAGTGATCAAGATTTTACCTTCGCAAAATCACTCAAAGAAAAATATGCAGAAAAGAGGAGGGTAAACAATTTTAATTAAATTAGTTACTTCACCCATTCAAAAATGTTTGACTTAAAAACAAGCAATGGCCAAGTGACTTTTGCCTAAATACATAGTTCGGTGAATTTTGCCTAGTTAATACAACTGTAATTTTGAGTGCTTATATGTAGACACTAGCAGAAAATTTCCCATTGTTCATAACAATGGTTGTTATCCACTCACTCCACTAAAAAAAAAACCCAAAACTAAAAACCTGTGCTTTTAGAGGTTTATGTAAACTGTGTATTTTGTAAGCATATGTAGTTGTAATCATGGCCAATTCTGTTGTGAACACACTGGAAATGAGATTTTTAGTGATCTCATCATAAATCTTTCCAACTGTTCAATGTCCAATGACAATAATAAAAATAAAATCTTACTCATAAACAAAGTATGATGAGTTTGACTGCTCCATTCCCCAAGCACACATCCACTTAGGACCACAATGTGAGAACCTATTCAGAGCCGTCATTTTCATTAAGTTATATTGTAGAAGCTCCTACTTAGATTTGGAAATCTTAAAGATATGTGTTCATTAACCATTCTTTAGTAAAAGTTTCTGTCCATAAGAAACCTTGAGTAAAATTTAATTCTTCCTGAAATATAGTTTACTGTTTTAAAGCAATATTAACCATTTTCCTCTACTTTCTGGTAGCATTTAGTAATGTGTGAGCCCTTCACATGACTTAATTGAAAATGACACAAACAAATGGAAGGATATACTGTGCTGATAGATTGAAAGAATTGATATTATGAGGATGTCTACACAACTGCCTTGACCAGTGAGACTCAGTGGGTTGGGCATTGTCTCGCAAACAGTTCTCCAACTCGATCCCTGGTCAAATCACATGTCTGAGTTGTGGGCCATGTCTGTGGTTGGGGCCATGAGAAAAGCAACTGATCAATGTTTCTGTATCTCTCCCTCTTTTTCTCCCTCTCTTCCACTCCCTCTAAAATTAAATAAATAAGATCTTAAAAAAATTAAATGTCTATACTACTAAAGCACTTAGCAGGGATTTAGTGAAATCCCTATTAAAATACCAATGGCATTTTTAACAGAACTAGATCAAATAATCTTAAAATTAATACAGAACCACAAAAGTCGTTAAAAAAGTCAAGGCATTCTTGAAGAAGAACATAGTTGGAGGCATCAAACTCCCTGATTTCAAATTTATTACAAATTTACAGTAATCAAATCAGTATTGTACTGGCACAAAGGTAGACACATATACCAAAGGAACAGAATAGACAGCCCAGAAACAGACCCACTTTTAAATGGTCAATTAACCTACAAAGAAGGGGGAAAGAATAGACAATGAGGGAAAAGATAGTTTCTTCAATAAATGGTACTAGGAAAACTAGACAGTTACATGCAAAAAAGAAAAAAAGGAAACTATACCACTTTCATATACCATAAACCTAAATAACCTCAAAATAGATTTAAAAACTTCAATGTGGGACCAAAAGATAACAGGAAAGACACCCTCTGACATCAGTCTTAAAAATATTCTTTTGAATATGTCTCCCAGGCAAGGACACAAAAGCAATAAATAAACCAGTAGGATTACATCAAGCTGAAAAGCTTTTGCACAGTGAAGGAAACCAACCAAACAAAAACTCAAACCACTAAATGGAGAAAGATATTTGCAAATAATATATTTGATAAGGGGCTAATATCTAAAATTCATACAACTAAATATCAAAAAAATCAATTACAAAATAGTCAAAGGACCTAAATACTTTTCAAAAGAAGAAATATAAGCAGCCAACAGATACATAAGAAGATGCCCAGCAGCATTAACCATCAGGAAAATGAAAATCGAAACCACAAGAGGGTATCTCCTCCTTAGGCGTGGTTACTATGAAAAGACAACAAACAGTTAAGTGTTGGCGAGGGTGTGCAGAAAAGGGAACCCTCACACACTGATGTGTTTATAATTGGAGCAGCCAGTGTGAAAAACAATAAAGAGGTTCCCCAAAGGGTTAAAATAGAACTATCATATGACACAGCAATTCCACATTTGGGTATATACCAAAAGAAAACAAAAACATTCATTCTAAAAGATGTATGCACCCTATACATATTGCAGAATTATTTTCAATATCAAGATATGGAGGCAAACTGTGTCCATCAATAAATGAATGAATACAGAGAATGTGATATATATATATATATATATATATATATATATATATACAATGGAATAATATACAGCCATAAAAAATGAAATCTTGCTATTTGAGACAATATGGGAGGACCTAGAGGGTATTAGGCTAAGTAAAATAAGTCAGAGAAATAAAGACAAGTGCCATATGATTTCACTTATGGAATCTATAAAACGAAACAAACGAAAAACTAAACAAAACAAACACAAACTCATAGGTATTGAAAAGAAGTTGATGGTTATTAGAAAAGAAGGTGTGAGGAGATGGGCAAAAAGAGTGAAAGAGAATAAGAGGTACAAACTTCCAGTTATAAAATAAATGATGTACAGGGACATAATGTGCAACATGGTGAATACAGTGAGTAATATTGTAATAACTTTGTATGATGACAGATGGTTACTGAACTTACTGTGGTGATTACTTCATTAGGTGAATATGTTGAATGACTCTGTTGTAAAACTGAAACCGATGTAATATTGCACATTAATTGTATTTTAATTTAAAAATATGAAAGGAATAAAAAGTAGAAAATATGAGAAAAGATTTGTTTCAATGGCATGTACTACTTATATTTTTAGTTTATGCTAATCTTGTCCTGAAGTAAAATTTCTATTTCTGTCATCATTATGCAATTAAAATCATTTCTCCTTTCATCATTATGTTCTTTTTTCTCCTCTCCTCCTCCTTTTTGTTGTTTTTGTCCGTACATTGCTATCCATTTTTAACTGTAAATTTACATTTAACCCCTTATGTTAGTCTGCAGATATCTTTTCGAATACTGAATTTGTTATCCAGAATATCTATTAAAATTTCCACCCTGGCTGGTGTAGCTCAGTGGATTGAGTGCAGGCCTGAGAACCAGAAGATCATGTTTCGATTCCCAGTCAGGGCACATGCCTGGGTTGCAGGCCAGTTCCCAGCAAGGGGTGCACGAGAGGCTACCATACATTGATATTTCTCTCCCTCTCTCCTTCCCTTCCCCTCTAAAGATAAATAAATAAAATATTTAAAAATTTTTTCCAGCTCCATGCCTGAGCAAATGTAGTGAAGATGTTAACAAGTTTGCATCCAATTCATAGAGATACAGTGAAGAAGAAAGTTAGGCGGAAAACAAAGAACATGTTGAATGACTTGAAATTGAACGTGGCTGGCTGTGTTTTGGTTATATTCATTCACCTGTTTTGTCATGCTATATACATTTCTCCCTTTTATGCAACAGGATACCGTGTGAGCGTTTGTCAAAAACTTGCTGAAAATCATTTTTACTCTGCAGCACTTATCTGAGTTTATAGTCTCATAACCATATCAAAAAAGACAATTGAACTATCCTAGTGTGACTTATTTAATGAGCTTATATTAGTTCCTCGTCATCACCATTCTTCTTTATAGGTGTTCCAACACTGTTCTTTTATTAATAGACTGAAAATTATTCAAAACTGGCATCAATATCCCTAGTTTGCAGAATATGCCTCCTATTTGGCCTTAAAACTTGTATGCTTTGACCATCTAATTTCTCCTAATTTCTCTACTCATTTTTATTGGTGATGATTTTGCCTTTTATCTGTGATATCTTTTAGTACCTCAGAACTTAATTCATACAGTGTAGAATATGAAAAAGAATGTAGGTGCTCCCTTAGAATTTCTCCTTTGTGTTTAGATTTGAATTTCATTTTACCAACAGCAAGTGCTAAATTTTACACCCCTGTGTGACTCTGTTCTTCGACAAGAAGAAAGATCCACGACAGAGTGGAGGAAATCTCTGTCCCCTTAGAGTCATCATTAGCATTTTAGCGTGTTTCTCGGGGAGTGAGCTGACAGCTTGCTGGCTCTACCTCCTCTGAGAATAACTGAAATAACCTTTCTAACCCTTTGTTACTTTTCCTGTTTTCCCAAAAAATGTCTGTTCATTATGTGGGGTGTGATTGATTCTTGATATATTATTTTCAGGTTTTGTGCAAAATTTCAATCTGAGCTCAACATAGAGTTAGTTTGATAAAAAAAAACACATCATGTTCTTCAAGTATTTGCTTATAATTTATACCTTGATTTTTTATATCAAGCATTTAAGGTGGCTATACTTTAAGTCTTTTCAAATTTCTTCTCAGTGAAATCATGTGTTATTATGCTGTCAGAATTGCTTTCTTCAGAAACTTCCAGTGCTCTTTTAGTGTATTTTCACCCAGAGACTTGGCGGGGATTAATACTCTTTCCTAAAGTTTGGAGGTACAATTTTGTGTGTGTTCAGCTGCTGCTTGCTGGTCATTCTCTGACAACATGGCCAAACTCCTCAATGGCCACCATCAATTTAATACAGTAAGTATTTGTCCCCTCAATCCATACCTAGAACCTCATGGAGAGGTCTCTATGATGAGCCAACAACAGAAAATAATCAATCTTGTTTTATACATATTTTTCTATTGTACTAGCACATACTAGAAATGGACCACTACAATATTACAGCCTGACTTAGGCCAAAAAGATAGTCAAGATGTTAAATCTTCTTGATGAGCAGAATTTCAATAAGTACATCTATTCATTTCCTGGAAGAAGGAATGGCCTGAAGTATGCTTTACAGTTAATGAGATGGTTTGATCATTAAGAACACAGATAGAGCAAGGTCAGTGTTGAGAGACCTGAGAAGAAAAATGTGGTTGGACACAAAAAAACGTGCCCTTAGGGTAGGAATGATTGTTTCCTGTAAGAATGCTCCCAAAGTACAACCACTGTGAAGGAAGCTGCTAATAATCAGTTGTCCAGGACGACCTGTCGCATGAAAGCCAGTGAGCCGGTTTCTCCGCCTTCTTTAGTTCTTGCTCCCTAGACTCGTTGGACCATGGTGAGAGAAATGTAAGTTAGACACTTTTGTCCAAACATGTGGACTTCCATTCACCATGGCTGATCATCTCTCAAGAAGAGAGTCCTAAACAGTGTTTCTAATAAGCCAGTCTTCCCTGAAGGAACAAACCAGTACCCTGATATTAGGTACCATTTATGGAGCCCTTTCTATTAGGGAAGGACACAAAAATATGTGTTTGTCTCACCTAATTTTGATACTTTTGTTAGCACCACCATCTATAAAGCTTTTGAATGTCTTGTTCATTGTCATGGCATTCACTTATTTAGCTATTGGAAAAGTGATGCTGTGTCAAAAACAGTGACTTGGACAAACAATACTTCTTTTATTCATCAGTTGGGAATCAGATGATCTAGACTAAGCTTAGATGGGCTTAGATTCAATCTGCTGGTTGAGTTCAGAGCTGTCTTACATGTCTCTCCCTGCCAAAAATGCAAGTTTTACATACACAACAAATGTCAAACTTATTTCACAGCAGAAGACGTAAAGCAATGGAGTGTACCCACAGAATTCAGAGATTTTATCATGTATACCTACATTTCAGACCAGCTAGAAATCTAGAATAAATAAATAATGGATACATGTAATAAGAATGAATAATATTAAAATCTACTTACAGTAGATTTTACTTTCATCTACTTACAGTTTTCCTGATTATTCCTGTTTATTTTTGTATCCTATGTTTGTTTGTTTTTTAATCTCCTTGCTTAACTCCAGGAAAAAAAAAAACACCTCTTGCTCCTTCTATAGGAGTCATGATAAATTTCCTTGGTAATTCATGGAGAACTATAATTTTTAGGGGAATCATTTTTCTTGTTCAAGAACATTGGATGTCTTTCCATTTGACAAAATTAACTTTTAGGATCATTTAAATTTTTCATAATACAATTTTAGTCTTAATTTGTTTATATTGAGATATTTCATTTTTAATAGAATATCACTCAAAGCAGATGATTATCCTTCTGATGTTCTGACAGGTGGTCAGAGGTCAATGGCAGCCTGAAGCTAGGTAACAATCGTTCCCCTCCTTCACCTGCTCATGGAGGCATTTGGTCAGCTCACGTTATCACAGAAGGGTGAGTCCAGTACAATAAGATATTGTGAGGGTGAGAGAGGCCACGGTCACGTAACTTTTATTCTAGTATATGGTTATAAAGGTTCTATTTCATTATTAGTCATTAATATCATATTGTGCCTGATTTCTAATCAAAGTTTATCACAGGTATGTGTGTGTAAGAAAAAAGTGTATAGTATATATAAGGCTCAGTACTACTCATGGTTTCAGGCATCCACTGGGGATCTTGAGATGCATCCCCCAATCACAAGGGAGATACTGCATTGCTATTTTGGCCCGGATATCTCTTTGTTGGGAAGGTGGGGGCCGTCCTGTTGTTTGTAGGATATTAAGAGGCAGTATCCCTGGGCTCTGTTCATCAGATGCCAAGAACATTCTCAACTCCACTTCAACCCCTGTGACAATTAAAAATGTTTCCAGACATTATCAACTATCCCCCTGAGAAAGGCAACATAGCTTCCTAACATGGACCAGTGGTATATAAGGTATATTTTATGTAATTTTATACTCTGTCTTACTAAGTCACCTTATAAAATATTATCTTTTCTTTCATTGACACTATTGGGGTTTTCAGCTGCAAATACTTGTGCCTCCAGTTGTTCTTATCTTACTTCAGTGAGTCATAGAATGTTAAACAGAAGTGAGGACATAGAGAGCTTGTTTTCCTCCCGACTTTTTCTGTAATGCTCTTATTTTGTTTCATAAAGAAAATGCTATTTGTCATATATATAATAGAGAAGTAATAAGTATTCATTGACCAATTTGTGATTTTTTTCATCATAATGTTTAGTTTTGTCAAATGCTTTTTAAGCTTCTATGCAGATAATGTGTTTTCAATTTTTTTTCTGCATTCTTCCATTACTCTAAGAAACTCAGATATTGACCATCTGCATTTTGGATCAACATTTTATGTACGGAATAAGGCCCTGGCTGGTGTAGCTCAGTGGATTGAGCGCGGCCCTGCGAACCAGACAATCGCGGTTTGATTCCCAGTCAGGGCACATGCCAGGGTTGCAGGCAGGTTCCCTGCAGGCCAGTTCCCAGCAGGGGACGCACGAAAGGCAACCATACATTGATGTTTCTCTCCCTCTCTCCTTCCCTTCCCCTCTAAAGATAAATAAATAAAATCTTTAAAAAAAAAATATTAAAAAAAAAATTTTATGTACGGAATAAGCTCCAGGTGGTTATCTTACATTAGTTTTAAGGTGTTGCAGGATTTTTTGCTATTATAAATATTGTATATGTAATCATTTTTTGTGTTGAACTTGTTTAAACACATGTATAAACAAGCAACAGCAGAGAACAGATAAAGGGTATGGAGGGCAGTATCTCTGTTCAGGAGCAGATGTTGTACCGCCATTTTTCTCCTCTGCATGGCGAGTCTTTGTTCCTCCTTTCCGTTTCATTTCCTCAGTCTAGTTTTAGTGTGGGGCTTCAACATGCACTTCTTTATTCTATCGCTAGGCTATAAGGGGTATCTTCACCTTCCAAAATAACTTCCCCATGCAATAGCACCTCTCTGAGACTGCCACCTCAAGCCTCATAGACTTCCCAGACTTTTCCTTACCGATCACCAGTAACCAATGTTTGGATCCATTAGGTCACAGACCTGCTTTCAGTATTTTCACTCGTAGAAGAGAATTCTCTTTCTGAGAATAAAACTTCATTAATGATATTTTTGTTTTCACCACTGGGGTCCTAATATCCTATGCTTTCTTCTCTGTTTTTTTCTAAAATGTATGTCTAATGCGGCCCCTGTACCCAACTTTGTGAGTTTCAGAGGTACAAGTATCCTGGCCTACTTACATCTAAATAAAAGTTGGCTGTCTTGTGTCCGAGAAACATGGGACCATGGTCCATGGGTATTTTTACAATCTCTCCTTTTTGAACTGTGTGCTTTTTACAAAGATTTATTACTTGATTATGTAATTCAAGACAATAATATTGTCTCAGGGAAATCTAGAATGCTTTTTTTATTTCTAAAGTTGATTTGTTTAACACAACAAATGTTAAGTAAGCCAAATACATAAGTGTAACCCTGTCTACCTAGATCATAGTACAAATCTTCTGAATGATCACAGGGAAAAAAATTAAACACAGATATCACAAAATTTAGAAAACAATTAACTATACTCAAATCTTAGTTTTGAAATATGTATAAATCCAGGAAATAGTTATTAACCAAACAAGCATTAACTTTATATCACAGTGTAACTTCCAGAAACATATGAATTTAGGGATTAACATTTAACATGAAAATAAGTGATAAAAAAAAACACAAAGGACACAAGTACTGTAAATCTCTCATTGCCAAATAAAAAAGCATCAAATTTTATAAAGCTAAAATAGACACAAGTGCAAGGGAAATTCAGTATAAAATCTGTAACAAGAAAATATAACTTACAGCCATAAATTCAGACAATAAAGGCACATTGCTTCCAAATAATATAATGTATTGTTCTAGTAAAAATATAGATCACTCTTTAAACCCCGATGACAGAGATTAAATAGTTGTAGGTGCCATAAAATATTTATAAAAATTGACTGCAAGCAAACCTCAATAAATCTCTTAATGTAGAAATATTCTAGTTCTTATCATTATGCTGATCTAGCAAAAATTGCTGGCATCCTCCCCAAATCCAACCCCAGAGGAATTAAAGACTCAAACACCAAGCGAGGAGAAACCCTTGGGAAAAACATTTGTCTTTTGAACGGGTCTGCCTCAGCGGTGGTGGCTGTAGCTTACAGAAAGAGGTGTCCCAAGAGGCATTTTTGAGCCCAAGTCAGAACTGCAACTGAGATAAAAATCTATGTAGAATTGAATATCATATATATATTACTTAATTTAATAAGATTAGTTTTCATGACTAAATATTAGACAAAATGTAGCTTTCCTCTTCTTGACAAAATTAACCAAAACATTAGGGAAACTGCTCAAAAGGTTACTGGCAAGGGGTAGAAGTTTCAACTTGAACACATTTGAACATGGTGTTAGGAGAAAATTTTCCTGTTATTTACACTTAGTGTTATGACTCATGGTAGAGAGAAACTATGGATTGCCAATAACAAGTCAGGAAAAGCTTTTTTCTTTGTTCGTATCAAAAACTTCTTGTAACTACTTCCTTTTACTCTTTCATTAAATAAAATATAATAGTAATATTAAACTTGATACGATGTATATTGACCAGTGGTTACTGGTCAAATGAAATTAACAAATAAATAAATGAAAACTCGTAACATTCTAAAAAAAACAGAAGCTTGTCTCTAGGAAATATTCATAATAACCTTAACTGTAGTAAATTATCGATGGTTTCATTTGAATTAATTTAATAGTAGGAAAAATTTCAGCATCACAAAGACTGGTCTGATCTTATTTCTATCAATGTGTGTTGTGGATGAATGAAAGTGAGAAGCATTCACTTGATGAGCTGTTAAATTAGTGAAAAGTTTCTAATCAGTAATGTCAGTTTTCTAAAGACTAAAGAAATGGTTATCTGATCCATTAATTCAATTTATCTTAATGATGCTAATTGCTATATAAGCAATTCTGTTAATGGCATAAGTATGTGTCTTGTAAAGACAGGTTACCAAATTGAATTGGCAGTCTAAAGTGTGACACGGAATTCATTTAATTAACCCCACATTATTGGGTATTTATTATATACAAGGCCCAATTTAGAATATAGGGAAGAAGAGAATATTCCTACAAGGAGTTTAGATGGAAATAATTGTCTAAACGATTGCTGTACACAATGAACCCTTTCAGATTGCATAGCAGATAGAAAGTGCTGTGGGGTAGAAGTTCAGGGAAAGTTCAGAGGACAGCGGAAGGCATTTAGAATAGAGATAGGACTAGGGACACAAGATGATGAGAGCATACTTTAAAGATGCTATCATAAAATTTGATTTTGTACTATTAATACTTTAGGTTTTTCTAAGCTTATAATTAATATTAGTTTCACTATTTGTTAATTTACGAGCAAATTCTAGTCTTAATATTAAGAAAGAGACTTTCAGAGAGCATTTATTGCCTAGGGAATCCCCACAAGTGAAATTTTCATGTGATCAGATCAAAGGCTGGATTTGGAGGGAGGGATATGTAGTATCCCTGGAGAATGTTGCCTAAATGGTTCCTTGAGAGGGGGTCGCATTACCATCTTTCCTATAAGTCAGCTAGGTGACCACTTAGATAGCTGCCTGCTGAGCCACCTGGCATGAAGGAATAGACCAGAGTCACACAATGTAACTATGCTATTCACCCAGCTTTTATTGAATGCAGGTTCACTCAAAGTAGAACATCAACATACATTAATATCCTACCCACAATCTAACAACCTAAGAGAAATATAACACACACACACACAGCAATCAATGGGGCATAACAAACCGGAGTCCCAGAGTCTCAGCCAATGAGTCCTGGAGATAGCATGGTAGGCAAGGGAGCCTTCAGCATCTTGAGTCTCATGGGTCAGAGAGGGTACAGTCTTCATCCCACAGGGCAGAGCCTCCTATTGCCAAAATCCAGGAGAGATCAGCGTGTCATGGAGCAGCACTCTGGTGTGCGGAGCTCAGTTGTCTCAATAGTAGTCTGAAGCCTGCCTCAGTTATACCTCAAGGATGGTGTACTCCACCCCTCTGGGTCTCGTGATAAGTGTCTTGGCACCCCTGCTGGTGAATGGGGAATTTCTCCAGGAGCCTATGTGTGGGTTCCACTAAACAGACTTGTCTGTTCTCAACAGGTGTGCAAATATCTTAGGCATGCCTCCTTGCCAGATGTGTCTGGTGTGACTTGGGTAGTTTCTTACACCAAAGTGTCATCACTGACTGGCAGTTGTCCTGGTTGACGTGAGTGACGCCATTTTGTTTTACATACTTTATGCTATCTTGACCAGACCAATGTTATTTTACTGGGTCTGCTCTCCACAGAAGGCAGTTCAGGTAGAAGGACTGAAGGAAGCAACCGATGCAGAGATTATTTTCATCAAAAGCATAACTTTAAAGAATGTTGACAAAGATAAAGTAAAAAAAGAAATTCAGATTTATATTTTGGTAAGCCTTGAATCATAAAGAGTTTTAATCTGCCCTGGCTGGTGTGGCTCAGTAGACTAAGAACTGGTCTGTGAACCAAAGGGTCTCCAGCTCCATTCACAGTCAGGGCACATGCCTGGGTTGTGAGCCAGGCCTCCAGTTGGGGGCCTGAGAGAGGCAACCAATTGATGTATCTCTCACACATTGATGTGTATCTCCCTCTCTTTCTCTTTCCCTTCCTCTCTCTAAAAATTAATAAAAAGAGTTTTAACTTGTTCTGACTGAAAATATTATTTTAAATAAAGTATTTCAATAATAAAAACAGTATTCTAAGATTAATCTGCAATTGGGGAGTATTATGGATTTGACAGGGAAGAAAATAACACTTACTGTTTTTTATTGTGCCAAGGTTACTGGTAGGTGTTTTAATCTCTGTATTTCACTCTTATACTCAATAAATATCCATGGCTCCACTATGTGCCCAGTACCAGGCTAGAAACTAGCACGTTCCCCAACAGGGTACACCTGGCCTGCATCGCAGGCATGTGCCCTAGACTGGGAATCGGACCAGTAGCCCTTTGGTTCGCAGGCTGGCACTCAATCCACTGAGCAGCACCAGCCAGGGCCAAGCCTAGCTAGCTTTGACATACATATTTATACTATTAAGTGAATAGTAAAACGATGTCATTTAGCTGTATATAATTTACTGTATATGAATATTGAGCACAGAGGCACATGCTGTACATGCTATTATGTAGTTGTTCATTTGTCTCATTATTTTTTCCAATTTGTAATTTTCCTCTATTTAAAAATTGGATAATTTCTTAGCATGGATCTGTTCTGATAGAATATGTATTTTAGCATTAGTTTATACTGTGAAATATGATTGTGCATGCGAGCACGTGAGGGTGTGAGTGTGTGTGTAAAATGCATCCGTGTGGTATAGCAAATAATGGTAGAATCACCCACATACTGGGCTTAAGTGAGAACATTCTGAGAAAGTCTATAATTAGCTTTTATATGCGCTTTCCCACTGGTCTGTGGGTTCATAAAAGGAAAGGAAGGCTCATTATTCATAATCTCTGCTTTTAAAACAGGTATGACACATCACTTGAACTTAATAAATATCCTTTGATTATAAGTTCCACATAGGTGTAGCTGTATATAAGATATTTTAATAAAACTCTTGGGATTTCATTCAGGTCTGTTCTGTTCTGTTCAACTATCTTTGTAAAAATAACGAACTACAGCTATCATTTTGGAGTATTTGTGAAGATCTTAATGAAGTTCTCTTTGCTTTAGAAGCAAAGGTAAACCCTATTTATGTGTTACAAGTTTTAAGATGTTATAACTGTTATACCTGCTATTCTTCTCTTTGTCATTTCAGGCATAAAAAAATGCCTTCGGGTTCTTGTGTAAAGACAGCAATAAAGTATCCTGAGATTGTTGTGTGTGGCATAGGAAGTCAGTGTATGCAAAAGATCATACAGCAATATGAGTTAATGACACTCTTCTAGAAAAATAACCTGACAATAGAAATAATAGATATTATAGGCTGACCTCCATAGATGTCACCTGACCTTTGTAAAACTATTGACCAAATGGTCTCTTTATTGTTTTTCCTCTAATTGGTCTTTATTCATTCATCATTTTATTATCTGTCATCTGTAATAATTAAATTACTTTCTAATACATAAAACTTGCGAATGCGTTCTCTTAGGCATGTATGTCTGTGTTTGTTTGTTTGTTTGTTTGTTTTAGCAGCAGGTAGGCTCCAAATAGCTGAGAAGCAGCTGAAGATCTGTCTAACTAAGCTGGGATTATGGTTCCATTTCAGTGTTTGTGTTTACTGATAAAAACACCATCCATCCAACAGGAGAGATAGGGTGGCTGACAGGACTGAGCTGCATTCTCTCACTATGCTGATGGCTGTGTTTTTGGCAACCTGCAGCAAGTTACATGATTTAAAAGGGAGGAAAAAAACACTTATATTTCCACAGGCAATTTTTAAAATACCCTTTGGAATAAATTTAATGGTATATCATCACAGCATTTCACAGCATATTTTAAGAGGTACCAGGATCTCTTTTTGTTCAAAATTTATCTGTGAGTTAATTCTCATGCTTAATAGTTGAAAGCAATCATAACTAAAAGGTTGGTAATGCAGAGAGTCATTGTATTATATGAATACATATATCTATTCAGAGAATTATCCCAACTCCATGGGTATTTAGATTTGAATGGACTTCAGCAACAAAGCATTGCATAAATATTCAATGCATTATGTTAGACACTTATGTTTATAAATATACATTTCATATTTAATGAAATGGATAGGAATATCAAAGATTCTATTAGCATCTTCATTCCAACTAATGATAAACAAAATACAAATATGCAACCATAATTAACTGACTCATATTACTCTTGTTTTTTAAAATTAAAACAAAAATAATGCTTATATTTTGATATGAATGCAACATATTAAAGAGGCTAAGTAGTCAATATTTGTCATATGAGACAAGGGTCCAGGACACAACATGCAATTCAGGCTGAAGCTTAACAATCTCGTCAAGGAAATGTCAGAGAGAGAAGTAGCAGCGTTTTGCGGGCAAAGGTCTTGTTGCTGATCTGTCGACTCACTCCACTGACGTAAAGCAATAGCTGAGCCTGTGAGCCTGCAATTCTCTCTCCCTTGCCCTTGGATCGTTCCTAACTTTCTCAGGCTCCCGGACTAGAAGCGCACTGTTCAGCTCCACAAGAAGGACCCGAGGAAATGACGTGGAAACTGAGTATAGTTCATCTTCCTGGGACTCGGCCTCGTGCTTTCTGGGTTTCAGCTCACAGTTGCGGGGTTACCAGACTGTGCTCACAGGCTCCAGCCTACTCAAGATTCTTTGTACTTCAGCATTAGAGATGGAGACAGCCTTGCAGGGAATACTCCCCAACAAGATTTACCCAAATCCCTCTATCTGTCTATCAGTCATCCATCTGTCTGTCCACCCATCTACTCCTGTATCTCTCCTCTTCCGTCTATCTCTCTCCCACTAGTTCTACTTCTTTGTTTGGAACATGATTGGAATATTTCACTGATTCTGGAGGACAAAAAAATTTCAGAATTTTTCACTGTTAATCTCATTAGCTGAGTAACCTTCTAGTCATAAAATATAAAAGTTCGCTAATGTTTGTAGTTCCCCAATATTATAATCTTACATGACCTGGTATATTTGTTGACAATAAGAAATTAACATGAATACATAACTATAAACTAAACTACAGGCTTTATTCAGGTATTAACAAATTTTCCCCTATTTTTGTGTCCCAAAAGACAATCCAGGATACTAGATCACATTCAGTTATCATTTTTCCCTTGTTTCTTCCAATCGCTAATATTTTCTCTTATATTTTTTCTTCCCCACACCCCCCATCACCTGACAGTTTCAACAAGTACAAGTATTTACACGTATTTCTTCAGAGCAACCCTCTGTTTAGGTTCATACTGTATTTTTTAATTATAGAAGAAATTAAAAGTTTTCAAGAACATGACAGACCCCAAATTCCCTTATCAGCTTGTCATATCAAGGGTATATAATATCGACATAATATTAACATAATTTATCACCTGGGTAAGGTAGTATCTGCCAGATGTCTCCATGGTAAAGTGACTACTTCTTCTTCCCATGGTTGAAAGGGACATTTTTGTTCTTCAGAATTTGATGCAATTCTGCAATAAATATATCAAAATATAGATTCAAATAAAACTAAACTTAAAAAGATCTAAGCATTAAAATGTTTCTATAAAATAACTATATACCTGACCAATATTAAAATAAAAGAGAGACCAAATGAGAAAAGTGGGTGAAAGTAGGCAGAAGGGGGTGGGGGAAGGAAAGGAAGAGATGGAGGGAGGAGGAGAGAAAAATAAGTGAGAAAAAAAGGGCCCATCACAGTTTACAATAATGTATCCAATGGCAACAGCTTTACCATTACTCAAACAATCATTTTGCAGACATTTGTTTATGGTCTATTCTTTGATAGATGCCTAGTTAGTAAACTGAAAAAAATATATGTTATGTGTCCTCAAGAAATTCTTAGATGAAGAAATTGTCTGTAAATCTCATCAAAATCACCCTGGAAGGACGGTCAAATATCTCCCATTTTTCTCCTCTCCAGGTTGTTCACACACACACACACACACAACTCACACATTCATACTCAGTGGATGCTCTGGTCATGCACAGAAGTCCCTGACAGAGTGACGTCAAGATTGGTGTAGTGAATACTATGGCCATCGCCCAAACCCCCACTTCTCGGAACTAAGCACTCATTATTACCCCAGCTCGCATGAGTCCCTCCCAGGATACTGTCTTTCCCCAAGGTTATCACTCTCCTTGAAGGCCGGTGACAGCCAATGATCACTTAAGGCCTGAATAGCCACTGCTTGTTTCACGGGGGCGCCTGGAAGAACCTCATTTTCCAATGTGACAGGAAAAATGAGCAGGCAAGGTGGGCACCAACATCCCTGAGAAACTCAATGGTAGCTTTTATTTACTGGCCATGGTTTTTGGTGAGAGTTGCTATTATAAAACTGGGTTCCCAGTTAGCACTAGTCATGATGGGGTCTCTAAATAATAGAGGCTAAGTGGCAGGTCTCGTGAAGGGGAAAAAAACTAGTTAGAATGATGTTAATGGAAAACTTGGAGCGGAAACTAATGGGGTTTGATCAGCGGAGAACTATGGACATTGTTTAACAGAGCATGGAACGTGAAGGAGAATTCAGATGGGCAGCTAGCGAGGGTATTTTTTATTTGTATAACCAAAAGAAACCAAGGAAAAATGAACAGAAGTAAGATTCTCCTCTCATAATCTTCAGGATTCTTCCCTGAAACAAAGCTTGATTTCTTTGCCTCAAGTTGGGACTTCTCTGAAAGACTTTAGCCACAGTCTCTCTTCTTCCTTCTTCCTCTGGGTGGTCCAGACCCCATCCCATCTACAGGCATTATTTTTGAGGGTGCCCCTCCAATCACCACCGGCCTGCACATCTCCTCTCAGCACCTGTCTCTGGGAGAATGCAACCTGTGACCTCAGACCCTTTGTCTCAGTGTCTTATAATAAGAAACTCTAGCAGGACTGATCAGGACTGTCCCCCTCACAACACACACAAATGTGCCCTGCAGCCAACTCCGTATTTTAACCATGTTCTCATTGAGACTATCAGCCCTGATGCTATCTTCTTGATAATTATGTTTCATGACATAATTTAATTTTTTTCATCTACATTTTATAATTCACTGGTTTAACTCCATTTGTTATGCTTTACACCATCACCATTATCTAGGGCCGGAACGTTTTTATTACTCCAAACAGAAGCACTGTGCCCCGGAAGAGGTCACTCTCCATTCTGCATTTTCTCTTTCGCCCCTGATGATACTAATCTACTGCCTCGTCTCTGCTTTTTTAGCTGGTTTGAGTTTTTCATGTAAGTGAACTCATACAGTGCACCGCCCTTGAAAACATGTTTTCAAGGTTTATCCATGCTAAAGCTTGTAAATACCCCATTCCTTTTATGACTGCATAATACCCTATTGTATGAATTTAGCACATGGTGTTTGTTCATCTGTTGATTCCATATTTTTGTGTATTTTTTTAAGTAAAAACTACACTTACAATGTACAGCATGATATTTTTATATAGTGAAATGATTGCTTCAGCCAAGCTTATTAACACATCAATCTCTTGCATAATTGCTATTCCTTTTTTCTTGTAGCATAAATTTAAAAAAGGGAAAGGAAAATTAATAGCTTTAGTTTTCCTCATTGAGATTTGGATAGAAACAAATATTCTGGGGTAAAGCTATCATAAGAAGACTCTGTCCATTGATGAAATGCTTTACTTTTATGTTTCCTTTATTGCTGCTTTTCAGAAATTCTCGCTTTCACTGGCAGCTTCAGAACATGGGCAAAAGTCCTTGACTCACTGTTAAAAATCAGCTCTTTGAAGTTGTTATTGTCCTGGAAGGATGGGTTTTAGAAAAAGACTTTTTTTAAAAAAAAAAAAACACCTTGTTTTCTTTTTTAACTTCCTTCTTTTTACTTTTATTCTTGTTTATTCTGTTACAGTTGTCCCAATTTTCCCCCTTTGCCCTTCTCCATCTAGCCCGCCCCCCACTGCCATGGTCCATCCCCACACTGCTGTCTGTGTCTGTGGGTCATTCACACGTGGTCTTTGTCTAGTACCTCCCCCTCTTGCCGTCACTGACCCTGCCCTGCTCTCTCCCCTGGTGGCTGTCGGTCTGTTCCCTGTTTCCATGTCTCTGGGTTTGTTATACTCCTTAGTTTATTTTAGTCTTTCTGATTACTTTGTTCATTACTCTTATAAGTATGGATGGAATTGGAAATTTCTACTAAGCGAAATAAGCCAGTCAAACACCTTGTTTTTTAAAAATAAATTTAAATCTTTAAAACTATTCCTGACCATGTATTTATGGATTTCAAAACCAATTGCTTTTTAGAGAAGGTACTTCACAAATAAATAAAAGATTTTCAGATGACCTCTTTTAACTCATTCACATTGCAACAAAAGTGAATTATTGTTTGAAAGCATCGCTTCTATAATTCTGCTTCAGGCCCATTAAAGTCCAATTTTCCGTTTTGATTGTTGTCTGTCCGTAGCCTTTCTAGTAGTATTTCATTTGCATTTTCACAGCATGTAACAAACTTCCTCTTTTCTTCAGCATTTGTCTTTCTCATTGTTTAAGCTATGTGTTCTTTCTGATTCCTTTGATGTTACAGAAATAAAAGGCTAAGAGCAGGAGGATCACTGAAGCTGTATAATGCAGACTCCAGCAAAACAGAAGCTGAGATTAGGAATCGTAAGTGCACATTCACACACAGTCGCTGAAGGCCAATAAATTAGGACCACAACTGCAGCCAGCATCATTTAAGCACTCTTTAGTTTCTGATGATAAAGCGCGCTCGCTTATCACCGAGCTGACAACTGCAAACCCCTGTGGCCCTCCGCTTCTGTCTCTTCTATTTGTTACCTACTCAGCCACAAGGAATTTAACAGCACACACAGTAAAGTATCTTTCTAAGGAGATCTCAATAAAACACATGGAACAAAGCTAGGAAGTACTTTTGTCTGGGGCAGGGAAGAAATTCTTCCTCCCACCCAAGCACCGCCTCCCCATTACACAGAGGGAAAAAGACATAAAACTACTGTAGTGTCAGTGAAGGTCTTTGTTTTATCGTGTTGTTATAGAGAAAAAGAAGAAATTCTCTGAGCCTGAGTATTGAAAAGCAAAAGATTGCATATTTGTTTATAATTTTAGAAAGTTTATATATTTTTTGTTTTCTGATTGTCACTACTTGGAAATAAACTTCAAGTTCAAAGGATAAAAAATTATTTTTTCAATAACTGTTTTCATTAAAAACAATAGAGCTTGAAATTAAACATATGCATATTCATTTTTAGTTATGAATTCAATATTCAAATTAAGAATTATAAGAGAGTGATAATAACAACAAATTGGAACAAAAGTTTTGGTGGCCAATTAAACTGCCTCTTTTTGTCAGGATTAAGATCTTTATCCATTATTCCTAAAGGTCAGTAAAATATGTAAACTGTGAATAAGTAACCTGTTCCCTGTTTCCATGTCTCTGGTTCTGTTTTGCTCATTAGTTTATTTTGTGCTTTAGATTCTTCTTATAAACATGGAAGGAAATGGAGACTATTGTACAAAATGAAATTAGCCCATCAAAAACTTTGTTTTTGTCTATCCAGAAGGCATCCAGTCATGTAATATGAAAAATAGAGGCATTTATTGATGAAGATACAACATACAAGAAACATTGCACAGGGGACAATGACACTTCGGTGCCTTTTGAAGTAAGCACCTCGCACAGTTCTTCCAGTTGCCATCAGCTGCTCTGTCACATGTTCCTGACTCACATGAATGGTCTGAAATCTCTCCCTTTTCAAATGTGATTTTAATTTTGGGAAAACCCAGAAGTTGCAGAGTACCAAATCTGGGCTATAGGGGACTGACTCCCATGAGTGACTTGATGTTTTGCCAAAAAACTCCCCACAAGTTGTGGTGCATAAGCAAGCCCATTGTCATGATGAAGCTGCCAATCACCAGTTGCCTATAGCTGTGGCCTTCTGAATCATCCACAAAGAATGTTCAAGCTTAATGCAAAATTTGATGCAAATTCATTGCTCTGCTCACTCAGTCAAATTGAATGTGACGGCGACACAGTATATATCCTCACACGATGTACCTACCACCCCCACTGACTAGTACAGTGTCATCCTCCTTGTCCTGCATCCACATTCCAGTCCACTCTCCTTGGCTGCCAGGTTACATGGATGTCATGCAAACTGTTCTCTTTATATTAACCACAGCTGGACTTCTTCCAGACAGACCTCGTATTTATTATTTTGAATCAAATGATTAGGTCAAACATCTGCTTCAGTTTGGAATATGAGTACCTGTCAAAAAAGCGAAGTGTTCTTAAAATAGACATAAAATATTTTCCTTTGTCTTCAAATACAATGTTACAAAAATCTCTGAGCTATCAATGAGATGATAGAAGACACACACCATACAACCATATTAAGTAAATATTTCTTATAATTTTGTTAAAGGAACATTTGAAGCTCACTCTCATTTTAATTTTGTCTCCTCTATTTATAATAATAAGTAATTTGTATTGTAACATTTTTACTTTAGTCATCATTTGTATCCTGTTTCTTCATATGCCTCATCTATCATCAAAAAGACAGAGAACTATGAAAGACACCTTTTTTGCTTTCACTAGTTTCGGGTGAGCAGCTTTCGTTTGTAGCTGCCGTTATTAGCATCAGGCAAAGAAAACTGAGATTAAAAGTGAAACTTATGGATATTGATGTATTTGCATGAAACTAGATCTAGTATGTTCACTAAATTGAATGTTTCCTGTATTAAAATGATAAAATATGAATATAAAAACTTGTTTGATTACACCAGAATATTTTCTAGTGCTTAAAGTAGGTAACAGTAGAGAGAAGATGAAAACGTGTAGTTAAAAGATATTATTGATACAGGGTGCAGCCAGGGGGCCCCCCCAAAAAAACAGATTTGGAATGGTGTCCAGAATTCAAAGTGTATAGAAATATTGGAGAGACATATTAAGATGTCCTCACACCCCCCCAGGGGGAAGGGATGAATAGAGCCAGGGCCACTGAGAGCTATTTTGCATAGCAACAGTTTTGGAGCTAACCTCTGGAGGAATGGTTATTTAACATATCTATAACCTTTAACTGGTTTCATAGATATGTTAAATAGCAGTGGCCAAGTTGGGAGCCAAGGAGAAGGTTGTGGCAGGGACTCAAGATGGGAACTAGGGGCTACGCTCCGGAGTGAGAGCGCCTAGGTGAGAGCTTGGAAAAGACTGGCTCCAGGACATGAAGGGTCCCCGCTTGGCCAGATGAGAGAGAGCCACGCGGTTTCAGCAGAGTGAGGACCCCCTCTTGGTGAGGTGAAAGAGGGAGCCACGTGGTTTTGGCAGGGTGCAGACCCCCCTCTTTCCCAGGTGAAAGGGAAAAACCACGCAGCTTTGCCAGAATGGAGATCCCTGCAGCCAGGTGAAGAAGAAAGCCACATGCTTTTGGTGGAGTGCGGACTCCTGCAGCTTTGGTAGAAGAGGCCCACGCGGCTTTGGGGTGCCCCCTTTGGCCGCGGGGCCTGAAAAGCAACAGAGACTTTGACTGGAACTGGGTACAAAGGACTCTTGCCAGTGGACCATGAGAGGGTACCACAGTCCTTTGGATTAACTCGAGATCCTGCACAGTGACACAGCTGACGGTGCCAGCGGCCTGCAACACAGACGTGTGCTCTTTTCCTGATTTACGGTACCCGGAGTTGGGACAGTGGGAGAAGGGAGCGCTGTGTGGGTGTAGGTGTACAACCTAAAGGACTTTGATATTTTAGTGGTGGCATTAGGCCTGAATAGCATTAAATAAACATTTTGTTTCCTTTTCACAAATCTCTGGCATTAAGAGATGTCTTTCCAATTGGCGGCGGACAGAAGGGCCCAGTAGATTTTAGTATTTTGGTTTTTTTGGGAGGGGCCCCTGTTGTATAGCGGTTTTGGCATCCCTAGGTGGGCCAACTATTGCCCCTCCCTCGGACCTCCTCTTGTTCGGTAACATTATGTTCACCTGAAAAGATTTATTAAATTAAAACAAGTGATGTTAGAAATACTTGCCTCAGTTTCCCCTTTCCCTGTGATCATTTCTCTCAGATCATATTTTTTTTGTTACTTGAGCATTAGCCATTTTTTTCTATTCTTAGAGCAGAATATCCACCAATCAGCATTTATGCTTGTGAATGAATATACGCAGTAAGTAAGGTCCATTTGTTCAGAAAGGGAGCTATAGAAAGCAACCAATTTATATTACCCCCATTACAGAGTCAAGTTTCTATTTGAAACCTCCTCATTTAAACCTGGTTAATCAATCTACATAGCATCTGAAAAACGGTTTCCATTGATGAATCTTTGTAGCATCCAGTAGAAGTTATAAACTTTTCCATAAGGGCTATATGCTCAAAAGCATATACACAGAAAATAATTTGCACAGAACTCCAATTGGTTCACAGAAGTTATGGACCCGTCCATTGATCCACATTTAGTGAGTTCAAGCAAAGCCTAATTTAAGAAATTTTAATATCTTTCCATGTCAAATCACAGTGATTTAACTTAAGCTTTTTTTTCTTGAGGAAAGAGTAACCTAATTATATTATCCAGAACATTATATTAGTCTTACAGTTTTCTTAATTAATGTCAGTCTTTAAATCAAAACCACTCAGGTGTTCAGAAGGATGACAATCAGCTTACTACATAAAATAATAAAATACACAAACTCACCTAGAAGAAGCAGATCTTATAGTTATCAACCACAACTTTTCAAAAAGGTAAAAAATGGTGACAAAGAGCAGTAAAATAAATATGTACATCTTTTTATTTTCAGAGTTAGGTAAAAAAAATAATGAGGCAGAAGCTATATTTTAAAAGCCACCAAGATACACATTCAGATGTACTAAAATCTCCAATGATATTTTTTTTAATTTTTAAAAGACAAAGTTCTCACCTTGGTCATCATAGAAAAACTGCTGAAAACCAGACAAAAATAAAATCCAAAATGGTGATGCTGCTGGTGGAGGATGGTTATTACTATCATAAATAAATAATGTTACTGAAATTTATCTCAAAAAATAAATAAATAAATGAAATGTTGACAAAAAAGTAACATCTTCAAAGCGATTGAAAAAATACTGGCCAATCTAGATGCTATATTCAGTGGGAACACTCCCAATAATTGAAAATAGAATAAAGATATTTCACAAGCAAAGAAAAGAACAGCATATGTCACCATCAGTAGAAGGGCAGTAGTAGCCAATGAAAGCACAGAGGCACAGATACATGTTTTAAAAGGAAGAGATGTGCAGGTCAAATGAGGCGGTGAAATTTGAATACCATATGATCTCACCTAAAAGTGGAACCTAATTCACAAAGCAAACAAGCAAACAAACTATAATCTGATACATGGAAATAAAGGACAACCCAACAGTAATCAAAGGCAAAGGGGGAGAGGGATAACAGGGGACAAAAGGGAAAGGGTCCTCAAAGAACATGTATAAAGGACACATGGACAAAAGCAAAGGGGGGGAGGATAGAGGGTGGGAAGGGGGATAGGGGCAGGGAGGGAGTGGGGGAAATGGAAACAACTTTCCTTGAACAACAGTAAAAATGAAAAAACAAAGAAATAAACAAATGTAAAGAAATAGTACCCACAATATGATGCATTATGGGATTACAAATTCAAGAAATAGTTTCATTAATTCAAGACATAATCAAAAAGAAAAAATAAAATTCCTAGATTATAATTCACATTGATTAATAGCAGCATCCAGATCTTATCATATCTAAAGAAAGAACTATAATAAACTAAAAGAATGTAGAATTATTAAACAAATAGCAAGAGAATTAAATTGTAAATCTATAATTTAAATGTCAAAAAGAAAAGTAAACATTAAATAAGAGGAAAAACTAAATAACAAGAATATGATTTTATACTTAAATAGAAATATGTTTATGATTGTACTCAATATTAATGGAAAATGAATTTATAGTATCCTATGCCAATTGAAAGAGATATAGTTTTATCATAAGGATAGAAAACTGTTAAAAAAATAGACATAATACACTGAGTAAAATTTAGACCAAAGAGAGATGATATACCTATAATAATAATTATACAATTTACCAAACTCAAGTAAAAAATGTTATTAGAATTAAAGAAAAACATGCCTAGTGATACAATAGTGGCAATCCTTTAGGAAGATAAAATAATCTTAATTTAGGTAATATTAATTTACATAAGAGGTAAATGAACAGAAATAAAACTTTAGGCAAATCCAACTCAGAATAAAAATGTTTTAAAACATGATCAGTAAATTATTTTATAAAATTAAAGAAATGAGTGGAAAGTAGACTTAACCAATATTAGGAATGATAGACTACCAAAACTCCTACAAAAATCAAGAAATTTTTTTGAATATTGAAATATCAACTTATTTGAATATTTAGATTGAGACCCCAGAAAAGCACAATTCATTAAAACTGACAAAAACCCAAAACCTTGAATAGTGATATTTTTTCAGTTGAATTGGATTTTATATTGTAAAACTACCATATGAATTCTTATGAAATGTTTGAATTCTACCAAACATTTAAAGAAATTGGACCCACATTATAAAAATTGTTGTAGAGCATAAGAAAGACTTTTGTCAATTTACTTTATGAAACAAGTTTAACCTTGATAAGAAACCTAACAAAGAAATTAGAAGAAAGCAAATTTATATCAATTTCCCTCATAAACACAAATGCAAAATTCCAAACAAAATATTGTAGTAAAACTACAAATGCATTCTGAACAAAGGAGTCTGTGTTAGGAAGATGTGGTAGGTGTACTAAGGACACCACACAGATGTGCACTCCCTTATTGCCTAGAACCTATGAATATGTTACTTTATATGTTAAAGGAGAGTTTGCAGACATGACAAACGGCCAAATTTTGGGAACTTTGGGATTATTCTAAATTATTCAGGTTGGACTAACGTCATCCAAATGTCCTTATAAGAGAAACAAGAGCATCAGAGTCAATAGTAGGAGTCATGATGACAGAAGCTGTAAGTTCCCTTTGTGGCAAAAAGGACTTTGCAGACATACTTGTGGTCATGGAGTTTGAGATGGAGAGATCTTCCTGGATTATTTGGATGTCACCCAGTTTGATCACATACATCCTTTAAGGCAGAGTCCCTGGCTGGGTCAGAAAGATGCCAGGAGCCCAGGAGTGTGTCTGAGCTCTGGATGCTGGGCACAGGCTCACTGGACAGTTTGTAAGAACACAATATCTCTGTTCTGCAACTACAAGGAAATGAATTTGCCAGCAATCCCCCTGAGCAAGGACACAGATCCTCACCTAATGCATCTGGAACACAAGGCCCTACCAACACCTCTGTTTGAGCTCACTGAGACCCATGATGGACTCCCAACATATAGAATTGTTATATAATAAGTTTGTCATGTTTATGCTGCTAAATTTGTGGCAGCAATAGAAAATTAATGCAGGGGATGAAAGGGATTTAACATCCAAAAAATTTTTATAGTAAAATTCAACATGAAGAAGAAAAAATTGCATTATTAGTCAGAGAGAAGTGGAAAAATCGTTTGTTTGTTGAACTGCACAGTGTTTATCATAAAACCCCTTGGTAAATTAGAAGTAGAGAGATGCTTCATTGATGTGATAAAGGACATTTTTTTTAAAGCTGCATCAAAAATTCTCCTGAATTGTGAAATGGTAGACTCTTTTTTATAGATAATTAAAATAAGACAAAGATGCCCACTATTACCAGTTTTAAGTGATGATAACAGTGGCTGAATAAAAAAAAAGTTTCTTCTCTCTGAATTTGTGCTTTTGCAGTGTGACTGCTGCTTCTCCCATCAAGAGGTGGAATCTGTTCCTTCTCCTTGAATCTGGGTAAGTTTTGGGAACTGTTTTAGCCAATAGAATGTGGCACAAGTGACAGTTCCTGGGATAGGCCTCAAGGAGTTATTATGCCTCCACTACCTCTCTGTCTTGCTCATCATGACAAAATGCCTGGGCTCTTCAGGTGAATATGAGAGAAGATGAGTAACACAGTCTAGGAAATACATGACCAACTGACACCCACTTTATCCCAAGCCAGGTAAGAAAGTCCGAACATGCTTAACAGAGTCACCTTCCTAACCCTCAGTTAACTGCTACTATGTGAATGAGACTAGAAAAAACATCCAGGTTATCTACACGAGGGGGACCCCCCAAATGGAATGTATTTATACAAAATTGTGTATTTATTCTTACATGTTTAAACTTCTGTCACCTTCAAAGTACTCTCTTGGTGTAATACACCTACTGGGATTTTTTTCCACATCTCAAAACATTTTTTGAACTTATCAATTTTGATGCCTTTAGTGGCTCTGCCACTTTTTGTCTTACCTCTTCCACGTCGGTAAAAATGTTTCCCTTCAAGGACTCTTTTCATCTGGGGAAAACGAAAACCAAGTTACTCAAGTTGAGATCAGGTGAGTAGCAAAGGTAGGGCACAGGGGGTCGTGCCTTTTTTGATCAAAAAAATGTTGAATACTTAACATGGTGTGGGCAGGTGTCATTGTAAATCACCAATCAAGAAATGGGCAAATGCTTTGACAGAGTCTTTAAAAAAATTCATTGAAATGGAATGCAGCTTCTCACAATAGCACCAGCTGGTCCACTGATTCAGAAGGGTTAATAGAACATTCACCTAGAACATTCACCTAGTGAGGGAAGCCTGTTGCAAGGGACCCACACTCCAGAAGATAATTCTATGTTGTTTAACATCTCCCCTCATAGGCTCATAAGCAACCATTCTTATCAGTTATGTTAAGGCACTCAGTTCAGAGTGCTCTGATGTTCTATACTATTGGGACAACGCATGACTGATGGAAATACCAAGGTGTCTGTAGAGGAAATATGATGTAGATCTAATCTCTAGGAAAGAGTGATTAATATCCAATCATTTTACATAAGTAATTTAAATGTATCCATTTAACTCAACCATGTATTTACTATGGCTACAAATTTATTAATATTATATTTACTGAGATATTCTCAAAATAACCCTAAATCTGAGTGGGAATTTCTGATCACTGAAAATGTGTTGAAGCAAGAGTTGAGTTTCCCTGATAGTGTCAGACGATGTTTATTAACTGGTTTGAATGGAAGGAATAATTAACAAAATAGTAATTGAATAGCAATAGAGAGGTGAGCAAGTTTAAAAATCTTGATAAGCACCTTATTTTACAAAGACATATATTTATATATGCATAATTATATACATATGTTTAATTGGCATAGATTTTATTTTTTAGGTGCAAATAAGAAGGAGATGAAGCAGTCTGCCTGTATAGTCCGCCCGCTAAAAGCTGTCAAATTCAGCTTCCTGGAGCTGCTCAGAGCCCATTGTTCTTTCCGCCTCTCCACTGCGACAGGATCTCGAAGAGAGTAGGACCAAAGAAAATAAGTGCTCCCTGACTATCCATCTTGATAACCTAATGCTTCTCCATGCCTGCAGCATTGTACATTACCGATCTGAGCAAAATCTATAGGTCAATCAATCTCTTGCTTGAACCGAAGTGCCAATCTGTCATGTACTGTAATGCACTCTTTCTCTTCTAACCAAATTTTCAGACTCCGAATTTTTTTTCTAGATGACTCTGTCACTGTGCTGCATGATAGAAAACAACTCACATGCTGGCCATGCCTGCACCCAGACTAAGTATTACCATGAACTACTTGACAGATGGCACATTAATGTAAATATATCTTCATTATAAATCTCAGGACCATAGAATCATTCAAAAAAATTCCAATATATTATCTTCAAAAAGAAAATAAATGACAGAGCACAGTTTTTCACGTTCTAAAACAAACATAGATAATATTTCTTGCCACTGTTTCATAGTAACACTACGTACATGTCTGTCTAATTAGAGAGAATTATCCAGTATGGTTATTTAAAATTATAAATAGCCAGAGGAATGTGTGCTTACATAAACAGCTGCATTAGCATCACAATCTAGGGGAAGTTATTTAAACTCTGAGTTACAGTTTCTTCTCTACAGTAAGATATAATAATAATACCTTTGAGACCAGTAGAAAGTCAGAGATAACTATTTGGGTTTTTTATGCAACATATATTTGCTCAGCACTTGAAGACACTGGATCAATTAATTTAAACTCAATCACAGTCTTATCTAAATTAAGTAACAAAGTGTATGGAAACTTCCTGGAAGGATGTTGATTCAAATGGGTGCTTGGTAAATGCCAAATCCCATTGTATCCCATTGTATCCCATCTTATTTAGAGTGTGACAGAATTTGGTCTCTGTGATTTATTGAGTTCCATGTCAACTGCTATACCAGAGAGACTCTAAGCCATGCCAGTTACCACTAGGTGACATTTATTGCCTTAGATTACCTTCACCTATCAAACTCACCGGTATCCTTTTGTAGGGTTCTTCACAAAAGAAACCTTACCACAAAAATCGAAAATATATGCCACATAGTCAGGAAAGAGTTTACTAAAAGAATTCTTAGTAATTTATCTTCATAGCCTTGTAATTGTTCTGCTCAAATAAGAATGAAATATCAGCCACCAAAGTTGATATAACTTTTGGCTGCCTTTCAACTTTGAGATGGATACTCAGAGCTTGGGGTCCAATGTATTGACCTGAAATATTAAATCTGTCAAAACACACTCACTGGACTCAACTGAATTGATATGTTCTTTAGCCCATGCCACCCAGTATAACAGTAAACTTTATCATTTACCATTTTATAGTCCTGCAGACTCCTTAATCTTCCTTCACTTCATATTCTTTCTTTCTTTCTCTCTTTCTTTCCTTTTTCTCTCTCATGCTCTCATTCTTTTAAATTGAAAAAACAATAGTAGAAAAAGTAATTTGGGGCAGTTTTTTATCTCATGTCACATCAAGGTCTGAAAGCAAATCTCCCCAAATTAGTAAAACTTATGGAATTTCTGTGGGAAAAATTGTCCAAAATGTGTTGACTTGCTGTGAAAGTTGCTATTAAAAGCCACAGCAGGATCTGTCCATGTTAATACCCTCACATGCAGCAGTGAAGCTGCGAGCGGACCTCACCGTGGCCTCTATCATCTGCCCTAAGAGAAAAAAAAGGAGTCAGATAAGTATGACTTTGTGGTAAATATATTCCATGCACCTTGTGAAAAAAAAGTGAGGTTTAGATCTGCTTAGATATATAAAACAAAGAGACAAGAACTTATAAGCATGCGTTTATGCTGAGCATAGAGCATCCAACGCGTAGCACTGTATGGACACCAGAAAAATCAGATGTCCCCAGCTAACAAGTGCTGAATTGAGCTAACATGAAATTAAACTTTTGAATCCAAGTTATTTTGGACAGAGTAATGACCCATATGCAAAGCAAAGGTGTGAATCCTGCCATGGATGAGGTATGTCCAGAAGGTATCCAGCTATGTAACATGCAAAATAGTGACATTTATTGAAGAAGATACATGAAATATTATATGTAGGAAAATGACACCTCAGTCCCCTTCAAAGTAGTCCCCTTGGTACCTCACACAATTTTCTCATTTGCCATCAGCTGTCCATCTTTTTTCCTGAATCACATCGACAGTCTGAAGTCTCTTCCTTTTCAAAGGTGATTTTAGTTTTGGGAAAAGGCAGAAGTTGCAGGGCTTCAAATCTGGGCTGTGGAGGGCTGAGTCACCTGGGTGATTTGATGTTTCACCGAAAAACTATGCACGAGACGTGATGCATGAGCAGGCATGTTGCCATGATGAAGCTGCCAATCATCAGTTACCCATAGCTACAGCCTTCTGAATCATCTGAATAGTTTTTGCAGCAGAATGTTCAAGCTTAACACAAAATTTGATGCAAATCTGTTGCTCTACTCCCTCAGTCATTTTGAATGTGATAACCACACAGTACATGTGCTCACTCAACGGCATCTACCGCACTCACTGACCAGTACAGTGAAGTCATCATTGTGCACGCATGCACATTCCAGCCCACTCTCATTGGCTGCCAGGCTATATTCATGCCATGCAAACTGTTGTCACTATAATTAACAATGGCTGGACTTTTCCCAGACAGACCTTGTATGTCTCAATCTTAGTAGACAATTTCACATTCATGGGAAAATCAATAATTCTGTGTCCACCCTTTTCTATAAAAATAGAGAGTATCATTTTCAATTATTCTTCTATGTATTAACTAAATGTAGAGAATTCAAGGTTTAGTTTAAATATCATTGGAAAAGAATGAGTACATATGATATCTTGTGCCTCCAAGGAATTATTGTAACAATCCCAAAGAAGTATGAGAATAAATAAGATGTTTTATTCTGTAGTTCCCCACTACAATTATTGACAAGGACTCCATTGTCTACCAGCACTAACACTAACCACTCTCTATTGTATCATTAAGCATCATGAACAATGGGGCTTATAATTAATGCCCAGGGCTATTGGTGAATGGAAGCACTTTGAATTTCAACCTCATGTGTTTCCTTTATAAGTCTGTGAATATTGCCTTTGAGATCTAGTTATATTTCCCAGTATGTTAGCATTCCGTATAAATTCTCTCAGTAGTCTACAGGTTGCATTAGTTGGGAGTAGTGTTCGAAGAACTCCCCTAGAGAAAGATGAAGCTTCCTGTTCAGAGGTTCATGTGAGTGATAAGAAAGCCAGAGCTGCAACTCAGTTATTGTTTTTGACCATCAAACAGTGGGCTGTGGAAACGTAAAGCAGACAGCAGTAACACAGCAACAAAACAGTTCAAAGGACATCTGCCTTGAGTTGCTAGAATACGACCAGACAATATAAAAACATAATAAATTCTCTTGCAGCCTGCCACATGCCATGATAAAGGGGAGAGGTCTTTACCATACTAACATATGTATACAAGAGTGTCATGGGGGAAAAAAGTGATATTTTAAAACATTGGTTTTTTTCCTTTGAGAGAAAATGAAAGTAAAATTCTGTGTGTCTGCATCTGTCTCGTTTTTTATCCTTTTTTCTCCATTTTTATACAGCCAAATATGTAATAACTTTTTTAAGTTATTTAACATCTTGACGTGAAATTCATCATGCTTATTACTTTGTTATATTTTATTGATAACATGAAAAAATAAATTAGCATCAACAGCAACAATCCATGTCCCTATTCTAATCCAAATTTTATTACATAGTGATCTCCATTCAGTACAATATAAACAAATATATTTTACATAAATGTAATAATGACTAAAAATATCAATAGCTGCTTTTATCCACAATGCAATATGGACATCAGCCCCAAGTTCTATGTATTATTAATATGATCTCAAAACCACAAGAATCAGCCCTGGTTGGTGTAGCTCAGTGGATTGAGCACAGGCCTACAAACCAGACGACCGAGGTTTGATTCCCAGTCACGGCACATGCCTGAGTTGCAGGTCAGTTCCCAGCAGGGGACATGTGAGAGGCAACCGTACATTGATATTTCTCTCCCTCTCTCCTCTCTCCGTCCTTTCCCCTCTAAAAGATAAGTAAATAAAATTTTAAAAAGCACAAGAATCTGCTAATTTTTTACAACTTAAATTCCAAAGGGTAAAAATGTATCTTAAACATTCAGTATAAAAACAAAGTATGTGTCTAATTTAGCTGCCTTGCAAATACGAATGTTTTGTATGGACAAGTGGGATTCAGCCACCTGTTGCCCATCTATGAGACCAAATGTTTGTGTTGAAGAAACACGCTTTTATTAACAGGGCTCCAACCTTGGGGGGACTGAGAGCATCCTGATCAGAGCCCTTCTGTCCACGGGACCCAGAACTTCTCTTACTCCCCAAAGACTACAAGCCAAAACCATGGAGTAGTTCCCCGTTTTCTTGTCTGTCCTTAAGCTCACAAACACACCTCTGTCCCTCTGTAACGTGCACGTGTGGGTTTCAGAGTCGCCATCCTTTCTCAGCAGCTCTCTCCTTCAGGATCTGGAGTGCGCTCCTCCCAGGCTCCACATAGTGGTCCAGGAACTCTGTGCCATTCACGGTGTCTCAGAGGCTGGAGCCGAGGAAGGCGCACATTCCAGCCTGAGACCCTGCCTCCAGGAGTGGGCTCCCATCCACGCATTGCCTAAGGCCCTGGAGGTCCCCCATACCCAGAGAGTGACTCCTCCGCACCAAGCGCCCATACCACGCCCTTATATACAGAGTGTGAGCAAGAAAGAGACAGAGACAGTAAGAGAGAGAGAGAAAACCTTTCCGCACCTTTATTTTGAAAAGGCCCTCCCGAAACCTCACATGCACAGGAAGCAAGTGGGAGTGTCCAGATTTTCCTGTGGTGCATCGCTGTCCGCCATTTTTGTCAGCTCCCCAGTGTCTTTGACCTTCTTTGGGCTGCCATCTGTAGTCAGGGTAAAAGTTTCCCAGCCACGTGCAGGTACCTGTTAGTCCAGGGCTGGTCCCAGAAGCTCAGCTTATACGGGGCTATAAGAGCTTCCTCCTGGCTATGTCAGCAGTAACTCTACTAAAATTCTCACAGTCAAGTTCTCTTTGTTTACCTTTTGCCTGGGGTATGAGCCTCCTTCAGCAGCCCTTCCCTTCAGGAAGGCAGGGGCTGAGTTCACCTGCCTTTGTTATTCAGTGTGCCTTAATTCCCATGCTTTCTGCTCCAGAGCTCCTCTCTGCTTGGGAGAAAGCTGCTATTTGTAATCTGCTACCTCCACACCCTTCCCACTCCTACCCCGAGACCCTGGCCTTTTTGCTTTATGGGTTTTCCCCTCTTTTTCCACGGTTTACCCTGTTTTCCAGGGACCTCAGCTCTGACCCTACCTCGTTACAGTTTCAACTCCAAAAGGGAAGCAATTGTCCTCAAAGCCCTGCCAACCACTTCCCAACTGAACGAACAGGTAAGTGAGTTCACCTGCAAGCCTCAGTGTTTTCACCTGGAAAATGAGGACAACATCCTTTTTTTTCACTTATAGCATTATTTATTTACCTCACAATTATTATTTACTTTATAGGAAATGCTAAGGAAATGTTATCTGTACAGTGATTAAAAGTAAATAGATTTCAAAATTAACTGGTGTGGTATTATAATGAAAAATGGCATTGATGTGGAAAGAATAGGGAAGGAGGGCTCTCTGGTTTCCTTATTCTAATCTTGGATGAGTTCAACGCCGGACTGAGCTCCATAATGATCAACCCAAGGAGACTCGGGTAAGTAAAATTACTTTGAATTCCATCCTATTTTTAAACACACAATAACAGAACAAGAAAATGTATTTTAATGTTTTAAATAAGTAACTTAAGAATTATCCATTTATTTTTAGATAATTGAATAAGACAGATAAATATATTTTCTTAATTCATTTTCAGTTTTCTCTGCTTCTGCCTATAGACTTCTCTCCCATTATGACATGTCAAGGAAATATCACCATTGGTTTGTGGCTGTTTCCTAATATCATAGGCTTCTCTTTTGTAAACACTGTCACTATTTCTCTCTGTTCCCTGAATTACCTAAGCTGGCTGAAAAAAATATTTGTTCTTAGCATTGGTTCTCATGATACTTAAACTTTTGTAAGCTTTATTTATAACTACAAAATGTACAACTCAGAGAAAAATCAGAAAATATAATCAAAGTGCAATATCATTGAGGAGTAACATTAGCAAAATTGTAACAGGGCACAGCCAAGGGGGGGGCCCAAAAAAAGGATTTGGAATTGGGTCCAGAACTCAAGGTGTCCAGGAAATATTAAGATGTCCTCACCCCTCCCCAACCACAGGTGTGAGTTGGGAAAGGGACAAATGGAGCAGGGCCATTGAGAGCTGTTTTGTACAGCAAAGGTTTTGCAGCTAACCTCTGGCATGGTCATTTAACATATCTATAACCTTTAACTGGCTGCATAGATATGTTAAATAGCTGTGGCCATGCTCTGAGCCAGGGGGATGGAAGGACTTCCACCCAATACGTAACTAGGGGCTTGTCCCCTGAGATACAGCGACTGCGTGAGAGCTTGGAGTTGATTGGCTCCAGGACATGGGGCCATACCTGCCCAGACTCATGATGGCAGCCCAGTAAACTTAAAATAATACAGGAATGCTGGCAGGTGTAGCCGATTGTAGGAGGAGTCGGAAATGGGGCTACAGAGGAAGACTGGCACGGGGATTTAAAGGCAGAAGTAGCAGCCATTGAAGAGGAGAACCATGCTTTCTGGCAGAACGGGGACTCCTGCAGCCATATGAGAGAGAATCACCATGTAGCTTTAGCAAAGAGCACCACACAGCTTCGCCAGAGTGGGGACCCCTGCAGCCAGATGAAGAAGAGAGCCATGCACTTTTGGCAGAGTGCAGACCCCTGCAACTTTAGTAGAAGAGGCCCACGTGGCTTTGGGACGCTCCCTTTGGCCACATGGCGTGGGAAGCAGGAAAGACTTTGCTTAGAAAACGGGTACAAAGAACTCTTGCCAGTAGGCCATGAGAAGGTGCCACATGGCTTAGGAGTAATTAGAGATCCTGCCTGGAAGGCGACCCACCAGAGGATGGCAGTGGCCTGAAACCTGGACATGTGCTTCTTTTCCTGAGATACGGTACCCTGAATTAGGGCAGGGGAAGGAGTGCTGTGGGTGTCTGTGGGTATCCAAAAGGACTTCGATATTTTAACAGGGACATTGTGTCACTACGTTAAGTCTGTATAGCTTTAAATAAACCTTTCTTTTTCACAAATCTCTGGTACTGAGAGACATCTTTCCCCTGGTGGCGGACAGATGAGCCCAGTAGGTGGTCTGGATGGTATTAGTATACTGTCCTTGCGGGGGGGGGGGGGGGGGGTCCTGTTGTTCTGTAACAGTTTTTGCATCTCTGGATGAGCCAAATATTGCCCCCCTGGGACCTCTGTTCTGTAACAAAATCACAGAGTAGGAGGTTTACACCACTTTCCTCACAGAAACACCAGTTTGCACAATCACTCATGGATGATGGCGCCTTTGTGGAAGTCTGGGAGGCCAGCAGAGACGTTCCAGGATACCAGTGGAGAACAAAAAACCTGAGATTGGATGCATCAAAGAGGGTAAGAGGGGCAGTTTCACTGTATCCACATCGTCCCTCCCCCAAGGTGGCAAGTTCAGTGCCCAGAGAGCCCTGCTGAGCCCGCAGTTTCTCCCATGAAAGAAAGTGGAAGCTATGAGCAGCCCCTGGCGTCTCCACCTTTGTGAGGAGAAGCTGTTAGAGGCCCACGTGTTTCTGGTCCTGAGGTGTACTGTGTAACAGGGGTGGATCCAGGAGGGGCTGGGAGAACACCCAGGGCTCTGAGGGCATCAGAGGGACAAGGACCTGACTAATGACTTCTTGGATGCCATTGGGGAGCCTGCACACAAGCCACAGGGGATTCCTCACCTGCAAATCCCCTCTAATGGAACCCCCAACACTTGGCGCACATCACTCACACATTGTCACCCTGTGGCTGGCTCCTTGTGCACATAGGGCCAGCGAATGGGGAACCTTTGCAGACAGCTGATAAACAAACAGAAAGAGAAAGCCACCCACTCTGCCTGATTGGGAGAAAGCACACACACCCAGCCCTCACTCCCCTGGAGAAAACAAAAGGGAGTTGGTCACCATGGGACTTGACTTTGCATGATTGAGAGGGCATACAGTCTTCAGAATGATCTCCAAGAAGGAACACCAAGTGTAGACCAGGCATATCCACAGAAAAAGTCTGGAAAAGCACAGGATAGGATCTCCAGCAGAGCCAACAGAATGTATTTCTCTCCCACAGACAGTGAGTAAAGATGGAGGAAGTGACAAACATGAAAACAGCAATGAAGAATGTTAAGGAACATTAAAAAATTAATTTAGAAAAATGGCGCCACTGAAGTTAACAGGCCCCAATGAAATGAAATATGTGATTTGCTTGATAATGAAAAACTTGTCTTAAAGAAGTCAAGTGAGCTACAGGAAAACAGAAAGAACATTCAATCAAATCAGACAGATGAATGAACAAAGATGATATATTATACTTATGTATAATTATTATATATACATATATGTGTGTGTATCATATATGTGTGTGTATAGTATTTAGTCATGAGAAAGAAGAAAATCCTACCATTTTCAATTACACAGATGAAACTAAAGGATATTATTCTAAGCAAAAATAGCAAAAGACATACTATACGATTCTACTTTTATGGGTAACCTAAAAAAAAACCTCATAAAAAGATGAGAATGCTGAGTTCCAGGACTGGGAGGATGTGGAAGAGAGGAAGATGCTGGTCAAAATGTACAAGCTTTCAGGTGTGAGATAAACACTGGCTAGTGAATATACATCATGCTGTGTATAGTTAATAACATTTTGCTGCACATTGAAAATCTGCTAAGAGACTAAACCTGTGTTCTCGCCACACACAAAAAAGGGATAACTATGTGAGGTGATGGATGTGTTCATTAACCTGATTGTAGTAATCATTTCACAATGTATACATATGTCAAGTCACCACATTTTACACCTGAAACATATTTTATTTGTGAATTACACTTCAGTAAAGCTGAAATGTCATTAAATATACAATAAATAAATGCACCCAAACAAATAATTCTATCTTTATAAATTGAGGTTTTAAAATAAAATTATAATATATTTATTTACATTGGAATAAATGTAGAAAATTGAAACCCATTGAAGACCTATTGTTTTTTAGTACATCCGTGTTTGTTTCATGAATTTATTGAAATACCAACCATTTCAGGACCTATCATCCCTCCATTATTTCACTGAGTAAAAGTTCTTTCACAAGAGCTCCAACATCACAAGTAAATTGTTTGAAAATGAAAAAGCAGGTGTCCAAAACATCAATTTTGTTTAGGCGAAAAAAATAATAATAATACAACAAGACTTGAGCTAAAGTGGTATACAGCGTAACAGTTAACACATTCTTCCTGGATTGTTAGAATATTACATTTTAGATTTTTTTACATAGTAGGCATTAAAGAGAGATGTTAAAATGTTAATATCAGGTAACTTAATACATCGCTTTCAGTTTTTTTGCATCATTAGAGCCGTCTACACACATATAAACAGTATGATTTTAAGTAATGGAATAAAGAGTGACTCAGATACGTTACAGTGGTACCTCGGTGCTCGTCAACTCGTTCTGAAGAGTGGCGAGTAAGTGACGATTGATGAAGTACCTACTCTTGCAGGGTGGCTTCTGACTCATAGGAGCTCTGGCAAGAGCGACAAGTGACAAGTAAGAGCCAAGTGCTGAAGCATTTTACTCGTCAGAAGGAGACAAGTACCAAGTTTGACGAGCTCTGAGGCTGTGGAGTACTGAGGTACCACCGTGCAGGCCTGTAGTCTTTGCTCCTTTTTAAGCTGTAAACAAGTCTTATCTTCAAAAGCTCTCTTACAGAAAACAAGACTGTCTTCCATACAACAGATTTTAACTCAATGTATATGCTTAATATGGCATGCAATAATAATTAGTAGGCTAAAAAAATCTGGTCACTATTATGGGGATCTATACATATAGAAAAAAACATTTAATCTATCTACACGTAAACTTAAGTTAGCAAAGACTCTTATCATAGTTTTCTTTTCCAGAACCAATGTCGAATGTAGCCATAGGAATTGGGTATTTTAGCCCCAATTCTATTTTTAACTATAATAAAAAATATTCTTAGTGCTCTGCTACAAGCTTTTCTAACCAACAACACGGAAACACCTTTCACGGGGCGTCCTTCCTTGTTTCTGTGAATTTGATCAAATGGAGCTTCTACAAAGAAACAGTGGCTGAATGGCATGATAGCTGGCCTTCAAAATTACATCAACTTTCACACCCATGTGGGATCTAGCAAGAAAATTCAGCAGCTGATGTTATGAGACAGTTACTTAGGATTATAGACATAAAGCCCAAACCGGAAACTATGTCACCTCACAAATAGTTTAGTGATCTGTTTAAGTCAGTGTATATTCTGGTTTTTTTTTCTTTTTCTTTTTTTAATAAAGATCCTAATAATTTTTTTGCTTTTATTTTTTGTAACATTTGTTTAAAGATTTTATTTATTTATCTTTAGAGGGGAAGGAAAGGAGAGAGGGAGAGAAACATCAATGTATGGTTGCCTTTTGTGTGTCCCCTGCAGGGAACCAGCCTACAACCCAGGCATATGCCCTGACTGGGAATCGAACCACGATTGTCTGGTTTGCAGGCTTGCGCTCAATCCACTGAGCTACACCAGCCAGGGCTTATATTCTTTTTTCTTAATAAAACAAAGATACATTGTCAGTGTGAAAACATACAAAAACACCGTTTTATGACAATTTGAAGATAATCACTTGGTATTCTGGATGTATACATCCTATAGCTTTCCATTTTTCCCTCTTTCTCTCCCCATTTTTACTTCCCTTCTTTCTCATCTGCCTTCTTCTCTTCACCGTGTCTCCTCCCACTTTCCCTCCATCCCTCTGTCTGCTTGTTATTTACTGCTGCCCTTGAGCCCCACACCTGAGCACTCTACTCTATGCTTCTGGAACTCAGGTTGTGGCTCGTGGCTTCTTCCTACTAACTCCTTACAGCAAGAAGCACCGAAAGAAGTTAAACAGCGAAAGGGAAGGGACGCCTTGCGGCTCTGACAAGGGTCAGTTGCCACCAATACAGATGTCTGTTGACACTAAAATGGGTCCACAGGAGGAGGGAGTTGGCATCTAGCCCTCTGGGTATTTCTAGCTCTGACTGAAGCATCTTCTTCAGTGGATCCAGAACCTCCCATGATCGGATTTCCCAACAGGACAGCTTTGCATCCAGCTCTGGGGACCTCATCACAGCACAACCCCCTCCCCCGTTTGCCCCGCCAGGCCCCGCCCTGGCCCATTCCTCCCCATGACCTTTGCTCTCTCGTTTCCTACCACTTTGGAAACAATTTCTTGCAGTTATCTATCGCTCTTCGACTGGTCTGATCTTATTTCTTTTTACCTCACTGAAGTTTGTCACTCTGTTTATCATCTATTCATCACATCTATCATCTGCTTTTCTACATACCACTTTATATTTCATATAAATATAAATACAACTTATGCAATGTTTTATAAGTGTGTATGCTCACATAACAATATATTGTGGATACCTTTATATCTATCTGAGTAAGTATTCTCCAAAATGCATTTACAATGACTCATTTGACCAATATTCCATAATAGAACATTGAGCTCTTTCCGGGGTTTTGTTATTACAGACAATACTACAATCATATGGAGGTAATATTTTCACAAGTACATGTTTGTTATTAATGTCCTAGAATAGGAATTACTGTGTTGAAGGAGGATATTTGGAATACCTTTGCTACATATGAAAACATTTTCCTGTGAAGGGTCACATCAAACTCACTCTTCCTTTCGAAGTAAATAGGAATAAATATTTCTCTGATACTCTTGCCTCATGTGTTATTCTTTATTTTAATGTGACAGTTTTATTGGTAAAAATTTTATTGTTTTGTTCTCCAATGAGGTGGAATATATCTGTCATTTATACCTATTTTTAAAAAATTGCCTGTGACGACCATTGCTCACTATTTTATTAGAATGCTTGTTTTATTCTTCTTGTTTAAAATTTTAAATTTTTTTCAAAGTGCACACTAAGTTTTAACTTTCATAAGTATTAGTCCTTTTATATTTTTTACTGTTTTGATTTTCTTTTATTAAAATAACACAATTAGTGAATGTAAAAGGCATTTTATAATTTTAAAATTGTTTTATATTTACATTTATCTTTCCTTATTAAATGATTTTTTTGTGTCTTATGGGGACTTGAAAGACTTTCCATAATAAATTAGGAGATTCAGATTTGATAAATACCTTTTAGTTATATTATACATAAGTTTCCATTGATTCTGTGTCTGAAATATTTCCTAAACACAGCAACATCTCTTAACCATCATCACCTAATGCAACGGCTACTGACCTGACTTTCCTGGCTCCATTTTTTGTTTCCTAATAAATTACCCACAGTCTGAGTATTTTACAAGCATAGATGAAATGGAATTCGTTTCACTTAAAACACTCTCATGATTTGCCTTTTCTGAGAATTAAGCCTAAATCCACTCATGCTTGAGCACAGCCCTCCCAATGTCTCCATCCTATTGGAGGGAGACTGAGGGCTTGGCCTTCAGTCACTAATGTCTGTCATCACAGTGGCTTTCCGTTACTGCCCAGAAAACACTAAAGCCCATGGCCACGCCGGGGCTTCCTTCTCGCTGTGCCTTTGCCTGAGTCTTCCTCTGGCTCTTCACATCAATTAGGCCACCTCCTAAACTTCTCCTTTGGCTTAGCCTTTAACATCTGCCTGCTTTTCTCTATTTCATAAATCTATTGATTTATTTTAATAAATGCATTAATTATTTCTTTCTTTTGTATGTGTATCATCTATCTCCTTCATAATAATGTAAGTAAATGGGAGATTTACGAGAGTAGAATTCCCAGCTATGGTGTCTATCATGACATTGTAATCCTATCATAAGGTCAGACATAAAGTAGATGATTAGTAAATAAACATTTCCTAAAGAAGAAAAAAAGAAAAAATGAATCTTTATTTTTCAAATAAAGAATTTAAAGCTTAGCTAACTTTAAAGAAATTTCACTGAATGTTAAGCCATCATCTTCCTTACTAACTTAGAATGTATGTTAGATTTTTAGCAGTTTACTGATTACTGCAAAGAAAGCAGACATTCACTATAGCTTTAATTTTTTTAAATATTTTATTTATTTATTTTTAGAGAAAGGAGAAGGGAAGGAGAAAGAGTGGGAAACATCAATGTGTGGTTGCCTCTCATGCGCCCCCCTTGCTGGGTACTTGGCCTGAAACCCAGGCATGTGCCCTGAGTAGGAAGCAAACCAGCAACCCTTCAATTTGCAGGCAGGCGCTCAATCCACTGAGCCACACCTGCTGGGGCCACTGTAGCTTTCGAAGATGAATTATCTGACCAAGATATTATATAAAGGGCTTATCTGAGGGATTCAGACATAGTCAGTGAAAATCCATTCCCATGTTTGACTTTGAGCTTTATACTAAAGGTGATGAGAAATCATCAAGGTCTTTTGTTGGAAAGCAATTTCATTCAATTTGCTAGAATAAATATGTATATAATTGCACCTTGTGGGAAGTTGAATTAGATGCCCTCTGAGATTTATTTTAAAACTATGTTCCATGATTCTGTGACTTAACATTTTCAAGGCAACCTTTCTAATATTCACCCAGCAGAAATTAGCAACCAAGACTTCTTTGTACACATCGTGATATAATCCTATGTTTGTAGGCAAATATTGTGAGTATGCAATGTTTTTTTAATTTGTTTCATTAAAGTTAATTTTCATTTTATTAACATGTCTAAAATATGTCAAAGTTCTGTCAGAGACTTTGAGACTATAATTTTAAACATTAATATGTTAAGCAATGACACCACATCATAGAGAAATATACCACATGGTTTTACTCCTTTTCAAGGCTATGTATGTGTGAATGCTACCATCTACCTTCATATTAGGTTGTGCACAATGAAAAACAGTAAGGGAAATGTGTGATTAGTATATAGAACAATTATACTTTAAAAAAGAGTAAAGAGAGCCAAAGACATGGTGATGAAAGATCATTTGACTTTGGGTGGTGGGCACACAAGGCTAAGTGCAGAGACCTGGTACCATAGAAATGTACACTTGAAACCTACATAATCTGATTAATCCATGTCCCCCCCAGTAAATTTAATTCATTAAATTAATTAGGTGGAAAAGGTGACCTAAACCCTTCCCTCTTCTGCATCTTGCTGTAGATGGCTTATTTTTCCCCATGAATGACACCTCAGATCAAAGAGGCCTTTCAGAGCTCTCTAGTCCAAGAATAACCCTCCTCATCACATGTCACGCTCTATCATATTACTCAGCTTTATTTTGTTTTTGGAACTGCTTTCTTTTTGAAGCTATTTGTTATCTTTCCCCTCGTATTAGCATGTAAATGCCATGAGAGTATTGACTTCATCTGTTTAGTTTCCTTTATGTAATCCCAGTGTGAAAGTAGGTTTTGGCTCGCAAAAAGAGCCAGTGAAATGAAAGCTTGAATGAACAGTGATGTTAAGTTATAAAATCCTTTTTTCAAATCTTAGTTTTGCCATTTACTATTTATGTGGCTTTGGTCAAGTTCCTCAACCACTTTGGCCCTTGGGTTTGGGTAAAGAGATTACTTCACGGTATTGTTTTACTGTTAGAATGAGGTGATAAATATAAAAATACCTGGCAAATGGCTGCAAATAAACTAAAGTTTAAGAAATAAGTATTGATCTATTGTTGAAAATAATGAAACATTAAGGATGTAGGAAAGGACAAACTCGATTAAGGAAAGTCCTCTAATTATGTATAATGTGTAAGACGGGTGAGCTTAAATGTATTCTACCAATCAAATTCGACCTTTTCACAACTGCCATTGTCAAAATAAATATAAATTTTTAAATATCAAGCCTAAAATTGAAATTGACAACTAGAAACAATATTACAGATATTTCTATTTTTACTGTTGTTTTTAAAAATTTTATTTTACCATGTGATGTTAATCTATACAGATCCCTAAAAATTCACTCAGCAAATATGTTGTTTCCAACAAACATCTCCTATTGGCCACTCAAAAGATTTTTACTTAATGTATTTTTGATATATGATGTTTTTGAATGTGCAACCTTACATTGCACATGCTGAAACTGAAAAGAATGTAGATGATAAAATCCATGTAATACAGTGTCTTATAGGTATAAGTCAATCATATTTTCAGCATGACTTTTGAAGATATGAAAACTGGGATATGCATTTAAATCTCAAAGATATTTCCTAAGAACTAATTTCATTAAATAAAAGCACAACCATATTTTTCTCAGACTAAATGCTACTTTCATATATTAAAATGTGTATCAATTATGTCTCAAATTCTGGCATATATGCCTAATGTAAGCACAACTTTCCTCTAAATCTACCAATAATTGTTAATTCCAGCAAAAGCAATCTTATTCAAATTATTGCATTTGGGGAGCTTTATTTTATATGTATATATTTGTGCTTGCAGCATTAGTCTATGTAGTTTTTAAGTGGCATAAGTCAATATTTTTTATCTTTATTCAGTTTAGAAATCTAAGAAAAGTGTTGCCTAACAACCACAAATCAATAGAAGAGCCTGGGCCAACTGCTCTGTTCTGTGATTAGCTTGAGTTTATTTCCTCTACTACCCAGCACCAGTGGCCATGATGCAAAATATCAGCCACTCAACTGCATAAACTGATGCACTGACCCTGTGGTGTGATCCTTCTCTTAAGGAAGCCCCTGAATTCCTATAGCCACATAGTGTTAACCACTTCAGTATTTTCCAAGAGCCTATTGTGCACAAGATTCTATATTATACACAGAAAAATACTCAAATTTGAATACAATATGCTCCCTGAACTTGTTACTAATAATAAAAGTACAATGCATATGCCTTATTAAACAAAATCTGTAAACAATACTTTAATAGGCTGCAAAAATGCACTGGAAATAAGAGAAAGAAAAAGTGAATTCAAAAGAATAAGAGATATCATATTCTCAAAAAATACCACCTCCTCTTCTTTCTTTTATTCTTCCTTATACTACCAGCCCCACTCCTCACAGTAATAATGATGCTAGATGTTTACCTGTTTCATCTTAATAGCCTGGAGGTAAATAAGAGTAAGGCCATTAACTGAATTCTGACTTAACATTGGTATAGTACTAATTTATAGTACATTGTGTAGTACTGATGTTAGTAGGGTCAGATTCAAACCCAGAAGTGTGTGATTCCAAAGCATGATCTTTTATCCACCTTGCTGCGATGGTATCTATATATCACTTTGAAAAAAGATAGGTAACAGTTTTGCAGTATTAGAGGAATGGTGCTTGACCCTGAAGGAATGAACATAGTATATAAGTAAAGGCATTGGGTGTTGAGACTTCATGTTGTAATTGAAAGACATACTATTCAAATGATGCTGGAGTATAAAGCACCTGGGAAGAGTAGTAGAAAATAGAGCTGAAAAGACTTGAGACCAGGTCGTAGAGCAGCTTTCTAAGCAATTTAAATTCTATTCTAAAAAAGTTGTGGAGTGATTACTTTTCTTCAGCAGATAATATTAATTTATATGCAATATACTAAGACTAGGATACTTCATTGAAAGACATTTAAGAGACATCACATAAAACTCTAAGAAATGAAATAATAAAGATGGAGTAAAGAATGTATTGGAGAATGCTTAGGAAGATAGGAAGCAAGTTCATAAACTATGGCAGCAGTAGAAAGATACTACATTCCTTAGACTGAGGGTCAGGAAAACTTGGTTTAAACCCAGTGTAGTTGTTAACTAACTAGGAGACACCCTCCTCCAACTGTCACCCCCAAAAACTCAGGGTTCTCATCTAAACTCATCTAAGTAATGGAGAAAGGAATGGCCTATAGAGTTCCTTAGCTCTAAAATGTTATGATTTTAATCTAGTAAATGGCAAAGATGCACAAAAAGGAATTTTTAAATAAGACAATTTCAAACACAAAATCAACTCAGATCTTTGTTTTACAGGGAATGCATTCATCACAAGGGACAAATGATATCTGCCAGAAAGACTGTAATAATATCAATAATGTAGATGCTAAATACAAGTAAGAAATATTTCTGTGAGAATAACAGGCTCAGGTTGAGGCATATTGAGTGGCAGATTAAAGCAAATTCATTGAAAATGCCCTATGGGGAGTTATCCTGCAAATCAAGAACACAGGCAAATAATCCAAATTGGGAAAAAGATCTGAAAACAGCATGAACAGGATGAAGGAATCGGTGGCTCAAATAGATGCCTCAGAGACAATGTGTCAGTGAAGGGAGCTGTGAAGCCAAGGAGACTGAGGAGCAGCTGAGAATGAGTGGAAATGCAGTAAAAGCAGATTCAAGAACTTGTGCACCTTCGGAGAAATTAGGGGGAAGGCAGTGCTAAGGATAACCTTTGTTCCATACTGTCATGTGCAGTAAAAAATAATTTAAAATGAGATCGAAACAGTAGACATTAGGTTTTTTGAAAAGGAGGTCATTATTGACCTTCAGTATGGTTTTACTTGGTAATAGGGCCCGAAGACAAAGAATAACGAGATATAGTGTTTTAGGAAGAAAAACTGAACAGAGCGCAAGTACTTCAAGGATTCTGGAAACCAGGAAAGAAGAAAGTCTGCAAGATCTCTTTAGCGTAAGCCAGATCAAATAAAGACTTTGAAAACTCGTGTGAGCTGCATGGATATCCGACATTGCCTAGCAAGTTCATTTGCATCTACTGAGTATCCAAAAATACATGTTAAAGTGATCTGAATAACATCTAATCGGGCAAAAATGTGAAAAGAAACAGTTCTTTTTTAAAATATTGAAAAATAAAATAAGAGGAAGAAAAAAGAGGAAAGGTATCCTGTATAAAATTACAAAAAATACAATAAAATGGAGTATACTCTATAAAAGGAAAAAAAAACTAAAACAGGTAAGTATGCAAATTTAACATATGCAACAATTGGGTGGCTGTAAGGAGAAGGTGAAGTCAAAGTGTGTATACATACACACATATATACACATATATATACACACACACACACATTTATAAGTGTATAACTTGGTCAAAAATATATTTTTTGACCAAACTGCACACTGAACATGAACAACTTGGGTGGCCAGGAAGTAAAGGTTTAGAAGTTACTGCTCACGTGGAAAAGTGAGTCAAGTTTAGAAAACATGAAATTCTAATGCAGTCCAATAGGACGAGTCTTTACATACCTCAGTTTTCTTCTATTAGGCATATAAAACCTAGGAAAAGGAGACTACACAACAGATAACATGTGGTACACATGTGAGCAGCATCCAGTTTCTCTCCCCTTGCTTCTGCGAGTGCATCCGCAGCACAGGGCGCCGAAGTATATTATAGCTGGAGAGCCCAGGACCCAGGGAGCCTGGTTTGCTGGAAGACTCATCTGCATAATAATGAAGCTGCCCAAAGTGGAGAGAGATATGGGGTTCCTGACTTCGTTGCATGTGGATTTCTTTTTTCACCTATAGGCAAGTTAAATGTAAGCATTGAGACCATTGAAGGATTATGTTAAGGAAGAGTGACCAGTGCCTATGAAATGATGGGATGCTAAAGTAGAAGAAAAGGAGGGTCTCCAGGATGTTCCACAGGATTGAGGTCTACAGATGCTTTTGTTATTTTTGAAAAATGAGTTCTTGCAGTGTCTAGAGGAAGAGAATTTCCTGAGACCCACACAGGAGGCTGGTATGGTTTATTGATGGTGTGTGATTAAAGGAATTCCCCTCCTGACTTCCTAATGCCTCATATCACCAGGAAAAAAAATTCAGCAGTGTTCTCAGCAAGGCCAAGGCAAAAGCCAGTATCCAGAGCTATTGCTCCATGTTGAAGTCCAGTCCGGTCCAGCATTCAGTTAGCTTAGTATGTGTTTCCAGCTATAGCCCACTGCAGTGCAGTGGTACTCAGGCTCCCTCCTGGAGTCTGAGTGTGCAGTCTGCAGAGCCGTGGACCACGTGGTTGCTGGGACCACATGGCAGTGGAGAGAACAGGTGCATCTACTGTGTGAGTATGTACTGGGTAGGCAAGAAACAGCTTTTTGTTCCCCCAGGATTATATTACTTTGGGCTTGGGAGGACCGGGTGCTTTCTCTAAATAACCAATCAACTTCCCAAGCTTTCATAGACTTTGAATAGGTTTACATCCCTAGTTAGACTGACAGACCTTTTTCATCAAGCACCTCCCCTTCTGCCCCCCAACAGTTAAGTACTGGAGGGCCGAAGGGATGGAATTTAATTCCCCTGGGGGAGCAATACTATAATCCCCTGGTGTGTGAGGCTGTAGCATCCTGGTTGGCAAGCAAACAGACTCCTGCTTCATAGTTTATTAAGCTCCCTGTCTAAATCTCCTTTATTCCCCTTCTCAGTATCTACCTAAACACTGATGGTAACACCTTCAGTATTGGAGATAACACTTTTTATTTGGCAGTACCCTCGGGGGCTCATGAGGCCATCCCAGCCTGTGACAGGAGGTACAGCTGTGGAAGAGAAACCTTGGCAGGAGCTGCAGATCCACCGAACTTCAAGGAGATCCCGAATCTTTCCATAGTGATGAGGAAGAGTTGAAACTAGAGGCCCTGCCTCAGTTTTCAGGTGCCATGTAAGGAAATACAGCAAACATATACTTCCTCCCACCTTGGAAAAAGTCAAGATTACTTTGTAGTAATCTTGAACCTTATACTGCATGTAAGGTATGAACCTTATACTGAAAATTCCCTTAACAGAGTGTTTTCTATGACTCCCATTGAAAGTTATATGTTACACTTTGATGCATTGTAAGACATGATAATATCACTAAGAAACACTAAGTGATTTAAATTAATTAGCTTTTTAATCCTTGGAAGACTACTCTAAAATACAGAAGAAATAGATATTATTATTTTACCACAGGGAAAACTGAGGCACCAAGCAGATAGCTATGTAGCATAAAGCCAATTTTTAAAAAAAGCTTAAGGCTATAAATTGTAGACAATTTTATATTGTACCTGACAGAGCTCAGGAAAAAAAATCAAAAGAGACAGATTCATGCTTTCCAGGCACGCCCCAGGAATGGAGCATTCTCTTTTTATGTTAATCCACTCTCTTTGAGCCAAAAGCTGACAATGCACACACAACAAAGGGCCTGCTCGGTCTTCTGTCCAAAAGTACTCCCCGCAATTTGTCAAGCTTCACATTAAACATGGCTTTTTACACATTGCTGGCCTCTTTTAAACATAAAAGATCCTGTTGGTTTCTCTAATTAAATACAGGGAGATCAAAGGTTCCCAATGACTATTTGACTGTTTCACGGTATTCCAGACTGCAAGCAGATGAGAAGTGCAGGAGAAATGTGTCAGAAGTTCCAGAGATTTAACTCTCTTTCTGGTGGCTTTACCTTTCTTGAAATAAATAAACATGCAAAGCCAGGGCAGCCTGTGATGGCTGTGCACATTTCCTTTGTCTGTGTTTTCCCTTAATCAGATAATTGTTTTGACATCAGAGCTGGAAGAGTCGGTAATGCAGAATACAGAGATTCCAGACATCTCATTTTCATAGAAAGGGTGCCACTGCACCATGGTCCAAAAATACCACGATGGATATTTTTCTAAGTGGAAAAGGCCCCGGAACCATGCATTTTCATAAGGCACTAACACTTTATAGAGGAAGATACATTAAAATAAAATATGGCTGGCCTTGGGTGACTGAACTCTTACTTAAGACTCATGAATCCCTCCATAGATCATTCACAATGAAGGTATTGTTTACAGGAAATTCCAGTCTCAAAGGGATGATCTAATCCTGATTCTTTGGGGCTGAGTCAATATTGATTATTCTCAATAGGGAACAATAAGTAATGGATTTGGAAAGGGTCTTCTCTTTGAGGAGCATTATGTTTCGACTGAACAAGAACTTGAAAGAAATTGTTGAAGCTTCGCAGAAGAAATGTTAGGACACACTCACTACCTCTACTTCTCCCCAAACACACATGCAGATATGTCAAGATTTATAAAGATAAAAATAGTTTTGACATTTTCAAAATACATTTTATCTAATAGGTATTATATGTAATATGGTATTTTTATATAATATGGCCATATACATGCATAGAAATCTTTCATATAGGTTTTTTCATAAAGTAGACTAACCAAAATTTTAGAGACAAATAATTATCCATGAAAAGTTACCAGGGAAAAACATACACTTTATTTTTGATATGCTCCTTATTACAATGTAATAAAAATCTCTTCTGAAAACCAGATGGTAGATGACATGATAAATTAAAGCCCCACATAAGTGCGAATAGAAAAAAATATCTTGCTGCTGACATAAAAGACATTTACAATATCACATATGTTTTTTCTAATGAATATAAGATGATCTTGATATTGCAAAAGACCTTTATTCCAAAAATGAAACAGCTAAGAGAGAAAAAAACTGAGACTGCACCTTGCATTTCTATAGAAGTAAAATATAACTTGAAAAAGAATATTTGAGTAGCCATGAAAAAAGGACACAAATAAAAGGAATGCTAATTATTTTTAATTAGAATCTTCACATTCTTTTATTTCTATTTGTCAGAAAAGACATGAGAGAAATTTTATATCTGATATATTTAATACCTGCCTAAATACCTTGACTGTGATCAAATATGCTTTGCATTATTACATTAGCATATGTCATTATGCCACAGTTTTACTTACCAGCAGTAGAGAAAGGCCTCAGGAAGTGTTTATTGAGACCATATGAGGTTCTAGTTCACACAGACCAATTTGAGATATTTCTCCACAGCATACCACCTGTACAACTATGGTCTTATTACTGGACTCATATAACTTTTTATTTCTTTTTCTGTAATTGGGGATTTCATTATTATGCCGCATAATATAGTTGACAGGTTTAAACAGAGTGATATAAAACAGCCCTTAATTCAGTACCTGGCATGTACTGTCCTCAGTATAGCGTTAATCATACTACTATAGTTTACAGTTTATATTACATGCAGACAAAAATATAAATCAAATACATTAATATTAAATGTAGGATGTTTGCAAGTCTCATATCTTAAACTATAACATGATCTGTTTGGCAGACTCTCAACAGTTGCCATCGGAGCCGGCTGTGAAAATCTTAGTGACTCTGCATACTGAACAGATCTCGGCTAACTCTGTAAACCAAATGTATACAAATTTCAGGAATAGTATCTTGTCAGAAATGGCCAATAAACTGCTTATTGCTATGCAAATATTGAACCTGGGAAAATAATGCTACATCTGCTAAAAACTAATGGAGAATAGCTGATGACCCATTAAATATAAAAATATAGAAGGAATAAACAAGAATAATTGTGGATGTTATGAAATCTGGTCTTTGATTATAGTCATGACAAGCTGAAAAATTGTGGTGAGACTCTGAAGAGAAAACAAGAAATAAATGATATTTTTAGATAAATTTTAGGTATATCTCAGCAAAACTTAATAATGAGGGAACCATGAAAATGAAAATAATTAAACTGGAAAGGCCTGTTGTGTGTCAAGAGATTTTTGTGGTTATTAGACACAGCTCAGCGGTAGCACCTTTTCTAACCTGGGCATATGGGCAATATCTCACTTTAGTAGTCTTCATTAGGGTGAAAATAGTCTTTGCATGCCAGCTTGATCCAATCAGGAAACACTGACATGAAAGAATAATATTGCTACAAGAGCCCTTATTCTGGCCTAAATAATACTGAGATTTTGAACTCAAAGCTTTTGCAAACTGATGTATAGTCACAATGTAATTGGTGCATAGTGAATAAGGGTGTGAGGATTGAGTCTGAAAACTAATTTCACGTGCTGTAGTTAGCAGACAGTTAATTTTCTTCTAGTTTCACATTGCATATATCTCTTCTTGTATATTAAAGACATAAAAGAAACTGACATAAATTTATATGGATAATGTATCAGTTAAGTTCCCCGGGGGAAACAGATGGTCTTTAAAAGTTTAACTGAAGTAAGTTTCATAGAGGAAATCTACACAGGGTGAAGGTGAAGTTGAGGACACCAAGAAGTGATAAACACCCAGGAATTAGCAACAGCGTGAAGCCAGTACAATCCTGGGCAAGGGACAAAGGAAAGGTGCAGTGCTTGTAAGAGCACAGCCAATGGAGCTAGATGCAGGGAAGAAGCTCAGCCATCAGGAGCTGTGGGCATAGACGAAGGGGGCCAAGGGTAGAACCAAAAGTATAAACACCCAAACTGGTCTTTCCTCATTGCTTTCTCCTCCTTCAGGGGTCTTCCCATTGACTGAATCCGACAGAAAGCCAGACCACAAGGAAACTCGCAAAGGTTCACACTCCAGTGCACAGAGTGGAGCAGAGATAGGTGAGAAAAGGGATCATCAGAAAATAAAACACACAGATGAATACAATATGACTGAATTGTAAGCTGAACTTTCAAAGTTCCTGACAGCAATACTATAAAAGTGATGAAAAAAACTTTTCTTTATGGTAACTGTTTTGCTATATACATGAAATTGTTTCATCCACCACATTTCAGCTTTAAGTATTTTTAAATTCATACAAATGCATGCAATAAAATGCAATTACAGCTCAATTAAAGTTCCAGTGCAATTAAAGCACACTGAAAATAAATGATACAAAACAAATCTTTGATGTTGTTGTGTTCATTTACTGGGATTTGGGCTCTTTTAAGTACCAATCTGTTATTAAATATATATATGGAAATACATGGATTTGTTATGTAGCCTTCCCAATACATTAATCATAAGTCATTTATCAGAGTACTGCATTTAAATTATATATAAAATCTGGGATTTGAAATGACACAGATAAGGTTAAAAATAGATATTTGTACATTCCAACTGAAAAATATATACACTCCAGATTTGATAGCTTTTTGAAAAATGGTAAAGATTGAAGGAGTTGAAAAACTCTGATAATGTTCAAAGATGTCTTGGATATAAAAATCAGTAGATGAACATAAAAATACATCTGCTTTCATTTCTAACCAAAAAAGCAAAAGCTACCCGCCCACTTATTTTTTAGGTTAACAAGGCATTCGGTGTTATGTGAGCTTAGAATCAGAGCAGCCTTGTAAGGAATAAACAAATAGATTCCCATCATACTGAAGTAGCCAAAGCATCAGCTTAAGTGACATTACCACACAAAGAAATCTACTTTACTGATTGCAGTTTCCAATATGCTTATAATTTCAATGAGGAGATGAGACTCCAGGTTGTATATAGTCTTTATAAATAAGTATATGCACACAGATACATGATATTATATTAAGCATTGGACTGAAAACCATAAGTTAAAAGATGAATTATCAAGACATAATTAAGGAAGTGCCACTTGCGTTGAAACCTGACAGGTGTGTAACAATAGGCTTTGAAAAAGAGGAAGACATGCACAATTAAAAACAGGATAAAAATAAAAGTAGGTGAGTTAGCTACATATACCTATGTACATACAAATCATTTAAGAGTTACTAAATATTCCCTTTCAAGAATAGAGGTTTTAAAGGAAAGTAATGGGTAGTGTATATAGATAATGTGGCAAAAATGGTAATTTTGTGATTAACCTTACCATGGCAATTATCTTATAGACATAGTCTGGAGTTTATGCCGCAAGCAATAGGGAGCCATTGAAGCTGTTTCTGCGGAGCAGTGGTCTGGTGGAAGAACAGAAGATAATTGGGCCAGTTGGGGAAAAGAAGCAGGAAGCAATTCATTCCCTGAGGGGTACGAGAGACTGAAGTTGTTAAAACTAATGATAATGATAAAAAGGGTGGGGAGAAATCAGAAATATTTAGAAAACATTCGGTGGACACGCTCTTTGTCTAGAACAACAATAGTGAAAAATTGGAGGTTAAAGATCTCAGACCATGGTGATTAGGCTATCAGCCTTGGGAGAACCCAGAGGACAGCCAGGGGAACACGGGGGTGTTAGTGCCCTCAGGCCAACCGCAGTTCCTGCAGGAACTTCCTCAGAGCAGCTTTGCAGGAGAAACTTTGGTTTCTGTGCTCATTCTGAAGTCCACACACAGTGTGGGGACCCCAGGGAAATGTTTCATCTTTCTGCATTCAGTTGTCCCAACCTCATGCCCTAGGACAGTGTTAGAGAGGCTTTGGCTCCAGATGAAGAAAATGGTCCTTAGTGATGTGTCCAACCTGATGTCCTGTTATAAGTTTTTGGAGCATCCTGAGATTCCCAGGGCTCTGAGATGCAGGACAGAAATAGCGGTGATGGCAGGGGGTCATGAAGGATGGACATCTCACTTCCTCACATGTGTTAGATTTGTGGCCAAATATTAAGTATAATATAAATACTTTAAATACCAACATTTATGGGAATCAAAAGAAAGATAAAATACATTAAATTTTGCTTGAGTATGGCTTCAGTAGAGAAGTGTCTCTAAAAAACTGTAAGGCAACGTATACAACACAGTTGAAGGCATCTGACACACTCATCCCCAAAGGAAATACACCGCGATGTAGTGTCAGATGCTGAATCAGGAACTTTTTCCTTCGCAGTGGCCCTTACAGTCCTAGCATTTTCTGTCGTGGACTTAGGGAAAGGCATCGTATGTCTCTGGATCCCTGCCTCTCCTCAAAGGATTGTTTTCAGTATAAGATGAAAATAAGAATGTGAACTGCTTTGAACAATGTAAAGCCATGTACAATCATGATCCTCTGTACAGAGAGAGTATCATTAGCTCTTCCAGTCACTGAATACCTGTGATACTTTCAGTACAATTTAATCAGTGTTCAGTGAGGAAAATGGAGCTCGGGCTTGATGGCTCAAAACAGGGTACTTAATATGGAAGACTTGATGCCACAGCCTTGAATGAGCTGAAAGAACAAAATGGAAACCACGAGGCAAACTAGAGATTACCGGGAAGTCTCTATTTTCACACCCAACTCTAGAGGAATAGACGTGTGAAGAGTTGGTGATACAGAGACTGGGAACTGGGACGGTGAGATGACTGCTTGACTAGGAAGAGGAAGAATTAAGAAAAAAGGGGCATTTGGTTGGGAGTCAGAACCCTAAAAAGATGCAGCCACTGTTGGGTGCTGCTTGAAGCAGCAAAGTTGGGGCAAAAGTCCTGACTGCCTTGTTCTTCCTGCGAAAGCCTTCCGTTGGTGGAGACTGCCTAAACGTTTGTTGACAAGGGAGTTCTGGAAAAGCAGATTGTAGGGGTCAGCTCACCACACAACTGTCAAAAAGGGATGGGGGAGAAATGGATCTTAAAGCAAGGCTAAATAGATGCTGAATACCACATAAAAATTAACATCTGGCCCAGTTAAAAAAACAAAAACCTAAAATCAATAAAATCACATTAACAAGTTGAAGTAGATTAAGGGCCTTGACCATGACCAACATTGTCAACATAACTTCCATATGTAATTTAAAGGTTTCTCCTAAATTCAGAAAAGAATGGTCTCTGATATGGAAAATTTAATAATCTCAAATCCCTGTAGGTGAGTGATGAATCAAAATTTAAATGTAATCAAGGCAAAGTTCTGAATAAAATATCTAAATTCACTCACCATTAGGTTGACTGTAGGATTATGACCAAAATGCTCCATAAGGAATTGCACAGTGCCCCTAATTTCACTTTGCTTACCTTTGTGGTCCACCCTACACTGATCTCCACTCACATTCAGAGTACTGGCCACACTAAATTATTGACATTTCCAAAAATTACCATCCTGTGCTTCAGCTCTGAGCCTATTTTCACAGATCCCGCTTTGGAATGGGCTTCATTACTTTGTCCATCCTGCCTAACTAACACATACTCATGTTCCATACTTAGTTCTAGTATCGGCTTGTTTATGAAGTCTTTTCTGAAACCATCTTATTAAATAACATCGATCACAGCTGTTTGCATCACTGCTGGCCCCTGTACATCTGCAATGACAACTGTAATTGTAGTTCTGGGATGCCCTACCAGGGGTTTAAATTAAACTTTAAAATTTTTCTTTACTTTGGTAAGACAGAAACTAAGCAACCTTTAAAAGTAAACTCTTTAAGAAGATTGACTAAATCATCTTTGAGTTTCTAAAAGTAGTTTTCATAAGACTTATTTTGATGACACATTCAAGGGTAACCTCCCTTGGATGATAAAAAAGAAAATCCAGATTCCAAGGAATGAGGATTGTCAGGGAGTTAAGGAGAACATGACTATTGAGATACACAGATGTTGGAACACCAGTGAATTCGGAAACAACATTCTTAGGTAGAGCTGACATTCTGACTGATACCTTTGAATGGAAATTTATGCATCTGGACAGTAGTTTGGGGGGGTCAGCCATGGCTATGGCAGGAGGTTGCAACAGATGAGCTAAGTTCTCACCGAAGAACCACTGCAATGTTGGCTGCAATGTCAACTTGTGAGAAATCATTGTGACACTGACCCAACACCTTCAGCTTCTTTCTGGTAGACTTCAGAAGCTGTGGGTGCAAGAACCGAAGACAGCAGTGGTCAATTCAGGCCCTAACTGACCCTCTACTTGGTGTAGTTGCTGGACCAGCTCCCCTTTTAGCCTGCATATGCCAATTTCAAGAGGATTTAGAATAAACTTGAGCAGGGCTACAGATACAGTACTACCTAAGAAAAGGAACATTATAGACTTGAACAAGTAAACAGAGAAATATATGACATGCATAATTCTCATGCTAAAATACATACTTAAAATTTACACTATTTAAATATTGCTTACTTATAATACATTGTTTACAGGTCTACAGAGTCTTCTCACCTGTAATTGTTTTGAGGATAGAACAGAGATTTTATTTATATAGGTTCTCAAATATCCTCCCCAGTTTGGGGAATCTAGGATCAGTAAGATTTTTATTAAAGAAGAAACTGTCAACAAATACATGAATCATTTCACTCATTTCATTTTTGGGAAAGAAAGGAAATTCAAAGAGGACAATTATATTAAAATTCACTTTACACATATTGCTGAAAAAATCTAAACACGAAGACAATGATCCGACCAAAGTCTGTAATAGTTTGAAAGCAGGTTCAGTGATGGATTTTAAGGATAGATTTGAATCAAAAAGCAACAACCTACAGTTTTGGCTACTCTTCCCATTCCAAATCAATAAGTAGTTACTAACAGGTCATTGATTTCTCTGAGCTATAAAGTCAAGGTACATGGCCCATTATCTGAGTCACTCATTTTGTGCTGCCATTTAATAACAAGATTACTGAATTTATGTGTGGAAAATTTTACAGACCTAGTCTAAGATCCAGATGTTTATTAAGTTCCAACATCACCTCAATTTTACATGACTGTATTCAAAGACTAAATAACAGATGTTATAAAAAGAAGGGACAAAGACTACTAAGATTGTTTGAAATAGCGTAGTTATTTTTTTAAAGATTTTATTTATTTATCTTTAGAGGGGAAGGAAAGGAGAGAGGGAGAGAAATATCAATGTGTGGTTGCTTCTCGTGCATCCCTTGCTGGGAACTGGCCCCAGGCACGTGCCCCGACTGGGAATCAAACCGCGATACTTTGGTTCGCAGGCCCTTCAGACTTTCTACAGAGCAAATTGCCTGAATCAGGGGTGTCAAACTCATTTTCACTGCTGGTCACATCAGCCTCACTATTGCCTTTAAAGGGCCAAAATAATCTTAGGACTACATAAATGTAACTTACTCCCTAACTGTTAAGGAGTTGGAATTACATCCAGCCCTTCGAAGGCAACCACAAGGCTGATGTGGCCCCCGGTGAAAATGAGCTTGACACCCTTGTCCTAAATAGAGGAACCATAGCCAAAATCGAGAGAGACAAGTGCATACATGACTGTGAAGGGGAAATCTTAGAAAACAGACTATGTTCAGAACATGACGTGTTCTGAAGCCAGGGAACTGTACTTATTGTCAATAAAACTGAGGGCTCATTAATGAGAAATAGTAAGAGATGAGGTAGGAAAAGTAATGCAACCCAGGAGTCATTTATAAGTGAAGCTCGAGTTTGCAAGCCTGTTTGGATGATCTGTCTTTAGGTTTTAAACAAAACTACAACAGTCCTCCTTTTACCATGGTGTTTCTTTCAGTACTTTCTGTTGCTCATGCTCAACCATGATCCAAAACTACTCAATGGAAAATTCCAGAAATAAAAAAAAATTGTTTTAAATTGCACAACATTCTCAGGAGTGTGATAAAACCTTGCGCTATCCCATTCTGCCCTGCCCTGGATTTGAATCACCCCTTTGCCTCGCACCTCCTGGATGTTCAAGCTCTCTGCCTGTCAGTCACTTGGTAGCTGTCAGTTTTCAGATTGGCTGTGGCAATGTTACAGCACTTGTGTTCAAGTAACTCTTGTTTTAATTAATAATACCACAGTCAAATAACTTTTACTATAGTATATTGTTAGTGTTGTTCTATTTGATTATTTGTTAATGGTGTTAATTTCTTATTTTGTCTAGTTTATAAATCAAACAATATCATAGGTATATATGTATAGGTACATGCATAGTATATGTAGGGTTTGGTACTGCTGCGGTTCCAGGCACCCATCGAGGGTTTTGGATCTTAGCCCCATGAATATCGAGGACTACTGTACTAGCATAAATGTAGAAGAAGACTCATATTTCTACTGTATACCTCTTAGGATTCAGAGAGAACTTATGTTTCTCATCCTTACTTCTGACTATAATTTTATGCTTCTACTTCTTAATTTCTTCAAGTCTTATTCTTTTCCAAATTGTTCCTTTTTTGAAATGTATGTCAATCACTTACATAAGAATGAAAATGTAGGAGGCTTTTATTGAAGTGTTGGAGTAACAGGAAGAATAAATTGTAGAAACGCAAAAGAAAAGTCTTAAAATTAGATGTGTTAGTCATCCTTGTTAGTAATAGACTGAGTTACTGAAACAAAATGAACCAAGAATTCAGTGGATCAAGTGAACTGAAACTTTATTTTAATCCCATGTAATAGCACAGAACAGGCCTGGCACAGTACCTCTATTATTCTCAAGGGGTTGTCTTTTAGTGACCTTAGTGTCCAAGTCCATGAAAAGGGAAGCAGAGGAAGCCAAGGGCAAGTGGTATCTTTTTTATACAGAGAAGCCATAAAATGAATACTTGAACACTTCCGGTCAAAAATCCATCGCTCCTCCCGCCCCCACTAGCCTCCTGCCAACATCAAGCTGTAAGAGGCTTGAAAATGTAGCTGTTACTATGGCAGCCACATGCCTAACTAAAATGCAGGAGGTTCTGTTTCTAGAAGAAGGAAGCAGTCTTTCCTAAACCATGTTATATGAAAAATAAATAGTTTCTTGGTATTTTGCCATGACTTTCCTATTCTTTCTACCTCCTAGATCTCATCCTCCTTACCCAAATAAACTAAAGTATCTTCTTACTGTGTTATACAAAACAATTTACTTTATTTTATCTCACTTCTGCCTTCTGAACATCGCCTTAAAGATTTACTATCCCATAGCAAAAATAAAAATTTAAAAAAAGCTCCACCTTGATATTTTTCTTAACAAAGAGTATATGGGGAAGTGAATTATTTTGTTTTTCTCTTAGGAAGCAGAAATCCAGATGTTAAGTTCTATGGAGTAATTTTTTGTCTACTATCTCAGATAAGGAACCTAATGTGGAAGACTGAACACAAGCATAAGAAATTTTCACATTAGGTAGTAGTGGAGTCCTTAGATATTTTCATCAAGAGAAAGGAGTTTCTGCTTTAGAAGGAAAATGAAGCTGGCACTACACGCAGTTCGAATCGCAGTAGAAGGGGTACAATCCAGACACATTCAGAAATATATGCATGTTCAAAATTCTTTACAACATCAAAAATGACTTTACCATTATTGAAAAAAATCATCTCCCTCCAAAAGGTTAAATTTTGTCTGGTCTAGAACTGCCTTTTGTATCCTTACTGAGAAATGCCTTATAGACAGAGCCTCACGAAATCATGTCATTGATTGAATAAAAATAAGGCATTCCATCAATAAACATTGTGCCATGAACTTTACAAATTTCAGAAACATAAAGGTACAGTCTCGAGTCCCTTGGAGGTTACAACCTAGTGGGAAGAAAAACAGGTAAAGAGACAATTAGGACACAGTGCACTGTTTACCTGATGAGAGGTCAGCACTGGGAGTCACAGGCTCCCACAGCCAGGTCACCCCAGGGAGAAGAGGGAGCTTTTCTCTGAGCAGTGCTCTGCCCAGGAGTGTAGGGAAGAAATCTCTTCAAAGGGATGAGTGCCTGGGCAAACCAAGCTTTGATATCGGTGACACCAAGGAGATCGTGTGCATTTGAATATTGCGTCAAGAAGACAATTGAGGACTTATGAGGCTGTTGGCCTTTAGGTTTTTGTAAAATTTCTGAGTTTTCACATGAGAGCAACAGATAGCTAGTGATGGATGTTAAACAGAGAGTAACTTCAATAAAATTTTATTTTAGAAAGTCATCTTGATGAGTGAAGAAGGAACACAGCCTGAGGCATTAGTGGCAAATTAAGCCACTACTGTGTAGTACATTTATGGTTGTCTCCCTAGAGCCATGAAGTATCCATGGAGATTGGCTGAAACGTTCAATCCATTGTTAGATACAACCACTGGTAAAATTCTGATATATAAATGCATACATGTGTATAATTTTTTATAATTGCATGTAAAACTAATATACTATAATTAATAATTTTGCATATAGTTATTTATGTAGTATAATTTTTCAAAGTAAATCCACAATAGAAATCAACCGTGAGAATCATACTGTTGCCAAGATAAAAATTTCCTCATCTATATCAGGTCATTTAAAACTTCTACACAAAAACTCCCCATGCCTCTCCAGCAACACGAATGGAAATCTGTTTATCACTCTGATAAGGGCCTTATGTTTCCCACAGAAGAGATTTTCTGATCTCATTTTTTGCCCCTTTCCACTCACTTCTTTGGTCAAGCCACTCCGGTGGCCATGACCGAGCAGACTTTGCGTCTTTTGCTCATGGTTAAATCCTCACTACCTAAAAAACCATTTAGCACCAAATAATCACTCAACACACACTTGCTGAATAAATTTTGAAATATGTGCAGGATACAGCAGCTATCCAACTATAAACAGTATTTTTGTGATGTCATGTGTACTGGAGGAAGTTGGTTCAATTGTCCAGACAGCACTTAGAGGTAGATTTTCCCTCAAACTTAATTAACAGCGTTTTCTGAACATCCTAGGTGGTAATAATGGTGTCATCCATATCATCCTTGTTTTAAAGTGCCAAGAAAAAAATAGCAAGACAAAGTTGGAACAGAAATTGATGAACCTGGAAAGGCATAAACAATTACTGCTTAAAAAAGACAATTTGCCAGTTAATGGCTATATGGAGAAGGGTTCCTAGTCAGTGAAACACTGAAAAAAGACTATCAGAGTATTGCTGTCCTTAAACTGAAATAAAACATTATACTTTTTGGCTAGATTCTGTGTAGTCATAAAATTAAATGTTACACAAGCCATACCTTCAGTGAGGTAATATCGGATGGTCAGATTATGCTTAGCTGACAAATAGTTATGAAGAGAGACAGCTCATATGTTAGAAGTCAAAGTCGGGGCAGAGACAGTAAGTGGTATAGCTGTCCAAGAGAGTGGAATAAGCAAGTCACTGTGACACTGAATGCCACATCCTTTGAAGTGCTTAAATATGTTTGTTAAATGAAGGATAGAAAGGATAAGAGGGACGGCAATGGCCATTGAAACAAGCTCTGCCAAAAAGGCATTGGCCAGCCTGACTTAAAATTTAAAAAGGTTGAATTCAGGAAAAAAAAACATTTGAAATTTAATTGGTCAGAGTAAGAAGGGTCTTAAATTAGGGCAAAAGAAAGAAACAATGTTTGTGATTGATTGATTCAGCTGAGAGCTGCAGAGACATCCCTCATTGTCCCATCTGGTTTAGTGCTTGACCTAACCTCCAGCACAAATTGTATCTGCCCTGCCCTAAGAACCTGTGATAGTGTGTAAGGTACACAGAAGTCATAATCATGGGTAGGTTGAGATTTGTAAAGAATACGAAAAAGGGAGGGCACTTACCGTAAGGTATATTTTTAATACAAGACTAATATATTAAGTTTATAGTTTATAAGTAAAATTGAACTTCTCTGAGAATGTGCTAAGTATATTTCATAAAATATACTGTATAGGTCAGGGGTCCCCAACCCAGGGTTGGAGGTGAGTACCATCTAAGGCCGGTTGGGAACGAGACCACCACCAGCGCAGTGGAGACCCTCGGAGCTCTGCCTCCTGGGGTCCCCACCCGGCCTGAACTGCAGAGCTGGCTGGGCAGGGAAGCTCTTGCTGCCCTACCCCAATTTCCCACTCAAGTCTTCCAGGAAACCAGCCCGTGGTGCCAAAAAGGTTGGGACCGCTGGTCTAGGTTATATGTAAAGAAATGTAAAGGAATACAGTGAAGTTTTTTACTTAGAGAAATTAAAACTCACTGGTCAGAGTGGAGTTATAAAATTCTGATTTTGAAATTCTGGTGGTGGCTTTATATCTTGATCTTACTTCACTTATAGTTAAGTTTCTATAATATTAAAACATATCAATGGACCTGTCTTCCTTCCTCTCCCTTTCTTTCTTTCTCCCCCTTTCACTCTTCCCACACACTCTTTCTTAAAATAGAATAAGAGAAGTGTAACTTCCCAGCAAGTGCGCCATGGCATTCCTCAGGGCATCTCAAATCTGCTGAAAGATTAGGATTATTTTTTGTGGTCATTCAAAACTTTACATTTTTGATTACTGTTGAGTACTATATATAGAGGTTTTTTCTGAGAACTCCTATACTTAAAATTATAATTTTGGCTTTTAGAGCTTCATTTTTAGCATCTTCTACCAAAGAAATATGTATAACTTATAACCATGAATAATTTCCTCCGAGTAACACTTTTAATTACTTCAGGTAGTCTTATTACTTCAGTCAACTTTCTCTTGTAATCATCAATGAAGGATTTTTATGTGAATATTTTTTTAAAATAGTACTGGTTAGAATCCTTGAAAAAATGGTAGGGAAAATATTATTTTTTCCACAAAGACATATCAAAACAAACCAATTAAAATAAATCCTAAAATAGCAGGACATGTGAATACCTTGAAGCACATAAGCTATCATAGAAACATAATTTTAGAGCATTTCAGCAACAGGAATCTGAAATTCAAGTAATATGTTGTTTTGTTCACTAAAGAGCTACCTAAATATAAAATTAAACCATAGACAATTTTATTACACAATTTAAATGCTAAAATTTTGAAAATTCCAAATGTCAACAAATATGTAGATCAATAGCATTTCACAAACAGTGCTGATAGAAATGAAAATTGTTATAACTTTTTTTGAATACCAACATTATCTCCAAAAATGTTAAGTACATACTCTAAGATCAAAATTTTCACATAAGTATGCAGAATTCATATCTATGTAAAACAAAAGGCATGTACCACAGTGCCTATAGAATCATTCATAAGGGACAAAAATTAGAAAAACTCCACAGATATGTAAACAGTAAAATGGAAAAAATAATTGTGGCATTTATACAGAGAAAAAATAATGGGAAAAATAATTGTGGTATTTATGCAGAGGAATACTCTGTATAAATAAAATGATCAAAGCATTACCAAATAAAATAACATGGACAGATCTTTCCAATGTCTTGCTGGGTAAAAATAGTTACGATAAAATATATAGCATATGCTTTCATTAATATAAAATTTCCAGAAGGCCAACATAAAGTGCAATGTTAAAAGCCAAGGTCATTGACACCTTTGGATTGGAGAGTGGGGCTCATGATGAAAAAGAGCACAAGGGGACACCTAGGTTGCTGACAGTGTCATCTTCCTTGTGTTAAAAGTCTATTTTAAGGTAGATTTAGTTTGTGGTATTTCATCAAGCTGTACACTTTTGATTTGTTTATGAGATGATTTTCAATATGTATCTCATACTTTGATAAAAGGCATACTAAAATACTCATTCATGAATAAAATTTACACAATATTGTGATTTGTATAGTAGCAAAGTACTGTTATGACCATTAGAGCAACATTTATGTACACTCTAAAAAGCCTTTAACATCATTTAAAAATATTTGGCATGCAAAATTCAACTGGACTGAATATTCACATGGTCAGGAAATTTCAACTTAGAAAGTTCAAGAATACATTTATATGATCAGAAGCCTCAGCTAAGAAAGCTCAATGTATTACATGTAATACATTTATTAACCAATAAAAACTGAAGGTGGTAGATTTAAATAGTAGTAATAATTTTAAAACAAAATATTACACAATCTTATCTGATAGAGTTTTCATTAATGCTTAGTCAGAAAGGAGTTTCTGTCATAGAAAAAGTCTGCAGTCTTTTGTCACTGCTGATTTATGTGAGTAATTCTCATCCTTCATGGCAACCATAAAAAATGAAAGGTAATCATTGGAAAGTGTTGATCAATAATAGTACTTTTTATCACTCCAAATATCACATTTACATTTTACACTGAAAGCACTGCATGTATGCTAAAATTTTATATGTAAAATTTCATATGTAAAATTATTTTACATGATTCCAAGTCAAGAAGCTACTTTAGATTTTGACTATAAACCTGAGGTACAAGCAATTGGGAAGAACCCTCCCAAAATATTTTTCCTGGAAGTCAATGGAAGCTGTATTACTCAATAGAATTTGCCAGAGGATCGCTTCATTATTAATCAGGGTACATAGCGTGTTTACCTGTTTGTTATAAGGGC